>NC_134542.1:46765996-49165996 GCF_050624435.1 Tenrec ecaudatus | reverse complement strand
AGAATTTCAGCAAAGGAGAGTCTCGCACTGGAAACTGTGCATCCAGGTCAGAGGAAAATGTGTGAGAGATTACCAGTAAGTACAAAGAGAATTAATCATATTGGGGAAAATAGAGTATTACTTCTGGGCACAACAAAATAAAGAAGACATTCCTTTGGTACACGATAATGTTCCATTGTGCATAATATTTTTACTGAAAAGTGTTTTCAGTGCTTATTTATATCTATCATTATATTTTAGTTTTCCTAGGAGGACCTGAGGAAGACCATCCTGTTACTTTTAATAGACTAAAATGATTGCAAACACCCACCTTCATAGTAGGAACTACTGAACCCTGGCAATAACAGCCTAGAGATACAAGAAACTCCTCAGACTCTCTGCTGCCCACAGTTATTGTTGGGAACTCCTGGTGACACAAACAGAGCAATAAGCAATAAGTATCTGACCAGTGCGTCCTTGCTTGGTCCCTAGAATAGCTCTCCCACATTATACCTCCCGTTTTCACTATGGGTAAGAGAAGAATTTGTCATAGTTGACTAGAGGTCTCCAATATTAGCCCTTAGCGTAGAAACTGAATTGTAAAGGATCCTAGAATGATCTTGCTGAAAGAGATGAAGACTGAATTTAACAATGGAAGAGTAAACAAAAAAGGTCAGGAAAAAGGCTACTTCTATGTATGTTTTTCCACCATAAGTAGTTGTTTGGAGTGTTTATAATTTTATTATCTTCTTTGGAGTATAAATTCTTTGAAGATTTTTATAAATATGCCTTCTTTATACTCCAGAAAAGTAGAAAACCTCATATAGAGAGTAGATATTCAACTTTTACTGAGAATAATGTAGCTTACTTTGGCATCCAGGGAAAATCAAATTGAAATCTTACTCAAAACTGATTCAAGCAAGGGGGATGTCCAATTTTTCAATTGAGTTTGGATAACATGGTCAGCCAATCTAAGTCATTCAGACCAAAAACGAAGGAGTTCAATATATTCTTCACTTAAACATTCACTACAAAGCTCTGAGGTCCTGGATGCATGTAACCTGTTGAGCACCACAGGGGGAGCCATGCACCCTCGAGCATGTAATGAGTGCATTTGGTGATGGTAGTGGTCATCTTAGAACATGACTGTGTTTGGCCTGTAGAGAGATACAATCAGTCATCCCACTGAAATTGCCACTTGTGTTTCTGTTGAACACTTACCAGAAATGCTGCAGTCTGAAAGCTATAAACGAAGGATGATGGCCACCATGTCCCTAGAAGTTATTTGCTTAGCAAATGAGCAATACTGGGAATTTATTTTGGATGCAGGTAATGAAAAATCTGTTCACTATTCTTTGCTTATGCTAAATTATGTACAGCTATATCATACTCATCACTTTAAAAATATGTCTCATTATAGTAGAAGCTTTTTAGTTGATTTTAAGTCTCTTTTTCTTTTTTTCTAAGCTAAGTTCCTTTCCGATTGAAAACTAAGAAATATAAAACAATTATACTAATTACTTTTTCCTACAAGTTTATAAACTTAAACAATATGATAAATTATTTTCTCTACTCCCTATTATATTTACTTTCATTTAGACACGAATTCTTTTTTATATAATCATGTAGTCAAACCAAATTACCCTTATTTGGTATTTGCACAATTAATTTTTTATTCAAAATGGTAGGTTTAGATTCAAACTTGCATTTGCAACTATGGAATTCTGCACTTAGACCTTAGGTGAGTCACGTCTCCTCTCTAAGCCTGGTTTTCTCATTAGCAAAATGGTTCAACATGGGTTGTGGGTGTGAGGACTGCACCATCTAATAGAGCTGCTGCGATGATGAAAATGCTCTCCTTGTGCTCTTTAATACGGCAGTCCCTTCCCACATGTGCTACTGAGCTCCTTACAGATTTGTCAAATGAACTTTTAAAATATTTGGTTGTGATTGTTCTCTAATGCGTTCCTAAAACCAGGTTCAAAATACTTACATTAAAAAAGTGAACCAGAGGCCTACAAGCCAGGATGCAGATTCCCTTGTCGTCAGTGGCTAAGACAGCAAACAAAGCGCTAATGACACATGCCGTTTCTGCCTCATTTGTCCGTAACCTTCACATTGAGTTGATTAAGTCCAATGAGCCTCCAGCTGAAGCCATGCTTTGTGGTTCCGCCATGCCCAATTAGGTCTATCTTTCAACCAGTGAGACGGATGCTGCCTTTGACTAGATCCAGTGCTTTGTTTTTCTGCTGTCCAAGAGCTTGTAAAAAATCAGATTAGAAATCATGAAAATCACTGCAGTGCAGAGTTGATGCAGCAGTCAAGGTCATTTACTCTGTGGAAGCTCAGATTCGTTCCAATAGTCTTAAACCAAAATGCAGTGTTGGAGATGTGACGTAGGGTTATCACTGTAAATGCATGATTGCATGTGTTGTATGAAAATCAAATGTATATGTATATGCGATGAGATGCCTATTCTGTAGGTCAGAGAGAGAAAAAAGTGCTTTTGATAGTTTCAGAATATAAAAAAATAATGTTATATAATTTCTTCTTTATATTGCCATGTTTATAAACATTATTAGATTCATATACTAAACAAGTCATATTTTTTCTTTGTCTCTTCATTACAGGCACCATCCCTGCCTTAATTAATCTTTTAAAATGTCCAAAAATAAAATTACAGTGCAAAACAGTTGGGCTATTGTGTAATCTCTCAATTCATGTACCTGTAGTGCATGCTCTGGTGGAGGCAGGAGCCATTCCAGCTCTGATCAACCTCCTGGTTTCTGAAGAGCCCGAACTGCACACTCGCTGTGCTGTCGTTCTTTATGACATTGCTCAACTTGGCAACAAGGACGTCATTGCCGAACATGTGAGTTCTTGCGTGCCACGTCCTTCATTAACAGTATTTCTCTCATTCTGTGCAATACACCGGCAGACGCTCATGAAACACCATCAACCTCACGGAAGATAACAAGGCCTCACTCTGCCACACACCCATAGACCAAAAGTAGACAGCCAGGTGTAATGGGCAAGAGCTGATTGGTTTACCACTCACAGCACAGAACACAGTATGACTATCAACATAGTTGGTCATTACTTATATTTTAAAATGGTATTTTGTGTTGTACAACGCAATTGCCAATTCTTAATCCAATAATCACAATGGCCAATATTTCCAAATGGAGCACTCTGTTCCATTGCTCTTACTCAATTGCTACATTTAAAAAAATATTTATTAAATACTACATATGATTAACTCAAAACAGTGTCAACTGTCATTTAGTATCAGTACAGACTTTTATTTATGAGGCATCATATTCTCCTAAAGAAGCAGATAGAGCTGTAGCCCTACATCACCTGACAGCTTCAGATGGGTCCTGGCTGAAAGCACAGAATACCAGAAAGATATTTGCTTGTGTTTTATTGACAATGCAAAGGCATTCAGCTGTGTAAATTAGAAGAGTCTGGATAAAATTGAAAAGAATGGGAATTCCAAAATACTTAACTAGACTCCTGCAGAGCATGCACATAGACCAAGAGGCAGTCATTTGAACAGAACAAGGTAATACTGGATGATTTGAAACCAGGAAATTTGTGTGCCAGCGCTGTGTCCTTTCACCTGGCTAATTTGATCTGTTTAATAAACAAATAATCCAAGAAACTGGATTATATGAAGAAGAATGCTACATCATGACTGAAAATAGTCTCATTAACAACCTATGATATGCAGATGACACAACCTTGCCCCTGAAACAAAGAGGATTTGAAGCACTTTTCTATATACAACCTTCTGAGTAAATTGCAACTCATTGCAAAGAAAACCAAAATCCTTCTAAATGGACCAATAGAGCACATTATAAACAGAGAAGAAGTTGAAGTTGTCAAAGATTTCATTTCACTTGAATCCACTATCAACATTCATGGAACCAGCAGTGAAAATCAAACAACATATCACCCCAAGCCATGGTACTGCATCATATACAATGTAAAATCTGGACAATACATAAAGAAGACCTAGGAATTAGTGATGCATTTGCATTATTCTATAGGAGAAGAATATTGAAAGTACCATAGACCTCCAAAAGAACAAACAAAACTCTTTTGGAAGTACAACCAGCATGCTCCTTAGAAGTGGGAATGGTAAGGCTTGGTCTCACATACTTAGGATGTGTTTCCAGGAGGAACCAATCCCTGGAAAAGGACATCATGTTTAGTAAAATATAGAGGCAGGACAAAAATAGGAAGACCCTCAATGAGATGGATTGACACTGTGGTTACATTTATGGGCTCAACAAAAACATGAGGTGGAGCAGGAGAAAAGCTGTAGGCTTCAGTTTCTATATGAAAATTGCCTGTATCTTAAATAAAGTCAATTGTACATTTCTTTGTTTATTTTTAGAATGGAATCCCAGCACTGATAAAGCTCTTAAACACAAACATAGAAAATATGTTGGTGAATGTAATGAACTGTATTCGGGTATTATGCGTTGGAAGTAAGAATAATCAAAAGGCAGTGAAAGATCATAAAGGCATCAGATATCTTATTGATTTTCTGAGTTCTGATTCAGGTAAGCTTTTATCCCTGCATTATTAAAGTGGCCAAGTATATTAAGTGAGACAATGGGTTAGAGATTTCACATAAAAATAGATAACATGGATTTATCTTAGAATGGATCTATAAGTATAAACGATCACCTAAAAAGCTGGAACACTTATATTTCAACTGTTGGGTTATCAGAGATTCAATGTCCATGGACAAAGTTAGTTTGTTGGTTTGAAATGTTTAATCAGGCACATTTATAAAGAAAAACATTGTCATTAATGACCTTGTCTGAATAACACACACCGATAATTAGATGCTCTTCTGCAATTCCCAACTAAGAATTCAGATTTGCTGTTAGGTATTCGATATCAACCTTTGAGCTCATCAGAAGGCATTATCGGCTTCTAAGGCACACAGAGCATCGTGCCTCACAGCGCCAAGAACACCAGATGCTCTGAGGTGGTTTCTGCAGCTACTGCAAGTGGACTCTATGGTTCGGTAAGAATTGCCTCATTTCAGTGAGCATACAGGAGAGTGTAAGTATTAAATCTAGGGTTCTCCCCAACATTTTCACAGAAAATTGGGGGAAAGCTCATCCCTTATCCTTCTTTCCCAGTGTATCATTTTTCCTTCCATTCTGTTCAGGAAAAAGCTCATAGAATGAATATAAGCATATAGTTTAAATGTAAGAAACGGTCCTAAAAAAACTCACTGCTATGAAATCAATGCAGATGAGGCAGTGACCCTGTAGGACAGGGTAGAAACTCTTGACAGAACTGGAAAGCCCAGTCTTCCTCCTGTGGAACTCTTGGTGGTTTCAAACTTCTGACCTTTCAGATCACAGCCCATCATGTAACCACTGCACCAACAGGGCTCCTTTAAGGAAAAGCTAGGGATAAGGTAATGTTTCAGAGAACAGGCTCACCCCTGCCCCATCCTGTCCCCCCCCCAAATTTGACTAAATGTTATATTCTAAGACTCTATAGTTTGAATTAGCACTTCTGAAGGCCATCTTTTCTCAATATCCTTCCATCATTGATTATGCAGTATTTTATCATTTCTAATTATGATCAGAGAGGATAAGCCTTTATGGTTTTAGCTTTTATGTCTTTACCATATCATATTTATCTTCTGATGGTTCTTTTCAAGATGCCCTGGTGATGTAAGGCATTACTTCTTAGGCTATGAACCATAAGGTTAACAGTTTAAACCCACCAGAATGATGAGGTTTTCTACTCCTGTAAACATGTACAGCCTTGGAAATCCACAAGGGCAGTTCTGCAGTTGCTATGAGTCAGAATTGACTTGATGGCAGTGAGTTTGGAATTTCTGGGTATGATTCTTTTTGTGGTTTTTTGTTGTGTGTGTGCTTTATCTCCTAATTAAAATGTAAAGATAAAGACTAGGCTTTCCCCTCTCCAACTCCAATGCCAGAATAAGACACACAATAAATAAAAGCAATTTGAATTAATAAGTGACAAATGAGTTCATGAAGCAAAGATATACAAATAACTTGAAATTGTGTATTTTGGGACTCTTACCTTGTCTGAAACTTAATTAAGAGTAAATTTTCCTATATTATAATATATATTATCTTTTTACTACAAAGAAGATAAAGAACTTAATTTTGAAATACATTTTATATATGAATATACTTATATATAATAAACTCAATAAATAATTCATGTTCTTTAACAATAATTCTCATGATTATTATCTAGATTATTAAATTGTAGGTAATCATAAAGAAATTATTTAATTACAGTATCTTCTTTAATCTTTCTGAAACAAGTCAAACAAACCCAAATTGAAGAATATTCTCTAAATTAGCTCATTAAAAATCTCTATGTCATAAGAGACAAAGAACTGCTCTATATTATGAATCTAAGGAGGCATCATTAAAAAATGCAACTTATGATCCTGGTCTAGGTCTTATACAAAACGAAATGAATTATGTGGAAACGATGCAATTATCTTTTAGACAAAAGTATTACATCTACTGATTGCATTACAGTTATATAAGAAAATATCCTTTTCTTAGGAACCACGTACTAAAAGAAATAAATTGCCATTATTTATGTATGCAGCCTATTTTGAAATAAATATATATATATTTACAAGTAAATATATAAATGTCAATGTGAGAAAATATTAAAAAATCAGTAAATCTATTTAATGTAGTTATTTTCAAATATTGTCTTTAAAAAATGTTTTTATTCATCATTTTATTGGGGGGGGGCTCTTACAAATCTTACAACAATTCTTTATTCAATTGTAAGCACACTTGTACATATGTTGCCATCAACATTTCCAAAACATTTTCTACCTGAGCCCTTGGTATCAGCTCCTCTTTTTTCCCCTCCCTCCTGCCCCCTCCCACCCTTGGGAATCCCTGATCAATTATATATAGTTGTTGCTGTTTCATGCCTTATACTGTCAGTTGTCTCCCTTCACCCACATTTCTGTTATTTGTCTCCTCAAATGCTGTCTTGACCCAGTTTTAAGGCCCATCAGTGGCAGATCAGTATCTCTTCTTGAGCACTTGATTAGTTCTACACCTCATCCCTTCCCAGGTCTTGGGTTCAAGTATCAAAAACCTAGGGACAGCCTCTGTTCCTACACCTTGAGCCCTGTGAAATGATTCAAATCAAATGCAGTCCACAGGGAGCCTGTGAAATCTAGTTTACTCTACTCTCTTCACACATAGGCTGCCTGCTATGGCTCCACCTTTTCCAGTTTGTAGCTGTAAATTTCTGTGTATCATCTACCTGAGTGGTTGTGTCCCACCACCCTGAGAACCACCAATCCTGCTTAATATCTTATAATTATGAAACAATCAGGTAAAGAGTTTAGAGTTCTCTTGATTTATTTTGCAAATTTTTATAAGTTTTTAAAAAGAAAAAGATGCACCTGGTCGATAAACATATAGCAATAAGTTTAGTCTCCTCAACAAACAAACATCCGAGATAAAATGAGATAGCATGTTTCCCTGTGAACTCAGCAAAGTTTACTTATATGCGGGGATACCCCCTAACAAAGATTTTTCCAAAGCAATATATTTAAACTTTTTATAAAACACAACCTTATCACCTCCAAAGTACTCTCCATTACACTTAATACATTTGTCAAATCTGTAGTTCCGTTCTTGGAAACATTTTTCAAACTCATCTGTTTGGATGGCTGACAGCTCCTCCCTTGTTTGTTTGTTTTTCTTCACCTCTTCTACATCTTCAAGTCACTTTCCTTGTATGTCCCTCTTCATTAGTGGAAACAAAAAGAAGTCACATGGAACAAGGTCAGGTGTGTGGGCAAGAAAGACGTGCCGTTTTTCCCCAAAACCGGCGCACTGAGATGACTGCGTTAGCAGATACATTGTCATGGTGGCAAAAGCAGTCTCCGTCTGCCACAAATCAGGCCTCCTTTGTCACACACTGTTATGAAATGTTTTCAGAACCTCTAAATAGAAAGTTTGATGAACAGTCTGACCTGATTAATCAAATGAACTCCAAATGCACTATAAGTCGACATTTTCAGCTGTTCGGGAAGTTAATGAATGTCCAGAACAGCATTTGTCATCAATCGACATTTCACCTTTCTTGGAAAGAGAAAACCACTCACACACTTGAGTTTTCCCATAGCACCATCCTTGTAAGTCATGTTCAACATCACAACAGTTTCTGCTGCAATTTTCCTGAGCAGGAAACAAAATTTCATAGCTGCGCGCTGTTCTCTAAATTGATCATCACAAGAGCAGGTTCCAGCCAAACTGCTTTTATGAAAAAATTTCCATGACCAGAGAGAATGTTGTCAGGTGATGCCACTGGGTGCACTAACTCAGAGGAAGGTGCTTGATGCTCACTCAGTGGGAAAATGCGTACTTAAAAAGCTCCGCCCTGCCCAGTGCAATTCCGTTTTTTTGGGGGGGTAGCCTCTAATGTACTTATTTTTAATGATAATATTTTTAGCCAGCAAGACATAGTAATATTGATAATCTTGTATTCTAATTATGGAAGAGTAAAATGCTTTTTTAAAAATAAATGATTAAGTACAGATTATGTATGTACAGATTATGATAAGAGCCTTATGAGCCCCAATAAAAATATTTTTTAAAAAATGATTAAGGTGAAAAACCTACAAATAAATGCATGTAGGAAAGAAATACCTTATGTACAAAGAATATGTCTCCTATGTATTGTTTAAAAGAATAAAAATTTGAAAAGAAAATGTATTTTTTATATATATCATTCTATTAGGGGTTCATACAACTCTTATTACAATCCATACATACATCAATTGTGTAAAGCACATTTGCACATTCATTGCTCTCCTCATTCTCAAAACATTTGCTCTCCACCTAAACCCCGGCATCAGCTCATTTTTCTCCTCCCTCCCTGCTCCCCTCCCATGAACCCTTGATAATTTATAAATTTTGTCATATCTTGCACTGTCCAACGTCTCCCTTCACCCACTTTTCTGTTGTCCGTCCCCCAGGGAGGAGGTCACATGCAGATCCTTGTAATCGGTTCCCCCTTTCCAACCCACCCTCCCTCCGAAAATGCATTTTCAAAGTGTGTGAATACAAGGAAATAGACTAATTCAATAGAACCTTAGGAAGACATTGGTGTTTGTAAAGAATGGAAAATGCTTTAATGCTAGATGAAAATGCAGGACATTGCGTTTATGGTAAAATCATATTACGTATAACTATATCTAAGTCTTCTTACATTCATAAAAAAATAGTGGATGAGATTAAACCGAAGACTTGATTGTATTTACATAGTGCGAATCCAGACAGGTTTTTCCTCCCTAAAGAGGAGTTTAGTTTAGTTTTATATGCTAAGACACTAAAGATATGCTGAATTTTGAATGCCTCTCACTAACAGTGTTTATTTTAACTGGTCCTTGGATTCATTGGCAGATGTGCTGAAGGCTATCGCTTCTGCTACAATTGCTGAGGTTGTGCGTGACAACACCGAGGTCCAGGATGCCATGGCAATGGAAGGGGTGATCCCTCCGTTGGTGGCAATATTTAAAGGGAAGCAGATTAGTGTCCAAGTGAAAGGTGCCTCAGCTGTCGAAGCACTGGCCAGTCACAACCCTAATATACAGAAAGAATTTCTGGAAAATTCATTAACAAAGTATCTTTTAAAACTCCTCAAGGTAGGATTTTCAGAATTCTTTTTCACTTCTTTTTTTTTAATTTTAATAAATCATTTTATTGGGGGATCGTACAACTCTTATCACAATCCATCCATCCATCCATTGTGTCAAGCACATTTGTACATTTGTTGCCTTCCTTCATGAACCCTTGATAATTTATAATTTATAATAATTTATATATAATTTTTTTCATGTCTTACATTGCTGACCAATGTCTCCCTTTACCCACTTTTCTGTTGTCCATCCCCCTGGGAGGGGGTTATATGTAGATTATTGTGATCAGTTCCCCTTTTCTCCCCCCACCTTCCCTTTACCCTCCTGGTATGGCTATTGTTGATATTGGTCCTGAGGTGTTTATCTGTCCTGGATTCCTTGTGTTTCCAGCTCTTATCTGTATCCATGTGCATGCTCTGCTCTAGCCAGATTTGTAAGGTAGAAATGGGGTTGTGATAGTGGGGGGAGGGGAGGAAGCACTAAAGAACTAGAGGAAAATTGTATGTTTCATTGGTGTTATACTGCACCCTGACTGGCTTGTCTCCTACCTGCAACCATTCTGTAAGGGGATGTCCGGTTGCCTACAGATAGACTTTGGGTCTCCACTCCACACTCCTCCTCAATCAGTCACAATGATAGGATTTTTTGTTCTGTGTCTTTCGTGCCGGATATGTGATCTTATTGTCACCTGGTGATCACACAGGCTGGTGTGCTTCTTCCATGTGGACTTTGTTGCTTCTGAGCTAGATGGCTGCTTGTTTATCTTCAAGCCTTTAAGACCCCAAACACTATCTTTTGATAGCTGGGCACCATCAGCTTCCTTCACCACATTTTCTTATGCACACATTTGTCTTCAGCGATTTTGTCAGGAAGGTGAGCATCACAGAATGCCAGATTGTTAGAACAAAGTGTTCTTGTGTTGAGGGAGTACTTTAGTAGAGGACCAATGTCCATCTGTTATCTTAATACTAACTAAACCTATAAATATATGCACATAGATCTATTTCCCCATCATCATATATAAATATATTTGCACATGTACATGCCTGTATTTAGACCCCTATAAATGCCCTTTGCCCTCTAGTTCTTTCCTCTATTTCCTTTTTCTTTCCTTTTGTCCCACGATCATGTTCAGCCTTCATTTGGGTTTCAGTAATTCTTCTCGGTTACATTGCCCTTGATCAAGCCCTACCAGGCCTCCTACACCCTCCTCACCATCGATTTTGGATCACTTGTTGTTCCCTTGTCCCCGGGTTTGTTAACACCCACTTCCTTGCCCCAACATGTCCCCTAGAACCATGGTTCCCATTGTTCCCTCCTCCACATTGTTTATCCCACCTATCTTATCTAGATAGACATGCAGAGATAATAATATACACAAAATCAAGAAAGAACTAAACAGCAACAGAAACAAAAGAACAACAAAACCAACACACACACAAAAAAAGCCTTTAAACCTATAAATAGGTCAAGGTCTGTTTGCTGAGCTTTACAGGTATTTTCCAGTTGAGTCTGATGTGGTGCCACGCCCTGGGCCCACAGTCTATTTTTGGTATTCCCTGGGGACTTCATTGCTCTGGTCCCCATGCTGTTCTGTTGCACACCCTCAGTGTTTCGCCTCGGTGTGTCTGCAGTGTTGTCCCCATGGTGCTATGGGCCAGTCAGGGACATCATGTCTCCTTGTGGGGTCAACCCTATGGTCCTCTCTGAGCATTGGCTCCTCTGAGCAGGTGTATCGTCCTCGGGGCTTGGTGGGCCATGATGTGTTCCACTCTCTCTCCCTCCCCTTCCTTTGCTCCTGTGTGCTCTGATCAGACATGTCCCTCTCCCTGAGCTGTAGCTTCAGTGCTGTCCTCTGAAGGTATTGGTATATTTCCCTTCTTATAGACAAAGTATTCTTTTTTGTTGTTGAGTAGATGAATAAACATTTTATTAAACAGTTATCTGAAGTGTTCACCTATGCTCACTGAAGTAATGCTTTATTTCAAAAATAGGCATTTAAAGTAGATATTAAAGAGCAAGGAGCTGTGGCACTCTGGGCCTTGGCGGGACAAACGTTGAAACAACAAAAGTATATGGCAGAGAAGATTGGCTACAACTTTATAATAAACATGCTTTTGTCCTCATCAGCTAAAATGCAGTATGTCGGTAAGTTATTTTCTAGCTCTAAATATGGACAGTAAAAACCCAGAGTTGGAGTGTCAGACATGTCTTTTTCCCCCCCTTAACCAGGAGGTGAAGCAGTCATTGCTCTAAGTAAGGACAGCAGGATGCATCAAAACCAAATATGCGAAGGGAATGGAATTGCACCTTTGGTCCGTTTACTAAGAATTTCTAAGATAGCTGAAGGCACACTTCTAAGTGTCATCCGAGCAGTGGGATCCATTTGCATTGGTTTGTACATTCATTCTCTGCTGCCTAAATATCAATAAGGAAATAAAGCAGGTAGAGAGACACAACTATTAATCTCTTCCTCTCGGTCCCACGTTTAGAGTTCTAAAGAGCATTTAATCTAGACTCTGTTTTATAGGGTTGCAAAGAGGTGGGACCAACTGCACGGTCGTGAGTTTGAGGCTATTATGAGTATACTTTTTGGTTTCTTTAAGACATTTGTGAGTAAAAGTGATGTAATTAAGAATGTTGGGTAGGTTTGGCTCTTGAACTTAGATTAGAAAAGAAAATAAGGGAAGTGAGTCTTGCCTATTTTGACTTAAAGAATTTGATTTTCTAAGTTAAGAAGAAAATATTTCTTCTTTAAAATCTCAACTACATATTTTTCAAGATCTAGAAGAGAGTTTTGAATGCTGGTGTATATTTTTCAATTTCCGTCTCCTACAATGGCTCTTTGTTTATAAAATAGCCACTAGGAGATCTGGTAGAGGTCTTACAACTTTACCATTTACACTTCTGTCTATGATTTATTTTGAGTACACTTTCATATGTTGTAAATATATTTTTATATGATATCCAGTTGCTTCAGCAACATTTGTTGAAAAAATTGTGTTACTTATTTTAAAAATATATAGGTTAGATATGAGTAAGTCTATTGTGAACCCTGTAGTCTGTTCCATTTAGCTATGTGTCTATTTTCATTCCATACTCACTGTCTTGTGTACACATTTATAATAAATTTGAAACCAAGACTTACTTAAGTCTTTTAAACTTGTTATTTTTGTTTGTTTTGTTTGCTATGGCAGGTCCCTTACATCTCCATATGAATTTTAAAGGAAGTCTTACAGTTTCCGCAAGATGCCCTGGGGGTGCAGTGGGTTGTGTGTTGAGCTGCTAAAAGCAAAGTCAGTCTAGTTGGAACCCACTTGGCTCTCGAGCTAGAGAAATTTGAGGCTGTCTGCTCCAGGAAGCCTTCACAGCCTTGGAACCCCAAAGGGGCAATTCGACCTTGTCCTGTAGGGTTGCTATGATTTGGAATAGAATTGGTAGGAGTGGGTTTGTACTATTTCTAAATCATGCATATGGAATTTTGCTTTAATATGATGGGCGTTGCAAGTTTCACATTGATGGATGCTGAATTTAGTGGTCATTTAAAAAGTGTTTGATCTGGCATGCAATTATGTGATTTGGAATCAGTTTGACCCTTATGCAACTTGTTTCTACACTTTAGTAGTGTGTGATTAGAGCAGCCTCTTGTCATGACTTATGTACCCCAGCTACTAAAGGGATACCTTGCCGAGGTCCTAAGCCCCTTGTATGACCAGGCCTTTTCTCTTTGGCTATAAAAGCATGAACCTTCTGTAAACCTTGTGCACACTCTGACAAATGGTCTCTGCTAGGGAAAGATTCTCTTCCGTCTTTCCTACCTCCCAGGAGCCCTGGTATTTCTCATTTGCAGCTTCAAGTTCTTATGTATCCCTCATTTCTGAAGAGATGAGTTGCTTTTCTCTATTAGGATTATCCTTGCAATTTCAGGTATTATGTTATACAGGGAGATAGTTAGTATATGCATAATTTAAGGAATCCAGAAATTCTTCTAGCTAGCTAATTTACTCTAAACATCTTTACTGAAATACACTATGAAAATGATAGCAACCATAAGTTTATATGCCTTTCACATAATTTTAAAATACATAATAGCTATCCTAATAATTATTCATAGTCATAGTCCATGTCAGCATACCATTTCTACATGCTTTAGTTTTTGACTATTAGAAAGCTTTTAACTCGTTTGTTCATCTTTGTCTTAAAGATTCAATCATGACTATCAAAATAGTGTCCCTATATTTATCTCTCTCTATTTAAGAAGCCCTGGTGGCACTTCTGGGTAAGCATTAGACTGCTAACTGCAAGGTTGGTGATTCAAAACCACCAGTGGCTCCATGGGTGGATACATGAGGTTATCTCGTCTCATAAAGATTTACAGTCTCAAAAGCCCTATTACGGGTCACTATGAGTCAGAATCAACTTGCTGGCAGTGCGAGTCCACTTTATCAACCAAATCTATCAAGCCACATTTGATTTTACCACACATAATAGGAAAATTACCTTACTGATATGTGGACTCTTACAGGTGTAGCCCATACAAGCAACCCACTTAGTCAACAATATATTGTAGAGGAAAATGCCTTTCCAGTACTTCTTCAACTCCTACGAAATCACCCTTCTCCAAATATTAAGGTATAGTTCAATTTTAATTTTGTTCTGATAGAGTAAAATATCAGGGAGGTTCTACGTTAAGAATGTATATCTTTCTATAAGTCCATAAACAATAAAGAAAATATTAAGTTTTTCTACAAAGTCCGACTCTTTAGGTTACAAAAGTTTCTGAAAACTATTAGATCATAGTAAATTTATCAAAATGTGCGTTCTTCAAAGATGACAAAATGTCGTATGTTCTTACTCATCAAAGAATTTGTATTCCTCCACTGCTTGGCTCTTTATTTACAGAATGACTTCCGTTCTTTCCTCAGTCGCAATTTCTAAAACCAGGGTAAAACTAGGGTTGTGTGGCTTCTATGGCAACAGTTCTCAAATATAAGTGGATCCTGCCCATGCTACAACACCAAGGGAGCCGTGCTTTCCAGAAACAGCCTGGCTGGCTGACAGGAATACTTTTACCAAGTGGGGGCACGATGAAGGACTTGTGTTATCCATGCTTCTATTTATTTCTAGTAAGATATATTTAATAAAACGGCCTTCACATATAGTTAAAGTCTTTTACTAAAACACTTGGGTAAATTCAGGCCCACCTTAATTGTCTAGGAAGAAAGTTAGAAGCGTTTCTTCTCAAATTTTGTTATGAGCTCTGGGGGAGAGAAAGAAATAGAAACAACCTAAGGAGGAATTATGCAAGTAAATAATGCATTGCTTCTCAAAATTAAAAGTATCAGAAAATGTTCCATTATAAATTATAAGGCTCTATGCATATGAAAGGCTCTATGTATATGTATATGACTGTTTCATTACATGAGTTGATTGTAGAAACAAAAGGAAGAAATATCTGTAGTATTTTGGCTTGAATTATTATAAACAGAACCTACCCTGACTTTCGGAGCAGTAGCAAATTCCATAAGATTATGGGAAATGCCACAAAATGCTGCATTATGACAGTCAGTTTCCTTTGCTTGATCTGTCCGTATTTCAGTATATCAGCTCAGTGCCTGCTAAAATTAAAGCAACAGAAATATATTTCAGTACTTTCCATCAAACTAAGATTCTATTATAAAGAATCTTTGTAATAATTCAATAATTATGCTTTTTTTAAATTCCCAAGTTTTCAATGAAATGCTTAGCATAGCATTTTTAGAATATCTTTTGAGTTTCTGTAATAAGTAGTGCTCACTTACATGTTTCTAATGAACTTTGGAATGTAGATTAAGTCACTCCAGAAATAGTAGAACAAAAGAACAGCTTCCCAGTATGTCTCTCCAGTGCTCTATTTAAATTGATAGGTGTTCCACTAAAGCCTCCTATCTCAATAGTTCAGTAGGTAACAACCAACTCAAAACAGCCTTTGAATTCATGCCAGTAAAACTTTTATATATGGAAGGCATACAGCTATATACCTAGAATAACACCTCTTTACCTTATATGTCCTGCTGGCCCTAGTTGCCCCCTCCCATGCCTTCAATTATAGCTTAGTAGTTGTACATGCACACAGAGGAAGAATACCCCCCTCACTGTTAAAAGGGAAAAGCATATCTGTAATACAGCTTCAAGACAGTGACCTCCATTGACGTAACACCTCTGAGATGCACTCTGCCATGATCGAACAAAAACCAAACAAAATAATACAAACCAAAAATACGGAAAAGTTTGCAAACCAGATCAGGTCCAGTCCACATCATAAGAGGATCTACTGACAATGTTTTAACTGTTCAGGTCAGATTTATGCCTTTGATCTTCTGTACTCCTCTCTCCCAAGCACTCTGTTTAGTGACCCATCACTCAACTTTAGATAAGGGGAGTTCTCTGGAGGCTTATGGCCTATGTGGTATATGACACTCGGGACTGATGGACCTATAGGGACAGCAAGTAAAATCAGGGGCTCAGGGGAGGGGGCTTCATTGGTGGTGGTGGTGTAAGAGGGAGATGGCGTCAAGGAGTCCATTTAGAAAAAGAATGCTTGGAAACTGACCGTGTTAGCAACAGTATAATTCTACTTCACATGATTGAAATATGGAATGCTGCAACTAATAATAAAAAACGTTAAGGGATATTCCTCCAAACGCTAGAAAGCCACTCTTAAAATAGTAGCCAGATAATTGGAATCAACAGAATTGATTTTAGCAGGTTTTATAGTATAATTTCTATCCAATATAGATGTTTGTATACTTAACTGTGTCATTTTATGAAGCATGTGTGAGACATACATTTCTGAAAACCAAATTAATTTCTGAAAACCACAAATTTAGGTTGAAGTGGCGTTTTCCTTGGCGTGCATTGTCCTCAGGAATGAGCCGCTGCAGAAGGAACTGCAAGACGTCGAAGGCTTTAACTATGATGATGTTCTTTACCTTCTTACCTCACCAGACAAGGTAACACCTTGACAAAAGGTAAACATAGAAGAAGCTGACTTTAGACCACATCTTCAAATGCTCACCAAGTCTTCTGAAGCCTTAGTCAAGAAAAGACATCCGGAAATGTCTTCATTAGGAAGAGCTATGTAAAACATCATTGTAAGTCACTGATTAGAAAGACTGCAATCATCACCAGCTATCATGGCGTGGATTCTGCCTCATGCGTTTGGCAGAACAGAACTGCCCAGCAGGGTTTCTGAGGCTGTCAGTCTTTTATGGATTTATTTTTACCTAATTTAAATCTACTTTATCTTGACGTCTTTTTTATTGGTGTGCTCTTTACATCATACATTTTAATTGTTTGATTATATTAAGGAAAGTTGTACAATCATCGTCATGATCAAGTTCAGAACATTTTCTTCTCATACTCCTTGTTGTTGCTCCCCAGATTCCCCAAACCTCCCCTGGCCTGCCCTTAGGAAATCGTTCTCTTAGAGCAGGAAGTAGACTGCTCTACCGTTCTCCCAGGGAGCAGCTGGTAGCTGAGTGCTTTAACCGCCGTACAGTAACGCTGAAGCATATTTCTCATGGGGTTTCTGGATAGTGTGAACGGCTAACACGCTCAGTTACAAACTGAAAGTTCAGAGATCAAGTCCGTGGATAGACACCTTGGGGAAAAGTCCTGGCTATCTCCTCCTGAAAAATTAGTCACTGAAAACCCCGTGGAGCACGTGTCTAGTCGGACACACGAGCTGGAACTGATACCATGGCAACTGGCATGTTTTTCACAGTTGTCCAATTTCATCTTTAAATGCAGCAATTTTAACTTTCTACAAACCTTATTCAAATGTTATCAGTTTACCCACTGAAGATGCTTTTCTACTGCAGAAGTCACTTCAGAACCCCACATTACATTTAGTGGTCCCATCTCCTTAATATTCTGCAATCTGTGAAGTTCAGCTCTTCTTTGTCTTCCATGATTTTGACATGCTCAATAAGTCCAGGCCAGTTATTTGGTAGAGTATCCCACAATTTGAGTTTACCTGATACTTCCTCACATTTTAATGGAAGTTCCACATTTTTGACAAGAATACTCCAGAAGTGATGAAGTGCTCTTTGAAGTACATTATATCAGAGGATCCATAATGTTGACATATCTTACTACTAGTAATTCTAACTTTGATTACTTGGCTGAGATGCTATCATGTTTCTCCACTGTAAAGTTACAATTTGCCATCGTCTCCCCCTTTAGTGGACAACTACCTTGAGAGGAAACACATTTAGACTGTCAAATGTCTGTTATGCCCATGTTAATTCCCACTGATGCCTGTAACAATTATTACTGTGGTGCTCTTGACTAATAGTGACTTTGAAATTTCCTTCTTCCTTAACATTTATTCATTGGTATTCAACTGTTAGAATGAAGACCTGTACCTTTTAAATGCTCAGTCTCGGTTTCTATTATCCTACGATGGAACAATGTGGGGAGTGCTACTACTCTGTATGCTAGGCTTACCACAGCACCACTCTAAAGCAACAAGATAGGATTTGTTGATATTATAACTTGATTGAAATATCATTTGTACACAGATGTACCCATGCATATAGGTATAATTTTTAATATGAAGCATTTCAAATAGATGAGGGGTTTTTGAAAAGTTCATAGAAATGTAATCATGAAAAACTAGGCACATATTTCAAAATAATTTTTTGCATGAAAATAAACTTATACTAATTTGTTATACCATGTCTGAACAAATTCTAGTTTGAGGCTTTAGTAGGGCTAAGACGGTAGTTTGAAGAAAGCCCTTATCAGAGCAACATGAATTCTGGACAAATGAAGTAAAAACAAACATCAAATGTATGGTGAGGTTTGAGTGGAAAAATGCTTTACAAAAAGTTTATTGGGATAGTACATGATAAATAAATTAGCAGTTTGCAATTGGATAACTCATTTTAGGAAGGGATAAGACAATGCAGTAGAGGCACACCATCTCCCCAACCATTTTCAAGGAAAAAAAATTAATCTTGTTTGTGCCTAAATTGAAGATGACTAATGATTAACAGTAGAAACAATAGTCTACACCCGCGGTTCTCAACCTGTGGGTCACGACCCCTTTGGGAGTCGAACGACCCTTTTACAGGGGTCGTCTGATCCATAACAGTAGCAAAATTATAGTTCTGAAATAGCAATGAAAATAATTTTATGTTTGGGGGGGTCACCACAACATTAGGAATTATATTAAAGGGTCGTGGCATTAGGAAGGCTGAGAACTGCTGGTCTACCATACACATAGCTTAGAGCTTACATAATTCTGACTGAAAAATTATAACAGAACAAACGTTCTGCTCTCTAGGCGCAAAACTGTCGCACCTAGATCAGTTGCAGATGACAGCAGAGCTTTCAATGGAACTTCTAAGTAAGTGGAATTAACATCTTAAGACATTCTTCAAAGTTTCGTAACAGAAGAAAATTCGCTTTACCAGAGACAATCAAAGAAATGACTACCAAGAGGTGGAAATGGTCCAGTAGAAGCAAAGGCAAAGGTGAAGAACAGAAATTATTACAACAGTTTGGGGGATGTCCGAGGCTCAAGGCACTGTGCCTGCTGGCTTTCTGGAGAGCGATGGAATGACAACATCTGCTTGTTTTGAGGACGCTTTGAGAAACTAAAGCTTAGCAGAAAGGTACCTGAGAAGTCACAGTGATGCTGCTTCTGTTCACTCCTCTCGTCAAACGAGGGCAGATTCTGAGTATTTGATGGGAAATTGCTACACGTCGACCTTACAACCCTGGTTTGGCTTCTTCCAGCTTCCTAATCTTAAAAAGATCTTTACAGGGAACTCATCCTTTTTCAGTTCATACTGTGAACAAGACTTCCCCGACAGAGTGAACCCCGGGAGCTCGGTTTTATAAGGATGGACTAAAGGCTGACATCATCATTTACAAATGTGTCTTGATCTTGATGGAGGCTATGTTGAGAAACAAAGCTTTATTTTTATGGCTGAATTGCATTTTTCCACACTCTGTGAAATCCCCTCATATATAAAATTAGAGAGAACAACATAATAAAATCAAATATTTCCATCACTCAACTTTAGCAATGATCCATAATTGAGGTCTAGTCTTATTTCAATCTATTTCATCAATATAGTCACTCCCTCAAGATTATTTTTGAAGCAAATCTGAGACATCATAGCATATTGTCTTTAAAGATTTCAGTATGTACAATAGCATATTTATATAACAATTAATAGTTACAGGAGAAAATGTTAAAATCTCTTTTTCTCTTTCTCTGTATTGCTCAACTAAAATGGTAAATATAAAATTTTATATTTTGGGCCTTTCTGGAAGATCTACTTGTACAACTTTGGTGGAATTAATTTCCCCTCTTTTCATAGTGTTAGAATGTGAATTTTCAAGGCAGATTATTCTATTTTATTAGTCCTTATAGTACAATGTAATTCTATAAATGAAGTTATTGTAATAAACAGCATAAGTCATCTCTCATGCATGAAATCTTATATATAGTATACTATTCAATGGAAGTTTTGAGATTTTATCAACTGTACTTTGAAATGTTGAGGTGAAAAAAGAATATGCTATTGGTGGGAGCTGGGGAGAATATATTGAAACAAAAATATTGAGGATTAATGAATTTACAGTTTCCTGATACAAGGTAAGAATCCATTTTCATAATTAGTAACCTAACGTGCTTTTTGAGAGTTAAAATAGTATTTCTTCTCCCTGCTGCTACTATCAAATTCTCTATTTTGTCTCTGATCACTCACATTCTAGAGTACCTACGTATTCTACCTTCTCAATAATGTTTTATTCCTGGAGATAAACATATCTATTAATAGACTAGACTTCATTATCTATGATGTTGAGTACCATGGCAAACAAAACAAGCGGAAGATAAACCCCGTGTCTCTTATTTCTAGGACATTCGCTTAAGAGCAGGCTATGCATTAACCCTCTTTGCTTTCAATAACCGCTTTCAACAATATTTAATACTGGAAAGTGGAACAATGACAATATCTATTTTTGAACCTTTCCTTGGATCAGAAATTGAAACGGAGAAGGCAATGGCAGCATTTCAGGTATAAAGTCCAGTGTCACAACCTCAAGACATGTATCTTTTCAGTAAAATGAAAACTCACATAATTGAGATCTAGAAACATATTTGCTTATTTGCAAAATAACATGTCTTTTGCACATCATTCCCTTCTTTTTTTTTTTAACAATTTATTGGGGCTCATACAACTCTTATCACTGTCCATACATATACATACATCAATTGTATAAAGCACATCTGTACAGTCTTTGCCCTAATCATTTTTTTCTCCTCTTTTCTTTTTTTACATTTTATTAGGGACTCATACAACTCTTATCAAAATCCATACATATATATACATACATCAGTTATATAAAGCACATCCATACATTCCCTGCCCCAATCATTCTCAGAGCATTTGCTCTCCACTTAAGCCCCTTGCATCAGGTCCTCTTTTTTTTTTTCCCTCCCTCCCCTTCCCCCCTCCCTCATGTGCCCTTGGTAATTTATACATCGTTATTTTGTCATATCTTGGCCTACACGGAGTCTCCCTTCCCCCCCTTCTCTGATGTCCCTCTCCCAGGGAAGAGGTCACATGTGGATCCTTGTAATCAGTTCCCCCATCATTCCCTTCTATATCATAAAAGCTCCATTAGTGATAAAGATTGCTTCGCCTATGTGCAATTGTATAAGTCCTAAGACATTTTGCCTTTTTATCTCATTTGATGATTATAACAACTCTGTAATGTAAGGTTGGTAGGCAGGTAGTTTATTTTTATCATCTCCGTATCACAAGGAAATAAGTTGAGAAACATTTTAGTATTTAAGATAGGTTTCTAATGGTTAATTTGGTGGCTGAGGGTACTGATTCTTCAACACTGTAGCTACGTGTTTGTCTCACTAGTCTTATTACTTCTCTCTTCTCTCTTTCTAGCACACATCCTTTAAAAGAAATATTTTCTATTAACCCATTACTTCAAGATCAAGAAGTTGCACATATAATAGGAATAATATTGCCTACCTACCATGATCATTGTAATGACCAGACAGGAACAAGTACTCAACACCTGTTCCCCAGACACCCACCAAATACCCCCTGAGGGAACCAAAACAAAAAGACCCACAACAAAAAATTATGAAAGCTTCGTTGGAGAAATTGAATCATCAGGCTCATGATTTCATGCTTCTTTCTTTCTTTTCTTCTTTGGTTTTCAGATTATTATATTAGCTAAAGTCATTATAGATGTGGACCACATTGCTTTGTCTGCAAGAGGTGTCACTATTTTAGTTGACAGTCTGTACTCAGATCAGAGCAGTACTATAAGCTTGACAGGTAAGGAATAACTCGTTGTATCCACAGAACACTATTGGAGGGGCTTATAATGTAAACAATAATAAGATAGTAAGCCTCTGTGCACTCACACTGTGTAGAGAATGAATAAGCACATAAGCATTTCCAGAAGCACATGGAACAATGGGGAGTCCATTCTGTGCCCTGAAGAGGAACAGAGTAACTCTGGGAACAGTCTTTTCGCCATCTACTCTTTTGAACCCCTGTTTTTCTAGGATATATGATGACAGTTCAACTGTGAACTACCATCAACAGAATTAGTGCATTTATTTATTCAATAGTGGTAGCACATTCACACTTATTGACTGCTCTTTGGTTTCCTTTTGACCAATTGTACACCTTTTGCTAAAAGCTAAGAGTTCTCTATGCTGCTATGGAACATAACAAAGCAGGATTGTCCAATAGAGTTCTTGTTAATTGTGTAAGCACACCAACTCCAGACCTAACCCTCTAGTACAGTATTTGTCAATTAACTTGTCACTCTCGAAGCAATATAAAATGTCAGAACCACTATTGCCAAAGATTTAAAATTAAGGTTCTATTTGTTTTTCAACTGAAATGTATCACTAGAGACACATTAGTATAGAAGTTAATAACACAAGCATTGCTTTCTTGTTGTCTAATTTCTAGGGAATTTAATAGCTAGCCTGGCTCGTTCTAGAGCTGGTATTCCAGAAGCATTTGCCACACTAGGGGCGATCCAACGGCTGTGCTACCATCTATACTCAAAAGAAGAAGAGGTAACCAAATGAAATGAAACTTAATTCTAAAATTTAGTATGCTCAAAAATATTGTCTGCTACTCTCTTACTTCTCTTGGCTAAGTCTTCAAAGGTTGGGTGTATATTGGTTGGTTGATATTATTTTCCTAGTACTTACTAATTACATTTGTATTCATAATTCTGGCTCCTAAAATATTGCTCCTTAGTTTTTCTTCAATCGTTAAATTAAGATTAACTTCAATCTACCAATAAGTACATTGGCTGCACAGAAATTTTGGATGGAGTAAAAGTAGAATCTGTAGCACAGTTTTCCACAATCAAAGGTAGAGGCGAGGGTGTGAGAAGAGACTATGTTGACAGAGCATTGTTTTCTCTCCTAGTTTCCACCCAAATCTAAAATGGTGTTTTTCAAATTTTAAGAGGCATCAGAATCACTTGGAGGGCCTATTCAGACAAGACTGTGGGGGAACCGATCACAATGATCTACGTATAACCCCTTCCCAGGAGGACAGACAATAGGAAAGTGGGTGAAGGGAGACACTGGTCAGTGTAAGACATGAAAAAATAATAATAACTTATAAATTATTGAGGGTTCATGAGGGAGGGAGGGAGGGAGGGAGGGAGGGAGAAAGGGTTCGAATGAGCTGATACCAAGGGTTAAAGTAGAAAAAAAATATTTTGAAAACGATGATGGCAACAAATGTGCAAATGTGCTTGACATGATGAATGTATGTATGGATTGTGATAAGAGCTGTATGAGCCCCCAATAAAATACTTTAAAAATAAATAAATAGATAGATAAACTGATTTTAAAAAGAGAGACAGATTGCTAAGCCTTACTCCCAGAGTTTCTGATCGCAACATCTGAGATGGGCCATAGACTATACATTCCTAACAAGTTTCTAGTGATGCTGAAGCTGCTGGTCCAGAGGCATGGAGGGTATGGTATACACAACAGTTGATGCTGATGCAAACAACAGTACGTCAGCCCGTGGCTACACTGACACTCACCTGCTATACTTACAGTTGATAGACTTTTTGGTGCCATAACTATGGTAACTATCAGGTTAGCTAAGAATTCCCTATGAACAACTTAATTATTTCAGGGTCACAGGCATGAGGTACTTCCTTCAAAGAGGAAAATAACTACTTTTTATTGAATCCTGGGACCTGATATTTTAGCTTTATTTTGTTTTTGCCAGTAGAAAGCTAAATTGCTTTCCTTGTTTGTAATCTAGCATTATTCTACAGTCTGCTCCCTCAGTTCAATCATCTGTGACCATGGTTTTCCGTTACAACCTCCTGCGAAGTTTTAAAAAAATCTTCTTGCTCAGGCTGTCTCCCAGAAAAAATGAATTCGAAACATCTAGAGATGAGGCCCAGGTCTAAGTAATTTTCAAAGCTATTTAGGTTATTTCAAGGCACAGCAAAGATTGGCATACACTGCCTTCTTTGTTTCACATTAGAATTATTACATATATTAGGTTTCTTGGATTAGAAATACCTTGGTCCTTGGCTTCACACGAGAAAGAATTCACGTTGAAGCCTGATTTGTGATCCAAGTGGGTTTTAATAAAGGATAGAAGCAGTTTAAGGGTTTTACACAAGCACCCTCGGGCACTTCACACCCACACTTGGAGACCTGAGGTCAGAGAAACCACAGCACAGCCAGCTGAGGAGCAGCTGGGAAACAGGGAGGGGGTCTCAAAGTTCCTGGCTTTTCAGGGCCCTCCGCTGGGAGACATAATATAAGGTACTGGTTGACCCCCTTGGCTGAATTAAGCCCCACCTGGCCTAGACTGGGGCCCTCCAGGTGGAATGGTTCCTGTCTCCAGGGCCTGAATGTGAGCGTGCCCTTAGCCTTGATCGCCCTCCAACTTCCTGTAAGGGGGAGGGAGGCCTCAGCAGGTAGCGGGACAACGCCTCATTTCGGCCTCCAGCTCCCTAACATAACTAAGTCAGATTCTACCCCAACTGATTCTGATCTAATTGGGTGGAGTCTGGGTATCCCCACCCATGGCCCCCAACCCACCCTTCAAAATCCATCCAAGTTGAGTGGAGTCAGAACTTAAAACAAAAACCCTCTACAGGTGATTCTAAAGTGTAGTCAGAACAACTTAAAAGAAAGTTGTATTGAGAGAAAATTATCATATTGTACAGTTCAATAGTTCAATCACATTAAGAAAGGTGGTACATTCACCACAATCAGCTTTGGAACATTTTCTTCCTTCTTGTAGCCATCACTGTTGACCCCCATTTCCCTACACTGCCCCTTTCATGCCCCATCCGGTGGTTGTCTTCATTGAGGACCCCTCCTGTCTTCCCTGCACAGAAAACCATCCCAAACAAAGAGCCAGCAAGAGCACGTGTTAAAAACCAATGGCAGGTGGTAACAGTCCTCTCTAGATCGCCAACGGCTGGCAAACAGATGTGTCGTGTCTGCATATCCACAGAGACTTCCCAGCGAAGTATCTGTGAAGAGGGCTGCCTTGGATGTTTTACAAACAAAGCCAGGTGGCTAAGAAAAAAATTTTTTAATTGTATCCTTTTCCTTTAGGTTCGCACAGCTTGCTCCTGTGCTCTAGGCTACTTAACTTACAATGCAAATGCTTTCCGAATTCTACTAAACGAATGCAGGAATAAGCCTAATCAATTCATTCGGATAAGTAATAACATCAGCCGAGATGCAAGTATTAACCCTGCGTTTTTAAAGGAGTTTCAGCTGCAGCAGAGAGTGGGACTTCCGTCCTTAAGGTATTGTGCCTATAGCTGGAGTCGCTGTAGTACAACGATTGCCCATCAGAGGCGTGAGCCACTGTTGAAGGATGATCTAACAAGGGGAGCGATCCTCGATTTGAATAGAGCATGACCAAGATCTGTTTGACCACAATTATTCCCACTCCTGACATTTGGGGAGATAGGTGCTCTCCAAGTTTGCTCCAGGAGTACAGGTTTGGGTAGACTATTGCTACAGCATCAGATAGTGTCCTGGGAGTTCATCCCAAGTGAAGTCACACTCCCAAGGGAGAGATGGAAGTAACTCACACCCACTTTGTTGGAGGTCTGATGACAGTTCCCCCGGCATCTACTCAGAGATTGCTCTTCATTGCACCTTCATCTTGAATTCAAGTCTCAGTGAAAGGAAAGACAGGACACTTTCCTTTTACGGCGTATCTTCTTTTCTTTTTTAGAGTAACTAAATTACAGCAAGTCTGTAGCCATGTTTAGGAAACGGTACTGTTGTGATAGTATTATATAGGAAATAACACACACAAACCCTGGCACAGAGCCATTTCTGACTTTCAAGGCACCTGTAGGACAGAGCAGAACTGCCCCAGTGTGTTTCTAAGGCTCTGACTCTTCACAGGAGCAGAAAGGTTCACCTTTTTCTCCAGAATCGGCTAGTGGTTTTGAACCGCTGAACTTAGGGCAAAAATCAGTGTTGTGATATATACTCAAGATGCGTATTTATTCTATGTTAATAATGGTTTCTTCTCATCTGAGTCACGTCCATCCACAAATGAAAGTCCATTCATCCCCACTCCGTGTTTGTCATTACTTACGTCATCCACGTCATTAAGTTCGCCTCGATGTTGAGAAGGCAGCTCTTTCCTAGCCGTAGTCTGAGTGCCTTCCAGACTGAAGGGCTTGTCTTCCAGCACTACATAGTGCCAGTTCCTTTGAAGTGGATTGCTTGCTACTTCTTCCTAGTTTATTCATCTTAGGGAAGCTCTACTGAAACATCTTCACACGCAGGACTGTGTTAGGTGGGGTGGACTAGAGAAAAATAATCCAGTGACACTCATATATGTGTAAGAAAGAGCTTTATATCAAGAAGTAATTGTATATTGAGAAAACATCCCGGCCAGTCCAACTCAACTCCATAAGTCTGATATTAGACCATCAGTTCAGATTCACACAGCCACGTGCAATGATGCAGAATGCAGGAACCACCCACGCCGGTGGGTGCAAAGTCCTGAGGATCCAATGGCGGTGGATGCATCTCCAGGGCTCTGAGAACAGCAAGGGTCTGCCAGCAGGAAGTCGAAGACACAGAGAGAGGGCGAGGTTCTAAGGACACTCTTTATGAGAAGGTCATGCCCACAAGGAGTCACCTGCTTGACAGGCTAAACCCCACCCCTCCGCTTTTATCGATCTTCAAGTTGACTTGAAATTATGTAACTACCCCAAGGACTCTGCTGGTACTTAAAATAGGAGTGCCATAGCTTCTGGAATCACAAAACATAAGCCACCAGAGCCTGACACGATGACAAATTGTGGAAGTAATCCAGATTCAGAGAGCAGATATGAAAAGGTGTGGGAATTAGAAAATGGTGACCCTTCTCCGGTGTACTTCACAGTCATCTGCTGGGAAACAGTCATGGCAACAGCACAGACCAACGACTTCGTTAAATAATGCTCAGCCCTGGAATTGTGAATACTCATTTTCCAGGATTACAAATCGTGACCAATAGTTAGTAAACTGTATGAACTCTTGTGAATAAGTGAGGCCGGTCGATGAGAAAATAATTACTTCAAGTAACAGTGCTTTGCATTCTTTTCAGAACATTTGAATGGACTATATTTTTGTAATCTTCATAACATTCCTATGAAGGAATTTGGTTAAAAGAAAATAATTGAAAATATATCAAAAGTGCTCGCTTCGGCAGCACATATACTAAAATTGGAATGATAGAGAAGATTAGCATGGCCCCTGTGCAAGGGTGACACGCAAATTCGTGAAGCGTTCCATATTTAAAAAAAAGAAAATATATCAAAAGATTGAGGCAAACTTTTTATGATGGATAACAAGATACACCTACAAAATAGTCCTAGCGATCCTTAATGGAAACAGGAAATGGTTAGGATCATTATAGAATTTTGAGGGGGCGCATACATCACTTTTCCACCCTGTGCCTCATCTTACCGTAAGAATGGCAGGTGATACTTCTCAGTTGTATACATTTTGAAATATGTAGAGATAGTAATTTATTAGTGATTTAAATGATTGCCACAAAGAGACCCTAAGCCTAAGACCTGCTAGTCTAACATTACTCTCCAGCCATGACACCAGCTTAAGAACAGATTGTGCACAATCACACAGGTGGTAAATTGAGGCCTGTCAGTCATTAATATTGGAAATAACAAATGTTCCTTATATAATTGTAAGAAATCAATTTATAAAACATACTGATTTTAATTCTTATATTTGATTTCTAGAGAAACTTTGTAATACTATATTTATAAAATTGATTAAAATCATATTTTTAGGAGCCCTCTTCTACCCACAAACTATATTTAGTCACATCTATTCTTTTTGTAAATATGATCAACATAAATAATTCCACTGATATTCCATTGCTTTAAAAATAAAGCTTAAACATTAAGTGCTTAATAATAAGCACTATTATTAATATGTGCAATGACGATCTTTTATTTATCATTATATGTTCAGATGTCTTACATTACAGAGTCATCTGAACATGCGGTGGTGTTTTTTAGCACTGTAATTTTCATATCATATTCCCTTTATCTGAAATGCCCTTTCCCTACTTTATCCGTCTAAATGTCCTGTTTTCTTCAAAACCCATCTGAAAATCTCTTCCATGCTTTCTTTGATCACTTCAAGCAATTTAAGACTCAATGAGTCTTGCATGAATATGATAGTGCATCAGTAAATAAATATAAAACATCTACGGGAAATGTGCATAGTTAGTTTTCAGAAGTTTATGGACAGGATCTAAAGTCATCTTTTATTTTACTTGCTGTTTCTGTTTACTGATATTTTCCTTAATGCCATTATATAAATCGGATGATTTGATGTCTGCTGGCAGCAAACTCTGTTAAACATGAACCCTCATGATTATGGAAGCATCCATCCTTTATCCTATCCTTGTGGTCTTGGTGACCAGAAATCTGGGTCGTGTAAGGATAGTTGGCTGTTTGGTCATGTGGGAGAGGCCTAAGGAGCTGGGAAAGACAGTGGGAAATGAAGGAAAAGGAGAGATGGGAGAGAGTAGAAAGTAGAGGAAAGAAGAGAATAAAAGTAGTAAAGGTAAAACAATAAGCAGTGTCATGATATAGCAGCAGATTTGTAAAAATAATAGGAAATGTATGTTAAAAGGGGTAATCAGAGATGATAATATGCACAAAAAGCAAGACAGAGCAAAACAAAGCAACAAAAGAAAACAAAACAACAATACCAATGGCTAAAAAATGAAAAGCCTGTAAATAGTTGAATGTGTTTGTTGACCTTTAGGAGTGTTTTCCAGTCGAGTCTGATGGGGTGTCACACCTTGGCCCCAAAGTGTATTTTTGGTCTTCCCTGGGGACTTCGTTGCTCTGTTTTTCTTGCTGTTCTGTTGCACGCCCTTAGTGCTTCGCCTCAGTGTGGTGGGGTCAGATCAGGCACAATTCCTGCGCTGTGTCTCCAGTGTTGTTCCCCATAGTGTAGGTCAGGGAGGAATATTGTGTCTCCTAGTGGGGCCAGCCCTATGGTCCTCTCTGTTCATTGATTGCTTTGAGCGGGAATATCATCCTCAGGGCTTGGAGAGATGTGATCCACTCTCTCTTCCTCCCCTTTCATTTGCTCCTGTGTGCTCTGATCAGACATGTCCGTTTCTCTGAGCTGTAGCTTCAGTGCTGTCCTCTGAAGTGAATTCTTCACTTATTATAATGCATATTATTATCTCTGCAGGTCTATCTAGATAAAATAGGCAGGATCCGTAATCTGGAGGAGAAAACAATAGGACCTATGGTTCCAGGGAAACATGGGAGAGGGGGAGGGCGAGTAGGGGGTGGGGAGTGGGGAAAGGAAGTGGGTGTTAACAAAGCCAGGGACAAGGGAACAAGTGATCCAAAATTGATGGCGAGAAGGGCTTGATCAAGGACAATGTAACTGAGAGGAATTATTGAAACCTACATGAAGGCTGGACATTGTGGGATTATGAAGAGACTTTTCCCCAGCTTCATCTCTCCCAAAGACATACCAAACATTAGGGGCTTTTTGCCAGCATATGGTGGGAGGTCAGGTGCTTACAGACATCCTCCCTGAAGGCATTCAATTGCCAGACTGGTAGGCCTAGCTCTCTGCTCTTAAGGACAATGGGCTACTACTCCCTAAAGGCTTGTGACCATTAGCTTAGTTCCTGTAGGTGGGGTTCACACCCTACTGATAATGGTTTCTATGGAGATCTAGAGAACAGATCAAAGCGGCTTAGTGACATCCAAAGTTAGGCTCCCATCCTGAATCTAGGATCCGACCATCTTGTCACATGTGTACCCCCATCCCTCCTCCTCTTATTGCGTGTATGTCCCCCTCTCATTGCTGTATAACCCATAATGCAACCCCTTCCTGTGGAGTGTGTCTTTACCTGTAATTAGTGGGTTTGCACTCCTTGCCAAAGAGATATAGGCCTGGGTTAGCAATAAAGAGCTCTCTCAGATCCTCCCTTGACCTCTCTTGGGCTCCCTCCTGGGCCTCTGTTGATTCTCCTCTCTCCTGTCCTCTCTCCCCTGTTCCCTTTCCCCTTGTCTGCCTTCCCTTCCCCCTTTCTCCACGTGGACCATCAAGTGGGGCTGAGGTGAGCATGCTGCTGTGAAATGTGTCTGACTCCATTTCAGTCTCTCTTTTATCTCTCATGCTCTCGATGACTTATATATGTATGTGTATATATATATATATATATATATATATATATATATATAAATAAAATCAACCGTACAATTGTGCTTATCGAGCCCGTGATTAGTGGTGGGGGGCTGGCACCCTTTCCAATCACAGGACATGATAGTAGGATAAGAAGAAATTAAACAGAAATAGAGGAAAGAACAAGGAGGTAAAGGGCATTTATAAAGGTCTAAATAAAGGCATGTGCATATATAAATATATTTATCATGGAGAAATAGATCTATGTGCATATATTTATAGGTTAAGTATTAAGGTCTCAGAAGAACATTGGGCCTCCACTCAAGTACTCCCTCACTGCAAGAACACTTTGTTCTAATAACCTGGCATTCCATGATGCTCCACTTCCCAACACATCCCTGAAGACAAAGCAGGTGCATAAGCAAGTGTGATGAAGATGGCTGATGGAGCCCAGCTATCAAAAGATATAGCATCTGGGGTCTTAAATGCTTGAAGGTAAGCAAGCGGCCACCTAACTCGGAAGCAACAATGTCCACATGGAAGAAGCACACCAGCCTGTGTGATCAGGAGGTGTTGAAGGGATCAGGTATCAAAGAACAAAAAATCATATCATTGTGAATGACAAGGAGTGTAGAGTGGAGACTCAAAGCCCATCTGAAGACAACTGGACATCTCCTTACAAAAGGGTCATGGGGAGGAGCCAAGTCAGTCAGGGTGCAGTATAGCACCCATGGAACACACGTTTTCTCTGGTTCCTTAATGCATCCTCCCCACCCACTATCATGATCCCAATTCTACCTTACAAATCTGGCTAGACCAGAGGATGTACACTGGTACAGATAAGAGCTGGAAACACAGAGAATCCAGGATGGACAATCCCCTCAGGGCCAATAATGAGAGTAATGATACCAGGAGGGTAAGGGAAAGGTGGGGGAGAAAGGGGGAACTGATCAAAATGGGGACAGACAACAAGCAAGTGGGTAAAGGGAGACATTGGTCAGTGTAAGACATGAAATATAATAATCATTTATAAATGATCAAAGGTTCATGAGGGAGGGAGGGTGGGAGAAAGACAGAGAAAAATGAGCTGATACCAAGGACTCAAGTAGAAAGAAAATATTTTGAAAATGATGATGGCAACAAATGTAAAAATGTGCTTGACACAATGGATGGATTTATGGATTATGATAAGAGTTGTATGAGTCCCCTCCAATAAAATGATTTTTTGAAGGGGTAATAAGAATGAATAGGCTTCATGGAAATATATTTCATTAGGAAAAACGAGCAAAAATTGATCATGGGTAGATGTGCAGGAAAGAGGAATGACAAAATAAGACAAAAGACTCAGGTGTGGCTTGGGCGCTGGTGCTGATGTTCCTTTGCTATGGCAGTTTGAATATGGATAGTACTTCGAGATGCGAGGGTGGGGGTCCTGGTGGGGGATGGGCATTTTTGAATGGGTGTGCCAGAATCTACAGGCCTGCCTGTTTATGCCTGGGAGCAATGGGTATTCTTAGCAGAGTGGGGTCTCACTCACTGCAAGAGGACACTAGAAGGTGAAGTAGGAATCAACTAGAAAAAAAGTAATAAAAATAAAACTATTATATTAGAACAAAAGTACAAACATTCAAGAAAATAAAGTAAAATAATAAAACCACTTAGTGGGTGGGGATTCCTGCTCCTTTAGCAATGGTGGTGGTGGTGGTGGGTGAGTGTATGCTGAATGGGGAAGTGGGGCACGTGGTAGTGGGGGAGGGCACTGGAGAACAAAGCAGGAAAGGAGGAAGGGGGCAAAATGGCAAAACATATAGCTTGGGTACTAAGAATGTGTCCAGAAACCTGCCCTCCTGATATGTTACCCATGCAGAGTCCCCAGAGGCCAGCAGGGTAAGAGACTTAGTGGCCAGAGGCTGGGCAAAATTAGCCACGCCAGGAAAAGCAGGGCTCAACGCAGCAGCTTATCAATGGGAAAGGGCAGTCTGTCAGCAGATGCTGCAGCTCTCCCATCTTAAGAAACTTGGCTCTACTTGGATTTTACACTGATTTTCTTGTTGCCAGTTGCTTAGGAGATCTTCTGTGCTTGTTATCTGGCAGCTATATTCCATCTCTTCCATATTTCAATTGCCTCATGTGCATGTGAAAGCAGGACACTGAATAAGGAAGTACAAAAAACTCTTGGAAAGTATCTCGAAGTTCCTTGCCATCAAGTTGATTCAGGCTCATAGTGACCCTGTATCACAGAGCAGAAGTGCTTTTGTGGGTTTCTGAGACGCTTCACAGGAGTGCAGTGCCTTGCTTCTGCTTAGCACAGGGCTTCTAGAATTATGGCAAAGAATATTAAATATATCATGGACTACCAGAAGAATGGACAATCTGCCTGGAAGAAGTACACACAGAATTTCCTTAGAAGTGAAAACGGTGAGACTTCATCTCACTTAATTTGGACATGTCATCAAAAAACACCCGGCCCCAGAAAAGGACACCATGCTTGGTAAAGTCGATGGTTAGCTAAAAAGAGGAAGACCCTCAGTGGGATGGGTTCACCCAGTGGCTCAAACATAGGAACGATTGTGAAGATGCGCACAGCTAGGCAGTGTTTGCTCTGTTATTACTGGGGTATGAGTCACAACCAATTTGTAGCATCTAACACATCATACATGTAGAAGGAAAACATGTAACTCCTGTAGTACAAAAGAGGGGCAGAGAGTGTATTGTCAAGCTCATACATTAAACAGGGAGTAACATTGAAGTTGATGAATTAAGATGGCAAATTGTAAAGCCTAGAGAAGCTGTCAGCAGTTTTTTCAATTATGTAAATTACTGTTTAGAGAGATTTTTCATTCATTTTCATAGCTAGGTAGTAAATAATTTTTACTCAATTTCTTGTGGCTGTTGTTTCTAATATTTTGTTAGTACTAGTAGTACAATGTGTAACTTTTTGCATACTTTATTTCATACATGGTGGTGGGATCTTCAGATTAAATTCCCACAAGCTTTATTGAGTGAAAGGGTCAATGCATATGTAGTTTTGTTCGATGGTACATGACTCTTCTTAGTGGTTCTATCATTTTGCACCTGTCTTAGGAGGACCTGACTACAGAAACAAATCCAAAGACACTCTTATGTGTGTAAGAAAGAACTTTATATCAAGAAGTAATTATAAGTCCAGTTTAGTCCAGATCGTCCTCAAGTCTGACACTAGTCCATAAGTCCCTCTTCAGACTTAACACAGTCACATACAATGATGAAGAATGCAGGAAGCTCACAGGCCGGTAGGCACAAAGTCTCGTGAATCCAATGGCAGTGGAAACATCACAGCACTTTGGCAGGTCTCAGAGTGGCTTGCCCTCAGGAACGTGAAGGCAGAGAGAGGGGGACATTCCCAGGACCCTCCTTATGAGAAGGCTACGCCCACAAGGAGTCACATCAGGCTGTGACTGGAGTGACAGGTTGAAAACCACCCCATACACTGTATCTTAAAGTCGACATGAAGTTATGTAACTACCACAGCACGCAGCAGAAATGTCTGAGTTTACCAACAGTGTTGTCAAGATTTTGAATTTGGTCTGATATGAGACATACGGTATCTCAAAGCTTTATATTTTTCTAAATATGAGTGTCATTTTGTTTTGTAAGATGTGATTATTCTGAAAAATAACTATTTCCATAATAAGCTGAATAAACATTTATTCTAATTCTTTATAACAATACAATAGAATGTTCAGGTGATTCAGGATGACTTTGATCATTATTTGATTATCAATTACTACATAATGGATAAACCTGTAACAGAATGCAAGATAAATAAAAATTTTTAATGCATGATGTCAGGATAATCACACAGCTTTGTAATACCAGAAGCAGTCTCCAATTGGGGATGCTAAACAGATAGCATGTATGAATTATACCTTTAGGCATTGAACTTGATGATACATAGATGTACCAAGTCTTTACATATTCCAATTTTTAAAATAAAAATGTTTTCCTTTCAGTCTGGAAAAAAATGGAGGACCATCTATAATTCCTTTCTTTAAAAAAGGTAATAGATTTTTCTTTAACTTCTTTACTATCTCATACTTCTGGCTTTTAAAGTTCTGTGTTCCATTTCCAAGAATTCAAGATAGAGAAGCAATCTAAAATGTATTTGTGAACTTTTGCTCTTTGGAGCATCTCTTTAGAATATCTTCCCATTTGTAAGACATACTGTCTCACATAACTCTACATTTTCATTTAGGTTTTATAATTAATTGCAACGTCCACACAGAACTCACAATGATCATGATTATGAGGTTTATTATGGAAGTTAACAGGTTATATTTCAGGTGGAAAACTTTAGGATAGAGTTGTTAAGACCGGACAGGTTACAGAGTTCGTTTAGGGGTGCTATTAATTGACCAAAGGGCATGCCACTCTGCTATAAGCCTCAACTTGAAGGCACTCAGCTTCAGCTCCCACGTCAGCAAGCCCAGTTCCTGCAATTATGTCCCCAGAGGTGCCCCACTCTATAAGCCAGCCTTGCTCAAAAGCCCCCAGCTTGATTTGCTCTGTGGAATGGGGAGTCCACCAATGTCTCCTGCTCTGTAGCTGCTGGCTCTGTCATGCCTTTGATGTCAAAGCTCTCTTCCTGAGTTATGCAAGTTCACTGCACAGGGATCTTGGGATTCAGAGGATGCACTCCCTTCATGGTTCATGCTGGTTGTGAGATGCCCCTCACCCTGCTCCTGAGATGGTTTATTTTATATGTAGCACAATGGCAATGAATCCTGTCATTAACTCCCAATTGAATCGTTCATACTAATAATACCTTGCCCTGCCTTATTACCCAGACCATGAAGAAAAGTCTTTCGGTGGGAGTTACAGAAACTGTGGTTAGAAGGACTGTATTAAATAATCCACAGTCCTGGAACTATGTTAACCATTTCCTTTAACATCTTATCCACTAATACAAATCGACAAAGATCACTATTTGCTGCTTCTCATAAGCCGTGCATAGAAGTCATGGCTTAAACATGTAAATATGACTTACATTCTATTCTAGCTATTGTACTGTTTCATGTTCAACACATCAAATAAACTTAAGGCGGAAGCCATATTTTCCATTGAGAGTACGTACAGTTTTGTACACTTTATGACTTCTCAGAAATCCAGGACTGCAAAGATCAGTATCTGGAACATAATACCACTTATCTCTTGCTGTTAGTCATGAAAAAGGGAAGACAAATTATTTCTTGATTTCAAGAATATGCTTAGTGTTTATTCATGTGTGCTTAGAGTTGAAGCAAAATCAGTTTCACTTGGTGTATTATCTTATAGTCAAAGGAATCATTCAGAAGTCAAAATCAGTTTGCTGGAGCCACAAATTGAAAGGGAACAAGGAGATGGTGAAAGAGAAAAAGAACAAACTTTATGTATTCAGGGAGTAACTGAAAGAAGCTGGGCATGTATGGTAGGCTATATGTCTAAAAATCACGGGGGGAAGAATGTCTACTTGCTTGTAGGAATTCTTCAGGATAAGATTAATTTGCGCATACACATAAACGTTAGTACTGACTTCCATACAACAATCTTGGTACCAGGAATGGTTTGAGGGAATTTTCACTAATTTGTGAAAATTTAACAAGCTTCTGATACAATTTATTTCATTCAATGTAAAGTCCATGATTTTTATATACTGCCCTTTCCACTTGCGTTTGGTGTTAAAGTTCCTTTTACAGATTGAAGTTTACAGTAATTGGTATTTGTTCTTTTATTAGTGTCAACTTGGACATAATAAAAAATTTGGTAACCATGTAATAGTCCACACTTTCAGTCTCTGAAATCTGAAAGTCTGGACTCTACTGATCTGTTCTCAATGTTTTTTTAAAAATGTAAGGGAAAAAATGTACTATGTAGAACTGTTAGTAATGAGAATATAGTTAGGGTTTTTTTTTTAGGCTTAAAAAAGAGAAATTCAATTGTGGTTCTCTTATTTCTAGGAAAAGAACACCGAAGAAAATTAATACCTAAAATTCAACCAAAAGATTCCTTGACTTTAATACCTCCTGTAACAAATTTCATGGGACTCTTCAGAAAAACAAAAGCTGCTGCTGTTTCTTATAATATTTTTTCTTTTTCTTCTTCATCTTCATCAGACATTATAAAAGTTTCAAGACCACGAATAGTGGTCTTGAGCCAACTTGGGAAAAATGTGAAAAATGTCAACGTGGAGCCTCCAGACGCCTTATAAAAACATTTAGTATGGAAGGATTCCTGAATAATCTTTTAAAATGGAAATTCTTGATATTAATACTGAATAGATTTTCCTTAGCATGTCTACTGGAATTCAACATCAGGCAGAAATATGGTTTCAAAAATAAGTAGAATTTTCTGTAATAAAACATCTATTAATAAATTTTATGTGATAGCAATATTTTAAAATTGGTATGCTGTGCTTAATAGGTCTGATTCACTTCAGTGCTCACTGTAATGACAAACAGTACAAATGCACGAGGCTTCTAGAATGTGACATGTATCCTTTCAAAGTATTTAAAAATAAAATCTGAATTGCTCATCAAAATAACTGAAGTCTAACTAAAAATGTGGCCATGAGTGTTTACTAATACATTTGTAAACTGCTACATTTGATGATATTCTTTGTGGCCTAATACCACAGTGTTCTCGATGGTTTTGCCCAAGAACATTCAGTGTCTAAGAGCACGTTTTAGTGTTTCTTGCTCATATTTTATGGTGGTAGATTGATTTAATACAGAAACATAAGCTGGGCTTCAGTTTTTCCTTTAAAGGAAGCCCCCTTTTTATCTACTTTGTTCAGCTCCCCCCATGAAGATCTTGTTATATTACTCAGTTTTTTTCTGGGCTGTGTTGAACATGTATACAAAGTTACTTAAAAATGAATTAAAAATGGTATATACCCCCTATCTTCAATGTTTGTGTGACAGTGAGAAGAAATCGTAATTTTCTTTCATAGTTTATACAGGCTGATTGTGATGCTGCTGTTGTTAGATGTCGTCAGGTCAGTTGACTCATAGTAACCCCATGTGAAAAAGCATGAAAATAGGGCATGATCCTGTGCCACTTCATAATTATTGCTATGTTTGAGTCCATTGTTAGTCACAATGACAGTCCATTTTACTGAAGGTCCTCCTTTTTTGTGGTCTACCAAGCATCAAAGAAAGATGGAAAGAATAATACAATCTCTGTAGCAGAAAGAATTGGTCGGCATTCCACCATTCCAGGAGATGGTATATGAGTTAGAACCAGTGGTGCTGAAGGAAGAAGTTCAAGATGCACTGAATGCATTGGTAAAAAAACTAATCTCGTTGGACAGTGTAAGATATGACAAAATAATAATTTATAAGTGATCAAAGGTTCATGAGGGAGTAGGGAGCAGGGAGGGAGGGGAAAAATGAGGAGCTGATGCCAGGGGCTTTAGTAGAGAGCAAATGTTTTGAAAATGATGAGGACAACAAATATACAAACGTGCTTTACACTATCGATGTATGTATGGTCATAAGAATTGTATGAGTTCCTAATAAAATGATTTAAAATAATAATAATTTATAAATAAATAAATAAACAAATCTCCAGGAAGTGATGGAATACCAAGTGAGATGTTTCAACAAGCTCATGAAGCACTGGAAGCACTCAGTTGTCTACTCGGCCAACTAACTGGAAGAGATTCATATTTGCATCCATTCTAAACACAGGTGACCCAAAAGAATGCTCAAATTATAGACCAATATCATTTATATCACATGTAAGTACATTTTGCTTAAGATCATCCAACAAAGGTTGTAGCAGTACATTGACAGGGAGGTTCAGGCCAGATTCAGAAAAGGACACAGAACAGAGGATATCATTCCTGATGGCAGATGGATTTTGGGTGAAAGCGGAGAACACCAGAAAAATGTTTCCTTGTGTTTTATTGAGTTTTCCAAGGCATTATTCATCTGTGTGGATCCTAACAAATTATGGGTAGCCTTAAGAAAAATGGGAATTCCAGACCACTTGATTGTACTCATGAGGAACTTAGAACAAGGGAATACTCCCTGGTTTAACATCAGGAAAGATGTGTGAAAGGGTTGTATCATCTCAACATCCCACTTCAATCTATGCAGAGCAAATAATCTGAAAAGCATGATTATATGAAGTAAAATGAGGCATCAGGATTTGAGGCTTAACAACCTTCAATCTGCAGATGATACAACCTTGCTTGCTGAGTGAGGACTTGAAGCACTTGTTGACGAAGACCAAGAATTGCAGCCTGCAGCATGGATTATAACTTAAAGGCCTAAATCGTCACTACTGGCCCAATAGTTAACATCATGATGAATGGAGAAAAGGTTGAAGTTGTCGAGGATTTTGTCTGGCTTGGATCCACGATCAATGCTATTGGTAGCAGCAGTCAAGAGGTCAAAAGACAGGTTGCATAGGTAAATCTGCACCTACCGACGAACACAAAACTATCCTCTTGTTCTTTAATACATTATAACTAAATAAATAAATGTACGAGGAGCTGCACACGCAAAAAATCTGTCCCCCCCTCAAGCTATGTATTTAAACTTTTTTTTTTTTTTACACAAAACAACCTTATCACCTTCAAGGTACTCTCCATTACACTTAATACGTTTGTCAAATTTGCGATTCCATTCTTGGAAACATTTTTCAAACTCATGTTTGGATGGCTGACAGCACCTCCCTTGTTTTTTTTCACCTCTTCAAATCGCTGTCCCTTAATGTCCCTCTTCATTCCTGAAAACAAAAAGAAGTCATATGGACTGAGGTCAAGTAAGGTGAGTGGGCAGGAGAGACAAGCTCTTTTTTTGCCCCAAACTGGCATCCTGAGATGGCTGCATGAGCAGGTGTATTGTTGTGGTGGCAAACCAGGCAAAACCACAAATGAGTCATTTGTCGCACAGTTATGCAATTGCTTCAGAACCTCTAACTAAAAAGCTCGATTAACAGTCTGACCTGGTGGGACGAACTCCAAATGCACCACAGGTCGACATTTTCATCCATTCGGAAAGTTGACAGATGTCCAGAATGAGGTTTGTTGTCAACATTTTACCTTTTTGGAAACAAAATCACTCGTACATTTTTTGCGATAGCGCTGTCTTTATAAACTGTTCAACATGACAAAGTTTCTGGGGCAGTTTTCCTTAGAAGGAAACATTTCACAGCTGCACACTGTTCTCTTTAAGTCGGCCTTCACAGAAAACAAAGTTCGGGTGAAACTGCTTTTACAAAAGAATTCACTGTGATGAGAGAGAACCTTCCCAGCCTAGGCCACTGTGTGCACTAACTCACAGCAAGTTGCTTAATGTTCGCCTGGTGGGAAAAATATGTACTACAAAAGCTTTGCCCAGAGAAGCTTTTTCCATTTTTGTTTTGTTTTTCGCGGTGCTCTCATATAATAGGGGTTCCTGGGGGGTAGAGTGGGGGAGGAAGAGGATCACGGGGAGCTGACATCAAAGAGCTCAAGAGGAAAGAAAATGCTTTGAAACTGATGGTGGTAGCCATTGTACAAATATGCTTGACCTGAGTTATGGGTCGTTATAATTTCTGTAAGAGCTCCTAATACGATTAATATTTAAACAAACAAACAGATTGTGGTAGTAAAAAAATAAGAATAAGGTGCACCCGACCCAACTATGGTATTTTCAATTGCCTCATATGCCTGTGAAAGTTGGACGTTGAATAAAAAAGACGAAAGATGAATCAATGCATTTGAGAGTGGTCTGGAGAAGAATACAGAAAGCTCCACAGACTGCTAACAGGGCAAGCCCATCTGTCTGGGAAGAAGTATGGCCAAAAAGCTCCTTAGAGGATCCTTTCTCACTTTGGACGTGCTGTCAAGTGAAAGAAGTTGCGGAGAAGGACATCACCATTGGTAAAGTAGGATAGTGAAGAAGGAGACTCTCAAGGAGATAAAGTGACAGTGGCTGTAACAACGTGCTCAAGCACAGGCACAGCAGTGAGGATCCTGGCTCTGGACCTGGCAGTGTTTTGCTCTGTTGTGCTTACGGTTGCTATAGGCTGGAACTGACTTGAAGGCACCTAACAACACCAAGCATCATTTTCTTCTCTAGAGTGTGGGCCCACCTGATAACATGTCCAAAGTATGTGAGATGAGATCTCATCATCCTGCCTTCTAAGGAGCGTGCTGGACATGCTTCTACAAAGACAAATCTGTTCATTCTCTGGCCGTCCATGGTAGATGCAGTGCTGTTCACCAACACCATAATGAAAAGCACACATTCTTCTCTGGGTTCCTTTTCCAATGCCCAGCTTTCAAAGGCATATGAAACAAATGGAAAGTACCATGGCTGAGTGATGCAACTGTACAACTGTCCAAAGACATCAGTTACGTTTTCTTCAGTCCAAAAGAATGCACAAGAAAAAATCAATAAAACAAGGATGGCCTGAAAGGGAAAACAAATGATAAAATGTTCAATTTCAATCTCCTATATCTGAAAGAATTCACTTCCTGATGTACTCTGTAAATGGGCTCATGGTATTCAATGGAGGCTTATTTCCCACGGAGTCTGGGCAAATAGATTCAGGCTTTCTCTGTGATCCAGAACCTTCTGCACACCAGTGTTCATAATTTAAGTTCTAATAAATTTCTCTCTTCTGATGTTGAATTTTGTTACTTATAATCCTTGGTTTATACAAGTTCATGTGCTTCTTCATGAGGTTAGCTTGTTATCACCTCAATTAGACGGCTGCTTGGTTTTAGACAAACTTTTAAGTCAGGTTACCATCTGATTTCTTCACCACACTTAGTTATTGCACCCTTATCTTCAGTGATTCCGTCATGAGGGTATTTACTTTGGATTTTTATAATTAAAAAAATTAAAGTTTTATAAAAAATTAATTTATACACTAATACAGTATGTACTTTAATAGTTTATCATAAAAACAAGTTAAGATTAAGTACAGAAATATAATAAACAAAAGATAATCTTGATGAATTACTAATATAACGTCTTCTACATTTAATTTCAAAATTCTACCTTTACAGACTTTTTGTAAGGTAAAAATCAAATTTTAATGATCACCCGTGGTATTTTTATGGCAGCTTCTCCAACTTCTTTTGATATGTCTAAGCCAAGAGGACATCTGTAAAACAAGCACACAATCACATTATTTGTCATGTTCTGTCACTAGTTCTACAGAATATATTTGCTTAAAATTCTGACAGTGCAAGTTCTATTCCTTTCAAATATTAAAAACAAATTTAAGTTTTAAAATGAAAAAAAAATTAAGTTGTATAAATCCTGATGAAGATAAAGGATCAAACCATTCTACCCTCTAGTTGCAGTCAAACAAGCGGCCATTCTATTTTAGAAATTCTCCAGGGTTCTGTCAATTCTGCTCTGAACTTTGAGAACCTGACTTACCCATTTTGTATCTTATTTTGACACTAATGACAGGAAAAGGCTATAGCTCCCACCCTTTATGTTCCTCCTCAATAAATAATGTTACCCACTGTCTGTGTTTCTACAATGTCGCACAAGATAGCCCTTCTGTGGGGTCCGGCCAAGAAAAAAAGCTGTCATATTCCCACAAGAGGACACCACTGGATCACATGAAATACTCTGTTAACACAAGGGAGTCCTCCGGATGCTACAATGTTCACTTATGACAGCCTTCAGTAATTAAAGTAGCACAGCTAGTAGAGACTTATCATGTTTATAAGTCTGAAACCATCATATGAAGCAACATTCAAAACAGAACTATGGTAGAGTACAATATATAATCATCCTTTACCTGTCTGCTATTAACTGCTAAACTAGAATTTAATAGGAATTTTGATTTGGGAGTAGGAAGAGTCTTACAGAAAACAGCTATTAATTAATTAAACAGCTATTAGTTAATTAGTTAATTGTGTGTGTGTGTGTTTCTCAGTTGCCAGTGAAAGAGAATAATCCCAACTCGGTTTCACACTTAAATGCTTTTGTACGTTTTCCTCAAATATATCTTAGCTGGTCCTAAGATGATCTTGACATTGGAAATATGATGGCATGGTTTCCAATCTGGTCCTAAATGATGGAATTCTTTACCAATATCCAATGTCCATTTCTAGCTATCATTTTGTCAAAACTTTTACAATTTGATCCTGTAGCAAAAATATTTCTCATTCTTTATATGAAAGAAATTAGTGATTTCCATGAAAATAATTAATGCGACTCTCCTTTAAGAGCTTCCAGATGTCAATAAATTTCTCATATATAAAAGCAAACTACAGGTTTTAACTTCTGAAGTATAACTTACAATATGATTAAAAATCCCATCACCTACTTTGGTTCATAGCGGATGCCTTCTGGGTTGTATAAAATGCCCAAACCAGCACGTAATCTTTCAATGCCGTTCCTAAAAGTTATTAAAATACAATAAATAGCTCCAAGATTTAAAGAAAGGAGGTTTATAATGATAAAATGGCCAGCACAATGTCCACAATTAAGAGGGCGAGGTGTATAAATCCACAGCTTACCATGCGATCATGATGCCATTGTCAGTGCACAGCCTGGGGGGAGGGCACAATAAAGTGCACCGAGTTAGGTCCGTTACAGCTTCCAGTGCTTTTCGGATATACATGTTACTGGCCACGCCTCCAGATGCAACCTGAAGGGGTTGAGATGATCAAAATGAACAACTGTCATATATGACTATGAACCAAACTGTTAGCTAAACTTGGAGGAAATAGCAACATTAAGCAGTAAGAAAATGTCACAGTTTTACAGGTAAGTAATGAGCAAATGATATAAACTTTGAAAATAAGCAATTTCAATATCAATATGTAATCAATATTAATACTTTGTATCTCTTCCATCTATGCATTTCTTAATTGTGAACATAGTATTGCAATAATTTGGACTACATGATTTTTACTTCTAAGCATTTTTTACTATATAAATTAAAAAAACTATTACATTTATTATTCATGCAATATTTCACTTTGTAAACCTACTACCACTGAAACACTTTCCTACTTTAACATTTTCAAAAGTTAAGGTTTAAGCCACAATCATAAAGAGAGTTTATAAGCACATTTAAAGGGATTTCATCAGAGGAACATAATCTTATGATTAAAAATAGTGACAATAATTACTATGTTTGGTTTCTTTATTGGAAACCTTTTTCTAAATTCAATGAGAAGATACAGCCTTGTTTGTTTGTTTTGTTTTATGCCAACCAGGCTGTACAGATGTGCCACTAAGCTTCCATACCTGCACAAGACATAGGTGCTACTATAAATGCAACTCACTGGGTTGCTAACTAAAAGGTCAGCTGTTCGAAACCACCAGCCAGCTCTGCTGGGGGAGGATGATACTTTCTACTCCTGTGATATTTGAAGTCTCGGAAACTCACGGGGGCAGTTCTACCCTGCCTAAAGGATCCCTGTGTCAGCACTGACTCGATGGCAATGGAAGCGATGACTCAGGGATGATTGAAAATGCTTTCTCACATAAAATGACAATGACGTCTCCAAGGTGACCCAGAGACGTGCATAAACCCTAGGTACATGAATGGATTTTGGCTTCCACTTAATTCTAGCCTCAATTTATGAACAATTAGTTCCTATGGCATGGCCTTGTTTGATGCTTGTCCTCATGAAGAGATCACTGCAGATATGCGTGCTAGAGAAAGTGGGAAGAAACTACATGGTGTCTGGCTATCAGTAGTAGTGCTTGGGTCTTAAAGGCTTGTCTTCAAACAAGCAGCCACCCAAGTGAGGCTGTCAACTAAGTCTACATGGAAGAAACACACCAGCCTGTGTGATCCTAAAATGGTCAAGAATTGAGTCTAAATCCAGAGGAAATGGTAAGAGTTTAAAAGTGAACAGGCAGTCAGTTGAGCTCTGTGAAGAAGTGTGATATACTTACTATAAGATGGCTATTACTGCTATACGAGACAAGCACTCACCACTACAGCATCAGTGTGCGCCAACAAGCCCCTCCTCTGGCAAAATAAGATCGCACGGTATGTGGTTCTGGCAATGTGCCTGGCTGCTGCGTGCTGCACCGCAGCAGCGATGTCTGCAGCCGAAGACAGGACTTGTCCTGCCTCAATCCCTGAAAAATGACAGTAGTTTAAAGCACAATTTAGAATTACTTATCTGTCCAAGTGTGAAATTAGAAATGTACCTTCTTCCTTTTCCTTTTGCGTTATTAATTTGTCAACATTGTTTTGAAGTCCAGAAAAAGAAAAGTCACAATTTTTAGCGCGTTGCATGGGGTGTTTGAGATCAAAACACAATTTATTTCCTTGTTTAGCCAAATGTTCTATAGCCTTCCCCCCACTCATGGTAGCGCACTCTGGATGTTTTCCTAAAGAAAGTCTTCTCGCTACCTAAAAAACAAAAATATATTTTCCTAATGAGTCATGATATATTTTACAACCGTAATATGCAAAAAAAAAAGAAAAATTACTAAAATAAACAAAAAAACTGAATGAGCAAACCAGGCTTACTTTTATAAGACTATCGCTGGTGGCCAGTGAGACAGACAACCCTCTGCCTTCTGATGCATACGCAGTAACACCCAATAAAAACACCGCCTCCCTATTCTTTCTGAAACAAGAACTGTGAGACTGAAAACGTGCTGTGCTTTCTTGCAGTCATTGCTGTTGGCAGCAGTGATTTCTGTATGTGGCAGGAGGCTACATGTCATTCTACCTTCAAAAAGGAATCAGCTTATGTGTGACTAACAGGCAACATGTGATTCAATCATAGAAGTTTGTACGTTAATTTTTCTATTTATTTTCTTATTGTACATCTACGCTTTATGGTTTACAAAGCACCTTCACATGTATTTTCTGACTAATCGCATACCTACATCTGCAAGCTATTTAGCTTTTTTGTGGATTGATCAAACTTCCTATCATTTTATTAGGAATGGATAAGAGGTTATTTTTTATAAAAGTACTTTTTTTCTTACTGAGTATACATTGTATGGTCTAATAAATTATCATTCAGAAGTATGTAAATAATAGCAGCGCATCTATCAGTGTTTAGTTGAAACTTATGCATTCACGGAACAGAATGGAGAAACGAATTCTGAAAGGTATATTACCTTGTCAAACATGTCACCTGGTGCAATGTCCAAAGACTTTCCAAGAAGCAAAAACTCTGAAACTCCTTGAACTAATGCCAATAGACAGTGACCTCCAGATATCAAAAGGGCTAAAAAAGGAAACTCTACATGGTTGGTTAGCCTAATAGTAAGTGCATGGGCCTCCATGTGATGGATGGGAATGAAAGGCTTTTTCAACTGGTTCACCAGCTGTAAGCTGAACGATAAACCCACTCCCAAGCTTAAAGCAAGTCCTGGTTTTATAGTAGTTGCGATTGCTGAGAGGTCACTTGGAGAGAGATTGCTGGCAGAAACAGCTTCCTGCACGATTCGATGAATATTTTCTTTGTGCAGTTGTTGAGCTACTGGAGGAATAATTCCGCCTGTTCTGAAAGAAAAAAGGGGGAAATACTTTTTAAAACACTGAGACAGTATGAACCCAGGAAGAAAAATGATATATTACAGCTGAAAGTATACTTTCGAATTAATTACACTCAAGACATTTTAAGTGATTTCAAGTATGTGTGGTTTACTATGCCACTACAATCAGAACTCAGTATGTAGGAAGTGGGAGCATCTCTCCAGACTTAACTCGTGTCTAACAAACCTGTGTCCATAAATCTGTTTGTGGATGAATGAAAGAAACAAAATAATGCTGCATTGTAAGAAAAACATTTCTTTTAATGGATGGACACGCTAGAGCTGTTTTAGGAAAAGCAACCTTGCTAAAAGGGGAGATTCCTAAAGAGGTTATTGCAAAAGCATTTTACAATGACATCTTACACTGGGGTAGTACAGAATGAGAGGACGTCTTTGCACCCCAGTGCCTCAAGTATTGCCTGGTGATCGGAGGTACTCAAGACTTGCACCCATGAAGCCTGTCTGTCCAGTATTCCTTCAAGTGACCTAGTTTAGTTAAACTATCCAGTCCCTCACACTTCTTTGTCCTTAAAAGGCCAGGGATGCTTCTCAGGCTGTCATATCCTTTCCATCTTCATTCGGGGAAGGCCTGACCATCTTTCAAGGCCACCAAGCACCTTCTATGGCAGATGTTGTGCTTTGCGCTAGGCATAGTGTAGTAACTAAGATAAACACAAACCCTGTCATGATGGAACTTGGTCCATCAGGAACATACTGGGGTAAATATTTTTACCTCAGGCAATAGATATGTAATTGTTAATTGTGAAAAGAACTATAAAGAAAACAAGCAGGAAATAGCGATAGAATAAAGCACCAAAATTAGATAAAAGTGGTTAAAGTTGGCCTTTCAGTGCAGTTAACATTTATAAATTAAAAATCAAGTAACTGGGAAAAACTGAGGAATGAGACATAGTAGTAAGAGTTGTTTGCACACGTTCGATACTCATTTTATGCTATCTCACGCCGTTAGCTCTCCTACGTGGTTTATGTACGTATCTCAGCAATTAGGTTAAGATTCTTGTACCTCCGTAACAGTCACCTAACTTTTCACATTGTAAATTATCATTTGAGCCCTATTCTACCTTTTCACACATGACTTTTAATACCCTCACAATCCTAGAAGGCAGGTGTTATGTTGCTCATTTTAATACGTAAAAGCAGAATAAAAATGGGTAGAGAACTTACTCCAGTTGCAGAGCTACCACTAAGCGCCGATTCAGGATTTAAATACAGGTCTGTGATTCTAAATGATCAGGTTTTTTTTTTAACCATTCAAATATAAATTGTTGGCTTTGAGGTCCATTTGATCTACAAAGTATTTTGAACCATTTTGAATAAGTTACTCATTCAAAAAAATTTAAGGTATCGCAAATTTGGACTACCTTATTCTCTTGAATATTCTGATAGTTTAGTAAGTGGAGTTGAGCAGTGACCCCCTACCCCCACCCCCATAGCCATTCCACATTTTATATCCAGGCCAGTCTTGTCTTGCTGCCCTTTGTAAACATCTGTGCTTATAAACCTTGCACCAGATTATGTTTTAATAACAATAAATTAGTACATGCAAAAATGTGAATACCTGCATTCTTTCTTAAAGAGAGAGAGGGAGAGAGAGAGAGAGATTAACAAAGGCTAGAGGTCAGGACTAGACTTTTCTAGAACTTAGTTCAGACAGTAACAGAGAAGTGGAAAAAATGGATAAGACATTACTGAGGAAAATCATTAAAATTTGTTAGAAATAAGCTGAGTTAGGGAACCAGTGGAGAGGTCTGGGAGGCTGGCCCCAGCACCATAAATTAAGTGGATTCCTGCCCCTCCCCCGAAAAGAATTTGTTCCAAAGGACGACATTGACTCTGCAGCTCCGGGAGATGAACATATCTGATCAGAGCACACGGGAGAAGATGAAGGGGCAGGAGGAGAGAGTGGAGCACAGCCTGGCCCACCAGGCCATGAGGATGATGTTCCTGAGTAGAGCAGCCAGTCCACAGAGAGAACATGGCTGGCCCCACTATGAGAAATGATGCCAATCAGTGACTAAGGGCGATACAGGGGACAGCACCGGAGACACAGGGTGGGAATTGCACCTGACCTGATCCCACCACACCGAGGCAAATCACTGGGGGAGTGCAGCAGAACAGCAAGGGAATGGAGTGGCAAGGTCCCCAGGGAATGCTGAAAGTGGACTTTGGGGCCAGGGCGTGGTGCCCCAACAGACTGGACTGGAAAACGCTCCTAAGGGCCAGCAAACGATCCCTGAACTAACTACAAGCTTTTCTCTTGTGAAAAAAAAAAAAAGAAATAAGCTGAGTTTAGCTTCTTTTTGGCAGGTGTCATCATGTCAGGTCTAGCTCACTGGCTCATAGACGACAGAAGGAAACACTGTATGGTCCTGGGCCATCCTCACATTTGCTGCTGTGAGTCCACCGCTGCTGTCACTGCGTCAAAACGTCCTTATGGGGCTTCTTTGTCGTTGACTCTCGACCGTGCATGATGAGACTCAATCCTGCCATCTTTGCTCCTCCGGAACGGTCTGCCTATACTTCTGCTAAGCGGATCGCTTTGTTCTTCTGGCAGTCTCTGGTATTTCCAATACCATCATTCAAAGGATCAATTCTTCTTCAGTCTTCTTTATTATTTTCCAGTTTTTGCAAGTTTATAAAGCAACTGAAAGTATCATGGCCTGAATTAGGTCAGGTCCATTTTAGTTCTTAAAATGACTTTTTACACTTTAAAGAGGTCTTTTACAGATTTGCCCAATGAAATATAAGGCTTCATTTCTTGACTGCTACATCCATGGTTGCGGCTGTGGATCCAAGCAAAATGAAATCCTTTACAGATTTAAACTTCTTTTCATTTAACATTTTGTCGTCTATTATTGGTCTAGGTGTGATCCACACTGAAGGCTGTATCTTTGATCTTTATCAGTGCTTCAAGTCTCAGTTTTAGAAAGGAAAGCTGTTTTTGAGTCAATGTAAATGTTTCTTCCTCCAATCCTGTTTTGGGGACCTCTTCCCTAGCCGTATTTTGAATGCTTTTCAACTGAGGGACTCATCTTCTAGTCAGGGACTGTTTCACAGCTGTTGTCTGGGTTTTCAAGGGAAATAAACAGGTCCTTCTTCCTAGTCTTTCCACTAAAACCTGCCCACCATGGATGGCCCTAACACGGCATACTATTAGCATCAAAACACACCCAAGTCACCACAGTGCAACAAACTGATGATTGAGAGGTATAATCTGGTCAGTAAGATTAGCAAAAACTTTTTGGCAAGATTAGTGACTTTATTGCACAGAGCCTTAAAAGTCAAGTGTAAAGCTTGATGTTGTTATAAAAAACTTTTATATATTATAAAAACAAAATATTTATTTTACTTTTCAAAAAAGGTAGAAATTGCTAATATTTAACCAAACTAAATCCATGACCATCGAGTTAATTATGACTCACAGAGAACCTACAGCCCAGAGTATAACTGCCCCATAAGGGTTCTGATTCGAAGGCTATAAATCTTTAATGGAAGCAGATTGCCACAAGTTTCTCCTTCAGTGTGGCTGAGGGGTTCTAATCTGTGGGTTAGCAGCTGAGAGCTTAATTTCTGTACCACCAGAGCGCCACAATAATGTCTACTTACTTTAAGTGAATTTCAGTTTGGGAATGTATTGCTTCTCCCAGCACATTTCCAGTTTCATCCACCACAGCAGCTGCTGTATCATCACAACTGGTTTCAATCCCCAACACTATTTTATGCAGAAACTGCTTTCCAGGATGCAAAGTAAAACTACTTAAAAATTCGTAAGTTTTCCTTTTTGATGCTTTAGAAAAAATCCCGGCTGTCTTATTCAATATTAGCATTTTTTTTCTTTATAGATAATTCCTGGAAAAGAATTACAGAAGTAATTTATTGTTTGGAACTGACATTAGGTAGTAGCAACTACTGTGCATATGCCACCTATTCAGCAAAGCAAACTTCTGAAAGCTTGCTGCTATAAGCAGTATTAGAAAGACTGTCAAACTAGCAAATGCCTGTGAATACAAATAACAGTGTGACTGCTCTTTAAGGAGGCAGACAGGGAAAGATATAGATCGGGCTTTGCTAGTGTTTGATTACTGTTATTTACATTATCGTAGAGTTATCAAAGAATTCATTATAAGCATTTTTTTACAGTGTGATCACTGTATGAATGACTAGTGTTATTTTTGATACCTAAAATTAGTACTATTTTTAAAAGCAATATCAACATCTTTCAAAGTAAAATTTAACTATTTGGTTAAAAAAACCTGTTCACATGAAACACAAGATGTAGTCCTGTAAGTCTGAAAATAAAACGTGTCCAAGAAACACACCCCTAACGACTTCAGCCTGTTTATATTGTGCCTGGATTACCACCTTACCAAGTAAATCTCATTTCTTACTACCAAGGCTTATCATAACAAGGAGTTTTCTAAATATTTTTTTTGCCATAGTGCTGTAAGCAGCCTATCACGAAAGTACACAAGTGCTTGCAGATTGCTAAGTGACTCGTTGCATGCTATCAAAATCACCCGTCCTTGGAGCTTTACCTACAAACTAAGGGAAACATCGGCGTTCAAACGAGAGCGTACGGCGTGGCTGTTTGCTTGCACAGCGGTGCGAAGGCAGGCAGGCAGGCGTGCGTGCGTGCGTGCGTGCAGGCATTAGAAACGTAGCGGGGCGCCGCAGAGCGCACCCCGTGACAAAGCACACTGGCCTCCCCAAATCCGCGCTAGGTCCCGGCGAACCGTTGAGCGGTTTGGGCTCCGCCGAGCACCTCTCTCTCAGCGCAGGAAGCCTCCCCGTGAAACGCGGAGAAAAGACTGGAACCGCTCTGGTGAGCCGGAAGCAGGAAGCGAGCGAATCCACGCACCTTCCTGCTGGTGGCAGGGGCGAGTTTCCGTCTTCCTTCCCTAGCAGAGCGCGTCCCCACCACCCTTCCAACGAGGGAGCCAGCCCGGGCCGGGCGCGCCGGAAGTGACGCCAGCGACGCTGTCCCCGAGGCTCCGCCCCTCCGGGCCGGAAGCCCGCTGAGGCCCTGGGCGGGTGAGGTCCCGCTGCCCGCAAAGGGAAACCCCAGCGCTTGCTTTGTGCATCCGTGCGTGCGCTGCAGGCCAACCCCAGATCAGAGACCTCTACCAGGACGCACTGTAAATGGTCAGCGGGGCTAGCACCGGTTTGGGTGACAACCCAGCGTTAAGCTTCAAACAGCTACATTTCACCCCCTTTGCCTGGGCGTTGGGTGCCACTCGTGAGAAAAAGATGGGCTCAATTATTCGTTTTAACCATTCTAGGATTATTACCGATTTTAAAAGTTGTGATGTAGGATACTTAATACTGTTGGATGAAGTAAAAGGGGAAACTAGGGTCTCCCTCAAGGGCTTCTACCGCGTTTCGGGTGAACAAGTGCTTTCCTGTTTGATGATCTTAAATCAAGACTCCCTCTTGGTCTCGATTATAATGACAAAAAAGGGAGAAGGGAGGCCAAAATTCAGTAATACACACGCACACACATTATTGTAATGTACTACACGATTGTTTACTAGATACATTTGCAAACTTAAGCGTAGTGCTTACTCATTAGTCCTTCAACCTTTTGTTTTTTGGTTGTATTTGTTGTATTGATTGACATGAATTTGTTAGTTTGAATGGATGTCTCAGGAATTGTTCATCTCCTATATTAAACTGTAAAACCCACACCAACTGGCTACAGTCAAGTTGATTCCAACTCAGAGACCCTATAGGACTGCATAGAATTGCCCCTGTGAATTTCCAAAACCAATTCTTTACGGGCAGAGAGAGCCCCATTTTTCTCTGATGAAGCAAGTGGTGGTTTCAAAGTGCTGACTTGAAGGTTAGCAGTCCAGAATGTAATCACTACCCCACTAGGACTAGGGCCATGCAATGAAAGGTTGGACTTAGCTGGCTTATTCATATATCCCTGCGTTGTACCCTGTGAAGCTCTGGTTACAAATGATGAGTAAATAATACTTCTAGAATTGTTATAGTTTGGTGGAAGAGATATTTAAATTCATAATTACCAGATTGTTGTTTGTACGAGCCACCAATAAAATAATTTTTAAAATAGTACATTTAACAAGATTAACAATAAAATAGCATTAGGTGCCCAAGCACTGTTGTAGTAATTCAACTCATAATCTCACAAGACCGGTGAGATAGGCACTGTCCTCATTTTATCAAATGGCAATTAAGTAACAAAGTTTGGGTAGTTTGCTTGCCAGTATCTTGTGGTGTGTGTGCAAATGTATTCCAAATCTGACCGTCCCTTACCCACTCTTAGTCTGAACTTCCTACATTTCTTGGCTGCTATTGCTTCCTATTTGTTCTACTTCTTAATCCTTTATTCTCAAGTCACTAAACCAAATCCAAACTGTCTAGTTATAGGTGACTGACTCAGCGACCCTATAAGGCTGGATAGAACTGCCCCTGTGGGTTTTTGATACTGTTAACTTTTCACGGGAGTAGAAAGCTCATATTTCTCCCCAACAGTCACCAGTAACCTTAAAAAAAAAAAGATCTCCATGGTAGTGATTTGCTTGATAGGGCTCTTCAGCAATAATCTTTGTAAATTCCACCAAAAGACACAGAGGGATCATACAAACTGGGTGCCTGGGATTGGGAATCTCATTACTATTAAGAATCAAACGCTGAGCACCACCTTTGGACTTGAACACTGCACCACGAACCTTAATCCAGAAGATAGATGTGTGACACCAGAAGAGTGGCAGCAAAAGAAACAAGTGCACAGGACAGAGCTGTGGACTTGCTGGAGCATGAGCATGTAAAGCGGAGTGCCTTGAGGTAGATGACCTGATGGTAGAGCTGGACGCTTCCAGGACGTTAATTAGGGGAGCTAGCTTTGCTACGGCAGCCTGGTAATGTGTGCGCAATGCGCTCAACTGAGCTGCGATCACTAGGCTCACGGCTTGAACTTACCAGCCACTCCGCAGGAGAGATAGGTGAGGTTGTCTGAGTTCATGATTGTTTCAGAAAACCAAGAGGCAGTTCGACTTTGCTCTACAGAGTTGCTATGGTTCACAGTCAACTTAATGTCAGTGAGTGAGGTTTGCTAACTCACTTTAGGCTCAAGGAGCTTTGTAATACTTGCAGTCCAAGGACCGGAGTCCAAGGACCAGAGAGAGGTGCTAGGCTAGCTCGGCTGAGAAGAGGTGCTCCTGACCAGAAGAACTATATTCTAAGTATTCCTGATCCCAATTTGAAACCTGTTAGCTTCTCTAACAAACTCATGAGTGCTGTGTGGCCCTTGTAATGGATTATAGAAGACAGCTGATAAGTAAAAAGCGTGAGGACAGCTGGTGTCAGAATTAGTAAAGGAGGAAAGTAGGTGGGGGCATTTCTGACCTCTGCCCCAGGACTCAGCCTGGGGCTGAGAGTGAGTTGATTCTCCTTCCCCTTGTGTAAAGTCAGAAGGCAGATGCCCCTGCCATGCCATTTTTATAGTCTTTTAAATCAGCTGTACAAACTCTCCAATGACTTGGTCACACTTAGATAAACCCTAGTCTGCCTTTGTCTACAAAGGCCTGTAAGACCTGGCCCCTGCTTATCCTCTGGCCTCATTTGTTACCATTTTCTTTCTCCTGGCTTATTTATAGCCTTAGTCTTGTTCTTCCTCGCCAACATACCAAGCTCTTCTTGCTATAGAACCTTATATGGCAGGACCTCTATCAGGAATGCACTTCTAATTATTTCTGTGCTACTTGCTCCTTTATGTCAGTAAGATCTACATCCAAATGTCACCTTATTAAGTGGAATCCTCATGATGATCTTTCTAAAGTAGTTCCTCCTTCCCTTCCTACTTCACTCCACCGCATTTACCACGTGTGCTTGTTGCCGCAAACGTTACCTATTCTCGCTTATTAGCCGCACCCACACCCAGAACAGTAACTAGCAGAGTCGTTTGTCACCCTTGAGGTCATTCCGCTTCCTGAGTGACGCAATGGTTAAGCATTCGACTACTAACCAAAAGGCTGGCAGTGAAAACCCACTCAGAGATGCCATCTCTTCCTGAAAGATCAGTCTTGCAAGCCCATGGAGCATTTCCACCCTGCACACACGGGCTCACTGTGAGACCAGAGCAGACCTTCAATATCTATTGAAGAAATATTTTTTAAACAATAAAGTTGTTTTAAAATTGTTTAAAATTAAACAATTTAAGGAATCTTTTTGGTTACCTTCGTTTTACAGATTCAATTGCCTAAGAATAATTTTTTTTTTTAAAAAAAGCAACTTGCATGACTGAATTTGGAGAATTTTTGAAATAAGGAAAATTTTTATTAGTGTGTAGATTACGTTATTTAAAAAACACATGGGTAAAGACAAACATACAAAGGCAGAATCATACAATTGATTTCTAAACTCAATAATTTAAAAATACAAAACAATGATCATTACCCCCAAAAGTCATTTTATTGAAACAAATTGATTTTCAAGTTGTTCTAAAATTCAATTTTGTTTACAAATATTACTGTATTTTTCAGTTTCATTCTATACCAGAATTGTTTTTGTTTTTTTTTTAAATTCTCAAAATTGTAAATAGTTATTTCTTAAAATTAATTATAGGAAGCTTCCCCTATCACAAGTTTATCAATCTGGTTGCTGCTTTGGAAATAATTACAATTTGGGGCTATCTATATTTATTGAAAAGCCTAAAACTTAATGGGTAAAATATGGAGATCGACAGAAGGAAAACTAAGGAAGAGGAGGGATGCTTCGTTTACAGCACACCAGCGAAAGGCTTCATGACTCTCTTAGTGAAGCCAGAGAAGCAGCTTCTTTCTGCCAGGCCACAGGCTGTACTTTCTTTTCTAAAGAATGGCGATGTTAACAAGTTGCTTAACCAAGTAAGCAGAGAAGTTTACATTAGTATATATTTTAACTGCCTGAAATAAATTACTTTCTTCACTGGTTTAGCAGCCTCATACTCTAATAAGGTAGTAAAGCTTTTGTTTTAGAAAGATGTTTGACTCAAAGACTGTTTATAATGTATCTTCTATCATTAATCAGTCATCAAGGTGGACCTTCATAAACTCAGTAACTTAATGTAAATATGGCCTTGCCTACCAATGCAAAATGTTGAGCAAAAAAAAAAAAAAACCCACAAAAATATGCTCATAAAATAAGTAGAAATTGGCTTGTATAAAACAAAAGGGTTGGAATATGTATGGTAATAAAAACACTTTATAAAAACTTTTAAAGATGATTATGGTTTACATGCTTAACTCTGCTTAAAATGACCATAACTGAATGATTGGAAAATTTCTTCTCCTAACATAATGCCCATTCATTATAACTAAGCTAGTCCTAGTTTTTACAGATCTCTTTTTACTTTGGATTTCTCTAATAAACCCTCACTGTACATCCATTTAACTTAGGAGCTGGGCCTGCCCAGCCTTCCTGTAAAGCTTTACTTACGAAATACCCCAGAAACAGTAAAGAGGCATCGTGGAGTAAAATCTGCACTTCAAAACAGCATATGAAGAACCAACAATTGGCCCTCAAATGTATATACCTCTCATTTCACAGTTTCACAGAAACAGTGCGGTATACGGACTACTCTGTCCTTACAGGAAAATGAGTTGCCCTAAAATTTTAAATTCAGCTTCAAAACATTTCAATACTTATTAATTCCAAAGATTCGAACACCATGTAGTTGTGGCATTTTGGGAATTAGCACACTCAGGAGAGAAGCTGTGTTCAGGATGAAGTGAGTTGGATCATACTTCGTATAGAAACTTGCCAGAAAATATCTGTAGAAATAAAAAGTTAAGATGTAACATCTAAAAGTGAAATTACTCAGAATAAAAGAAAGTCAGAAGGTAACAGAGAGGTTGCTGAAACATAAGTACTTCAAAGTAGAATTGTTCTGGAGCACTAAGACAATAGGACATATTTTAGTTTGGATCCAAGTTAATTTGATTTTAAAATTCAATGAAGCTATGTGTACATTTTACATGCTTGGATTTATGACCTATTCATTTAATAAAGCATATTACTACTTAAGAATTCTTATAGTAGGAAGCTTTCAAACTAGAGTTCAGATTCCCCTTGTAATTTTAGATGTAGTTTTGCTATTTACTATTATATATACAAAGGTACCACTGGATCCATGATATTTTCAAAGGATTTTGTTTATTAAGAACCACTTTGAAAAATGAGGTTCTAATGTGATTAGTATAATTGAGTATCTTTGAAAGAAAACAAATACTTAGTTGCTCTTTTGATTACTTCATTTCCACACTGTAGTTGAACAGGCACATAAACTGTTTAATGGAAACTTGAAAGGCATAGTGTAAAGTCCCAGCTGTTCTGCAATAGCTGAGTACATGTGCATATTTAGAGACATTTAACATCTGAGAATGTATTTTTACAAGTCTAAGCCACCTTTGGTGTGCTGTGGGTTCGGTGTTGGGCTGCAAACCACCAGGTCAGTGATTCAAATCTACCCTGCTCTGTGGGAGACAGATGAGCCTGTCTGCTCCCGTAAAGATTTAGTCTTGGAAACCCCATAAGACAGTCTCCAAGCTTATTTTAGCCCATTGCTTCCTTTTCGGCACCTTTCTGACAATGAACACATTTTCTTCTAGAGTGCAAAATCCAGAATAAGGTTTCCTGTTGCAGGCACCACCCACAGAGCAGTATCGTGAACTCTGGGAAGCACTGCTATGGATGGCTACTATTACTAAGAATCATCTCAAAGAGGGTGGGTGGGTTTTGTTTGGTTTTAAATTTACAAATCACCAAGTCAGAATGGCTAGTCTAGTTTTCACCAAGGGTTTATCAGAGGACAGACTCATCATCTGACCACTAAGAGTGTCCTAAGACTGAAATTGCAATAACTGCACCTTGCTTGATTTTCACTAGTAAGTTAGGTCACATGTGGGTGCCTTTCTAATTACTTTTAGACATCAACAAGCACAGTATGTTAAGAGCTTTTTCTCTATCATCATTAGCTTCTCACAAGGAGACATAACAAGAAACTTATTCTTAAGTATGACTAAAAACACCAGAAAGACATATGCATAGTTTTCAGAACCACCTACATTGAAAAATTGTATAAATTTCTACTTACTTTACAAACTATAGAATCAGAGAATTCTTTGAGGATAAACTAAATTCCTCACTGAACAAATTATGATTCTATTTAGTAATATCATGCACTATCTTAACATCCCTACTGGTTGAATCTTTAACAGGTTGGAAATAATAAATCTTCCTGGAGTGGCTGTACTTTTCTGTGCTATGACACATGTCCTTTTTATCTTTTAATGAAAACTATTTGTGTTTATAGCTTATATAAATGTGACTTGACTCTTACAAAATCTCCTGTAAGGATACAAAACTTAGGTGGTCAACAGCTTAACATCACTGGATATACTGGAAAAGCCTGGAATTTCGGGTGTATCTAGGCTCTTGTCATGGATTAGCTGTGAGGTCAAGGGCAAGATCATGCAGTTGGGTCTGTTTACCTAAAAGCCTGCATTTCCCACCCACCTCACAATGATCAAAGAAGAAAATGGGAAAGCACTCTGAAAATTGTCAATGCTACATAGATGGTTTTAATGCTATTTCTTCAGTTATGTAAACAATGTAATCATGAAATGCTTGAAATCATACCCGTGGGTAAAAAATCTACTTTTGTAAAAATGAAGGCTATACACAGGCTGAGTTTCCTGTGCTAGCTCCTATTTAATCTGTATTATCTGCCAGGATTTATAGGAGCTCTGGCAGCATACTGGCTATACCTTGGGATGTTAACTGCAGTCAGCAGTTCAAAACCACCAGCCACTCTGTGGGAGAGAGATGGGGCTTTCCACTCCTATAGAGAGTTACAGTCTCAGAAACACACAGGGAAGTTCCACTCTGTTCCAGAGTCTCCATGAGTTGGACTTAACTTGATGGCAGTGATTTTGTTATTTTTTAGAAAGGATTTGTACATATTAAATGTAATTCTTTGTATTTTATAAATGAGGAAATGGAGACTAAAGAAAATGACCAAAAATATAGTATATAAAAGTGTCGTATATAATCTATTTTGTAATCTGTAAATCACCTCTGGATTACTTGCAATACTCAATACAATGTAAAGAGCACTGTATCTCCCCCTGATCCTCTGAGGGATTGCTTTGACCACTTAATTGCTTTTTCTCTCAGATTTTTAATTTATAGTTGGTTGAATGTGTGAATGTGGAGGCAGCAGATATAGTGCCAAATCAATTAAGAATCGGGAAGTCATCTCAGGTAAAAGAAATTACTTGAACAAAGATATAGAATAATACTACACATTTAATATTTAAAAAAAGCTCCTTAGAAGAGTTTGACCAGCTGGCAGTCAGGTGGGGATTAAATATTTACATAAAGGGAAAATGAGGCAGGAACCATTGGGTGGAAGGCCCTGGATATTAGGTAAGAGGAGGAAACTATATATCAGATACAAGGTTAGGTGTTTCCTACCAGTTGCTGCCAAGTTGATGTTTTCAATAGCTAATTTTTCAAAAGTAGATCATCAAGACCTTCCTTCAGAGGTGCCTCTTGGTGGGACCTGAACTGTCAACCTTTTAATTAGTAGCCAAGCACATTCAGATAGATTTGATCTCAATTATTTCTCAATTCGCCAGCACTGAGGTATTATTTGCTCAATTTTATAAAGTAGCAAACCATTCAGTTCATGTCTATCCTACAATGAAATCCTGACTTTTTTTCCTCAAAACCATACTGTCTTGCAAAAGAAGTCTGAACATCCAGGTGGGGAATGAGTGGTCAACGAAAGTCTTCTGCAATCATCCAATTCATTATTTAGGGCGAGTAGTCTGATAATGAGATATATAATATGTACTTAGTTTTTTTGTAAGCAAGTTAAAGACGAGCGAAATGAGGTTTTTACCTCTGTATCTGGAAATGCCTATCATGTAATGGCATGTTCATATGTACTGATAAGAAAATTTATTAAAAATTGGGCCTGTATTTTACGCCTAGTTACTTATAAAAGTTCCCACAATATGCTGTTTCTAATTCAAATTAAATCTCATAAAAGATGTGTTCCTTTCATCCAATTATTCCCATACCTAAAGTTTATGCCACTTACAGAATTATTGGAGAAATTGTGAAAAATTTCCGTGAAGATGTAAACTGTACTCCATAGTCAAGTTGTTCCCAGTGAGTTAGGAGTCTGGCTTTACCCTGGTCAGGCGTTTCAAAAGGTGTTCCTTTCACTGCGTGCAAAAATACATACATCCCCTGGAAAATAACAGAGTATATAATCAATATCAATACATTGTTAGTTAAGATAAAAAAAACAAAAACAAAACTCACTGTCAATGAGTCGATTCCAGCTCATACTGACCTTACAGGGCAGGGTAGAACTGCTCTTGTGGGTTTCTGAGAACATAACTCTTTTTTTTTTAATCATTTTATTGGGGCTCATACAACTCTTATCACAATCCACACATACATCAATTGTGTAAAGCACACTTATACATTAATTGCCCTCATCATTCTCAAAACACTCGCTTTCTGCTTGGGCTCCTGCAATCAGCTCATTTTTCTCCCCCCCCCCCCCATGAACCCTTGATAATTTATACATTATTATTTTATCATATCTTACACTGCCCAACATCTCCCTTCACCCACTTTTCTGTTATACCATAACTCTTTACAGGAGTATAAAGTCTCATTTTCCTTCTGTGGAGCAGTTAGTGGTTTCGAACTGCTGACATTGTGGTTAGTAGTTCAACAAGTAACCCACTATTGCCATTAGTGACCCTTAGCTTTACGATAAACTCATTGCCCTTGAGTTGATTCTAACTCACAGCGACCTTACAATACAGGGTAGAAATGCCCCTGTGAGTTGCCTAGACTACAATCCTTAACAGTATAACAGTAGGAAGCCCCATTTTGCTCCAGTGGAGAGGTTGGTGTTTTTGAACTACTGACCTTGCATTGAGCACCCCAAAACTTTTAACTTAAAAAAAAATCATTTTATTGGGGGCTTATACAATTCTTATATCCATCCATCCATCCATCCATCCATCGTGTCAAGCACATTTGTAGTCATCATCATTCTGAAAACATCTGCCTTCTACTCAAGCCCTTAATGTCGGCTCAACTTTTGACTCTTATTTTCTTCCCTTTAATTACACAACCATTCACATAAGGCGCTACTCACTAAGATGGCCCCCAAGTAATCCCTGTATCAGTCAGTTATGTAACCTCAATAGATGGCTGGGTGAATCGGGGAAATTATTTTGAAGTGAGAGTCCAGTTGAGGGGTAAACATTTAGATAGAAAAATGGGTCTAAGAGAGAGTAAATCTAAAACGTACTGTTACCCTTACCCACCTACTATAGAAGCAGACTCTAGTAGTAATGAGCAAGAAGGTGCAAGGTTCTTACAAGCAGCAAACAGGTATACTCCATGGCTTCCTAAGGAAGGAACTTCTGATCTAGAGATTCGGGAGAAGGTCCCTGTAAAACTTAAAGCGCACAGAGAGGGGCAGAGTATCCCCATGGAGACATCGTCTCTCTGGGTACAATTTAAGATGATTTTGGAACTTCTACTGAGCAGGAGAGGAAAGCAGGGCATCAACGTAAGTATGAAGTAAGCTATCAACTTTACAGAAGCTGTACTATTTGCTTATGTTCTGCAGAAGAAAGCAGATGGATTCCTCTTGGGAGGATGCCACCAAGTGTGGAAAAAGATGGACAAAGAAAAGATGAAGAAACCACCCAATCCTAACCATGGTTCTGTTTTTTAATTTGCCTTGTCTAGTGTTACTCAACTAATTGCTTTCTTTTTTAATCATTTTATTGGGGGCTATTACAAATCTTTAACAATACATCATTCAATGATATTTAGCACACTTGTACATATGTTGTACATAAATAAAACACATGGTGTCCCCATGAATCAGATTCAAAGAAAAAAAAAATACAACTGATTTTTATGTGTTAATCATGTCCTACAACTCGTTGAATTTTTAAAATTAGCTCTCATGTAATTTTCATTGCTTGTTTGTTTTACTGTTAATATCCTTAACATTAACACTTAATATCCTGATTGGTTACTTGCTTGTTTCCTCCTCTCCTTTAAGAAAATATTGTAGTAAAATATTGGTAACAACAAAAACATTGATTGTTTCAGGTTGCTAACAGCCCAAAGGGAGGGCCTGTTTATGTTTTCACAGGCAAAGGAGACAAGTGAATTTCTCTTTAGCCAGGAAGGCCCAGAAGGGAAAAGACTGCTGCTGATGCCATGATGTGAGAATTGAGAAAACCAGAGACCTCTGTCCTGTTGCTGAAATTATACAAAACAACAATAGGATCTTGAAGATTCCTGATAATGGCAATTGCTGCCTCTTGAGACTTACAATCATTTCTACCATTGCTGATGCTGTCTAAGAGACACTCCAGGGCTCAATCATAGCTGAACATTTTATGTAAAAGTGACTGGACTATTACAACAGACTGTTCATTTGCTGAAAGATCAAAATATGAACTTACATTAAATGATAGTTGAAATGGACTGGAATATTGCAAAAAACTTATTGCAAACCTACACAACGTAAACCTTACGTAATTGGGCTTTAATTAGAAATTATTTGCAGGGATGAGAGGGAAACTTTTCTTTTTATGTTATTCAGCTAAAAAGGGAAAATATCTATAATTTAAGGATGGGCTAGAGTCATCCATCCTCTAGCTCAGATGTAATTAAACAATTGGTAGATGGTTTAAAGAGGCATGGCCCACGTGCCTGGGTCCAAAGCATTTTGCATAGCTTAGTCCTAGTCTTAACTCTACTGCTTATTTTATCTTGTCCTTGCAACCATATGCTGGTTCTATAGACAGCTAAGGCATATGAAAAAAAGTCATATAACCTCAATGGCTCTTTAGAATTTTATACATAACAGGTAGAAATGTGGGAACAGAGGACTGGGAAGAGAATGAATGTGGACAAATTCTTTATCCTTGTATTTTAAGAAGCCTGGCAGGCCAGGATTCTGAGTGAATTAGAGATAAGTCCCAATCACATTCTCATAATTAATATTGATCCCTCATAATTCTCTCCTACACAGTGCTACCCTAATGTTCCTTTTTAGAAGCACATAGTTGATTGCTATCTGGCAGGTAGCTCTAGTCACTCCCCCGTTCCTGCTCCCAGCATAGGCGCATTAGGTTATTCATCCAGTGAACTCAGGGGCCTCTAGGGTTAAGGACCCAGCCCACTCTGTTAAGTCTGTGGTTACCTGTAATTGTGGGGCATTGCATGCCCCGAAGGTTATATATAAACTGATGTTGGGACTACCTTTCTCTCTCTCTCTCTCCAGATCTGGCCCTGAAGTCATGGGGGAAGTGAGTACCCCACTTTTGTCTGTCTCATAATTTCTTCCATTTAATAACATAACCATGCCTTAGGACCATTCCAGATTGGAAGTGGGATTTCACATGACTCCTTTTCAGAGATAAAATGAAAATCTCATCTGACTATAGATCTCCTATACCCAATGTTCATTTTTAATAGCTTTTATATAAAAACATCAGTGATGCTTTATGGCCACAGCAAAAACAATAGGGGGAAAAGCATCTAGCTCATGGTGATCAGTACCTGTTGACATCAACTCGTTTCTGCCTCACAGAGACCTCATGCATGACAGAGCAGTTCTGTGTTCCATAGAGTTTTTGGTGGTTGGTTTTTTAGGCTTTTCTTCTGACACATCTTGTTGTGGCCAAACTGTCGGCAAACAGTGAATGCATTCACTGTTTGAACGACCGCCGGCTCCAGCTCAGGGTTAACCTCTAAGAAGCGTGACTTAAAATGTAGAGACTTCTCATTTACTTTAAAAACGGCATTGGAAATTTTGTGAAGCATTAATACCTCTAACAGGAAATTTTATCACTGAATTTAAAAATACTGTAGGTTTCTACTGTATGGTTCAGAAAGTTATGGTGTGTTTTTAAGTCAAGTGTAACTAGATCTATTTCCTATATTTAAAAGTATTCAGCATGTATTTGATGTGTTAATTGGTTTAATTATAGCCATTTTTAAAAGAAATCTAGTCATATAATTCCTACAACTACATGTTAGTGTGGAAAAAAGATAAGTCAGATGCTTGTTTACCTAGATGGTGCCAATTACCTATCCTTTGTCCATGGTGATACACTGTGACTCAATCCTGGTCAAGCAACTTGAAAACCTGGAGTGGCCAATGAAATGACTTCTAAAATGCAACACACACCAAATGAAAAGGAAAAGGTGGGTAGCAATAACTCACTCAGCAAACATTTAAATAGGCATTTTAGGGATAAAGAAATTAGAAGATTAAAAAGGATAACTACCAATTGTAAAATTACGGTAAGAAATGTAGACTGGGGGTACGGATGGCGGAGGGGTGGGTGGAAAAAAAAAAAGAAACGTAGACTTGGAGTTCAGTAGATTCCTGGAGGAGCTAACGACTGAGTAGAAATGTGCTGGAGAAGTTGAAATCAACCTTGTAGGAGGGCAGGGTATTAAAATAGTGGAAGAAACCTGAGCCAAAACGAAAAGGTTGATTTTTATTACTGTTAAGGATAGTACATGTTTGGAGATGGCAGACATGAGTGAGACGCTTTTCAGCCTCTGCAGTGGTATTAACTGGCTTTGTATGCTCCACAAGGAAGTTGGGATTTTATCACATTGTCACTGAAGGACATAGAGCATGACTTAAACAGATGAACATGGAAAAATATATCACTTTATTAAAGTTGGAATGAGGAAGGTGAGGATAGGAAGATCATTTGATCTACTGGAGTAATCCACCCGAGGAGAAAATGAGGGCATGGATTACAGCGATGTTCGTGGAGTTCAAATGAAGCGGTGGTAAAGCAGCAGCAGAGACAAGGTTTTGAATATAAAGGAAAAAAGGAGTTACCCTTAAAAGCGGCCACCTGTCCTACTTTGGGACAATTCTGGTAACATAAGAAATTGCCACTTTACCTTCAACAGTCAGCTCTCTGCCTTGGGTAATTGGACTGACTGTGAGACCTTTAGATAAAAAGATGAGTACAGTCAGAAGAACAGATTGGAGGTGGCTTTTATTAAAAGATAGGCCAGGAATAAGATGAGATGAATTCAACTTATATTTGTTTGGTTTTGAGCTCATGGTGATCCGCAAATATAAATAAGGGCATTGTCATTCTAAAGCTAGCGGTGGAAAATACGAACTATACAGCAAGAGAAAAAAGGAACTCTGAACAACAGTTCTGAGGGGAACACCCAGGAAGCCTGCAAAAGGAACGAGGTAAAATGAGAAATCTCCAGGAGAATGCACTGGCATGAAAGCCAAAGGAGGTAAAAAAAGTTTAACGAAAGGGTCATAATTAGTGTCAAGCATTTCAAAAAACTGATTGAAAACAATATTTGCCTGACCAAGTCAATAAGATCAGATTAACGGGAGAAAAAAGACTAAGCAGCATTCGCTTATCCTTTCTGCCAGCTGACTACTTTTGCTGTCAATTTCAAATATTCTCCACAATATAAAAAAGAATCATTCAGTTTTTCAAATTCTACTTTAATTTCACTTTCTTATATTAAGTTCTTCAATCTTTGGATGTTTGGGGGGAAAAGTTAATTTGGATTCAGTTAAAATAAAAGGGGGAACAGATTACAAGGATCTACATATAACCTTCTCCTTGGAGGACAGGCAGTGGAGAAGTGTGTAAAAGGAGATGTTGGACAGTGTAAGGTATGACAATAATAATAATAATAATTTTAAAATATCAAGGGTTCACAGGGGAGGGGGGAGCAGGGAGGAAGGGGACAAAAAAGGAGCGAATACCAGGGGCTCAAGTAGAAAGCAAATGTTTTTTGAGAATGATGAGGGGAACACATGTACAAAAGTGCTTGACACAATGGATATACGTGTGGATTGTGATAAAAGTTGTACAAGCCCCCAATAAAATGATTTAACTTTTAAAAAAACTGTTAGTTGAATCTCTCTCTTTCATACTACTTTAATAAGCTGATAAAGAGAAGGAACTACTGTATCAGTAAAGAGACGCGTTCCAGGGCTGTAAAATAGTCAATAGGGTCATTCCAGTCTCTAATACTTTGCAGAGTTTCTATATAGCATAAGAGCATGATCTTCAACATGAAGATCCTAGATCACGTAAGATAGGATGATGCTCAACTCTAGGTTTTTGAAACAGGAGAGTACATACTTATACAATTTAGAAAGATTTAACCAGTATTGGAACTAAAGGTTTTCATTATACTCCAGTTAACCAGAAAGCTTTATTACCTCATCTGAAGTATGCTGGTTACTCAAAATACTATGGTAGCCCGAATTACAGAATCTTGGCTAAAATGACATACTTTTTCTAGATTCTATAAGGTCAGTGGGAAAGAAAAAAAGGCTTACTCAGAAAAATGGTCCATTGTTGAACAGTTAGATAAACAATAAATTCTTCCCAGATTGGAGTTCTCCAAATTTAGAAAAATAATTTCTATCCCAGATTAGAATTCTCCAAATTAAGCCATATGTTAATACCCACTGAATAGTATACTTTACATTGGTAAATTTATGTATGTGAATTATACCTTAACTGAGTTTCTTCAAAAACAAAGTCATGTGGTTTTTTCCTTCATAAAAAAAATTGCAAGCTTTTTCAACATATTATGTATTAGGTGAAAGTCTTACCAGGTTATGTATTATATTGGTTAAGGTCCAAGCAACAGGAACACTGAAGAAGGGGATGCTGAGTAAGACAATATGAAGCAAACCAACTCCTAATGCATACGTCAGCCACATACCACGACTGTTCATCACACGAGTATTAGGATTCACCTCGCTGTGGGCGACTCCAACATTCATGTTTGCTCTGTAGATAATCAATAAAATCAATCAACACTGATAAAACTGTAAATCGAGACAAGCTTAATTCTGACTACAAAAAAGATGATTGTGTTACTAGAATTATTCCTTTCCTAACTGGTCTGAAATAGAAGACACATACCCTCTAAAACATGCTACTTGCAGATGCTGCCATGTGACCTTGAAAAGACAAGACTTACCTCTGATGTCCTTTGAAAAGATACTAAAAATCCCTTTTCCAAAGTCTTCTAGCATGCTAGTTTTCTTAAATGAAAAAATGGGCAAAAACTGTACATTTTCTTATATCATCCTAGCAAAATGAAAAGCAGAGGTAAATTTTACCACCAACAGAATAAACATTTTTAAAAGAATAAACTAACATAAAAAAGCATAGCTGATTTAGCCAGTTATGAATAACCAATCGCCTATATGTAATGTTAGATCCATAGAGTGATTGGAGTTCAAATCTCTAAGGAGGAAATTGCTGTTAAAAAGTGTTACACACACATACATACACTGCCCCCCCAAAAAAAACCCACCCCAAAAGAGTACCTCTCACGGAGTCCATTCCACCCAGGATTCCTATAGGGTAAGATTTCCAGATTGGAAATCTTTATGAGAATAGAAAGTTGCATCTAATGCTTCTTTCTCAATTATGTGACACAATTGGATATTTGAAGCAGTGCTTGGTCTGCTTTTTCTTTCAAGTTTTCTTCCCCTTTTAAATTCAAGACAAACACCAAAGGAAGAGCTGAGTATCTCTGCTGGTTTGTTTTTACCCCCCTCAGATGATGGCTGGGTTATGCATTGCAATGCTAACCACAGAGTCTGCAGTTCAAAACCACCAGTCATTCTGAGAGAGAAAGATGAGGCTTTCTACACCGCTATAGGTTTACAATCTCAGAAACCCTAAGGGGCAGTACTACTCAGCCCAATAGGGAATCGAGTAGGTGGCAGTGAGTTTGGTTTTGGTTTTAACTATCCTGAAGAATACTTTTCATCCCAGCATAAACTGACCAGAGAGATTTAGGGGGGTTGAAGGGGAAACAGGGCGTATCAGATTTGAACAGCTCTGGCTTGAATATACAGAAGCCCTTTAGATGGGGTGGCAGTGGGTTTGTTTTGGGTTCTTGCAGTTGGCAGTGTCAGACATTTCTCATAACTTCATTCAGCCAGTGCTTCCTAAGTCTGATAAAGCCCTCCTCCAAAAATCCATTAAGAACACACATGGAAAGAAAGTGGCATTAAAACGAAGCAAAATCTGATTTATAAGTGTCAATATTTTTCTTAGCCCCCAAACATCCATCGTTTACCAGACAGGATTCCTGTCACACAGTATCTTTTAGGGTGATACTGAGGCACATTGTCACTCATGACAATTTCCCCCGCTTTCTACTGGATGGAGACGCTCGCGGACCTAAAATTTACATCTCAGCCTGAAGACAAAGCTGCCCTGGTTCTGACCGGACTCCCCAAATTCGGAAAACCTTGCCCAGCAGCTCGGCACCTCAAGCCACCCAATGACTCCTAAAGAGTGAACTGCGTTCTCGGCTGGGCTCGGCCTTCGCGGTGCCTCGATGTCGGCGGCCAGTTCGGCAGTCACCCGCATGCCAGACATACAGCCAGAGCGGCATCAGGGCTCCGGGCAGTGGAAAGCTCAGCTAAAGCCGCTGTGGCTACCGTCGCAGCGCCTCCCCCACCCTTCGAGGAGCTGCACGCCCCTAGCGACCCGGTCTGGGGGCGAGCCCAGAGCACTCCTTGGCCGGCGCAGTGAGGACGCCGCGGACGCGGCCCACCGACCCTGGCCCGTCACCAGCTCCCCACTCGACCAAGGCAGAAGCACGACCCCAACGCCGGGAAGCGCCCACTCACCAGCCTGCCCACTCCCCGCCGCCGCCGGCACGAGCAGCACCACCCCAGCGGGGCCGGCGTCTGCGCACAGGTCCAAGGCCACTGGCCAGTACAGCTTGCGGAAGCCCGCTCGGACTGAATGCGCTGCCACGGGATTGGCTGCGGCCGGCGCCCATCCCACGTCCCGCGTCGGCCCCGCCCCGCCAGCGGCCCCGCCCCCAGATCCGCCCACACGCCCCGCCCCGCCCGCCGGCCCCGCCCCGCCCGCCGGCCCCGCCCCGCCCTCCGGCCCCGCCCCGCCGCGCCGCGACGCTGGGGAGCGCGCGCTCATAGCGAGTCAGGGTCGCGCGACCTCCCCCTGGCCGGTGTGCGAGCGGGATGCTGGGCTCTCGCCGCGAGTGAAGGGTAAGCGCGTAGCCACGCGAGCGGGCAGGTCGTGTGTGGGTAACGGGCGTCCTTGTCTTCCTCTAGGCAGCAGGGCCCTCCTCCCTCCACTCAGCCGGGGCGGGCTGCCCGGGCCGCGGTGGGCGCCTTCCGTCCGGCGGGAAGCCGACCTGTGGGCCCCGGTCTGCGGGCGTGGCGGGCGCGCACACGTGGAGAACGCTCTGCGAGTGGGTCTGCTCGATCTCCTAGGGGCCTCCTTTGACCTTTCTCCTCCGAAGAGTCTGTTAGGCCTTTGGTGCATCCAGCTCCGCTGATTGCTCCGGCTTCCTGGCTTCTTCTTGTCAAGGCTTCAGTTCGGAAAATTTAACCCGCGACAGTCATAGCTCGTCAATGTGAGGTTTCATTATATTAATATGGCAATATACAAGTGGCTCAAATAAAACTACATCCAGTTACCCACATTTGCTGTTATTATTCTGGGTTTATAGACCCAAGACAGACACCCGTCTTACCTGAACAAAAGTGTGACGTGGAGTGCACTCTGAGTCAGCGACCCTCCACAACAGAGTAGAACTGCCCCATACCAAAAACCGGAAACCATCGGGTGGCTTGAGACCCCTCATCTCACTGTCAGTGAGTCAGTTCCAACTCATAACGACCCAACAGGACAGATTAGAACCACCACCACCCCTCCCCGTGTTTCCGAAGCTGTAAACTTTATGGGAGTCGTAACCCATTGTCCCATCTGAACACCCTGTAGCCAACTCAGCGAGTCTGTGTAGGGTTCACTCACTGCCTTCCAGTGGACTCATGACAACCCTGTAGGGCAAGGTAGAAGTGCCCGGTGGGTTCCCCAAACTGTAACGACTGAGAAGAAATCCTCATCTTTGTCCCGCAGAGCTGCTGGTTAATTTGAACCGCCTACCAGACAGGGGAAAAGATATGACAGGACGTGTTCATTAATATCTTACAGCCTTGGAAACCCAAGGAGGACAGTTCCATTCTATCCTATAGGATCACTTTGAGTTAGTATTCTTGGTAACTGGGTTCAAACCGCTGCACCGGTTAGCAGGCTAGCCCTAAAATACTGCACCGTGTAGATGACAATAACTGACCTTACTTGAGAAAATCGTGCTTAGATTCTATGAAGTGATCTTTTCAATGAAATTTCTTTTATCTTGGCAGCATATGAAAGTGTTTATACGTGCATTTCAAAATAATTGTAAACATTTAGACATTAAGTTAGAAAATGTTTTATGTATATGTATATACTATATCTTGCCTTCTATAAATACAATTGGGTGGCATTACTTTTTAAAATAATTTCTTTGTATTCTCTTTAATAAAGTTTATGAGTTCTCTGATACCTCCTTATTTTTGTAGGTACATCTGCCAACTGTAACCGACTTCCATACTGATCATCAGCACTCTTTCCAGAGTGTTCCATTTCCTTCTCAACTAATATGGAAGACTGACTCTTCTGACATTCTAAAACATTCCATGCTGTGACTTGTAAGAATGACAATCCTTCCTTTTTTCAAAACATATCATTGGTACCCATAAAGTTGTTTGTTTGACATGGGCCAAGGGCTGCGTAAAGAGATACGATTTCATATCTCTGAACTAATAGAACTTTGAGGTGAACAAAGAGCCAAATAATCATTACACCACCCTAAAATTAGCTCTGGATTAGAAATAAGGAAAGGTGTTTCGGGAGCAGGGAAGAAAGACTTGAGTGAACAAAATCTGAAGGGATAATTAGAAATCACAGTAGAGCGGTAGAACTGTATGTGCCAAGGAATGAGTGAGTGCCACCACACTAAGTTAAATAGCATTAATGGCATGGTGTGCGTATGGGGACTAGTCAAATTAGATTGGAAAGATAGGCAGAGGTCTGAGAGAATATTTGGATTTCATTTGAATAGGAGATGGATATAATTATAAAATCTTAAGTAGGATAGCAACGTGATGAGATTTATATTTACAAAGAAACCGATAGAACACTTAAAAGGTGGTTAAGATGAAAAAACCAAAATAAAACAAACAAAAAGACAAACTCATTGCAAACGAATTGATTCCCGCTCCTGGCTACCTGTAGGCCACACTAGACCAGGCCCTGTGGCTTTTCAAGAGTACAGAAATAGAAAGTCTAGTCTTTCTTCAAAGGAGCAGCTGATGTTTCTAACTGGGCTCCATTAGATGGTTATGTCAGTAGTTCAGGGTGGAAGGGGAAACTGAGTCAGCACTAACTAGAAGAAAGGACTAAACTAGTGTTCTGGAGATTGTGCAAGGTGCCAGGATGTAGACTGAGAAGAACGGATTTCTAAGATGGCTTCAAGATTTTAAATTTTGTCTCGATGACTAGAAAGTAGTCAATAGCATGGCCTTAAAATAGAGTAAAATATTGGGAAGGAGGGCAGGCTCCTAATAAAAGGTGCTAATAAAATGATTTTTGGTAGTCATTAATTAAATATCATTAAATACTTACTAGTAATGAAGTTCTTTGTGGCATCCAAAGATATATAATAATAGATTCTCCTGCCTTCAAGTTTTATATAGTTCAGGGTGGGTGTGATAAGCATCCTATGAGTAATGAACCCAAGTACTTTAGGAATCGAGGGGGAGGAAGAATCATTCCTGGTGTCAGTGATCAGTAATGATCATGATATAAATAGTATTATAATTAGATTACAAAGATAAATAAGATGCTAGTATTAAATGGGGAATTGATGGCAAAGGAATATTGAGGCTTTTGATAGTTGAGAATTAGAGAATATATTTTGGGGCGATAAGGAACATAGGTACTAAAAAAAGAGATTTGTGATTTTAGAGAATATGCAAACTTTACAGAGCAGAGTTCTAACATTGGTGGTATTACAATAGGGTTTTAGAAATGAGTTATTGATAGGAAGTTGATGATAGTGAATATTGATAACTTATTTAAAGTTTAAAACTGAAGAGGAAGATAATTACTCGTATGATGGTAGGGCTGAGGGAAAGAGTTACTTATTTTTTTGCATGTGTGCCTTCAGGACTTGGATGTGCTGGTCTGGATCAAGAAACTTAAGAGAAAGTGTTAGCTTAGGAGAAAAGAGATACCGACCTGAGACTGGAGGAAGGGGAAGATGATGAGTAGAGATGTAGACATTTTAGGAGACGAGGGCTAAGTAGGGTGAGAAAGGATGTGTGATTTGTCCTTCAAATTCTTTGAAATCCCCTCGTGTAGATAAGAGTTCTTGCTAGGGATTGCCATGATCTTGCTAGACTACAAATGAAGAATATGGGGGTAGAATTAGGGCTTTCTATAGAAATAAAAGATATGGGACTGAGATGTAAATGAGATTACGAAGAGTGCCCAGAAACAGTAGAGGTTGAGATGTCTCGCTAGGTTTAAATCCCAAAGCTTGACTGATGAGCATTTTTCCTTAGAAATTTTTGTTTCTCAAACTAAGTTGGAAGACTGTTTGAACCCAAGCCTATTCTATGATCAGAAACTTAGGTGAAAGTGTTACAGGAGCCCCTTTAGACATAGGGTTGGATGGAGGATTTGTTCATTTTAAAATTGTTAAAAAAGCCTATTGCCTTCTATTTGATTCTGACTGTTAGTCCAGGTTGACTAGAGAAACAAATCCAGAGACACATCTATGTGTATAAGAAAGAGCTTTATATAAAAGAGTAATTGTCTGTAAAGAAAACATCCCAGCCCAGTCCAGATCAAGTCCATAAGTCCGATATTAGCCCATAGTCTATAATTTCCTCTTCAGACTCACGCAAAGCATGCAATGACACCGAATGCAAGAAGATGACAAGCCAGTGGGTGGAAAGTCTTGTGGATGCAGTGGCAGTGGAAACATCTCAGTGTTGGAATGGGTCTCCGTGTGGCTCTTACAGCTCCAGGGCTCTGTTTCCATCAGGGATCTCCATGTGGCTTGTCAGCAGGAAGACGAGCAGAGTGTCTGTGTTTACCTGGCCTCCAGTGAGCTATTTATTTCCATGGCACCTCCAAATGAGGTCATTGAGCTAGACTATCCCTTTGCAAGTTGACCGGAGATTATGTAACTGCTAGACCTTACTCATGTTCTTAAGTGCACTTGGGCCAGTCCCTCCTCATAGGAGTCCTGTGTAAAACAATGAAACCCTGCCTTGGTCCTGCACCACCCTCACCTTTATTGTCAAGCCGAGTCCATTGTAGTAGGCACAGTGTCATTCCGTCTTGTTAGGGTCTTTTTCACTGACCCGCTTTTCCAGGGATTGGAATATGTCTCTTCATCTTCACTCACTGCCAGGAAACATTCTGGCTTATGAGGATTCTCTATTCCTGAGCGCCACAAATAACCGTTGAATGGTAGCTGTATGCAACACTCACTCAAAAACGCCCCCCTCCAAAAAAAATCCCCAAACGAAATGAATGTGTATATTAACTAGAGTAGTTGTTAGTATTAGAGAAGAGTGTTCCGTATTCCTTTACCTAATAAACTCTCCTAATACTGTTATTTTAGAGAGCTGTATTGTTTATACATTATTCCACATCCGTGTTTTTATCTGACCCTCTACAAACTAGTAGGTGTTGTCACCATCATATTTAAGATGATGGAATGATTTTTCAGAGGAATTTAAGTGGTTTGCTTCAGTTTATGCATAATAAAGATAAACCTCAAAACTTGTTTTTTACTCTCTGGCCTGATAGGGTTTTCCACTGTGTCAATCTTTGCCTTGTGTGAAGCAAAATACAGCTCTTACGGATTTTGTCCAGTTAACACTACTGAGAGCTCACTATGTTGGCTTCTGAGAATTACGGTCCATCAAATCTTGTATAATTTTATCTCTGTTCCATTCTTGCTCAGTTATTAGTCTTATTTTCCACATCTTTTCTTGTGTTACAATGCCAGAGAAAGAATCCTCGAGGCTATAGGATGAAATCATTATGTAAGCTCATAACTAACCACCAAACCAAACTCCCTGTTTCTTGTTAGTTCTGACTCATAATATGATTCTATAGGAGAGAATAGGCCTTCCACTGTGGGTTTCTTAGACTGCAAATCTTTTTTTAAAAAACATTTTATTAGGGGCTCATACAACTCTTATCACAATCCACACATATACATACATCAATTGTGTAAAGTCCATCCGCACATTCTTTGTCCTAATCACTCTCAAAGCATTTGCTCTCCACTTAAGCCCTCTGCATCAGGTCCTCTTTTTTTCCCCCCGCTCCCCCCTCCCTCATGAATCCTTGATAATCCACAAATTGTTATGTTGTCATATCTTGCCCTATCCGGAGTCTCCTTTCCCCCACTTCTCTGCCGTCCATCTCCCAGGGAGGAGGTCACATGTGGATCCTTGTAACCAGTTCCCCCTTTCCAACCCTCTCACTCTCTACTCTCCCAGTATCGCCCCTCACATCCCTGGTCCTGAAGGTATCATCCACCCTGGATTCCCTGTGCCTCCAGCTCCTATATGCACCAGTGTACAACCTCTGCCCTATCCAGTCCTGCAAGGTAGAATTCGGATCATGGTAGTTGGGGGGAGGAAGCATCCAGGATCTGGGGGAAAGCTGTGTTCTTCATTGACACTTGGGCCTCGGGTCTCCACTCTGCACTTCCCCCTTAATTCACTATGGTGTATGTATATACATATACATATATATATATACACATACACATATATACATGCACACACATATATTATATATATATATATATATATATATATATATATATATATATATATATTAGAGAGAGAGACTGCAAATCTTATGGGAGCAAAAATCCTTATCTTTCTCCTGCAGAGCATCTGGTGAACTTGAACTGCTGACCTTTCAGTTAGCAGCCCAAAGCATAATCCACCCTGCCACCAGAATTATTCATGGAAAATTAAGGAGGTGCTTAGGTTGTGTGTGTTATGTTTTCATCCTTTTTTTACGGGAAAACCTTGACTCTGGAATTGCATGTTCCTTTTCCTAGAATTAGGCATTAAGACATAAAAGCCTCCCATTCCCTTATCTGATTTCCATATGTGGTTTTACTCTATTTTGAGCAAGCATGTCATTTAAACAACCAGCATAGAGGTTCTGGATTTACAGGTTGGATCATCATGGAAGGGACCTTTAATGTCATGCTGACATTGGAGCTATATCTTTCTGACTTTGAAGAGTCACATAATTAGAATTTTGTTGTTGCTGGCGAGAATATACCCAATTACAGATATACCAGTTGAATAGTTTATCAATTTAATAATAATTCAGTGACATTCATATATTCTTTGAGTATTTAAAAAAATTTTTCCAGACCATTTTATTGGGGGTTAATACAGATGTCATATCATTCCATCATTCAGTCACACCAAGCTGTATGGTACAATTGCTGTCAGTCAGTTTCAAAACATTCTTTTCCTTCCTGTACTTCTTGACACCAGCTCCCTCTCTTTGAGTACTGTTAGCACCATTCTCATTGCTTTTTTCTGAATTGTTCCTCCCCATTAACATAGACATGAATGTCTCCTAAGTTTCCAATTCAATTTTTGAGCAGCTTTGGTCAATTTGATTCCATATGGGTAGACCTTAAAAGGGTGTTGTTTTACTCCTAAGTACAAGAAGACTTCAAGGAGTGTTTCTGGTTTAAACTGTAGAGATTCATCAGATTGTATCAGTGTCAGTTTCTCCCAGCCTTAGTGGCACCCGGAAGTCTGGAGTTTATGAGAACTTGAAACTCTGTCGGTCATAGTAGTTGCATACCATCTAGTGGTTCTGGTTTCCTGTCGAAAGAGACCAAAGAGAATGTTCATGAAGGCAACCATACATCACATATCCTCTTACAGAATGATGTTTATGGAGAGTAGTGTTTAGAATAATTAACTGAGATGATTTCTTGACCATTTTAATGTTTCTAGAATCTAGATATTCCATTAGAGCTCAATAATTAAAGACATAGGCGCTCAATAATTAAAGACATAGGTACTCACCAGAATATTTGGATGACTAATGATGGTTAAATACATCTGCCATTAAGGCACATGGCTGACTGATAGTTGTTATCCTCATCCAAAGTCCAGGACACCAACTGGTTATGCTCAACCAGGTAGGTCATACATTATACTCATAGCACAACTGTTTTTCAGTTATTACCACAGTATGATTTATAAACTGAATATTGAAAAAGGCACATTCACACACAAACATTTTAGTATGCTCTTGTTTGGATGATTCCATGCTTTGCTAAATATTGCATTCTTAAGGATAATTGAAATAGACATTATGGAAAATACATTTGAGAGGGAAACCTTCTGAACATGAGAAGTTAATTACCTAGGCTTGGTAATTTACTCTCCCAATTTGTCTTTTACCTTTTAAATGGTAATATTTATATGTAGTACTTATTGTTCACTAAGCATTTAAAGATAATCCCATATGTGAAGTGTGCTATAGCTATTCAATAAATTATAGTTGTTATTGTAAGGATCAGTGTTTCACTCTGTTGTACATGGGGGTTGCTATGAATGGAAATCAACTCGATGGCACCTAACAACAATATCAAGTGGAGAACTTTGATTCAGGAAGATTGAGGTTAATTAGTAAATTATGTTGTATAATACTGAAAGCTTGGACTGTTGAAATGGAGGAAGATGGAAAGTAAGAGAAAGTAGGTGTGCAAGACAAAAAAAAAAAAAGAACGCCGCATAGAAATTGATGGGTGTGCATGAGTGGACTTAAATCTGATAGCAACACTGTAGGCAGGGGAAGCTAGTTGTTACATGTTGAGTTTAGGTAGTGATTGAGGTTTAGGAGCAATGCCAGCAGTTGAAGTGACACAATGGCCCTCATAGTTATTAGGAAAAATAGTAGATTTCTCACTTCTCTTTTAATTTGGATTTTTTGAGCCTGATATTTAGACCTGTGTCTTATTATGAATAAGAAATAATTTGATTTTCAACTCAGGAACTATTGCATGACAGTCTATAATTAAGAATTAGCTCTTCCACCAGCTAACCAGATGACACCGCACAGGCTTCTTAACTTCTTTCTGCTTCATTTTTCCCATGTGCGATATGGAGACAAGAGTGGCACCTTTTTCAGAGGTATTTGCAAGTGTTACTAATATTATTGTTTAGACAGGAATGTTCAACACATTTTATAACTTACATTTTTATTTTTTAGTTACTCCGCTAACAGCTAGAATGAAACAATTGCCTGCAGCTACAGTCCGGCTCCTTTCAAGTTCTCAGACAGTCACGTCAGTGGTTAGTGTGGTGAAAGAGCTCATTGAGAACTCCTTGGATGCTGGTGCCACGAGCATAGATGTGAAACTGGTGAGTTTCCTTGAGAATGACTAAATGCAAAGTGACTAAACAAAAAGAAGACTGAGAAGAAGTTAGATGTTTTCTTCTTAAAACCATTATATTTCTACTCCCTTTTTATATACGTATTACACAGTGGTTAAAGCACTAGGCAACTAACCAAGACGTTGGCGGTTCAAACCTTCTAGTAGCTTTTGGCAATCTGCTTCCATAATATAAAGATTGCGAGAGCAAACAACTTCGTCTTTCTCTCACAGGGTAGCTATTGAGTTTGAGCCTGTGACTTTGCAGTTAGCAGCTCAGTGCTTAACCCAACAAGCCACCAGGGATCCTTCAACCATATAACCAGAACTCAATCCAAATTCACTACCATCCCGTTGGTTCCCCCTCATAGCAACCCTATTACTGACAACAATGGGTTTAAATTATTCTTAAGACATTTGTCATGTTTAATAGTACATTCTTCAAAATAAATATTGGCATCCATTTGCATTATATTAATATTAAAGGGATTATGAAAGAAAACATTTATTAGATTTCCATCATATAAATCACCACTTTGATTTGTCTTTATTTTTTATTAATGTTCAACCTTGGTTATTTATATTTACCTGTTTTAGTATATAGTCCTTTCATTTTAGTCTTTCCATGTCACCTTATTTCAAAACATTTTGTTGGCATTTTAAAATTTCAGTGCTGCATATTAAATCATTTGAGTTAATAATGACTTATAATGCTCGTAGCCTGGTGACCTGCTTATCAAAAATCAGCCATTGACCACTGGAGTGCGGTGCGACTCTGATAGGCATGGTCGCAGTCAGTTGGACTCAACTGATGGCACCAGGTGTACGATGCTTGTGATTTTTGCAGTTCGTTTTTAAGTCTTTCTCCTTCACTTTAAATTGACTCATGGTCGTAAGTTGCTCCATAACCTTGCCAGTACTAGACTACTGGGCACATTCAGGAAAATATATCATTTTTCTTATTTGAATGAAATGCAAAATACATAATTAAAAAAAAGCATCTTCCGTTTATCTGACATTCATGTTTTTATGGCAATAGATTTATTGTTGATAAGAATATCTTACTATGAAAAGGACCTGATTTTTTTCTTAATATCTGTCATTTTTCAGATTCTATTTATTTTGTATCACTTCTTAAAAAACTCTGTGAGCTCGCTTTGATATTGCCATTTTAGGTGCCTTGGTGAGTTGACTGCTAACCAAAAGGCTGACAATTCAAATTCATCAGCCTTGCACCAGCCACTGTCTAGGAGAAAGATGCAGCAGTTTGCTTTTGTAGAGGGACAGCCCTTGGGAACCACGTGGGGGCAGTTTTACTGTGTTCTGTAGGGTTGCTGTGAGTAGTACTGACTAGATAGCAAACAACAACATACCCATTTTACAGATAATTAAGTTTTTGAAAACTTGTCCAAGGACATACAATTAAGGAAGTAGTAGAGATGAGATCAGAACCCAGGTGTTTTTTATTTTTAAACCCATTCTCAATCTTCTCTCTATTCTAAGACTTCACACAGAGTTGCATAGAATTATACTGGGAATTATTGAAACAGATTTTCCAGACCTCATCCCTATAATTTTAGATCCTGAATGGGGCCCAAGAATTTGCATTTTTAATGGATCTTATTTGAGACTGATATTAGTCAGGGAGCTCACTTTGAGAACTGCTATTCTATACTCTATCATGACTCAAACTGCAACAGTCAGAACCTGAATGTACCAAGTATAAATATAGGAGAATTGAAACTGTAAAAGATGAAGTGGAAAACATCAATATCTATATCCTAGGCATTAATGAGCTGAAATGGACTAATATTGGCCATTTTGAATCAGAAAGTCATGATTTATTTTGCTGGGAATAACACAATCAAGAGGAATTGCATTCATTGTCAAAAAGGACATTTCAAGATCTATCTTGAAGTACAATGCTGTCTGTGATAGGTCAATACCTATCTGACTTCAAGGAAATCCAATCAATATGACTATTCAGATTTATGCACCATCCACAAAAGCTAGTGATGAATAAAACTGAATAATTCTACCAATGTCTTTTAGTCTGAATTTGATCAAAAATGCAATTAATATAGATAATTATAGGCAATTGGAATATAAAAGTTGAAAAAGGAAGAATAAATAGTTGTGAAATATGGTCTTGGTGATAGAAACAGAGCTGAAGATCACATGATAGAATTTTGCAAGACCAATGATTTGTTCATAGCAAATCCCTTTTTTCTTTTTTAATTAAAATATCATTTTATTGGGGGCTCTTACCAGTCTTATAAGAATCAATTGTATCAAGCATATTTGTATGTGTTGCCATCATTCTTTTCTTTTTGGGTTTTTTTTCTTTTCCAACATTTTGTTAGGGACTCATACAACTCTTATCACAATCCATACATATACATATATCAATTGTATAAAGCACATCTGTACATTCTTTGCCCTAATCATTTTCAAAGCATTTGCTCTCCACTTAAGCCCTTTGCATCAGGTCCTCTTTTTTCCCCTCCCTCCCCGCTCCCCTGCAAATCCCTTTTTTTCAACAACACAAAAGGCAACTATACCCATAGATTTCTCCAGATGGAATACGCTGAAATTAAATTGACTACATCTGTGAGAAGAGATGTTGGAGAAGCTTAATATTAGCAGCTAAAACCAGGCCAGAGGCTAAGTGTAGAACAGACCACCAATTGCTCAAATGTAATTTCAGATTGAAGCTGAAAACAAGTCCACTTGAGCCAAAATACGACCTTGATTCTATCCCACCTAAGTTTCAGGATCATCTCAAGGACAGGTTTGCATTAAACACTAATGACAGAGGACCTGAAGAGTTGAGGGATGACATCAAGAACACCATACAGAAACAAAGCAAAAGATAAATAAGAGAGGTAAGAAAAAAAAAGATCAAATTGGATGCCAGAAGAGACTCTCTAACTAGCTCTTAATCATAAAGTAGCTAAGGAAAATGGAAGAAATGATGTAATCAAAGAGCTAAACAGAAAATTTCAAAGAATGCTTGAGAAGACAATTAATATAAGCAATGTGCAAGGACTTAAGAGTTAGAAACCCAAACAAGCAGAACACACTTAGCATGTCCTAAACTGAAAGAACTCAAAAAACCAATTCAAGCCTTGAGTTTCAATGTTAAAAGGTTCTATGGGCAAAATATTTAATAATGCAGGAAGCTTCAAAAGAAGATGGAAAGAGTACATAGTCACTGTACCAAAGAGAACTGGTCAACGTCTCACCATTGCAGGAGGGAGCATATTAGCAAGGTCCAAAGCACCGAAGAAAGAAGTTCAGGCTGCACTGAAAGTATTGGCAAAAACAATGCTCAAGGAATTGATGAAATATCAATTGAAATGTTTCGACAAGCTGATGAAATCTTTCGACAAGCTTGGGCTTTGTCAGGAAATTTGGAAGACAACAACCAGTACTTGGCCAACAGACTGGAAGAGATCCATATTTTTGTCCATTTCAAAGAAAGATGACCCTGTTATATGCAAGTAAAATTTTGTTAAAGACCATCCAACAATCCAGTAATACATTGACGGGGAACTGCCAGAGATTCAGGTAGGATTCACAAGAGGACATGGAACGAGGACTATCATTACTGATGTCAGATGAATCTTGGTTGAAAGCAGAGAATACTAGAACGATGTTTACTTGTGTTTTTTTGATTATGCCAAGGCATTTGACTGTGTGGATCAAAAACTACGGATAGCCTTGAGAAGAATGGTAATTCCAGAACACTGTTGTATCCAAGTGAAACTTGTATAGGGATTAAGAGACAGCTGTGTGAACAGAACAAGGGAATACTGCATGGTTTAAAATCAGGAAAGGTGTGCATCAGGGTTGTATTATCTCACCATACTTTTTCAATCTGTATGCAGAGCAAATCAGAATTAGAGAAGTTAGATTATTTGAAGAAAAAAGCTGCATCAGGATTAGAGGAAAGCTTATTAACAACCTGCAATATTCAGATAACACAACTGCTGAAAGTGAGGACGACTTGTGCCCCTTGCTGATGAACATCAAGGATTTCAGCTTTCATTATGGATTATGACTCAATGGAAAGAAGACCAGAATCCTCACAAGTGGGACCAGTAGGTAACATGATCAGTGGAGAAAAGATTGAAGTTGTAAAGGTATCATGCTTCTATCCCCAATCAATACTCCTGGAAGCAGCAGTCAAGAAACCAAAGTACTCATTACATTAGGTAAACCTGCTGCTCACGACCTCTTTAGAGTATTGAAAAGCAAGGATGTAACTGAAGACTTAGATACATGTGACACACGCTATTGTCCATTGTCTCGTGTATGTGAAAGTTGAATAAGGAAGACTGAAGAATTCATGCATTTGAATTGTGTGGGAGAAGAATATTGAAAGTAGCATGGACTGCTAAGAGGACTGTCTGATTTGTGTTGGAAGAAGTACAGTCAAGTGCGCCTTGGTGGCAAGGATGGCAAGGCTTCGTCTTAATTTGGATGTGTTGTCAGGCGAGACCACTTCTTGGAGGAAGACACCATGCTTGGTAATGTAGTGGGGTAACGGAGGAGAGGAAGGTCCTCAAGGATATGACACTGGCTGCAATAATGAACTCAAGTATGGGAACAATTGTGGGGAGGGCACAGGATAGAGCAGTGTTTCATTCTGTTGTGCATAAGATAGCTCTGAGTCAACCTACTTGATGGCACCTAACAACAACATAGTACATCAAACCTGTATTGCTTTTAATTAAAATATTATGAGCTTTACAAAAAATCATCATTATGTGCTCACCTCCATGATACGATCGCTGAAGACAAATGGGTGCATAAGCAAATGTGGCGAAGAAAGCTGATGGTGCCTGACTATCAGAAGATATAGTGTCTGGGATCTTAAAGGCTTGAAGGTAAACAAGTGGCCATATAGCTCAGAAGCAACAAAGTCCACATGGAAGAAGCACACCAGCCTGTGCAATCACAAGGTGTTGAAGGGGTCAGGCATCATCAGAACAAAATTTAACATAATGAAGGAGGGAGGCGTGTGGAGTGGAGACCCAAAGCCTATTTGTAGGCCACTGGAGATCCCCTTGCCGAGAGGTCTCGGGGAGGAGACGAGCCGGCCAGGGTGTGATGTAGCAACGATGAAAAATGCGACATTCCTCTAGTTCCTAAATGCTTCCTCCCTCCCCAATATCATGATCCCATTTCTACCTTGCAAGTCTGGCTAGACCAGAGGATGTACACTGGTACAGATAGGAACCAGAAACAGGGAATCCAGGGTGGATGATCCCTTCAGGACCAGTGGTGTGAGTGGCGATACTGGGAGGGTAGAAGGAGGGTGGGTTGAAAAGGGGGAACCGATTACAAGGATCTACATGTGACCTCCTCCCTGGGGGATGGACAACATAAGAGTAGGTAAAGGGAGATGTCGGACAGTCCAAGATATGACAAAATAATAATTTATAAATCATCAAGGGTTTATGAGGAAGGGGGGAGCGGGGAGGGAGGTGAAACAATGAGAACCTGATGTCAGGGGCTTAACTGGAGAGCAAATGTTTTGAGAACGATGAGGGCAATGAATGTACAGATGTGCTTTATACAATTGATGTATGTATGGATTATGATAAGAGTTGTATGAGCCCCTAATAAAATGATTAAAAATAAAATAAAATATGAGCTTTATAAAATTTACTGTTTAAGTTTATTGAACAAATATGTTTACTTATTAATAAATAAATTTATTCTGATTAGCAAATTTTTTTCTAGACTTCATATAGTTGGTTAAATCTGATTGGAATATAATAGATAACAGTTAATTGCATTAGATAATTAACTCATTTTAAAATTAATTTTCTTACAGATTTCACATAGGAATTTTAGGCAAATATATCTTTTCCTTTAAGGTCTCTGGAATAAAAATAACATTTTATAAAAATAGCACAAAGGCAATAGAAGGTCTACAAAAGTAATTAAACATTTTTACATGGCTATATACTTTAGCCTTCAGACATGTGTATCAGTCTGGCTTTATAAATTTTGAAAATAAATGTTCTAATTGTATTACTCTACATAATGAAACTTGTTATAGTTTGCAATAGCTGTCCTGCTTGTGAATGTTTTCATAATTAAAAAATTTGATGATTTTAAGTATTGCAACATCTTTATGTTCTTATTTCATTTTTTTCGTATGTCTTATTTATGTTAGGATATTTGTAATTCTGTAGTTAATTATTTCCCTATAAAATGAAGCAGACCAGTTATTTCCAGGATGTCAATTTACTTTTAGATTGAGTATTTCCTACCTTGTCCTCCTTGTATATCTAAAATGTCCCACATGTAATATTGTGTAATTTTAGCAATTTTATAAGATGTAGTCTTTTAAATAGCAGAGTCATGATAATAGAATTCTCTCCCCCCACCTCCTTTATAGGTTTGGTTTGTAACTATACACACAAAACTTTGTGGAACTAAGATTATGCGAAACACTGGCTAACAAATCATGTAAGGATCCCTGGGTGATAGAAAATTAATGTGGTCCTTTGCTAACCTCTAAGTTGGAGATTTGAATGCCCTCACAGATTCCTCACTCCATGGAGTGCTTCACGACTCATAGGGACTGTAGGGTAGAGTAGAACTGGTCCCTGTGATTTCTGAGGCAGTAAATCTTTATGGGAGCAGCCAGCCTCATCTTTCTTCCTTGGAGCAGCTGGTAGAGTGAAACTGCCGACCTTGCTTGATGCAGAACCAACTATGCCCCTCCCCCCCCAGCTCCTCCTGAGAAGACAGACCTGATGAGCGGCCATTGAAGCACTGTGGAAGCACAGTCCTTCCCTGCCAGGATGCCATAGTTGGAATAGACTAAAGACGATTTTGATCTTGTGTATGCATTTTTTATTAGAATACTAAAACTAACCTATGATTGAGATATTTTTTTTTGATTTTTACATTTAAAATTCCCTGAAATTGTCAAGTTAGGTATATTTTCTTAGCAGCTTTCTGTTTGGGAACTTTTCGTTGACATAATTTTAGAGAATTGTCAAAAAATCACATTAAAGTTTCTTTTGAAAGCAGTCAGTAGTTGGAGAAAAAAGCATTAAAAATAAGAGTAATTGCTAGATTCTTGGTGGTAGAGCAAGGTGTTTTTTGTTTATGTCTGGTGATTTGATTTGTTTGGGGACAATATATAGAGAAGGTATTTGCCATTCACAGGTAATTTTAAAAATTAAGTATGTAAATATAAAATATGCTTAATACCAAAATGATCCAAAGAAATCTAATTAAAGGGCTCCTGAGGGAGGAGAGAGCGGGGAGGGAGGGGAAAAAAAAGAGGACCTGATGCAAAGGGCTTAAGTGGAGAGCAAATGCTTTGAAACTGATTGGGGCAAAGAATGTACAAATGTGCTTTACACAATTATGTATTTATGGATTGTGATAAGAGTTGTGTGAGCCCCTAATAAAACATTTTTAAAAATCTAATTAACATTATACTGACTCCTTTATTTTATAGTTGGATCTGAGTTCTAAGAAAACAATTTATACATTATATCTAAGAAAACAATTTATACATTATATACAAAACAATTTATACATTAAAACAATTTATACATAATTAGGAACTAATAAAGCTATAAAACTTTTAACTCTTCCCTAAAATTAAGCTTCTATGAGAATGAAAGTAAATCACAGACTTGTTTCACTTGTGTTTCTTTATGTGGTAGTAAATTGTGTAATGTTTTATATATTAAAAGTAGTAACTTTTTTAGGAGAATTATGGATTTGATAAGGTTGAGGTGCGAGACAATGGCGAGGGTATCAAGGCTGTTGATGCACCTGTAATGGCGGTCAAGTACTACACGTCGAAAATAAGCACTCATGAAGATCTGGAAAGTTTGACAACTTATGGCTTTCGTGGAGAAGCCTTGGGATCAATTTGTTGTGTAGCTGAGGTAAGATCATTTTTATTAATTATTCTAGTAATTTTATAAACAGAGATCTTTAGAATTAAGAGGAAGGAAACCCAGAATATGGCAAACTTGGTTTTGCTTTGGTAGTATTTGTTGGAAGAAAAACATTGTTTAATGGTTCGATGGTTTGGAGAAAAGGTTAGATTTAAATTGGTCCCTTCTTATTATAGCACTCCTCAGCATTTACAGCACTAAAGTGCATCGCGAGTCTTGCTGGTGGTTTGTAGTAGCTACGTTTAACTGTCCCTGTTAGATTATGAAACCCTTTTATTGGGATGTCTTGTCCCCTGAACAACATGAATTTAAACTGTGTGGGCTTACTTATCTGTGGGTTTATAAACAAAAAAATATCTCTGGGTGATGCTAATTACCTCCATGTGAGCAGCTTGTTTCTGTAGCAAATAGCATATCATTGTAAAAAGTTACATCTCGACATTCTCATATATTTTCTCTCGAGTTTAGTGCAATATTGCAGACCTTGAATAACACCCTAGCATCCATACAAAATGCTACTGGGGGGCCAGAAGTGCTCCCAGGAAGCCGAGAAGCCATGGTATTACATGGAAAGTGGAATTGCTTCATATGTATTACATTGAGCTCTGTAGCTACTATTGCTGGCCATGTCAGGATAAGGACTATTGTACAAAGAGACAAGGAAATGTGTGGAGCTGTCGCTGCAGTGACAAGATGCATGAAAACTACACTTTTTATTAAATTCTGTTTTATCTGATTTAATATGCAGCTTTTATGTGAGAACAATATATAATACATAAATAGAATATGAGGGGTCTTCAAAAAGTTTATCAAAAAATGAAATGGGAACAGGGAATTTTTCCACAATTTTTTGGAAGCCCTCTTGTGTGTGTTTTGGGTGGGAAGAGACCAATGTTTGCACTTTAGATGACAGTTCTTGAGCTTTTAAGTTCTCTGTCAGTGCTCCAAAGTAGGATATAGAAAATATTATGTCAACTAACCTTAGTGCCCTGAAGACTGTGGTCCTGAGCCCCCAAGCTCAGGGACTCATAGCCTCAAGATGTTTGGTTGTGTCTATAAAGTTTACATAACTTTCCCCTGTATGCACTACCACCTCCATGCATATATTTGCAGCAAAGGTAGATACACAGATATAAATTTCCTCTGTAAAAACTACTCACAAATATACTCTTCTTTCCACACCTGTTCAGCGTCAATCTAAGCATCTACTCTTAGATTCCACTAGTGCTGGTTTCTGCATATAACAGTAATTGCCTCTGTTACTTAAAATCTTGCAAACCACCCGTTATCTTCCCCTGCCGCTGTCATTTCCCCCAACATCCTTATTGTATTTTGCCTTTCCCTTCATTCAATTTAACACTCCCTACTCTTGCCTGTCGCGTTCCCTTTTTCCCTTCCCTTCAACCCTGGGTAACCATCGAAGAATTATCTTTTGGTGTGAAAGCCTGTTTTTGACTTTTTATAGTGGTTTTATGATTATCCTTTTGTGATTAATTTCACTCAGCATAATGCCCTCCAAAATCATCCATGTTATAAGGTCTTTTGCAGATTCATGGTTACTCTTAAACTTTGTGTCACATTACATTGTGTGTATGTCCCCAAGTTTATTTATCTGTTCTTCCGCTGATGGGCATTTCATTGTGCTCATGAGGAACCTGTTCATGGATCAGGAGGCAGTTGTGGGAATAGAACAAGGGAATACTGCATGGCTGAAAATCTGGAAAGGTGTGTGTGTCAGGGTTGTATCCTCTGACCACACTTATTCAACCTGTATGCTGAGCAAACCAGCAGAAAAGCTGGGTTATATGAAGGAGACTGGTATTCGGATTGGTGGAAGGCTTGTCAACAACCGGTGATACATAGAGACGCTTGCTGTGTGATGTAACACTAACTTGCTGAAGTAAGGAGGACTTGAAGCACCTGTTGATGAAGATCAAGGATTGCAGTCTTCAGTATGGATTACAATTCAATGTAAAGATGACCCAAATCCTCACATCTTGAAGCAGTAAGGTAATAAAAATAAAGATTGACGTTGTCAAAGATTTCCTCTTGTTTAGATCCACAATCAATGCTTTTGGTTTCAGAAGTCAAGAAATCAAACAATGCATTGGGTTATGTAAATCTGCTGCACAAAATCTCTTAAAAGTGTTGAAAAGCAAGGATGTTAATTTGACTAAGGTATGCCTGACCCCTAGCCATTGTATTTTTGATCATCTCATATGCATGTGAAAGTTGAACATAGATTAAGGTAGACCAAAAAAAGTCAATGCATTTGAATTGTGGTGTTAGTGAAGAATATTAAAAATACTATGGATGGTCAAAACAATAAACAAATCTGTCTCAGAAGAAGTACAGTCAGAATGCTCCTTAGAGGCAAAGGTAGCAAGACTTCATCTCATGTACTTGACATGTTTTCAGGATATGTTATATCTGGGAAAGGACATAACACTTGCTGAAGTGAAGGGAAGAGACTGACACAGTGGCTGCAACAATTGAATCAAACATAGTGTGTAAAGATGGCGCAGTGTCAGGGAAACCAGCCCCTAACAAATTATCACAGGTCCGGTAGGCGCAATTGTACAGTGATAAGTAAAGATTATAGTTAAGTCATAGCATGAGAGACAGAAGAGATTAAAATAATGGAGTCAGATACATTTCCTGGTAGCATGCTCACCTGAAGCCCGCTTGGTGGTCCACATGGAGAGGTGGAAGGTGGGAATTGCATGAGCAAGCAAGAGCAGGTTATTACTTAATGCTGGCACACAGAGGACTAGGGTCCCTCCTGGTTAGAATCCAGATGTTTAGACATCACTACACAAGGAAAGGACTTGTCATTTCTCAAGTATACTCTGTTTTAAAACCTCTATCCAAAAGCCAGCACATCTGCTTCTTCTCAGCACTTGCTTTACTTAAAGTTCATTGACTCTCAAAATTGAAGAAGACCGGCCGAACATAGCACATCTTTTTCTTTGTTAACTCTATATAGGACCATCAGCTCTAGGATCTTTTAGAAGAAGTTTGTTTTTAAAATGAGGTTTACATCAGTAACTTCTGAAGCTCCCACTACCCTGTTTCCCCAAAAGTAAGACATCCCCTGAAAATAAGACCTTACAGTTTTGCCTCTCGCTGAAATATAAGGCATGCCCCTTGAAAATAAGGCCCCTGAAGCTACCATAACTCTGGGCTCTGGACCATAGTGGCGGGTACCATTTCACAGCTCACTGTTGGCCACAGCACAGCCGGAGCAGACAGGAAGTGCAAGGTCTCTTTTAATAAAACAATAAATGTGTACCATATTCATGGAAAAATAAGATATCCCCTGAAAATAAGACCTAGCACATCTTTGGGAGCAACAATTAATATGACACTGTCTTATTTTTTGGGAAACAGGGTACTAGTACTATTATTCAAACTCTCAGTGTCTAAGAATGTTGTTTCTTTGAGAACATTTAAAAATTTTAAAATTTTCAAAATTATTTAAAAATTTAATTATTGTCCAAACATACTTGATAACCTTGAAGCTTTGTGGTGGCCAGGTATTGTTAGTGAAGATAGATTTTTGGATTTCTCTATTTTCTCTAAGATGTATCTAACTTTTCACAAGTCACACTGATTATTTTCAGTTTTGTCTGCTAGATGGCAGCACTATATTGGTCTTTCAAAATGATGTACTTTAGCCTGATGATTTATCCAAATTTTCACTGCAGTTCCGATCCCAGATGGCAGTTTTGGAAGTCCTAATTTTAAAACTTAAAAAAAAATTGTATATTGCAATGTGTAGAGCTTCTCTTGGACATTATTAGTAGAGCATTTTATGGATTTTCCTGTTTGGTGTATATATTTGAGGAAAACCATACAGGTATATGTACCTATAGAGTATAAAAGGTGTGTAGAAAAATGGAATTAAGGGGTAGTGAAATTTGACCCTTAATTTTTGAAGCCCCCTTGGACATATACACACATGCAGCACACTTGATTTTTACATATGTGTGCATATTCCACACCAAGATAAAGAATGTTATCAACACCCTAGAATGCTCTCTCATGTTCCTTCTCAGATAATATCCCCGAAAAACCAAACTTCAAACTCACTTCCCTTGAGTCAAATTTGCATCATAGCGACCTTAAGGGCAGGGTAGAACTCCCCCTGTGGGTTCCCGAGACTAACTCTTTACAGGGGTAGAAAGCCTCATCTTTCCCCTACAGAGCAACTGGTGGTGACCACGAGGTTAGCAGCCCAACATAACCATTATACCACCAAGGCTCCTTAATATCCCTGAAAGGTAACCCTTCTTTTGACCTGTAACAATTGAGATTAATTCTACTTGTTCTTGAACTTGTTGTAAATGGAAATTTACGATATGTTAATTTTATCAAAAAGGCATTTTCATGATGGTTTGGGTTTAATTGTGCCTTAAAACTAAGGGAAATACCATAGAAATGGAACAAACACTGTTACTCCGGAGTGAATATTGGTACACTGCCCAGACAACCTGCTTCAGGCTGAAGTACCCCTTGCTCCAACTTAGGTGAGTCTCTCTCGGAACAACATGACGTCAGCTCAGCTGAAGGAAGAGTGACTCCCCAGAGCGTGCCCCTATGCTGGTGGTAGTGTGCCTCTAGTAACTTGTTTGTAGGATAGTCTCAGCTCCCGAGTGCCTCTTCAAGTCACCCGAGGCTTTTGTTGGATGGTTGCACGGCACTACTACTCTCTGCCCTGCTTCCTTCACTGCCCGCAAGCGATCATCCCAAGCAGCCCCCCAGTACAGTTCCTATTCCCTGATCTTTCCGAGTCTACTTCCTGGAAAAGCCAACCTACAACTCGGGCCTTCTAAGTTCAGTCTCCTCATTCATGTTACTGATGAGGACACTGAAGTCCTATAAAGCCAAATGCCAGGGCTTCTTACACAACTATGGAACATAGCTTCATAATCAGTAAACAAACCTCCCATGTCTATTCTGCAGGTAGTTTATTTCAGATGAACCATGCACACTGAGATGAATGCAGTATGAACATGATTACCTATTCAGGGATGCATAGTATGTCTGGGGCGAAGCCGAGAGTTATGTTCCAATTTTGTGCTTCACAGTAGGCCATGCTGCCTCCTGGCTAGCAGAGTTAGGTATCTATGAGTTTTAAAATGCCTTCATATTAACATGACACATACACCTTCACCTGCAGTGGTAACCCCAATAAATAGGTTATCAGGAGTAGGTTGAAACTTTTATGTGGGTGCACTTTGAACAGTGTTTGAAAAATACAGAAATCAGTGTAAAGTTCACTTGCATTTAAAAATACATATACTATTTAGGAAAACTTAAGTCATAAAACTCACTTCTTAAACTTAACTGAATATTCCTAATCACACTAAAGGGTGAGGTTTCATGCATAGAAGTTGTGTATTATATTTTAATTACTGATTTATTTTTTAAAATTCTTGAATGGAGATTATAGAATAAAAATTAGTGATTTGGTTATTTAGCTACCAAACTAGCTGTATAATTTTAAAATTATGTAGGTGTAAACCATCTCAGACTTAGCAGATGATAACATGTTTTGGGAATGCAGTTTGTCACAGTTAATCCAACCATCATCCAGAACTACTTGTTGAAATTGGTTTTTGTTAGATTACTTCAAAAATGTTCATTTCAGTTATAAGAACAAATTCATGGACTTGCAGCAAAATTGGAGACATTTAAAACCTGTCTAGTTCTGTATTATTTATATATTTTAACATAATAAGCATTTTTCTAGTTTTTTAATTCAGAAAAATACTTCTAATCTTAGAATTAGACAGTCCAAATGAAGGAATCATTCTTTTTACATCTACATCATAAACTATTGGTATTAAAAATAAAATGACTCCTTCCATAGTCATCAATAAATGCAAGGATACCAATTGCACAAATTGACTGAAACTCATTATGTTACTTGTAGAGAAATAATGTTGTTGTACTTGTCTTTCCTGAAAGTTAAATTTACTAAGTATTTGACTAGAATATACTGGAGATTGTGGAAATCCTTTTTTGACTTGTTCATAAAATTTATTGAAGATTACTTATACATATAATTCGATTCACATAGTGTAATACAACGTATCAGTTAATTTGTCTCAGTTACTGACAGCCTTGCATTCATGATAGGCTATAGAAGCAGTGACTCTTTTCATATACCAATAGCGTATTCTCTAGATGTACATAGAATGTTTCCTCCTTTGGACTTTTAGTTCTAAGATTAGAAATAACTGAAAAGTTAGAAGAACTGCTGCTATTTTATGTATCTTACACTAAAAACAATTATTTTCCTGACAAAGAAGTAATTTAAACTTTTTGAACTGGGTTTTAAGTGTAGGCAAAATGATCACTCCATTTTAGGAGGAATACAGTACAGTTTTTGTTTCCTTAAAATCAGAACAAGGAAAATGATTTTTTTTTTAAAGAAAAGAAAAGAAAGAAAATCCAGGTAAATAAAACCCATTTGAAAATTCCAGCAAAAACAAAAAATCAGAACAAGGTCTGAACTAGAAGTAAGAAGTCAAATTTTAAATCCCAAGAATTTGTAAATAAGAGACTTGGACAAATGTTTAAAACATGTTAATCTTTCTGAGATTTTCTTTTCCATCTAAAGTGAGAATAATGATTTGATGATCAAGGGAAATAATTATGTCTTAAAGCATCTTAAATATTGTCATATGCCGCATATATGAATTTTTTTCAACTTGGGACTTGAATGTGAATATGCAGTGATATCAAATGAGAAATTGAGCTATTCTGTTTTGAAGATGTAAGTTAAAACCAAAACCAAACTCACTGCCATTGAGTCAGTTCTGATCCATCTCAATGCTACAGGGCAGACTGGTACTGTCCCTGTGAGTTTTTAAGACTGTAACTTTGTAAGGGAGTTGAAAGCCTCCTTTCTCCCTTGGAATGGCTGGTGGTTTTGAACTGCTGACCTTGGGACTAGCAGCCCAACATGGAACCCATTAAGACTTGCTTATTTGTGGAACTACAGAACTGTGAAAAGTTAAGGGGAGAGTTGATAGTATCATTCTCGTGGTTTTGAGCCAAGCCTGGATTTTGTTCTACTGTAAAGGTCCTTTAGAGCCACGACAGCCATACTTATTTCCGAGTAAGCACAGGGACTTTTGAAGCAGTTATCCTAAATGCTCACAAGTAATAGAGCTCTGGTGAAGAAAATGTCAGACAAATGTCTCTGTGTTGCTGCTGTGCCTGGGCAGGCTTACTCACCCATATGGAGAAAAATATGCTATGTCTATTTAAGAAACCATCCATATTTTCATATTTCACCTGAATTGTAAGGACAAACTACCTTAGTTTTCAGACTCATGTTTGTGTGCCAAAGTATTTATCCATAGGTCACCCACCCCTTTCCCTTGAAAAGAGAGACTTTAACATAATCATAAATTAATTTTTGTCAACCAGATATTTGCTGTAATTGCTAGGATATATACTGAGTTTTTAATTTATTTATTTTTAATCTGAAATTTCCAGAAAAGCGATGCTTATCTAAAGTATAAATATTTTAATGCCATTTTAGTTTTGTAATAATTGTTCTTGAGACTTGGCAACTGGACTGAAGAGTCAGGTTTTAATAATTGATAATTAACATAAATTGTAAGTTTCTACTTGTAAAATAATAGTTTTCTTTTCTTCTCTTGTCGCCACTAGATTTGTTCAGTACAATTTCTCAATGTCTCTGGCGAGAAGCACCAGCAATAGGTTGTAGTGTTTGCGACGCTCCAGATGGTGGAGCAGTTGCTGGTTCAAATGCTAGCTGCTGCACAGCGCCTGATCCACAGAAGTTTTCTCGCCAGGACACAGGGTCATATGATGAAATGAACTCTTGAGATACAATTCCTTTCTCTGAGGAACACACTGTATTTCATGAATTTGTGAAACATGCTTATGCGTGTTACCTGTCTTTGTCTTTAGTAGGGAATTACAGAGCATTGCCTATCTAAAAAATTTACCTTAAAATTGTAATTTTTGAAATATTTTGAAGCAATATTGTGTCCCTTTTTTTTGCTTTAATGTAATTTTTACATTACGATCCCTAGGGTTCATTTTCACTTTTAGCATTTAGTTTATTCATTAGGCTGAAACGCATGTTCAGTTACTATTTACTAATATGTTTAAAGTGACAAAAAGTTAGTGTCCATGAAATGCTTTGAACTGTTTAAAGCAGAAGCTTCTTGTAGCCTTATAAAGTGTTAGCCTCGTCTTCATCTTACCATCACCCTCCCCTTAAAGGTGATAGTGCAATCATTTATTCAGGACCATCAAGCAAGCCATTGACAGAATTAGTACTAGAACTTGGAGCTCCAGGGCTGCCTTTGCTTAGTGATACCAACTTTAGGTCAGGTGGCTAGCTCTTTGGAGAATAGAAATAGAATCAGTTGACCTTGGCATTTTGGAAAAGTGGTTGGTTGAATGCCGAATTGTTTTTAAAGGGACAAACATGAAGTAATTAAATTAGAAAGAAATATCTCCAGCATTTCTGTCCTGTGTTTTGAACAAACTTTGCTAGGGGAAATTGCTGTTGGACGCAATAGAGTTGTGATGTAACAGAATATTAAGGATAGTTATCTGGAAACTTCGTGTAAAATCATGGAATACGTCTGTAAAACAGTCACCTAGGTGTATATAGACGCTTACACTTTCATCTGTTTGAGGTACCTCTCTTTTGGGTAACAAGTCTATCATGGAAATAACATTTTGAGGCAGTATACCAAATGTGGACGTTACTTGCAGAGAGAATCTAGTAAACTCTACCAGTACTGTGAGCTCACTCATGACAATTGAATCAATTCCTCCCTGATTCACTTAGCCATAGGGCTTACAGTAATAAGTGCATGGTAAGACAGTTTGACGGATCATCAACTGTAGATTTAATTAGACCTAGCTGAGTTCTGGCAGTGGCTTCTTTGTGGGTCTTTATAACTTCTTCTTAAATTATATTAATTTAAGATACACGCATTCAACCCTGTTGAGTTGAAGGATAGCCAAGAAGGATTGCTCATAGTGTTGGGTCGTCATTGCTCATTAGAAGTGTGAAGCGGCTGTCCTGTTCCCTGGTTACTCTGCTTTCCTTGCCATCGACCTCACTCCCAGCTGCGGTATTCTCTGACAGTGATGCTTGAGCATTGATAAACTGAAGTTTCACAACATGAGTGATATGTTTTACTATTGTTATATTCCCCTACTGATCCATGTGTGGGTAAAGAACAGAGGGTGACAGAGACTCAAAGAGTACCAATCTGCTTAAATGTTTATTTCTGTGACTAAGATTTAGAAAACATTTTTATATGGAATGAGAACCTTTCATAAATATGCTGTTATGGATTGATTTGTGTCTTCTCAAAATAAATACTAACCTCCATGCCTGTGATTATAATCCCATTTGAGAATAGGTTGTCTTTGCTATGTTAATGAAACAGGATTAGTGTAAAGTATTTTTTTTTTACATATAAAAGAGATTGAATAAACAAACAAAAACAGCGGAGATGGGGAAAGAAAGATGTTACAGTGGCTATTGCCTAGCTGCAGAACCCAGAATCACAAGAACCTTTCTTCCTCAGCTGACAAAGAAAAAGCTTTCCCCTGGAGCTGGCACCCTGGATTCAGACCTCTAGCCTCTTAACCGAGAAATGACATTTCTGTTTGTTACAGCCACCTACTTAGAGTTCTATGATAGCCACACTATCTAAGACTGAATTTGGCACTGAGTTATGGGGTAATACTTTCCATGATACCTGGAATATGAAAGCAGTTTTAGAATTGAGTCATGGATAGGGGCCACAAGAGTTTTAAGCAGCCCCATAGAAAAAGCCTAGATTGCCTCGAAGAGACTGTTGGTAGAATTATGGATATGCATGGCAGTTCTAGTGAGTGCTCAGAGGGAAATGAGAGCTATAGAGAACATTTCTGTCAGCTTAGAGAATATATGGTACCAGGAGCAGAATGTTGCTAGAAATTCTGGTATAAACTGCTTGTGGTAAGGCTTCTGTAAGAAAATGGTGACCGTGTTATTGGACAGTGTAGAGGAAGTTGACCTGCTAGGGCCTCGTTGGTGGGATGACCACTCAAACAGACAAGGCGAATCGAGCCATCCAAAGCCAAGGGAGCTGAGTTGCCATCCCAGAGGGCTCTGGAAGCAGAGCCACAGCCCAGGGTTGAGGATGCCTCCACCCAGAATCCAGAGGGTATGACCAACACCCTGCATCTGGATGATCTTTTCAAGGAATGGCTATTTTCAAATCCAGTGTCATTTATTCTGCTTTCTTCTTTCCCTCCAATACCTCATGTTTATGAAGGGAATGTTTATCTTGAGCCTGCTCTGGCATTGCACTTTGGAGACATACAGCTTGTAGTATATATTCACAGATTCATCTATGAAGTCTTGGAGTTGATTTAAGATTTGGGGGATTAATGAAGAGTGATGTGTTTTGCATATGGCAAAAACATTCATTTTGTGGAGCCACAGGTGCAATGTCAGAAGTCAATATGTTAAATGATAGATGTGATAGTGACCCCATTTCATATCTAAAAGTATAATCATAATTTTATTAGAGTTTTTTTCCTCCCCTCAGGTTTTAATTACAACAAGAACAGCTGCTGATAATTTTAGCACCCAGTATGTTTTAGATAGCAGTGGCCACATAATTTCTCAAAAACCATCACATCTTGGTCAAGGTAAGAAAGTAATTGGTAGCTGCTTTTTAAAAAAACTTTTTCTGTATTAGCTGTTTAACATATTGTTACTCTTTGAATCAAAATTTATTGCTTTAAAACCTGCAGGAGCATTTATTTTACTGTATTTGGCCACTTGGGTTCCATAGACATTTCAAGAGCTTGACTACTAGCCAAAAGATTGAGGTTCAGAACCATCCAGAGGCACCCTGGGGGACAGGCCTAGTGACCTACTTCTGAGCCTGTGATCTACATTGCACACATATGGTCAATATGAGTTGAAATGGACTCAGAGGCAAGTAACAATAACATCATCTTTGTCTATGATAGATAATATTTCATTAGAATATCTGAATCAATACTGACTAGGTAGTCATGGAATAAAACATACCATGAAAATATTATGACTAAATAAGTAAAATGCATTCATTTATAAGTGGAAAACTTTATTTGCACTGATCGAATAGTGTATCCATCACACAGTTTTAAATTATCAGCTCATTGTTAATGTTTCATCTAGCACTGTTAACACTTTTTCCCTTTATGTATTATTTTGTGGCAAGTAAATTAAATATCTTGATTATGATCTCTACTTGTCATTTAGCCCCAGGCTTTTATACACTTGGAACGCTTATTGGGATCCTGTATTTTTAAGTTCTTCAAATAATTATTAAAAAATTAAATCTTAAAATTAAAATCTCTTTAGACTTAAGTTTTACATAATTCCTATAATTTTTTTTCATACTGGTAAATGTTAGTAATGATTAAGCAAATATTTAAGGAGCCCTTGTGGTGTACTGACATAGTGGTTACAAGTTGGGCTGCTAACCACATGGTGAGCAGTTTGAAACCACCAGGGAGAAAGATGGGGCTTTCTATTCATGTAAAGAGGTAAAATCTCAAAAACTCATAAGGGCAGTTTTATGAGTCAGCATCCATTCAATGATGGAGGGCTTGGGGGTTGTTCGGTGACGTACTGGTTGTATGTTGGGCTGATAGACACAGGTCAGTTATTCAAAACCACTAGCTGTTCTGGAAAAAGGAGACTTTCTATTCCCATAAAGAGTTACATTGTCAGAAACCCATAAGGGCAATTCTACTTGGTCCTTTGCATTGCTATTAGCCAGAATTGACTCGATTTCAGCGAGTTGGAGTTGTGGAAGTGAATATTAAAGGTATGATCACTACAGCCATTTTCAAAAGCATTTTAAGGTCTGAAAGGGGCCTTGTTTTGTTTTTGTCTATGTGGGTGTGTTTTTTAACTATTTCAGCTGTGTCTAATATGGTTGTCATCATAGTTCAGCAAAGTACTGCATTTTTCCTGTAGTCTCTTCCCTTCCGTTCTAATGTAAGTTACTGCATTTCCTTTATTCAAAGGACTTGTTTTTGTTTATTGAAACTTATATTATTTTTGTATCTTAATTTTTGTACTAAATTCTCTCATTCTCTCTCAACTCTCATTCTCTTCAACTTAGTTACTGTTTATTTTGACCATTAGGAGTTAATGTTTTTGTGTCCGTATAGGGAAAGAAGTTAATAGAAATGCCTAAAAAAACAAAGACATTAACTTTTTTTTCTCAATGAAATAAGCTAAATTCTGGTTTACCTTATTATTAGTTTTTCCTCTTAATAATATTTAATATATTGTTGTAATATTTTATATATTCTAATTGAAAAACAGACTGTGATTATTTTATTACAGTGAAGGGTAACATAAAAACATTTTTTAATGAGGCTCCTCTCCAGCAATGTTATGCCCCCACTTCTTAGGAGTTCAAATTAGGAGACCATTAGGAGTGCTATCCAGTAGCGTACTTTGAAGTAATCTAGTCACCTTATAAAACTTAAATGTACTTATTTTTATCTTAGTCGCAGCCAGACTAATCTGGATAGCCAGTGGCTCTGCGTTACTCGTCCTTCTGCTTCTCTGTATTCATCTCCATGGGAACTGTGCAATGACAGTCCTGAAATAAGGAATCCTGATCTTTGCCCTTTTAGTGGCTGGTTTTTCTGTTCCTGCTGACCTCATTCTTGTACCTTTAGTAAGTGAGATCAGGTAGGCTTATAAGAATATTTCTTAAGTCAACAAATGAACCTTATTTTGTTTAGTGTATTCCTTTTATCTAGGAATCAATGTATTTATAAGATCAGTTGTTATGAAACCATAATTACCTTTCATAACTTACTTTTTCCTCTCAACTATAGTTACTTGCCTGGAAAAGCAACAAAATGCCAAGCTCTCAATTGAGAAAATTTGCTCTATGTGGGCATATTATAGAAATCCAAAACACTTTCAGAAGCCTTCCACATTTATATTGCCTTAGTGCTGATATTTTTGAGTGATTAAATCGCAGACTCATATTTCACCAGCTGTCATTCAGCTTCCATTTAAATATTTTCTGTGTAAGATAAAACTACAGATCCACCATCCTAATTTTTACCTGTGCATTTAAGGTTCTTGTAGGTTAATTTTGACTGCAGTGTGAACATCCTTGATTAGCAGTTACTCTATACCATGTCATAGGATGACACCTGCAAAGAGCCAACTGTAGGACAACTTACAGCAAAATCCAATTGAGCGCTGGAAAATTTGTTACTTCTTTAAAAAACATACTGTAAATTGTTAAAAATAGTTTATTAGAAATTCCAGTTCTATTTTTCCTGTGTGTAGGTGTTTGTTATATGGATTAATTTAGCTCTTTAAAATTATTTCTGTTACCAGTTTATCATTTTAACTTACCCTTATGTTTAGTTCATTTCTACTCTTAGTATTTTAAAAACTAACAAGAAATGTTAAAATGTATCTGTTTTAAAAAGTCTACTACCAAGAACTCTGACTATGTTATTTGTGTTAGTCATCTCCTTTGCTACCATCACTTATATTCCCTTTACCCTAGATAATCAGCACTAAGCTTTCTAAATTGATGTACTCTTCTGGGCAAATACGTTTAACACCTCCTTGTACTTTTGCCTGAGGGATTTCTCAGATATCAAAAATAGTATATTTAAAGTACTCTGATCAAGGGATTTCCTTTCCCTACCACGTTATTAAATCAGAGCATCATGTTCTTTATAAATCCCTGCTATGTGATTGTGCATGTATTGAAAGATCTTTCCATCTTAATGTAAGAGTGAAACGTCTATTAAATAGTTTAAGAAAACTTTCTGATACATTCAAGCAACCGTACTTCTTTACATTAGGAATATAAATAGCTGTCTTATAAATGGCATAGCATAGGGTCATGTAAAAATATAACAGGGAACATATTACAAGACTGCAGTTTAATTCTGGTGTTTATAGAATGTGCTAAAGTTAGAGAGCTGAGCAGTTCTCTTGTAAAATATGATAGTATCCTGGGGCCTCCTCCATATTGGCCAATATTACTTGCTGTTATCCCCTGCATCCCCCAGATAAGCATTTTTTTTATCAAAAAACTCATTTCTCTTGATGTTTTATTCAAGTATAGAACTCTTGACTAGTAATTATCCTTTTGCCTTGAGAAAATATTTTTAGCTACTGATGCATTAAATTGTTAGTAATATAGCTTAGGTATAGTCTTCAGGTTACAAATGTCTAACCTAGGAACAACCCATAGAAATCACTAAAGATTATTATACCCATAAAGCCTATTAAATAAAAAATTGGTGGTATAAACAATTGTTCATAATAGCAAGTGCCATTTTGTGACTCATGAAAACACTGTTATTACGGTATTATCATGTTAAATGCTTTTGTTTATCTGGAAGTATTTGATGATTTGTGCGCAGAAGGGTACACTGCCTATTATATACCAATACAAACACTTGATTGATTGTGAGATTATGTTCCAATTTAAGATGGATCAGAACTTGTTCTTAGTCTGGGGACTGCCTCAAGTATGATCCTTGATGTGATTTAAAAATCAACAAATACCTTTTCTTAAACACATTTATATTTTGCTTTTTCGATTTCTCCCTTCATCTGCCCATAGCTATTATAGTTACATGTCTTCAAGGTGGTTCTGATTCATGGCAGCTCTGTGTACAACAGAAAACACTGTCTAGTCCTGTGCCATCCTCAAAACTGTTCCCATGTTTGAGCTCAGTGATACAGCCACTGTGTCAATCCATCTTATTGAAGGTCTTCCTCCTTTCTCTGCCCTGCTACTTTACCAAGCATGATGGGGACTGGTTTCTCCTAACATGTTCAAAGTACATGTGGCGAATTCTCGACACAGCATTCTGGCTTTACTTCTTCCAAGACAGATTTGTTTGTTCTTTTGTATAATTATAGTAGCTGGCATTTATGTATCCCTCAGGAACTCACAAATTATTAGAGAATACAATTATATGTGAGTATATAAATAATGACAGTGAATCTTACCAACTGCCTAGGAATAGATTAAAGAGTTTTTGTTCTTTAGTTTAAAGGTAGTAGATTTTGAAGATTGTAGGTAAGGAAATTTTCAGTAAGGAAACAGTGGATGTAGATTTCAAGAGCTGTTTTCGCTGTAGTAGTTATAATTTTCCTATAATTAAAAAAATAGTGTTTTCCTTTAAATCTACTGAAGAGCTATTTGGCAATTAACTTTTCATGTAAGCTCAATAAAGAGACAGCCCTTTTTAGATGGGAAGGAAATGGTGGCTACTTCCATGTCCAAAATCATTAAAGGAGACTGGTAGCACATGTGGCCAGAGAAGTGGTTGTTATAGACAGGGGAACTTGTATGGCACTAGAAAAGCCTAACTGAATGTTTTATAGACGCATGGGCTGACATGGGAGATTGGAACATGGAATTCTCAAACACAGAACTAGCCTATCCTACATGCCAAAAATTCCTATCCAGACTTCTGCTGTTTAAGCAACAATGAAGAATGTTGGAACTTGGCTGGGAAAAAGTAAGATATGAAAATCTTGCAGTGCTTTGATGATCCCCAAAGCCCTACTAGAGGATGAGGCCTGATTGTATCTGCAAGGCATTTGAAACTAGAAGGGAACTAAAATTAAATAAAGAGCTAAGTAGCAAACAATTCAAGGAGAAACAACAGTACTTGCAGTCCCAGAGGGACATGGAAGAGGAGGGCCGGGGTGGGGGAGCAGGGAGCCAACAAACTCAGGGATAAGGGAACAACAAGAGATCTAAAAGTGATGGTGAGGATGGTGTGTAATGCCTGGTGGGATTTGATCAAGTGAAATGTATCCAAGAGGGATTACTGAGAGCTGAACGGAGGGTAAGCATGATAGTGGGACAGGAGGAAGGTGAATGGAAAAAGATAAAAGAAGTAAGAGGCAAAAGCTATTTATAAAGGTATAGCAATAGGCATGTCTATATGTAAATATATTTATAATTAAAGGGATAGAGGCTAATGTACATATGTTAAGTATTAAGATAGCAGATGGACCTGATGCAAGGGGCTTAAGTGGAGAGCAAATGCCTTGAGAATGATTGGGGCAGGGAATGTATGGATGTGCTTTATACAATTGATGTATGTATATGTATGGATTGTGGTAAGAGTTGTATGAGTTCCTAATAAAATGTAAAAGAAGAAAAGAGAAAAAAATGATTAGGGCAAAGACTGTACAGATGTGCTTTATACAATTGATGTATGTATATGTATGAACTGTGAAAAGAATTGTATGAGCCCCAATAAATTGTTAAAATTAAAAAAAAAAAAAGATAGCAGATGGATTTTGCACCTCTACCCAAGGTCTCCCTAAACACAGGAACACTTTGTTCTAATAACCGCCTCCTTGATACTCACCTTCCTGACATGATCACTGAAGACAAAAGGAGTGCATCAGAAAATGTGGTGAAGAAAGCAGATGGTGCTTGGCTATCAAAAGATACAGCGTCTGGGGTCTTAAAGGCTTGAAGTTAAACAAGCAGCCATTTATCAAGGAAGCAACAAAATCCACATGGAAGAAGTACACCACCAGCCTGTGTGTTAATGAGTGTCGATGGGATCAGATGTCAGTTATCAAAAGATCTAAAACAAACAGTTATATCGATGTGAAAGAGGCGGTTTGGAGTTGAAACCCAAAGCCCATCTGTAGACAGTTGGACATCCTTCCGCAGAAGGGTTACAAGGAAGGGATGATTCAACCAGGGTACAGTATAGCACTAATGAAACACCCAACGTTCCTTTAGTTCCTGGATGTTTCTTCCCCCCTACTACCATGACTCAATTCTACCTTACAAATCCAGCTAGACCGGAGTACACATTGATACATATGAGAGCAGAGCTCTTGACACATAGAATGACTAGGGAAGAGAGTTGCCTCAAGTAGAGCCTATCATGCTGTTGTCAATGGAGCAGAGCTTTTAGAACCTTTAGCTGCTGAGGGAACTGAACTGAGCAGGAAGAGCTGCAAACAGCCACTGATAATTGAAAAATGTAATAATGTACAAGGTATGAGTCTAGGAAAATTGGAACTTATCAAAAATGAAGTGGAATACAGAAAGATCGATATCCTAGATATTAGTGAGCTGAAACAGACTGGTATAGGCCATTTTGAGTTAGATAATATGATGGCAATAATAAATTCAAGAGGAATGGCATCACATTCATCGTCAAAATGAACATTTCAAGAGCTCTCTTAAAGGACAGTGCCATCTACAGTTGAATAATCTCTATCCTGGCCTGCAAGGAAGACCAGTGAATGCAACTATTACTCATAGTTTTGCACCAGCCACTAAAGTCAATAGTGAGGAAACTGAATAATTCTTCCAACTTCTTCAGGCTGAAATTGATAAAACATATCCTCAAAATGCAGTTAATTACTTTGTAATTGGAATGCAAAAGCTGGAACCAGAGAAAGGATCTGTACTTGGAAAATAATGGCCTTGGTCATAGTGATGCAAATGGAGCTCACATGATAGAAGTTTGAAATACAAACAACTAATTCATTGCAAGTATATATTTTTAATAATATAAACTATACATGTGGATCTCGCTAGATGGAATACACAGAAGTTAAGAATAGATTTGATGCATTGAACACTACTGAATGAAGACCAGAGGATTATGGGGTGACACCAAGAACATCATACATGAATAAAGATAAAGGTCATTACAAAGACAAAAAAGAAAAAGATCAAAGTGGATGTCAAACGAGACTGAAACTTTCTCTTGGCTATAGAGTAGCTAAAGCAAATAGAAGAAATGATTCAATAAAAGAACTGATCAGAACATTCCCAAAGGCAGCCCAAGAAGACATAGCATTATAACGAACTGTGCAAAGGTCTGGGATTAGAAAACCAAAATAGGAAGAGCATGTCAGCACATGTCAAGCTGAAAGAACTAAAGACAAAATTCAAGCTCAAGCGCTACATTTTGAGGATGGCTTAGGACCTAGCAGTGTTTCCTTCTGTGTTGTACGAAAGGTAACCGAATAGGAGCCGACTCAATAGCACCTATCTACAATGACAGCAAAGAGCAGGGCTTCAAATTAGTTTACTTGTGGCTGACGAAGTGAAACCAGAACGGTTCTAAACTTGAAAAATTGGGGGGAAATTTCAGTTAGAAACTCTGGAATGGAGCCTTAGAAGAATCGAGGTGAGCCCTTTCAGTGTCGGATACGTGAGATGGGATTATTGACAGGACTAAGGAGAGTGATAACACATTCTCCGGTGGTGCTCTCTTCCAGTGGGACATTACCATTTCTAATTCTGCTTAGATTTCTACGTGTGGAAGAATGTGCTATGCAACACATGTATGGCCTTTTTATTCTAGGATAGAGACGTTAACTTTCTAGCAGCGTTTTGTCCACAACGTTTCCCTATCTAGCCATTGTTTCATTTCACCCAAATTTAAAATTAAAGGTTTTTTTCTTAGATTTCTTGGCCGTGACTAACTTAAGAAGGAAAGAAGAGGTTCAAAGACCTGAAAAATAACACAAATATAGGAGAGTTAATGGAATTACACGACTGTAAGCTTTTGCTCTGTGGGGAGTAGAATTGTCTTTAAGGTAATCAAGGAGGAGTGATAATTCAATAATTCATAATTATAATCTCTAGAGTAACAACTTAAAACAATAGAAAGCATTGCTAAAATGCCAGTAAAGTGAATAGGAATGAGATAGAGTTCAGTGAGAGGGTTTGTTTGGAGGTTGTGAAAACACAGATGAAGTTAGAAAATCATAGTTCAAATGTAAGGTTATGCAGGGATTTTTTATGTCTTGCTAAGGAGTGTATACTTTATCTTGAAATTAATGATGAACCATTGAAAACTTTTAGGCAGATGATTAATTTCATGCTGTATGCATAATTAACTGGTAGATCCATATAGCTCCACAAGTTACATCTTCCTATAACAGATGCTATTTTGAACTAAGGTTTGAGATACTTGGGATTTGAAAAAAATTTTTGGTATAAAAAATAGAGTCCTAAATGACATACAATATTGTGAGTAAAAGTACAGGGAAGAATCAATTAAATTTAGAGCTTTTGCCTTTGGAAACTGCCTGGCAGAAGTGTTAACCAAAAAAGGAGGGGAGGTGACTGGGGACAGCCACATAGTGATTTTCAGTAAGCCTTTGTAGATAGCCTTAAAAGAGTTTTAGGTTCAGGTATTTGAGAAACTTCAAAAAGTGTGTGGAACAATTCTCTTGTAATTCTCATTTTGTATGTTAATCAGGTTTCAGGTTCAGATTTTGTCATTCTTTCCAGCTGTTCTGCAGTTAGATTAAAACTCTTGGAAATCCTATAGAGGGGTGTTGGAAATTGGAATTGACCAGATGGCAATGGGTTTGGTTTAGGGGGGTGTCTTGTTTTCAGCAATGGAGGCACTTGGCATACTTGCTCTGTGTGCTGAATGTACATATTCATTGATCTCTGTCAACTTTTGTCCCCAAACTTGGCAGTAGCCTTTTACTTCCCTCTTACAGAAAAGTAACAGCATCAAGGTATACTAAGAACTTGAATCTTGCGTGTAGAAGTGACATGTGCATGTAAACCAAGGATATACCCTACATGAACACAGAAGAGGGCACATAGCACACAAATTGCTAGAATCTAAATATTCTGACATAGGACCTGCCCTAGAGAAAAGAAGCCGAAAAACATTACAGTGTAGTGAATTACTTAATTCTCATTGCTTCCACAAAAAATCTGGATGTTGCTGTTATTTTCCTATGCTTGTGATTGGTTTCTTCCCCTTCCCCTACTGTATGTATGTGTGTGTGGTTTTATTGGTCTCTATTCCTCCTCTATTTCTGTGTTGGTTTGAATGTGACTTTCATTAATCCCCTCTGAACAGAGTCCAGGAATATGCATAGCCTTGCTGTTAGACAGGGAGCTTTGTAAAGTTAATTCTGGCAGATGTAGTTGGGTTAAAAGGTAATATCTTGATTGAACAAGTTACGTGATATGTGAAGTGTATGCCAATAAAGCTATTTTTAGAAAGCACGGATGTTGTGGTTAGTGGCTGCCATCAAATTGGTTACAGTTCATAGTGACCATACATATAACAGAAGGAAGCACTGCCTGGCCCTGTGCTATCTTCACAATTGTCATGGTTGAGCCCATTGTTGCAGCCATTATGAAATCCATCTTGTTGAGGGTTTTCCTCTTATTTATTGACCATCCACTTTACCATGCATGATGTTTTTTCCGGTGACTGGTTCCTCTTGATAGTATGTATGAAGTATATGAAATGAAATCTCACCATCCTCACTTCTATAGAGTAACCTGAAACTGCTTCTTTCAAGACGTATTGTGTCTTATGATAGTCCATGGTACTTTCAAATATTCTTAGTCAACACCATAAATCAAATGCATTAATTCCTCTCTAGCCTCCCATATTCCTTGTCCACTTGTTGGATTTCTTGACTGGTAATCTACACTAAAGGCCACCATCTTAAGTCCTATAGGACTTGTTTTCAACAAGCAAGGATTTATCATTTACATATTACAGGTTGTTATTGAGCCTTTCTCCACTTCTGATGCAATGACCTTCTTTGTATACTGTTTGAATAGCATCCATATTAAGTATGGTGAAAGCATGCCACCCTGGTGCACACTGTCCCTTATTTCACTAAGTATCTCTGCCTTCTGCTCAAACTATTGCCTCTTGATTTGTTCAGCTTCTGTATGAGCACAATTAATTATTTCAGAATTTCATTCTTTGCAATGTTACCACTAGTATGTTACGATTTACACAGTCGTTTGTCTTTGCATAGTCAAAACACAAGTACACGTCTTCCTTAGTGCCAAACACTCTTCTGCATTTGATTGAATTTCTGGCAGCTCCTGTCAATGCACTGCTGTAACTCTTTTCAGTTAAGTTCTGCAAGGTTTTACTTGCGTATGATATTAATGATATTGTCCAATAATTGGCACACACATTCTGTTGGGTCTTCTTTTGATTGAGCACAGGTAATGGATTTTTCTGGTCACTTGGCCAGGTAGCTCTCTTCCAAATTTCTTGGCATAGATGAGTGAGTACTTCCAGTACTTGATCAACATGTTGAAGCTTTTCAGTTCATATTCCACTAATTCCTGGAGCCTTGCATTTCAGTAATACTTCCACTGCAGCGCGGACTTCTTTCTTCGTTACCATTGGTCTTAATCACATGCTACCTCTTGAAGTGTTTGAATGTTAACTGATTATTTTTGCACAGTCACTGTTTCCTTTCCATCTATTTTTGATACTTTTGGCATTTTTTCAACCTACTACCCATAGAAGCTTTCAATGTCTCAACTTAAGGCTTGAATTTTTTTTCATTCTTTCAGCTTGAGAAATACTTAGTGTGTGCTTCCTTTTTGGTTTTCTAACCCATTATAATACTCCCGTCTTTTCAAGCCACTCTTTAAAATTTTCTTTTCAACTCTTTTCCTTAATCATTTCTTCCCTTTGAAAATTTCTGTTCAACTCTTTTCTTTCATCATTTCCCCTATTCACTTTCATTGCTCTGGGTTCCATAGCAAGTTTCAGTGTCTGGTTGGGCCTATAAGGTACTCAGAGTTCACTGAGTAGATGGATAGCTTTCTAACAATACTAATAATGTGCATGACACCCTCGTGTGGGTACGACTATCCATGTAGGTTTTTTTTTAATGGCTTACTTGTATTTTATTAGTTTCCTTTTAGAATCCTACAAAGAACCAAAGTTAAAAACCAGAAAGAGAGAGGAACGGAACACTCCCTCCATCCTCCATCCTCTGGGGAACGCTCCCAAGTTTCCTGGTCTCGTCACTGTTGCACCCCCATCCTCACCCACACACATACCCCCACTGCCACACCAAGACCACCCAGGGAAAGACCCAAGCACCAAGCACACTCTGCCCCTCATCCCAGCAAGTTGATCCTGGTTCTAGGAGGCCGTGGTCAAAACTGCTGGCATCCAGGGGGAGCTTCAGGGGGAGGAAGGGGGGTGGCGGGGAGGCCCCAGAGGCCATGGGCAGGGCCAGTCTGTGAAGACCACATTGTTCTCCAGCACAGGGTGCCCTAGACACACGGCTAGACTCAGCACCTCACTTCCAGAGGGCAGCTATACACTCTCGGGCCAGGTAGGACCAGAAATCGAGGCCTCCTTTAAGGGGGCTGGTGCTGGTAGATGCAGTCAGACTTGAAGGGGCAGTAGCCTACCCCCTCCAGAAGAACCGGCATCGAATGTAGCTTGTCCAATCCTTGAAGTTCTGAATGAGCTGCACCTTCTTGGGGCCCTTGCTGACCCAGATTTTGTTGGAGATGATGTAGCTGGAGTAGATGCAGCACTGGGGGCAGGACCTTTTCTGTGCATATGCTACACACTACCACGTTCCAACTGTCATTCTCCTCCTCCTCCTCTTCCTCTTCTTCCTCAAAGTTCAGTCTCTGAAGCAGGGCGATCTCCCTGGCAAGGTTTGACTGGGACAGAGCCGCCTGAGAGTAGTTGTAATTGCTGACGACAGATGAAGGAAGCAGGGATTTCCAGGAACTGCCGCCAACTTCCTCCACCTTGGTGGTTGGAGAGTCCAGGTTAGGCTCGGTGCCCCTCCAGGACCCGGCCAAGTTCCAGCCCACAGCCATGGAGGGCAGGTAGATGGGCTCAGAACACCTGCAGGCCAGCCCCAGGTGGGGCTCCAGCAGGGCCAGCTGTGGCTCTGAGCTGTAGTGGTTCCAGCCCAGAGGGTGGGGGGGCGTTGCTGGGGGGGTCTGATATCAGCACTGATCCCCGTAGAAGCAGAAACCTTGCTGGAAGAACCTGCAGACCTGGGTCACCTTCATAGCATAAGCAAAGTGTTAGCTTGAATCCCAAGGATAGGGCCCAAAGCTGTAGTTCCTATATGGCTGCTGGGAGTGGGGGCTGCTCGCCCCACTCTGGCCAGTGCTGTCAGGCTGGTGCTTAATGAGGGGATTGTTTAGTTTTGCCACCTTACTGCACTTAAAAGGAAGCCAATTCCAAAGCAGAAGGGACTTGGCTGCTACCAAGCAGAAGCGATGGGAACAGAGCTTATCTTTTCGACTTGGGGACTCCATTCTAGGGACCCCAGACAGACTTGCTGGAAGAATGGAGTGCTTCTGGGTGCATGGTGAAGCTGGGCTTGGCAATTCATGGAGCAAGAAAATCAGGCACCTTTTGGCAGGGAACCTTGCTGTCAATTGGGTGGGTCTGGGCACTTATTGGTGGGCAAAGGCCAGGCCGATCCAAGAAAGCTGAGGACCTGTGAAAGCGCTGTCTGCAGACATGACCCAGAAGAGGTTGTCCTGACCAATGAACTTTATCTGAGTCTTTTCTAATCCTGAATTAAAACCTGTTACTTTCCTAATGAACCACATCACTAGTATTCTCTGAGCTCTTTGTGGCCATTGTAATGAATTATCCAACCAAGGAGAGATGTAAAGAGTGCTGTGGGAGGAGACAGATGGTGTCAGAATTGGTGGAGAAAAGAGAGACATGTTAAGAATCAGTCTTGGACTTTTATCTTGATTTTCTCTTTTCTCCTTCCTGAAGTTAGAGATCAGAGACTTCTACCAACGTAATTTTTCAAACATCAATTGACAGCAAAATGGAAATAAGCCTTTCATTTTACACTTTGCATAAAGATCTTGCAACATAATCTTGTTTTATTTATTTTCTTTTATTAGGTTATCTCTCAAAATTACAAATATATGTCAGTTATAACTAAGGAACCAATCCAAACAAATACAAAGTTTATTATTATAAGTTCACTTTTCTTTTTCCTTTCTTCCAATCATTCATTTGCTTTATTATTAAGTATCTACAGAATACCAGTTGTTTGGGGTGCTAGGAAGATAGTGGCATGTGTGATAATATGTTTTCATGCTTCTTGCATTCCATCAGGAGATGGAGATACAAAGTTTTAAAATAATTTCAAATATTGATAAATTATAAGAGGAAATAAAACATGCATTTATGTGTGACAAATGGGGCAATGGTGATTCAGTGGCAAAATTTTCATGTGGATGGCTTAGGTTTCATTCCCAGCCAGCGCACCTGGCTTGCAGCCACACTCCCTGTTTATCTTTGGAGGCCTGCGTGTTGTGAGGCTGAATAGGTTCATTGGCTCTTTCCTTGGCCAGTAGTTGGAAACCATCAGTAGTTCTGCAGGACAAAGACTCGGGTTTTTATTCCTATAAACAGTTACAGTCTAGGAAACCCACAGGGGTTCTCTGTGAGTCAGCATTGACTTGGTTCCCTCCCACCCCCTCTATCCCCCACCTCAACCTCAACTAAGACAGACTAGGACAAAAGACCTGGTGATCTGCTTTTGAAAAATCCGAAAACCCAGTGTCACCACAATCTCATTGTTTGCAAAGTCAACTCAATGTCAGCTAGCAATAACAATATGAATGGGAAAAGCAACTCTTGATAGGGCATTCAGGGATGGAGTCCTTAAAGAGGTCTGAGAACTGAGGATTGATACAGGTGCTAGCCATGTGAAAGTGTCAGGGGAAGAGATTTCTGGGTAGACCAAATAATGTGCAAAGGCCTAGTGGTAAAAATAAGTCTGACTGGTTGGAGGAACAGAAGAAAAATCAGTTGTCGAAGAGGAATAACTAGGGGCCAGGTTATGCAAGTCTTCATCATTATCCAACCCCCTTCTTCCAGTTAATCAGTGTTACTAATAATAGTTTAAAATATTGAGTTCCATGCTATTAGACTTTCTCCTGCTTATATTTCTTTTCAAGAATTCTTCCCTAACAGTTATATTGCAAACCCCAGTGACATTACCATAATCTGTTTATATTTCACTTTTAAGATTCTTTGAACATCCAAAATCTCTATTCTGATGCAATTGTCATTTAGTTGGCACTCACCTCCATTATTCTTGTCATATGTAGGTGATATGCTTCTAAATCCTTGTGCATCCAAAAATGTTTTCTTAGCTGGGCATAAATTTTTTAACTCACACCCCTTTTCTTTAATAGTTTATACATTTTATTCTGTTTTCTAGTCTTGTAGATGAGAAATCTGATACTAGTCATTACTTGTTAAGTACTTAATCTTCTGAGGGCAAAGAATGTACAGATGTGCTTTATACAATTGATGTCTGTATGGATTGTGATAAGAGTTGTATGAGTCCCCAATAAAATGTTTAAAAAAAGAACATATTTTTCAGTTTGTGGAATATTTTCCTTGTCCCTAGAATTATGATTTCCATTAAACCATGCTGTCTTCTGGAACTCCTGATTTTCTTAGGATTACTAAATCTTGTATCTCCCTCATGATTGCCATCTCTTTGTATGACTGCCCTTTGTTAAAAGAGTAGGACAGAAAATGACATGCTTCCTTTTTACTGATTCAGTGAGATATACAATGAAAAATATGTTGACATAACAACCCAGCTCATAAATATAAGCAAAATTAAAATTACCTGAAACACGGTATATATATGCTTACTGTGTTGATCCCTCTGATGTTTAGTTTGGTTCTCCTGCCATTGAGTTGATTCCGCCTCACAGGAACACTGTAAAAGGTTTCCAAGGTTGTGTATCTTTACTGGAGCAGAAACCAGAGAGCCGCTAGTATGTTTTAACTTGACCAGCACCTACCTGACAGCGTCACCAGAGCTGCTTCAATTCTTGCCATTTTTCCTTCACTTTCTCGGTGGTTTTCAATTAGGGAAGATTTTGCTTCCTAGAGGGACATTGCTCACTTGTGGAGACATTTTTCACTGTCAGAACTGGGAAGGGTGCCATTGACATCTAAGGGATAGAGGTCAGAGATGCTGCTTAGCATACTGGAACGCACGGACAGCTCCCCACACCCAAGAATTACCTGGTAAAAATGTCAACAAGTCCAAGACTAAGGGCCTCTTTTCTAAACTGATCTCATGACTACAGAGTACAGTGCCTCTAAACTCTAGTTGTGTGTTTATAACAATCTCATGGGAAGATTTATTCAATAAGACTGGGATTAATTAGTGACCGGTTATTTTTTAAAAGCCCTAATGTGTAAAAACATATTCACCTGGAGAATGACCGGGGCTTTTAAAATGTTCATGGATAAAAGAATTAAAAGATAATGGAATTTTTCCATGAATTTTTCAAGCTCTTCATGTATAACCATGAATATCCAATTCTAATTTCATTTGCATTCTCTTCTCCCCCTAAACACTGCTTATTAACCTGGCAGTAAACGCACAGTTTTTATGCCCCTTATTCAACTTTTCAGTTAAATTAGTCCACAAATTAAAAAACAAAACAAAACATTTGACAGGATAACTTTTTAAAATATTTATTGTCATTCAGGAGCTAAGGTAAATTAAACCAGGTTATTAGATATTCTTTCATATATAGATTCTTAGTAGAATAATTGGAAGTCATCATATATGTTCTCTGTAGCCTTGTATGCTTTATTGATTGTACTGAAAGTGAAAAAATAAACATCCCTTGGTGGTTTTAATGCAATAGATTTCTTAAGATACTTGTGTTCTAATAGGCTGAATTTTTGTACAGTGCTAGAAATTAAGGTTATGGTAGGTACCCTGGTGGTGTAGTGGGTTACATATTGGGCTGCAACTACATGGCCAGCAGTTCAAACTCACCAGAAGCGCTGGTGGTGAAAGATGAGGCTTTCTGCTTCCATAAAGATTTTCAGCTTCAAATTCAAAGGAGCATTTCTACTCTTGTCTTTTGGGTCACTAGGAGTTGGAATCGACTCAATGGCAATAAGTTTAGTTTAGAGATTTTGTAGAAATAAGATCGGTTGTGTTTAAATCACATAGAAGAGATCATACTTAGCAGGTCAGTCTTGTTATAAAGAGAACTTTCTAGTGGAGGGTCAGAATGACTTATAAAGTGAACTGCCAAGGAGCCCAGGGACTCACTGCTTAATCAGTCAGCTGACAACTGAATGCTCAGTGATTTTTAAAGCAGGGGTCCTTAAACTACCGCCTGGCCCACCAGGTGTTTTTCCCCATTTGGTTTTTACTTCAAAATAAGATATGTGCAGTGTGGATAGGAATTTGTTCATAGTTTTTTTTTTTTTTAAGCTATAGTCCGGTCCTCCAACAGGTCTGAGGGATAGTGAACTGGTCCCCTGTTTAAAAAGTTTGAGGATCCCTGCCTTAAAGATTACAGCCTGGGAAACCCTACAGAGCAGTTACACTCTGTCCTAAAAGGTTCCTATGAGTCAGAATTGACTTGATGACAACAGATTGAATTTCCAGAATTGGAGAAGATGGCCTTCAGTGATCGAAGGCCAAAAGACATAGATTCGAAGATCTATGTAGTTCTTTTAAATCTAACTTGTTTTGCTATTATCTGCCAACAGGTACAACGGTAACGGCATTAAAATTGTTTAAGAATCTACCTGTAAGAAAGCAATTTTACTCAACTGCTAAAAAATGTAAAGATGAAATTAAAAAAGTCCATGATATTCTCATAAGCTATGGTATTCTTAAACCTGACTTAAGGATTATTTTTATACATAATAAGGTAAGTGTTGCTGTACTTTTATAAGTTTATTTTACCTCTTTTTCTTATATGAGATTGTATTTTATCTAAATAAGTTATAAATAAAAAGAATCTTAAGAAATGTCACATTCACATTAACCTCCTGTAATCCTCTCAACTAAGCCAATTGACAATATGATAAATAGAAAAAAGATCGAAGTTGTTAAAATACTTGATTTTACTTGGCTCCTCAATCAATGCTCATGGAAGCACTAGTCAAGAAATCAAACCATGCATTGCATTGAACAAATCTGCTGCACAAGATCTCTTTAAGGTGTTGAAGAGTAAGGACTAAGGTACAGTTGACCCAAGCCATGGTATTTTTAATCACTTCATATGTTTGTCATTGTTGGACAACAAATAAAGAAGACGATGAAGAATTGTTGCATGTGAATTAAGTTGTTTAATATTGAAAGTAGCAGGGACTACCAAAATGACGAACAAATATGTCTTAGAGCAAATACAACCAGACTGGGATTTCGAAGGGAGGATGGCGAGACTTTATCTTACATATTTTGGATAGGAGACCAGTCCCTGGAAAGGACATGCTTGGTCAAGTAGAAGGGTCAGTGAAAAAGAAGAAGACCTAGATGAGATGGATTGGCACAGTGGCTGCAATAACGGGTTCAAACAACATTTTTGAGGATGGCAGAAGTCTGAGCAGTGTTTTTGCAATAAAAAGCATAGGGGGCTATGTCTGACCTCTGTCTTCTTTATTGCCATGAGGTAGGAGTCAGACATGTCTCTACTCTATCCTTTTTTACTTACTCTGACACCAACAATTCCTCCCATAGCACTGTACTTCTATGGGGTTCTATAATTTATTGCAATGGCTGTAAAACTCACAGGTAATATAATTATGAGAGTTTTATTAAGGAAGTTAATAGGTTACCATAAGTCACAATCAGTAGCCAGTAAGAATATAGTTATTGGTCCACAACAACATCTCTCCAGTTAGGAATCAAGTCTCTCTCTCTGGTCTTCAGCCTCATAGCCATATGGTCCCTTGAACTTTCCCTTATAAACCCATCATCGTGGTGCTTTTGCTCTGTTCTATAGTCTCTGGTACCTCTGATTTGGCCCCTGCCATGTCAGACAGAGGTCTGGAATGTGCTTTTCCAATGGCCTTTGACTTTCTTTCTTCCTGCACTTTTTTTAATTGCTTTATTAGGGGCTCATACAACTCATCATAATCCATCCATACATCAATTGTGGGAAGTACATCTGTACATTCATTACCCTCATCATTCTCAAAACATGTGTTTTCCACTTAAGCTCTAGGCATCAGCTCCTCATTTTCCCCCTCCCTCCCTGCTCCCCACTTCCTCATGAGCTCTTGATAATTTATAAATTATTATTTTGTCATATCTTGCACTGTCCGACATCTCCCTTCAACCACCTTTTTGTTGTCTGTCCCCCAGGGAGTAGGTCCCATGTAGATCCTTGTAATCGGTTTCCTCTTTCCAACCCCCTCTCCCTCTACCCTCCCAGTATCGCCACTCACACCACTGGTCCTGAAGGGATCATCTGCCCTGAATTCCCTGTGTTTCCAGTTCCTATCTGTACCAGTGTACATCCTCTGGTCTAGCCAGATTTGTAAGGTAGAATTCACATCATGATAGTGGGGGCAGGGAGGAGGAAGCATTTAAAAGCTTGAGAGTAAACAACCATCTAGCTCAGAAACAACAAAGCCCACATGGAAGAACACACCAGCCTGTGTGATCACGAGGAGCTGAAGGGATCAGTTATCAGGCATCAAAGAACAAAAAATCATATCATTGGGTGCATACCTCCATGATAACGATTGCTGAAGACAAATGGGTGCATAAACAAATGTGACGAAGAAAGCTGATGGTGCCCGGCTATCAAAAGAGATAGTGTCTGGGGTCTTCAAGGCTTGAAGGTGAACAAGCAGCCATCTAGCTTAGAAGCAACAAAGCCCACATGGAAGAAGCACAGCAGCCTGTGCAATCACGAGGTGTCGAAGGGATCAGGTATAAGGCATCATCAGAACAAAAAAATCTTACCATGTTGAATGGGGGGGGGGGAGTGCAGAGTGGAGACCCAAAGCCCATTTGTCGATCACTGGAGATCCCCTTGCAGAGGGGTCTCGGGGAGGAGACAACCCAGTCAAGGTGCAATGTAGCAACAATGAAAAATACAACTTTCCTCTAATTCCTAAATGCTTCCTCCCCCCCCACCCCCCTTATTATGATCCAAATTCTACCCTGCATTCTTATAGTCAGGGGAGTGGGCAGTAATGAAAAGTCACCAATGTCCACTATCAGTTGTTACACACGTCCTACTTGCATAATCCTACCCAATCATTTGGTGGGAGTCTCAGAAACATTGGCAGAAAAGCCATACTCAGAAATTTTACTCCACCACAGTTGTGTTTTGTTCTCCATATGGTCACTGTGAGTTGGAACCAACTCAATAGAAACTAACAATAACCGCGATTCTGAAAACAAGCCAAATGAAATACACATTTTATATGTTTTGTCCTCATTGAACTCATTGAGGTTTACTACTTTGGTTAGTATTACGCAGCTAGTCAATTATTAAAATGAGATTTGAAACTTAGCATGTTGTCTTCTCTCATTTTCATTTATATAGTTTTCCAGGTTTCAGAACATTTTCATAATTTTCTTTGGTTTTCACGATACCTTCATAACTTTGTGAGATAGCATTATTTCTATTTGTATGGGGAACTTGAAACTCCGAGGAATTGTTTTATATTAGACAATAAGGTAATAGTGCTAAAGCCAGAACCAGAATGTGGCTTTTTAAAAAAATTAAAACACCCCCCCTTCCTAAAAGATCATTTTATTGGAGGTCTTACAGCTCTTATAACAATCCATATATCAATTGAATCAAGCATATTTGTACAAATGTTGCCATCATTATTTTCTAGACATTTACGTTTTTTAAGTCATTTTATTGGGTGCTCATACAATTCTTATCACAATCCATATATCCATCCATTGTGTCAAGCACATTTGTACATATGTTGCCATCATCATTCTCAAAACATTTGCTTTCCATGAGCCCTTGGTATCAGCTCCTTATTTTAACCCCCCTTCCTCCATCCTCTCCCTTCCTGATTAATCCTTAATAATTTTAAAATTAATATTATTTTTTCATGTCTTAAACTGACTGATGTCTCCCTTCACCCACTTTTCTGTTGTCCGTCCCCCAGAGGGAGTTATATGTAGATTATTGTGGGTTATATGTAGATTATTGTGATGGCTTCCCACTTCCTGTCCCTACCTTTCCCTTACCCTCCTGGTATCACTACTCTCATTATTGGTCCTGAGGGGTTTATCTGTCCTGGATTCTCTGTGTTTCCAGCTCTTATCTGTATCAGTGTATATCTTCTGGTTTAGCCAGATTTGTAAGGTAGAATTGGGATCTTGATAGTGGGGGGTAGGAGGTATTAAAGAACTAGAAGAAAGTTGTACTCTCGTAGATGCTATACTGCACCCTGACTGGCTCATTTCCTCCCCGCAACCCTTCTATAAGGGGATGTCCAGTTGCCTACAGATGAGCTTTGGGTCTCCATACTCCCCCTCATTTACAATGATATGATTTTTGTTCTTTGATGCCCAATACCTGATCCTATCGACACCTCTTGATCACAGACTGGTGTGCTTCTTTCATGTGGGCTTTGTTGCTTCTTAGCTAGATGGCCGCTTGGTTATCTTCAAGCTTTTAAGACCCCAGGCGCTATATCTTTTGGTAGCCGGGCACCATCAGCTTTCTTCACCATATTTGCTTACGTACCCGCTTTATCTTCCGCAATCATGTCCAGAAGGTGAACATCATGGAATGCCAGTTTAATAGAAAAAAGTGTTCATGCATTGAGGGAGTACTTGAGTAGAGGCCCAATGTCCCTCTGCCACCTTAGTACTAAACCTATAAATATATGTAACCCAGAGGAATTACTGAAAACCCAAATGAAGGATGAACATGATAGTGGGATAAGAGGAAAATAAAAGGAAATAGAGGAAAGGACTAGGAGGCAAAAGGCATTTGTAGAGGTCTAAATACAGGCATGCATATATGTAAATATATTTTTATGTGATGATGGAGAAATAGATTTGTGTGCATATATTTATAGACATTTTTCTATTGAGCCCTCTGTATCACTTCCTATTCCTCCCCCTCATGACCCATTGATAAATTAGAAATTAGTATTTTCATATCTTACACCGACCTCTGTCTCCCTGTGGTTTCTGTTTATCTCCTGTGGGGAGGGGGTGGGTATGGTTATGTGTCTTTCATGGAGATCGGTGCCTCCTTCCTCTCCTCCTCCCCCCACTTTCCCTTTGGTATCACTACTCCCATTACTCTTCCTGGGTTCTGTGTGTCGTGAGCTCTTATCTCTTATCTGTACCTGTGCACATGCTCTGGTCTAGCCTGAAGTGAAAGGCAGTACTAGGGTCATGATAGTGGGGGTGAGGAAGCCTAGAGAAACCGGAGGTGTGTTTCATCGATGTTTTACTGTGCCCTGGATGACTCATTCCCCTCCTTGTGACCCTTCTGTGAGGGGATGTGCCATTTTCTACAGATGGGTTTTTGGTCTCTGCTCCGACCCCCCCTTGTTCTCACCAATATGGTTTTTTGTGTGTTTTGGGTCTTTTGAAGCCTGTTACCCAATCCCATCGACACCTCATGATCACACAGGCTGATGTGCTTCTTCCATGTGTGTTTATTGCTTCTCTGCTAGATGGCCGCTTGTTTAACCTTTAAGACCCCAGACACTATATCTTTTGATAGTCGGGCACCATCTGTTTTCTTGTCTTCAGCGATTATGCCGGGATGGTGAGCATCACAGAATGCCAGTTTGTTAGAATGAAGTGTTCTTGCACTGGGGGAGGGCATGAACAGAGGCCCGAGATTGTGGTTCTTTCAGTCTTGTTTTTTTTTCTTCCCCATGTCTTTATGCGTTATCAAGAAGCTTACTTATTACATCAAGCAATGGTGAAATATTCATCCTAAAAATCTCTGGTCAGCGGGGAGCGGGGAGGGAGGGGGGAAAAAGAGGACTTGATGTGGGCTTAAGTGGAGAGCAAATGGTTTGAAAATGATGAGGGCAAAGAATGTACAGATGTGCTTTATACAATTGATCTATGTATGGATTGTGATAAGAGTTGTATGAGTCCCTAATGAAATGTTTTTTAAAAATCTCTGGTCATCTTAACAAAAGAAAAGAATAGTCAATCACCTGTTTCTGTTGGCATTGGGCTCACCCAGATAATATCTTGAGCTCCTTTCCATGTCTTCTACTATAGTATGATTCCTCAGGATGTTGATGTATGGATGCTCACTCTGCTACTATCAATCACCACTTGATCTGAAAAACATTTAGTAATTAAAAATTAAATGTCCTCAAGGTGACAAAGGTCCAAGGACAAGAGAAACATAATAATCAGGTAGGGAAAAACAGAAGAAAAGAGAAATATGAATAATAGGAATCCTTTAATCATGAAAGAGTATAACTAAAGGGAAAATTTTAATGTAAGAGAAAATATAGAAAAATTATTGCCTATATGTAATATATTTGATAAAATAATGAGTTATAGTATATTCATATGAAGTTAAATATATATTGTCTAAGCATTTTATAAGTTTATATCAGTTTCCCAAACAATAGAAGATCATCAATCTGGGCCTTTCCTTTTAAAAATGGAAAGCCATATTTTATAATATCCAGCATTTTATTATTTTTGGAGGATATCCTATTAGAACTTATATTGAGCAAATTCAAATCATTCCATGGCCTTCTGGAATTTCAGGTACAGTTCACACCCTGAAAAATATACTGAGAGTGTTATTGCCATGAAAGTAATTAAGATTATTAAATGTCTTAAAGAGTTATTATATATATCATGAAATGATTTAGAACAGGTTTTTAGGAAAGCTTCAAGCATTTTTCTTTCAGTATAGATGATTATGCCATTTTTACATTTCTTGATAGTACAGTTGTACCTCAGGATTGGTTCAGATATATAGGTGCACCTCCCAACTACAATTGACATGCTATCTTAAATCCCTTTGAACATTGGGTCTTACTCTGCTGTTAAACTTTTTCTTTGCAACATACTTGCAGTCATAATTCTTTATGTGCTTTGCTCAAGAATTTTTTTGTTTTTCCTTAAAATTTAAACAGGACACCAATACTTGCTTGTGTATTTTCTTTGGAAAAAAATTTCAGCACTAAAACATTCATATTGCACATAATATGAGAAGTACTATTGCTATTTTGACAACATGGATTAGATAGTGTTCCTTCTTTTTATGAAGGTTTAACCTGCCAAGACATTCTTTGAATACTGATAATGTTGATGTTCTTGCCAGTATGGTTATGTTAGAAAGAGGTATTTTTCTTCTTTCATCACCATGTTCCTTGAAAGCATATTTAATAATTAGACAGCCAAAGGGAAATAATTTACTAGTGGATTCAGTGAGTTTATTCAAAGTAGCTCTTATTTGGAGAATGCTAGAGCCATGCTCTAGATGATTATTACAGTTTTCAAATTTAGTTGTATTAACAGAACCTCTCTCTGTAAGTCCCTGCTGTATATAATTTCATTCTATTAAATACTTTTTTCCCAGAATTAGAAGTTTTACTAAATAATGTATCTGAAACCAATTTAGTAGTTGTACTATTTCAATGAATAATGTTATAGATAATTGGTTCAAGATATAATGATAAATGTGTGATTTGAAATAGAGGATATTTCTATACTGTATTATTTTTGAATTTTGTGAATATCTTTATTTAAAAATATTTTGAATTGAATTTTATTTTGATATTACAAAAGCTGAATTGGATGTCAGTGCTATAAGATGTTCTTAACAATCACAAAAGAAAGAGAAGTGATTTAAGGAACGACTTCCCTAACAACTTCGCTCTTCCCTCCTCCATAACACACGAGCAGTTAGCCTTAGTAAGTTCATTACATTCTTTTTGAGGTCTGGAAAATGAATACAGCTTTTAAGTTGAGTATTTCTAATTTCAGTTATTCCGAAGGCTGGTCATGGAGATTTGACTGTGAGTGTGTGGGCTCTGCTCCCTCCTGGTTTTCTGGATCTCAAGACATACTCGTTTGAGTGGTACTTCAAGATATGGGTAGAGTACCAAGAATGAGAAAGAAGGGACTATATTTGTTATAAATAGAAAAGATATAATGATGACTTATAAGCAATAGGATCTATGTTCATAATATTCTTTATTTTATTCTTCTTGTCACCTCAGCCTTCATTCATATATATTTTAATGGACCCACATGTTTTAGCTGTACTGTGGGGAAATGAAGGAAAAAGTGTTTCCCCCATTATTGAATCGTGTTAAAGGGCCTCCTTCTTTCTCTTCAGTCCCAGCCACAGGCAGGCTTGCAGAGGCAGCGTAATACAAGAGCAGTTCCAGTCAGGACTGGACCAAGAGTCCTCTCCTTATGAAGAAATTGTTCTAGAGTGAACCTTGAAAGATTGGTCTTTTGTTTTTTGGGGTTTTTTTGCTTTTGTTCCTTTTAATCGACAAAAATTAATTTCATGTTAGTCATAAATTTCAAGGTTAATCTGTGACTGATTTTTTTTCTGTTGTTACATGTGAATTGAAGGAGTCTTGGTACAATGGCTAAGTACTGGGCTGCTAATCGGATGGTCTGCAGTTCCAAACCTAGCACAGCTCTGTGGGCCAAAGTACTTAGCAATCTGCTCTTATTAAGATTACAGCCAAGGAAACTCTTGGGGCAGTTCTACTCTGTCGTAGATGCACCTAGCAACAACAGGGTTGTAAATTAAAGGTAACTAAAATTTTAAACCAGTTTCTTTACTTCTTACCAGAGAACAGAAAGAAATGTAAAGATCAGCTTCTAGTGCACCTTGGCGCTCATTGTGATGCTGAACCAAGCTATTAGAGATGTCTCAGAAGGCTTCCTGTATTCCCCAGCAAGATTTAGTTACTCCTCAACTGTTCACATAGGAATTTCTACTGATTTTGTAATTTTTTGCTTGGTTGTCAGTTATTTGTATTCTGTCTCCCTTACTCTACACTCTCTTATGGGATGGAGGTCTTATCTACATTCCCTTTAATACTCAGTCACTACGTACATGGTCCATTGTGTGAATTAGGTTAAAAAAGTAGGTGATCCTAAAATCGAATTTTAAAAAAACCTTAAGTACAAATTTAGGCACTCAGGACTCTCTCAAATTATCCCTTTACATTATATTTGTACAATGACTTCTTTGGTGGGGGACCCATTTTTTAAGAGCTTAGATTTTTACGAAGTAAAAGTTTGTGAGTCGACTCATACACACATTATTTCAGTCCATCTCCTTTGTTGGCAGGTAAGTCACAGATATGTTTTCAGTAGAACTAATCTGGGGACTCATAAAGATGTTTCATGAATGGAGGATTGAGAGCTTGGCAAAGACATAGGCTCTAAAAGCCCTTGATTTAATATATTTTGTTTCAACCAATTTAGATATAACCTCATAATTATAGATAATGAACTACATCTTAAATGATTTTCTCCTTTAATGTGCTTGTCTGCTCCCAACATAATAGATTTCTCTTCTGGGAAAAATTATCCATCAGTTAATCCTGCACAAAATCACATTTTTACTTTAAGCCAATGAAAATTTATCCTATAATTTTTTTTGAACACCTCCATTTCTTTTTTATGAAATTGGAATTTTACATTTCTGTTGGGAGTTTTGCTGAGGTGACCATCCAAAAATCATAAACTAATAGGAAGTACAGTTGCTGGGACTTTACATCTGAGACAGACCACTGATAATCATTTAGAGTGCACTGTCTTTAGCAAAGACTATTTCTCATGGCCCTTCCCATTTTATCTTTATGTACCCTACACCCCCAAAAAAGTTTGATTAGCTTGCTCAATATTCTGAATGATGCATATAGTAGAGGAGGAAGTTTAAATGTCTTAATTTCTAATGCAACATTCATTCTCCTTTCCTGTGGCTTTATAATAGTGTTGAGAAAGTGCTATGGAAGGTTATATGATGACCTGCAGTCTGACAGAGAGCGTACAGCGTAAGTGAGGAGATAAATGTAAACCTATGAACACTTAAATAGACTAAAAGAATATGAAAACTTTTCAAGTGAATAATAATAGATACATGCTATGGAAATTGAGAGGAGGAAAAGTGTACCTCAGGTCAGTATGAGTCCAAATCAATTTTATAGCAATGAGAGAACAGTCCGGGAGCACTTTATTGTGGCTGTGGTTTGATCTGGCTCTTAAAGAGCTGATACTCTGATATGTCAGTGTATGGAGATGATCTTATCCCATCCCCAAAAGGTAAACATTTTATCAGTTCTCACTAAATCTTAAGAGAAGCTTACTGATATTCTTTGATTTAACTGAGACCTAAACCCACATAGGAATAAATTTGCACTGTGTGCACAATTAGAACCCAATTCTGTGTGAAGTTCTCAGCTAAGGAGACAGGAGAGGCACAGCAGAATCTCTGAGGGTCAAGGAAAAAAAAAATCCCTGTGAGGGAAGGAAACTGATGTAGACAGAAAGTAAGACCAATAGGTGTCTCTGCCCTCTAAACATGATCATGCATCCTATGGTCTTCACACCTCCTTCTGCACATGTCAAATGGGATTACCAGAATTCTCCATAATTGTGGCAAGACCTCCTTACTCCTTTTTATAAAAGTCAGTTTTGCAACTTACTTATTTGTAACCATTGGGTATTCAGTTTTTATCCCTATCTATGTCAGTCACTACTAGATGCCTGGACCTGCCAAGGCATTCCTTTTTACCTTGGACTGACAAATCACTGTTTTGTTCTCTTTCTTTCACCTCTCTCCATCTCCTGAAATATGGCAGTGTCTAATCTGGAATCCATGGTCAATCACATGTAAGCTTTCTTAACCTTTTCTGTGGTCACTTCTTGCTGTAATGGAAACCTGTGTGCCTTCACGTGGCAGGTATTTTCTCCTGCTCATACTGGAGTGCTTCGTGGCCACTTCCAGCCTGTTTCACTACCACCACCTCTGCCTCATAAAACCCCATTCAGCAAAAGAAACGGTTGGGGTAGCTTCCTTTAAATTGAGTCAAGTAAGAACAAGGGTGGGTTTTGATTCAAATCATATTTCTGAAGGCACTCTGTGCTTCTCTTACTGGGCTTGAAAAATCATTGTAATGACCACACTGAACTCCCAGACCATACACATGACTGTGGAGTCTAATTGAATATTTAACAGGTTACAGAAATGTTCAGCATATAGTTCATTAGGACAAACTCTTTTTAGCTATATCCACAGGCAGGCCCCTCTCTGGTCCTTGGCCTGTAGGCCACACATCTCCTTGGTCTTTATATTGCTCAGACTGTGTTACATAGCTTTATTAGTACTGCCGAGAGATGCCCAACAGGTATGCCACTTCACCATCAGCTTCGACCCAAAGATGCTCAGCTTTAGGTCTATGGGTCAGCAAACCTGACTCCCCAGTTAGGTGTGTAGAGGCACCCACTCCAAGACTTTGGGCAGCAAGACTCCTGCCCCAAACACTCAGCTTTACACAGCTGGAAAGCCCGACACTGTCTTGTGCTTTTGTTCTGCTGCCACTTCTCTGGCCCACTTGCCTCTTCTCTGGTTGTCACAGCTTTCTGTCCCTTTAACAAAGTTCAAAGGGAAGAATCTCAGGGTCAACTGGACTTGCTCCACATGTGGTTCTTCATTTTTGATTCTTCATTAGTGAGATCACTGTCTCTGCTGTGGAGAGGACTCATTTTATGCCCAGCAGGATGGCAAAGTTGACAGTTCTCCCCATTAGAGTTACAAGTTTTTATAATTACAATTAACCTGTTAACAGTCACCCACAATTGAATCATATAACTCTTATCAGAATCTTCCCCACTTTTCTCATACCCAGACCCATTAGGAAAAAGTCATGCAGTAGAAGTTTAAAAAAAAAAAACTCACTGGGAAAGCCGTATTAGTTAATTCACTGCACTACAGAAAGTCTCATGAAAAGCAAAATATGATAGAAAAGTTATTTTCTTCAGTGAAAATGGAAAGGCTGAAAACAAATACTGTTTTCACTATTTGTCTACTCCTGTAAAGATGTACCGTCTCAGAAACCCCATAGAGTTGCTGAATTGGAATCAACTCAGTGTAATGGGTAGTGCGACCAAAGTGATGTCTCATTGTGCTTTAGTGCCCTGGTGATGTAGTGGTTACATGTTAGGCTGTTCACCGGAAGTTCAGCAGTTCAAAAACCATCAGCTGCTCCTCAGGAGAAAGAGGAGACTTTCTACTCCTGTAAAGAGTTACAGTCTTGGAACCATAGGGGGCGGTTTTACTCTGTTCTGTAGGGTTGCTCTGAGTCGGCATCGAATCGACAGGGAGAATGACTATTCAAAGAGCATGTGTAGCGCATTGAGCTGCCAACTGCGAGGTTGTTGCAATGCAGTGGTTTTAAACTGTGGCTGTTCTAGTAGTTTCATTAATTATATTCTGTTATTTAACAGAAGTATTGATAATACAATTTTATACTTCAAAATATTTAGCAACATTTTACTGATAAGCTGCTTTAATTGTGATATTATTGTCAGATTGCCAGTGTAGAAAAATTACCTTTTGCTTTTATTGTGTTTGGGCTCAAGTCAGTACAAAGAGATATTTAAAAGCAGGTAGCAGCAAATGTGGGAGCACTGAAGGCATAGTGGGTTACACATTCATGTGGCTACTAACCTTGAAGACAGAAAGTACCAGTCCCTTTACAAGAGTAACAGGAGGCTTTCTACTCCTGTGAAGAGTTCCGGTCTCGGAACGGACAGCCAGTCCCAGCCTGTCTTGTAGGCTCACTATGAGTCATAGTGGACTCAAGGGCGGGGAGTTTGCTATTGGGGACAGTGAATATGGTTCTATCTATGTTCCCTATGTACAATTTTGGAAGTAGTTAAAATTTTTGACTTTCAGGAGAAACAAATATGACCTTAGTACATTTATACATATAATTTTCATGGACATTTCACTGTACTGCAGTTCCATAATTGATACTCTTTATTTTGCACTCTAAAAGGAATCATCACCTTTGCTCAGGCAGGCAGGCCTAGCATTGTGTTGTTTGCTTAATTGTTCGTCACCTGTGTACTGCTAGTTTTCATCCATTTGTCACAGAGTACTTTTACTAATTAAGCATGTTTAACTGAATTTCCTTCAAATTGTGTATGTCAGTGCAGTTGGGGCAGAGATAGATATATTTGACTAACTTCAATCAATCCTAAGATGGTGTGCATGTAATAATATATTTTTGATTGGGGTGTTTCTGCACTGTCATCGTAACTGAGGTAGAATCAGATTCTTACTTGGCTCATTCAGATGCTCCAACTTTGTGACCTAGATAGAAAGCATATGGGGGTATGTGTGTGTATTTTTAGCACATGTTCAGCTTTCAGCCTAAGGATAAACTATATGAACAACTTGAGGAAATGAGAAGAAAATCTCTATTTTTGAAAACAATATGGGGTTGAAGAAATGGCAGGAAAACTATAAAAACTACGGTAGAAAATGCAGTAATTAATAGTCTAGTTTTTCTGTATTCCTCCATTTAATTACCATATTTCATTGGTTATTTAATAATGGATTGTTTTGAAAATGAATTTAAATTGCCTTCCAGTGACAAGTTAACTTGTTGACCAACATGTTTAGCGTTTGTTGCTAGATCAATTGGAACTAGTTTTGAAAATGCTCTAAACTAGCCCTGTTGACCTGATGCAATAATTGACTCGTGTGAAATTCTCAAACTTGTAGCAGTGTTTAATTTTTTTAAAGGTTCACCTTTAACAGCTCCATGTCGCAACTATTTCCTGAAGTACTAGTAATTCCATATACTAGCTATTCAGCAAGTCAGGCAGTGAAATTGCGTCCTTCCATTAATCAGCAGCTGAGATTTATGTCTACTTGCAACATCATGCTAACATACTAAAATAGACAGTGTGGTGTTTACATAGGAATGTCACAGGTTTCAACGTCATGCTAACATACACTAAAACAGACAGTGTGGTGTTTACATAGGAGTGTCACAGGTTTTAAAGCTGTATTCTGTGCCACAGTTTTAACTCATTACCTGAAATAACTTCTTGACATTTTAAATATATGTTCCAATGTCATAGAGCTGGCATAGTCTTAAATAGACTTTGTGAAAATTTTTTTTATTGTTCATCTATTATAAATAATTTTTGTTGTGGAAAGTCTGAAGCAGTGTATTCACTCCTATACAGTAGCAAGTTATTCAGACCTTCAAATGCTCATAATATAGCTGACTTAAAACAGAAGGCATAATAGCAGAAACCATCACCTTTTCATAAAAGCACACACACAGATATATGGACACACACACAAGGAAAGCTTATAGTCTAGCAGTTCCTTGAACTGTAAAACAGAGTTCCCATATAACCCAGTCTACTCCTAAATACATACCTACGAGATATGAAAACATATCCACACAAAAACCTGTACAAAGATGTTCTTAGCAGCATCATTCATAATAGTCAAAAAGTAGACACAATTCAGATCAACTGATAGAAAGGTAAATTTATCCTCCATACAGTGTCTTCAGTCACAAAGACCTGTTCTAACATGCAAACACTTTGAAGACATTAAGTGAAGTGAAAAACTAAACCCACTAGTTGGTTCCAATTCTTTGTGACCCTAGATAAGGTTTCAAAAATTGCTGTTCTTTATAGGAACAGAGCCGTATCTTTCTCCAGGGAGTGGCTGGTGGGTTTGAACTGCCGAGCTTGCCAGTTCGAAAAGGCCTTGTATTGTATGATTCCATTTATATGAAATACCCCAAACAGATACATTTATTAAATTATTCCTAGAGAGAAAGTAGATTAATTATTAGTTAAGGTTATGGGAATGGGTCTTTTTTAGTGATGAACATGTTCTACAATTAGATTGGGCGATGGTTGCACAGCTTTGAAAACAAACTAAAAGCTAGTGAATTGTAAGTAGGTTGATTATATATGGTATGGGAATGGTTTTACCTCAATAATGGTGTGGAAAAACAAAGCAGGCTGGAAAGTAGGAAAGGGCAAGATTGCTTTCAAACAAACCTCAAAACTTGCTGTTGGGTTGATTCCGACTCTAGTGACCCAAAGGACAGATACAACTGCCCCCTGGGGTTTCTGAGACTGTAAATCTTTACAGGAGTGGAAAGCTTCATCTCTCCCCCACGGAGCAACTGGTACTTTTGAACTGCTGGCCAGTGGTTAGCAGACCACACACAACTCACTGCGCCACAGGGCTTCTGATGATTGCGTTCACGATCTCTTAAAGCAGTGGGAACAAAGTAGAATTTTTTACACAGGGAATAGTGTGACAAGCAGCAGTTGTAATCTCTAAAAGAAGTTTTCAAAAGTTGGTTTTCAACAGCACTTGAGTTTCTCTTTCCCTAGGATAATGTCATTGCTTGTTCACTCCTTTCGACAAATGTTTGTTGAGAACTACTTGGTGTCAGGCATTGTTCTCCATGTCAGAAATTCAGTAGTGAAAAAGTTGGACTCATCTTCCTCCTGCTACCAAACCTGCTCCTCTGTGTGTCCTCTCGTAGTGATACTAATACCAGCCTAGTTTCCCAAGTCAGAAACTATGAATCATGTTTTATTCTTCTCCTTTGTCTTATCTTCAGTAACCAAGTCGCACCAGGTTGTTTCTTATCCATTAACCTATGCCCATCTTCTCGTTTCCCTCTCACCAGTGTGCAGATTCTATACTCCGATCCAGCACTTGCTTAGCTAGAGTGATTTTTATTAAAGGCTTGAACTTTGTAAATAGTTTACCGCTAAATATTTGGGAAATAATTCCTGTAAAGGTTCCTTTTAGTAATGTCCCCTAACTTGCCATCTAGGAAGCTGGTGTTCCTGAAAGAGAAAAGTAAGGGGGTGACTTTAAAGAAAAAGGAATTTATTTTTTCATATTTCTGAATGCTCAAAGTCTAAATTGGGCTCTTGGCTCTAATGATTCCTTCCTGGGCATGCCTTTATTTTTTTTAGTTCCTTGCCTTGTAGAAGATCCCATGTATGTCTGCCTCCTTGTTTAATCTGCTTTTCTTATACCTCAGAAATTATGTTTGAAAATCTACCCCACTTGGCTATGGCCTAATTAGCATAAAAAGGCTATTCTAAACAGAATTATCTATAGGTATAAGCTTTAGGGCCAGCATGTCCTTTGAAGAGGACAGTTAGTGACACATGCCAATCCGGGAACAACATGGCTTTACTTATGTCATCTTTCTTTTAATACATGTAATATTGTGAATACATCTTAGGTACATTCAATCCTGGTCATTGCTAAGGAGTCTCTTTCTGTCCTACATGCTGCCTTTTTTACTATTAAAAGATGACTATAGAATTTTCTGGCCCTAAATCCAAGAGTTAGCCAATTTCATTGATCTTCAAAGTTGTTAAAAAAGGCAATCATACACAATACATGGTGGGACACAACATTGTAATTGCACAGTTAACCAGGTTGGTTCACTGAAAACCACTTTTTTATGTAGGTACTCTCATTGTAGAGTCCCAATGGACTTTAGTTCTACCTAGAAATTCTTTCATATTTTTTGTTGGTATTCTGTAAGTTCTTTCTATCTCTAAATCACTTTTTCCCCACTCTCAACAATAGAAGTAAACGAAGAACTTATCCAACCTCTAGCTACTGAATCTAAAATTCATCTTATATCTGATTTCTCAGTGTCTCCTATTCAAGTGTGTCATAGTAAGACTACCCTATCTCTGCATGTACTTCACAGTGTACTTTCTCAAAGAGAGCTGACCACCTCTGTTCAAGCTTCTGTTCAGGCCACTGAAATCTGTCTTTGTTTATTCTGCTTCTCATAAAACTACACTCACCTACCACTGGTCACATCCATGGTCGGTCACATCTCTTTTCTTACTCGTGAGTTCTCAATTAGGGCACAGACGATGACTCTGTACAGTTCTTTCTTGTCCTGTTCATCATTTTTTCCTGTTCTTCCTGTCTGTAGTGACTCCTGTTCAAGTTTCCCCTCCCTCCTTCGAATATTGTTGATCCATAATGTTCTCTTCTTTGCTCTTTGGACATTTTCTTTTGTACTTAAGGGATGCTGAGTTAAGATTTGTTGAATGAATGGTTTGTGCCTGTAATGACTTCTTCTGAGAACTGACTATAATTGTACCTTTTCTACAGAAATTATGTACATCAAACTTGTAATTTATAAAATTGCTGTTTAAAATGATTATAATGGTTCTTATAAATCACACACACACACATACACATACATAGGTGCAATGTAATGAATCCAAACTCATGTTCAACTTTAATGTTTAAAGTTCATTGAACTTTTGGTGAGTTTTCTGCATATAAAACAGAATTACAAAGACAATTTTAAAGAAAACATTACCCTCCCAACTTCTTTACATACTTGACTATTTACATAAGTTTTTATAACATACCTGTCTTAAAAAATGGTCAAAACAAAAATTACTACTTTACTTGGAATAAAAACTTAAGTATTCCTGAAATAGCATCTTGGAATTAGTGAAGAATAATCTAATATTTAATGAAACTTGTGATGCCAGGAACTGGCTTGAGTACTTGCGAACATTATTTCTTAATCTTCAAACAACTCGGGGAATTATTCTTGGTCACCTTAGAGAGAAGAGCAAACAGGTGTAGGAGAATGCAATACATTCTTCATTACAGCACACACAACTGAAATTCAAAATCAGGGTTGATTCTGTCAGTCATGACAGGTTGTAAGTTTCTTCTATGGAATACTGAAAATATATGTTAGGCATAGCGCTAAACAAATGAGATAAACATTGCATTTAGTAACTCACAAGTTATAGTAAAAGTCACCTGTCATTTTGTCCCTAGGCTGTTATTTGGCAGAAAACCAGAGCGTCAGATCACAAGATGGCTCTTATGTCAGTTCTGGGGACTGCCGTTATGGGCAATATGGAGTATCTGCAGCATCGCTGTGAAGAGTCTCAGGTATGCATTAACACTTCTTTCTTTCTTTAACTCTTCTTTCTTTAATGAAGTGAAGGGGTAAGGAATTTTTTTCTGTTACCATTTTCATCAAACACAAGGACTCAGTGCAGTGGGATAGGTTCCCTGTGAATTGGACTCGACTCCGTGACAGAGGGATGAATGAACTAGATATATATATATGAAAAACTGCTGTTGCTACACAAGGTAGCTTCAAGATGACAAAGTGCCACACAGAGATTCTCAGGTGTACAAATACAGAGCTACTGCTGGACGCAATACTTGGGTAAGGACAAGATAGTAACATGTGGCCTAAAATATTTCCATTAATTAAGAATATAAGTTGGGAGGCTCAAAGGTGATCAGAAACCATGCCAGTTAGCTCTGTGATAGTCATTCCCATGACCTGTGGGGATAGCATCTGGAAGCGAAAGCCTTCTAAGTACTTTGGAAGTTTCTCTATCTTCTGTGATGTCACCATCTAAACCTTCATTTTCAAACTCAAAACACCAGTTTTTTTCAACCAACTGCATTTATTATCTTATTTTGTTTATATCTTTCCTCACTGCTTTCTTTACCACATTTCCTCCATAACTTCACACTTTTCTTGCAGACATATATCTTTAGGCAATTATTTCAGCAAGATTGTATATACAAACTCTTAGTTTCCCTGTGTTGCCATTTTCTGTACCAGTGTACATCCTCTGGTCTAGTCAGATTTGTAAGGTAGAATTGGGATTATGATAGTGGGGGGAGGAAGCATAAAGAACTAGAGGAAAGTTGTAGGTTTCATTGGTGCCATACTGCACCCTGACTGGCTCATCTCCTCCCTGCGACCCTTCTGTAAGGGGATGTCCAGTTGCTTACAGATGGGCTTTGGGTCCCCACTCCGCACTCCCTCTCATTCTCAATGATAAGATTTTTTTTTTTGTTCTTTGATGCCTGAGATCTGATCCCTTCGACACCTCGTGATCACACGGGATGGTATGCTTCTTCCGTATGGGCTTTGTTGCTTCTGAGCTAGATAGTCGCTTGTTTATCTTCAAGCCTTTCAGACCCCAGACGTTATGTCTTTTTTTAAAAAAAATCATTTTATTGGGGGCTCGTACAATTCTTATCACTATCCATACACACATCCTGTGTGTCAAGCGCATATGTACATTTGTTGCCATCATCATTCTCAAAACATCTGCCTTCCACTTGAGCCCTTAATATCAGCTGCTTGTTTTCCCCCTCCCTCCCCACTCCTCACTACCTCATGAACCCTTCATCATTCATAAATTATTATTATCTTGTCATATGTTACACTGTCCGACGTCTCCCCCGCCCTCTTCTCTGCCGACCATCCCCCAGGGAGGAGGCTATACGTAGATTCTTGTAATCAGTTCTCCCTTTCCAGCCCACATTCTCTCCACCCTCCAGGCATCAACACTCTCACCACTGGTCCTGGAGGAGTCATCTGTCCTGGATTCCCTGTGTTTCCAGTTGCTATCTGTATCAATGTACATCCTCTGGTCTAGCCAGATTTGTAAAGTAGAATTGGGGTCATGATAGTGGGGGAGAAAAAGTATTTAAGAACTAGAGCAAAGTTACATGTTTTGTTGTTGCTACCCTGCACTCTGACTGGCTCATCTTCTCCCCACAACCCTCTAGTAAAGGGGTGTTCGGTTAGCTGCCGATAGGTTTTGAGTCTCCACTCTGCACTCACAAATTTACAATGATATGCTTTTTTGTTCCTTGATGCTTGCTACCCTGTCCCTTCGACAGCTCGTGGTCACACAGGCTGGTGCGTTTCTTCCATGTGGGCTTTGTTGCTTCTCAGCTAGATGGCCGCTTGTTTACCTTTAAACCTTTCGTACCCCAGACGCTATATGTTTTGATAGCTGGGCCCCATCAGCTTTCTTCACATACCACATTTGCTTATGCACCCGCTTTGTCTTCAGTGACTGTGTCAGGAAGGTGAGCATCATGGAATGCCAGTTTAATAGAACAAAGTATTCTTGCATTGAGGGAGTACTCTAGTGGAGGCCCAATGTCCATATGCTACTTCAATGCTAAACCTGTAAATATATGCACATAGATCTATTTCCCAGTCCTCATAAATATATGAACATGCCTTTAGTTAGACCTCTATAAATGCCGTTTGCTTCCTAGTTCTTTCCTTTGTTTCCTCTGAAACTTTTTTCTAAGAACTTTTAAGATTTTATCTTTATGCTTGATATTTTGTAGTTTTAGTACGAATGTACATGTATTTTTATTTCAGCTGGATTTAAGCTTATTGTATACTTTTTGCCTCAAAATGCACATCTTTCTTAGACTTTAAGCATTCCTTTACAAGAATTGTTTTTCTTCTGTTGTCTTTCTTCACTAATTTCTAGAACTTTTAAAGTTACATGATGGAACTCTCAAGTTATTCTTCTCTATGAAATTTTAAAAAATCATTTTATTGGGGGCTCATACAACTCTTATCGCAATCCATACATACATCAATTGTATAAAGCACAATTTTACATTTGTTACCCTCATCATTCTCAAAACGTTTGCTCTCCACTTAAGCCCCTGGCATCAGCTCCTCATTCACCCCCCCCTCCCCGCTCCCTCATGAACCCTTGATAATTTATAAGTTATTTTGTCATATCTTTCACTGTCCGACACCTCCCTTCACCCACTTTTGTTGTCCCTCCCCTTGGAGGAGCTTTTATGTAGATCTCTGCAATTGGTTCCCTCTTTCTACCCCACACTCCCTCCACCCTCCCGGTATCACCACTTGCACTAATGGTCCTGAAGGATCATCTGTCCTGGATTCCCTTTGTTTCCAGTTCCTATCTGTACCAGTGTACATCCTCTGGTCTAGCCAGATTTGTAAGGTAGAATTCGGATCATGATAGTGGGGGGTAGGGGAGGGGAGGTGGGGAAGGAAGCATGTAGGAACTAGAGGAAAGTTGTATGTTTCATCCTTGCTACACTGTACCCTGACTGGCTTGTCTCTTCCCCATGACCCTTCCATAAGGGGATGTCCAGTTGCCTACAGATGGGCTTTGGGTCCTCACTCCACACTCTCCCTCATTCACAATGAAATGCTTTTTTTTGTTCTTTGATGCCTGATAACTAATCCCTTTGGCAACTCGTACTCACACAGGTTGGTGTGCTTCTTCCATGTGGGCTTTGTTGCTTCTCAGCTAGATGGCCGCTTGTTTACCTTCAAGTCTTTAAGACCCAGATGCTATATCTTTTGATAGTCCGGCTCCATCAGCTTTCTTCACCACATTTGCTTATGCACCTGCTTTGTCTTCAGTGATTGTGTCAAGAGAGTGAGCATCATGGAATGCCAGTTTAATAGAACAAAGTGTTCTTGCATTGAGGGAGTACTCTAGTGGAGGCCCAATGTCCATCTGCTACCTTAATACTAAACCTGTAAGTATATGCACATAGCTCTATTTTCCCATCCTCATAAATATATTTACATATGTATATGCCTGTATTTAGACCTCTATAAATGCCCTTTGCCTCCAAACTCTTTCCTCTATTTCCTTTTACTTTCCTCTTGTCTCACTATCATGCTCAGCCTTCATTTGGGTTTCAGTAATTACTGGGTTACATTACCCTGATCATATCCTACACCCTCCTCACCACCGATTTGGATCACTTGCTGTTACCTTGTCCCTGGGTTTGTTAACACCACTTCCTTTCCCCCCACTCCCCTTTCTCCCATGTCACCCCAGAACCGTTAGTCCTGTTGTTTTCTCCTGCAGATTGCTCATCCAGCCTATCTTATTTAGACAGACCTACGGACATAATAACATGCACTAAAACAAGACAGTTTTCTCTATAACATTTTTATCTTTGAATTATTCTCTGCTAGGAATCCTGGTTGCACATTGGTTAGATGCTTAACTGTTGACCAGAAATTCGGCTTTTCAGATCTACTACTTGCTCTGAGGCAGAAAGATGTAGCCATCTACCTTTTCTTTTTTACTTTCTTAAAATTTAATTTTTTCTTAAATGTTATTGGCGGCTTGTAAAACTCATCACAATCCATATATCCATCCATTGTTTCTCATCATTCTCAAAACATTTGCTTTCTACTTGAGCCCTTGGTATCAGCTCATTTTTCCCCTCCCTCTCTGCTCACCCTCCCCCGTGAACCCTTGATAATTTGTAAATTATTATTTTGTCATATCTTAACACCGTTCAACATCTCCCTTCACCCACTCCTCCGCTGTCTGTGCCCCAGGGAGGAGGTTATATGTAGATCCTTGTAATCTGTTCCCTGTTTCTTCCTTCACCCTCCCACTGTCACAGATAGGAACTGGAAACACAGGGAATCCAGGACAGATGAACCCCTCAGGACCAGTGGTGAGAGTGGCAGTCTACCTTTTAAAATATTACTGATTTCAAAGTCTTTTTCCTATTGCTTTATTTTCCTCAAAGAAAAGTTTCATTCTCTGCTATTTTAAATATTTAAAATTTAAAAAGTTACCTTGAATGAGAGGTTTTTGTGCCTGTTCTATTTTTACACTATTTCCCCTCTTCCATAATAGTTTGGCAATTTCCTCCCAAACCACAATTCAAAACCAACTATTATATTAGCAGTTCATGGCCCTCTCATGGTGTCTAGCATGTTACAAACACCCCTTTCCTTGGCTTCACTGTAATCTTGGAGTTGCCTCTGCTCCTATGACAATGACCCTGGCAAGCAGCCCCACATCGGTTCCAGTATTTTCATTTCTCTTTGTTGGTACAGGTGTATAGGATCCTGTGTTTCAAATGGAACTACTGATTTTAATCCTCTGCCTTACATGGGTGTTTTCTCTTCTCATTTTAGTACCTTAATTTACTTAAAAACTGTCCCTGTTTCTAATCCCATAGCACTTAGGGATTTTGACTTCAAATACCTGTTACGTGGTTAAGATCCATAAAGATATTTTTCTTATTTGTAAGTGATTACATCTTAAAATTGATTTTCAAACCTGTTATGTTACGTATTTGCAGTTGAGATGAGGGAAAGGAATTTCTGCATAAACATAGTCCATTATGCTGGCCAGAAATACTTAAGTTTTTATTTTAGAAACATAACTCTGGTTTTATGGGGGTTTACTGAATGAGAAGAAAGGAGTGCTAGAAGACTAGGTTACTCTTAGTGTTAGTGAAGGAAGGATGGCTTTGGCAGACCAGGAAAATGGCAGTGCTCTCTGTCACATTAAAGGAATGTCTAAAAACCTCATTGCTATTGAGGTGATTCCAACTCATGGCAAACCTGTAGAACAAAGTAGAACTGCCCCATACGGTTTTCAAGGCTGAAAGGTTGACACAAATGACTGCCACATATTTCTCTAGCAGAGCAACGGGTGGAGTTGAACCATGGCCTTTCATTCAGCAGCCAGGCCCTCCCATTGCAGCATTAAGCTGCTGTGACAAATATATGCAGAGGAGCCAACTGGACTGCAAGGCAGAAGGAGAATAAAATATCAAATTTTGAGTGTAATAAAATCGAGAATTTTAGTGATTATGGTAAACATTTGGACATCCAAGTCCAAAAGGAAGGAGAGGTAGTAGACCTTTTTTATAGTGGCGCTGCTATTGTTGAAGTGAAAGGTAATAGTTACTGTGGGGAGAAAAGAGAATGCAAGAAACAACGGAGCTGGGTTATAAGAACTCGGAGCGGTGCGAGGTGAGGAGGGGCGGTGGTCATCATCATATAGTTCTTAATGTGCCTGACTCCTAACAGAAAGGTTGAAGGTTGAATCTACCCATAGGCCCTTGGAAGAAAGGTCTGACCCCCTCCTTCTGAAAAGCCCTCATGGAACACATTTCTACTTTTTTTTTAATTTTTTATTTTAACAATTTATTGGGGCTCATACAATTCTTTTCACAGTTCATACATATACATACATCAATTGTATAAAGCACATCTGTACAGTCTTTGCCCTAATCCTTTTTTTCTCTTTTCTTCTTTTACATTTTATTAGGGACTCATACAACTCTTACCACAATCCATACATATACATACATCAATTGTATAAAGCACATCCATACATTCTCTGCCCCAATCATTCTCAAGGCATTTGCTCTCCACTTAAGCCCCTTGCATCAGGTCCTCTTTTTTTTTCCCCTCCCTCCCCATTCCCCCCTCCCTCATATGCCCTTGGTAATTTATACATCGTTGTTTTGTCATATCTTGCCCTATCCGGAGTCTCCCTTCCCCCCTTCTCTGCTGTCCCTCTCCCAGGGAAGAGGTCACATGTGGATCCTTGTAATCACTTCCCCCTTTACAACCCACTCACCCTCCACTCTCCCAGCATCGTCCCTCACACCCTTGGTCCTGAAGGTATCATCCACCCTGGATTCCCTGTACCTCCAACCCTCATATGCACCAGTGTACAGCCTCTGTCCTATCCAGCCCTGCAAGGTAGAATTCGGATCATGGTAGTTGTGGGGAGGAAGCATCCAGGATCTGGGGGAAAGCTGTGTTCTTCATCGATACTACCTCACACCCTAATTAACCCATCTCCTCTCCTAAACCCCTCTATGAGGGGATCTCCATTGGTCGACACTTGGGCCTTGGGTCTCCACTCTGCACTTCCCCCTTCATTTAATATGATATATATACATATATATGCATACATATATACATATACACATATATACACGTACATACACACACTTATATCTTTTTTTTTTTTTTGCATGATGCTTTGTACCTGGTCCCTTGGGCACCTCGTGATCGCACTGGCCGGTGTGCTTCTTCCATGTGGGTTTATTTGCTTCTGAGCGAGATGGCCGCTTGTTCACCTTCAAGCCTTTAAGACCCCAGACACTATCTCTTTTGATAGCCGGGCACCATCAGCTTTCTTCACCACATTTGCTTATGCACCCATTTGTCTTCAGCGATCCTATCATGGAGGTGTGCAGTCAATGATATGATTTTTTGTTCTTTGATGCCTGGTAACTGATCCCTTTGGGACCACTCGATCACACAGGCTGGTGTGTTCTTCCATGTGGACTTTGTTGCTTCTTAGCTAGATGGCCGCTTGTTTATCTTCAAGCCTTTAAGACCCCAGTCACTATCTCTTTTGATAGCCGGGCACCATCAGCTTTCTTCACCACATTTACTTGTTCACCCACTTTGGCTCCAGCCGTTGTGTCAGGAGAGTGAGTATCATAGAGTTCCAATTTAATAAAAGAAGGTATTCATGCTTTGAGGGAGTGTTTGAGTAGAGGCCCAAGGTCCTTCCGCCACCTTAATATTTGACCTATAAATATAGATCTATTTCCCCATCCTCCTATATATATTTGCATGTACATGTCTTTGTCTAGACCTCCATGAATTGACATACATGGAGTCACGAGTAGTCAGAATCAACTCAATAGTAGTTAATAACAAGAAACATGATTTTTTACTTTTTAATATGCATTTTGTAAGATTTTTCTGTTCTTTCTATATAACCTGAATATAATTTGTTCTTATTATTCTAAGCTATTTTCAAAGTTCAGTATTTAGTAATGATAATCACTATCCAAATAAGATGATGTAAAAAGATCACATGACAATATTTCTTAATTCTTTATTCTTCATTCTTGTTCGGAGCTGATTTTTTTTTTTTTACCCACAAACCCAGTAAGTCTTTCAGAGACTTCATTTGAGCAGCAGGTGTTTCAAATGGATCTCATGTTACCTGGTAAATTATAGAACCATTAATAAATGCTGTGAAGTTTTACAGTTAATTAAGAGGTATCATTTTGTAATGGATGAATTGGATTTATTCATTTTTACAAATTGACACCATTTGGCATGGTTACAGTAATGCACTTGGTGTTCTAAAATTGGAAATGTGTCTCCTTAAGCAGTGTTTGCAAGGACAGGCATAACCATAGACATCAGTAACAGCTATAGATTTTGTGGCTTCAGAATTCTGTGTTTGTCCTTGACGGAAAATGACACCCTCATTGTTTGCTGTCCCTTCTTATTAGCTTACACTGAATTTCTGTTGCAAGTGTTTAACAAGAACAGTTAGCTCTGATGGTTTCGATAAGAGATTATAAGCCTATATTTTAAACAACCTCACGGAGACCACTTAGTAGGGAGCTGAGTTAAACCAAGCCAGTCTGACATTTTATATATCCTTAACGAGTCTCTATAATGTTTTGCTAGCTATCAGTGAAAGGAGGAGCACCCCCCCTCCTTCTGGCTCCTCTGGATCTCTCCTCTCTGGGTTGTTTTTCTAGGACTTCCCTTTCGTTCTCTGCACACATCTGGGTAATATAAGTGTAGAATGGGAACTATCAGTAAGAAATTGGAATATAGAATGGAAACTATCAGTGTAAAAGAGCCCTATCAAAAATTAAGATTAACTGCAACAGAATAATCAATGGTTACCCCTAAGGAGGTTAAAAGGTTTGGTTTATTTATTTATTTTAACCTGGAGAAATAAAAATTCAGTCTCTGGATTTATAAGATATTCAAGAAAAAGAAACAGCCTCTTCTTTACTGAAAAAGTAGTTAAAGAGAAAAAGACCAACAAGAAAAAAGTAATAATTAGAGGAAATAATTTTTAAATGCAGTAGGTAGAGTTGAACAGAGATTGATATCTTTACTGCCATGTGACAGGTAAGTATTTGAAAGTATGATCATTTGTGAGATTTGAAGAATGACGATTTTCCCTTAGCGTTCCTACAAGAGAACATTAAAAGCAAAGCACATCATTTTAATAGGCTTTGGAATTTTCTTTATGCTTAATACTTAAGCATATGGCTTATTACACCTTACGATGAATACCCAATTGTTTGTTTTTGTACATTTTAATGTATTGTTCATAGCCACCCCATGGAGCTATATTTATTGGTGTCAGTGCATATTAAATTAATTCTGTCATATTATAATTATAGATTTATCTGAGTGGATTTTTTCCAAAGTGTGATGCAGACCACTCTCTCACAAGCCTTTCAACTTCAGAAAGGAGTTTCATCTTTATAAACAATCGACCAATACATCAAAAAGACATATTAAAGGTAATCTCTTAAAGAAAATATCAACTTGAATCAGAAGTGAAAACCAGGTCTGTCATTTTCAGAATATTTGAAAAGTTATTTCCAAGATTCTGCCCTCAAATAGGGACAATGTTACACCAGGTTGACTAGATAAACAAACCCAGGGACATTCAAGTGTATAAGAAAGAGCTTTATATCGAAGAACAATTGTATATTGAGAAAACGTCCCAGCCTAGTCCTTAAGCCTGATATTAGCCCATATGTCCTGATATTAGCCTATAAATTCCCCTTCAGGCTCATGCAGCACATGCAATGATGCCGAATGCAGGATGATCACAGGCTAGTGGGTGAAAAGTCTAGTGGATCCAATGGCAGTGGGCACGTCTCCAGGGCTCTGGCTGCCATCAGCGTGGCTTATCAGCAGGAAAACCAAAGCAGAAAGAGAGTGTGGCTCACCTCCAGGAGGAAAAGAGGGGAAGTTCCCAGAAGCCTCATGAGAAGGACCCGCTCACAGGGTAGTAGCATCAGGCTCTGACTTGATTGACAGGCTAGACTTCACCGCTACATTCTATTTATCAGGTTGACATGAAATTACGTAACAACCACAGAAAAGAAGAAAAAACAGGAGATAAAGTAACATAATAAAAGCAGTGTGGTAGGAACTTTACATATAACTCCTCATTTACTCTTCATAACTACCATGTATTATCCCCACATAGTGTGAGGAAACTGACATGTTAGGTCACTCTTAGGTTACATAGCTAGGACGTTAGCAGAATTTCGATTTCAACCCTACCATCAAATCTTCTACAACACTATTTTCTTGTAACAATGGAGCCATTTGCCTTGGCTATTTATACTAATAATGATGCCTCATATTGGTTCCAGGCTTTTAAAAGAGTTTCACTCCTTAGGATCTGTTTTTCCTAAAACACATTTACCTCCGTTCAGTTTCTCAATTGAATCTGTGCCTTTTAATGGTATTTATGTTTGGCAGTAGTATTTCTATTTACATGGTATTTTTGCCTTTATTAATTATGTATATTTCTAGTTAATCCGGCATTATTACAGCCTGAAGTGCCTAAAGGAATCTACTCGTTTGTACCCTATTTTCTTTCTAAAAATTGATGTGCCTTCAATTGATGTGGATGTCAATTTAACACCAGATAAAAGTCAAGTATTACTACAGAATAAGGTAACCTTTTTTACGGACAATGTTTACATTAATTTATGCTATTTAAAAAAAATCATTTTATTGGAGGCTCATACAACTCATCACAATTCATACATACATCCATTGTGTAAAGCACATTTGTACATTCGTTGCCCTTGTCATTCTCAAAACATTTGCTCTCCACCTAAACCCCTGGCATCAGCTCCTCATTTTTCCCCCTCCCTCCCCAGGCTCCTCTCCCTCATGAACCCTTGATAATTTATAAATTATTATTTTTGTCATATCTTGCACTGTCCGACGTCTCCTTCACTCATTTTTCTGTTGTCCGTCCCCCAGTGAAGAGGTTATATGTAGATCTCTGTAATTGGTTCCCCCTTTCACCTAACTTATGTTCTTTAAAACATTCAATTTTAACTATTTTCCTATGAAAAAAAATTGTATTTTTTCTAATTATTTTAGAAATATTTTTAATCTCATATTTATAATTTTCCTTACCATGTGTTAATTTGCATTTTTAGGGATCTGTTTTGATTGCTGTTGAAAATCTGATGACAGCTTGTTATGGACCACTACCTAGTACAAATTCTTGTGAAAATAATAAAACAGATGTTTCCTCAGCTGGTATGATTGTTAACAGAACAGCACAAACAGATGCTCCTTTTAATAAAATGGAATCATCTGGAAGTAATTATCCAAATGTTGATACTTCAGCCATTCCTTTCCAAAACAATGTACAGAATGCATCTGGAAAAAACCCTGCTAATTGTTTAAATCATCAGTTATGTGTTGATGATCATTGTGATGGCCATTTTAGCACTGAAAATTCTAACACGGAGAAAGACACTAGTAATATGTTTCAAAAGATACCAATAAATTGTATGCCAAGTGAAGGTACCCAAAATGAATATCAAGAAGCTTGTTTTGTAGATTCTGTTAAGCATATCCAATTGGAAAATGGCAAGAAAGGCTATATAGAGGGTGAGACATATGAGAGCGTAACCCCTGAGATATCTTTGGAAATTTGTGCAGATGACTGGAGCAAAGGCCATGCACTTAAAAATTCAATGGGAAAGAACATTGAACCTGTGAAAATTTTAGTTCCACAAGTAAGTTTAGCATGTACTAATAACACAGACACTGAACCAAAGGATCTCTGTGAGCGGCCCTATAACAAAACTTCAAATGTGGTCGATAACAAATCTGGACAACTAACAGCATATGATTTAATCAGCAATCGAGTAATCAAAAAACCAATGTCAGCAAGTGCCCTTTTTGCTCAAGAACATCGCGCTCAGTTTCTCATAGAAAATTCTACAGCCAGTTTGAAGGATACAACATCACAAATTGAAGAACTGTGGAAGACATTGAGCGAAGAGGAAAAACTGAAGTAAGTTTCCAGAGTTTGCATGTGATCGGAATAATCAACTGTTTCCCTTCTATATGACTCACTAAGTTTGGGGCGGTGGCGGGGGGGGGGGGGATCAACTTCTTAATTATGGAAAATGCTATTTGGTCTCGGTTAGAACCTTTTTTGATATTCTTTTGTTGTTTTTGAAGATATTTTTGTTTCTTTTTTGTTTTTGGTACAGATCCAAACTGTCTCTTACAGTTTGTTAAACATTTACCCTTCTCAATTAAGAACACCATTTGCTTCTACTTCTTTTATACTTTATGTTACAGAAATTTTCTAAGGCAGGACTTTTAAAAGAGTTTAAAGAAATATTTTGTCTATTCTGTACCTTAAATTGACCAAGAAAGCATGTAACATAATACTAAAACTGTACCACTGTTGCAGATTCAATTTCATGGGGTTAATATTGACCTTATTCAGTTTAAATCAGGACTTTTTTTTCCTAAAAATTGGTTACTTATTGGAAAATGTAAACTCTCTTGAGGTTTTGGTAGGTAAATATGTGACTTGGTCTATATTTGATTAAAATAACTGATAAATTACATGTCATTCATGTCAGAAGATGTGAGTAAATGTGCCAAATAGAATATAATAGGTGTTTTTCATCAACTTAGGACAATGAATATAAGCCCGACATCTGAGTGTTGTTTCTGGGTGGTCGTTGTGTTTTTGGTTTTTCCTTTTTCTAACATGCACAGTATAATAAACTAGAAAAACAATACAATGAGCCCATAATTCATTTTCACCATCTCATGATCACTCTTGCTTTGTTCATACTGTAACTCGTGTTTCCTCTCATTCTGAAGCAAATCCTAGGCATAATCACACTTACAAATATTTTAATATATATCTTTAAAAGATATTCATATTTGAAGCATAACCATAGTACCACTGTCTTAACTTTTAAAATTACACTAAATCCTTAGTATCACCAAATATCTAATAATTTTATAAATGCTATCTTTATTTATTTAGGAGCCCTGGTGGCATAGTGGTTATGCGTTGGCTGCTAACTACAAAGTCAACCATTGAAAACCACCAGCTTCCCTCCAGGAGAAAGATGAGCTGTTGTACTTCTGTATAGAGTAATAGCCTCAGAAACTCACAGGCAGTTCTGCCTTGTTCCCTACGGTCATTATGAGTCCTTGATGGTGTGGGTTTGGTTTGGTTTGGTTTATTTAAATCAGGGGAAAAATAGATCCACTTATTATTTTGATTGCTGTGTCTCTTAAGTCTCTTTTCATCTTTGTTTTACCATTTTTTGTTTCCCTGCAATTTATTTATGGAATAAACGAAGTATCTTTTCCTGTGAAATGTCCATATTGTGGATTTTGCTTATATCCAGTGCTGTTAAACATGCTGTTTTTATTTCACCACAAGGCATATGAGTCTTTAACCAATGATCAGAGACTAGAGCCATTAATTCAATTAGTGTTGCGAGAGGTGTATAATTTTATCGTTCTTGTTTTTTATTCTCTGAAACAGAATCTCCCCTAATAGCTAAGATTGGTTATCTTGTGGTAAGGTTACTTTAGAAAAGGTAGGTTAAATACTTGATTCTTTCTTTTGTTCCTTCTAATTCTTTGACTTGGCTTACCCTGGTGCCTTCCAAAAGTGAATGATTAGGATTTTAGGTTATTCTTTTTTTAGTATCATTATTAGTTTATGGGTTGAAATGTATTTTAATGATTTCGGTCTTTTTCAGTTACTGTCTCTAGTGATGTTAAAATTTGTCCCATCTTTGGCCAGCAGGAGCCTTTTCAAGTTGGTTTCTGAATTCTTCTTATAAAACCTTAGCAGCTTTTGATAGCTTCCTTGTTGCCTGATAAAAAAGATGCACCCGACTCATCTTGTGCAATTTTTACACTATGCCAAGATCATTTCTGGAAAAAAAGAATCCTGTCTCCTATAATGTAGTGGCTCTCAACTTTCCTAATGCCATGACACTTTCATCAGTTCCTCACGTTGTGGTATCCCTCGAACCATAAAACCATTTTTGTTGCTACTTCATAGCTGTGATTTTGCAACTGTTATGAATTGGGTGACCTCTGCGAAAGGGTCATGCGACCCCCCAAAGGGGTCGCAGCACACAGGTTGAGAACCGCTGCTATAATGGGAAGTTTCTTTGGGGACCAGTCTGAGAGCTAAGGAGTATTTATTCCACTTAAGTGGTCATTTCATTGCTTCTTATCCTTTGCACTTGACAGAACTAGGCATTTGAAAATATAATTCATATTGATAATTCTAATTCATATTCAGTACTGTAGAGCTTGTGCATAATCCTGTCCAGTCTCACATTTATAGTGCCTTAAGCCTATGCTAAGAATCCAAATTTTCAGTCTCACCATGTATGGCTATTAGAAAAATTATACAACTCATTTTTAAAATCCATAATACACGTATAATGCCTTATATATAACAATAACAACACTATCACCACCAGAAATGAGCTCTAGGAGCAGAATTTTAAGGCTGCATTTATAAGCAATCAGAACATCATTAGCTGAATGCTGTACTCCCTGCTATCAAGTCAATGCCAACTCACAGTGACAATTTAGGCCAGGGTATAACTGCCCCTGAGAGTTCCCAAAACTATTTAGATGGGAGCAGAGGGACCCATCTTTGTTCCTCCAAGTGGCTGATGCTTTTAAATTGCTGACCTGTATCACTTATATGCCATCAGGTCTTAGAGCTAGGGAAACTGGGGAAGGGGAGAAATTCAGAAATTTGGTTGTCTCCTCAAAGAATCCTGGGAATGTAAACATCAGTACCATAAAAATTTGAATTTTGATGTAGTGGATACACCAGGAGATAAATTGGAGCCCTTAGTGGTGCTAAAAAGCAAACAAATAAACCCATCACCATAGAGTTGATTCCAACTCAAGTGACCTATGAGATATGGTGATAAAACTTTATCTACTTGTAAATACTGAATCCTGGCAGGTTATGAGTTAGGTTGCTAACCACACGGGGTCAGCAGTTTGAAACTACCAACCACTCAGCTGGAAAACAAGCTGGGACGTTCTGCTTCTGTAAAGCCTTATGGCCTCAGAAACCCACAGGGCACTTGTAACCCATCCTATTGGGTCCCTGTAAATTGGAATCCATTCATTGCAAGGGATCCACATGTAAATGGTGTGGCTTAGAAGATAGACAGTTGAACGAGTAAGTCATCAGTGTGATGAGTGTTGGAAGGAAATCTGTAGAATTATGAAAACATAGCTGTTGGACAAAAAATGTTTCTCTAAGTAGGAATTAACCAGAAAGGTGGAAGAAATTTTCCAGGTAGAGCACACTGCATGTGAGAAGACCCAGAAGCTAGGAGGAGCATGTGTAAGAGTGTGGTAAAAGAGATGGAGAATACATGGACCATGGAGGTCCTTCATAGACTTAGAATAAGGAGGAGGGTCAGAATTGTTCAGGTTATTACAACTGTGCCAAGAACTTAAGATAGACTTAGGAAGGAATATGGGATATGTCCATTTTTTAATTCATGTTTTTTCTTTTTAATTTGTGTTCTTTCTCTTTCCTCTCCTTTTCATTAGTGGATGTGACCCCAAATTTAGATTGTTTGCCCTGGATTCTCCCTCTCACTCATGTCTCACTCAGTTGATGGTAATTTGAGCTTTTTTCCCCAGTTGCTATAAACATATTTCTGCTTCAAACCGTTAAAAATAATATTGCAATTGGGGTATTACCAAATCTGGTATAAATATTGGTAAGCTGGATGATTGCGTGAAATTTGTAGTCACAAGAACATCATTTGAAGTAACTACTGGTCATAATAATATTGTTCAGGCTTAGTATTTTCCATTCTAGTAACTAAATCTTTTAATGGCATTAAGTACAGAGTACCAGCTGTTTTTACTTAACATTTATTTAGTATTATTTTGGACCTGTTGTATTTCCCAAGGAGCTAATTAAATTGACTTCTTGAGTAAATGAAAGATTAGTACCATATGTGAAAATTTTGCACATTATAATTTATTACAAATGGTGACCTTTGTCTTCAACTTACTTTCCACCTAACAGGGAAAATCCTGAATTTGAATGTGCAAGAATCACAAATGTTTCAAGTGCCTGTTGAAATAAATTATCAAAAACCATATGTAGTATATGGCTAATCCAGAATTTTAGATACTAAGTAGAAATGAGAAAAAATAAATTTGAAATTGTAAGTAAATGTGGGATAGTGAGTAACTAAAAAGGCAATTTTTATAAAGTTTACAATGTAAGATGTTTTATACATTACTCAGCTAACATTCATTTAAAAACATGCTGAATATAGACTTCATGTATACTGTGGTCTCTTACCTCTTAAGCTCATTTTCTACATTTAACATCATTTCCTTGTATTTACTTTTTATATCCTAATGTCTCTTTCAGTTTCTCTGAATAAATGTTCAAATTAAAACGTTATATGTATGTAATAAAATAAAGTTAGGGGTTGGAAGTAACATTAATTCTACTGCTCTTAAATTTAAAACTTCTTATTTTTAAGCTTTAGCAAGTTTTCACAAGTAATTATCAACCACTTATTAGTCAAACTTATGCCCCATTCAGTATATTTTTGTTTCTTGCTAGCAAATAAACTTGTATGAAGATTTCTTATATACAAGCACTGTTTTAAGTGTTTGAAACATTGTAACACATTTTATTTTCTCACAACAAACCCAGATGTATTTATCTGCATGTTACAAAGGAGCAAACTGAGAGACAAATAATTTGGGTAGGTGTACAGAGCTACTAGGTGGCTTCACCAGGCCAAGTCTTAATGACTGAGTCCCTAAATACTGTTTTGTGCTACTCACCGTAAACTTGCCATCAAGTCATAGGGACTCCGTAGGGCAGAGCAGAATTGCCCCTTTGGGGTTCATTCAGGGGCTGTAAATCAACAGAAAGTCTCATCTTCCTCTAAGGGAGCAGCTAGTAGGTTCTAACTGCTAACATGAAGCTATCCACTCCTATAGAGATTTATTACTTTAAAAATCCTATATAAGGTAACTATGAGTTGGAATCTACCCAAGGGCACTAGATTTGGATACATAGAGTTGATGCTTCTAACAAAATGGAGAACATTTCCATCATTCTAGAAACTTCCTTCATGCTACCTTCCAGTTGGTTTCCATAGGCAACTGTTGTAAGCAACCATTGTTCATATTTCCATCACCTTAGCTTGATTTTGTTGATACTTGAAATTTATATATGAGGAAGCTTCAAAGGGTTCCTAGAAAAATGGGATTGAACTTTTTTTCAGAAATTTTGAAGCCCCTGCATAGTCAGTCATATCCTGTATTCTTTCATGTCTGACTTCTTTCACTCAAAATAATTTTGTATTTAATCCTTGTTGAATATATCTGTCGTTCGTTCTTTATAAATGATGAGTAATAGTAAATTGTTTGGTGGTGCAGTAGTTAAGCCTTGGGCTGGCTATTAAGCAAAAGATTTGAAGCTACATGCTGCTCTGGAGTAGAAATGACATGACAATCTGCTCCCAAGAAGATTATAGATCGTTCAGGAAACCCTCAGGGGCTGGCAGTTCTCTGTCACACTGGATTGCTGTGAGTAGAAATTGACAGCACACAGTAACATCATTCAATTGTAAAAATTGACCACAATTTATTCAGTGTATTGTTGGATGTTGAGTTTTCGATTTGAGGTTACGGTAAATAAAGTTGTGTTGTTTATTTTTCCAAACTTGGTGGTGGTGGGGCTCTTAGATATTAGGGGCTTCAAAAGTTCATAGAAAAAATAGAATAAAAAGAATAGAATTTTCCCGCTCACTTTTGAAATCCTGTTCACATTATTGGTTTCTTACTACATTTGGTGGTGCCCAGAAAAAAAATACTATACTATGTCTAGTGTCTATTGAAATTGATGTAAATTATTTCCCAGTGTATTGTCCATCTTGGTTAATGTTCCACAGTTAGCTATAGTGTTTTAAAGATGTTTGCATCAAGGCAATATTCTGTCTAGCTTTTTCAGTTACTATGGAAGGGGTATTAAGTTTTTCATTTATGATAGTATATTAATTTGACCTTTAAATCTATACACTTTTGCTTCATGTAATTTGAAAATATTAAGTACCATGTTTATGATTGTTTTATCTTCCCAACATCCCCTTTTATGATTATGCAATGCCCCTCTATCTCTGGTAAAACCTGTTTTCTTACAATTTACTTCATCTCATATTATTACAGCAACTCAGGCTTTCTTTTTTTTTTAATTTTAACAATTTATTAGGGGCTCATACAATTCTTATCACAGTTCATACATATACATACATCAGTTGTATAAAGCACATCTGTACAGTCTTTGCCCTAATCATTTTTTTCTCCTCTTTTCTTTTTTTACATTTATTAGGGACTCATACAACTCTTATCACCATCCATACATATACATACATCAATTGTATAAAGCACATCCATACATTCCCTGCCCCAATCATTCTCAAGGCATTTGCTCTCCACTTAAGCCCCTTGCATCAGGTCCTCTTTTTTTTCCCCCCTCCCTCCCCACTCAGGCTTTCTTATACTTAACTTTTGCATGACTTGTCTCTTTCCATTCTTTTACTTCAAACTATCTTGTGTTATATTTGCATTACATTTTGGACATACATATAACTGGATGTTGCATTTTCTAAACTTGTTATATGGACTTTGCATATTAGAATATTTAAGTGCATTTGATTTAATAAGTGATATTATCAGATTTAAGTCTATCACATTGTTTTTTATTTTCCCTTTATCTGTTTTTCCCCAAACCATTTTATGACATAATCCAGACATAATACTATTCAATAGTTCAGTCATATCAAGAAGTGTTGTACAATCACTGCCACCATCGATTTCAAAACATTTTTTTCCTTCTTTTACTCGTTGAGATCACCTCCCTGTTGCCCCACAAACATTTCCTGCCATATCCCCTAGGAACCTTTCATCTAGTTATTGTCTCTAGATTCACCATCCTGGGTTTCTGTTTTGTTCTTTTTGTTTTTCTTCCTGCTTACTTACAGTGCAAGCATCACTGGCAGCAAATTCTCAAGATGTGCACTTCACCTTTATTTTTGAAGGTCATTTTTCTGGATATAGAATTCTAGGTTCCTTTGGCTTTTGGAATTTGTTCGTTGTTATCTGGCTTTATGCTGCTGTGCAGGGAAGTTTGTGTCATTTGTGGTGGTGGTGTTTTTTGGGGGGAGGGGTTAATGTCTTTTTCCCCCCTCTGATTTCAGGATTTTCTGTCTTTAGTTTTTAGCAGTTTGATTCTAATATACCAATGTGTGAGTTTCTATGCATTTATCTTGTTTATGGCTTGTTGACCTTCTAGCATCTGTTAAGTTCTATTTCTCCAAGTTGACAACATGTCACACTTGTTCCTAGTGTTCTTCAGATAGGGTACGGTGTATTGATCCTTTCTTTTACCATCTCTTATCTGGTTTTAAGCCAATCCATTTATTTTAAATGTTTTATTTTATAGTTCTAGACTTTTTTTAGTTCTAGAATGTCTAATCCATTCATATTTATTTCTCTATTGAGGTTCCTCTTTCTATTCTCTCATTATGATCGTTTTTTCCTTTAAGTGTTTCAGCACTTATGAAAGCTATTTAAAATACTTTTTGGTGTCTTTCGGCCACTTGACCATGAATCACATTGTCTTGCTTTATTGCTTGATTTAAATTTTGATTGTATGACGGACATAGCACGGTGGTATATGTTGTAGGACTAGATCCTATTACTGTCCCCTGTTTTGTCAGGATTTTGAGTTACTGATGGATCACTTGGAGGAAGAAATGGTTTCTGTTTTGTCCTTAGTCCTAAGGCATCTTTCTGAGTTCCAGGACATAGTTTTTACACCTAAGATTTAGCCCTGCTCCAGTTTCGATGGAAACCATCCAACTTTGTAGGGTTCAAACTCGCAGCTGTCTCTCTGCAGTGGCTGTGGCTACAATCAATCTCTGTTCAGCTCCTTTGATCCTTCCTCTGGACTCTCTGGACTTTGAGACTATCTTCCTTACGAGTTATGAGAGCTTTGTTTCCTGATGATTCAGGCTAGTTAGAGTACAGCTCTCAACTTTAGTTCTGGCCGTCTGCTTCATGCAGAACAATGTCTTCTGAGTAAAGTTGCATAAATGGAGGTCTCTTTCAAGGGGTGACTTTCTTTCCATTTGTGCCTGCTTTGGACTGCTCTTCAGTACCTGTTTTAAATGGTTGATTTTTATATTTTTTTCTGTTCCATCATTACTAGGTTTGGAATGCTAAATACTTACTTATTTTACATGTTCACTGGTCAATATATTTCAAAGTTCTTGTTGATTTAATTTTATCTTTATTCGTAGATATGAAGAGGCGGCCACGAAAGAGATGGAGCGGTACGATAGGCAAATGAAGAAAGCCACTGAAAAGGAGTCACAAATATCTTTAAAAGATGGTAGGAAAAAGGTGAAACCAACCAGTGCATGGAATTTGGCCCAGAAACACAAGTTGAAAACTTCATTATCTAATCAGCCAAAACTTGATGAGCTCTTTCATTCCCAACTCGTTAAAAAAAAGACCCCAAATATTAAAATAACACAGATCCCCTTTTCTATGAAAAACTTAAAGATAAATCTCAAGAAACATAAATTTGACATAGAAAATAAGGATGAACTTTGCTTGATCCACAATCTTAAGCTTCCTGATGCCTGGCTAATTGCATCTGAAAAAGAAGTAATGTTATTAAATCCATATAGGATGGAAGAAGCCCTGCTGTTTAAAAGACTTATTGAGAATCATAAACTTACTGCTGAGCCACTGGAAAAGCCAATTGTACTAACAGAAAGGTATGGTAAAATAATACAAGTTTTCTGTTTTATTAATCTAGAAACAATGTATGAATAATCCACACTAGATAAGAACTTGAGGGTAAATAGTTGAAAGTATTGTCTAGGAGGGGAGAATGGTTTTTACTCAAATCTTTGAAAGAACTATATTTCCAGTTGTAATGGAATTAACTGCCTTATGTGAATGATCTTAGAATATTCTCAATTAGGGATCGCCACTTGCAAGCCATATATGGTGCTTTCAGTATGTACTTGTGCCTGAGGTAAAATTGAAAATGAAACTATCATAGTTTTATTGCTAAAATTTTTTAATTGTTTTGAGGGACAGATTGGCTTTTTTGTCTCAAAAGTTTGCCAACCCGTTCTAGATACGGGCACTAAGAACAAGAACTGTGTTTTTAAGAATTTTTGGTAAATCAGAACAGAAAGCATTATACTTTAGTAGATGAAAAGGCTTGGAGCCGTTAGTGATTTAAAGCCTCCCAACTTGAAAGGTGGGCCAGCTATGAGGGGATGAGGAATTTGTTACAAATCGGGGATGCTTCAGAACAGTAAAGGGCTAGCAGGGCCTGCCCCAAAGTGGCATTTGTAGTTCATGTCTGTAATTGATACATGGTGAGCACAAGTCTCCCCTATCCATTAGTGATTTCCCTAGGTAAATGATGACATTCGGTTGCTATGAAACTTAAGTGTCAAGGCAAAACACAATTTTGTTTTAACATTTTCAAACAGACTAAAATAGCACCACAGTGAGTACCTTTATCCACTGTTAACCAGATTGTGCTACACTTGCTTCATTTGCTCTGTTTATTGCCATATATTTTTCCGTTGGTAAGGCCTTTTAGAGCAAATATCATTTTTACTACATATATTTTGAAAATGACTATTTCCTTTATACCATACACAATAATCCCTTGGGATTATTTTCATACCATACACAATAATCCCTTGGGATTGTTTTCAGTTGTCTCACAAATATCCTTTCTTATATTTTAAATTTTGAAAAATTCTGGTTGCTATCTCAACAAGATCCCAACATTACATTTGTTTATGTCTCTTAGCCTTATTTAGCTCAGCAGGCTTGAATAGATTTAGATTTTACTTTCTGGCAAAATAGCTTAGTAGTTGGTGCTATGTGCTTTGTATTTCATCTTGTCAAAATGCATTTAATCAGTGGGTTCAGTTGATGACAGCCTGATCCTTCAACCTGAGAGCTCCCCATCAATCTTTCCATCTAATGGTTTCATTGGAAATTTTTGTCTAAAATCTTAGTCTTATTACAAGTTAACAAATGAGGTATTTCCTTTTATATTCTACACATTGCTTTCTATAAGAATGAGTAACTGATGACTAGTATATTAACATTAAACATATTTCATATGTTTAAGAAGATTTAAAAAAACCTGAAATTAAAAAATAATTTGTTCTCTCTTTCATCTTTCGATTACTCTGTTTTAGATAGGGCCAGACCAGAAAAGCATTTAGTAGGCTGTTTTTCAAATAAAGGCAACAGTAACCTGCACCTTAAGTATAGTAATCTTATAGGCTAATTCATGTTACTAAGATTGACTTAGGGAACTGTCAAAGGAAGGATAAAGCTGTGCTTTCTTTGGACTGTTTTAAAACAGCTCAAAAATCTGAAATTTCGTCCTCAAAAAAAGTTGGGCAATAACTGAATTTTTTAACTTGATTTCTTTTCAACTGAATTTTAAAATTTTCCTTTATATCTTTAATACATTTTTATACTTTTCAAAATTTTAGGTTTTTAACAATATATAAGTGAGATATTCTTACTTAAAAAACATTATTTGGGACCCCAGATTAGCCTAGAAATAAATGTCTTCATTGAACACGGATAGCAACAAAGCTTGATCCAAATTTGTTTTCCCCTTTTCCAAATTATTATATTGCCATTACAGTTTTAAGATTTTCAAAACTTGAGTTACCGGCTGTCTCATGGTGTTGGCAGAGTAACATGGGTTGAATTCAATTTTCCCCCCAGAATTCTAATCCATTGGTGTACTTTACTTTGAATGGAGTAATTTAGAACTCTATGAAATAAAAAAAGTACGTGATAATAATAGCAATGTTGTTGTCAGGTGCCAGTGAGTCAATCCTGACTTATGCCTAGTGTGTACAACAGATGGAAACACTTCCTGGTGCTGTGCCATTTTTACAGTTGTTGCCCATGGTTCCAACCACAATGTTGATCTATTTCATTGATGAACTTCCTCTTTTTTGCTGCCCTTCTACTTTACCATTCATTGTGTCCTTCTCCAGAGACTGACTCCTCTGATACATCTCCACTGCACACGATTTACCATCCTCACCTCAAAAGAACAAACATTCTGACTGTACTCTTCCAACACCGATTTGTTCCTTCTGGTAGCCCACGGTATAGTTAATGTTCTTCACCAGCATCATAATTCAAAGGCATGGATCCTTCTTCCGTCTTACTTATTTATGGTCCAGGTGTTGCATATATATGAGGTTACTGAAAATAACAGTAGCAATGGATAAGGCTAATTGAGCACTTAGTATATGATATAAGTTTTGTTAAGCCCTTTGATTTCTTGATTTTGTCTTCAGAGAAATCTTAAGATATATGTACAATTACCTATATTTTATAGATGAAGAAACTGAAACAATGTTCAAGCACCTTTCCTGGACCTACACAGCCAGTAAATAAATGGTAGAGCCAAGATTTAAACTTAGACTGTCTAACTCAGTGGTTCTCAACCTTCCTAATGCTGCGACCCTTTAATACAATTCCTCCTGTTGTGATGACCCCCAACCATAAAATTTTTTTCGTTGCTACTTGATAAGTGTAATTTTGCTACTGTTATGAATTGTCATGTAAATACCTGATATGCAGGGTGTATTTTTATTGTTACAAATTGAACAATTAAAGCATAGTGATTAATCACAATATTAATTGTATATTGTGAAATATAAGTGGGCATATCCGCATGTGGGCGGACCGCCTGGAGACGGATAGAGGAGCGGTGTCTCAGCAACTAAGACCATCAGAAATAAGTGTTTTCCAATGGTCTTAGGCAACTCCTGTGAAAGGGTCATTCAGCCTCCAAAGGGGTCGTGACCCACAGGTTGAGAACTGCTGGTCTAACTCCAGAGACTAGACCATTCATTGCTATTTTATATCATCAATGTCAACATAACCACCAACTCTTAAGTAAACCAGGAGATTATATCTTTCATATAGCCAAAGATCTCTGATTTTAAGCAAAACCACCATGTATCTATTTACTCTTTAAAAGGAGAGAGTTATAATAAAGAAATAGCATCTCATTATCCTGCTTTGCAACATAGAACAGTGCTTTGTGTACCTAGGGCATTGTCTAGGTTCTAGGACATATAGGAACTCAGATGCTCATTAAATAAGTAGAAAAACAGAAACCACCCACATGTCAAGCACACAGTACCCAACTTCTTGCAATGTCTTATGATATGAGAAAGCATTCCCAAGCTTAGATCCAAGGTGGAAAGGTTGATTTGTGCTACAGACATCCTTGGTTGCCTCAAATTTTGTTAAGGGCCCAGACCATTCATCAATCTCATATGCCACCTTGGACAAATATATCATGCCTGCAATAAACTGAAGGAGATTCTTCCATACTCCATATTGCTAAAATTGTTAAGTCTTAGCCAAAAATTAATAGTCTTATCATTTTATTTAAGCTACCTTGACTAGCAAGTGAAAATTAGGTAGACTCAGAAATGTCTGTTTTAAAGGTATAAAATGACATTTATAAATCAACTTTTCATGTCAGGAGTTCGTTTCTTGATTTTACATTTAGTTTGTGATAATTCTAGAAATTGAGACTGCCTTTTATATCTTTTCTCCCTGTGTGCACTGTGGGCAATAGGCTGTCTATAAAATTAAGAGAAAGGTGAAAAGGGCTACTTGATTTCATTGTATTTCAGTTAGTAGTTCTAACATTTCATGAAGATTCCTTAGGTTAATTTTCCCCATATCTTGTTATTTCCTTACTTATTTAATAAGTTAAAGGGCCATAATTTCTTTTTCAGCCTTTTTAATGGATCTCATTATTTAGAGGTTTTATGTAAAATGACCACACATAACCAAGGCTACAGTGGCTCAACTTACCTGTCTGATCCTCGTCTAACAGCAAATGGATTCAAGATTAAAATTACACCAGGTATGATAATGTGGTTTAATTATTTCTTGAGTTGGAAAAAGAAATCTTTTCTAAGAGTTACACTTAAGCTTTATAATTTACAGGTAATAATACAGACATTTTTGTCTCACCAAAAATATACTGTCAGTTGTGAAAAACCTGTGTATGAAACAAGCAAATTTGGCCTTTCTCAGTTCATTGCTTACATTTTCATTTTTATCACTGACCAGGTAACTTTGATGTCATTGTTGCCATCTTTTGACCCATGGCACTCAAAATTCTGCTTTGCTCAATAAAATTATCAAAATATTTTTTATGAGATTGACACAAATATATAGCATACTGAAATGGCCTAGCATAAAAGGACATTTCCTTCTTAAAAAGTATATACTGGTTTTGCCAAGGAGATATTTAACATCAGCAATGTTTTTATTGGGAGAGTGGATGGTTTGACTGCATGGCTTCACCAAAAGACTGTGGCTTTGTTTAGAATGAAAATTCATCAGGTAGAGGGAAAAAAGGAAAATTCTTCTGGCTAGGGACTTGAATTTTCCTGGCTGGCCACTTTTTTTTTTTTCATAGTTTCCACATATAACTGCCTTCAGCCCTAGCTTCCTAGGCTGAACTTATCCTATTATTTTCTCTCCATCTGGTATTAAAGGTCACAATGGTAACATGAAAACTGACTCTAGTGTCTCCCCTTCTACTCCTAAAGTTGTCATGACCACAGTGGAAAAAAACAAAAGTTTAACTAAAACATTGTTGGGAATTTTTAAAGTAATGTTTTCCAGTGACATATAAACAAAAACAATGTGCCAAAGCATGAAATTATGTATATGCTAGAAATGCTTTGCTCTTCTAAAATTAAAACGTTTAATTTGTGGAGTTTTAGGATACCTACCCTAAATTTCATAAATCTCATCTCAGCCCTAGATAAGATAATGGTAAACAAAGATATTTAGACTTGGACTGGGCAGGTATCCCAAATAGCAATTTCCAATTTAAAAGCAATTTGTTTTGAGAAAAGTCAGTTGTTGGATGCCATCCAATGCTTACTGACTCCGCAATCCAGTGTACATCAGAGCACAACACTACTTGACCTCTGTCATCCTCCAGATGTTATGTTTGTGGTCATTGTTGCAGCCCCTGTTGTCAGCCCATCTCATTGAGGATCTGCTGTTTTTTTGCTGACTCTCTACTTTATCAAGTAATGCCTTTCAAGTAGTAGTTTTTCCTGATGATATATCCAAAGTATGTGAAACAAAATTGTGCCATCCTTGATGTTCTGCTACAACTTTTTTTGAATTATTTTCAGCAAAATTAATTATAGTTTGATCATGTTTCATTTGAGTCATCTTTAGAATGGGTACAAATATAGATATCTTCCAGTCAGTTGGCCAGGTAATATATTTTTTGGCATGGACTAACAAGTGTTTCCAGTACTGCATTTGTTTGTTGAAACATTCCAATGGGATTCCGTCAATTCCTGGAACTTTGTTTTTCACTAATGTCCACTTTGGTCCTCTTCCTTCAATACAATCAGTTCTTGTTCATATGTTACCCTTTTGAAATGACTGGTGATTTTTATTTATTTATTGCATCGTGATTATTAATTTTCTTTCCTTCCAATGCTTCTTGCATCATTTAATATTTTGCCCACAGAATCAACTCAAGGCCTGAATTTTTTCCGCCTGTTCTTTCTGCTTGAGAAATGCTTCGTGTATTTGTTCCTTTGCCCCTTTTAGTTTTCTAAGTCCAGGTCTGTGTGCATTTCATTGTAACATTTTATTTTGTCATAACGAACTAACCTTTGAAAATTTGTTTAGCTCTTGTACCTTATTGTTTATTCTATTCACTTCAGTTTCTTTAAGTTCAAGAGCAAGTTTCAGTCTCTTCTGACATCCACTTTGATCTTTTTTTCCTTTCCTGTCTTTAATGACCTTTGCTTTCTTCATGATGTCCTTGATGTCACCCCCACAACTTCTCTGCTCTTCAGTCATTAGTGTTAGTGCGTCAGATTGTGTTAGTACATCAGATCTGTTCATCAGATAGCCTCTAAATATAAGTGGGATATATTCCAATCCCCCTTGTGAAGATGAAGGAGCTGATAGGTGTTCCCCATGCCATTTTTGCAGATACATAGTTATAGGAAAAGAATTTGAGCCCAAGTAACTTGCCTCTAGGGCCTAGTTCCTAATTTGTTTTTCTGCCTTCCTATTAAACTGAGTATACATGTATATTTCATGGAGTAGTAGTGAGGACTCCATGAGGTAACTTACATAAATTAGTTAACATAATACTAGGCAATGATAAGATGTTTAAATATTTTCTTCTCACTGGCTTGCTCCTCATTCTGGCTTGAACTGACTTGTCATTTCTTTTGGTCCTAGAAGCCTTTTTCATCAGTGTTCATTTATCTGATGTGTGAAGCAAGTTTATATTTTTGTTCTGCGTGTATAGCAATTTAAATTGTAATTTACCATATATAGACGTGTATGAGCCGAGCTTTTCAGTGCAAAAAAATGTGCTGAAAAACTGGGGTTCAGCTTATACATGGGTCAGTGGTACACCCATGAGGTGTAATATCTTGCTGGGGCCTCTGCTGTTTATTCAAAGCCCCACTGACACTGCAGGGCTTTGAATGTTTGTTTACTCACATCTAACCAATCAGAGCCGTCCTATGACGTGTATCTTTGAATAAGCCTTTTAAAGACCGTGTGCGAAGGATGTGGCATGAATGGATGTCATCTGGTCAAGCCCGACTAACAAAAGGAGGAAATCTCATGAAGCCTGACATAGAGTTAATAGCAAAGTGGGTTCGAGGTGCATGGGAAGACATTCCAGAAGACATGGTGCGACGTGCCTTCCAGAAATGTAGTATTAGTAATGCTGTGGATGGCAGTGAAGAGTGCGCTTTGTATGAAAATGACAGCAGTGATGGCGATGATGGTGATCTCCGTGAGGACAGCGTCTATGGTGACCTCACACCAGCTGAAGCTCTGCATTGGGATACAAATGATGAAGAGGAATCCAGATTTGAAGGATTTAACTCTGTACGTTTTAGCTTGGTTGCTGATTGAGCTCAGGGAATAGTACTCTTAAGGTATCATTGTTGCTACCTTATTGTTTTTGTTGAACCTATTTTCCACTTACTGTGCTGTTTTACTAATGTTAAATGACTTGTCCTTTTATTTTTGTTTTTATTTAAAATAAATATTTAAATACATTACCCACTGATGTCTCAATTTTTAGTAATTTTATTTTCATATGATTATTGAAACACCAATAGCTTCTGCATTTTCCACCCTAGGTTTATACTCGAGTCAATCAGTTTTTCTGATTTCCCAGGTAATTATTAGGTACCTCGGCTTATACTCGGGTTGGCTTATATTCGAGTATATACAGTAGGTTAAAATTTACAGGGCATATAGGTTTTCCATTCAATAATTTGTTTATATTATTTTTTATTGTAAATTGGGATTTAATACACATATCATTCCACAGTTCAATCACGGCAATCAGAATTGTACAATTGCTACCACAATCAGTTTCCAAACTTTGTTTTTCCAACACGGGCTCCTTGACATTGTCTCCCTGTATTCCCACCCCCACTGTTATACCCCTCCCACAAAACCTATATTCCAAAAATACAAACAATTTTGGAAACCATATCCGGTCCTATGTGCATCACATAGGGAATCTACTGACAGTCTTGGCTGTTTAAGTCAGATTTATGCCTTTGATTTTCTATCATTATCTTTCCAAAGTATGCTGTTTAGTAACCACTTTCCGGCCCATCTCTCATTTGTAGATAGAGGGAGTTCACCAGAGGCTTATTTCCGATGTAGTTCCACAAATGCATCTTGGGCTCACACTGTCAACTGTAGTCTTCTGCACACCAGATTCTCACAATTTAGGCTCTGATACGAGCCCCACTTTTGCCTTCTGTTTATATGGTTTACAGTCCTTTGGTGACTGATGTTGGTGTGCTGCTTCCATGTGGATTTAGTTGACATCTCCCTTAAAATGGCAGCTTGCTTGGAAACAGACCTTTAAGAGCCTGGATTCTATTTTATCTGATAGCCAAGCACCATCTAAATTTTTTGCACATTTTGCTATAGTAGTAATTTATACACTTTTTATTTGGTGAAATTGATTACAGTTCCCATAATAAACAGCATTCTTCGTGCTGTGCTTACCATTCTAATTTATCTTTCATTTTATCCCTTCTTGCTTTCTGGGCTTTCTCCCTTAGCACATGTTACCCTTTTGGTCTGTATGTGTGATTGTTCTAAAGACTACATACCTTACTGGAGGTGGTGTTTACCTTATTGACCTTTCTTTTGTTTTGCTGACAGTGAATTCAGTTCCAGGCCTGAAGTTGACTAAGGTCCATAGTCTTGAGGGTTCCAACAGTTTTTACCGAGACTAGTAGGCATTGACTTTAGTATTTTGAGTTTTGTTCCAAATTTCTCTCCCATTCTGCCTAGGTTTTCCTATTGTGACCCCTTTCAGAGGAGTTGACAGTGGTAGCTGGGCACCATCTATTCTTCTGGCCTCAGGGTCATGGAGGCTGAGATTCATGTCCATTGCCCTTTGAACTAATTACTTTTATGTATCTTTGGTTTACTTTACTCTTTATAGCAAAATGTCATATCTTGACAATCTAATTCTCTAATTAATTACATGGCTTTAGTGGCAGGTACTCTATTTATGAAAGATTAAATGTCAGTTGGTCTCATCACAGTAATTTCTTTTAAAAGTTAGGGTGACTTACCTTTTTTGTAGGAGTATGTTCATTGTTGCACTTGCTGAGTAGTTAAAAAAATGAAAATAGTCATGCAGTAATAGGAATATTTACGCTAACTAGCTATTAACATGTAGATAGTATTTGTTTACGTTCTATTGAAGGACACCACCACTTAGCTGCCAGTTTGTCATACTGTGGCATAGCATTGGTTATCAAAAAGGGCCTTGCAGAAGTAATCATGAATTACAAAGCTGTCTGATCATGTTATATCTGTCTGCCTTCAAGGAAATTCAGTCAGTACTACTGTTCAGATTTTTGCACCAACCACAAAAGCTAGTGATGACAAAATCGAAGAATTCTACCAAGGACTTCAGTCTGAAATTGAACAAACATGCAATCCAGATACATTGATAATTATTGGCCATTGGAATGCAAAACATAGAAACAAAGAAGAAGGAACAGTAATTTGGAAATATGGACCTGGTGAAAGAAATGAGCTGGGGAGTCCATGATAGAATTTTGCATGATCAACAACCTCTGTATCACGTACACCTTTTTCAAAAATATTAACTGTTAACTATACACATTGGCTTCTCCAGATGCAATGCATAGAAACCAAATTGACTATATCCATGGGAAGAGATGGCGAAATTCAATAGTAGCTAAACCAGGCCAGGGGCCGACTATGAAACAGACCACCAATAGCTCATATGTAAATTTCGGCTGCAACTGAAGACAAAGCAAGTCCATGAGAACTGAAATATGACCTTGAGTGTTTCTCACCAGAGTTTTGAGATCATACCAAGAATAAATTTGTTTCTTTAAACAGTAATGACAAGACTTGATGAGCTATGGGAGGATATCAAGACCATCATTCATGAAGAAAGCAACAGGATATTAAAAAGAAAAGATATCAAATGATAAGGTACTGGATTTTACTTTAGTCATGTGCCACTTTCCAGTGCATTCTGCATAATAATACCACTCACATCCTTGGACAAGACTTCTCTTAGAGTCCTGAAAAACAAGTATGTTACTTTGAAGCTTAAGGTATGTCGGACCCAAGCCCTGGTATTTTTCATTGTCTCAAATGTATGTGAAAGTTGGACACTGAATAAGGAAGACAGAAGAAGAATCAATGTATCTGAATTGTGGTGCTACCAAAGATTATTGGAAGTACCGCTGACTGTTAAAAAGACAAGCTGATCTGGAAAAAAAGGACAAAACATCTTGGAAGAAGAAGAGCCCCAGAGAGTGCTCTTGAGTGGCAAGGTGGTAAGACTTTGTCTTACATACTTTGAACTTGTTGTCAGGAAAGACTAGTCCTTGGATAAGGACTACATGGTTGGTAAAGGAGAGGAAGGCCCTCAAGAAGATGAATTGACACAGTGGCTACCACAGTGGGATCAAGCATGGGAACAAGTGTGAAAATGGCACAGGACTGGGTAGTTTTTCATTTCTGTTTTGTATGGTGTCATTACGTCTCAGAACCAACTCAGTGGCACCTAGCAACAACATTGAATGATGGGTACTTTACATGGCATTTAAGATGCAGCACTGAAGAATGTCTGTTGGAACCAAATTTGATATGGTTGAAATTTCCTTAGATCATCATAATTAATTTCCCTTAATGATAATAGACCAAGGTAAAGACTTTCATTATTTATTTTAGTCATTTTCTTCATTATGTTTCATAAATTATGTTTTTAAAGGAACATTTATCTTTTTATGAGAGTTTTATTGTACTGCGTTAACTTTGAATCAAGTGTGTTGCTTGCCACTATGAATAAGGTTGGAGGAATGTAATTGAAGAATACATGACTTTTCAAGAAAATATGAATACTCAACATCTTGTGGCTCCAAGAACTTTGAATATTAACAAGATTAGCTTTCTGTTCTGCATCAAAAAGAATGCCCTATTTCAGCAAGTGAAAACTGAGCTTTTTCATTTGAAGTATTTTCCTTGTAAACTGAACAGCATTTCACAAAATTTGATGGAAACTTCTTGAAAGTTGTTATAATCACAAGTATCTATTAAGGTTTCCATATCTAGTTTAGCAAACACAAAGATTAAAATTTTGCTCATTTTCCTAATTCTTTACCAAATCAAGTAGTTCTGTGAAATGTGTGTAATTTTCAAGAGAAACGTAGTCAGAGTAAGACTTTAGAATCTAATAATCATCCTATAAAAGTTTCAGAGTTACCAGTAGTTAAAAGCATTTTACTGTGTTGCATTTTTTGGTAGTTGTGTGTGTGTGCGTGTTGTTTAGACTGCCCTGCACACACAAAGAAATGTGAGCTAGAGTACCCTACACTCTTTTTATCTATTTTAACCCTGTTTCAAATCCAATTAAGTGTCTCTGCCTGTAAGATCTCACTGTGTCTCCTTTTACTGAACTATGCGCCTTAATGATCGATTTTTATATATTCTGGCATTCCCTGATTATTTATCAAGACAAACTGGGATGAATGCTCTGTGTGGTCTATCCAGTAACTAATCTGTTTCTGGGAACAGGTTGGTGATATATCATTGAAGTTCTCAGGATCTGAAATTCTCCAAGCTATATACACCTCTTCTTTAATTAACAAATTAAGTTATTCCCTAAAATTGGACTCTTTTTCTCCTTCTAGGTGACATTGTATAGATTTAAATTCCAAGAACCACTGTTACAGCCAGAAAAGATAAATCTGTTCTTTTCCAAAATCAGAAAATGTACATTAAGACTGACTTTGATGATTTGGAATTTGTGCTGTTAAGAGATTATCTCCCAAATTGTACATTCAGCCATGTAGCTACTTTTTAGTTGTGTTTTAATGACTAAATTATTTTAAGTGGTTTTAAAAAGTGGGTCAGTTTTCAGAACTGCCTAGTAAAATATCTTGAACGATTAGTGTCTTATTTCTTCAAATTATTTATGTGTTATTAAATTTTGGGTATTTTCATACATTTTTAAATTAAGATAATCACAGAAATAATTTAGGCCTTTAAGTTACATATTAAACCAGTAGGACAGAATTTGAATTGCAGCACTTGTTAAAATACTTTCACCGTTTTTATTTTAATAATATATCATGGGACACTATTTTCTTACAAACTAAGAAATGTTCTAAACAAATATAGTAAGGACAGAACAGCAGTAACTGAGATTAAATTAGATTACATAAAGTACATGTGTTGTCAATGAGCACTTACTACTTAATATGAGTTTGAAATCCTATGAGAAAATACTATTTTCCAAGTAAGGAAGTAACTCTTTGTTTTAGCTATCTTGAATTCTAATGAAGAATAACTAAATGTTTTACCATTGATTTTGTTTTTAATGGACATGTTCTGGAATATCATTTAAATTAAAATGACTGGAGTGTTCTTTTTTTCTTCTTTCTTTCAGGAGCTTCCATTGCTGAAAACTACTTAGAAATAGAAGGAATGGCTAACTGTCTCCCATTCTATGGCGTAATGGATTTAAAAGAAATTCTTAATGCTATATTAAACAAAAATGCAAAGGAAGTTTATGAATGTAGGCCTCGAAAAGTGATAAGTTATTTGGAGGTACGTATTATTAAGTTATGTAGTTTGAGCTAGGACATAAAGTAGTAAGTTGTTTTTTAAAATTACGATTTCAAATTATTAACAAGGTTCATTCCCTATGCTTAAACATCAGAACAACTGTGAGGATGGTGTAGGACCAGGCAGTGTGTTGTTCTGTAGTACGTGGGGCCGCTTTGAGTGGGAACGGACTTGACAGCACCCAACCACTACAACAACAACCAGGTTCAAAGTATTAAACAATTATTACAAGGTTTATAATTCAAATAAAATATTTGCACAGAAGTGATAGTGTTTAAAATTGTATATTCTGAAGTGTATCATAGTGTATTTAAGTCTTGGGTTCATATTGAAAAAGATATTTGTAATTGTGTTTGTTTGTTAATCTCCATAATCAGTCACCTTAGAAGCAATTCAAAATTGTTCCTTTTTTCCATATACCATAGTTTTTTTACACATTAATGCTTAGGTGTGTACATTTGCTTGGGGAATGTTGTTTGTTGGTTTGTTTTGCAAATAATGCAGACCAGTTATTTCTTGGTTTCTTATATGTGTTATATGCACTATATGTGTGGGCACATTAAGTGGAAAATACTATACTTACCTGGAAAGAACAGGAATATTCTCAGTCTTGATCTCTTTTAATAGTGTTATGTTGCTCACTAGTTTTCTAAGACTGTCCAACGCAAATAAGGACTGCAAAAATGGATTTAAATCATTAATTTAAAATTAAATAATAGTGATGGGGAAGATGATAAAATGCCTAAGTAGAGATAAAGCAATAGCAACTGTCTCCCAAATTTATATTTTTGAAGTAATAAGCATTGGTATTTTAGACCAGAATTCTAATATAATTTATTTTATTTTAAACTAGCCATTTTTGCTTAGAATGTAATCATAATATATCTATGGCATTCTGAGCACCAGAATTCCTCTGCAGGGAAGTCCACTCTTTGCCCTTTCAGAAAAATATAGCCAGTAATTTTGTAAATCTTCAGGAACTTTGTCTAATGGACATTCCTAGCATATTATGGGGCAATGTAATGATGAGTTTCTTCAGACTTCAAAGGAATCTTTTCTCATGAAAGTTAGTGAGTTTTAAAAACACACAGACTCACACAAAAGTTGAGGTAAATGTGTACAGTGCTTTGTGTACTGAATCTGGTAATCCAAAAGGAATGCAGGATGCTAAAGATAGTATCTTAGAAATGTCTTACTTTAGAGTCTAACTTGGGAAGAATGACAGAAGTGCTGGTGAGCCAGGTGAAAAATGACTGGTTGCAGAGGCTAAAGGTCAAAAATGAAGAAAAAGAACAGATTTTATTAGAATAAAGGAGGAGAAGATTTTGATGAAAAGAGAGGGGGTGTGGTTATAAAGAATGTTAATATTCAAGAGCTCTCAAATAAATTTGAATAAATAAATCTAAGAAGCAGCCGACCTTGTTAGTTGGCTATCTAAATACAAATCTGATCCTTTTATCTTAGTAGACAGATTACTTACCAGAAATATAACCATTAGCCCATATAACCATGGCAACAGCAAGTCATCTTGATTCTGCCTTCAAGTCTTATCAGGAGTCTTTCTACCTCCATCCATATTTACGTTTATCATTGTAGTCAAAGCCTCTCTCCTGGCCTGTAGTGATGGTTACAGGCTCCCTGCTTTTGTATCTGCCTCAAACCATTATTCGCACAACCAGCAGACTGAGTGTCATACCCTTGCTTACAAACCTCTGGTTACTTCCTGTGCATTCAAAATTGCTTTTTCTATCCTAAGTCCGTGGCCACCTAGAAGGACCGATAGGATTTGGCTTATCTTGCTCATTTTTTTTTATTTAATTGTTGGGCCTGATTCACACTGGAAATTCTATTCTTTCTTCCGTATTTAAGGTGAAGCTTAAATGTCACTTCGAGGAAACCTTTCCGAAGTACCAAATCACCAAACCTTCATTTTTCGCACTGTTACTTTTGACTGTTTTTCCTACTTTGCCCTCGTATGCAGCTTTACAAGAGTCAGGCTTTTGTTTGTCCTGCTCTCTGCTGTGTCCCAAGAGCCTACTCTTGACTAGCAGATAATCGGTGCTTCTTAAATATTTTCTGAGTGAATGAATAATAATGTAACACATTTTCTATTTTCCTTTTTGCAGATAACATGTTTTCTTGCTTCAGGGTATGTCACTGTAAAATGTGTGCCATTATCTTCACAGGGAGAAGCAGTGCGGCTTTGTAGACAGCTACCTATGTACTTTTCAAAAGAGGACGTCCTCGATGTTGTCCAGAGAATAAAGGACCAGTTTGGAAATGACGATAAAGGCTGTGTTCATGGTCGCCCATTTTTTCATCATTTAACTCATCTTCCAAGAACTCTTGATTAACTGTGTTTAAAGAAATGACTTGAAATTGGTTTAATCAGAAGATACTTTGAGTCCGTTTTAAACCATCTTTGTATTACCATGTAGTAGACACTTTATAAAGAGGAATACAATGGCTTAGATAATGAAAATACCTTGTTTTCAAAAATAGTTGAAAATTTAAATACACAAAATAAAGGATTTTTCAAGAACTAGTCTTAATAATCAGTTGCAGACTTTATATGGGAAAATATGTAATGTTCTTGTATGATTGATTTACAAGGTCAACTGTGCAAGGACAAATCACATATCACATTAACAGACTAAGCTGATATAGCTGGCAGAAATTGTCTTTAAAGAAGACAAGAAGTTGGAAAAGGGAAACAAAAAAAATTTAGAGGGGGAAAAATATACAGCTTCCATCTTAGGAGTAATGTATATTATATACATCTCATACTAAAATGAATGGGTATTGAGGTAACATTTTGAGAACATGGGAGGCTGTAGGGTTGTAACAAATTTTAGATTAACCCTTTCATGACCAATGGGACTTATAGTGCCCACCCAAATTTTCTGCTTTGGATTTACTACACTGCTAACCCACTCTCAGGGCATGCTGCCATCTGGTGGGGTGTATAGGATGGAATCTGGAGAAACGGGCCTCATCCCATCATCCCCAGCACCAGAAATCCCTCAGGGCGTACGAGGCTCAGACAAAAAACAGTGATCCTCAGGGTAGTCAAAACAGTCAACAGCAGACACACAGATAAATGGAATAGAATTGAGAACCTAGACATAAAGCCATCCACCTTTGGACAACTCATGTTTGGAAAAGGGCTAACATTAAAAGTGGAAGAAATATTCTTAATGAATGATACTGGCAAAACTGGATGTCCATTTGCAGAAAAAGGAAACAAGACCCACATCTCACACTACATACAAAAACAGAATGGATCAAAAGACCAAAATCTAAAAACAGGGAAAAAATTAGGAGTCCTAATACATGGCATAAATACACTCTCAAACATAACTGAAAACAGTGGAAGGTGAACTAGATATCTGAGACCTCTTAAAAATTAGACAGTGCTTTGAAAGACCTCAACAAAATAAACCTACAGACTTTTTTTGCCAATGACAACAAAAAGGACTCACTTAAAATTTACTGAAAACTTAAACACCCACAAGAAAATAATCCAATTTAAAAATCAGCAGAGACAACTCACCAAATACGACATTCAGGTGGCTGATACACAATGCTCATAATCATTAGCCATTAGCTACAAGTTAAAACAATAGGATATCATCTCCATAATTAGCAAAGTTCAACCGTAAATGCTGGCTGGGGGATAGAAAGATGAACTATCAAACACTTGGTGGGACCAGAATGGTGAAACCACTGAGAAGCATGGTGCTTCCTTAATAGCATGTAGCCCAGTAAGCTTACTACTTGATAAACTAAAAGGTCTTCAAAAAGTTTGGGAAACTTGAGATTAAGAGATAACAATATAAACTTTAATTCTCAATAGAAAGATGATCAAGCTGAAGACACTTGCAAGTGATGATTCAAGCCACCACATTACAAGTGATCATACACGTCTATCCCTAGCGGACTGAGGGTCCTGTGTATTTAGTGATGTCAGTGCAGTCTTGTTCACATTAGTAACAGCAGAACAGTGGGTGTCCCTTAAGGACTGTAAAGATAAGTCATGCCAGAAGCAAACACTGCTATGAGTCCTTGTGGACTGAGACCCTACAGGGGAGGGCAGAACTGCCCCTGGAGGTTTCTGAGACTCACCACAAGATAGAAAGCCTAATCCTTCTCCCTCAAAGAGGGTGGTGGTTTCAAACTGCTGGCCTTAGGATTCGCAGTCCAACGAGTAACCACTACACCACCAGGGCTCTTAAGATTAGAAGTGCCATATCTAGACCAAGGTGGATCCCAAGGGATTTCTCATCAAAACTTTCCAAATTGGACCTATTTGGAGAGTGGACTTAGCAGGAACATTATCGTGGAGCACACTTTTCTTCTAAAGCTTTGATTAACTTTCTCAACAACAACAAAAAACCTCAATAAATGGGTGTTTGGTTTTCTAATCCTCCAGAAACAAGCAAAATGTTTTTGGCTTTCCAGAAAAACGTCATAGCCTGTTCCCTTGACTGGTCAGATTTTGCTTTGACTGCTACTTCTAGCGGTTTGTTTTACTGTGCTGTGTCTTCACTATCCTGGTAACCCCATGTTTCATAGTTATAAGAAATGATTCCTGATCTTGAAACCGCTTGTTGAAAATTTTCCTAGAAAACTGCTCTTGTCTGCAGCTGATCTTGGCTTAACAGTTTTGGCATTTATTGAGTGGAAAGTTTGCTCAACTTTTAACTTTTCAGTCAGAATTGTGTTAGCTGAACCAATTGGGATGTCTTTGGTGTTGGTTATTATCTGTGCGGTTAATCACTGGTATCCTTCAATTAGAACAAGGACAAAATTGTTTCCTCAAAAATTAATGTGGGGGATACTTACCTGGCAGGGGAAATACCATGATCACGAAGGTGGTTTTCCCAGGGCGAGGCTTATCCATTGCACTCCGGGTGTGCTGACCCCTGCGGTTTCCTCAAATGTGGGAAACTCGACTGCATAATTTGTGGTAGTGGGGGACTGCGTTCGCGCTCTCCCATGGAAAAAAATAATGTGGGTGATCTACTGTTGCGGAGTTTATCTTGAACATCTACTCATCCAGTCTTAAAACAATCTATCCATTTGCTTCTTTAAATTGGATTATTTCTTCTTTCTTTGGGACATTGTCCTCAAAAACTTTTTCTAAAGTATCCGTGATCTCACCATTCTTATACTTAAGATCCGGCATGAATTTGATATGTCCTTCAATTTTAGCAGAATTCCTGTTGCTCTGATAGGGGCTTTTTTCAAATGTCTCGTCTTTATTATTGCCTCAGGATAGATTCTGTTAAGGCATGTTAAAATAAAAATTAAAGTTTATTTTGGTTCAAGAAAAATTGAAATCCATGCAGTTTTCACAATATGCATTTTCCACGAGCTTATAAAAGACTTCTCAGATATGCTAGAGAAGTAAGAGCCAGGACATAAATATGTGCACAATCATGTTCATCAAGAAAACATGGAAATAATATATGGTAGTGCATAAGTATGGTATATCTCTGAAGGAATACTATGGAAGATGAAAGAACAATGAATGTATGAAAGACCCCATAATATGGATGAACCTCAAGGATATTATGTTGAGTGAATTTAAGTCAATCACAAAATTACAAATAGTGTATGGGAAGACGCTTATAAAAAGTCAAAAGTGTTCCACACTAAGAATATTTCTTTTATGTTTACTAGGAGTGGGAGGATAAACCCCAAAACCCACTGCCATTAAGTCAATTCTGACTCTTAAGACCCCCTATACGTTTTCTGAGTCTTTGTAAATCTTTATGGGAACAGATAGCTTCATCTTTCTCCAGTGGAGTGGCTGGTGGATATGAACCACCAATCTTAAGGTTGGCATTCTAATGAAAATCTGACAGCACCAAAAAGTGAAGGCAAAGAGAGACTCTTGGGAGGGGCACAAGAGTTAAAGGCAGTAGAGTTAAATATGTATATATGTAATTATATACATAATCCTATAATAACACACTGAGTGGACGCATTGATAGACATCGCTGGATGGGAAGGAGAATGGGCAGTATATACATTGGTTTGACAGGATATTTCTACAGAAGAATTTACCTGTGCTGAAAATATATCCATGAATTTAGTAGATCATACAGGGCCCAGAGTTATGAAAGCTTCTTAGTCATAACCTTGAGGGAATGAGTCACTAGGCCTGGGGTCTTAAAAGGTCATGATTGGCCATCTGCAACTGTCTCATCTGGAACAAAGAAAAGTGAAAAATAAAATAATTACTATGTAATGGACTATAAGAACGGAATAAGATGGTGCCTAGCTACCACTACTACCTACTCTGAAAGGGATCTCATTAGAACACTCTGAATAAAGTGAGAGAAAAACTCAAAGCCATAAAAAAGAAAAAAGGGGTTAAAAAAAAAAAGTTAAATGGCCAGAGACTGCAGCAAAGGTAGAGACTGATTAAGCCATGTTCATAACTTTTCCTCCTGTATGCTCCCTGTATACTGAGACGGGTGGAATCTCCAACCAGGGCTGTTAACTGAACTCACCCGTGGTTCAAATTTTACTTGAACAATAAGGGGAACACTGATACTAGGGAGGTATGCGTTCTTTTGGATAGTGAACCATTTGAGATAAAAAGGGCAGCATTTGTACAAGGACAAAGTTCAGAAGGGTTGGAAGAGGAGGAACAATGGAAAAAGGAAATAGAGAAAGTAGGCAAGTTATAGTACATTTGGGGGTTTGTAATCAATGACATGAAAACAAATATCCGTGAACTGAAGTGTTCTGTAAATTTTCACCCAATTCACAATAAAGTTTTTTTTAATGGTTCCACAGAGATAACTGCAATAGTGGTGACCTATAAGTAGATGCTTAGGTAGGTATGCAAGCTGAACAGGTGTGGAGACAGAATGGGAATGGACCTACAAATATATATAGATTTGACAGGATATTTATATACGTATATTTACCTTTGCTGCATATATCCATGAATGTGGTGGAGCATACAGGAGGCAAATTTAAGAACATACCTTAAACATAACCAAACTCCTAAGGGAATGAGTCACTGTAGCTAGGGAATTGGGGCCATAGTCTCAGGGGATACCAAGTTCATATAGTTTATAACGTAACATAATTCACAAAGCCAATGTTCTATATTCTACTACGTGAATAGCACCTCAGGTCACAAAAGCTTATGAGCAGCTATCCCAGGTGCACCTATTCTGTCCAGAGGAAAGAATAATGAACATCAAAAGACATGGAAACAGTCCAATGGTCTAATGTACCATGCAGACGTCCATCTCCACAACATGAGCCCAAAAGGATTGGATGGCGCCCAGCTACCACTACCAACTGCTTTGAAAAGGATCACTTAAGACAGTGGTTGCCAACCTTCCTAATGCCGACACCCATAACTGTAATTATGCTACTGTTATGAATTGGACAACACCTGTGAAAGGGTTGTTCAACCCCCAAAAGGGTCGTGACCTACAGATTGAGAACCACGGACATAAGATCTTGTATAGAGTGGAAGAAAAATGTGTACCAAAACTCAAAAACACAAGAGAGACCTGGCATACTGGTCACTAGGCCCTTAGACACCCTTCAAGTCTAGAACTAAACTCATCTGTGTGGCAAAATTATCAACCACTTAAGACCAAAAGAGAAGCACTTACCTAATAATACATTCCGAAGGTTAGGAAAGAGGAAGAGAATCTGGAAACACAGTGTTAGTACATTGAGGGGATTGCAATGGAGGAGTTAAAACAAAATGTGTATGAATTACAGCATGTAAGATTGATGATCTCCCCTGTAAACCTTCACCTAATTCATAATAAAATGTTTTAGTTAAGCATTGGTATTAGGTTTTCAGTTCATATGTGCACAGGTTTATTCCCAACAAGACATGTTTTAATGTGCCTCTGTGCATGATTACAAACAAATTCTCTCAGAAGGTGTTTTTGTGTGTGTGTGTGTGTGTGTGTGTGCGCGCGCGCGCGCCATAGGGGGAAAAAACCTACAATTTTGAGATCAAAGCTAACATCAAATTTTTAAGAAAATTCAAGTGGACTTCAAAGACGAGCCTAGGATAATTAGCTAACGCCCACAAAGCAATGGAAGCCGACCTTAGACTTACCATTGATATGATAGCTACTGAAGTGGGATCACATATGGTTCGGCATTTTTCATGAGGAAGAGAGTATCTTGGTCTCAGTAAAACAAAACAAAAGAACTTCTATCTTCAGGAGTGACAAAAACATTCCAAAACTTCAAATAGCTCAGAGTCTTTGAAATCAATGAAGACAATTATCTGGAATGAATTGTAACCTGGAATGAGTTTTACCAATGTAATCCAGAGAGCAAAGTTCAATCAAAACTGGTTTCCCTGGGATTGGCTGGGCCAGTGAAATTCAAGGCAGAGAGGCCAGCTCCGAAGACTATGGTGGCTATTGGCTAGAATGATTTAGTCTGAATTGGGTGTTCCAAATGGTTAACGAGCTCTGCTCCGAAACCCAAAAGGTTGGCTGTTGGCGTGCACCCGGCCTTGGAAGAAAGGGCTTCGTTGCTATTGACTTCTGAAAAATCAATCAGCCTTTGAAAAACTTGATGGAGCACAGAAGTGCGCAGGCACACACCACCATGAGTTAACTGGATAGCAACTTTCTTCACTGAGGCCTGAGCCCTGTCCAATCAGGTCAGTGGTGAAAGCAGAAGCCTTAACATCTACTCGTTAGAGGGTCGGTCGGCTTGGCCTGGGACGGGCACATCCAGCTTGCACAACACGTTCAGAACTGTAACTACGTAGATGGACACGAATCCCGCGGCTCGGGTGTTTCACCACTGCTACACTGTCTGTGGCATGGCCTGTCAGAAATACAGGCCTTCCTCAAGAGTCATATGGGTCCGTATTGTGGGGCGGGCAAGGGTTACAGTATAAAAACTCACGGATGTGGGACCAACGGTATTCTTCAAACAAATCCGCCTGGGATTGCCCAGTTTTCAAAAGGAGTCTGCAGGGGTGGAGGTGATGCCGCAATTGCTTTTTCTGCGACTGATGCTCCTGGCAGGGGCAGGGGTGGGGAGCCTAAGGCCTCGGCGGAAGCCAACTCGGGCTTCTGAAGGCCCTGGGCCAGGACACATGACCTTTAACCCCACGCCAACGTGTGCGCATGCGCCGTCAAGGACGCCGTCACCGCCTCCGTGGCCGTCGCGCCTCTGGACAAAATGGCGGGAGGAGGTGGTGGTGAAGGCAACACCCGTACCCTGCAGAGGGCAGTAATGGCGGCTACCGACTCGCAGGTGGGCTCTGGAGGCTGGCAGTTGGAGCTTTGAGGTGAGCTTCGCATGTCCAAGGAGAGGAAAGCGCCACCTTCGCCTGGGGGTGTTAGAAGCCTGGGTCTAGCTGAGGGAAGTCTCGGGGTGAAGCCCTAAAGGGGCCCTGGAGGCCCAGGGCCTTGCTTGGCGTGGCATACACTCGTTACTCCGCGGGCTGCCACCCAAGCCGTGTGGGCCAGGCGGTCAGTCCGTCTGCGGGGCTGGAGCCCGAAGGGGAGCCTCGGCGGCCTCCAAGTGCCTGTGACTTTTCAGGATTTGAATGCGCTGGAAAATACTGCGTCTGAATTCAGATTGGTGTTCACCTCGGGTCCGGGGTTCTCTGAGATGTCGGCTAGGTTTCTAACCACTCCCCGTTGTTTCAAATCAGAAGGATTACTAGCCATCCCATCACCTACATTTCTTAACTAGGAGAAAAATGTGGCTCATTTTCCCCCGATCCAGTTGCTTGACTCATCTCTATAATTATTTGGGGTGGGGGTGCTTTGTAGTCATTTTTTTAAAGTGGGGCATGAGACTTCTAAGTAAATTTTGGCTGGGATTTGCCTTGAAAAATTGAAAATATATTCCCCCTTCCACAGCAGATGTTGGAAATGCCTGAATGTTGACAGATTAACTTGAATACCCAAGTTGTAAAACAAGTGCATACAGTGATGAAACAAAATTATTGAAATGAACTAGAATTATTCTTGGAATTGGACATTCTGGATTAGTTTGGACAAATAAGTGTTCACGAATTCACTCAGATGATTTAATAATTATAATTATTATACATCATCATAATAAGGAGCACACATAGGTCAAAATAGAAACCAAGGCTGATTTATTGATTTGACTGAATGCATAAAACTGACCACTCTTACCAGTTCTACCTCAAATATTGTTTAATCAAACAAAGGTAAATATTTAAAACAAAATCATAAACGTTAATACAAAGCCACATTAAAAATGACGGGATTATTTCAAGGTATATGAATATGAATTATCAAAGTTACCTTATTATAGATTGCTTGGTGTATCTTACCCAAACTTTAGAAATATATCCTTCAAATTAGGTTTTAGTGTTTCCTGTAATACTAGCAACACACTTTTTTTATTAATCACTTTATTGGGAAATCTTACAGATATTATAACAATCCATAATTTAGTTAGATCAAGCATACTTGTACAATTGCTGCCACCATCTGTTTCAAAACGTTTTCTTTCTTGAACTCTTTGATATCAGTTCCCCTTTATACATTCTCTCCCTGATTCTACTCCCCAGGAACCCTTTTTGTTATATATCATTATTATTATTTTGCCATACCTCACACCATCCAATGTGTCCATTCACCTCCAATTCTGTTATCCATTCTCCTCAAATGGGGTTATATAGTCATCTTTGCTGTCAGCTCCCGCTTTCCCCCTTTCCGTACCCTCAGGGAATCATTACTCTAATTACTGTTTCTGAAGGGTTATCTATCTTGGTTTTCATGCATTCAGTGATCTTAATCATACAAATAAGCATATGCCATTTTAACAAGATTAATGAGGGAAAACTAAGACCATAATAGTAAGGGGAGGAAATATTAAAGTACTGGAGGATAGCTATACTGCACCCTGGATATATCATCCTATCCATGTGCCCCCCCAAAATCAGAAGTCTATAATTGGGATTCCTCAGGGACTTTGTGGCTTTGCACCCATTGCTGATCTGTTGCACCCCCCTCCGATTTGCCCGTGTGTGGGCACACTCCCTGAACTATACCTTCAGGGATGTCCTTTGTAACACTGTCAGCTAGGGAGGGCATGTCCTGTCTTGAGTTGAGGTTGGTTCTGCAATCATCTCTGTGAATAAGCTGCTCTGAACAGGAATGTTGCCCTCAAGGATTGGTGTCCCGGAATGAAGTATGCTCTCTCTCCCCCTTGCCTGTGGAGACATAAACAATATCTTCCTCTTGAATGGATTAGTGCCCTGGCTCCCCCGTTGCCATATTTTTTTCTTCCCCTACCTCTCTGGGCTGTAAGAGCATATGGTGGAGTGGGTGGGCTGGGATATGATGTCTTTCAGCACAAGTGCTATTTGCAATTTTTCCAGTGTTTTTTGTGTTTGGTTTTTGATGCATTGTTGGGTTTGGTTTAGCTTTTGCCAGTGTATTTGATCCTCTGCCCAAGAACTGTGCTATGTGTGTGTTCTACCCTATGCCCAATCTTCTTTTAGAACTTACCTCGGTGGACTCATGTTTGACTTACCCTGTTGTGCTTAGCTAACTTCACAGCATAATATTCTCCAGCTCTTTTAATGAGACGACGTGCTTCATCTTTTCATTACTGTTTTTTAGGGATGCCTAGTACTTCATTGTGTGTACATAGCAGAATTTTTAATCCCTTCATCTCTTGATGGGAATTTAGACTGTTTCCAATTCTTTGTGATTGTGAACTGAGTATCAGTGAACACTGGAGCACTGATACCTGGTCGTGGTCTGTTCTTATTTCTTCTGGGTATAGGCCCAGTAGTGAGTGGGTTGCTGGGTCATAAGACAACTCAATTTCTATCTGTTTTAGGTATCACCAAATTACTTTTCACAGTGGCTATAGGAATTATCACCAGCAGTGAATGAGAGTTCCTATCTCACCAGACTTCCTTTAACATTTGAGCAACACACCTCAACAGACCCATAAAAATAGAAGAAATAGATATGGTTATCAAGAAACTACCAATGAAAAAAACTTCTAGACCAGAAGGCTTCACAGGAGAATTTTACCAAACATTCAGGGAAGACCTGACACCAATCCTCCACAAATTATTCCAGAGCATAGAAAAAGATTGCAAACTCCCAAACTCATTCTTCGAATCCAGTATAACTGTGATACCCAAACAGGCCAAGAATCACAGGAATAGAGAACTATAGGCCAATATCTCTAATGAACATAGATGCAAAAATCCTTAATGACATATTGGCCAATAGAATACAAAAGTATGTAAAACATATTATCCATCTTGATCAGGTGGGATGCATTCTAGGGATGCAGGAATGATTTAACATTTGAAAGTCCACTAATATTGACCACATTGATAAGAAAAAGGATAAGAATCACGTGACAATATCAATAGATGTAGAAAAGCATTTGACAACATCCAACACCCATTCCTAATTAAGACACTCAAGAACATAGGAGTGGAAGGGGAATTCCTCATGTTAGTACAAGCTATTTACAAAAAACCCAATAGCCAACATTAAAGTCAATGGAGAAAAGACTAAAACAATCCCACTGACAAAGGGGACCAGGAAAGGATGTCCCTTGCCCCCATTTCTTTTCAACATCGTACCAGAGGTCCAAGCTAACAACATAAGGTAGTCGAAGGACTTTAAAGGTATCTGCCTGGGAGAGGAGGAGGTGAAACTAATGCTATTTGCAGATGACATGATTCTATACATTGAAAACCCTGAAAGATCCACAACAGGAGTACTGGCAGTGATAGACGAATACAGAAGAGTGGCAGGATATAAGATCAACAAACAGAAGTCTGTTGGTTTGCTGTATACATCAGACAAGACCACGGAAATGGAGATCAAGAGGGCAGTACTCTTCCTAATAGCCAAGGACAAACTAAAATATCTAGGGATATATATATATATATATATATATATATATATATATATATCCAGAAAAACAAAAAACACAAGGAAAACTATAGAACCTTACTACAGGAAACCAAGAGACCTCTACAAATGGACAAATATCCCATCCTCGTAGATTGGAAGACTCAATATAGTAAAGATACCAGTCTTATTTGAGGCACTATATAAGTTTAATGCTATTCTGATTCAAATACTAAAAACCTTCAAAGAATTGGAAAACCTGATCACCAATTTCATATGGAGAGGGAAGAAGCCCAGAATTAGCAGAGAACTCCTCAAGAAGAATAACAAAGTAGGAGGGCTCATCTTCCCTGACTTTAACGTGTACTGTCCTGTGGTGCTGGGATAGTGACAGATACTTAAATCAATGGAGCAGAACAGAAAACCCAGAAATTAAACCACCAGCAAATAGACAACTGATTTTTGACATGGTCCAAGAAACATCAAGTAGGAGGTGAATGCCCTCTTAAATAAGTGGTGCTAGAAATAATGGATAGCTACCTATAGAAAAAAGAAACAAGGCCCTTTCCTCACTGCATGCACAAGATCAAAGTCTGTGGTTCACAGACTTCGAAGTAAAACCCCAAACTATCAGGACCATCAACAAAGGAATTGGGACAAACCTAAGAACCTTGGTGCAAGGAATACATAGTCTAACCATAACAGGGAAGAGTACACACACAGATAAAACTGAAATCGACAAATGGGATATACTAAGGACAAAACACCTGTGTGTGTCAAAAGAGTTTACCAAGAGGGTAACAGAACCCACAGACTAGGAGAGGAGTTTTAGCAATGAAACAACAGACCAAGGGCTTGTTACTAAAATCTACAATACTCTTCTAGCCTACAAAAAGAAGAAAACAGTTAACTCCTGAGGAAGTGTGCAAAAGACTTGAACAGAAATTTCAATAGGAAGGAGACCTGAGTGGCCAATAAACATGAGAGAATGCTCCAGATCATTAGTCATCAGAGAAATGCAAATTAAAACAACTATGAGATACCACCTAACACCCTTGAGAATAGCCAAAATCAGAGAGCAACAAATGTTGGAGGGGATGTGGCAAGATAGGAACCCTCCTCTACTGCTGGTGGTCTTGTAGATACATAAACCTTGTGGAAAGCCATCTGGTAATATTTAAAGTGAATAGAAATTGAGTTACCTTATGACCCAGCAATCCCTCTACTGGGCATATTCCCAGAAGAGGTAAGAAATAGACCACGGCCAGCCGTTTGTGCCCCATGTTAATTGCGGTGCAATACACAATTGCAAAAAATTAGAAACAACCTAAATTTCCATTGATTGATGAGTGGATTAGAAAACTCAGGCACATACACACAATGGAGCACTATGCATCACCAAAAAGCACTGCTGGTTGCATGAAGCACCTTGTCTCGGGACGATTTGGAGGAAATTATGCGAAGCAAAGTTGGCCGATCACAAAAGGACAAGTACAGCACAAGCCCACTGAGGTAAGTATAATCAGTACAGTAGGTATAGAAGAAAAGCCACTTGTCTCACAGTATATGAGTTGAGGTCCAGGTAGTTGAGTAGGAAACAGGCTAAAACCAAGGATGTACATGTCATTCCAACACAAAGAAGGAGAAATAAGGACAAGCATGTACATGCCATTCCAACATTAAGAAGGGGAAAAGGGAAAGAGGAGAAAAGGGATAAAAAGAGGGAGACAGTGGCACTGGGGGAGCAGGGTATTGTTTATGTCTCCACAGAAAAGAAAGTATGCATACAGACACCACCACGGTGCACCAAACCTTGAGTGCAGCGATATCATATAGAGCAACTCATGACCACAGAGGGGCTACAGGGCCAGCCCTAATCAGAGCCCAAATGACCCCTTCCCTAGCAGTATATGTTACAGAGGACAAAACTAAACCTACAGGTTGGGGAGAGGGGTAGCCTGTCACACCCATCAAGAAGTAAACTGAGAAGGATAAAGAAAGAGCGAGGGACTGGACTCTATACTGGCACACTAAGCCCTGAAGATGTCTCTGCATAGAGTTGCTAAGGCACAGAGAGGACTGTAGGGCAGACAACAACTTGAGATATGATGTCCCGTAGCTGGGGCTAGAGGACAATATTGGTGACAAACAGTGGAGTATGGGTCAGGTCTGACCACCCCCACAGTGGGGCAAACCAAGAAGGGAACATAACAGATCAGCAATGGGAGCAAAGTACAGCCACAAAACCCCTGAGGAGCCCCCAAAATAGACTTCAGGCTAGGAGGGTCAGTTCCTGGAACCACCCATAATGGTCAGTAGACAGATCTGGAATTATGTATACTTTTTCCTTTTTATTTGCTAGTTATTATTTTTTTCTGTTTTTATTCAGTTTTTGGTTTTCTTTTTGTTTTGTCTTGATTTTTGTTGATTTGCCTACCTATATAAGATAGACCTAGGAAGCAAGCTTGAGGAGAAAGCAATGAGACTGATGGTTTGGGAAGGAACTGGGAGGAGGCAGGGCAAGGGAATGTTGAGCAAACAATGCCATAGACGGGAGCAACTAGGCAATTAAAATCAACAACAAAGAGGATGTAGAGATCCTGAGGGCGGTGGAGCAAGAACAATCTAGCTGAGAGGAATTACTAAGAGGCAGAAGAAGGTTGTGTAATGGAAAGGATGAAGGTAAAAGGAAATAGGAAAGATGTAGGAAGCAAAGTTATAGATAGAAGTATAAACATAGGTGTGTCCATATGTAAATACATTAATAAAATAGAGGTCTTGGGCTAGGTATATGTGTATATATATGTATGTGTGTGTGTATGTATATATATATATATGTGTGTAGCAATACATCGAGGTAGTAAATGGACTTTGGACATCTGCTCAAGCCCTCCCTGAATGCAAGAACACTTTGTTCTAACAACCTCGCATTCTGTAATGTGCCCTTCCGGCACAATTGCTGAAGAACAACATGGGTGTACAAGCAAATGTGTTGAAGAAAGCTAATGCTGCCCGGCTATCAAAAGATAAAATGTCTGCGGTCTTAAAAGCTGGAAGCTAAATAAGCAGCCATCTAGCAGAGAAGCAACAAACCCACATGGAAGAAGCACACTACTCTGTGTGATCATGAGGTGTCAATGGGATCAGGTAGCAGGCATCAGAAAACCCCAAATAAATAAACACACATTAAAAACATACTGCTGAGAAAAAGGGGGGGTCTGAGCAGAGACCCAAAACCTATCTGTAGACTATGGGACATCTCACAGAAGGGTCACAAGAAAGGGATGAGTCAACTAGGACACAGTATAGCACCGATGAAACACAAAATATTCCACTGGTTCCTTGAGGCTTCTTCACCCCCCAGTATCATGAACCCAGGTCCTGCCTTTCACTGTGGGCTAGACCAAAGCATGCACACTGGTACAGATATGAGCTCATGACACATGATGGAGTCTAGATGAGATAAGCCCCTCAGGAACAGATACTGGAATAGTGATACCAAGAGGGCAGGAGGAAGGTGGGGTAAGGAAGGGAGGAAAGGGGAATTCATCTCTATTACACATAAAGAGCCTGCACCCCCCTCCCCCCCCCCCCACACACAGGGAAGAAGAACAGAAACTGAGGGAAGAGGGATACATTGGTAGTTGTTAAGATAAGAAAGTAATACTTTATAATCTATCAAGGGTCATGAAGGTTAGAGTGGGGTTGGGAGGGAAAAAAGGAGCTGATAGCAAGGGCTCAAATGTAAAATAATGATGGCAACATGCAAATACGCTCGCTGCATTATATGTATGGATTGTTAGAAGAGCTGTAAGAGTCCTCAAGAAATTGATGTTAAAAAAAGAAAAAATGAGGCAAGATCATCAATTGCTCATCTTAAGAAAATTAAAATAAGTCCATGAGAGCCAAACTCTTGAATATATCTCACTTGAATTTCAAGGACTCCTCAAGAATACATTTGACTCAGACCTGATAAGCTGTGTGATGATGTCACGAACATCAAAGAAAGCAAGAGCTCATTAAAAAGTCAAGAAAGAAAAAAAATGTAAAAAGTCAAGAAAGACAGAAGGATACATATGATAGACAACTGAAAAGGAGGTGGGGAAAGGAAAAACATAATAATAAAAAAGAAATGGGTAGCAGGACCTCTGGACACTAACCCACCCAAGGGGAAGGAATTGTTTATATCTCAACAGGGAAAAATGGACCAGATTTCAACCCAGTGCTCCAAATGTGAATGCAGCATGCCAGCATGGACTGGGAACCAGGAGAGAGGTCTGAAGGGCTGGCCCCAATCCCAACTACTACGTGGACACCTGCCCCTCTCCCCAGAAGAATTTATTTCAAAGGATGGGATTGAATCGGCAGCTCCGAGAGAGGGTTCTCTGGTTGTAGAACACGGGAGCAGATGAATGGGGAGGAGGAGAGAGTGGAGCACATCTTGGCCCACCAGGTCTTGAGGACAATGTTCTGGGATTCGAGCAGCCAGTCCACAGAGAGGACCACATGGCCGGTCCCACATTGAAACATGACGGCCCTCACTGACCCATAGCCCTACAGGGCACAACACCGGAGACACATTGTAGGAATTGTGCCCAATCTGATCCCACCACATTGAGGCAAAGCACTAAGGGGGTACAACAGAACAGCAAGGGAACGGAGCGGCAAGGTCCCCAGGGAATGCTGAAAGTACACTTTGGGGTTGGGCATGGTGCCCCAACAGACTAGATTGTAAAACACTCCTCTAAAGACCAACAAACAGTCCTTGAACTAACTATAAGCTTTTCTTTCTTGTGTTTTGTTTTGTCATTGTTTTTTATATTGTTGCTTGGTTTTGCTCTGTCTTGTTTTTGTGCATTTTCTCCTCAGGTATGTCTAAATAAGATAGGGTGGATGAACAGTCTGGAGGAGAAAACAACGGGACCAACAGTTCCCAGGGGGACATGGGAGAGGGGGATGTTGGGGGTAAGGTAGTGGTGTTAACAAACCCAGGGACAAGGGAACAACAAGTGATCGAAATCGGTGGTGAGGAGGGGGTAGGAGGCCTGGTAGGGTATGACCAAGGGTAATGTAACCAAGAGGAATTACTGAAACCCAAATGAAGACTGAGCATGATAATGGGACAGGAGGAAAGTCAAAGGAAATAGAGGAAAGAGCTCGGAGGCAAAGGGCATTTATAGAGGTCTAAATAAAAGCATGTATATATGCAAATATATATGAGGATGGAGAAATAGATCTATATGTATATATTTATAGGTTTAGTATTAAAGAAGCAGAAGGACATTGGGCCTCCAGTTGAGTACTCCCTCAATGCAAGAATAACTTTCTTCTATTAAATTGGCATTCTATGATGCTCACCTTCCCAGCACAACTGCTGAAGGCAAAGCGGGTGAATAAGTAAATGTGGTGAAGAAAACTGATGGTGCCTTGCTATCAAAAGATATAGTGTCTGGGGTCTTAAAAGCTTGAAGGCAAACAAGTGGCCATCTAGCTGAGAAGCAACAAAGCCCACATGGAAGAAGCACAGCAGCCTGTGTGATCATGAGGTGCCGAAGGGGTCAGTTATCAGGCATCAAAGAACAAAAAATCATATTGTGTGCTCACCTCCTTGATATGATGGCTGAAGACAAATGGGTGCATAAGCAAATGTGGTGAAGAAAGCTGATGGTGCCCGGCTATCAAAAGATAAAGCATCTGGGGTCTTAAAGGCTTGAGGGTAAACAAGTGGCCATCTAGCTCAGAAGCAACAAAGCCCATATGGAAGAAGCACACCAGTCTGCGCTTATGGGGGGTCGAAGGGATCAAGTATCAGGCTTCATCAGACCAAAAAAAAAACATATAGTGAATGAGGGGGGGAAGTGCAAAGTGGAGACCCAAAGCCCATTTGTAGGCCACTGGACATCCCCTTACAGAAGGGTCTTGGGGAGGAGATGAGCCTGTCAGGGTGCAACGTAGCAATAATGAAACATACAACTTTCCTCTAGTCCTAAATGTTTCCTCTCCCCTCCCCCCATTATCATGATCTGAATTCTGCCTTGCAAGTCTGGTTAGACCAGAGGATGTACACTGGTACAAATAGGAACTGGAAACGGAATCCAGGGCAGATGGTACCTTCAGGACCAGGGGTGTGAGTGGTGATACTGGGAGGGTAGAGGGAGAGTGGGTTGGAAAGAGGGAACTGATTACAAGGATCTACATGTGACCACCTCCCAGTGAGACAGACAACAGAAAAGTGGGTGAAGGGAGACATTGGACAGGGAAAGATATGACAAAATAATAATTTATAAATTATCAAGGACTTATGAGGGAGGGGGGAGCAGGAAAGGAGGGGGAAAAATGAGGACCTGATGTCAGGGGCTTAAGTGGAGAGCAAATGTTTTGAGAATGATGAGGGCAATGAATGAATAGATGTGCTTTACACAATTGATGTATTATGGATTGTGATAAGAGTTGTATGAGCCCTTAATAAAACGTTTAAAAAAAGTTTCAAAAGACAGCTTTAGAATAAAATATAATGATGAAATCTGGTTAAAACACAGATTGATAGGTGCTGTGCTGAGGGTTCCTGATTCAGTAGATCTGGAATAGATCATTCATATTTCTACAAGTTCATAGTTGGTGGTGATGCTGCTGGTCAGGACAGCTACCTACTTTATGGCAAAGTTAAGCTATAGATAATTTAAGGATATAATTTTGCTCTTTGGAGAAAATGGCTTGCTTTTATATTTTTATTTCCTCCAAAGGAGGAAACTAACAAATTATAAGTGAAAATAAGGTCCTTAAGAGACACAACTGGTAGGTCAATGAAATACATAAATTTTTTAAGTAAAATATTTATTCAAATATAAGGCATTTTAACCCCATGTTTAAGAATTAATAATAACAGTATAATATAGGATTGTGGACCTTGGAGTTGTATAGCTTCCAATTTGGATTTCCTCTTCACTTGTTACTAGTTGTGTCACTAGTCTGGTTTATGGGGGAAATGGTTTATGGGGGAAATAGCTGCTTTGTAGAATTTGTCAAGATTTCAGCAAGAGGACTTGCAAATCCTAGGTACTCATGTTAATTTATTATATTTCTCTTCACCTATATCTTAAAGGAGATATATCTATATCTCATAAAAAGAAAATAATTTAAAAATGCCTTAGTCTGTCTTACAGCTAAGTAGAAAAGATGTGTATCATATTAAGTTGTTCATCATGTTAGTACCTTTAAGTTAGACATCATCTTAATAATTAGTAATTGACAATATTTCAGTGTTACAAATTTTCAGTTAATTTGCTATTATTCTAATAGAAGAGAGAAGTCCCGGTGTAGTTAAATATTTATTTTTTCTTTGGATTTGCTTTCTAATGTTGATAGCTTTACTTGGGTTATTTACAATTCTCAAACTAATAAGAGAGCATTTTGAAGGTCTACCTCAGGCAACTCTAAAAATTTATTTAAGTTTTCTGTCCTTCTTAAACTCTTCACAAGTACATTTGGAAACAGATTGCATCAACTCTTAATGACATTAAGTATCCTTTGTAAGGTATTTCATGTTCATGTTTGCAAGGTATTTCACTAAGAGATATATAAGCAAATCAATGCTTCTTCTTGTTTTGAATAAACAAATGTTTTGAGTAGGTGGCAACACCTGATAACATTCTAAGCACATTAAGTATATTAACTTGTTTAGAGAGATAGGCATTACCTGAATTATAAGTGCAGCTTCTAACCAACAACAGATCCACTTTCACTGAGTCACTTCTATTGCTTTCAACCCTATCTAGCGTTGCCAAGGCTGTACATCTTTCCAGGAGTGGGTAGTCTCATCTCCGAGGAGCAACTGATGTGTTGGACCACTGACCTTATGACCAGCAGTCTAATGTGTACCTACCTGATAGTGGCAGCAGGTCTTAGACAGTTCCCTCATTTTAGTCAGGGCATCTTCAGTTAGAAACCCAAACGTCTATGTTCTGTTTTTCTTGTTTTTAGATGCTCTTGAGTCAGTTCTGACTCAAAGTGACCCGATGTAAAAAAGAAAGTAAACGCTGCCCAGTCCTGTGCCACCCTTGCAGTTCTCTCCTGTTTGCGACCACTGTGGCAACCACTGTGTTACTCCATCTGGTTGAAGCCGCCATTCGCTAGCCCTCTGTTTTACCACCCATGGTGTCCTAATCCAGAGCCTGGTTTCTCCTGGCAACATGCCCAAAGTATGCAAGTCTTGCATTTCTTTCCTCTAAGGAGCCTACAGACCATAATTCTTCTATGACAGATATGTTTGTTCTTTTGGCAGTCCACAGTACTTTAAATATTCTTTGTCAGCACTGTAATTCAAAAGTTCTTCAGACTTGCTTATTCAACATCTTATTTCCACAAATACGTGATGTGATTGAAAATACCATGGCTTCAGTCAGGTGCAACTTAGTTCCCGGGTAACATCCTTGCTTTTCAACACTTTAATGACTTCCTGTGCAGCAGATTTACTTAATGCAATGCGCCACTTGATCTCTTGACTTCTACTTCCATGAGCATTGATGATAGATCAAGTTGGATGAATGCTTTTACCACTTCTGACCACTTCAACATTTTCTCTGCCCTTCAAGATGTTATTTATCGGCCTAGTTGTGGGGATTTGGTTTTCTTTACATTAAATTGTAGTCCATAATGAAGGCTGCCATTGAGTTGTAAGCCACACTGGCTACAGTCCTTGACCTTTATCAGCAAGTACTTCTAGCTCTCCTCACTTTCAGCCAATAAAATTATGTCATCTGCATATTGAGGGTTGTTAAGATTTCCTTCGATTTTGATGACACAATCTTCTTCAGATAATCCACCTTCTCTGATCATTTGCTATAGTGAAGATCCCATAGCATACAGATAGATTAAGTCTGATGAGAAGATACACCCCTGCCACACACCTTTTCTGGTTTAAAATCATGCAGTATTTCCCTGTTCTATTTGCAAACAACTGCCTCTTAATGTACAGCAGGTTCTATGTGTGAACACAGTTAAGTGTTCTAGAATATCAGTTATCCATAGTACACACAATTGAATGCCTTAGCATAGTCAATAAAACACCAGTAAACATCTTTCTAGTGTTCTCTGCTTTCAACCAAGATCTATATGACATCAATGATAGCACAAGTCCTACTTGGGCTAACAATATTTTTCTCATATTTCTTTTAAACTTAGTCAGTAGATAAGAGTAGAAATAAGAACCATTATCCATTTTATTGCACAACTTGGCAATATATTCTTTCCATTTAATTATTAAAGTATTTTAAATGAAAATTTCTTTATTGACCTCTTTAAAAGGTCATGATGCAAAATAAGAAAAAAATTGATTAGCAATTAGGATATAAGGAAGGATGTAGTATGACAGTGTGGGTTAACAGGATAGATATTAGAAAGTATAGTAAAATAGATTTTTTTAGTAAAATAGATTTTTTTAGTAAAATAGATTTTTTAGAAATCTAAAGTTTAAGAAAAACCAGGAATAATCTATAAAAGAATGAAGCATATATAAATGGAAATTAGAGAGTAGAATTTGGGCAAGAGAAAATGTAACTGACTGCTGTTGAGTCCATTTGTACTCATATTCACCCTATAGGACAGAAAAGAACTGCCTGGGTTTTTGAGACGGTAAATCTTTACGGGAGCAGGAAACCTCCTCCTTCTGGTCGTTTTGAACTACAAATCTTCTTAGCAGCCCAAAGCAAGATGCACTATGCTATAAGGGTTTCTTTAGCTATCTATATACCTTATCAAATTAACACACTTTTGTTTTCTTTAAAAGATGTAAAAACTTACCCAGAATATGATTATCTTAATAAATCTTATTCTAAGCAGTGGGGAGCTATAAGTTGATAAAATTAATTCAGAGTAATAGAAGCAATATGAAAAATAAGTTTATATATATTTTAGGTTAAATATATTTATACAATAAATGTCCAACCATTATGCTTAGATAGCTGAATTACTTTTTAAAAAATCATTTTATTGGAGCTCATACAACTCTTTTCATAATCCATACATATACATCAATTGTGTAAAGCACACTTATACATTCGTTGCTCTCATCATTCTCAAAATTCGCCTTCTGCTTGGGTTCCTGGAATCAGCTCCTCATTTTCCTTTTTTCCCTCCTCCCTCCCTGTTCCCCCCTCCCTCATGAACCCTTAATAATTTATAAATTATTATTTTATCATATCTTATACTGCCCAGTGTCTCCCTTCACCCACTTTCCTGTTGCCTATCTCCCAGAGAGGAGGTTATATGTAGATCCCCAAGATCGCTTCCCCCTTTCTACACCACCTTCCCTGCCGGTATCACCACTCTCACAATTGGTCCTAAGGGGTTCAACTGTCCTAGATTCCCTGTGTTTCCAGATCCTATCTGTACTGCTGTGCATCCTCTGGTCTAACCAGGTTTGCAAGGTAGAACTGGGATCATGATAGCTGGGTAGCGGGGGGAGCGTTTTAAGAACTAGAGGAGGATTGTGAATTTCATTATTGCTACACTGAATCCTGAGTGACTCATCTCCTCCCCAATATCCCTCTGCAAGGGATGTCCAGTTGTCTACAGATGGGCATTGGGTCCCCATCATGTGCTTCACTCATTCACGATGATAGGATTTTTTTTCACTCCGCCTTTGTTGCTTGGAACCTGATCCCCTCAGCCCTTCATGATCACACATGTTGGTGTGCTGCTTCCATGTGGGCTTTGTTGCTTCTGGGCTAGATGACCGCTTGTTTACTTTCAAGCCTTTAGGTCCCCAGACGCTATATCTCTCAATAGCCGGGCACCATCAGCCTTCTTCACCACAGTTACTTATGCACACATTCGTCTTCAGCGTTTATGTGGAGAAGGTGATTACACAATGATGGTTTTTGTTCTTTGGTGTCTGCTTCTTGATCCCTTCAACACCTCGTGTTCACGTAGGCTTGTGTGCTTCTTCTCTGTGGGCTTTGTTGCTTCTGAACTAGATGTCCGCTTGTTTTCCTTCAAGCCTTTAAGACCCAGACGCTATATCTTTTTGATAGCCAAGCACCATCAGTTTTCTTCACCATGTTTGCTTATGCACACGTCTGTCTTCAGTGATCATGTCGGGAAGGTGGGTATCGTGGAATGACCATTTAGCTGAGCAAGGTGCTCTTTTATTGAGGGAATGCTCGTGAGGAGGTCTAATGTCCTCCTGCTACCCTACTACTGAACCTATAAATATATGCACATGTGTCTATTTCCCCCATAATCATAAATATAGTTACATATATACATGTCTGTATTTAGGCTTCTATGTATGCCCTTTGCCTATGAGTTCCCTGGGCCAATTCTCTGAGGTTAGTGCCAATTCCCTCCTTGATGGTCCTGATGGTTTGGGATTTAACGTCTAGATCTGTGATCCACCTTGAGTTTATTCTTGTGCATGGGGTGAGGTAAACATCTTGTTTCATCTTTCTACATGTGGATATACATTGTTTCCAGCATCACTTGTTAAAAAGGGCATCCGTTTCCAACTTGATGGTTTTGGGACCCTTGTCGAAGATTAGTTGTCTATATGCTGATGGTTTTATTCTTGGGCTTTCTATTCTTTGCCACTGATCTGATTGTCTGTCGTTGTGCCAGTGCCACACTCTTTTGACCACTGTAGCTGTGTAATAGGCATTAAAATCAGGTAAGGCGAGTTCTCCAACTGTGTCCTTCTTGAGGAGTTCTCTGCTAATTCTAGGTTTCTTCTCTCTCCAAATGAAATTGTGGTCAGTTTTTCCAATTCTTTGAAGAAGGTTGATGGTATTTGAATTGGTATAGCATTGAACTACTATGTTGAGCCCTCGAATCCACGAGTGGGGATGTTCTTCCATTTGTGGAGGTTGCTCTTGGTTTCCTATACTAGGGGCTTATAGTTTTCCTTGTATAGGTCTTTAGTATTTTTGTTAAATATATTCCTAGGTAGTTCAGTTTGTTCTTAGCTACTGTGAAGGGTCCTTCTTAATCCCCTCTTCCATGATCCTGTCCAATGTGTATAGAAAACTTACTGACTTCTGTTTATTGGTCTTGTAACCTGCTACTCTTCCATATTCCTCTGTCGCTGTAAGTATTCCAGCTGTGGAGCTTTTGGGGTTTTCAATATACAGGATCATGTCATCTGCAAATAGTGAGTTTTACCTCCTCCTTTCCCATTTGGATCCCTTTGATGTCCTTCCGCTGTCTTATGTTGTTAGCCAGAACCTCCAAAAACGATATTGAATAAAAGTGGGGACGGGGCATCCTTGTCTTATACCCTTTTTCAGTGGGATTGTTCTTGTCTTTTCTCCATTTACTATGATATTGGCCGTTGGTCTTTCATAGATAGCTTGTATAAGCTTGAGGAACTTACCTTCCAATCCTATCTTCATGAGTGTCTTGATTAGGTATGTGTTTTGGATGTTGTCAAATGCTTTTTCTGCATCTATGGATATTATCATATGGTTTTTATCCTTTTTCTTCTCGATGTGATGTATAATATTGATGGATTTTCAGATGTTAAACCATCCTTGCATCCCTGGGATGAATCCTACCTGGTCATGGTGGATGATATATTTTATATAGTTTTGTATTCTATTGGCTAATATTTTGTTAAGGATTTTTGCATCTATGTTCATTAGAGATATTGGTCTGTAATTCTATATACCTGTGGGGTCTTTGTCCTGTTTGGGTGTCAATGGATTGCTGGCTTTGTAAAATGAGTTTGGGAGTTTGCAATCCTCTTCTATGTTATGGAGTACTTTATGGATGATCGGTGTCAACTCTTCCCTGAATGCTTGGTAGAATTCTGCTGTGAAACCATCTGACCCTAGGGCTTTTTTTGTTAGTAAGTTTTTGATGACCCTCTCTATTTCTTCTTTTGCTATGGGTTTATTGAGGTTCTTGATCTATGTCTGAGTTAATCTAGGGAGAGACTGTTTTTCCAAATATTTATCCATGTCTTCCATGTTTCTGAATTCATTAGACTACAGACCTTTATAGTACTTTGTGATTATCCTTTTAATCTCATTTGGGTCTGTTGTTATTGCCCCTGATTCATCCCTCATCCTGGGTATTGATGCTTGCTCCTTTCTATCCTTGATAAGCTTTGCCAGAGGACTGTCAATTTTGTTAATTCTTCCATTGAACCAGCGTTTAGCTGCATTTATCTTTTGCATTGTTCTCTTGTCTTCCCACTGGTTTAACTCTGCCCTGATTTTTATTATTTTTCTCTTGCTATTGGAGGGGTTGTTCTGCTGACTCTGTTCTAGTTGTTGGAGGTTTTGTGTTAACGTATCTGTCATACACCTTTCTTCTTTTTTCATATATGCATTTAATGATATCAAGATACCTCTGATAACTGCCTTTGCAGTGTCCCATACGTTTTGATACGTTGTGTTCTCATTTTCATTAGTTTCTAGAAACTTCCTAATATCCTCTCTGATCTGGACCTGTACCCATTCATGTTGCAGGAGACCGTTGTTCATTCTCCAGTTGGTTGTGAATTACTTTTTAAATGCTGCACAATAAATTATATTCATAATGATGTCTCTGAAAACAATGCAAGATCTTGAAGAGCTTTATAAATCACTGAAGGAAGATTAAGTTATTTTCATTATAATTTTTACTCAACTTAACTGCCATCAAATTGATTTGAGAATAGTCAACATTATCACAATTAGAATCAATACATATTTTAATAAAATATGTTAAAATATATATTCTATGAAACATTAATTCTCAAATTGTTGGAACATTCATTATTGGATAAAGGGAAATTCAATGCTTGTAAAGATATTCATTAGATGTCAAAATAGCAAGACAGCAGGATTGCGTATGATGTGAAATGTAACCTTGGTATAATATTGTCCTTTTTGTATGCAAAAATTGCAGTTTATAAGTATTAGTGGTATTGTTTCTTCAAAGGATTATTCTAAATTTTCTAATTTGATTAATGCATTTTAAAAACACTTCTGTTTCAATATTTGTAAAATAACTTAACTACATACATGAAGTGATAACTGCATCAGAGGAAAGAGTGAGCAGATTACTAACTGTATTTCCTTACATTTGAGTGGTTTATGTTATCCAGATTCCCATCACACAGGGACTCTGTGAAAACAGGAATGCAAGTTTGTCTTGGTCTCGGACCTTTTCTGCCTTTGACAGGGTACAGTTACCACTTTCCTATTGCTTTCTATTTCTTGGAAAACATTGGTATTTTCCTTCTCTGGCAGGTTTCTTCCTTACACAGGGTCGGCTTTCACAGATTTTACTGAGTGTGTTATTTTTATGTAACTGCAGGAATCTATTGGTCACTATTGTTTTGCAGGTGAAGCAAAAGCTGTCAGAGTAGAACAGTGCTCCTCGGGGTTGCCAGGGTTGATTTTTCAGAAATGTGCCAGGTTTGTCTCAGGTTGCCTCTAGGTTGACTCAGCAGCTGAGTACCTCAACGGACTCTTGACCCAAGATAAACCCACACTCACTCCATCAAGTTTATTCTGACATGTAGTGACCCCATTTAGGCTGTCTGAGGCATTGTAAATTTTAACGGGATTAGACCACTGACCGTAGCAGTGCAGTGCTACCCAACAGTGCCACAAAGGTACATCTTCAACTCCTGCTTCAGTTCTCACCGTACTAGCATTCTATAGTGGTGCTTATTGGATTACGAGGCTAGCTATGAATTGCTGCGTTTTCTTGAATATGTTACCTTTGACTGGACTCAACCCATCAGGCTCAGTTAGCAGCTGAGCACATTAACCGCTTGTACCACACATGGACTACTCTTTGTATTTTATTACAAAGAGTTTTTGTTTCAATTAGTTATCTTGGAATATACTGAAGTTGTTACCACAGTGTGGGTAAAGGTTACCAGAGTATGTTCCCTAATGTCAAATGTGAAAATAATTTCTTGGTCCTGTAGAAAACAGATTTCAAAATCACCTTTGGCAAAATCTCTATGAGAAGAAGCAATGATTGTGTGAATCTTTCTGAAGCTATTGACATTAGTGGATTTGCGTCTCTATACAGTTGAGCTTCCAGGCGAAGACAGACTAGGAAGAAAGGACTGTCCATTCCCTTATAGTCTGTTCTTCAAACAGGTAGTGTAATCTTTTAAATGTAGAATTCATTTCAAGTTGCTTCTCTGCATAATACTTCCAGTCATTTTGTAAAATCCAGAGACCTTATCATAGCCTAGAAGGTTTTATATTAGCTTCCCCTCAAGCCCCCAACTTCTCTGAACTCTGATCTGATCTTCTATCTCTGACCCCTATTAGCCATATTTCACCACCCATATTAGCCATCCTGCATGCAACTCCTTAATGTCAAACAGGCTCTTTTCTTAATGTCACACAGGATCTTTGTGGTTGGGTTTCCCTTCGTCTGGGATGTGCTTTCTCTAGATATCAACATTTATTGCCTCATTTTCATAAAGTTTCTTCTTGAATGTTACCTTATCAAGAAGGTTGTACTTCATATATAAAATAATACCTTTATCCTTATCCTACTTACCGATCACTTAATCTTACTTACCCTTAACATTTTGCTTTTCCTCGTACCACTGGTCTAGTAAACAAGAACTTGTTTTATTCATTGCTGACTCATCAGAAACAAACTAAGCAGGGCATGTAGTCTCACTGCCATCAAGTCAGTTCCAACCCTACTACAGGATAGAGAAGAATGGCTCTTCTGGGGTTTTTGTGACTGTAACACTTTATAGGTATAGAAAGTCTCATCATTCCACTTAGGAGTGGCTGATGGGTTCAAACTACTGACTTTTTGGTAGTCAATAATTCCTGTTGACTATATGAATAGTGATTTTCTCTGGGAGTAGGATTTTAGATAGTTTTAATTTTCTCCCAAGTACCAATGTGGCACATTTGTTAAGGGTCTAACCAAAAGTTTGGCTGCTCAGATCCACCAGCTACTCCACAGAAGAAAATTCCTAATGATGGAGACTTGGAATTACTGCCTGAGAAGCACTGTGGAGCAGTTCTAGTGTTACCCAGGTTCTCAATAAGTTGTAATTGATTCTGTGGCACACAACAACAATTTTCTCATATATTTTTCTGTACCTTTTATTTTGTTTGCTAATTTAAAAATTATTAGAGTTACAATTTAAAAGCTTAATAAGAAACAGTTTTTAAAGCCCTTTCAACGGGATTTTTTCAAAGTCAGATATAAATATATTTTAATGCAGCTTCTTTGGATGATAATCTTTTACATTTAGCACTCATTCATTCACCCAGATGCCTCAACTGCTTCTTAGTACATTCACACATATTATATATTCTATCGGTTTTATTTACTAAGAAGAGTCACCTGGGCTGAAGGCCTATGACTTAAACCCACTCTAAATTGGCTGCTTTCTGTGCTTTATGCACGGTAGTTATTCAGGTCTCTGTAGGTTAGGCTTAGACTGAAAACCAGAAGGTCAGCAGTTCAAGCCCACCAGCTGAACCCAGAGGGAAAAAGATGAGACTATCAGCTCCCATAAATATTTACAGTTTTGGAAACCCTAAAGGGTTGCTATGAATCAGAATAGAGTTGATGACAGTGAATTTTGTGATTTGTTGCCATCATCCCAGGATTAGTTTCACATCTCTCAAGCATAATCCCCACCGACCTATATCCCATGTCTTGGTGAGCTATAGCCTCCAGAATTTTCCTGAAAAATGGTGAATGATAATTTAAAAATTCTGAAACTTGTTATGCATGATGCCACTTATACTTGATTTCTTTAAGTCAGATGTATATAGAATTCTAAAATGGGATTATTACTCCAAGGATCCCTAGTTCATTCTTGTTGGAGTGGTATATTTAAACAAAGGTATGGATGTCTGATGTTTAAGATTTATTTATTGCTTCTGGATTTTCTCATTAGCTAGTGCTAGGATTGGGATATACAGATTGTGCATATAGATATAATTTTTAAAGAATACTGTAAAATTAATTATTAAATATAATCTCTACAACTATAAGGACCATTAAGGAGAAAATAGGGACCAAATTATGGGCCCTAATACAAGGCCATAAATACACTACTGGATGGAATGAAAAATACACACATTGTAGAAGACAAAATAGAGGACTGGGAACTTCTAAAAGATGACACTTAAACACATCAAAAGACTTCATAAAAGTAGTTAAAAAAGAACCCTCAGATTGGGAAAAATATTTAGCAATGATACATCAGATAAAGGGATACTTTCAAAAATGTATGGAAAGTTGTAAGGCCTTAAGAAGCACATATACATACACAATTTAAAAAGTGTACGACACATGAACAATTTACCAAAGATGACATAAAAGTGGCCAACAATTATATGAATAAATATCCTTAATCATTAGTAATAAGAGTTATATAAACTAAAACAATGAGTTACCACCTCACACCGACACTTAGCAAAAAATTTTTGAAAACAGAATAATAAATGCAGGATAAGATGTAGAGATTATAATGCTTACACATTGTAGAATTGTGTAACCACTGTGGAAAACAGTAGGGTGCTTCCTTAAACCAATGCAAATACAAATGCCTTATGATCCTACAATCTCTCTACTTGGTACATACCCTAAAAAATGAAGAACAAACAGACACACACCTATGTTTATTGCAGCAATTTCTGTAATAGCAAAAAGATGGAAATGATCAAAAACTCCAACTATAGAGGAATGGATAAATAAACTTTGGAACATTCATACAATGGAATTTTATGCATCCTTAAAAAACAGTGACTGTCAAACACCATAAGTTATGGACAGAACAAAGGAAATAGAGGAAAGAACTAGGAGGCAAAGGGCATTTATAGTGGTCTAAATGCAGGCATGTATATATGCAAATATAGTTATATATGACAATGGGAAGTATATGTGCACATATTTATAGGTTTAGTATTAAGGTAGCAGATGGACATTGGGCCTTGACTCAGGTACTTCCTCAATGCAAGAAAACTCTGTCTATTAAACTGCCATTCCATGATGCGCACCTTCCCAACAAGATCCCTGAAAACAAAGCAGGTACATAAGCAAATGTGGTGATGAAAGCTGATGGCACCCAGCTATCAAAAGATAATAGCATCTGGGGTCTTAAAGACTTGAAGATAAACAAGCAGCCATCTAGCTGAGAAGCCCACATGGAAAAAGCACATCGGCCTGTGTGATCACGATAGGATAAGGTATCAGGCATCAAAGAACAAAAAATCATATCATGGTGAATGAGGGGGAGTGCGGAGTGGAGACCCAAAACCCATCTGTAGGCACCTGGAGATCCCCTTACAGAAGGGTTGCAGAGAGGAGATGAGCCAGTCAGGGTGCAGTATAGCATCGATGAAACATACAACTTCCAGTTCTTTAATGTTTCCTCCCCCTCCCCCCTTACTATCATGATCCCAATTCTACCTTAAAAATCTGGCTAGACCAAAGAATGTACACTGGTACAGAAAAAAGCTGGAAACACAGGGAATCCAGGACACAAACTCTTCAGGACCAATAATGAGAGTAGCGATACCAGGAGGGTAAGGGTAAGATGGAGGGGAGAAAGGGGGAACAAGTCACAATGATATACACATAACCCCCTCCCTGGGGAATGGACAACAGAAAAGTGGGTGAAGGGAGACATTGGACAATGTAAGACCTGAAAAAATAATAATTTATAAATTATCAAGGGTTCATGAGGGAGGGAGCATGGGGAAGGGAGGGTATAAACGAGCTGATACCTAGGGCTCAAGTAGAAAGCAAATGTTTTGAGAATGATGATGGCAACAAATGTACAAATGTGCTTGACAATGGATGGATGTATGGATTGTGATGAGTTGTACGAACCGCCAATAAAATAATTTTTAAAAAGTTATGGACCAAATTAGAGAACATTATGCTTAGCAAAGTTAGTCAGTCTCATAGAGATACATATTTTATGGTACCAGTATGATAAAGGACAATAAAAAGAAAATTGATTTTCATACTAAAGGACAAGACTTTTAAGAATAGGACAAGTCCAGAACCTGGGGGAAGAGAGAAGGGTCAGAAAACTGTGGCGGAAAAGCCATGGAGGAGAGACAAGAAGAAACAAGGACATACATGGAGAATTTAATATGATTGCTTTCGACTTGATGAGACGGGCTGTGCAGCTACACAGAATGCGTTCTTTGTAAATATTATATTCCACAAAACAGGAAACATTAAGTGAACAAACAAAAAGTTAAAATTTAAAATGTACACAAACTAAAATAAAAGTAAGACCTTTAAAATCATAAAGATATCCAGCATTATTGATCAGACAGACATTGGTAGAACTCCGAAGCCTCTGACTTTCAGACCACCCTCCAGGTTTGGAAGTGAACTCACGTCCCAATATTAGACAAGTCTATAAGGGGCAACTAACACTAGGGAAGCACTTAGAACAAGCAACCCTTGAGATAAAAAAGTAGCATTTATTTGAGCATAAAATTCATAAAGGTTAGGAAAAAAGGAGGCATGGAATTGGAAGTGGAAGTGAAATAAGTGCTGTTACACTGCAGAAATTGAAATCAACAACATGAAACAAAATGTATGAATTGTTGAATGGAAGGATTTTTTTAAGGTTCACAGTGGAAACAAAGATGTAACTTATTTTTGGATGCAAAACAGTGATAATATAGTATATATATATATAAATTTTGAAAGGTGTTTAAGAAGCACTATTTTAATGTCTTATTTGCACTAGAAGTTAGATGTTATCCTACTTAAGCAATACCTGAATACATACTTATTTTTACGATACCATTTGCATCTCAACTAAAGTAGATTTCATTCCATGAGTTTAAATTTAGCTTCCATTATACCTTTCCTAAAAGAAGTTGCTGTGTATTGGTCTCTCTGTATTTACATATTAGTGCAAAAATTTATATGAACCATTGGAAACTAGAGCTTGTATGGGAAGAATTTTGCTCCATCTGGAAAACATCACATTCTAGACAGTGAAAGAAAAGGAGACTCCAACTTGTGAATTAATGCCTTCAGAAGTTAAGAGGTGAATAATCACATCTTTGTTAGGAGGAATGACAATCTGTACTTCCAGATTTTTCAAGAACAGCTTTAGAGGGGGATGAGTAAATAAAAGAATTGAGCTTTGCTCTTTTTGCCCTACCGTTTGAACATGTGGTTATAATGAGCATTTTAACTAGCTTTAGAAGAAATATGTCAGGTTTTGATATTGAGGTAGAAGGCACATGTGTTAATTAAGATTAGTGAATTATGAAAGGGATTTAGAGAATTTATTGATCTCTGGCTTTTTAAAACTTTCCAAGCACAGCTGGAACTCATTACGTGCTCCATGGGCTGCAATTGCTCCTCACATGTCATATGAAACCGCCACCCCACCTCTCAGGATTCCGGCCTATCAAGTGCAATTTAATTTAGAAATTTGACTAAAGCTATTCTGTATGATATGAATTAGTAAAAAAAACCAATTTTGTTATTAGATACCCATGCTGTATTTTCAATCAAGACATTTCTTTAAAGGCATTAAATGATGAATTTTTTTAGTCTTTAGCAAATTAACAGGTTGTTTTACCTTGTTTGCCATTTTGCTTGATTTTCCCTTATCAGTTAATTTCTTTAGCAAGCATTGTTTCAAAGTCTTTTTTCTTTTTTAAAAATCATTATATTGGTGGCTCTTACAGGTCTTATCACAATCCATACATCCATTGTGTAAAACACATTTGTACATTTGTTGCTATCATCATTTTCAAAACATTTTCTTTCTACTTGAGCCCTGGTATCAGCTCCTCATATTTTTTCCCCCTCCCTCCTTCACCCTCCCTCTCTCCTGTAAAAGTCTATTTCCTAAAGAAGTTTCTTTATGCTATCTTTTATATTTATTTACGTTACTCTTTCTTTTTATAACAAGATTTATTGTGCTACCCTACCTTTTCATCCTGACAAAAATTTAAAATAAATGTATAATTACTAGAACAAACATATTGAATTATAATCAAAATGAAATAATTTTCCTTGTGTATGGAGTTTAAAACCCTTTCAGATATTTATTGTGTGCATTGGTATACCAGATCATATACTAGTATTTACTTCCATGTAATATTGTTCATATAGAAACTTTCTAATTGACACAACAATAAATTAAACATGGTTGATATTAAAATAGCTTATATGAATGACAATTTACAGTAACTAAATTAAAGTATAAAGACTAAGGCCACCATAAAGCCTATATAAACAATTCACGAACTTATTTGGATTATAACTATGTACATTGCATAAAGTTAAGCTTTATGAATTCCAAAATAAAATTAGTGCTTTTCTGTTGTAAAAATAGCCTTTTATGGTACTTTCAAGTTTTAAGCAGCAAATGAATAATATTTTCATTAACACTATTAATTCCTAGAAAAATTAGAAGAACTTATAAAAAGAGACCTGGTTGAGAACATTTTTCTGCAAGACTGTAAAGTATTATATGTGGATTTTTAAAAATCCATATCAAAGCAAAATAGGAAAAGGAATTACTAGATGGTGATCTCAATGATTTGTATCATCTTGAGTAAGCAAACAGGTATGTTTCTTCAGGTAGTGTCATAGTCTCAAGAACTATAACTTACATGTTAGTGAACCTCCTTGTCTAAAATGAATTTGGCAAATGTCTTTGTTTTAGAAGAGAAAGGAAAGTGACTGGAATTCCTTGGACTCCTTTGAATTTGTCTCTAAAATTATCCGCTCCAGCTTTTATATATTAAAAGTAAATGTAATGGTCAAATTAAATTTTCACAATGTTCTTGATTACCAATATGTTAATATTTTCATAAACATTGATTTTGTAGTTGTCTTATCATGTTACTGCTATAATTTAAAAGATAGTTATCCAAGCTTATTAAATTACTAGAATAGAGTTAGCATGTTTAATCAAGTTATTTTAGGTTGATATTGATTTATTTGTTTCAAAAATGAAAAAGTGAATAGAAAAAAACAATACTATAAAAGTTAACATTTATGTCCATCACAAATTTTGCCTTGAAATGTCTTGATTATTGAGAATTTATTATAAAAATATTGAATTTACTCATGGTGTCCCTGGATTAAATACATATGGGTACACATTATCTAGAGTATTTGCCAAAATAAATTATAAACTCAGAAGTTATCATGTGTTGTTTTAGTTAGCTAATCATAGTGAATCTGATGCTTCATAATTTTGAAGCTTTTCTGTAGTAAATTTGATATAGGACAGTTGCTAAAGAAACTCTGTTCAAATGTGTGACCATTTTTATGGAATACATCTGGGGTAATTATAATTAGTTCAGGATGTGTACTGTTTAAAAATAATCTTGAATTCATGGAGAAGGAAGCATATTCCAGGTTTTTTTTCTCAATGACTACAATAATCCAAATCAGTATGAAAAAATTCTTTACGTTATTTGAAGCTGTGCTTCGAGTATAATTTTAGAGTATTCCAAAAGGAAATGAGGAGTAACTTTTATGTAAAATGCCAAATAGGCAGTTTACACCTGTTAGTGTGTTTCCTTTAGAACAGCTGTGTCTTTTATTATCAGTAAACAGATGCAGAAAGTAATGGAATGTTTTAAAGCAATATGTTAATCCCGTCTTCCACTACTGAACTGTGTCACAATATAGTGATTAAATATTGACTGTGCAGCTGTTACTTACAATTATAGAATTTCTTAGTTAATTTTTCTTCCCTGTCTCAAATGTTTTAATATTTGGAGGTATGACATCTAATCTTAACTGCTTCACATTATATTATAAGTTGATGTCTAAAGCTAAGTTATTAGCTTATTAGAGGAATTCATATTTATAAAATCATTGTTCATATGAATTGACTAATATTTTGAATGTGAAAAATGATTTGTATAAGGAATAATTTAATTTTCTTGTCCTGCTCATGAATACGATGGTGTTTGTTTAATATGACAATTTTCTTAAAATTTATCTTTGAAAACTATCATAAAAAGGCTAAGTAGGAAATCATGGTTCACTCATCAGATGTTTAAGGGAGTACAGTATCTAATACTGTCCTATATAATGACAAAATTTAAGCAAAACAGTAGACAGCTTATTTCAGTTCTGATAACCAGTTTTCTGCTTATGTTTTAATCCTTATATTCTACCTTACCAGAGAAAGATCACTTTATCAATGATCGCTTTTACATGTAAGCTTCAGGCAACATATTAGATAATTGTTATTGTTATCAGTTAACATTTATTGAGCCCTTAAGACATAAGAGGTATTGTGCCAGATACTCTTATATGAATGCGTATTATAGTTTTCTTACCTCGTTTTGCATATGAGGCAATCAGGGTTAGAGACAAGATATGAATACCATGAGGAATTGTAGGAAATCTCAGATAGTACAAGTTGATTGATATGATGAGTCGTAGGAGGCAAAATATTCTTATATCTAAAACATAAGAAAAATAGCTATCTTATTTGCATGCAGTAATATTAAATACTTTTCATTTATATTCTGATACCAAGGTATTATAGCTAGAAAGTAGTAAGAGCCTATATCTAAACTTTTCACTTTTGAGTCTTGTTCTTAATAATATTACCTACTTTTAGCATCTAAGAATATTGTGCAGTTTCCCTTTGGGAAATCCTGACCTAAAGTGATCATCCTATCAATTAGACCACTTTCCTAAACCATGGAAGATATAGAACTCCAGTTCTTAGTATCTCACACGATATATAATCAAAGCATCCCATAATAGGTCTTATAATACAATCTATGCTAGAAAAGATTTCCAATTTTACTCTTGTCTTTGCTACTTTGTAGAGACAACTTCAGCAATCTGTTGTCCTTCTCCAAAAGAATCTTTGGTTAAAGAGATTTTTAAAAGAAGCATAACATAGTTTCTGCTTATATTACATGTATATTTTGTTAGTGTTGGGTTCTGATGTACACGTATATTTTGTTAGTGTTAAGTTCTGATTTATAGTACCCTGTGTGCAACAGAATGAAAAGCTGCCTGGTCCTGCGCCATCCTCATATTGTCGTGTCCAAGTCCATTGTTGCAATTCATCACATTAGGGGTCTTCCACATTTTTGTTGACCTTCCACTTTAGCACGTATGGTGTTCTTTTCCAGGAGTAGACTCACCTGATAACATACCCATAGTATGTTGACAAAGTCTCATCATCCTCGTTTCTAAGGAGCAGAATTCTGGCTGTACTTTTTTTCCAAGACAGATGTATTTGTACTTCTGGTGGGCTATGGTGCTTTTCATCATCCTTTGCCAACATCATAATTCAAAGGCATCAGTTCTATTTTCGTTTGTCATTTACAACTTTCACATACAACTAAGGCAATTGAAAATACCCAGACTTGGGTCAGGCTTACTTTAATCCTTAAAGCGACTTCCTTGTTCTTTAATACTTTACAGAGGTCTTTCGCAGCAGATTTATCCAATACATAATGGGTTTAATTCTTGGACTGCTGCTTCCATGAGCATTAATTTTGGATCTAAGTAAATGAATAGTCTAGAACAGTTGTTTTCGACCTTCCCAATGCCACAACCCTTTAATACAGTTTCTCATGTTGTGGTGACCACCGCCCCCCAACCATAAAAACCGTAAGTCAGAACCTAACACTAACAAAATTATTTTCATTGCTACTTCATAAGTGTAATTTTGCTACTGTTCTGAATCAGGCAACCCCTATGAAAGGGCCATTCAACCCCCAAAGGGGTTACGACCCATAGGTTAAGAACCACTGGTCTAGAAGCATCTGTTATTATTGAAACTTAACTTGCAATGAATGACTTTGTCATATATTATTATGAACTACTTTGCTATTCTTAGTTTTTTAAAAATTTTTCGTAAGTATCCCATTTTATATTCAAAGAAACTGAGACTCAGAGATATGATGTAAATTAGCTAAGATCACACTTTTCCCCTTAAGCTCATGAAAAACTAAACACAAAAAACTGTGCATCTGAAAGTATTGAGCTAATTATTTTTGTTGAACATTTTAAAGATTTTAGTCTCGAACAGATGGCTATTTCAGTGTAGTTTTCCTTGACACTGATGAGAATACTTACAAGATTAACTGGGATCAGCAATGTCATGCAGCATTGCTGGAGGAAATTTAATATAGTGAAGTCCATTAATAAGGTGGGGTCGTAAGAGGCAAAATATTCTTGCATGCAAAGGTATCTGGAAAATCATAGGAAAAATGGGGACAGCATATTTACATTCCATAATACACAGGTTCATATTTTTCTTGTTAATGAATTTTAAGTGAATATGTAAATGATGTATTTTTGCTTAATCAGAGTTCCTAGTTATTCAGCCTTATTCTTTTATTCAAAATATTTTATATTATTGTCTCTATAAAACCTCTTTCTTAACATAAAGAATAACAGAATAAATAATAAAATTATCTTAAAACATGCAGTACAGAGCATTTCTTAGAAAAACTAATTATTTAGTTCTTTTATTGTCCATTTTTACATAATTTAAAGATTTTTCGAAAGTTTTTGTTTTAAAATTATTGTAGATTCATGTTCAATTTTAACATATACACAGAGATATTCATGTATTAACCTTTACTCAGTTTCCTCCATTGGTAACAGTGCAAAACCATAGGACAATATCACAGCTGGGACATTGACATTAATACAGTAATATGTATTTAACACTGCCATGACCATGCAAGGAACCATCATGTTGCTCTTTTATAGCCACAAGGATGCCTGGTGGCATGATGGGTATGTGATGGACTACTAACCGCAAGGTCAGCAGTTTGAAACCATGAGAGAAAGACAAGGCTTTCTTCTCCCATGAAGAGTTAAAGTCTCAGAAAACCAAAGGGACAGTTCTCCCATGCCCTACCGGTTGCTCAACTTTATCTTATTCTCACTGGCTGCTTAACTCCTGGTGGCAAGAAGTCTGTTTCCCATTTGATTTATCATTTGGAGAATGTGGTTGACTTTTTCTTTCTTTTAAAGTAGCAATGATGAAACATACAATTTTCTTCTAGTTCCTGAATGCTTCCTGCCCCCCACTATCATGATCCCAATCTACCCTACAAATCTGGCTGGACTGGAGGATGTACACTGGTACAGATAGGAACTGGAAACACAGGGAATCCAGAAGAGATGATCCCTTCAGGACCATTGGTGAGAGTGGCGATACCGGGAGGGTGGAGGGAAAGTGAGGGAGAAAGGGGAAACAGATTACAAGGATCTACATATAACCTTCTCCCTGAGGGACAGGCAGCAGAGAAATGGGTGAAGGAAGATGTTGGACAGTGTAAGATATGACAAAATAATAATAATTTATAAATTATCAAGTGTTCATGGGGGAGTGGAGAGTAGGGAGGGAGGTTGAAAAAAATCAGGTGCTGAATACTAAGGGCTCAAGTGGAAAGCAAATGTTTTGAGAATGATGAGGGAATCAAATGTACAAAAGTGCCCGAAACAATGGATGTGTGTGTCGATTGTGATAAGAGTTGTACAAGCCCTCAATAAAATGATTTAATTATTTTTTTAAAAGTTGTTATTCAAGTTTTTACATATTCAAGTTGTTACATATAACAATAGCCCATTCTTTTTTCTTCTTGCACTGAATATGGATACACGAGTAACAGCCTGTTTGACCACTTACTCATTGAAGGCCCTGAGTTATTTTCACTTTTGTGCTAGTACAAATTGAGCTATTATAAACATTACTGCATAAGCATAAACTTTCACATCTCTGGAATAATTGACCAGGAATGCAATGATTGGATTGTATGGTAGTAGCCTGCTTAGTTTTTAAATAGGCTGTCAAACTTTTCTAGAGTGACGTTAACCATTTACATACCAACCCAACAATATTCCAATGATCCAGCATCTCTGAATACTTGCCAGCATTTGGTGGGGTGACTAATTTTTATTTTACATTTCCTTTTTCTTTTACACTTAGAATGTGATCGATTTGATTGTATTGTTTTTCTTAATACTGTAGAATAAATTGACTTTCAAATTTTGAACAAGTCTGTATTCCTGGAATAAATGCCACTTGGCCTTTATAATTCTATTTATATATTGTTAAATTTATTTGCTAATATATTTGTCTTATAGTAAGCCCACTGTGGTGTCTTGTGTGTATCTGTGATGCTGGAAGCTGTCATTGGTATTTCAAATGCCAGCAGGGTCACCCAAAGTGAGTAGGTTACAGCAGAGCGTCCACACTAAGAACAGAGTATGAAGAAGTAATCTTCTGTCCACATAGGAAGAATTAGCTGCTGAAACCCTTATACATAGCATCAAAATTTTGCCAGATACTGAAGGGCCTAATGAAGAAGGTTATTTGGTCTCTTCACAGATGCTTCCATGCAATTTGATTGTGGCTCAAGCGATACAAAATCCTTGACACTTCAATCTTTTCTCCATTTATCATGATGTGTTATCTATTACTCCAATTTTAAGGATGTTGTCTTCTTGACATTGAGTTATAATCCATACTGAAGAGTACAACCTTTGATCTTCAGCAGCATTTCAAGACCTCATCACTTTGAGCAGGCAAGGCTGTATCACTCCCATATCCCAGATTATTAATAACTTTTTCTCCAATCCTGAAGCCATGTTCTTCATCATATAATCCAGCTTCTTGGATGATTTGTTCTGCATACAGATTGAATAAGTTTGATGAGAGGATGCAACCCTGTCTTACACTTTTCTTGATCTTAAACCATACAGTTTCCCCTTTTTCCGTTTGAGCAACTACCTCTTGATTCATCTACAAGTTGCTCATGCGCACAATGAAGAGTCCTGGAATTTCCATTTCTCAAGGTTACCCACAGTTTGCTATGATACACGCAGTCGAATGCCTTCGCGTAGTCAATAGGACACAAGTCAACATGCTTCTGGTCTTCCCTGCTTTCAGCCAAGGTCCACCTGACATCAGCATTGATATCCCTTGATCTGTATCCTCTTCTGAATTCAGCCTGAACTTCTGGCAGTTCCTTGTAAATGTACTGCTGTAATCATTGTTGGAGATCATGAGCAAAACTTATATTTCAGTGCAATGTCAATGGTATTGTTCTCTAGCTTGAGTATTCTCTTGGGTCACTTTTCTTTGAAATGGGTATAAATATGGATTTCTTCCGGTCAGTTGGCTAAGTAGCTGTCTCCCAAATTTCCTGGAATAGATGAGTGAACACTTCCAGTGCTTCCTCAGCTTGCTGAAACATTTCACATGGTATTCCATTTATTCCTGGAGCTTTGTTTTTGGCTAATGCATTCAGTGCTGCCTGAACCTCATCATTCAGCATTATTGGTTCTTGCTCATATGCTACCTCCTGAAACGGTGGTAAAGCTCTTTGGCACAGTGACTCTTTGTGTTAACTCCAACTTCTTTGATGCTTCCTACATCATTCAATAGTTCGCACATCGGATCTGTCAGGATTGCAACTGTAGCCTTGAATTTTTTCTTGAGTCCTTGCAGATAGGCTGAGGGTGTTCTTCCCTTTTGGTTTTCTAAATCTGTGTACATTTTGTGTGTACATTTTGTTATATTTGACTTTGTCTTCTCAAGCTGCCTTTTGAAACTTCCTATTCAACTCTGACTTTTTTTTTCATTTGCTTTAGTTAATTCACCATTAAGAGCAAGTTTTAGAATCTCTAGTTCTGAATTTTCAAAATATGTGCATAGCTTTCTTATTATTTTGATGTTTTCAGAACACGAGAACTATGCATAGTGATACCCTTGCTTACATTCCTGGAATGCAGGATAATTCTTGACATTAGTATTTTTTCTTTTTAGTCTTTTCTCTTCCATTTGTCAGTCTTATTTGCAATTTCTCAATTTTATTAATATTTTCAAAGAATCAGCTCTATTTTAATTATTTTTCTCTGTTGTTTTTGTTTCCATTTTGAAGAATTTCTGTTCTTATCTTTATTATGACCCTCCTTCCACTTGCTTTGAGCTGATTTTACTCTTTTTGGATCTTAAAATGGGTGCTATATTATTGATGTAAGGCTTTTCATCTTTTCAAATGGCTATATGTAATGGTCTGAATTTCCTCAGTAATGCTTTCATTGTCATTCACATTTCAAAATATATTTTACTTTCACTATGTCAGTTCAGTGTTTTTTTAAATTTTTGTTTTTTAAAATTATTAATAAGTTATTTTATTGGGGACTCTTACAGCTCTTATAACAATCCATGCATCAGTTGTATCAAACACATTTGTACATATGTTACCATCATTTTCAAAACATTTTCTTTCCGCTTGAACCATTGGTATCAGTACCTCTTTTTTCCCTCCCTCCTCCAGTTCAGTGTTTTTTGTTTGTTTGTTTGTTTACTTGTTTTATTTCTATTGATTCCTTTTTTATTGCATGAATTATTTAGAAATATATATTTTCCAGGTATTTGCAGATTTTCCTGATATCTTTCTGTTCTTGATTTCTAGTTTTATTGTATTGTTATCAAAGAATGCACTCTGTATCATTTCATTTATTTTAAATGTGTTGTGACTTGTTTTATGATGTGTGATGGGGGTCTGTCTTCATGTGTGTTCCAGAATATTTGAATATTGTTATAATATTAAGACAATATAATATTATTTGAATAGTATGCATATTCTGTTTGTTCTGTGCAGAATCTTCTATAAGATATATTTTCCTGGTTTTCTGTGTCATCCTATGAGTTTTTGAAAGAGGAGTTTTGAAATATCCTGCTGATATGTCTTTTTTTCTCTTAGTCAACCAGGTTTTTTAAAAATCATTTTATTGGGGCTCATACAACTCTTATCACAGTTCACACATACATCAATTGTTTAAAGCACACTTATACATTTGTTGCCCCCATCATTCTCAAAACTCTCGCTCTCCACTTGGGCTCCTGGAATCAGCTTCTCATTTTTCTTTCCTCCCTACACGCCCCCTGGCCTCCCTCCAGCTCCCTCCTCCCCATGAACCCTTGATAATTTATAAATTATTATTTTATCATATCTTGCACTGCCTGGCGTCTCCCTTCACCCACTTTTCTGTTGCCCATCCCCCAGGGAGGAAGTTATATGTAGATCCTTGTAATGGGTTCCCCATTTCTACCGTACCTTCCCTCTTCTCTCCTGGTATTGCTGCTCTCTCCACTGGTCCTGAGGGGTTCATCTGTCCTGGAATCCCCATGTTTCCAGTTCCCCCCTGCACCACTGTGCATCCTCTGGTCTAACTAGTTTTGCAAGGTAGAATTGGGATCATGCTAGTAGCGGGAGGAAGCATTTAAAAACTAGAGGAAGGTTGTGAGTTTGATCAATGCTATGCTGTGCCCTGAGTGACTCATCTCCTTCCCACTAACTCTCTGCAAAGGATGTCGAGTTGTCTACAGATGGGCATTGGGTCCCCATCACGCACTCCTCTCATTTATGATGATCTGATTCCCCCCCCCCCTTGGTGCTTGATACCTGGTCCCCTAGACCCTTCGTGATCACACTTGCTGGTGTGCTGCTTCCATGTGGGCTTTGTTGCTTCTAGGCTAGATGGTTGCTTGTTTACTTTCAAGCCTTTAAGACCCCAGATGCTATATCTCTTGCTTGGTAGTTGGCACCATCAACCTTCTTCACCACAACACTTACTTATGCACAGATTCGTCTTCAGTGTTTATATGGAGAAGGTGATCATATAATGATGGTTTTTTTCTTTGGTGTCTGCTACCTGATATGTGTTATATTTCTGTTGTTCGGTGCTTCATATTTCATATTGCTGTGTATTCTTGATGATGTGATTTTTTTATCATTATACAATATCACTCTCTGTCTTGACAACTTTCTGTACTCTGAAATTTGACTTAACTGATATTCATATATCTACTCCTATTTTTGTTTCATGATCTACTTCAGAAAAGATGTTGCTTAGAGGGTCAGCAAAAACGATGACCATCAACAGGATAGATTGTCACAGTGTTTGCAACAATGGACTCAAACACAGTAATGATTGTGAAAATGGGTTAGAACCAGGCAGAGTTTACAAAAAAAATTTCTGGGTGATGTTGTATTATTTCTTAAACTCTGGTTATTGTCTACTGTTGGTTCTCAGTCAAAAGGGTTCTCTTTAGTATTTCTTTTTAGGTTGGTCATCTTTTTACAAATTGTCTTATTTTCTGGTTAACTGAGAATGCCCTAATTTCACCATAGCGCTATAGGGAGTTTTATCACTTAAGTAATTCTTGGTTGGAATTTTTCTGAAAAAAAGTTTTTTTCCATGATTTCTGCTGAGGAATCAGAAGTCTTACTGGCTTTTCTTCTTGGGTAGATTTTCATTTTTCCTGAACTGTTTTCAGGATTCGTTCTTTGTCTTTTTTTTTGGTTTTGGAAAGCTTGAATATATCTCTTGGTAAATTTTTTTTCGAGTGCATTTCTTTTTCTTGTTCATGATATTAATGAAATTTTCTTCCAACAAATAGTCAACAAATTTCTGTATTTTTTAAAGTCACTTATTTTTCTGGAGCACCAGTCAAACATAAGGTATTTTTCAATAATTGTGTAGTACAGAAGTTTTACACTTTCTTCTTCTTATTATTATTATTTTGTTTTTGTTCTTATGATTATTTCCTTACCAGATTAATACTAAGAAATTTGGTTTTTGCCTTGTGAATTTTGCGTTCCATAGATTCACTCCTAAGTTTTACCATTCTAATGCATTATTTCTGAGATTTTAGTATTAATCTTTTTTATTTCTAGTTGCTTTTTTTTACAGGTTCTAATTTTCCATGTACTTTGTCAGTTTATTTTTATAGCATTTTTCTAAATTCTTTAGAGGTTTGCTTGTGTTACCTTTGATTTTTGTCTGTAGTATCATTAAACTCTTAATCTGTTGTAGGGACTTAGTATAATTTTTTTTGAATTAGGGAGTTCCAACACTATTTCTTCTTCTGGAAAATTTCCTGGTCCTATATGTTGGTCACTATTTGAACCACTGCACCCTATTATTTTTTGTGTGACCCAAGTTGTCTGTAACTATCCTGTTGCTTTATATAAATAAGTTATCTCTGAAACTTTGTTGGCTGAGGGGTTTCATAAAGATCAGGAAAATAGAATTAAAAGCTAGTGTAATTTTTTGTGAACAATTTGAAGCCCCTGTGTGTTTATTTGTCGATTGTATGTCAGTTTGCTTCACCCTGTGTGTGTGTGTTTAGCGTTGTTTTGTTTAGTATGTACAGGCAAGAGAGGAGGCATGCTACTCTAGTAGCACTTAGTGCTCACCTGTCTCCAGGTATATTTTGCAGCATATTGGAATCTGGATGTGGATCCTTGATTTTTGTTCATGTAGAGAAGCAAAGAGCAAGCTGAGCGGATGTTGACTACTATCTGTTAGCAATTCAGGGGTGCCAGAGTATGTGCTAGTACTCACCTGGTTGGTGCACCAAAGGGTGTGACCAACATGACTGGGTAGGATCTCTGACTCCTGACTGCTGGGGAGGAAAAGGGGGGAAAAAGGTGAGAAATAGGAAGAAAAACTAGGGGTGTGGGAAGAAAAGACTTGAAAGAAGATAAAAGAGGGAGGGGGAGTATGATATACTAATGACTCAAATGTTAGCCTGCAAATGTGGCTGAGGTGGGAGAATGACGCGCTCTACATTGGAAAGCATAGCTGGGCTCTGCTGACCATGGAGACAGCAAGATGTGGGAGCCCACTCTGAGACCAAATATAAATAAGTGGGTGCGAGTAAGGAAATGAAAAGAAAACCACAGAGGCTGGGGACTGGGTGGGGTGGGAATGGAAGAACTGCAGAAGGAAGCAGAAGAATAGAGAAAAAGCAGCAGAGTCCTGGCACAGGCACTAGCTGCCCGGTACGGTGCAGTAGAAACGCACAGTCACTTTGTGGCATGCGAATCCGTGACTGTAGAGGGACTGGACTACATACTGTTGACTGTGGAGGTGGCATAGGGCCTCACACACTAAAAAGAGGTGGAGTGCAGAGAGAGGAGGAAAGAATGGAAGAGACGGAGAGAGATAGGAGGAAGAAAAATTTTAAAAGTAGTCTAGATCAGTGCAAACACTAGCTGCCAGACATGGCTGTGACAATATTATAGTGTGCACTCCATGGGCACCATGGACCCCACAGGGTAGGAGCGAGTGCTTCTGACTGGAGGTAGTGGGTGCTGGGGTGCCTGCTAAACAGGATTTTAAAAGGGTCTGAAAACGAAGAAACAAAGGGGAGATGGAAGACATAAAAGGATTTTTTGAAAGTAGCTTAGCATTGGCAGGGGTGATGGAATTGGACCAGGTAGGTGGGGGTGAAGACTGTGCCTTGGCCTACTGGGAGGTTACTTAAGTAAGAGGTGAGATCCTCCCTCTAGCATCACTCATGTGGGTGCCAGTGCAGTCTTGGCCAAGCACTGTATTGATCATAGTTCTACTTGTAACAATTCAATATGGGCACACCGTGCTGGCCCATTTGGTAGTTCCTCACTCCATGTCATTTTGTCTACTGTTCTCATTCTGTCTCTTTCCATAATTGCTGTTTGGTCTACTCCTTGATTATTTCCTTTGAAATTTTGGATTCTACAATTGTCATCTACATCCATTTCACTTGGCTTCTCAGGTCTTTGTTATAGAGAAAGTCTAGATAGTATATCTGCCTAGTTCACCACATTGGATGCACCCCCCCTTAAATATCTGTGTGTGTAACTATTTTACAAGATCTCTAAGTATTACGTTATACACACTGTTTATTTATCACAGTCTACTGGTATCATTTTGCCACAATGAGTGAAGTATAGAGACTTTATCTTCCTATATGTAATTTTATTCCGTCCCATTTATAGCTGTTATGTATATCTTCTGTCTATATTTAGAACCACATTAGACAGTGTTATAATTTCTCTTCAATAATCAAACATGAGTTGGAAGACTGACAGAAGTAAAGGCTATTATATTTACTCATGCGTCTTGCCTACTGTGTTCTTACTTCCTAAGAGTCTAATATTCTTTCTTTGATCATTTCCTTTCCGTGTCGAGAGCTTTCTTTAGCCATTCTTTTAGGTAGATATGCTGATAACAAACTTTCTTCATTTGAGACCCTCTTAATTTACCCTTAATTCCTGAAGGATATTCTGATCGAATATGGAGTTGACTCTTTTTCCCAATTGTGTTTTCTTCTGGCCTCCAAGGTTTCTGGTAACAACTCTAATATCATTCCAAATGTTTCTATCTTACTCCTTTTTAGATTTTTCTTTGTCTTTATTTTTTAGAAGTTTGATTGGGAAGTGTTTTGGTTTGGATAAATTTGGTGTATTCTGGTTGGACTTTGTTCAGCTTTTTGAATTTATAAGTGTATACCTTTTGTCAAATGTAGGAACTTTCTAGCCTTTATTTTTTTGGAAGTGCTTTTCAGTTCCACCTACTTTTGTCTAAGTTTCAAGACTAAAGAGACAAATGATAAATATTTTGTTTTAACAGTCTCTTTTTTACACATATTTTCTCTCATTCAGATTATGTACTTTCTATTGTTCTATCTTTCAGTTCACTGATTCCCCCCCGATCTGGTATAACTATTCTGCTCTTTATGCTCATCCATTGAGTTTATACTTACATTATACTTTCGGTTCTAAAAATTTCCATCTGACACTGTGTTTTCTAATTTTTTGCTGAACCTTTCAATTAAAAATACTTTATGTCCTTTTGTTTCATGAAATGACTGCTTTAAAAATCTTTATTAAATAATTCTGACATCCCTGTCATTTTGGTTTTGGCATCTGTTGATTTTCAATTCAATTTGAGACCTTCCTGTTTTTTGCTTTGTTGCATGACTTCAGATGGAACCCCACACATTTTGAGTTTATCAAGTTAAGAATCTTATTTAAATTTAATGGTTTTATGGCTTCTTCTGACACTACCAACAGAAGAGAGGGCATATTACGTCTTTCTGTCTCCTTGCTGCCAGGTGGGGAGAGAAGTCCAAGTTCTCTAATTAGTTTCTATTTACTCATTACTGAGGTGTTTCTCATTATTGTTAAGTAGATGTGGGCTCTCTATTAGGTTTCTGTTGATAACATAAAGGTGGAGCTTGCTATTGGCCCGAGGGGTAAAAGCTCAGACTCCTTACTCAGTCTTTTCCCCCACAGAAGTCTGGGAGGCACTTTGTTAGAGCCTGGCAATGATGGAAATCTAGCCTCTCCACTAACCTTTGTGGTGGGGATAGGTATGGTGGGGCTGCTTTTTTTATCTGTAGTTTTTGGCTGGAAAAGAACATATTTTTGTAAAACTTAGCTCTACAACATTAAGCAACTGAATGCTACCTCCAGATAAGGACACCTTTCTGGATAATGTCTGATTGCAACTGTGCACAGGACCCAGTTAAAATCTATCCAGACTGAAGGAAGCAGTGATGGAAATCAAAAGACATATGGAAACATTTAGTCCAGTGGTCTAATTGACCATGTGAACATCATTCTCCACTACCCTGAAAAGAGAAGACCGCCATGGTCCCTAGTTAACACTACCAATGGCTCTTAGGAATGATTTCTCTTCTTTTTAAAAAAATTATTATTAATTGGGAGTTAATACATACATCATTCCATACTTCAGTCACGTCAAGCAGCGTTGTCCAATTGCTACCACAGTTGCCAAACATTCTTTTCCTTCGTGGACTCCTTGACAGAGTCTCCTTTTCACCCCTACCCCAGCAACCAGTGTCCGCTCTCTGCACGGAGACCCTTACTCTGCTTGCTGCCCCTGTCATCAGTCCTGCTTTCATATACCGCCAAACAGAAAAACATAACACGACTTCAAGAGGGTGACCCCCAGTGACCCCTGCGATAACCCTAACATGAAACAACCAAAACCCAAACAAAACAAAAATACAGAAAAATTTGAAAACCACATAGGTGCAGCCTACATTAGAGGAAGGACCAACAGTCTGTTCATCTCAGGCGTATCCCTTTGGTCTTCTGTACTCATTTCTCCAATGCGCTCTGCTTAGTAACCACTTTCCTCTCATCCCTCAGTTATGGGAGAAGGAAATCACTGGAGGCTTATTTTCTGTGCAGATCCCACAAATATACGTTGGACTCCTACTGTCATCAATAGCCTACTGAAACAGGATTCTCGACATTTAGGTTCTGATACTAATTCCTCCTTTGATTTGGGATTATATGATTTGTAATCCCATGGTAACTGATGATAGGGTGCTTCTTCCAAGTGGATTTATGAACTTAGTTGACATCTCATTTAAATGGCTGCTTGTTTGGAGCCAAGCTTTTAAGACCCCAGATGCTATTTTATCTCAAAACCAGGCACCGTCTAATTTCTTTGCCACATTTTGCTATAGTACCCTTACTTTCTGTGTTCCCTTCCTGCGGGTGAATATTGAGCAGGGCTAATATAAGAACTAATTATTCTTAAATTGGAGCTAAGATTTAAAGCGTGCCCTAAACTATTCTTGGATCTGTTTGTCTTATCTTTCTTTGGCTCCCTTTCAAAACCTCCTTGTTAACTTTGGATAGACTCTTATTGATCATTCCCCGGGGGCATAATACTCTTCTATTAATATTATCTTTTATTAGCCCTTGGTACTAATTTTTTAAAGCCCTGTTGAGAGAGTGCTATTGGGCTAATATAGGCTAACTCCATATTATAGTACCTGAATTATTCACTTTGGACAGAATCAGTCTTTAATGGCTGGATGCTATTTATATAAACAATGGGGGGGGTTAGTTGTCAGGGAAATTTACAATAATAATCATGGGAATGTCAGTCACAGGTTTTCCAGAATAATACATGAACTTAATACAGTGTATAGGGCATTGATGGAACAAGACTATGTTTTCCCACTTACAGTACAACAATCTTGGTACAATTTTCTTCCACTTCCTCAGACATCATGTCTTTTCCAACTTCAGTTCTCAGGTTACAAGTGTGTCAGAGGCAGAGTCCAGTTCACCCAATGGAGTTTCCGCGTTGGCTCTCATTGATGCAGTCTCTGGAGCTGACTGTGTGCCCTGAAGATCCAGGATTCAGTGTCCCAGCATTCCATGGCATCCGGCCTGCTTCCTCAGGATGCACTCAGAAGCCCAAGTCAGTGTTGCCCATTCAGGTGCATATTATCAAAGACACTCCTCCCCTAAGTCCCGAAAGCATTTGCAAACTGGAGATCGGTTCCCTCTTTTCTTACCAGCAGACATGCATTTGTGTTCCCACAGATGTGTTTTATCCCTTTCCCCGCCTGCATTGCTTTTCCATCAGTATTCCTCATTGCTTGGATAGGGCTGTCTGCCTGTCCGGGAGGACTTCATCATAGATTTACATGGTGGCCACTCAGTAACACAGCTTCCCCTTCCCCTCCCTTGACTATTTGATCCCCGCTGATGCGAGGCACCCTCTGGCAAATTGACCTTCAAAATACTTACCTAGAGAGGATGGTGTAGGACTCATTGTTACCTGGTGTCAGGCGCACTACCAGGCTGTCTCGTCCCCTGTCCAGCACCCTACAAGCCTGAGCTTGTGCCCATGATGCTGCTTGTTCCTACAGCAGTGGACGCACAGAGTATTTGTCTTTTGTGATGGACTCATTTCACTCCACATAATGTCTTCCAAATCCCTCCATGTCTTGACGTGTTTCATAGTTTCATTGCTGTTTTTAAAGGATGTGTAGTATTCCATTGGGTGTATATACCAGTGGTTGTTTAATACAGTTTTCTACTGATACTGATGAGAATAGGCGGTTTCTGTCTTCTTGCTATTATGAACTGTGCTACAATGAACATGGGGGAGCATATATCTGTTCATGATTTGTTTCGTATTCCTTTTGGGGTTCTGCCCAGTAATGGTATTGCTGGGTCATATGGTATTTCAGTTGCCATCGGTTTCAGGAATCACCATATTGCCTTCCACACTGGCTATACATATTTAAAAGCCTACCAGCAGTGGACTAGGAGTTTCAGTCTCACCACACCCTCCATCATTGGTTGTTCACAGTTTTTTAAATTCTGGCTACAGTTAGAGTGTTAGTTTTTCATGTTTTTTTTGACTTGCATTGCCCGCAAGTAAGGAATACTTTTTTTATGAATATAAGGTTTCCTTTGGAGTGATAAGATGTCTTATAATTAATAGAGGTGATGATTGTACACAGTTTTGAAAGTACTAAATACTACTAAAGTTTCCACTAAGTTTCATCTTGTTTAGATCCACAATCAATGTTCATGGAAGTAGTAACCAGGAAATCAAATCAGCCTTGCACTGGGTAAATCTGCACAAGATTGCTTTAAAGTGTTGAACAACAAAGGTGTCACTTTGAAGATTTAGGCGTGCCTTACTTGAGCGATGGTATTTTCAGTTGCCTTATCTGCATGTGAAAGTTTCACATTGAATAAGTAAGAATGTAGGAGAATTTGTATATTTGAATTATGGTGCTGGTGAAGAATATTGAAATTGTTATGGACTGCCAAAAGAACAACAAATCTACCGTGGAAAAAGTGGAGCCAGGATAGTCCTTAGAAGTGAGGATCACATCTTTGGGCATGTTATCAGGAAAGACCAGTCTCTTGAAAAGGACATCATACTTGGTAAAGTAGAAAGGCAGTTAAAAAAAAAAAGGAGAAAAAAAGAAAGAAAAGCCTGTTAATAGTTCAAGGTTTGTTTGTTGACCTTTAGGAGTGTTTTCTGGTCGAGTCTGATGGGGTGCCACACCCTGTCCCCAAAGTCTAGTTTTGGTACTTACTTGCTCTGCTCCCCCTGCCATTCTATTGTATGCCTTTAGTGTTTTGCCTCAGTGTGGTGGGGTCAGCTCAGTCACACATTTCACACTGTGTCTCCAGTGCTGTCCCCTGTAGGGCTATTGGTCAGTGAGGGATGTTGTATCTCATAGCGGGGCCGGCCATATGATCCTCTCTGTGCATTGGCAATTGTCATCTGAGCTTGGTGGGCCAGGGTGTCCTCCACTCCCTTCCTCTCCCTTCATTTGCTTTCGCTTCCTTCTGTGTATGGTAGGTCGTTTCCTTTCCCTCTCCAGTCGGTCTGTTGTCATTCTCTGTGGCACACCCTTCCAGGGTGGGGTTCAGACTGACTCTGGTTGGGGCCGGGCATATAGTCCAGTCTTTTTACAGATTCCTCCACGCATTGTGTTGCCCTCCTGGTTTGGTGCATCGTGGTGGGGTCTGTATGCACATTCCAGTTCTGTGGGGACACAACCAATATTCTCTCCTTGGGTATATTAGTGCCCTGTTCCCCCAACATCAGCATCTCAGTTTCTCCCCACCCCGATGTGGTAAGGGGGAACCGATTACAAGGATCTACATATAACCTCCTCCTTGGGATATGGACAACAGAAAAGTGGGTGAAGGGAGACATTGGCAGTGTAAGATATGGTAAAATAATAATTTATAAATTATCAAGGATTCATGAGAGAGGGGCGAGCTGGAGGGAGGGAAAAAATGAAAAATGAGGAGCTGACTCTAAGAGTCCCAGTGGAAAGCAAATGTTTTGAGAATGATGAGGGCAATGAATGTACAAATATACTTTAAACAATTAATGTATGTATGGATTGTGATACGAGTTGTATGTGCCCCCAATAAAATGATTAAAAACAAAAGACCATCAAAGAGATGGGTCAACATAGTAACTGCCACAAGGAGCTCAAACATGGCAATTGTGAGGATAGTGAAGGAATGGTTTGTTTCCATTTTGTTGTATCAGATTGTTAGGATTCAGACTTATGAATTCGCTAACAACAACAACTGGTTGGTTAGTTTTGCATACATTTTACCTCATTTATAAAAAACAAAAACTGCTGCTGGAAAAACATCCAGGTTGTTGTTATTTTTTCCCCTGCCTTGAGTCATCTCTAGCAAGAGTTCATTTTCCCTCCACACTCTTCTGCTCCCAAGTCTTTGATAGCTAATACATGCCAAAAATTCCAGCCAGTTTCATTATACCTATGTTAACACACCTTCCAAGTTACTGTCAGTAGTTTTGCCAACTGTTTTGCTGTGTCGCAGCAAAAGCTACCCATTCTCTAGCTTGCCGTTCCTGTACCTTCAACCATGTATTTTTTTTAGTTCTTTCTGGAAGCATGATTTCCAGTATTTTTGTATTATTTAGAATGTAATTTTGGCTGTTATACCAAGTCAAAAGGTGACAAATACTTCAGCCCATGAAGAAGTAATCTAATTCTGATATAGCAATTTGAAAGTGTCAGATTGCTAGGTTTCTACTGCCTGGTTACTCTGTCATCCTCAATGATGTGTAACTTTCATCTTCTGCCATTCCATTCATATTTTCACCAGAGAGCAGAGTGGGAAAACAGAGCACAATATGCTCATCTCTCTACGAGGAGTCACCAAAAGAGGCTGACAGATAAGTTTTGATCTGTATGGATATATGTGGCTAAAACTTGGATATTCTATTATTGAAAAAGGAATGGATATTAGGAGATAAGCAATATCACTGTTAAGAGTTTTGCTTAATTCATTAATAAAGGCTCCTAGATGAGGACATTTCAAAATGCTTCTGGATAATGTGACATTGAAATAATATGTGCTAGCTACATAAAGGAGGGAGAATAAACTATTGACAGACAGAAAAGGTAGCATATATTAAAGCCCAATGAGAGGATAAATACTTAAGAAAATTTTAATTGCCTGAACCTGAGTATCAAAGGTGACTTTCAAGAAATGGGGCTGAAGCAAGCAAGAATAAAATCATTAATGGTATTGTAGTCCTTAGCAGCAGTGGCTGGTCATTAGAACATTTTAAGTGGGAATTATAGGAGATTTTAGGAAAATAAACATTTGATACTTAGAGAATATATCAAAGGTGTGTGGTCATCACGTCAAGGAGAGACCAGTTAGAAAATTGTTGGATTAATCCAGAACCAAGGCAAGATTTATCTATACTGTTGTTAGGTGTTGTCAAGTAGGTTCCTTCTCATAACAACAAAACAAGACACCTGGCCTGCACCATCTTCGTCATTGGTACATGTTTGAGGCCACTGTTGTAGCCACTCCCTGTCCCTGTCCTTGTCAACCCTTCCTGTCCAGGGGCTTGCTCTTTTTTGCAGGACCTCTACCTTACCAATCATGATGTTCTTTTCCAGTGACTGATCTCTCCTGGTCCAAAGTGTGTAAGACTAAGTTTCGCCATCCTTGCATGAAGGGAGCATTCTGGCTGTACTCCCAAGACAAATTTGTTTGTACTTCTGGAAGTCCATGGAATTTTAAACATTTTCCACCAACACCATAATATGAGATAATAAAAAATATAAGGTTTGAGTTAGCTTCACCTTTATCCTCAAAATGGCATCTTTATGTTTTAATACTTTATAGAGTTGGAATTGACTTGATGGCAATTAATGGATTTTGTACAGTAGATTTACCCAATGAAATAATGGGTTTGATTTCTTGATCGCTGATTCCATGATCATTGATTGTGGATCCAAGCAAAATTAAACCCTTGACAACTTCCATCTAGTCTCCTTTCACTATGATGTTGTCTCTCAGTTCATTTGTGAGGATTTTTGTTTTCCTTACGTTGAATATTTGCTCAGCATACCGAATGAATAAGTTTTCCTCCAATCCTGATGCCTCATTCTTCTTCATAACATCCCGTCTATACTGGGCATAGTCTAAAACATATTCTTGGACAATAGAAAAACTTAAGATAGGGATGACTAGAGGAAGACAGCAGTAAATTATACTGGAAGTAGAGAGCAGATATGAAAACCAGGATAGCATGTAATATTAAAGTCAGGAGAGAAGAATGTTTCAAGAAGGAAGGTATAGCGCATTTTATTAAACATTATCAAGAAATTAACAATATTTAAAGATTTATCTTGAAGTTCAGTGCTAACTGTTATAGGATTATATCTGTCTGCCTGCAAGGAAATTGAATAAACTCAACTATTCAATTTATGCACCAACGACAAATGTTAGTGATGAAAAAAATGAAAGATTTCAACAAGCTGATGAAGCACTTAACTACCAGGAAATTTGGAAGACATTTACTTGGCCAACTGACTGGAAGAGATCAATGTTTGTACCCATTCCAAAGAAAGATGACCCAACAGAAGGCTCAAACTGTAGAGCAATACCTTTGATATCACATGCAAGTAAAGTTTTGCTGAAGATCATCCAACAATGGTTGCAGCAGTACATTGAGAAGGAGCTGCCAGAGGTTCAGGCCAAATTCAGAAGAGGACATGGAACAAGGGATATCAATGTTGATGTCAGATCTTGCCTGAAAGCAGAGAATACCAGAAAGATGTTACTTGTGCTTTATTGACTCTGCAAAGACGTTCAGCTGTGTGGGTCATAACAAACCATGAATGACCTTGAGAAGAATGGGCATTCCGGACACTCCACTGTGCTCGTGGGAAGCCTGTACATGGGTCAAGAGGAAGTTCTGCGAACAGAGCAAAGAAATACGGCATAGTTTAAAATTTAAAATATGTGCAGCAGGGTTGTATCCTTTCACCATACTTAATCTGTATGCTGAGCAGATAATCAGAGAAGCTGGCATATATGAAGAAGGAATCAGCATCAAGATTGAAAGAAGGCTTATTAACAGCCTTTGATATACAGATGATACAACCTTGCTTGCTGAAATTGAGGAGAACTTGAAGCACTTGCTGATGAAAATCAAGGATTGCTATCTTCAATATGGATTACAACTCAATGTAAATAAAACCAATATCTTCACAACTGGACCAACAGGGCAAAAGGCTGAAGTTGTCAAAGATATTGTCTTGCTTATATCCACAATCAATGCTTATGGAAGTAGCAGTCAATTTATCAAAATATGGACTGCATTTGGGTAAATCTGCTGTACAATGATTGCTTTAGAGTATTGAAAAGCAATGATGTTATGTGAGGACTAAGGTGTGCTTGCCTCAAGCCATGTTATTTTCAATAGTCTCATATGCATATGAAAGTTCATGATTGAATAAGGAAGCCCGAAGAAGAATCAATGAGTTCAAGTCGTGGTGCTGGTAAAGAATATTGCAAGTAACATGAAACGTTAAAATGGCAGACAACTCTGATTTGGACTAAATGTGGTCAGGGTGCCCAGAGGCAAGGATGGCAAGACATACACATTTTGACACATTGTCAGAAGATAACAGTCCTTGGAAATGATAATCATACTTGGTAAAATAGATGGGCAGGAAAAAGATGAAGGCACTCAAGGAGATGGATTGACACAGTAGCTGCAACAGTGGGCTCGGAACAATAGTGAGGAGGGCACAGGACCAGGCAGTGTTTCATTCTGTTGTGCATCGGGTCGCTATGGGTTGGAATCAACGTGATGGCACCTAACAACTGACACCTTCACCATGAGCAGTGATTGTGGATCCAAGCAAGACGCAGTTCTTGACAACTTCAATCTTTTCTTCACTTATGATGGCCACCTATTTATTAGTCCTGCTGTGAGGATTTTGGTTTTCTTTACATTGAGTTGTACTCATTTTTGAAGGCTGAAATTATCTTTGAAATTTTGGCTATGTATTTTGGATTAGAATGGCTGAAACTATGGTATATACCTGAAAGACTTGAAATCAAGGACTTTAACAGATCTTTGTACACTTCTATTCATTGCAACAGTATTTACCATGTCTAAAAGGTTGGATTAACCCAGTATCTGTCAACAGATGAATAAATTTTTAAAATGTGGTACTGAGTAAATCTCATGTGGTCCACATCTGACTTTCTTTGACTATATAGTGGGGAAGGAGAACCCAACTCTACATATGCTCAAGGATGATTTCTATTAGGCAGAAATTAGACATGCCTCCAACCTTCAACTTCCTTACCCTATTCTGACATCAGCCATTCCTCAACTTGTTTGTTGGGTGTGGTAATCCATTGCAGTGGCCATACAGAACTCACAGACAATACTCATGATTACAGGGGTTTATTATGGAATTTAGGTCACAACTAGTTAGGATTGGTAAACATTAAAGATATAATCCATTTTTTCTGAGGCAGTGCCTCTTTTCAGCAATGTCAGCAACCACATCTCTCCATGGTCCTCAGGCTCTTGCTAGATAACCCTTTGGTCTCTGTCCTGCTTGGGCAAGTGTTTGAAAGCTCCCTTTGTATTGATAAATGTGCAGAGGGAGCCCCACTGTGTAAACCAGTCTCTTTCCTGGAAACATTCAACTTTACTCATTCTGTGTACAGGAAACTCACTGCTCTATGTCATTGTCTTGGTGCTGTGCTTCTACTTTGTCTCATTGTCTTGGCACGGTATCTTCTGGTGCCTCTGATGCCTCTAGCACTTAACACACAGATCTTGGACATGCTCCACTACTGGCTCTTCTTTCTTATGCTTAGCAGAATGGCAAAAGCGACCAACCCAGAGCTAGAGTCTTCTACACCTTCTTTACATAGCCCCATCTGTCATTAAGTAAGAGTTACAAAGATTGTGTTAGGCCAGGTTGACTAGAGAAACAGATCCAGTAATGTTCATCTATGTGTAAGAGAGAGCTTTATAGTAAAGTACAATTGTATATTGGAAAATGTTCAGATCAAGTCCATAAATCTGATACTACTCCATAGTCTGATATTAGTCCATAAATCCTCTTCAGATGCATGCAGTTACAAGCATTTGTGCTGAATACAGGAAGATCACAGGCTGGTGGGTGAAGTCTTGTGGATCTAATGGTGATGGAAGCATCTCAACGCTGGCACAGGTCAGCACATGGCTTCTCCAGCTCTCCAATTGTCTCCACAACAGGAAGATGAAACAGATTGGGCTCAGAATGTCACAGGTGTGGCTTGTCAACAGGAACACTAAGGCAAAGGGAGAAAGTTTCCAGAATCCTCCTGAGAAGGCCACGCCCACAAAGCATCATCAGACTGTGACCTGAGGGACAGGCTTGACTCCATCCCTTCACTTATTTCTAAAGTTGACATGAAATCATGTAACAACCACAAAGATTATGGAGAGACGTGTAATCCCAAGACGGGTCACATTACCACAGGAATACCAGCAGTGGACTATTGTTCAACTATGAAGAGGAATGACATTCTGATGGATGGTTGAAGCTGCAAATCCTTATGCTGAGTGAAATAAGTCATACACAAAAGAACAAATATGTGATCCCACATCTATGAAATAGCTAGACTTGGTAAATGCAGAGACAAACACTTATTCATAGATACTTAAAGAGCCAGGCAAGAAAGAAAAGAGAAATTATTATTTATAGGATGCTGTTTCCTTTTTGGAATCATGGAAGACTTGGAGGTGACCAGCGGTGATAGTTGTACAATATGGTAAATGTTATTAATGCTACTTAATTGCACACTTAAAAGTGGCTGAAATGAAAAAAATTTGTGTTATATTTTACTACAATATGTTTTTTAAATGCCATTTTTATTATTTGCTGTTTTCATGCTGAAATTGTCCCACTTACGGCCAGTGGGAAGCTTTCAGGCGATTTCTCTTCAGAGTAGATATGTAGCCTGATAGAAATGCATTTTTGTTTTGCTTTTTTTTGTTTTGTTTTATTTTCAGTCTTTGTAACATTTTAGAGTATTTGTGGCATCCTCTATCTGCTCAATGTTTAAAAACTGTTTCAAAGTTTTGACTGAACATTTTACTCCTGGAAAACCAGAGAATTAACCATGTGTCTAATGTTCATTACTGAAAACCTAGGCTTTCACCGTGACATTAGGTAGCATTTGCTTTATTATTGCTTAGTTTCACTTGGGCAAACATTCACAACTTCTTCACTTTTCATTTTGAAAAGAATTTGTCATGTCAGCTTTTCATTTTTCTTGCTTGTTAAGTGCTTTTACTAATGTCTGCCCTCACAAAGCATTGTTAGCATTGCATTAGTGTTGAAACCAGTGTCTCTCAAAAATAATTCTAGTCATTTTTGCAGAGGGTAAGGATGTGGGAATTGGGATGGGAGATACTTTGTAGAAAATCAAAACTATATACTCAGGGGCTACCATTATGTTTGACACAGTTGGTGCTCTGTAAAATTATATGTTGTAAGAATGAATAAGTGAGAATTCTCACCTCTCTATGACTTTGATTTTCATTTGTAAATCCTTTATTACAATAGCAAGTTTTCATATGTGGGCTATTCTTACTTTTAACATTTTGCTGCCCAAATATAATAATTCATTAATGCATTTATAAGTTGCTATATACAGTGAGAATTTTCAGAGTAGGTTTGAGGTTTATGTACAAAAATGAGGTTGATTTCCTGCACTGCCCTTGCTACCCGGGCCTTTTAATATATAATTTTGCACTGTAAATCATTTAGAGGGTAGGGATACTTAGCATTTGTGAAGCCTATTTTAGGATGGAACAAACAAACATTTTTGTCATTTTTCCAGCCCTGTGATGTTATATGTGATGGAACATACTCTGGGAAGGGTTTATCTATCTGTATAACAGTCTTTTGGCTGATTTCTTTGTTGCTATTATTATTGAATCATTTATTTGACTACTTGGCAAGGAAGTCTATTGATTTCTCCATAAAAAACTCAGCTTATGAGATAGAGCCTTACAAAGATTGCTCTTGTAGCCATGTATTATAAACACATCAGACAAATTTAATGCAAATTTAAAAGTCATTTATATTCTTTATGAACCTTTCTACCATACACCTTGATAGAAAATGCTTTAAATTCTAACAAAAAGCTGTACAATTTTAAACATTCAAGAAATGTTGAGTCAGTCTCTTAATGGCAAAATACAGAATCAGGAAAAAAAAGTCCATAGAAATAGAACCAAGAGAGGTCTATATAAATAGTTATGTGAAGAATAGCGAATTCCTTTTTAACTGTAACATCACATTTTTTACATGTTGCACACATTGTTTAACCGTTTCTAAACACATTTCCATTTACGTCATTTGTAAAAACTGCCTCGCCTCATAGTCTGGAAAACTGACAAAGTTGTAATGAACAGATGCAGATTCCATAATTGTAATTGGCTTTCACTCTAAACTAATTTTATGGCTCATGCATCATTAGTGATTTCTTATTTTCTAAAATTTCACTTAAAATTTTGGAAGGGTGTCTTGTCAAAGCTAAACTCATTGTTGACTCTTTTTTTTCTAATCAGGCCTTCCTATATTAGGCCTGTATGTTTCTTGAGTCATGTATATTTAAATCCAGATTTGTATTTTGGGACTGGTCTTTCCCATATTTCTACTGATATTTCACTTACATAGCTTTTTCCATTTAATTTTTACATTTTTTAGGGAAGAACATTAACATTGAATATGATCACTTTTTGTACTATATTTTCTCTCTCTCCTTAATGTCTTTTGTGTAAAAACTAGCTCTTAAAGGATTATTATTTATCTGTTTTATGTTTTTTTCCACAGATTCAATTATTTCTATAGTATGAAAAGTAGACATCAGACCATCAAGTCAGTAAAAAGGAAAAATGTATTTTGATGTTCTGATGTTATGTTTGTTTTATTCTGATAGGATTTTTAATCATCACATATAAATGACTTTCCAGTGTAGGATTAATTCAGGTAAATCCCTGTTGAAGTTAAAGGGCGATAACGTACAGCATGTGCCTTTCTGAACAGGATGGAGTAAACCTGAAAAGTCCATATTTGAACAACAGGGTCTAACTATTTCTGAATTGTTACTCAAATTGAGAACATAGTATTTATTAATGAAGAGATGATTTTTTTGGGTAAATATTCTTTCAGTACTTATAGGTTCTATTAAATCAAGTGTAAAATACATAGCACATGTTTTGGCATATTATTGTTTGTTGTGAGAAAGATTTAATAGCTTGTTATGGACTATTAATATGAACAGAAGTCATTTAGAGTTCAGATATATATTTAGAACTAGCATGTGTGCAAAAGATACAAAGTGAATCAGGAAATTCTAGAAAAGATTGTTGGAAAAACTGAAATTGCTGTTTTCCGATTAGCGTTGATGAAATAATAGGCAAGGAAGCTTAAATGTGACCTTTTTTGAACATGTCTATAGGAAATTTAAATAGCAACTTAGAATTGGCAGAATTAAATAAGTAAAATTATAAACAAAAGAATATTAATATAACAAACAAATATAAGTTTACATAGTCGGTGAAAACATAAAATGACTACAGTAATTCGTTGTATGATATTATTACAAATTGAACATCTACTTAACTTTACTAATAAAATGCCAGATTGCCGATTACTCTAAAATTAGATAACATATATCGATTATAGTTTTCTCTGGTATCAATAATTCTTATGCCATAGTATTTTGGATAAATAGGGAGGGAATTGGAGAACTCCAGATACTTAATAAGCAAATGTTCATAGAAATGCCAGAGAATAATTTGTTCTTTAACTTTTTATTTGGTGATTAACTTTTTATTTGATGATTAAAAGGTGTGTCTAATACTTGAAAGCACATGCCAAGTAGGTTTGCTGCATGAGTTTTGCAGCATATGGTAAACTAAAACCCGGGCGGCCTTTGGGTCTTGTTGATCACATGCATGAGATGATCATCTGTGACTCGCTAATTACTAGTATACCCTTCGACAGAAGACAGCAGAACAGTTTTTATTTGTGCTGTACTTGCTCTTTTGAAAAATGCATTCATAAGGAAATTTTAAAATCAGTTTGTACCCTAAGCTTGTAAAATAACGATGAATTAATTTATTTAAAAGTTCATTAAAAAGTATATAAAGATCATATCCTTTCCTATGAAGCTCAGAGTTCCACTCTAGTCATCTGTATCGTCTGATCTCTTTTGCCTCTGTTATCAAGGGTCTGGATAGGTTACCAGGAGTTTATTTGGATGCTTTTCATAATTTTCTAAAAACACACTGACACGAATGACTATGCTGAGCTCATTAGTATGCAGACACAGATTTATAAACTTTTACACATTAAACATGTGTTTTCTTGTTAGAATTATAACAAGAATTTTATCCAAATAGGAGGAGATTTTTTTGTTTACCGTGCTTACTCACAAGCCATTTGTATTTTAAAAAGTCATTTGTATTTTGTTGTCAGTACTTCTCAAACTTTGATATGTATATGAAATACCTGGGGATTAATTAAACTTAGGACTCAAGAGAATTTACCAGAAAATTAATTACAACTTAGATTCTGATTCATGATTTCTTGGGTGGCATTTTAGAGTCTACATTTCTATCAAGTTCTCAGTGCTAGTCTGAGAGCCAGTATATTTTTGAGAAAAGAGCCAGATAGTAAATGTTTTAGGCAAGAGAAAAAGTGAGAATATTATATAGGTATTTATATATAAAGACAGAAGTGGTGCTGTCAGTTTGGACTGCTAACTACAGGGCCAGAAGTTCAAACCCACCAGTAGCTCTCCAAAAGAAAGATGAGTCTCTATGTTCCCATGATGATGTACAACCTCAAAAACCCTACTTAGGGTGGTTCTGATTTAGAATGGACTTGATGACAATGGGTTTGTGGTTATGTAACAATAGAAAAGATAAATATGTATTAATATTTGTTAATGAGATTCAGAGTATAATATTTGAGTCATTTGTGTGTGTAATATAGATCTAAAGAGAACAAAATTCTATTTTTTATGAGTCAGACAGGTTAACACTTCATTTAAGCAAAGTTCAACGTTGCATTTACTTTTCTTCAAAACTGACTGCTGCTTATTTGCATTGAAAGTTTACATATTTCACATTTTAAAAATTTATGCAGATAAGTACAGTTAAGTATTGCTATCAATTCACAAGAAATTACTTTTAAGACATAAGACATTCACATCTTGGAGGTAATTTATAGTATTAGATTATTGTATTTATAGTATTAGATTAATTGTATTAGATTTTTCTCATGATATCTTCTTGTTAGCATGTTAATAAGGCATAGATAGGAGCCTGTAGGGGAATGATTAATAGACTCACATAAAAAGATATATTATTTTTACCCATCAGCCAGGTGGCTGGTGAAAGATGGCAGTGTATTTCATAACATTTACAGTTTGGAAACCCTGTAGCACAGCCCTTCTCTATCCTGCTATGAATCAAAATCAGAGCAACAGCCGTGGATTTTAGTTTAAAGGAGCAGAGGTACATGGAATCCGTTCAATTGCACAGTTAAACGAATTCTACTTTTGCACCATTCTCATGATTGTTGCTGTGCTTAAGTCTGTTATTACAGCCATTGTGTCAGCCAGTTTTGTTGAAGATCTACCTCTTTTTCCCTGACCCTCTTTTACCTTTTCCTGGTAACATGTCTGAAGTTGTTGTTAGGCGCCATCGAGTTGGCTCCAAAACACTGCACCATCCTCACAATTGTTCCTAAGCTTGACCCCAGTGTTTAAGCCACTTTGTCAGTCCATCTCGTCAAGGGCCTCCCTCTTTTATCCTACCACTCTACCAAACTTGATGTCCTTCTCCAGGGATTGGGCTCACCTAACATGCCCAAAGCATATAAGTCTCGCCATCTTTGCCTCTAAGATATGTTCGTCTTTTGGGCCGTTCGTGGCACTTTCAGTATTTTTCACCAGCACCACAATTCAAATGCATGGATTCTTCTTTGGGCCTCCTTATTCAGTGTCCAACCATGCACATGAAGCAATTAAAAATACCATGGTTTGGGTCAGGCACACCTTAGTCCTCAAATAATATTGTTGCTTTTCAATATTCTAAATAGAATTGTGCATCAGATTTGCCCAATGAAGCACATCTTTTAACCTCTTGACTGCTGTTTCTATGAGCATTGATTATGGATGCAAGACAAAATCCTTGACAATTTCAACCTTTTCTCCCATTTATCATGATGTATCTTTTGACTCGGTTGTGAGGACTTTGGTTTTCTTTACATTGAGTTATAATCCATACTGAAGACTGCAATCTTTGATCTTCATAAGCAAGTGTTTCAATTCCTCCTCACTTTTAGCAAGCAAGGTTGTATCATCTGATTATTGCAGGCTGTTAATAAGCCTTCCTCCAATGCTGCTGCTGAATTATTCTTCATATAATCCTTCTTCTCAACTTATTTGCTCAGCATACAAATTGAGTAAGTGTAGTGAGTAGGTACAACCCAGCGGCACATCTTTCTGGGTTTTAAAAAAGCATACCACATTCCCTTGCTCGGCTCTCAGCACTGCCTCTTGATCTATGTACAAGTTCCCCATGAGCACAATGAAGAGTTCTAGAATTCTCATTCTTTTCAAGGTTATCCTCTGTTATGATCCACACTTGGCACAATCAATAAAACACAAGTAACGTCTTTCCGATATTCTCTGCTTTCAGCCAAGATCCATGTGGCATCATGTCTTCTGAATCTAGCCCGAGTCTTTGACAGCTCCCTGTCAATGTACTGCTGCAACCATTGTTGGATGATCTTCAGCAAAATTTTACTTGTATGTGATATCAATAGTATTGTTTCATAATTTGAGCATTCTGTTGGGTCATCTTTCTTTGGAGTGGGTACAAGTATAGATCTGTTGGTTGACCAGTCAGTTGTCCAAGGAGATGTCTTCTAAATTTCCTAGCATGGATGAGAAAGTGCTTCCAGCGCTTCATCAGCTTGCTGAAATGTTTCAATAGGTGTTCTGTCAATTCCTGAAGCCTGTTTTTGGCTAATGCTTTCAGTGCAGCTTCAAGTTCTCCCTTCAGTACCATTGGTTTCTGCTTACATGGTACCTCCTGAAATGGTGGGACATTACTTGGTTCTTTTTGGCACAGTGACTGTATTTTTTCTATTTTCTTTTGATGCTTCTTGCATAATTCAATATTTTGATCTGAGAAGTCAGTATTACAACTCAAAGCTTGAAGTTTTTGTGTAATTTCAGTTTACAATATATTGATTTCATCATTGTCTGAAATAATTGAGATGAAATTTCTGCATCTTCAGTTTAGGATGTTAAATGTAGCCACCAAAAACATTAAACTTACACCATCAAGAAAATATAGTTACTTTTAGGACTGACATGGGTAACAAAAGCTACTTGATCACCTAGTTCTCATTTCACTGCTAGTACCACTTTATCCTCAGCTTTAACATCAAGTCTAGCAAACATTCACCCTGTCCCCTTTCTATTACTATAGCCTACAATGGAAAAATCCTAAACTGAGATATGTAAAATTAATCTATTTATAGTAAAGGCTAATGATTATAGTTATATAAGAAGCAATTAATTAAATAGCTGGAAACTTTCTGATTACATATTCAGTTATAATTGTAGAAAATATGACAAAATAGGCAGAAGTTCTTTAAAAGATAAATCTTATCATGGTTTTCTGGTTGTAGAGCATAAGTGGAAGTCTCCTGCTTCAAAGCGACCCTTGAATCAACTCTGCTGGGGTATTTTTAGATAATAAAGGTGGCTTTTCAGTCTCTTTTACTCATTTCTTTTCATTCATAAATATTGCCCTCAGGGAGGATGGCATATAAAACCTTTAAGAAATAGTTAAAATATTCACTTAAAACTTCAGAATAAGATCTTGAAATGTATGAGCCCTGGTGGTGTAGTGTTGTATGTTGGGCTGCTAGCATCCAAGCCAGTCGTTGGAAACCACCAGTTGCGCCAAGAGAGAGACAGGAGGCTTTCCTCCTCCCATAAAGAATTACAGTCTCAGAAACCCACAGGGGCATCTCAACCCTGTCCCTGTCCCTAGGGACACTTTGAGTTGAAATTGACTCAGTGAATGAGTTTGAGAGAGTTGGCTGCTAAATATGACAGTTATGCCTAGCCAATGACATTGTATCTAAGGCCCACATAAGAGTTTGGGACAAAGTCACTGAGGACAGGTTGCATCTAAAAGGCTTTTTTCAAGGGCCTTTATCCATTGACTTCACGCATATAGTTAATTGTAGGTGGGTTGGTACATAGGTGGTAAATAACAATAACAGTAACAATGAAAGCAGTTAATATTTATATGGTTCTTTGTACATGTTACACATTGTAGTAGGACTTCTACATATACTGACTTATTTGCTATTCACAACAACTTATGAGGGAGGAATTATTATTAATATTCTCATTATTACAGAGAGAGGAAATTAAGGTAAATGACTTTCCTAAGCACTTGCTTACCTAGAGCTGCCACAACAGAAAAATCACAGGTGGGCTTTAAACAGAAATTTATTCACTGGCTACTGGAATCCTAAATCAGAGCATGGTCATGTCAATTTCTCTGTGGTAGGTTGTCCTGAACATTCCTCGGTTTCATGCTGATCCTCACTTTGCCTTTTGTCTTTCCTGAGGTGTGCCAGCTGCTGTGTCTTACCTGCTCTTTTTTTATACCTCAGAAGTGACTAAATTTAGCATCCACCATATTTGGGCTGGCTATAGGTAGCTTAATAAAGAAAACCCTATTTCTAAGCACAGGAGTACATCTTCAGGTATAGGAGTTAAGGCTGAGAAACAATTAAAAGGTTGCTTTCTCTCATTGCTGATCATTAGAGAAGTGCAAATCAAACCCACAAGCATATAATGCCATAAGCCATAGGCTCCCAAACTTACTTGGCCAACAACTCCCTTTTCAGAAAAAAATTACTCAGTGCCCATTAGCAATTTAAAACTTCTGTACTGTAGCCTATAACCAAGGAAAAAATAAAGCTGTCTTGTTTTGCAGCTCTCTTGGGTTGTTCCAGTACCCCCCAACAGGCTGTGGTATCGCCCACTTTGGGAAACACTGCTGTAGACTTACAAATTTGTTTTTCCATATATACTCATGTATAAGCCAAGTTTTCAGCACAAAAAATATGCTATAAACTGGGGTTCAGCTTATACTCAGGTCTGTGGTACCTCAGCGAGGTGTGACATCTCGCTGTCCCCCTTCCCCTGAGGTAACAGGAGGAGCGCCCATTATCTTGCGGGTGATTGCTATTTCTCTGCTGTTCATTCAAAGCCCCACTGACACTGCAGGGCTTTGTTTGTTTACTCACATCTAACCAATCAGAGTCGTCGTATGACGTCTATCTTTGAATAAGCCTTTTAAAGACCGTGTGCAAAGGGTGTGTCATGAATGGATGTCATCTGGTCAAGCTCGACTAACAAAAGGAGGAAATCTCATGAAGCCTGACATAGAGTTAATAGCAAAGTGGGTTTGAGATGCATGGGAAGACATTCCAGAAGACATGGTGCGACGTGCCTTCCAGAAATGTAGTATTAGTAGTGCTATGGATGGCAGTGAAGAGTGCGCTCTGTATGAAAATGACAGCAGTGATGGAGATGATGGCAATCTCAGTGAGGACAGCGTCTATGATGACCTCACACCAGCTGAAGCTCTGCATTGGGATTCAGATGATGAAGAGGAATCCAGATTTGAAGGACTTTAACTGTACGTTTTAGCTTGGTTGCTGATTGAGCTCAGCGAATAGTTCTCTTAAGGTATCATTGTTGCTACCTTATTGTTTTTGTTGAACCTATTTTCCACTTACTGTGCTGGTTTACTAATGTTAAATGACTTGTCCTTTTATTTATGTTTTTATTTAAAATAAATATTTAAATACATTACCCCACTGATGTCTCAATTTTTAGTAATTTTATTTTCATTTGTTTTGATTATTGAAACTCACCAATAGCTTCTGCATTGTCCACCCTAGGCTTATACTCGAGTCAATCAGTTTTTCTGGTTTCCCAGGTAATAATTAGGTAACTCGGCTTATACTCGGGTCGGCTTATATTCAAGTATATACGGTAAATCTAAAAGTCCAAGAATAACAGGATATGGAGCAGTTAAACACATATACTACTGGTGAGTATATAAATGTGAAAAGGCATATTATAAAAATATTTGATATTATCAAATATTAAAACATCAACACTATGCACATATATATATTAAAAAGCCAAACCTATTGCCATGCACATAATATGTATATTTATCCTCACATCCTTTGAATACTCTTGTATATATGTCCCAAGAGAGTTGTGCAAAATTGTGTCAGTAGCACTGGGTAATAGCACAAACTGGAAAGAAATAGAATGAATGTATATATTGTGGTACTTTATGTACTGAAATGCTATGGAGCATCAAAAATATACATTAGAGCATTTCAGGACTATCCAGTTGAACAAGATAAAAGTCAAAATATAAAGTAAGTCTTAATATTCATGGATGATAAAAAGGAAACAAGTTGGATAGGGATGCATTTTCATACTGTATATCTCTAAAGAAATGCAAAGAAAAAATACTGAAACTCAGAAAAGTGATACATTTGAGGGACGCAAGGGAGGGAGATGAATTCAGGAAGAAGTACACCGAGTCCAGTCATAATATTACCTGCTTTCTTCAACTGGGTGGTGGCATGTAAATACTTATTTTTGTTATTCTTAATATACTGTTGTTAGGAACCATCAAGTCGGTCTTACTCATAGTGACCCTATGCAAAATGGAATAAAACACTATGTAGTCCTGCACAATTGTTATGGTTGAGCCCATTGTTGCAGCCACTGTGTCAATCCATCTCATTGAAGGTCTTTCTCTTTTTCACTGCCACTCTACTAAGCATGATGGCTATTTTCAGGGACTGATTCAACTGATAAGATGTCCAAAGTATGTGAGATGAAGTCTTGCCATACTTATTTCCAAGGATCTTTACAGCTTTCCTTCTTCCAAGATAGATGTGTTTGTTGTTCTGGAAGTCAGTGGCACTTTCGGCATTCTTCTGGCAGTCCATGGTACGTTGAATTGGTCAATATTCTTGCTGGCACCATAGTTCAAATACATTAATTCTTCTTCAGTCTTATTTATTCAGTGTCTAACATTCACATGCATATGAGACAATTAAAAATAACATGGTTTAAGCCAGGTGCACTTGGTCCTTAAAGTGACATCCTTGCCGTTCAACCCTTTAAAGAAATCTTGTGTATCAGATTTGCCTTTGATTTCTTGCCTGCTGCTTCCATGAACCTTGTTGGTAGACCCAAGCTAGATGAGATTCTTGACAACTGCAGTCTTTTCTCTTTTTATCTTGATGTTATCTAATAGTCCTGTTGTGAAAATTCGGATTTTCTTTACATTGAATTTCAGCCCATACTGAAGCCTGCAATCTTGATCTTCATCAACAAGTGTTTCCAGTTCTCCTTACTTTCACCAAGTGAGGTTGTGTTATCAGTATATGACAGGTTGTTAATAAGCCTGCAATCCTGATATCTCATTTTTGTTCAGATAGTCCACCCTTTATATACTAGGCGGCTTGAAAAAGTTCATAGAAAAACAATGACTTTTTTCACGAACCTGTTGAAGCCCCTTATATACTTTTACAAATATTAATTTAATCTATGCAAAATCTAATACAAAATTTAAAAACAACTATATGAAGCAAATATTAAATTTAATATAGAAATTTAGCTCTCAGAATTTTAACACTTGAAAAAGTTTATTTTATAAAATGATATAACCCAAACTCTGGGATACTAGCTGTACTTCATCTATAAACAATACTCTGAAAAATGAAATATATAGTCTACATGCATTACATAACCCCCAAAACTATAACCTACTGCTGTTGAATTGAACCTTTCTCAAAATGATTCTTTAGAACAGAGTAGAACTGCCCCATTGGGTGTTCCAGGCTGTAAATCTTTCTGAAAGCTGTCTGCCACACCGTTTTTCTTCCACAAAGCAGCTGACAGATTTGAACTGCTGACCTTCCCTGTATCAGCAGATAGCTTAAAAATTATGCTGCCAGGGTTCCTTCATTAGATAAGGAGGTGATTTCCACTGCAAGAAATATTTCAAATAATTAGGCTTTTAAGTGGATTAGCAGATCCACTTTTCCTTTGACAGTATTCTAAAATGTTCTTATATTTTCAGAATTTATTCTCTAAATGAGATTGGTTTTTTAAAATTTCTTAAGAGCAGACTACTTGCTTTAAATAATGTTAATATTTAGAAATGACCCTTCTTGCATAATGACATTTGCAAAAGCAAAGACTGTCATTGACATACTGTTAGACTTTGCTGAGTAAAGTTGTTTCCCCACACAACATCTGACCACCTGAAACTTTGTCAGGGGACAACTGTTTGTGGGAACACTAGTAGTAATTGTAAGCTTAGGAATGTGTGACAAGTTAACAGCCAGCTGTGCATAGCCTGACTTTTTCCAGGTGTTAAAATAAATATCACCAGTTCTTGACTTGTAACTCAACAAAAATATTCCATGATTCATTACCTTAAAAATCCATTTATAATTTTTATTGGAGTAGATGATGTTACAGCCATCTAAAATGAAAATGAAATACATACCCAGAAATATTTGGAGTATTATTACTTATGACATTTAGTGATCTCTTCTTAAAATGAAAAGAATTTTAATGTAACATTTGTGCAGACACTTTTTTCACATTCCTTTCACAGGAAAACACTATTATTTGCCTATATGCATAAAAAGTGTGCAAGTAACTTAATGTATTTTTAAATATCAGTGTTCAGTCTGCTCTGGGAGAATGAACCTAATTCTAAATTTATCTCCTATTAATTATTGTATTATAATTAGCTTTATTAAACCTGCCACTAGAGTTTAGTGATTATAGCCAAAGGTTCCAAAATGTTTAAATCTCACTGCGCATATTAGCTATCTTCATAAGCTTCCTGGAGGAGAATATCCATGTAAGACAACTGCAAGTGATAAAACCAAATCCATGATACAGTTAGTTGATCTTGCACTGAGATTCACAATTCACAGCAGCATTCTCAGATAAACTTGGGTGGAGTATATGGTCTTCCTAATTCCCTCCCCTTTCCCCTCCGATACTCACTTAAAATACCAAACCCAGGAATAGTGAAGAGGAGCTGAAAACACTTTGCCTTACCCTTGCCTTCCATTGCATTCCATTAAAATGCTCAAGTTGTTAGCAAGACCCAAGCTGGTGGTGTAAAGTACAAGAGTGTGCGCTTGGGAAGAAAGATTCTTTTTTTTTACCCTTGAGGAAAGGATAAATTAACAGAATTCATCATTCCTAGGTACGAATTAAGCCTTGTTAACTTGTGATAGAGACACATTAATTTTGAAAGTAGGAAAACACTAACACAACTCCCCCCTTTTTGTGAATGGTGTCTGTCAGGGGTGGCCAGACAGTACTATGGCCAAGTCGAAGGCCCTTGAGCTGTCTGACTTTGTGTCTTTTATTGTCATTTACTGTTGCTTTTTATGACAGTATACCATGTGTTTAGTGATGTTTTCGGAAATCAGTCATCTCCACAATGAAACAAAACTGTATGCTTTTAAAATTTCCCACTCACTTGGAGCTTTACACTTCAGCCTACACCATGTTTTAGAGATACACCCTGAGGTTTTGCTGCAATATATATGCTGTATATTGCATATTATGTTGTGAAACTTGGGTTCTTATCATCTAGGTTTTCTATTTTAGTAGGTAGGCATCCTTTTTAGATTCAGAATATACATCCTTGTCCATTTTTATGGGCTTTGATTCAAGTGTCAAGTTACTTTTCAAAGCCATCCAATTTAATTCTGCCCTGCCCCTTGCTTCTCAAAAGCCAATTTCAAGTCCGGGAGTGTTTCGTACCATAGTTTGTTCTCAACTTCAGTGGGGTAGATCTGGTTGCTTTTTATGGCAGGACTGCTTGGGGATATACTCGGGACATCACAGAGAGTTTCATGAAATCCCCCTTTCCAGCTCCCTCCTCACTAACCCCCAGCCATCTCTGGTTGAGAGGCAGTGGGGTGTGCTGTTTACTCAAAAGTACAAATGTGATGCCTTAAGCTTATTGAATGCTTCCTTCTTGATATTTGCCTGGCTTTGGGGGAGTGTCCTTAGAAGGGTTTCATCTTGCTAACCCATTCTCTTCCAGGCCTTTTGACCAGAGCAGATGGATTTTTCTTGAGACTTTGTTGTTTTGCTATTTTGAGTCTGTTCCCATTGGTATTTCTAGTTCACATGTTGTAAACAGGTTACTAAAGTTTCATGATCCCTTGGAAATCTGTCTTCTTTACCTTCAGGAGACTTCTGATAATTGCTTTATATATTTTCTCAGGGTTTTTAATTCTTATCAGCAAGGAGGAATATGGATGAATATGTTTGCTTCATTTCATCTAATATAGAACCCTCTCTAAGGAGTTTTATTATGCTCTCAACAGTATCTCAGGTTTTTTTTTCCCAATCTGTCTTTCATATTGGAAGCTTTTCCTCAATGTTAGTTTATTTACTATATTTAATATTAAAATACCGAAAAGTTGATTGGAGAGCCTTATGGGTTGGTGACTGCATTAGCTTCCTGGGGCTCCCATAGAAAGTACCACAAACTTGATGACTTCAAGCCACAGAACTTTATTCTCTCACAGTTTGCGAGGCTAGAAGACTACCATTAAGGATTAGGCAGGGCCATGTTCCTCTGAATACTTTAGGACAGAATCTTTTCTTATCTAAATCTAGCTTATGGAGGTTGTCAGAAATATTTGACTTGTACACCAGTTTCTGCCTCCATCATTACATGATCTTTCTCCCTGTTCCCCTCTGTGTGTGTATTCAAATTCAAACACTCCATTTCCTTTCTCTTAGAAAGACAAAAGTCATTGGCTTTTGGGCCCCATACTGATCTGGAAGAGATCATTTTAACTTAATTACATGTAAATTCCTTACTTCCAAATAAATCCTTCCAAAATCTTTACTTCCAAACTAAAATCTTGGGTAGGTAAACATGAATTCTGGGGGTCTGGAGGACTAGTCAACCGAACCCAGTGGGGATTGACTACTTTAGTCTACTAGTCTTTTCTGTAGGGTAATCTGGCTTTAAAAAAACAAACAAACAGATGTCACCATTGAAGTATAATTTTCAAAATGGTTAATAAACATAACTCATACGGATATAAAATGAGCAAGTATCAAAGATATTATTTGACTTATTTAAATGCTATGAGTGGTTCATAGAACACTTAAGAAGCTAGAATATGCTGTTGTTTATATCCTATAAACGTGCACACTCACACAAACTTTCTAGATTAGCGTAATCATTTTAAAGGGGTGCTTTCTTCAGCTGGTTACAGAAGAGGTCAGAGATCCTGTTCTTATGGCTTTATTGTCATGAAGTGTCAGGACTTAGAGGAGTTAAGACTGACTTCTGATCTAGAGCAAATTAGTAAGAAACTTCAATTGTGGAACTACAAGGAACTGAATTCTGCCAACAGAATGAGCTCAGAAACAGATTTTCCTTCAGAGTCTCCCGGTGAGATTTACCAACTGGATTTCAGCCTGTGGGAACACAGCATAGAACCCAGCCTTGCCGTCCCAGCCATCCTACATAAGGAGACAATGAATGAGTATTGTTTTAACTTGCTAAGCTTGCAGTAAATTTATTATAAAGTTAATAGAAAACTAGTACCTTGCTTAAAAAAAAGTGATTATAAACTGCTAAAAATGTACGTAAACCTAGATAAACATTATGTCTATAAAAATAGTAACAACAATATTTTTAATTTTATGAGTCTTTTAAAAGACAGAAGTCAAATTCTGAGCAAAAGAATACAAATTAAGAGGAAGATTAAACTATTCTAAGCATCTTTTGCTTTTGCAGAGGGGATGTACAGGTTTTATGGTCGCCCTCCTTCCCGACAAATGGCCATCCAGCCAGAGACCACAGTTCCTAACCTCCCATTCTGCTGTTCGGTGCCATGGAGTCGGTTCTGACTCATAGTGACCATGTGCACAACAGAACTGAACACTGCCCAACCATGCACCATCCTCCTAACTGTTCTTATGTTTGAGCCCATTGATGCCACTGTGCCCATCCATCTCGTCAAAGGACTTCTTCATTTCCACTCACCCTGTACATTGCCAATCAGGATGTTCTCCTGGGATGGTCTGTCCCGAGAACAGGTCCAAAGGAGGTGAGACAAAATTTGACAACTCTACCTCTAAGGTGCATTCTAGCTATACTTCTTCCAAGATATGCTTGTTTGTTCTTTTAGCAGTCCTTAGTACTTTCAATTTCATTGCCAGCACTGTGATTCAAATGCATATGTTGGGCGATATGTTCTCAGCGATGTAACATGGGGGGGTGTATGCAACTTTCACACTATTTGCCTCAAAAGGAAATTGCTTGTTATTTTCTACCTTTCTAATGATTGGAACACAGACAATGCAGTGACCAGCAGGGGCCATGCAGATGTACATTGTAGGGTATTGGGGAACAACAAAGCAGAATTTTCCTGATCTCTGAATGCTTTCAGCCAGTAAAGCTGTATAGCTAGCCTGAAATGGCAATAATTGCATGAAACATACATTTATATAATTTAAGCCTTTGTGTGTTTTGATCTCTTTCTTTACCTTAATTTTAATTGCGAAGAAATTGGTACGTATAACTGAAGTACTGCAAATGTAGAAACTCAAACTGTGAGAGGTATGCGGTTTAGCAGTGAAGCACGATATCTTATGATTTTGGGGGCACAGAAGCCTCTGTGAGGGTCACCTTTTTGAATTATTTATCTCCCTTTCTGCTTGAAAATTGTTAAATTCATGTCTGAACTAAAAAAATTTTCCAAAATCAGCAATAGACAAAAACACATATTATTGATTAAATTTAGTGATGTATTATTAGGAATAACTTGAGTTAAAACAATTGTTCAATGCTTTTCCTTACAGCCTTGTCAGACAAACATTGCTTTATATGGCCATGGAAGCACCATGAAAATGAAAGGAAAAAAAGATGCAGTGAATTTAGAAGTCAAGAAAAGAGCAGGAATAAAGAATGAGCAATGTTTACGTGGTGGCCAGCATATAGAGTAAGGAAATAGAGTAGAAGCCTACGGAACTGTTTTAGGAATACACTCCCAAAGAATCTCATCAGTGAAAGCCTGTGAATCATCAGTCTTAAAGCAACCTCATGTTCCCAACACCTGCCAAAGAAATGGGCTGTTGAAACAATACACTTCCCAATTTCTACTCCATCCTGCCCACATTGTTTCCAAACTCAGTATGATCGGAGAAATGTGTGGACAAGGTTGAGCCTCAAGAAGTCAAAAGCAGAGGCCCTGGAGGACACAGGGATTTTCCTAAGACATAATCAAGCTGTAAACAAGGACCTCTTTCCTCTGCCAGGCCAAGGGGGTCTCTATAATCCCTATCCAGTATGAATTTCATTTTATCGATGGACCAGTGACTACACTGTATTTCCCAATTCTTTAAAATGCAGTTTTTACCATTATACACCATTGAATATTAAGGATTACTGGTGACAGAGTGGATTGTGCCAATAAAATTATTAAAGAAAAAGGAAACCCTCTGGGGTAGTTCTACTCTGTGCTAGAGGCTTGCTGTGAGTCAGACTCAAACTCAACAGCTTGGGTGGGTGGGAACTATTGTATATTAAGGATTCAGGTCATATAAGGAGCAAATAAGGGTACAAAGGTCATATAAGGGTATAAAGCAAAGGGAGAGAATTTTGCATTTCCTAGTTACCTTGGACTGTGGACTGGAGGGTTTGTTCTCTTGTGCATGGATCATTGTGAGTTGGATCTGAATCTGTGGCCCCTGCATCAACAGCAGACCTGGAGCAAGAACTTGAGGCCATAGGCCACACTGTCTTCTAGTGATTCAAAGGCGAAAATGTGTTACTTTTTCCTTTTTAATGTTAAATATAAGCTAGTGAAAAAATATAGCAAAGGGTAATTGACATTAAATAAATATTTCTATGCCTATCACTTGTCTATTATAAACTTTTAAAAGTGTTTTTATTGAATAAAACATTTTAAAATGTAGTCATTAATTATATGAGACAGGCACTTAAACCAACTAAGCCATGGAGAGTCATTAATTATAAAGGAATTTTCATTTATCTCATTAAGGTGCTTCACCAATAAAATATTACTTGTTTGTTTACTAATGCTAAAAACTAAGGCATATTTCTCTTGTTTCCTCAATTTATGTACTGAAAATATTAAAATGTTACCCAATACTTAAAAAGTTAATATTTAAAAACCTCTCTGCTACATTATCTCTTGATAAGCTATAGATTAATACTCAGAGTCTTAGATAGAAATAAAATATTTTATGGTAGTTTATATATTGGTATTTATTGCAGTCATTCATTATGTATTTATTGAGACACCTTCTATTTGCCAGAAATTATTTTAGGTTTTTGGCATATGTCTATGAATAAGAGGGATTTTGTACACACACAAACCTCTGATTTCCTAGAATTTACAGGTGTAAGTAGGTAAATTATAAGCAAGTAAGTAGAACACAGCGATTAGGAAGTAATTGATTGTAAAATGCATGATGCAGTGACCTGCACTTCTAAAGAGAGTGGTGCTGACAGGCTCTTTTGAGAAAGTGGTGTTTAGGTAAAGTTTGAGAAGACGGACGTTTACTAGGTGGATGTTTGAGGTCCCACACAGAGGAAACTGCCTGGCATTTTGAGGAACAGTTTGAAGAATACTGTGGGTAAGCCCCTCGAACAGGCACAGCTCGAGTGGTCAGAGAAGTACGGAAGTCGGAATAAACTGGATCAGCTAGAGCAGTGCTTCTCCACCTTCCTCAGGCCGCAACCCTTTCACACAGTTCCTCATGTGGTGGTGACCCCAACCATAACATTATTTCATTGCTACTTCATCACTGTCATATTGCTACTGTTATGAATCAGGCGCCCCCTATGAAAGGGTTACTTGACCCAAAGAAGTCTTGACCCACAGGTTGAGAACCACTGAGGTAGAGCCTTGTGGCATATTTAAAGGACTGCTTTTAAAATTTGAGTGAAATGGAAAACCATTAAACCAGAACTGAATCCAGTGCCATGAAGTGCATTCTGACTCAGAGCAAGCCTATCTATAGAGTTTTTGAGGTTGTGAATCTTTATGGGATCAGATAACCTCATTTTTCTCTCTCAGAGAGGTCGATAGGTTTGAACTACTAATTGTACAGTTAACAGCCCTGTAAGTCACTCACTACATCATCAGGGTTCCTTAAAAACATTGGGAGACAGATAAATCACACTGCGGTGGTAAGGATAAGACCATATTGATATAAAGGCAAAAATAGAAATGATATGTACGAGAGAGAAGACCCCCTAAACATTCAAAAAGCCAGAAGTTTCTGTCATAAGACGAGCTAAGTGATACTTGCACCCAATACTAATTCAAGTCGTGTCTATAGGGAGGTTAACTGGCCTGGTTACCAAGTTTGATGACACATAGTCAAGATTTCAATGTTCTCCTCCTGATAGTAAGGCTTTTGGTGACTTACTCTTGACTTTGACTAAAGTGGATCTGCAACAGCTGGGTCTGACTAGATGCTCTGCAGATGGGTTTTAAGCTCCCCCTGTCCTCCGTAGCCTTCCCCAAATTGGGTGTCCATAATTTTAGCTCTGATACTTTTCTCTTTATCATATTAAAATTATGTAATTGCCATCTTTGGATCACACAACCTGCTATGTTCCTTCTGTGTGGACTTAGTTGACTCCTTGCTTGGATGGCTGCTTGTTTGAATACAGGCCATTAAGACCCCAAACACTATTTTGATTGATAGCCAGGTACCATCTGCTTTCTTCACCACACTTTGCTGTAGCATCCTTATCTTCAGTGATCATTTTGTGAAGGTGAATATCGAGCAGGGCCATGATGTAAGACTAATTTTTCTTTAGTTAGATCTAGAATTTAGTGCAAGCCTAAACTCATAACTGGATCTCTGTTTTTTATTTTACAGTTTGCTGTAACTTGGAAGTTAATACATATGTCAGATCATTCCGTAGCTCAATCATGTCAAAGATAATTGTAAAATTTCTTTCATAACCAGTCTGCAGACATACTTTTTTCCCCAGGGATTCTAGGAATAATTTCTTTCTTATCTCTCGCACTCCTTTATATTGACCCTCCCCCCAAACGTCATCTACTTTAAATGAGGGCATGAGGTAGGTGCTATGATTTGAAGAGAGGTTTGAAGATGTGAAATTCATCTAAGATAATAGACAAGGTAGTGAACAGATAGTGTATTCTATGATGCCTGGGTAGTACTAAGGGACGTATTAATCATTTCTTAAAATGAATGGGGACAGTGGTTCTGGGGAATATGGGAGAAGGGGCGGCGGGATAAAGGAAGGGAAGTGGGGACCAAACCAGGGACAAGGGAACAGCAAGTGAACTAAAATCAATGGAAGGAAGGTCGTAGGATGCCTAGTGGGGGCTTAATCAAGGACAATGTAGTAGCAAGGAATTACTAAACCCGAATGAAGGCCAAACATGATGGTGGGACAAGAGGGAAGTAAAAGGGAAATAGAGGAAATAACCAGAAGGCAAAGGACATTTATAGAGGCCTAAATACAGCCATGTACGTGCGTGTGTGTCTGTGTATATATATAGAAATATAATGAGAGGGGAATTAATAATTAAGGTTGCCTTTCTGGGGTGAGGACCAGGTAGTATGGCAGGGGCCAGACCAAATCCAGGGATACATATGGTAGCCAACTAAGAAGGAGTGGGGGAAACGGGGCACTAACTCACCCAAGGGGAGGGTATTGCTTATATCTCCACAAGGAGAGAGGGACCAGACTTCAACCCGGTGCTTCAAGATGTGAATGCAACATGCCAGCATGGAGTTGGGAACCAGTGGAGATGTCTGAGGGGCCGGGCCCCAATCCCAACTACATGGACACCTACCCCTCCCCCCAGAATAATTTATTTCAGAGGACAGCACTGAAGCTGCAGCTCAAGGAGAGAGACATTTCTGATCAGAACACACAGGAGCAAATGAAGGGGGAGGAATAGAGAGTGGAGTACATCCTGGCCCACCAAGCCTTCAGGACAATATTCCCCGCTCAGAGCAGCCAATCCACAGAGAAGCTCATAGGGCCGACCCGTAGCACTACTGGGAACAACACTGGAGACACAATGTGGGAATTGTACCCCATCTGATCTAACTATACTGAGGCAAAACACTAAGGACATGCAACAGAGCAACAAGGGGAACAGAGCAATGGAGCTCTTAGGGAATACCAAAAATAGACTTTGGGACCAGGACTTGGCACCCCAACAGATAAGACAGGAAAACACTCCTAAAGGCCAACTAACAGTCCTGGAACTAATTACAGGCTTTTCTTTTTTGTTGTTGTGATTTTTATCATTGGCGTTTTGTTGTTTTGTTTTGTTTTGTTGCTTTGTTTTGCTCTGTCTTGTTTTGTGCATGTTATTATCTCTGCAGGTCTGTCTAAATAAAATAGGCTGGATGAACAATCTGGAGGAGAAAACCACGGGACCAATGGTTCCAGGGGAACATGGGACATGGGGGGAAAGGAAGTGGTGTTAACAAACCCAGTGACAAGGGAACAACAAGTCATCCAAATCGATGGTGAGGTGGGTGTAGGAGGCATGGTAGGGCGTGATCAAGGGTAATGTAACCAAGAGGAATTACTGAAACTCAAATGAAGGCTGAGCATGATAGTGGGACAAGAGGAAAGAAAAAGGAAATAGAGGAAAGAGTTAGGAGGCAAAGGGCATTTATAGAGGCCTAAATACAGGCATGTACATATGTAAATACCTTTATGAGGATGGGGAAATAGATCTATGTGCATATATTTATAGGTTTAGTATTAAGGTAGCAGATGGACATTGGGCCTCCACTTAAGTATTCCCTGAATGCAAGAATACTTTGTTCTGTCAAGCTGGCATTCCTTGATGCTCACCTTCCTAACACGATCGCTGAGGACAAAGCGTGTGCATAAGCAAATGTGGTGAAGAAAGCTGATGGAACCAGGCTACCAAAAGATAAAGTGGCCATCTAACTCAGAAGCAACAAAGCCCACATGGAAGTACACCAGCCTGTATGATCACGGGGTGTTGAAGGGATCAGTTATCAGGCACCAAAGAACAAAAATCATATCACTGTGTGCTTCCCTCCCCAATGTGATCGCTGAAGACAAATGGGTGCATAAGCTAACTGTGGTGAAGAAAGCTGATGGATCCTGGCTATCAAACGATATAATGTTTGGGTCTTAAAGGCTTAAAGACATACAAACAGCCATCTAGCTGAGAAGCAACAAAGCCCAAATGGAAGAAGCACACCAGCCTGTGTGATCATGAGGTGTTGATAGGATCAGCTATCAGGCATCTAAGGCCCAGAATATAACCATACCCAAGGTGAATGAGGGGGGCATGGAGTGGAGACCCAATGCCCATCTCTAGACAATTGGACATCCCCTCGCAGAAGGGTCACCGGGAAGAGATGAGCCAGTCAGGATGCAGTATAGCACTGATGAAACACAACTTTCCTCTAGTTCTTTGGTGCTTCCTTCACCCCACTATCATGACCTCACTTCTCTTCTGTCTTACAAATGGGCTTAGATCAGAGCATGCACACTGCTACAGATAAGAGCCCGCAACACATGGAATCCAGGAAAAATAACCCCCTCAGGGCCAACGATGAGAGTAGAGGTTCCAGGAGGATTAAGGCAGGGTGGGGAGAGAAAGGGGAACGGATCACAGGGATCAACATATAACCCCCTCCCAGGGGGGCCGATAACGGAAAAGTGGGTGAGGTGCAATGGAGGACAATGTAAGATAAGGAAAAAATAGTCTATAGCTTATCAAGGGTTCCTGAGGGAGGGTGGGCAGGGGAGGGAGGGGGAAGAAACAGGGATTAGATATCAGGAGCTGAAGTGGGAAGAGAATGCTTTGAAAATAGTGATGGCGGCTTCAAAAATGATGTTATGAAAATCAAATTTAAAGATTTTTAAATTGAAAATGATTAGTTAAAGAAGAGAGTTAAAATTCAGAAACAAGAGAGACAAAATATTAAAATTTTTCTTGGGAGAGAAAAAGAAAATAGTGATGGCGGCATGTGTGCTTAACACACTGGAGAAATGTATGGATTGTGATAAGAGATGTAAGAGCCCTCAATGAAAGTATTTTTAAAAAATTAACAGCTCGTCATATGAAAGAAACTATTTTGATCAAATTTAAACTACTCTTTAAATCAGCATTCATATGTTTGTATTGCAGATTCATCAAACATTTGAAAATTAGTTATGACTTTCAAATCATTGTAGCATAGAAACTACAGCAGGTGATGTATCAGTTAGCTGTTGCCACATTAGTGCTACTACATAACAAAAATTCACCAAAAACCTCAGTGGCATCTAACAGTACACACTCATTTTAGATCCTGATTCTATGGCTTAGTTTGTTAGGGTCCTGCTTTGTGTCTGTAGTTAGCTTTCAGTCTGTAAAATGCTTTTCTGATCTTTGCTAAACCCTCTCACCTGTGCAGGTACTCAGTAGAATATTTTGATGATCTGTTTCTCCAGCGGTCTAGCGTAGACATGTTCAAATAGTGATGGTAGAAAAGAAAAATAGACTTAGACAGCCATCATTTTGCTAATATCTCATTGGACAATCCAAGTCATATGACCAGGACCAACATTATAATGAGAGAAAATAGTCGCACGACAACAGGGGTTGTCTCAGTAAGGACATTAATTGGAACCATCAATATAACCAACCTACTTCAAATGATCAATGAAAGAATTTCACATATTTGAGAGCAGTGAATTCCAGGGGTAAGCACATATATCTGCATGGGGTGTTGATTTTACTCAAAAGTAGTGTAATAACAAAACATTACTTCTTTTAAAAATCATTTTATTGGGGTTCCTACAGCTCTTATCACAGTCCATCCATCCATCCATCCATCCATCCATCCATCCATCCATCCATCCATCCATCCATCCATCCATCCATTGTGTCAAGCACATTTGTACATTTGTTGTCATCACCATTCTTAAAACATTTGCTTCTACTTGAGCCCTTGATATCAGCTCTTCATTTTCCACCCCCCTCACCGCTCCCCTCACCCTCATGAACCCTTGATATTTTATAAATTATTTGTCGTATCTCACACTGTCTGATGTCTCTCTTCACCAACTCTTCTGTTGTCCATCCCCAGGGAGGAGGTTATTTGTAGATTTTTGTGATCGGTTCCCCCTTTCTACCCCACCTTCCCTCCACCCTCCAGGTATTGCCACACTCACCACTGGTCCTGAAGAAGTCATCTGTCCTGGATTCCCTGTGTTTCCAGTTGCTATCTGTACCAATGTACATCCTCTGGTCTAGCCAGATTTGTATGGTAGAATTGGTATCATGATAGTTGGGGGAGGAAGCATTTAAGAACTAGAGGAAAATACTAACCTGGCAGGGGAGATACCATGATCACGAAGGTGGTTTTCCCAGGGTGAGGCTTATCCATTGCACTCCGGGTATGCTGACCCCTGCGGTTTCCCCAAATGTGGGAAACTCCACTGCATTATTTGTGGTAGTGGGGGACTGCATTTGAAAAAAAAAAAAAGGACTAGAGGAAAGGTGTATGTTTCATCGTTGATACCCTGCACCCTGACTTACTCATCTGCTCCCTGCGACCCTTCAGTAAGGGGATGTCCAGTTGCCTACAGATGAGCTTTCAGTCTCCACTCTGCGCTCACCCTCATTTACAATAATATGATTTTTTTGTTTTTTGATGCCTGATACCTGATCCCTTCGACACCTTATGATCACACAGACTGGTGTGCTTCTTTCATGTCGGCTTTGTTGCTTCTGAGCTAGATGGATGCTTGTTTACCTGCAAGCCTTTTGATACCCAAGCATCATTAGCTTTCATCACATTTTCTTATACACCCATTTGTCTTTAGCGATCGTGTTAGGAAGGTGTACATCATGGAGTGCCAATTTAATAGAACAAAGTATTCTTGCATTGAGGAAGTACTTGAGTGGAGGTCCGATGTCCATTTGCCAAAGCATTACTTTTACATTAAAATAAGTACAATGTGGAATAAAACATAATTTGTATGATTTTTAAGGTAAATTTATGCATATAGGGTAATCCTGTTGGTGATGTTTTCTTTTTGTCTTTAAGGAGATATAGGATAGGGAAGTTTGAGAAATATTGTGAATTTTAATCCTTTTGAAGAAAAATTCTCAGTTTTTATTTCATTATTTACTTTTCATTTCAAATTCTTTTCATGTATTTGCCTTGTAATAAAACAGTATTAGTTTTAAGAGTGAAACTGTCAAGTATAACTATTGATATTGGTGATTAAGAAATAATAATTACATTAACTCACTGATTATCTTCCAGAGACTTTATGGATGATGAAATCTCCTTCGATACCTTTTGGAGCATTAACAGATCCTCAAAAGGTCATATTTACTACCCTGTAAGTAATGCATATATATTCAGTAATCTATACTTGTTGGGTTCTTTTCCAAAAACTGTTTTTTGGGGAGCTAATACAGATATCATACCATTTCATATTTTAATCTATACCTAAATATTTTGAAGTAAAAACATTGAGTATTGGAGTATAACATTTATACTTTGCAAGTACATATTTTAGATAGCTCCTGAGGAACTCAAAACTACAACAAAGAGAAAAATATGTATTTTTCCTTGTATTAACTTTTCCTTACCTTTATAACTACTGTTTCCTATTAAAATTCTGATGTCCTCTAGGGGGCACTAGATACAACAGTGGCTGTTTGATGTTATGCAACTGCAGATGACATGTGTGAGCAAGTAACATAGGTAGACAGCATCTTGACTGCTATGGTGCTCAGAGTGGAACTGTTGTTACTAGACAACAGCTGGTATGTGTAGGCTTCCGAGTGAGCCTCAATCAAGTAGTTTCAGTGATATGCACTTGAAATCACAAAAGCTTTTTGAGTGAGAAATCTATTTGTGAAATTCATTATTCAAAAATGCCTAGTTCTTTTCCACTATATACAAGTAACTAGACAAATGAAATCGTGCTTGTATATACCTTCTGTGCAACTTTAGAATGGGCACAAATCCTATGCACTGCTAAACTGTGCTGTTTATCTAGACTACATGTCTTAAAAGAAGGCATGTTGAAACATATTCAAAATTATGTCATTGAAATCTAATGCACTCATATCCTTTGTTCTGGATCTAAGACTCAAGCTGACTTGAGACACCCCCAGTGGGCATTTGAGTTCACTCATGTTGATTGTAAGATCAATTATAAATTTCCTAGGCAACTTGAGGTATCACATAAAAGGGAGCTTTAAAAAGTTATGGAAACCTGGAATTAAAAGATAACAAACAGAACTTTGAAACCCCCTCATATTTACGTACACCTCACTTACAGACTGTCTCATTATGCAACATTTTGCATTTAGGACAATAGTAAAACTCTGTTTACCTGAGTGATAGAACCTTAATGGCATTAGATGCAAGGGGAGTATAACAGTGCTGTGATGGTTAGGGTTATGTCCCAGCTTGGCTGGGCCATGATTCTCAGAAGTTAGGCCATTAGGTCATGATGAAAATTGACAGTCATGTAATGATGCAGTTATCCTCCATTTTGTAATCCAATGAGTCAGCCTCCATTTTCAAATAATAAAAATTTTTACATCATCTGATTTTTTAAATCTAACCATATTGTTAAATGAAGAGTGGGTATATTTGAAAACATCTGATTTTAATTCCACATTCAAATAATAATTAATTTTTTATGATTTCTAATTTAGATAATTTATTATATAGGGTTATAATCACTTTAACTGACTAATGTCTAGGGAATTCCATTTATATCTTCACTTCAGTAAGTCTTCAGCACTAGCAATTCTTTACAAATAAATTTTCGTTTTGCAGCTCTGTTTTTGAATTGGCCATCTTAGCATAATTAAATGGAATCACTTCTCTGCAACTCTTTCTTACCATCACTGTACTTTTGACTACTTTTATTTCTAGAGGCTGACAATGCTTGTGGGCTTTTTTTTTTATCAGGCTCAATTCACTTTATTACATTTTGTATAAAATTGACTATGTGGTAGCCACAGCTGGAGCCTGGGTCCTCTGCAGGGAGGCTGGTGTGGGTCTTCACAAGATGGTCAGTGAATTCCTGGTAGGGAGACTTGGTGAGAGCTGTAGGTCTTGGGGATGGCATCAAAGGTGGCTTTGGCAAAGTTGCCCAGGGTGGCTGTGCAGCCCTTGACCGATGTGTAGCACTCATCAATCCCTGCCATCATCAGCAGTTTCTTGGGCACAGGGGCTGAGACGATGCCAGTGCCCCTGGGGGCAGGGATGAGTCGCACCAGCACAGACCCACAGCGGCAGGTCACCTTTCAGGGGACCATGTGGGGCTTGCCGATCTCTTTGTCCCAGTAGCCTCGCCGCACGGAGACAATGGACAGCTTGGCCAGGATGATGGCCCCTCGGATGGCGGTGGCGACTTCCTTGGAGCACTTGACAACCAGGCCAACGTGGCCATTGTAGTCCCCGATGGCAACGAAGGCCTTGAACCTGGTGCGCTGGCCGGCGCGGGTCTGCTTCTGCACAGGCAGGATCTTCAGGACCTCGTCCTTGAGAGCCATCCCCAGGGGGTAGTCAATGATCTCAGACTCCTTGAGGGGCAGAGAGAACAGAGAGATCTCCTCCAGGGACTTGATCTTCATGCCCTTGACCAGACGACCCAGCTTGGTGACAGGGAGCCACTCCTTGTCTTAGGCTTTCCCCGCGAGCTCCGCGGTCTGGTCCACGGCCCCGACCCGGCGGCCGCGACCACGTCCTCGCAAGCCGCTGCCGAAACCTCCGCGGAAGCCGCCTCAAGCTCCGGCTCCCGGGCCCCCGGGGCCTCCGGGCCTTCCCGCTGCGCTGGTGTCATCTGCCATTTGGTGTTTTCTCGGAGAAGAAGACTTGTGGGCTTTTTCAGCTCTCTAATAAGCCTTGGAAATACAAAGAATTATTTTCCATTGTAAAACTTTTCAACAACATTTAACTATTTATCAGTAGATTATAAATAAAGTGAAACTATCTCAGGTTGGTCCATGTCTGGGCAAAGAGGGGAGACTACTGAGAAAGGCAAAGTAAGTCAGGAGCTCTTACTAAAGTTACACAATTCCATTAAATTCAGCCGTCAGCTTTCTGGTCTTCCAACCCTCTTCTAATCATGCTTTAGCTGCTTCACCTGCCAGAGTTCTCTTCTTAAAATACATCTTTTATCATGTTAATTTTAGCTGCCCTTCCTATCAATCCTATCCACTCCATACACAATAAAGAAAGTCAGCATTTCCTATATAATGTAAAGAGCAGGTTCTTTATTTTGCACAGTATAGAACTTCAGCTCATATTCTCTTCTTTATTAAAATATTTATTGAGAGCCTATTAGGTGTGTATTTGTTTGCTATAAAACTGATTTATCTGTAAGTTTCCCCCAATGTTTAGCATTTAAAAAGTCTTTGTTCTTAATGAATAATAAGGGTTTTTAAAAATAATTTTATTGGTGGCTCTTATCACAATCCATACATACATCCATTGTGTCCAGCACATTTGTTGCCATCATCATTCTCAAAACATTTGCCTTCCACTTGATCCCTTGGTATCAGCTTCTCATTCCCCGCCCTCCCCCGCTCCCCCCAATAAGGGCTTTTTATTGTGTATTTTATTCTAAATATTTCTAGTTTCTTAGTTTTGATAGCATTCATATTTTCATCTCAACTATTTTTAAACCATCTTGTTATCAAATATAAGGAATTTATTGTTGAAAATGTCTTCTGATTTTCAGGAGTATGTCTCTTTTCAGAATGCCTTTATGTGTATATTACATACTTCATTTTTCCTATGTCTGTTTCTGTAAGTGTTATGGTATTTCTTTTTAACTTACTCACCCCTCATTTAATTCCTTCTCACTTTATATGGTCATTAAAAAGCCCTGGTGGTTCTTTGGGTTAGGCAATGGGCTGCTAACCACAGGGTCAGCAGTTTGAAAGCATCAGCTGCTCCGTTGGAGAAAGATGAAGTTTTTTACTCCCATAAAACTTACAGTCTCATTAGAGTACACAGGAGCAAATGAATGGGGAGGAAGAGAGAGTGGAACAACACATCCTGGCCCACCAACCCCTGAGGATGATATTCCCGCTCAGAGCAGCCAAAGCACAGAGAGGGCCATCGGGCAGGTCCCACTCCAAGACATGAAGTCCCTCTATGACCCATAGTGCTATGGGGGACAAAACTGGAGACACAGTGCAGGAATTGCACCCTGTCTGACCCTACGACACTGAGGCAAACCACTTAGGGGTGTGCAACAGAACAGCACGAGGGACAGAACAACAAAGTCCCCAAGGAATACCAAAAATAGGATGTGGGGCAGGGCGTGGCACCCCATCATACCCAACAAACAACCTTTAATTATTTACAGGCTTTTTCTTTTTTTGGTCATCTTTTTGGTTGTTATTTGTTCTGTTTTCTTTTGTTGTTTTGTTTCCCTCTGACTTGTTTTTTGTGCATATTATTATTTCTGCAGGCTATCTAGATAAGATACGTAGGATAAACAATCTGGAGGAGAAAACAACAGGAACCAACTGTTCCAGGGAGACATGGGAAAAGGGGAGGCAGGGGAAAGGAAGTGGGTGTTACCAAACCCAGGGACAAAGGAACAACAGATGATCCACGGTCCATGGTGAGGAGGGTGTAGGAAGCCTGGTAGGACTTGATCAAGAGCAATGCAACCGAGAGGAATTACTGAAACCCAATGAAGGCTGAACATGATAGTGGGACAAGAGGAAAGTAAAAAGAAATGGAGGAAAGTACTAGGAGGCAAAGGGCATTTACAGAGGTCTAAGTACAGGCATGTACATATGTAAGTATATATATATGATGGGAAATAGATCTATGTGCATATATTTATAGATTCAATATTAAGTTAGCAGATGGGACATTGGGCTCCACTTAAGCACTCCCTCAATGCAAGAACACTTTGTTCTATTAAACTGGTGATGCTCACCTTCCTGACATAATCGCTGAAGACAAAGTGGGTACATAAGCAAATGTGGTGAAGAAAACTGATGGAGCCCAGCTATCAAAAGATATAGCATTCGGAGCCTTACAGGCTTAAAGATAAACAAGTAGCCGTCTAGCTGAGAAGCAACAAAGCCCGCATGGAAGAAGCACACCAGCCTGTGTGATCACGAGGTTTCAATAGGATCGGGTATCAGGCATCAAAGAACAAAAAATCATATCATTGTGAATGAGGGGGAGTGCAGAATGGATACCCAAAGCCCATCTGGAGGTAACTGGACATCCTCTTACCGAAGGGAAACACAAGGAATCCAGGACAGATAAACCCCCCTCAGGACCAATATTGAGAGTAGCGATAACAGGAGAGTAAGGGGAAGGTTGGGGAGGAAAGGGGAACCGATCACAATGATCTACCTATGACCTCCTCCCTGGGGAATGGACAACAGAAAAGTGAAGGGAGACATCAGACAGTGTAGGACATGAAAAAATAATAATTTATAAATTATCAAGGGTTCAGGAGGGCAGGTGAGGGAGGGAAAAAAAGGAGCTGATACTAAGGGCTCAAATAGAAAATGTTTTAAGAATGATGATGGCAACAAATATACAAATGTGCTTGACACAGTGGATGGATGTAAGGATTGTGATGAGTTATAAGAGCACCCAATAAAATGATTAAGAAGAAACACAAACTACAGTCTCAGTAGCTCATGGGACACTTCTACTCTGTCCTATAGGGTTGCTATGAGTCAGAATCAAGTTGAGAGCAGTGAGTTTATGATGTAGAAATCAACTTGATGACAATGTGTGTGTTGTATAGTCATCTTTTTTCTACAGCTTTGGTTTGAAGGAAAACTATTTGTGGTTTGTGCTCTTATCTAATTGCATCATTAAAATTATGGGACATTGATGGCTTTGGAAAGTAATACAATTAACATCTTATGCTCACCACTTAAGAAACAAAGCAGTTTGTTTTCTCTGTGTTTTTGTTGCTTGCAGGGTAGGTTCAGGTAGGTCGTGAATACTGACTTGGATTTGCTCTCTATTATTTATTAACTGAAAGATTTGGGATTTGCATCCACGCCATACTCTCAAGAAAAACCTGGAGATCTCCTTCTGAGAAACCAGCTAGTGAAGATCCTGTGCAGCACAACTGTTTTGTGACGCACATGAGGTCACCATGGTTCAAACTTGATCAATTGATAATATGAATTAAAGCAACTTTTCATTTTGTGTGCTTTCACTTTCTACTTTTAATTTTTGTAATTGAAAAATAAATGGGTTGCTTTCCTTCAAATTAGGAATCATTAGTGAGATTTTTCCAAATTTACCCACTCTTTTTATTTTCTCTGTATTATGTTCGGGAAAAAAGGATTTGCTTAGAACCATTAAGTCCTAAAATTGGAGGATTAGAATTATGGTGTTGGTGAAGACTGTTGGAAAATACTATGAACCACCTGAAGAACTAACATATCTATCTTGGAATAAGTACAGCAAGAATGCTCCACAGAAGCGAGAATGGTGAAAATTGATCATACATATTTTGACCATGTTATCAGGAGTGACCAGATCCTAGAAAAAGATGTCATTCTTTTTTTTTTAAGGCGTCATTCTTGTCAAAGCAGAAGATCAGCAAAATAGAGGAAGACCTTCAACAAGACGGATTCACACAGTGGCTGCAACAATGGGCTCAAAAAGAACAATTTTCCAGGATGGCCTAGTTCTGGACAGTGTTTTCTTCGGTTTTAAGTAAGGTCGCTATGAGTTGGAAGGAACTTGCCAGCACCTAGCAAGGACAAACAAACGACCCAACAAGGTAGAACTGCCCCTGTGAGTTTCCAAGACTAACTCATAGTGGGAGCAGAAAGCCCTGACTTCCTTCTGAAGAGCAGCTGGCAATAGCAAGCTGCTGATCCTGTGGGTCGAAACTGAAGGTATAACCACTGTGGAACCCGGGCTCCTCTCTACTTTAGTGGTGCACAAATTCTGACCAAATGCCAAATCTCTAGCAGGCTTTTGTGGCTCTAGCAGGCTTTTATAGTTTTAATGGTCTACTAGCTGAAAGAAGAGGGAGGGAAGGGGGGACGACAAAGGAGGCAAATGTGTTACAGGTAAAATATGTGGGCAACAAAGGTTTAAGTGTGTACTGAGTGTACTAAGTTCATCATCTCAACTCTACTTTGTGAAATTTTGCATCTCCACTATCCAGCTATACTAGTTAGGGTTCAATAAAGTGTGTAGGTAATTAAAAATTTCAATACAGCAGGATTTAATACAGAGAAATCGTTTAAACGTGTTAGAGGCTGGAGGAACATATAAGGAAGGTTATGTAACCAAAGTTAACAGTTCAATTGGTTGGTAAGAGCTAGAGAGCCACACCTCAGCTTTGTAGCTTCCAGAAACAAACCAACAATATGACCTCCACTTTCTGCCTTCTAATCTCATGTGAGCTCCAGCTGGCAAAATCTAACCAGAGCCCAGTTGGTGGAGAAGTTTTATAAATGCCTATCTTATTAAACACGGGTCAGGGGAGAGTAAGTGTGCATGTGTAGAAATGAATGCTAATGGACTTTCTGTGGCATGTTAGCATATTATCTTGCACACGGTAGATTCATAATAAAAGTGTATTGGATTAAATGAACATTTGCAGTATTCAGTGTACTAGGCACTTCATAGGCTACTTAGATTAAAAAAACCACATCTTGTCTTCTTTAAGTAGCTTATAGTCTAGTCAGAAGGACTGAAGTAGAACCAACTAACTCAGCTTGAGGCCGGATGAAATAACTGTTGACTAGCTGGTACAGGAAAGTGTTGAAAGATGACAGGAAAAGAATAAATTCACATTGGGGGATAGAAAGGAGAGGGCTTCTTGGAAGATAGTGTTTACACTGTATGTAAATGGCTTACACACTTGGATGCTCCTCAAAAGGTGAGAGATTGGAATCCACCTCTGGTTAAGACCTGGTGATCTACCTCCGAAACCCATCAATTGAAAATCCTCTGGAACACCATCCTCTGCTGACACAGAGTGGTTTGCCATGAGTCAGAATTGGATGGTACCTTTCTTTAAACTTGTTTCCAACCTTGAAAGAAGGCTTTTAGAAATGGAGAGATTTAAGAAATTCATTTGCAAGGAAAATGCAGGAGCCATGTCACCAAGACACGAAAGCAGCCACCAGGGGAGATAGCGCAGGATAGGTGTAACTTCCTGAGCTGTGTTACGGTAAGTTTTTAACAATAGGAAAAGGTTTTATTTTCCATAAGACATTGATTTACCTATCATATCCTTTTTAAATGTACACAATCAGTTAAGAACTGCTATCTAACCAGGTCCAAAATGACACAATTAGAATTTAAGTATCATCTTATTAGATGCACTAAAATATAAATACATAAACTGGCCCTTGGACAAGATTATGTATGTTAGCATTAACTTTATCCTCAACACCATTTGTTCGAAGAGTAATATTTCTTGCCTTCTAGTCCATGCCTTTCCCCATGTGCCACATCATGATCCAAATTCAACCCCGAAGCATGCATGCACACCTCTGTACTCTTTTAATAGAGTCCATTGGAACTGGGTGGTAGGCTGGGTGCTAGAGGTCAAACCTGAATTGGGGTTGTAACTAACGTATTTCTCTATCATGTTTCTTATACTACATGTACCAATCACATTTTGCTCAAATAGAGAAGTACATACACACATGGTCTCTTAATTAATAAATCTATTTTAGTTTCCATTTAAGTGGCAAAAAGATTTATTTGAGGATTGAAAGCAGCATCCTTATTTTGGAGTTAAGTGATATGCATTAGTCAGCTACAATTAGCACCCAAAATTCACTATGACCTTTATGGCAGCTGGTGATACTCTAATATTTCTGAGTAGTGCATAAAAGGTGAAAGGGCATATCTCCTTTCAATGTGCATATGTAACTGCAATACATATTAATAGGAGTACATACTTGTAGATAATCCTGGAATGTATATCTATATTTATAATTAGGAATAGTTATGTGAATTTGATATAAATATCTGTCATCAGTGGTATTTCATTATCAATTTCTCTTGTACATTTTGGAAGACCTATAAGCATATGATAACCTGCTATTCTTAGGTTTTACATCAGGTAATAAATGAGTGTTTAGAATTTTTAAAATTCCTTTATCTGTAGTGGTATTTTTTCACAATCCATTGATGGGAGGGTTGACAGTCTTTTTATATGTTTGTTTTATTTTTCAAAGGTATAACATGATCATACAGACATTGGATGATTAAAATATGTAATCTTGCATGTAGAATTCAATTCTTAACTTCCTCTGAGAGAAAACTCAAGACCAGAGGTGGAGCTTTATTTTACTAGGCTGTAATCTACAGTCTTCCTCTATTTTCTAGTTTTTATGATTTTTCCTTTCTTTCCATAGGGTTTTGATTAGCCTCATTCCCTGTCATATTCTTCAGATAATTAGTGGAGGAAGTGGCAAAATAACGTAAAAGGATGTTTGTGTAGAGAATTTTAGATGATTTTTATCTATTTTATATTTTTCTCTATTGTTTAAGATTTATAAGCATTGTATACACTGCTGGAAGAATTCTCACAAATGTTAGTGTAGGGCAGTGGTTCTCAACCTTCCTAATGCTGCAACCCGTTAGCACAGTTTCTCATGTTGTGGTGACCCCGCCCCCCAAACCCTAAAATTATTTTCGTTGCTACTTCATTTGCTACTTTTATGAATCAGGCAATCCCTGTGAAAGGGTCAGTTCTGATTCTTGGTGATGCCCTGGGTGTCAGAATAGTACTGCACTCCATAGAATTTTAACCATTGCTGAGTGGATTCAAACCATCAACCTTGGGTTAGCAACCATGCTCAAACCATCTGTACCACCCTGTATCAGCTAAAGTAATACTTAAAAAAAGTAATACTTAAGTGTAGTTCTCTATATTCTGCTTGCCATAAAATCACCTCATGCCTGTATTATTGGACATTCTTCTTATCTCCCTTTCTCTTAAAATTTTAATAAGCCTTCTCTGTCCTGTTAAGCACAAAATTGCCAGATGTTATTCTAACATCTACCAGAAGTAATCCAATTTTGTTTAAAAGAAATAAGCACATGCATACTATACTTTCTTGCTCTCCTATTTTGTTTACTGCCAGCTTTCTGGTTTTACCTCCTCTCCCATTAACCTGGGTAGCCCAGAGGTCAGTCCCTGTTTCCTTCTTTCACTATGTCAAGTTTTTTGACATTCTGATGAGTTTATTTACCAGCTCCTTATGAAGACTGTCCACATTCACGGAAGTAGGTGACAGGCACCCAATTCTATATTGGGAATTTACTCAAATCCTCGTCCACTTAAAATACCCAGTTAAGTTTAGCCACTTTCAGCTTTGGTCTTCTATCATTTATTTTTCCTGTAGGTGTGCTAGATTTGGATCTACTGATTCAGTTTTAACTTCTGGCACACCACAGTTTCCATTAGAAGAGGCATTTTGATGTCTTGTGCCTCTATGTTTGCAGACAAACAAGGGCAGAAGCAAAGAAATACATGGTAGCTGTAGTTGTATGGACAAGATTCGATGTTGGCTCCATCCTACTAGCTAGTGGAAATGAAAAGTAGTGGGTGAACTCTGAGGATTTTAAGATGACAAATTAACTTAGTGAAGTTGCTTGGATTCACAATCAATGTTCATGGTTGCAGCCGTGAAGAGATCAAATGACACATTGTATTGGGTAAATCTCTGTAAAGTGTTGAAAAGTAGGGTGGTTAGTTTGAGGACCAAGGTGCATCTGCTCCACCACAAACCAAACTCACTGCCATGGAGTCAATGCCAACGCATGACGATCATGTAGGGCAGAGTAGAACCGTGTGAGTTTCAAAGACTGTAACTGTTTATGGGAATAGAAAGTCCCATTTTTCTCCCTTAGAGTAGCTGGTGGTTTCAAACTGCTGACCTTTCAGTTAACAGCTCAATGTGTAGATATTATGCCTCTAGGACTACTACTGCACCTAATCCAAGCTATGTTTTTTTATTTATGTGAAAGTTGGATATTGAATAAGAATCGATGCTTTTGAATTATGGTGCTGGTGAAGAATATTCAAAGTACCATGGACTGCCAAAAGAACAAACAAATCCATCTTGGAAGAAGTACAGCCAGAATACTCCTTAGAGACATGATCAGTGAGACTTCAGCTCATGTACTTTGGACATGTTATCTGGAGAGAACAGTCCTTGGAAAAGCACATCATGCTTGGTAAAGCAGAAGGGTAGTGAAAAAGATGGATGGACACAGTGCTGCAGCAATAGGCTGAAACAAAACAATTGTGAGATGGCGCTGGACCAGACGGTGTTTCATTCTGTTGTGCATAGGGTCATAAGTCAGGACCTAACAACACCACACAGCACCTAACAACAGTATGGAGTGTGAATTAGGAAGTGATTCTGGAAAAGTGAGCAAAAGCTAGAAACAAGAACCTTAAATCCCATACTAGTTAGTACTTATCCCAATAGACCGACTGTTCTCAGACCTTTAGATTCACGCTGTTAGCTGCTATCAAGTTAGCCCCAGATACATGGACCCCATGCACAACAGAAGGAAATACTGCCTGATCTTTGGCCATTCCACAAATAGTATCAATCAGACTGTTTTGTCCTATAGGCTTTTCATTGGCTGATTTTCAGAAGTACATTCCCAGGCCTTTCATCCTATCCTAGCCTTTCTAGCCAGCCCACCTTGTCCTGGGAGTACTCCTAAGACCTTTTCAGCGTCATAGCAAGGGGCACGCCTCCACTGAGAGGTGGGTGGTGGCTGCACCTGAAGTGCATCAACTGATTGCAGGGAGAGAATTCTGCCACTGCTAATATTTCACATTCTACTATGAGACATAAAATTTCCCACGTTTTATTTTGCGAGGGTAAGATATTAAAACAATAATAAAACAACTGTATTATTTGGAAATTCAGAGCTCTGTTAGAATAGATTTTATTTACAGGAACTCTATTCCTGTAATTCTATTCCTTAATTCATACAAAAATTATTATCATAGGACTTTAATCTTTTAACTAAAGAAATTCGGTTAATACTAAGCTTCTATTCATAAAGAGGAACCTAGAGGCTAGTTGCTTAACTTCAACACTTAGAAAAAGAGCCACAAATCACCAGTCAAGTGGAGAGCTTGAGCAATGAAAACTAGTAGTAACAGCATTGCTGAGCCTTACCATATGATAACATGCTTAGAAGGACTTGGCAAATGACTGCACTTTCACTGTCCTGTAGAGAATAATGATTTATGCTTAGTAAAGAGGACAAATTATGGATCTGCCTTTTCCTTTCTCTCTGTCTTAAAACGTACAAAGACCGAATTAAAGTTCATCTGCAATTTAATTTTAGAATTAAGAAATTTAGTATTTTTAATACCTGTTTTAAAAGACTGGTCTTCAGAGTTTATCACTGTTGAGAAGTTTTCCTAATGTCTTAGTTACGCTTGTTTTAAATTTATATTGCTCTCATGGGCAATTATATACTAGATTGGGTGCAATGGTCTGCATTATCCAAGTATTCTCTTACTCTTTTACAACATTAGCTGTTATTTTTCCCTTTATCTTCCGCTGTGTATAATTTTCTGCTAAGGATATCTCAAAAACTGAATCCTAGGTATTTTCTCATATTTCAGGAATAGAGTTCCTGAATTGACATAACTTTAAATTACATGATTGAGGAAGCTAAAGAACATATAAATCATGCCAAAAGTACTTAGGATGGGAGGACGAGATGCCTCAGGGAATTGGTAATTTGATCCAAAGCCTGTCACCTGTTAAATTTCATCCTGGGTCAGTAGTGACTGAAAAATCATAACGACCTGACAGGTGTTCAGGATCGTGTGTAAAATGAAGTATAGTTCCTATTTGACACATGTGTGCATCATTGAAACTGCTGCAACATTAATTGATAACTGCTGGCAATCTTGATTGAGGTGCCAAGGTCTAACTGGCCTGAACTCTGTTCACCTCTCCTAATGTGCCTTTTAAAATAAATTCAAGTGTGCTTGGGTAATAGAAATGTTTGTTTGAGGTTGTTCCTTTGGCTAAATTATGGCTAGATTACTGCCTTCCTACTGCCTTCGATCATTTATATTTTTTCACAATAGATTCCCTTATACCATCTGAGGTGTTTTTATTCCTGATGAAATGTTTTACCTCCATTTTAACTCATCAAATAAATAAAGCATTTAATTGCTGCTATTTGTCACCCAAAGGAATAAGTAGACCCAGCTGCTACTACTAGTTGCAACTCATATCAACTCTCTAGGCAGAGTAGAACAGCCTCTTTAGGTTTCCAAGGTAGCAGAAGGAGACAGCAACATCTTTCTCAGGCAAAGTGCTAGGTGATTTCCAACCAGTGATCTTTATGTTAAACTACCTTGCTTGTTTTCCTCATGGAATTTAATTCAGATGCATCAGGTTGCCCTTAAGTGTATAAGAAGTTATATCACTGATAGAATTATTAGAATAATTTTCCAGTGTACTTAAAATTTGTCATTCACATGTATTAGTTTGGCAGGCATGGTTCTGCCTTTGTGAGTAAATGTTTTTGAAAGTTGTCCTATCACCACCTCCAATCGTTCATGCAATCAGTAGTGTCCAGTCACTTAAGAATTTAATCTGTACAAGTCATCAATTAATATATTTCCTTCTGAAGTCAGCCTGTACTTGTAAAATTTCCTTTTCTCAACAGTGTTCTAAACTATACCATTGGCTAAATTAATGACACTATAAATGGAATGAACTTATGTCACGGGTATGATTTATAATGTTCTCTATCGTAAAATGATAATCATGTCTCTAAAGTGACAGATGTATGTGTCAACCATAGATATATGCCAATCATAGATATGTGCATGGATTTTAGACTTGTGCTTAATTCTAGCCCCAATCTAAGAACACTTTATTATATGGCATGGCGTTACTTCATACTTTTGCTCATAAAGAGATCACTGAAGATATGGGTACTGTAGTTACGTTTGATGAGGAAATCAGATGGTGCTGGGCTATCAAACAGTATAGCATCTGGAGTCTTAAAGGCTTGTCTTCAAAAAAGCAGCCATGTAAGTGAGGTGTCAATTAAGTCCACATGGAAGGAGCACACCAACCAGTGTGGTCCAAAGATTGTAAACAGTAAAATCCAAATCCGAAGGAGGGAATGGTGTCAGCTTAAATTGTGAATACCTGGTTTTTATAAGATTATGGATGACAGTGGAAGTTCAAAATCCTTTTGCAAGCTCCAGACAAGGATTAAAACACTAGCGAATTCCCTCTGATCACAGTCCATGGATGTAAATGGCCTTGCTATCAGACAGTACTATGTGGTGGATTGTGGCAGAAGTACTTAGGCTAAAGTGTGATGCCTTACTATTTGATCTTCCTTTTGACCCATCTGAAAGTTGTTTCAGTTTTTAATATTTTCTGCCTTATTTGTAATGAACGTTCTATGTTTTGTCTAGTCATTGAGGGGTTTGGATTTTTGTGTTTTCTTGCTTGATTCTTGTTTTGTATGATTTTCTGAAATCCATGATAGGTAAATGCACATAGTAACTGGAATAATAATTACCTAGGGGCAAGGCACAAGAGAATGTAGGGAAATTTTTGTCATTAAAATTGTGTTTTACATACTCATGAGTCAAATTAAAGAAGTCCACTTAACGCCATGAAGGTGGTATTGGGTGAAGAAGACTTGCTACTCACTAATATCATAAAGTTAGGACAACTCTTTTTCCTCATAAAGAATCCCCCCCCCCACAATGATTTATATAGTTCTTTGTAGACAGATAATTTCATTCTCTTTTCATTCCATTTATTCACAAATTTTTGAAGTCTTCCCCTATAAATTTACCCTCTCATACCAGCAGCTAGAAACTATCTGACACAAGAAACAGAACTTTACTAATAACCTAATCATTGTGTTAATTATAAACAGCCTCCTGTCTGTAGTAAAATCTGATCATGCTGCATATGAAATGTTCTGGTTATTCCTTGGTTAGTGATTGTGTAGTCCTAACTAGAAAATTATGCCTACCTTCTATCACTCCTCAGGAAGCTAAGGAAAGGTGGAGAAAAGCAAATCTTTCAGGTATGTGTTTGTTTGGCTTTCCATACAGCTCTTACAGCAGACCTTGAATCAGTCGTGTCAAGCACACTTGTACATACGTTGCCATCATCATTTTCAAAACATTTTCTATCTACTTGAGCCCTTGGTATCAGTGACTCTTTTTTTCTCTCCCTCCCTCACCCCCCCACCCTCATGTATCCTTGATAAATTATAATTATTTTCATATCTTATACCATCTGCTGTCTCCCTTCACCCACATTTCTGTTATTTGTCCCCTTCTGGGGGGTGGATTTTATACATCAATCATTGCGATTGGTTCCGCCTTTCTCCCCCTTCTCCTCCCACCTTCCTCCTACCCTCATAGTATTGCTACTCCCATTATTGTTTCTTAAAGGGTTATCTGTCCTGGATGCCATGTGTCATGAGCTCTTATCTGTACCAATGTACATGCTCTCGTCTAGCCAGATTTGTAAGGTAGAACTTGAGTCATGATAGTGGGAGGAGGGAAGCGTTCAGGAACTAGAGGAATGTTGTGTGTTTCATCAGTGCTACACTGCACCTTGGCCGACTGGTCTCTTCCTTGTGACCCTTCTGGGAAGGGATGTCCAATTGTCTACAGATGGACTTTGGGTTTCCACTCCGACCACCTCCTTCACAATGATATGATTGTTGTGGGTCTTCTGATGCCTGATACCTTATTCTGTCAACACCTTGTGATCCCACAGGTTGGTATGCTTCTTCCATTTGGACTTTGTTGCTTCCCTGCTAAATGGCCACTTGTTTAACTTCAAGCCTTTAAAACGCCAGACACACTATATTCTAATAGCTGGGCACCATCAGTTTTCTTCACCACATTTGCTTATGCACCCATTTTGTCTTCAGCAATTGTGTTGAGAAGGTGAGCATCACAGAATGCCAGGTTATTAGAACCAAGTGTTCTTGCTTTGAGGGAAGACTTGACTAGAGGTCCGATGTCTGTCTGCTACCTTGATACTTAACATATAAATATATGAACATAGACTTATATACCTATTGTTACATATTAATATATTTACATATATGCATGCCTATATTTGTACCACTATAAATGTCTTTTGCCTCCTACTTCGTTGTTCTATTTCCTTTTACTTTCCTTTTGCCCTGCTATCATGTTTGACCTTCATTCGGCTCTCAATAATTCCTCTTGGCTACATTGCACTTGATCACCCCCCACCAGGCATTCTATATCCTCCTTGCCATCAGTTTAGGTCTCTTGTTCCTTTGTCCCTGGGTTGTTGGTTCCTCTCTCCCTTTCCCTCATCACCCTCTACCCTGTTGCCTTGGAACTTTCTGTCCCATTGTTTTATCTTTGGGATTGTTTATCTTGCCCATCTTTGGAGAGAAACTACCAAAATTGTTTTCCAAAGTGTTTACTGCTGGGTTTTAGTATCACACATAAAACCCAGAAAGTTTCCACAGTTTTCATCTTAAATTTCTGTTATTAAAAAATCTTTGATCCTAAAGTGCTTGGTTATTTTTATTACTCAAAACAGTAAGACTCACCGAGGCAGCTATCCTGACTTCTTGCTGATTACTGCTGGCAAGCTCCTGGCCAGAGTCCTCTTGGATAGCTATCAAGACGTCTTGCTGATTACTGCTGGTCAGATCCTGGCCAGAGTCCAGTTTACCAGCTATGTACTCCCCAAATCACAGTGTGGCTGTGGGCTATGGTGCAGTACAGCTGACGATCTCTGTAGCAGGTTTGGATTTAGGAAAGTCTGGGCTTAAGTCATGCTGTGTCTTACAAGATTGCAGATCCCAAACGACTAATTTTTCTAGCTCATTGAAGCCGACACTAAAGAAATTAGCTTTTTATAGAGAGTTAAAAGAGAATGTTTTTAATAAAAATATTATCAATGCCATTAAATATTTTGGAAAGAAAATATAAACAATGGTATCCTAACACATCATCCTCTGACCTGAGGAATATTTTATTTAAGTTAGTTTTCTTAGGCATCAGAGTTTTAAAGATCCAGGATTTAAGACTATGATGTGTTTTCAATAGAAAATTAACAATACTTTATTTAATTCTTGATATACTGTCATGTAGAATAGGTTCAGATACATTACAATTAACATATTTAATTTTCAGTTACCATTTGAGTGTCCACAGCCAAGATGGCGGTGTACTAGATCCTTATCTAAGCTTAAAAATTAATTTCAAAATTTCTGAAATAATTTATTGGAAGACCAAGTTCATAACCTGCCTTAGCAATCTGCAAACATTAGCTAAATGTAGAGACACAGAAATTCTAGTAACCAATTTTTGACAGTTTAAAAACAAAAATGGGTATGGATTATAATAATTCTTTGCAATATACACTATAATATGTAAACTTTCAACCAGGAATATTTAACTTCTCATTATACTTTCAGAGAAAATCAAATAGCTACTCGATAATCATACTGTTGATGGTTCCTTGAACTGGGAGACAGTGCCAGGGAGACCTGAAATAATTCAATACCCAGGGATCAGACATTCTTGAATTCCACCCACTTCAGTATAATCAGACTTGATTTCTTTTGGTTTTCTAAGGCCTGTTCTGATTCTTTGCCATAGCATTCTAGACTGGAAGATTGACAGTTCCAGAGACTTCCACCCCCCCACCAAATGTCACAGTCATTCAGACCCTGCCTGGGTTTCTCAATAATCTAGATACAGCCAATTTACCTGCATCACAGAGTGATTATAAATCAGACTGAAGTCAGAATCAGAGTGTGTGAAAGAAATACTATCCAGAGCTTGAGAAGGTGTTTGTTTTTGCTTGGATTCTAAGTGTTAAAAGAATTGAGGCTTTTCAGAGAGAAATGGACCAATGCAACTTAACTCCTAATACAGTGATCTATATGCCTTATCCCAACCTGGGTATTATCAGTCAAGTCGTGTGCATGTGCAACTGGACCATGAATAAGGAAGACCACAGGTGAAGTAATGCATTTGAATTGTGGTGTTGGCAAACAATTTTGAAAGTGCCAGGGAATTCCAGAAAAGCAAATAAATTTGTCTTGGAGGAAGGATAGCCAGAATGCTTCTTAGAAGTGAGGATGGTAAGACGCTTGTCACCTGTACTTTGAACATATTATCAGAGAGGCCAGTGTCTGTAGAAGGTTCATCATGCTGAGCTCAAATGTAACAAATTTGAGGTAGCACATAATTTGTGAGCATTTTATTCTGTTGTACAGAGTTGCTTTGAGTTGGAGCTTGCTCAATGCCATCTAAAAATAATAACATCAATATGACATACAGATATTTGAGGAACGGGCCTTTGAATCAGGGTAAAGAGTACCTGAAGCTAGTGATATGAAAGGTCACAACAGGTTTTAAAGGATTGGGAAAGCCACAGTGGAGCCATACTGTCTTTGCAAAGGGGGTAGCCTTAGTTGTTATCCCTGTTGCTTCAGAGCCAGAATCTAGCTCCAGAAACTGATGACTCTGTTTCCCTTTGTAATCCATGGTGGGATCGTCCCGTGTCTGCCATATATACTTGAGTAGAAGTTGACCCCAGTATCAGCCGGGGCACCTAATTTGACCTCATAAACTGCATTAAAAATGTACTGAAAAACTCAGCTTATACACGAGTGTATACGGTAATCACACCCTGGGATTGAGACTATACAACTTTCCTTATTTTCTCTGATATTGTCTTGCTTTAAAATCTCAATGTTCCATTTGATGTTATGAAAATACTTGTGTTTGGCAGTCAAATCTATTTTTCTAGTTACAACTCTAGTTTTACTTTGGCTATTTGTTTCTTTTAGCATGTTTCACTTCAAAAAGCTTCTCTTCTCCATCTACTTTTCTAGACTAATCTGGAGCACAAAGAGTTATCTTTATGGCATTGCAGAGGGTTAGCTGGTCCGCAGAGGCTTCTTCTTGTTGGAATAGTTAAACTTGGTCTCAAAATATTATTAAACGTTTTATGCATAAACATTTGTGCATATATTTTAATCACTTAGGTTTCTGGTGACTGTGTAACCACTGTGAAACTGGTGTATGGGTAACCACTGATGCATTTCTGATTCTCCCTGATTTGGGGGACACTGTGTTGGTACTTGTTCATGACCACACTATTGCTTCCAGTTCTGCTTTCCCTAAATTCTTTCATTAGCCAAACACAGGAATCAACCCAGTAACCCATTCAGTAAGCTGCACCTTCTTGGAGACCTGGTGTCTTTTTAGATGTTTTCTCACAGTATTTGGAGAGTTTGGGATCCTGTTTCTAGGCATCCTCTTCGTCAATGTTAACTCAACCTCCTTGGCACCGTATTAGATACAGGATCAAGTCAAGCAAAGGAATTCTTTTAGAACTCTCTGGCTCTTTATGCGTAGCAGTAATAGGGACTCTAGTCCTAACATTCTTTGACTTGCCTTTGTGAGAATGTCTAGAAACAGGTCACTTGGTACCATCTAGTTCTGATCTCAGGCTAGTGGAGGCTGTGATTCTTGGGATCCATTATTTGGATTCATCATTTCTTTGAACCTTTAGATTTCTTCATTCTTCTTTTCTCTGGAAATAAAGATACCAATATTTGTGTCTTAGAGGACTGGCACTTTCCTTAATTAGGTGGTATTTTTTCCCTCTTTTAATTTTTTCCCAGAAATATAACACATATGAAGAAAACCTACTATACATAGCTACACAGCCTATTGCAACAGATCAGTGACAGTACCCCAGTATTCCCCCACCTCATCCCCATTTATGTGATTCTTTTTTTTAATTATCACGTACCCTTTCACATTCCTTCCTTATATCCCACCCCCTTTCTCCTTTTAGGCACCTTTAATGACTTCTTCAATTGCTTCTTTTGTATTAGATATGTTCAAATTTTGTACTTCAGCTTTTGCTACTTTCGGTAGATTAATACACTAATTAGAAAATTGTCCATTTTTCTCAGCGTTCAACTGTGAGGACAGTGCAGAAGTGAGCAGTGCACATAGGGTTGCTGTGAGTCAGGACCAATCTGGTGACACCTAACAGCAGTGACCTCATAGGCCGAGCTGAATCTAAAGAAGTAGAGACATGCTATATACTCATCTTGACATTTGGACCTTAGGGGGTGTATTATATACATCATATGGGTAAGTTCAGAAAGATCATACTCATTTGTAGGACCATGTAAAAGCACGATAGCACTATGTTGCTGGCATAGCATGAGAGATGGTGACATGACTTTAGGTAAAATCTAGTTATTTTTGCAATAATTAATAGTTACATCCATCAGTTTTTCACGTATAAATCAATAACTGTGAAACGTTATATCATTATATCTATATTTCCCCCATCATGGAAGCATCTCAGTCACTCGTTAGGCAGCCTCCAGGGCCTCAATGTATTCATTTTTAAGTGGAGATAATACCCACATAATACACTTTTTCCTGTTATTATACACTCATGCTTCTTGTCAAAGAGCCCATGGACAGTTTGTTCTTCCCCATGCTGAACAAAAGTCAAGCTCACTAACCAGTTAATATTCTAGTAGAGGCTTTGCCAGCAGACATATGATCAAATCCAAGTCTCTGGCACAAATTCAGCCCTGAAATGCCACCAATTTATTTGCCTAGTACCTCTAACCTTTGGCCAGACATCTGGTCAAAGTAGGGTAAGGCTTGCTATCCATAGTGCAACCGTTTCCACCAGCAAAAGTGGATGCACACCTGGCACTGCAATCACAGAGTTATTTCTCCCAGGAAAGGTCCATTTGCATCAATTTGGTTTGTTTTCTTATGTGTTATAAAGAGCATTATATCAAGAAGTAATTATATACCAAGAAAGTATCCCAGCCAGGTCCAACTCAAGTCCATACATCCATCTTCAGACTCACAGTCACATGCAATGTTGTAGAATGCAGGAATGTGACAGGTTGTTGGGTGCAGAGACCTGTGAATCCATCTGTAGTGGACACATCACAGGGCTTTGGCAGCAACCAGGGTGAGCCAGCAGGAAAATCCAGCAATTCAGTCATGGGGATACATCCTGGCATAAGAGTAGATGAAAACCTAGCTGGGTCAATTCTGAAACAACTTTTTTTTGTCTGACTCTGCAGCTATAAAGAACTTAAGGTCAATCATAGATTCCAGACTTTGGAATAATTTTACATACAGCTAAGGCCAAAAAATGATAATTTCGATCCCTATGGCACTTGCTGGTGGTAAGACCGACCTGGTTCAGAACCTAGGGTGGTCTGAGGTTCCTGGGTAGGTCCCACACCAATGGTCTAGGTAACTAAAAGTTCACTTAATGCTTGAGTTACCTGGGAAGTATGCAGTTTTTTTAGAAAGATATTCTTGGAGTTTAAGCCCAGGAAAAGCTTTTAATAATTGCTATTCCATTGAACAATTTGGAATTTCTCTAAATGTTACTTCAGAGTGCCCAGTAAATGAGTGTTTTTATGCTTTCAGAATAGTAGTGTCTCGCATTTTGGGGATCTGATGTCGTGATGTAGACAAATTTCCTTGTATTGGCATGTTTGGGTTGTGGTTGGTTAACAGATAATGCCAGAACTCTGAGTTCCATGGGAATAGAGCCAAGAGACACTTGGCTTCGTAGAGTTAGTGTCCGTGGGAGCGGATCTGGGAAAGTCTTATGGAGGATCCATGGCCAAATCCGCATAATCTCATTTTGTTCTGAATAAGGTCCTTCATAAGATTTTTTTCTAAATACTCTACACCATAACTTGTAGGAAAACAGGTTTATTAAAAGAATGACCTTAAATGGTTAGGAAACAAATCAAAGGGTAGGTAATAGATTTTTTTTACACTTTTAATTTAAAGCACCTTTAATATGAATTGACTTAAATAATTGTTGATCCTTCCCATGAGAACTTTCAAACAGATATCCTTGGGATCAGAATCTGGAAATATAGTTTAGGTTTTTATAAGTAACTGCCCTATTTCAATAAATATTTTAATGAATATTCTAACAGACTATTCTAATAAATAGTGCCTAACTTATGTGGAACTAATAAAAGACAGTGCTTATTAAAATGAAGCAAAAGCCATACCATTGTACTGTTAAACTTTTGTTTCTTGCAATAATCCAAATCTGGAATCAATAAAAACTGAACATGTATACCTTTACTTCAATGCCACGCCATATACAATCTTTAGAATGGATCACTAAGTAGTTGCTGTTATTACATATACATTTTACACCTGTCACATAAAATGGGCAGCTTCGTAGATGTAATCTTATCTTCAAGAGCGTTGTGTGCTCTTGACAAGATTGAAACTCATTGGGGTATTTTGATATATAGTCTAGAATACTATATTTTACCAAGCATTTTAAATGACAACAAAGATAATTTTGCACTAAATAATCATGGTATGTGGTATAAACGTGCATTTCCCAATGATTTCCTCTGCAAAATGCTATCTAGGCATGAAGGAACTAAATACAGTATCATTTGCATGCTTGACATCTTACTCAGGGATGACCAAATACAATTGGCTTTTTACTTTGAATATTTTGCAGTATATAAACTGGAATTGAATGATCATGCGAAGGAAATTTCAACACTTTGCATATCCCATGCTGATAAGTCATGATTTGCACATCACATCTTAGCTTATGGTTTTATTTCTTAGTTATGTGAGAGTATTATGTGTTTTACTTTTTAAAGCGGTCATTTGATATTTTAAATGAATTTTATACTACATTGAAATTTTTAAAAATCATTTTATTGGGAGCTTGTACAACTCTTCTTTAAAACATTTTATTAGAGGCTCATACAACTCTTATACAATCCATACATGCATCAATTGTGTAAAGCACATCTGCATTCATTGCCCTCATCATTTTCAAAGCATTTGCTCTCCACTTAAGCCCTTTGTATCAGGTTCTCTTTTATTTCCCTCCCTCCCCGCTCCCCCCTCCCTCATGAGTCCTTGATAATTTATAAATTATTATTTTGTCATATCTTTCCCTGTCTGATGTCTCCCTTCACTCACTTTTCTGTTGTCCATCCCCCAGGGAGGAGGTCACATGTAGATCCTTGTAATCGGTTCCCTCTTTCCAGCCTACTCTCCCTCTACTATCCCAGTATCGCCACTCACATCCCTGGTCCTGAAGGGATCATCCTCCCTGGATTCCCCGTGCCTCCAGCCCCTATCTGCACCAGTGTACATATTCTGGTCTATCCAGACTTTCAAGGTAGAATTCGGATCATGATGGGGGGCGGAAAGGAAGCATTTAAGAACTAGAAGAAAGCTGTATTCTTCATCGGTGCTACATCACACCCTGACTGACTCATCTCCTCCCCTTAGACCTGTACACAAAGGGATCTTCAATGGCCAACAAATGGGCTTTGGGTCTCCACTCTGCTTCCCCCTTCATTCACTATGGTAAGATGTTTTTGTTCTGATGATGCCTTATACCTGATCCCTTCGACACCTCGTGATTGCAAGGGTGGTGTGCTTCTTCAATGTGGACTTTGTTGCTTCTGAGCTAGATGGCCACTTGTTTACCTTTAAGCCTTTAAGACCCCAGACGCTATCTCTTTTGATAGACGGGCATCATCAGCTTTCTTTGCCACATTTACTTATGCACCCATTTGTCCTCAGCGATCAGATCATGGAGGTGGGCACCCAATGATATGATTTACTGTTCTTTGATGCCTGATAACTGGTCTCTTCGGAACCACGTGATCACACAGACTGGTGTGTTCTTCCATGTGGGCTTTGTTGCTTCTGAGCTAGATGGCCACTTGTTTATCTTCAAGCCTTTAAGACCCCAGACGCTGTCTCTTTTGATAGCCGGGCACCATCAGCTTTCTTTACCACATTTGCTTATTCACCTACTTTGTCTTCAGCGATTTTGTTGGGAGGGTGAGCATTATAGAATCCCAACTTAATAGAAGAAAGTATTTTTGCATTGAGGGAGTACTTGAGTAAAGGCCCAATGTCCTTCACCACCTTAATATTAAACCTATAAATATATGCACATAGATCTATTTCCCCATCCTCATATATATTTGCATATGTACATGTCTTATCACAATCCATACATCCATCCATTGTGACAAGCACATTTGTTGCCACCATCATTCTCAAACATTTGCTTTCTACTTGAGCCCTTGGTATCAACTCCTCAGTTTTTCCTTTCCTCTCCCACCCTCACTCACTTAGGAACCCTCGATAATTTATAAATTATTATTTTTTCATGTCTTACAATGATCTATGTTTCCCTTCACCCACTTTTCTGTTGTCTGTCCCCCAGGGAGGGGGTTATATGTAGATCATTGTGGTCAGTTCCCCTTTTCTCCCCCACATTTCCCTTCCCCTCCTGCTATCGCTATCTCAATATTGGTCCTGAGGGGTTTATCTCTCCTGGATTCCCTGTTTCCAGCTTTCATCTATACCCATGTACATGCTCTGGTTTAGCCAGATTTGTAAGGTAGAATTCAGGTCGTGATAGTGGCGGGAGGAAGCATGAAAGAACTAGAGGAAAGTTGTATGTTTCCTAGTGGCTACACTGCACTCTGACTGGCTCGTCTCCTCCCCGAGACCCTTCTGTAAGGAGATGTCCAGTTGCCTACAGATGGGCATTGGGTCCCCACTCCATACTCCCTCTGATTCACAGTGATATGATTTTTTTGTTCTGAGTCTTTGATGCCTGATAACTGATCCTATCAACACCTTGTGATCACACAGGCTGCTGTGCTACTTCCATGTGGGCTTTGTTGCTTCTCAGCTAGACAGCCTCTTGTTTGTCTTCAAGCCTTTAAGATCCCAGACATGATATCTTTTGATACTGGGCACCATCAGCTTTTTTCACTCCATTTGCTTATTTACCCATTTTGTCTTCAGTGATCGTGTTGGGAAGGTGAGTATTACGGAATGCCAGGTTAATAGAACAAAGTGTTCTTGCATTTAGGGAGTACTTGAGTAGAGATCCAATGCTCATCTGCTAACTTAATACTAAACCTATAAATATATGCACATAGATCTATTTCCCCATCATCATATAGAAATATATTTACATATGTACATGCCTGTGTTTAGACCTCTATAAATGCCCTTTGACTCCTAGTTCTTTCCTCTGTTTCTGTTTACTTTTGTCTTGTCCCACTATCATGTTCAGCCTTCATTTGGGTTTCAGTAATTCCTCTCGGTTGCATTCCTCTCGATCAAGCCCTTCCAGGCCTCCTACTCCCTGCTTGCCATCGATTTTGGATCTCTTGTTATTCCCTTGTCCCTGTGTTTGGTACACCATTTCCTTTCCTCCACCTCACCCTCTCCCATGTCCCCCTGGAACCGTTGGTCCCGCTGTTTTCTCCTCCAGATTATTTATACTGCCTATCTTATCTAGATAGACCTGCAGAGATAATAACATGCACAAAAAACAAGACAGTGAAACAAAGCAACAAAAGAAATGTTTTTACTATTAGATCAACTAGTATAACATTTGAATTAAGACATCTGTTATATATTATGCTTATCTATTATACATTAATATATAAAAATGAATACTATGTTTCCTTGGGCAAGGAGTTTCTAGATGTGGTTCTCATCCACCCAGAGGCGCCAAGGAAGAAGTGGAAGAAATCGACTTCTAAAATACCAGGAATTGAAAACTCTGTGGAGCACAGCTCTCCCGATACACCTAGGGTCACCATGGACTCATCAGCAATGGCTTCTTGGACAGGTTAGTTTCTTGTAGCCTCAGTTTCCTCTCTGGAACAGATAACTGTAATACTTAAATGGCATCCATTATAAAGATAAAACTGGGTAATTGGTGTGAAAGCACTTTGAAAACGATTTTGTTTTATTAATAATGTACACAATAAATTAGAGAGTCTAACCACACACTTCCTTAGTTTTCTTACTAAAATCCACTTGCCAAATATGGACGTGTATTTTGTTTCTAGTATTGATTACTGCTAAGAAATCATGACTCGAAATTTAGCTTCAACTCTCCTATGTTGCTTTTAGCTCTCCTACTTTTTAGAAGCCTTCCATTCATTCTGACCAACCATCTACTCTACACTCACATTTTAGCGTTCTAGTTGCAATTTTTGCACCAGTTAGCTTTGGGCAAGCCACTTTTTGCTCTCTATCCTTTCATATGTAAATAATGTTTTCTAAGACCCTTTCTACTTCTTAAATCCTGTGATGCTGACACAATCCCATATCTGTGTGCATGCTTCTAATTTGCTATTCACTTACTGTGCTCTTCAGTTACCTTCTTATTTGTACTAACCCAACCCTTCTTCATTGAAAATGTAGCCACATAACATTTTGCAAAACCCAATGCTAAATTCAGATAATTGTAATATTACACATTATAAATATATAGAGACATAGTTTAGCATTAAAGCTTTTTAAAAACTATGGCAATAATGAAGCACTATAGTAAACTGCTTTTAGTTCAAATGGAGAATCCCTGACGTTGGAATGGATTCAATGTTGAGCTGCTAATCACAAGGTTGTAAGTTTAAACCCACCATCACCCCCTCACCCTGGGGGGCTGGTCAGAAAGATGAGGCCAAGTACTGCCATAAGGAGACCTGGTAGTGTAGTGTATTACACATTGTGCTTATAACTGTAGGTCAGTGGTTTAAAAACACGAGCCACTCATTAGGTGAAAGAGAAGGCCATCTACTCACAAGCATAGCCTTGAAACCCAAAGGGTAGTTCTACTCTGCCCTACATGGTCTCTGTGAGTCCAGGTTGACTACTGCAGCGACTGTTAGGTTAGTGGCTCCCGTAATGTTTCACAGTCGTGGAAACTCTAAGGAGCAGTTCTACCCTGTGTGATATATTGTGTTGTGAGTCTTAATAGATGCGATAGAAATTATAGTTCAAAATCGGTCCTGACCCATCCCCTTACACAAGGGTCACAAAGAAGAGATGAGCCAGTCAGGGTGCAGTATAGCACCAATGAAACATACAGTTTTCCTCTGGTGCTTTAAGGTTTCTTCCCCCCATTATCATGACCCCAATTCTACCTTACAAATCTGGCTAGATCATAGCATGTACATGCATACAGATAAGAGCTGTAAATTCAGGGAATCCAGGAGAGATAAACCCCTCAGGACCAATATTGAGAGTAGCGATAGCAGGAGGGGAAGCGAAATGGGGGGGGGGAAATAGGAGAACCGACCACAATGATCTACATATAACCCCCTCCCTGGGGGACGGACAACAAAAAAGTGGGTGGAGGGAGACATAGGTCAGTGTAAGACATGAAAAAATAATAATTTGTAAATTATCAAGGGTTCATGAAGGAGTGGGGTGGGAAAGGGAGGGAAGGAAAAAATGAGCTGATAACTAGGGCTCAAGTAGAAAGAAAATGTTTTGAAAATGATGATGGCAACAAATGTATAAATGTACTTGACATAATGGATGAATGTATGGATTATGATAAGGGTTGTATGAGACCCCCAATAAAATGATTTTTAGAAAAAGCAACCCCAGTCCTGATCATTGCAATACTCAACCAAACTCACTAGCCTCCATCAATGCTGACTCATAATGAGTTTATAGGATAGGGAAGAACTGCTCCTGTGTTTCTGAGACTATAACTGTTTTCAGAGGTAGAAGAGCCAGTCTTTTTCCTCACAAAGAAGCTGATGATTTCAGACTGCTGACCTTGCAGGTTGTAGCCCAACACATAACCTCTACACCACCAGGGCTCCTTGCTCATTGCGATACTTCCTTCTGTCTCACTTCCTTAAGGTGCTCTGTTGTAAATTGAGGACACTGATATCTTTCACACAGTTTCAGAAAATGTTTGACATAAATCTGATGCTCAAGAAATATTAGTATCTTTTACTCTCCAAACTCTTAACACTCAGATAAACTCTGGTAACTTCTTAATTTTTGACACGAAAAAGTATGTGTGTTTTTAATTTGAAGTGTTTAACTCAGGGTATTTAATCTACTATCGACTTGCCAATTGAAGATTTTATCATCTTATAGAAACAATATTTTAGTAAATAGAGCTATTTTAAGGGACCTAGGCTCGTTTGGAGGATTCTTGGTGGTTTCCGGGGTACAAGTTGGACTGCTAAGATCAAGGTCAGCTGTTCCAGACCACTAGCTTTCAAAAGGCAGGAGAAAGATGAAGGGTTTTCTACTCCCATAAAGAGTTACCATCTCAGAAACTCACAGAGACGGTTCTGCCCAGCCCTCCAGGGTCACTGTAAATGGGAATCCACTCTATGGCAATGAGCTTGAGTTTTAGTTTAGGCTGGCTTGCTATTTGTTTTCCATTTCCAAAACTCTAATTGCTTCGTGACTAAAATTAATTCATTGAAAGAAGGTTTTTATAACTATATCTAATTACTTCAGAAATAGTACTTACTACCTTTATAAGGTTGAAGCAGTATCCTCAGCAAGGACTTGTAAATTAGGCTCTACAGAGAAACTTGAAGAAATTCTTTCATTTCAGAAGTTATATTTGGTGTTATTATAAAATTATATTGCAAAATAATGTTATTTTTCTGGTGTGAGTATTCCTAGTTTCCAGTAGATTACAAAGGGAACATTGAGTCCTTAAATTTTTGCATCATGATTTAAAGAACAAAAGTAAAATCTATTTGTTTTCATTTCATTGCTTTTGATAGTCAAAGAAAATAAAGTTCTGTATAAATGTACAAAAAAGCCTTGAGTACAAGAATGAAGTATACTGTTTGGAAGGGTTTTGTTTGTTTTTCTTTTCTTTCTAATAGACTGTGGGAAGTATGGGGAGTATTGCAAAGCATTACAGAAGATTAAAACTGACACACTGTGTTGAACTTTACATGATGTTTTCTGGAAATCCCAGGGATTAGTATTATGTATCACAAGTGAATGTTCTTGAGGTGCTGAAAATGAAAGTGATGTGCCCTTGGACACACTGGCAGCATATCTTTGCCATTTCTAGGACCTAGCAGAATAGAAGAACTGCCTAGGTCCTGCCCCAACAAAGATTGATCCCGAGACAGCTTTTCATTGTCGCACATATGCAGTTCATGCATTACCACATGATGAGGTTGAGCCTGTGTTCCAGACATGTCAATGTGAGTATAAAGATTAGGAAGTCTTATCACAAGACTGGGTCTGCAGACCAAGAATGAACCCCTAGTTTTTAGTACTCCAGAGTTTATGTATGTTAATAGGTCTGCTGGCCTAGACATCTGGTCATGCATATTCATGAACCTAGGAGAACAAGAAGGAAGGCCCTCGTCATATAGTAGGTTACAAACGGAGCTGCTGACCTATTCTTTTTTCCAGGAGAAAGATGAAGCTATCTGCTACCTTAAAGATTTAGTCTCAGAAACCCCCCAGGGCAGTCTGGCCTGTAGTAATTGACTCAGTGGCAGTGGAGTGCTCCTTTTGTTTTGTTTTTGGTTAGAGAGCAAGAAGCTGTAGTGTGGGCACTGAAAGTGACTCTACACTCTCACCACCATCACCACAGTTGCCCTGTCTTCCTCAGGGGCAAGCCTACCAGGGTTAAAAATTTCACTTCAAAAAAATGTTAAGTACTCTATTTTATTTATGTGGATAGAAATTATTACACTGTTAACAATGGTTACACATTACACTTATGTAGGAATCATGGTGCTAAATGGAATCTTAGTTACGTCATTAAAATTGTGTGGCTGGGTGTCAGCGAGCAGGTTTGGATTCATAGTACCCTGTGTATAACATAAGGGAACACTGCCCGGTCTTGCAGCCGCCTCATGTTTGAGCCCATTGTTGCAGCCATTGTGTCAATTCATCTTGTTGAGAGAGTCTTCCTTTCCTGACCCTACCAAACTTTACCACTGCTTATCGTTAAGTTCCTAAACTGATAGGAAGTGGAGAGGAGAAATCGCTTCACAATTATTGATGGGCAGTGTTGCACTTAAGGATTACTGATCCCTTTGTGTTGTTTCAGAATCCAAGTTGAAAATTGATACTTCCAAAGTTGAGATAAATGGCATTAATATCATGGTGTTAGGAAATGATGTTGCTTCCCTGTGTCTCTGGGGCTTTGGGAGACCTTGTAACTCTAGGACCATACATCCTCGCCATTTGCAATGCATTTTGAATTTGAACCTATGAAAACATATAAATAGTTTTTAGGTCAATATAAAGAAAAGTGAAACAGATATAACTGACTATTCCTTGCTTTTGTATGTATAAAGAAACCTAACCAGGACCAACTTGAAGAGGAAATTCACACATGAGAACTCGAGTAGCAAACCTACAAATCCAAAATCAAAATTTTGTGCTAAGCCATGAGACATGAATGATAGAGTGAAAACTAGATATCCAGAATTAACCATTATAACGTAAAACTGTTAACTTTCAAAAATTGTAAAAACACTTTAATATTATTGAGTTTTGAGTTTATACACATTTGATATAAGAAATAATTTCAATTAGTCATAAGTACATTGAATTTGATTCACAAACCCTAACTTGCAAAATAAAAGTAAATATATGCAGAAATAAATTCCTTGTTGAATTATAAAATAAAAATAACAATTCTTGTTGTAATATCAGTTTATTATACTTCATTTAAGATAATGGAGTTAAATCATATTGGTATGCTTAGTAAAATTTAAAAGTATTAAAATTATGGAACGTTGAGATTTGAATACAATGACAGTAAATCATTGGAATTTCACATTATACAGCCATCATAAATCCATAAGTGAATGTTAGCTAGGTAAAAAATATTTATAAAATGATTGTAATATAACCTTCTAACCATTAACATATGGAGTTTAAAGACCACTATTTAATCTGCTAATTTCCTCTGCAATAAAAGCTGTTGCTTTCTGTGATAACACGGTATGTCTTTGTACTTTAATATTTGATTTGAAATGTCCTTCATGTAAAAATATACCAAAGCAAATAAAAAAGGAGACACTTATTTACAACACAGTATTGTATACATATTATATAAATGCAATTGTTTCAAAGTCTTTTCATACCATATTGATAGAATCAGTCATTTTTAATATTTTGCCATGAAAACTGCAGTGTTGCAAAGGCAGGCTGTAATTTTAATAAAAAATGAAAAATTTTGGCAGCCTTTTAACATAACTTAGTTTCTCCAATGATGCTACACAAAGTTGAAAGCTTACCACTAGAAGAAATGATTCCTCTTTCATGAGAGAGAATCCATTCCCCATTTAGAGATGGAAGAAGTGCTCCTGAAGGAAGGAGAAACTGCCTCTTTTACTGAATGTGCCTTACTTGACAGACTTGATCACGTCAGCCATTCGCCTTACTGTATTAGCACCATTGGCATGGGTTGTTAACGTGCTAGGAATGGAAGCTCGCACATGGTGCACCATCCCCATTTCTGCGGAATTTCATCTCACCAAGTATGCTATCATACATAAAAATTCAAGTGCTTAAGGATGATTCAAACGATGGTACATAACAGTCCTGCATTTTACCAATACTACATAGAGATGTTTTCTGTACATATTAAATGGAGATGTAAAGAAATCAACTATAAAGCATATTCCTTTAATTCACCAGAACACAGGGAGAATTAGTTTCATTTACTTGCATATGTTGCATTGCATATGAACATACTTTTATTTGGTTTCCTTGGAGTTCAGGAACTCTGGAAACCATATGACCTTTATTGTGTGAGTTAGTTTTGATGGTTAACTGCCAACCATTGCCTCTGTCCTCTCTCAGTTCATGCACTGTGGCTTGTGCTAAAGTAACTGTAGCACACTGTAGGCCCAAAGCCTGTGGTACATAATTTCACAGTTTAAAAATTGTTGAAGGGGTGGGGATCTTCCATGTTTTAGGAAGTTATGAACCTAATGTAAATCTCATGAGCACCCACATCGATCTACTACCATGGCTGGAATTTTCCCATATATTATTTGTTCTTTGCCATTAAAATATAGCATATTAATTGGAGACATCTTGGTAGGAGTACAGCAAGGGCCTGCTGAACCTCTGGGGTTTGCTTGGTGTACCAGATGAGTGTGAGGATATTTTTGTAAAAATACAAATTCACACTCTCCAGAACAGTAATTGGCCTTGTATCTTTTGGGTGCAATAATCCAATCCCATCCAAAAGCTTCAAAATCCACAGTTAGAGGGTAACGACAGCATCGTGATTCTGTTGAGTGCTCATCGCAGTCAAGACCAAAATCTCTTCGGGATCTTTTTGGCGTGTCTGTTACCTTGACTTCTAAAAAGGGATTCTGTATAAAAATGAAACAATAGTTAATAAGTCTATTGGGCCCTGCAATGAAGTCATTATCAATATAGAAAGAATTTTGCTTAAACCATATTAATTTTTTTAAAACATAGCATTAAAAATTATAATTTATGATAGCCTTCATTTGCCTCTTGCACGAAAAAGATGAGGCTGTCTGCTCCCATAAAGATTTACAGCCTGAGAACCTCTGTTAGTTGGAATCCACTTGGGGTGGCAGTGTGTTGGTTTGTTGGCATTCTCTCCTTATGACTCAGAAGAATATAGCACCAATACAAATTCCCCTGATGTAGTATCTTTTCATTTTTTTCCCTCATTTTGCATATGTACCAGATTGCCTAGTACATAATAGGTGTTCTGAAAACGTGTATAGTAAGGGAAAGAGCAAGGAGGTAAAGAGTAGTTTCCTCTGGATTCAACTTGTCGAAGTTGGTGAGCTATGCCTGTTGATTTGAGGGGGCAGGTATATTCATGCATTCACCCTTCCTTAGGTTTTACTCAGGGAAAGCTTAATGTTAAGCCCAGCAAAAGAGCTCTGTCTTTCAATGCTATATATATTGTATCAGGGAAAATGAGGTTTCATATTAAATGTGTTGTGCGAGTTGGAAAGAAAACTCGTAAGGGAAGGAGAGATACAAAAGAAGACATGGTAATATTTGACTCTTTTTCATTGAAAGATACTTCTTGAGATATTTAAGCAGTAATGTGCGCTCTCCTGCTCCAACGTTTATGCATTTTGAAATTTTATTGCTTTCATGTGGAAAAAATCTGAAGAATAAATCATATTAGCCACCTGTTTAATAATAATGAAAAGCTTTGTCAAAAGATCAACTGTGAACATTATTGTGCTCACAATTCTTTCTTAAATAATAGTAGTTGTGTAACTATGTCAAAAATTAAAATAGACTTGGTAGTTCTTATTATTAACATTGTCAAACAGGATAGCATTATTTGGGAGTCAGTAACATTTTATACATTATTTTTAAATTAATGATGTAAATTTATGTAATCTTTTAAAAAATGTTATTAAAAGTAGCTTTAACTTACTAATTATATACTCTTCTTAACCAAGACCATGTAAAGATTAAAATGATAGCATGCTTGCTGTTTGCAAATATAATCTTCTGTTGACAAGCTAGAGGAATGAGTAATCCTAAATTTATACTAGGTTTTAGAATGGTTTATATTAATTTTTATAATATGTGGTATCACCATCTGTTTGGCCCAAATTAAATTATTTGACACTCTCTAAGTACAGGCATTTCATGGATTATGAATGAGTTTCATTCTTAAATATCTTTGTCAGTCAAGTTTGTGCATAAATTGTAACATATAGGAACAGTTCATAGCTAGTGTCTCTTAATCAGATATTTGTCTTAGTATATGGTGGTGCCCGTTTCTGTAATTGAAAAACAGTAAAAAAAAAAAAAATGCCACCAGGTACACTGAAACATCTTTAGCATAGTAATACAGTAATCATCATCATAATAACTGATTCACATCACAATGCCATTTGCTCTTTTGAATCATTTCAGTATAGTAGTCTCCATGGTTTGGTTGATAAGGTTGTATAAAAGTCAGATGTTTCTAACACAGGAACTGCCCATAAACTCATACTCAAGAATGTTAATGCAGCTCAGAAATAAGACAGGTGGCAAAGGTTAATGAGCCTGGAAATTTAACTTTTATTAGCAGTAATCCACCGTGTAAAGGAGCCCTTGTAGAGTAATGGGTAATGAGTTGGGCTGCTAACCACACAGTGTTTCGAACCCAGCCACTCTAAGGGAGAAAGATTAAGCATTCTGATTCAAAAGATTTTTAACCTTAGAAACCCATGGGGACAGTTCAACTCTCTCCGGTGGAGCCTCCATGAGTTGGCATCAATTTGATGGCAGTGAGTTTGATTTTGGTTTAATTCACTGTGTAAAATACATATATATCAGGTGATGCATCAACAGTCTGCTTATAATGAATGAATTTATCATGAGGGGCCCTAAATTAACATTTAATAAATTATAAGTCAAATATTATCATATTAACTAAATTGCAATTGATAAAGACATTTTAATTAGAGTTTTAAAGCTGCTTCTGCATTATGCTAAATCATGTGTCTTATCAATAAAAAGCACTTTATACTTCATTCCCAATTCAAAAGAACACCTTAATCAGTTAAGCACAGTGGTGTAATTGCTTTCTTTTATCTTCACACAGAGTTTCAAGGGAATGTTTCATAGGGTATAAAATTGGTTATCTATGTTTAATGGGTACAGGGATAGCATTCCTTTATGTGGTTATAGGCATAAGAATTAGAATTTATTTTCTGGTATATTGGGTTATTCTTTTTAGCTAATCACTTACCAGCCCATCTTCTCCTGGTCCTGGGAAGGTTACAGCAAGATTTTGACCATTCTCATCTAAAGCTTTGATTTCAATGCCTAAGTTGGATTCAGGTTGTTTGAGCCAATTTTGCAACACTGTCTTCACATCAATGCTCTGCCAAATTCCAGTGCCTGGGTTCATGTCAAGTTTCAGAGATCGGATTCCAGTAAACCTTGTACCATCTTTCATGGGTTTGATGAGTCTCAGGATTTGCACAAACACTGTGATAGGCGTCTTGACGGGTCTTAGATATATCCACAGTTGGGCCTTTACAACCTTATTGTATTGTATTTTAGAGCTAAATTTAAAGAAGCAACATTTGGGTTTTCCTTCGACTTGCATTGGAAATTCAGCTACAAAGTGAATAAGAAAAAAATTTTTAAGTTACTGAAATTATTCCCATAAAAAGTAAACAAAACTGTTTAATATTAATTGGTGAGCATTTTCCCCACCAAATAACATATGCATATATAGTCTTTTTAAATGAAATACTATGCAGAAATTCATTATAGCTCAGAAAAAAAATTCAAATAACATTACTCCAGCTTTTCAAACTTTTTAGATATGTGTTGTTACTTTAAGTTTCATATATAAGGAACCCACTCCCTTTCCAGAGAACTGTGGACTAAAGAAAATTCTATGAAACAATGAACAGTCAATGAAACTTTAAAATGATGATGATTAGAGAGAACGAGCGCCACTGTGGAGGAACGTCCACTTAGAATTCTTTGGGAATCTGAGTAGTTAAACTTACTGAGCAGCTGTACCAATCAGTCTGGAAGAAGGAACCCTTCCCCCAGGCCTGAATTACCTGGGGACAAGACACTCTGGGTAACTTACCGAGGCTCAGGAACTAATAGAAAATACAGTACATCTGTTATGTTTTGGCTCTGGCATCGTCTTCTAGAAGTACAGAACTAAGCAGGTCCTGTCACATAAATGTAGCTGGTCTGCTCGAGGGATCTCAACCGTTAGTCAGTGTTGTCTTCAGGAGCCGGCTGTCATTGTAAGCTGAGGCACTAGCCGTTTCCTTTTGATTCTCCAAATGTGTTCATAAGTGAGGTAAATCTACTCTAGGGCTATCGCCCAGCAAGACTGAGAGGAAAATTATTTGTTGCGTTACAGGCTGCTTGCTTAATAAGGAAAACAGTATTTTGAAATTGCTTGGTGCCTTTGGCATAAAGTGTACAAAGCATGTTCACAGGCACATGGCACAGAACCTTGTCATGCCTTCCTGTGAGGGTGCCTGCCTCCTTTCCCTTGAGCTGTGTGAAAAAGGAATGATTGGAAACACGTCTTTCAAAAGAGCTATGTACAGCACAGGTAACCATCATCCCTCGCATAAACAATACAACAATATTTTAGAAACTTATTAAACATTGTGCCTCCCAGGATATTTCCAGACCAAGTACTCTCAACAATAGTACCACGAGCAAGGTGGAAGTAAGACTTCATGAGGCACAACTTAACTCGAGTAAAATATTTATTTCTTAGGCATTTTTTGAAAATTAGCTGATGCCTATCATTTGCTTGCTTCATCATTGCTTTAATTTTCTAAAAACGTTTTCCATACTCTTCAGTGTACTATCTTTCAAAATAAAATATTTTTTTCTTGTGAAAAATACAAAAACACTGTAAGAGATAGTTTTGAATAAGAAGAATAAGTCTAGGTGCTTAGCAATGCCCACATAGCTTTAAACAATTAGCAAACACCTTCCTTTCTCAATCATTGGTTTCAGGGAATTAGAGAGTTTTATGTGAATTTCTAACAGCAGTATCTCCTTTCCTGCGTTTTGTTGGCATTACGCTGTGAAAGCGTAAGCGTGTTGCATCTGTTATTTAAAATTAAATAACGTTTGTGCTGTGCAAGCACATCAACGTGCAGCTCTCTAGCTCAACGAAGAAACAAACAATGCAGCAGCTTCAGTCTCACTGTATTTCTCCTGAAACAGTGAGGAAGGAAAAGAGGGAAAGAAAGAAACCTTTCTTCCTGCTTACGTACAAGCCAACAGCTTGTTTAAAGAGCCTGAAAATAGATCTGTTTCTCATAAACACTAGAATAACAGTCAGCAGAGTTGCCGATCTGCAAAATAGGATTACTTACACTCTGTGGGCATAGTAATAATTGTTTCCGTCGTAGCGTGATAATCATCATCTTCCAAAGAGCCATCACTGCTGTCGTCTCTCTGGATGTCATACTGATCAATCAGTTCCCGGAGTGGCGGAGCTTTGGGTAAAAGTTGTCTTATAGCATCTTTGCTGATGTTAGGAGCAGTTTCCAGGCGGAGTTTACTGAGGATTTGAATTTTTATGGCTTCTATTCTTGAAGATTTAGTGTTTTGTCTCCAAGTACATGCATTACATGGCCCCTCTTTTTCCACATTTTCCTTTTGCTCGCCGTTCTCATTTAGATCCACTGGACCAGCAACAATCAGCAGAAACAGGTAGATATAAACGCAGATTTGCAGTTTTTTCATGGCTTTTAAATCAACGCAATCTTCTTTCCTTGCTCTTATTTCTTCTTTTACTTTTGCTTTTCAGTAATGCTAAGCAAAATGGTAATGCATGTGCAGTCTGAGAGACACACTTGCCACTGCACTGACTGTTTTATACTGTATTCCAAGTGGCTTTTTATATTCCAACTTTGATGAGACAAGTGTCCTCAGGACCTATGATTGGCTCTTGCTCCACAATGAATCTTGCTGTCAGAGGTTGAAACCCTGTCTGTCACAAGTCACCAAACAGTATTTTGTTACAGGCAAGGCTGAGCTGATTCATTTGACTACTCCATAAAAAAAAAAAATAAGCCTACAAATAATGAAAGATATACGTGAAGCTTGAAAATTGAAGCCTATGTTAACAATAATCTCAACCACACTTAAATCTGATGAATCTTTATATAAGTCTTAATTGCAATTAGATAAGGAAATTTACACTTCATACTTAAAAAATGAAATGTCACTTTCTCAAAAGCTAAAGTGGGCTTATCTTAATTAGGCTAACATTTGAAGTATAAATAATTTTATTTACTACATTAGATTATATGTAATTAAGTTTAATTTAAGGAGACTTGAATTTAAACCATTAAGATTGTAATTCTAAATAAAAGAATCCATCTCTGATTTGAGAAACATATTTTCCTTAATACATTCTTAGCACATATTTAAAATCCTTTTATTGTAGTGTTGTATTCTACATGGAATTATTTAAAACATTTAATATCTTATTGATATGAAAAATGTGCTCAATTTTTTACCAGTTACTGTTATGTTCTTCCGTATCTCAATATGCGCATCAATAACTCTCAGAGATGTGTTTCTTCTTGGTTTATTATCAAGCTAGAGGCAAAAGCTCTGAAGTTAGCATCAGAAACTGGGTTATGATTAGCACTGCAGCAAATACAGCTGGCGCCTCAGATTTCTAGTAGCGACAGTGCATCACCGTCTTCCTGTGAACCTTAGGGAAACATTGTGCGCACACAGAAGAGAAGGAGTTCCATAATAGGTGCCCAGTTTCTGCCTGTCTCTTTCCCAGTACTGCCATAGGTTTGCACCCATCTGCCAGTTTCTCTTTCTGACCGCAGGGCAGACACCTGGCAGGGATTTGGGGTAAGGTCTTGGATCAGAGAATAGAGCTTTTTGTTCTCTAAATTTAAATGGCCTCTATAGGGATCAAACTATCAACCTTAGCATTGGGAGCCATAAGAGTTAAGCAAAGGGCCTATTAAATTGCTAAACACATGTACTTAGCTAGTGAGTAAGAAAGAGAAGCTGTTTCCAGGCCAAAGGAGATTTCTTCTCCCTACTCCATTTTAGTAAGCTAAAGACTCCTTAGAGAGTTCATCCTTTTCTTCTTCTTTTTCCCCAAGAGAGTGAATGCAGTAGCTCATATAAAATATTTATTTTTTAGGTCACTACCATTTTTGCACATTGAACACTAATTTACTGCCCCAGTGCACTAAAATGCAACTCGGTAGCTTGAAAAGTTGATGCATTTTCATCAAATTCTTAAGAGGTATCTATATCTCTTGAGAAAAAAATGGCCTTACATAATGCATTGGATGTGCCCATCATTAAAGATTAAGGAAAACCAGACATAAACCATATGTCCTGAAGCCTTGCAGATACAGTTTGTTGTGAGATAATACTAAACAGGCTTATAACATTTTATTTCTTTGGTAAATTCATTTTTCAATGTATGTTATTGTAATATCATAACCATTGTTTTTCTAAACCTGTCTGTGTAGGTCAAAGAGGATTTTATTTGTTTAGTAATGCATAGCAGCTAGGAACTTAGGTTTCACGTGAACAAAAAAAGGGAAGGGGGTAGCAATCTGCCACTTCCTAATTTCGTGATTAAGGTGCCCTCCTCATGGTGCAGTGGGTTAAATATTGACCGGATAACTGAAAAGTGGATGCTTTCATCCCACCAGCTGCTCCCCAGAAGAAAGATGAGGCAGTCTGTTTCCACACAAACTTATAGCCCTGGAGACCTTGTGCTGCAGCTCTCTTCTGTCCTCTGGTGTCTCTGTAAGTCCTAATTGACTAGATGGCAGTGCATAACTGTGATTATGGGTGATACTTCTGTAAACTTCAGCTCCCTCATAGGACTTGGGGAAGATGTTATTTAATAATGCATGCAAGTTGCTGGATATAGCATTTGTCAGATAGTAAGTAATCAATAACTGGTCCTTGAGTGCTTGCTGTTTATTTCATGTAGAGGAGTTTAAGATTAAACTTGCAATTGATGTATGGATTGTTCTATAAGAGCTCCCAGTAAAATTATTTATTAAAACATTAAACTTGAAACTATGGTCCACTTGAACTAGGCATGCTTCTGTTTGTAGTTCCCAATTATCAATTCACATATTCTATCTATCTAGTTCCCTAAAGCAAATAAAATTATTCTAAGACAGTCCTTCTCTAAGGCATATTTAAGCTTATCTTTATTCTCATATCTAGCATAGTTAACCATGGTTGTGATTTCCATATATTTAATCAACTTCTCTAGCAATCAGAATTGAAGGGGTTATGAGATAATCAGAGACATTTCAAAGGCACTTATTTCTCTCCCAGTGGCAGTGACTTTCCCAATGCTTTAGAGCAGGAGAGTTCACTTGGAACATTCCCTATTGTCTGACTGTTGGAGCTAACTCGAATGGTTCCTCTTGGAAAGCATGTAAGACTGTGTGTGCATCACTGGGATGAGGGAAGGAAGAAGAATTACTTCCGTTTGATTGAGACAGCTTGGTCTGTCAACTTGTTGCTTTTGTATTGGTTATCCATCTTAAAAAGCAATTTCCCACGTGAGTGGTTACTTCAGCAACTGAAAGAACATTTTTTGGGGTTCTAGGTAGGCTACTATTGTGGGCCCCATACATTCTATACCCATCAGTAAGGTGGTGAACTAACTTCTCTTAAATCTCTCTGTTACAAAAACAAGAGGTAGTTTCGAAACAACATTGATCTAAATCAGTGTTCCCCAAAGCTTTAACACCGGAGGAGTGGTGGAGGAGCAGCAGCAGAACCGCGAGTCAGAGCATGAGACAAAGCAGTGGACATCCTAGCCCATAGAGCAAATGACGTTGAGTGGTTTTGAGCAGGGGGCTGGCTTGTGGATTGGGGTGCCTCTGAGAACTTAATTGAGGGATCTGGGTTTGATGACCCACAGAGCTGAAGCTGAGGTCATTTGAATCGAGGCTTATAGTAGAGTGGCAAGCCCTTTGCACATTTATTGGCAGCCTTAAAAGAGCTTTGGCAGAGAAAAAACTGTCCTGAACAAGTGTATTCTGAAATGTTCTCAACTAAATTGTAACCTGGTAACTTCTCTAATAAATCCCATGACTGTGAGCATCACCAGTGAGTCCTATGCGGATATTGAAATGAATTACAAAATAACATCTGAAAAGGAGAGGGTACTGTATGGGGTACGGTTGATATTAGAATAAGGTTAAGAAGGATGGAGGGTGGCGGCATGTCTGATCTCAAGCCTCTTAGAAATCAGCCCTGGGCAGCTGATGCTAATGATGGTGATATTCCTTCACCCCAGAGAAGTTAGAGGAGGTCATCCATATATAATTTTTAAGTACTTACATTGATAAAATCAGATTATCCATGCTTTTAATAGATTATAGAACAAAAATTAGCAAAAACAGGAATTCTTGAAATAGGAAGGAAGAGTATAAGGATATAAGATAGGAAACTTCGAATGTGGTTCAAACTTGCCTGCTGGTTTTATTTGACCTTATATAAATAATTTAGTAAATCATTTATGAATTAGTATATGTTTACATTATTTCATCTTTTATTTTACAGAGTATTTGAGTACCTATTTTGTACCAATCACTAGTCAAGATTATGGAAATGAAACAATAAGTTTGGGAACCGATTACAAGGATCTACATATAACCTCCTCCCTGGGGGATGGACAACACAAAAGTGAGTGAAGGGAGACATCAGACAGTGTAAGACATGACAAAATAATAATAATTTATAAATTATTAAGGGTTCATGAGACAGGGGGAGGGGGAGGGAGAGGGTAAAATGAGCTGATATCAAGGGCTCAAGTAGAAAGCAAATGTTTTGAGAATGATGATGACAACAAATGTAAAAATGTGCTTGACACAATGGATATATGTATGGATTGTGATAAGAGTTATATGAGCTCCCAATAAAATGATTAAATTAAAAAATTTTAAGAAACAATAACTATGATAAACATAGTCACAACCCTCATAAAGCTTAAGGTCTTATATTCTTTTTATATATAAAAGGAAATTTGTCCATGTGTGTATGTTAATGGATTATCCCTTAAAGCAATAATTCTCAATTTGGCATCTCCAGGTTCCTTTATACTACTAAGAAATATTGAGAAAACTCAAAAATGTTTGCATTTGTGAATAATATATACATTATTTAACATGAATTAATGAAGAACATTTAAAATAGAGACAAATGGGAACACTCAATCGTTTGGTTGGCACCTACATTGTGTAGCCTTAGCCTCTCGAAAATTCTGTTGAACAATATATGAGGGTAAAAAAAGGCAAAACAAACAAAGAAAAGACGCCTTAATATTAGTCTTAAAATAGTTTTAGCTTCCACATACTGATTAATCACAAACTGATTAAGACGGTCATGAAAATGTCCCAAAAGAGCTCCAGACCACAAGTCACTGCTCCCAAATAACAATTTTGAAACTACGAGGGGTACCCAAAACCATGTGGATTTTTTTTCTTTCAAATCTGTCTTTAAAATTTGTGTGTATGTGTGTGTTTTTAATCATTTTATTAGGGGCTCAGACAACTCTTATCACAACCCACACATACATCAACTGTGTAAAGCACATCTGTACATTAAAACATTTGCTCTGCACCCAAGCCCCTGGCATCAGCTTCTCATTTTCCGCTCCCTCCCTGCTCCCCTGTCTCTCATGAACCCTAGATAATTTATAAATTACTGTTTTGTCTTATCTTGTACTGTCCAACGTCTCCCTTCATCCATTTTTCTGTTGTCCGTTCCCCAGGAAGGAGGTTTTATGTAGATCCTTGTAATTGGTTCCTCCTTTCCACCCCACCCTTCTTCCATCCTTCCAGTATCGCCACTCTCACCACTGGCCCTGAAGGGTTCATCCACCCTGGATTCCCTGTGTTTCCAGTTCCTATCTGTACCGGTGTACATCCTCTGGTCTAGCCAGGTTTTTAAGGTAGAATTGGGATCATGATAGTGGGCGGGGAGGAAGCATTTAGGAACTAGAGGAAAGTTTTAGGCTTCATCGTTGCTACCCTGCACTCTTACTGGCTCATATCCTCCCGACAACCTTTCTGTGAGGGGGTGTCCAGTGGCCTACAGATGGGCCTTGGGTCTCTACTCTGCACTCCCCCTCATTCACAATGATATGATTTTTTTTTTTGTTCTGATGATGCCTGATACCTGATCCCTTCTGCACCTCGTGATCACACAGGCTAGTGTGCTGCTTCCATGTGGGCTTTGTTGCTTCTGAGCTAGATGGCCGCTTGTTTACTTTCAAGCCTTTAAAACTCTAGATGCTATACCTTTTGATAGCCAGGTACCATCAGCTGTCTTCACATTTGCTTATGCACCGATTTGACTTCAGTCTTTAATTTTTTTTACAAAACAACCTTATCACCTTCAAAGAATTCTTCATGACACTTATTACATTTGTCAAATCTGAAGTTTTACTCTTGGAAACATTTTTCAAATTCATCTGTGTGGATGAATGGCTGACAGCACCTCCCCCATTTTTTCCTTCACCTTGACTTCGTTGTCCAATCACTATTCTTTTCATGTTCCTCATCATTCATGCAAAACAAAAAGAAGTCACATGAAACAAGGTTAGGGAGAGTAAGGTATGAGTGGACATTTTTGTCTATTTGGGAAGTTGATGGACATCCAAATTGAGATTTGTCATCAATCGACATTTCACCTGTTTTGAAATGAGAAAACCATGAATATACTTGAGTTTTCCCATAGCACTGGCCTTGTAAGCTATGTTCAATATCACAACAGTTTCTGTGGCATACTCCCACCCCACAGCAAGAAATTTCACAGCCACACACACTGTTCTCTTAAATCAGCCGTCATAAAAAACGAGATTGGAGCAAAACTGCTTTTACAAAAAGCTGTGACCAGAGAGAACCTTCCCAGGTGGCCACTCTGGGAGCACTAACTCTGAGCTGAGGTGCTCGATGCTCCCCTACTGGGAAAAATGTGTATTGCAAAAGCTCCACTCAGCCCAGCACAGTTTCAGTTTTTTTGCGGGAGTAGCCCCTCATACTTCCACTGGCCATTCTTTTTGGTTATATTGGTTTTCCTTCTTCACAATACCCATAGCTTTGCTCTTTATGAGTAGCAAATTTAATACTCTTTAAACCCTGTGTATTCATTTACTAATACATAATTGTTGCCAAGAGCAGAAACATATTGTATAAGAACCTACACAGCTGACATTTGTGATTATCTAGACCACATATCCTAAACATTTGTCGGTTTTAGAATATAAATGGAATTCATGTATTATCTTTAGGTCAGTCTTAAGGTTGTTGTGTGTTGTTGAGTCAATTCTGACTCATAATAACATTGTAAGACAGAGAAGAACGGCCCTATAGGATTTCCTAGCCTTGCGTCATTATTAAAGCAGATCACTAGGTCTATTCTCTGTGGGGTGACTGGTGGATTTAAACTACATTTAGCCAAGAGCTTTAATCATTGCACCACCAGTGTTCCTTAGTCTTGAGATACTAACATTAGTGTTCTAGCAATATGTCATAGGAATATCTGAGTTGGTGAAATCACTATAGATAGAATGAAGTCAGGAAAACTTCAAAATGGATATTCATGCTCCCACTCTTTTTAAAATTGGGAACTCTACTTTGGACTTGTCAGATAGAGCAGGCCTGGAGAAGAACATCATGTTTGGTAAGGCTAGAGGGGCAGTAAAAAAGAGAAAGGCCCTCAAGGAGATGCAACAGTGGGGTCAAGCTAGGGACAATTTTGGGGATGGCACAGGACCGTTCCTTTGTGCATCAGGTCACTATCAGCAAAACCAACTCGATGGCGCCTAAAAGCAATAACAGTAACTTGGTGGCAATAACAACATTGCATCTTCACAATATAGAAAATAAAATTAAATTATGTTAGCTTCTTTGTTTTTTCACTAAACAAACATATATTCAAAGACTTAGGGCACAATATACAATTTTTAATACTATCATTATGATTCTCATATTGTTTTTTAAATTGTTTCCTCACTTGTTCCATTTTTACCTTTCCATCTATGAAACAGACTATGATCTGTAGAAATGAGTTCTTTCTTTCTCTCCTCAGCTCTTGCTCTCATAGTGATATGTAATAGTGGTGATGGTTAGGTGCTTAAAAGATCTGACTCAAAGCAGCCCTGTGAACGTAAGAGTAAAATACTTCCCAGATGTTTGCCGTTCTCACAATACTTGCTATGTTTCAGCCTCTAATTACAGCCATCGTGTCAATCTGGTGTGGTGACGAGCTGCCTCTTTTTCACTGACATGATAGCCTTTTCCAGAGGCTGGTCCCTCCTGATGGCATGTCCAAAGTATGAGATGAAGTCTTGCCATCATTGCTTTCAATGGACATTCCAGATGTACTTCTTCCAAGACAGACGTGTTCATTCTCCTGGCAGCCCTAGCCTATTCATTAATCTTCGCCAACGCACAAGTCAGAGACATTGCTTCTCCAGTCATTCTTACTCACTGTCTAGCTTTCATGAGCATAACGGTCATTGAAAACACTATGGTTTGGTTCAGGTGCATCTTAGTCTTCAAAATAATGTCTTTGCTTTGTAGCATGAAACCAGTCCTTCGCAGCTGTTTTACTGAATGCAGTACATCTTTTGATTCGTTGATGTTCTCCCATGGTCATTGACTATGGAGCCAAATAAAATCAAACCCTTGCAGTCTTTCCTCTGTTTATTATGATGTTTGTTGTTCCAGTTGTGAGGATTTTTTATTTCTTTCTGTATGGAAGTAATCCATACTGAAGGCTTTAGCTTTTTATTACCAAGTGCTTCAAGTTCTCACCCTCAGCAAGCAAGGTTTTGTCATCTGTATATCACAGGTTGTTAACTATCCTTTCTCTAGTTCTGATGTTGCATTCTTAATAGAGTCCAGCTTCTTTTCCCAGCATAACGATTGAACAAATGCAGTGAACAGCTACAACCCCGGCACACACTTTTCCTGGATTTAAACCATGCAATATCCCCTCTTTACTGTTCAAATGACTACCTCTGGTTCTCTGTGAGCAACATAAAGTATTCTGGAATCCTGTTATTTGAAAATTTATTCAAAATTTGTTGAAACACAGGTCAGCATTTTTCAGATTATCTCTGTTTTCGGACATCATCAGTAATGATATCCATCCTTCAACCTCCTGTTCTGCATTCAACTAGAAATTTTGTAGTTCCCTCTAGATATACCTACTATAAACTGTTTTTAACGATCTTCAGCAAAACTTGCCTGTGATACTAATGATATTAAATAATTTCTACATTCTCTTCGTGGATCACCTTTGAATTTTTGTATTTTGTTGGTGGATCACCTTTCTTTGGAATGGCACATATCGTGCTCAGCTTCCAGTCAGTTGACCAGGTAGATGTCTTCCAAATTTCTTGGTAAAATGAGTGAATGTTTGCATCATAGCGTCCATTTGTTGAAACATCTCAATTCATGAATTTCTGTTTTTCACCAATAACTTCAGTGCAGTTGGGACTTCTTCCTTCAATGCCATTACTTTTTGATTATGTTGCCTTCTGAAATGGTTGAATGTTGACCAATTCCATTTGTTGAAACATCTCAATTCATGAATTTCTGTTTTTCACCAATAACTTCAGTGCAGTTGGGACTTCTTCCTTCAATGCCATTACTTTTTGATTATGTTGCCTTCTGAAATGGTTGAATGTTGACCAATTCCATTTGGTACAGTGGCTCTGTGTATTCATTCCGTCTGGTCTTGATGCTTCCTGCATCGTTGTACATCCTGTCTGTAGGGTCCTTCAGTATTGTGTTCAGCTTGCTTATTTTCTTCAGTTCTTTCAACTTGAGACATGCAAAGCACGCGCTTCTCTTTTGTTTTTCTACCTTCGGGTCTTTGCACATTTTGTTACAATAATGTTATCTTCTTGATCCACCCATTAAAGTCTACTGTCAGTTCATCATATTTTCTTTTTGTTCAGCTATTCTAAAGCTAAGGGTTTCAGAGTCTTTTCTTACATTTGTTTTTATATATTCTTGTTTTCCTTTTAAAGACCTTTAGCTTTCTTCATGTATGGTAGCCTTGATTCATTTCATCTTCAGTCATTAGTTTTCAACATATGCAATATATTTTTTGAGATGATCACTGAATTCAGATAGGATTATAATCATTCTTTGGTTCTCGATGACTTGTTTTAATTTCCTTCAACTTGAACTTATATTTGAGAAATTGATTGTTCCGAGATGGCACCGGGCTTTGTACTGACTGAGAATACCAAGTTTCTCCATCTTTTTTCCTCAGATGTGTTGCACGAGATTCCTGTGTAATTTATTTACAAAGACCACATAGTTAGTCATCATTTATGTTGTTGGGAAGGTATTAGCAATGAATAAGTGATTGGTGTTAAAAAATTCTCTCTTGTTCTTTGGCATCATATCACAAAAGCAATATTTTTCAACTACTTATGTCTCTTTGTTTGTAGCATTTTCTTTCTAATCAGTAATTATCAGTGCATCTTGATTGCATGCTTGATCATTACAGAATGTAGAAGTTGATAGAATATTTCAATTTCTTTATCTTTGACATTAGTGGCTAGTGCATAAATTTGAATAGTCATATTAACTGGTCTTCCTTAAAAGCATGTGGATATTCTGTCACTAACAGTGTTGTACTTTGTTGTAGCCATTGCCATGTGCTTTTTGACAATGTCTATGAAACCATTTATATTTAATTTGTCCTTCCTGGCATAGTAGCCTATATGATTCTCCAGTTCAAAATGGCCAATACCAGTTCATTTCGTCTCACCAGTGCCAAGGATATCAATCTTTAAGTATCCCATTTCATTTTTGGCAACTTCCAGTTTTCCTAGATTCAAACTTTATACATACCTCTTTCCAATTATTAATGTTTGCAGCTGTTTTGTTTTTTTCTTCTCATTTTGAAGTGTGCTATATCTGCAAATAAAGCTCCTAAAAGTTTTACTCCATTCATGTCAGCAACATTGACTTTACTTTGAGCATGAAGCTCTTTCCCGCTCTTATTTTGAGTACCTTAGGGGTTCATCTTCTAACACTGTAACAGACAATGTTACAATGCTATTCATAAGGTTTTCAGTAGCTTTTTTAAAAAATAGAGCACCTGTTGCTTCTTTCTAGTCTATCTTAATCTGGAAACTCCACTGAAATTGGCCCATCAAGGATGACCTTGTAGATATTTGAAATACCGTTGATACAGATTATTTCAGGATACAGCAAATGCATGTCATCACAGGTTGGTAAACTGAATAGTGGTCAGGTATGTTATTAGTAGGCAAGAAGGAGTTTATTAGATAATTGAACTAATGAATGAAATCTTAAAGCATAAATATATAAACCTGAGTGACTCAGGTTTTATTTTGAATGTATTCTAACTATAGAAATAGTATTATTCCTATCTGGCTCCTCAGGGGTGTCATTAAGGGTATGTTGAGCATGAAGACTGACCTGGGCAATCATTGTCAGAGGGGATGACAATAAAAGTACTGTCTGTAAAAATTGTAAATTTTTTAGCAGAAATTAATTATTTTTTTATAAATGCCCACGGGCCACATGCAGCCCACTGAAGACATTTATCCGACCCGCCAGGTGTTTTTGCCACTACTGCCTGTCCTGTTTAGCAGCCGACTTGTCCAGTGTGCATAGGAATTTGTTCAAAGTTTTTTAAAAAATGATAGTCCGGCCCTCCAACGGTCTGAGGGACAACTGGCCCACTGTTTAAAAACTTTAAGGACCCCTGCGTAGTTAATGATAACAGGACAAATGTCTTGTGAGCCTTGCTTACATGTACCAATATGCATATAAGATAAAACTCAGTGCCGATTTACTTATTGCACCTCCTAATGTATTTTTGTCAAAGCTGTAATTGTTACCCAGTTAACAGGGATGCTTCAAATCATGTAGTCACATCCATAGTTTTTTGTTTTGTTATAGTCAGTGATTTTGTTAAATTCCCTGGTGTTTTAGCTGCAATATTGAAGTAAGATTTGTAAACCTATAGAATGACTTTTCTGAAATGAAATTAATAATGAAAATAAATGGATATGGTATGAAAAAAGCTTTGATTCAGTTATTAATAATAGTGTACTAGAAAGGAGCATTGTGGTTGCTAACTGCAAGGTCAGCAGCTCGAAACCACCAGATGGCTCCTCGAGAGGAAGACGAGGCTTTCTATTCCCCTAAAGAGTTACAATCTCGGAAACACGCAAAGGAAGTTCTTTCTACCTGGTCCTGCAGAGTTGCTGTTTGTCAGAATCAAGTCAATGGCAGAAAGAACAATGTAGAAAGATTTTACAAAAGAACTTTATTGTGAGTACTCATACTATCTAAGAAATAATACATGTAAGCAATGAAAAACTATATTAATGGACCTCAAATAGTAAAAAAAGGAAGAAAATTACTGTAATTGTCCCACAAACTTTTTACCCCCTCCCTTCCTATTTATCACTTACTCTTTCACTTAAAGTGACATAGTCGGTTACACATTGGGCTGCTTAACACAGTGAGCAGTTTAACCTAGAGCCACAATGTGTGAAGAAGATGAGACTAAAGGTTTACAGCCTGGGCAATCAACAAGGAATGTTCTGCTCTGCCTGTAGGGTTCCTATGCATCAGAATCAACCAGATGGCAGGTTTTTTTTTAATTCTAAAATTAAATTGGATAATCAACATTGCCAAGGACTCTATGTGGTTGGTATGAGAGTTGGGTTTTATGCCATGTTGGCTAGACCAGGATTCTTAATGGTTTGGCAGATAAGGCTTAGAAATCCAATACAGATACCACTATAGGAGCCCTAGTGGGCTGCTAACCTCAAGGTCAGCAGTTTGAGAGCGCCAGCCACCCTGTGGGAGAAAGCTGAGACGTTTTACTCCTGTGAAGAGGCAGTTCTACCCAGTTCTCAGGTCATTATGAGTCAGAATCAACTTGGTGTCAGTGAGAATATCACTGGTTTTGCTTCTCTAGAGAACCCGGCTTAGCACAGTCTGGCATGGGGCGGGAGTAAAGGTTACACTGAGTTACCACACTGGGTAGCACCAACATTAGTGACAGCACAAGGGTTCCCTCCTAGTGAAATTGCTTGGGCACAGTGCCCCTTGTTCTTCCCATGTCGCTGATAGAGTACTAAGTGCTCTGAACATTCCAATGGAACTTCACAATCTACTAGAGTGGGGTTTCTTACACTTCTTGCTCTTCCTGCTCCTTACCACCCCAAAATTGGCATTGCAGGCAAGTGCTGTTGGAAACACCCCAGATTCAGTACACACTTCATTTTTAGTTCATTTTTGGTCATTACACATGTACAAACCTTTCATTGTTGCCAATTTTTGAGGCCTCCACATTAAGTTACTCGATCCCATATGGGCTTGCAACCAACAGTTTAGGACGTTTTGGCCTAGAGACAATATGGCTTTTAAAGGGACATAGATAGGATGGGAAGTGGAAGGCAGGGGAAGGGGAGTACAGGGAGGCAAGTGTGGGACTTGCCCTGCTAGATGACATCATTATTTAAGGTGACCTGAGTACTTATCCAGAACAGATTTATGGTTAGATGAAACTGAGTTTAATAAGCAATGAAGATAATGGGGAGGGGTTGTGTGAAATTCCTTTAAGGGTGTGTTTGTGTGTGTGTGTGTGTGTGTGTGTGTGTGTGTGTAGGCGTGTGCATACTTAAGTAAAATAAGGTCAAAACAATCTCCTTTACCTTGATTCTGGTGGAATAGTGGGTTATCTGTCTATTGGCTTGCTAACCACAAGGTCAGCAGTTTGAACCCACCAGCTGCTTGGGAGAGAGATGAGGCTTTCTGCTCCCATAAAGATTTACATGTTTGAAAACCCAAATGGGCAGTTTTTACTCTGTCTTCTAGGGTTTCAGTGAGTCAGAATTGACTCTAAGGAAGTGAGTTTGGTTTTTGGAGCTTTACCTTGATCCACTGGGGAGAGCTGTGAACTGGTCAAGTGACCCTTCTCACCCTGCTTTCCTCCTCCTGGCAGCAGGAAGCAGCTTTCCCACAGCACTGGGAGAGTTTATCACTTCCGTTTAACCCAAGGAAGGATCGTTCTTCAGGTGCCATCCAGGTAAATCAGAAGTCAGACTATTTTCTATAATCCTTTCATCCTCTTCCTTCCCCTCTTCTCTCCTTGCTCTTTCCCTCAAGCGAAGTTCCTTAGGTCCCTCCGGGGCTTCAATTAATTCTATAAGTGATTTTATAAAATTCATATACTTTGTAAATTCTAAATAAACCAGTTAAGTACTTTACATCTAAGTACTAAGCTAGAAGTCCCTTGGTGGTACAAACTGTATGCTCATCCAGATGAAAGGTTGGCGGTTTGAACCCACCTACAGGTACCTCAGAAGACAAATCTGACTATCTGTTTCCAAAATGCCTCAGCCTTGAAAACCTTATGGAGTGCACCTGTGGGATCCAAACCTACTCGGTGCCTACTAGTCACAAAGGCACCAGCATGGGTAACTGTAATCAAGCTGTCTAGGCACTCAGGTTGATTCAGACTTAGCAACTTGGGGTTTTGGGGGCTGTAAATCTTTATGGGAGCAGATGGCTTCATTTTATCCCCTCAGAATGGCTGATGGGTAAGAACTGCCAAATGTGAGGTTAGTTATTCAACACGTAACCTGCCAGCACCACCAGTGATGCTTAAGTTGTCTTTCAGTGCCCCTAAAGTGATAGGGGTTGACTTTGATCTAGTGTTCAGGAGAGTTCTCAACCTATTTATTTTATTTTGTCTTTTCAAGGAAGCATTATGTTGTTCAATTTTAACAACCTGATTCAACTAATCCCCTTATTTTATCAATAGCAAAGAAACATAGTTTTTGGCCTAAGATAGTAATTTGTGTTTGGAAAGGGACTGTGATTCACTTACTTCACTAACTCTTTTAACTTAAATTTTCTTTGCTTATGTTTCATGTACATGCCGTAAAAAAGCATGTAGAAATGTTTCCTATTGCCTGATGTTAGATATCACCAAGTGTTGAATTAGGCTCTCGATTTTGTTAGTGTCTCCTTCCTTTGTTTGGAATGGACTCCCACACAATCGTCTACCTGCCTGGATGAGGGTATAGACTTCTGCCAACAGCTATGGGTTTTTGTCCCTAAATTTTTGATGTCAGACTTTGAAAGTGTATAAATGAGAAACTGAGTAAACAAGAAGTGTCTTTATGTTTGAGGACCGATTTCCTTCATGGTACTCTGATTTACTGTAGAATAAGTTTATGGTTTCGGGAGAAGATGATAATGCAGATTGAATAAGAAAAATCTATTCTTACCTTAAAACATTATCCATACTACCTTTAACAGTTAAACTTCATTTTTTTTTAAAGGGAGTTAAACTTTTCAGCAACCAATCACTCCCCAAGAGGCAATCTTACACTTCATGGGTTTTGTTTTGGCAGACCTTTGAAACCTTAGTTTCAATATGAATTATACTTCTGAGGGAAATTAATTTTTTTAGTTTTTCAAATTAAGATTTAAAATCATTTGAAATATTTTCATTCCTTGTAATTGCATAAAGCATCGCAAATATATTTAAGAGGATTGGCTTTCAGAAACATTCTGAAATTCACAATTATTGTGTGAATTACAAGAAAAAATAAAATTCATTGCTGGTGAGGTAGTAGTCGTTCATAGTGGCTCTATAAAATAAAAAAGTAAGAAACCCACTGCCATTGAGTTGATTTTGACTCATAGTGACCCGATAAAACACAGTGGACTGACTCCTTTAGGTTCCAGAGATTATAAAACTTCATTGGAACAGACATCCTCGTCTTTCACCCACTGAGATGCTAGGACTAGACAAGACAACTCTGAGGTGAGCAGCTCACCACTATACCACCTGCTCCATTGGGTTTCCAATCTTCACCACAGTAGACTGCCAGCCTTTCTCCCACAGAGCACCTAGGGGACTCAAACCAGTGCTCTTCAGGTTAGCAGTCAAGGTATTAACCACTTGGAATACTCACTGAAAAACTAACAGAAACTTCAGGGCTCTTTAAATTCTTCAAAAGAAACCTGTCTATATCTATCTATATATATATATATATTATTTATTTGTTTATTTATTCCTATATTCACTTATTTGTTCATTAAACACTAAGTTCGTGGTTTGTGATAGATACTTTGCCACTTTTTGGAGACAGAAAAAAAAAGGACATTTTATGCCTAAGGGGAAAAAAAGGAATTTTAGAACCATAACAGATTTTCAGACAATGACAAATGGTCATGGATGAACTGTGGCCCAGAAAGGGGTTATGTGGTTATACCAGCATTAAATTAACAGAAGTTAGTGATTTACAAAGGCTATTTTCATTGAACTGCATTTGAACTACTATGTACTACTTTTATCTTAAGATTTGGGGGGGTACTAAAATTAACAAAATCAATGCTCAATTTCTTGGGTCAGTGCCACAATAGTGCCCTTTGCTCTTAGACACAATTCACAGTTCTTGCTTGGCAACTGAAAGACCCAACAACCTGCTTCTGGCAACTAAAATAGGGTTTTAATATACCTACCAACACTGTGGATGCTCCTTTGCTCAGGCATTGGCCTTCATCTTTTTATTATACAAAGTTCCACTGTGTTAAATTAATTTTTCAATATTATGAAGTATGTATCAACATTGTTGACGTTTAAAACTATGAATACAGCATAATCTTATTGTAATTTTAGGCGTTAAAAATTCATGGACTGACTTACTAACCTTGAATTATAGTAAAGGGAGGTTTACTCAATTAGATTTACCATGAGCATTCTGACCTCTCCTGGAAGCTCTGAGAAGTGCATCGCTTGTTCCATCACTGTTATGAAAGATGTTTTTTTTTAAAAAGGCAAGGATGTGAACTGCCACCCTTTTGGATAATAGGTCAACGTTCACATGACAGCATCGCCAGGGGTTCTCTAAAGTTATACAAACTATTAATTGTCAGATGGTAAAGGAAACCATCTACAGAGAAGATATATGTTTCATAAGAATTATAGCACCGCATCACCTTATAGCAAAGTACATTAAAAAAAACTGCAAAACTACAGGGAGAAATTCTCAGAAGTGAAATAATAGCAGCTGACTTTAACTTCGTGGATAAACCAGTGAAAGTTAGTAAGGATGTAAAGTATTTATACAATGAAGTCAGTACGGTGATTAAATAGATCTATATTGAAGTCTAAATCTGTATGTATTCTGATAACTTTAAAAATCTTATATTTAAATGTTCATAAACATTTAGAAAAATTATATATTGTTCCCTCAGCACACATTAAAAAATCTTTCAATGAAACAAAAATTAAAATAATTCAGTACACCCTCTCTGATAACAATGTAATTAAAAATGAATAAATAAAAATTGCCTCCACTTCCTGGCTGTAAAAACATAATTTAAAGTAATCCTTTGTACAAAGAAATAAAATAGATTGCAGAATATGTGTAAAATCAGATACATGCACAAAGTAATAATGAAAACCTATGTAAGCAAATCGGGAGGAGACAGTCACAGCCATGTTAATAAGAGATCCAGGCTGTGCTAGATCGCCACAGCTTCAAATGTATCATTCTAAACATGAAAGCAGGAAAATAAGCATTTTAATTTTAATCATTCTAAATTCTTAAAGGACAAATATGGAGCATACTGTAATTTTCATAATGTTTTAAATGACTAAAGAGAACTTCCTTAAATGACAAAAGTGACTCATTGTGCCTACACTGCTCAAAAAAATGTGTTTTATGCTGAACACCTTTTCTTCTGGGAAACTGGAATTTTGGTACTTGGCAGGCAGGCGGTATCTACATATACATAGTAAAACTTGGGTGCAGAGCTTCAAGTGGGCTTCTCTGGGCAGAAACACGCCATACATGTTGTGGCATCATCATTGCATGTCTGAAAGTGTGCTCTGTGTGGCCATTCATGATGGGGTGACTAGAGCGGGAGAAAGCCTGCACATGGGTCCCTCTAAACCTTGAACCTCCGTCTGATGATCTCACGGTGCCCTTACTATGTACTTCCGTAATAAATCCCAACTAAGTACAACTGAAAACTCTGCTCTAAGGTCAGCATTTTAAGAAGTTTTATTGCATATAAGCCACATGCCGTACAATTGAATAGTTTAGTCATTTTAAGGAGAGTTGTGCAGTCATCACCACACTCAGATTTCAGAAGCTTTTCTTCTTTCTCGTGCTAGTTTTCCCTTCCTCTCCCAGTCCCCTGTACCCTGAGGTAATTATTAATTGCTATCTCTATATATTTACCTATCCTGGATTTTATATACAGAAAGTCGTACAAAACACAGACAAAAACAGTAGGCCAGATAGATGAGCCCCTCAGGACCAGCAGTGAGAGTGGCGATCCGGGAGGGAAGGTGGGGTAGAAAGGGGGAACCCAGCACAGGGATCTACATAGAACCTCCTCTCTGGGGGGTGGGCAACAGAAAAGTGGGTGAAAAGAGACGCCGGGCAGTGTAAGACAAGATAAAACTATAATTTATAAATTATTAAGGGTTCATAAGGGAGGGGGGAGTGAGGGAGAATGGGGGAGGGGAAAAGGAAAATGAGCAGTTGATTCCAGGAACCCAAGTGGAAAGAGAATTTTGAGAATGATGAGGGCAACGAATGTATAAGTGTGCTTTACACAATTGATGTATCTATGGATTGTTATAAGAGTTGTATGAGCCCCAATAAAATGATTTTTAAAAACAGTAGAACAAAACTGCAAGAGAGTAGAGAGCAGAAAATAATAAAAACTGAAACACCTTCAAAATGGGTCCAAAGGGAGATCAGATAATAAGGTGGTACATCTTAAGCTAACTAACTACATCTGCCACAATTGCCTTGACAATGTTCTGTGTCTGACAGCAGGGCATTCACATCCTGCACTATGATCAGAGGGGACTCCAAACCAAATCCACTGTCATTAAGTTGAATCCAACTCATAGCAACTCTTAAGCGGGGATTCACCGGAAATTTAAGCTGTGTGGTGACCCTGCAAATGTGTTTGGGGCTTCTATGGTCAGTCATAGCCTTCAGCAAATGGGTATTCAGAATTTAAGCTCAGGTACTGTTCCCTCTTTGAGATTTTGATTTTATTATTTACAGTCCTTAGATCACATGGGCTGCTGTGCCTCTTCCACGTGGACTTAGTTGATGCCTCACTTATGACAGCTTGCTTTAAGACAAGCCTTCTAGACACCAGATGCTATTCAGGAGACTCTCCTTTAACGCCTGTATCTTTAGGACGATCAACATTGTTAATGAAATAGATTGCACTTATTATAACGTCCAAACTCATAGTAAAGAGTGAATGTTATACGTGAAGTTTTTGTTTCTGTTGATACAGGCTTCCTTGTTTTGCTGTATCTTTTACTGTATCTTTTACTGCTGTATCTTTTACTGTGGCTTTACTCTGAAAGGCTCTGTTCCAGAATTTTAATAAAGAAAAGATAAAAATAAAGTACACAAACATTTTGAAACTACTCTAATACTGATTTGGAAACCTGGAAATGAATACAAGAAAAGACTAAAATTTAAATGTTGGCAAAGATAATTACACAGTACAGTCAAAGAACTCTTTACTATCTATAAATCCAATTATTCCAGGAGTGCCCACCTGGTGAAATTTATTACTATCTTTTAGCCTTAAAGCATGGATGGAAAAATAATCATCTTAATAGATTCTTAAAAGGATTTGAAATAATTTAGACTAGATGGCAGTGAAAGTATTTAAAAACTTTCAGTAAAGTAGAATTCAAACCATCTTAGTCAACCTGAGATGGAAATCCCCAGGGGTAAGGAAATGCAACACTTTAACACACACACACACACACCACATCCCCCCAAAAGAAGGCTAAATTTCTTCTTTCAATCTAGAATCCTTAAGATAAGGAAAAGGTTTACCAATAGAAAAAAAAACCAAAAGTATATCAATTTCCAATAAACATAAAAAGATATTCAATCTTCTCAAGAAACAAAACAAAAATTTTTGGATCTAGCTGGTAAATAGAGTATGCCTTGGAAGGGATGGTAGGTGTCATTATTGGGAAAGAGGCCTAGTGCATACAGGCATGACTGACCCCTGCTTCATAGGACTCAGTCTTGGACTGGTGTGCTATTATATTCTCTCCCCAATGCCATTTCTTCCAGCCAATTGCTCAGGTGAAACACTGGGACTCTGAATGTTTCTCATTGAATTCACACACCCACACTATTCAGTGGGAGTAAAGGCATCAGAAAGCTGCAGACTATTTAAATAAGCAGTCATCTAAGTGAGGAGTCAACTCAATCCACACATCTTGTGTGATCCAAAGATGACAATTACAAAATTTGAATATAGTGAAGAGAAAAGTATCAAAGCTAAAAATAATGAACATCCAATTTGGAAAAGGCTGAGGAAGACAGTGGAAGCCCAAAACCAGTCTGCAGAGTGTCTAGTCAGACTGAGCCGCAGAGTCCTGAACAGACAGCCTTACTATCAGGCAGACAGCATCGCAATCTTGATTGTGCTGATAGCACTCAATACTTGGTCAGTTAACCTCCCTCTAGACACGACCTGAATTACGTAGTACTGGGTGCAAGATTTCTTCCTTGGCTTTTTGAATGCTGATGGGGGTCTTCTTCCTCTTATGCATTACTTGTACTTTTGTCTTTATACTTATATGAGCTTATCCTTACCACCTTAGTACGATTTGTCTTGCATCGTTTTCTGTTGGGTTTTCCAGCTGTGAAACACAGGAGGAATGTATGTGTAATGATAACAAATGATACAAGCTGTTACAAGAAATTCAGGGTGGGGGGTGGGCTGTAGGGAATGAAGGGGGATTTGGGGAGTAAATAATGAAGGCAGGAGAGGGGAGGGTGCACTAGAACTGAACATGGTTGCTCAACTCAATGTAAAGGTGATTTAACCATGGGGGTGGGGGCAGGCTCTAAGCTGTGATGGTGATTGTACCCCCTTGATATGATTGATGGATTGAACTATCCAGTTGCATGATATGTAAATTATATGACAATAAAACTGTTGGGAAGAATATCTGGAGGTTAGTAGAATGTGGCCTGGTTGTGGGGTAGTAAATACCTGCCATTATTTTAGCTGGCAACAAAATGGTCATTGTCGCAGACACTTCCGAGGAGGCTTCTTAGTGTAGTGGGCTACCCATTGAGCTTCAACCACAAGGCTAGCAGTTCGAAACCACTAGCTGTTTCAATGCAGAAAAATGAGACTTTCTGCTCCCATAAAGAGTCATAGTCTGGAAACCCACGTGTCCATAGGGTCACTATGAATCAGAATCCATTTGATGGCAGTGAGTAGCATATATTTCATAAAGTTAATCCCACTTTTTCCTCAAAAATCACTTTAAAACAAGTGGTATTTCTCCATTTTTTATTATAGCTTACGATTTCCCACTGTGTGTGCAGGTGTGGGTATACATGCTCTTGCACTTCCCTTCCTCTGTTGCAGCCTGTAGGTCCTGCCAGGAGGGTGCCAAGGAAAGCATGTACCCTGGAAATGCTCGTTAGGTACCAAGGGAGCTGGCAAGTGCAGCTAGGTCTTTATATTCCACTTTGCTAGTTCAAAATCCTTTCTTTTTCAAGTGAAAAAAGTGCTCATCTTAGCGATACTGAAGTCAGTTGGCATAACGTAGTCCAGAAAGACAGTGTTCACCTACTTTGGTGAATAGCAACTGGGATCTTAAACTGCATGAGCTGCCAAGTGCATGACAGCAAGGTGTCCTCTCATCCAGAAGAACAATAAAGATCACAGACATACGAAAACTGTTCGTCTAATGAACTAATTGAACCACACAAACATCAATCTCAACAACCTCGAGGACAGAAAAACTAGATGGTGCCTAGCTACCGCTACCAACTACTCTAAAAGGGATGTCACTAGAAGGTCCAGGATAGAGTAGAAAGAAACGGTGGAAGAAAATTCAGTCATAAAGGAGAGCAGGCTTCCTTTCTGGACAGAGACTGGTGGAACCCCCGAGACACCGGCCCCATAGTTCCTACCAGTCTGGAACTGAAATCACCCCCATGGCTTAATTTTCAACCAAACAATATGGTTCTAAAGGAAACAATAACATTAGTAGGGTACACAGCCTTTGCCCAAGGACCAAGTTCAAAATGGTTAGGAGAGGAGGAGTGGAGACAGGAAATGCAGGAAGGAGTTGGGATGAGTGTTGTTGGGGATTACAATGAGTGAGATGAAACAGGGTGTATGAATGGTTACATGTAAAATTGATCTGCTCTATAAACTTTTATACAATGCATAATACAAAAATTTAAATCAATTTTAAAAATTGAAACCATAACAAGATAGTACTTCACACCTAATAAGGTTGCTATTGTTAGAAAAATGGAAACCCTCAAGAACAGTAGTGGAAATAATGACACCATGAGGAGAGGAGGAGGGAGGGGGAAGGGGAGAAAGGTGGAACCGATCACAATGATAGATATATAACCCTACCCCCTGCCCCCACCAAGGGGACGAATAACAGAAATATGGGTGAAGGGAGACAGCAGTCAGTGCACGATATGAAAATAACAATAATATATAATGATCAAATATTCACAAGGGTGGGAGGGTGGGGAAGGGAGAGAAAAAAGAGGAGCTACTACCAAAGGCTCAAATAGAATGAGAATGTTTTAGAAATGATGATAGCAAATATGTGCAAGTGTGCTAGATACAATAGATTTATGGGTTGTTATAGGAGTCCCCAATAAAATGATTAATAAAAAGAGAAAAATGGAAAAAAAAAACCACAAGTGATGGTTATGGTGGAAAGAAATTAGAACTCGCCTCCGTTACTGCAGGGTTGTAAAACAATGTGCACCTGAGGGAAAAGGTATGGTGACTCCACAGAAAGTTAAACTATCATTATGTAGCCATCAACTCCACTCCGCACGTATGCCAAAAAAATTGAAAGCAGGGATTGAAACAAATACTTGTATGCTGATATTAGTATGCAGCAGCATTTCTAATAGCCAGTTGGTAGAAACAACCTGTGTGTCTTATCAACAGGTGAATGAGCAAAATATCTCTACAATGGAATATTTATCATTCAACCAAAAAAGAAAGAAAGTTCTGCTACTTGCCACACATGAAGATATTATGTTCAGTGAAATAGCAGACACAAAAGGATAAATATTGTATGATCCCACTTATAGGAAATATCTCAATTAGGCTAGAGCAGCGGTTCTCAACCTGTGGGTCGCAACCCCTTTGGGGGTAGAATGACCCTTTCACAGGGTCGCCCAATTCATAACTAGCAAAATTACAGTTGTGAAGTAGCAACGAAAATAATTTTTTGCTTGGGGGAGTCACTACCACATGAGGAACTATGTTAGGAAGGTTGATAAACCACTGGGCTAGAGAATAGAGACCAGAGTTACTAGGGGTAGGTGAGAGGGGAAAAACAGGATAGATTACTTATGGGGTACTGAGTTTCTGTTAAGGCTGGTGAAAAAAAATTGGGAAAATAGTGGTAATAAATATCTAACAGTGTAAATATCACCGAATTGGTGATATGGTTAAAATAAAATTTGAAAAAGTGCCCATGAGTTATGTAAAAACATTAGTTGGCATATGTCTAAAAGGTATCATTCTATGAGTAAATTATTCTATATGACTGTTTTGTCAGAAAATTTGCAAGAGAGCTTTGAAAAATAACTTTATCAGGTGCTGAGCTCCATACCAGTGACCAAAAAATAAATAAAAGCAAAATGCCCTTGGTGACCTCACATCCTAGTGGGAGAGAGACTGTAAACAGATATGTTAAAGTAGAAGGTGGTAAGTGCTCTTCTGAAGATTGAGCAGAGATCTGTCAGGACAGAAGCTCCGAAGACTACCCGAGGGAGTGAAGAAAGTTTAACAGAATAGTGACATTTGAGCTGAATCTTGAAGGGTGAGCAGGGGCTTGCCAGGTGAATGAGATGATCTCTATATAAAGTGCCGAGGATAGGGCCAGAACCATGGTTTGAGCCACTAAATGCTAACATGTAGTTCCAGTAGGGGAGATGTTCCAGGCACAGCCACGAGTCAGTTTAATTCAAGGAACACTTATTGAGTACTTTGTGTATGTCAGGTTCTTTGACCCCATGTGCCAGGCACATCCTGTGAAGACATAATTATACAAGGGTCTGGTGGGAGCCAGGTCCAATTCTACTATTTATAGATTTTGCTCTCAAGGTGGAAGAAGGGTGTTTGTTTTGACACTATCTCAATTGCAATCCCTAGTACTACAGCTTTGACAACACTGAGACAGAAGCAGCTATCCAATGATCTAGTCTCAGTTTCCTGAAGGCAGGAGTAGCAGGCTTGGCTTGGCTTCCCTCAGCCCCCTTGCCCTGCATTTGGAGTCAAGCTCAGGCAACAATTTGTCCCTGCCCGCCCCCAGCCCTCCACCAAAGCATGGAGTCCAGATGCCTGCATTTCTTTCTGTTCCAGCTCACTGATCAAGGACTTCCACTTGGCCTCTCTTCAATAAACCTCATCATACCCTTCTACCAAGTCATGATGTTTTTTTCCCTACAGTATGTGAGGAGGCTTCAAAAAGTTAATGAGAAAAAAAATGGAAAGATACTGGGATTTTCCCATGCATTTATTTATTTATAAAGATCTTTTTTATTGGGGGCTCTTACAGCTCTTTATAACAATCCATATATCAGTTGTATTAAGAACATTTGTACATATGTTGCCATCTTTATTTTCTAAACATTTACTTTCTATTTGAACCCTTATTATCAGCTACTCTTTTTTCCTTCACTCCCCGGGCCCACCCTCGTGTCCCCTTGATAAATTATTATTTTCATGTCTTACACCGACCGCTGGCTCCCTTCTCCCTTTCCCATGGGTTCTGTTGTTCCTCCCCCATTGGGAGTGTGGTTATCTGTCAATCATTGCAATCGGGTTTCCTTTCCCCTCCTCTCCCACCCTTTCCCCTATCCTCCTGGTATCCTACCATTTCTGTTCCTGAAGGGTTTATCTGGCCTGGATTCCGTGTGCCATGAGCTCTTATCTATACCAGTGTACATGCTCCGGTCTAGCCCAAAGTGAAAGGCAAGACTGGGGTCATGATATTGGAGGGGGGGAGTGAGGAAGCTTCAAGGAATCAGGAATATTGTGTGTTTCATCAGAGCTAAACTACACCCTGATTGACTAATCCCTTCCTTGTGACCTTTCTTTAAGGGGATGTCTCATTGTCTATAGATGGGTTTTGGGTCTCTGCTCTGGTACCCCTCGTTCTCAACCATATGTTTGTTTGTTTGTTTTGGGTCTTCTGATGGCCTGTTGCTTGATCCTATCAGCACCTCATGACCGCACAGGCTGGTGTGCCTCTTCAATGTGAGCTTGTTGCTTCTCTGCTACATGGCCGCTTTTTGAACATCAAATCTGTATCTTTTGATAGCTGGGCACCATCAGCTTTCTTCACCACATTTGCTTACGCACCCGCTTTTGTCTTCAGCAGTCATACCAGAGGGTATGCATCACAGAATGCCAGGTTGTTAGAACAAAGTGTTTTTGAATTGATGGAAGGCTTGAGCAGAGACCCAAAGTCCATCTACTACCTTAATATATTGCCATATAAATATATATACATAAACAAACACCTATATTTTTATGAATTAATATATTTACATATGTACACACCTATGTTTATACCTCTATTCATAGCTTTGATTCCTATGCCTTTCCTCTGTTTCTTTTTACCTTCTTCCAGCCCCACCATTATACTCACTTTTCTTCTGCCTTTTAATAATTCCTCCAGGTAGATTGCTGTTGCTCCAACACCTCCAGGATCTCTACATACTCCTTGTTGATTTTAATTCCATAGTTGTTCCCCTGTTTATGGCATTGTTTGCTCACTGCTCCCTTCCCTCTTCTTCTACCCCCAAGTCCCTCCAGAACCTTCAGTACCATTGCTTTCTCCTGGGGGCTTGCTTCCCATACCTGTCCTGTATAGGCAAACTAACAATAATGGAGAGAAACCAAAGATTGAATTAAAAGGGGAATAAAATAAAATATTGATTATAGACCACTCTGTTCATGAGTTGCCCCATGTGCTTATGTTTTCCTCAAGGTGGGTGGGTACACCATGGTGGGGTTGGCATGCACACTCTCATTATGTGGAAACATAAACAATACCCTCCCCCTGGGTGGGTAAATACCCTGCTCCCCCAGTGCTATCATCTCCCTCCCCCAACCTTTTCTCCCTCCTTCCCCTCCCTTTCCCCTTCTTGGCATTGGAGTGACATGTATATCCTTGGGTTTTGCCTGTCCTCTACCCAACTGCCTGTACCTCAACCCATATAGTGTGAGATAAGTTGCTTCTCTTCTATACTTGCTGTGCTGATTATACTTACCTCAGTAGACTCATGTTGTGCTTGTCCTTTTGTGATTGGCTAACTTCACTTAGCATGATTTCCTCCAACTCTTCCCATTAGGCAATGTGCTTCATGCGATCAACAGTGCTTCTTAGTGACACATAGTACTCCATTGTGTGTATGTGCCAGAGTTTTCTTTCTTTTTTTTTACATTTTATTAGGGGCTCATACAACTCTTAATCACAATCCATACATATACATACATCAATTGTATAAAGCACATCCGTACATTCTTTGCCCTAATCATTTTCAAAGCATTTGCTCTCCACTTAAGCCCTTTGCATCAGGTCCTCTTTTTTTTCCCTCCCTGCCCGCTCCCCCATCCCTCATGAGCCCTTGATAATTTATAGATTGTTATTTTGTCATATCTTGCCCTATCCGGAGTCTCCCTTCCCTGCCTTCTCTGCCGTCCATCTCCCAGGGAAGAGGTCACATGTGGATCCTTGTAATCAGTTCCCCCTTTCCAATCCACTCACCCTCTACTCTCCCAGTATCGCCCCTCGCACCCCTGGTCCTGAAGGCATCATCCACCCTGCACTCCCCGTGCCTCCAGCTCCCACATGCACCAGTGCACAACCTCTGCCCCATCCAGTCCCGCAAGGTAGAATTCGGATCATGGTAGTTGGGGGAAGGAAGCATCCAGGATCTGGGGGAAAGCTGTGTTCTTCATCGGTAGTACATCACACCCTGACAGACCCATCTCCTCTCCTAAACCCCTCTATGAGGGAATCTCCAGGGGCCGACAAATGGGCTTTGAGTCTCCACTCTGCATTTCCCCCTTCATTCACTATGGTGTGTGTATATATATATATATATGTGTGTGTGTGTGTATCTATCTATCTATCTATCTATCTATCTATCTATCTATCTATCTATCTATCTATCTATATATTGCATGACGCCTTATACCTGGTCCCTTTGGCACCTCGTTAGTGCACAGGCTGGTGTACTTCTTCCATGTGGGCTTTGTTGCTTCTGAGCTAGATGGCCGCTTGTTTATCTAGCTCTTTTGATAGCCGGGCACCATCAGCTTTCTTCACCACATTTACTTGTTCGCCCGCTTTGGCTTCAGCAGTTGTGTCGGGAGGGTGAGCATCGTAGAGTGCCAATTTAATAAACGAAAGTATTCATGCATTGAGGGAGTGCTTGAGTAGAGTACCAGAGTTTTCTAGTCCACTTGTCTATCGATGGAAATTTAGGTTGTTTCTGATTCTATGCGATTATGGATTGCTCTGCAATAAACATTCGAATGCAGACAACTGGTTGTGGTATATTTCTTACCTCTTCTGGGTATATGATCAGTACAAGGATTGCTGGGCCATAAGGCAGCTCAATTTCCTTTTGCTTTAAATATTATCAGATGACTTTCCACAGTGTCTACATATCTACATGAAAAACCAACAGTGGAGGAGATTTCCTATCTCGCCACATCCCCTCTAACATTTGTTGCTCTCTGATTTTCTGATTTGGACTATTCTCAAGGGTGTTAGGTGGTATCTCATAGTTGTTTTAATTTGCATGTCTCTGATGGCTAATGTTCTGGAGCATTCTCTCATATGATTATTTGCCATTCCGGTATCCTCCCTATTGAAACTTCTGTTCAAGTGTTTTGTACACTTCCTTAGGAGTTAATGGTTTCCTTCTTTTGCAGGCTAGGAGGGTATGTAGATTTTAGTAATAAGCCCTTTGTCCATTGTGTCATTGCTGAAAATCCCTTCCCAGTCTGTGGGTTCTCTTGTTACTCTCTTGGAGAAGTCTTTCTACACACACAGGTGTTTTGTCCTTAGTTTATTGCACTTGTCAATTTCAGGTTCACCTGTGTGTGTATCCTTTGCCATTGCAGTTTGCCTATGCATTCCCTGTGCCAAGGTTCTTAGGTTTGCCCTGATTCTTTCGTTGATGGTTCTGATAGTTTAGGGTTTTACTTCTAGGTCTATGATCCACTTGGAGTTTATTCTTGTGCATGGGGTTAAGGTAAGGATCTTGTTTCATTTTTCTACAGTTGGACATCCATTGTTTCCAGCACCACTTGTTAAGAGGGCTTCCACCTCCCACTTGATGCTTTTTAGGCCCTTGTCAAAGATCAGTTGTCTATCTGCTGATGGTTTTATTCTGGGTTTTCTGTTCTTTTCCATTGGTCTGAGTATCTGTCATTATTCCAGTACCATGCTGTTTTGACCACTGTGGCTTTATAGTAGGTGCAAAGTCAGGTAGAGTGAGCCCTCCAACTTTGTCCTCTTCTTGAGGAGTTCTCTCCTAATTCTGGGCTTCCCTCTGGGCTTCCCTCTCCATATGAAATTGGTGGTCAGTTTTTCCAATTCTTTGAAGAAGGTTGTTGGTATTTGAATCGGGATAATGTTAAACTTAGTGCCTAGGGTAAGATTGACATCTTTACTATATTGAGTCCTTCAATCCACGAGCATGGGAGATTCTTCCATTAGTGGAGGTCAGTTTTGGTTTCCTGTAGTAGGGTCCTATAGTTTTCCTTGTATAAGTCTTTTGGGATTTTTTTTTGTTTTGTTTTGTTTTAGACATATCCCTAGATATTTCACTTTGCTCTTGGCTATTGTGAAGGGTACTGCCTTCTTGATCCCCTCTTTCATGGTCTTGTCCAATGTATATTGCAAACCAATAGACTTCTGTTTGTTGTTCCTGTATCACACCACTCTTCTGTATTACTCTATTGCTGCTAGTACTCCTGTTGTGAAGCTTTGGAGGTTTTCAATGTATAGAATCATGTCACCTACAAGTAGTGATATTTCACTTCCTGCTGTCCCAAATGTATGCCTTTAATGTCCTTCCACTGTCTTATGTTGTTAGATAGGCCCTCCAGTATGATGTTAATGAGAGCATTATAGAACTTCCTTGCAAGACGTTGAACTACATTGCAAGACGTTGAGCCACTTCACAAGAAACAAACTTTTTAGAGAACAATAAAGTGTGACATTGGGGCCCAGCCAAGAAGTTGAACTATTGGCAAGAATCTACAGATGGTCTAAGGAGTCACCGTGAAAGTGTGGGGAACCCCAATAAGACTTGGCTGAACCTGACCAATGCCAAAAAGCCAGCCAAGTCACCTAAAGTGTGGAGAAACCTGATAAGACTTGACTGGGACAGTGAAAACGTCAAAGAGCCAGCCAATCTGTCCATAAAATCCTGAGTAGAGACACTGACTTTTCAGAGAGCTAGGAACCAAGGAGACATCAACTCCTGCTCTCTCCAGCTCTACCTGGGGTGAGTATACCAATGAAGGCAATGCTTATTGGGACTATGATGCTAGAATGATATGTGTGAAAAGTACTGTTATTATCCTTAGTAGTTTGAGTTATTTTTAGATTGTTTGATGTGTGTTTGCAGTGAGTAAACTGAGTGTTCAAAAATGTCTAAGAGCATGAAGTAATTATTGATCATGTCGCTCGTGACAGATGTTGAAGTATTTTCTTGGGAGCTCGTACAACTCTTACCACAATCCTTCCATCCATCCATGGTAGCAAGCACATTTGTACATTTGTTGCCATTTTTTTCTATTGAGCCCTTGGTATCAACTTCTCATTTTTCCCCTCCCTTCCCACCCTTCTTCCCTCATGAACTCTTGATAACTTATAACTTTTTTTTTCATTTCTTACACTGACTAATGCCTCCCTTTATCCACTTTTCTGTTGTCTATCTCCCTGGTGGGGGGGGAGGGTATAGGTAGATCACTGTGATTGGTTCCCTCTTTCTCCACCACCCCACCTTCCCCTTACCGTCCTGATATGACTGTTCTCAATATTGGTCCTGAGGGACATGTACTTATGTAAATATATTTATATAGGATGATGGGGAAATAGATATATGTACATATATTTATGGGTTTAGTATTAAGGTAGCAGATGGACATTGGGCCTCTACTCAAGTACTCCCTAAATGCAAGAACACTTTGTTCTATTAACCTGGCATTCCATGATGCTCACCTTCCTGACATAATTGCCGAAGACAAAGTGGGTACACAAGCAAATGTGAAGAAAGCTATGGTGCCTGGTTATCAAAAGATACAGTCTGGGGTTTTAAGGGCTTGAAGATAAACAAGTGGCCATGTAGCTTAGAAACAGCAAAGCCCACATGGAAGAAGCACATTAGCCTGTTTGATCATGAGGTATCGATAAGATCAAGTATCAGGCATGAAAGAACCAGAACAAAAAATACTATCAATATGAATGAGGGGGAGTGTGAAGTGGAGACCCAAAGCCCATCTGTAGGCAATTGGACATCTTAAAGAATGGTCACGGGGAGGAGACAACCCAATCAGGGTGCATTATAGCACAGATTTAACATACAACTTTCCTCTAGATCTTTCATGTTTCTTCTCCCCACCGCCCCCCACTATCATGCCCAATTCTACCTTATAAATCTGGCTAGACCAGAGCATGTACACGGGTATAGATAAGAGCTGGAAACACAGGGAATCCAGGACAGATAAACATCTCAATATAGAGAGTGACTTTGGCTTTTTGTAAATAGCTAGAATTAACTTGAGGAATTCCTTTCTATTTATATCTTCTTGAGTGTCTTAATTAGGAAGACATTTTGGATATTGTCCAATACTTTTACTGCATCTATTGATATTATGATGTGATTCTTATTTTTTTCTTATCAGTGTGTCGAATAATATTGATGGACTTTGGATGTATATTTTGAGTGCTTTCAGCCTGAGAGTCTCATCTTCAGCATTATTTCAGACTATTATTCCACTCTATTCATGGGGTATATAGTGGCAATATTTTCTGAAGTGGACGGCCTCTTCTTTCATCCTAATCTGTTTGTCTGAAAGCTTTGCTGAAACCTCTTTATCACAGATGACCCTGCTGTTATTTGAAATACCAGTAAAATAGTTTCCAGCAACATCCTAGCCACTACAATAGGACAGACTGGCAGATGAGGGAGGTAACACTTAATAGTCATGTACAATTGGTAAGAATGTATTCATGAAATACCAAAAATGCTAGCATGCCTAAAAAGCAGTAAATGATGACAAAGTACAATAAAAATATTTAATGCCTTAATATTCATCTGTTTTAAGTTATAGTTCTTCATAACATTACATAAGATAAGCATTTTATTAACCAAAACCCCCTGCCATCAAGTCAATTACAACATATAGCAAACCTATATTGGATTGTTGAGGTTGTAAATCTTTATAGGACCACAGAGCCTGATCTTGCCTAAGAATACCTGGTGTGTTAGAACTGTTTCCCTTATGGTTACCTGACAGCACAACCAAGGTTCCTTAACTCCTATTACTAATCTGTGTTTAATTCATACACAGTTATGTTTCATTAAGAAAACTACCTTGTAATAAACCACAATGACACCTAATTAAGAGAATTCCCTCTAACATTTTTGACATTTAGGCAAGCTCTGTTGTTTCAATGAATTTAATCCTCACAAAGCTCTCATAACACTGACTTGAATAGCTTGTACTAGAAACTACTATAATAAAATCATATATGGGGGACATTGTGAATTGGTTTCTTCTCAAAATTCAAAAACATTTTTCTTTTTCTTAACTGATTGTATACCATTAAAGCTTAATAGAATCAATATTAATAGCACCATTGTTTGGTCTCCTTTTAACTTATTTTTTTTTTCATTTAACTTATTTTTCTTTCATTTTGAGAAATAATTGCACCTCATCCGTACCATCATTTGAAACAAGCAGATTTCCTTAATTGCTTTCCTTTGTTATACTTGTGGCATTGGTTTTCTCAGATTTTCTATCATTTCCTAAATGCTTTTTAAATGTAATGTGAACTTCACGTTAAAGTTCAGGACTAATTGGAATTTGATATTGAGGATATAGATAAATTGCTCCCAATATGCTGTTATTTCCAAAGATAACTTTTTTTCCTGACACTGAATTTTTTTATGTGTTTCCAAATGTATTATTCAGAGTTCTTCATTTTATTTGTTTCAAACCATGTATCAGAAAGATCACTCATGTTTAATTGTTCACTCTGGTCTTATCAAAACTTTCTTTAAAGGGTTTACCATTTCCAAACTTAATTGATATTTATCATTAGAAAAGCAGAATTAAAAAAATAATTTTATTAGGGGTTCATACAACTCTTATCACAATCCATGCATGCATCAATTTTGTAAAGCACATTTGTACATTCATTGCCCTCATCGTTCTCAAAACATTTGCTCTCCACCTAAGCCCCTGGGACCCTTTTGTAAGGAATGTTCAATCGCTACAGCTGGGATTTGGGTCTCTCTCTCTCGCACTGATAGGACTTTTTGTTCTGATACTTGATACCTTATCCCATCGACACACCATGTTTACAAGTCTGGTGTGCTTTCATGTGAGCTTTGTTGCTTCTCAGCTAGATGGGTGCTTGTTTATCTGCAAGCTTTTAAGACCCCAGGCGCTGTATCTTTTGATAGCTGGGCACCATCAGTTTTCTTCACCATATTTGCTTATTCACCCATTTTGTCCTCAGTGATCGGGTCAGGAAGGTGTGCATCACAGAATGTCGGGTTAACAGAACAAAGTGTTCTTCGTTGAGGGGATGCATGAGTAGAGGTCCAATGTCCTTCTGCTACCTTAATACTTAACATATAAATATATGTACATATGTTTCCCTATTGTTATTTACATATGTACATGCCTATGTTTAGACCTCTATACATTTTCTTTACCTCCTACTTATTTCTTCTCTTTCCTTTTACTTTTCTCTTGTCCCACTATCATGTTCGACCTTCATTTGGGTTTCAGTAATTCCTCTAGGCTACATTGCCCTTGATCATGCCCCACCATGCTTTTTATGCCCTCCTTGCCATGGATTTTAGATCACTTGTTGTTCCCTTGTCCCTGGGTTGGTTGACACCTTCCTTCCTTTCTCCTGCCCCACCCCCACCCCCCAGTCCCCTGGAACCGTTGGTTCCATTGTTTTCTCCTCTGGATTGTTTGTCCCACATATCTTATCTAGATAGACATGCAGAGACAGTAATAAGCACAAAATCAAGACAGAGCAAAACAAAACAACAACAAAAACAAAATGCTTGCAAATAGTTCCAGGTCTGTTTGTTGACCTTTAGGAGTGTTTTCCATTCGAGTCTGTTAGGGTGCCACTCCCTGGTCACAAAGTCTATTTTTGGTCTTCCTTGGGAACTTCATTGCTTTGCTCCCCTTGCTGATCTGTTTCATGCCATCAGTGTTTCGCCCTGGTGTGGTGGGGTCAGATCTGGCACAATTCCTGCACTGTGTCTCTAATGTTGTCCCCCGTAGTAGTGCTATGGGTCAGTGAGGGATGTCGTGTCTCATGGTGGGGCCAACCCTATGGTCCTCTTTGTGCATTGGCTGCTCTAAGCAAGAATACTGCCCTCAGGGCTTGGTGGGGTAGGATGTGCTCCACTCTTCCCCCACCCCCTGCCCCATTCAAGAAGAATACACATAAAAGGAAAGCACTGAAGCTACAGCTCAAGGAGAGGGGCACTTCTGATCAGAGCACACAGGAGCAAACGATGACATCTTCAGTCTTAAACACATTAAAGAGGTTTTGCGTCAAATTTAACCAATGCAAAATATCATTTTATTTTTTGGCTACGGCTTCCATGGGGGAATGAATGTGAATCCAAGTAAAATGAAATCTCTAACAACTCCAATCTTTTCTCCATTTGGATCTGTGTTCCTTATGGTTATTTATAGCTCTGTGGGGGGGGGAGTGGTGGTATTTTCCTTATGTTGAAGCATAATTTGTAGTGAAGGCTGTGGTTTTCATCAATAAATGCTTCAAGTCTTCATTTTCAGCACACGAGGTTGTTCTCTACGTATTAAATTCTTATGGGTCTTCCTCAAATCCTTATACTACATTATTGTCTTTATAGTCCAGCTTCTTGAATTACTTGCTGAACATATGGATTAAATAAGTGTGATGAAAGGATATCATTCTGCTACACACCTTTTCTAATTTTAAACTATACAGTAACCCCTTGTCTTGTTCACTCAACAGCCTCTTGGTCTGTGTACAGGTTCTGCATATACACAATTACCCCTATAATGCCTGCATTTTTAATTTCAGTAAAAAAAATTTTTTTGCTTGAATGCCATTATTCAAGCATTTTGCCGCTAAAATGCATGACTAGTGGTATGCATTTGTACTAGTAAAATGAGAAGATTTTATCGACATCATCATCGACTCCCAAAGCTTTATAATTTCAGTACCAGATACATTGTAATTAAATGTTATGAAAGTGTTGAGCTCAGCGTTATAGGGTTAAGGTTATGTAAGAGTGTGGAATTCCTATTCTTTGTGATGGTGTCTATAGTTTGCTATGATCCAATGTTATCCATGGTTTTACATGAGTTGAAATGCCTTCGTGCAGTCAATGAATGAATCATAAGTAAACACCTTTCTTGATTCTAGGCTTTCAGCCAAGATTCCTATGACTTAAGCAATACCCCTCTTTCCACGTTCTCTTCTAAATTTGGCTTGAGTTTCTGACATTTCCTTGTTTGTGTGCTGCTGCTACAACTTTTTAAAAATTATCTTAAACAAAATTTACTTACAGTTTCTATTGATATTTTTGACAATTTGTACATTAGGTTGGATTACCTATAGCAGCGGTTCTCAACCTGTGGGTCACGATCCCTTTGGGGGTCAATGACCCTTTCCCAGGGGTTGCCCAATTCATAACAAGAGCAATATTACAGTTATGGAGTATCAACCAAAATAATTTTATGGTTGAGGGGGTCACCACAACATGAGGAACTGTATTAAGGGGTCTTGGCATTAGAAATGTTGAGAACCACTAACCGATAGACAAAAGTAATAGGTCTTACAGACAAATGAATGCTTCCAGCGCTCTATCAGTTTATTAAAACATCACAGTTGGTATTCTGTGACTTCATGGACCTGTGTTTCCTCCATTTCCTCTACCACAATTTATACTTTGTTCCTCAGTAACATTGGATCTTGATTATATGCTGCTTCTGAAATGGTTGAACATACACCAATATTTTTGTACGAAATGACAATGCTCTTTTTGATGCTTTCTACATTGTTCAATATTTGCCCATAGATATTAATAAATATAAGTGTGAAATATAAGTGTGTTCTTCTCTTTCTATTCTTGAGATGTTCTCTAAATTCAGATGTGATATACTGAAGGTCATATTTTGGCTCTCATGGACATGTTTTAATCCATGTCAGATTAAAATATTCTGTAGCATCAACTTGAATTTGCAAAACAGGTCTTAGACTTTGATAACATAAGTGTAATAGAATGCATATATATATATATATACTGTCAAAATAAATTACAGCCAGTACATAGTAAAATGCTATTAGCAAAACATACTTTTCTATAGTTCTTTAATGCTTCCTTCCCCCACCCCCTACTATCATGACCCCAATTGGTCATGTCTTCCAAGTTGTTAAATATGTTAGAGTACAGGACCAGTGGTGAGACTGGTGATACTTGGAGGTGGAAGGGAAGTTGGGGTAGAAAGGGGGAACTGATCACAAGGATCTACATATAACCCTCTCCCTGGGTGATGGACAACAGAGAAGTGGATAAAGGGAGATGTCGGACAGTGTAAGATATGATAAAATAATATTTTATAAATAATCAAGGGTTCATCAGGGTAGGGGGAAGAGAGGGAAGGGGAAAATGACCTGATACCAAGGGCCAAAGTAGAAAGAATATGTTTTGAAAATGATGACGGCAACAAATGTACAAATGTGCTTGACACAATGGGTGGATGGATGGGTTGTGATAGAGTCATATGATCCCCAATAAAATAATTTTTTTTAAGTAAATGTTTAGAAAATAATGATGGCAACATGTACAAATATGCTTGATACAATTGATGTATAGAATGTTAAAAGAGTTGTAAGAGCCCCATTAAAATGTTTTTTTAAAGAGAAGATAATTAGAATATTTTCATTTTTCTAAAAATTAAGAAATAAAAATGGTTAAACAAATTTAAAAATTCCCTCACAATTTTTGCTATTGACTTATTTGTTGTATCTTGCTTTGGTAGTCTAATTATTCTAATACTACTACTCTTCATAGCATCAGACATGGCTCTCAGGTTTTCTTCAGCTTCTCTGATCGTCTTATTTGACTGCTTTTCTGGTTTGTTGACGTCTGCCTGGTTATCCTCTAGGTCACTGGTGCGATTCTCTGCCTCCTTAAGTCTGTCGGAAAGTCTGTTAATTTGCTACTGGATTTTGTTATTTCATCCTTTTGGTCTTGTATTTTTCCCTTTGATGCATTGTCTTTATCTCCTCTATCATTTCATCATTTTTCTGTATTGCTTCCCCCATATCCTGTATGACTCCAAGCAGCATCCTGAATACTTCTTTCTGTGGCAGGTCAATGTCTGCTTCTTCTATGCTTGTTAGGTTCATGACTTCTTAAGACATTATCTTCTGTTTCTCCTGTGTTTTAGTTGAGGCTGTTGGGTCCGGTTGCTGTTTACATGTTGTTTTAGAGGAGCCCAGCACCATCTCCTAGAGTCGAAGAGCACTGGGCTCTCGCTTGGGGAGACTCATATCAGTACTTCTTCTAACTACCTGCAGGAAGCTGCACTTGGAGGTCAGGCTACCAATGTATCTTCCTATGGTTTCACTCTTACCCTAGCCAACCAGTATTCCATTATTTGGAACATGTGTTGGATAGTCCTCTCATGGGACATGGGTTGGGTGGTTGTGGGCCATAGTGTGTCCCACAGGGTTCGAGTGGCATGTGGTTTTTCCCTCTGCAACTGGAGTGCCACAGAGGGTGAGTGGGTGTACCCTCCTTGATGTAGAGCACTGTGAATGGCTGTCAGAATTACCCTTGTCCGAGAGATCACTGTGGAGGTTGGGCGGGTGTTCCCACAGCAGTGTGGAGTACCACAGACAGCGGGGAGACATTCCCTCAATGACTTGTAAGGCCTTGGAGTGTAGGCAGGAGTTCCCTGAGCCCTTTGAAGGGGAGATACACCCAGCCGCTTGGAGTGCAGTGGAGGGCAGGTGTGGTATCCCCAAATGCATGTAAAGCCAACAAGTGTGGGCAGGAGATCCGTGAACTGGGCCATCAGAGTTTCCCTAGGCAGAGGGGAGTTCCCTGGAGGCTGGTAGTGGCTTGTGAAAGGAAAGAGGGAGAAGAGAAGAGAGAAAACAAACAGAAGAGCAAAAATGAAATGCATACACACAGAGAAAAATGCATTGACAAAACTAAAAGGAAACAAAAACAAAAGGAAAAACTGAATCTGCTGAGACTGTGGAGGGAAAGAGAGAAGAGATAGAAGAAGAGGAAAAAAGAAAAAGCAAATTAAGAAAAATAATAAAAAATATATGAAGCAATAGCTGAGCTCCGTGCTATGCTACGTTTACTACTGCCTTGTGCCATGTTCAGTACTTCCACAAGGGGAAGGCTGGAGCTCTCCCCATTGGGTGAGTGGAGTTGCCCTAGGCTGGAAGCCAGCAGTGACTTGTAGAAAGAAAAAGAGGAAGAAGAGAGAAACAAAGAAAAGAGAAGAAAGATAAGGAAGGGGGAAACACACCTGTGCTTGCTGAGACTGAGATGGGAGAGAGAATAGAGAAGAAAAATATAAAAATATAAAGAGTAGAGAATGTAGGGCTGGAGGGTTCTAAAACCTGCTCAAGGTGCCATGTTGGGGTGCCCTTTTGGTGCAGGGTCTCGCTGGTGCTGGGCGGAATTTCCCTAGTAGGTAAGGTCGCCGAAGGGCCAGATGGAGGTTTCCTCAGCAGTGCGGAGTGCTGTAGAGGGCTGTGTGATGTACAGCACTCCCACCGAGGGCTGGCTGGAGTTCCCCCTGCTGTTTGGGCAAAGTTGCCCTAGGTGGAGGGTAGTGGCCTGGAAGGCCAGCAGTGGCGTGTGAAAGGAAAGAGGGAGAGAAGAGGAAAAAGAAAGAAAACAAAACAAAGCTGGGCCCCCTGAGACCTAGTGCAGTGGGAAAAATAGAAGGGCAAGAGAATAAAGAGAAAAGAACAAGGATAGTAAGTAGAGAGGTAGTTGAGGCCTGGTCGCCTGACCGTGCGTCTGAAGGACGCCTACCCTGCCTCAAGGTAGCGGGGTAGTGTGCCCGCTTGGTGCTGAGCGGAATTACCCTCACAGGCAAGATCACAGCAGAGAGCAAGCAGTGATTCCCACAGGGTGTTGAGTGCTGAGGATCACCGGTGTAGTTGCCTTATGTCCTGTGCAGCACTATAGCAGGAGGTGAGAGTTCCCTCCCAGGACAGGCAGGGGATCTCCCAACCACACAGAGGGGGCAGACAGGACCTCCCCAGCTGTGTGTAAGATCACTGAGGGTGCACAGTACCTCCCCCACCCCACCCACAGCCCCCAGTTGAACTTGTAGAGTTGCCCTAGCTTGTGCCAAGACCGCTGATACCCCAATAGCTCAGAATTTTGTTTTTCCTTCCAGCCTGGCCAGCTGGAATTGAATTAAATTAAGTTGGCCCCTGGTTATGGGGTCTGGATTTGTGCTAAGTGAGATATTCTGAAACTGAGGCTTGCTCCAGAGACTCTTTGTTATGTGGAAAGTCTCTGGGCTCTGTAACTAACTTCTGGCCTTCCTTAGCACTGGCTCCCTTACTATGCTAATGTATGCTAAAGAACTTGTTCTGCCAGTTTCTCTTGGAGTAATGAGCCTTGAGTGGGTTGGACCAAGAAAATTTTTTTCTCTTTTATATATTGAGCTTATATGGGGTTCCCTGATTTTGGGCTGTCACGTTGACCCCCAGGGGAAGAGATCTAGCTTATCAGAGAGGTTGTTTTCTTCTTGGCCAATAGGAACTGAATTCGCCCCCAGCTATCCTTTGCCATACTGTGATCTGACTCAAGGTAAATTTCCTGACATCTCTTCAATTGCTCCAAATCTAGCCCTATAACGCCAAGTGCGATGTTTTTGTAACGTTTCATTGAATTTATATATTAATAACTATGAAAGTAAAGAATTAAAAAATTTCCCCTGAAATTAAAAATTCAGGTGTTATAGGGTTAGGCTGCCCATGCCCACTTGACCCCTAGGCTATGAGCGCAGGGAGCTCTGGTGTGGGGTCTTGTGACTAGCTTTCAGAGTTCTCTTTGGATCTGGGATTATGACCCCTTCTGGACGTCAACCTGGGGAAATCGCTACACACTGCCAGACTAGGGCACTGGCAGAGGCTCAGTCTGGAACCCACAAGCCCAGCACAATGAACCTAGATCATTTCATTGCAATCTCAGTTCACTTTGTGAGTGAAAATCAAAAGACGGGTGTGGGGACAGACCCTAGTACTAGACTCTAATTTTAGGACTCCACCTCCCTGTCTCCTTCAATTTACCTCTTAATTTTCTGTTTTGGCAGCAGGAGCTCTGGGTGGGTAAATCTAACTGGACACCATCTTCTTCCTTCTTCCATCAAGTTATTGTAAGGTAGTCAAGAGGCGCCAGAGACCAAATCAGTCGAATCAGAGCAAGCAGCCTTTATTGGGGAGGAAAACACAGCCTGGGTGAAGTCCCACGGCCCACAGTGTCTGGGCTGGGAGAGTTGCGCCCCAGCCTACAGGGGTGGTGCTTATATGGCCAGAGAACATGTGACTGGGCTGTTTTGAGTACATATAAAGTAGAGTAGTCAGGGATTGGGAGAAACAGGTATGTCCAGGTTTCTGGAATGTAAAGTATCTTCCTGGTTCCGGTTATATTCGTGCCAGGTGCAGAGTGGTGGGCCAAGAACAAAGTGGGCACTGAGCCAAATGGGCCGTAAACAAAATGGGTCATGAGCAAAACAGGCCGTACGTAAAAGAAAGAAAAAAACTTGCAAAGCTGCTGACAGGTTACATAGCCAGCTCTGGTCAGCTCAACAGGTGTGTGTGGGAGATTCAAGGCCACTTGCTGCTAATTGTGTCAGCCAGCTCTGGTCAGCTCTGCACGGGTGGGGGAGATTCAAGGTCACTTGCTGCTAGAAGCCAACCTGGCATTGACTGGCCATACAGTTATTTTCAATGAAATAATTTTTTATTACAATTAAAATATTAATTTTATTTCCACTAGTTGCTGTTGAACATTATGATTTGTGAGATAAATACCAAATGTAGACATGTAAAATTTGTGATAGTACATTTAAATTGAGATTAAGTACAAAAATGGAATCATCAAAATTATATGCTTTTTATGTTTTAATGTAAATATACTATTAAAATGTGAATATTGTACATTCAGAATGTTTTCATTAACCTGACAAATTTCTGTTGGCACAAACTTTGTTCAGAAGTAGATAAGTTTAAGCAGATCTTTCAGATTTCTGATGACAAGTGTTTTCAACTGCCATCGTCTCACATCTTTGATGGGTACAACTTGCATTATTCTAAGAGAAATAAAGTATGGAGTGGAAATAGGGGATTCTGGCCTGTGAGTCACAATGTGCAATCACCATCATCTCCTATAACTGCTATTTTGCCATGTCACTTGCAGAAGCAATGCTCTTGCCAGTCATAGCAGAGAAGTACTTGGTTTACATGGATACCAGATGCAGATCAAGCATAAATTATTGATCAAAAATAATTTCTACTTAGGTTCAGAAAAAACTTGTTTCCTTACAATTTGGGTTTCACTTCCATACCGGATTAAAATGTAATTTTGTTTTGTTCTGTTCCAGTTCCAAACCCTGATATATAGCTTCCAAATTAAGTATATATGTTTCTATTCTGGTAATTCCACCTGTATGACCTAAAACATGGGATCTAACCACTCTGGGCCTTTTTCATCAACTATAAAATAAAGAGATAATGCTAAATATTCCCTAAGCCTTCTCTCAATTTTCATATTCTATTATTCTGTGAGAAAAAATTGAACAATCTTGAAAGAAGCCCTGAGTGAGTTTCCGGAGTTAAAAGATAAAAAGATAGATTTCAGTAGGGGTCACTGTAGTCACATCCAGTTCTGAGCCTGGTCGTCTTCTCTGTGGTAGTTGACTGTGTGCACATCTCATCTGCCCTTTGTGGTTATTTTCTGTTAGGGACTACATAAGCCACTGTGCACCCAGATATTATCTGAATTGAAACTCAAGCATCCTTTGAAAACCCACTTTGTTTTCTTTGTTTGTTTTCCTTTATTTGTTCTGTTGTTTTTCTGTAATTAGAGATCATGTGCCTACATTGACTTTTGAGTCCTTCAGAGAACTTTATGTTTTTTAACTAGCCATATTTAATGTTTTTTCACCTCTTAGAGCTGTAATGAATATTAAATATTTATAATGCTTTGATTTACATGACATTACATGAAGCACATAATTCAGTTTTACTTATGGGTGTTTTATAAAATCCCACGAACAACTAAGACATGTATTCACCTCCTTTAGAACTCATCTCAGAGAATCTTGCAATTGTCTTAATTGTTTAAATACTCCTTTAGTTATTTGCAATGAATGTAACCCAGGCCTCATGCTGAAGACTACTGAGACTTTCGACTCTTTTTGTGGCAGTCAATAGCCTTCATAGGCTGCCCCACCATCAGTCTTACTCTTCTTCTGCCTCTTAGTAATTCCGCAGCTAGATTGCTGTTGCTCCAATCACCCAGGATCTCTGTATCCCCCTCATTGTTGATTTTAATTACCTAGTTCCCCTATCTATGGCATTGTTTTCTAACTGCTGCCTTCCCCTACCACATCCTCCACTAAGTCCCTCTGGAACCTTCAATACCATTGCTTTCTCCTCGGTTTGCTTCCCATGCCTATCTAATTAGACATGCACACCAACAATAGCACAGACCAGGAGTCCTCAAACTTTTTTAACGGGGCTAGTTCACTGTCCTGCAGACCCAATGGAGGGTCGGACTATAGTTTAAAAAAAAAAAAAACTATGAACAAATTCCTATGCACACTGCATATATCTTATTTTGAAGTAAAAAGCAAAACGGGGCAAAAACACCCGGCGTCCTGGGTAAATGTCCTCGGCGGGCTGCATGTGGCCCGTGGGCTGTAGTTTGAGGACCCCTGGCATAGACAATACAAAAAGAAAACAAAAAATTGAATAAAAAGAGGGGCAAAAAGAAAACAAATACATATAAAAATAATAATAAATAGCTAAAACAAAAACTATAAAGCATAGATAATTCCAGGTCTGTCCACTGACCCTTAAGACTATCTCCCCACTGGTCCTGCGGGGTTTGGGGACTGCCCCTTCTAGCCTGAAGCCTATTTTAGGGGCTCCTCAGGGCCTTTGTGCTTTGCTTTTCTCTCTTTACTGATCTGTTATGTTTCCTCCTTGGTTTGCCCCACTGTGGGGGTTTTAGACTGGACTCACTCCCTGCCGTGTGTCCCCAGCATTATCCTCTGTCACTGTATGCTCCAGCAAGCGGACATCATGTCTAGAGCTCTAGTCAGCCCTACAGTTCTCTGTGCCTTAGCAGGGATGTTGTACTTAGGATTGGATATGCCAGTATGGGGTCTAGAGCCTCACTCTCCCTTTTTCCTTCTTGGGTTGCTTCCCCATGGATGTGGCAAGCCAGCCCCTCTCTCTGATTGCAGGTTTAGTTTTGTGCTCTGTAGCACATACTTCTATGGAGGGAGTCAGTTTGGTTCTGATTGGAGCCGGCCCTGTAGCCCGCACTATTCATGTGTTGCTCCACGTGGTTACGTTGCCCTCAAGGCTTGGTGCACGAGAATGGGAGATCCTTCCATTAGTGTAAGTCAATTTTGGTTTCCTGTAGCCGGGTCCTGTAGTTGTCTTTGTATAAGTCTTTTGGGTTTTTTTTGTTAAATATATCCCTAGCTATTTTGATTTTTCTTGGCTATTGTGAAGGGTACTGCCTTCTTGAGCTCCTCTTCCATGGTTTTGTCCAATGTATATAGCAAACCACTAGACTTCTCTTTGTTGATCTTGTATCCTGCCGCTCTTCCATATTCCTCTATTGTGGCAGTACCCCTGTTGGTGGAACTTTGGGGATTTTCAGTATATAGAATCATGTTTTCTGCAAATAGCGATAATTTCCCTCCTCCTCTCCCAGGTAGATACATTTAATGTACTTCTACTGCCTTGTGTTGTTGCCAGAACTTCCAGTGGGATTTTGAACAGAAGTGGGCACAGGAGACATCCTTATCTGTTTCCCTTTTTTCAGTGGAATTGTTTTGGTCTTTTTTCTGTTGACTATGATCTTGGCTGTTGGCCTTTCATAGATAGCTAGTATTAATTTGAGGAATTTCTTTCCATTTCTATCTTCTTGGGTGTCTTAGTTAGGAATGAATGGTGAGTGTTGTCAAATGCCTTTACTGCATCTATTAATATTATCATGTGATTCTTATCCTTTTCAAAAAAATTGTCAAACAATGTTTATGGATTTGGGGATGTTGAATCATCCCTGCATCAGTGGCCAATATTCTATTGGCCAATATTTTGTTATGGATTTTTATACCCATGTTCATTAGAGATATTGGTCTGTAGTTCCCGATTCGTGTGGGATCCTTGCCGTTTGGGTAACAAAGTTATAGTGACTTCTTACAATGAGTATGGGAGTTTGCCTTGGCAGATCTGTGTCAGCTCTTCCCTGAATGCTTGGTAGAGTTCTCCTGTGAAGCTGTCTGGTCCAGGAGCTTTTTTCATTGGTAGTTTCTTTATAACCATATCTATTTCCTCTTTTATTATGCATCTGTTGAGGTTTTCCACTTCGCTGTGGGACAATCTAGGGAGGGATTGTTTTTCTAAGTATTTATCCACGTCTTCTACATTGTTGAATTCATTAGAATACTGTGTTAGTCGAGGTTGTGTAGAGAAACAAATTCATAGTCACTCACATTTGTATAAGAGGTTTATATACAAAAGAAATCGAATATTGATAAAACATTTCAGCCCAGTCCAGATCAAGTCCATAAGTCCGATATTAGCCCCCATGTCCAATATCAATCTATAAAGTCATTTTCAGACTCACAAACACATGCAATGATGTGAAATACAGGAAGATCACAGACCAGTGGGCGGGATGCCTTATGAGTGGGTACAGTGGTATAAGCATGTCAGCACCGGCAGGGGTCCCCACGTGGCTCCTCCAGTTCTCAGGGCATGGAGTGCCATGTGTCTTGTTAGTAGTGTAGTGCCAGGTATCTCTCAGAGAGTGAACACAGAGAGAGTGGGTTTCCCACCTCTAAGGAGGAAATTTTGGAGTTCCCAGCATTCTTAGGAGAAGGCCATACTCACTCGGAGGCCTCATTGGCTATGACCCGATTGACAGACTAGACTTAGACTCCACTCCTTCACTCTTAATCTTCTCAAGTCCCAAATTGACACCAGATTATGTAACTACCACACAGACTTTAATAGTTCTTTATGATTAACCTTTTAATCTCGTTGGGGTCCGTTGTGAGTTACCCGGCATCATTCCTCATCTTGGCTATTGATGTTTGCTCCTTCCCTTCCTTGGTTAGGCTTGCCAGCACTCTGTTGATTCTGTTGATCCTTTCAAAGACCCAGCTTTTTTGCTGCATTGATTTTTTTTGCATTTTTCTTTTGTCTTCCAACTAGTTTTACCTCAGTCCTGATTTTTATTATTATTTTTTGTTTGTTTTGCTATTAGAGGGGTTGTTCTGTTGACTCTATTGTAGTTGCTGGAGGTTTTATGATAGCCTTTTAGTCATGAGTCTCTCTTCTTTTTTCATATATGCATTAATTACTATCAGACTTCCTCTGATAACTGCTTTTGCTGTATCCCATGGGTTCTGGTAAGGTGCAATCTCATTCTCATTAGTTTCTAGAATCTTCTTAAATTTTTCTCTAATCTTGGCCAATACCCATTCATGTTGCAGAAGATTGTTATTCATCCTCCATTGTTTGCCCTTGTTTTTCTGGTCATCCTTTTGTTGATCTGCAGCTTTATTGTGTGGTGGTCTGAGAGGGATGTCTGAGTAATCTGTGTATTTGAATTTACTCACACTCAACTTATATCCCAACGTGTGGTTTATTTTTGAAAATGAGCCATGTGAACTTGAAAAGAATGTGAATTCTTTTGCATTTGGATGGAGAGCTCTATAAATATCTACCAGTTCCACTCACCTAAGTGTAGTGTTTAGCTCTGTAGTCTCCTTACTGAGCTTCTTTCCAAGTGATCTATGTTTCTCTGATAACTGTGTACTAGTCACCTATTATAATTATTGAGTCTGTGATTTCTCTTTTCATCTTTTGAACAGTTTGACAAATTTCACAGGTTTCTCTTTAGGCACATATATATGTATTATGTTCACTGGTTCCTGTTCTACTGATCCTTTGAGCATTATATAGTGCCCATCCTTGTCTCTTATGCTTTACACCTTCAGGTCAATTTTGTCAGACATTAGGATTGCACTCCTTGCTTTTCATAAGTTCCGTTTTCTTGGTATATTTTCTGCCAGACTTTTATTCTTAGTCTATTTTTGTCTGTGAGTTTAAGATGTGTCCCTTGCAGGCAACGAATTCATGGGTTATGTTTTCTGAGATAGCTTGCTAACCTTTGGCTTTTACTGGGCAAGTTGAGGCCATTGACAGTATTATCACCATTTGTGGATTCATTGCTATCATGGTGTATCTTTTGTGTTGGGTCTTTTCCTATCTCCATTATCTGTTACCATTTCCTATCTTTTAAAAGAACAGCAAGAGAATAAAAGGCAGTTACATACAATGGTTCTCAGGTAATAATATGCTCAGACATATCAGCAGATACCATGAAGAGGCGAGAGTGGATTGATATCTTTTCTGAAAGCTGAAAGAAAAACACACCAGCCCCCAAATCCTTTACCCTGCCATTTTTCTACCTCCATTATCTATTACCATTTCATATCTATGTGCTGTGTTTGTGTGGTGAACTTCATTCTTGCTTTTTCCTTCTAACACAATGTTATCTTGTTAATTGTTTTCAGTGTGTTGTTCTCTGGGGGGAGTTGCACTATATGGCGATCTCCTGCTTGTGCTTGGTCAATGTTAATCTTCTGATCATAATGAGTCAGCAAGGATTTTCCACAGGGTTGGTCGTCTTATGGTGTATTCTTTGAGTTTTTTCTTGTTCTGGGTAAAGGATTCTCAGGCTGGCATGTTTTTCTTTTAGCTTTCATAAGATGTTATTCCACTCTCTCCTCCTCTTCATGGTATCTGCTGATATGTCTGAGCATATTATTACCTGATCACCATTGCATGTAACTGCCTTTTTTTCTCTTGCTGCTCTTTTAAAATTTTCTCTCTTTTCTCAAAGTTAGATATTTAAATATTATGTGCCCTGGTGAGTTCTTCCTGGGGTTAGCCTAATTGGTGTCCTCTCTGCTTCCTGTATGACTGTCTGATTCTCATTCTTTAAGGTGGGGAAGTTTGCTTCCAGAAATTCCCTTGTTAATTTAGCTGTTGACTTTTTCATTATGTCTTGTTCTGGGAGACCAATTATTCAGATATTGTACCTAGCCAGAGCATCTGTCATTGTCAGGTTTTCTTCTGCTTCTTTGATTATCTTGCTTGACTGTCTTTCTCTGTGTTGAAGTCTGCCTGAATGTCCTTGACGTCACTGGTCTGATTCTCTGCCACTTCTAGTCTGTTGATGAGGTCCGCCATCTCGTGTTTTGCTTCTTTTATCTCATCCATCAGTTCTTGTATTTTCCTTTGGTGCATGGACTTCATTCCCTCTATCATGGACTTTATCCCCTCTGTTGAGTGCTTTATCTTCTCTATCATTGCATCCTTATTCTACGTTGCTTCCCTCATATCCTGTATTACTCCAGTCAGCATTCTGAAGATTTCTTTTTGTGGCAGATCAATGTCCGATTCTTCCCTGAGCATCATTAGACTTATGACTTCCTCTGCTGTTTGTTTCACTTTTCTTGTTGAAGTATGTTGCTGTTTGCACTTCATTTTGGAGCTGAGTGCCATGTTTCTGGAGACCCAGGAGCCCTGAGATCTTTCTCTGTGTGACTGGTAAGAGTGTTTTCAAGGACTACCTGTGGCCTACTGTGGTGCTGGGTTGGACTGCTATGTAGGCAGGGTGCTGTGTTGACTCAGTGGCCACTGGCAAGGCCTTGGAGTCTGGCCTGAAGCAGGTGACTAGATTTTCCACTGGCCGGGTTGGGATGGAACTGCAGCTCAGACATGGGTCTGGTCTGGAGTGTCCGGCCACAATTTTCACTCTTTTGAAGACTCTCTGTGGAGCCCAGAACTGGTACCGCCAGATTTTTGCTTGGGCTATGGCTATCAGAACCTGTTTACTTTTCCTGTTTTGTTATGTTAAAAGCCCTAGGCTGTGCCTTGGAGATTAGAGTTCTGGTGGCTGCATTCAAAATCACACAAAGAACTACATCCTGGAATTAAATGCATTTTTAAAAAATTTACTCTTTTTATAATGGGTTTGTGGGGTGCCTGGTTATCGTGACTGGGTCGTGCTGTCCTCTAGGGAAGGTGACTGCATTAGAGAAGTGGGTTTGGGGGTGCCTGGAATTGAATCCTTTCCGGGCTATATTCCTGTATCACTCCCATCTCTATCCTGTTCTGGGAAACTGCTTTCTGTCACTGGTAAATATCCCAGAGGCTCTTCAACTGCTGCAAATTGTTATTTAATTATCTATTGTTAACCACACTAGCAGGTGTGGAGCTGGGGAGAGGGGCTAAGGGGGTGACTGATATAGTCACTCTGTTCCTGGACTGCATGAGCAGTAGGGATAGCCAGAGAGGGGACCTCTGGTGTGAGGTCTTGTAGGCTTTCCATGGTCCTGGAATCATTACCACTTTTAGACAGCAGCCTGGGGAAAATTACTGCTTGCTGCTAGTCTTGTATTTTGGATGCAGGAATGTATGGTGGACACCGTCCTGCTGGATTTCTGGCAAGGGGTTAATGGAGCCTGTGAACAGATGCAGTGAATTTAGAGAATTTCAGGGAGTTCTCGAGTTGTTTCGTGGATAAAAAATCACAGATGGAGGTCTGAACCAGACCCTAGCACACTGAATCTATGTTTTAGCCCCCAGCCTCCCAGTATTGACCTCCTTACTTCTTAATTTTCTGGTCTAACAATAGGAGTTCTCAGCAAGTGATTCTACCTGGACACCATCTTTTGTAAATGTTTCACTCCCCTTGATTCCTAAAGAAACCCTGGTGGTGTAGTGGTTACAAGTTGGTCTGGTAACTGCCAGGTCAGTAGCTTGAAGCCAACAGCAGCTCCATGGGAGAAATATGAGGATTTCTACTCCTGTAAAGAGTTACAATCTCAGAAACCCACAGGGACAGTTCTACCCTGTCCTATAGTATTCCTAATGAGTCAGAATTGATTTGATGGCAGTGATTTTTGCATTCTTATGGTATATATTAGTCTGATTAGTATCAATCTGCCTTTACAATGAGTGTTATTGACAGTTTTGCCTTATTACCAACTTCCATTGTTTGTGTAAATTGTGTCCTGTCACTAAAGAATTTAATCTGTATAAATCAGCAGTTCATATATTTTCATCTGAAGCCATCCTATACTTGTATGCTTTCCTGTTCTCAACAATGTTGAGTTCTATACCATTGCCTAAATTAATGACACTGCCAATTGAGTTATCTTATGTCCCACAGGGATGGTTTAAAATAGTTTCTGTCATAAAATAATGATGTCTCTAAAGTGAACCAGAGACATAAATAAACCATAGATATATGAATATGGTAGATTTGGAGTTTACACTTAATTCTAGCCCCAATCTTAAGAACCATTAGTTGTTTTGACATGGCCTTACTTGGTACTCACTTTCGTGAAGAGAGTACTGAAGATATAGGTGCTGTATCAAACTGTGGTGAGGAAACCAGATAGGTGGTGCCTGGCTATTAGAAAGAATAGTGTCTGGGGTATTAGAGACTTGTCTTCAAATAGCAGCCATCTAAGTGCGTTGTCAATTAAATCCATAAGGAAGAAGCACACCAAACTGTGTGATCCAAGGATTGTAAATAAGAAAATCCAAATCTGAAGGAGGGAATGGCATCAGAGCTTGAATTATGAACACCATTTTGCAGAAGCCTGTGGATGGCCGCGGAAACCAGAATGCATTTGCAAGGTTGTGTTAGTTAAATAATCTCTTTTCACTTTGAGACTTAAGAGTGAAGGGTGGAGTTTAGCCTGTCAATCAGATCGCAGCTTGATGACCTCATTTGGAGGCACCAAGGAGATAACTTGCTGGAGGTGGGACACACTCTCTCTCCCTATGAGACATTCCTGTTAAAACCTGGAGTTAGCGAAGCCACATGTAGACCTATGCCATTGCTGAGATGTCTTCACTGCCACTGGATCCACCAGGCTTTCCACCCACTCGCTTACGATCTTCCTTCATTTGGCATCATTACATGTGTTGCATGAGTCTGTAGAGGAACTTAAAGAATGTTATCAGACATATGGGCTAACATCGGACTTGTGGATTTGATCTGGACTGGGCTGGGATGTTTACTTAATATACAATTACCTTTTTATATAAAGCTATTTCTAACACATATATGGGTGTCTATGAATATGTTTCTCTAGTCTACCCAGACTAATACCAGGGTTCACATACAGATGAAACCTCTGGTGATTCCCCTCTGAACATAGTCCAGCGATTGAATAGCCTTGTTATCAGATAGGGAGCATTATAAAATTGATTATGACAGATGTAGTTATGCCAAAATGTAATCCCTTACTATTTGATCTTCTTTTTGACCCATTTTAAAGTTGTTTCAGTTTTTAATATTTTCTGCTTTTCAGTTGAAAAATTTCTGTTGTGTTTAGTCAATGTTGTATGATTTTCTATATATGAAATCCAAGATAGGTAGATCTATAGAGATAGGACTGGATTGATAATTACCTATGGGCATGGCAGGAGCAGATGGAGGAGAAATGTGAAGGTAAAAATCATGAGTATGAGAAGAAAATGTTCTGAAATAGGTTGTGGTGATTATTGTATAACTCTTATTAATATGTTGAAACATTAAATCGTATATGTGAACTATATGCCAATAACACTATTTAAAAAGAAAATGAGTGTCATTAAATGGATTCTAGTTCATATATCTAAGAGCAAGATACAGCTTATGGTGACAGTTCTGTCCAATTTCAAATTATAGCACACTGTCCAATTTCAAATTATAACACATGTCTTTGCCCTGAAAATATACTGATTTTACATGTAATACATATACATAGAGAGTGAAGGGTCCTGTGTATCTGATGCTGAAAGGTAGACATTTTAACATTAGTGTTACTTCCAGAAAACCATAGAACTCCCCAGGATCTTAAATCGTAGGACTAAACCCTTAGTTTTAAGCCCAAAGTCTTAGCGTTATTTAGAACTATGAATTGCTTTAAAACTACTGCAAAGGGATTCAATTTGCCCCAAACTTTGTCTTAAACTCCATATGTAAAACCTGCCAATATTCCATTGTATCGAGGCCTTAAGGAAGATTGCCTCCTCTCCACCCCTATCATGGTACTACTTGGCCTAGAGTAATCCTTTAAGCTGCATGGTGGTTACATTTAATCTCATTCTCCCTTTCTCCTCATCACAGATAGCAGACTTCCGGTGATTCCTCCGAGTGAAACTAAAGTTGCCCTCTCAATTTTAGCCCAAGCTGCTGTTGCCATTTCTGGTCTTATGATGTTAAAAAGTTCTAACCTATGCAGATAATTGGGTTTCTTTCCCAGCTGTTAAAAAGTGAAGAAAACCTCATCTTCTACAGTAAATCAGAAATGAATGACTTAGTGACAAAATATAGAAAAAAGGACAGTGTGTGACTCTGTTAGTCTAGGATGACTAGAGAAACAAGTTCAGGGAGACTCATGTGTGTAAGAGAGAACATCATATCATAGGGCAATTATACACTAAGAAAGCATCCCAGTCCAGTCCAGATCAAGTCCATAAATCTGATATTAGCCCATATGTCCGTTAGCAGTCTATAAATTCTTCTTCAGACTCATGCAGCACATGCAATGATGCTAGATGCAGGAAGAAAGAACACAGGCCAGTGGGTGGAAAGTCTTGTGGATCCAGTGGTGGTGGAAGCATCTCAGTGCTGGCATGGATCTCCATGTAGCCCCTCTAGCCCCAGGGCTCTGGCTCCATCCGTGTAGCACATCTGGCTTGTCAGCAGGAAGATGAAGCAGAGAGAGTGTGTCTAGCCTTCAGTGAATTATTTATCTCCATTGAACCTCCAAATGAGGTCATTAAGCTTCAACCTGATTGACAGGTTAGACTCCACCCCCTTCGCAAGTTGACAGGATATTATGTAACTGCCACAGTTACTTTTGATGCTAGATTATAAAAGTGTTGGAGCTGCACCCTAGATTTCCTGGCTGCTCATTGAGGGGAGTCAGTTGTCACCCCTGAAGCAACAGTGTAGAGAAAAACAGAGACCTTCTGAAAACAGCCTGCACCAATTTACCAGACACATGAGCAATGCACCATGGAAGAAGATACTCCCCAAATGTATATCAGTCCTCTCTCCTCTCCAGATTTCTACAGAACATCCTCCTTTTCTCCGTACTTATTATAGCCTTAAACAATCGGATCAGTGTGATTTAACATAACCAAACTTACTCAACTAACATAACTAGTCAGTCAACTTTTTCTACAACCTAATTCCCAGGAATTGGGATGAGTTCGTCTGTGCTGAATATGAACCCCTTATCTGTGGGTGCTCTGGGTACATAATACAGACAAGATTGTAATGCAAAGATCAAGACCATTCCCTACAGAGGTTTGTGAGCTGGACAGATCCTACAAATGGATTCTACCAGTGTCGTCATGCCTTTTCCATAGCCTGGTACTTATTGTAGTGTGGACATACTGTGATTGGATTGTAGGTATCCCACGCTGTTCTACAGAATGTGGACTCTGGCTTATTATACACATATCCCTAGAGCACAGTACCTGGCACAGTAAAAAAAAATCTTTTGTCAGTAAATCAATTCTAACTAGGTAATCAAGAAAAAGAATATCTATGTAATGCATTGTCTTATTTTGAAAGTATAACTCCTATGAAGAGACTTTCCTTTTTGTTCTGTTCAGGTGCTAACACATTAATAGACCACACACACAATTTGATAAATGAATTTCATTATTTACCAGTCAATACCTTGCTTAATTTTTCCATGAATGAAAAATGCCTGAACATTAAATCATGTATTACCTTTAAAAAGAAATCTTTTAGTGCCATGTAAGTCAAACTAGGGTACAAGTTTGTTTTCAGAAACATAAACAAATCCAACTTAAGTTTAAATATGAATTGATTATCAGAATGCAAGCTTCCCTTCTTACATATGAATTTATTTTAGAAAGTCTGTTATCACATAGGAATCTTAACACTGGGTAATTTTGATAACAAAATTTCCAAATAATTTATTCAAGTTGTACTAAAATATAAGGTAGCTGTTTTAGAAGGTAAAGACACTGTTTTCTGTTTCTTAAAAGATCATTTATTTTAAATCAAACTAATAGTTTATACACTTACTTTATCTAAAAAATCATAAAGAATCCAAATAAAATATTTTAAGAACTAAAGAGTTCCTCACAAAGTCCACAAAAGACTTTGTAGTTACAAAAGGCTAACTAATGTACATTATGTTTTGAATATCTAAAGACCGACAGGCAGAACACTCAATGTAGGAATTATACCCAAAGTCCCATGATCTCTTCAAATAGGACATTTCATGATACTATAATCATATAAAAGATAAGCACATTTGAGATACTGGCTTTCTAAAATTGTTTTTGATAACTATTATGGATTCATTGATCTCTCAAAAATATTTGTTATGAATACTTACCTCTGTACCTGTGTTTGTAATTCCATTGGTGTTGTCTTTGCTATTTTAATGAGATAGGAGTTGTGTCGAGTATATTGAGTTAATCTCTCTTGAGACATAAAAGAGTTTAAACAAGCAAGTGGAAGATACAGAAATGGGGGAAGAGAGATGCCAAGCAACGTGAAGAATGCCCAGGAATGGAAAGTCAAATTGGTGAAGCACTTTCTTAAGTACTAGCAGAAAAAGAAAATCATTCCCTATGGCTGGCAACTAAATTTTGACTGTTTTAGCCATCTAAACTGTGAGAAAATAAACTTTTGTTTATTTTCCACTTATGCATTTGTATTATAGCAATATTAGATAATTAAGATAGCATCCGGTGATGCTGGTCAAACAAATGCCTACAATGTGGAAGTGGTTTTGAAATTAGGCAATGCAGTAAGACTGGAAGAGTTTTAAGGTGCCTAATAGTAATAGCCTGGATAGCCTTAAAGAGACTGTTGCAGAATTACGGATGGCAGAGCCCTTCTGGTGAGGGGTCAGAAGGAAATGAGTGTCAGAGAGAAACTCTCTGTGGCCTTTGAGAATGCATACGTTAATAAATAGGTGGGTGTTAATGCACTTTTGATGAAGACTTGGCAGAAAATGATTATATGATTGAACACCAGAGGAAGAGTGATACTTTTTATACAGAGGCAAAGAACTTTTGAATTACATACAAATGTTAAGTAAAAGAATTTATAAGTGACATACTTTGACATCTGGCTAAAGAAATTTATAAAACTACTGAAGGGTGATGTCGGACAGTGTAAGATATGACAAAATAATAATTTATAAATTATCAAGGATTCATGAGGAAGGGGGAAGCTCCTGGGAAGGGAGGGGGGAAAATGAGGAGCTGATGCCAAGGGCTTAAGTGGAGAGCAAATGTTTTGAGAATGATGAAGGTAACAAATGTACAAATGTGCTTTACACAATTGATATATGTATGAATTGTGATAAGAATTGTATGAGTTCCCAATAAAATGGTTAAGACAAAACAAAATACTGAAGGCTTTCTCCTTGCTGCTATAGTCACATGAGGCATAGAAAAAGGTGGACTTAATAGATAAATGAAGTCAAAAGATTTGGAATATTTTGTTATACAAACTGAGCATCTAGGCCCTAAACTGTTCACCAAGGACATGGCTGCCTAATATTTGCTGAAGAGATTAAGCCTGTGACTGATGGATCTGACCAATTGCCACAGCAAAAAACCCATCAGTTTAGACCAGGCTTGGGGAACATCTGGCCCACTGCCTGACTAAGGCCCCCAAATCATCAATACCAGCTAGCATCACATGCTTCACCAAGAAAAATAGCTCCAGCCATCACATTAGGACTGAGTTAATTAAGTGTTTGACCAATATGACCCACAAATGATGTTATAAATAGCCAAATGGCTCTTGGCAGAAAAAAAGTTCCCTACTCCAGGCTTAGAGTGAAGGGAAGAACGATGGGAATAAAACATTGCTTGTCTCTTGGATTTCTGTAAGCAGGAAGCAGGCCAACAAAGCTTTATCTGTTGTCCTCCCCCACCAAAAAAAGGCAGCATCCCTGCAGCAGCTTGAAGAGCAGCGGAACCTTGGTAAGGAGCGCAAGAAAGCAGAGCCTTATCCGTTTGAAAGGGTAGGCCTGTAGTCTTCTGGGTAAAAAGGGTGAAGCCATAGTCTCCTAGATTTTCAAAGATTCTGATCTTTTCAAACTTGGTTTTGAGTGGAGAGCTTCCATTAGAGTGTGCTGGGACGTGGAGCTACTGACTAAAGCTGTGGGGGCAGGAATTTCATGCCAAGAGGCAGAAGAACTTGGCCTCCTAGGGCCAAGAGAGTAGGATTATCAGTCAGATGGACTCCAAAGCTGAGTAAGCAGTTGTCAGACCAGTGAACCTGGTGGGGGTGCAGGGTGGAGGGAAACCAAACTCACTGTCACCAAATCACTTCTGACTCAGAGCAACCCTATAGGACAGAGTAGAACTTCCCCCACACGTTTCTGAGGTTGTCAATCTTCATAGGAGCAGAAAGCCTGATCTATCTCTCACACAGTAGCTGATGGGTGCAAGTCTGGTGCATAATGCACTACACCACCAGAGCTCCGTTGAGCCTGGGAGACAGAGTAAAACCTAGGGATTTCCACCAGAATTCCAAGACCATGGCCAACACTCAAAAGTCAGAAGGGTGGAGACATTTCCCAGATGGTCTCAAAAAAAGAAGTTTATTTTCAAGGTTTAGATGCATTTTGTTCTCTGTATTGGATTTGTTTGGTGCCTTTTACGTCATCTTTGCTTCTAATTTCTCCCATTTTTAATGGAGATTCTACAGGTTCACGGATGAAGAGGAAGTTTACTCCAGGATGGAATACACCATGTTTGATCTGGGTGGCCATGAGTTGAGATTTTTGTCCTGAAGCTAACTTAGGACTTTTGGAATGATGTGATGGGGTGTCAGTGTCAAAGGCAGGAATTGATAAAGGATCCAAAGAGCGGATTGTAAATCCTAATTTATATGCAGTGATTGTAAATTCATTTTGGAATAGGTTTTAATTATGTTAATGGGTTAATACTAGTAGAGGGCATGTTTTCAGTTATTCTCTTTTTAGATATAGAGGAGATTGAGCAAGCAATCAAAAAGTCAGAGGTGCAGTTTTCCCCTTTAAGTGAGCCAAGGAACCATCTAGCATCGCTTTCTTCTCTTCATTCTGCGAGGTTCAGAATCACATCAGCAGTGCCTTTGAATGAAGGTCTGGTCTTGTGCTTCCTTTAAGACTTCCAATCCTCTTTCATGAAAAGGGTTAGCTCACAAGTGGCCTTGTTCGACTTTAGACTCCATTGGGCGGGTAGGAAGTGGAAATGTTTATTGAGTATTGGGGACTGGAAATTAATTGAAAAGTGCATATTTATCTGTTTCTTCAAGACATCATTCCAGAGAAATAGTTTTGAAAGGCAATAACAGAAAGGAAGAATACACTCCATGAGGTGTCTCATAATAATAGCTGGCATGTGTGCCTGATGTAATTTCTTCACCAGAAGTTTCATGTATTGTTTCTAATCTTTTCAGCAACTCTTGTCAGGCTGATATGATGGTGGCAATTTTTGTAAGACAATTAAGCTTCAGAGAAGTTAAATCGCTGCTCCGAAGTGGCAATAGAGCTGTAGAGTGTCTGAAACTCGGCCTCTCTGACTCCCAAATCTTCTACTCTTTCCGGTCAGCTTAGGCTTAGTTTAAAGTGTGAGGAGAAATTTGTTCTTGTACTTCAGCCTATCTATGAGGGTTACTTCATTACTTATTTTGAACCATGTTTTCCAGCAATCAAAGGATTTATTACAGGATGCTTTCCTGCCAGCAAAGTCTATTGAGCTGAATCACAAACATTGCCTTGCCTTCTGTCACTATTCATAATTTATTCATGGTTGTTGCTTCCTAATTAGCATTATGTCAGAGTTATGTATTCTGAATGATCCTTTCAGGGCTTTTGGAGGATGTTAAGAGAGAGATTTTAAAAACCCTAAGAACTATAGGTCATTATAAGTAGGAAACAAGTGATAGTCTGTAAGAGAAATATGGTAGTATATCATGAGTTACACATACTTCATTTTTCTCATGCTAAAGGTTTGTAGTTACCCTGTATTGAACAAATCTATCAGAATCATTTTCCGATAATGTGTTCACTTATTGTCACATTTTGCTACTTTTAACAATACTTCAGATATTTCATCATACTATTGCAATTTTAATAGGCTAAAGTATAGTGTAAACCTAACTTATATGCCCTGGGAAACCAAAAAAGTGTGTAAGTCGCTTTATTGTAATATTTGTTATATTCCTAAAGGCCAACAAACAGTCCTTGAACTAATTTCAAGCTTTTATTTTTTTGTTCTTGTTGTTTTGTTTTCTTTTCTTGCTTGGTTTTACTCTGTCTTGTTTTGTGCATGTTATTATCTCTGCAGGTCTGTCTAAATAAGATAGACTGATGAACAATCTGGAGGAGAAAACAACAGGACCAGTGGTTCCGGGGGGACATGGGTAAGGGGGGAGTGGGGAGAAAGGAAGTGGTGTTAACAAACCCAAGGACAAGGGAACAACAGTGATCCAAATCGGTGGTGAAGAGGGCATAGGAGGCCTGGTAGGGCGTAATCAAGCGTAATGTAACCAAGAGGAATTACTGAAACCCAAATGAAAGCTGAGCATGACAGTGGGACAATAGGAAAGTCAAAGGAAACAGAGGAAAGAGCTAGGAGGCAAAGGGCATTTATAGAGGTCTAAATACAGGAATGTACATATGTAAATATATATTTGAGGATGGAGAAATAGATCTATGTGCATATATTTATAGGTTTAGTATTAAAGTAGCAGATGGACATTGGGCCTCCACTCAAGTACTCCTTAAATGCATGAATATTTTGTTCTGTTAAACTGTCATTCAATGATGCTCACCTTCCAGGACACAGTTGTTGAAGACAAAGTGGGTGTATAAGCAAGTGTGGTAAAGAAAGCTGATGGAGCTCGGCTATCCAAAGATAGAGCATCTAGGATCTTAAAGACTTGAAGGTAAATAAGCACCCATCTAGCTCAGAAGCAGCAAAGCCCACATGGAGGAAGCACACCAGCCTGGGTGATCACGAGGTGAGGAAGGGATCAGGTATCAGGCATCAAAAGAACAAAAAAATCATAGCATTGTGAATAAGGGAGGGGATGCATAGTGGGGACCCAAAGCCCATCTGTAGGCAACTGGACACCCCCTTACAGAAGGGTCACGGGGAAGAGTTGAGCCAGTCAGGGTGCAGTGTGGCAACGATGAAACAACTTTGTTCTAGTTCATAAATGCTTCCTCCCCACCCCCCACTATCATGATCCCAATTCTACCTTACAAATCTGGCTAGACCAGAGGATGTGCACTGGTACAGATAGGAACTGGGAACACAGGGAATCCAGGACAGATGATCCCTTTGGGACTGGTGGTGAGAGTGACGATACTGGGAGGGTGGAGGGAAGGTGGGGTGGAAAGGGAGAACTGATTACAGGAATCTATCTATAACCTCCTCCCTGGGGAATGGACAACAGAAAAATAGGTGAAGGGAGATGTCCGACAGTATAAGATATGACAAAATAATAATTTATAAATTAACAAGGGTTCATGAGGGAGCAGGAGGGAGGGGGAAAATGAAGAGCTAATGCCAGGGGCTTAGGTGGAGACCAAATGTTTTGAGAATGATGAGGGCAACAAATGTGCTTTACATAATTGATGTATGGATGGATTGTGATAAGTGTTGTATGAGCCCCCAGTAAAATGATTTAAAAAACCAATGACAAAAAAAAATACTCCCTAGTGGTATAAATACTGGCCCTGTTGAAATATATCATACATGTGAATGAACATGAAAAAAAGTATTTGTTTTATTGCAGTAATCTATAATTGAACCCACAAAATCTCCTAGGTGTCCTTGTACTTAAAGTGAGAGATAAGTTAGAAGGTTAAATGCCTTTGGTATTAACAAAACTGTAATTGCTACAAATCACAGAAAATAAAAATAGTTTTGACGATATCAGAAATGAGTATGATTCACACTCAGTTCAATCAGAGAAGCAAAGTCTACTTGTAGATATATATTGTGTCATGTTGTTCATATTGTGTCATATACAATGTAAATAAAGGAATTTTTATGGGGATTTGACCTTATGTGACTGGGGACCTGGGTAAGCCATCTCTATATAACTGTAATCTTTATATCTGGTACTGGATCTTGACCACCAGGCAAACAGTTGGGAAGGAAAGATGTTTATAAAGTTGGGGAGAACAAGAGTAAGCTAGTGCCCACAAGAATGAGATGAGCCCAAATCCATGTCACTTTTTGTTGCCTCTGACCTTGGTGATATGGCTGTCCTGCAGAAGCTGGGACCTTTCATCATGGAATGAAACCACCTGCACTTGGTCCAGGAGTCAGAGAAGCTGAGGAAAATCCAAGGGAAGGTAAAGCCATGCACCCGTGAGGAGAATCAGTATATAAGCTACAAACTGGTTGCTGTTATACTTTGTTGTTTTTAGTTGCCCACTTAGTCTGGGTAGACTAGAGAAACAAATCCAGAGATACTCATGTATGTGTAAGAACTTTATATTAAGGAGTAACTGTGCATCAATAAAACAGCCCAGCCCAGTCCAGATCAAGTCCATTAGCCCAATATTGCCCATATGTCCAATACTAGTCCATAAATTCCTCTTTAGACTCACGTAAGACATGAAATGATGCTGAATTTAGGAAGATAACATGCTTGTGGGTAGAAAGTTTTGTGGATCCAGTGGCAGTGGAAGCATCGCAACACTGGCACGGGTCTCCACATGTCTCCTCCAGCTCTCTGAGTGTCTCAACAGCAGGAAAGGGAAGTCAGGGAGAGAGTGGGTCCGGCCCCCAATGAGCTACTTATCTCCATTGTGCCTCCAACTGAGGTAGTCAAACTGCAACTTGATTAACAGGCTAAACTCCACTTCTTTACTCTTAATACCCTCAAGTTGACAGATTATGCAACTACACAGTTGCCATTGAGTCAATCCAAGTCATGGCCAATTGATATGTGTAGAGGGGAACTGCTCCATAGGTTTTTCAAGACGGACCTTTCAGGCCTGTTTTCCAAGGCACTTCCGTGTAAATGCTACCCCCTTTCATCTAGTAGTCAAGTACCTAACTGTTTGGACCACCTAAGGAAGCTGCGCGCGGCTATTGTGGAAATCCAAATTAATTGTCATTGAGTTGACTTCAGCTCATAGTCTGAGGCTGTAAATCTTTACAGGAGCGGAAAGTCTCATCTTTCTCCCAAGGAGCGGCTAGTGGGTCAAACTGCTGGCCTTTGGATTAACAACCCAACACGTAATCAACTACAATGCCAGAGCTCCTTACAGTTGTTAAATGCCGTTGATTTCAACTCAAGCTCTGCACAGCATGGAGCTGCCCTGAGTCTTTTCTAGGCTGCAATCTTTGTAGGCTCACTATGAGTTGGAATCAACTGGATGGCAGTGAGTGAATGAATCTTTTTAGGAGCAGATCTCTAGGTTTCTCTTCCACAGAGCCATTGGGGAGGGGCAGGTTCAGCCTGCTAATCTTTCACATATTATCCATTGAGGCCCCAGGGCTCCTTATTCACCTGTTGTTAGTTGCTGCGGAGTCCGTTCTGATTCATAGAGATTGTGTACAGCGGAATGAAACACTGCCTGGTCCTGTGTCATCCTCGCAACTGTTCCTATGCACGAGCCATTGTTGCTGATACTGTGTCAATCTATCTTGTTGAGAGCCTTCCTCTTTTTCACTGCCATCTCCCAAAAATGATGTTCTTCTCCGGGGGCTGGACTCTCCTGTCCAAAGTACAAAAATAAAGACTTGCCATTCTTGCCTCTAAAGAGCATTCTGGCGTATTTCTAAGACAGATTGTTCATTCTTTTGAAGTCCATAGTACTTTCAATATTCTTCACCTACATTATATTCAAATGCATATTCATATTCAAATTCTTCTTTTGTCCTTTTCATTCAATGTCTAACTTTCACATTTTTAATGAGATGATTGAAAATCCTATGACTTGGGTCAAAGGCAATGCAGTCTTCAAAGAAATATCCTTTCTTATTTTTTAATAATTTTATTGGGGGCTCATACAATCCTTATCATAATCCATACATGCATCCATTGTGTCAAGCACATTTGTACATTTGTTTCCCTCATCATTCTCAAAACAGTTCCTTTCTACTTGAGCCCTTGGTATCCTCTCCTCATTTTTCCCCTCCCTCCCTGCGCCCCTCTCCCTCATGAACCCTTGATAATTTAAAAATTATTATTTTCTCATATCTTACACTGTCCGACATTTCCCTTCACCCACTTTTCTGTTGCCCATCCCCCAGGGAGGAGATTATATGTAGATCCTTGTAATTGGTTCCCCCTTTCTACCCTGCCTTCCCTCCACCCTCCTGGTACCACCACTCTCACCACAGGTCCTGAAAGAATCATCTGTCCTGTATTCCTTGTGTTTCCAGTTCCTATCAGTACCAGTGTACATCCTCTGGTCTAGCCAGATTTGTAAGGTAGAATTTGAGTTATGATATTGGGGTGGGGGGTGTTGGAAGCATTTAAGAACTCGAGGAAAGATGTATGTTTCATCGTTGCTATACTGCACCCTGACTTGCTTGTCTCCTCCCTGAGACCCTTCTGTAAGGGGATGTCCAGTTGCCTACAGATGGGCTTTGGGTCCCCATTACGCACCCCTCCTCATTCATAATGATAATGAAATTTTGTTCTCTGATACCTGATCCCATTGACACCTCATGATCACACAGGTGTTTGTGCTTCCTCCATGTGGGCTATGTTGCTTCTGAGCTAAATGGCCGCTTGTTTATCTTCAAGCCTTTAAGACCCCAGACACTATATCTTTTGATAGCCAGGCACCATCAGCTTTCGTCACCATATTTGCTTATGCACTCGCTTTGTCTTCAGCGATTGTGTAGGGAAAGTGAACATCATGGAATGCCAGTTTAATGGAACAAAGTGTTCTTGCATTGAGGGAGTACTTGAGTGGAGGCCCAATGTCCATCTGCTACCTTAATACTAAACCTATAAATGTATGCACATAGATATATTTCCCCATCCTCATATGTAAATATATTTACATATGTACATGCCTGTATTTAGACCTCTCTAAATGCCCTTTTTTTCTTCCTAGTTCTTTCCTCTATTTTCTTTTACTTTCCCCTTATCCCACTATCAGATGTAGCCTTTCTTCAACACTTTAGAGAGGTTTTGTGCAGCAGATTTACCCAACGCAATGCATTTTTTGATCTCTTGACTGTTGATTCCATGAGCATTGTTTATGGATCCACGCTAGATGACATTCTTGACAACTTCAATCTTTTCTCTGTTTATCATGATACTACCTATTTGGTCCAGTTTTGAGGATTTGGTTTTCTTTAAATTGAGTTGTAATTTATATTGAAGGCTGCAATTCTTGATCTTTCTCAGCAAGTGCTTCAAGTCCTCCTCACTTTCAACAAGCAAGGTTGTGTTATCTGCATGTCACACTAGTTAATAAGCCTTCCTCCAATCCTGATACCATGTTCTTCTTTGTATAGTCCACCTTCTCTGATTGTTTGCTCAACAAATATGGCAGTTACATATTCTCCTGTCAACATGAGCTAAGGGGTGGCGTCTAGCTTGTCAATCAGGTCGCAGTTTGATGACTTCGTTGTAGCTGTGCTGGAGATAAATAGCTCACTAAAGGCCAGACCCAGTCTCTCTCTGCCTTCCCTTTCCTTGCTGTTGAGACAATCCTGTTGACAAGCCACATGAAGCTACGCTGATGGAGCCAGAGCCCTGGAGCTGGAGGAGGCATGTGGAGACCCATGCCAGCACTGAGATGCTTCCACCACCACTGGATCCACAAGATGTTCCACCCACTAGCCTGTGATCTTCCTGTGTTTGGTGTCATTGCATGTGTTGCGTGAGTCTGAAGAAGAATTTATAGACTGATAACAGACATAAGAGCTAATATTGGACTTACGGGTTTGATCTGGACTGGGCTGCGATGTTTTCTTAATACACAATTACTCTTTATAAAACGCTCTTTCTTATACACATGTGAGTGTATATGAATTTATTTCTCTAGTCAACCCAGACTAACATATTATACATTTTGAATAATACAGTAATAGGCTACAACCCTGATATACTCCTTTCCTGATTTTGAATCATGCATTATTTCATTATGTAGGAAACATTCTTATGTCTCTCTGGACATTATGCCTTACATTTTCGCCTTCAAATTGCTGTTTATCATTTAGTCTCCACATCTCAGCTTAAAATCATTTCCTAATGGAACACTTTACTGACCTGTCAGGAGTCGTTGGCTTCCCTTTTAAATTCCCATGGCTACTTCTCGTATTTTTTTGGCAACATATCACAGTTACAATTTCTAGCTCAGTGTTTCTTTTTCCTGTGTGCCTGTAAATTCTATGATGGCAGGTACTATTTCTGTCTGTGGTAAGAATTTCTTTTGGAAGAATTAATGTCAGACTAATCTTAAGGAGTTGGAGAATGAAGATGTTATTTTGCTCCATTTCCCCCCACCTCCCCTTTGAATATATTCCCTCATTTCTATGGGTTCTGTGATTCCCTGAAACCTCCCCAGAAACTCATGAAACTGAGGAGTGTCTCATGTGGAGGTAAGTGCTGTTCAAGGGCCAGAGGCCAAGAATGTTCAAAAGTCACAGCAGGTCTTGCTCCAACCAAGTTCAGTGAGAGAGAACAGGAGTAGTGTTTTCCATGTGAGGTGGTTGTTTTCGACCAGCGTACATACCCCTCAGAGGATGGTGTTTTAAGTCACACCTAATACGGAGATAAAGTCAAAGATGTTCCCACAGAAACAAAAGGTGTGGTTTGGGTCTGAAAAGATGCCCTCAAGGAAGTAAAGGTGTGGCCAATTCAACGTTTTACAAATGTACAACTTATTAACAGCAATGATAAGGAGTTTTCAACCTACCCTGAATCAATACAAGTTCACCATCAGCATTAATGCATTATATTGGGTTTTGTGTTTATGGATCTGTCTATCCCGCTGACTAGAATTCCTTTCTGTCATGCTGACTAGGATAGGACTCATCTCTTACTCAGTCGTATTCCTCTCGCAGGTATTAGGTTTGCTGGTACGTCGTGAGTGCTAAGACTAAGTCGTAGATCAGTGAATGACGGAGGACTGGGACAAAGGACAAGGCAATAATACTAGAGGCATGAGAAGGACCGATGAAACTTAATTGCAATATTCATGTTATGTGACAAGGCTAACACTCAATTTATAAACTTTAAAAATGATAACGAGAGGCATGTGCCCATTTTGTTTCTTGTTTATGAGGCACGAATTATTAAATATCATAATGGGATTTTATTTTTACCCAGTAGTTCTTACCCTAAACCAAGCTAAACCAAACCAAACTCCCTGCCAACAAGTCAATTCTGATTCATGGGAACCCTATCGGACAGAGAAGAACTGTTTCATATGGTTTCCAAGACTGTAAATCTTTATGGGAACAGAAAGCCTCATCTTTCTCCTGTGGAGTAGCTGTTAGATTTGAAATGCTGACCATGAGGTTATCAATCCAGTGTGCAACCCATTTCACCACCAGGACTCCAGCTTTTACATTAGGAAAAGCTCTTCCCTGTATTTACAACCCTCTCTGTCATTGTCTGGACATAACTGGGCTTGGAAGTACCGTGCTTGATCCCCAAACAATACTCAATGGTAGCATAAGAGATCAAAAGACAGGTTGCATTGGAAAAGTCTGCCGCCCAGAGGTTTTTAGCATATTGAAAAGCAAGTTTGTTACCTGGAGAACTAAGGTGTGCCTGACACAAGTCGGGGTATTGTGAATTGCCTCATGTGCATGTGAAATTCGGACATTGACTAAAGAAGACCCATGAAGAATCGACGCATTTGAGTGGTGTGTTGGAGAATATTGAAAGTACTATGGACTGCTAAAAGCACAAACTGATTTCTTGTAGGAAGTAGGGCCAGAGTTCTCCTTAAAGGCAAGAGTGGGGAGCTTCGTCTTACATGCTTTGGACATGTCAGGAGAGATTAATTAAGATTCATCTTAATCCAGTTTGTTAATTTGCCCCACCTTACCCATGCTGGTTTCCTTGTTCTTAATTGCTGTCCATTTCCTCAGGGGTGATAGTTTTAATTTTTCTGACCTCTTTCTCCACCTTCTATTTTCTAGTCTCCTAGATGATTCTGAATGTACTAGCTATGGGGCTGTTCTTTCTTTGGTCCAGATTAATTCTTGTCTGTGCAAGTTCTACTGTAACTTTACTAAGATACCTTATAGTAATAAACATCGCCATCCTAAATATCCAAGAAATGCAAAAAGCTCAAGAAACTAAAGTAACTATATTTCTGGCTCTGTCTCCAAATGTCTTAGTAAATTTCTATATACTAAATACATAATGTATATTAAATGTATAATACGTACTTGTATTAAACTTAATATAATTAAACTAGTTGTTAACTATAAAATACACATATTATCTATATATGTATCTAGTATATAGTAAGTTGCCAAGACGTTTTTCTCTGTGGGATTTACGTGAGGAACTACCCAGGGGAGATGTGCTTTGGTTGTGGGAATGTTCAGCGGCTGTCACTGAGGAACAGCTTAAATTCACCCACCTGAGGGTAGTCTATTCCTAGAGCCTACAATTCTGCCAGCAAGAAACATAAGCTGGAGAGAGAAGAGTTGAAATTAGAGCCTGCTAAGTGATCTTGGCAACTGTGTGGGCCACATCTAGGTGGACTAAACAGAAGGGCCATATATGAATATGGACTAAGTTTCTTCTTACTCAAATATCTATGCTGTTATGACTCTACATTTTAAAATAAAATGCTTTTTATCCAGTGCCAGAAGTTTGGGAGGCTAAATGGCATAGCAGAAAGAGCATTCAAGTTAACCTGGGTTCGAATTTGGTCCTGTCAGTTACTGGTTGTGTGACCTTTGGCAAGTTTCCCAGTTTCTCGGAGACCTTGTGCTCTTCCCATCTGTAAAATGGTAAGGCTAGTATTTACTTCACTGGGCGAGTAAGACAATGACTAAAAAACACTTTTTAAATACATGACAGGAAGCCTAGCATAAAATAGGCAATTATTTAATGCAAACTTTCATTAAAATGTCATTCCACCACCACCACCCCTCATTCATCTGTACTTAGTGTAGCACCTCAAGTTGGAGAAGGAAATGATATAGAGTTTTATTTTAGTTTGGGAAACAGGGAGTTGGGTTGGTTTGCCAATAGGAGTAGGGTATTTAGATGAGTCTATTTGGTTTCAGGATGATGGCCAGCCTCATCCTTCACCAGCTTGAGCAAATGCTGCTTGTTCCAGAAGTTCATTGCTGAAAGACTGGAGCCATACAAAGGCAGGTGTGGGTGTCTCAAGAAGTCAATGCCAGACACAGTTTTGGAAACATGGTCTAAACGTCATCCACTAGCATTCATTTAGTATTTTGTACAAAGAAACTCATTTAGACAATGTGAGACAATGCAAAAGAACAAATCAAATGAGAGAATGTTGTAGCATCAAACTTATTTCTATCTGGGCCAGGTCTTAAAGTCTAATAATTATTATTAAAGATAAATCTTCAATTCCTTCACTTTGTGGAAGAAACCAGGCATCAGATAAGTTAATCCATTTGTTCAAGTTTAACAAAACACACTCTTCTTTCTGTTAATCCAATATATTTGCCCTGTAACTCTGTTGGTGACAATTTCTGCTCCTGAGTATTTAAGAAATTAGGGAGAAGTCCAAAGTGCACACAAGGAGAACTAAAAATATATATTTCAGTCACTTTTAGTTAAATAAGAATGTTAAAATTTTTATTATACAAGAACTTTGAAAATTGATGGGAAAGACACAAACTATTTCCTATTATGATACAGTAACTAGGGTTATTCCAAATAGCAAATCCTCCCTGTAAAATATGATGCCTACATATAAGTAACTATACCATTCTGCTTGATGTGGTTGAACTATGGAATGATATATCTTATTAATTCCCAATTAGTAATAAATTAAGTAAATTATTAGTAATCAATTGTTTGATAGGATTGAACAACAGAATTGTATGTGAATCTATTTATTGGATTAGCTAAGATATGGTAAACAAACAAACAAAACCTATTACAGGGAAAAATAGATAAGGGTGGGGGGTAGGTGGGTTGGAAGGGGATAAAGGGGAGCTGATGCCAAGGAGTTCAGGAAGAAAGAAAACGACCCTTTCACAGGAGTCCCCCAATGCATAACAGTAGCCAAATAACTGTTAGGAAGTAGCAATTGTACAATACTGCTTGATGTGATTGAACTATGGAATGTTATGATATCTGTGAGAGTATGCAATAAAATGATTAAATTAAAATAAATAAAATTTTAAAATCACATCGATTATCCCCTAAAGGAATAGTAAAGTCTGTGTAATAGCTGGACTCAGGTAAGACCAGTCAGGAAGGTCTCAAACAGAATGTTCATCTTAGTAGCCTGGCTATCAATCCATAGGAAATGTTTGAGAGTAGTATACTGAGAACAGAGAAAGGAAGATTGAAAAGTCAGCATATACAACTAGTGATGAGGCTAGAGGATCTATTGCCTGCCTGTATTTCCTCCCAACCCCACCCCATCCCTGAATTCTTTAGGGTTTGATCTTCACAAAACCTTCAAACATAAAATTCTAATTGTGAAACAAAAGTCCAAGAAGTCTGAAGGTTGACAAGGACTCTAGCTGTAATTGAAGTCACTTTATCAAATGCTTGCTGAAGATGGGCACAATCTAGTTAAAGCCACACCTTGTAGATGTAGTGGATTTGGCTCCAGACCAACACAATACAGGAATATCATAATACTGAGCGTTTCACAAATTTGGGGTTCCCAGTACATTACAAGTTATATTTATACACATATGAAAATGTTTAAAATACTGTGAGAATTACCAAACGTGGCACAGAGACAAAGTGAGTACAAGTTGTTGACAAAATGGTGACAACAGGCTTGCTTGTTGCAGAGTTGTCACAAACCTTAAATTTGTTAAAACAAATGAACAACAAAAAAGCCCAACTACCTGCAAACCAGAATAAATGGAAGTGCTGTATAACAAGGTGTGCAGTGTGCCGCGCAAAAGTCTCACGTGAGATTTCTGCTCTATTTGCTGGTTACACGTAGGTGCTGTTCTGTGTCATGGGAGAAATGGAGGAAGACTGGATTGATGTGTTTTTACAATCTTCTTAATTTATCTATGAAATTGTATTTCCTGCCTTTCGAATCTCATTGATTTGTGCATTCTGCCAGGACATGCATAATGAGTATTGCTAGGAGTACAAGGATTGTAAGGGTTCAAGGGGAAAGGCAATTAAGGATTATTATTATAGCTCAGTAAGCAACGAGTAGAAGTTTTGTGGTTCAGTGGTTAAGGTACTTGGCTGCTAACCAGAAGGTTAGTGGTTTGAACCTACTAGTTACTTCACAGGAGAATATTTATTTACAGTCTCAGAAACCCCATGGAGCAGTTCTCTGCCCTACGGGGTCTGTAAGCGTTGAAATAAACTTGATAGCATGAGACTTTTGGATTCGTGTGTGATGAAACCTAGAGAAGGACACAACAAAGTGACTTGCCCCAAATCAGAATGCTGCTGCCATAATTGCTTTACAATGAGGGAGCATGTAGCTAAGCCACGTGACTGGATTTCAGTCCGTGGAAATCTTCATTTAAGGTGGCAGGTGCCATTTCACTGTGTAAGGCATCAGGTCATCTAGAATACTGCCAGGTGTGTGGCTTCACTGTATTCAGATTTCCGTTTATAGTAGCCTTAGGGAATGAAGTAAGCCTGCAGCAGTTGTCTACCTGCAGCGCTTCTCAACCTGGGGTCACCGGCCCCTTTGGGGGTTGAAAGATCCTTTCACAGGAGTCACCCAATGCATAACAGTAGCCAAATAACTGTTATGAAGTAGCAACAAAAATGATTTTATGGTTGGGGGTGGTCGCCACAACATGAGGAACTGCATTAAAGGGTCACGGAACTAGGGAGTCGAGAACCACTGCTTTAAAGGCTCTTTCCTGATAGCGACTCCTGGACTCCACTGAGCTATCAGTGAAATGAGAGTTACAACAAGTAGGTTGATCATATTGACATCAGAGAAGCAACATGGACACGGTAGAGTAATTCAACAATTTAAAATAGCAGTTTTGCCCCCTTTTATTATAAAATGGTTGATTATGCCACTGGAATAACATCTCTATTATCATCATAGATTTGCCTGATCTCAAATATTATCTACAAATTATAATCGGGGCTATCTAGGAAGACAATGTTAGTAAATACAATGCCTATCACTATTCAGAGCTCTTCATGGGCACTGGCAGTTTTTGGTGCTTTTTTACAAACCAATTTAGTTTTTCCTCTAACTTCTGATAACCACATAAAACCCTGCTACATGGAGGTGGCTCAGGAGGCCCCCCCATAGGGAGCACTGAGTGAGACACAGATCTCCCATTATGTCCCAGGTGTTAACCCTCAGAACACCTAGACACCTAAAAGCAAGGTAAAGATTAGAACAACTTCGTCATGACTCTAGACTTTCTAACGGGGCTTGTTGAAAACTGAGAGCAGTGGTTTGAATTCGATGCTAAGAAGAGGCCTCCAGGAGAACAGGACACAGAGAGGTCTGACCTGTGCATGGGCCCAGCAAGGAGATTAGGAACTGGGGATGAGTGGGAGCTGCCTGGTGACCAGGGTATCTCATGAAAATGTTCATTTGAAAACAAATAACGCCTGAATCTGTCTGTTGCTTTGCTGCTTTTCCACCCCAGAAATGAAATCAGATTCCTTCTCCTAGCTTCGTCCCATGACTGGTAATCAAATTACTGAGTGAGACATGATTTCAAATAGAAGGCCGTGCCTCAGAGTGCCCAGTATCCATTAGCCACCAAGTGATATTGCCCGAATAAACCCAAGTAGGCATATGATATTACACGGTAAATGCATTTGGAGGACTTTTATTGTCATTGTAACAGTGAATGTGCCAGCATCATCTCTTTCAGCTCTGGGTAAACTAAGCTAGGTATTGAGAGAGTGATTCTTTCAAGCCCAGTTAAGGTTACATTTAAAGCACTTGTGCAGATGGTAAAGGAGTCCTGGTGGCATAGTGGCATTGGGCAGCTACCTGCATGGTCAGCAGTTCAAAACGACCCGATGAAACTCTCTACACCAGTGGTTCTCAACCTTCCTAATGCTGTGAACCCCCAGCCATAAAGTTATTTTCGTTGCTACTTCATAACTGTAATTTTGCTACTGTTATGAATTGTCATGTAAGTATCTGATATGTAGTATATATTTTCATTGTTACAAATTGAACATAATTAAAGCATAGTGATTAATCACAAAATAATATGCAATTCTATATTGTGAAATATTTATTTCTAATTACAAATGTATGAAATTTTGGCTTGAAGCATGGTGTAGCAGTCTTCACTCCGGGTACTCATATGTGGGTGTAGCTGCATATGGGTGGTCCCGCCTGGAGATGGATAGAGGAGTGGTGTCTTGGTTCCTAAGACCATTGGAAACATGTGTTTTCCACTGGTCGTAGGCGACCCTTGTGAAAGGGTTGTTCCACCCTGAAAGGGGTCGCGACCCACAGGTTGAGAACTTCTATACTATAAAGAGTTGCAGTCTGGGAAATCTGCAGGGGCAATTCTACCCTGTCCTACTGGGTCACTCTGAGATGGAATTGACTCAATGACAGAGATATTGGTTTTGTTCTTGTTTTTTTGAAGATGGTGAAAGAAGCGATGGTGGTGCAGTGGATTAAGCACTGAATCACAAACAGAAAGTTGGTGGTTCAACCCCACCAGATACTCCATGGGAGAAAGATGAGGCAGTCTTTTTCCATAAAGACTTATAGCCACAGAAACACAATGGCGCAGTTTAACTCTGTTCTGTTTGGTCACTCTGAATCAAAATTGACTCAAGGATGTTGAGTTTGGTTTTCTGTTAATTTTTATTTATTTATCATTTTATTGGGGACTCGTACAACCCTTATTTAAATCCATTGTGTCAAACACATTTTTACATTTGTTTCCATCATCATTCTAAAAACAGTTGCTTTCTACTTGAGCCCTTGGTATCATCTGCTCATTTTCCCTCTCTCTCCCCACTCCCCCTCCCTCATGAACCCTTGATAATTTATAAATTATTTTTTGTCATAGCTTACACTGTCTGACCTCTCCCTTCACCCACTTTTCTGTTGTCCATCCCCCAGGGAGGAGGTTATATGTAGATCCTTGTAACCGGTTTCCTCTTTCCACCCCACCCTCCCTTCACCCTCCCAGTATTGCCACTCTCACCACTGGTCCTGAAGGGACCATTGTCCTGGATTCCCTGTGTTTCCATTTCCTATCTGTTCCAGTGTACATCCTCTGGTCTAGCCAGATTTATAAGGTAGAATTAGGATCATGATAGTGGGGGTGAGGGCGAGGAAGCATTTAGGAACTAGAGGAAAGTTGTATGTTTCATCGTTACTACACTGCACCATGACTGGCTGGTCTCCTCCCTGTGACCCTTCTGTAAGGGGATGTCCAGTGGCTTACACATGGGTCTTGGGTACCCAATCTGAATTCCCCCTCATTCACAATGATTTGATTTTTTTAATCTTTGATGCCTGATACCTGATCGCTTGGACACCTTGTGATCACACAGACTGATGTGCTTCTTCCATGTGGGTTTTGTTGCTTCTGAGCTAGATGGCCATTTGTTTACTTTCAAACCTTTAAAACCCCAGGCCCTATATCTTTTGATAGCCAGGCACCATCTGTTTTCTTCACCACTTTTGATTATCCACCCATTAGTCTTCAGCGATCCTGTGGGGAAAGTGAGCACACATGGTATGATTTTTTTTCTTCTTTCATGTCTGATACCTGATCCCTTTGCACCTTGCGGTCACACAGGCTGCTGTGCTTCTTCCACATGGGCTTTGTTGCTTCTGAGCTAGATGGCCGCTTGTTTACCTTCAAGTCTTTAAGATGCTAGATGCTATATCTTTTGATAGCTAAGCTCCATCAGCTTTCTTCACATTTGTTCATGCACCCGCTTTGTCTTCAGCGACTGTGTTGGGAAAGTGAGCATTATGGAATGCGAGTTTAATAGAACAAAGTATACTTGCATTGAGGGAGTACTTGAGTGGAGGCCCTATGTCTTTCTGCTGCCTTAATACTAAACCTATACATATATGCACATAGATCTATTTCCCTGTCCTCATATATAAATATATTTACACATGTACATGCCTGTATTTAGACTTCTATAAATGCCCTTTGCCTCCTAGCTCTTTCCTCTGTTTCCTTTGACTTTCCTCTTGTCCCACTATCATGCTCAGCCTTCTTTGGGTTTCAGTAATTCCTCAGGGTTACATTACTCTTGATCACGCCTTACCAGGCCTCCTACACCCTCCTCACCACCGTTTGTTGTTCCCTTGTCCCTGGGTTTGTTAACACCACTTCCTTCCCCCCCCACTTCCCCCTCTCCCATGTTCCCCTGAAACTTTGGGTCCCGTGGTTTTCTCCTCCAGCTTGTTCATCCAGCCTATCTTATTTAGACAGACCTGTGGAGATAATAACACGCACAAAAATAAGACAGAGGAAAGCAAAGCAACAAAAGAAAACAACAATAACAACAAAAAAACCAATGACAAGGGAAAAAAAGAAAGAAATAAAAGCCTGTAGTTAGTTCAAGGACTGTTTGTTGGCCTTTAGGAGTATTTTCCGGTCAAGTCTAATGGAATGCCATGTCCTGGCCTCAAAGTTTATTTTTGGTATTCCCTGGGGACTTCGTTAATCTGTTCCCCTTGCTGTTCTGTTGCACGCCCTTAGTGGTTTGCCTCGGTGTCAGATTGAGCACAATTCCCACACTGTGCCTCCAGTGTTGTCCCCTATAGGGCTATGGGTGAGGGATGTCGAGTCTCATAGTGGGGCCGGCCATATGGTCTTCTCAGTGGATTTGGCTGCTCTGAGTGGGGATATTGTCCTCAGGGCTTGGTGGGCCAGGATGTGTTCCACTCTCTCTTCCTCCCCCTTCATTTGCTCCCGTGTGTTCTGATCAGACATGTCCCTCTCCCTGAGCTGCAGCTTCAGTGCTGTCCTCTGAAATAAATTCTTCTGCGGGAAGGGGTTAATTTTTATTTTATAGAAATAACAAATGATATTTCCTAGTTTGGGGAAGGCGAACTACTACAGATTTTTATATGTTAATATCGTAGTTTTTTTTTTTTTTAACTTATTTTGGTACTGATCTGTCCTTGGCCAGCCCTGGTGGCACAGTGGTTTCCCATTGGGCTGCTAACTTAAAGGGCAGCCATTCAAAACCACCAGCTGCTCTGTAGGAGAAAGAGAAGATTTTCTAATCCATAAAGAGTTAGTGTTGGAAACTCAGAAGGGCAGTTCTGCCTTGTTCTATAGGTTTGCTGTGGCATTGACGCCCACTTGATGACAGTGAATCTTGTTGAGTTTGAACCAACACTGAACTGTGTTGTTGTTTTTTTTTCATTTTGTTTTCTTTTAAATCATTTTATTGGGGGCTCTTACAATTCTTATTACAATCCATACACCAATTGTATCAGACGTATTTGTACATATGTTGCTATCGCTCTTTTCTAGACATTTACTTTCTACTGAGCACTTGGTATAAATTCTTTTTTTTCCCTCCTAACCCCTTATGGCCCCTTGACAGATTATAAATTATTATTTTCGAATCTCATACAGACTGCTGTCTACCTTCCCCCATGGTTTCTGTTGTTCTTCCTCCTGGCGGGGTGTGTGTGGTTAGGTGTCCCTTCCCCTACCCTTTTGGTATCACTATTCCAATTCCTGTACCTGGATTCCTTGTGTCGTGAGCTTTATCTCTTACCTATACCTGTGTACATGCTCCAATCCAATCCAGAGTGAGATGCAGTATTAGGGTCATGGCAGTGGGGGGTGAGGAAGCCTCAAGGAACCAGAGGAATATTATGTGATCCATCAGTGCTCTACTGCACCCTGGTTGACTCATCCCTTCCCTGTGACCCCACTGTGGGGGGATGTTCCATTGTCTCTGCTCTGATCCCCCTTGTTCTCAACATATTTTTGTTTGTTTGTTATAAATCTTCTAATGCCTGTTAGTCAGTCCTGTTGACACCTCATGATCACACAGACTGGTGTGCTTCTTCCAAGTGGGCTTTGTGCTTCACGACTGGATGTTTAACTTCAAGCCTTTAAGACCCCAGATACTATCTCTTTTAATAGCTGGACACCATCTGTTTTCTTCACCACATTTGCTTATGCACCCATTTTGTCTTCAGCATTTGTACCAGGGTAGGGGTGGTGGTAAACATTACAAAAATGCCAGTTTGTTAGAACAAAGTGTTCTTGTATTGAGAGTGGGTATGATCTGAGGCCCATAGTTCATCCACAGCCTCAGTGTATTGTGTACTGTTGGTAATACTATTTTTATCTCATTCCTGACTGTAGAGTAAATGTTTCTAAAATTATATAAATATGGTTCCTACTATAGGTTTTTAATATTTTATTAAAGTAAGGGAATTCCCTTTCATTTTAGTGTTATTATTAGCTTCTTATATATGGTTGTTAACTTTATTAAATTCTTTATCTGAGTTGGCGTGTTAAGCTGGTTTGCTAAAGATACAAATCTGACACTCATATATGTATAAGAAAGAACTTTATATCAAGAAGTAATTGTATATCAAGAAAATATCTTAGCCCAGTTCAATTCAAGTCCACAAGTCCCTCTTCAAACTCAACGCAGGCACATGCAATGATAAGAATTCAGGAAGATCTCAGGCTGGTGGGTTCAGAGTTATGTGGATCCAATGTCAATGGACCCATGGCAGGCTCTCAGCAACTCTCAGGGTTAGCAGCAGAGAGAAAGAGTATCGCGGGTCCTCCTTATAAGAAGGCTATGCCCCCAAGGAGACAGCATCAGGCTGTAACCTGACTGACAGTTCTGACCGTCAGTTCACCCGTGTCTACCGACCTACCACAGTTCATCATAGCAGTTTCTTCCTTTAGATCCTGACCTCTTAGTACGATCGCGCTTGGTCTTGATGAGTTATTGCTGTTACTGTTGTTGTTATTATTATATTTAGCATGTTGGGGTCAGTTAAGTCACACGTTGTTAAGGAATTTTGCATTAGTGTTCATAAGCAGAATTGGCCCATAATTTCTTTCCCTTCCCTTATCCTTATCTGGCTTGGAATGAATTGAGTAGCTTTCCTACGAAGGATGAGTTTACTGTGTAACATACCTGTAAAATGTCCTAAACTTAACCACTGTTAGACTTTGAAAAAATAATTTATTGTATTTCAAATATCTAATTGAATTTCCTTAGTGTCTATTGGTCTATCCAGGGCTCTTTTTCTTCTTGAACAATTTCAAAGCCTTATATTTTTCCAGAATATGTTTTTGTTTTGTAATTCATGTTATTCTTTCATTATTAAAGAAAAATCTTAATCTCTTGGTGGTGGTGACATTGATTTTAACTCGGTATAGTGTTCACAATTTCCTTTTTCCTTTCTACATAAGCCTTTTCATTTTTAGTATGTTCTTCATGATATTCTCCTTAATATGTTTACTTCAGTTACTGAGAAAGAACTATTAAAATATATTCCTATAAATTTGGATTCTTCCATTGTCTTTTAAAAATCTCAACATAGCAGTATCATATTTTGGTTTAATTTACATTCTCTTGGTAAAATTGAGCACCATTAATGTACTTTTGTCTGTTTGTGTATTCTTAATATAAAATGCTTTTTACAGCACTTGTAGAAAGGGCATTGAGTTGGTATCTGACCTCCTTTGACTTCACACGGGACAAGAGAGTCAAACTCAATATCAGCCCAAGACTGATTCCCGTGATGTCAACATACCTCCACCCTTGCTTACCAATTCTGACACCAACTATCTGCCCCCACAGTACTCTATAATTCTGAGTTGGGTAGATAATTTATTGTAATCACAGATAACTCACAATTGGGGGCTTCATTAGGGATGTTGACAGCACCAGAAAGGCTCAAGACACAAGTCTTCCAGTCTTGTCAGCCTCTTCTCTACCATGTGTTTAAGCAGACCACTTTTCAGCCCGTAGTCTGACTATGCCCTGTTTGGGCAATGTTACAAAGCTCTTTTAGCACCATTGATAAATGCCCAAAGGGCACTCCACTCTATTGTAAGTATCTAGCAGCACTTTACTCCAAAAACAAGCCTCCTGATCAAAGATACCCAACTTTACTTGCTCTGTGGGCTAGAAAGCCCACTACTCTGCCTTATGCTCCGGCCTTCAGTTCTGCTGCTATCAATCTTTTGGGGCCACAGCTTTCTTTCCCTGAATCAAGGAGGTTCAATTAATAGGGCCCCTAGGGTCCAAAGAACATGCTCCACTCCTGCCTTGTCTTTCTTGATAGTAATGAAACCCTCTCTCCCACTGCTGAGATGGCGCTTTTTTCATCCAGCCAGATGGCAAATTGTCCAGTCCTCAAATTAGCCTGCCAAGCTCTTAGAATCACAATTAGCTCTGTTAATAATCACAACTGTGTCATGTAACGTGTTGGCATCATCATCCTTCACCTTCTTTTACTCAAACCTATCAGGAAAATGTCTGTTGGTGGGAGTCACAAAGACTGTGGCTAAAAGAACTATATCTGATAAGGAAGAAAACTAAAACTGATAGAAAATTTCAACACTTGAACATAAAGGCAATCCAATTTAAAAAGAGAGACTAATGGATAAACAAACTGGTATAAACACAATGGAATATTCCCAATATTTTTTTAAAATGATGAATCATGAAACACCTTCATAACATGGATAAGCCTGGGGAATATTATGCCGAGAGAAATAAGTCACTCACAAAAGGACAGGTATTATATGAGATCACTATTCTAAAAAGGCAAGAAAAGGCACACTCAGCAAACTTCTTTGATGGATAATGGAGATAGAAGAGGGAGGGAAAGAAAAATCACTGACTAGAGTAGACATGTGTTAACTTAGGTGAAGGGAAAGGTAAGAGGTGGTCAGCATACCGTCAACAAGGAAAGAAACACTGGGATCTCACAGTAAAGACAGCATGATAAATATGGTTATATCCCTAATCTTTCAATCTTAGTTATAACAGTAATATGTGAATGGATACATAGCTGGATGTATACATTGAACTAGAGTGGGATGGTGAATGAGAGGATATATAGATTTGGTAGAAGATATTTCTACATATATATTTGTATGTGCTCCAAATATATTTTCATGCATATAGTAGAGCACACAGGGGCAAAATAAAGCAAACTTCTTAGTAATAACCAAGCATCTTTAGGGACTGAGCCACTGGGCTTGGGAACATCAAGGCCGATGAACATAACATGGTGCACAGAGACAGTATCCTGCATTCTACTATAGTGAGTTGTGACTTGGGTCTTAAAAGTTTGCAAGTGGCCACCTGAGACTACAATTGCTCTTTCCCTGTCTGGAGCAAGTAAAAGTGAAGAAAATCAATGGTGCATACAACCAAAGCCCAAAGGGTAAATTAGTTTAAGGCCAAAAGGACTAACTAGATGATGCCTGGCTATCTTGATCCACCTGTCTGGGTAGGCTCACAATTGGAGGTCCTGAGCAAAGTGGGAGAAAAAACATAAAATTCAGACTCTTCAAAAAGACCATATGTACTTGTTTGATACAGACTAGTGGAATACCCAAAACCATGACCTCTAGACATTCTTTAAGCCTGGAATTGAACCCCAACCCCGGAAACTCCTTTCAGCCAAACAACAGCCAGGCCTATTGTGTGAACAGCACCACACTGAGAATCGAAACAATTGATCACGGGTGACCCACAGTGCAGCATTTGCTCAGAAACAGTGGTCAGCCGCCAGGAAGGGGCAGTATAGAAGGATGACTAGAAGTAGGGACTGAGGGAGAAAGAGTGATGTCACATTCAGGGAAGGACAACTAACGTCAGAAAGCAAACTGTGAATAAATAGCTGAAGGAAAAACTAACTTACTCTGTGAACTTTCACCCAGACCACAAGAAGATCAACAAAACAGAAAGACCTTCCTTACCTTATGTGATTGTTGGGCAAATGAAATGAGGCAGTACATATAGAGTTGGTGGTACGCTCTCAATAGTATTGATGTTACGTAATTACAAGTTGCTTTTTATCTTTAGAAATTTGGGAACATTTTGTGGTTATGTGTGGTTTATTATAAAATTATAATTCTATACTATATGAATTATTGAAAATTATTTTTTAATCTTCTAAACAAAATTAACTATTTCCTCCAGAAAACTTTGTAATAGTTATCTACGACCCTCCAAAACATTCATGGAAAGCAAATGTTGCTAAATTTATGAGCACTTCTACTAAAAAATATTCAAATTCATCACAAGTAAGATATGATTGTTTAATTTCTTTTATTTTTGTCTGTCTCAGGGTTTTCCTTTTAAAGTGTCATGTGCCTTTAAAAATATGCCATTGAGAACTAATGAATGAATATTAACTGAAGTTCATTTGGGAAAGTACTGCTGCAGAAGTCTACAATGAACTGAATCCTACTTGATGGTCTTAGCGTCCAAGCAAAGAAGTGGATTCAAATAGAAAGGTAACTCCGTGCTTGTTACTTAACTGTTGGTCTGCTACTGGACATAAAACACCCAAGGAATTTCTTTTTTTTAACATTGTCATGTCCTTTGTAATGAAAGAAATGTCTTGAAGCTACCTGCAAATGAGTGAGAACTTATTTGAGCTGCAATTTATGCGTTCCAATCTCCTGTGGAATTTAGATTGGCCACTGAATGGATTAATAAAATGGGATGGCTTTGTATCAGCTCTTATCCAAAGAGAGAATTACAGTTTGTTGAACCATTAAAATGAAAAACCACTCTGAACAGATACTTTTAAAGCAGTTAAGCAAAGACTGCAACCTAGTGGTCAGTTTGTTATTGAGAGGGAAATAAAACACACCAAAACCTCGTTCATTTTAGATCATTGATAAAGTGCTGCTTTTGAATTCAAAGTGAGATTGAGTAATGCAAGAGAAGTGTTTTTAGGGCTTTCTTATGAAAACTGGTCTTCAGGATGGGCTACAAATGGGACAGGATGGCTGAACCCAGATCCTGGAAGTTGTCATTTTACATAGCATTTTTCACTTTATCCGAAGCTTCATTTCTATCAGTTGCTTCGTCTCTTTAGAAATAAAGTAAGACCTTGACAAGATCACCGTAGCTTCTTACACTAATGTATTTACTCAGTTCCATTTTAGTGCTGACTTTTACTTCCTTTGCTTTTTGTGATTCAGAGTTTTTAAATTTTGTGCTTCACATCATACTAAAAGCAAACCCAATCCATTGCTATTGAGTCAGTTCTGATTCACAGTGACCCGGATGTTTCAGAGTACAGCTGAGCCCTACAGGATTGTCTGGGTAGGAATATTTATGGAAGCAGATCACCAGATCTCTTTTCCATAGCTACTAGTTGGGCTCAAACTGCCATTTTTGAATCCAAGTAAATTTGTCATTAACACAATTTTAAATATCATAATAATTAATCTTTAACTTGAAATTTGCTCAAGAATAATATTCAGCTATTTTCATTTTGATAGAACTTTTATTCACATAAACTGCTTATTTCTACTTATTCAAATTACTCTAACATATCAATATGGAAAAATATAGTGACATGCGAATACATAAACTGTTCTTAAGATGAATACTCTTCTGTATCAGATGATACCCAGCTATCAGAAAGAGCAATTAGTTCTTAGGACATGCCTTTATTCGATACTTGCCATTATGAAGAGATCACTGAAGATATCGGTGTTACAGTAATGTGTTGTGAAGAAGCCAGATGGTGAGCAGGTATCAGAAAGAATAGCATCTGAGGTCTTAAAGGTTTGCCTTACAACAAGCAGTCATCTAAGGGAGAAGCACAATAGCCTGTATGATCTAAGAATTATAAATAATAAACTCCAAATTTGGAGTTTAAATTCTGAACACCCTGTTCACAGAAGTTTATGGAAGACCGTGGAAACCCAAAATCCATTGGCAGGGTCCCCATGAGGATTAAGCCTCCAGCGAGACCCAAGGAGCAGTTCTATTTGCCCTAGCTCACTCTGAGTCAGGAGCACTAGATGGCAGTGAGTTCAAGTTTTTGAATTTATATGACACCAAATGGTCGACATTTACCCTAAAGCAAAGATGAGAAGCTCAATGAGGCACCCATACTGGGAACAATGAGAATGTTGACAAAACGTAGAATTAAATAATGCGACTAAACAATATGTAGAGTAATTGCTAAATGGGAACCTAATGCGCTATATAAACTTTCACCAAAAACATAATAAAGTACTAAAAAATCATTTAAAAATTAATTTGTAAGGAGCTGATATCAAGGGCTCAAGTAGAAAGAAAATGCTTGAAAATGATTATGGCAACATAGGTACAAATGTGCTTGACACAATGGATATATATATGTATGGATTGTGATAAGAGATGTAAGTGCCCCCAATAAAATGATTTTTAATTAGTTTGATTTAACCAATGTCCTTTAATTTTTTTTGTTGTTGTCAAATCATCCTGGTTTCTTAACACTCAGAATTTTTGGTGGCCTATATTAATTGCTCGTTCATGTAATAGAATTTTAACAGCGAAACTTTGCCTGTGACTTTTATCTTTGTTTACTTTTTCCAAATCTTTTTTTCTTCAAATTCTTTTATTGGGGGCTCTTACATCTTTTATCACAATCCATGCATTCATCCAGTGTGTCCAGCACATTTGCACATGTGCTGTCATCATCGTTTTCAAAGAATTCTCTTCCCACTTGAGCCCCTGATATCAGCTCCTCATTTTTCCCACTCCATCCCCTGCCCACCCTCCCTCACGAACCCTTGATAAGTTATAGATTGTTATTTCCATACCAAATCTGTTTTCCTTGGTAAAACATGGCATTTGGGCGTGGAGCTACCATTGTGTCAGAGAAAGCTAACAGTGATACCTTTTAAATTCTCTCCGCACTATAGGTCTTCTGCATGTCATTCAAGTGCCAGAGAAGTTGTTCTTGTTTGTTCTAGAAAATGTCTTCATCCTTTAACATGTAAGTACTTCTAAGCTTTGTAGTATGTGAATCCACAGGCGTGTCAAATGCAGATAGCTCAGGACTCCAAGACTCACTGCAGTCAGTTGGCTGCAGGAAGCACAGGCCTGTGAGTGCAATCTGGCCCTCTGCATAATTCAGGGGACTCTTTGTCTCCAGTGTCGCCCTAATGAAACTGCTTTGGATGCTCTTGTGCTTTTTAAAACAGCTTTCTGCAAAGTAGACATTTGAATTTGATCTAAATGGTTTGAGCCAAGAAAGGGAGCACTCTGATTTCAATCAATACTAGATCAGCAAATTATCTGAGAAAGCTTTCTCTGTACGTCACTGCTGTATTTATGAAGATCAGTGTGGGGTGATTTGGGGGAAGCATCACACAGAGATCATGGCACTTAGAAGCAACTTTTACTAAAGTAAACCTCCACAGGACAGAATGTCTTTGGATAAACACGTAAGTGTAATACTGAGGGAAGGAGCTCTGGTGGAATAGTGGCTATGCAGTAGGCTGCAAAACCCAAGGTAAGCAGTTTGAAACCACCCACCCGCTCCATGGGAGAAAGCTGAGGCATTCTACAACTGTGAAGAGTGATAGTCTCAAAAGCCCACAGGGGCAAGTCTGCCCTGCCCTACAGGGTCACTGTGAGTTGGAATCAACTCAATGGCACTGAGTTAGTGAGTGATAAAACTGAGGGGAAAAAATCTCACTCACCCTTCTTGACCCACATTGAATTTGATTTTGGAAGGAGAAATCAAATTAATGGAATAGCATAACAGATCTTAGAACTATGCATTTTCAACAGATTACTTACTTAAATCAATGAAAAGAAAGGACCCTAAAAAACTTTTTTAAAAAAATACTAATATTGACCCATTAGTCTAGGTGTTATATATTGGAAAAAATGTACATCATTATATAGGGATCATTATATAGTTAACGTTTTGGAACAGGAAATTAGATTGTATCCATGTGCATAATGCAACAGTGAGAAATAGGTTGATCCTTGATCTATGCCTTGATTCTCACATATGAGAAAAACACAGGAGGTTTATTTTTCAGGTTTCAAAGTGATATTTTATGTGACATCCGAAATGTATCTGAGAGATATGCTCGGAGGCTGCTCGATGAGATGCCCTTCTCTACAGGAGGACGTCTTAAGCTGTCTTTAGTTCGCCTCAGTTCTCCGAACCGGGTACGTAGTTGGTCAAGAAGCACACGTTAAACTACAGCAGTAGGGCTTGGGGTAAGGAAGATAAAGCAATGCAGTTTGGTTCACAAAACTCCAAATTTAGGAATGGGAAGAAGTTGAGAGAAAAAGACGTGGGTGTTTTTTACTAAAATGACAGCTATGAAGAGACTTTTCCTTTTTCCTTACTTTATAAGTTGAAATAGACTTGATGGTGGGAGTGAGAGTACTCAGTCTTCACAAATTTCTGATGTATGTAGCCAAGGATACATATGCAGGCTTGCTGGCAGCCTGCTGCCCACGTTCCTTGGCATGTCTCAGTGCAGCTTCTTTTGCCTACCTAAGTCCCTAAAGAGGGATATACTGCCAACACCAACTATACAAGGTAAGGTCTGCTCAGATCTGAGAAGATTACATTTGCCTGTACTATTTAATTCTAGGGGCACCTATTACTATTACTACATATTACTAGGGACACATATTACATTTACTTTAAAATTATATATATAATATCTGCCAACTCATCCTGAGGAGCCAACAGAAAATCCTGTTTCCCCCACTTTGTCTTTCCCCCTCCAACTCCACATCCTCAAATCACTGCCCAGAGCAATGTTCCCAGGAGCCGAACTGTTGATGTTAGGGACCATTGAAGTTTGTCCCAGCTCACAGCAACCCTACGTGGAACAGAAATAAATGCTGCTGGGTCCTATGCCCTCCTAGCCACCATGACTTTGTGCAAGCCCATTGTTGCAGCCACTGTTAATCCTCTCATAGAAGGTCTTCCTCTTTTCCACAATTCCTTCACTGTGCCAAGCATGATGTTTGTGTACATTTAAATAATTGTATTAACTGATATTCCTTATAGGCATATAGCTATTATCCTATCACATAAAGCATTGTCCCTCTTCTTGCTAGATCTTGAAATTTGTTTGTTTTTTGATGATGAATGTGACGTGATTCCTCTTGAATATCTCATTCCTGGCATAGTAAACCATAGGATTGTCCAATTCAGAATAGCTAATACCAATCCACTTCTATTCATTAATGCCTCAGATATTGATCTTTACTCATTCCATTTCATTTTGATGACTTCCAATTTTCCCATATTCATACTTCATAAATTCTACCTTGTAATTTATTAATATTTACAACTATTCTCCTTTTGATTCATGCCCCATCCATAAATGATGGCCCTAAAAACTTTGCTTCATCCACACCATGAGGTTGGCTGGACTTTCCCCATCATGTTTGAGTACCTTCCAAACAGGGGGACTCAGCTTTGGGCATGATATCAGGTAATGCTTAGCTGCTATTCATAGAGTTTTCATGAGTCAATCCCATAGAATTGGGTTTCATTTCCTTCTATTTAGTTTGCTCTTAGTCTGGAAGCTTTTCTGAAACCTATGCACCTGAATGGCCCTACTGGTATTTGAAATTCTGGTGGGATAATGTCCAGGGTCGCAGAAACTTGCAGGCTAGCACAGAATGAAAATATTGCAGATGACTGGGGTATAGAGAACAAAATGAGCTTATGGGTGATAAACTTGGATGAACTCAGTATTTGTGTAGGTTTAGAAAAGTGGTAATTCTTAGCAATTCTTCCAGAAACCAAAATGTAGTTCTTCCAGAGCCACAAAGTAAAAATATAAATAAAAGAAAGGCTCTGACACTTTCATCACCCCTTAAGAGCTACAGTGATATTCAACATAGTATGTGAACATCAGAGGCAAACCATATCAAGGAAATGGTCCTTGTGCCCATATTGTTGCTTTTATTGGTTGCACTGGACAAGGACTGTTATTGGCCCTGTTGGGCCGAGTAGAACTGCTCTAATAGGACTTTGTAGGCTGTAATATTTATGGGAGCAGATTGCCAGGCCTTTCTACCAAGGAGCCACTAAGTGGGCTTGAAATGTTAATTTTCAGTTAGCCGCTGAGTACTTAACTCTGGCATGACCATCAAGTTAGGATTTTTTTATAAACTTGTATAAATATAATTTTTGTTTGTTACTTCTCTATTTCTTCCTTCCTTTGTCATTTCACCAACAAACCAAGATAGACCAAGTCTTGAACAATATTTCTAAAGCACAGTACACATACTGCTGATGGTACATTAATGCTTTGTTTTTATAGCTCATGATTTTTAAATGGCTTGGAATCAATAGTGTGAAACACATCAACCTATGATTTTACAAATATCAAATGTAAATATTTACTTGAACTAAAGTGAGTCATTTTCAATAAAATATTATGGAAGTTATTATAGTAGGGATGTAGGGAGTATGTGAAGGTGGCATTCAATTTAAATGAGAAAACATTGTTTCACGTTAGAAAGAAAGATAACACTGTTTCTTTAAATGAAATGAAGTATTGTGTGTTTTTCTTTTAGTGGTACTATTATAGCTCTAGGGAAGGAACTGGAATATCAGTTTAGAGAACATTCGTTAGAGCTTCCAGTCCTTATCAAGTGAGACTGGTAGAAAACCAAAACCCACTGCCACGGAGCCAGCCCAACTCAGAGCATGGCTCCAGGGTGGAGGAGAACTGCTCCCCTCAGCTTTCCAAGGTTATAAATCTAAGGGATCTAAAACTGCTTAGAATGTATTCAGAGTATTTCATAGAGAAAGCGGACATGGTAGCATACGAGTTGGCTTGACTAAAGATGCTTTAATCAGGAGTTTCTACTCAGTTCCTCTGTGGTCCCCATACATGGCGAGTGCTGCAATGCCTGCGCTGTGGGAAGCAAACAGTCTCAAGCGACCCATTTAAGTTAGAGCAATTTAAAGGTACAACTAATACATTGTTATGGTTTGTGGAAAGCCTTTAATGATTGCTTTATAAATGCATTACTTTTCCTTCCATACAAATTTGCACCTTAGATTTAGGGTTGTTCTTGCTTGCTTGTGTGTGTTCATGGAATATATCTGTTAAAAAAAACCACAGCCATCGACAAACCTTCAACATGGACATAGATAAATGAGAGAGTTCAATTTCTTAATAATATCACCACCTCAAGATGACATACCAAATTTAAGAGGTAACTGTCTCCTCTGCTTGAGCCCATTGTTTCAGCCAGTGTCAACCCATCACATTGAAGGCTGTGTTAGTCCAGATGGACATTAACATATTTCCAGGGACATTAATATATTTATAAGAAAGAGCTTTATATCAAAGAGCAATTGTATATTGAAAAAAATTTCAGTCCAGTCCAGATCAAGTCCATAAATCCTGTATTAGCACATATGTTCAATATCAGTCCATAAATTCCTCTTTAGACACACAGCACATGCAATGATACCGAATGCAGCAAGGTCACAGGCTGTTAGGTGAAAGGTCTTATGGATCCAATAGCAGTGGAAGACGCTCCAGGGCTCTGACTGCCATCAGCATGACTCTATGTGGCTTGTTATCAGGAATGTGAAGTAGAGAGAGTGTGCTTGTGTCCAGCTTCCAGGGAGGAAGAGATGAAGTGCCCAGAATCCTCATGAGAAGGCCATGCCCACCAGAGGGTATCAGGCCGTGACCTGATTGACAGACTACACTCCACCCCTTCATTCTTAATATCTTCAAATTAACATGAGCTTATGTAACTACCAGAAAAGCCTTCCCATGAGATTTGATTTCCAGGCGTCTGGTTAAGTTGATGTATAAAACAAATGCGTTCGCCATGTTGTTGGTATTAGGTGCCATCGAGTTGATCTAACCGTTAGCCATCCTAGGCACATTCTAGGATCCTGCGCCACAATTGTTCCTATCTTTGAGCCCATTGTTTCAGCCACTGTGTCAATCCAGATCTTTGAGGGCCTTCCTCTTTTTTTCTGCCCTTCCATCATGATGTCTTTCCCAGGGTGTGGTCTCTCTTGACAAAATGCCCAAAGTATTTAAGACAAAGTCTTGCTGTCCTATCCTTTCAATTGTAGAGTAGTACATGTTATATTGTCTCAAAATTATTTCTGAACTTCAAGTTATGTCTAGATTTTTACTATGATAATGTGGTCACAACATTGAAAGCTGTATATTGCAGTGTCTTCCTCCTTCATGCTGAAAGATTTCCCTTAGACAACTTACTCCACAAATTTTTTTTCTAATTAAAATGCATTTGTAGACAATATGTAAATTATTTCTTGAATAGCTTTGTAAAACATTTGATAGTCACAATTAGCATACTTCCGTGAAAAACACTGGAAGCATATCAAATGGTTTTTAAAATGATTAAGCACTTGCTATATACTGTGTATTGTGCTATGTAATTTATATATATCAGTTCTTTTTTCTTCTTCTTCTTTCAAGCAACCATTCCAAACTCTGAAGCATTAACAAACACTGAACATGAAAAGCCTTCCAAGATGTTATAGGGTGAAATAATTCATGCATTCATGTTGTTAGTTGCTGTTGAATTGATACTCATGAAGACAGCAGTGCAAAGAGTAGAACGCTCTATAGGCTGTGACCTTCTGGAAGAAAATCTTAAAGTCTTTCTTCCAAGGCAGCTATAAGTGAGTTAGAATCACCAGTCTTGAGCTAATGGTCAAATGCTTAGACATTTGCACCACCCAAGGACTCCTTGGTGAGAATGGCATCTGGTAGAGAAAGAATATTAACAACCGAAGCACCAAATGAGGTAGGAAATATGAGTCTTGGGTAAATCACCAAATTTAAAGGAACCACCCAAGTAATCTCAAAAATACAGTCCTTGCTGACTATCTTTATAATAAGATATTTTTAATATCTCTAAATGAGATTGTGGAGCTGGTAAAACAGATCTTCCCACCCTCATGAGGTACCTCTTCCCATACATCCCTGAGTCTGTTTTCTCTCTCATTGTTACCTGGCTTCCCAGGAGCCATATTTCTTCTTTTAAATAGGACTGGGACTCTGGGCATCAAGATACTGTGTGTCAAGGCTGTTTGTAATTTGTTTGCATAATTTTCAATACAACTCTACTTATGTGTGATATTGATTCTATTGTTTAATTATTTCACATTGTATTGAATCACCTTTCTTTGGAAAGGATACAAGTATGCCACGATGGATCTCATCTAGTCAGTTGGAAAAATGTATTGGCATAAACAAGTGAGCACTTGCAGCAATGTGCTTGTTTGTTGAGACTCCTCAAGATGTATTTCATCAGCTCCTGATACCGTGGTCTTGGCCAGTTCTTCAGTGTTGCGTGGAGTTCTTCTTTCAATACAATTGATTTTTTTATTTCATTAAAATGTGAACACTGATCAATTATTCTTTGTACAGTAACTCTATGTACTCATACCACTGTATCTTGATATTTTTGCATCATTCAGCATTTTGCTTATAGAAGCTTTCAAGATTATATCTCAAAATTTGAAAAAAAATTTCCAGTTATTTTAGCTTGAGAGATGCCAAGTATGTTCTTCCCATTATTATTTTTTAACTGTAAGTATTTGCATATTTCATTATAATGCTTTGTCTTCTCAAGCAGTCCTTTGAAATCTTCTGTTCAGGTTTTCCATTTGCGTCAGTTGTTCTATATTCAAGAGAAATTTTTTGATCTTTTCTAACATTCATTTTAATTTTTCTTCCATTTTGCCTTTTTAATGATCATTTTCTTTCTTAATATATGATGTCCTTGATGTCATCCCTCAACTTGTGTGATTGTCAGTTATCAATGATGTGTTAGTCTGAGTAGACTAGAGAAACAAAATTCATAAACAGTCATATTTTATGAGAGTTGTATATAAAAGGTAATTGTACATTAGCCATCCCAACCCAGTCCAGTCCAAGCCCATAAGTCCGACATTAGCCCATATGTCCGACATTGATTTACAAAGTCCTTCTCATACTCACAAAACACATGCAATGACACCGACTGCAGGAGGAAAGCCGAATCAGTGAGCTTGTAAGCATCTCAGCACTGGCAAGGGTCTTTACAAGGCTGTTCCAGCACCCAGGGCTGTATCGTGGTAGGCCACTGTGGCTTCTCCTCAGGGATGTCTCACAGGAAGTGAGCCTTGCCAGCTGAAGCAGGGAACTAGCTAAGGAAGCTGTACCCTGGTCCAACCATCAGAGAGCAAGAGACCAGACAGATAAGACTCACTGAGCTATTTATCTCTCTGCCCTTCAATTAATCCCACATATGTTCATTGGCCAAATTGGCACAGTAAACCTTAACTATCACAAATGGTCAATGCATCAAACCTATTCTTAAGACAGTCTCTAAATTCTCTTGAGGAACATCAATGCCATATGTTGGCTCTCATGGACATGCTTTGACTTTCTACAGCTCCCCTGTACTTACATATGGGTAATTAATGTTCCATAGCCAGCTTTTTGCATTGTACTGACTGAAGATAGTGAACTCCTCACTTATTCTCTCCAGAGTTGTAGTTGATTTGATTCCTGTGTATTCTACCCAGTGACATTCATGTGTAAAGGTATTTGCAATGAATAAGTCATTGGTTTTGCTTAATTCTGTCTTGTGAGAGTTGTTTTTCTAGATCTTTAAATGATTCACCACATTCTGAAGATAAATCTTGAGAATTACTGCTTTATGTAATATAGGAGCCAACCCATTGCTGATGAGTCAGTTTCAACAGAGTGGCTCTATAAGACTGAATAGAACTGTCCCCTGCGGTTTCTCAGGCTGTAATCTGCATGGAAGCAGAACAGATGGATGGGTTTGAACACCAACCTTTCCGTTAGCAGTTGGCCCTAACTACCACTCCAGTGGAGCTCTTTTAACTTACACCAGGTCACGGGACTCCACTCATCCTTGGCTGCGCCAGTCAAATGATTAAGGTGAGCCTATATAATGTGTAGGAGGTGTAAAACTAAAAGTGTCTAACAGGGTTTTTTGTTGTTGTTCTTTTTAGTATCTAAAAGTTTTAAAACTAGAAGAAAAAAAGTTAGTTGTATGTACCATGAATTCTGGAGTCATTATGTTTGTGTTTGATTCACAATTCAGCTACTTACTTTATGCCTTAGGCCAAATTTTACAGCCTTTCTGCCCTTATATCCTCATTTGAAAAACAGGGAAATAAGGGGGCATGCAGCAGAGCAGCGGAGGGAGCAGAGCAATGAAGTCCCCAGGGATAGAGGCGGTGCCAGGGCATGGAACGCCATCAAACTCAACTGGAAAGCACCCGTGTAGGAAAACAAACAGATCCTGAGCTATTCATACGTTTATGTGTGTATGCATGTGTCTGTGTGTTGTTGTTGTTGTTGTTGTTGTAGCTATTGTTTTACTTTCTGTTGTTGCTTCATTGTACTCAGTCTTATGATGGTACATAGCATGTCTACCTGGAAGGGATAGGCGGAATAAATAAGCCAGAAGAGAGAACAATGGGATGACAGTTCTGGGGGGGACATGGGGTAAGGAAGGTGGGGGAAAAGAAGGGGGTGTTAACAAGCCCAGGGACAAGGGAACAACAAGTGATCCAAAATCAGTGTCAAGGAGAGTGTGGGAGGTCTGACATGGCTGGATCAAGGGCAGTGTAACTGAGAGGAATTACTAAAACTCAAATGAAAGCAGAACATGATAGTGGGACAAGAGGAAAGTACAAAAAAGTAGAGGGAAGGACTAGGATGCAAAGGGTAGTCATAGAGATTTAAATACAGGCATATAAAGATGTAAATATATTTATAAAAGATGAGGGGAAAATAGATCTATGTGCATATATTTAGGTTGAGTATTATAGCAAACATGGTGAAGAAAGCTGATGGTGCCCGGCTATCAAAAGATAATAGCGTCTGGAGTCTTAAAGGCTCGAAGTCAAACAAGCTGCCATCCAGCTCAGAAGCAACAAAGCACACAAGCCTGTGTGAACATGAGGTGTTGAAGGGATCAGGTAGCAGACACCAAAGAACAAAAACCATCACTGTGTGATCACCTTCCCCACATAAACGCTGAAGATGAATATATGCATAAGTATGTGTGGTGAAGAAGGCTGATGGTGCCTGGCTATGGAGAGATATAGTGTCTGGGGTCTTAAAGGCTTGAAAGTAAACAAGTGGCCATCTAGCCCAGAAGCAACAAACCCCACATGGAAGCAGCACACCAACATGTGTGATCATGAAGGGTGGAGGGGACCATGTTTCAAGCACCAAAAGCAGGGGCGGGAGGGCAGGAATCATACCTTGATGGGGACCCAATGCCCATCTGTAGACAACTGGACATCCCTTGCAGAGGGGTAGTGGGGAGTAGATGAGTCACTTAGGGTTCAGTGTAGCAATAATGAAACAACCTTCCCCTAGTTCTTAAACGATTCCTCCCCCCCCCGCCCCCAACTATCATAATCCCAATTCTACCTTGTAAACCTGGTTAGATCAGAGGATGCACAGCGGTACAGTTGGGATCTGGAAACACAGGGAATCTAGGACAGATGAACCCCTCAGGGTCAATGGTAAGAGTGACCATACCGGGAGGGAAGGGGGGCTAGAAAGGAGGAACTGATCTTCGGGATCTACATATAACCTCCTCTCTGGGGTATGGGCAACAGGAAAGTAGGTGAAGGGAGATGCCAGGCAGTGTAAGATAAGATAAAATAATAATTTATAAATTATTAAGAGTTCATGAGGGAGGGGGGTATGGAGTGGCAGGGGGATGGGAAAAAGGAAAATGAGCAGCTGATTCCAGGAACCCAAGCAGAAAGCAAACTTTGAGAATGATGAGGGCAATGAGCATATAAGTGTGCTTTACACCATCGATGTATGTATGGATTGTGATAAGAGTTGTATGATTCCCAATAAAATGATTTTTTTAAAAGAAAGAAAACAGATGGGCAGTGGGCCCCTGTACAAGTACTCCCTCAACACAAGAACACTTTGTTCTAACAGTTCGGAAGTCTAAGATGCTAATCTTCCTGGCTCAATTGCTGAAGACAATGGGTGCACAAGCAAATGTGGTGAAGAAAGCTGATGGTGCCCAGCTACCAAAAGATACAGCACGCGAAGTCTTAAAGACCTGAAGATAAACAAGCAACCATCTAGCTGAGAGACAACAAAACCCACATGGAAGAAGCACACCAGCCTGTCCCGATTTGATCACTGAGGGCAATGTGGATGCATAAACAAAACTGGTGAAGAAAGCTGATGGTGCCCGGCTATCAAATGATATAGCATCTGGGGTCTTAAAGCCTTGAAGATAAACAGGCGGCCATCTAGCTAAGAAACAACAAAGCCCAGATGGAAGAAGCACATCAGCCTACCCCGACAGGAACGCTGAAGACAAAGCGGGTGCATAGGCAAATGCGGTGAAGAAAGCTAATGGTGCCCAGCTGTCAAAATATATAGAATCTGGGGTTGTATAGGCTGGAAGATAAACAAGGGGCCATCTAACTAAGAAACAACAAAGCCCACATGGAAGAAGCACACCAGCCTGTGAGATCACAAGGTGTTGAAGGGACCAGGTATCAGGCATCAAAGACAAAAAAAAAAAATCATAGCTCTGTAAATGAGGGGGAGTTCAGAATGGGGAACCAGGGCCCATCTGTGGGAAATTGGAGATCGCCTTGTAGAAGAGCTGCAGGGAATAGATGAGCCAGTCAGAATGCAGTGTAGCAATGATGAAATATATAATTTTTCTCTAGTTCTTGAATGCTTCCTCCCCTCCCCCCTATCATGATCCCAATTCTACCTTACATATCCAGCTAAACAGGAGGATGTACACTGGCATAGGAACTGGAAATACAGGGAATCCAGGAGAGATGAACCCTTTAGGACCAGTGGTAAGAGTGGTGATATCGGGAAGGTGAGGGAGAAAGGGGGAACAGATTACAAGGTCTACATATAACCTCCTACCTGGGGGACGGACAGCAGAGAAGTGAGTGAGGGAGATGTCAGATGATGTAAGATATGATAAAATAATAATAATTTATAAATTATCAAGGGTTCAGGCGGAAGAGGGGAGTGGGGAGGGAGGGGAAAATGAGCTTATATCAAGGGCTCAAGTAGAAAGCAGGTGGCTTGAGAATGATGATGGCAACATATGTACGAATGTGTTGGACACAACTGATGTATATATGGATTGTGAAGAGTTGTATAAGCCCCTAATAAAATTATTTTTTAAAAAGAAAAATAGGGAAATAAAAATACTATTTTATTGAGTTGTGATTATGTAATTTAATACATGTATTTAAATGTGTGCATTATAAGCACTAAGTATAAACACTTATTGTGATTTAAGATTCTTGGCTGACTAGCATTCTAGAACACCAAGAAATGCCACTTGACTCCTTTTTGAAAGGTAACTATTGAGTTTGAAGGTGTGAAGGCAGCCTTGTAGGGTTTTAGAACACCTTTATTGGACATGGGGCACAGAATTACTTAATAGGATTCTTCTAGCCAGTCCTTGTGATTTGAACACAAAGATTGGGTGGGATTATGCAAATTGGATGGACTTCAAGATGAACAGACTAATCTCTCTTGGAAGAAGAACAGTTAGAATACTCCTTAGAAGCCAGCATGGCGAGACTTCATCTCACTTATTTTAGACATATTGTCAGGAGATACCAGACTCTATATAGGGACATCATGATTGGAAAAGTAGAGAATCAGCAAAAAAGACAACCCAAGATGGATTGACCCAATGGCTCCAACAACAAGCTCAATTTTAACAATTGTGAGGATGAGCAGGGCCAGGCTCTGTTTGGATCTATTGTACATAGGGGCCACTCTGAGTCGGAACCAATTCAAGAACGCCTAACAACCTGCAAAGAAGATGTTTGTGACGTACCAAGGAGATTGGACTGTTTACTACTAATAAAGTGCGTGAGGGGCGATGCTGGGAGAGTGGAGGGTGAGTGGGTTGGAAAGTGGGAACTGATTACAAGGATCCACAAGTGACCTCCTCCCTGGGAGATGGACAGCAGAGAAGGGGGGCAAGGGAGACTCCGGATAGGGCAAGATATGACAAAATAACAATGTATAAATTACCAAGGGCACATGAAGGAGGGGGGAGCGGGGAGGGAGGGGAAAAAAAAAGAGGACCTGATGCAAAGGGCTTAAGTGGAGAGCAAATGCTTTGAGAATGATTGGGGCAGGGAATGTGCAGATGTGCTTTATACAATTGATGTATGTATATGTATGGATTGTGATAAGAGTTGTATGAGCCCCTAATAAAATGTTTTTTTTTAAGTGCGTGCAAATAAAGTACATGAAACCCTGTGGGGTGGACTGTGCAAATAAGGTGTACGGAATCCTAACAAGGGGATGGATCGATTTTACCATCACAATAGGCTTAAACATGAGCCATCCAAGGATGATAAGGGAGGACTTCACTACTATTAAAAAAGAACACTGGGGTGTTAAATGTGTCCTTTGGCCGTGGGGTCCCTCACTGAGAACTACTAGACCCACTATCAAGGAGCTATCACACAGAAGAGACAGGTGCAACAGCAACAGAAACCAGTGTGAGCCAGGAGACTGGCTCAAGGCAGAGGCAGTGGAGTTGGTGCATCTATGGAGCTAAGAATGGTACCACTTGCCTAAGAAAGACACAGAGTTATAGACATAGATATTTATAGAAAGATATCTCTGAAGGGCCTTCAAAATGTTACGGTAAATCCAATATCTTTTAACTCCATTGCACAACTTCTTGAAGCCCCCTCATGGATTTATATTTTTATATGTATATACCGATCTGTTGTGTGTATTGCTTTAAAGGTAAGAGATAGCTATTCTTTTATTGCAGGAAACTAAAATAAAATAGAAAATAATGGATAGGATGGCTTAGTAGAAAAGAGAACAAAAGAAATAATAAACCATAATTGGTGGTTAAACATTAGATAATGTGTAGGGAAAGGAGGCAGTTATAGATCCAGGATTTTAAGTCTGAGGCCTGGGAATATGATGAGGTTTTTGGCAAGAAATTAAAATATTGAGAAAAGGTTAAAGGATTAGGCAGATGCAACAGAACGACCAGAAAAGAGCAATTGTATTTTCACTTTTAACTCTACATTACTGAACACATTGCAGCACCAAACTATCCTACTGAGTAATCCATATGGCCAAAGAGCTAAGGAACTAACTTTGTTATGTTAGTATCAATTTGGTGTAGAAAATTGTCCAAGAAAAATTGAGTCTCAAATTTATGATGAGCAGTAAGAAAATATGAAACAAAGAAAAAAATCTTTAAATTTAGAATGTTATCTTTGTTTCTTGTATATTTCAAGTTCCAAGAAGCCTTACACCAAGTATTTTACAAAAGCAGTTTAAATGAAATCAACTGCAACACTGGAGTTTTGTGAATTAACAAAAGAACTTGAAAAAGTGTATTTGTTCCAATTACTTCACAGTCATGGTCACTGGAAAACATGTACACTCAGCTTTACAGAAACTGAGAAAAAATAAAATGGGTCGCTTTCAGACTGTCCTAAACTAGTTCATGTTTTTGTCCAGGATATAGCCTAGCATAATTCAATGCCCAGGAGACTATTACCTACCATCAGTAATATGTGCCGGAGTCTCTTGCCTTTAAGTGAAATAGGAGCAGAACATTGATTGGGAGGTGGCATGTGTGCTATCATAATACTGATCATTGAGAGAAAAATGTATTTGTGACCAAATCTGGTGCTGCTTAGCAACTGTTTCTAGGCACAGAGTAACTTGGAGCCAGCTGTTTTCTTGCAGGAGTCATCAGTCTGTTGCTCAAATCTTGATAGGATATCAGTCATCAGTCTGTTTCTACATACATTACTGGAGATCTGTTTTGGATTATTTGGAATCAGTCATAAGGTACCATTTTTCTCAGCAATTCATGGAATATTTAGCTGTCTAGAAGTTGACACAATATCTCAAATGTTATTGCTTTATATCCATCTCTGTATATAACAGTATACATATTTTCAACGATCAAATATAATGTCTGAGGTCAGCAGTTTTGTTGCTGATAGGCACGACTCTTAGGGGTACTGTACAGCAGAATTAAGCACTGCCGGTCCTGGGAAATCCTCACAAGTCTTACGTTTGAGGTTATTGCTGCAATCCCTGCTGATCCATCTTGTTGAGGACCTTCCTCTTTATCGCTGTCCCTCTACTTTACCAAGCATGACGTCCTTCTCCAGGAACTTGTATCTCACCATCCTCACTTCTAGGGAGCATCGTGCTGTACTTCTTCCGAGACAGCCTGTTGACTCTTCTGGCAGTCCATGGGACTTTCATATTCCATACCAACACTGTCATTCAAAAGTACGAGCTCTTCTGCAGTTTTCTTATTTACTGTCAAACTTCCACATGCGTATGAAGCTATTGCAGATACCATGGCTTGGGTCAGGCATGCTTAGTTCTCAAAGTAGCAACATTGCTCTTTAACACTTTATTTTTTAAACGTTTTATTGGGGCTCATACAACTCTTATCACAATCCATACATACATCAATTGTGTAAAGCACATATGTACATTCTATGCCCTCATCATTTTCAAAGCATTTGCTTTCCACGTAAGCCCTTTGCATCAGATCCTCTTTTTTCCCCTCCCTCCCCGCTTCCCCCTCCCTCATGAGCCATTGATAATTTATAAAGTATTATTTTGTCATATCTTGCCCTGTCCGGCGTCTCACTTCACCCCCTTTTCTGTTGTCCGTCCCCCAGGGAGGAGGTCACATGTAGATCCTTGTAATGGGTTCCCTCTTTCCAAGCCACTCACCCTCTACCCTCCCAGTATCACCCCTCACACCCCTGATCCTGAAGGTATCATCCTCCCTGTGCCTCCAGCTCCTATCTGCACCAGTGTACATCCTCTACTCTATCCAGACTTGCAAGGTAGAATTCGGATCATGGTAGTTGGGGGGGGGGAGGAAGCATTTAGGAACTGGAGGAAAGCTATATTCTTCATCGGTGCTACATGGCACCCTGACTGACTCATCTCCTCCCCTAGATCCCTCTGCAAGGGGATCTCTAGTGGCCGACAAATGGGCTTTGGGTCTCTACTCTGCACTTCCCCCTTCATTCACTATGGTAAGATTTTTTTATTTTTCTGATGATGCCTTATACCTGATCCCTTAGATACCTCGTGATCGCCCAGGCTGGTGTGCTTCTTCCATGTGGGCTATGTTGCTTCTGAGCTAGATGGCTGCTTGTTTACCTTCAAGCCTTTAAGACCCCAGACACTATCTCTTTTGATAGCCAGGCTCCATCAGCTTTCTTTGCCACATTTGCTTATGCACCCGTTTGTCTTCAGCGATCGTATCATGGAGGTGTGTAGCCAATGATGTGATTTTTTTTTTGTTCTTTGATGCCTGATAACTGATCCCTTCAGAGCTACGTGATCACACAGGCTGGTGTGTTCTTCCATGTGGGCTTTGTTGCTTCTGAGCTACATGGCCGCTTGTTTATCTTCAAACCTTTAAGACCCCAGACGCTATCTTTTTTGATGGCCGGGCATTACCAGCTTTCTTCACCACATTTACTTGTTCACCCAGTTTGGCTTCAGAGGTTGTGTCTGGAGGGTGAGCATCACATAATGCCAATTTAATAGAAGAAAGTATTCATGCATTGAGGGAGTGCTTGAGTAGAGGCTCAAGGTCCTTCCACCACCTTAATACTAAACTATAAATATAGACATATAGATCTATTTCCCCATCCATATATATATATATATATATATATATATATATATTTGCATATGTACATGTCTTTGTCTAGACCTTTATAAATGCCCTTTGCCTCCTAGGTCTTTCCTCTATTTCCCTGGATTTTCCTCCTGTCCCACTATCATGCTCCGTCCCTCCCCACCTAAGTTTCAGCAATTCCTCTTTGTTACATTACCCTTGATCATGCCCTACCAGGCCTGCCACACCCACCTCACCACCAATTTGGATCACTTGTTGTTCCCTTGTCCCTGGGTTTGTTAACACCACTTCCTTACCCCCCACCTCCCCCTATCCCATGTCCCGCCGGAACTGTCGGTCCCGTTGTTTTTCCTCCAGATAGTTCATCCAGCCTATCTTATTTAGACAGATCTGCAGAGATAATAACATGCACAAAAACAAGACAGAGCAAAACCAAGCAACAATATACAACAAAACAACAACAAACCACTGACAAAGAGCAAAACAAAACACATCAAGGAAGAAAAGCTTGTAATTAGTTCATGGATCATTTGTTGGCCTTTAGGAGTGTTTTCCAGTCCAGTCTATTGGGGCACCACGCCCTGGCCCCAAAGTCCACTTTCAGCATTCCCTGGGGACCTTGCTGCTCCATTCCCTTGCTGTTCTGCTGCACTCCCCCAGTGCTTTGCCTCGGTGTGGTGGGATCAGGTCAGGTGCAATTCTCACACTGTGTCTCCAGTGCTGTCCCCTGCAGGGCCATGGGTCAGTGAGGGACGTCATGTCTCATCGTGGGGCTGGCCATGTTGTCCTCTCTGTGGACTGACTGCTATAATTGGGGTCATCATCCTTAGGGCCTGGTGGGCCAGGATGTTCTTACTCCACTCTCTCCAACTCGCTCTTCATCTGCTCCCACAAGCTCCCATCAGATATGACTTATTTTTAATTTTTAAAGAGGTTTTGTATGATAAATTTACCCAGTGCATTGCATCTTGAAATTTTTTTTGTAAAGATTTTTCTGACTTTATTTCGTTGTGAGCATACGTAGTAAAACAGTTTCTATATATACAATCTAGTTACTGATTACATTCTTCAAGCTGTATAACTATTTGCATCTTCTCTCATTAAAATCTTATTGATCCATAAAGTCTCTATCTAATCTTCTAAATGTGTATTATAGATTTGATTCCATATAGAATGGGATGTTAAAATGGCATAATGATCAGGCAGGCAGGTTGACTTTAAGAAGACTTTAGGAGATTTTTTTGAGTTAAGGAGAAAGATTTTAATATTATTCCAACTAACTGAGTATACTTCTCTTATACAACACCCAAACTTGGTAGTCTCATCCATACTTGTTTATACTATTGCACTAAAATCCCTGTCACTTTTAATGGATTTGTATGCTGCTCTCGTGAGCCCTGAAAATGGCTACAAGTAAAATGACATCCATGAAAACTTGAATCTTTTCCCTGTTTATCATAATGCTGTGTGTTGGTCCAGTTGTGAGGATTTTTGTTTACTCACATGTTGCAATCCATACTGAAGGCTGTAAGGAGTCTTTGATCTTCACCAGTAAATGCTTCGACTTCTCTTCACTTTCAGCCAGCAAGGTTGTGTTATCTGCTTATTGCAAATTGTTAATGAGCCTTACCCCAGTCCTCACGCTGTGTTCTGCGTGGACTCCAGCTTCTCTGATGATTGCTCATCACACAGATTGCATAGTATCGTGAAAGGATCCAACCCTGATTCACACTCCTCCTGATTTTGTCATGAGGTATCCCTTTGCTTTGGACAAACAAATGTGTCTTGGTCCATGTCCAGGTTCTGTGTGAGCATCGTGAAATTATCTGGACTTCCCATCCTCTTAATATTATCCATAGTGTTAATGAATCATACAGTTGAATGTCTTTGCATAGTAAATAAAACACAAGTAAGATTTCGTTCATCCATTTATTGGTTGATGGACCCTTGGGTTCTTTTATATTCATTTTAAAGAACATTTTCGTGTATTAAAATGTGTACAATAAAATTTGCCATTTTAACCATTAGAAAACTGCTTTCAACCAAGATCCATCTAAAGTCAGCATTGATATCCCTCATGCCATATCCTCTCCTGAATCCAGCTTGTTGTCTATACACTGCTGCTCTGTTCTCAACTTATCTTCTGCCAAATTAGTATTACTTTCATGTAATATTAATTATATTGTTAAATCATTCCCTCATTCCATTGGGTCACCTGTCTTTGAAATGTGCCTTCCATATCCTTTGTCCTAGAAATAAGTAAACAAATCATAATGCTCATAGTGCCTGTCCTCAACATGGTCCGACTCCAACATGGAAAACAGATATAGATGATCAGAAGACAATGACAACAACAAAACAATATACTCACTTATTTTCAAGCATTTCTACCTATTGAAGATTGTTACTCCATTCATCCTAGAGAAATATAGAGTGGGGGTGTTGATGGTGATTTAGACTTCAAAATGTACTGAATTAAATTTAGTGAAAGGGTGAATATCACAACACAGGTGAATGTCACAACAGAATGCTTTACATAGATCTTGTATAGGTACAATGAGGTTTATTTATTGACAAATTAAGAGCAATACATTTAAAGGCCCAAACTCAAACTAATACGTAATACAAAAGAACTCTAAGGGGGAAGGAAAGGGAAAAGAAATAAACTGCTATAGTGCCCACCTACACGGGAGGTCATATATTGATCAGAGTTGGATTTTGATTTAAAACAGGTGCTATCGATTGAATTATGTCCCCAAATGAAATATTGTTGTGAACCTTGAGTCTTAAGACTTCAAGGGCCCACAGATAAGTGCTCAGCTACTGATGAGAACATTGGTGGCTCAGACCCACCCAGCAGCCCCTCACCAAGCGACACGGAGACCTGCTCCCGGACAAACCACAGCCTAGGAACTACTCTGGAGAAGTTCTACTCTGCCCTATGTAGTTACTGATGAACAGACATGCTTGTGGATAGTGTTGCTGTAACTCATAGCAACCCTACATGAAGCATCGTTCTCACAATTGCTTCTATGTTTGAGCCCATTGTTGCAGCCACTGTCAACCCATCTTTGGGTGGTCTTCCTCTTTTCCACTGCCCCACTACTTCCCCAGCATGGTGTCCTTTGTCAAGGACTGGTCTCCTGACAATATGTCCAGAGTACATGAGACACAGTCTCCCCATCCTTACCTCTAAGGAGCATTCTGACTGTACTTATTCCAAGGCAGATTTCTTTGTTCTTTGGGCAATTTGTGGTATTTTAAATATTCTTTACCAGCACCATCATTCACATGCATCCGTCCTTCTTTGGTCTTGCTTCTGTAGTGTCTAATTTTCCCATGGATAGGAGGCCATTGAAATGACTATGGCTTGGCCAGGGCCTCCTAGTCCTCCGAGTAACAGCTGTGCTTTTCAACACTGTAAAGAGGTGTTGTGCAACCTATTTACCCCTGCAATTTTTGACTTCAATAATTTCTCCACTTATTATATTACCTATTCAGTTGTGATCATTTCTGTGTTCTTTCCATTGAGTTGTAATCCACACTGAAGGCTGCAGCCTTTGATCTTCATCAGCAAATGCTTTAAGTCCTCCTCACTTTCAGCAAACAAAGTTGTGCATATTGTAGATTATTAATAAACCCTTCCTCTAATCCTGATGCCACATTCTTCTTCATATAATCCATCTTCTCTGATTATTTTCTCAGCATAGATTATACATGAGACAGTCTTGCTATCCTAGATTCTAAAGAGCATTCTGGCTGTACTTCTTCCAAGACAGATTTGTTTGTTCTTCTGGAAATCCATGGTACTCTGCCCTATTTTGTAAAAAGTGTGGGAGCTAGATATGACTTCTCTGGCTTACACGAGGCAAGGGTCAGACATGCTTCTAGCCTCCATCCTTCTTTACCTTATTTCGACCCTCCCCGTGTCTCCCACGTTAACAGGTTATGACAAGCCAGGATCAGTAAACAGTAAGGACACAGTCACTGGTCCACAGCAACACCTCTGCTTGGCCACCTTCCAAGACTCAGCCTCGCGGCCACATCGTTCCTAAGCTTCTTTCTCCATGGGCCAGGAAGTCAACCCGCTGCTCCGCTTCACAGTCGCATAGTCTTGCCTGCTCCTCTGCTGTGTCTCGTGGTCTCTTTGCCTTGGCCTCCAGTGCCTCTGGTTTCAGCTTCCACCACTTAGGACAGAGGACTCAAATGTGCTCCTAAAAAAACTTAATTAGTGCAAAGCATTAATAATAAATATTATGGAACAGTAATTCCTGGCCTTGTGTCTTAGTTATTTAGTGCTGTTATAAAAGAAATATCACAAGTGGATGATTTTAACAAACATAAGTTTAGCTTCTCATAGTTTACAAACCCAAACCAAACCCACCGCCACAGAGTCTATCCCAACTCACAGTGACTATGGGTTTCTAAAACTACAAATCTTTATAGAGCACACTGCCTCATCTCTTTTCCCACAGATCAGCTAGTGGGTTTGAACTGTCAACCTTGTGGTTACCAGCCCAATGCTTCATTCACAGTACCACTAGAGCTCCAAGCAAAAAATCCCATTCAGGATATTAGCCATCCAGGAATTTTTGCCTTGTTTGGGTTGCTATACATTTAATTACATCATAACAGATATAAATAAGAGAGATCTTATAAGAAAAAGTTAAAGAAACTTTTTCTTCAGAAAAGATTTCATAAGAAGAAGATAATGTCAATCTATTCTCATTTCAAAGAGAGTACAGCTTGCAAAACTTATTTGGGCACAGTAACTCTGACACCTATGTATCATGATAAATATTAAAATAGTGTTGGTGTTAGGTGCTGTGGAGCTGCTTCTGAGTCATAAAGACCCATTGTACAAGAAAGCACCCATCCAGGCTTGAGCTTTCTTCACACTTGTTCTGTTCGGGCCTGTTGGTGCGATCCTCGCCCTGCAGTTGTCCTCTTTCTTGCTGACCCTCGGCGTGACCAGGCGTGATGTCCTGTTGCAGGGATGGGTCTCTCCTCATTGACTCAGCTCCCAGGAGGCTCTGCTTCCCCGCTCGTATTTGGAGTGCCTGCCGACCTGCCGACCTGCCAGGCTCATCTCCCAGCATAGTGTCGGGCAAAGTTTTCTGGAAAAAAAAAATTCATAAGGTTTTCAGTAGCTAAGTTTCAGAAGGGAACAACCTCTTCCTTCTTCCTAGTCTGTCTTTGTCTGCAAGCTCCACTGAAGCCTATCTGCCGTGGGTGACTGCTGGCATTGAAGTGTGGCTGACTAGTTCCAGTATCACAGCAATTTGCCAGCAGTCACAGAACAACAAATTGTGGAATGGGGATTAAAATATTAGCATGGACAATTCTCACTCTTGGCAAGTTTACATGATCCCTTTTCTGATCCATCAGATAAGTCAATAATTACCTCTGAATCTGGGGGAGTTGAACATTAGAAGAGATATTGTTTACAATATTTTAAACCAGCTATGATGTTAGGAGGGAAGTGCTGGTAGTGTCGTAGGTTACGGCAGTTTGGGCTGTTAGCCCCAAGGTTAGCTGTTCAAAACCACAGCTCAGATGAGGCTTTCTACTCCTGTAAAACAGTGGTGGGACTCTGCTGACTCATACTGGCTTGGCAGAACCAATACCTAATATGTTTTTTAGTTTGGTGAACAAGTTGTTAAAATGGCACTTGTTGATCCAGGTTCTCCATCCAATGTGGATATCACAAATTTACATTCCTTACTCTTTTTTATTTAAACATTTTTCCTTACTCTTTTTTGATAGTCATTTGCGTAACAATGTATTCTAAGTGCCCATAGTAATACTCATTCCATCCATAAGTTTAAAAATTATATGGAACTATGCTTGTAATATTTATCATTTCATAAATTCTTTTGATGAAATACACTTTAATTCCCTTGTGCTTTTTACTTCATTAAAGCAAACATAATATAAAGAGAAAATGTGCCAAATAAGAGGGGGTGAGACACTGTCATTGGTTTCAGCTTTGAATTATGCCTCAGATTCCCACAAGAGATTATAAATGAATTCTGCAATTCCAGAAAGGGTTCGGAATAATTACTGTAAGTTCAGCAGGAGTGGGAAGGGGTTTCTCAAAGACGAACATAACACGTTCACAGAAAAGAAGTACCTGTTTCTAGCAGATAAAACATAATGCCTAATAGCTAACTGACCTGCTTCTAAAGGAATGGGCTCATACTCCCACAGTGAAAAGATGGTTAAGGGTAAATCACACAGCTGGTGAGACTTGGATAAAAGCAAAGAATATTGCAAGTGAGAACACCAATCTTAAAGAACAGGTTTTAAAGAAAATTTTTGTCACCTATTATTTAATATTTTCACTAATACTTAAAACTCATAACATAATCTGGTTTGTGTGCCTCTTTGTTCTTAAGTGTTAACTGTATGAAATGATAAACTACCTTTTGGTATATATTTTATTATACTTAATGATCATTAGTTGTTAAATTATTTGAATCCCACCAGTGCCAGTAATGATTTGCAGTCTTGGAAGCCCACGGGGCAGTTCTACCCCGTGTCTAATAGGGTTGCTATGGGGCAGAATCAACTCTCTGGCACTGTGTTTGGTATAAGACATCATTCTTTTACCTACGACTAGTTCTTCATGCAAGAAATATGTTTTGACATCTTGGGTTACAGAAAATGTTAATGAGCCACATTTCTGCTTTTGACTTTTAATCTAGGATCTGGCATGAAGATTTATTTGTTTGTAGCCTACGCAAAGTAGCTATCTGTATGTCTAGGCCAAATCTAAATAAAATCTTAGTACTCATCTGAGTGTATGACCAGGTCTTTCTCTTACGGAATTTCAACCCCTAACCTTTCGGTAGACAGCCTATATAACTATTGCCCAGTCAGGACGGGCATCTGTAAAGTTTACATCCAGGAAAACCCTTGGGGAAGTTCTATTCTGTCACTTGGGGCCAATATAAAAGCAGCTCAATGCCATCCCAACAACAACCCCGAGGAAAGGGAGCCCCTTGGTGCCTTCAATGGTTGAGCTCCACTATTAGCAGCTAGGTTGACAGTTTAAGCCTCAGAGTTGACTTGGGAAGGAGGCTGGCGATCTGTTCTGAAAACCCCATAGAACAGCTCTACTGTGTACACATGGGGTCATCAAAGTGGAATTGACGCCAGTAGGGCAGCTTACAAGAAAATAGTTGCAGTTCGTTTGTAATTCTCTTGGGGTGTTTAATGTTGCTGGGAACCACCCTGGACAGGAGAGGGCACCACTTGGAAAACTCATTGAGCGATAGCCATGTTTGAGGTTTGGTGTTTGAAAAAGGGATTCAACAATCTCTAGAGGCGTGTTTTACAATGAGAATAACAGGCTTGGGAAACTATTTTAAAGAGAAAAGTAAAAAATGGATATAGCCTTCTACAATTTTAAGTACTTTAGGCACTTTTGCGCTACATACTGACAGGGCCAGTTAAGTGTGGGAAGGGAGAGTCCCGGGTCAGGCCTGGTACAGGAGGGTTTGCAATCAGAGCAGGCTTGACTGTCGAGCTTAGTCCTTAGCAGGCAAGGCCATGGAGACAACTCAGGATCACGTTTCTCCCTTGGGCAGAGCTCAGTTCGAATCCCAGCTGGCTTCGATTTGAGGTGGCCCAGGCCAGAGGTCAGGGGCGAGGCAGTGAAGTGACTTGGCCCAGGCCGGAGGTTAGGGGCGAGGCAGTGAAGTGACTTGGCCCAGGCCGGAGGTCAGGGGCGAGGCAGTGAAGTGACTTGTTGGCTTGATTTTTAAGGGATTATTGTGGAGTCTAATATCTGTGCCAGTGTACGGAGGAGGTGGGCGTGCAGCGGTGGCACAGCCGCCCCGCCTCCGCTTCTGCTCGGGCGACCGCAGACATGCCCAAGACTCTGCCCGCCGCCAGACGTTCACGTGCATCCCGTGCTGGGCCGCCCAGCGCCCCTCGGCTGCCACCTGCGGGGCGGGACAGGCAGGGTGCTAGGCGCGAACCGGGCGATACGCGCGGCCGCAGGGGCAGCGGCGGTGGAGGGAGGAGGGGCCTGGAGCAAGGAGCGCGACCAGAGGACGCCCCGTCCTCCAAACGCTGCCACCAGATTAAGCCAGGCCCTGGGCAAAGGGCGGCGCTGCTGCCCTGGCAGCTGGACCGCATCCCCTGCCGGGCCGCTCGGCTCTGACGCCAGCAAGGTCTCCCCAGAGCGGAGCATCTGCACGGAGCTGGGTTTGCGGCCAGGCGCGCGCGGGATGCCCGTTGTCCTCCTCTGCTGTCGGGAGGGACGGCCAGCGCGCATCTGTCCGGGCGGCGTGTCCTGTAAGTGAACATCTGGGAGGCGGGCGAACGTGTGTAGTGTGTGCGTGTTGCGGGGCTGGTGGGTGGGGGGGAGGTGTCTGTCTTTGTTTATCACCTTTTTGCCCTTAAGATTTTCCGATGGCAAGAACCCCGCGGTGACAGCAGCTCTAATAAACCAGAGCTGCCCTGGAAGGAGTCTCGCATCCCTATTGAGAGTTCGCCTCTGCCCCCGTCCATCTTGTTTTGAGCCATTAAATTAAAGGTTTCCTATCCGAGTTTCAGCTTCACCACCTTCTGCCGTTCTACCAGCAGAGTGAATGAACGTGGACTTTCAAGTCAAGCTTCAGGCACTGCCTGAATGTGATGTGCCCTTGGGGACTGTGGGAGAGCCAGTCTTGAGGTGAATTCTAATGCAAAATAGGAAGTCTGAGGAGACAGAGAATATCCTTCAGTCATGGGGAGGACTCCAAGGAGCAAAGTCTTAACAACGGGAGTGTTCCGCTGGTTTCTGGTCAGAATCGCTCTTCCCCACCACGCTTTTATGGGAATAAGTTAACATAAAATGACAACCCTGTCAATTTTGTCATCCAAGACTCCATCTTTGTAGGAGCTGGTGTGTATGGTACTTATCCTAGGAAAATGCTATTTAATAGGGATAAAAATCCATTTTATCTGACAGGGTAGAAATCATATCAAGATCAACAGTTGGACTCCCTTTTTCCATTTGGATGCTGCTGTTTTCAGATGTCTCGTGCACATTGCATGATGTAGCGATGGGAAGATAACATTTAGATATTCTGCCTGCTGTATTAAAAAAAAAGTAAGTAAACTTGCCTCAAAATCAAACTCACTGCCATCGAGTTGATGCCAACTCATAGTGACCTTACAGGACAGTATAGAGCTTTCGGGAGTGTAGCTGTTTACAGGAATAGAGAGCCCATCTTTCCCCCACAGAACAGCTGGTAGTTTCGAACTACTGGCCTTGAGGGTCACAGCCTAACTGATAGCCACTGTGCCACCAGGACTCTTCTTATAGCAAGAGGGCACTTTAGATCACAGACCACACTCGACCGTTGGCATTGCCTCTTTCCCGCACTTCTGACAGACCAGCTGCATCTGCTTGACAGCTGCAGGGACAGGGAGCTCACACTTGCAGGTGACCCTCAACTGGCAGTTATTGTTAACAAGGCTGTGTACGTGGAACTGACCGCTGCTTCCTCAGACCCATTTCTCTTTCGTCTTTCTCCTTGTAAAAGTTTATTCGGGTTTTGCTGCAGGAAAGATAAAAAAGAAACATCAGGAGCTGAAAAGAGACTGACTAAAGAGAGTTAAGAAATATGTCTACCATCTTAAAGTTCTAGTTTTTAATGTGTTCTGATTTCTTTTTGATTGAGATTTTTCTCTGTTGTTATTTTTGTTAGCTTTTTTGGTTTGTTTTTGGCATATGAAATCCAGGATAGATGCAGCTGTAGAGACAGTAACGGGATTAATGGCTTCACGGGGGCATGACAGGGAAGGTTGGGGGAAATGGGGAACTAATAACAGGACAGAAGAAAGAAGAAAAAACATTTTAGTATCAACCTAGTACGTCTTTATTTTGTTCTTTTTCACTTGTCCTTCTTTATCCTCTCGTTTTAGATATCTGTTAATAGTTAATAGATAGATTTACTTTTTCATCCTGTGGTGTTCGTTGTCCTACCAGAAACAGACAATCCATATTGTAATTAATTTTTCTATCCTTTCCATGTTTCTTTCTCTGCCTTTCCCTTACTTTGGGATTTATTTTTTTCTCTCCATTAATTTTGAAGGTAGGCACTCTGTTTTATTAGTGATCCGTTAATTTATTTAATAAATCATTTTATTTGAGGGTTCTTAAACAGCTTTTATAACAATCCGTACATCCATTGTGTCAAGCACATTTGTACATATGTTGCCATCATCCTTTACAAGACATTTTCTTTCTACTTGAGCCCTGGGCATCAGCTCCTCATTTTTAAGAAAATTTTCTATAATTGATTGTGGTGATGATTGTACAGCTCTTTTTTATATGACTGAACTACTGTATTCTATGTGGTTTATGTCCCAATAAAACTGTTTTAAAAACAAAATTTTAAAAAGAAATGGGTCTAGAAAGTGATACAAAGTCAGACTATCTCCTTTATACACCGAGTTTCAGTGTCTCCATATATAAATTGGGAATGATGACAGTCATGCGTCATTTAACCTCCACAATACATTCTGTAACACAGGTCGTTGTATGAATCAGACATTGAGAACATCATAGTATATACAAGCAGTCCTCGAGTAAGAATGAGTGTCAATCCTAAACCTACCGTTATGCAGTAAATGAACAAACTGGAGCTTCTTTTAAAATGAAAGAGGTTATTGAAGGAACAAAGGACCACCCAGCACCTTGTAAAGATTCACCAAAGTACTGTAGCCAAAGGACATTTGCTCAGTCAAACATGTGAAAGAAGCACTTCCAGCTTTAACATAATAATACAGTAATCGTAAAGATGCTTTGATGCTCACCTCAAAGTAACGTCTGTTGGCTTTGGTTGTGTGCGTGGGTCGCATTGTTAAAATAGGCTTCCCATGGGGTGGTACTATAAGCATACATGCAGTAGGATATTCCTAGAATAGATGTTATGTGGTGTGTGACTGTATCCTTACATAGATTATGAGGATTAAATGAGACAGTCTTCACATGGTACTTAACATGCCTAGAAGTCAGTTAATACCAGTTCTCTTCAATAAAGGAAGGCTCTTATGTCTTCTTTCCTTACTGCAGATCCTTATCTCAAAGTTGAATTCAGGTGAATCTGTATAGTGCAGAATGCAATAATTTCCTGTCTCAAATTAAAATTGCTGAATAATTGAAAAATGACTGAAAACTTCACCCCCACCTTCCTCTCCCATACTCTTATCCCCATATGTTGTGCTCTGTTTCTTCTTTGTTTGACTGAACGTTTCTTTCTAGTTACTGCTTGAAATGTACTCTACGCTGTCTAGTTGGTTAGCTATGTTTTAATCTTGGGTGTAGTGCTGGTCATATGACTTCTACCTTCTGCATTTGTGTCACCTGAACATTTGGTGCATTTGTTCAGCAGACCTCTCAATCACAAGTTCTGTATTGGATGGGTCCCATTGCATGGAGGCACACGTCAACACCTGTGAAACAGTAGGAAAGGCCCTGGAGTCTGACCTTTTCCCCTATGGTTAGCCACCAACTACCTTTGTGACAGTGAGAAACTGCTTTTTCCTAGCAATAAATTGCGCTCAGTAACATCGAATTTACAGGGTGGTGGTTAGAATTCAAAGTAATGCTTGGCAAGTGCTGAGTACAATGCTGGCAGGGAATCTTGTTAGCCATCCAGAACTCAAATGAACGGGCCAGTTGAACTTGGCTAGCACTGTCCTTCTTATTTATCTGTCCTTGCAGCCCATAGCTGCTCTTTCCACAAGGGCATTATGGGAAAAATAATGAAATGTCTTGCTAAAGAACAGAGGTCAGGAGAGGATGTTAGCTTAAAAAAATGTCTGAATTGTGAATTCCTAGAAATCCCCAATGTTTTCCCCAATTAACTAATGAGCCCTAGTGGGTGGAGCTTAAGTCCTCAGCTGCTTACCAATAAGTCCTGAGAGAGAGAAAGATGAGGCTGCTTCCATAAGGATTACAGTCTTGGAAACCCTATTTGGCAATTCTGCGCTATCCTGTAAGGTTGCTATGATTTGGAATAGACTTCATGGCAAAAGGTTTAAGTGTTAAAATCAGTGGTGAGGAGGGTGTAGGAGGCCTGGTAGGGTTTGATCAAGGGCAATGTAACTGAGAGGAATTACTGAAACTCAAATGAAGGCTGAGCGTGATAGTGGGAAAAGAGGAAAGTAAAAGAATGTAGAGGAAAGAGCTAGGAGGCAAAGGACATTTATAGAGGCCTAAATACAGGCATGTATATATATATATTTATATATGATGATGGGGAAATATATATATGTGTGTGTGTGTGTGTGTGTGTGTGTGTGTGTGTTTAGTATTAAGGTAGAAGATGGACATTGGAGCTCCACTCAAGTACTCCCTCAATGCAAGAACACTTTGTTCTATAAAACTAGCATTCCATGATGCTCAGCTTTCCAACACAATTGCTGAAGACAAACCAAGTGCACAAGCAAATGTGGTGAAGAAAACTGATGGTGCCCGGCTATCAAAAGATAGTGTCTAGGGTCTTAAAGACTTGAAGATAAACAAGCGGCCATCCAGCTGAGAAGCAACAAAGCCCACATGGAAGAAGCACACCAGCCTATGTGACCATGAGGTGTCGAAGGGATCAGGTATCAGGCATCATCAGAACAAAAAATCATATCATTGTGAATGAGGGGGAGTGCGGAGTGGGGACCTAAGGCCCATCTATAGGCAACTGGACATCATCGCAGGGAGGAGACGAGCCAGTCAGGGTGAAGTGTAGCAACAATGAAACATAAAACTTTCCTCTAGTTCTTAAATGATTTCTGACCCCCACTATCACGATCCCAATTCTGCCTTACAAATCTGGCTAGACTAGAGGATGTACACTGGTACAGATAGGACCTGGAAACACAGGGAATCCAGGACAGATGAGCCCCTCAGGACCAGTGATGAGAGTGGCGATACCAGAAGGGTGGAGGGGAGGTTGAGTAGAAAGGAGGAACCGATTACAAAGATCAACATATAACCACCTCCCTGGGGGACAGACAACAGAAAAGTGGGTGAAGGGAGACATCAGACAGTGTAAGACATGAAAAATAGTAATAATTTATAAATTATCAAGGGTTCATGAGAAAGGGGTACAGGGAGGGAGGGGAAAAATCAGCTGATATGAAGGGTTCAAGTAGAAAGCAAATGCTTTGAGAATTATGATGGCAACATATGTACAAATGTGCTTGACAATGTATGTATTGATTGTGATAAGAGTGTATGAGCCCCCAGTACAATATCAAGTCTGTAATTTTTGCCTAGATTTCTAAAAACAAACAGTAATTCCTAGTTCCAGTACAGGTACATATTTAATATAGATTTTCTTGTCATAGTCTTTGTAATTACCACCAAATGACTTTTCCAGATGAGCCTGGGTAAGAGAAGATACAGAATTAGATGATTCAGTCGTGAGTGATTGTTAACAGGTTGGATTCTAAAACTTTGGAACTCTAATGAGGGAATTGATCAGCTTTGTCATCCTGCTAAGTTTAAAATATTCCATCTCAGAGTCAGGGTGAGGTGGGACTCTCACTACCATCAAAAAAGGAAGAGCAAGGAGTAGAGTGACCCTGTTGGACCCCAGACTCCCTGTGCATTGAAGCCGTGAACCTCCTTGACTAGAGACAGAGGTGCGATACCAGGGAAGCAGCGAAGGAATGGCAGAGCAGCAGGAGCAGCAGAATCATGAGACAGAGCCTGAGCCAAAGCAGTGCCCCCACCCCCACCCCCAGCAGCCGACTCAGGAAATTGAGCTGAATGCCTTCAAGCAAGGCATCTTGTTTGTGGAATGGAGAACCCACAGAGCCAGAGTCTGACACCTCTGGACAGAGGCTTAAAGGGGAGAGGAATGCCCTTTGGGCATCTGTCAGAAGTTCTACAAAAGCTTTGTGACATTGTCCAAGTAGGACAGAGGCTAAGCCAAAGGGCTGAAGGCCACAAAAAGAGGCCTGCCTGCCTTTATAGTAAGAAAAAAGCTTTCCTGACCAAAGAACTCTGCCCTGAACTTTGATCCAGAGTTCTAACCTGTTAACTTCCCTAATTAATAAGTAAACCCGATAATTATGAGTATGGTTTGTGAGTTCCGGGTGATCACTGCAATACATTATTGAACCTAGCACAAAGGCTAGAGAAGTGTGCTGGGAGAGACAGCTGATGGAAGGTTCAGGGGTGAAGGCATGCCTGCCGGACCTTGGCCGTGGCCTATGGAGTTTGCTTCTCCTCCTGCTTGTAAAGCAGTGATATGTGAAGTCAGAAGAGGACACGGAATGCCTTCCTTGTGTCACATTTGACACTGAGAATTCTGTTTTATTCATTGGAGAATGTTAAACATATAAACCAAAACCAAAGCCACCAACTCATGGTGACCCTACATAGGGCTTCTGAAGCTGTGTAAATCCTTAGGGGTCAGGTAGTCTCAACTTTCTCCCTCAGATTGGTTGGCTGTATATCAAAAGGTTTCTCCCTTAAATTATGTCAGTTAGCTTCATCTATTTTGGGACTCTGTTGCTGGGTGCATAGATATGTGTATTTATAATTGTTACATATGCTTGATGACTGGACCCTTTTAGCATCAGAGTGTTTTATTATCTAGTTTCTTATTCTGATTTTGTGTCTATTTTGTGTGATACTAATCCAGCTGCCCTTGCTCTGTGGGCACTATTGCATGGAAAATCTTTGCCATTTTCATCTTTTGATCTGAAATGTAGTAGCTCTTGTACACAGCATAGAGCTGGACCATGTTTTCTTCACCATTCCACCTTTTTTTGCCTTTTAAATTTAAATCAGTAATCATGAAGTTACTGATAAGTACATCCTTCTGCCATTTCTCTATTTGTTTTCTGTGTCTTACACCCTCTTTGTCCTTCATTCCACTCCACACTGCCTACTTCTGTGGTTGCTTGGTTATTTTTGTAGTGAACCACTTCTATCCCCTTCTTGTTTTGTATATAAAAACTCTCTTGTTTTGTATATAACAACCCACTGCCATAAAGTTGATTCCAACTCAAAGCAACACTGTTGGACAGAATAGAAGCCCCCGTCTGGGTTTCTGAGCCTGTGAGTCTCATCTCTCCTGCAGAGTGACTGTTGGTTTGAACTGCTGACCTCGGAGTTGGTAGCCCAACATGTAGCCTACTACGCCTCCAGGATTTCTTGTGTCTATTTCTTAGATATTTTCCTTATTGGCATCATGGGGATTATATTTAACATCACTTTATACCAACCCAACTTAATTGTTTGGGGTTTTTTTTTTTGCTTTTTAAAACAATTTTTTATTGTAAATTAGGCAAGCTACATTTCAGATCATCACCCTCACTGACCCATAGTCCTCCAGGGGACAACACTGGAGACACAGGGTGGGAAGTGCACTTGATCTGACCCCGCCACACCGAGGAAAACACTAAGGGAGTGCAACAGACAGCAAAACTCTATTCTTATTTCACTCCCCTCCCCCCACCCTGGAACTCTTTGTCTACTGAGTCCAGTACATGGGAATGATTTCTGTCACTCTTTTGCTGTTCTGAAGTGCCTGTCCTTTCCTGCTGTTTTTTGTTTTGTGATTTTGGTGGTGGTTGAAACTGGAACCTTAAGTGGAATAGGCAACTCTGGAAACCATCATAATCCACCCATGCATGTCGTGCTTTCGCCCCTTTGACCGATAGTTGATCCTGCCAGCTGCTGATTTTTTTAATGCTTTTTAAGGGCATAGCTGCTTATGCTGCCATCTTGTTAAGCCCTTCCAACCATATCACCGTTATTTTTTTATATTTTAAAATCATCAAAATATTGTTAAATTCTCTAGCCTCCTCAGACCTCCCTCCTCAGTGTGTTTCCAGAGAGCATCAGACTATTTCTGTGCTCAAGTCTCTCTGTCCTTGGTACTCGTACTTACTCCATAATAGCAACCTTTTCTGACTGCACTTTGATTTTCTCTTAATGAGATCTTTGTTCTTTTCAGGTAAACAGCAGTTGTCTTTAAGGAAGCAAAACAATTGTTGATGAGTTCTATTTTCTTAATCGAATTAATTAATGAACATGCCATCTGCCTGTGGACTCTTCCACAGCAAGCACACCAGACAGTGTGTGCCGAATCCATGGTAGTGAGATAAGACCACTGGTGGTATCATAATGTTGAAGGTTCGGGGAGCCACAAATAAGTCTAGTAAATATCTGATACAAGTATTGTGTTATAAATATTCATTAGCTATATCTTTACAAAAAATAATGTATATATTGAAAGTTTGGGGTCAACAAGCTATGCTAATATTTCCACCCACAGGTGAAAAATAAGTTATAGATGGCTTACTAGAATAACTTGGAAGAGAACACACTTGACCAAAACAACTGTAATGAGCTCATTATTTGCATAAACCTATATTGATATACTCTAATGAGTTGTATGAGCAAATAATCAGAAAAGCTAGATTATGTCAAGAAATATTTGGCATCAGGATGGATGAAGGCTTATTAACAGTTTGCAGTATGAACATGACACCACCTTTCTTGCTGAAAATATGGAGGACTTGAGGCACTTGCTGATGAAGATCAAGGATTGCAGCCTTCAGTGTGGATTGCAACTCAGTGTAAAGACGACCAAAGTCCGCACCACGGGAGTAACTAGTAACATCGTGATAAATGGAGAAAAGGTTGAAGTTGTAAACGGTTTGGCCTTGATTGGATCCACAGTTAATGCTCATGGAAGCAGCAGTCAAGAGATCAAACAACACACAGCATCGCTGTACCGGGCCTCTTTGGGATGTTCAAAAACAGGGAGGCTCCGGACTGAGGCGTGCCTGAACTAAGATGTGGTATTTCCCATGGCCTCGTGTGCATGTGAAAGTTGGACACTGAATACGGGAGACCAGTCCCTGGCGAAGGACATCATGCTTGGTAAATAGGAGGGGCGGTGAGAAAGAAGAGCGCCTGGACAAGACAGGCTAGCACAGTGGCTGCGTCAGCAGGCTCGGCCACAGAATGATTGGGAGGATGGGGCCGGGCTGGGCCGGGCCGGGTTTCATTCTGTTGTGCCTGCGGCCCAGAGCCGGCTCGCTGGTACCTCACAGCAATGACAACATAACTTTTGGTCATTTCTTACTGGGTGCTACGCTACTGTGCAAAAGAGCTGGACCCATTTAAACTAAGACTAGCTGTGTTTGACAATGCTCATTGCCCCCAGCCCCGATAATAGTTAATGATTTTGTAAAATGTTTGTAAAATAAAAACCAAAAAACCAAGTTCACTGCCATCAAGTCAATTACGCATTGGGCTGCTAACCCACTAGCCATCCCACGGGAGAAAGATTGGGCTTTCTGCTCCCGTAAAGGGTGACAGTCTTAGAAATCCACAGGGGTGACGGGGGGCACAGTGCTACCCTGCTTGTAGGGTCACTGGGAGTTGTAAAATAAATGATTCCATAATAAAGCACTGTGTTTAAATTTGCCAGTGTTATAAAATATGAAAAAGAGATAGTATAATATAACAAGATCCCGGGACGGGCAGGGCAATTGGTCTGTCTCACAATGCCACACACATTTGCTGTAAATACTTGCTCAGGCAGGATACATAGCCTTATTATTTATCAGTATATTTTGTCAAATGGAGGAGGGGAGGAGCTTAGCAGCTGCATAAAATCATGATATAAAAGCCCCTTGTGGAAAAGGTGAGATAGAGGTCTGTGGACTAAGTCACTGGCTTAGCTCTTAAACGATGACTGGATCACGATTTTCAGATTGCTATGGGCTGAGGACTAAGCACACAGTTTTATATTAGTTTTAGTCTGACTCAAGCTCAGATGCCTAATTTCAGCTACAGGATATAAAGAATAGTCCCATTGTAACAAGCTGAACAATGGAGACAATATTCTGACATTGTCGCCCAGTTCTTCTGATTTTTCCCCCTTCCTTCCTCTGACAGCAGTTACTTAAGGAACTGGCTCCAGAATTTCACAGAGCTTATTCATGTGTCACAACTACAGTTGTGTCATTTAGCTAGGACGTGACATGACTAAGAAATTGGTTTAGAAACTAATGTTTGATGGTTCTGTTGGTGCATTAAATCAGGAATTCTTAACTAGTTGGTCAGAGGCTACTTTTCATTTTTCCTGCGGGAATCTCTTAGTGCATTGCTGGAGGAGTGGATGCAGACGGAGGCTGAACATGCCTGGTCATAAATAGTGGTCCAGCAGAAGCAGACGTGGGACCCCAGCAAGGCTCACTGAAGGGCCCACTTGTTTCTTGTCGCCGTCTGGTTGACCTCCTCAGCAGTGGTTCTAAATATGTAAATGCCTGGATGATGCTTAACATTCTTAGGTAATTCTATTTCCTTAATTATCCTAAAAATTAACAGCGAGGCACTTACAGTATTTAATAATTGTTATCAGTAGACTTGGGAGAGAGAAGGAAAGAGAGCAGCCCTTACTGAATTCCTTCATATCCCAAGGCAATTCTACTCACCTATTGACAGACATTTTTGTTGTTCCCACCTTTGGGCTACTGTGGGAAGTGCTGTCGTGAACATCAGCGCAGAGGCTTCTGTTTGCGCTCCAGCTTCGACTACTTCTGTGGTTGCTTTCATTTTGTTAAATTAGACAGCACTTGGACTGTGAAGATCCTAGGACTTGAAAACACTGGAGGAACTTCGTAAAGACTGTCTGAATGGTTAAGGAAGGTGTTTTACGGGTAGATTTTTATGCATTTTGAGAGGAGAAACACTTTTCCTGACCAGTGCCCAATATTCACGATATCAGACAACCAACTGATGGCCATCACAGCTTCCTGCACTAGTGGATAAACTGAGAATGACAGTGAGCGCCATACAGAAGGTCACCCAGGTCGTCTAAGAAGGCCAGTCTTACAATCTGCTGATTTTGAGGAATAGTGGATGCTGTCGAAACGGTTTCCTCATTATGCAACAACTATTTTCTTAGGGGGCATTGAAATTATACAAAGCTGCTTTATTCATTGGGATCTAGATTTGGATTATAATTGCCTTTTAAGAAATACATCAAGTATTTGAACAGTTGCTGTTATGAACAGTAAATGCTATCGTTATTTATTTTAAACTTACCAAAGTTCCTTAACTATGGTAAATATCAAAGAAATCATGGAGCTAAATGGAACAGTTTACCAATCATATTCTGTCAATGCCACTGCATCTTCTCTGATCATGTGATGAATAATCACATTAGATAGTTATCGTGCCAGTTGATTATGTAATGTCAAGTATATATCAGAATCCTTTTAACCAAAATCAGAACCAGGCCAGATTGACAGCCATTGAAGCATTTCTAACTCTATAGAACCCTATTATAGGACTGAGTAGAATTGCCCTTGTGGATTTCCAGGACTATAAATCTTTACCAGAATAGCAAGTGTCATCTCTCGCCAGCTGCCCAACACGACACCACTAGGGCTTCTGAGTGAAAGCCAGTCCAAGGATATGAACTGCAGATTTAGTGGGGAGCCTGGGAAGCTCTGGGTATCAGGTCAAGGACTTGGGGAGTGAGCAGCGCTGTTCTTAGGTTCCATTGAGCCCGCTCTGATGCATACAACCCTATGTACATCAGAATGAAACGCTGCCGCGTTCTGCACCACCCATGTGATGACTGCTGTCCCTGAGTTCATTGTTGCAGCCGTTGTCAGTTCATCTTACTGATGCTCTTCCTTTTCCCTGACCCTCTGCTTGATAACCATGATGTCCTTTTCCAGGGAGTGGTCTCTCCCGACAACATGCCCAAAGTACATGAGCTAAATCCCCACCATCCTCGCTTCCAAGGAGCATTCTGGCCGTACTTCCTCCATGACAGATGTGTCTGTGCTTCTGGCGTCCACAGTACTTTCACCAACATCACAATTCAAATTAATAAATTCTTCTTCAGTCTTCCTTATTGACGTCTAACTTTCACACTGCTTGTCAGTCGCACCCTGGTCCTCAAAGTAACATCTTTGCTCTTTAATGTGAATAGGCTTGTGCAGAAGATTGGCCCAGAGGCTTGAGTGTTGATTGTAGAAAAATAAAATGAAATGCACGAAAACCTCATTTACGTTTTTTTATCATAATGTTGTCTGTTGGACCAGCTGTGAGAATTTTTTTTTATTTCTTTACATTGAGTTGCAATCCATAGTAAAGTTTCACTCTTTCATTTTCATCAGTAGGTGCTTCAAGTCCTTTTGACTTTTAGCAGCAAAGTTGTGTTGTCTGTATTTCGAAGGTTCTTGAGCCTTCCTCCAATACTAATGTTTTGTTGTTCTTTCTATACTCCAGTCTCAGATTATTTGCTCAGCATACAGATTGACTATGTACGATGAAAGATACAAACCTGACGTGCGCGTTTCCTGATTGTGAACCATGCAGTGCCCCTTGTTCTGTTCCCACAGCTGCCTCTTGACTTGTGTACAAGCTCTGCATGAAGACAAATTGAGTGTTCCGGAAGTCCCATTCTTTTGAAATATTACCAGTAGTTCTTTAATGAAATGCACAGTGAATGGCCTTTGCAGTCAGTAAAGCACAGATCTCGTTCTGATAGTCTGTACTTCTAGCCAAGGTCCCTCAGGCGTCAGCACTGATCTCCCTCGTGCCCCATCCGCCTCTGCTTCTGGTTTCAATTTCTTGCAGCTCTGTGTGAACTGTTGTGACCGTTCTAAAATGAACTTCAGTCAAATTTTACTTGTACATTATATTAATGGTATATATTTTTTTAATTTTGCTGGCTCTCTTTCTTCTCTTTATGGAATGGGCACAAATACAGATCTCTTCCAGTTGGCTGGCCAGGTACCTGTCCTCCAAATTTCTTGGCATAGGCGAGTGAGTGCTTCCAGTGTTGCATCAGTTTTTAAAATATTTCGGTTGGTATTCCATCAATTCCTCGCACTTTATCGTTGGCTAATGCCTTCTGTTCAGCTTGCACTTCCTGCAATACCACTGGTTCTTGATCATATGCTACCTGTTGAAATGGTTGAACGTCAACCTGTTCTTTTCGGTGTAGGGACTCTGTGTTCCGTCCATCTTCTGCTAATGCTTCCTGATCAAAATTTTTCAGTATTGGAACTCAAAACCTAAATTTTTCTTCAGTTCTTTCAGCTCAGGATATGCGGAATGTGCTCTTCCCTTTTGTTTTTAAAGTCCTGGCTTATTACTAGTATTATCCAATTGAGATGCCTTTTGAAAATTTCTGTTAAGCTCTTTTACTTCATTTCTTCCATTTGCTTTAGCTATTTTACGATCAGGAGCAAATTTCAGCTTCTTCTGGCATCCACTTTGGTATTTTCTCTCTTTCCTGTCTTTCTGATGATCTTTGCTTTCTTCATAGATGATGTTCCTAATGCCATTCTACAGCTTAGCCAGTCTTCAGTCATTAGTGTTCTGCAGCACGTCTGTTCTTGAGAGGGCCTCTGGATTCAGGTAGGATGTACTGAAGGTCGTATTTTACCTCTCATGAAATTGTTTTGTTTTTCTTCTCTTCGGCTTCAAACTGAACTTGTACACGGGCAATTGGTGGCTTGTTCTATAGTTAAACCCTGGCCTTGTTTGGGGGCATCTCTTCCCACACATGTGGTCACTTTGATTCTTGTGCTGTCCAGCTGATGAGGCCCATGTGTATTGTCTCAGTTTATGCTGTTAAAAAAAGGGTTTTGCAATGAAAATGTTGGTCTTGCAAAAGTGTATCCTGTCATCTCCACCTTTGTTTCTATCTCCCGGGCCATATTTTCCAGCTACTGATCCTTCCTCTTTTATTTCCAGCTTTCTGATGACCAGTAATTAATTCATGCATCCTGATCAATTTCAGACTAGAGAAGTTGGTAGAATTCTTCTGATCCTTTGTCACTGGCTTTAGTGTTTGGTGTATGAATTTGCAGAATAGTTGTATTAACGGATCCTCCTTGTATGGTTCTACATATTATCCTATCAACAACATTGTACTTCAAGATAGATTTTGAAATGTTCTCTTGACAATGAATGTGACGCCATCCCTCTTGAATTTGTCGTTCCCAGCATAGTAAACCATATCATTGCCTGATACAGAATGGCCACTACCACTATCAGCTCACAAATACCTAGGATGTCAATCTTCATACATTCCATTTCATATCTGACTGCTTTGTTTTCCTAGAGGCATACTTATTGCTTTGCTGTTTCTTCTCATTTTGCTCCGTGCCCCACCAGCAAATGAACATCCTGAATGCTTTGCTCTATCCACATCAGTAAGGCGCGCTCTTTCTGGAGGAGGCAATGTGTCCACAGTGGTATTTTCAGTGCCTGCCAACCCAAGGGCGCATCTTCAGTTATTCATGATATCTTCAGTGGCTGATTTTACAAAAACGAACTGCCTTTTTTGTATTCTTGTTTGTGTTCTGTCTTACTCTGGAAACTTTATTCCAGCCTGTCCATTTTGGAGTCCCCTGTTGGGACCTGAAATGCTGGTGGCACAGCTTCCATATCAGAGCAACCCACAAGCCACCACTGAAGGACTGATCGATGGTGGGGGAGCACTGCGGTGAGGTGGCAAGGAGTGATAACTCTGGAAAGGAGTCTCACTTAAAGCCGTGGTGGGAGGGCACCCCATAACCTTAGGAGAGGGAGTTCACCACGTAAATCCACAAGCTTTGATTGGGTTGGATTTGAAAGTACTAGAGCAGTAAAAATGGGAATAGCCGGCCCTGCCTGCCTATTTATCTATTAGTTTGGAGTAAATGGTAAATATGATATACATTAATTAACTGAATTGATGGACAAATGTAAAACAAATTTCCTGTTGCTTTCTAGAGCCATAATATATAAATTAGCTAAAGGTTGTTTCATGTAAACATTTTCATCTGTAAGTATTTGAGGTGCAACTGACATGACCTTCACACTCCTGATAGATAAATAGTGATGGCAATAGTTTAATACGTCATATGTCCTTAACAGTGCTGTTCCTGAGCTGGTAGCTGAGGGTAAGAGGTGATGTGGGGAATGGGACATGTAACACTTTCCAAAGTAATATTCCAATTATTACTAGATAAGTAATAATCCGCACCAAACAATGAACTCTCTAGCACATTCCTATCAAGGGAAGGGGAAACGAAGCCCTGGAGCTGGCACCAAAAATATGCTGAAAAACTGGGGATTGGCTTATACATGGGTCAGTAATACTCCAGCGAGGTGTAACATCTCGCTGCCTCCCCCCCACCCCCCACCGCCCCACCAGGTAACAGGACGAGTGCCCGTTATCTTGCTGTTTCTCCGCTGTTCATTCAAAGCCCCGCTGAAACTGCAGGGCTTTGAATGTTTGTTTACTCACATCTAACTAATCAGAGCCGTCTTATGATGTGGACGGCCCCAATTCGCAGAAGCACCGGTAGTGATTCACTTAGACTGGCAGCTGAACTGGTAAGGATGTGTCTGCGGCAGCGCTGTCTCTCCCCTCTGGTCTCTGTGTTCATTCACATCCTGCATCCCCTGCCCGCATGGACTCCCCACCTCCTCCGGCTAACACGTCACGGCAGGGGGGAGAGCATTACCATGAAAGTTCTTTTTAAAAGTCTTGTTTTTTTATCCTATTAGAAATGGATACGCTTGAACCAAAATAAAACGCTGGTCACATGAGGCTGGTTTCAAAATGAAGGTTGTGTCAAGAGCAGAAGAGAGCAATAACAGTATTGCAAGTAGGGAATTCTGTGTTGACGAAAAGCAAGTGAGGGAGTGGCAGAAAATGAAGGCTGACTTGGAACAGATTCCAAAAGCTAAAAAAGCTCATCATGGTTTAACGTCTTTTTATGGGGCTCTAGAGAGTGCATTGCATAAATGGGTTATGGAGTGTCGTCAAAATGGTTACTGCATAACACACATGGGAATCCGCATATGTGCTCTACAAATGGCTAAGGTGGGTTCGAGATGCATGGGAAGACATTCCAGAAGACATGGTGCAACGTGCCTTCCAAAAATGTAGTATGAGTAATGCTATGGATGGCAGTGAAGACTGCGCTTTGTATGAAAATGACAGCAGTGATGGTGATGATGGTGATCTCAGTGAGGACAGAGTCTATGATGACCTCACACCAGCTGAAGCTCTGCATTGGGATATGGATAATGAAGGATTTTAACTCTTTACATTTTAGCTTGGTTGCTGATTGAGCTCAAGGAATAGTACTCTTAAGGTATCATTGTTGATACCTTATTGTTTTTTTGTTGAACCTATTTTCCACTTACTGTGCTGGTTTACTAATGTTAAATGGCTTGTTCTCCTTTTATTTATGTTTTTTATTTAAAATAAATATGTAAATACATTACCCCCACTGATGTCTCAATTTTTAGTAATTTTATTTTCATTTGTTTTAATTATGGAAACACCAATAGCTTCTGCCTTTTCCACCCTTGGCTTATACTCGAGTCAATCAGTTTTTCTGGTTTTCCAGGTAATGATTAGGCACCTTGGCTCGGCTTATATTCAAGTATATACAGTATATCATACATAACCCCCTTGAGACTAGCTCCTTTCACTCATGCAGTGCCTTTAAGATCCATCCATTTAGTGGGTCCACATTTTAGGGGAGCCATGATGGCATCATGGGTTACAGGCTGGACTGCCGATCACAAATTCAGCAGTTCCCACCCACAACTGCTCCTGGAGAAACAAGGCTCTTTTCCTGTAAAGATTTACAGCCTCGGAAGCCCACAGGGGCGGTTCTGCTCTGTCCTGTAAGGATTCTTATGGGTCAGATTTAACTCAATGGTACTAAGTTTTGAGGTATTAGTATCTTTAATTATTTCTAACTTTTGGCAATTATGAACTGTTATGTTCATGTCCAGTGTTTATGTGAACCAATTTTGGTTTCTCTAGCATTATGACCCAGGAGAATGAGTGGGTCGTCAAGTGGTAAGCACAGTTGTGTAAGAAGCTGCCGAACAATGTTCCCGAGTACCTGCTGTGCCACTTTTCATTCCTGTCAGCAAAGTGTCAGAGTCCAGCTGCTCTGCGTAGTCACCAGCACTTGCTGTTGCCAGTTACTTACTTGGCCCTTTCTGATAGGTGTGTAGCGATATCTTGCCATGTTTATAACTTTCATTTTCCCAGTAGCTGACATGGGGCACATTTTCTTTCTTTTTTGTTTTTTAAAGCTTTTAAAAAATCATTTTATTGGAAGCTCTTATCACAAGCCATACAATTGTCAAGCACATCTATACATATGTGGCCATCATCAGTTTCAAAACATTTTCTTTCTACTTGAGCCCTTGGTATCAGCTCACTTTAAAAAAAAATACTTTTATTGGGGCCTCTTACATCTTTTATCACAATCCATACATTCATCCATTATGTTAAGCACATTTGTACATATGCTTCCATCATCATTTTCAAAGCATTTTCTTTCTACTTGAGCTCCTCATTTTCCTTCTTCCCTCCTCCACCTGCTCTCCCTCCCTCATGAACCATTGATAAGTTAGATTATTATTTTCATATCTTACATCATCCTCTGTCACCCTTCACCCACTTTTCTGTTGTTCATCCCCTTGGGAGGGGGTTATATGTTGATCCTTGTGTTCGATTCCTTTTCTCCCCTCACCTTCCCCTTATCCTCCTGGTATCTCTATATTCATTGTTGGTCCTGAGAGGTTTATCTATCCTGGATCCCCTGTGCTTCAGGGCTCTTATCGTTAGCAGTGTGCATGTACTGATCTAATCTGATTTGTAAGGTAGAATTGAGGTCATCATAGTGTGGAGAAGGAAGCACCAAAGAACTAGAGGAAAGTTGTGGGTTTCATTACTGCACCCTTACTGGCTCATCTCTTCCGTGACCCCTCTGTGAGGGAATGTTCAATTGTCTACAGATGGATTTGGCCATAGTACCTGGACCTCACTCCAGGAATGTATGTATATAGTGGCTTTTCCCCTATGCCCTGTTTTTTTTTTTTAAGCTTACTTCAGTGGACTCATGTCATACTTGTCCTTTTGTGCTTGGCTTACTTCACTTAGCATGATTTCCTCCAGTTCTTCCCATGCGACAATGTGCTTCATGCATTCATCGCTGCTTTTTAGAGATGCATAGTACTTCATTGTGTGTATGTATCAGTTTTTTTATCCATTCATCCAGTCACGTAAATTTAGGTTGTTTCCAACTCCTTGCAGTTATGAACTGTGCTGTGATGAACATTGGAGCACAGATATCTGGCCGTGGTTTGTTTCTTGCCTCTTCTGGGTATCTGCCCACTAGGGGTATTGCTTGGTCATATGGTAGCTCAATTTCCATCTCTTTTAGATATCGCCAAATTGATTTCCACAGTGTCTGTACATACCTACAGGTCCACCAGCAGTGGATGAGAGTTTCTGTCCCTCCACAGCCCATCACTTGTTACTTTCTAATTTTTTGAATTGGGCTCTCTTTGGGGCTGTCAGGTGGTATTTAATGGTTTTAGTTTGCATTTCTCTTCAGGCTAATGATCAGGAACATTTTCTCATGTTCATTGGCCATTCAGATTTCTGCCCGTGAAACTTCTGTTCAGGTCCTTTGCCCACCTCGTTAGTGGCCAGGTAGTTTTTTGCTAATTGTAAGCTTGCAAAGTATTGCAGATTTTAGTAATAAGGCTTTTGTCTGATGTTATTGCTAAAGATGTGTTCCCAGTCTGTGGGCTCTCTTATTACTCTCTTGGTGAATTCTTTTGATGTACACAAGTGTTTTAACTTCAGTATATCCCACTTGTCAATTTGTGACTCATCCATATTTGTTTCCTTCCCTATTTTTGATAACCTATGTATTCCCTATGCCAAAATTCTCAGGTTGGTCCCAATTCCCTCATTGATGGCCCTTATAGTTTGGGGTTTTACCTCGAGGTCTTTGATCCACCTTGAGTTTATTCTTGTGTATGAAGTGAGATAAAGGTCTTGCTTCATTTTTCTACAGGTAGATATCCTTTTTTTTTTTTTTTCCAGCACCACTTGCTGAAGAGGGCATCTGCTTCCCATTGGATATTTTGGGGGCCCTTATCAAAGATCAGTTGTCTGTATGCTGATGATTTATTTCTGAGTTTTCAGTTCTTTTCCATTGGTCTGAGTATCTGTCATCATATCAATACCACACTTTTGACCACTGTGGCTGTATAATAGGTGCTAACATCAGGGAAAGCAAACCCTCCCACTTTGTCCTTGAGTTCTCTGCTAATTCAGGGCTTCTTCCCTTTTCATATGAAGTTGGCAATGAGTTTTTCCAATTCTTTGAAAATGCTGATGGTATTCGTATCAGAATAGCATTAAACTTATATAGTGCCTTGGGCGGAACTGACATGTCTACTATATTGAGTGTGCCAATCCCCGAGCATGGGATACAGAGCATATTTTCATGTGCTTGTCATCCATACATAGTCTTTGGGGAAACATCTGTTCAAATCTTTTGTCCATTAAAATTCTTTGTCCAAATAAAAATCTTTGTTTTCTTGTTTAGATAGTTACTTATATGTCCTCCATACAATTTGATTGTTAGATATGTAATTTGTAGATTTTTTTTCCAGTGTTGGTCTATCTTTTCATTCCTTTTGTTTTTCTAAAAGCAAAAGTTTCTATGTTCGATGAAGTCAAGTTTATTACTACTATTTTTAATGGATCATACTTGGTGCCAAATCTAAAAACTCCTTGCCAAACCCAAGATCATGAATATTTTGTTTTCTTATCTAAGAATTCAACATTTTACTCTTTGATCCATTTTTGGCTCATTTTTTATAGGAGCTACTGGTGCTATTTAGTTTAAGGAGAACCTATAGATAGCCAGTAGCTCCAAACCTGCTAGCAGAAAATGTTTTTCCTCTAAATTATGCATATTTATGTGGATATAGTCCTAGGCTCCATTCTGTTCCATAGATTTATGTGCATTCTGTTCCATAAATCTGTGTCTAGCACTTCATCACCATAGGACTGTCTTCATTCTTGAAGCATTAGAATCACTTAGAAAATTGTGTAATGGGAGTCCTTCGATTATGCTCTTCCTCAAAATTGATTTGGACATTCTAGTGTCTGCATTTCCAGATACAATTTAGAGTCCACACGCTTATCACCATGACAAATCCAGCTTGGGATTTGATTGGGATTTTAGCATCAACATGTGAATGTCTACCAAAAGGCTTCCTGGGATTGCATGGACTAGATAGATAACTATGGGAAGCGCTGACATATTAACAATATTCATTCTTCTAAATAATTAGCACAATTTATCTATTTGGGTCTTCATTTTTTCTCAGAAATTATGTGTAATTTTCATGTACAGCATACACAATACACAATGTAGTTTTCTTTCATATACTTTAAATTTATTAAGTTCATACATTTGATGTAATTGAGAATGACATTAATTTCATTTTCTAATTATTCACCCCCTAGCAATACAGAAAGTTATTTTTACACACTGATCTTCCATCTTGACACCTTACTAAAATCAATTCTAAAATTTCCTACAATTAAACTGTTAATTTGTAAGATGTGAAATACATACCAAAAACCCGTTTAATTTTTTTCTACAGTCATATCATCTGCAAAGAAAGGTTTTATTTTTACTGTCAAATTTTCATTCCTTATATTATTTTCTTTTTAAAAAAGCCCTTATCTCACTGACTGAGACATTCGGTGCAATATGAAACTGAGAAAATGACCATCTTTGCCTTGTTTATGTCACAGGGAAAAGTGTCTTTTACAGTTAAGTTGAAAATTAGCTTGTGCAGCTCCTTCACTTGGTTTGGTGAGCATCTTTATCAGGAATAGGTGTTTTGTCCAGTGCTCTTCATCCATCTATTATGACCATTTGCTTCCCCTCTCCCCCCACCCCATCCTTTTAATGAGTGAATTATATTTGCCTTTTGAATACTGCATTGCATTTGCGATCTAAGTCCCACAGAATTGTGCTGTAGTGTCTATCTATGCTGGATTAGATTTGTTATTTTGAAACATGATTTTTGGGTTCATGTTAATGAGGACTGTGATAGTTAAAGTTTATTGGGCCAACCTGGCCAATGAACACATGTGGGATTAATTGAAGGGCAGTTTAATTGAAGAGTGGAGAGGTAAATGGCTCAGAGAGCCTCACCTGTCTTGTCTCTTTTCTGATGGTTGGACCAGGGTGCAGCTACCTTAGCTAGTTCTCTGCTTCAGCTGGCAAGGCTCACTTCCTGCAAGACATCCCTGAGGAGAAGCCACATGGACCTACCCCGTTGCAGCCCTGGGTGCTGGAGCAGCCCTGTGGAGACCCCTGCCAGCGCTGAGATGCTACACACTCACTGATTCAGCTTTCCTCCTGCATTTGGCATCATTACATGTGTTTTGTGAGTTTGAGGACTTTGTAGATGTCAGACATATTGGCTAATGTCGGAATTATGGGCTTAGACTGAACTGGGTTGGGATGTTTAATGTACAACTATCCTTTATATAAATGCTCCCATAAAACATGACTGTTTATGAATTTTGTTTCTCTGGTCTACCCAGACTAACATACACGGACCATTAGAGAGCATTTTTTTTTTCAGTTATACCCCTGGTTTAGTAACAACATAACACTGGGTTCATATAGGACACATTTAGAAGTGTCCCTTCTTCTTATCTTCTGAGGGGTTTGGATAATTTCTGTATTATTTCTTCTCAAGTGTTTGATAGGTTTCTAAAATATACAACCTGGAGGTGACTTCAGGGAACAATTTACAAATTTGGATTTTTCATTGATAAACACTAATTGTTTTTTCTTATGCCAGTTTTTGTAATATGGTATTGACAAAAAACCACTCACTGCCATCCATTCAAGGATGACTGATGGTGACCCCCTGTGGGTTTCCAAGACTGTTTAAAATAGAAACTCAGTATTTCTCCATACAGCTGCTGGTGGTTTCAAACTGCAGATCCTGTGGATCACAGCCCATCATGTAACCACTACACGACTAGGGTCCTTGGTATTGACAAAGTTATTCCTAATATTCCCTTCTCAACCCCTTCGAGTACATTCAGCATCTTGGTAATTAATACATGTTGTCTTTCTTCATGAGCATTTAAGATATTCACCTATTAGGGCTTTTTGTAAGACCCAGGAGCCTTGGCGGTGCTGTTGAGGAAGTGCTGGATTGCTAACTGCAAGGCTAGCAGTTCAAAAACCACCAGTCACCCGCGGGAGAAGGATGCGGCTCCCTGCTCCCACAGAGATGGGCGGCCTTGGAAACTGTGCAGGAGTGCTATGAATCAGAATCAATCTGACAGCAGCAGGCTTGGTGGTGGGTTTTTAAAAGACCAGCGGGGATTAGATTGTCTCTTGTTTGCCATTATTGGTTATTTCATCAACTTTTGCTCTTAGCTCTCTTACTTTCCTCTTTTTACTTACTTTGGATTTTCCACTAATTTTTAAACTCTCTTGTGTAACAAGCATTTAAATCTGTAAGTTTTCCATGTTTGAGGTGCCCTCCATACATTTTTATTTTGTGACTTTTAGTGGAACATACATGGGCTTTGAAAGGTTTGTGCATAAATTCAGTCTTGCCATGAACTTTCTGTTGCTTTCCTCATAGATTTGAACAGCCTTTGTCATTTTGCTTTGCTAAGGGTTAGAGATGTGGCATTTAAATTCCAAAGATTTGCGGCTTCTCTGAATATTTCACTGTGGAACCTAATTCTATTTTAGTTGGAAAATATACTCTTACAATTTTAAGCTTTTGGTGAAATTTATTGAGGAGTTTTATGCTACATCTTGCAAAGTCTTCCATATGTGCTTGATAACATGCCAGATAACACTTCAAAGTGCTATTCAAAATTTATAATCGATTATTTACTGAGAAAGTTTGAAATCTCCAACTGTGATGGTAGATTTATTTTTCCCTGTAGTTCTATCAGTTATTCAAGTATTTTGAATCTCTTTTTTGTTTTATCTATATAATTGTCATGTCATCTTCATTGATACAAAATATCATTCTCTTGAAATACTTTTGAAGTCAGCTTTGAAATCAAATTTATTTTTAGTAACTTCTTGCTTACAATTTATGTGTATTAAAGTCTATCTCCATATTATGTAGTTGAATCCTTTTTAACCAGTCATACCTCAGCCTTTTCATTATAATTTTGAGTCCGTTTCCTTTCAAATAATTCTTGATGGCTCTAAGCCTGCCACCATCCTTTTTCTTCTTCCTCTGCCCCTCCTCTCCTCCCATCTTCTGGATGAAATGTATCAATCCCCTATTTTTGCCCCGTACTTGTATGCTCTTTCTAGTTACTATAACGTAAGTGTCCTAAAAGATAGTGGCTGTAACAGAAATTTATTTTCTCACCACAGACATGAGAAGTTGAGGAAGACACTCTGTACTTCTGCGCCCAGACAGTCTTCATGGGGGCTGGCACCTCTCTCTCAAGAGACTGACTCAAAATACACACTTGTGCCCAAAGTGGGTTAGAACCGCAGGGATAGGGGTTAGTTAGGCTTTTACCACACATTTTGGAGAACACAGTTCAGTCCATAAAACTCACTGTCCTTCAGAACAAAGATCAGATTGTTTTCTGAGTTCACCAGCCATTTCTAATGCAGTATTTTGGTGATTTGGGTATAAGTTGAGAGAGCAAACTGGTTTTCCAAACAGTAACGCATGTTTTATGACATTGATTGCAATCCCCACAATGTAAAAGCACTCTTCCCCTCTCGCTAGGGAAATGCTGCCCATTTGATCTTTACATGATTGCTGTAAGGCGTGCTTACTACCTCCCTGCTTAAGGCCATCTCAATCAGATCTGTATTTTTCGTTCCACGTTTCTCCCTATCCAGACTGGCCTACTGGGACCACATCCAGAGCAGTCAACAGTATTCACAAACTCACTGAGTCCTTTTTACCAATGTCGTCATTCATCCTTGTTCCAGATGGGGAGAGACCAATAGCGACCACTTAGATGGTTGCTTACAAGCCCCCAGTTCCTACTCACCAAAGTAGGATGTGTAGAACATTATTGTCCAGTGTTCTTGATGTCTAAGATATGGTCTTAAGTCTCCAGCAAGTCATTCTCTTAAGACTGTGGTTCTCAACCTTCCTAATGCCACGGCCCTTTAATAGTTTCTCATGTGGTGGTGACCCCCAACCATAACATTATTTTTGTTGCTACTTCATAACTGTAATTTTGCTACTGCTGTCCTTGGGCTTTTGCTACAAGATGTTATCAGAACACTTGCCCAACCCATAGATTCTAGTGTACTCAGGGATCTAGTTCCATTCACTTCTGGCCCTTGTTCAGATCGACTGTCTATGTAATCTCCAGTCATATATCTCTGCAGCTAACTGTATATTTTTACTGTTTCTCATCCTCTATGTCTAAATGTATATTTAAATAGCAGCTTTAAAGTTCTCATCCGTGATTTCCAAATGCAGGTCACTGCAGAGTCTGAGCTGAATGCTTTCTCCTTGATTATAGGTCACATTTTCCTGCTACCTCACATCCAACAACTTTTCACTGTATAATGGACATCTTGGTGGCATAATTCATGCCCCCTCTATCTTCCTTTAAATAGAAGAGTTTTGTTAACATGAGACTTTTTCTGTCTGAATGTCTAAGAGCCTGGACATCTAGGGTTCCATTTATGCCCTTTTCAGGAAAAAACCCCAAAACTCAGCACTCCCTGCAATGAAAAACTCTTGTATGATAGCCCGTAATGCAAGATAGTGTTGGGTACTGCTTTGACACCCCGATAGCTGGATTCTGTGCCACTGACAGGGTGCAGGATCATCCACTTTGAGAACACTGCTAGAGCGAGGGTTGGGGAAAATACAGCCTTTCGTTGGTGCTATTTTGCTGCACCATAATCATATCTCTTTATCTCTGGATGTTTTATTTAATTTGCAAATAGATATATTTTATTGTGAACTGGGTGAAGGTTTCCAGAGCATATTGCAAGTTTTATATTCAGCGATTCATACAAATTCTGTTTCATGTCATTCATTACAATCCCCTCAATATAACGTCACCCATCCAACCTTATCTCTTTTTTCCCTAACAGTTTTATTGGCACATAATTTACATATCATACAACTGAATCGTTCAATCATATCAAGGGGAACTGTAGAGTCACCACATCTCCTAAAGCATTCCCCATCCCGCTGGTCAAATCACCTTTAAAATGAGTTCTGCACTCAGAATCATTTCTACTGCCCCCTCCTCCCTCCCACCTTCGTTATTTACTCCCCAAATTCCCGTCCCTCCTTATTGCCTCTCTCCCACCCCTGCATTCCTGTAACCCTTTGTAGCAGTTATGCCATTATACATCCACTCCTCCTGTGCTTCATATCATGGCCTTCCTCGACACTCACCTTCATGAAATTATCACTGAAGATAAGGGTGCTACAGCAACGGCGAAGAGAATAGAAATAACGTCTGGGGTCGTCAAGGTTCGTATTCAATCAGCCATCTAAGTGCGGAAGCAATTAAGTCCACACAGAAGCACACCAGCTTGTATGAGCCAAGGATGACAGTCACAAAATTCAAATATGGTGAAAAGTATCAGAGCTAAAATTAGGAACACCCAATTTGTAGGCGATGGAGGACAGTGGAAGCCCAAAATTCATCTGCAAAGTATCTAGTCTGACTGAGCAGCTGGCAGATCCTCTCTAGCCAGAGGCAAGAGTCCCGGACAGCCCTCCTAGCAGGCAGAAGCCACTGTAACCTTGATGCTGGATGGCAGGCGACACTTGGCAGTTGGCCTCCCCATAGACATGAGCTGGATTTGTACCGGGTGCAACCACCTTAGTGGTTCCATGACAGACATTTGCTCCCTGGCTCTTGACTGTTGATGGGGTGCTTTCCCACTGACCCATTTGAGCTGTTGTCTGTAGACGAAGACGATGTTATCCTTACCCCCTTAGTGAGACTTGTTCTGCATTGTTTTCTGGATGCTGTGAAGGATCCAGTGACGCAGTGGTCAAGTGTTGGGAGGTGAACAGCTGTGACAGACACCACACAGGTCACCCAGGGGTCAGCCCCTGCTAGAGGAGTAACTAAATGCCTGGAGTTGGTAGTGAGCTCTCCACTCCTACTGCTCTGGACTCCAAAGCCCCTCAGCACCACTATGCAGCTCGAGGCTCAATGCACAGAAGCCTGACTCGTCCTGTGCATCCCAGCCAAGAGCCCTTCATGGGTTCCCATGACTCCCTTTTCTCCCAGAACTGCTATTCTCCCTGGAGTCAGTCTGCCTGTGATGATGCTGGAAAACGCCCCAGACAGAAACCGAGTATGATCGGTTTGGAGGGATTACTAATACCACGTGTTTCCCTTCACTCATAGTCCAGTCCACCTGTTCAATGCCTAGAAATACCTCTCCGCATATATTGTCTAGTTTTATAGTTTGTGGCAAGGGGGCAAATCTAGTAGTTATGCTAATTATGGGCTAATAAAAGCTGCTTTTGCAAAATTAAATATTATAAGTAGAATATTCTAATAATGCTTACTTATTTGACACACGGAATTCTCTACACTTTTTCAGGTCAAGTATGCCAATTTCCTTAACTGTCCTTTATAATCCAAAAAATACATAGTCCCTCAGTCCTCATGGGGGAGATGCACAGCTCGGCCGGTCCTTTCCAAGGAGCTTGCATCCGCCCCTTCCCCTTCCCCGTCTCTGCAACCTTCCTGGATGTACAGCAGGGCGTGCTGGAGGGAAGATGTGTAGAAGGCAGACTCTCTCCTTCGTCGTGTCTGTCCCATACCATCAGAGCACTTCGACAGGCCTCGAAGTGCTTCTCCGCATCTTGCATGCTTCTCTTTAAACGTCAGTAAAGTACATGCACATTCTTAGTGTATGTAATGTCATTGGTTTCAGAAAGTTTCTTTTGTTGCAGAGCGACGACTTTGGTCGAAAGGCTTTCAGCCATGAAGACTGTTCAAACCTCATTCCTTGTTTCTTCTCTCCCGTGGCTAAGCCTCCTGACAGTGCCGTCTTCTCCTGATTCTAGTTACTCTAAAGTCTTAAAAACACTCAGCGGCAGCACCCCGCGGGGAAGCTTAGAAGAACATCACAAACGCGGCAGCCACTGACGGCCCAAACATGAAACAAGAGGAGGAATGAGCTCTTTAGAGACCCTCAACATCACTTCAAATTAATCTGAGCTTTCGATACAACTTCATAGGTACAGTTGAAAAGAAAAAGGTTTGCCATGTCTTCGCTGGGTCAACGTTGGCCCTGGTGTAAAGGCCGCCAGTAGCCGCTAAGCTGTAGGCACTTGACCAGGAAGAGGAAGAGGAGCGGGCTCACAAGTGTTGGGCCAGGAGCAAAGTCACACATACTTGTTCCCTTTGGCAGGGTAGACCAGAGGCCAGCAAACGTGTTGTCCAGAGCCAGAGCGCATGCTGCAGGCGGTGCGGGCCACGCGGGAACCGCTAGAGACGAGACGTAAGTGGCTGCACCTGGCCATCTTCTAGGTAAATATATTCACCCATTAACAAAACAGGCAGCTAAGATTTGGTCCTTTGGCCAGTGTGCTGACTCTTGATCTATTTGTCTTCTCCCATTTGTAACACTCTCAGGGTATTGGAAAGAAAATGCCCTGTCTTACAGATCGCCACTGTTACTGAGTACTTACCTCTGCCTTTCTCGCGATACAGCTGCTTCTGAGTATTTCTCCAAGTGACCAAAGGAATACAGAGAACCGTTTCTACAAGTCACTTAATCAGTGACTGAAACAGTGTTTCAGACAAACGTCACACTGAGCTCTCTCCTCTCTTGACAGATAAAGCCTGCCTGGGAAGAGTGGTGACGGGGGCCTCGATTGCTGACGGCGCGCGCTGAGTCACTCACACGTGCTGTCCGTGTCTCCGGACGATGCTACAGTAGTCTTCGCCACAGCTGGCCTTGGGCAGGGCTCTTCAGAACATGGGCTGCATGAAATCAAAGCAAGCCTTCCCATTTCCGACCACATTTGAGAATGAGAAGCGAGGTGCAAGTGAAGAAAGCTTTATGCCGGAAGAGAGATTTATGCCAAGAATACCTTCGCCAGTTGTCCAAGAGAAAGCAGAGGCGCCCCCGGTGCCCAGCATGGTGGTGCTCGAATATGCACACCGCCTGTCCGAGGAAATCTTGAATGACGCCTTGCAGCAGTGGGCCTGCAATAACACCAAATACGGTGACATTCCGTACATTGAGAGCGAGGGTCCTTAACGCTGGGGGCATGGGACTCTCTTACACATCGGCTATAGTTGGTGCTAGTTTAAATACATGACACAAAAGCAAAACCGGTGTGAATAAGTACAGAATATCTGGATGTGTTTTTAAAAAAATCTGGTAACTTCCTTCGTCTAGGAACACACGATGGCATGTGTTTGAAGGAGTTCCGTGTTAATACCGAAGTCTTACCTTCTTGACCTTGGACGTTCACTCACCACAGTAATCAGCTACACGCCACACCACTTTCTTCTTGAGGCAGTACCAACATCACCAAAGAAAATGTTTTCCAATTGGTTTTCCAGTGGAAAATGGAAAATGTTTTCCAAATGGTTATTTTATAGGCAGCCCTTTCAAATAACTACTTAACTTTCACAAAAAAGCGAAAGGTCATGGAGAGGGAGCGGCACTCAAGCCATAGTGATAATCAGTGGGTCTTGCTGGTGAAAATTATTCGGATCAGGCATTAGAAAGCAAGTTGTGTAGCAAAGTGCAACTTGAAACCTGTCCTTAGTAGATATTTATTTTTGTACATGAAAAGCATAACTGCTACTTTGAGTCTCAGGGCCCTAACTAACCACAGCTCTTATTGGGTGACTCAGACCTTGTGTCTTAAAAAAATATATGATTTACAGAAACCATACTATTCCATAAATGTCTACTGTATTGAATTAAGCCACCCGATGAAACTACATAAGAAAACAAGTATGGGTATCTTTTATAAACAGCAATACAGTAAAGCTTAAAACAGCAGCAGCCTCACCTGCAGGTGAAAAGCAAAACGTTTGTCTCCCAGGGACAGACAGCAGGCCCACTGGGCACACACTCATTTTTGTTGACTGGTGGGGGCAGCCACCGCTCACGCTACAGCAGCACCAGATGACACACAGAGAGGTCTGGCTGCATTGCAGGACAGAAAAAAACCAATCACTCGTCTAAGGGAAAAAACCAGCACCCGTTTCCAAGAATACTTAAGCCTTTTGTTAGATGGCAACACAGTGCCCAGAAAGCAGTTTTAGTTATATTTGCCACACTGCTTCGTAAGTTTATCTGTCTTTGAGGCGATGTCTCTCTTACTGTCAAAATACTACGACCATTTACAAGCAAAAAGAAAAGGATTGAATACTGCTTGAGAGTTCAGTGGTAACAGAACACTTGGGAGCGAAGGGAAAAAGATACTAAAATGTAATTTACAGGCAATCCGGCACTAGCTCTCTAGAATTATCTTTTCATCGAAATTTGCTACACGTTAGGTTTGACTGAGTCCTTTATTAAAAAACAACAGAGAGCCTTGTCACTGGAAGGCAAAGTCCTTAGACGTCTTTATTGACATAAATATGCATGCAGCCTTGTAAGCAGGCAAAAAGCTACCTCTAGTCTTAACAGTTACTCCATAACCCAACAAAATACTCTGCAAGTTGCACGGCAAGGAAGCAGCTCTCCAAAGTGAGCAACGTGCCATCTCGTAGTTGCCTTTGGACACCACCTTGAACGCGAATGTCTCAGAGTCCCGGGCACTGTATTTTCCTACTTCTCTAGATGACCGACCACCATGTCTGCTCATCAAGGGGTCTCACGCGAAAAGCTTGACATTTCCAGCTCTGAAGAGAAATGTGAGTTGAGTGACAAGAGCCTAGATGTCTTTTTCATTCATTATATGTTTCACATCATTTGTTATTAATCATTATTGTTAGGTGCCTTCATGTCCGTCCAACCCACAGAGCCCTGTGGACAGAAGGACACACTGCCCGGTCCTGTGCCATCTTCACAGTTAAGCGTGAGCCCACTGCAGCAGCCATGGTCTCACTCCGTCACTGTTAACACTAGGGTGAGAAAACAAAAGCATATAAAGCTGTATATCACACTAAATTTTCAGTAATCTAAGACTAGGAGGCTCTAGCCACTTTTAAATATTGTAACTTCATGTACCTCCTCTGCTCTGGACCTCAATTTCCAAGGGATGTAACAGAGGTGCTGCCAGATGCCTACTGAGCTAGAAGCCTAATCTCCGTTACCATCCTCTCCCCAACGCTCTCGTAGTTTGTTTTTAAGAGAAAGGGCACGGCAGCGATTCTCTCTTGACCATTCCGACACATGCCCAGAGTCTGCAGCAGCTTCCTTAGACCATCCAGTGGCAGGAAGATGAGCCTCTACCAGTGCGACTCAGCCTAGCCAGGTGACAAGTGTGGGGCCTCCGTGCAGCAGAGGAAATGTGCTAGTTCCTTATCCACCCCCGACCCCCCCCCCACAGTACTCTGCGGTCTGGCTCCAGTGAACCTTGAGTCCCCCTTCCTTTGCCTTATGAGTTCTTTGCAAACTGCCTATGGCGATGAGCGATTCAAGCACAATTTCGAAGGGAACAAAAATGAGTACCATCTTAGTCCCAAAGAAGTAATTTGTGTCAAGTTGCCTTATTAGTTTAAAAAGTAAACACATGGAATAAAGTAGCATGATATTCATTGTATTCAATGTCATTGATATTTTTTAAGTTGGGGGGAATTATACTTTGGGATTACATATGGTTAGAAATAAAACTTACAGATGCTTTATAAGTAGCATTAAGGAACAGTGATTGAAAAACAAATTTCCTAAAGAACATAATGCCCTTACACTATATTGTTTAACTAAATATTGGGGTATGTTTTCCTTTGCGCTATGGGCACTGGCCCCAAAACATAACTTGTATCGTAAATCCTCTTCCCACTAAGACTTAGCTAGGAAGTGGTATATTTCCCCACACTTTTTATTTATGCAAACATATTTGAAACTGTGCGATAAAAGTTCAGTTGCAATGAACTGGTTCTGGAATTTTAAAGTAACCGCACTTGAAATTTTGATGTTAAACTTTAACATAAGGGTTTTCAACATTTTCTGCATAATAAACATACAGTGAATAAAAGTTGTTACATACAAATAATTTCTTGGATCACTCAGGCCCATTACATACAAATGGTAATGTGTCCATTATCTTGGCATCCTTATTCCAAACCTCTTCTCCGATGTTTTGGGAAGACCACCTGCATCTCACAGCAAGAACTGGGACACAGCAGTACTTTTCAGCCACACGCCCTCATCTTGGGGAGTGTGGAGAACGCCCATCTTTGAGGCCTTTTCCTGTTCAGCTTCTGGTTTGTGTGCTTACAAGCCTGACGTGCTCTCGGCATTCAAAGGATTTAGGAGAAAGGAGGAGGAAGGTATACCAAGTTAGGAAACGCACGATCAGCTGGCCTTTCACAGTGATGCCTGCCCTTCATAAGCGCCCGCCGTGCGAGCAGTGCAGATGACCGCAGCCAGGCAGACGGTGAGCAGAGATCGCTCTTCAAATCTACGTTCCTTTCCCCGATTCGACCCGTCTGTGAGTCACTAGACCAAAAGGCACTCGATGTAAATGGAAGAAAGAGTGGTCCTGCCCTAGAGACTGGCGTTCCCAATCCCCCATTCAACCAGAGAACAATTACAAATAAAAACGAATATACTTTCTGAGAGGATGCGATTCTGCTTTCTTCAGGGAAATGCTTGAGACTAATAGCAGAGAGAGAACTTTCTTAAAACCTTTCTCTTCACCAGGAATTTCCAATGTTCTAAAAAGAACATTTGGATTTCTATGTGAAGAAAATTGTGTAAAGCATTAACAGAAGTATAAAATCTTTTTCAGTCCATTTATTTTGTTATATATATATATACATACACCACATAAGATATAAAAACATGTAAGCCACTGCCCCAAGGCAAAACACAAAGTTCCCATTTCAGAAATACTGAAGAGAATCTCAAGCCCTTCATATCTTTCCATCTTCAAAAAGAGGTGTGGGCAAACTGGAAAGAGCCAGCCAGTACCAGACCCCGGGCTTTGTAGGCCACTTGGCCTCTGTAGCACCAAGCAGCCAGAGACAGCCACAAACAAATGAGAGCCAAGGACGCTGTTGACAAGACACTAAAATTTGAATATCATATTTCTATTTGTCATAAAAGAAGTCTTTGATCCCCTCACCCCCGCATCCACTTAAAACACTGGAGAAACCATTTTTAGCTTAACTGCTGTATAAAAAATGGGCAAGACCAGGTGTGGCCCGCAGGCCACGGTTTGCCATCACCTGCTTCAAAACACCAGCTTCAAAGGGCAGTCACCTCAAAGTTTCAGGTCATCACTTCCCAGAGAGTTAAAGTAACTGTTCACATCTTCTTCCGTAACTTCTTTTAGATCAGCTGGCTTCCACTTCGGACTCTGGTCTTTATCTATTAAAACTGCCAAGACATAAAACTGTTAACACATCTTGTCCTGGGCTCACTGGCCTCCTGACAAAAGCTTCGCGGGTTGCTCGCCATACAAACGTTACGGTGGCTGTGACGGAGGGACGACTCACCAGCTACCGACAACCACCTTGGGGGGCAGCATATGTCCTACAGCACAATTTTCACTCGAAATTAAAATGATTTTATACAACTTCAATTTTTCTTCTAAATAACATCCCCAAAGAACTTAGATTCTTAGATGTCAATATGCTGATGATGTCTAGTGCGGACATTTTCTAGTCTAAGCCAGATGTCTCTTACTTTAATAAAGCTTACTGAACTAATCCAGGGATTTAACTGTTAAAAAAAAAAAGGTTTTCTTCCATTCAAACAAAATAGTACATGAGTCCTCCATGATGCAGCACAGCTAACGCCAGAGGAGGTGTGGAGTGGCTCCAGGGGAAGGCAGGGAACGGTGACAGGTCCACAGCTGCCTTCAGGCTCCCTCCTCCAAGATCTGCAGGGGAAGGGGAGCGGTCGAGGGAAAGGGGCCCTACAGCGCTGCACGGAGCGCCAGCCCACCTGACCACCTCCAGGCTATCACACGTGCTCGCTTTCTCCACCTATTTCAGCATGGTCAGAACTCAGTGCAGCCCAGCCTCCCCACAGGAGTCTGAAGCAATCTGACTTCTCCGAACTAGAAGGGGGCAGATCCATTTCCTGGTTTGAATATGGGGGAAATTGCGAGAGGGGGTACATGATTCCTCTCTCGGGTTCTCAATTATGCGGGAGCCTACAATTATCTTAAAACAAAAAAATTGTTTTTAAAAGAGAGGAGAGCTACAGTTGGGATGGTTGAAGCAGGCAATTTCGATCATGATTAAAATATGCATAAATCTTGTAAAGAATAGAAATATTTAAACAGAATCTAGAGTGAACAACAACAAAATCCACATCTAATCGAGCATCAAAGACTAAATAATTAAAGCCGTCTGGAAGCCAGAGGAAAAAAGGCTGCCACGGGAGCCGAGACGCTCCTGATCTCTGCACACACGGAAGGTTTGGCTGGCCGGTTGAGATCAGAGTGATGCTCAGCACTAACGTTCTGAGCCCTGCCAACCTGAAAGCTTTTATCTTCTTGGGCCGGGTAACCCAGGGGACACTCTCCAGCAGAATGCCTGCCCCTTTGAGCCTTCTGGCCAAACCAATGTACCTCCCTGATTTCACTGACGGGATACATATCTATATATTTAAATGTATATATATACTTATCTCAACTTGCTACTTTATTTCAAACTCCCCCCCCCCCCAAACTCATAACACATGTAACTTAAATTCCTCCCATTTAGGCAGCTAAGGCTTTTCAGGCCTTGTGAGGTACCCACTCAATTTCCATTTGGTAACTCTTTAGCTCTGCTGATTATTCTAAAACCTGGAAGAAATCTAAATGTCGAAAAAGAAATGTTAACATTAATTTAATTTGCTAATGTTTGTATAAGTTGAAAATTGTAACATTTGATTTTACAAGAAAGTGGAACAGTTTAAGGTTTACCAACGAGAGAATATAATTTTCTGATTAGAGAGGCTTTGCTGAAGAGCCAGGTAATATGTTCTCGGTTAAAAGGCGACTTGAAAAACACCTGCTTTATGAATTAGGGCTCTTGATTGTTACTTCGATGCTGGCTGCAACTCTCATCTTTAAAATCACTCTCTTCACCTAAAAGCGATGTCTTAACCTTTTAATTTTTAGCTTGAGTAGCAGTCATAGCATATAATAAACTCTAAACAATTCACTTTACCAACATAACCCAAGTAGCACACCAAACCCCAAAACCAAACTCATTGCCATTGAGTTGCCTTCAAGTCATGGCAACCCGTCGAGCCGGGGAAACAGCCCTGTGAGGGCACCGTCTCTCTCCCCAGGCACGTAGGTTCTCCTAAAGTCGGGTCCACAGAGTAAGAAACCATGTGCAATAGTGGAGCACTGTGCGTTTACTTGGTTTCTGTTAAATACACAGCCATCTCTCTGGCTCAAGCCCATGTGCCTTCTGAAGAAGCTGAGCACAGGGCTCTGGTGACTGTCATGAAAGAAGCGGAGAGAATTCCAAAACAGCAGTGACTGCTGCTTATCAAAGCTTAGGGTAAAGAGAATATAACTCTCATATCCACATAAGGTGTATCTAGGTGCACACTATATTAAAGTGATCAGTAAAAACAAAATTAATATGCAAAACATGCAGATGGAAACAACTCATACTATAGACATGAGGGGACTTAAAAGTTTGTGGGAAAATTCATTATCTTTTCATTCCATTTTCCCATAAAACAAGTTAATAAAATCAGCCACTACATGTGCTGTTTCCAAGCATGCTGACTTTGGAGAGGGTCAGCAAGACTGGCAAGCATGAATACGAATGTCCACAGATGGTACTGACTACGCCGTCTGGTTCATCGTTCTGGTGAAGAAGTGAAGGGGCGGCAGGGCTTGGCCACTGTTGGGATTGTGCTGGGCAGGAGGTACCAGGTGGGAGGGTAGGGTGAGGTGTTGGAGGGCTCTTGGCAAGGAATGAATGTGTTCAGAGGTTTCTGCAGCAAAATGAGTTTACTCACTCAGGTGGCACTTATCAGGGGCAGTCCAAGGGAGCAGGGTGACCTCTTTTATGTAAATTAGGGAGCGGTCACCAGGTTATGGGCATTTTTAAATAGTAGCTGCAAAGGCTGATCTCCACTTACATCCCAACTGAGAATGTGAGCATGCGCGCTCGTGCACGCACACACACACACACACACACAGAGCAATCTTTATGAAAGTGCTCACTCTCATACAGTATCATTTTTTATCAAGAACATATAACCCCAATCCCGCTGTCATAAGAGCAGGGAAGGAAACCCATCTACTTGTCACTCACCTGCTCTCACGCCTTCGTGAAAATCATGACCTCCCTGAAAGAAAAGCAAGATGAAATGTGGGAATTTCTCGGTCCCCTTGGTCCTGGTGGTCTTCACTCCACCTAACCTCAGTTCATGGCAACAACCGGAACCAAAACACTTAGACTGGACCACCTCTGAAAACCCACTCTTTGATCACCATCTCTTCTTCTCACTCTTCTGCTGAGGCCCACTGACCCTTCCACACTCACACCTGTGCCTCGTGTCACTGGTCAGCCAGTTTCCCCAAGCACATTGATACAGTCCCTTTCCCCGAATATGCCCCCTTCTTCTTCCTCAAACTGCCTACCTTCCTTTATTCTGGCCCCAGGGAACCCCCTTCGCCAGCTGGACTTTACCATTTTCCGCTGATTCCCCTTGAGCCCAGGCACTCTCTAGCACTGTACTAAGTACTTGGTATGTGGATTCATTGAATCCTTACAACTCTTTCCTTATAACATTCCTCATTTCACAAACGAGGAACTCAGATGCAGTGTTTCTCCATCTTGTGCCAGATCATGAGGGCACACGTGAACAAGTGCTTAAGGTCTATTCTGAACCCCAGATGCAAAGACACCTGCTTGCTTCACAAGACCTCCGCCCCACTCTGGGGAGCAGGAGCTCCGCACACCTCCAGCCTGCTGGCCTGTGGTGTTTTCACCAAGTGGAATGGCATCGACTTTCCATTTTGTTCTTTATACTTTTCACTATTTTATATGTTCTACCATGTACATACACTACTTTTACGACTAGAAAATTAAAAACAACTTACCATACAAACTTGGCTCATCCGATATTCCATAATTAGAACTTCCTGCAATGTCTTTGAAGATCCCTCTGTGAGTTGCTTGAGCGTGATCTTCAGAGAAGTTGGAGACATCTTACTAATTAACTATCAGAAGGAGGGAAAAGATTAGTTTTAGTCTAATAGTTTCTTTATTGTTAATAAATTATTACACACACACACACACACAAAATATCACATTAAAGCATGCTCTTTAGTAGTCCTTTCATATGCCAAAATATTTTAAGAGAGCTTTAGACTAGTTTTGCCAAAGTATCAACCAACTTTTCTAATCTTGTTACATAAACAAAATAGACCATTCTACGAGGGGAATACATTCTAAGTTTATAACTTAAAAAGTAGTCAAATAAATCTACATGTGTAGCTTGCTTAGCAGAAATCAGATCCCAACAAGGTATGCCAACAGCAATTACACTTGAATAAAAAATAAATATGCATCTTGCAAACTGCCGAAATATCACAAGAAGATATTTTCACTATGCAATTAAGGGTGAGGGGAAGAAAGACAGCAGTTTCCCACATTGTGACTCTAAAAAAGTGCCGATCTTGAATGATAAATTAATCAATTTACCTTATCCTTCTATAGAATTTTTCCCTTAAATTTTATTTTATTGCTGATAGACACAGCAAAATGTACACCAGTTCAACTCTTTCTTCATGGACACTTCAGTGGTGCGAATTTCAATCTCAGAGTTGTCTGACCAGATTCCTTGGCTACCAGGCTGTGCTGCAGCCCTCTGAGTTTAGACAGGCTTTCCACTCTGTACAGCGCTAGTCTCAGAAACCCACGGGGGCAGTTTGACTTTGTCCTAAGGGGTCATGGTGAGTCAGAATCAACGAATGGCACTGAGATTTTCTTTTTTAAACTATTAAGGCTCCAAGACATGCATCAAACTGAGACTGCCACAGCTGCTGCAGGCGGGCCACCGCACGCTGCACATGCCACGCCCAGACTCCCCTTTGTAACCACAAAGTGCCCGTACTCTGTCGTAGAATGAATGACTATCCCAAGGTTTAAGCTTCACTTTTGAGTTCAATTCCTTCTATCAAGATTCTACAGAAAACCTCAAGCGATAACCATGTTAGCTGTGAAACATTAGAAGCTTTCCCTGGCTCTGGGGTTAAGACAAGTTGGATGGCTCCTATGATTGTATAGGAAGCTGGCAGGGCTTGGGGGCAAGGTAGAAACAGTGGCTATGGAAGGAAAGAAGGGATGGAGAGAGTAGAAGCAATAATATAATGTCACTAGAAAACCCAAAGGAACTTGTAGAATGAGTTGAGCAAAGTCATTGGATACAAGGTTAATATACAAAATTTAATCTCAAAACATGTTTCTATGTAATCTCAAAACATGTTTCTATCAATAGAAAATGAAAATTTTAAAGATCATTTAAAATCACATGAAAAACATTAAATAAATCTACTGAAGAATGGGCAAGTCTTCTACACAAAAAAATGACAAAACATCAAGAGAAGTTTGAGATGATTTAAATACATGGAGCAGCACACTATGTTGATGTCGATGAAGATGCAGCACTGCTTTCTTTTTAGACGTGTGGAATTTGGACACCTATCATAGGCAGTCACACATTCTCCCCACCCCCACCCCCGCAGTACAAACTTAGGCTGAGTCTCCACAGAGCTTCCTGGGAAGACAGCAATTGACCATGTATTATTTCACCTCTATCGGAGGAAGTGCCACAGTCTATGTGACTTCCCTGGCAAGGACTGCTGGGACTGGGACCTAGTTTCTGCACCCCGCTTCCCAGAGTGTGGTCCATGCATTGCCATTTGGTTGATTTTGCTTTGTACCCTTCTGCGGTGGCAAATCGTCACCACGAGTACCGGCCTACTCGTGCGAGTGCTGGGTGTCGTCTGAAGGAGCCACCAAACCTGGCGGGGGGGGGGGGGGCGAGGAGGTGCGGAGCTCTTAGGAACAGCCATGACCAACAGTCTTTGAGCTTCCAAAGTTGTTGATAAATCCGAAGCCTTCATGTGATATGTTTTATTCTTTGAAGGCTTATGGGGGTACCCAAAGATTTCTTACACAGGATAACAAGAGATCATAAATGAATTAACTGATCATAAAAGAATTAACCATCAAGGAAGCAAAGGAAATGATAGATTACATTTATATTAACTTTCATCTCTCAAAAGGCAACATGGAGAAAGAGAAAAGTTGAGTCACAAGTTTAAAAGAGACCTGTGGAATAGACATATTGGACAATGGACTTATCTCTAAGATATATAAAGAATCCCCACAAGTTAATAATACAATAGATTTAGCAGGTGCTTCACCAGCAAGGATATTCACATGACCAATAAATAAAGTAGTACTCAACTTCAATATTTATCATAGACATGCAATTAAACGACAATGCAATGCTATTTTATCCACCAGAAAGATTAAAATGAAAAAGACAAATCATCAGAGTGTTGGTAGGAATATGGAGCAATTGTATTGTTTTCATGGCCTGGAGTCCCGGGGCACAGTGAGCGGGCAGTTAAAGCAGTCACAGCTGGCTGATAAGGTTGGCAAGTGAAGCGCTTCCACAGGAGAACGATCTGACGTGTTCTTCAGTCCGGAGGACGGCTTTGGAAACCACGAGGCAACGCCGTTCTGTCCTTAGGGCTGCAGGCCGCTCAACAGCAACAGGTGTTCAGTGTGGGGTAGCATGACAGAACGAGCTATGTGCCCAACAGATATGTGTTAAGTATGTTTCTAAGCGATAAAAAGTTCAGCGGGGTACTATTTATAACAGCCCCAAACTGGAAGCAATGCTACATGTCCATCAACAGTAGAGGGATATAAATACATTGTAATATATTCATAGAGTGAAATGTTATGGCAATGAAAATAACCAAGCTGCCGCTATGTACATGTCACAAATATAACATTATGCCCAAGAAGCTAAGACACAAACTGCATGATTTCATCTGTATAAAACCCCAAACTAACCACCACCACCCACGGTGCTGAAAGTCAGTGTGACGGCAGTGACTGGGAGACAGCATCAGCTTATTGTAGGGGGTGCTAACATATACTGTGTGAAAGCCATGGAAAGATAAGAGTTCTATATTTTTCAGGATGCTGTGTTGTTGTTATTGAGAAAACCGCATGCTATATACTTAAAAAAAAAAGTGCTCCGATTCTAAACATAGACATCCTGACAGAATATCCTCACTGCAAATGAGTTGTTAGGAACAAGCACAAAAAGTCCCTCTCAATCTAGTCCAGTTATTTCTTGGCCTTATTTTCTGACACTGGATGCCTTGTTCTCGGCTTTGCATTCTCCAGCCAGCTGTTCTTTCCATTTGCAGTTTGTACTATCTGCAGGATCCTTTGCCATTTGGCAACATCTCATCTCGTAAGACACTTCACACACGTCACTCCTTCAGAGAAGCCTTCCTGAGGCCCGCCATCGTTTCTGGACACTTCCAGCATCCAAAGTAATTGGTGCAGGCCTGTGTTTTACAGCACTTTCTGTACTGTCTTATAACTGTGTGTTCACGTGTCTTCTGGTTTACTAGATTGTCAGCTCCTGAAAGCAGGTCCTGGATCTTCATTTCTGTACTAGCTGATCAGTCTTATTCATCCATTCACTCATCTATCCATCCATTCACTCATCTATCCATTCACTCATCTATCTGTCTTCCATGCACCCCGTTTCACTTAACCACTCTGCTGGGTTCCTGGAGCTACAGGGTTAATAAGCTTCTGGGGAGGTTGTGCTCTGTCCCAGAAAGCAGTCAATAGAGCAAACACAGAGAGAAAAAGACACGTGTTGTTCTTCAGTCCAAGACCCTCTGCACGACAGAACCAAGCACAGCCCAGTCCTGCACGATCCCCACAATGGTTGCATTTCAGCCCATGGGTGAAGCCACACTCAACCCATTTCACTGCGGGTCTTCTTTTGTTGTTGTTGTTGCTGCCCCTCCACTGTACCAAGCAGGACGTCCTTCTCCAGGGACTGATCGCTCCTCACAACATAGTCAAAGTACGTGAGACAAAGCCTCACCATCTTCGCTTCCAGAACTTCTTCCGAGACTAAAGGTTTTTTTCCCTTCTGACAGTCCACGGTGCTTCCTCTCCTCCCCGCCAGCAGGAGAAGTCAAATGCATCCATTCTTCTTGGGTGGTCCTTATGCAGGGCCCAATTTTCCCATGCACACGAGGTGACTGCAAATACTACCCATTGTGCCAGTGCAGCTGAGTCCTCAAGCAACGTGCTTGCTCTGCAGCACTTCAAAGAGGTCAGATTGGCCCAGCACAGCATCTGACTTAGTGACTGCTGCTTCCCAAAGCTCTGATTGTGGATCCAAGTACGTTATATAGGGTTCTCTAGAGAAACAAAACCAGAATGCTAATAATTATATATATATATTGATACAGATAGATAGATAACATAAGAAATAAACAATCTATACAGCAGTACAAAGGGCTCAGTGCAAATCACTCCCATGAGACAGTTGTGAGACACTGGCAGTCCTTCAAGTCTTGAGGGCTGCCGGGTAGTCCTCTGTAGAGAGATTCAGGCTATCCGGGCACAGGCAGCAAACAGCAGGGCAGGTCACCAACAAAGTCAACAAGATGACAGGGTCCAACAGACCCCAGCTCAAGAGATATATATTCCAATAGTGTGGCGAAGCAGGTCTTGAAGGAACCTCAAATTACAGTGACTCAGTCCACAGATTGGGTGTCCCACAGGTGCGTAGCTTGCAAATTGAGACACAGAACAAGCAAGTCAGCCGCACACTGGTCCGATGATCAAAAAACAAGAGACAAGAAAGGCGAGGCTCGCCGAGCCATTTATTTCTCTGCCCTACAATCAATCCTACATGTGTTTATCGGCCAGGTTGGCAAAATAAACGTTAACTATCTCACCAAGCAAGGCAAAGTCTCTGACAATTTCAATCTTTTCTCCATTTATCACGATTTTACCTACTGGTCCACTTGTGAGGATTTTGGTTTTCTTTATATTGAGTTGAATTATCTATCTCATATATAATTACTTGCATCTACAAATGTGTTCAGACTGATAATAAAACCAAAACAACTATTAGAACAACTCAAAGTCCATCTCAGTAAATACTTGTTTTCCGATGGCATTTTTATGTTTTTAATATATTTGCACTATTCTGAAAGTCATCTTTCTAGGTAAGGACTAAATGGCACTTGGAAGGAGTTAAGGAAATGTGACTGGTCTTGCCTTCCTCCTCATGCCCTCCCCCGACCCGTCTGCAATAGAGGAGCCTTCGAGAACATCCCAGAAGACTGCTTTTTACAATCTGATCTTAAGATATTTCCAGTAACTTCTTAAAAGCATTTATAATGTAAACTGAAAAGATGCTATCTAAGGACACGAGTACTATTATTTAATGATCTCCTTAGCGCTCAGGAAACTAACTGTATTTACAGGTCAGTAAACACTGACTGTGTTTCCTGGTCAGTAAGGGCTATCAAGAGACTGAAAAACTGGTTTCTCTTCTCGTCTACCGTGATGCGTTTCTCCCCTCAAATTCAATGTTCTCTTTGCCCAAAGAAACAACGTATGCATCAGCACAGCCACTGAAAGTGCTCTTATTAATAGCAATGAACAGAACAGTGTAATGTAATACTTTTAACAAATATATTACTTCTTCAGATCAAATTTTTAGTTTAAACACTTCCATCTAAATAAGCTTTGTAAATTATAACTTACATGATTTAAATTCTCTCAAGTGTACAATTGTTTGTTTTCATAGACATGGTCATGAACCACCACCTCATCAAGATACACAGCATTCCCATCCCCCCAGCGTTCTTCCCCACATCTGCCCTCCTCCACCCGGCAACTGGTCTGTTTGGCCTTTAGAGTCTCAGGAACAATCATACAGTGCTAGTGTCCCCCCCCCCCCTTCACATGGCACCGTGTTTGGGCAAATCGCCCATGTTGTTGAATGTAACTACGGTTTGTTCCCTCTGAAAACTTACTGTGGTATTTTACCACATGGTGACACCACAGTCTGTTTGTCCAGCCAATAGGTAACAGATCTTGGGGGGTACATCCACTTTGGAGCTATAAATAAAGCTACCATAAACATGAAGACAAGCATTTCTATGGATAGATATTTCCACTTTCAAAGAGGAGGTTGGATTGTTGGACCACATGCTAAGTGTATTTTTAACTGTGTAAGAAACTGCCAAAATGCTTTGTTGCTCTACATCCTTAACAACACTTGGTATTATCAGTTTTTAAAACTTTATCCATGCTAATGAACACATCTCGCACTGTGGTTTCAATTTGTATTTTCCAAGTGATTGTAGATGCCAAGCATCTTTTAATGTGCTTGTCGGTCATTCATGTATCTTTTCAGTTGAAATAAGACTTTTCTTTTTTTTCTAATTGTATTACATAATCTTTAGGTTGCAACAGTTCTTGTTAATTCCAAATTATTGTATTTTGGATTAAGTCCATAGTGGAATGAGGTCCTTTATTGAATATATGTTTTGCAAACATTTTTTTCCTAATCTGTAGCTTCTTCATTTACTTGACGTTTCTTTCAAAGAAGCAAGTGTTTAATTAAAATGAAAATCAACCTACCACTTTTTCTTTCTCAGTTCATGTGAAAGAAGTGTTTAAACTGTGTTCATTTCTTTTTGTGTTTAAAGAAATCGTGATTAGATCAAAGTGACAAAAGATTGTTCTCCTGTGTTTTCTTTTATGAGTCCCACGGCTCCTGTCCTTGTGTAGAGGTGACCGGTCCTCTTCAAGTTGGGCAGGGTATAAAATGGAGCACTGGCAGCTCCGTCAGGTATGTGATGGCGCCTGACACAGGGCTGGCGGTTTCAAACCCTCCAGCCAATCTGTGGGAGAGAGATGAGGCTGTTTGCTCCTGTAAAGATCACAATGATGCGTCAGCACTGATTCAATGTAGTGGGCAGGGTGTATGATACAGGGCTGTTCTGTTGTATGGAGATATCCAATGATGCTAGAACCATGTGTTAAAAAGACTAGCTCTCCCTCATTTAATTCCCTCCTAAGTTCAGAACAGCCCTTAGTGTTCATTTATCACCACTACTAACCCTGGTGGCATAGGGGTTACACAGGGGACAGCTAACTACTAGGTCAGCAGTTCAAAACCACCAGCTGCTCCATGGGAGATAGACAAGGCTTTCTACTCTGGTAAAGAATTAGAGTAACTGAAACCCAAGACTGCAGTTCCACCTTGTCTTATAAGATCACTATGAGTTGGAGTAGGCTCAATGGCAGTGAATTTGGTTTGGTTTGGGGTACCAAGGTATAAAAAGAGGCCCAGGTGGAGTTGTTAGGTAAGTGTTGCACTGTTAACTACAAGTTCAAAGATTCACACACACCAACCATTCTGCAGGAGAAAGTTGAGCCTATCTGCTCTGGTAAAGAATTACAGGCCCAGAAACCTTGTATGTGGTATTTTCAATCACTTCATATGCCTATGAAAGTGGGACATTGATTGAGGCAGACTGAAGAACCACCGATCCGTTTGAATGATGGTGCTGGTGAAGACGACGCAAAGTACTGTGGACTGCCCAAAGAACACACGCATCTGTCCTGGAAGAGGTACAGTCAGAATGATCCTTCAACGCTAGTCAGACTTGGGACATGTTACCAGGAGAGAGCAGTCAGTCCCTAGAGAAAGACATCATGCTCGATAAAGTACAGGGGCTGCGAAAAGGAGGGAGACCCTTGACAAGCTGGATTGGCACAGTGGCCAACAATGGGCTCACACATAACAAGGGTGAGGCTGGCAGATGACCAGGCAATGTTTTGTTCCTTTGTGCCGAGGGTCAATATGAATCAGAGGCAACTCCACAGCACCTACAACCCCACAAAAAGCTTTTATTCAATGATTAGCAAGTATGTTGAAAAGACTGTGGCCTTCCCTACCATTATTCTTGAAGAAAAAGAAATTCCTCAAAGTAGAGTAGGTAGCTGCAACTTAAGAAGAGACAAGCCCAGTGTCATGGGACTTGGAGGATGACGGGACCCACAGGATTGAAGAGCACCCCCAAGGGCTCACTAGCAGTGGCTTATAAGAGTATTAAAAAATAGTCTTTAAATCTGTTCAAACACTTGATCTGCAAAACTGTAGTAAGTTTTGCCCATACATTAGTTATTCACAGTTTTAATAGTTAATGAAATCCTAACAGACAAGTCCACTCAAATCACAACCAGGGAGCAATGGCAGAACTCAGAGAGGCCTGCCCGTTCCACCAGATGCGCGCAGCTCAGTCAGGGAGGCGAGATCACCGCATTACCTTTAACTGCTCGAGGGCAAAAGACGAACCATCTTGCTGTAAATTCGCAACAATCTGCTCCACCGTACTGCCTGAAAAACAACTACACAAAAGGAAACAGGATTTTACCAATGCACTTCTGAGATACCAATGACTTTGAACACAGGCTTTTCCCTACTTCTGTCAAATGTTTCCGACCTATTCTACAAGATCACAAAACATCACTTCTCCAGGAACGCGTTTGCGGGCCACCTTCACTGTTGAGAAATGTAAACCTAATGTTTCTTCTGTGCTTCACTTCTCTGGTCCCCTGGGGGAAGCTCCCCCCTGCCCCACCCCCCATTATCGAGTTCATCCTGACCCAGAGCAACCTCTATCTGGGGTTTCTGAGTCAGCGACAGGCTCGTCCTTATGGTGGGTTTGAACCATTCACTGACTTTGACTTAGCAGTCCAGCGCTTACTGACAGTGCCATGAGCGTAGCTAGCATTAATATATATAAAACTAAAAAGCAATGCTTTAAAATGAACACTTGTCTTATTTATTGTCCAAGAGTTTATTTTATTTTCCTTAAAAAAATTCTTCTAATCTCTCAGTTCACTGGACAAAAACTTTTTGACACCAAGGCTTCAATAGAAAATAAATGCTTAGAAAATAACAATGGCAACCTATGTACAAATGTGCTTGATACAATTGATGTATGGATTGTTACAAGAGCTGTGAGAGCCCCCAATAAAATGTTTAAAACAAACAAAAACTTTTTGATAACTGACCTAAGACCTTCAAAGATGACTTCACAAGGACAAAAACCAAAGTCCAAATGCCATCAAGTGGAAGCCCACCCACAGTGCCCGGTGGGACAGCTGCCCCAAGGGCTTCTGAGGCCGCACCTCTGCAAGGAAGCAGAATGCCTGTCTTGCTCGCCAAGAACCGCTGGTGGCTGCAAACTGCTGACCTTGAGATTAGCCATCCCTTGTACAACCACGACATTACCAGGACGGAGCATGTTAACTCGGCGGTTAATTTCTAGCCGCTTTTCCATATTTAAAATTAATAAAAATGACTTCCCTAAAGTGAATGAGCATAGCAGATTACTTTATTTTCCCTTCAAAGACAGGAAGCAACTTTCAAAGGTAAATAAAAATCAAGACACTGTGCAATCTAATCTCCAATTTTGGTGCATTAACTTTTATATGAAGTTCAAGCACAATATAATTGCAACATTAGCAAATTTAATTTGAGAGAGGCTTTCCTGAGGAATAGAGAGAAGTGAGATCTGTGTTTAAGCACCTGTTTATTTTATCCACATGTTCCTCCAGTGTGAAAGATGCGTCTTGATCGATCTTGGACTGTTAAAAGAAAAGCCTTCCATCAATTTGGAGTAACAAAAACATCCTTCAAAAATCTCACGACGACCAGCTTCTTGACAGTGTATTATCATATACATCCAGCTTACATCTAACGGGCTTTTATAAATTACTAGCACGTGCTCAAAATTCAGACACCATGTATTACGCCAGACTAGCTCTCAAAAGTGCTAAAGATCCCACAGATTAGTCTTGGGCTGCCCCTGTCATCCATTATCTGCTGCAAACCAGATTCTCACAGTTGAGGCTCTGATACGAATCCCTCCTTTCACTTTGGATTTTATGATCTACAATCCTTTGGTCACTGGTGTTGGTGTGCTTGTTTGGAAGCAAGGCTTTAAGACCCCAGATGCTATTTTATCTGATAGCTGGGCACCATGTAATTCCTTCACCATGCATTGCTACAGCACCCATCACTTCTGTGTTCACTTCCTGAGGGCGAATGTCAAGCAGGACCAGGATATAAGAATGAATTGTTCTTAAACTGTAAGTAGGATTTAGTGTGAGCCCTAAACCCATTCCTGGATCTATGATTTGTTTTAATCTGCCGTTGGCTCCTTGTTAATTTATGGTAGAGAGTTGTATGTGTCATGTCCCCGGGGCACAATGTGAGGTCTACATAGGCAATAAGCCTTGGTGATTACCCTCTATCGCTAATAGAGGGATGGGGGAAAAGTGGTTACCAAACAGAGTGCATTGGAGAGATGACTGCAGAAGATCAAAATGATGAACCTTGTCAGTTATTACCCCCTCTGATGACTGTTAGGCCTGATCTGGTTTTCAACATTTTCTGTTGTTTATTCATATTAGGGTTTATCTCAGATGTGTTATGTCATTGGGGATTACTCTCCTGAATTTTTGTTATGTTTTTCTCTTTTCCAGTATGTGAAACCCAGGATTGATGAACTTATAGGGACAGTAAGTGGTATAAGGATTTCCGGGGGGTACAGTGGTGCTAGGGGGATGTGGGTAAAAGGGAGCTGATATCAAGGAGTTCAAGAAAGAAAAGAATGTTTGGAAACTGATTGTGGAAGCAATTGTACAATTCGGCTTGATGTGAATGAACTATGGAATGGTATGATATCTGTATTAACTCCCAATAAAATGGTTTTGGGGACAAAAGTGTTAAAGAGAAAAACCTGTTCTTATTTGCATAATGCATATATCACTAAAATATGTCAACAGATTAAAGATCATTAGAAACCTGAGAAACAATCTGTGCAAATTTTCATCTTCTATACAAATTTCCATCACATCCTTACCAGACTGGTAGCACTGACTCCCAAGGAGAGAAAACTGAATTTCAGGAAGAAACTCACAAGTGTCTGTATAACTGTAATTATTTAATTGTGTCCATCTGTCTACTCCAAAAGCCAGCCCTCTCATGTCTCACGTTTATATTCACTTCGTTCTTCTCTTATGTTCAACGTGCTTCAGATCACACATTTTTGTCCCCCACAATCCAAGTCTGCTTACAGACAAGTTCCAGTTCCTCCAGGCCACTCGGAAAGAGTGGCGGGAGCACAGTGACACAGACCAGAGAACACACACCCCACCTGGTCCAGATGCAGTATGTGGACTGGCTTCGGGTTAGTTTGGAGCAGTTCCATCATGCTGCTAACTTATACTCAGATGCAATCAGTTAAAACAGTATCATTTAAAAACAAAATCTGTCACTGGAAGCTCTGAGAAACTTGGTGCCGTGGACTCCAGGGCAAGATTTTCACTTAGCTTACAATGTCACTCTGTTCCACGGAGCACTCTCAAACAGGAGGACTTTCTCCTTTTTGATCTGCATTCTGTTACCTAGTCAGCGTAAGTTTCAAATCAAGCTTTTGCTGTCAGCACTGTCACTGAAAAAATTCTTCATGTGCTGCTCAATATTCACATTCACTTTACACAGCACTCAGTGGGTCTAGTCAATCTGTACGCGCATGTTCCTCCGTTTGTGGTAATGCTCTTGTACTATTTCTCTAAATATTTCCAGACTTCTGTCATCTTCCTTTGAGTAATAATTACATATTGGGGTTTCTGGATCAGAGTTCTACTTTTCTTTTATCTCCATTTTCCATCTCACTCTTTAGTGCTCCTTTAGTTCCCGCCACCATCGACTTCATTGCGTCGTTCCAGTATTGCTAACAGTTTTATTTTCTTACATCTGTTGTTTCACAGATGAAATATTTGCCTCTTAGCTGAAGAAAATGATGATATGGTTAAATTTCCTAAGTTTCCTTTTTTCTTTCCCCTCTGTATCATCTGCTTCCTTGAATTACCTTTTGGCTTGTTCTGGCCGATACTGATTTATGTTAAAGGCTTTCCTCACATGCCCGGGATCCTGGTCTTTCCATGAGTCATCAACGCATCTTGGGAGGTCTGTGTGTATCACCGATCATAATGACGGGCTTGTCAACTGTGCGATGCGCTGCAACACGGTCAGAAAGGGAGCCGGGTGCGTCATGAAGGGCCCTTGATTGTTAGTATCTATGGGTTTTTCTTCTTTTTCATTCAAAATATCTTACTTGGTTCATGGATGCCATGTAGAGAATGGGTCGACTCAACTTGCAGACGCCATCTCTTTTCAGGAGAGCACCCCCACAAACCCCTCAGCTTGTCCTGTCTGATTCTCTCTCTCCAAGGAGTCTTTAACTGTCTGCCAGGCTTGGGGAGGGCAGCTGCTCCTGGCTGTACTGAACTTCTGGAGATTCTATCGGCGGCTCCTAGAAATGTGCAACAACAAAATCTTCCTGCTTTACTGTTCCACTGCGCACCCAGTCTTCAGAGAAAACTGGTGTCCAATGGCCAATAGCAACAGTTAGCTAGCTTCTCTTCCATTTAAGGATAGACTGTAGTATCCTCAGGTCTAAATTAGGTGCGCCTTCTGCTTTCCTGTTTCCAAAATGTTGACAGTACATCCTCCACAACCTCCTCTTTGAGGATATATGCATCTTTGCCGACCCCCTCCTAGAGGCATTTAAGGAAGGAGTATGTCCTTAAGTCATCATGTTTAGCCACAGTCATATAGAATTTTTAGAGATTCTTGGCTCTTGAAATGAAATTTAGGAAGGAACTAAAACAAATGCTAGAAGAGGCTCTATTATTATACATAGATGTGCATCGGAGTTGCAGTGTAGTCGCTTCACAGATGTTCACGTGGGACCCGACAGACACCACGCTGTGCTGTAAAAAGCTCTTGTGCAGGGTGCACGCCACCAGCAACCAGGCGGCCTGGAAAGGTGCACTGCAAAGAGGTCATTGTGTTAAAATGCTAACCTAATCATTAGAGGCACTGACTCCCCCCTCCCACCCCCATTGAACTTTAACATAAATAAATCCCCAGTACATTTATTGACACCCACAAATAATAATATTAACCTATAATAAATTTTCAGTAACTCCCCCTTTTTCTGTGGATTAAAGTCTGGGGTAAGAATATTGACAAGATTACCTTTATCTGGTAAGTTTCCAAGACAGCTGCAATATTTTCTTTTGAAGGAGACTTCAAAGCTAATAAATCTTTCTCTAACATGTCCAACTGAAAGGGGGAAAGGGAAATAGATTAAAAACCCTATAAAAATAGGAAAAACTTAATTTTTAAAGATCTCATGTTCCTTTTTAGAATCTTTATATTGAAATTAAAATGCTCTCTCTTTAGCTTGGTCCAAAGAGGCTTTTCACGAAGGTTACATCCACACCTATTCCCACAGAGCAAATACTGCCTAGCAGGAAGGGACAGATGGAAGAACCCAAGGCAAGTGGCAAAATCATCTTTTTTTCCCAGAAGGGTCCTAGTGGCCTGATGGGTCCTACTGGGCTGAGGGGCTTGCGCTGTCAACCAATGCTCACCCAACCGCACCACCCACGCTTGAGATGAAAACAGCGGAAGCACAGTCCATCCAGGGGGACATCTAGGGCAAGCGTGCCCTGAGTTGAGTTTCCCATTACAGGAGTTCCGATGACTGGGGAGGTGGAACCACGGGAGGCTAAAGACCCACGATGCAAGCTGAGATGTAAGGCCCGCCATCTGTAGGCATATTCTCTGCCACTTTGCTATTCTGTGCTAACAAAACTGGCCACATTATTAAAGAAGAACAAAAAAAGATATGAGTCCCTTGGAAAAAGTGTGGGGTCTTCTAAATGTTTATGGAAAAATCCCATTATCTTTTCATTCCATTTTTCCATGAACTTTTTGAAGCCCCCCTCATAGATGCCTCAGAAAAAGTTGTAAGATAACACTTTACAAGGGCAATTATTCTAAACGCACTGGAGAAGTTCACAGAGAACTTTTTACAAATGTCTTTATAACACGAAACCCTATCTTTTTACATATAAATTTAGATTTTTAAAATATTACAATTTTAAAAACCAGGTTAAGATTTTAAAAAATTTATTCATTAAAAAATACCCACTGTTTATATTGCATAAGATATGCTGGAACTGAAGAGATAAAATAATTTACAAACAATAAGAATAAAGCAAAAAAAGAAAAGAGCATTAACTAAATGCACACATTTCAGAAAAAAATTAGAGTATGGAAGGTTAAGGGCTTTAAAAACAGAGGTAAAAGTCTTTGCCTCAGTTACGTTCCTAAAGTCTTATTAACTATATCTGGGAAAGATGTACCTTGAAATACTCTCAAGAGTTAAGAAGCCAAAGATAAACCAAAGGTTCATAGAGCACACCAGTAAATTGTCTGTCACCTCACAAAGTGAGAAAGAGAATTGAATGCTGAATGGGACTGATTAGACAGAAAAGGAAGAAAAGGGAGAGCAGATTTTCAGGGAAGATTGGGTCTCGCCCTAAGGTGTACCAGTCACAAACTAAAAACCCTTTAAAATCAAAACTCTGCTTAACACATGTTAATACCCAGCTGCATATGATTTTCAATGTTCCTCTTAATTGCCTTCAGGTGCTGATTTTGTGACCCCGCCATCACAACCCCAACCATGTGAAGCTCATGCCCCAGTTGAAACTGTCCAACTGTATGCCATACGATGGGGAAGTATTCATTCTAACAGTGAATTATAAAGGAAATTATCTTATTTTAATTTGGGATGAGAAGCACCATTGGATAGTGGGATGAAAAGTACTGATCTTGACAAACTGTGATATCAGACAGGTTCTTTTGTTTCTCTAGATTTTTTAATAAAATATGGACACTGGACCAAGTACACTAGAAACAGAAAAAATACCCGCTGAATACAGAGTATGTGTCAGACAATACACTCCTGAATCCTCAATCATACTGAATGCAGGTAATACTATCTCCATTTTACATACATTAATAAGAGGAAACTGAATTAGAGAACTGAAGTATCTTCCAGAAGATCACAGAGCTAGCTATATAGGCAACAGGCCCAGGATTCGCATCATGTCTACCAACCGCCGCCCCATGCGGCACTAGTTATCCCAGCGGCACAGGCGCAGCCATCCAAACGTACCTTATCAGAGTCTACAAAGTGTGTAGCAATTCCTGCCTTGAGCACATCTCTTCCTTTCAGTCTGAATCCTGTTAGTGCCAGGAAGTACCCAAGTTTTCCTTGAAGCCTTGGCAAGAAATAACCCCCACCCACATCAGGGAATAGCCCTGTAATTAAAATAACAAAAAGATACCAATGATTCAAATAAAAGAGAGCAATATGGTAGCTCTATTTACTCTAGATCAGAAAGACAGAGACATCTCTCTCAGGAGCTTGATTTTATACTAAAAATATTGGTAAAACCAATACTATACAATGCAATCAATTTCATGAAAGATTTGCAATAAATTATACCTAGCTGGCTGTTTTTCACAGTTCATTTCTATAAAAAGCAATAGAAGTGTTAGAGGGTACAATGCTTTGCATATTAGAAGTACTCGGTAAACATTATCCATATTTTCCCACCACCAAATTACTAAGAGTTTATGAAATTTAAAAAATTTTATTTTTTAACCAAATAATTGGAATAAAATATAATCTAAATGCTGATTGATTCATTATAGAAAAATTCACTAGTTCCATTTATATTATTTTACAAACCTAGTCAATTATCTAGTATTTGAGATTTACAGATTTATGCAATAAACAATCCTTGTATAGGAACAAGCTTATGCTTACTTAAAAATCACTTCCATTTACCACTTGCCTAACCATCTATTTTTTAATTCTCTTATTCATCTGGTAGCACCTGAAAACAGTATACACACAAATAACTGCCAGCATACTACATTTGGTTTCTGGGGACATTGTGGCGACAATGGGAGAAGGATGGGGGCTTTCTACTCCCATAAAGACTTACAGTCTCCGAAACCCACAGGGGCCATTCAGGAGGGTCATTTTGAATCAGCTCTGTCTCAATGGCAGTGAGAAGAAGAGTTCTGGTGGCACAGTGGAGGACGAGTTGTTATTCTAACCACAAAGTCTGCAGTTCAAAACTACCACTGTCCACAGGAGAAAGACAAGGCTTTCTGCTCCTGCAACTTTCTACAGCCTTAGAAACAGAGAGGCAGCTTGACTTGGCCCTCGAAGTTCATTGAGTCAGAAATTGACCTGATAATAGTGAGTTTACCTTTAATTTTTTCTGTTGTTTTAATTTTATAATCCATATATCTATCCTGATTGTTTCATTTAATGAAATTGATAAAAACACAAACACTCAAATTCTTCCCAACTTAGAAAAAAAAAAAAGAAATGCTTTTGCAATTCATCTGACAGACATTCCTAAAATTAAAATAAGCTGCAGCTACTGTAATAAAAAAAATCTTAGCATCTCCTCCTTTCTCCTCACCTCCTACCACTACTACCATCTCAACAAAGGGCAAACCGTCCAGCTTTGAGACCTTCTTCTCCCCTACCACCTGCCCTTCCCACAGTGACTTGCTCCTTGGCAGGGACTGAACTAGGTCCCCAAGTAGGTGTTATGAATCTTAGACATGTGGTTCTTTTATCTGGGAGGAGGGTGTTCTTTGCTATGTGAATGAGGCTGGGTCAGTGTAGGGAGCTCATTAGACATAGCAGCATGGACAAAGCAATGTAGTTGCTACAAGAAGATTGAGGTGGACTGAGGACCAGAAGCTGAGGGACGAAGATTTCCCCTCACAGCGGAGAGAGAGGAGGTCTTCCCTGAAAGTCAGTGCCCTGCATTCAAGCTTCCAGCCTCCTAAACTGGAAAAAAAAAAATTGTTAATGCCTTTCATTTGTCATAGCTCCTTTATAACAAGCACTAAGTGGCTAAGACAATCTTATTGATTCTGCCTCCTAATTACAACTTACCGGTATATATCTACCACTACCACCATTACCTTATTAAAGCCATTGCTACAACAGCCACGCAGGGCTCTTCTCCAAATGCTCTGTACACACAGCCAGAGTCAGCTTTTCAAAGCATAAATATTGATCAGCATCGTGCATTCTGCTGTTTACAACCCTTCAGTGGCTACCTATTGTTCTGAGACAAAAACCAGCATCTCTATCAAAGTCCTCCAGGCCCCTCTCACCTACTCACTATAGGACGGGCACTCTGGCCTTCTTGTTCACAGAGCACTCTCCCTGCCTTACTTCTTCCCCAGCAGCATTCTGCCCGCACTCTCCAGGGGAAGCACTTCATCTCCCACGTCACTGGCCAGTTCTGCTGGCTTTGCTTGACCTCTGAATGCTGCTGTGTTAGGCTCTCTGAGGCTGCTTTCTCCTTCCAGACATACTCCTTTGTCCTTTGCTTGTAGGGCTTTCACCAAGCAAAAAGCAGTCATTGTGTAGATTCTAACTCATGGTTATCTCCCTTGTATGTCCAAGTAGAACCTTGTGCCACAGCCTAAATTTTTAAAGGCTGATTTTTCATGAGGGTCCCACAAAGACTTTCTTCCAAGGATCTGAGAGGTGACCTTGAGCCCACAGGCGCCCCGCAGGCTAACCTCAGCATGCACTATCCAGATGCAGAGTATTCCCAGCTAACTATGTTGTGATGCGCCTTTCCTTGAATGTCAACTTCCGAGATTACCTTCTTGATACAACCACACGGACAATTAATAAGCATCGCAACTGCAACATGTCCAGCGCACAACTCTTCACTTCCAACGGTCCAATGATGCTGCTCCTTCCCTCCCCAGACGCAGCCCTTCCGTGGCTCCCACTAGACCCCGTGAAGGCTGGGAAGTGAGAAGCTGACTCCTCACATCAGCTGGCCTGTGAACCCTAAAAGATCTGTGCCTTCAATCGACTCCAACGCTGCGTTCTCTCACTCCTCCAAGCCACAGCTTTCCATTTTCAGATCGATGCTGCCCAACAGCACTTTCTGCTATGAAATTAGTCTACAATGTGGCATCCAATAAAGAAGCCATGTGATTAGTGACTACGATATAGGGCAGCCCGCAACCAAACCAAACTCTCTGCCATTGAGTTGATGCTAACTCCGAACCCCACTGGCCGGGGAGAGCTGCCCTGTGGTCTCCAGAGGCTCAGGAGAATGTTGTTATAGCAGACAGCCCAGTCTTTCTCCAAGAGCGGCTGGTGGTTTCAAACTGCTGACCCTGCAGATCACAGTCCAGTGCAACACCACGGCCCCACCAGGGCTCCTACAGGACAGCACCGCTCAAGACTAATGTCACAACCTCTTGAATCAGTCTCTCTGCATCTACTCCCTACACCCGCCCTTACAATGCATCAACCTCCACTGGGTCAGAATAATAAAGTTTACACTAGGTCATGCCACTGCCACTCCTAGCTTTGAGTTCTCCAGAGCCTCCCTTCATACTGGGCTTTAAGTCCAGACTGTTGAGCGCAGAGCTCCCTGTGCATGTGTTCCAGGCCCTGTACGTTCCTCCGAGAACAGCCTGCCTTCACACCTCTATTCAATTCACACACACTTGCCTCCATCTTGCTCCTCCAACAGACATGCTTTATTCTCTGAGCCTTTGAACTAAATGCTTTTTTCAATATTACAGTATTTTTAAGAAATACATAACTGGCCTGCTTTTGACATACTTCATCAGCCCTCTTTAACCCCTCTCACCCTTCTTTTCTGATTTGTACCTACAAACTCTTTATCCCCCTAACTTAATCTACTTTATTACTCTCCAAGTAACAAAAACAAAAAACTCACTGCCATTGACCCAAGCCCACTCATGGAGAGAATAGTCAGTGCTGACTCATATCGACCCCTTGGGTCTCCAGGACTGTAACTGTTCACGAGAGTAGAAACCCCGTCTTTCACCCTGCAAAGCCGCTGGCGGTTCCAACCTGCCGACCATGCAGATCACAGCCTAGCAGCCCTATAGCACAGGGTAGAAGTGCCCCAGTGAATTTCTGAGACTGTACCTCTTAACGGAAGTAGAAAGCCCCATCTGTCTCGCTTGGAGAGGTTGAGGGTTTCGAACTGCTAACCTTGCAGTTAACTGCCCAATACTAATCACTACACCACCAGCACTCCTTTTGCAACCAATGAAAAATTATAACAGCATCATCAGCTCAACTGATGTAGGAAAATATTTAAACAAAATCTACTCCTTCTTAATAAAAACTCTAAGCAAACTAGGGACAGAAGACAGTATCCTCACACCGTATATAGGGCATCTGTTAAAATCTGCACTGAGCATCACCCTTCGATCTGACTGAATATTTTCCCTTAGATCAGGAACAAGGCAGGAACGTCTCTTCTCACCACTTCTACCAACACGATAGCAGAAGTTCTATTCAGCACAAAGCAAGAGAAAGGTATCTAGATGATATAGGAAAACAAATTTTACTTGTGTATTAATATTATCTTTGAATACTTGATAGAAAACGACAATCTAGAAAATACAATAGAATCTATTTTAAAACCCCTAGAACTAACAAGTGGGTGTATCAAGTTTTTAGGATACAAGCTCAAAATACAAAAACCAATTTTATTTCTATGTACATGCAATGAATAGAAACTAGATTTTTATTTTAGCGTGCTATCAAAAATAAAAAATTCTTAAGGGTAAGCCTACCAAGGAGTCTAAGACCTGTAGAGTTAAAACGTCAAGACTTTGCTGAGAAAAACTTTAAAGGCCAAATACACAGGAAAGATACACCTCGCTTCTGGATCTGAAGACTCATTATTAGAAATATCAGAGGGGTGTGTGTGTGTGTGTGTGTGTGTGCGCGCGCACGCACGCACGTGTGTAGGGGTGTTTGTTTATTTGGTCATCATCACTGTCAAGATTGACAAACTCATTCTAATAAAAGTATAATAGAGATGCAAATGACTAAGGAACCAAAGCAAATTTCAGGGAGTAAAACAAAAACAAACAGTTCAAAGAAAGCTGATTTTTGAGACTTACTACGTTTAGTAATCAAGATAATGTAGTACTGACTGGCATCAAGAACAACATAGAAAAAAAACTGGCAAATGTATCATAGCAATTAGTGGATTATTTTATGTATGTATTTAGTCCGTACCTCACACCATATACAAAAATTACCTCAAAATGGATCAGACATAAATTTAGAAATATTTTATGCAAATAATCTTTGATCTATAATTGATTCACTGTGTACTCCAGTTAAATGTTCTTACTTCTGTGTTTTCAGACATTATTATTGGGCTAATAAAACTCTAAGGTCTCTTCCTATTCTAATTTCTTTATAAAGGATCCTTCTTTTTCATAGCTCACACAAGATTCCACCAACTGCTTCAATAGCAGGATATCATGTAAAGTTTACCAAAGGAAGATTCTAAAAACAAGTATGACTATATATGTAGATATATTTTGTTTTTACCAATGGCTGTTTCAGGCATCGCAAAGACAGTCTTTTCAGTAGCCACTCGGAAATGTCCATGAACTGAGAGACCAACTCCCTAGGAAAATAAGGCAAACATTTGCTTTATAAAAATATTGCTACAAAATTGAAACAAACAAGTAACATCCCAATAGTACAAGGCAAATGAATTTTCTTTATACTCTACAAAAACCTGTCTGATTCAGGAGGATCATAGGAGGCAAACCTTAAGACACATTGTTTCAAAAGAATTTTGGGGGAAAATACGTGAGTACATCTCCTATCTGGAATAGCTTTGTTCTAACAGTTCTCAGTAAGTCTCCTGTGTCACAGTTACTGTGACACTTTGCCAAATTACCTAGACTTCAAAACCAGATACAGCATTACAGAATATTGACTCCCCAGAATCACTTAGTCTTGCCTTGTTACAGTAAAACAACCAACCAAATTACAGTCATCTTGACAAAATATTAACAGATTTATTACTCATATCCCATCCATATATTTTTTCCCAAATGCAACATTTAATAGAGGTGACATTACTCCTAAAAACTGGGCAACTTAGAGTTATACAAGTTTTAGAAGATAAGACTGAGTCGAAACTCTGACTTTGCTGTGTCGAACAAGCAGTCATCCTTTGAATACCAAAAGACATAAGACGGACCTTCAAAAATCACGTGGAAAAGTCCCATTCTCTTAATTCCATTTTGCTAGAAATTTTTTGAAGCTCCTTGCCTTTGGCTATGCGGCACGCAGGCTGAGAGAGTCATGAGGGCTCCCGTTTCGTGTGCATGTCTGCTGAGACTCTTCATGGTCTTCGTGAGGGCTGCTATTTGAGTTTTTACTCCCGTCAGTCTTGGTCATTTTTTGAAAAGCAGTTTAACTCCATCTTCGACAACACAGAGCTAATGAATTCAGCACACTCAGAACAATGTCTGATACTTAAGAGTGCTCCGTTTCTATCGCAGACGAGGGGAGTGGGAGAGGTTGCTCCTTCTTACTGGTCCTCTCCGCAACTCCGTGAGGCACCAAGTCCTACAGCAGCACGGGGACGGGGTCATTCTGGGCTTTGGGGCGGCAGCACCAGCCAGCACCAGCCCTTCCTAAGGCGGTTCAGCTCCTCTTTCTCCAGGCAGCTGTTAGCCTCTAAGCTGTCAACCTTGGTCCTGGGCTCTCCAAGACCAGTACTGTGCTGCTCATTTCCATGCGCTCCTCCTCAGCCTGCAGGCTACTGGGGCTGCAGACAGGGGAGAAATAGGGGGCACGGGCTCCGGCAGCAGCCCCCACCAACCATCTTGACCACCGTCCTGCTGACTGTCCGAGCCCAGAGGTGTCACTATCTAGCCTGGGGGCCTCAGGCTGCGAGGGTGGCAGAGTCGTGGGGTCCAGGGCACAGCAGCAGTTCTGAGTTCTCCTACTTGCATAAGGCTGATTGTGCATTAACTTCCTGGTGTTTAGAACATAATCATGTCTATAAGGACGGGGTGAGTGTATACGAAAGTGGGTTTAGTGTGATATACCTTTTCCTGTCCATTTTCATTTGTTTGGACATAAGTCAGTGGTCCTCAACCTTCCTCGTGCCGCAACCCTTTTATACAGTGCCTCATGTTGTGGTGACCACCCAACCATAAAATTATTTTTGTTGCTACTTCATCACTGTAATTTTGCTACTGTTATGAATTGGGCGACCCTGTGAAAGGGTCGTTCGACCCCCAAAGGGGTTGCGACACACAGGTTGAGAACCACTAAGTATCGCAGTCTTGCAGATGGGTGGCATTGTAGTTATGAGTTGGGCTGCTAATCACAAGGTCAGTAGTTTGAAACCACTAGCCACTCCACTGGACAAAGTCTACTAGGCTTTCTACTCCCCAAGAGCTACAGTCTCAAAAACTCACAGGGACAGTTCTACCTCGTCCTACGAGTAGTGAGTTTTGTTTGTGTGTGGTGCAGTGGGTTAAGGATTGGGTCGCTAGCTGAAAGGTCAGCAGTCCAAATCCACAAGCTTCTCCCAGAAGAAAAATGTAGCAGTCTGCTTCCATAATGATTTACAGCCTCAAAAACCTTCTGAAGCAGTTCCACTCTGTCCTACAGGCTCACTGGAGTCAGAGTGGCCTTGACAGCTGCAGGTTTTATAGTCTTCGATAGATCCTAAATGCATTTAAGGTGTCTCCTGAGCACTCTGTCCATCATTGGTTTTTTGTTTTCTTGACATAGCTCATTATTGAACGATCATCTTTGCATTGCTGTACTTACACTGTGCCAGTAAAGTAAAATGAACTTGATCCTTATTTATAATCTGCTATAAAGAGTGCCAATGTGGGCCAGCATAAAGAACAGCTGAACAAAACTGGAACAAGAATATAAATTTACCCAAACTTACACTCTGTCATCATGAACACGAAAACACTGTCATTTATTTGAAAATTTGACATCTTTGTGGACAAAAATTAGACAAACTAAGACTTTTAAAAAGGAATACAGCTGGATGAGTTTTCAAACTTTTCAATGGGGGAAATAACTGGCTTAACTTTACATCACGTTTTTAAAGATCAAATTATAATTAATTTAAAGAACCAGGTATTAAAATGCCAATAGGCTAATCAGTAGCTCAAAATAAATGTTAACTTCTGTATTTATAGATAGTATTACTATTCGGGGTGGGGGAAAGACAACAAAGTTGCTAATTTTAAAACAGAGCATAATTACAGGATCTTTAAAGCTAATTTATAATATAGTCAACATTCCTTAATGTATACTAATGGCAAGTCCTAGTGGGTAAGATGTAGGATGCATGAATTCCATATTCCACAAAGCTAAGCATGTGGGCAACACTTCCTTTTGGTGCTGGACGAAGAAATGGTCTAAAGCCGAGTGAGCAGACAGCCCCAAGGAGAAAACCACCACGCGGGACGTCACACAATGGGGTGATGTCACTGGCAGAAAGTGTCAGGAATTTAAATTTTAATCAGAGAAGGAGTAAGCTTCTGCCCAGAATGAACACTCCATTGCAGTGATCCGAGAACATGGGAGTCCTCTATTGTCATTATGCAAGATTCTAAGTGGTACTTTGAAATAAGAGCAAGGTTATATTAGCACTTCAAATAGGTTCTTTACCATATTACGTACTTTACTAAGGTCTAAAAGTACCCTAACTATAAATTTCACAATGTATTCAGGGCCACGTGCACTAGTGATACGGATCTCTCCTAGTCAGTTGGCCAAGTAGCTGTCTTCCAAATTTCCCAGCAAGATGAAGAAAGTGCTTCTATTAGCTGGTTGAAACATTTCAATGTGCATTCCATCTCTTAAGTTCATCTAATTGTCTACTGCTTTATTCCCACTCCTCGTTAGCTGCTGCGGAGTTGAATTCCCACACAGGCCAACTCCATACGCACAGGTTTGGACCATTGTGAGTCACAGCACTTTCAGGGCTGTCTTTTCTCCCATCCCTTCCTGGAGCCTTGTTTTTGGCTAATGCTTTCAGAGCGGCTTGAACGCCTTCCTTCTGCACCATTGCTAATATGCTACCTCCCGAAACAGTGGAAGGTCGGCTAGGTTTTCTTGGTACAGTGGCTCTGTGGACTCTTTCTATCTCCCTTAGCAGTTAGGATGATCAGATCTAAAACCAAGTAAATATCTCCCCGATGAGATTGGCTCTGAGCAGCCAATCAGCTGAAAGGAAGCTATATCAGGGTGTTGTGTACTTGCAATGGGAAAGTTTGTTTGGTTTGATGGGTCCGAATCTTGCATCTGGCTTTGCTTTTCTAGAAAATGTGAGTAGTCTTCTTCACTGCTTCTCTGTCCTCTTTCACGTTTAATCCATCATCAAATCTCACTAAGGCTACCTTCATTGCATGTTTAAAGAACATCCTTTTGGTGCCAAATAGCAGTTCTTACCATGAAATCTCAAGCATTAACAATTGATCGGCAAAATGTAAATTTAAAATCTTTCAGGCTTTGAAATTATTTTGTATTTAGTCTTCTCAAAATGTCTTTGTTGGTTTTCTAATTTAAGATCCATCTTGCAGGGGAGACACATTAAGGAATTTCATAATGATTTTAAAAATCAAGAAATTTAAATGACATATGGGGGTGCAAGTCTACCTAAATAGTTGAACTCAAAAGTTTCTCTAAAAGTATTAAAATGCTTTAATTTATTTCATAACCACTCAAGTCCCATTAAGTGACTACATGCTGTTTTAAAAAAAGCACATCATTATAGTAAAAATGGTTTCTTAAAATTCCATCTATTCAACTGTTGCTAACAGCAGTAGAAACCGAATACCTTTTAAACCCATGGAAAGAAGTAGCTATTATGTCTTACAGACATTTGCAATTATTAACATTTTGTGATCTCTGAAGACTGCTAAATCTTTTCAAATAAGAAAAACGCATGTCTCAATGACATGAACCAGTGGTTAAGCTTAATCTGATTCAATAGCTCCCAACTTCCTGTGTGGCTGTTTTGTGTCTGTCAGTAAGTAATTTGATGTTGTGCATGGCCATTGTTTCTATTCTATTCCACTTTCCAGTTAATCAGATCATACTACCCCACCCCCACACATACTTCTAAAATTGAAACTTTCAATTTCCCAGTTATTGATCACAGAATTCTTTTGCTAGCAACATCTTAAAGAACATAATATGTGGCCCTAACATTATTTCTACTGTGAACGGAGAGGAAGAGAAACTGAGTCACAAGGTGAGAAAAACGAGGGTAGTTTAAAATTTTTTTATATATTGTATCTGAAATTTTAACCTTGAAACAAATTTACTTTGTTTTTGGTTTTAAAATGTACCCTCAGATATTCAAAAGAAAAGATATAGGGAGATGAAATTTTTACTTGGGATTGAACTATTCTAAATATATTATATAACAAATGAAAAAAATCTAACATAATTCTGATCAAATAAGTGGAGTCAATCCAACATAAATTTTTATTTTATTGTATTACCAAAATATTTAGTAAACAATCTGAAATATGAAGCATAATACAATTGTTATCTTCCCTCTAAAACTCTGTGCTACACTACAAGGCAGGCAGACGGTAAGTGACAATATAACTGTCATTTTCCCTGTTTAGAAAAAAAGATAACACTTTGTAAATCAAAAATTAATAAATAAGAAAGGAGAGGCGGGTAAAAACAAACAAAATCCAGCTCTATGGCGCCATCTCTTGGGCAGTCAAAGTTTTGACAACAAATGTCTCCAAAAAGCCAGAGAAGCCCCTGGGCGGTGCAGGTGGTTAACAAACTGGGCTGCTAGTCAAGGTCATCAGTCACACCTTCGAAGGACGTCCTGGCAATCTACTTCAAACAAAAAATCAGCACTGCGAGCCTTTTGGAACACAGTCCAGTGGCACAGACTCCACAGTAACAAGCGTCCATTTTCCAGAATCAATTTATCAGTCAAAATCAACACAGAAAATTATCAGAAATGTTTAAGCTATATTCAACCTATTGTATTCCCTCTCTTTCATAGTATAACTTAAATATGTGTATATGATAATTAAGGAGCGCACTGAAATTCCACTCGAAATTCTTAAAATGCAGGGTTTGGGATAACAAACTATGGGTTCTCAGCACAGTCCAGTACTGGTTCCACACGTGTCGCCCCAGTCAGCACCCAGCATCATCTGGTAACATCGCAGACTGTCTACCTGCATTTGAACAAACCCTCCAAAGGGTTCTGGGAACAGTAGTGGTTCAGTGGCAGAAGTTTCTCCTTCCGTGGGGGAGGGGGCAATGGTGGCTAAGTGGTAGAATTCTCCCTCTTTCCACTGAAAAGATTTGGGGTTCGATTCCCAACCAATCCCAACCATTCCCAGCCCCAGAGGAAAAGATGTGGAAGCCACAACTGACCTCTCCTGGCTTCACCAACCATGCCTCCCACAGCATTCTACTTCTCTGCTGGTTGATAACCTGCTGTAATGACCACATGAAACTCACAGACAATAGTGAAGATTAAGGAGGTGTGCCAGGGAAGGGAATAGGTTACACAGTGCAAATCATAGCAACACCTCACCTTAGTAGTGGCAGCCACCTCTCTCTGATCCACAGCTTCTCAGCCCGTGATTCCTTGCCCCCGCCCTGCTGTGGCAAGTTTTATAGTGCCTCTTTTGCACTGAGAAAGCCCAAAGGGCACCCAGCATTCTGCCTAAATGCATTCAATTTACTCATTACTTGGGCCAGGAAGCCCTCCACTGGCTCATGGTCCTGATGTAGTGGTCTCTGGAAGGCCTCCACCACTGCTGCCACGGGATCTTCCAGAAGCTCCACTGGTGGCTTTTCTTCATCGAGGGTTATGGGATTCTCTGTCTACTTCTGAGATGGTTCACTTTATACCCAGCAGGATGGCAAAACTGACCGATCCCCAAGGGGTCGTATCCTCTGCACCTATTTGCATGCTCCCACCCAATCCCTGGAAGAGCCTTGGTGGGGTGGTAGTTATGAGTTGAGCTGGTAACCGTATGGTCAGAAGTTTAAAAGAACTCTGCAAGAGAAAGAAAGGGCTTTCGGCTCCATTAAAGAGTTATAGTCTCAAAAACTCACAGGGGCAGCTCTACCCTGTCTTTTAAGTCACTGTGAGTCAGCATCCACTCGAAGGCAGTGAGTTAAGTTACCCAATCATTTGGTGTGAGCTTCAAAGACTATGGCTAAAAGAGCCATAGCAAGCAATTTCACTTCACCACAGCCCCTCATGCAGCCACCTGTCTCCCAACGAAGGCCTGTGCGTTGCTATGGTGCTGAACAAGTGTCATAGGGTCTTTCAGACAGACTAGGAAGAAAGTCCTAGGGCTCTATTTCCCATAATTAGCAATGAAAACCCTGTAGAGATCGCAAGGCCCATGTGGAACTAGTCATAGGGATGAAACAGGACGAGGCAGGGTTACATTCCCTTGTGCATGAAGTAGCAATGAGTGGAGGGCTGCCTCCATGGCAGCAAAAATAACATGTGCAAGATTTCCAAGAAACTGAAGAATATCCAAGTAGAGGTAAGATAGTCTGTAGTTATGGATACCCACTCCAGCCCTACAGGGCAGAGGAGAAGTTTTTTATAGGGTTTCTGAGACTGTAAATCTTCACCAAAAAAGATCGCCTCATCTCATCTCTCTCCCACAAAGCAGCTATAGTTTTAACTGCCAGCCCTATACTTAACTCACTTTATCACGAGAGCTTCCTAGGGGTAAGAAGACTTAATATTAAGGCAATAATTCTTCTGAACTTGGTCAAAAGATTCAATGCAATCCCGATGAAAACCTTGGCAAGTTATTTTATGGATTATCAACAAACTGATTCTAATGTTTAAAGGGAAGAGACTAAAGATCCAGAACAGCCAACATGGTCTTGAAGAAGAAACAAGTTAGAAGACAGTCATTACCCAACTTCCAGACTCACTGGATATCTTTAAGATCATGTGGCAAATACAGACATGGCTGAAACTCTCAATAGATGGAACTTTGAGGATTGCAATGCCTTGTAGCAAAGTTATTAAAAATAATTCTAAGCACTCTTATTTTCATAGGTCCAAATCTATGAAAAAGCACCATTTCAACTTCTTCTCTGCAGTTGTCGAAAGCAATTGGTACACTAGTAAGAAGAAAAAAGGCTTTGCATACTAAAAAATTTCTGCTGGTTAAAAATATTTACTTATGCTAGGAGTTGAAACAGCAAATGAAATAACACAAAATATTCTGTTCATTTGAGATAGTCTAAAAGTGCTAAAAGCAAATATATCCCAAATATACAAGGATCCAAAGCCCTTGATGATTTCATTTCAATGAGTTCTACAAAAATACTTAATGCTTTAATTATGTTACATTCCTTGCTTCATATATATTTAGTATTTAGTTCCTCATTTATATTTATTTACTTAAAAAACACACACAACTCATATCAATGATGAGAGCAAGTAGTCTACTTACCCCACCCATTGTAATCCCATGAATAAGTGCAACATATGGCTTCTGGCAAGAACCTGAAAAGAAACATCAATGAGTTGCAATGTGTAAAATATCCTAAAACTGTTTTATAATGATGGTTGTACAATTTTAGCTTCATCATATATGGGTGAATTTTATGGAAGATAAATTATAACTCCATAAAGTTTTGGTTTGCTTAAGTCTGTGAATAAAAAAATGACATGGCATTCATGGATGGGAAAACTCACTATCAACTATGTCAATTCCCCTTAAATTACTGTAATTCATTGTCATTCCAATGAAAATCTCAGTAGGATCTTTTGTGAAATGAGATAGGACAATTCTAAAATTGATATCCAAGAGTAGCCTAGACAATTCTTGAACAAAACAAGACTGAATTGCTCTCCTGGACAACGACATGTTTTAAAGCTATACTGGCTGTCTTACTTCAGCTTAAGCACAGGCAAAAGCCCAATGAACAAAATACCTAAGAAACAGACCTGAGTATGTTTAAGAACTGGATAGATAACAGAAAAGTCATTAACATCAGCGAGGAAGGAATTCCACGGCCACCAAGTCAATTCTGACTCACAGTGACCTAATCTAATAGGGTTTCAGAGGCTGTGAGCGCCAAGGAAGATGATCTTGCCACTAAGAGCCCACGCTAACTACCACACCACCAAGCTCCTTCTCGCCCTCCGTGCCGCCTCGTCGATTCCAGCACAGGGTACGGTGGAGTGTGTGAGCAGCATTTCAGAACCACTGCCACTCGGTGGGGGAAAAACAAGGCTTTCTACTCCCCAAAAGAGTTACATCTCTATCCCATTACCATTGTACCCTGTCCTGTAGGGTCTCTGAGTACAGGTCTTTAAAACCTCCCAATAAAAAGATTACGGCATCTGGTTTCCATACAGACAATAAAAGTTGGATGATATCACAGGCAGAAAATGTCCAAGAGTATTAAAGACCTAGAATATAAGTAAATAAAACGTATATAATTTTAGAATATAAGACTATCTTAACCTCCACATAATCGAAAAGGCTGGGGTTTTTAAGATGCAAAAAAGTGTAAATCAAATGAGTACGTTTAATGGCATAAAAAAACACTTGTACATGTCAAAACAGAATAACAGAATTTAAAATAAAGTGACAAATAAAAAGTATACCTGTAGGTATATACTACCTACAAAACCTAAATATTCAGAATAAACAATTTCTATATAATCAACAAGAAAAAGGCAAGCAACCTGACAGGAAGATGGACAAAGGACAGAAATATAGGACCGTAAGAAAATACCTTCTACTTCACTAGTGTTAAAGGAAATTCAAATCAAAGCCAAAAAATGTTAATCTATTACATGAAAATGTTGACAATGATGGAAAGGGCATGGAGGTGGGAGGGAAGTCTTGTACTTAGAACAAACTGAAGACGCATGAGCTCTGTATATTATGCACCAGTTCTGCTTCTAAAAACGCAGAAGTTTGTTCTCATGGATACTAAGGAACCATACATGGGGATACAGTAATTTGTACTAATAAAAATAGGAAATAACCTACACTATCCACTACTGTAAACTAGTAAATGATATTATGAATTAGGTAGTTCCTATTAAATAGTATAGAACAGTTACAGAATATTAGATTGTATATACACTAGGATAGGCTTATATAAATTTCAGAAACACATTTTGTTCACAAATGTGTGGTAAAAATATAAACCATGGACTAGTGGGACACACTACAAAGTATTGGTAATTTCTGCTTCTGGGGATGGTGTGGGGAGGAAGAAATGATACTGAGAACAGTAAAACAGACTGAACTGCAACTTAAATTTCGAGATTATATTTCCATCAAAGATATCTTAGTTTATCAAGAAAAAACCAAGCAGGAATGTGTTCATTCTGGCCTTAGGGGTAAGCAAGTATTTATTATGTTTTCTCTACTACTATTTAACTTTTGAAATATACAACTGATGAAAGAATGATTCACTTCCAATAAGCTGGCATCTCAACGAAACTTTCATTCCAGAGGCTTCAAGATATTTCATTTATAAAGAATACTGAAAACAAAACAAGTGTTATTTTCAAAAAGCCATGTGATCAGAAGGAATCATGCTTTTGTATTAAATTTATGACCAAAACAAGTACCCGAGTAGAGCCTGCCCATACAAAAATACCACTTGCGTGAGGCTGGCTGGTTATTCCAGTGCACTTTGCATGGCAGCAGGGCTGCTGACTTTGTTCATTGTCTCTCTCTCCAGTGGCCTTCTGCTCAGTGAGAGCAGGCATCACAGCTGCCCATGGAGAACAGCCTGGGGATCCAGCAAGTGTCTTCCTGATTACGGTCGGAACAAGCACCCTTATTTCTTGGGTCCCCTTTCACAGTCCCGGCAGAGCCCACATACCAATGGCATTGTTCACGGTATATTCTGCCTTGAAGAAATCTTGACTGAGCTTCTGCTTCATCTTTCCAGCTTCTGAGACCGCTACAGTTGAGAAAAAAATAATAAATCAGGTACAAATGCAAATGTTAAAAAGGTGTTTTCAACTAAATATTTAAATAATTCCTTGATTATAACAAAGCCTCATGGTAAACGTTTATACAAAGAATTTCTTACAAAGTTTTATATTTAAGTTATAAATTATAAAGTGCTACAAACTGTAGACTCTTTTGACTGCTTCCTCTAGCACCTTAAAAAATATATGCTGGATATACTTTTCCTTCAATAATACAACTTGGATCAAAAAGTTCACCTTGTAGTACATCTAGTTAGAGTTCTGCCCCATCTATTTCATCACAAAACATGACTGTGCATCGACTCCGTGCCATGCTCTCTTGTTGCAGACAGTAAGGCAGCCATTGAAGGCAGGTGTCCTGCAGTGAGAAGGAATGAGGAGACACACTACTGCAACTACAACTACTACCACGGTAGGATACTCTTGGAGCTATGCCTACAACAAAAACGGATACTGTGGGAATGGGCACAGGAGAGCGGTAACTACAATGTGGCTGCCAAGAAGGTGAGCGTGAGCCCAGGAAGATGAGAGGGGGCCCAGGAGGGTGAGAGTGAGTCTAGGAAGGTGAGAGGGGGCCCAGGAAGGTGAGAATGGGCCCAGGAGGGTGAGCGTGAGCCCAGGAAGGGGAGAGTGAGCCAGGAAGGTGAGAATGGGCCCAAGAAGGTGAGCGTGAGCCCAGGAAGGTGAGAGGGGGCCCAGGAGGGTGAGCGTGAGCCCAGGAAGGTGAGCGTGAGCCAAGTTTGAGCAGATGGGTCGGGATTTCCTAGGAAATGACAGGGTGCCGTTGGGAGCAGAGCAAGCAGTGTCTACACAAGACACTCGGGCAAGATAATGAGGCCTGCACAGAGGTCTGGAAGCTGCTCAGACAGGTTTCCACTCTACAGGGAATAGTTATATGAGATACTGACTACCGAGATTTTTAGGATAACTCTTTAGAATTCTGATTTATATTCTTTGAAACTGTTCCCAATGTTGATTGATTTCCCAGTTTTTAAAAGAAAAATCTGACATTTAATGTTTTCATTCCACAGTTGTCACAGTGCATGCTAGAAATGTTATCAATGCTCTCACCAGTTCTCAAGGGAAAAGAATGCAAGTTGTACTGCTTTTGTAAATTTTTTTAACCCTAAAACCTTACTGGGTTTTCCTTGTAATCACCTTTTCAATTAGTGAAAGCAATGTAAATTGCATAAATTAAATAGCATTCAAAATACCAATAGTTTTGAATTTGGTGGCACTGTCAGGCAAGTGCGGCACTGCCAAACAGGTTCAGCAATGCAAACCCATCAGAGACTTTTCAGGACAAACATGAGGCTTATTAGCGTCCATGAAGATGTACAGTCTTGGAAACCCTATATAGGGCTGCTATAAATTGGAATCAACTCAGTGGCAGCGGGTTTGGTTGGGCCAAACTCCAAAACCAATCTCACCGCTATCCAGTCAATGCTGACCCACAGTGGGTTTCCAAAAGTGCAGCTGTTTATGGGCTTTAGCCCAGTCTTTCTCTCCCGGAGCTGCTGGCGGTTTCAAACTGGTGACCTTGCAGACCACAGCCCCATGTGTAACCACTGGAGTGCCTACTTAATGCCTTGAACTTCGACATTTTAAATCTCCGTTAATTAGATCCCATTGCTTTATAAACTAGAATAATTCTAAAGTTAAAACTGTATTTTTAACACCAGTATAAAGTTAGACCTTTATGGAAAAAATAGCTCACAGCAGCAGTTAAGCCCTTTCTGCATAAGACTCTGCCTGTTTGAAAACTAACAAGATCTTTTCTTCAACTTTAAAGATTAATTCAAGGCAGAAAATCATGTTTTGAAAATATTCTAGTTGTGAGCAAAAATTAAATTAAAAAGCAATTCTGTTAATTCAATCTAAGTTATCAGTTTCTATGAAACTGCAATTTCTGAACTCAACAATTTAAGTTATTTCATATTATTCTGAACCAGGAAGATTTTTTTCTTCCTAGTCCAAAGGTAATATTTTATATAAACTTGTAAATTTAGTGAACAAATTCAACACAAAGATTGCTGTTTTAATGCTCTATAAAAAACAGAGGCCAAATATAAAATTAAAATACGTGGAAAATGTTATCCTAAGACCTAATCAATTATACAACAAACAAAATTCAAATTATGAAAACTGTTTATACATGTAAAAGATACAATCAGTGGTAACTACAATAAGTATGATTTTGATTCTGAAAACATGATTTCTCTTTTGTTTTTAACAGAGTTTTCCCCAATTAGAAAGATTTTATAATGCTATAGCACTTTCTTCAAAAAGTTATAAAAGAATTAGTTGAATCCTCACATTTAAAATTATTCCCTCCCCAAATGGGAATTCAAAGTGCGGATGCACCAAAGGAGACCTGCTGACACAATGGGCTAAGCAGTAGGCTGCTAACTGCAAGGTCTATGGTTCAAACTCACCAGCTGCTCTGCAGGAGAACTATGAGGCTGCCTGTCCTTGTGAATATTTACAGTTTTGGAAACGCTACTCTGTCCTAGGGGGTCATTAGGAGTTGCTTTTGATACAACAAAGAGTTTAATTCTTGTTTGGGATGCTAAGTACCCACCGAACAAAATTCGCTGCCATTGAGTCAATGCCGACTCATAGTGACCCCCTTGAATTCGATTCCTAGATTAGAATTAGGTTTCTGAGATTGGAACTGTTTACAGGAGTAAAAGGCCCAGTCTTTCTCCCACAGAGCTGCTGGTGGTTTCGAACTGCTGACCATGTGGATAGCAGCTAAACGTGTAACCACTACACCAACAGGGTTCCTTTTGAGCACCAAAGGTAGAAATTTAATTAAGGCATAACCCTTGCTCATAAGGAGATTGGGGCACATAAATATAAGCATATAAAAACTGCCATACACATTCACAGAGAGAGGCTCCCAGATCTGGCGTTGTAGAGGGGTAGAGACCCCCTCCCTCTCCTTCGGAGAGACAAGATATCAGAGGAAACGTGAGCTGAAGCTTAGAAGATAACAGAGAGCTCAACAGTGGACTGAAGAAAAATCACAAAGAGAAAGCACACCAGTCATGGGAATATATGAGAGCAGGTCAGATTTGGAAAATGGCAATCATTCAACGTAGTCCTAGTTCAGCTTTGTGATCAACAGAACTTGCGTACCATTGCTATTGAATCGGATCCGATTCACAGCGACCCAGTGCAGGATTCCTGCGGCTGTAAATCTTCGTGGGAGCAGACAGCCTCATCTTTTTACTGAGGATCAGCTGGTGAGTTTGAACTGCCAACCCTGTGATTAGCAGCCCAGTGCTGACTGGACAGTGCCACTAAAGTTCATTTCATATCATCTTTTCTACATAAAATTCAGTGGACTCACATACTATCCCCGGACATTTCATTAAAGATAATTCAGGAAAAGAAACAAGATAGATATATCTCAAAAATAGACTACCATATATACTCGTGTGTAAACCAAGTTTTCCAGGACATTTTTAATACAGGTTTTTGTGGTAAAATTAGGTGCCTCAGCTGAATCGGGTTGGCTTATACGTGAGTATATATGGTATGTAAACTTTTTCAAAAATTGTTATTTCTTTAATTTATCAACTGTTAACTACAAAAGGTAAATCTTTAAATTTATTCTTTCTCAAAAAGTCTAAAAAGGAAAGTAAATTACAGAGTAGGTGAGGAAAACAAGTGTTACCTTTGATGTCACCACCAGCACAGAAAGCCTTCTCTCCAGCTCCCTTTATAATGATCAGGAAAGTTTCTGGATCTTGTTCCCACTTCTACAGCCAAATGTAAAAGAAGACGGTATCCGTGTATTATAAATTGCTGTCAGCTGACATCAAGTCAGCCTGCAATTCATGGTGACTCCATGCAAAATAAAATCAGACTACTGAGATCCACGGGGTTTCTTCCCTGGCTGATTTTTTCAGATATAGATACTTTCTTGTCATACTATAAATATCAATGCATTAAAAAGACATGCATATGTGGGTGTCTGTTGGCCTACGTGAGTATTCTTTTGTAAAGAATATCCATCCATCCAGGAGGAGGAGTTCCAACTCTATTTTTTTTCTGTCAAAATGAGACACTATTCTACCAAAGTTGCTGGAGTGTTAAGGGGAAAGAGATTTGGTGATCCAAACTGTGTGATGGCATCTACAGTCTTTGCCCACTAACCTTGAGGACAAAGTGGACAAATATGATCTTAATAAAATTGTTACATAAACTTGTCGATCTGGTGAACAAATCAGCCTCCAAACTGTTGACAGAGCACAACCACCTTTCTGCTGTGATCGCACAGGACTCTTCTATTTTACTTATACATTTTAAAGGCAAGATAATGAAACTTGAGCAAATCGGCAAATGATTTGGGGTTATAAAGGGCTGCTAATAAATAGCATGTAGGAATCAAAATCCAATAAAAATGCAAACTGCTAGAGCAAATGCTCAAAAGACTAAATAGAGAGAGAAAAATAAAGGCTCTATAATTCTACACTCAAGAACAAAATGTAGATACACAAAGCGATACAGCTCGGCAGACCTAGTGAATGGGAAGGTCAATGTCACACCGAGGTGCATCAACAGTGATGCGGTCACCCAACAGAAACTTCTGCTCTCCTCCATATTAGACCAAGTCTAATGTGGGATACTTCATGTATCAACGTCCTGGTTAATACAGCTTCCAATCAAAATATTAGTGGTCAAGTTCATTGGCTTTTTTACCAGGAAGAAAAGGCCTAGTAACCTACTTCCAAAAAAGCCTCTGAAAATCCTAGGGAGCATTTATACTGGACACACAAGATTGCTGCGAGTCAGTTGCTGAGTTTGTCTGCCTCACACTGCAGTCCCAATCAGGGACGCCAGAATGGAAGGGTCATCAAATAAATTAAGGAAGGGGTGGGAGGTGGTGGCAGAGCACATTCAGTGGTGGATATATGATTTCCTTTTGCAGCCAACCTAGAAAAGAACATCATCCCCATTTTACAGAGGCAGACAGTGAGGCACAGAGTAGTTCTCTTTCCAGCTTGCACAGCTAGTCAATAGAAATCTGGGTTTTGCACACAAGTCATCTGTCTAAGTCCTAAGTTTTCCAAAAGCATCAGAGCTTCTCAAAGACAGGAGAAAAGCTGGGAACTTCCCAACAGTTGTCTGCCAGATCATAACGGCCACAAGGAAGCAAAGTGGACATACCCCATTGTGCTCCAAGAAGGAGAATCAGTATCATTGCTTTCAAGATCAAAAAACTAAGAATAGAGGCAGAACACAGCAGAAACCGCAGGGTTATGTACAAGTGTCCCCTGAACTCCGTCACGCGCAGGGCTCAAGGAGCATCACTCAGGAAAGCACAGAGGGCCCAACCCAGCAGAGTCTGGGCTCCGAGCCCTCACAGTACATTGATTCTCTAGGAAAGAGGAACAGAAATTTCCTATTAATATAAACGTTTTTAAAAACCTTAAAGAAAGTTACAAACCTTTAGTTGTGGATAAATCCGCTGAACCATATTCAAAGACAGTGCATTCAGGAACTTGGGTCTGTTGAGTGTAATCACTCCTGCACAACCTTTTCTTTCCATCAGCACCTCTTCTGCTGCATCGGTGTGTTTGAACATTCCCTGGGGAAAGCCAAGAGTAACTTGATAAACACCACGTTCCTGGTACACGCCAGCATCAAAAGCTTTACAAAGCAGAGCTACCATATTGGAGCTGGTCAGTCCTACACCACCCTCCCAATTGTTTCTGTGCTTGAGCCCACTGTTGCAGCCACTGTGTCCATCATCTCCATGTGGGCCTCCCTGTCACTGTCCCCCTACCTTAGCCAGCATGATGCACTTCTCCAGGGATGGAGACTTGCCATCCCTGCCTCCAAGTTTTATTGCTAGGTGTCACCAAGTCAGCTCCCACTCACAGCAGCCAGGTGCACAGCAGAATGAAATACTGCTTGGTTCTGCACCACCTTCAGAACTGTCAAGTTTGAGCCCATTATTGCAGGCACTGCATCAGCCCATCTGTTCTCAACCTGTGGGCCCCGACCCCTTGGGGGGGGGTGGTGTTGAACGACTCTTTCACAGGGGTCGCCCGATTCATAACAGTAGCAAAATGACAGTTAGGAAGTAGCAACGGAAGTAATTTTGTGGCTCGAGGGTCACCGTACCATGAGGAACTGTATTAAAGGGCTGCGGCATTAGGAAGGTTGAGAACCGCTGCTCTAGAGAAAGCATAATGTCCTTTCCTTTTTCAAGGACTGGTGCCTCCTGATAACAGGCAAAATACATGAGATGACCTTGTCATGCTTGCTTCCAAGGGCTTTCTGGTTGCATTTGCTCCAAAATGTATTTCTTTGTTCCCCTGGCGGTCCGTGGTACTTTCAATATTCTTAACCAGCACCATAATTCAAGTGCATCAATTTTATAATTTTCCTTACTTTCCAGCTCTCACATGCATTCAAAGCACATAAAAATGCCAAGGCTTGGGCCAAGCGCACCTTAGCACTTTAAATAGGCTTTGTGCACATTTGCTCAGTGCAGTATGTTGATTTTTTAAAATTAGTTTATTTATAACAATTTCAGAGACAAATCACATACCATACATTTCCATAGTTCAATCACATTCACAAGCGTTACGCAACCATCATCACAAACAATTCCAGGACATTTCTTCTTCCCTGAACTTGTTATTAGCTCCCCATTTCCTGCTAGCCTCCCGTTAAGTCCCTTTGAATCTGCTGATCCAATTGTCTCAATAGGTTTACCTCATCTGGGTTTCATATACAGAGAATCATACAAAATCACAACAAAAAAATGACCCAACAATAGTGCCACAATGAAACAAAGGAAAAATGCAACTGGCAATGAAGCAGAAAAAGTATTAAAAACCGGAACGATTACAGATTGAGTCAAGAGAGTGATCGATGTCATTCTGACCTAACTCCAATTGCACCCGACAGTGGATTCTGCCTGGTCCTTAGAGGGGATTGATTCATCATCTGAGGAGTAATTCTGTAATCGGGCTTTGGGTTTTCACTATCATCCGCAGGCTTCTGTAAGTTCTAATAACATTGCCTCCTCCAGCTTCAATGTGCTGATTTTTGGATGCTGCTACCATGAACTGGTCCATTTGTGAGCTTTTTGTTTTCTTTACATTGAACTGCAATCCACTGAAGACTTCCATCTAACTGCCTCCATGAACAACTGCCTCCCCTCACCATGAGACCAGATGATCTGCGGTGTCTGGTAACCATTAGCGGGCATTTCTAGCAAAGATTCTGTAGAAGAACCCTGACCAAAAGGGAGCAAGTAAAGAACAAAATTTCAAACTTGCGTTAACTCTACAGACTTTGTGGAGCGATGGAAGCTATATAGACCCTCCAATATTACCCTCAGATAATCTTTAAAGCCTAAATGAAAAACAACCCCTGGTGGGAGGAGGGGTCGGGAGAGAAAAAAGAGGAGCTGATATCAGGGCTCAAATAGAAAGTAAATGTTTAGAAAATAATGATGGCAACATATGTACAAATATGCTTGATATAATTGATATATGGATTTTTGTAAGAGCGTCCAATAAAATGATCTTTTAATAACATATATATACCGTACATACTCGAGTATAAGCAAGTTTTTTTCCCTTTGTGTTCACCTTTACACATGATATGCCATGAAGAAGACACAGCACACGGGAAGTACGTTACAGGGAAACGATACTGTGGTATGGTGACTGGCTGTGTAGATTACAGATAAAAAACACAGTATTCAGCCATTAATTAAGCAAGTTTTTAAGCACATTTTAAATGTAGTTTTTGTGGTAAAATTAGGTGCCTCGGTGGATATTTGGGTCAGCTTATACTCAAGTATATACGGGGATATCTATCTCCTGAAATGTTCTGCAAACAAAACAGTACTGTGGCTTATCTGGTTAAAAGGAAAAAAAAGTCTGTCTTGAGCATTATGCTCTTAAGAACTATCTACAGATAAATTAACAACAGCAACCAAAGCATCAGCCAGGTCCCGGATGGGCCACTGAGCTTACATTAACGGAGATGGAACAACTAGAGGAGGAGGGTGAGGATGGCTGCATCCAGTCGCGCGGGAAGCGGCACTGGGGTCACGATAGTGGGATGTACGGACTATAACGAAAGTTACAAGAGCCCCCAATAAAATGATCTAAAATTTTAAAAATGGCTGCATAACTCCAAAAATGTAAACAAATCCCAGAATTGTACATGCAAAAACTTAAATTGGTGTGTGTTTTGCTTGAGTAGTCTCAATGTCTCTCTATACAAATGTCTACATGCAGAGAGCTGTATGTGTGTATATATATGTAAAGTATAAATTTAACTCAAGATGCATCCATAGTTAAACTGTGCAGTTATGAAAACATGCTTTCGGATTTGTGATGGTGCTAACAGTGGTGTGGAGGCCACATCAGACCTCCTCCAGCCTCGGCAGGGAGAAGAAGAATCCATGTCCACACCAGCATAAGGCTGATAGCCACCATCCTCCATCTTTCTGACACCAGCCGTCCCTTCTCCTGACACTCTCCTTTTGTGGGTTCGTAACCCCTTGCAATGGCCACCTAGAACACACAGACAATGCTCACAATTATGGGGATACAGGTTACCAGAAGGCAGGATCGGAAAATATTAAGGATATACAATCTTTTTCCCACAGCGTGGTTTCTCCTCAGTCACCAGCCAAGTGTCTCTCTCTCGGGTCCTTTGGCCTCTATGGGCCAGGAAGCCATGAGGGCCCATATGAAATAAATGAGACATCCTCCAAGACATTTTTATTGAATAAAAAGTCAGTCTCATTCCCAAACTTCTTATTTATTTGGTCTGTTTACCATATTTTATTGGTATATATTTCCACTTTTACTATACTATTTCTTAATGAGAGGAACTTTGCTCTTCAAAATGAAATCTCAAATTGCTTAATTAAGTGTATACACAAAGCTAGCACTTAAATGGTTCTATTCAAATGGTATAGATTATAGATCAGTTGATATTGACTCTAGGCCATCATCTGTCCATTCAGGGTAAGAATTGGCTGCTATCCTGAAAGCAATAGGTACAATATTAATGCATGTGATCCAACCAATACCTTCAGAGTGCACTGAACTGCTTTTGGGGAGGGAAGAGTTTTTCACATCCAGGTCAAAATCACATGGGAAAAACACGCTTTTACATATTAAGTTAAAATGCGACTTAATATTTTAAGTACCCCAAAAAACATTATGGGGAATCCTTCCATGGATATTTCTGGCGTGAGAGTATCTCCAACTCAGTGTGTGGATAGAAAGGAAGCCTCATTAATAAGTACCAGCTTTCATAAAGCTTGAAAATCCCCATCTGCAGAAGTGAGAGCCATACGCTTGGCATCCTTGATGGGTTCAACTCCTCACCTAGATTTTGGAAATGTCAGTAGGATGTCACAATATTATTACAAAACAATCCTATCCATTTTTCCTACGCCTGCCTGCAATACTGCCGCCAATGGCCTATTTCCAGCACTCCACTATGAAAAATAAAGAGTCCTCTCCCCCATTGGGTTTATTGGCTCTTAGAGCAGAATTGGCCCTAGTGGTACGCTGGGGTAAGTGTTGGCTGCTAACCCAAATGTCAGTGGTTCAAAGCCAGCAGCCCTTGCTCCACAGGACAAAGATAAGGCCATCTGTTTCCATAAAGATTGCTAGTCTTGGAAACCGTGGCGCAGTTCCACTCTGTCTATAAGGCCACGGTGCGTCAGAATCCGCTCAGCAGGAGTGGATTTGGTTTGGGGTTTATAGAAGGATCGCAAAAGAACTGCTTAGAGGACAGCCTTTCTATCATCCCTGAAGCACATGTACAAACCAACAGGAGGCCACTAAACTGTCCAGGTCCCAGGCCCTGAAAGAGTCCATTTCTCTCTTCCCTCAAAGTGGTTTTGGCCACAGGACCCAGGTCCCACACAACTAGGATTCTGTCATGTCGTCCTATTCCATCTGTGTACATGTCTGAACATGAATTGTTGACATTGTTCCAAGTTCTTTTCCTAGGAAAACTCCTCAGTTCCATGTCTGTCAAGTGCTTAAAATAAATAATGGTAAGAAGTCTTCACACCCTCACTTCCACTTAGATTTAACTGGGACAGATTCTGCAGTAGTCATTGAATACCCACTTGGTCAGTCGTTAAGACATTAAGCCTTTGGAGCCACGTTCCCTTGGTTCAAATCCAACCAGATTGAAAGTCTATGATCTTGGCCACCACCTCATGCTACCTACTACAAGATAGATGTGCCAAGACTTTTCAATTATGAGCCATAACAAACACCTACAAAATCTTCCAGCTGCAAATCTGCTGACCTGTGACACATCATAATCTAATAAGGCCAGTAAAATGAAGTCTAAACTTACCAAATGCTGCAGTACGACACGAGTCCTTTTAAACGAGTTAAACCTGAAACAAAAAAAATACAGAATACAATGAACACAGTCAAGTGAGTGGTCATTTCTCAACTTTCAAATGTGATTTCTTTTCCCTTTAGCTTCTTCTAAAAGGTCTTACAGCAACAGTGCAAAACATGGCCTCTATTCACCCAGAGCAACAGGAGAACTAGGAATAAACGGAGAATGTGTGCCTAACTGCCTCTGTGAGCCACTGCCTCCTTTGCCGGGAGAGCAGAACTGGGTGGTGGTGGTGCTGCTGCTGCTGCGCAGTGCTGCCGTGTGCGTGCTGCCGCACAGTGTGCAACAACACAACACACACTGCCCAGCCCTGTGACACCCTCAGTTGTTCTTATGTTTGAGCCCGCTGATGCAATCACTGTGCCAATCCATCTTGTCGGCGGTCTTTCTCTTCGTTGCTGCCCTGGTAATTTTTGAACTTTTGACAGACAAGTGATAGAGCTGGATGGTTGGTATTCAGCTACTATTACTGAACACTTTCATGAAAAGTTCTAGAGAAGATTCCTGATCAAAGGGAAGAGAATACAGAACAGAATTTCAAACTTTCATGGACTCCAGCCTTTTCTGGAGTTTGGAGGCTGGATGAGCCGCTGGAAGCTACTATCCTGAGATCATCTTTAAATTTAAAGCCAAAACTATCTTCAGAAGTCTTCTTAAGACCAGATACATGGCACGGACACCATCAAAGTGGCTCGGTGATTCAGAAGAGAAGGTATTCCAAGCACAGAGAAAAGCATGTGTAAAGATTATAAAAGCTAAATTCCAAAGAAGAATGCAACATCAAGATTGAAGGAAGGCTTATTAACTACCTACGATATGCAGAAGACACAGCCTTGCTTGCTGAAAGTGAGGACTTGAAGCACTTGTTGATGAAGATCAAGGATTACAACCTTCATATGGACTACAATTCAATGTAAAGAAAACCAATTCAACCAAGCGGTAAATGGAGAAAAGTTGGAAGTTGTCACGGATTTTGTCTTGCTTGGGATCCAGTCAATGCTTATGGAAGCAGCAGTCACAAGATCACACAATGTAGTACATGGAGTAAGTCTGCTACACAAGAACTCTTTACAGAATCAAAAAGCCAGGATATTACTTTGAGGACTAAATTGCACATACTCAAACCATGGTATTCTCAATTGCTTCAGATTCATGCTAAAGTTGAACACTGAATAAGGAAAACTGAAGTAAAATTTATGCATTGGAATTATGTGTTAGAGTAAACCAGCCTCTAATAACCAAAGGGTCAGTAGGCGCAATTGTATGCTTATAATATAAAAAGATTATAGTAAAGTCATAGAGAATAGAATAGGAGAGAGAATAAAATAAAGGAGTCAGACACATTTATGGTTGCATGCTCACCACAACCCCTCTTTGATGGTCCATGTGGAAGTTTGAGAAGAGAGAGAACCTTTACTGTTTTGGGATATTTATAGGTAGTCATAAGACATGAACATTCAGTAGTCACATACATCACAAGTGAGAGTTAGCTACAGTAAGGTCCCTGAGCTCACTGGTGCGAAAACCTAGCACCTGCCTTAGGGGAAGGTAGGAGTAGTAACAGGACGTCTGCATCTGTAGGAAGATAAAATCAGCCATGTGCTCACTTTAAGCCAGCACATCTGTTCAGGGAGAATCTGTGGGAATGATATTTTAAGCAGGACAATGTACTTGGACTTTATCTCTAACTTACCAAAGTAGCGGCTTTCTTACCATGGAATACCAGCTTTCCAGATTCCCCCTGTTATAAGTTGGAAATATAGTCCTCGTCATATTTCCCTTGGTGCTAGTTCCCCACAATTATGGTGCTGGCGAATACTATACAAAGTGCCATGGACTGCCAAAAGACAAGCAAGTCTGTCTTAGAAGAGGAGAAGCCCGAATGCGCCATAGGGCAAGGAGGGTGACACTTCATCTCACAGACTGTGGACGTGTTGTCAGGAGACACCAGGCCCCGGAGAAGGACATCAAGCTTGGTAAAGAAGGGGAGCAAAAAAGTGGAAGGTCCTGAACAATGTGGACTGACACAGTGGCTGCAAAAATAGGCAAACGTAAAAATAATTATGGGGCTGCTATAGGGCAGAGTGGTGTTTTGTTCCATTGTTCAAAGGGTAGCTATGGATTGGAACCAACTTGATTTCACCTAACAACAACAACAACATGCAGTTAAACATTGTAAATAAAAAATAACAGGCTATTTCTTAAAACTAAATATAATGGGCACGGATTTAATTGTATTTTTAATTTTCAATATAATTAGTCTTTATTCTTGATACTTATATTCATCTTTGCAATTCAATTTATTCCCCATGATTATGGCTACTCTTAGTAAGAATGTACCAGCAGTTTGCTCTACTATACACTAAAGCAGAGAATGACTGCCCATTGACATCACTGGGCACATTCTTATTATTTTGTTTTGTTGAGGGAGGTATAATGCCCTCTCTGCCCTCATCTGTGTAGCCAGACATTGTGATGATTTGAGAACTGTTTGTGCAGATTAATCCTGCATGAGCTTTAGCAAGCAAATATTACTAAGCAAATTTCAATTTGTACAAACATGGTTTATTTAATCCTCTCATTATTATATATTTTTTAAAACCTCAAGGGAGAAAATAGAAGCCTAAAAAGGCTAAGGATCTTCTAATGCTACTAGAAAGGGCATGGATTCAAATCCAGGCCTCAGTAACACAGACTAAAATTCACGTTGCTAACATTGCAGCTACACTGTGCTGCACCATTAAAGTAATTAATGACAGTTTCACATATTGTGATGTCAAGGACAGAACTAACTGCATTATTTATATGCATTATATCCACTGTACAAGTGATGAAACCAAAAGGTAGAAAAGTTACATAATTTTGTTCACAGCAAATAAGTGACTAACGAGGAATTCAAGGCCAGTGTTCTCTCCCTCCAAAGACTGTATCTCCCAGGCACATATCATCTATGTACTTTATATACACAAGAAACAATGCTGAGAATGTTTTTTGAAGGATAATAATGAGTCAGGTATTCCTATCAATAAATGCACTTACTCTGTAAATCTACAGCAATAAGAATATCTTTCAGGAGGCAATGGGAAATAAGAGATTTGAGACACATTATTTATAGCCATTTTTAAAGTTCAAATAAATTTTTTCCTGAAGCATGTTTAAAAAAAAACATACATACATAGACTACTTCTCATTTATCAACACGATTAGGTTCCAGAGACCAGATCATAATGTGAAAATTAGGTATCATATCAAAAAACTTCAAGACTCGATGGACCATCAATTGATCGGCATCCACACACGGTTGCAACACTGGAAGCGCTCACTCATCTATGTCCAGAAATCCAGAAACAGCTAACTGGCCAAGAAAGCAGGAATTATCCCACATCGTTCCCATCACATGCGGGTACAGTTTTGCTGAAAATAATGTAAAAATGGCAGCAGTACATCAACAGGGAATAGACAGAAAGTCACGCCCAATTCCGATGAGGACGTGGAACAGGGATTTTCACTGCTGAAATCAGTTGGATCTTGGCTGAGTGCAGAGCGCACCCCAAACAGGTTCACCTGTTTCATCGACCAGGCAGAGACATTCAGACCAACAACAAACTACAGAAAACATCGGGAACAATGGGAAGTCCAGAAGATTTAATTGTGCTCATGCAGAACCTGAAGGCAGCCATTGGAACAGAAGAAGTTGATACTGTACTTAATTGCTGAAAATGAAGAGCACCTGAAACACTTAGTGATGAAAGATCAGAGACCACATACAGCTTTCAATGTGGGTAACACCTCACCAAAGCAAGCAAGAACCCCCCAAACTAGACCAATAAGCCACATCATGAGAAATGGAGAAAATATTGAAGTTGTCAACACTTTCATATTACTTGGATCAATAATCAACACCGGTGGAAGCAGCATTGACAAAATCAAAGGACATACTGTATTTGGCAAATCTGCCGTAAAAGACGATTTAAAAATATTCCTTAGAAGAGAGACACGCCTTAGAAAAGAAGAAGCCAAGACTTCATCTCCCATAATGTGGCTATGTTATCAGGAGGGATGAGTTTCCAGAGAAGCACGCCATACTTATAAAGTCGAAGGTTGGCAAAAACAATCCCAATAAGATGGATTTACACAACGACTGCAGTAAAAGGCCCAAGCCTAACAACAATAACACAGATGGCCATGACTGGGCAAAGTTTCCTTGTGCCCAGTTGCATGAAGGGTCCCTATGAGTGGGAGCCAACGTGCCAACACTCAACAAGTTGCCCTTGAAAAACTCATTGAAGTGAGAGAGAGATGCACATGGCAGTACTGAGATGCATGCAGCTAGGAAATTCAATTTAAGATGCATGAGACATAGGGTTTGAAGAGCTGTCAAGACTAGAAGCAGTATCAGTAGCCTGATGACTATTCTGCATATATACAGATACATATCCTACTTGATGGAACTGATAAATGGCCAACTATTAATTTTTTAAAGGAGTCCATGGGTGGTACAAATGAAGTGCTTGACTAGTGACCCAAAGGTTAGTAGTTTAGCCTACTGGAAGAACCAAAGAAGACAAGTTTAGCGATCTGTTTCTGAGACATCATAGTCTTTGCACACAGAGTACCCTTGAGACAGGATCCACTCAACTGCAACAAGCAACAAAGCTTCAATGACAATCAGATTACTTTAGTGCAATTGTTTAGATGCTCTTAAGGGGGGGTACATTTGAACCCTTTTATCCAAATCAAATTGACTAAATTAAAATATTTGCAATCGTACTCCTCAAGAGTGTTCTTCAAACTACTTTGGCGAGTAGTGACTGAGACCTGAAAAGCTTGTGAACAGCCATCTAAGGTGCAACTATTAGTCTTTCCTTGTCTGAAGACGAGTAAAGAACTTCAATGTGGTATGGAAATAATCCAGTGAATTAACTGACCACTCAACCTTATAAGTCTCCATGACCTTGAGACCAGAAGACCTAGATAGTGCCCAGCTACCACTGCCAGTTCTCTTAGCAAAATCACATTAGAAGGTCCTGGGTAGAGTGGGAGAATAAGGTTGGTACAAAACCCAGATCATGAAAGAAGCCAAGCTCACTGGTCAGATAAAGAGTGGCGGAACCCCTAAGGATATGAACTTTAGTCACCTTCAGGTTTGGAAAGGAACTCACAAATTGATCTGTACCGGAAACAATACCACTAAGGAGGTATGCCCACTTTGGAGTAATCAGTTATTTAAGAGGATAAACGAAAACTTAAAATCACTGCCATTAACCAAGGACAAAGCTCACAAAGGTCAGAAGAGAAGAAATGGAAACTGAAATTTCCATTGATGTTACATTGTAGAGATGGGAATAATAGGAAGCAAAATACGAATAAACTGTTGAATGAAAAATTGATCTGCTCTATAAACCTTTACTCAATTCAGTTTCCAAAAATAAAATTTTAATATTCAAATATCAAAACTGTTGGTAATCCAATTTACTCATCTTTCAAAATTTATGATTTTGCTTTTATAGTCCATTCAAATTCAAAACTACTACCAAAAAAGGAAATATAACTTGCTTTGAATCATCGCACTTCGCAGATTAGCACACTTTGAATATGCCTTACTTTAATCTCATCCTAATCCAGTAATTCCACAATTTGTCTGCATATTAGAATCACTTAGAGGAGTTTATTAAAAATTCCAAAGTTGAGGCCACATCCCAGGTTAAGTCCAATCCAAATGGTGGGTGTCTCAGGCATTATGACTATTTTTGTAAAGCTCCCCTAAAAATTTCAAAATGTATACAGTGGTTTAAATCAATGTCCAAAAGATTAAACTGAAGAGATAGATCATAACTTATTTAGGGGTATTTTCTAAATAGGTTTTTCATAGAGTTTCAAAATATGAGCTATATTTATTCTGAATTTTTTCATTTGGACTCAATTTCATTTTTGAAAAACTTTTGTAAGTACCAAAAAATGTAAGAGCTAATTTCTTTACATCTAGAATGGCATTGGATTCCTTAATAAAGTCAGTACCCAAATGCTAGCTCAAGGTTAAAAGGTGGCACTGCCAGACTGGAAATTTTTAGCTAACAGTTTAAGTCCTGACTGCAGCTTGAAGAGCAAAGAGGACGAGAGAGACCTTGCTTCAAGGACCAGTTTCATTTGTGAGACAGAATTTTTATTTCACTCAAAGTTCATTCAAAGGTGCAAAACACGGTGCAAGGCTTTATCCAAAACCAGAACCCACTACCACAGTCACATGAACCCTGGAGGGCTGGGTAGAAGGAAATTTCCCACATAGCTTCCTGAGGCTGCAAATCTTTACAGGAGTGCAAAACCTCCTTTCCCCTCCAGAGCACCTGGTGGATTCACAGGCTGGCTTCATAGTTAGGAGCCCAACACACAACCCACTTCTCCACCAGAGCTCTTTTATCAGACTCTCACACTCACTGGCATTGTGTCCATTCTTATTCATAGTGACCCCGTATGGGAGTAGAAAGCCTCAACTCTAAACCACAAAAATCTCTGAGAAAAAAAACCCAAAAAACAAAAACCTAAGTACAACTATGTTGCTTGTCAGATCCATAAAATCATAACATTTCAATTTGTTCTATAGTTCATAGGTTCCCAGACTTAGCCTATTGCTACCTTTTCAGGAAAAAAAAATTACGTACTCAGTGCCCCACTTAGGGGGCCACTTTTGGAAACATTGTTCTCGTTCAGCAGTTCTCAATCTGTGAGTTCCCTTTGTGGGTAGAACGGAACGACCCTTTCACAGGGGTCACCCGAGTCATAACAGTATCAAAATTACAGTTATGAAGTAGAAATGAAAATCATTTTACGGTTGGGGTCACCACAACATGAGGAACTGTATTAAAGGGTTGCCGCATTGGGAAGGTTGAGAACCAGTTCTAGTTCATACTCCAGAGCTACTTAAAATCTGATAGTACCTGTCATTTCTCAAAGATGTATTCAGAAAAAAACTTTATTTGGTGCACAGATTTCCCATGCCCAACCTAAGCATTATCCAACTCCTATAAAGTCTCCTTGAATTCAAAATTCAAGGTTATACAATGGTTTGTGTAACAGGTACTTTTGGTTGCACATGAAAACATTATCAGAGAGAGTTTAAGGGTACCAGGGTATCTGGAAGTTGTTTAATGTTTTTTATGCACAGAGAGTGACACTATATACTAAATTCTACAACAAACATGAGCTATGAAGGCACTATGGGTTAGATATTGCGCTACCTGCAAACTCAGCTGTTCAGACCCACCAGCCGTCTGCTCCCATAACGATTTAATGTCTCAGAAATCCTAAAGAGCAATTCTTCTTGGTCCTATATAGGGTCATTATGAGTCAGAATGTACTGATGGCAGTGGTTTTTTAAGACAAACAATTGATATCAGACCCAAACCAAACCTAACTGTTTCGATTTATATACAAATTCAACTCTTGGACTGATTCAAGCACAGAACTCATTGGTAATCTGGGGGACTCTCTGTATTCCATGTCTCTAATTTTTAATTTCCTATGTCCTGTTTTTCCATTCCTTCCAAAACTACCACTTAATGTAAATCCTGAGGGCTGCATCTCCTGCTTTTGCTATTTTACTAATTCTCTGTGACTTCCTTCCTTCAGGTGGTCAACTTTCGTCTCAAGGTGTCCCTGGACCAACAGCACCAGCATCAGCTGGAAGCTTGTCAGGAATGAATAGCAACAAGCCCAACCAAGAAATGCAGGGATTGGTCCAGAGTCTATGGCCAGTCTATGACCTATCAATCTCCAGGGGATTCTGATGCCCTTACAGTTGAAAAACCAGTTTTCTTAGAAGGACCAGAGCCTTATTTAGGAACTTCCTGCATACAAACACAGGTAATAATATTTTATATATATATATATATATACACACACACACACACACAGAGTTACAACACTATACAACTTTTCATGAAACTGTTTAAGCAAGATCCAAAGTCTAAATTCATTACATAATGCACATTCTAACTCACAGAGACCCAAGAGGACAAGGTAAAACTGCCCCTGTGGGTTTCCCGACTCTTAACGCTTTATGGGTGGCAGAAAAACTTAAGCAAGCAGATGGTATAATGAAAGTTCTTAAAATTGGACCAGAGGATAAAAAATTTTAAAAATAAAAAACATTCACTCCCACAGAGACTTTGACTAATAGTGGACCTATGCGGCAGAGGCTGTATGTACCACTGGTTAGAAAGCCTCATTCTTCCTCCAACCCCAGCAGAACCAAAGGTGGCTTTGAATTGGCGCCATTGCAGTAGCTGCTCAATGCATAACCACAAAACCACTATTCCACTAGCTCACCAGTCTCCACTACTGGCCCTGCTACCCCGTGTCGTAGTTAAGTGTTAGGAGTTGGTTCCAACTCATAGCGACCCTCTTAACAACAGACGGAAACACTGCCCGATCCCGCACCATTCCGTGCTTCCACAAAGGCCTGCAAGCATTTAGCGTTTTGAATCCTAAAACAGAAAACAGAACAGAAAAATCGGAGACTGAGTCCTTCAGAGTCTCCTAATGGAAGTAGAGAAAGAAAACAAGCAGCTCCGAAAGAAACCGTGTAGTTCAGCAGAGCTGGAAAGCCCTGGAGGCCTAGTGCATTCAGAGTTGGGCTGCTAACCACAAGGTCGGCAGTTTGAACCCACCCGCCAGCCTCTCGGTAGGCGAACGAGGCGCTCTGTTTGGAAACTCACAAATGCATCAGTTCTACAGGGCCGCTAGAAGTCGGCATCTCGTCGCTGGCGGTGAATTTGGATTTTAGAGTTTAAAAGGTTTCCCCTTCAAGCGTCCACGGCGGCTGGGATCTAGCGTCACTGGTGGCAAATTAACTTTCTAAGATAACTGCTACCAGATTTCCTCGGCTGAGCCCAACCTGAATCGAGTTGCACTTTTAAAAGGGAAACATTCCCAACGCTTGTCCACCATATTCCACCAGGTTCCGTTAAGTGTCTGACACGAGTGGGCAAGTTCCTGAGGACGGTATGAACAGCTGGCGCCACCCCATAACGCCAAATAAAGTCACACGGCCAAACACGCGGTGGCACGCGTGCAACAACTGGCAATCACGAGCACAGGCTGCGTTTGCTAGGTATGCAAAACACACGACAAAACATGCTCGATGTCAACCCTCGCGAGGCTCCAAACTATACTCAACTTTGCAGAAAAGAAATAGGAGGAAGTCGTGCAGAGGCCAGGCCTGAGCAGGAGTCGGAGTGGCTAAAAGCAAGGAGCTGTAGCCACGAAGGGACTGGAGGGGAAGGGTCAGGGACGCAAGCCGGCCGGGCGCCGGGTGCTCGGAGATACCTCAGAGGCGGGCCGGAGATGGGTGGGGAACGGGTTAAGGGGCGTGGGCGCCTCAAAGCTACACAGCCAGTCCCTACCCTCGACCCTGTCCCCCTCGGCGGACACCACGAAGGTGCCTACCCTCGGCTGCCCTGGTGCACACTCACCTCGACGTGAGCCTCCACACCGCCGATAATCCCATGACTACACGACGCGAGAGCCTGGAGCTCGCAGGGTTAGTACACCCGGCTCACCGTGCGCCTCGCTTCAGACCCGCCCCGCGCCAACCGGCGGAGAGCGAGAAGTCCTCCAGGAGGCCAGAGCGTCCACAGAGGCTGCTTCCGGTACACGGCGCCGAGGGGCGGAGCGAGAGCGACAGTCGCCTGATGTGGGCGTGGCGAGGAGTGACGGGGCGGGGCGGGGGCGGGCCCTGAGTGGGCGGGGCAGGAGGGCGGAGACTAGAGAGGTAGGGGAAGAGAACGTAGCGGAAGACGTGGGGCGGAGCGCCGACAGGCGGGGAGCACCGTCGCGGTGTGCGGAGTAGAGGAGGTTTCCCTCTAGACTAGAGGCTGTTCTGGGTAAAATCCAACCGGCCTGGTAGTGGCTCTCGATTTAGTACTGACTCCTAGTGGCATCAGAAGGAAACTCGGCCTAGTCTTGCGCCATGCTAGTAATTGTTCTTTGAGCCTATTGTTGCAGCCACTGGGTCAATCACCGAATTGAGAGTCCTTTTCTCTAACCCCCTACTTTACCAAGTATAATGTCCTTTCCCAAGGACTGGTCTGAGAAAGGAGCCCTGGTGGTATAGTAGTTACGCATTGGATTGCGATCTTCATGGTCAATAGTTTGAAACCACCAGCAGCTCTGTGGGAGAAAGACTGGGCTTTCTACTCCGGAAAAACAGTTATAGTCTAGGAAACCCACAGGGGGTCACTATGAGTCGGCACTGACTCGATGGCACTGAATTTGGTTTTTTGGTTGGTAGTGCAAGAGTGCTTTAACGAATGCACCACCAAAGCTCTGGCCTACACCAAACCTGCATAGTTTTATTGCTGAGCCTGGAAGAAAATTTTCTAGAATGTTAATGTTTTAAAATTAAAATTAAACTTGGTATTCTTTTGAGAATCAAACGGATGGGGTATATTTGGTAACATGAGGACAAAGATGTCCTTTATTCATTCCTAACCCAACAATCCAGAACTTCACATTAGGACTGGGCCATTCCCATATCCTTGAAAACTTCTGATCCCCATCACCACCACTGTCTCCATGACAGAATTGTCTCATTAAGGAGTAATATGTTTCACCATCTGAACTAATAGTTACTATGATCAGGGAAAGTGTAATTACTGTGTGTTCAGAGCATGGTTGACTCTTAATGAAACCAGGATTAAATTCATTGAACTGAACCAGTATGAGATACTGGATAGAAGCTGGACTTCACGATTCAGCAGCCCTCAATAACTTCCTGGTCCCCGAGCTTCATGAGCGTGTGACTTGTGTTACCCAAAGCCCCACATTTAGAAGGTTAATTTTAAGAACTAAGAGGTTGCCATTGAGTCCACTTGTACTCATGGCGACCTCATGTGTTTCACAGTTGACCTGCACTCCATAGGGTTTTCAGTGGCTGATTTTTTCAGAATTAGATGGCCAGGGCTTTTTTCTCATATGCCTCTGAAGAAACCACTAGTTTTTCAGTTTAGTAACCCAGTACATTAACCGGGAAGCACAACCAGCCTGCAGGCACCACCAAAAAATTGTTGAGGGTTGTGTCAGTAGAAAGCTGCCCTGCAGGAGGGGGAAAAAAGAGAGGAAAGAAGAGGAATAGATAGATAGATAGATAGATAGATAGATAGATAGATAGATAGATAGATAGATAGATAGATAGATAGATAGATGATAGATGATAGATAGATAGAAAATAAACATATGTGTATATGTTTATAAATGTGTATATACGCAAATGCAACAAGGAAGCAGATGGAATTTGGGCCTCTACTTAAATCCTCCAAATCTTACAAGAATGGTTTGTTCTAATAATGTGGCATTGTATGGTATTCACCTTCCTGACATGATCGATGAAGACAAAATGAGTGCATAAGCAAATTTGGTGAAGAAAATTGATGGTGCCCAGCTATTAAAAGATATAATGTCTAGTGTCTTAAAGGCTTGTAGTTAAACAAGCAGCCATCAAATGAGGAAGCAACAAGACCCACATAGAAGAAACACACCATCCTGTGTGATCATGAGGTATTGACGAGCATTGGTATCAGAAGTTCAAAAGCTAGAAACCAAATGGATATGAAGGGGTATGGATATAGTGGAGACCCAAACCCCATAATTGGACAATCTTTCTCAGAAGGGTCACAAGCAAGGGATGATAAATCTAGGGTACAGTATGGCACTGATGAACCACATAACTCTCCTCTAATTCTTTAATATTTCCTCCCCATATTATGGTTTTTATTTGCTTGACCTCATTAATCATGTTAGACTTGCGTATGTTCATTTGCATATTTTAAGATTGTTTGGTACATGAAAGTCAAGATAGATAACCCTTCAGAAACAGTAACAGGACTAATGGTTCCTTGAGGGTACAGGAAAAGGGGGAAAGAGGGATGGGAAGCTGCTAGCACTGATGACTATAGAACCCCACTCAATGGGACCAAATAACAGAATTGTATGTGAATGGATATTGGATTATGTAAGCTAGGGGTGGGGGAAAAGCTATTATAGAGGGGATAAAAGGAATAAAGGCTCCTGGGGGTACAGTGGGGAGAGAGGGAATAAAGGGGAGCAGATATCAAGGAGTTCAAGAAGAAAGAAAATGTTTTGAAACTGATTGTGGTAGCAATTGTACAACACAGCTTGATGTGATAGAACTATGGAATGTTATTATATCTGTAAGCACTCCCATAAAATGATTAATAAAAAAGAAAGAAGCTGCCCTGATGGATGAGCTATCTCCTAAGTTGTCCCTAAGTTGCTCCTGATCCTGAGTTACTTCCTGTGACTTCCTTAGTAAACCCCATAATCATGAATAGAGCCTGTGAGTTCTCTTTGGCCCTTGCAGTGCATTGTTGGAGCCAGCACAGAGGAGGATGGTTGGTGTCAGAATGGTGAAAAGTCGGAAAGTGGAGGTGTACCTGCCCTCCACCTCCTGAGAATCTGCTTTGGGCTGATGGTGAGCCTCATTGTCTTTGCTGAAATGAGACAAACTCAGATGCCTCTACCTTACAGTCCTGATGGCCTGTGTCAAGTTTAATCTTCCTGGGGTAGTCTCTTACCTTACCTTGCACTGATTGTCTTCTTTTCTGAAATCTATTTCACTCCTAATTAGTGTCATGGTTCATCACTCATTTCTTGCCTAATTGTTTGCTCGATGTTGTGGTGAAGTGAAATTAATTACTTCTGACTTCTATCCATTTCTCTCTAACTCCTACAAATGATTAGGTGGGACCACGAAAATGTCTCCAGGGCTCTAACTCGGGGACTGATCCGGTTTCCCCCCAGGCTGTAATAATGAGGCATCTCAGAAGCAGGAGGAGAGAATTCCTGGGACCAACAAGAGCATGTTCTTTACAGAACCCTGACTCAAATGGTGGAGCCCCAGGGGTCGCACCACACTGAGATCAGAGGCATCAGCTAAGAAGAGTCATAGCACTGAGGTCAGGGACAATGAGACTGCCAGGGAGAGCAGCAGGGGGGCTTCTTGGCCCATGGACCAAGGTAAAGGCCAAGGGACCACGTGGCCTCTTGGCTGAGGACCAGAGAGAGACTTGGCTGCTGGCTGGAGAGTAATATTGCTGTAGACCAGAGTCTGTATGTATCTGTAATGCTTTAGATCCTGACATTTGGTAACATGTTAACTTCCCCAATAATTGCCAGTATTGTGTTTTAGTTCTGTGTGGTCATTGCAATGGCTTCTGGAACCAGAGAGAAGCAGAGTGCTGTAGTAGGAACAGTGGAATGAAGTAAAGCATCACAATGAGATAAAGATGGATGGGGGACATGTCTGACCTCTGCCTTGTGGCAGTTGGCCTTGAACTGCTATGCAGTTGATTCTCCTTCTCCCTACTGAAGCCAACCAAGAGAGAGCAGATAAGAACTCAACTCCGTTTCCTCAGATGGGTTAACACTCTCTCCTTGAAAAAACACTGGTACACTTGTTGGGAGCAGGCATTAACTTTTGTTTGAATCTTTCAAACACAAATGCTGGGAACACTATAATCAGCTTTTAAATGTGACAGACTAATTTACTATTTAGGAAAGAGGTTTTTTTGTTTTTTTAACAATTTATTGGGGCTCATACAATTCTTATCACAGTTCATACATATACATACATCAATTGTATAAAGCACATCTGTACAGTCTTTGCCCTCATCAATTTTTTCTCCTCTTTTCTTTTTTTACATTTTATTAGGGACTCATACAACTCTTATCACAATCCATACATATATATACATCAGTTGTATAAAGTACATCCATACATTCCCTGCCCCAATCATTCTCAAAGCATTTGCTCTCCACTTACGCCCCTTGCATCAGGTCCTCTTTTTTTCCCTCCCTCCCCTTTTCCCCCTCCCTCATGTGCCCTTGGTAATTTATACATCGTTATTTTGTCATATCTTGCCCTATCCAGAGTCTCCCTTCCCCCCCTTCTCTGCTGTCCCTCTCCCAGGGAAGAGGTCATGTGTGGATCCTTGTAATCAGTTCCCCCTTTCCAACCCACTCACCCTCCACTCTCCCAGCATCGTCCCTCACACCCTTGGCCCTGAAGGTATCATCCACCCTGGGTTCCCTGTACCTCCAGCCCTCACATGTACCAGTGTATAGCCTCTGCCCTATCCAGCCTGCAAGGTAGAATTCGGATCATGGTAGTTGGGGGGAGGAAGCATCCAGGATCTGGGGGAAAGCTGTGTTCTTCATCGGTACTACCTCACACCCTAATTAACCCATCTCCTCGCCTAAACCCCTCTATGAGGGGATCTCCATTGGCCGACACTTGGGCCTTGGGTCTCCACTCTGCACTTCCCCCTTCATTTAATATGGTATATATATACATATATACATATACACACATATACACATACATACACACACTTATATCTTTTTTTTTTGCATGATGCCTTATACCTGGTCCCTTGGCACCTCGTGATCGCACTGGCCAGTGTGCTTCTTCCATGTGGGCTTTTTTGCTTCTGAGCTAGATGGCCGCTTGTTCACCTTCAAGCCTTCAAGACCCCAGACACTATCTCTTTTGATAGCCGGGCACCATCAGCTTTCTTCACATTTGCTTATGCACCCATTAGTCTTCAGCGATCCTATCAATGAGGTGTGCAGTCAATGATATGATTTTTTGTTCTTTGATGCCTGGTAACTGATCCCTTCGGGACCACTCGATCACACAGGCTGGGGTGTTCTTCCATGTGGACTTTGTTGCTTCTGAGCTAGATGGCTGCTTGTTTATCTTCAGGAAAGAGGTTTTATGCACAAATACTTCTGTGTGTATTTTGATCCCTGGAAACATGGTCTGAGTATGGGAAATGGGTTGTAAAACTTATTTGTAAGTGCCCTGTGAATTGTTCAGAAGCCAACATAGTGGTGGGACGGCAGGGATGTGACTGCCTCTGTTTCCCTGGTTGGAAATGGTACTCCCACTCAGCTCCCAGCAGGACTTCTCTCTTGGATGCTCCCATGCTTTATAGATGTGTGATGAACGAGCAGCCTCAGGATAGACTACACTGATGTGTTTGCTTCTCTCTTAGTATTTTGTCCAGTCACTGAGCACCTCCTATGATCTAGGCGTGGTGTTAGCTCCTAAAGCCTACAGCTCCGGAGCCACTGTGAAACGGAGTAGGCCACTTTCTCTAGTCTAAGAATCTGAGAAGACTTTCCGGGAGAAGTGTCTCTTTTCCATCTAGAAAATGTCTGTGTAGGTGGGGCACATGTGACTCACAACATTCTGATATTGACAGTGGAGAGGAAGGAAGGGAGCAGGCCACGGAGGGGCTGTGACGCCACCTTAGAGGCATTTGAGCATGAATACGGCATGACAGCATTTTAATTCATTAAGTATCACTTCGAAGCGTGGCAGGTCAGAGAGTGTGCTTCACCCTGTATCTTTTGTGCGCTGTCCTACTGACTGACACGTGGCTCTGAATTGCCTAGACTTCTCTGAAACCAACCGTGTGACAACATTCCACAATCTCACTTTGAAAATGGTCGCTTTCGAACTAACTTATCTTGCCCTTTTGCACTTACTTACTGACCAATGCCTGTCTCCTTTTCTGCGCTCCCCAGAGGAATTGGACTAACCTCTGGCTTTTCCCAACTGTGCCATCAGGGACCCTTTGAATCAAGAGACCCCCCCCCACACACACACGATCAAAGGTGAGATGACAAGTGTCTTCTTCTTTTTTTTTTTGCTGCAAAAGGAAGCTTTATTGTTTCCATTTGGTTCCCAGCTGGGGGGAGGGGCTCCAGGGCGGTGGTGCTGGTTCAGGCAGAGGGGCTAAGGCCGGCCGTGGGGAGGCAGAGGGCCCCGGGCAGGTGGCTTGGCACCGCAGGTTCCTAGTCTTCTTTGAGAGAGAGCCTCTCGAAGAGATCCTCGCCCAGGCCGGCCTGGGGGCTGGCGAGCCTGCGGAGGTGGGTCAGGTGGTCGCCCATCTTCTTGAGGAGTTTCACCTCCTTGTCCAGGAAGTGGTTCTCCAGAAAGTCACAGGGATGAGGTTCGGTGTGAGTGGACCCCACGGCGTGCAGGTCCAGAAGAGCCTGGTTGAGTTTTTTCTCCAGGGCTAGGGCAGCTTCCCTGGCGTCCAGGGTTCGACCCCACTCATCTTGAGACGGCTCCTGTACATCCTGGAAGAGGGCGCGGCCGCCGCGCTGGTTCTGCAGCTTCCAGAGACGCTCGGCCCCTGCGCTGCTCCTTCAACAGCTCGCGGAAGAAGTTCCCCCCGGCCTTCCAAGGCCACATCGTCGCGGTCGAAAAAGAAGCCCAGAGAGAGGCAGGTGTCAGAGGCCTGCAGGTGCAGGGTGACCAGACGGTGGACGCCGGCCTCCGCGTCGGCGGAATCATTCTGACGGATCTGAGAGCTCATGATGCGTCGGTTTGGAGGTCACCACACGCCAAATAAAAGTGTCCGCTGGTCCCCAGAGGAGGGGCTGGCCGAGAAGCTGGTCCCCAAGTTACTTCCGGAAAGAAACCTGTTGTGTGGCGGAGGGTTGGCGGCAGGGAGTCCCCGGATCTGTTCTGTTCAAACACTGTTGAAGCAAGACACAGATCCTCGGGACCACGGGCGAGCTTCGACATGTGTCTTCTTACCTACATCTTTGCCGCAATTGAGAGGGAAGTGTCACGAGGCATAATCATCTGTTTGGCGAACAGGAATGTTCAGAGAATTTGGGTCTTGGCGGCTTGTTTGACTCACTTTTCTGATTAACAAGTTCTCATACGCACATATTGATTTAAATAGCAGCTGAAAACGAAAATGGAAGCATTAAACAGAGACTGTTCCCACCCAGTCGATTCTGACTCCTAGTGACTTTGTGGAACAGAGTAGAAGTGCCTCCACCCCCCCCCAAACGGTCAGAAGCCGGAGTCTTCAGAAGCAGACTGTCACACTTTTCTCCCACGGAGTGACTCGTGGGTTCCCATCCCGCGTTCTGTAGCAGCTGAGAGTTTAACCACTGCACCACGATTCGATGTGAATAAGATAGACTTAAATACTGTAAGAAAAATATCTATTTGTGTATAGACGTGTGAGGTTTCTCGAGTAGGTAATATCTTGGTTCTTGGCTTTGCTCAAGAAAGAATTCACGCCAAAGTCTGGTTCATAATCCAAGTGAATTTTTATGAAGGACAGGAGAAGTTTCAGGTTTTACAGTCTCAGGAGTGTACATGCTATTTCGGGGAAGCATGCCAAACCCCATGTAAGCTGTGTTACGGCTCACAATTGAACAGGAGGACCCACCCTCGTGGGACTGCGTGCGAACTGAGGCCAAAGAGACTGCAGCACAGCCGAGCGGGAGGGGTAGGGGGAGGGGTAGGGGGGGAGTGGGAGGGGGGGGAGGAGGAGGAGGAGGAGGAGGAGCAGGAGCAGGAGCAGGAGCAGGGGGAGTGGGAGTGGGAGCGGGGTCAAAGAGATCACCTTCCTGCCGCCAGGGTATTTTAAACCTCTGGCTGGGTAGACCTGGTCTTGGCTGACCCCACTGGCTGAATTAAGCCCACGTGGGCCTAGTTTGGGCCATCCAGGTGTAACACCCACCTGACTCAAGGGCCTGAATTGGAGCATGCCCAGATAACGTCTTCATGGATGGCTAATGGTTGCCTGATTCTCCTTCCTAACTTTCTGTAGGGGCCTGTGCAGGCATGGGACGGACCCCCCTCCCCCTCACCGCTATGCCTGTCTCTGAGCCGCCCAGCGGATGCACAGAAACATTCTAGATCTAGAGGAATGTACCTGCAAATGCCCACAGTGTTATCCTTGAGTACGAGTGCAAATGTGAGTGAGTCACTTTTCTATAATTACTTACATTTCCTTCTACTTTATTTAAGGAGCTTGGTGCCGCTTTGGGTTAGGCGTTGGTCTGCTAACTGCAAAGTTGGTAGTTCAAGCCTCCCAGTCCTCTGCAAGAAAGAATGATGACTGATCTGCTTCTGTGAAGATTTGCAGTCTCAGAACCCCTGTACAGGAATCAAACCCATGGCAGTGGGGTGGGTTTTGTTTCATTTGAAAATAGAGAGGTCTGGTCAAGATGCCGCCAAAGTCCGGCTGAACCAGAGGACGTACACTGGTGCAGGTGGGAACTGGGGGCACAGGGAGTCCGGGACCGATGTGCCCCTTGGTCCCTGTGGTGGGAGTGATGAAGCCGGGAGGGTGGAGCGAGGGGGGGAGGAGGGGAAGCCGGTTACAGGGATCTACATGTGACCTCCTCTTTGGAGGTCGGACAGCAGAGGAGTGGGTGGGGGGAGACGTCGGACTTATGAGGTATGACAGAATGATAATGACTTGTAGATTGTCGGGGGTTCGTGGGGGAGGGGGGCTAATGCCAGGGGCTTGGGTAGAGGGCAGGTGTTTTGAGAATGATGGCAACGGATGTGCAGGTGTGCTTGATGCAGTGGATGTATGTATGGATTGTGAAGGGCGTTCCCCAATAAAATGATTTTTAAAATCAATAAAATAGATACTTGTTTTGTAACAAGATGTGAGTTTTGTCTGTTTGCTTTTTGGGGAAACCAGGAACCATTATACAATGCCTACCATTTTTTAGAAATGGGTGGTACTAACCTTATCTATATGCCTACAAGGAAGTCTAGTTCATGCAACCATTATCAAATTTATACATCAACCACTAAAACTTGCCTTTATTTTGGCCTCATTATAAAGGCCTGGTTGATTGAAGCTTGCCTAGTCTTTCTGGCCTAGTCACATCTGAATAACTTTTTAGCATAAATCGTTAGGTGTGGCCTACAGGCCTCATCAAAGACAGTTCAATCAAAAGGTGGTGAAGAAAGCTGATAGTGCCTGGCTATTGGAATAATGTGTGGGGTCTTAAAGGCTTCAAACAAGCTGCCATCTAAGTGAGGCGTCAACTAAGTCCACACAGAAGAAGCACATAGCCTGTGTGATCCAGAGATGACCCTATAGAAAAGAGTAAGGTTCCCAAGGCTGTACATCTTTACAGGCCCAGACTGGCACACCCTTCTCCCATAAAGCAATGAGTGAATTAACGCTCAACCTTCTGCTTAGCAGCCAAATGCTTAACTACTGCACCACAACTGGGACTCTTTTCTCTGGGCAAAGTCAGTCAAACTCCATAGATTTTCCATATGCCTTTTGAGTAGTGTTTTTCTTTATTCCATGAAAGGGCATAAAGTGGTGGTGACTATTCTTGTTAGCTGCCATATAGGAAATCCCAACCCATGGTGACCCCACTGTGCGAGTAGAATGTCTCAATAGGGTTTGCAAGGTGGTAATCTTTTGGAAGCAGGTTGTTGGATCAGCCTCTCAAACCTCAAACTCACTACCATCGAGCCATTTCCAGTTCATAGCAACCCTATCAGGTAGAACAAAACTGCCCCCTTGAGTTTCTGAGACTAAATTTGTATGGGAGTAGACAGCCTCATTTTTCCCCTGTGGAGCATCCAGTGGGTTTAAACTGCTGGCCTTGTGGTTAGCAGTTCAACTTGTCACCTTCTGTATCACCAGGGTTCTTTAAGTCAGCCTGTGGCTGGATCCAAACCATCAACCTTTTGTTTCTTTTTTTTTTTTTAACATTTTATTAGGGGCTCATACAACTCTTAACACAATTCATACATATACATACATCAATTGTATAAAGCACATCGCACATTCCCTGCCCCAATCATTCTCAAAGCATTTGCTCTCCACTTAAGCCCTTTGCAACCTTTTGTTTCAATTAGGTTATTAGCAATATTTTTTCCTCAACCGCAGGGTTGCCGTGAGTAGTAATCCACTCAACGGCGGTGTTCGGTGTTTTTTTGAGAGAGGGGATGTGGACCAGGAAGACATCCTTCCATACAGAAGCTCTTCTTTATCAAATGTCTTCCGGAGGGTAGGGGCAAAGGTGGAGGAGGGAACTTTAAGCAATGCTTGATATAGACCAGTGGTTCTCAACCTTCCTCATGTGGTGGTGACCTCACAACCATAAAATTATTTTCGTTGCTATTCATAACTGTCATTTTGCTACTGTTATGAATCAGGTAACCCCTGTGAAAGGGTCGTTTGACCCCAAAGGGGCCGCAATCCACAGGTTGAGAACTGCTGATGTTGACGTTTTGCATGCCAGATTGTCCCTAATAATTAAACCAAAGGTACATACAAAACACCTATGTCTACAACATCAGATAGTGACACGGTCATGACTGTAGAGCAACTTCACAAAGTCTTCTTAAAGGAAAGGGAAGGACAGAAGTTTATTGAGGGATAGAGAGGATATGAGGACCCCTAGTGGCAAAGTGGTTCTGAGTAGGGCTGCTAACAGCAAAGTTGGCATTTCGAACCACCAGTGTCTCCACCAGAGAAGGATGGGGCTTTCTACTCCTGTAAAGTATGACAGTCTCAGAAATTCACAGGGGCGGTTCTACCCAGTCCTCAATGCGTCAGCATTGGCCCAACAACAGTGAGGGGAGTACACAGTGTAAATCATCATGTTACATTATTAGCAACTATTTTTTCTCCCAACTACTGGGTTGCCATGAGTTATAATCCACTCAGTGGCAGTGAGTTTGGTTTTTTGAGAGAGGGGATGAGGGCCAGGAAGATGTCCAAAGTCATGGAGCAAAATGACTGCTCAACTCACCTGGCAAATGGGGAAGAAAACATTTTTGTACAGTTGTATTGGGAACTAACAGTTATCAAAATCATAATTGGCTGAGAGACAATCAGGGAAGTCAAAGGCAGGAGACCTAAAAATGAGGATTTATCAGGATAACATATATATGGGATTATACGATTGGTTAAGAGTCCATATTAGAAGAAGATATACCTTGCAATTTATTACAGATGCTCATGAGAGAATGGCAGGGCAGGTTTTCCTGGTAACCTACTATAAAAATTGTGTTTCCAATCACCTCTATATTGGAGTCCATTGTAAAGATTTGTTGTTGTTGATAAAGTTCGTGCTTTAAAACACTAGGTTGAAGCTACCACATCTTATGTCTGTCTGATGTGTCTTAGAACTTAGATTCCAAAACACTGGGTTTGTGGAAGGCTGCAGTTAGAGCGGAAGCTATTAGAAAAGACAGCCTTTAAATGTCCACATACATTCTAGATTCATGCTAAGGTTTTACACTGGGGTGAAGGCTCCGCCTTCAGACTGCTCTGTTAACATGTACTGAGGGCCTCTGATTGTTCAGTTCTCCTAGCTTGTGAAAGAGCCCTGTGACATGGTGGATTAAGCGTGTTGGCTGCTAGCCCTAAAGGTTGGTGGTTCAAATCCTCTAGCCCAGTGGTTCTCAACTGTTCCTCATGTGTGGTGACACCCCCCCCTACACACAAAATTATTTTTGTTGCTACTTCATCACTGTCATTTTGCTACTGTGATGTATCAGGCAGCCCCTGTGAAAGGGTCATTCGACCCCCAAAGGGGTTGCGACTCACAGGTTGAGAACTGCTGCAGCCATTCTGTGGGACAAAGATGAGGCAATCTTCACCAAAAAGATTTACCGACTTGGAAACTCCATAGGGCAGTGAAAGCCTGTCCTGTGAGGCCAACCCACCAGCAGTGGATGAAGGCTTTTTGTTTGGATCTTCCATTATAAAGACCGCACAATGTTTTCTAAGGACATAAGCCTTGATACATCATGCTCAACGTGGAATGAAAAATGAACTTATAAAATATTAGGAAGACAGATGGATGAAAGGGATTTTGAGGACACATTGGTGTTGTCAGTTGAATACTCAGAAAAATAGTGTAATAAGTGCACAATGTGAAAACATTAAAATCTGGAATCAAATAGTGTGACATCTCTTCCCCCCCCCCAATTCATGTCCACCTGCAACTCAGAATATGATTTTATTTGGAAACGGGTTTTGAAGGTCTAATGAGTTCAGGTGAGGAGCAACTCCATTAGGATCGGCCCTCTATCCAGTGACTCTTTTGTTTAGCAGAAGCCCCATGAACAGGTCTGTCTGTTCACTGCGGAGACCATGAGAGCCGAAAGAGGGTAGAAGACCATCTGGTGATGGAGGGCCGCTGCTCGGGGCCAGGAAACACCAAGGACTGCCAGTCAACTCTGAAAGCTCGAAGCAGGAGGGAAGAATTCTTCTCTAGAGCCTTCAGGGCAGTGGTTCTCCACCTTCCTCATGCCACACCCCTTTAACACAGTTCCTCAGGTTGGGGTGACTCCCAACCATAAAATTATTTTCGTTGCTATTTCATAACTGTAATTTTGTTACCATTATGAATTGGGTGACCCCTGTGAAAGGGTCGTTTGAATCCCAAAGGGGTCGTGACCCACAGGTTGAGAACCACTGGTTTAGGGGGCCCCTGACAACATCTTGACTTCAGACTTTAAGACTCTTCACTCAATGGAGGATAAATTTCTGTTGCTTTAAAGCAATTTGTTGGGGAAGTCCTAGGAAACAAATACAGTGAGTAATACTATGAAGTTCATAATTTTCATAGGCCAAGTAGTATCCACGTAGTGGTGTTACTTAATTAGGTTTTACATTAAAAGTGTAATCTCATAGTGATAGCAAGTAGGCAAATCCAAGGAGCTCTATAACTTGCAAGGAGTTTGAATTTTGTTCTAAACACTCAATAAATTTGAAAAATGACCGAATTGTCTTCTTTATTTTAAAACATGCAGATGACAGTTGTACCTTGTCCTATAGGGTCGCTATGAGGCAGCATCGACTCGATGGCAGTCAGAGAGCCTCCAGCATCAAAGCTTTCGAGCATTGAAATGATCATTGAGCTACAGTGAGTAAATGCGTCAACTGCCCGCTCCCGTCACGTTTGGGCTCAAACAGAGGAGCAGTTGTAAGATGGCACAAGGCAGGGCAGCAAGTCCTTCTGTTGTGCACGGGGTGACTATGAGCCAGAGGCGACTCAATGGCACCTAAACCCCACCACCACCACCACCACCAACAACAACAACCACATTTTGGTGAGTAGGGCTACAGTTTTGGGTCCTTTAAAGTCTTCGGCTTCTCTGTAGAATTGCATTTTCACATACATAATAATAGTAATAAAAAGTTTTAAGACTTGCAGTATTCGAGTCAAGGCTGACTGCTAGCAACCCTTGTGGGTTTCGGAGACTACAGCTGTTTATGGGAGTAGAAAGCCCAGACTTTCTGTCATAAGGCTGCTGGTGGTTTTGAACGACTGATCACACGGACCGCAGCCCACCATGTAGCCACTACGCCACCAGGACCCTCCATAATAGTAATACACAGTGATGATAATAACGATATAGACATTGTATACGGAGCCCGATGGCGCAGTGGTTAAAGCACTTAACTGTTAATGGAGAGGTGGGCAGTTGGCACCCACCAGTCACTCCACAGGAGAAAGATGTGGCAGTCTGCTTCCATCGAGATTTACAGCCCTGCAATCCCTGTGGGACACTTACACTCTGTCCTCCCGGGCCACTGTGAGTCAGGGTTGACTCCGTGGAAAGTAAGGAAAGAGAAAATTGTTGACATTGGTATTCAGTGCAGCTGCTATGCTCTGAAGCCATTATTTGAGACTCCTGCCTTCAAATCCTAAATAAAATAAAAAGACTCATTCCACAGATGTTAGTGGTAAAATTGATTGGACTATAGATAATTTGTGACTATAGTTAGGAACAAAAGAGAGTTGTTTAGAATAAAAAGACAATGGATGGCAAGACAGAGGTGCTCCATATGTGTTTTTCAGATTCTAAAGGATAAGGTAGGAAATAATTTGCATTTGATGGAAAATTTATTAAGTTTCAAGGTTTGACTTCAACAACGACAAATTGGAGAGAGCTGCTAATCATGCTGCTCTCCAGCAATGTGGGGTCTGTTCTCCTGAAGGCAGACTCTGTTGAGGTGGTTTAACCCCACCAGCCTCCCTGGGAGAGACCGATCAGCCTGTCTTGGCCAGCAAAGATGTCCAGCCTCAGAAGTCCACAGGGACAGCTCTACGCTATCCTAGAGGGCCACTCGGAGTCAGAATGGATCCATGGCAGTGGGTCTGGGTTGGGTTCTCCTGAAGGCATGGAGAGTGGGAGACCAGAGAACTGGAGGGTAGTGAAGGAGCATGGGCTAGAAATTCACTTCCTTTTTCTCATTTTGGCACCAGAGCAAGGGATGGCAATTTTCAGTTAACTCGTTGGAATTCACCGACACGTTTGCTGCCTGCATTTCTTGCCATTTCCATGACAACATTTAATGGTATGTGTTGGGATATATATGAGAAGATTTTCAAAATTAATGGAAACATGGAATGAAAGCTAATGGAGTTTTTCCACAAAGTCTTTGAAGTCTCCTCATTTTTCACTTTGCTTAACAATCTTGTGGAAAGAGAGAGCAAGGAAGACATTTATATGAAGGAAAACTACATGAAGAACAAACATCTCAGACATCCAGTGCATGCTCCTTCTATTTGTCCAATTGTGGAAACTGAGTTCAAAAATGTCCCCAGATCTCAAAGATAATTGAAGGACATTTTAAACAAGACAAAGACACATCGTCTGGATGAGGGAGACCATTAGCATGAGGTCATAATGGTGTCCCAGAATTACTAGAGAACCAGCAGCTTAAATCAGACACGAGAACAAAGGAAACTGTCACAGACACATGATTGGTGGCAGAGCAGTGTGTCCCAGCTGCAGATGGGACTACAGAAATGGAAATAGGACCACCATTTATATGCATATAATATGTCCAATAGTAGAGCTTACCATATAGGTCTAGGCCCTCAGACCAAGAAGTCAGGGCCTGACTCCTGACTGAGACCTTAGTACCCCAAATGCCATCAAGAACACACCCAGGCAAGCCCATAGGGAAACTACACCTCCCTGAGCTGGTTTGGGTAGTGGTTGTGAGATAGTTAAGGTTTATTGTGTCAACCTGGTCGATAAACACGTGGGATTAATTGAAGGGTGGAGAGATAAATGGCTCGGTGAGCCTCGCCTTTCTAGTTCTCGGGTCTCTTACTCTCTGATGGTCAGACCAGGGTGCAGCTGCCTTAGCAGTTTCCTGCTTCAGCTGGCAAGACTCACATCCTGCGAGACATACCTGAGGAGAAGCCGCATGGACCTACCCTGATGAAGCCTGGGTGCTGGAGCAGTCTGGTGGAGATCCTTGCCAGCACTGAGATGCTTACAGGCACCCTGATTCGACTTTCCTCCTGCAGTCGGGGTCAATGCCATTGCGTGCTTCTTGTGAGATTGAGGAGGACTTTGTAGATAGGTGTAGAACCTATTGGCTAATGTTGGACTTCTGGGTTTGGGCAGCACTGGGTTGGGATGCTTTCTTAATGTACACTTACCCTTTATTTAAAACTCTTTTATAAATATGAGTTTCTGTGGATTTGTTTCTCTGATGTACCCAGATTAACACAGGTAGTAATCCACTTCCTCATGCAGTCTGCCTGAGGATAAATCTGTTCACACTGCTGGTTTGATTGAAGGAAATGAATGGAGGCTTAATCCTCCATTCAATACAATGGTAAGGTATTGAATTTATCTCCAATATTATCTATATAATGAAGCACTGTAAATAGATCAGAAGAGTTACTTAATAGATTATGCACACAGTATGATCAGCTAGTGAGGGATTTACTTCTTATATCTTAGAAGCCTTCCCAGTATCCTGTTGGCTTATGGTTTTCAGCAGAAAGATTTGGTAATATGAGGTGTAGAGGGAACAGAGTAGGTGTGGTTTAGGTACATTACATATATTTTTAAAGCTTCTTAAATTTCCTTTTGAATGCTTAAGCAATTAAACTATTTTTAATGCATTAGTCCCTATTAAATTAATTTTTAATTCATACTTGCCACAAAATATCCATAGATTACCAAATTGTTTATACTTGATGAAATGAAATTAAGCAACCTTATTCCAAAGCAAAATCCACAAAAGAATTATGCAGTTAATCCTTTTTAAAATCAAGTCAAGATATGTGATAAAATATTTGACAAACTAAAGGGTGTTAGGGAGGATCCAAAAATAGCTTGAATTCTAGAGTCTTCCACTAAACACAAAAGTAAACAGGCATTTATTCAGGGATGTTTAAGAATTGAAGGAAATGACTCACCCATGATGTGCACGCCCCAGAGGATGACCTTTGTACTGTGCACCAGAGAGCTCCGTTCCTAATCAACACAGGCTGGGCGTTCACTAAGCAATGCTTGAATGTAGTTCTGCAGAACATGACCCTGCGTCCCTTCTCTGAACTTTTTTCTCTTAGATTCTAACTTTCAATTTCTCTTAAAACATGAAGGAACTTGGATCCTAAGGATTGAATTACACCATTACTTTGGCACTTACTGTTAGGCTACACTTCTGTGGAAAGGTACATTTTTTTAAAAAGAAAGAAAAAAGATCATTTCCACTTTATGAAGTTTAAGTATATATAAGGTATGTGCATATTTATAGAATATGACCAATATTTTAGCCAAGGGAAATGGAAATGAATTATGGATGTATTTGCTGTGAGTTGTTCCAGAAATGTATCTTTTGCTTTTCATATTTCAGCAACTCTCAGCCTTCACTCCCGCCTTCAATTCCCTCTGGTTTATACAGTTGAGTAACTGCGCTTTCAGAAAAACTTGAAATGCTTTAAATATTCTATCACTAATGTTAAGGATTCCTGACACAAATCTTAGTCAAAAAGTTAGTCAATCTTTTCCAAGACTTGCATAAATGTTTTATATTTGGTTAATGATTTAAAAAGAACCCCCAAATTGTGCAATCTGGCACTAGGAATCTCTTACAACCTAATCAATAGTTTTTACTGGGATGGCTTGTGTTCCCGATTTGTAACAACCCATGGTCAAGCCATCCTTGTGTATATCTGGGAGGAATCTAGACTGTGGCAAGTGCTGAGACACTCAGACAGCCCAAAGAACTGCGGTCAAGATTCATTAGAAGATTTTAGCAGTTCCTTTCAAATGCACCATGGCAGTGGGAGGCACACACTCTTGGTCTAAGGCTCACCCGACCCAAGCCATGGTTATTTTCAATCACCTCATATCCATGGGGAAGTTGGGCATTGAGTAAGGAAGACTGACCCCAAAATTCAATGCATTTGAATTGCGGTGCTGGCAAAGAATACAGCCGGAAGAGCAAACATGTCTGTCCTGGAAGAAATACAGCCAGAATGTTCCTTCAAAGCAAGATGATAAGACTCAGAAGAGGCCAGTCCTGGAATAGGACATCATGCCTGGTAACATAGAAGCAATAAGAAAGAGGAAACCCTGATGAGATGGATGGACACAGTGGCTGCAACAATGGGCTGGAACTTCATAACTGAGGATGAAGAAGGACTAGGCAGTGTTTTGTTCTGTTGTACAGAGACTTGTGAGTGAGTCATAACTGACTCAACAGCACCTACCAACAGTAGCAACAGTTATTAAGAAAACAAAAGATTCATAGATTTTACTGGGAAACATTTAAAATTTTTGTACATAATAAAACTTTGGGGAAAACATTTGAAAAATAAATCTAGCAAGAGGTTACTATCTCTACTGTTGATTGAATTAAATAAATAGATAACACTCCAATATTGCTTGTCTGTGAAATTCATAAAACAGAAACATAACCATACTGATCACCATTTAAAAAGTACATTAGCATAACGCCTATAACATAAAATACAGAATTAAAAACTAACTCCGCCATTGAGTCAATGCTGACCCATAGCAACCCCCTAAAGGTTTCTAACTCTTTATGGGAGTAGAAAGCCCAGTCTTTCTCCCAAGGAGCTGCTTGTAGTTTTGAACTGCTGACCATGTGGATAGCACCCCAACACATGACCATTTTACCACCAGGACTCCAATACGAATTATAATACACAGAATTAGTATTATTAAATAAGAAGAAAAATGATAAGCAGTGAGAGATGGGAAAATACAAGTGGCTGATAAGCATGAAAAAATTCTTTCACTTCAAAGTAAAACTACAACAAGCAATTGAGAGATATTTTTTGTTGTGAATTGGGCATAAATACAATGATGAGATAGATGACATCCTTCACAATGAGAAGGAGTGCTTTGAAGGATAGTAAGTAAAATATTGTTGAGCAAATAATTCTAGCAATGTAACCTGCGTAAATGCAGTAAACCCAAAAACTAAACCCACTGCCATGGGGTGAGTTCTGACTCACAGCAACCAATAGGACAGAGTGAACTCCTGAGGGTTTCTGAGACGGTCACTCTTTATGGGAACGGACAGCCTCATCTTTCTCCCGTGGAGTGGCTGGTGGGTTTGAACTGCTGGCATTGCGGTTAGCAACCCAATGCTTAGGTGCCATGCCATCAGAACTCCTTTAAAAAGTATAATATACCCGGATAGTTATTGTAATCAGTGTCATTAAATGGTACCTATAGGAATTATTGAATTGGTATTTGCTTTGTTGTTTATATTCTCAACAATAACAAAATAAATTTTTAAAATTTTTAATGAATCCTCTAGACTAATTTCAAACCTGTGTTTTCAAACTGAGTTCCAAGGAGTCTTAGGGTTCAGAAGATTCCCAACATCTGCCTAACCACAGCAATGCCATTGTCATCTAATTGATATGTTAGATTTTATGTAAAGCATTAAAAAATGATCCCATTTGACAAGAGGAAAGTCAAAGGAAGTAGAGGAAAGAGCTAGGAGGCAAAGGGCGTTTATAGAGGTCTAAACAAAGGAATGTACATATGCAAATATATATATGAAGATGGGGAAATAGATTTATATGCCTATATTTATAGGTTTAGTATTAAGGTAGCAGAAGGACAATGGGCCTCCACTCAAGTACTCCCTCAATGCAAGAATACTTTCCTCTATTAAATTGGCATTCTATGATCCTCACCTTCCCTACACAACCGCTGAAGACAAAGCATGTGAATAAGCAAATGTGGTGAAGAAAGCTGATGGTGCCGGGATATCAAAAGATACAGCATCTGGGGTTTTAAAGGCTTGAAAGTAAACAAGCAGCCATCTAGGTCAGAAGCAACAAAGGCCACATGGAAGAAGCATGCCAACCTGTGTAATCATGAGGTGCCAAAGGGATGTTATCAGCCATCAAAGAACAAAAAAATCATATCATTGTGTGCTCACTTTCATGATAAGATCACTGAAGACAAATGGGTGCATAAGCAAATTTGGGGAAGAAAGCTGATGGTGCCCGGCTATCAAAAGATATAGCATCTGGGGTCTTAAAGGCTTGAAGGTGAGCAAGCGGCCATCTAGCTCAGAAGCAAAAAAGTCCACATAATAGAAGCACACCAGCCTGTGTGATCACAAGGTGTCAAAGGGATCAGGTGTCAGGCATCATCAGAACAAAAACTCTTATCATAGTGACCTACTCCCTGGGGGATGGACAACAGAAGGGTGCGTGAAGGGAGACCTTGGATAGTGCAAGAAATGAAAAAAATAATAATTTATAAATTCTCAAGGGTTCATGAGGGAAGGGGGAGCGGGAGGGGGTGAAATGAGGAGCTGATGCCAGGAGCTTAGGTGGAGAGCAAATATTTTGAGAATGATGAGGGCAATGAATGTACACATGTGCCTTACACAATTGATGTACATATGGATTGTGATAAGAGTTGTATGATACCCTAATAACATGGTAAAAAAAAAAGGAAAAAATGATCCCACTTAAAACACACTGACCACCACTCTACTGTAATAGAAGGGGCTCTGGTGGCAAAGTAAGAATTGGCAGTTTGGGAAACCCGTGGTTCAACTCTGTCGTCCGCAGAAAAACCACTGAGCTGCCACTGAGTTGATTCTGACTCCCGGCGACCCTCTAGGACAGTGTAGACGATGGGACAGGGTAGAACTACCCCGGTGGGTTTCTGAGACTATAACTCTTTATGGGAGTCCCGAGGAGCGACTGGTGGTTTCAAACTGCTGACCTTGCAGTTAGCAGCCCAATGTATAATTATAAATGATAATCTACTGGATGGCAGTGAGTTTGATTTCAGCATACTGTACAAAAGGGTTGTGGACAGTGCAAGCAGTTTGTGACCACTGCTCACCTAAAGACTACAGTTTGAACACACCTAACAGTGTCACAGAAGAAAGTTCTGTCATTCTGCTTCTATGATGATGGTGGCCACAAAAACCCCATGAAACACTCTCCTCAGTCACACATGAGGCCTCCATAAGTCAGAATTGACTCAATGGCAGCAGGTTTGGGTTTTGCTTTATGTCCTATATGTTTTGGATACAAGTATTCTTTAATAATACGGAGTGGATGTTGCCTCTTAAAAAACTCCTAGAGAACTGGAGAACAATCGTCAGAGCGTTACATTCCTGAACACTGGCCTCAGCGTTGTTATTAAAATTCCTGCTTTCGAAAACTTATAAATCACTCTGTAATTACCTTGCAAATAGCCACAAGTTCAGATGCAAAAATTGAGACTATCCAGGGCCCGTTGCAATAAGTAAGGGAAGGTTTGTGTCTTGTGACATTCTCCAGTGATCCTTAATATATCAGCCTGTCTTAACAGGAATCAACTCCCACTTAGATGTTTCACCTGAAACATTTTTATTGAAGAGACTGTTTACAGAAGTTGTGGTAAGGTTTAGGTTAGGAGTGAGTGGAGAGGTACGGAGGTACCCAGGCACTAGCCTATAGTGAGAGGCTGTTACAGACTCTGGCAGGAAGGGACAAGGGGTGCCAGTAGATTTTGAAGAGCCCAGGGAAAGCTGAAGTGGTGGAAGGGGAGTTGGCGTGCAGGAGTAAGCTCTCTTGGAAGTGCAAGTCCATGGTCAGAGTGCCGGCTGAAAAGAGGTAGGAAAAAGTACTACTGGCCTTTTCTTGTTTCCACCATCCAATCTACTGCTGGCGTCGCCCAGTACTTGGACCGAACTGGAAGTTAACTGTGGAGAGGGGTGGGATCAGTGATGAAAGGCAGGCTTTCTGAGGCACAGTGATGAGCAGGGAGGGGCCGGAAATGAATCTGGCAGTCAGTGGGAAATAATCGGCATACTTGCAGTATGAACTGTTAGAAATCTAGATGCTCAAGAATAGAATATTGAATCAAAGTATAGCATCGATCACTCTCTGGATTATGTAAAACTGGTACTCCACTGGCCATTATGTAGTTCATGGAGCACAAAATTACATGAATTTCTGTCTCAAAGAGTAGGTTCAGGAAAGTTTTCTCACAAGGTCAGTCAAGGTGCTTTCTTGGCCTTCAAACAAAATTTCTTGCAAAAGCAACAGCAATACCAGTTCCTTAAAGAAAACACACACACCACCACCCCCACAAGCAAAACCAAGTCTGGTTGTTACATAATCTGGTGTCAACTTGAGACTATTAAGAGTAAAGGGGTGGAGTTTCGCCCGTATTCAGGTCACAGCTTGATGACCTAATTTGGAGGTGTTATGGAGAGAAATAGCTCACTGGAGGCCAGACCCATGCTGTCTGCTTCATCTGCCTGCTGACAAGACACATGGAGCAACGCTGATGGAGCTAGAACCCTGGAGCTGGAAGAGCACGTGAAGACCCACACCAGTGCTGAGATGCTTCCACTGACACTGGATCCACAAGTCTTTCCACCCACTGGCTGTGATCTTCCTGTATTCGGCATATTTGAATGTGTTGTGTGAGTCTGAAGAGGAATTTATAGACTGGTATCGGCCATATGGGTTAATATCGGACTTGTGGACTCGAACTGGAATGGTCTGGGATTTAAAAAAAAATCATTTTATTGGGGTCATACAACTCATCACAATCCATACATACATCAATTGAGTAAAGCACCCTTATACATTCATTGCCCTCATCATTCTCAAAGTTTGCCCACTGCTTGGTTTCCTGGAATCAGCTCATTTTCCTTTTTACCTTCCCCTGGGATTATTTTTAATATACAATTACTCTTTGATATAAAGTTTTTTCCTGTACATATGTGAGTCTCCCTGGATGTGCTTCTCTAGTCTACCCGGACTGACACAACACGTATCTGGAATTCTTCTCTCATAACCACTCTAAGCATCATGGTATGTTGACAGCTTTCCAGACCTTTTTCTCTGTGTGCACACATATGGAATTTGGAATCCGACCTTAGACATTCTCTTGTAAACTGTATTTTTCCACTTAACAAATCATGAATACTGTTTTTATTCATACAAGGGGGCTTCCAAAAGTTTGTGGGAAAACAGAATGGAAAGATAACGGAACTTTTGGGAAGTCCCCCTGTAGATATCATCCTGCAACTTTTAAAGAGCTTGCATTCTTGTATCAAAGTGTAACTAACTTTCAGTCTCAGACATTTAATTTTGGCTATTATCAAATGCATTGTTATGAACAGGTAGTCCACTCTATGTCTACACACATTATTAAAGAGTATAGCCTCATTTTCTAGGGCCTCAAGCTAAGACTTATTTTTAACTTTGTAACACATACACAGTAACAAAGAATATACAACTGAGACATCTGTGGCCTGCAAATCTACAGTGTTTGTTCTCCAGACTTTTTATATTTTAAGAAAAGATTGCTTATTCCTGTAATAAAGGATTCTGTATTACAAATTCCCAGAAATGACAATTTTGAGTCACAGGGTATAAATATTTTTGAGGCTTACCACCCCCTACCAAGTTGCTGGTTAAACAGGTTGAACCAATGTATACCCTTCTCAGTCTTGGACTGAGTCATTTACTACATTTCCCACCCCAAGGAAGACTGTCCCAAATACCAAAGATTGAGTACTCTTTGATTTCTCAATTTAAGGCTGTATCATACTGTAAAATTTTCACTTTCCTTTAAAAAATATGTCTGGGAAGATATATCTGATCACTGATATTTTGTTTTCTTGACTTTGTTTAAAATTTTAACCCATTTTAAAAAAATAGACTTTAAAAAATATCTATGGACAGCCCCGATAGAGACACCATGAGTCGGAATGAACTTGAGGACAGTGAATTTGAGTTTTGAGTATGGAGAACCTCGTTATTGTCAAAGAATGTTACTCTCATATCTCTCATAAATGTTGCAAGTCATTCTAATTGCCCTTTCATCTTATTCGTGAAGTTTGTTTTGAGTGAAAGAAATAACAATTGTTGCCTTTATTTCATGCTTAGCATCATGTCATAATGTAAGTCTCGGAGTCAGATTTGCTGGGTTTGAATTTGGCCTCACTATCTGAGTAAATTACCAGATCTCTCCAAACCGCCAGGCTGCTTCTTTACAAATTGATATCATAGTAATATCTACCATCAGGTTGGTGTGTTAGCTGCTATAAAATCCATTAAGCACTTAGCACCGAGCCATGAGCTATCATGATAGCAGTGTGGAAAAGACTCCAGGCCAAAGCGATGACATGTGTAAGAGCACAAAGGTATGGGACCAGCTGGGGCGCTTAGGAAAAGAGACTGCAGGGTTGACAGGTAGAGGATTAAAGTGGGCCCTGAGGACAATCTCTTCTTTGAGCTTGCTTCCAGGAGCTTGCTCTGTATGGTACTGGAGATGAGGAGCCAATGTGAGCTTTGAAGCAGACAAGAGTCCCATTGAGATGTGTGATTCTTGAGGATCTCTGGGGTAGCAAAGTGGAACATGAATTTGATTCAGATGTAGTACAAAATTCACAAACATACCAAGCCCCTGATCCACTCTTCCTCTCCCTGAAGTCCCACTCCAGAGCCAGATTCTTATAGCTTTTAACTTACGGTGATTTCTTTTGGTATTTTTCTCCTAGCAACCTAACACAATTTCATGATTTGTCATCAGAGACACATATAATATAGACTAATTAATGGTGGCTTCCTGATTATAAATCGAGCTGCTCCCTACAAGGACGGCAATTTGACATCACCAGTCACTCCAAGGGAGAAAGACGGGGCTTTCTACTCTTGGCAAAGAGTTACAGTCTCAGAAACTCACAGGGGCAGTTCTGCCTTGTTCTATAGAGTCAGTATGAATCAGAATTGACTTGAGGCCAGTGAGTTGGGTTTTTTTACTTTTGGGGAAAGGCACCCTAGGTAATGCAGTTGGGCTGCTAATCAAAAGGTTAGCATGCTCGGGCAGTTCTATCCTGTCCAAGAGGGTCACTAGGAGTTAGTATCAGCTTCATGGCAGTGAGTCTGGTTTTGGTCACTGAGTTTACAAAGAAGGGGCTGGATCTGAGAGAAGATAGAATCAATACGATTTATTGGTGAATGGATAGGGGTGGGGATGGATGTTGGGGAGAAGTTGATTCTCAAGTGAGGGACCACAAGAGCAGATTGGAAGCAGAAAGTCAAGGTCACTTTGCGAAAGGTTAAATTCTAAGTGATAGTCTTGGAGTTAGCACAACTCATGACTGCCCTAGACTCGGGCTCCTGTCTCTTGTTGGTTCCCCCCTGGTCTGAGGACTAAGTGCTGATTGGTAGGTCTTGGGTGGTTTGGATAAAATAGAGACAAGAAAACCTTCCAGTCAGAAGTTGACACTGAGCTTCCCAGTTACATGCCTCCTATCGGTTTCCTCAGTCTCACCTCTTCTTGCCTGGCAGCTTCTATTTGCCCTCAGGATTGAGTCTTGCAGACAGGATCATTTCCTGCCCGCGCCAGAAAGTGAAAGCAAGGGGGAAGCTCTTTAGAAGGCCCAGTGCACCCCAACTGCAGTCAGCACACTGGCCTCTATTACTCAGAGCCTTCTTGTGCTTTCCCCCTGTCCATTTCTACTTCGTCTCCATCCATCCATCCCTATCTTCCCCTACTTTTCCAATCCATCCTTGAGCACCAAGGCTTATAGGGCGGAGGAGAGGGGCAGTCCCTACCTGTGCTTTCTGGGAGGGGCCCCCTCCCTACCCGGGCACACAACTTCCAAGACAAGTGCCTAGAGTCCCTGCTGTGGCGTTTGAAGGACATCAGATATTTGGCATCTTATTAAACAATGGGACATGATTGTCCCTGGGCACAAATCCAATTTCCCAGGGGCCCACCTTTCCGTCAAACTCTTCACCCCCTGAAAGAGTTCCGAGGAATGGAGGAGGAAGATGTGGAAAAGGATGGGTGGGCGTCTCCGAGAGAAAGGCCAAACCGCAGGGTTGCTGGCCGGGAGCCCTTTCCTTTCTGACAGTCCCCGCTGAATCATCCCTTGTGACGTCGCGGTGGCAGGCGTCGGCTCAGCGGTGTGGATGCCCCCCACCTCCCGCGCGGCTACAGGACACCGCGTGCGTGCGTCCACGCCAGACCCGGGGACACCAAGGGCGCGTGGCCTGGTCGCTGGGGTGGACTTCACCTTCTCCCATCCGGAGGCGCCCTGCCCGCCCCTTGGCCTCCGGCTGAGCCCCCGGCCAGGCGCCCGGCGCCCCATTTCCAGCCTCTGGCACCCCGCCGGCCACCTCCTCCCCTGCGTTTTCCTCCTCCTCCTCCTGTCTCCCTCCCTCCTCCCCCGCCTCTTCCGTTTCTTAAGGGAAAGGCTGCGGCTGCCTCTCCGCGCGCCTCCGCATCCCCGGCTTAGGTAATACGTTTTCCTCCTCACGCTCGCCCCAACCCCACCGGCGCCCCCTTCTCTTCGGAGCGCGCGCGGAGGGGGGCGTCCCCGGGGCCGGGGTGAGCAGCTCACACCCTGCCCCCTCTCCCGAGGGTGGGCCAGGGAGCCTGGGCCGGAGGGCGCCCGGCTCTGCGCCCCGGCCTGGAGGGGCCCCGTGCGCTGCAGCCAGCCTCCCCCGGCCGAGCGCGCCGCCGCCCTGGAAACGGGGTGCGCCCGGGACTAGGAAGCAACTCCGTCCTGCTTCCCAGGGCGCCGGGCGCCGGCGGAGCGGCCCGCAGCGGGCAGCGGCGGCCCGGATCCACAGGTAGGTGGCCGAGCGGCCAGCGGACCTAGGCTGCAGGGTCGGTCCGAGAGATGCTTCGAGGGCTCTTCGTGGCCGCGAGTGACCTACTGACCGCACATAAAATAAACACGATCGGCCTATCTTTAGAAGGCGTCCCTTCGCCGCCGTGAATTCTGGGCATCTGCGAGATGTGAGTGAAGCGCGTAGCCAGGGTACTGAGGGTGAGGGGAGATTGGAATTTGGGCTTGACCCGATGGAGAGTGTGGAAGAAAATCCTTAGATTAGTACCTTCAGGAGAAACCGTCAAAGTGTCTATTTTGGAGACTTCTAATTTTAAAGCTCATTTCATGGCGCTCAGTCAGCAGCGGTTGGCCCACCCACTGGCCATGTCAAAAAACTTCCAGCATTGACTGGAAGGAAGGCTGTGTGGACTGATCCCACAGGTGACCCCACAAGCGGAATCAAGCATTTTTGGTTCCTTGGTGCTTGGCTTCTGGCTTGGTGTGGCTTCTGGCTTCAAAACTAAGATTTAATAAGGAACCAGCCCTGCCCAGCCTGAGAAGAGTCTAATGATGAAAATCCACCGAAGGACTGTTGACTGGTAAACTAGTCCCACGGCCTCCTTTGTACCTTACGGACTGTAGGGGGACCGGTCAAGGCAGTGAACGGTGATTTAAAGAAACACAGCTATTGATATTTTTATTTAGCACCTACTTTGCGTTTGAGATATTGTGGATTTGGGTACTGCTTTTGAAGTTAGTGTTTCATCGTGAAGAGGATTATATGAGATTCATAAGGTTATGCTTTACACTTGGCTTAGACTAAGGTATCATTTCAAGCCTCTGGGCGAAACCATCATTTGCTCGGGTTAATGCCATTTAATGTGAAGTGTCTTATTATAGATTTAAATTATAGCTATGCTTGTGATGTATCTGAAAAGAAAACAAAGAGGCAGTTTGACTTGTGAAATAAAAGTTATAAATGTAATATGCCTTATTTGTAATTCTCCTTTTATTTCTGTTTTTAGCAACTAGAAAATGCCTTACTCTGTTTCATCCCTAGATAAATTACCCCCAAATAAGTTTGCTTTATAGTGATTAAATAGGAGCAAAACTCTCCTTTTTTTTATAGGTGAAGATGATGTGTATGGGAACGTTTTCTTAGGTATGAACCCTTATAGATGTCTGTTGAAATATTCTGAATTTGTAATGATGCTCATCAAACTCTATGCTTCATACGTTCAGAGGAATACAGTGCACCACTGAAAAATCATGATGAAGCTGTCAAACACTTCGTGGATTAGATGAATTAGAAAGTCAGTATGCAATGTTAGTATGAGACCATTATTATCAAAGGAAAGATCAAGAAAATTGTTTTTCATAGCAACAGAAACTGCATAGATAGATATTTTTTTTTAAGAGTGAGATGTTCATGAAGGTAATTCAGTACACATTCCACATCTTCTTCCTCTTCCTGATTCTCCTTCCTCTGGTGTCCAGGTGAATAGAAAGAAAGAAAGGGGGACAGGGGATGTAGGTGTGCTGGCATTTGTCTAAAAAATAACAACGATGCTGATGTGTTTGCTTGCCTTAGAGTTTGGAAATGAAGCTTAGTTGATAGCACTTTACTTATTCTCTTCCCACACTCAGAAGAGCGTGTTATCAAGCTTGTCTCATAAAAAGTGGCAAGCAACTATGGAGATAATGGTGATTAAAGAAGGTCGCCAAAGGTGCATGCAACACGGGACTTCCAGAGTCAGAGGTTTAAGGGAAATAAGATACTTAAAGGAAGCAAACTTCTTTAAATAGGGTGGGGATGGGGGTGGGGTCGGGAGGGTCTGAAAAAGTAGGCAAGTTTGGGAAACATGCAGAGAGAAGAACTGTTGCCAGAGCAGATAGCTGATATAATCTCCTGGAATTCCTACACATAAAATATTCTTAAATGATAGCCCTAATACGATGATATTATCTACTTAGAAATTCTGAAACGTTTAGATCCAAATATAGTCAAGTCATATGGTAGTGAACATAGCAGAATAGCAGATGTATTTTTTGCAGTCTCTCTTATGTGGTATGCAATGTTCATTCAACTTCTTTGACTTCTGGGTGGTGCAAACATTGAACATGCTTTGCTCACCTAACGGTTGGAGGTTCAAATCCCCCAGCAGCAGCACCGTGGAAGAAAGACTTGGTAATATGCTTCTGATAAAATCATACCCATAGCAAACCTTGTGGAACACAGTTCTACTCTGATATGCACGGATCACTGTGAATTGGGATCAACGTGATGGCCTCTTGTTGTGTTTTGAAACATAAAAGCACCTTATGGCTGGGTCGTAAAGCAGTTTACTACAACACATAGCTATAGCAAAATATCGTGCTTTATAATTCCTCCTTCAAAATACAGATTATTATTCTTTACTATCTCTTCTTAGTCCCGATTAAATATAGGGGGAAAACATGTAAATGTTAATAACTTATTTGTTGCTCTTATTAAAATGAATTCCCAACCCTATCAAAAAAAGAAAAAACAAACAACTTTATTTAAACATAAAATATGGCCAATTATATATACAAACCAATGAACAAAATAAAGGACTAACCATATATAAAATAATTTAGCAAAATGAATGACCACAATGGGAAATATCAGAGTACATTTCTCTTTACCTTTTTTTTCCCTTCCCTTTCTTTCCTTTTTGAGTTTTGTTTGCTGGCTTTTTTTTTCTAGTGTTAATCACCAGAATATTGGAAATCATCTAAATTAATTATCCAATTCTAAATTAACAGAAATCTTTGTTAACTTTGCTACTCATGGGCCCCACACAACACACTAAGCACTGCAGTCTGGTACCATCCCCAGCATCACTGGGATTTCCATCGGTGGAGCAGTGGGGATGCATTAGGCTGTGATTTTCAAGGTCAGCAGTTCGAAACCACCAGCTCCCTCTGTGGGAGAAAGACGGGCCTTACTCCTGGGCAATTCTACCCTGTCCTGTAGGGTCCCTATGAGTTGGTATGGAATCCATGGCAGTGAGTTTCTTTAATTTATGGAAATAGATCACCAGCCCTAGATGTCTTGATCTGGAAACTCTGCCAAAACCTGTTCTGCATCATAACAATGTACAAGGCTCCACTTGGCAGGTGGTGGCCACGCATGAGAAGATGCATTGGCCAGGCATCAAAACTAGTAGACTTGACCTTTTCTTTACAGAATGTAAGTGCCATTACATGCTTGACCTTTTCTTTACAGTGACAATAGTAAGTGCCATTAAATGCTAATTTGAGTTATAATTAATTGCAAAGGAGTTCAATTAAAGTGGATAATTAGTTCTTATGTTTTCTGCTTTCTTTTGGATTAAGGTTGTTTGTTTTTTTTGGTCCTTGTTGGTGTCTTTTAAACAGTCCTATTGACATAAAATTCACAAATCCTCCAAATTCAGCAGTTCAGTCATAGTGAGAAGAACTGTACGATCATCAACAGAATCAATTTTAGAACCTTTTCTTCATTCTTGCACTTATCATTATTCACTGTGTTGGTTTTGTTGTTGTTTTTAATGATTTTCTTGAAATGAAATCCAGGACAGGTCAATTTATGGTGAGAATAACTGGATGAACAGCTCCGCAGGGTTATGACATGGGAGGTTGGAGAGAAATGAGAAGCCGATGATGATGGATGCAATAATGGGAAAAATGATCTAAAATCGATTGTGGTGACAATTACACAGCTCTTTTAAATATATTTAAAACATCGACTGTCATGGAACAAGACGTAGGTCAACAAAATGGCTCCGTTTGAAAAAGCCCAGTGGGTGAAGGAAGCTGTTTTGTTACGGCTTGGGGAAGACCACAGGGCCGTTCTCCCCTGCCCTACAGGGTCACCAGGAGTCCGTCCAAAATGGGCTTCATGGCAGTGAATTTGTTTTTGATTTTCTAGTGAAGACCTAACTTAGTTCAAGCTATGCCATAACTTTCATTATCACCAGCTTTAAAAATGAGAATTTGAGCTTCCAAATCTTAGAAAACCTCTCAAGTTAGTTCTCGGGGATTTGGAAGAATCATATAGAGTTGCAATTTGATCTAGGAATAAAGAGAGGCTGATTTTAAAAACATGGCTGATGATAAGCCTTGTGGTTAGCAAAGGATGAGGGAAATTAAGTAATAAGATGACATAAATCTGTATTAATCAGTGGAGACACTGGTCTGCAGGTGCAGAAATACAAGGGCACTGGATTTATTTACATCTGTGTGGCTTCAGTGAGCCATTCCTATCTTTTTAGTGCTTTGAAATTTGCCAGTAAAACCTACTACAAATGTTCCTTTTATCAGTTCATGTGCCTTTCAAAGTAAATGTTACACCCATACTTAGTATTGTTATATTCCAGATTTTCTTTTTTTTTTAAACGTTTTATTAGGGGCTCATACAACTCTTATCACAATCCATACATATACATACATCAATTGTATAAAGCACATCTGTACATTCCTTGCCCTAATCATTTTCTTTTCTTTTTTTACATTTTATTAGGGACTCATACAACTCTTATCACAATCCATACATAAGTGGAGAGCGAATGCTTTGAGAATGATTGGGGCAGGGAATGTATGGATGTGCTTTATACAATTGATATTCCAGATTTTCAATCAGTAAATATCCGTTTTTAAAAAATCAACATTTGATTCTAAAAAGTAGAGTGACTAGAATGCTACAATTTGCTGTGGGACCCTACCTGGCAGATTGATGCACTTCATCGTCGCTGCTTTGTTACTGTAACCCTCAGGGAATATATTTTAGGTCATGCGGTATGTTTGTCAGGAATCCCTAGGTAAGTGCGAATGGTGAAGCCCTCCACTAGCAGGTATGCTGATCACTTGAGCCCCCCCAGAGTGACCTTAGAGGACAGCCTGAGTGACTGCTTCCAAAAGACAACAGCCGTGAACACAGTCCCACTCTGCACACCTGATGTGGCTGTGAGTTTGAAGTAATCGAGTGGCCACTAACCACCATAATTTATTTGCTATTGTAGAAAGAAACACTGATCATCTTGCAGAGAGCGCTGGAAAGAACTCCTTTAAAACCTAGTTTTCAATCTACATCTTGTCTGTGACACTTATAATCCTAACATTTGTAAGATGAATACATTTTACAGATTAATTTTGGTGCCAGAAAATTCTTGAAAATTGTTTACTCTCTAATGGAATGAAAATCAGTCAGGTAATTTACTGCTGATCATGGGGAGATGGGGGAAAATGTACGTCTTGTTTGAACTCAACTTACAAACTGTTAGAGGAGAGAACCATTGGGCCCCACCGGGTGGCTTGGGCAGGAAGTTTTGTGCTCTCAGAATGCCCATTAGTCTCTCCACTCACATCCAGATCTAAGTGATTAAAATCTCCTATGTATTAAAAACTAGTGTGTGAAATCAACTGCAAGACAAATAACCTAGTGTACTTTTTTCAGTATAATTTTCATGCAGACCCCCAAAGCAAAAAGAACAAAACCAAACACAAACTCAGGGAGGTTTCTGACCTGGACTAGACCATAGAAATCATTGTAGCCAACGACTCGGCCTTTTCTCTTGTAGCAAAATAAGGAAAACAAGTCCCTGCCAGCTGAATCACAAGCATCCACGTCACGTTGGGCCTGAAAACCAGCTTTCCGTGTCCTAAATAAGGGCTTTCTTCCACACACCAACTCAGCCCGTCTGTACAGAGGCAATGCCAAATGAGGCTGGTGCCTGCAGGTTACAGGAGTTCACAAGGGAAGGTAAATGTTCCTGGCAATCTTCCTTTAATGACTGCAGTGTTCACATCATAGGAAAGGATTGACAAAAACAATCCATAATATTCTCCTGGACAAGATTCTTTCTGCAGGGTACATACACATCTAATTTTCTGCCTTAAATTGTGAATTTTACAATATATATTCTTACCAGTGGTTAAGAGGGTTACACTGAATCTGTTTGTATACTTTTACATTGCCTTTGATTTCAGGCTTTATTTGTGACATGGTGATTCTAACCGCAGCTATTGGCATCCAAAAGCTTACGGCTAAAATTGGGAAGCAGCCGCTATAAGAGTATCTAGGTGGAAAGTTTGCATTTCATAAAAGTTATCCTTACCATTGAAGAGCTGAAGGATCACTTTCTCTAAATGGAATATTTAAAAAATAATTTACCACGGAGTCCAGGGAATTCTTTGAAATCTGTAATTTACCCATGATCTCGTAGATACTTATTACATAAATTAACATTTCCCCCAGAATTTAATTTTTGGTTATTTTTTAAAAAGACAATAAAGTTGACTCTTGCCATACAAGACAGTCACTTTCAGATAAAGGTAGGATTGGGTCTCCTATCCTGCTCCTAAGTACCCAGTGAGGGGCAGAGCTGATGATTGCACAGAGCTGTTTGTTTACATTCCCAGATACCCCCTCCTGGGGGACATTCCATGTCTTCAACTCTGAATCTGAATTTCTAACACAAAGTGTGAAAATTAATTCTTGATTTGAAAAGCACTGCCTTAGCACAGCATCCATTTGCTAGCTACTAGAACAGGTTTTGCGAACAGGGTTATTTTTGTAACCTATTTCTTTGAACACCACTGATAAGCGAAAGTGTGGGCCAAAGCAGTGCTTCGTGCCGCTGTCAAGCTGGGGCCATACAATTGACCTGCTGAGACACGGCACGAGTGGGAGAGAAATGTCGCAGTTACATGGATTTTCATGTCTCCATATTTAATGTCCTTCCTGACCAAACTAAATTAAACTTACTATTTTGGGGAATTTAATCAGCTAAAGTAATGTTGTGAAGGATAGGTCACCTCTGGATATAATAGCAGATTCTGATTCTGGGCATAAAAATATGGCTCAGCTGCCAGTCCTCTAACTACAGCTTTGATTTCCTTTTGTAAATGAATGCAGAATACATATAGACTTTTATATAAGTAAATAGATCCATGTGCCTAAAGGCACCTGAGTGATGCTGCTAAGATCTAAGTACAATAAACAGTATGACCAGGATGAGTCTGTATTTACAGACCTAAGAAGCAATTCACCAGCCAACATTCATGAGCAAAGGGGAACCACACACACTTAAATCTTGAGGTAGTCAGAGCATAGACAACCCGACCATCTTACAGCGTGGGGGAGAGTTGGTTTTTCTATGGTCTTGTTGCTGAAAGCTGGTTTGTCATAGCCACCTTTAAGTCTCATTCATTCTCTCTCTCTCTCTCTCTCTCTCTCTCTCTCTCTCTCTCTCTCTCTCACACACACACACACACACACACACACACACACACACCGATGTCATTGAATTAAATACATAAAGTGTACAAATCCTAATTGTAAAGCTTGGTGTGTTTTCAGAGTCAGCTTATCTTACGCAGCCATCACTAGATCCAGAACATTTTCGACGCCTAGGCTAATCCATTGCTGTAGAGTCGATTATGACGCCAGTATTTATCAGAGTCGGACTGTGCACCTTCGGGTTTTCAGTAGCTCACGGCCCCCTTTCCAGGTTACTCTGGTAGCTCAAACGGGCCCGTCTTTTGGCTGACGTTAGCCCTTATTGTCCCTCATGAGTCCCATTTCCTTCTTCCCCAATGGTAACTATTGACTTGTAACCATTCAAGCTAGTTTTTCCTGCTTTCAAACTTCGTATAAATTAAAATTCCATGGTATATACCTTTTGTTTACATCTCCTTTCACTTAAACAATATGATTTGTGACATGCATGAGTTCCTGTGGAAGTTAATTCATTGTCACTTCCATAGAGCAATTTGTTGTATGAATATGCTACAATTTATTCTACCTTATTATTGATGGTTATCTGGGTGTGCTTAAATGCTAGGTTATAACAAACAGTGATGCTCATACATATCCTTTATGAATATGTCCATGGATTTCTGTTAGTTCACTCAGGTCTACAAGTGAAGGTGCTAGATTGTGAAGGGCCTATATTCAGCTGTGGTGACGAAGAGTTTTCATAAGTGGTTGTGCCAATTTTCACTCATACTAACAGTTTATAAGAATCCCCACAGTATGACATCAACAATGACTACACAAAACAAGTATATAGTCACATATGTACATGTATAAGAATAGAGGCACATGGGGAGGCAGGGGGAACCGATCGCAATGATCGACACATAACCAACCACCCCCACCCCACCCCAAGGGGACGAACAACAGAAACCATGGGGGAAGGGAGATAACGGTCGGTGTAAGATATGAAAATAATAATAATTTATCATTTATCAAGGGGTCATGAGGGTGGGGTGGTGGTGAAAAAGAGGAGCTGATACCAAGGGCTCAATAGAAAGTAAATGTTTAGAAAAGAATAATGGCAATGTGTGTACAGATGTGCTTGATACAATTGATGTCTGGATTGTTATAAGTGGTAAAAGCCCCCAATAGAATGATCATTTAATAATAATAAAAGACTATAGGCACAGTGAAATGAAATGGAGCATTTGAAGACAGCTGTCCATGGAGTCTGTTCTGACTCATAGTGAACCTACTGGGCATACTGGAAGTCATTCTTGCACCCCCAAGGCTGTAATGGATTGGTACTGGCCATTTTGAATCAGGTATTCATCTGACTTATTATACAAGGAAAGACAAATTGAAGAGGACCAGCATTACATTTATTGTAAAAATGAACATTTTAGGTTGTGTCCTGAAGGACAGTGCTATATGTGCTTACAAAAAACAAAAACACTACAACTATTCAAATTTATAAAGCAATTACTTATGCTAAAGGTAAAGAAATTTGAGTTTTTCAACAACTTGTGGAGTCTGATGTAGATCAAATGTAATCGAAACAAATTGATAGATACTGGTGGTTGGAATGCAAAAGTTGAAAACAAGAAGAATCAATAATTGGAAAATAGAGTTTTGGTGGTAGAAAGAATGCAAAGATCATACGATAGAATTTTACAAGACCATCAACATAGACATTGCAAAGACTTTTTTTCAACTGCAAAAGCAGTTCCTATAGTTGAGTACCTCACTAGATGATGCACAAAGAATCAAATTGACTACCTCTGTGAACAGAGACAATGAAGAAGCAGACCAGGGTCAATGGTAGAGAAGACCATCAGTTGCTCGTATGGAAGTTCACATTAAAGCTAAAGAAAACTCATACAAGTCTACAAGAACCAAAGTATGACCTTGGATGTATCCCACCTGAATGTAGAGATCATCTCAGAAATAGATTTGGTACTTTGAATACTAATGACTGAAAACCAGGTGGGTTGTGGGTTGATCTCAAGAACAACGTACATGGAGAGAACAAAAGATCATTAAAAAAGACAAAATAAGCAAAACACCAAAACTGATATCAGAAGAGACTCTGAAACATGTTCCTGAATGTAGAGATGCTAAAGCAAATGGAAGAAATGATGAAGTAAAAGAGCTGAACATAACATTTCAAATGGCATCCAAGAAGATAAAGTATTCTAAAGAAATGTGGAAAGACCTTAGAACTCTCAAAGGAAAAAAAGAAAGAATTTTCAAATTGAAAGAACTAAAAAAAAAAAAAAATTCAAGCCTTGAGTATTGAATGATCCAATAGGCAAATGCTGAATGATACAGGAAACATCAAAAAGCAAGACAGAAGGAATAAAGAGTCTCTTTATCAAAAAGAATTGGTTGACATTAGGTTATTTCAGGAGTTAGCGTATGATCAAGAACTGATGAGATTGAAAGAAGAAGTCCAAGCTACACCGAGGGCACTGGGGAAAAACAGGATTCCAGGAAATAACACAAAATCAATAGAGATGTATCAACAAATGGATACAACACTGGAAACACTGCCAATGAATTTAGAAGGCACACAAGCTGATTAGAAGGGATTCACATTTGTGCCCATTCCAAGAAAAAGACAAATTCCAAAGAAATTCTGTTGAAGATAATTCAAAAATGGCTGTAATACATATGACAGGGAACTGTCAGAAATTTTCAGCTGGATTTAGAAGATGCTGTGGAAGAATATCATTGCTGATGTCAATGGATTTTGAATAAATATAGAGAATATCAGAAAAGATGTTTTCCTATGTTTTAAATAGAAAAAGACATCCAATTGTTTGGAACATAACAAATTATGCAATAAATTTGCAGAGAATGGAAATTCCAAAACACTTCATTATGCTCATGAAGAACCTGTAAATAGAGACAGTTGTTTGATCATTGCAATGAGATGCCACATGGTTTAAAATCAAGGTGTGCGTGCATCAGCATTGTATCCTTTCACCACATTTACCCATTCTGTCTAAGAAAATCATCGAAGCAGCTAGACTAGATAAAGAATAACTGGGCATCAGGATTGGAGGAATACTTGTTAACAACCAGTGATACAAAGATGGTACAACCATGAGAACATGTGAAGAGCTTAAGGCCTCAGGTGCGCCCAGCCCAAACCAAGGTATTTTCACTCACCTCATAGGCATGTGAAAGTTGGATAATGAATAAGGACGGTCAAAGAAGAATGCCTTTGAATTATGGTGTTGGAGAAGAATATTGAAAATGTCATGGACCACCAGAAGAACGAATAAATCTGTGTTGGAAGAAATACAGCCAGAATGCTCTTTAGAAGTGAGGATAGCGAGACTCTGTCTCATGTGCTTGGACATGTTCTCAGGAAGGAACAGTCCTGAAGAAGGACATCATGGTTGGTAAAGTAGAGGGTCAAAGAAGGAGGAAAAAAAATGCTCTAAGAGATAGGTTGACAAGGTGGTTGTAAGAATGGGCTCACACTCAACAAGGATTGTCAGGCTCAAGCTGTGTTCTACTGCACGTGGGATTGCTGAGAGTTGGGACCAACTTGACACCACCTAGCAGCAACAAGTATATACGTATTGTGCACAGACAGTGCCCAGCTACTGCCACTGACTGCTGACCAAGGGCCCAAGAGATGATCCCAGATAAAATAGGGATAGAGTACAGTACAAAGCTTACAATTCTTAAACAGGCCAGACTTATTGGACCAGTTGAGACTAGAGGCTCTTTTAGAGACTTTCCCTAAGATAATACTCTCTAACCCTTGAACTGAGACTATCTCGAGAGATATAATAGAGTGACACTCAGATGGGAGGATATTACCATTAAGTAAGTAGTCTACTAAAAATATTTATATGAGATGAAAAGGTCAACATGCAAGTTGAGAAGGTAAGGTGGGGAGAGGAACCTGGAGCACTGAAATAGAACAAGTGGAATATATTTAAAGAGAATGTTGACACAATAAAAAATGTAACCAATGTCACTGAACCATTTGTATAGAAATTATCAGTAGGGAACCTAGTTTGCTGTGGGAACTTTCATTAAAAATGCTGAGGATATGGGTTTCCGGCTTTTTGACTAAACTGTAACATGTTGGATAAAAAAGCTGAACTCTTTAAAAAAAACGTGCACAATAAAATAACTTTGAACAACACAGGGTTTGGGTGGCTGAACTCCCATGCCCTTGAAAATCTAAGTATTATTTACAGTTGATCCTTGAATGAAAGCCCCGCTCCATACCGATTTCTTTCCCTGGTGCTATTTCATTTGGTACATCAAGTGTTGTGCATATCCACTGAGCACACCACGTGAAGCTAACCATCTCCACGTTGTCGGCTCGTCTCTCCAGGTAGAAGGAATGGAAGGCTAAGGGACTAGCAATTTCTGCTTGCCCTTGAGAAGTCAGCACAAACAGCTGTAAAACTCCAGGCCCTTCAGGGCAGTCTGGCCTTTCCCTGAACAGTAGTAACTGCTGGCCGAGCCACTGTGCGACACCTTCACATTTCCGTCTCTCAGACTGTGAGTGAGAGACCGAACTCGGGGCAGGTGGGCTTAATACAGAGAGGACAGAAATATTGGCCCTGTAACAATAACACCTTATCTCCAGGAAGGAGGGCATGTCAACAGAAAGGCTTTCACTCGGTCGCCTGCTCATTAGACCATATCAGGGCCTCACATTTCAGCCACTGAGGGTGACAGAGGGGCACGGGCAGCTTTTGGCACAGCCAGAACTTGCATACATGATTGGATTCTCTTGGTGCAAGAATTCCCACAAAATATCCTGACAATAGATCCTCCTGGACAGAAGAATGGCTCTCCCAAGCCACCCAGAGAGGGCCTGCCAGCGTCGCTCTGCTGCCCTACGAGCCAAAGTTTCCACCCAGCTGCCCAGAAACGGAAGCCACCAGATCTGCCTGCATGAAGGCACTTTCTTTCGGGTCATTTGGATGTTTCGACCTAGTTCCCGGGGCTCCTGCAATTAGTGGAGTAGTAAATTTTCAGCAAAGGTTTCAGTGACCCATGCAAAGTTGCCAGTCTCTTGCTTTCTCTAGTCGGCACATGGGCTCTGTGAAGTTGCATTTAACAGTAATGTCAGGTGTGATCAAGATGGCTCACAGTCTTGAATTCGATGTACAACAGAGCAAAGTGTCACTTGTCCCTGCATGTCCTCACAATCGTTTATGTTTGAGACGCTCATGGCAGTGACTGGGTCAGTCCGTCTCATTGAGATGCCTGCTCCTAGGCCATCCTCACGATGGTTCTTTGTCTGCGTCTGTCCAGGGAGCCACTGTGTCAGTTCATCGCGTTGAAGGTCTCCCCTTTCTTGCCACTTCGTTACTTCACCGTGCACGATGTCCTTCTCCAGGGACTCATCTTGCAGCAGTACATCGACAGGGGTGCTACCAGAGGTTCAGAAGAGAACGTGAACCTAGGGATATCATTACTGATGTGAGTTGGATTGATCTTGGCTGAAAGCAGAGAATGCCAGAAATGATGTACGTGGCAGTAGGCAAGTCTGTTGCAAATGAACTCTTCGAGTGTTGAAAAGCAAAGCTGTCACCTGGAGGACTAAGTTGAGTGTCTGATCCAAGCTACGGCTTTTCGATCGCCTCATTTACATGTGAATTCTGGACAATGAATAAGTAAAACCACAGCAGAATTGATGACCTGAATTGTGTTGGTTTTAAATAAACCATGGACTGCCAGAAGAGCAAACACATGTGCCCTGGAAGAAGTATAGCCAGAATGCTCCTTAGAAGCAAGGATGGTGAGTCTCATGCACTTTGGACCAATTCTCAGGAGGGGCCAGTCCCTGGAAAAGCACACCATGAGAGGAAAAGTAGGTCAGAGGAAAAGACGTCCCTGATTAAGATGGATTGTCACAGTGCCAGTGACAATGGCCTCAACTATAGCAACCATTACAAGGATGGCATGTGTGGTAGTGACGGTCTAGTGTGGAGCCTAGCCACTAGCCAGCCTGATGATCTGACGATGCTTCCTGGTGGGTGTGGCTTTCTCATGAGGATCCTGGGAACTTCCTATCTTCTTCTCTCTCTCTCTCTCTCTCTCTCTCTCTCTCTCTCTCTCTCCACTTTCACCCTCCTGTTGACAAGCCATATGGAGCTGAGTTCAGGAGCCACACAGATTGCTGAAGGTGCTGAGTTACTTCCACTGCCATTGGATCCACAAGACTTTTTTACCTACCAGCCTGGGATCTTCCTGCATTCAGCATCATTGCATGTGCTGCGTGGCTCTGAAGAACAACTTATGAACTATTATCAGACATATGGGCTAATAGCCAATTTGATCTGGACTGGGCTGTTTTTTCAATATAAAATTGCTCTTTGATGTAAAGCTCTTGCTTGCGTACATATGAGTATGCCTGGATTTGTTTATCTCGTCAGCCCAGGCTCACACGGCATGGTACTGGGCACTGTCTCCTTCCATTCTGCACAGGGTCTCTGTGAGTGAGAACCAACTTGGTGGCAGCAGAGCAGAGCATCCCTTGTTCCTCGTCTCTCTCAGTCTGGAAGCTCCCCTGAAACCTGGCCACCATGGGTGACCCTACTGAGATTCGAGACATTGACAGCATCGCATCCAGCATGTATGAGCCACCACAGTATGGCAAACTGATCATTGTAGCTAATAGTAATAACTATCATTTATCATCAATGATTTATGCAAGGCTCTGCTGGGAACCTTTTCCAGAAACTTCTTGTTTTATTTCCTAATGTTCCTGTAGCCTAAATATTATTGCTGCATTACAGATAGAGAAACTCAGAAAGGGTAAGTAAGTAAATTACCTGATCCCAGCCCCGGCCAGATCAAGTCCATAAATTACACTATTTAGTGACACAGCAAGAGTTTGAACCCCAGTCAACCTGTGTTCAAAATGGTGTCCAAAAAGCTTATAATATTTGAACTGTGTAGAAATTATTCTGAAAATGATTTTCAACCCCTTTTCTCCTGAGAGGACAGAATGGTCAGAAAACTGAGTTTTGTCTTTGAGAGGTTTGAGTTTCCAGGAAAAGTCTTACATGTCTTTCCCCCCCCCCCCCGATTCACTTTCTATTGAAAAATACTTTTCAATAATTCTCCAAGTGGGCATGAAATCCCACAAAAGCTAAAGAGACTTTTAATTCTCTCTGGCCTGTTGACACATCCCCAGGCTAATTTATGGATATGTATGCGTTAGAGAGGCTATTTCCACATTCCCTCTAACCATGTGGCTTGACTTAAAGGGAGCAGTTCTTAGCTGGAAGATGACCTCACAGAATTAAAATGATCGATTACATAAATGGAGGTAAAGAACTTTATCCTGTTTTTTTACTGTTTGACCTGAAAACAGAAGATTAAAAATAGATCTTGTCGGTTCTATGGAGATCAATCAGTTGCTTCTGAAGACAGGCCTTGTGGTCTCCTTCCAAAAGGTCACGGCTTTACTCCCAGGATCACCTTGCAGCCAAGCAACAGACAGGCCTGTGCAGTGAACAATGACACTGGGAGGAGGGCAGACAGGCGTATGCAGTGAACAATCACACTGGGAGGAGGGCAGACAGGTCTATGCAGTGAACAATGACACTGGGAGGAGGGCAGACAGGTGTATGCAGTGAACAATCACACTGGGAGGAAGGCAGACAGGTCTGTGCAGTGAACAGTAACACTGGGAGGAAGGCAGACAGGTCTATGCAGTGAACAATAACACTGGGAGGAGGGCAGACAGGTGTATGCAGTGAACAGTAACACTGGGAGGAGGGCAGACAGGTCTATGCAGTGAACAATAACACTGGGAGGAAGGAATGCCTCAGAACCATCAACCTCCAGGACCCAAAGGGCAGCATTTATCCCCAAATAGATGAGCTCAGAAGGCTGGAAGCTGCAGGGAAGAAGGATGAATGCAAACAGGCAACTCAGGGCCTGTTACACTGAGGAGATTGAAACTAATGTTACAAAACAGAGTGTATTTAAATTTCCAATGGAAAACCCAAGTGCTCCTCACACCTCACAGCCGCTGGGAACCCCCCTGGAGCAGTGCTCTGCACATTGGGGCAACAACAAGGAACAGCTATTCTTTCAAGAAAGCAATGACAGTTTCTCTTGGACAAAAGCTGAGCCTGTGCACAGATAACTGGTCCACAAAGACATCACTGGAACAGGATTGAAGAATTGTTCCCACCCCCACCCTGCAGGGTATTTTAATTCAAGGTTGAAGAATGTGAGGGTGGTGGGGCAGGGCTGGGGTAGAGGGGGTTAGAGGTGAGTTTTTCTGAGAATGGAAGGTAACGTGCCAATTAAATGGTGATTATATAGTAATGACAGCTGTTGGCTAGCTGTGTGTTTATTTACTATTTACAGCGGGCTTCAAACCAGCTTATTCCTGCTAGTTATCTCATTCCTCCTCAACTGGCTAGTGAAAAATTCCTTTCCACCAAGATTTACTGAATCAGAATCTACATTTCAACAAAATCCTTTAGTGCAAACCAACTTTTTATTGTGAACTCATTGAAGGTGTACAGAGCAGATCATCAGCTTTCCATTCCATAATTCATATACATTTGTTTCAACTCCGTAATTATAACACGGGGATCCTTAAGAATCACCTGAGGGTGATTCATGGGGAAATGTAGATTCTCATTCGGTTACATCTGGGGTGGAAAAGCAAATTCTCAGCAAGGGCTTAAACTGGAATGAGTCAGTTCAAAGCCCTGGCTTGACCCTCATCCTGCCCACTCACTCCTAGCCCTGTGATGGTGGGCAAACTACTTCTGGTCCTTGTGCCCTGTTTCTTCTGTAAAATGAAAATCATGTCCTAGTGCTCTGAAGATGTAAGGCACCTATAAAGATGTCTGGCAGATAATAGATATCTACACCAATGTACATTTTTAGCTTTGGCCCCTCCCTGCATAGGGATAAGAACAGAATCACTGCATCGCCGGGGCCACCAAGAAACCTGCCACCAGGTAGTAGCATCCCCGAAATCACAAGCGATAAGGAAAAAAATAAGCATTGTTGAATACAGTAGCTATTAAAAATTTATAAGCTGGTTAAAATACAGATTCCTGGGCCCCTCGCAGAGCTTTTGCTGAGCTCAAGGTGGTGCCCATGAATCTGTCTCTTTATGATAGATGCCTTGGGTCATTCTGATACAGCAAATCTCAGAACACACTTGGAGAGAGACAAATAGGTGGGATTTCTTATACCCAAATAGAATTCTGTGAGGAAAAGAATCCAACTTTATCCAAAGTGTCCTTGGTGCCTGAGAGATTAGACTTACTCTAACGAATGAAGTACTTGGTGAGGCTTCCTGTCCACATCTGGAGTTTAATGCTAATGAGATAACAAAGGTAGAGGCTGACCTGGGCTCAATCATGTGGCTTACTGGGACCCTCATAAAGGCCCAGACAGGGATGCTCTGTGGGCTTTCTAGTTGAAAGACATCGATGCACTTGGGAAAGTAGTATGGCCCTTTTGGGGACACTGAAGTTCTCCCTGGAGAACCCTATACAGTAAATATATACTGTGAATTTTCCAACATATTGATTCTTAATAAAAAGCATTTATATACACAGGTAGGGTTTTTTTTAAGGCAATGATTTTGTTTAAACTCCATTCTACCACCTGATTATTTTTGTGTTATCACCACAGTCTAATTTTGGACAGTTGCCTTTTTTTTAAAAAAAAGATTTTATTGGGGGCTTGTACAACTCTTATCACCATCCATCCACCATCCATCCATCCATCCATCCACCCATCTTATTGTGTCAGGCACATTTGTACATTTGTTGCCATCATCAATTTGAAAGCATTTTCTTTCTACTTGAGCCCTTGGTATCAGCTCCTCATTTTTTCCACTCCCTCCCCTCCCTTCCCTCCCTCATGAACCCTTGATAATTTAAAAATCATTACTATTTTTTCATGTCTTACACTGACGAATGTCACATTTCACTCATTTTTCTGTTGTCCATCGTGCTGGGAAGAGGTTATAGGTAGATCATTGTGATCGGTTCCCTCTGTCTCCCCACACCTTCCCCTTCCCTTCCTGGTGTGGCTACTTTCAATAATGGTCCTGAGGGGTTTATCTATCCTGAATTCCTGTGTTTCCAAACCTCATCTGTAACCATGTGCATGCTCTGGTCTAGCCAGCTTTGTAAAGTAGAATTGGGGTCAAGGTAGTGGGGGAGAGGAAGCATTAAAAAACTAGAGGAAAGTTGTGTTTCATCAGTACTATACTGCACCCTGACTGGCTCATCTCTTCCTTGTGACCCTTCTGTAAGGGGATATCCAGTTGCCCACAGATGGGTTCCCGACTCCCCCTCATTCACAATGATAGAAATTTTTGTTCTGGGTCTTTGATGCCTGATACCTGATCCCATCAACTCATGATCACACAGGCTGTTGTGCTTCTTCCATGTGGACTTTGTTGCTTCTTAGCTAAATGGTTGCTTGTTTTTCTTCAAGCTTTTAAGACCCCAGACCCTATATCTTTTGATAGCTGGGCACCATCAGCTTTCATCGCCACATTTGCTTATGTACCTGCTTTGTCTTCAGCGATCATATTGGGAAGGTGAGCATCACAGAATGCCATCTTATTAGAACAAAGTGTTCTTGCATTGAGGGAGTACTTGAGTAGAGGCCCAATGTCTGTCTGCTAGCTTGATACTTAACATATAAATATATGTACATAGATATATTTCCCTATCATTATATATAAATATGTTTACATATTCACATGCCTGTACTTAGACCTCTATAAATGCCCTTTGTCTCCTAGTTCTTTCTTTTATTTCCTCTTGTTCCACGCTCATGCTCAGGCTTCATTTGGGTTTCAGTAATTCCTCTCAGTTACATTGCCCTTGATCAAGTCCCTACCAGGCCTCCTATACCTTCCTCACCACCAATTTGGATCACTTGTTGCTCCCTTGTCCCTGGGTTTGTTAACACCCACTTAATTTCCCCTGCCTCCCTCTCTGCCATGTCCTCCTCCCACAACCATCAGTCCCATTGTTTTCTTCTCCAGATTGTTTATCCCACCTATCTTAGCTAGATAAACATGCAGAAATAATAATATGCCCAAAAACAAGACAGAGTAAAACAAAGCAACCAAAGGAAACAAATCAACAACAACAACAACAAAACCCAATGACAAAAAAAATAGAGAAAAGCCTGTCAATAGTTCAAGGTCTGTTTGTTGACCTTAAGGAGTGTTTTCTGGTTGAGTCTTATGGGGTGCCTCACCTTGGCCCAAAACATATTTTTGGTATTCCCTGGGGACTTCGTTGCTCTGTTCCCCTTGCTGCTCTGTTGCACGCCCTTAGTGTTTTGCCTCGGTGTGGTGGGTCAGATCAGGCACAATTCCCCACTGTGCCTCCAGTGTTGTCCCTCATAGCGAGATGGGTCAGTGAGTGATGTCTTGTGGGGCCAGCCCTATGGTCCTCTCTGTACATTGGCTGCTCTGAGCAGGAATATCATCGTCAAGGCTTGGTGGGCCAGGAAGTGCTCCACTCTTTCTTCCTCCCCCTTCTTTGGTCCTGTGTGCTCTGATCAGACATGTCCCTCTCCCTGAGCTATAGCTTCAGTGTTGTCCTCTGAAGTGAATTCTTCTTTGGGGAGGGTGTACCTTCATGATAAATTGCACCCACTTTTAATTTTATATGATTTTAGAGGACACAATACAGACATCATATCATTCAATAGTCCAGTCATATCAAGAAGTGTTGCACAATCACTACCACAAGTAGTTTTAAAGTGTTGTACTCCCTGGTATCAGCACCCAAGGTATTTTTCACAGGGCTTCCAAAGTTGAGGACATTTCTACTTGTGATGGAGTGGATTAAATAATTAAAGAACTCTCACCAAATGATTGGGTAGAACTATGCAAATATGAGGAGCTGATGGCCAAACGAGGGGATTGGCTAGCTCGCTGCTAATGTAAATAAGATGCACTGCATCCTTATTGAGGTGGGGCCATACAAATAAGGTTTATGGACCCCTAACATAGGTCAGTGTTGCCACCCGGGTAAGCTAAAAATCAGCCTTCCCACCAGGAGAAATGGTGATCTTAGCACCACCAAGGTAAAGTTAAGCAGAAATGGGGCGTGTTCTTTGGACCCAGAATTCCTCTGTTGGGAACTCACTGACGGGAGGGACAGAGAGTTGTAACACCAGAGAGTAGGCGAGAAGTGACGATAAAGAAGCAGAAGTAGTAGAACCAGGAGAATAGCAGGAGATGGTGGTTTTCCAGACTCATGGGCTGAGACTGCTTTTGAGCAGGAGGCTTGCTGGCAGAGTGGAATGTTTGTGGATACTTGATGGAGCTATTTTCTGACCTACAGAGCTACAGCCGAGTACCTTTGGTCTGAGGCTTACAGGTGGAGTGGGGTGCCTAGGGCCACTTATTGGCAGAGCCAAAGGAACTTTGTAATACTTGCCTGAGCAAAGCAGAAGGCCAAGGGCAGAGAGACTAAGGGCCCAAGAGAGAAATTCTGCCTGTGGGCAGTATTGAGAAGAAGCTGTCAAGAAGCTGTCCTGATTGAATAACTATATCCTAAGTTAAATTGCTAGTGAACCCCTTAGAATCACAGTATTGTCTGTAAATTCCATGTGGTCATTGCAACATGTTATCAAACTCAGCAGAGAAGTAGAGGGTGCCTTGGGTGGGCAGGTTGGTGTCAGAATTGGTCAGGTTTGAGGGTGGAGGCATGTCTGTCTGAACTCTATCTCATAGAAGTAAGCTTTAGGCTGTTGATGCATATCTCCTCCCCATTTGTGAAGCCAGAGGAAATTAGACCCACTGCCAAGCCATTTTTACCTCACCCCAGATACACTGAATCAGAGCCTACCTACATTGTAACCACATCCCCCAAGAGCTTCTCATTTCTTATATATACAGCTGGAGAGCCATAAGCATCACCTGGGGTCCTGTTCAGTTGCATAGGGGTTCATTCCATCTGGGTGGAAAGGTTTGAACTGGAATGAACCAGCTTAGAGGCCTGACTTTTAAAATATCATTTATTCTGCATATTACATCATGATACAGCATTTTCAAAGTTTAAAGAAAAGATAACTCATCCACAGTTCTATACTCAGTAATACCTACTCCTGTTGGGCGAAACTACAGCACAGTGAAGCTAACAGAAAGTTGGGAGGGCTTAGTGGTTAGAGAGCTTGACTGTAAACCCAGAGATCGGGGGTTTGCATTTACTTTCCGCTCTGGGGGACAAAGATATGGCGGTCAGCTTCAGTCAAGATTTACAGCCTTAGAAATCCTGTGGGGGCAGTTCTGGTTTATGGGCGTGCTATGAGTCAGAATCAGATAGCAATGTGTTAATTTCTGGTATTTCCATATTAAAAATTTTTCAGGAGGCTTTTTAATGACTAGCATTCTCTCTCACTGTTTTTTTACGAATGTTTGACGTTACTTTTAAGAAAATTACTTTCAAGTCTTTGCTACTATAAGTAACATTAGTAATCCTTGCTTGGAAATATTTGAACTTGGCTGTAACCCAAACCAAGACTCCAGTTGCTTTTTAAGATGCTGATAAAGCTCTCACTGCACCTTTGTTGGCGTCCTCGCTGCAAACATACTTGATTGCGGCCTTGCTGGCAGAGCACCCGTTTACCACACCTTCTCCGTGAATGCAGGCGGATTTTCAAAACAATGCTGCTCCTTCATAGTGAGAGGTGGCTCCTTGCTTTTATTGGCTTTCCTCGATACTCTTGAGGTCGGGCACACACACACTCCTGCTGGTGGACTCATAATCTTTATGAGAGAGCGAGCTGCTTGGCACTCTTGCTTCGTACCCAGCAATAACGACAACTAGGATTAAGCCGGCTGCTTTGGTTTCCGTGAACTCGGTGAAGGCTTTTACATGACTGACCCAACTGCACTGGCATTTCAGAAGGGTACGCGCTCCCAAGTCCGTCAAACTCCAGCAGCGTCAGTTCTGCCGCAGCGCCACCTTGCAAGACAGGATGGAACTGCGCCCGTGGGTTTCTGAGACTCCACTCTTGCCTGCAGTAGAAAGCCTCATCTTTCTTCCCTCAGAGTGGTTCGTGGTTTTGAACTGTTGATCCTGTGGTTACCGGCCCAACACATAACCCACTGTGCCACCAAGCCTCCTTTTAGAATCCATAAGGGCAAATTTTTAAATGAAGGAAACTAAGAATAAAGGCACAGGCTTCTGTGAAAGGCCAATTCAAAGCCCTGCGGTTGAGCCTGTGTCACCCTGAGGGCGCGACGTCATAACCTGTCAGTTTCAGCTTGCTGGGCAGTGAAGCAGGGTGGGTAAGTCCTTACAGTAACTGTCGGGCAGGGGATAGCAATTACCCCCGCCCTTCTGTTCCCCCAAGTATTGTTTGCTTCTCCCTCTCCCTCTCTCTCTGTTTCAATTGCAAGGTAGACTAGATACATATCTGGAAATGGTGTGTAGCATCGCACTTTGAGGCACCAGAACTTTTCCAGTTCCAACAGGTTGCATATTGTGCTTCGTTTTAATACTTCCACTTTGGGACTTGGTAGAAGCCAGTGCGGCAGGGCGCTGTGTCAGTGGGGGACATCGGAGCTGGGAGACCCTTGGCTGTACACACGGAGGTCTGCAGAGCGGCTCAGTCTCCTGCAGGAAACAGATGCTGATGTGTGGGGCTCGGGGTTTCTAGAAAGTCGCCCCGGAACGGATAGAACCGTCTGCCTTGTCTCCTCCCCTCCACCCCATAGGGTAAAAGAAAGAGCGCTACTCCAATGGTGCCCCTAAGTTAGCCCGTGTTGTCACTTCAGGTCATTTTAAGACGTCTCTTTCCGCCTTGTGTTGTGTGTCCGTTAGGGAGTTACAACATTCGCTTTCAAAGATTTTCTTTGGCTACAAATTCCATTCTTGAGTCCATTGCCCCTTTGAGATGGAAAGAAAAATTCTTAAGCTTCGCATTTTCAGTTCTTTTTACAGTATCTCTTGCACATTTGGCTGTGTACACACTTCAGGCAGGCTAAGCAGGTTGACAGGCAGTTGAGCTGGGGAGGAGTGCCGGGGCACCCCGTATCCCTCTCTGAGTTGCTTTCTCTTTTACATTCGACGTCCCCAGCTGACAGCGCAGAGGGTGGGTGCTGACCCCGCGCCAGCAGCCGCCGCTCCACAGCCCAGCCCGCTTCAGAGATGTCAGCTCTGCTGCAGGAGCTGCTCCGAGTCTCCGAGAAAGCGGCGCACATCGCCCGAGCTTGCAGGCAGCAGGAAGCGCTCTTCCAGCTGCTGATAGAAGAAAAGAAAGAGGGAGAAAAGAACAAGAAGTTTGCCGTCGATTTCAAGACCTTGGCTGATGTCCTGGTACAGGAAGTTATAAAACAGAATATGGAGAACAAGGTAAGATGGGTCACAGCCAAGGCAATGGTCACATATTTGCCCCGGTGGTTTTTCTTTCCCTGGGGATAGATAGCATGCTTCTTCCCTGTCCCCTCCAAATACTGACACCTTGGAGGGAAATACATGTTTCAGCCTTTCCTGCCTTGTTTTGATCATGCTGTTAATAAAAGAGCTACTGCTGAAGAAAATTACAGACTAGCAAGTAAGGAAACGCACTCGTGATTCTAACACAGATAAGCATTTTAGTACAGGTCTTTTAGTCATGCATTTGTCAAACTAGTACATGTTCTCGCTAAAGTAAGCCAAAGGGAGAAAACCACAAAGCCCCGCCACTAGAGAAAACCACAACTATAGATAAAGTGTTAGACTATTTTGCCCTCCGAGTGTGTGTGTGTGTGTGTGTGTGTGTGTGTGTGTGTGTGTGAGAGAGAGAGAGAGAGAGAGAGAGAGAGAGAGAGAGAGAGAGAGAGAGAGAGAGAGAGAGACCCATAGGCTATGTTTCAGAGGAAACGAGCTTACTGCTTTGTGACTTTTCTGCTTTGCTTGATATATTAGGTTTCACACTTTGACTCGGTCATTTATCTAATGGTTACCTTGGTTATAGGTGTGTAGGGTCCTAGAAACATTTCCCAGCCTCCTTTTATTTTGGTAGAAAAACACTGTTGATGACTAGATAGTGGCTGGCATATTCTGGGCATCTTGAACTGACTGGGAGAGGAAACTAGCAGACAAGCGTTTCCTCGGCGCCCAGTCCTCTTCGAGGGGCTTTGTAGATCTTGTTTGACTCCTGTCAATTGGGTACGAATTGGTCTCTGGATAGAATGGATGAGAAAAGTGTGAGGTTCAGAGAGGTTAACTCACATGCCCCAAGTTACATGGCAAGTCATTGGCAGGGCCACCTCTCAAAGAGGCACACGGACTCTAGTTTCCGTCTTTGCAATGCTATGTTGCCTTTTATCATCTAATCCCATACTGGAGGTTTGGTGTAGATAGCACTTTATGACCCCTAAAGCATTACAAACTGTTGCAATAAGTTCTAAGAAATTCCTCAAATATTATTAAAGAGGTGTCATTTTAGGACTATTAAACGGATTTGTGACCAGAGGTAGGAGTGAGTAGATGGCTCTCTTGAGATTATCTCCATAAACTCCACATTCCCCCCACCCACCCACCCACCTCCCACACCCTGCAGAGCCAGGCTGTAGGCAATGAAAGGAAGCAAATTGGTTTTTGTTTGTGACTGATCAAGATAACTGGGTGCAAGGGATGGTTGAGCAATTGGCTAAGGAATGTGTCAACGTTAAAAAATATGAGTTAAATACTTGCCTCAAAGTATAACTAAGTTCAAGCAATTGTTCATAGAAGAGGCATATGTAAAGCAGAAAAATACTTAAAACACGTTTTTTTTGGCTCTGTAAGAGCACTGTTTCATGACCAGGAAGGTGTTAAGTAGTCTGGGGAGACTGAACTTCCAAACTTTGAATGGGCCGGTGTCCAGCCCGTTTGTCCTATCCTGCAGAAGAGGAAAGACAGACCAGACAGGTGGCTGCGGGCACAAGTCAAGCTGCAGGCCATCTGAGAATGACCGAGTTCAAACATCTGAAGCATTTCCTTTTGTTCCCAGAAAACATCAAGCATAGAATTCACATATTTGGGGAACATTCTTTGCTAATGAGAAGATTAAGGAGTCTTGGTGACTCGGGCACTAAGCTCTCAGCTGTGGACTGAAGGTTGGTGGTTCAAACCCAGCAGCTGCTCCGTGGGAGGACGCTGTGGCAGGCGGCTTGTGTAAAGATTACAGTCTAGGGAACTCCTACGGAGGGGGGTGGGGGTGGCTATAGGGTTGCTATGAATAATAGAGATAGAAGCAGGACGTGTATGAAAAATTCCTGATTATGAGGTGATTCTTGATGCTTCACTCTATTGCTCCATTCATTACTCGGTCAATACTCTCTTTCCCCCTCCTCTGTCATAGTCTCCTACCCTGAAGGCTAATGACATTCTAACAGGTGACTGACACAGACCTGGAGGTGATAACAGAATGGAATGTCCTTTGATCTCTTTCTAATTTTCATTAAAAAAATCACACATTGCCCTGATTATCTAGGGTTGCTATAACACATGCCTTAAGTAGATGGCGCTAGCAAATTTAGTCTCTCCGTTTAGGACACTAGACATTCAAATTCTAGAAATTAGGATAATAGACATTCAAATGGATGGTGTCAGCTCACGTGGAAAGGCGTTCTTTCTGTTCACCACAGTTTAGGAAGGTTTTTTGTCTCTTTGGACATCTGTAGACTTGGCATTCCCTGAGATCTGCATGTCCCTTGGCATCAGTATTCTTTGGATCTAGGAGGTTCCCAACACGGGGACCTCAGTCCAAAAGGTGCACTTTATTCTCAGCTCTTCTTTCTTGGTGGCAGTAGGGCCCTCTGTCTCTGGTCATTTCTCTCCCTTTTTATCTCTTGTAAGGTAAAAGGATGTTACAGACCACACCGCAGGCAAACTCCTTTTACACTACATTTGGGCCTTAAGCATCTTCCAACTGATTGGTTTTTATCACTTAACTGCCAAATCCCATCATTATATAACTGCCAACCCACTGAGATTCATGGCCCCTGCCAAGCTGCCACATATTTCTTAGGGGGAGACAACTCAATCCATGTTAGCAACCAACTAAGGCTGTTCAATTTTGGTTGAGGAACCAAAATTAAAACTATTAGTTAAACTACCTAAGTTGCAAACACTCTAGTTCCTTTTAGAAGGATGCCATCTTTATATAAGTTCTTACAGGGTTGCTGTGAGTTGAAATCGACTCGATGGTATTGAGTTGGGGTGTGTATTCAATGCAAATGGAAAGGAAGATCATACTCTGAACTCCGTGAACATTGGGCTGCTAGCAGCTGCTTCGCAGGAGGAAACTTGCCAGTTTCTGTAGCAACTGATGGCTTTGGAACCCCATGGAACACTTTCATTCTGTCCTGTGGGGTCACCATGGGTCAAAATTGGCTTGATGCACAACAGTGCAAGATTAAGGAAATGAGGAAGACTAAGTAATGAATTAGGCTGCTTTTCTTTTAAACTTAAAAACTATTGGCATATAATTCACATATTGTACAAATCAGTAGTTCAATCGGGTAGCTTTTGTATTCTTTGATTGGGAATTTGTATGTTTCTGAATTGCATATCTAATTGTGCTATTTAGTTTTGAAATGAGAATGTGTTCAAACCAATATATATATTTTTGTTCATGCTCTGAATCGCTCAGTTTCCAGGCTTAGGGGAAAAAATTTCTGGAGAAGAATCCAATGAGTTTACTAATGATTTAGGTAAGTATAAGAATCTTAATATGTGTTTATAACTTGATGATATTCTAATCTCCATTTTATATCCTGAAATAAGGCATGTTTGGGAGTCTACAATGTAAACAACATATTTGAATGTTGGGCTTCATCAAATCTACCTCAGAATATTGTGACATTTAAGTAACAGATGTGATAGCTTAGAATAATTTAGAAGATTCACGTGTAAGAGTATTAAGACAGATCTAAATCTGTAGCATTTGAAGGTATGTCTTTGGCCTTATGGAAAGGTGAAGCTGCCCCCAGAAAAATACACATCACTACAATTGTGCAGTTTCAGGTCCAGGGTTTAAGCCACTGTGTAGCCCCTGGGGAATCCATGAACCTTGGCTGAAAGTGGATGGAGAGGCCCTGACCCAGTGATGTCATGTGATCCTGAGCACAACACTGTGTTACTTCTTTGGGCTTCAGAACATTTGCAAAGGGAGTTTGAGCTAAGAGTCCTTTTCACATCTTTAGATTCATTGATGTATCTCTGCGCCCCTGTGGTGTTGATAAAAAAAACTCTCAAAACCCCTATCTCTTTTTAGAGAAATAAGGTTTTTTTGGGTGTTTGTGTAATGGCAGAAAATCAAATTAATGAACTTTAAAGACTGTTCACTTGATAGTTAAGCATCTAGAAGCACAATTCAGATAGCTACCCCCACCCCCACCCCCACCCCAACTCTGAAAAATTTCAAGTGTCTTTCACTGGTTGTGTTACCTTGTGATTAGTTTTACCAGTCAGAAGAGAGAAATCCCATTTAGACTTCTTGAAGTTTTAAAAGTAAAACAAATCAAAATTTCTCCAACTCTTAAGAAGTCCTGTGTAAAATTCTACATTTGGCTACTTCATAAACAAGTTTAAGCCCTCATTTATCTTGCATAAGGGCAGAAATGTCTTATGCGCTTTTTATCTGAAGAGCTGAAATTTACCCATTCTCTAAGGAGGGAATGGACTTAGGAGGTTGGAGGAATAGAGAGGCCTGGGGAGTGGTGGACAAGGCCACAGCTTCTTAGTAAAGTTTTTAGTATTAACAAGTTGGCATTGATAATGAGAAAGAGCTTTGATTTTCCTCTAAGAATGATGGGACTCCATTGGAGAGCTTTAAGCAAAGAAATGAGATGTGATTTGCTGCTTTGAACGACGTTATGACTTGCTGATCTCCAAGTAGATGCTCAATGGCCATTCGCATCATTATTTCCCCACTTCGACCATTTAAGGAGCCCCAGTGGTCTTTGGTAAGCGTAGGACAGCGTAACAGCAAGGTCAGCATGTCAAACCCAGCAGCAGCTCCTCAGGAGAAGGATGAGGCTGTCTGCTTGCGTAGGTGTATTGCCTTCAAAGCCCAGTGCAGGGGTCACCGAGCCAGGACCTGACTTGCTTGCTGAGTGACCATTGTTTCATCCAGTGCTTCTCAAGCTTTAATGAGCACGGGAGTCACCTGGAGACCCTATTAAAATGCCACAGGGTTTAGCAGGAGCATGAGATGCTGAATTTCCTCCAAGATCCAGGCATTGTGGGTGCTAGTCGTCCTTGGAATTGTGAGAGCCCTAGAAATAATTTTTTCCTCCATTGTCACTTTTTGTTGCTACTCACTTTTCTCTCCCCCTCACCCCCTAGGCCCTTCCCCTCCTTTCTTTTGCTGGATCTGGTCTCCGACCACCTCAAAGATTAAGAATTTGTTTAAAGCAGGCCTTCAATTAGATTCATTCCAACACGACCCCCTCCTGAGAACTTGCCTTTCCACCCCAGATATACTGAAATCAAAGGGCAACTTAAGACGAAAGCTGCTGCATGACGTTGTTTTCCTGAGAAAGAAGGCGGAGGTCATGTGCTCGCATGAGCCGTACTCTTAAGCTAGGCAGCTGTGAGCAGAGCGACTGGAGGATACTGCACGTTGAATGGCGAAAGTAGCAAAGGATGCAGAGATTCTCCGTGGTCGGAGTCCCTTTCCTCCGGCTGCAAAATTGTGAGCGTGTGGCCATGCAGACATTTTTCTGGGGAGGAAGAGCCCTCTGCTTCCTGGCGCCCACCCCTAGCTATTCAGGTTAAGCAAGTGCTTGAGTGGCCACTGGCATGTTGTATCAGGTGATCCTGGTAGTCTGCCAGGTTGAGAGCCACTGTTAGGAATTTCTCTCCCCTGCCAATCCAAGCGGAGCCCTGATGGCATTGTGGGCTGGTGGTTGAAACCCCCCTTTCTCTGCAGCAGGAGAAAGATGAGGCGGTTTTCTCACCTAAAGATTCACACTCTCAGAAACCGTCTGTAAGGGCGGCGTTGAGTGGGGCTCTACGCAGGGGTGGTGGGTTTCATCTCGGTGTACAACTTGTGCTTGCTCTCCATGGTCTGTCTGTCTGTCTGTCTGCCTGCCCCGCCCCCCCCCTCACTGAAATGCAGTGTAATGGCGCTTAGTTTGTCTTTATTCCAGGGGAAAAGATCACTGTGAGACTGTGCTCCACAGAGGCAGAAACGGCAGAGCTTCTCGGCAAAGTTCTGAATGGTAACAGATCGGCATCTGAAGCATTAGCCAATGTCGTTCATCAGGACGTCTCCTTTACGGACCCAATTCTGGACTCACTAAAGATCGATATTCCGCAGGACATTTTGGGAATATGGGTGGATCCCATAGGTAAGTATGAAAAGACTCAAGCTCAACTATCGGGCCCAGAAAATCAAAACTGTGTTTAACTCTCCTAAATTAAAAAAAAAAAAGTTTAAAAAACGGTAGCCTTGAAGGGTGTTAGATGTGTTTATAGATAGATGTATACATTTCACCTAGGGCTCTATTCATTGCAGTAGCAACACAGAACCCTCAATATTCATGACTGTAGGGTTTATGACGGCAATTAATAGGTTACAGTGCTAGTGAGAAATGCTGAGAATACAGGGATACTCAGACAGGATATGTTCAAAGTTCCTTCCGGGCTGCTAATAAATACACCGAGGGCATGCCACTCCATTGTAAACCTCAACCCGAAGGCATTCAGCTAGACCTCCGTGGGTCAGCAAGCTTGGCTCCCTTAATTCAACGCCCAGATGCACCCAACACCACAAGCCAGTCAGCTGCCCAAAAGCACTCGGCTTTATTTGCTCTGTGGACTCTGAGGAGTCCCACCACTCTCATGCTTTGGGCGCTTTGTCTTGTTGCTCTGCCACTCCAAGAATATCAAAGCTGCCCTCTGGATCAAGGAGGTTCACTGTGCCAGGGATCTCAGGGCCCAGAGGATATGCCACACTCCTGGCTCTTGCTGGTAGTGAGATCCACCCACTGTTTCCCAATGGGCTCCTTTGTACCCGGCAGGATGGCAATGCAGCCTGTTCAGTGACTCACAGGCGGACCCTACCGGTGTCTTTCCACCTTTATCATCCAGGCCCTGACTGGAGAAGGTTGTTGAGTGAGAGTTGGAGACTCTGGCTAGAAGAGCCATAGTAAATAATCCACTGCCCTGGCAGGGGGCCTTCAAAACAGTTATGGGAAGATGGAATTTGTTCCACAAACGTTTGGAGCTCCCCCTTCGGGTATCCAAATATAGACACATGCACCTACATGTACAGGCATCTAAAGTTAAGGTAATCTTTGCAAGACTGCTCAACACAGGTGTTCAAACTCGAATGGCTTCAGGGACCAATCACACTGGTGAAAAGAATGCTGTGATGGCAGGTGTCTCTGCTTTAGGACACATGACCTCTAAAGACACCTGGGCTCTAGGAGACTAGGGCAAGACTTCTTTTATCCTATAACCAACTGTATTAACATCATTTGATGGAAAGTTTAGTCAGAATTATATGGATGGCATATGGAAATTAAGACCTATTCCCAAAATTATTTAGTATAAACCCATTATGATTTCTGACGAACAGGGCCTCCTGTTTCTTGGTTCTCTTGTGGATTCCTCCCCCCACTCAACATTTTGACGGCCTAAGCCTTTGTGTCCTTAATCTGCTGAGGGTCCACAGCTGCTGCCGAATATACGTCTTAGGGGTAAATCTACTAGCTTCTCAGCTGCTCTTCCATGGGAACAGCAGTATTCTCACTCCTTTTGCCTTGAGAGAGGCTAAAACAAAATGAGCCCTTCCACCCCTAAAGGCGTCCTCAGGGGAGCCTGTTCCCTTCCACCTCAGTACCATTCTGGTTACAACGGCTCCAAAGGACCCTACCACTCACCCTGAGGTCATTAACTTCTCAGTGCTTCCAGCATGTTCTGAATATTTGCATGCTTACTACATGCCATGTACTATGCTAGGTCCCTGGTAGCGCTATGGGTTAGGCGTCAGACTACTCACTCTGAGGTAGGCTGTTCAAACTCACCAGCTCCTCCGAGGAAGAAAGAATAAGGTATGTTTCCATCAAGATTTACAGTCTCTGAAGCCTGAAAGGGCAGTCCGTATTCTGTAGGCGTACTGTGAGCTGGATTGAGTCCATGACAACAGGTTTGTTTGGGTTTTGGTGTGCTAGGTGCTGTTGAAGCTAGAGGCAGGTCTGTCAAACATGTTGGTTTTTTTTTTAAAACAGCTTGAAAGTGCCTGGAGGGTGGAGAGAATGTGGGCTGGAAAGGGAGAACTGATTACAAGAATCTATGTATAGCCTCCTCCCTGGGGGATGGACAGCAGAGAAGAAGGGCGGGGAGGGGCATGTTGAACAGTGTAACATATGGCAAAATAATAATTTATGAATGATGAAGCGTTCCTGAGGTAGGGGGGAGTGGGGAGGAAGGGGGAAATGAGCAGCCGATATTTAAAGGCTCAAGTAAAAAGGCAAATGTTTTGAGAATGATGGCAACAAATGTACATATGTTCTTGACACAATGGATGGATGGATGGATTGTGATAAGAATTGTATGAGCCCCCAATAAAATGATTTTTAAAAAGTGCCCTACAAGTAAAACAGCTTGACACAACAGCCAAAGATAAAACTTTATTGGCTACCAAATTAAAAAGAGAAATGATAAAGACAAAACAAAGCCCAGTGCCATTCAATGAATCCCAGCGCCTTACAAACCTATAGGATGGAGCAGGACCGCCCTGGGGTTTCCAGGGCTGTACATCTACAGAGGCGCACTGCCATTGCTGTTCCCTCCAGAGCATCTGCGGCTTAGAACTGCTGACCTTCCGGTTAGTAGCCAACTGCTTGACTGAACCCAGCCCCCTTTGAGACATTATGTGGGGCAGTTTAAAGATGTATTTGTCATGTAAATCTTTTCCTGCCTCTGAACAACTTTACTTCGTTTTTTTTTTTAGATTCAACTTACCAATATATAAAAGGCTCCGCAGACATCAAGCCCATCCAAGGCATTTTCCCCAGCGGACTTCAGTGTGTCACCATCTTAATTGGTGTCTATGACATCCAGACAGGCATGCCCCTAATGGGTGTCATTAACCAACCTTTTGTGTCACAAGACCCAACCACGCTCAGGTAAAAGACATGTTTTGGTTAAGGTGTTTAAAACTTGCGACCCTCCGCTCCATCATCAGGTTTCTCCCCTACATAGCCATTCATACGACTCAAGTTCACGGAGTTGGTCCTACTGAAAGGCCCGAAAGGCTGTGTTTGTATTGAAGGTCTGTGTTCTCCATTGTGGATTTGGGAGCATCTTACTTGGCACCAGGTATGTGTCAATGGAAACTTTGGGAATACACGTGGTCTGGGAGAAACCGTGGTTTTCACCTTTCGGATATAGAGAGACTCCCTGTTCCGTTCCCTAGAATACACCCCAAAACAGCTATGAATAGAGGGGGGGTGGCACTTCTATCACACGTGGACCAAAGGTGCCTTCCTTGTACTGCTGGCTGGGCCTCGGTGCAATTTTAAAATGAAGTTCAGAGCAGAATGTGAAAATTTTCCAATTGGTTGATTGGTAGGTCCGAGGAGGATTTGAATCTGAGCATGGGGTGATCTCTAGCTCATGCTGTTGACAGCACTTCGTTTCCTGTCTCCTCCCTTCCCCCATCCCCCTGGGCTCCTGCATAAGGAACAAGCCAGGAGGCTGGTGGCCTCTGATCTACAGCTTGTGCTCTGGGGCTGGCTCCAGTGCCTGGCAGAATCAGGTGGAACCAGGCAGTTTTCCTCTGTGGTTTTGATTTTGATTGAAATGAGCCTCATTTATATATATAAAATCATTGTATTTTTACTGAAATGTAAGGACTTGATTGAACTAAGAATTGAGGGTTTTTTATTTTGGTTATAAATTTGGTGTGCTACCACTCACCCGATCACCCCTTTTCCATAGAGTTGATTCTGACTCTTAGAGACCACCCTGTGTAGGGCAGGGAAGAACTGCCCTGTGTGTTTCCAAGCTTGTTACTTTTATAGGAGTAGAAAGCTCCATCTTTCTCCCTCGGAGGGGTTGGTGGTTTTGAACTGCTTACCTTTCAGATCACAACCCAAATGTGTAACCACCACACCAGCAGGACTCCTAGAAGGCATACTTATTTTTAAAAGGTTATTAGACTGAAAATAATTGAGGCTGGATGCAGACTTATCATTGGCCTATCAATGGAGATGGTTCCAAACTCGATAGTGTCAGAGATCCTCCTGGACCTGAGCAGCTGGGTTTGAATTCAGATTCTACCATTGATGGACTGGGTGGATGTTGGGCAAGTTATTTACCTTCTTTCTCTAACCTGCTGCTACTACATGGAATACATTACCCTAACATACATAGTAAGTTAAAACCCAAACTAAGCTTGCTATCGAGTAGATTCTTGCTATTGAGTAGACTTATAGACTCTCTTCCTCTAGGGGCTTCTCCCTGTCCCTTTGGGTTTCTGAGGCTGTAAATCATATGGGAGAACAGAAAGATTCACCTTCTGAGGGAGCAGCTGGTATGTTCTAGCTGCTGACCTTGTGGTTAGCATCCAAAAGCATAACCGGCTATGCCACCAGGGTTGTCAAATTAAGCATTGATAAAAGATAGATGCTGCTGTTACTATTGTCAAAAACAGTACTACCAATCCACTTTTCTTGGTTTAAGAAGTCAAGTGGAACAACTAAGAAATGAGTTACCATATATTTATATATGATGTTGGGGAAATAGATCTATGTGTATATATTTATAGGCTTAGTATTAAGGTAGCAGATAGACATTGGGCCTCTAAAGTACTCCTTCAATGTAAGAACACTTTGTTCTATCAAACTGGCATTCCATGATGCTCACCTTCTGACATGATTGTTGAAGACAAAGTAATGTGGTAAAGAAAGCTGATGGTGCCCAGCTATCAAAAGATATAGCATCTGGAGTTGTAAGGCTTGAAAATAAACAAGCAGCCATCTAGCTGAGAAGCAACAAAGCCCACATGAAAGAAGCACACAAGCCTGTGTAATCACGACAAGGTGTCAATAGGATCAGGTATCTGGCATCAAAGAACAAAAATCATATCAGTGTGAATGATGGGGAGTGTGGAGTGGAGACCCAAAGCCCATCTGTAGGCAACTGGACATCCCCTTACAGAAGGGTCATGGGGAGGAGATGAGCCAGTCAGGGTGCAGGGTAGCAATAATGAAACATACAACTTTCCTCTAGTTCCTAAATGCTTCTTCCCCACCACTTATCGTGATCCCAGATCCACTAGACCAGAGCATGTACACTGGTACAGATAAGAACTGGAAACACAGGGAATCTAGGACATAAACCCCTCAGGACCAATAATGAGAGTAGCAATACTAAGAGGGGAAAGGGAAGGTGGGGGGTAAAGGGGGAACTGATCACAAGGATCTACATATAACTCCCTCCCTGGGGGACATACAATAGAAAAGTGGGTCAAGGGAGACATCGGTCAGTGTAAGACATGAAAAAATAGCTTATCAAGGGTTCATGAGGGGGGATGGGGGAGGGAGGGCAAAAAAAATTGAGGAGCTGATAAACAAGGGCTCAGGTAGAAATAAAATGTTTTGAGAATGATGATGGCAACAAATTTCCAAATGTGCTTGACACAATGGGTGAATGTATGGATTGCCATAAGAGTTGTATGAGCCCCCAATAAAATGATTTTTTTAAGTGAGTTACCAAGTGAAGCAAAACTTGTTACAGACATGATGAAAGATTGGCAGATTAAAAAATATTTTTGGCTGCTCACTTCCTGGGAGACATGGCAGCTGACAAGACTTCTGAAGCCAGAGAAGCTACGTAGAGACCCCTGCCAGCAATGAGATGCTTACAACGCCACTGGATCCAAAGACTTTCTACCCACTGGCCTGTGTTCGTCCTGCATTTAGCTTCATTGCATGTGTTTCGTGAGTCTGAAGAGGACTTTAGGGATTGCTGTCAGACGTGGGCTAATGTTGGACTTAGGAACTTGATCTGGACTGGGCTGGGATGTTTTCTCAGTGTTTAATTGCTCTTGTGTATAAACCTCTCCCTTATATACATATGTATGTCCATAGATTTGTTTCTCTAGTCTACCCAGACTAACACAGTACCCCAAGTAAATGTCAGAAAAGATCAAGTAAGGGAGGTGAATGGAATATTTCAGAAGCCATCTCAAGAAGACAAAGAATTAGAATGCAATATGTGAAGACCTGGACTTAGAAAAACAAAGTGGAAGAACAAGCTCAGCAGATCTCTGGCTGAAAGAACTTGAAAAAAATTTGAAGTGGAAAGCTTCAATGGATAAGAATAATTTCGATGGGTAAGAATAATTTCGATGGGTAAGAATAATTTCGATGGGTAAGAATAATTTCGATGGGTAAGAATAATTTCGATGGGTAAGAATAATTTTGTAATAATTTTGTAAGCATGAAAAGGTGAAAGGAATGCACAGTCACTGGATCAAAATTAATTGGGGAGCATCAACCATTTCAAGAAGTACTTTATGATGAAGAACCAATGATTTTGAAGGTAGAGGCGCTAGCTGCACTAAAGACATTAGCAAAACCAAGTTTTAAGAATTGATGGAATGTCTCTAAAAATGGATGCAGAGCTAGAAACAGTTACTAGTGGATGCCAAGAAATTTGGAAGGCACCCCTCTGGACATCCAACATATTGTAAGCTTTCCAATAAAGGTTGCTAAAAAGAATATGAATATTGTTGAAAATATACTTCATATCACATGCAAGTAAAATTATGCTGAAGATAATTTAAGAACAGTAGTATCACTACGTCCACAGGAAGCTGCCAGAAATTTCACCTGGGTTCAGAAGAGGACCTGGAATAAGAGGTATCATTGGTGATACCAGCTGGATCTTGGCTGAAAGAAGGATATACTACAAAGATGGTTACTTGTATTGTCCTGATTATACAAAGGAATTATGCTCTGTGAATAATAACACACAATATGTATCATTTGCAAAGATTAGGAATTCCAGGACCTATACACAAGTGAAGAGACAGTCATTGGAACAAAACAAGGTGGTACACACTACATGGTTTAGAATCAGGAAAGGTGTGTTTCGGGTTGTGTACTTTCACCACTCATACTCAGTCTGCATACAAAGCAAATAATGCAAGAAACTGGCCTATAAGGAGAAGAGTGTAAACAAATTGCACTGAACAAATATGCTACACAGACCTATTTAAAGTGTCACAGAGCAAAGATGGCATTTTGAAGTCTAAAATATGCCTGGCCCATGCCATGGTATTTTCAGTCACTTCAGGTTAATATACAATCTGTGCAACAAATAATGAAGTCCAAAAAAGAATGATTTATTTGACTCATGGTGCCAGAGAAGACTACTGCAAGATCTATTGGCTGCCAGAGGAATGGAGAGGTCTATTGGAAGGAAGTGCTGCCAGCATAGGCTTCAGAAGCTATGACAGGAGATTTTGTCTCATGTACTGTGGACACATTATCAACAGATCAGTGTCTGGAGAAGCGCTTACACCTGGTAGAGGAGAGGGCCGAGGGAAAAGAGACCCTCCAAGGACAGCCTGAAACGGACTCAAGAATGACTTCATGTTTAATGACAACGGAAAGGGAGGGACGGAACCTGGCAAGGTTCCTTCTGTGGCACACGGGTGCTGAATTGGACCCTACTCCTTGGTACCTAAAAATACAGAGTCCCCAAACGTCAAACTCACTGCCCTTGAGATGGTCCCAAGGCCTATCAGCTCTATAGGTCACGGCGGCACACTAGTTACAAATTGGGTTGCGAACCACTGAGTGCGCAGCTCAAAACCAGCCACTGCTCTGCAGGAAAATGTTGAGTTTTTCTACTGCCATAAACAATTACAGCCCTGAAACTCACAAAGAGGTTCTAAAAAAAAAAAAAAAAAAAAAAAGATGCAAATCACATGTAAATTATGATATATCCATCTGAATATGAAATCATTAAATTACTGGGTACTTACTGAAAATAGTAACAGTGGAGAAGCATATATTAAAATTACAAACTATCAAATAATATCTACAACTATAAATAATATCTACAATGATAAGCTTGGAAATAAATAGTTGCATATATTGAAAGTAAAAATATATATATTTGTGTGTTCATCTTTTTCCCTATTAAATTGTAAATGCCACTGCAATAATCCTGAAGGCCCCAAATTCCACAATATTTTAAGCTTGTCCTAGATTGATGTGATACTGTCAAAAAAAAAAACCAACATTGCTAGCTTGTGACAACAGGTGGCTGCATTAACAACTGAGACTTGAGTTAGCTGCCGGATCTCCACGTCCAGGGTTAAGACTCATTGTGTTGTGTTGAATTATATATATGTGATGAAATAATGAGATGGTTTCAAACAGTTCATGGAAAAGTGTTCCCACTATTGATTCTATGTACTTTTTGAAGACCCTCCTATAATTGTGTGTATTTAAAGCCAACATGTATAATGAAAAATATAACCTCCAGAGAAAATGTCCTCTCTTCCAGGTGGAAAGGCCAGTGCTTCTGGGGCCTCTCTTACATGGGGAACAACATCCATTCGCTTCAGCCCATTGCTGCACGGGAGAGGAGTGAGCTGCCAGGCCAGCCGACTGGGCGCCCCAGCGTGGAAGCAGAACCCCACGCGTTTTCAGCGGTCATTAGCACGAGTGAAAAGGAGCCGATCAAAGCCGCCTTGCTGCGCGTGTGCGGAGAGCGCATATTCCGGGCGGCCGGGGCTGGTTACAAGAGCCTGTGTGTCGTTCAGGGCCTTGTCGACGTGTACATCTTTTCGGAGGACACCACGTTCAAGTGGGACTCTTGTGCTGCGCACGCCATACTGAAGTCCATGGGCGGGGGGATGGCAGATCTCAAGGAGTGCCTGGAAAGAAACCCGGGGCAGGGGCTCGACCCGCCGCAGCTGGTGTACCACGTGGCAAACGAAGGCGCCTCCGGGGTGGATCAGTGGGCCAACAAGGGAGGACTCCTGGCATACCGATCAAGGGAGCAGCTGGAGACCTTTCTCAGCCGCCTCATCCCAAATCTTGTACCTCACGATATGAATACCTAGGCTGACCTCCGTGTCCACGTAAACCTACCTGAAAATAGTCCCCCCTCTTCTTGTGAGGGGGCTTCCCCCCATTTTGTTAGAATAATTACAAAATAAATAAATGATATCCAAACAGCAATTAAGTTCATGCCTGAAATTCTGTGTTGCCGGTTCTGCTTGAAACACTTTAGTAAATTATTGAAGGGAAGGGAAATCCTCAGGAAACCTAAACATTGAATTGACAGGTGTGAAATGTTACTGAAATAGCAGGGAGAGCATAGGATTGGGGGTGGGAGGTTTTCTTCCCTAGCTTGGAAGAAGCGCTGCAATTTTAGCCGCGGTTGGTGGAATATTTAGAACTGTGACTTTGTTCAACTTGGCCAAAGTCAAAAAGCATCTCTGTAAAATCGGAGAAGCCTTTATTAAAAATGTGGAGCTATTTGTTAATCCTCTAAACGCAGGTGTATATACTTCTAGAGATGACGGGCCCATCTCCCAAACCTTTCCCCAGAGAATTCAGTACTCAGTTTAAACCATGTCAAAACTACAGTTTGGGCATCTTCAAATCCTGCTTTTAAAAATGTTTGTTTTAGGAACAAAGTCCGGAAGGGCAAAAATCAAGCCTCTAGGGTAAATGCACTAAGGTTTCCCCATGAAGCTCATGGAGGACAGTCCTTGTTGCTCTTGAAGAATGAACTGGCATAATATGAAGGGGGTGGGGGAATCCCTCAGTACTACTTTCCTGGCCTTGTCTCACCAATCTGGGTTTTGAATGGTAACTTTTTCATCGTAAGCCTGCGTGATTGTTCTTGTCCTTTAAGACACTTCATCAAACTTGCTCCATTGGGAGCTTCCCACTTCCCAAATAGTGGCCAGAACCTCCAAAGCTGACCCCTCTGCCTTGAGGTGACCTGGCCCGGCAGATCATCCTGGAAGTTGTTTTGACTGGACCTTGCTTCTGATGACACCCTAAGGTGTCTACTACAAGTAAATGTCTTACTGGGAAAGCTTGTCAGTAGTCACCCACTGAGAGCAGACACACGTATAAACACATTTTACTTAGGACAAACCTAGCAGGAATGAACTGGAACTTGTGCGCAATACTGTTGGAGAACCTTCACTTTCAGCAGTGTTATATGTATCTCCTTATGAATGAGAATCTGGAACATATAGGGCAACATATATATACCTGTAGATGAGGCAAAATGGAACGCAGCAAAGAGCTCTATACTTTTGCATATTTTATGTACTTCATCAAAAAGCAGAGGTAAGCTTATTTATACAATCCTTCATGTATTGGAGGAACCTGGCGGCACGGTAGGTTATGTATTTGATGCTGCTGACCCTAAGGTAAGTAGTTCAAACGCACTAGCTGCTGCTTGGGAGACAATGGGGCACTCTGGTCCTGAATAGGTGTACAGTCTTGGAAACTCGGGGGCTGTTCTATTCTGTATTGATAGGGTTTCCATGAGTCAGAATCGAATCCATGGCAGGGAGTTTCTTGTTTTCAGTTTTGACTAGCATCCTGCATCCAATGTTCTCTGAGACGCCTATGTGAAACCAATGGTCATTGGGTTGACTTTAACTTGAGGCAACCCCACATGTTACAATAGAACATGCTTCATTGGGTTTCCCATGACTTGCGTTTTGGAAGTGTAGACTGTCAAGCCGTTCTTCCAAGGTGCTTTGAGTGGACTTGAACTGACAGCCTTCAGGTTAGCAACTGCGTCCATTAACCATCTGTACCACTAGTGGTCCAGGGAAACCACTTTTTTTTATTCCTAACAGCCAGCCTCGGGTAGTGCTGTTGTCTGTCTAGTCCGACTCAAGGCGATCCGGTGGGTGTGGGGTACAACTGTTGCTCTGGGTTTCAACTCTATACAGCAGCGCAGCACTGCTCCGGAGGGTTCCCAAGACTGTAAGTCTTCACAGGAGCAGAGACCTCACGTTTCCATTGTTGAGTGGCTGACTGCAGTGAGCACCCACGTGCTTAACCCACTGTATCACCAGGGCTCCTTTAAAAAAAGGTGACCCCCCCCACTGACATTGAGTCCATTCAGATTCATAGCAACCCTGCATGGGGTTCCTGCGGCTGCAAATCTTTAGGGGAGTAGACAGCATTATCTGTCTGCTCAGGAGCCATTACTGGGTTTGAACTGCTGACCTTGTTAGCTGACTAGCACGTGCGTAGGTGGGATTAAATCGGCAGCTGGCTCCTATCTGCTCTGCATTCCTTGGGACCAAAAGATAATTTCTACTGCATCCTCTATATTTCTACCATTAGAAGCAAATGAAAATAGTCGCTCTGTTCTGGTACATGCTGCAGGTCCCGTGATTTATTTCGTGTTGTAGCTATAGTTTTTCAACGTCTGTCTGCATTGTGTTCTGTGATTAACTGTGAGCTCTCTGTATGCATATTATCATCTACAATCTTGTAAGTCATGTGATCTGAACCTTCACAAGTCATATTAGAAATGAAAACACAGAAACTAGCCCCGTGCCTCACCATCCGAATGGAGAAATAGAATGCAGCTCAAGTAAAAGCATTGATTATCAGTATGAGCATTGTAGAGAATGCAAATTAGCAATAAAATACAATGAAAACAACTATCTTCAATGTGACTTGAGTGACTAGCGTGTTGATTCAAAAATAAAAGCTGGATGAACTGAGAACCCCAAAGGTTGCAGATACCCAGTGAGCTTTTCTTGGCTACAGATGCTATCGATCTCATGGGAATGTTAAGTAAGACTCGTGAGGGTGTCTGCTGATAGGTTCACATTACTTTTCTCACTAAAGCCACTCCAGTGTGAGTATGAGTTCAAGTTTTGGTTTTTCTAAAGGGAAGAAAAACTTCCAAATATTTACAAGTAATCTGAAGGTGTAATCATTCTGAATTTTATAAATTTTCTCCATTATTAAGTCTCACCTTTATCAGCCCTTCCCAACACTTCCAATTCCTTTTTTTCTCTTTTAATCCAGAGTCCATTGCATTATATCTGATTCAACCATTGAGTTACCAAAATTACAAAGTAAATGTAGTTTGGGGAGGAAATCAACAGGTCTTGGCAGACATATACGGAGAGCCAAAGGTTTGTGGGAACATTTCATTGTCTTCCCATTCTGTTTCTCTACAAACTTTTGGAAACTCCCATGTACAACTCAACTGATCAGATTAGAAATTGTGAGTAGTGATGGGCCGGTGCCATGAAGATCCAGGGTCTCCTGCATCAGTCAGTGTCTGTGACAGCGTAACCAAGGTTTCAGCTGTCCGATGCATTCCATGGCAGATAGTAATCGATGGCTTTAGCTGCAAGTCAGTAGGAACCCTCTTTGGGATTCCATGTTGTGTTAGTCTGGATTGAAGAGAAACAATTTTATAGACACTCATATGTGTCTAAGAGAGAGTTTTATATAAAAGAGCAATTGTATATTGAGAAAACATCCCAGTCCAGTCCGGATCAAGTCCATAGGTCCGATATTACCCCATATATTGAGACTAGGCCATAAATTCCTCTTTAGACACATACACAGCCGTGCGATGACATCGAACATAAGAAGATAACAGGCCAGTGGGTGGAAAGTCTTGTGGATTCACTGGTGGTGGAAGCATCTCAGCGCTGGTGTGGGTCTCCACGTGGCTCCTCCAGCTACAAAGCTCTGGCTGCCATTAACCTATCTCATCTGGCTTGTCAGCAGGAATGAATCTCTTGCAGGGAGTGTGTGAGTGTCCTGCCTCCAGCAAGCTATTTATCTCCTAGCACATCCGAACGAGATCATCAAGCTGGGACCTGAATGACAGGCTCCACAAGTTGACACCAGATTATATAACTACCACCCTGTCTATCTCAGCACAGAAGTCCCAGTTATCCTTCACACATGGCAGATAGCATCTCTCTCCTGCTCCACCCCCTCCCATGGCTCCTCAACTCTGTCCTAAAAGCCAGCATCCTCACACAAAGTACAGGCTTACCATGCACCCTTCCCACTGTGCCCCCCTTGTTCCCCAAGAGGACTTAGTCCCCTGCTCTGAGTCTCTCCTGGCTTGCTTTGTTCTTACCATACTGACTGCCTTGCAGCGCCCTGAACTTGCTAAGCAGGACTTTTGTTTGCCTTTGCTGTTGACCCCAACTGGAAAGTTGTTCTACAACTAGCTGCATGGTTTTCTCTCACCTCCATCAAGACGGTGCTAAAAAGTTACTCTTTCAGTAAGAACTTCGCTTATTCTTGCCACCCACATCCCACAGGGCAGTTCTACCGTGTCCCATGTGGCTGAGTCAGAGTCAACTCCACAACCGCAGCGACAACACGTGTGATGGCAGAGGGAGTCGTCGTTTTGATCATCGATCTCTTTTCCAAGTGTTTGTCTGCTTATCATTTCTATCCGTGAGTGTATTACTTCTATAAACATGCTAGCCCAAATGTTCCCTCTGACAAAATGTCACCAGTGATTCTGATGTCACTGTATCCCATAAACACAGAATTCTGGTCAACCCGTGATTCATGGAGTTCAGTGAGACTCAAGCTGAGCACCAGTATATCTCAGTCCTCATGGATACTGACATCTTGAAAAGGCATTTCAATTCAAACCAGAGTTAACTTTCAGAACAAAGAGAAGGCAATGACATTGTGAAAATCATAAACAACCAAGGAAACCGCTCATATCCGTTTGATTTGTTATTTCCCCTTTCATCCATCGCCTAGGCTGAAATGTCATAGCGTGGAAGGGAAATGCACTGCCATCCACGGCTCCTTTTCTTTTCAGCGCTTCTTTGCTTTCCAAGCCAAAGGCAGCAGGTCAAGAAGTGAAATAAAAGTAAGTGTCATGAAAGTTTCTGCTGTTCTAGTGAGAATGAAATGTGCACGCCGATGAGCTCAGAAACACACATTGTGCAATTTGGATGAGTCCATAAACGAATTACCTGCTCCTATACTTCAAACTGGTATGGTGTTTAATCTAATTTAAATGTTAACTGGCAGGCTATAATTCCCAGTGGTTTGGCAGATCCTGCACTTGGTCCTCTTACAGAATATAACGTAAGGCAATCATGTTCCATTTTGTGATGGGATGTAAACAGCCAGCTAGCTTCCTTGGGTGTATGGCTTGTCTCTGGTATATAAATGGGTATCTGGCAAACCTTACTCTCTCACAACTTTATGCTATTCCAAAAACATGAGCCTACAGAAGTGTCCAACCTGTTGCCTGAGGTACAGATCTTCAATTACCCCACCTTGCAAGTTCATGCGCCAGCAGAGGTCTCCCACTTGCCACCTGACCCATGGTTTTGGGAGTTGACATGTCCCACAGTTTCAGAAGCCATTTTCTTCAAGTAAATCTCTCTCTCTTTCTCTAGTTATTTATATACAGATATAGATGATATAGATATAGATATTTTACTGGTTTTGATCCTCTAGACCAGGCATCCTTAAACTATGGCCCATGGGCCCCAGGCGGCCTACCGAGGACATTTATTTGGCCTGCCAGGTGTTTTTGTCCCATTTATTTTTTTAACTTCAAAATAAGATATGTGCAATGTGCATAAGAATTTGTTCATAGTTCTTTTTAAAACTATAGTCCAGTCCTCCAACGGGTCTGAGGTACAGTGAACTGGTCCCTTGTTTAAAAAGTTTGAGGACCCCTGCTCTAGAGAAGCCAGACCAACAAAGTGGCATTTGTACAATATAAAGATAAACAAGTCTTTCTATGAATTTAATTTTTGTTTAGGCAGAATGAAATTAGGTAGCAAATAAAAATAGCATAAAAAGTTGAGAGAAATAGACCATGGAAGGAAATGACTTCATTTTAATACATTAAAAAAAAAGACATGGGTAGCAGGGGCACAGGGCACTAACCCACCCTAGGGGAGGGTGTTGTTTATATCTCCACAGGACAGGAAGAGAGGGACCAGACTTTAATCTGGTGTACCAAGATGTGAAGGCAACATACCAGCATAAAGCGGGGACTACGTGGACACTCCCCCTTCCTTCCCAGAAGAATGCACTACAGAGGACAACAATGAAGCTCCAGTTTCAGTGGCGACCCAAAGCCCATCTGTAGACAATTAGACATCCCCTTACAGAAGGGCCACAAGGAAGGGAAGAGCCAGTCAGAGTGCAGTATAGCACTGATGAAACACACAACTTTCTTCTAGTTCTTTAATGCTCCCCCCACCCCCACTATCATGACCCCAATTCTACCTTACAAATCCAGTTAGACCAGAGAATGTACACTGGTACAGATAAGAGCTGGAAACACAGGGAATCCAGGACAGATAAACCCCTCAGGACCAATCATGAGAGTAGTGATACCAGGAGGGGAAGGGGAAGGTAGGGGGAGAAAGGGGGAACAAATCACAATGATCTATGTATAACCCCCTCTCAGGGGGATGGACAATAGAAAAGTGAGTGAAAAGATACTGGTCAGTGTAAGACATGAAAAAATAATAATTTATGAATTATCAAGAGTTTATGAGGGAGGGAGGGAGGGAGGGAGGGAGGGAGGGGGAAAATGAGGAGCTGATACTAAGGACTCAAGTAGAAAAAATGTTTTAAAAAATGATGGCAACAAATGTACAAATGTGCTTGACACAATGGATGCATGCATGGATTATAAGAGCTGTATAAGTCCCAATAAAATGATTTTTAAAAAAGAAAAAAACTTGAGAGAAATAGACCATGGAAGAAAGGAAACAACTTCATTTTAATATCATTGATGACAGATTTTCTTGCTTTTTGGATAAGGGACCCCATCCATCTCTATTTTGCACTACAAATTATGTAGCCAACCCTGAATTAGTCCTGTCTCAACTTCTACCCTCACTATCTCTTTCTGTGTCACATGGTGCCTCCTCGTGGTGACCCTGTGTGCAACAGAATGAAACACTGCCCAGTCCTGAGCCACCCTCACATTGTACCTGATACTGATTAGTCGGGCTGGCACCCAGTCCACTGGCAAGCTAAGTTTACCCCCTCCGGAGAGCAGAAGGTTCTTCCCAGGAATGATAGCCAGAGGCGTCTCACAATCACTCAAATGCCATCGAGTTGATGCTGACTCATAGTGACCTTGTAGGTCAGGGTTTCTGAGACTGTAACTTTATAGGAGTAGACAGCCCCTTTCCCACAGAGCAGCTGGTGGTTTCAAACTGCTGACCAAAGAAGAGCCCAATGCATAACCATGACACCTCAGAGCTCCTGAAGGCTCTTTCTAGTTATTTGAAAACTGAAGTGATGATGGAATCAGCGAGTGTTTTACATCGATTTCTCACCTAACATATAAGCTTATGTCTCTTTAAAATTTTATTATTAATTGGGAGTTAATACATATATCATATCATTCCATAGTTCAGTCATGTCAGGTAGAATTGCACAGTTGTTACTAAAGTCAGTTTCCAAACATTTTTTTTCTTCCTCGACTCCTTGACATTGTCGCTTCCTCCCACCCCCACTATTTCTGGACCCTACACCCCTATCCCCAAACCCTTATTCTACTTGCTGCCCCTATAGGTTTATCAATCTTGGGTTTCATATACCGAAACAGAGAAAAATAAATAACCCAACTTGAAGAGGGTGACCTCCAATGATATAACACCTCTGAGATACACCCTAATATGAAAAAAAAAAACAAGACAAAAATACAGAAAGTGGAAAGGGGCATGTCTGATCAGAGCACACGGGATCAAATGAAGGGGGAGGAAGAGAGAGTGGAACACATCCTGGCCCACCAACCCCTGAGGACAATATTCCTGCTCAGAAAAGCCAATGTACAGAGAGGACCATAGGGCCGGCCCCACCATGAGTCCAGATGTCCTTCACTGACCCATCTCACTATGAGGGACAACACTGGAGGTATAGTGTGGGAATTATGCCTGATCTGACCCAACCACACCGAGGTGAAACACTAAGGGCGTGCAACAGAACAGCAAGGGGAACAGAAAAATGAAGTCCCCAGGGAATACCAAAAATAGACTTTGGGGCCAGGGAAAGGCACCCCATCAGACTCCATTGGAAAACACTCCTAAAAGTCAACAAACCACGAACTATTTCAGGCTTTTCTTTTTTTGTCATTGATATTTGTTGTTGTTTTGTTTTTGTCTGTCTTAAGTTTGTGCATATTATTATTTCTGCATATCTATCTAGATAAGATAGGCTGGATAAACAATCTGCAGGAGAAAACAACAGAACAGTTTCGGGGGAACATGGGAGAGGGGGTGGTGGGGGAAATGAAGTGATGTTAACAAATCCAGAGACAAGGGAACAACAAGTGATCCATAATTTTTGGCGAGGAGGGTTAGGAGGCCTGGTAGGGCATGATCAAGGGCAATGTAACCAAGAGGAATTACTGAAACCCAAACAAAGGCTGAGTATGATAGTGAGACAAGAGGAAAGTCAAAGGAAATAGAGGAAAGAATGAGGAGGCAAAGGGTGTTTATAGAGGTCTAAATATAGGCATGTACATATGAAAATATATTTATATATGATGATGAGGAAATAGATATATGGGCACATATTTATATGTTTAGTATTAAGGTAGTAGATGGGCATTGGGTCTCCACTCAAATACTCCTTCAATGCAAGAACACTTTGTTCTATTAAACTGGCATTCCACGATGCTCACCTTCCCAACAAGATCGCTGAAGACAAAGCGGGTGCATAAGCAAATGTGGTGAAGAAAGCTGATGGTGCTCGGCTATCAAAAGATATAACATCTAGGGTCTTAGAGGCTTGAAGGTAAACAAGTGGCCACCTAGCTCAGAAGCAACAAAGCCCACATGGAAGAAGCACACCAGCCTGTGTAATCACGAGGTGTTGATGGGATCAGGTAGCAGGTATCAAAGAATAGAAAAATCATATTATTGTGAATGAGGGGGAGTGGGGACACAAAGCCCATCTGTAGGCAACTGGACCTCCCCTTACAGAAGGGTCATGGGAGGAGACAAGTCAGACAGGGTGCAATGTATCAGTGATGAAACATATAATTTTCCTCTTTAATGCTTTAGTGCTTTAATGCTTCTGCATTCTACCCCCCACTATTATGATCCCAATTCTATCTTACAAATCCAATTAGACCAGAGGATGTACACTGGTACAGATAGGAACTGGAAACACAGGGAATCCAGGACAGATGAGCCCTTCAGGACCAGTGGTGAGGGTGGCGATACTGGCAGGGAAGGAAGGGTAGAGCGGGGGAACCAATTACAAGGATCGACATATAACCCCCTCTCTGTGGGATGGACAACAGAAAAGTGGGTGAAGGGAGATGTCAGACAGTGTAAGACATGACAAAATAATAATAATTTATAAATTATCAAGGGTTCATGAGGGAGTGGGGAGCAGGGAGGGAGGGTAAAATTGAAGAGCTGATACCAAGGGCTCGAGTACAAAGCAAATCTTTTGAGAATGATGATCGCAACAAATGTACAAATGTGCTTGACACAATGGATGTATGTATGGATTGTGATAAGAGTTGTACAAGCCTCCAATACAATGATTTTTAAAAAATACAGAGAATGTTGAAAACTACATCAGGTCTAACATGCACCAGAGGGGGATTAACTGACAAGGTTTTAACTGTTCAAGTCAGATTTCTTTATTTGATCTTCTGTACTCATCTCTCCAATGCCCTCTGATTAGTAACCCCTTTCCTCCCATCCTTCAATTGTGGATAGCGGGGATTTGTTGGGGGCTTATTTCCTATGTAGTTCCCACAAATGTATCTTGGCCTACCACTGTCATCCATAGCCTTTTGCAAACTGGATTCTCACAATTTAGGCTCTGATACTAATTCCTCCTTCGATTTAGGATGATTGGATTTATAGTCCTTTGGTGACTGATGATGGTGTGCTTCCTTCAGGTGGACTCAGCTGATGTAGTTATATACTCTGTTGTCAAGTTGAGACTATTAAGAGTGAAGGGGGAGAGGTTAGCCTGTCAATCAGGTTGCAGCTTGATGTCTTCGTTTGGAGGCGCTAAGGCGATAAATAGCTCACCGTAGGTGGGACGCATGCTCACTCCCTGGGAGACATTCCTGTTGACAAGGCACATAGAGCTACACTTGTGCCCTGGAGCTGGAGGAGCCATGTGGAGACCCCTGCCAGTGCTGAGATGCTTCTACCACCACTGGATCCACAAGACTTTTCACCAACTGGCCAGTGATATTCCTGCATTCAGTGTCACTGCATGTGTTTTGTGAGTCTGAAAAGGAATTTACAGATTGGTATTGGATATATGAGCTAATATCAGACTTATGGACTTGATCTGGGATGTTTTCTCAATATACAATTGCTTTTATATAAAGCTCTTTATTATACACACATGAGTGTCTATGAATTTGTTTCTCCAGTCAACCCTGACTAACAGAGTTGACATCTTTGTTAGATGGCTGCTTGTTTGGAGACAAGCCTTTAAGACCCCAGCTGTAACATCTCAAGCACTTTCATGACATTCAAGCATTTGCTGTAAACACATTGTCCACCAGGTGTCTCCCGCAGATTTGCTCAAGTCCTTCTGCAACAGGAAAGGCAGGTGGTGGGAGGGCTGTTGGCTGGGTTACCTCTTTCAGTGCGTGGCTGTTTAACTGGGTGACCATTTAAAAATAAGACATCCTCCTTACACAGTTCAATCCTTTTATCATTCTTAAAACTTTCTTTTCTTTGCATACCCCTTAAAGAGCCAGAAATTATGGTGAAGTAAAAAGAAAAGGAAATTCAACATCTAGACATAATTACTTAACGTTTTAGCCAATCTCCCTAGAATGGTTTTGTTTTTTGCATAAGAGAATGAAACGGTGAGCCACAGAGTGGTAGAAAATATTTGTGATATATATCCAACAAAGTGCCTGGTCTGGTGGTGCTGTCCTCTAAGCGCTGGACTTCTAAGCACAAGGTTGGTAGTTCAAACCCGCCAACTGCACCACAGGAGAATAAGGTTTCTCTAAAAATTTACAGCCTCAGAAACCTTACATGGGATCAATATGAGTCTAAATCAACTCCATGGCAGTAGCTTGGCTTGCTACCTAATGAAGATTGTGCATCTAGAAGATATAAAGAACTTCAACAAGCCAACAAAAAAAGAAAGTCCAACTTAAAAATAAGCAAAAATCTCTTGACAAAAGAGAATGGCAAAAATGACAAAAAAGTATTTGAAAGGGTTTCCATGTATACTCCCTGGCCATAGGACAGAACTGCCAGGTGGAGTTTTCAATGAAGAAGTCTTTAATATGCCATAAAACAAGCAACCACAGCCATTAAATTGATGATCACTCACAGCGACTCTCCTGGGGGTTTCCAGATCTATAATTCATTATGGGAGCAGGTAATCTAACCTTTCTCTCTCCACTTGTTGGGTCTAAACCACCCACCTTGTAGTTAGCAGTTCAAAGCTCAGCTGACACTGCAGCTCTTATGGAGAACCAAAATGGAATGACAGAGCGTGTTTTAATCTTACGTACTACTGACTGAAAGAAGCAACACATAAAACAGCATATACGAAGGAGTACCCCCCAAAACTGGAATTTCCCCCTCCCCCAAAGCCATGTATTTATTTATTTTTTACAAAACAACCTTATCACCTTCAAAGCACGCTCCATGACACTTAATACATTGGTCAAATCTGTGATTCCATTCTTGGAAACATTTGTTCAAACTCATCTGTTTGGATGGTTGACAGCACCTCCCTTGTTTTTTTCTTCACCTCTTCTATGCTGTCAAATCGTTCTCCTTTCATGTCCCTCTGCAATCATGGAAACAGAAAGAAGTTGCACAGAGCGAGGTCAGGTGAGTCAGGTATGTGGGGCAAGAGAGGCATGCTGTTTCCCCCCCAAAACTGGCTCACTGAGATGGCTGTGTGAGCAGGTTCATTGCTGTGGGGGCAAAACCAGTGCCTCACCTGCTACAAGTCAGGCTTTTTTTTGTCACACACTGTTACGCCATCTTTTCAGGACCACTAAATTGAAAGCTTGATTAACAGTCTGACCTGATGGAATGAACTCCAAATACAGTATGAGTTGACATTTTCGTTCATCTGGGAAGTTGACAGGCGTCCAGAATAACGTTTGTCATCAACCGACATGTCACCTTTTTTGAAGTGAGAAAACCACTTGAGTTTTTTCCCCGTAGTGCTGTCCTTGTGAGCTGCGTTCAATATCAGAGCCATTTCTGTGGCATATTTCCTGAGCAGGAAACAAAGTTGCACAGCCGCACGCTGCTCTCTTAACTAGGCCATCGCCCAAACCAAGGTTCCATCAAAACCGCTTTTACAAAAACATTCACTGTGCCCAGAGAGAGCCTTTCTAGGCAACACTATTGGTTGCACTAACTCAGAGCGAGTTGCTGGATGCCTGCCTGCCTGCCTGGGAAAAATTCTAACTAAAAAGCTCTGCTCCACCCAGTGCAATTCTGGTTTTTTGGGGGGAGGTGCCCCCTTGTATTATATGATACTATTTGTATGTCTATGAATAAAGCAGAACCAGTGAGATGCTGGGATGCACCCCCAAGATCCTCTCAGCTGCTGCCAGGGCTGGCTGCAGACACCCCTCACCTCTCGGGAGACGTCCCCACTAAGAAAACTGCCTGTCTCAAAATCCCATCTCTTCCCCGGGGCTGGCGTAAAGACCTCACCCCAGCGTGAGCCAGCCACCTTCAGCAAACCACAGGAGTCCACTGACGATCCAATGCCCATCAGTATGAAATCACGCTCTACCCCTTCGTTCTCCCCCCCCCCCCCCCCGCTCCCCTCCATGAATGCTCATTCCACTGCACAGTAATTTCCGTCCCAGAGTCAGCTACCGGGGCATCCAATAGGCAATGATAAATTTGAGGAGGGAATTACTTTGGGGACAATGGCGGTGAGAGTGCAGGAAGGAGGCTTCTGGGATGTTAATAATCTTTTCAATCATAATGATGGAAATACAGGATTGTTCATTTTATGAACATCGACTGCTAAACTCTTTGGATGGGTATATTTCACTATATGTTACACTTTAACGTAGAAGTGCATCATATGAAAACAAGCCAATTAATATGCTTGACGGGTATGCCTGTGTGGACACGTCTTTAGTGACTTCGTGAAGACACATTCCCAGAAAAGGAATCGCTGGACCAAAAGTACGCATGTTCCACGTGGGCATCTATCGAGCACATGTCCGCTAGAAAAGGTGTGCCAACTGACGCCGTAGCAACGGTGGATGCAGATGCTTGCTCCCCACCTTCTTGCCAGCACTGATGAGCATCAATCTTTCACACCTAAGAGAAGGAAAGCAGTAGATCCTGTTGTTTTAATGGTCTCTTACTCTTCCTTAAGCCACTGGACTTTCATTGAGATCTCCTTTGAGAGTGCCCAATTAATGGGTTCCCAAGCCTGCCACATACTTATTAGTTTAATGTCCTCCTTGTTTTATTATAACACGCTTTAATCTGATCATTGTGGTTCTGTCATTGTGAACGAATGTTTGAAAGTTTTATCTTATATCACCAGCTTCCATTGTTTGTGTCCAGCTTCTGAAAAGTTGAATCTGTACAAATTAACAATTCAAGTATTGCACTTTGTAGTCAGGCTATGCATGTGTAATCTCCTTTTATCAACAATGTTTTAAATTCTATGCCATGAGCTAAATTAATGACACTATCAATAGAGCTATCTTATGCTCCAGGTGGATGATTGACAATGTTCTCTGACTTAAAATGACATGATGACACTAAGGTGAACCAGAGATACATATAAACCATAGATATATGAATGGATTTGGAGCTCACACTTGATTCTAGTTTCAATTTAAGGACAATTAATTTTTATGATATGGCCCTACTTGAGGCTCACCCTCCTGAAGAGATCACTGAAGATATGGATACTGTAGCAAAGTGTGGTGAAGAAACTAGATGGTGCCAGGTGAACAAAAAGAACCATGTTCTGGAGTCTTAAGGCTTGTGTTCAAACAAGTAGCCAGCCATACAAGTGAGGCGTTAACTGAGCACACCAGCCTGTGTGATCTAAGGATTGTAAATAATATAATCCAAATCTGAATGGTATCAGAGCTTCAATTGTGAATACCAGTGTGTAGAAGGCTATGGATAGCAGTGGAAGCCCAAAATCCACTAGCAAGGTCCACACATAGATTAAGTCCCTGGTGAATTCCTTCTGACCATAGTCGAAAGACGTGAAGAGCCTTGTTATCAGACAGACAATACTATAAAGTTGATTATGGGAAATATAGTTAGGTTAAAATGTAATATCCTATCATTCAATTTCCCATTTGATCCATTTAAAAATTGCTTCCATTTATTAAAAGAAGAATAGAAGAAGTAGTAGTAAAGGAGGAAAAAATGAGGATGAAGCCTACAGTGAATCCTCTCTGATCACAGAGCAAGGACGTGAATAGCTCACTATCATGCAGAGTGCATTGGGAAGTGTATTATTGCAGATGAAGTCTGGTTAAAATTTAATACCTTATCATTGATCTCATTTTTATCCATTTTAAATTTGTTAGTTTTTAATATTTTCTGCTTTCTTTTCATTGAGACTTTTTTCTGTTTTACTTTGTTATTGTTTGTTTGATTTCTTTGTGTGTTTTTCTGTATATGAAATCCAGGATATGAGGGGCTGGCCCCAATCCCAACTATGTGGACAGCCGTCCCTCCCCCCAGAAGAATTTACTTCAGAGGACATCGCTGAAGCTACAGCTCAGGGAGAGGGACATGTCTGATCAGAGCACATGGGAGCAAATGAAGGGGGAGGAAGAGAGAGGGGATCACATCCTGGCCCACCAAACCTGGAAGACGATATCCCCACTCAGAGCAGCCAATGCTCAGAGAGGATCATATGACTGACACCACTATGAGACATGTTATCCCTCACTGACCCATAGCCCTATAGTGGACAACACTGGAGACACAGTGTCGGAACTGTGCCCGATCTGACCCCACCAAACCAAGGCAAAACACTAAGGGCGTGCAACAGAACAGTAAGGGGAGCAGAGCAAGGAAGTCCCAATGGAATACCAAAACTAGACTTTGGAGCCAGGGTGTGGCACCCCATCAGACTCGGCCAGAAAACACTCCTAAAGGTCAACAAACAAACCTTGAACTATTAAACAAAAAACGAAAGAAATCCAGGATAGGTAAATCTCTAGAGAGAGTAACTTGATTGTTTCTTGGGGGTAATGCAGAGGAGGTTGAGAGGGGGCAGGGAATAGGGAGTTAATGAGTACAAGAAAGAAGAAAAAGTTAAAAAATTGTTTGATTGTGATAATGATTATACAATACTTCTTGATATGATTGAACTATTGAATTGTATGATAATTGCCAATAAAAAGTTAATTATATACCGATAAGATTAGTTAGACAGTTGTAAGTTAGTGAGAACTACTATGTTCAATAAATTAAGACATTTTATTGGCGAGAGTAGATGGTTTATCAACATTGTAGAAGCAATGAGAATAAATTATGGATAAACAGATTTGAACTCAACACAAGGAGTTTCTATGGATTTAAGATTCTCAGTAATAGAATGAACTGCATTTTATTATTTTTTAAATCATTTTATTAGGGGCTCATACAACTTTTATCACAATCCATACATACATCAATTGTGTAAAGCACATGTGTACATTCATTGCCCTCCTCATTCTCAAAACATTTGCTCTTCACTTAAGCCCCTGGCACCAGGTCCTCATTTTTCCCCCTCCCTTCCTGCTCCCCCCTCCCTCATGAGCCCTTGATAATTTATAAATCATTATTTTGTCATATCTTGCCCTGTCCGACGTCTCCCTTCACCCACTTTTCTGTTGTCTGTCCCCAAGAAGGAGGTCACATGTAGATACTTGTAATTGGTGTCCTCTTTCCAACCCACTCACCCTCTACCCTCCCAGTATCGCCACTCACACCACTGGTCCTGAAGGGATCATCTGCCCTGGATTTCCTGTGTTTCCAATTCCTATCTGTACCAGTGTACATCCTCTGGTCTAACCGGATTTTCAAGGTAGAATTCGGATCATGATATTGGGGGGAGTGGGGGAGGCAATTAGGAACTAGAACAAAGTTGTATTTTTCATCATTACTACATTGTACCTTGACTGGCTCATCTTCCTCTCTAGACTCCTCTGCAAGGTGACAAATGGACTTTGGGTCTCCACTCTGAACTCCCCCTGCTCATTCACTATGGTAAGATTTTTTGTTCTGATGATGCCTTATACCTGATCCCTTCGACACCTAGTGTTCGCACTGGCTGGTGTGCTTCTTCCATGTGGGCTTTGTTGCTTCTGAGCTCAATGGCCGCTTGTTTACCTTCAAGCCTTTAAGATCCCAAACGCTATACCTTTTGATAGTCAAGCACCATCAGCTTTCTTCGCCACATTTGCTTATGTACCCATTTGTCTTCAGCAATCGTATCATGGAGGTGTGCACCCAATGATATGATTTTTTGTTGTTTGAGGCCTGATAACTGATCCCTTCAGCACCTCGTGATCACACAGGCTGGGTTGTTCTTCCATGTAGGCTTTGTTGCTTCTGAGCTAGATGGCCACTTGTTTACCCTCAAGCTTTTAAGACCCCAGACGCTATATCTTTTGATAGCTGGGCACCATCAGCTTTCTTCACCACATTTGCTTACTCACCTGCTTTGTCTTCAGCAGTTGTGTCAGGAGGGTGAGCATCATAGAATGCCAATTTAATAGAAGAAAGTATTCTTGCATTGAGAGAGTACTTGAGTGGAGGCCCAATGTCCTTCTGCCACCTTAATACTAAACTTATAAATATAGGCACATTGATCTATTTCCCCATCCTCATATATAAATATATTTGTATATGTACGTGTCTTTATCTAGACCTCTACAAATGCCCTTTGCCTCCCAGCTCTTTCCTCTATTTCCCTTGACTTTCCTCCTGTCCCACTATCATGGTCAGTACCCAACAGGGTTTCAGCAATTCTTCTTGGTTACATTACCCTTGATCACGCCCTACCAGGCCTCCCACACCCACCTCACCACCAATTTGGATCACTTGTTATTCCCTTGTCCCTGGGTTTGTTAACACTGTTTCCTTTCTCCCCACCTCCCCTTATCCCATGTACCCCCGGAACTGTCGGTCCTGTTGTTTTCTCCTCCAGATTGTTCATCCAGCCTATCTTATTTAGACAGACCTGCGGAGATAATAACATGCACAAAAACAAGACAGAGCAAAACCAAGCAACAATATACAACAAAAAGCCAATGACAAAACAAACAAACAAACAAACAAACACAGCAACAACAAAGAAAAGCTTGTAGTTAGTTCAAGGACTGCTTGTTGGCCTTTAGTAGTGTTTTCCAGTTCAGTCTGTTGGGGTACCATGCCCTGACCCCAAAGTTCACCTTCAGCATTCCCTGGGTACCTTGCCACTCCATTCCCTTGCTGTATCGCTGCACCGCCCCCCCCCCCAAGTTCTTTGCCTCCGTGTGCAATTCCTACAGATCGGGCGCAATTCCTACACTGTGTCTCCGGTGCTGTCCCCCACAGGACCATGGGACAGTGAGGGGTGTCATGTCTCATAGTGGGGCTGGCCATGTGGTCTTCTCTGTGGACTGGCTGCTCTAATTGGGGTCATCATCCTCAGGGCCTCGTGGGCCAGGATGTGCTCCACTCTCTCCTCCTCCCCCTTCATCTGCTCCCGTGTGCTCTGATTAGATATGTCCCTCTCCCGGAGCTGCAGATTCAGTTCTGTCCTCTGAAATAAATTCTTCTGGGGGGAAGGAGGGGAAAAATGAGCAGCAGATATTAAGGGCTCAAGTAGAAGGCAAATGTTTTCAGTATGATGATGGCAAAACATGTACATATGTTCTTAACACAATGGCTGTATGTATGGATTGTGATAAGAATTTTACTTGCCAAGATATCTAGCTTTCACAATAAAGTTAGTATATGATGTTCTTTAAAGTTCCTTTTTTTTTAGTTTAGAACCTTTTTTTTTTGCTGTGATTCCATATACTTAAAAAAATTATTTTATTGGGGGCTCGTACAATTCTTATCACAATCCATACATCCATCCATTGTGTTAAGAACATATGTACATTTGTTGCCATCATCATTCTGAAAACATTTGCTTTCTGCTTGAGCCCTTAATCTCTGCTGCTCATTTTCCCCCTCCCTCCCCACTCCCCCCTACCTCATGAACCCTTTATCATTCATAAATTATTATTATTTTGTCATATATTACACTGTCTGATGTCTCCAACCACCCCACCCCCTGCCTTCTTCTCTGCTGTCCTCCCCCAGGGAGGAGGCTATACATAGATTTTTGTAATCAGTTCCCCCTTTTTACCCTACATTCTCTCCACCCTCCAGGCATCGCCACTCTCACTACTGATCCTGGAGGAATCATCTGTCCTGGAGTCCCTGTGTTTCCAGTTGCTATCTGTACCAATGTACATCCTCTGGTCTAGCCAGATTTGTAAGGTAGAATTGAGATCATGATAGTGGTGGGGAGGAAGTATTTAAGAACAGAAGAAAGTTATATGTTTCATCATTGCTACCCTGCACCCTGCCTGGTTTATCCCCTCCCCACAATCTTTCAGTAAGGGGTGTCCAGTTGGCTACCATTGGGCTTTGAGTTGCCACTCTGCACTCACCCACATTTTCGGTGATATGATTTTTTTGTTCCTTTATGCTTGATACCTGATCCCTTCGACAGCTTGTGGTCACACAGGCTGGTGTGTTTCTTCCATGTGGGCTTTGTTGCTTCTGAGCTAGATGGCCACTTGTTTATCTTCGAGCCTTTAAGACCCCAGACGCTATATTTTTTGATAGCTGGGCACCATCAGCTTTCTTCACCACATTTGCTTATGCACACATTTGTCTTCAGTGGTTGTGTCAGGAAGGTGGGCACTCACTGATATGGTTTTTAGCTCTTTGATGTCTGATAACTGGTCCCTTCTGCACCTGTGGTCAGACAGGCTGGTGTGCTTCTTCCATGTGGGCTTTGATGCTTCTCAGCTAGATGGCCGCTTGTTTATCTTCAAACCTTTAAGACCCCAGATGCTATATCTTTTGATAGTCGGCACCATTAGCTTTCTTCATCACATTTGCTTATGCACATGTTTGTCTTCAGCGATTGTGTCGGGAAGGTGGGCACCCACTGATATGGTTTTTAGCTCTTTGATGTTAAAGTTCCTTTCTTTATGCACTTTTGTATCCAAATCGAACCAATCCTGCTGGCATCGTCGGTTCCGGGTAGAGCTGCTCTGTAGTGTGTGGGACAGATGACCTCATCCTGTGGAGCAGGTGGTGGACTTCAACTGCTGACCTTGCTGCTAGCAGCCCAAGACCCCCTCTCTTTATACAGCTTCGGCTCTGGTCCCTATACATTTGATCCTATTTGCAAAGAATGGGGGGGGAAGGAACTGAGAGCGACAAGGCAGCATGGATTGGAATAGGGAAGGCTCTTCTCTCTGTCTCTTAAGTTCTAGGCACCAATTTCTAATTTCCTATTGGCCATTTCCACCTTCATGTCTTGTCTGCTCATGACACTTAGGTTCCAAAGCAATCATCTTTCTAACCCTGACTTTCTTCCATTAGACTCTTAGATTTACAAGTTTTGAATTTAGCTCTCCTGTTCCTTAGCCTTCGCTGAGCTCATCCTTGGGCTCCTTCCCCTCCTCCTTCCCCCCCTCCCCCGTTTCCTAGCCTACAATGTCCTTTCATCCTAACCCACAACGTCTGACCACCTCCTTTGCCTCTCACGCACCCAGGCACGCACACTGCCAATATACAACATGGCACAGCAGCCCAGACAGGGGCCAAGGGCTCTTGACTCTGCTGCTGTGGATCAGACAATTGGGCTCTCAGAAGTTCATGGGAAATTTTCGTGGTTATTTACTTCATTTTTTCCACATACTTTTTGAAGTTTGTGTGTGATCGCAGGTGGGCACAGCCTCCTTGTGGCATAGTGTCTTCATGAGCAAGACTATCTCAGCGACTTTTCCAACATTGTATAACTGGTTATTGGTCAGGCCTTCATTTCCTTAGATGCCCTCCAGGGACTTTCCACTGGTTCCTATGCTCTAGCTTGCCAAGTAAGTCCTTCTTCCTGTTTCTCCCTCTAAGAAGAAGGAATGAAAAAGTACAACAGGCAACCACTCTGAGACTGCGAAAACCTCTCATAAGATTTTGAGGCTCTTAACTGCTTTCTGCTGAGCTTCCCACCAATCACCGTGAGTCGAGGCTGCTATTGCTAGGTCCCGTCAGGTAGATTCCCACTCATAGCAACCATACACATCACAGGACAAATGCTGCCTGCTCCCGCATCTGCCTCCCAGGCTTTCTACGGTTAAGCCACTGCTGCAGCCTTTGTACCATATACTGAGCATATGCCAGAAAATCCAACCCGAGACTCTGTCACCAAGTCCTTTCAGGCCAACACTTAGCAGGGTCCGCAGCATGGCAGACTCAAAGACTCACTGCTATCAGTTGATTCCAGCTCAGAGCTGCCCTGCAGAGTTTGTGGGGTGGTAAATCTTTCTCTGTAAATCTTTACCGGCGCAGATAGGCTTCCCTGTTTCCCTCAGAGTGGCCAGTGGTTTTGACCTGCAGATCTTGGGCATAGCCGCCCACCACTTACCCAACAGCACCACCTGGGTTCCTAGCTGCAGTGTGCGAATCAGAAGCTCTGTGAACGGAAATGTCGTGTGGAGGGTGGGGACCACTGCTCTCTAGTCCTCTTTTCTCTGGGATCTGGGATCTTGAGCCCTCAGAGGACGCTGCCCTGGAATGCCTATACTGCAGTTTTTGTCTGTCCAGTTCAGCGGGTCAGTGAAAGCTGAGGAGCTCTCGCTGGTGCGCGCTTTCTGCCCCTCAGCCTACAAAGTGAGTTTGAAAATATCTTGGGGTGTATGAAGATTTCTTAAAGAATATGTTAAGGCACCAAATCATAACGAAAACCTGGAAATAATCTCAATGATCATCAATAGAAAAGCAGCTAAAATATATTGTGTGTATATATGAGCATATTATACAACCAAGAAAAAGAAAAGCTAGATTTAGAGGTATTGACATAAAAGATACTTAGGATATACCATGTACTTAAATGAGGGTGGGAAATTTATAGAAAAGCAATTCCATTTTTTAAATATGAAGTCCTGATTGCATAGTCATTTAAGTGATTACTGGCTAACTAGGTCAGTGGTTCTAACCCACTGGCTGTTTCATGGGAGAGAGTGGAGGCACCATGCTTCCTTAAAGATTTACTGGCTTGGAAACCCTATGGGGCAGTTCTACTCTGTCCTACGTGGTTGCTAGGAGTCAGAATCAATTTTGCTTTGGGCAAGTATATAAAGAAGTTATTCATGGCAATTATATTGATATAAAAGAACCTACCATCTCTGTATTAGGTTTCTGTGTTGTTGCTCTTTTATTTTTCCATCATAAGTGGGAAAAACAGTGGAAATAAAAGTTGATACAGCATTTCTCCTAAAGAAAATGTATACATGTTATACATATGTATATCCCAAATATTAATGCTATTTCTCTGAAATATAAATTTGATGGGAATATGAATCTTATCTGTTTTATATATTGCTATATTCCCAGCACCTAGACCAGAGTGAGGTCCAAAGTAGCACTTGATAAATATTGATTGATTGAATGAATGAATGAGTGAATGAATGACTATACCCCAAAATATTTGACATGAATATTAAGATACTGTAGCTAGTTTCTATATGTAGTTACCATCAAAGGGATATTATGCATGACATCATGGAACAAAATTTGAAGGGAGATTGGTCAAAGGTATATATATATGTATCCTTTCTCCAGAATAACATACATTCTTAAATGTGCTTTCATAGCATTTATTTCTCTGCAGAGACTACAAGATCCTTAATATCATGGCCTGTTCCCTCTGTGCTGTTTCTCCAGAGATTGCCCCAGGATTGAGTGTGTGATAAGTACTAATGTTCAATTACTTATTAATTACCAATGCTAAAAACGATGACCTGGTGCTAAGAATGTAAACGTTGTTATCTTTTAGGTTCACCAATTTAAAATTTAGTAGAGAGTCAACCTTTAATCTAACTTGGTAAAGAGAGAATTAAAATTCCTTTTACGTTCTCTATGTACCGTATCATTGTAACTTGTAACAATCCTATTTTTAACTAGTAAATTATTGACTATATTTTTATCTAATATTTTATATTTATAGTCATAATTTGAAGCCTACTAGCTGACTCTTCTGCTCATTTGCGACATATATTTGGCAGTAACAAGTGCCAAGAGTGAGGCAAAAGCAATGCTGGCGGTGGTGATGAAGTTTATGGCTTGGTGGTTACTTGTTGGGCTGCAAATAGAAAGGTCTGCAGTTCGAAACCAGGGACTCTGCTGGCAAAAAATGGGGCTTTCTACTCTCATACAGAGTTCCATTCTCAGAAGCCACAGGGGCAGTTCTACCCTGCCCTATAGGGTCACCACGTGTCAGAGTCGACTTGATGGCAGTGAGTTTGGTATGGTTGGTCAACATGGCTGGGCTGTGGATCTTGGCGGTTGGGCAGTTATTTTGAGGTAGTCATCCTCTCTTTTGTGGATTGGACATCCCCAACCTGGTTTTTGGAACTTTGTCAATAAATGAGGATTGGGTATATAAGGTACATGGAAGAGTAATAATATTACAATCAAAATTTCAAGAATAATAATACATAAATTATGTTTATCCCACAGGACTTTTTGGGTTATAGAGAAATGTTATTTACTGAATAATTTAAAAGCAGATGGATATTTACTTGACATACACAGATGATAGAAAATTGAAAAAGAAATTTAGTTAAAACACTTAAAAACAAATTTCCAGTTCATTTATTTTATACGACCTCAAAAGGTTCAATAATCTGAGCCTTTTAAGTAATTTGAATTACGTTTTAAAATTTAAAACTAACATTCATGTACATAATATTTATTGTATACTAACCCCACTGCCATCGAGTTGATTCTGACTTATAGTGATCTTATATAGTGTTTGTAAACCTGCAAATGTTCAGGATTGCTGGGAGCCATCGCTGCCATGCTGTCTAGCAGAGCTCCAGCCTGGTGGAAGGAGCGTCTGCAGAGCAGAGCTTCCCAGGGAGTGTCTCCAACATCCCTCAAGTATTTGCTGCTGTTAAATCATTCTTGGGAATTTTGTGCATTGTCGTGGTTACCGCACCTGGAGTGGATGCGAGGGCAGTCTTGAGAAGGACGAATGAAACCAGATGTAAAACTTGCTTCAATATGATGGGGCTTTCCTTAACTGAGGCATTGGAGAGGCTTAGACAGTGAGACATCTTTGGGAATTCTGAGGAGGATATGTGGGAATTGAGTGAGGGAGAAACCCCAAAGTTGAGGTCAGAGGAGAAAATGAAACCCACTGAAAAACCCTGGATTCCATTCAGATTAGGTAGCGGGAGACTCTTTTGGCCTCTCCGATATAGAGGACCTTATAGACTGCCTCCCCCAACTGACGCCCCTTTACCTTGGACAGGGGCTTACATAGAAGGAGAGAGAATGGTTAACATTAATAGAAAACACGTAAAAGGGGAAACATTAAGTCTTTGGCAAAGAATCAGACGGTTTGGCCCATGGTGCCTCAGGAGTATAAAAAAAAACAAAAGACATAGGTAGACAATGGAACAGTTATCATGGGAAAGCTTATAAAGGAAAATATTTGAGAAGCATTTAACTCTGCTTGTAGATATATTTTTAAATAATGTAGGCTTTGAAGTAGCATATAAGGTAGATTCATTATGCTAACTTAGTCAACCAAGAAAGAAATATTGTGAGCAAAAAATAGGGCAGTGAGTAGGATATGAGTCTAACCAAATTTTCTGAAACACCTCAATCAAGAATAGCATGTAACTTATGAGACAAACAGTACAGGAGAAAAAAACCAGGAAAGGACAGAAAGTGATAGTAGAAAGTACAGACCTTACAATGGCCTTTTATGAGGTTTTAGTGGAAACAGTAAGGGTGATTTTGGAGTTAATCACAAAGCATTGTTTTCATGTAGTGGTCTGCAAAACTTTTATGGTATAAATCAAGCTGTTTGGAAGAACTCAGCAGAGATTGCTTCCACCAGGACATCTCTGTGTCTGTCTCGTCTGTGTTCGCCGACTCCACACCTCCTCCAGGTCTCCAGTTCAACCCTCCTGGAGCGGGACTCCGGCACACGGGGGCAGACAGCCTCATCTCTCGCGCCATAAGCGCCTCAGGCTTGAGCCTCAGACGCCTGCGCAGTTAGCAGTGCAAAGCCTACCCCTAAGTGCAACCAGGGCTGGAAAGCAATGGAAAAAGTATCAAAGTAGAATTTGGTACTTTCATTGAATAGTATCTTCAAGTATTTTGTTTTCAAAATAGAAAAATGAAAATGTTTTATATTATTTGTATACTTAAAATATTTCAAGATACGATTACCTCTTCCCACCGCCACTCCCACCCCCAGCAGCCCTGCAGCTGCATCAAGCTGGCACTGAGCTCCGGGCTAAACTAGCGCCACTGCGTGTCCCTCCAGCAGGCGGCCCTCCAGATAGCTCGCTCCCGCGCCCTCATCAGCACTGAGGAGACCCTCTCCTCCATCCACAAGATCCGGGCGCTCCTGGGCAGACTGTCCCTGGAAACGAAGAGAACTGTCCATGGGAACGGTGATGACTCGCCATTGGTGGAAATGCCTCCGTTGAAGGCCCCGAAGTGGCTGTTGATCCATATCCTCTTGAACCAACATTGCAGAAAACCAACTTCACAAAAGAACCATACAAGTCCATCAAAGAGTTCATGAACTCAGCCGAAGGCAAGAAGATCCAAGAGTGAAGTGCATCCTTGAGACTCCAAAATCCTTGTACATTACTCCTCTTTGATCCTGGGACAAAATGCTGTACCAAGGAGAAGTGGCAGAGTAGCAGCAGCAGAACTAAAACCAGAGCATGAAGTGAAGTGAGGAGAGTTTTGTTCTTTCAGGCAGGAGGCTCACTTGCAGAGGGGGTACCTGCAGGCATTTAATCGGGAGATCTAGGTTTGCTGACTCAAAGATCTAAAGTTGAATGGGCTGGTACTTATGGTGGAGTGGCAGGCCCTTTATCCACTTTCTGGTAGCTCTAAATGAGGTTTGCAACATTACCCAAGCAGCGCATAAGCCAACAGGCCACGTGCCTGAGAGTCCAGGGACCAGAAAGAGACCTGCATGTATGCATAGAAGGAAAGAGGCTGTCCTGACCAAACGAGTGTATCCTGAACATTCCTGATACTGAATTGTTACCTGGCAGCTTCCTTAATAAGTTCTATAATCATGAGTATTGTCTGTGAGCTCTGTGTGATCATTGCAATGAATTATTGAACACAGCCTAGAAGTAGAGAGTGCTGTGGAAGGGACTGCTGATGTCAGAATTGGTAAAGGGGCCTGGAGAGTGGTGCCTGGATGACTTCCACCTCACAGGGATCGGTGTCCTTGTGCTGGCACTGAGTTTCAGTCTGTCTCCTGGGTGAAGGCCGAAGAGGTCCTCCCTGCCCATTTTTAATATAAGCTAATTATTCTGACATCTATCCATGTACGTTTGTGTATTCATTCATGCATGTGTCAGTAGTTTGCTCATTTTTTAAATTGGTATTCCATTGTATGAATATACCACAATTTACTTATTCATTCACTTGGGTTGTTTCCAGTTTTTGTCTATTATAAATAAAGCTGCTATGTGCATTCGTGTATACACCTGTGTGAACATATACTTTCTTTGCTTAGGGGGTAAATACCTAGGAGTGGAATGGCTGGGTCAATGACAGTTTTATGATGATCTTTTAAAGAAACTATCAAGTTGTTTTTCCAAAGTGTTTGTACCAGTTGGCATTCCCCCCACTCTGCCGAGGGGTCTTGCTGCACCACATTCTCATCAGCACCTAGTATGTCAGGCTTTTAATTTGCCCATTCTAGCGCATGTGCACTGGCATTTCAATGTTCCAAACACGGAATTCTAGTCATACATGTGGTTCTCACAGGGGATTTTGTTAGCAATTCTGAAATGACTAGGTATTTATGCCAGGATTCAAAAAGTAACTAAATAACACTGTAGCTAATTAGAGCCAAGTTTCTCATTGTTGGAGAGAGAGCATGAAAGAGATCTTCTGATGAGGATGCTAGAATGAACTCTATGGAATTGGGTTAGAGTCTGAGATAACAGTAGGAACTCATGTGTTGTAGATCACACATGGGTTAGTAAAAGGAGCTCTGTGGCAATGTGGGTTAGGTAACGGGGCGGCTGATAGCAAGGTTGACAGTTCAAGCCCACCAGTCCGTCTGTGGAAGAAAAATGAGGATGCCTGCTCCCATAAAGATTTACAGTCTCAGAAACTCAATACCAGCCTGATGTGAATTGGAATAGATTAGATACCAGTGAGATTTTATGGATTAGTATTAATTCATGTATTTTGTAAGTTTTTTTATTGAAAAAGCTTAGAATCAGTGATATCCCAGTTGCAATAAGAGTAACTAGTGTCACGATATTGGTTTATAATGATCATTCTCCAATAAAAAGAGCCAGGGATCCTTGGAGAAATGGTTGGTTCCAGTATGGAGGCAGGGACTATACAAGACATGCCTGGAGCATGTTGTGATCCCAGTGTGATAAATAAATAGATGGATGGATGGATAGACAGACAGACAGACAGACAGACAGACAGACATAACCATAAGAAATAAGTAAATAGATGAATATAGCACACAAAAATACAAAGAAGTCAACTGAAATAACTCCCAAGAGCAAACACTGGGACAATTCAAACAAGAACACAAACACCAATAGTATTAGATTTTCAGTCTACGAATAAAATAAATATCTATATGCCTATAACAATCTAAATGATTGATTAAAGTGGAAAAGAAGGAAAAACATTTCTGTACCAAAGAATTCCGATTAATAAGTATGTACGGAGAAACAGGATGCTTGCATAATTTCAAAGTATCTCCCCATGTGTATTTATTAATTATAAAGAGAAGAGCGGGAGAGAGAAAGGGGGAAACTTTCTGTGGAGAAACTTAGTAGACATCACCAAGTCAGAGGCTCACTGCAACATTGTCAGTAATGGGGAAGATTAATGTGTGTGACCTTGAATGATGATCTAACTGACAAGGTTATATCACCTCTGTAATATTCTTGCCAAAGATACAGGGCCTCAATCTTATCCTGAGAACACATCAGTAAGCATAAATATAAGGTTAATCTACAAGGTATGAGACGAGTACCCTTCAAAAGTGTGCAGGTCAGAATAGGAACAGCTCAGACGTTGTCACAGAATGAAGGAGTCTAAGGAGAAAAAATTGCTACATAGAACCCTACATTAGATCCAGGACTAGAAAAGGATGTTGGAGGAAAGACTGGTGACAGCAGAATGGGGTATTAGCAGCAATGTTCATTTCTTTGCATTAATAACTGTGGGATGCTCACAGGGGAAGCTAGGGTGTATGACAGCTCTTTGTACTCCTGTACAGCTTCTCTATAGGTAGAACAGTATTATCACTCAAGCAATGGTATTTTAGGTGTATATATATTTAAAATTCATATATATACATACACTGAACGACAAGTAAAAGAATGTTCATAACTGCATTATTTGTAATTGCCAATAGTGTAATTGCCAGAAGGATGATAAAAGATATAATGTAATATCTTCATAAATTGGAAATGAAACTAGTACACATAGCAATGTGATTTTGACTAAAAGGAACCAAACACAAGCTTTTAGCTATAGTGTAATCCATTTACAAAAGTTATAAAATGAGCAAAACTGATCTGTGGGGTTAGAGGTCAGAATGATTAGATCTGGGGAAGAATGAAGACATGGTCGTTTGGAAGGGCCAGGAAAGGATCTCTTAGGGAGCTGGCGATGCTCTGTTTCTTCCTGTTGGTGCTGACTACACAGGTTTATTATGCTTATTATAACTCATAGAGCTTTAGCCTTATGATTTTTAAAGCATTTTTTCATGGTACCAATGCTCTAATAAAGAGTACACAGCTAGAAAATAAAAATCATGAAAACCTCACATGAGCTGAGGTACATTTTGAGTTGCAATGGTTGTTGAAAGCATGCAAGGTTAGAAACAGAAAATCCATGTAGAGACTGTGAAATTTTGATTTGAGTCCGCGTAGTGTGGGAAGGGATGGGTAAGAGGAAAGAGATTAGAGAAATACCGGGGATATAAAATTGGCAGGTTTGTTTGAGGAGTTTTAAGGCTTTGAGATTGTGTGTGTGTGTGTGTGTTTGAAAGAGCTTTATATACAAGAGCAATTGAATATTGAGAAAACATCCCAGCCCAGTCCAGATCAAGTCCCTAAGTCTGATATTAGCCCAGATGTCCAATACCAATCTATAAAGTCCTCTTGAAGGAAAATCACAGTGGGTGAGAAAGGGCTTTGAGGTTTTATACTTTGTATTGAAGAGTTCTGTTGGATTTTTCCTAGGAGCACAGGAACATGAAGAAAATGATATTTTTGAAAAGTTAACTTGTGTACCATTCATTGTTTATGCTACTTTCTATTACACTTGACCTATACATAGGTCAACTTGCAAGTTTCTTGATGAAAGGGACCACCCAATTGTATACTACTTTATATATCTAGGGCTTACACTTCTGTTCCACATACAATAAATGTATTGTGATTTAAGATGATCATAAAAAGAAGATAAAGGGGGAGGTGTTAAAGGGGAGACGGTGCCAAGGAGTCCATGTAGAAAAAGAATGTTTGGAAACCAATTGTGGTAGCAATTGTACTATTCTGCTTGATGTGATTAAACTATGGCATGATAGGCTATATTAATAATAAAAAAAGAAATTGGGGAAAAGAAAAAAGAGAAGACAATAAACGCCATCTGATATAGACTGAATTGGAAATCGAATCTCATGAATACATGAAGAAAACAATATTCACATTTTATTATTATTTTAAAACCTTTCTTAAACCACAAAAAGAAGGATAAGTTACTAACAGAATAAGAATAGCTATCTCAAAGCAGTAGCCATGCTCGTACTCAACGGTAAGGCACTTGAAGAGGTGCCTGCTGGAAAGGAATTAATAAGACAAGAAGATCACCTATGGAACATCATGAACATCTATGAACATTTTGTTAATGTAAATAGGTACAATATTAGGGAGTAATCTAGAAGTTGTTACTTGTAGGCTTGTAGATCATTGGAAAACTGGAAGGAATTTACCATATATGCTCGAGTATAAGTCAACCCAAATATCAGCTGAGGCACCTAATTTTATGACAAAAACTACATAAAAATATTATGCTGAAAAACCTCGGCTTATCACCTTCCTGGCACAATCAATGAAGAGAAAAAGGGTACATAAGCAAATGTGGTGAAGAAAGCTGATGGTGGCCAGCTATCAAAAGATATAGCGTCGGGGTCCTACAGGTTTGAAGGTAAACAAGCGACCATCTAGCTGAGAAGCAACAAAGCCCACATGGAAGAAGCACACCAGCCTGTGTGATCATGAAGTTTCTATGGGTTCAGGAATCAGGCATCTAAGATCCAGAATAAAATCATACCCAAGGTGAATGGGGATGGGGGCATGGAGTGGAGATCCAATACCCATCTGTAGACATTTGGACTTCCCCTCACAGAGGGGTCACAGGGAAGAGATGGGTCAGTCAGGATGCAGTGCAGCGCTGATGAAACATAGAACTTTCCTCTAGTTCTTTGGTGCTATCATGACCTCAATTCTAGTTTACAAATAGGATTAGCCCAGAGCATGCACACTGCTACAGATAAGAGCCCACAACACAGGGAATCCAGGACAGATAAACCCCTCTCCCACACTCTTCCTTTCAATGAGAGTAGAGATACCAGGAGGATTAGGGGAGGGTTGGGGGAGAAAGGGGGAATTAATCACAAAGATAAAACTATACCCCCCTCCCAGGGGGACGAATAATGGAAAAATGGGTGAGGGGTGACAGTGGACAATGTAAGATATGAAAATAATAATCTATAACCAAGGGTTTGTGAGGGAGGGAGAAGAAAGGGGAACTGATATCAGGGGCTCAAGCGGGAAGAGAATGAATTAAAAATGATCATGGTGGCAAATGTGGAATGTATGGATAGTGATAAGAACTGTAAGAGCCCCCAATAAAAGTACAGAGAAAACAAAACAAAACCAAAAAAACCTCAGCTTCTACACGAGTATATACAGTACTAAAAAGCAATCAAAATAAAAAGATTTTTAGAAAGTAAGCCTTCACTCTATTTCTTAAGGCCCTTGAAGCCGATACTTAGGAAAGGCAGATAATAGGAGGCTATGGTCCTGGGTAAGGTAGGGGTGGAGCTCACTGTATCAATTGCATGGCAGCCTGGTGACACCTCCTTTTTGAATCAAAAAGAGGGACCTTGCTGAGTCGAACCCTCTGTGGCCCTTCATCTTCTGTCAGAGCTGGATCTCACGATCCTTTGTTGCATTGCCTGACGATCCCAGGAGCCATTAGTGGACGATGGCAGTGGATTCATTTGGCTCCCGTCCGATCTCTGCGTTCACTAGCCTGTGCTCCCTCCTGCCTCTGCTTTGCCAACCTACCTCCCCGAGTCTGCATCGGCGGGAACCAGACTGGACTTACCTGTTTCTACAGGTGTAGAAGCATTTCTGTCTATGTACAACACAAACATGTGGCAGTGGTTTTCTTCTCAGGAGAACCCAGCCTAAGTCATACGAGATGCTGACAGCACACTTCCTCACTATTTCACCGTGAAAGCTACCCAATCATTTCATACATTTATTCAACAAATATTTGTCAACTCCACCCCACGCCTCTTCTATTTCCTTCCTAAAGCAATCATAATCACGAAGTTGGTGTTTGTCCTTTGACATTTCTCTCCATGCTCCTGCCTGCGCATGCCGATAGCCAAACTCGGTAGTACACTGCCAGTAGTGGGTCGGAGATAATAGTATCTCTATCCTCTTCTTCCACAACAGCAGAATTTAGCTGTCACATAGCTGCTCGGTTAAAGGCTATATTCTCCAGCCTGCCTCGCAGCTAGATGGAACCATGCCGTCAAGGTCTACCACTGCAATTTATGTATAAGTAATATGTACAACACGTCTGGCCGTGTTCTTAAAAGGAGGGGACTTACGTTCCCTTCCTCCCCTCTTCTTAAGGGGCCTTGGCCGCATAGTGGCTCCATGTTGTTGGGTTGTTAACTGCAAGGTCAACAGTTCAAAACTATCAGCTGCTCGGAGGGAGAAAGATGAGGCTTTCTACTCCCATAATGAGGGCAGTTCTATTCTGTCCCACAGGGTCACTATGAGTCAGAATGGACTTGATGGCAGTGACTTTGGTATTTGATGTATAATGGAAGCTATTCGAACATGATGCTAAGAGATGGAGCAGTGATGTTGGATTGGGAGATGGAAGTCATGTTGCAGATGAGTGCAGCAAGATCAAAGAGCACAAGGCCCCAGAATGTTTGTGCCATCTCTTCATTTAACTTTGACACGACGAAGGGACTCATTTTAAATGATTGTCTGAGGGTTATGATAGCAGACTACCCTGTGTGTTGACTAACACAATGCTAAGCAAGACAAAAATGTGCCTGGCCTTCCAGGAGCCTACTATCACACAGGGAAATCAAACACATCATTATAATCTGTAGTGCATCATAGAGAAGACATATGGTACATGGCCTCATGGAGGGGTGACCAATCTAATGAGAGCATCAAGGGGCTCCCTGAGGAGATTATGTTTCTTGGGGATTGGTGGGGTGGGCTGAGGGGGGGCGGTAGGAGCTAGGCAAAGAGAGGTTGAGTGTTAACCACTTTCTCCTGCATGAAAAACAATTCCCTAAGCTTCAGTGACACCACCCCCTGAATTTCCTCTTCATTCTACGACTGTTGCTTTTCAGTTCTACCTCCCACAATGACTTGTCAGTGTTGGTTATTCCCAGGCTCTGTCAATGTCGTCTCTCCCTAGGTGACCCTTCGTCTTCCCAGGATTGTCAATAGCACCTCAATACTAAGGTCTGCCAAGTCTGGTCTTCTCTTCTGACCTTTAGACTCATATTTAAAACGGCCAGTTTTACCATTCCACCTGCAAGTTTCACAGGCCAGTCAAACTTGATGCCAAACTTGAACTCGAGCTTTCTTCCTTCCGCACCTGTTTCTCCCACACTCTTCCTTTCAATGAAAGTTATTACCATCCACCCAGTTGCTCATGCCAGAAACCGGTGAGTCATTCCTACCACCTCCCATTCCCTGGCATCCCACACCCAGCATATTACCAAGCTGAGCTGATAATGCCTTCCAAAAGTTCCTCTCCAATCCATCTACTTCTCTCCAACTCCACCACTGCCACTTAGGTGCTTTGTGGCTCTCTCCTCACTGCTGGGTTTACCTTCTAACTAACCCACTTTTGTCCTGTCTGGTTACACTGCAATATATTGTACTGGGTAAATCTACTGCAAAAGGCTTCTTTAACGTGTTCTTGAGCTAAGGTGTCACTTCAAGGACTTAACTGTGCCTGATGCAAGCCTGGGTATCTTCAATGGCTTCATGTGCACGTGAAAGTTAGACGATGAAAAAGGAAGACTCAGGAGAACTGAGGCATTTGGATTGTCCTCAAACAATACGGACAGCACTCTGGACTGGCAGCAGAAGAACCAGAAGAATGAACAGCTCCGTCTCAGAGGACATACAGCCAGAATGCTCCGCAGAAGCGAGCATGTTATGACTTCATCTCTCATACTTTGCACATGTACCGGTCTCTGGGAAAGGGTATCGCGCTTGGTGAAGTAGCACGTCTCTGAAATAGAAGAAAACCGACAAGGAGGCGGATTAGTGGCTGCAACAATGGGCTCACACCTAACCGGCACTGTGAGGGTGGCACAGAGCTGGGTCATATTTTGCTCTGTTGCGCAGGCGATCTGCTGGCATAGTGGGTTACGACTAAGGCGTCAGCAGTTTGAAACCACCAGCCTCCCTGAGGGAGAAAGGTGAGGCTTTCTACTCCTCTAACGAGCTACCGTTTTGGGACGCCCCCAGGAGCGGTTCTCCCCCATCCTATGGGGTCTCGACGAGTCGGAATAGACTCTATGGCAGCGAGTCTGGAGTTTGTTCTCAAAAGACTGCTCTAAGTCAGGACTCATGCACCAATGCCGTCACACTTACAACATGACATTCCCCACTCGGCAGCCGTAGCGATCCTCTGAAAACGCAAGCTAAGTAAGTCAGTACTCTTCAATGTACTGCACGGAATTTAGGTTAAAATGCAACATGCTCATGATGGTCCCTGCCCGACTTGGCTCCTGCCTCATCTCTTGACATTTCTCCGTGGCTCACCACTCACCGTGGGTCAGTTGCAAGAGTCTGGCGCTCTCTTGCCTCAAGGCTGGTCCTTCAGTGGGAAAGGCTTTTTCTGGGCTATTGGCTTGGCCATCTCCTCCTTGTTTTTTAGCTTTCAGTTTAGTGTTATTGCTTCAAAGAGGCCTTCATCTTCCTCCATTGTGAACTCTGTTCCTCCCGCTTTCTCCTGCACAGCACTTCATTTTTCTTCTGGTGAAGACTGTGCATTGGCTCCCAAAGTCTACGCTCCCTCTCTTTGGTAGTAATAGGATGTAATAGGACGCATGGCCGCCGAGCTAAAGACTACGTGTCCTTCCATTGCCCTCAGGTGTGGCCTGGACAATTGATTGAACGGGAAGAGGTCAGAGAAATGATTCTCACAAGGCAAAGGAGTGATAGCAAGGCCACTGGATTAGTATAGTTCAGGGATGAAAGCCCATCAGAAGATGGGCTCAGCTCACGAAGAGATCACTAAAGATATGGTGCTATAACAAAGTGTGGTGAAGAAACCAGAGGATGTCCAGCTGTCAGAGAGAATAGTGTCCACGGCCCTAAAGCCTTATCTTAAAACAAGCAGCCATTGAAGTGAGGTGTCAACTAAGTCCAAATGGAAGAAGCACACTAGCCTTTGTAAACAATAAAATGCAAATCTGAATGAGGGAATTGTATCAGAACTTAAATCGTGAAAACTCATTTGTCGGAAGGCTCTGGATGACAGTAAATGCTCCAAGTCCATGCGCAGGATCTCCCCATAGTGCAGGGATGTGAATCGCCTTGTGATCAGACAGGGAACACAATAACATAAATTTTGGCAGATGTAGTTAGGTTAAAATGTGATACCTTATTATTGGATGTACCTTTGGACCCACGTTAAAGATTTCTCAGTGTTTGTTTTTTGTTTTCTTTTTGATTGAAGTTTTTCTATGTTTTGTCTAGTCTTTTGTGTGTGTGTATGTGGGTGGTGTTCTTCTCTCCCTTTTTGTGTTTTGTGTTATTTTCTATATATAAAGTCCAGGATATATAGATCAATATAGATAGTAATGGGTTTGATCATTGCCTAGGGGCCTGGCAGGGCATGATGGGGGCTGAGGGTAGAAGAAAATGTTCTGAAATTGTTTATGATGATTGCACAAATCTTAATATGATTGAACATGACATGTGAAGTATATGCCAATAAAACTATTTAAAAATAGATGGGGGACAAAGATAGGCTTAGAAGGGCTTGGCTTTTGACAGTGTGGAAGGCAAAATAATGCCCCCCTAAAGTTACCCATGTCCTAATCCCCAGACCCTGCGAATATATCATGTAGCAAAAGGGACTTTTCTAGATGAGAGCATTTAAGATGGGTATCTGAGTGAGCCTCCACGTAATTACAAGATTTCTTATAGTTGGGATCGGGACAGAAAGGTCAGCCAGAGAAAGCAATGTGATGACTGACGCACAGGTTGGAGTGATGTATTTTGAAGATGCAGAAAGGACTCACTCATAAACCAAGGAATGTATGCAGCCTCTAGAAGCTGGAAAAAAGGAAGGACACACATTTATTTCCCTCTAGAATCACCAGAAGGATGCAACCTTTGATTTCAGTTCAGTATAACTATTCCTGATTTCTAAGGTCTAGTATTTCAAACCAACTAAATTTATCATCTTTCAAATGATCATTTCTTTTTACAGCAGCAATAGGAAACTAATATAGATTATGGGGGGTAGGGGTGAAAAGATCATAGAACATTATTAGCAGGAACAGTGAGTTATGGAAGAGGAGAAAATACTGAAACCTCGCAGGATTTCATGAGCCCGAATTCCCATGAAATATCTGGTTGGTTACTTGCCCACATGAGTCTGGTGCTCAGAAGCTGCCCAGAGAGAGGGGTTTCAGGGCGTACTCAAATATTCTGGGATTGAAGTGGGTTGAAGACATTCACAGAAAAAATGACAACAACTAAGACAAACAACAGAAAACCCAGCTAGAATACACAGAAAAGCCTAGAACAAAATCCAAGGAAGACCAAACCTGAAGTGGAGTGTATAAAGGGAAGTAGTCTGTGAGGAGACCTCCTGGCTTGTGGTCATCAAATTTAGAGGAAGCAAAGACAGCCAACAGGGCCCAGTGTTTCGTGGTGTGCTTTCAGAAATGATTCAATTAGCTGTGAGATTGAACATGTTGTCTTTGAGCCTTTCTGTGAAATGATCCGTGGAATAAATAACCAGTATGATGCTCATGGACTAATTTCCCACACTCCACCCACACCTACTGGTGACCTCACCAGGGGGTGGGGACATTGGAGGAGGAAGGGCAGATCGCTTTCCCTTCATGGGTATCTTCTTGGTGAAAGGGGCCATTTATTTGTATTTAAACAAAAAGGAGAAAGTTTTGAAAATATTTAGCAACAAAGGCAGAGGAGGCGTGACCAAGATATTAAAAGGATGCCGGGTCTGTGCTAATACGGCCCTGAAAAGCCACCTTCTCCCATGCTGACCCTGGAGACAGCCCTGTCCTGGCCGAACCAGAAAGGGCAGCTTAAATTCTAGGATGACTTGTCATTATTTTTACAATATGGTGCCACCTTTAAGCAGCGGTAGGTTACGAACTATCGTATTTCACAAATTTCTCCCAGCTCTCCTTCCCACTGTCCTAGAACACAGGACTGGAGCCATGTTCAACCCCGGGCCTATTTGCCACCTTTTCTTCTTTTTTCGAAGTTGTTTCTCCAGTCCTGGACTGACGAGAAGAATGGTGATTCTTTTCTGCTGGCAACTAATTGGTTATTTCATGAGTCACAATTTCAAATCATATAGTAGGAGACTGTGTCTGGGCCACTCCAGCTCAGGGATCCGTTTTTCATTAAACCAACAATCATCGTAATTTCTTTCCCTTGAAAACCCTTGCACACCATGCCTCTATGGTTCCCTTTTATGCGTCATTATGATTTTTTATAGGATTTTTCATGAGGCGAACAGAATTCATGTTTTAAGGACTGCTCCTGGGCTAAGGAGGGATCCTAGAAATTTTCTATTTATAACTTCCTTTTATTATTTTTTTCTCACGATGCACCCCACATCCTAGAGTTTCAGACCTATAGAACCCACATCAGTGTAATTTAAACGTTCAGAACTTAAACCTTGGAAACAAAATAAGCCTGTTTTCCCTTTTCCTCTGTGGTGTCTTTGGATGGATCGGTTACAGGAACCTCAGCCTCACATACCTGCTTCCTTAGGATTGTGGTTAAGGCTGAAGCAGCACTTAAGGTGACAAAACCGACACAGTGGGAGTTTTTAGTGGTTTGGTTCTGGATTGTTCTAGATGGTAACTGTTCCATCATGATTGTTGTTGTTACCAGAATCAGACTGTAAGCATTCTGGCTTCCCCTCGAGCCTAGTTCAGGCACACAAAATAGTTGCTGGATGATTGACATTTTTTCAACATCCGCCTCTACTCTTCCTACACGTCTAACCAGAAATACAACTTTAATTACCTTCCTAGTGCGACACACACTGTGCATCTTCAGCAAAGCTCCTAGACCCAGCAGGGAAGGGTGCTTTAGCCTGGTGGACTCCCTATTTGCTTGCTTCCACTCGTTCGCTCCTCTCCTCTCCGGGGTAAACTGGGGACAGCGACAGAGCCTTCGAGATAACGCATCCGTTGCGTAAGCACTGTGTCCAGCACAGAATGAGAGCCCCATCAATGATGGCGATCATCATTATTCTTGTTGTCATTATCATTACAATGCCCAGGCCCGGCAGGCACCGCTCCGCAGCTCCGGCCCCCGCCTGTGTCCTGGGCCCGGGGTCGCCGCCGGGGGCCGCGTCGGAGAGTAGCACCCGGCCGCCCCCGGCTGGGCGCGCTGCCCCCGCAGGCCTGGATCCCCGAGTCCCCGGGGGCCGCCGGGGAGGGCGGGCGGGCGGGAGGAGGCCGCCGCCGCCGCCGCAGGAGGCGGAGCGCTGCACCTGGCGGCGGGTGCTCGGCGCTCAACCCTGAAACGGGTCCAGCCGGTCGTGAGCGGCGGCGGCGGCCGGAGCCGAGCCGGAGAGCAGGGCGCGCCGGCGGGTGCAGCGGGCCCACGGTTCGCCGCGCGCCGCCCCCCGCACCCCGCATCCCCCCGCCGGCCGCGCGCCGCCGCCTCATCCCCGGAGGAGCCAGGGACCCGCCCGGGATGGTGCGCGCCGCGCCGACAGCCGCCGCCCAGCGCCCCGGGCACGGGGCTGCCCCTGCCGCGCACAGCTGAGCGCCGTCGCCCCGCGGGCCGCAGGTGAGTGCGGGCGGGCGGGCGCGCGCCGGGGAGGGGGCGCGCACGGGGGGTGGCCCGCCCTGGCCTCTGCCGGGGCCGCCCGACCCGCCCGGGGGACCGGGAGGCCACCCTCGGGGGCGCACACCTGCGGCCGGGGGAGGGGGCTTCGGCGCGGGGCCGGGGCGAGCGCGCGCGGGGGGCTTCCCGGCCGCCTGTCATCTTTGTGGGGTGCTGGGGAGCTGCAGCCGGCGTGCCCGGCGAGCCGGCACTTCCGCAAACGTAATTGGAGTCGGGAAAACAAAGGCGCTGCCGGGGACCCTGGTCGGGCACCGGCGGCAGCTGCCAGGTGGTGGGGGCCGGGGAGGAGGGCAGTGACCAGGCCCGGGCGGGCCCAGCGCCACCTGTGCCCTTGCCATAAACATCCCCCGGAGAGAGGGGGAGGCGAGCGGTTCCCGAGCAGCCAGCCCTGTGCCAGGGACATGGCCACTCGTGTGGCCAGAGGAGGATATTGACGTCGTGTGCTCTAGGTGATTAAACGGGAAGAACCAACTCTGCTCCACCTGCTCTCGCGCTGTCAGAAATGCCCCACACCCGCGTCTGCACCGCCCTCGGTCTATACCGCCGCGGAGCCGCCCAGGAGCTGAGGGGTAGCGGGGTTTCTGGTCCTCCTGAATCCCGTCTCCTCCCTTCACAGTCCTCTAACTTAGGCAGCACCGTGAAGAAATTCAAACCGAACTTCCTCTCTCGTCTGTCTGTGCCAGCAAGGGCAGATAGGTGATTAATTACCCATAAGGCCTGCACTCGGCGCATTTAGCCTCTCCCCCTCGCTTTGACAACCACAAACATGTCCTTTCGCCTACGAATATTTCATAAGCTCCTGAAGCTCCAGAAACCTTGTCCGAGAGTCTTGGGGTGGGGGTGGGGAGTTGAAATTCTAATCCAACCGGTGCCTAAATGGTTGGATGCCCTTGAGCAAGCTCCATCGTCCTGAGCCCCAGTATTTTTACTTGTAACACGAGATGGGATTAGATCCATCGGAGCCAACTTTACCCTTCCCCAAAGTTCTAAAAGCCAAGAATTTTGTAGACATCAAATCTCTTCAATGTACATGGATGGAAAGAGGGAGTGGCTACTGGTTGACCACCAATATTAAGTAAATGCGGATGGCTAGTTAGTAGGCCTATGATGGGTAGATATCCTTTGCCCAAGCACCGGTGGTCCTGGGCCAGGTAAGGGTGCATGCACTATTGAAGCTGCTTCGTTAGGTGGGAGATTTGGCTTTTGAGGCTTTGTCCAGCTGGCCATTACTAGATGTGGAGGGTATGTTTAGTTATATGGTGGTAGTCAGATGGCTTGTGTATATCACACGGGTCAGTAAAGCATTAGGAGAAGGTAGGATTTTCCTAATGAGCTCTGTGCAAGACATCTGGGGCAGTGGAGGGAGAGAGGGTCCTATTTCAATAAGGCAGGAAAGCCAGGAAGCATGTTTACAGTGATTTACTTTTAAGGCACCTTTCTGTGTCTCTACAAATAAGGTAAATAAGAAAAAGCGCAAGTAGCCTTAGACATTGCATCTTTATGGAGAAGGACGGTGGTGCAGCTAGAGGCCATCATCAGACATCCCAGTACTGGAAATCAGGGATGTAGCAATGTGTCCATAGAAGAATGTATTTGAAGTGTTGAAGTCTAGGCTCAGCTCTAAAGCCCAGGCGCACATAAAGAGGCGACTGAGAAAAGCCACTTTAAATGTCTGTTTAACTCGCCTTGCCTTATGGCTAGGTTGTGCCTCTAACCTTCCCAAATTTCCCAGTGTTTTTAATAAATAGGCATTCATCAAGCATCTATTATAAATATGGCACTATTTTATATGATACACTGTCAGCACTAAAATGTGTTACAACTAATGCCTGAAATTTTGCAATAGTGCAATTCTTATTTTTCCCCAACATGTGGTTATCTTGTGTTACTAGTCCTTTGAGATTCTGGATTCATAGTCGTAGACTACTATATGATGTACAACTATGTACTTACTTGAAGGTAGCCTTTTCTAAAAAAAATTTTGGGTAGAAAAAACTGTGTGTATGTCTAAATCAGTGATTTACATAGCTAGGCTTAAACATAACCTCAAACCATTCAAAGCACATTTTTAATTTGTCTTGATTTATTGATTTTGCTACTGTATGTTCTGTGGGAGTCATTGTTAAGATAGAACAAGCAATAATCTGCTGAGGAGGACCTGTAAAGTCTCCAGGATACAACTGCTTTCAATATCACTTTTAAAACTGCTTTGCTTCTGCTGTGAAAAGTTAAGAAGTGTAAGGTTCTGCCGTGTTACTTTTTGACAAAGAACATACTTATACTCAAGCTTATTCACAAAAAGAAATTTGGCTAGAGAGACAGTTACAATCGTGTGTTAATTCCTGGCTATGGCTCCCCAGTTCTGCTGTGGCCTGTGCTGGTACCGGCCAGGTTCTGCACCTCTGACTTCCTTTCCTCCCCAATCCTGTTAACTAAAAGGAGTATGAAGACGCCATTTCAATGTCAGTGGCCATAGATTTCCCAGGCTCCCCTATGATCGCAGTTGAATTTTGGGTGCGCCCTACCTGAGAAAATGTGCGATAGAACATTAATAAGAATTTTAAGAATGAATGAACATTTGTTAGAGAACTGCATTTATGATGGCATCGATCTCAAATTGAAACTGGATAGAACTCCCCTGGGTGGCTTCTTATTTACTTGGGTCTTTCAAAGTCCTCTACTGTAACTCCATGGGTTCCACAGGCTGCAGCCATTGCCCGAGGGAAGCAAGTGGCTGTCCACGACCTACCTCTGTGGCTTAGGGCAGGAGACATGGGAGGGTGGGACCTCCAAGCTCCGGTTGGGGCTGCCTTAGAGAGGGCGGTTCCTCCTATCCCAGGTGGAACAGGAGGAAGTCTATTCACTTAAGAATTATCCACTTTGTAATCCGTAGGTTCTAAAAGTTTTGGCTTGGTAATTTGAAACCTTATGGGTTAAATGGGCGAGCCTTTGTCTAGACATTGCATGATGTGCAATCACCCTGCAGAAAGTCCTTGTTCTCAGTCATCGCAAGCCTTACCAACACCTGAGGATGCTGCTGCTAAGTCTTACAAGGCAAGAGGTAATCCATCCTGACCCTCAAGATGAGCCCTTCTTCCTCAGGCTGGAGGAGCTTCTGGTTGTGACATGTACTGGAGAGGAAAGCACTTTCCTCTTTGGGAGATGAGATCCCCCCAGGCCTTGCCCGAAGTTCCTCTCTCTTTGTATCCTTTCTGGTTATAATAAAAACCCACAGGGTCAGTGAGAGCCAGACGGGGCTGGCATCTGCCTGTTTGGCAGTCTGGAAGAAGTTATCCTTCTAATGTGTGCGCTTTGACCTAACTCTGGGTGGGTTAGGTCTGAGAAATGCGGCATGGGAAAAGATGGTATCCCAATAACTAGTGAGCTCTGCCCCGGCTCTGGGTGGCTAGGGTCCTAGAGAAAGTGTGCCACCTGGGTGCTTGGTGACAAGGATGGAGAGCGGGGAGGCGAGGACTGGATTCATTTGTACTCTTTGGGAGTCATGCTGAAGGTGGGGGCGGCCACGTGTTTAGTGTAGCCCCTATCATTGTCAGTGATATTAATTCATTTGGGAAAATGATTTCTAAGCTCCTAATTTGGAATGACTTTCCAACCATTTCTGACAATGATTTCCTGCTAAAGCACAATGAATATTGGAAAAGTCTGATCATTAGTTTGGCTACCCTCTGAATCAGTAGTTCTCAACCTGTGGGTCGCGGCCCCTTTGGGGGTTGAATGACCCTTTCACAGGGGTTGCCCAATTCATAACAGTAGCAAAATTACAGTTATAAAGTAGACACAAGATAATTTTCTGGTTGGGGGTCGCCACAGCAGGAGGAGCTGTCTGAAAGGGTCACGGCCTTAGGAAGGCTGAGAACCACTGCTCTAAATACAAGAGGCTACTGATGTTCGTTAGAGAGAACCGAATATACAGGGTTTTGTTTTCACCACGCGTTGGGAGCCCACTGCATTCCTTCTGGACAAATAAGTGCACAATCTCGAAAGCAGATTCAATTACTTTCACTTCCTATCTTGAGCATCTATTATTATTTTCTTGTTGGAAAAACTCACAAGATATAACTATCATTTACTTTTTTAAAATGCTGTACTGTGAACTATGTTGTTCTTCCTGCTAGGCTTGTTTTAAGATGGGGAGTTTATTTGAGAGGTAGGAGAAATGAGGTCAGGGGCCCACTCAAACTTATAAGCTGTGAGGGATTGGCACAATGTTTAATCAGAAACCTAAAACAAATATACAGGCATCTGCTTCCCTGATGGTAAAGTCCAAAGGACTTAAATTATTTTTTAAAAAAAGTATTGACATTCAATGATTTGTTTCTACATAGTGAAAGTAAAAACCCACTTGGTTAGTATTAATAAAACCAACTTTACAGGCTAGTTCTGCCATCGTTTAACAGGTGAAAACAATTAGTTTCTTTTACTCTTACCAGGCTGAAGGGAAATATAGTACAGAGTATTTTTGTTCCTTGTTTCAAATATACTGCGTCTCAATTATAATTAAAATGTTCCTACAGGGGACTATACTTTAAATGAATAGTTATTTTTGGTCTAGAGATGCTTAATTATTCTAGTCCATAGTCCAATAATGAGCTTTATAGCGAACTACTAAACATTAGGCTCTAGACAGGCATGAGAACATACATTTATTTACTTTGGTGCATAAAATGCTAGTCTGGACCTAAGGGTAGAAGTGTTAAAGAATTATAGAACATTTAACAAGAATGATTGTGGAATGACTGCAAATTAAGGCCCATAGCCTTTAAAAAAATAGTTTTACTGGCATGCAATTCACATATCATAGTATTCAGTCATTCAATCATATTAAGAAGAATTTTAAACTATCACCATAATCAATTTTAGAGTATTTCTTTCTTTCTTGTAGTTATTACTGTTGGCTCCCCATTTTCCCACAACCACTCTTGAAATGCCTAGTTACTGTCTTTATCGATTTACATATTCTGAAGTTTATATACAGAAGAAAAATAAAATAAAAACAAGAAACTAACAACCTCCCCCCCCAAATCCCAACAAAAATGACAAAATAAAACAGAAAATTTTCAATCAAAAAGAAAGCAGAACATATTAAAAACTGGAACACATTTAAAATGGGCCAAAAGGGAGATCAAATGACAAGGTGTTACGTTTTAAGGTCACTACACCCACCCTCTGCCTGGTAGCAAGGTTGCTCACACCCCGGGACTGTGATACGAGCACTGGAGTCGTAATCCAGGTGGGGAGCCTGCAAATAGGTTTAGGGCTTCCACTGTCATTCATAGCCATCTGAGGATTCCTCATTTAAGCTCTGATACCATTCCCTCCTCCATATTTAAATTTTATTGTTTACAGTTCTTGAATCACACAGGCTAGTGTGCTTCTTCCATGTGGACTTAGTTAACACCTCACTTAGATGGCTGCTTTCTTTAAGATAGGCCTTTAAGACTCCAGATGTTATTTTTTCTGATATCCAAGCACAAGGGCCAGTGTCTTACTATAATGTTATTTGGTGCGGTTGAATTGGTTCCTATGTGCACTGATCCTGCGTAACAACAGAATGAAGCACTGCCTGGTCCTGTGCCACCTTCACAGTCTGTGCTGTTTGAACCCATTGCTGCAAACTCTGTGAGTCCATCTCATTGAAAGTCTTCGTCTCTTTCACTTGCCCTGTGTTTCATTAAGCATGATGTCCTTTCCTGGGAATAGGTCCTTCCTGATAAAATTTAAAGCACATGAGATGAAGTCTAGATATCCTTGCCATCTCCCCCCTTAAAAAAATATTTCATTGAGTTTTGGTGAGAGTTTACATAGTAAATTAGGTTCCAATTAAGTAATTTCTATACATATTGTTCAATGACATTGGTTACATATTTCACATTATATCAACATTATGGTTTTTTTAGTGGTTTTCTTGATATAGTATTCACATACCATATACCTCCATGGTTAAATCGCTTTTAAAGTGAGCTGTGGATACATAATCACAATCAGTTCTAGTGCTCCCTCTCCACTCCTTTGCCATCTTCTAAAGATTCCATCTGTACTTCTAAGACAGAGATGTTCATTCTTCTGGCCAGAGAAAACCCCTCAAATGCTCTGCCATCAAGTCAATGTGAATCATAGTGGCGCTAACAGACAGGGTGAGTTTTCAAGATGGTAGCTGTTTATGGGCGTGGAAGTCCCGTCTTTCTCCTGCGGAGCTGGTGGTTTCAAACTGCCAACCGTGTGGATTGCGGCTGAACTTGTAACCGCTGCGACACGAGGCATCTTCTGGCAATCTATGGAGTATTCCCAATTCCTTACCGACAACCTAACCCATGGATCGATTCTTCTTTGGCCTTCCTTCTTGATCGCTCAGCGTTCACATGCTTGTGAGGCCATTGAAAATAGCGTGACTTGAGTCAGGTGAACCTTACCCCCTCCTAGTGATATCTTGGCCTTAAGAAACCCACCACTTTAAAGAGATCTTTGGTAGCAGACTTGCCCAATGCAATAAATACATCATTTGAATTCTTGATTGATGTTTCCATGGGTGTTGCCCTGGGCTCCCAGTAAAATGATATTTCTGTTCAGTCCTTTCTCCCCATCCATCATGATGGTCCCATCATGAGGGTTTCTGTCTTCTTTACATTGAAGGGTAGTCCACACTGAAGGCTGTAGTCTGCTTGGCATCAGCAAGCCTTGGCAGCCTTCTCCACTTTTCATCAAGCAAGTGAAGGGCTTGGTCTTGAAGCTAATTGCAAGTACTACTATCCTGTGATGGTGTCATTTTAGAACAAGCAGTACTGTAGGAATTTTATCTAATGCAACCTTTTCAAAAAATACCATTTTATTGGACATTAATACAGATATCATATCATTCCATAGTTCAATCACATCAAGTAGTATTGTACAATTGCTACCACAATCAGTTTCCAAACATTATTTTCCTTCTTGAACTCCTTAACATCAATTCCCTTTTACCTCCTCCCCTTCCCCCACTGATCCCCCCAGAAACCTATATTCTACTCTCTATCCTTTTAGGTTCATCAATCCTGGGTTTCATATACTGAAAAACAGGAAAACATATAACAAAAATTCAATGACAAAATAAATCTGAGATAAGCCCCAATATGAACAAACAAACAAACAAAAAATTACAGAATATGTTGCAAATCAGATCAGGCCTAATGTGCATCAGAGGAGGATCAACTGGCAAGGTTTTAACCACTTAAGTCAGGTTTATCATTTTTATCTTCTATAGGCATCTCTCCAGTGCACTCTGTTTGGTAACTAGTTCGTCTCACCGTTTTACTGTGGATAGATGGTGTGTTCGGCTGGGTTGACTGGAGAAACAAATCCAGTGACACTCATATATGTATAAGAAAGAGCTCAGGAAGTAATTGTATATCATGAAAACATCCCAGCCTAGTCCAACTCAAGTCCCTAAGTCCGATACTAGTCCATGAGAACCTCTTCAGACTCACAGTCACATGCAATGGTGCAAATGCAGGAAGATCACAAGCCGGTTGGTGAAAAGTCTTGTGGCTCCAATGGTGGTGGAAGCACCACAGGGCTCTGGAGGTCTCACCAACAGGAAGGTAAAAGCAGAGAAGGAGAGGTTCCCAGGACCCTCCTTAGGAGAAGGCCACACCCACAGGGAGGCACCATCAGGCTGTGACTTGATTGGCAGATTGAATACCACCCCCATATTATTGTATGTCGTCAAGTTGGCATGGAACTATGTAACAACTCAGAGGGGAATTACTGGCGGCTTATCAACTTTTTATAACATCCGAAAACTTAGAATAAACTTGCAAATTTTCTTGACTCCTTTACTGTCTTGGTGGTTCTCACATCTGAGGTCTTAATGGGTATTTTTGTTGCTATTTTAATAGATATTTTCTGTCCAACTACATTATAGCACATGGTAGAACTCTGTATATTGCAGGTTGCTAAAGACTCTTCCTGAATTAAAACTATAAGCAAATGTTCACATTGCTTTTGAGTTTATAGCATTTTTAAGCTCCATTTAAGCTCTACTTCATTGAAGCCCTGAAACTGTTTCTTGCCTTGAGTTTGTGTTTTTAATCCCAGTTTTATAGATGACATGGAGACTCAGCGAGGCAGTGAGTCACCAGAACCAGAGGGAGGAACACCACTCCTCTCTACTGAACTCCCTACAATTAATGTCTGAACCATAAAACATGAACAGAATTTTACATGTACAATACCATAGGGTACTTGTCAAAACAACATTTATGGAAAGCTTAAAGAACGAAGGATAATATCTAAGTAATGACATCCTCCTTCAAGGGGCTTATGATGTAGTTGGGTAGACAGGAAATAGCTTCCAAAAGATAATAATAAAATTACCCACAAAGCCTCAGGTGCGAGAACCACCTACGTAGTAAAGGAGTCAGGAACATACTACAAGTTTATTCTCTTTTCAGATGCTGTGAGAGATTGCATTAGATGCGATTCATAAAGCACTGCTTGTTCTACAATGTCACCACCACAGGATATGAGTACTTGCAATTAGTGTCAAGACCTAGCCACCGGAATTAGTGTCAAGACCTAGGCACCAGAATTAGTGTCAAGACCTAGGCACCGGATTTAGTGTCAAGACCTAGGCACCAGAATTAGTGTCAAGACCTAGGCACCAGAATTTCCCAGGTCAGAGAGGCCCTAGTAGGGGTTGCAGAAGCCACCTGCTCCTCTGTATTTCGCACTGACGAGCTGTAAGCCCTTGCAGCCGTTCCCCCTCTGACTGGGCTCCTGCAGGAACTCCCCCTTTGATCTCAAAGCACACGGACAGAGTCTTACGTGTGTCAGGCACTGTGCTTAGAACGCAACCCGCAGTATGCTGAAAAACAAAGCCAAACAAGCTGGACTATGAATACATCTCTTGATTAGGAGCACAAGAACAAACGACACCCCACCGCTGTCCCTGCGTTGTGACATGTGAGAGAGGATGGGGCTGATCCTCCGTGTGGCAGGGAGTAGGAGGCTGGCTCTCAGCGCAGCACGAGGTGCCCACTGAAGAAATCCTCATTCACCAAAGGAGGTTGATTTGGAGTCGATCATTCTGCTGCTGTAGGCGCCGGTCAGGCCTCTAAGCCTTTCCCAGAATCCTCCATTCCAGCACCAGCTTGGCCCTCTTCTTTCACCACCCCGACCCCTTCCAGGCCTAGGTGAGCGGTCCCAAGCCTCCCTCACCCAAGCTGCCTTTCTTTGGTATGCCCCTGCCCTGCCACCCTCAGGAGCATGGGTGGGACCCTGGCGAGAATGTGATGTCCCATCACCAGAGCAAACAGGAGGGGTGCACTGGGGACTGAGGCTTGGAAATAAGCCTAACACTTTTACAGAACACAAGCTTCCTCCTCAAAGGACCCTTTCTCCCCTGGAGTGAAGAGGAAGCCCTTGGCAGCTTAGCCTCCATGGAATGCTGAGGCACAAGGGATGCACAGGGGCAGGCGTTTACTTGGGATGTGCAGGCGCGCCTTGTTGTGCACAGTCACTCCGTGAGTCAGCATATGCAAGCTGGAACCAGCCTCTGCCTTTGAACATGGCCACCGCCCTGTGGTTCCCCACACTCGGTATGAGTTCATTATCAGAAGGGAGGATGAGAAGGTGACAGAGAAGGACGAAGGAGAAGATGGGTGGGGTTGGGGAGCCTAAACCCCAGAAACAATCCAGAACCACAGTGGCTGTAAACAGGGCAAGCTGACACCGTTCATCTGTGCTCCACCGCTCCAACGAGGAGAGAGGCCAGAGGCCCTGTCCGGATGGACTGCTGCAGCTAGACTGGATCTGCTGCTTCTGGACAGCGCGGGAGCAGGTGAGATCCTGCCTCAGGGCCGCCCCAGGGCCTGCTCGGGCGCCCAATAGCGGGCGAGGTTCCTGTCTCACATAGCGTTGGGCGGTACGGGCTGCGCCCTCCTGAGAAACTCAGAAAGGTCTCTGGGAAAGCGGCAGTGGAAAGCTTCCTTGAGGAGTGCTGCCCGAAGCTGCCTGTGGTTACTGAACTGCTGGGTCCCAGGGTGTCTCGGTGAGGTGGCCCGCCACGGGACTCAGGCTGTAGGACTTGCAGTATGGGCCGCCGCCAGGGCTGTGGACCTGCAGGCTGGTCCACTCGTGGACGAGGAGGCCCACGGCCAAGCAGGAGCGCTGGCCTCCATCCAGAAATGGGCACCATGCTTGTTTATCCTCACACTCACCCTAAGAGAAAAGTGTGATTACCTTCTCCGTTTTGCTGATGGGCTGCCGCGGTGATGCAGTCAGCTGCTAACCGCAGTCAGGGTGAAGGCTTGAGTCGACCAGAGAGCCCTGAAAAGACAGTGCTGCCCCTCTACTTCTGCAAAACCAGCCCTCCCGGAGCCTGACGGAGCCCGTTCTGCTCTGGCACACATGAGGTCGGCATGAGTCAGAACTGATTTGACAACTTGGTTCTGTTTTTCTTTTGTTGTCGTTTTTGTCCTGTAGGTGGGGAGATGGAATTTTAGGGAAGTTCATTGCTTTCACAAGGCCGCAGAGCTAGTTAAAGACAGAATCTAGAAGCTCTATCTCTGCAAGTCATTCTCACACCTATTACTCAAGACGCCTGTAAGCGTGTGTATGCACACCCACCGTACCCATTGCCCACCAGTCGTTTCCAGCTCCTGATGATCCTATAAGAAGAGGTAGAATTTCCCTGTAATGTTTCCAACTATACTTTCAGGGAAGCTGAGAGGCTGTGAGCTCAAGCCAGTGACCTTTTAGCTAGCAGCCTGGTGCTTTGTATTGTGTATCCACCAAAAAACAAAATAAAACAAAACAAAAACAAACACAAAAAACCCTACAACTCCCACAGCTGTTACATTGGCTCCAATTGATAGCTACACTATGTAAGCCCCAGGCTCTTCTGAATCAGGCCTTTTAATGCTCCTGTTTGGGTTTGGTCCTCCCCATCTTACAAGGGGGTACCCCCAAAAAACCTGGAACTTTTTTTTTCAAAGGTATGTATTTAATTTTTTTTAACAAAACAACTTTATCACCTTCAAAGTACTCTCCATTACACTTAATACATTTGTCAAACTGCGATTCCATTCTTGGAAGCATTTTTCAAACTCATGTGTTTGGGTGGCTGACAGCACCTTCCTCGTTTTTTCTTCACCTCTTCTATGTCGTCAAATCGTATCCTGTCATGTGCCTGTTCATTTGTGGAGACAAAAAGAAGTCATAAGGAGTGAGGTCAGCTGAGTAAGGTGTGTGAGGCAAGAGAGGGATGCTGTTTTTTTTGCCCCAAACTGGAGCACTGAGATGGCTGCATGAGCAGGTACATTACCATGGTGGCAAAATCAGCCCCCTGTGCCACCGATCAAGTAATTTTTGTCACACACTGTTACACAATTTTATCAGAACCTCTGAATAGAAAGCTTGATGAACAGTCTGACCCAGTGAAACCAGCTTCAGATGCACTTCCCCCCTCACATCAGCGGAGCTTCTTTCCATTGATTTTTGGATACCCCTCGCATATGATTCTCTCAAGCACTGACCCTGGAGGCTCCTACATCTTCCTGCTTGCCCCTGTTCTGACATTAAGCATCGCTTCTTTCTTACAGGAGCCCTAGTAGTGTAGTGGTTACACACTGGACTGCTAACACAAAGTCAGCAGTTCAAAACCACCAGCCACTTGGAGGGAGAGAGATTAGGTTTTCTACTCCTGAAAAGAATAACAGTTTCAGAAAACCACAAGGGGAAGTTCTTTGCCCTGTAGGGTTGGAATTGATTGATGGCAGTGAGTTTGTTTGTTGCTGGTTTTTTTTTAAACCTGTCTCTTGTCACTGGACTGCACCTAATTCACTACTGTAACCCATTGAGCATCATGCACACCTCCCAGCGAGTTGCTGTTGTTAGGGGCCATCTGGTTGCCTCTGACCCATAGTGACCCCAAGCACGACAGAAGGAAACACTGCACAGTCCTGCCCCACCTTCGCAATTATCCTGTGCCTGCGCCCATTGCTGCAGCCCCTGTGTCAGTCCATCTCCTTGAGTGCCTTGCTCTTTTTCAATGCTCCTCCACTTTACCAAACATGGTGCCCTTCTCCAGGGACTGGTCTCACCTGACAATATGTCCGAAGTATATCAGATGAAGTTTTGACATCCTTGCCTCTAACGATCATGCTGGCCTTACTTCTTCCAATTCAGATCAGTTTGTCTTTTTAGTAGCCCATGGTAATTTCATTCTTCTTCCCCAGCACCACGATTTAAACGCATCGATTCTTCTACGGTTTGAATGTTCAACTTTCACATGCGTATAACACAATGGAGAATATCATGGGTGGGTCAGGCGTACCTTAGTCCTCAGAGTACTCTTCAGTACTCTAAAGAGGTCTTGTGCAGGAGATTTACCTAATGCAATATGTCTTTTAATCACTTGACTGCTGCTTCCCAGAGCATTGATTGTGGATTCAAGTAAGACAAAAACCTTGACAACTTCAATCCTTTCTTCACCGATCATGCTGTCACCTATGGGTCCAGTGGTGAGGATTTGGGTCCTCTTTACATTGAGTTGTAGTGCGCACTGAAAGCTACAATCCTTTATCTTCATCAGCAAGTGCTTCAGTTCCTCCTCACTTTCAGCAAGCAGGGTTGTGTCATCTGCATACCGCAGGTTGTTAATAAGCCTTCCTCCAATCCTGATGCTGCATTCTTCTTCATAGAATTCAACTTTTCTGATGATTTGCTCAACATGTAGATTGAACAAGTATGGCGAGAGGATACAACCCTGATGCACACCTTTCCTGATTTCAAATCATGCAATATCCCCACACAACTGTCTCTTGAGCCATATACAGGCTCTACATGAGCACCGTGAAGTGCTCTGGAATTCCCATTCTTCTAAAGGTGATCCATAGTTTATTCTGGTCCACACAGTCAATGACTTTTCATAGGTGATGGAATACAAGTAACCATCTTTCTGGTATTTTCTGCTTTGAGACTAGATACGCCTGACATCAGCAGTGCTATCACTGGTTCCACGTCCTCTTCTGAATCTGGTCTGCCCTTCCGGCAGCTCCCTGTCAATGTACGTCTGCAACCATTGTTGGATGATCATAAGCAAAAGTTTACTCGTGTGCAGTATCAATGATGTCATTCTATAGTTTGAGCATTCTGTTGGGTCGACTTTCTTTGGAATGGGCACAAATAATGGATCTTTTCCAGTTAGCCAGGTAGCTGTCCAAGTTTCCTGGCATAGACTAGTGAGTGCTTCCAGTACTTCTTCAATTTCCTGAAACATTTTAATGGGTATTCTGTCAATTCCTGGAGCCCTGTTTTTGGCCAATGCATTCAGTGCAGTTTGAACTTCTCCCTTCAGCACCATTGGTTCTTGCTTTTATTCTTGCTCATATCCCGGCTAGTGGTTGGTGCTAAATATTTGCTGGATAGTTTTTTTCTAAAGTCTTTTAATTTTTAGTATCACTTTCTAACACAATATATCTTGCTCTCCTATCATCCCATAACCTTCTATGCAAGGCTCTTTGTACTCTATACCTGTCTGGTGACCTCATTTGTCCCCCCGCCCCAGTAAGAACTTTCTAAGGTTCTCTTGCTGCCTTTTCCTTTCTCCAACTAAAAGCGTTCCCACATTTATTTTTGCCTAAGACAATTCCGATCCGTTTCCAAGGGTCTGTTTAAGTCCATTATTCTCTTGATGATCCCTGTCTGATGTGTGGGTTCTCTATTTTGGACCCTGGAAGCACCTGGTTGTCTGTATTATGTTTAGGCAGTAATCATTGCATGCTGTGTGGTTTTATCTTTATTATTCTTTGACTGGTCCTTTAAAGAAATTTACATTATTTAATATTTACATACTTGTGGGATTTTTTTTTGTGTGGGGTGGTCAGAGGCAAGCCTTTGAGGCTTAAGGCTAAGTTGTCAGCATCCCTGTCTAGCAGCTGCACAGTGCTTGGGGTGTTGTTGTTGTTGTTGTTAGGTTCCAATTCACAGCAACTCTCTGTACAACAGGACCGAACACTGCTGGGCCTGCACCTCCCTCACCATTGCTCTTCTGTTGGAGCCCATTGCTCCAGCCACTGTGTCCGCCCATCTTATGAAGCCTTCCTCTCTTTCACTGCTGCTCTACTTTCCCAAGCATGATGGCCTTCTCCAGAGACCCTCTCCTGATAACATGTCCAAAGCCCATCCCCATCCTTGCCTTGAAGGAGAATTCTGGCTGTATTTTGCCTGAGACAGACTTGGGTGTTCTTCAGGCAGTCCACGGTATTTTGACTAGTCTTCACCAGCACCATAACTCCAATGCATTTGCTCTTCTTCAGTCTTCCTTACACGATAGCAAAGTTCACATGCATATGAGGCCATTGAAAGCTGCAGTTTGAAACCACCAGCTGTTCTGTGGCATGAACCCAGGGCTTTCTAGTCCCATAAAGAGTTTCCGTTTTGGAAACTCACAGGAGCAGTTGTGCCCAGTCCCACAGAATCACTAGGAGTTGGAATCGACTTGACAGCAGGAGTCAGTCTGAGTCTCAGTGAGTTGCAATCCACACTGAAGGCTGAAGTCCCCATCTTTATCCGCAAGCACTTCAAGTCCTCACTTTCAGCCAGCAAGGTTATGTCATCTGCGTATTGCAGGTTGTTAATAAGCCTTCCCCCAGTCCTGATGTCACATTCTTCTCCATACAATCCAGCTTCTCTGATGATTTGCTCAGGATACAAATTAAATAAGCATGGTGGGAGGACACCATCCAATGCACACCCTTCCTGATGTAAAACTATGCAGTATTTCCTGCTCTCTCGATTCATCCTCGGGTTCTGCATGAGCACAATGAAGTGGGCTAGGATTCCCACTCTTCTCAAGGCCATCCATAGTTTATGATGGTTCACACGGTTGAGATGTAGGAGCTGCTAAAAGAACAGGTTCTGGTACCAGGCTTCCTTGAGTCATTCTTTGCCTTGTCTGTGCTTCACGCTCCTCATTTGTCAAGTGAGGAAAGTAACCACACCCACCACAAAAAGCATCGTGAGAATTACACAAGTGAATCCCTGCGAAGCTCCTAGTGTTATTTAAATGTGTCGCTGTTACACAAATAATCATAGATCCCACAGGACCTGTCTTAAAATAGAAATGCCTTGTCAACATGAAGCAACTATGGGTAGGCATTAATTTTTTGTATGGATTGGTGTGCTACCTGGAGCCTGGGAAATACCACTGAGGCGGCTCCGGTGGTTCTGGGAGGAGTTTCAATGCAAGTCAAATGCATTTGGTTGCAGCAGTGGGGGTCCATGGGGAGCCCGTGGGGAGCCGGGAATGCCAGCAGGAGTCCTGCTGGAAACTGGAGAATCAGCTGCGCTGACAGGGCAGGGACCAGTTTTGGCTCTTTCACAATTTGGATTTGGCTTAGTCCCAGGCATAAAGAAACCATGTCAAAATGCCCCATAAGGAAGAGGAAGATTCAAAAATAGACATTCTCCTTTGTACATGGTAATGCCTTTGGAGCACGAATGACTCGGATCAACCATCCTCATCATTCTTCTTCGTGGTGTTTAGCAGATGTGGAAGCAATCACTGCAGAAAGACCTGTGCAAACTGACCGTGGGTGCTGTGTCTCTGCAGAAAGCCCTATTCTGACTATCCACGACATATTCAAGTGTAGTGATTGAATACCAGGAATCTTGAGTCTGTCTTTTTTTTTTTTTTTTGAGTTTGTCTTAAAGGAGCTCTCGTAGTGCTTCTGGTGGTTAGGCATTCAGCTAGTAACTGTAAAGTCAGAGGTTCAACTCCACCAACCGCTCCTTGGGAGAAAGGTGAGGCTGTTTGCTCTTGTAAAGGTTTATAGTCTCAGAAATTCTATATTGGGTCCATATATGTTGGAATTGACTCAGAAGCAGTGGGCAAGGCCTGTCTTAGATGAGCTGCTTTATATCTGTGCTCAGAGAAATGTGTGCTGCCAGCTGCAGTCCTGCTCTGGTGCATTGTCCAAAGGCACAGAGGATGGTCAATAACTTCTGGAAGCAGAGCTAACCCTGAAGGGTCCAGCACATTGCTCATTTGGTAGCGTTGACTTTGGTCTCCGAGCAGCATCGAGTTACAGTGGTGCGAAGCAGAGTCTCCCTTCTGTGTCTCCCAGAGGTGGTTTCATCCCGGCCACTGATGGTTCTTGTTCCATTCTAGCAGTGGTACCATCCTGTTTGCAAACCTGATCTTTGACAGTTACCGTGACAAAGGATCTAATCCGGTCTAATTTCTACCCCCTCCTCCCCCACCCAAACTTGAAGCCACTTTCATTCTCTTAGGTCATATATTTGTGAATCACATAGTATCTCTCTGAGCAGTATTAATTTAAATATTTAATGAAGAAAGCTATCCATTTTAACAAGAAGGATTTCATCTCCTCTCATCAATAATGCAGATATACCTGCTAGTTGAGTGACTCGGTTTAGGCATTGGTAGATGTAGACTGTCCAGGTTATATTTTCAGTCATGGTGTTGATTGCTGTCACTGGAGAGTGGAGGTGAGAAAAGCTTTTGTTTTTCCCAATAAGACAAACAAATGCTTTCTTAATCTAACCCGGTTCACTGCAGGATCGCAGCTGAAAGGGTTTCTGAGAGCCATTCATGAAGCCCTCCTCTCATGTGAAATTTGAAATGTTTTGTTTCTGTTCTCTCTCTCTTTACCTTCCTTTAAAAAAAAAAGGCTATTTGGAGTCAGAGTGTAAAACAAAATGTTGTCTGTGGTGGGCCCCTGAATAAGCTAAGAGCTGTCATCTCCCTGTAAACAGCGTAAGGACCTCCAGGAGCCCTCCCCTTTTCATGGCTCCTGGCACTCGCTCTACCTTTATTAGTGCCAATCCAACCTACTCCACTTCAGCCAAAGCATGCCCTATATGTGCATTTGGCACATATTTTATTTTTTGCTTTCAAAGAACAGGGATGCTTTTGTTGTTGTTTCGTTGATTACTTTTTCTCCCCATGGATGGCTATAATCATGCAATATTTCAATTACTATAAAAATCTAAATATGACCTGGAAATAGAGCCAATAAACAATTAACATCCTGAGTTAAACAAAAAAAGCTTTTATTTCTATTTTTAGATGTGAAATTCCTATAAAAGTTACTGAGTGTGACATTTTTATAAAAAGTACTGGCTGTCACCTTTCAGGAGCATTTTCTTCATTACTTTGAATTTGTTTATACTTTGGAAACGATTTAACATCTGCACTCATGTAACAACGAACCTTGCATAGGCTTATGATGATCAAGAAAACAAGTGAAAGAGAGAGTAAAGAGTGGCTGTCGAGAAAGTTACTTCTCAAGGGTTAAGTCGATGTTAGGATGGATGCAAGATGCTTTGCAGCTTTGACTGAGCATTTGAACATCAGCTCTTCGTCCTCACTTTTCACGATTCAGGAAATAGTGGCCGCCCAGGACTTTTGAGCCCTTTTATAACTTACTTGGTAAGGACTTGCTGGTTGCTTTATGGAAGATAATTAATTAAAGGCTATTATAGGGCACCTGATTAGAATTCATGCAGTCGGACATTCTGTACAATTCTGAGAAGTATTTTCAGCCTGTGATAGGGAAGTACCAGAAGCTGGTGTGATTTTTTTTTGTCTTTTACAGAGAGTTCGTCTGCCGATAATCAAAATATTAGAAAAATAATGTAATTTAAGATTTAGCTTGTTAAAAATTCAAAATGTAACAGTCCCTTCCCTTGCAGTAAAAATTCCTTTTAAGCTACATCATCAGGGATGTCCTGACTCAGGAAGGAAGGAGGCTAGCAAGACCAGTAAGATAAGTGGCCAGACAAGATGCAGGCCCAGTCAGAGGCCTCAGGGGCGGAGGCCGGTAAAGGCATGGAAGCATCACCCCCCTGCAGATACTCAAGGGCATCTGAAGCTTTAGGGGACGGCAGTCTAATAGCTCCTGGAGAAATGTAGATATAGATAATTTCCTAATGACCAATGCAAAACTTGCCTTTCCAGAGAATTTATTGTTATCTATGATTGTTGTGAAAATCTGTTCATCTCTTCCTGTAATCATTGTAAAAAACAAAGAAACACCTGTCTTTTGTCACATAGTTTAAGATATATCTTCTTGCAGGATGAGGACTGAACTCTGAAACGCTATGGAGGTTAATCCTGGTGGTTTTCTTCCACAAGCACCTACAGGAATGAACTTGGACTTTCTCTAGTCACCCTGTTCTCTGCTTTGGCTAATACAGTGACCCGCTTGCTGGACCCTTTGCAGCCAGCAACAGAAACTTATATGATTGTACATATATATTGAGGGGGGGGTCTTAATTTTAAAAATTAGAAAAACATACACAAAATTTTAAAATGAATGAGCTTACAGGTTTTAAAACAGACTTGCCGCACCCTTCATTCCCCCCAACCCTGGGCAAGCATTTCCTCTGCCGTGAGGAGACTACTGTAAAATTAATTCCAAAGGAAAGTTATTTGTGCTTTTTATAGAGATAAGTGGGGGGGCGGGGAATGGAACCAGGACTTTGTCTACACAGTTGAGTTTATAGGTGAGGGCAGTAATGAAGAGGAAAAATTAATGTAGAACATTCAAGGAGATCTTTCATAGCTGGACAGGAAACAATTGGATTTTGCTGTTTCTTCAGGCTTTCTGTGGGAGAAAAAGTTTTTCCTTTCTCCATTAAGAAATTCACAAATATTTAAAAAGCTTATAGTTACATTGACATCTGGGTTTGGAAGAAAAAGGTAAATTGACTTATTTAATAAGTTGCATTTCTCTCACTTTCTAGCAACTTTGTACAAACTAATACTGTATATTCTTGTATATAAACTGCATTTTCCCACACATTTTAATGCAGTTTTGTGGTAAAATTAGGTGCCTCAGCTGATATACAGGTTGGCTTATACTCTTTTATATATGGTAAGTATTTGTGAGCATGATCCTAGGTTTTCAGAAGGTTACTCTTCATCTTGGGAAGAGAGAGAACAGGATATATTCAAAGGGTGACAATGTCAATCATACCTGATAGAATAAGTGAAAAGAATGAGTAATTAGTATAATGCCCATACCTCTTACAGTTCAGAATTTATTGATACTGTATACTATGAATCAGTATATTATAAATATACAAAATAATACATTATATCGAGTAACTTTGCTGCACAAGACCTCTTTAAATTATTGAAGAGCAAGGACTAAGGACTAAGGTATGCCTGACCAAAGCCATAGCATTTTCAGTTGCCTCATAAACATGTGAAAGTTAGATATTGATTGAACAAGGAAGACTGAAGAAGAATCGATGCATTTAAATTGTGGTTCTGGTGAAGAATATTGTAAGTACCAGGGACTGCCAGAAGAGCCACCGAATCTATCTTGTAAGAAGTGCAGCCGGAATGCTTCTTAGAGGCAAGGATGGTTGGGCATGTTCTCAGGACAGACCCTGCCCTAGAAAAGGACAACGTGCTCAGTACATCAGTGGGGGCAGCAAGAAGACGAAGACCCTCCACCAGAGAGACGAGACGGACAGCCCGGGCTCAAACATGACGGTAGCTGTGGGGGCGGAACAGGACTGGGCGGTCGGTGTCTTCTCACGTGGTCGGTGGAGTGCTCTGAGTCAGCACTGACTTGACAGCCAGAACAACAGCAATGTAAACCTGGATGCAAGACTCTGATCATTAACTCATTTGTATAGTGCAGAAGGAAAATCGAAAAAAACAAAAAACCATTTGATGGATCGTGGCAGTTTCTACAAGTTTATACTGCGTACATAGGACTGATCTCATATGAAACACCCTGTGCCTTAAAAAGGTCTAACAGTGTTTCGATTTCCAACTATGTTATTTGGTAGTGTACTGTGTTATAGTAGAATATGTGCCCTGAAGCCAGACAGTAAAGGTCCAAATCCTGGCTTTGCCACTTACCAATTCATTACACTAGCCATGCTCAGTTTATCAACTGTAAGATGGAGAAGATATTCAGGATATTGTGATAAATGTGAATTAATACATGTGAGTATTTAAAAAAATATTAACCTTTTTTGAGAACTCTTCCAGATATTATAACAATCTGTATTTCAATTAGATCAAGCATAATTATACAAATGCTAACACCATCAGTTTCAATACATTTTTTTTCTCTCTCTTTGATATCAGCTCCCTTTTATCCCTTCCTTCTCCCACCATACTCCCTGGGAACCCTTATTGTTATATTACATATTCCTTTTATTAGCCGTGTCTTATACCATCCATGAATCTGTTCACCTGCAATTCTGTTATTCACTCCCCTCAAGTGGGTTTATACAGTTATCATTGCTATCCGCTTTCCTTCCCCCTCTACCCGCCTCTCTTCCTGTACCCTCAGAGAATCATTAGTCTCGTTACTGTTTCTGAAGGGTTATCTATCTTGTCTTTCATGCATTGAGTGCTCTTAATTACACAAATGAACATATGCAGGTCCAACAAGATTAATGAGGTAAAACAAAGACCATAATAGTACGGGGAGCAATATTAAAGAACTGGAGGATAGTTATGCGTTTCATCAGTGTTATACTTCTCCCTAGATTTATCCTCCTTTCTGCATGGCCCTTCTATGAGGGACTGCCCAATTATCTTACAGGTGGGTTTGGGGTTTCCACTTTGTCCACACTTCTTTCCATCAATCTGATTGCTTGTTTTTGAACTTCTGATACCTCTTCCCGTCGACATCTCACAATCACACAGCTGATGTTCTTCTTCCGTGTGGGCTTAGTTGATTCCCTGCTAGATGGTCGCTTCTTTAACTTCAAGCCTTTATGACTCAGATGCTATATCATTTCATAGCCAGGCACCATCCACTTTCTTAACTACATTTGCTTACGAACCCATTTTGTCTTCAGCGATCATGTTGGGAAAGTAAGTATTGTACAATGCCACATTATTAGAACAACCCGTTTTTGTACTGAGGTAAGATTTAAGTAGAGGCCCAAGGTCCATCTGCTTCCTTGTTGTATTTACATATATACACATACATACATAGACAAACATACCTATCTTTACATATTTACTTAAGTATATAGATATATACACATCTCGCTATTTATCTCTCTATATTTTATTACTTTCTTCTTTTTAAAAATTTTTTCCTTTCCTCCTGCCCTATCACCATGTTTACCCATTGTTCACCTCTCAGTGATTCCTCTCGATACATTTCAATTGATCAAACACGATCAGGAATGCTGCACCCTCTTCACTGTCAATTTTAGATCCCTTGTTATTCCCCTGTCCCTGTCCTTATTGGCTCCTCTTCCCCTCCTCCTTTACTCCCCTCCCGTCAGTCCTGTGGCTGTCTAAAAGAGAAAAAGAGAGAAAGAAGAAAGACCATATAAATAGTTCCCAGTTTTACTGGTATCCTAATCCAGAGTAGCCGGGTGTCCCTCTGTTCAATAGTGAGCAGGGCCCGTTAGAATCCATCTGTCCATCCCCTTTTCTTTAAGTTTCTCTATCCCAGACCTGCTTTCTTCCCAGCTCTTGTGCCTTTTCAGTCCTCAGCATTCGTGACCAAAGGCATGCCTCCTGCAAGTCCCCATTGCTCTTCCTGCAGTCAGGGATGGAGCATCTAGCACCTCCACCCCCACCCCATTGTGCCTTTAGACTTTCAGGGTGGCCCCCTGTGAGCCACCCCCAGCAGCCGGTCTAGATGAGGTGCCAAGAGCTCAGTTAGAAGTCTGCAATCGGAATGCCTCAGGGACTTTGGGCCTTCATTGCTGGTCTGTTACACTCCCCTCTGGGTTTGCCCACCTGTGACGCTTTGAGATGGCTGCTTATACATAGTTAGTGCTCAAGGAATACTATGCCCCCCCCACCCCTCTGAGGTTTTCTTGACTTGAGAGCCATAAAAGTACATCTGGGAAACATAAGTAATGATAGTAGGGAAAGGCCTCTTAGATGTCACTGTCTTGGCTGTAATGATCACATCCAATGGCAAACTTGCAGTTGGCTCTTTCTTCACATTGTAATTGTGGTTGCGGGTAAGAGCTTATTTCTATTTTCTTTCGAAATGGAATGATTTTTTGATGCTTTTACTTTCAAAGGAATTCTAGACTTCAGAGAGCAGCAAATTTGTTTGAACAGTAAAACCAAGGAACTATAAATAGTTTTTGCTTTCAACTATCCCATATTTGGTTTAGACTTAACCCCTAGCACTTGGCCAGTGTCCTAGGGATCAGTGCAAAGACTGGGAGTGACCCCGAGCTAGAAACCTGCCATCGGAACATGTGACTAGTTCAGTCGTGGCCACAGGCTATTCGATTTTTGCAAAGCTACTTATCAGTATTTCGTGACTGCAAGTTACATGATGAGAATTTTCTCTCAGTTGTTATTTCTAGCTATAGCTTGGGATGCCTCAGTTTCCTGCAAGAGTTAGCTCTCCATTTGAGTGTTGTAATTCCCACTGCTGAGCCCTCTTTAAACGTTTTCTCTGCAGATCGACAACCAGCATTTTGAGAGTCACGGGCTTTCTTCTGATGGTGGTGGGAAGCCATGGCGGCGGACGATAAAGTTGCCATCCTAACCGACGATGAAGAGGAGCAGAAGAGAAAGTATGTGCTTGCTGACCCCTTCAACGGCATCGCCAGGGAACCAGAACCACCTTCGAATGAAACGCCTTCCTCCACTGAAACGTCTGCGATCCCCGAGGAGGAAATAGACTGGATCGAGAAACATTGTGTGAAGATCAACAACGATCTTCTCATTTCCAAGGTCTTTTATTTTTTCTTTTACTCCGCCTATGGATCGCTCTACCCTCTCCTGCCAGTGTACTACAAGCAGCTGGGCATGTCCCCAAGCCAGAGTGGACTGCTAGTCGGAATCCGATACTTCATAGAATTCTGCAGCGCGCCCTTTTGGGGTGTCGTTGCAGACCGCTTTAAAAAAGGCAAGATTGTCCTCCTCTTCTCTCTTTTGTGTTGGGTTCTGTTTAACCTGGGCATCGGATTTGTGAAGCCTGCTACCTTGAGATGTGTACCAAAGATCCCCCCAGCGGCTCATCCCACCAATGCCAGTCACCCGCCCACCACCCTGCCAACGAATTATTCTGGTCTCCCTTCTACCACGCTGGGCTCCCGGTTACCAAAAACACGAGCGAGAAGGAACCTGCCCACTTCCAATGGGTCCTTGCTGCTCGAACCCGAGCCCAGCATCCCCGGAGCGGCTGTGTTCGCGACGTCTCCCAGCCGGAGCAGCGAGCCCACGGGTCAGATGATGGACTTCACGGTGAGCCCGGCCAGAACCACCCCCGCAGGAAACGTCAGCAGGGAGACCACACGTGCGCCCGTCCCTCCCACCAGACCGGTCCCCTCTGACCACGCCTCGCTGGTGTACGATCCACAAGAAGTGGAAGCCATCTTCCTGGTGATCTTGGTGGTTGTCATCATAGGCGAGTTTTTCAGCGCCTCCTCCGTCACGATCGTGGACACCGTCACGCTGCAGTACCTGGGGCGACACAGGGACCGCTACGGGCTGCAGCGCATGTGGGGCTCCCTGGGCTGGGGGCTGGCCATGCTCTCCGTGGGCATCGGCATCGACTACACCCACATCGAGGTGCTCGTCGAGGGAAAGGGGTGCAGGCCCCCCGAGTACCGGAACTACCAGATTGTCTTCATCGTCTTTGGGGTGCTCATGACCATGGCCCTGATCGTGGCCACTCAGTTCCGGTTCCGCTACCACCACTTCGGCACCGAGGACCCGAAAGGGAAGGAGGTGGAGATCCCGGCGGTGGAGAGGAGCCCCGCGGCCGAGTGCTCGCAGGAGGCGCCCGCCGCCCCGGGCCCGCGGGCCTTCACCTTCAGGGACTTGCTCAGGCTCCTGTGCAGCGTGCAGTACGGCTCGGTGCTCTTCGTGGCGTGGTTCATGGGCTTCGGGTACGGCTTCGTGTTCACCTTTCTCTACTGGCACCTGGAAGACCTGAACGGAACCACCACTCTCTTCGGGGTCTGCTCCGTCCTGAGTCACGTGTCGGAGCTGACCGCTTACTTTTTCAGTCACAAGCTCATCGAATTGATTGGCCACATCAGGTAAGAAGACGCTTCTTAGTCCTGGTCCCGCGCAGGTGAAGTTTATCTTCTTAGGGATTTCTTTCATTCGTGCGGGAGGGGGGCGGGCAGCTGGGGATGGGAGTGGAAATTTTGGTCACACGTCCTTCTTTGACTAGAAATAAGAACAGGACTGGAAGGGTACCAGTTGGATTGTCTGCATTTTATTTTTAAAAACCATTTTTACAGATGTGCTTTATACAATTGATGTATGTATATGTATGAACTGTGAAAAGAATTGTATCAGCCCCAATAAATTGTTAAAAAAAATTAAAAAAAAAAGAAAAACAAAGCAAAAAAAAAACACCATTTTATGGGGGCTCGTATAACTCTTATCACAATCCATACATCCATTCATAGTGTCAAGCACATTTGTACATATATTGCCATCATCATTCTCAAAATATTTGTCTTCTACTTGAGCCCTTGGTATCAGCTCCTCATTTTTCCCCATCCCTCCCTGCTCCGCCCTCCCCCATGAACCCTTGATAATTTATAAATTATTATTATTTTGTCACATCTTACATGGCCAGATGTCTCCGGCTCCCTTCACCACTTTTCTGTTGTCCATCTCCCAGGAAGGAGGTTACATGTAGAATCTTGTAATAGCTTCCCTCTTTCCAACCCACCCTCCCTCTACCTCTCGGTATCGCCACTCTTATCACTGGTCCTGAGGGGTTCATCTGTCCTGGATTCCCTGTGTTTCCAGTTCCTATCTGGACCAGTGTGGATTGTCTACATTTTAGACACACCTCCCTCCCCTCAGAAATGGCACACGGACAGTGCGGCTGTGAGCTGAGAGGCTTCAGTAAGTGCTTTCAGGCACCGGAGCCCTAACCTAGTGACGGTGTCACTCCATGACTGCACAGGACCCCCTGCGCCACACACCGATGAAAGAGGGCTTCGCTGGACAAAGTGCGTTTGTTTGTCTCAGCCTTCACTTATACTTGGCCACTTGCTGTCGCAGAAACTCTAAGATAGAAAGATGTTTCTTGCATCTAAGGAGGCTGTGGCTCCCTCAGGGGAGGAAGACCTGGCCGTCTGCTTCTGTAAAGAGAGGGGAGGAGTTCTACTGTGGCCTCCAGGGTCCCAGTGAGTTGATGGCTGTGGGCTTGGTTGCTTTTGGTGACCAGCTATCATTTGTAGGCCATCATATTGTATGGAGGAGAGTCCTCCCCACCCCCACCCCCCTTTGGAGGAGAGTCTTATTCCTACAGTTTCTATTTTTGATGGTTACATGAGTTTCTGCATTCTTATCTGCCATGAAGGCTGGGACACTTTTAAAGTTTTTGATTTCTACCTAAAATGTGTTGAGCATCCTGTCAGTTTTTCCGCCAACCCCCCCACCCAGATATAAATGCTTAGTATTTTATTGTGTGATGTTTCTCTTTGTGAATGGTTGCCTGAAACTGACTGAACAGCACCGTTGTCCTTGCTCTACGTCTTCCTGTCTTGGGGTTGGCTCTGGAAGGCGGAGCCTGATGCACTTTGCATGCCTGCCTCACAGAGAGTGTGGCTGGCTGCTTCTAAAATTAGGAGCTGCAGTAAGTACAAAGAAGCAACTGTGCGTGTGTGTGTGTGTGTGTGTGTGAGAGAGAGAGAGAGAGAGAGAGAGAGAGAGAGAGAGAGAGAGAGAGAGAGAGAGAGAGAGAGAGAGAGAGAGAGAACCTTTACATCTGCTGTTTTGGGGAGAAATAGAAAAGGAGAAATAGATGATACCACACTTGAGAAACACCGATCTCTTCATGTCTACTGCACGAAGAAACTATGTTCTAGTTCAAGTCTCAGCCGGGTATCATTCTTTTTCTCAGATGATTGGGAATATGTTTTCTAATTCTGGGTTTGCTCTTGAGAGGCTGTGCCCTGTTCGTTCTCTCTCTCAACTCTCTGACCCCTTTGCTGTCACTAAACCAACCGGGCACTGTGCGGCTGCTGCTGGACCCACAGACTGCCTGAGGCATGGCCTAGGGACCAATCTGAAGAGAGTCTTACGGTAGGAAGGGTTGGGGCCTCTCCTGCCCTTGCCCAGACTGGCTTTACATTCTGAGCTGTGTAGCGTGGCTGTGATGAAGTAGCCCCTTCTCTTGACCCTGACTCTCACCTTAGTTAACAGTATACTTCAACTCATAGAGGTTGTATTTCCAGAAAGCTACCCAGTTAGGTCTTACCAGGGAGTGCCGTTCCTGAAAATTATCACAAAGTCTCTCCACAGCATTAGCTGGCCATGGTCACCACAGAGGCCAGGTGTGAGGCTCTGTTTTCAAACACATCATCATGGCAGTTCCCTCAGTGGTGCATGTGGTTCACACGCTCAGCTACTCATTGAAAGTGGGAGGGTCAAGAAGAAAGTCCTGGCAATCTACACAGAAAAAAAAGTCAGCCCTTGAAAATGCTCTTGGGCTCAATTTGACTTTGACACACACATCATGAGTTGACTTGACAGCAAATGAAAAGAAAAAAAGATATATATTGTTATGTTAAAATCCCAATAGGTTTACTACTACATTTGATAATTACATGAGCTAACACTTGATTTTCTTTCCTGAGTTACATTGCTTATTCATTGCTGAAAAACAAACAATTCTCTCAATTTGGGCCAATGCCTTTAATTTTCTGGACTTAGGCACAAAAAACACCTTTCCTTTTATTTTGAAATATGATTTGAGGTGATAGGCAAGGCTAGCCTTTGTGGCCACAATATTGTTTTCAAGATCTGCTGGGAATCCATCCAAATTCAAAACTAAACTCACAGCCGTCCAGTCTATTCTGACTGATAGCACCTCTGTAGGACATGATAGAACTGCCCCTGTGGGTTTCTGAGACTAACTGTAACTCTTGACAAGAGTAGAAACCCTCATTTTTCTCTAAGGGAATGGCTGGTGGTTTTGAACTGCTGACCTTTTGGTTAACAACCCAGAACATAACCACTACTCAACCAGGATTCTATTAGCATATGATTATATACTTATTTGGCATTTAACATGAACATTTATTACCAGTTTAAAATACTTTAGAAACGTTGTGACAGCTCAAGATTATACTCCAATAGCCAGGTAGAATGGATCTTGTTTAGAGTTGGAAGTCTAGTCAAGCAATAGGAACCCCGGTGATGCAGGGATTAAGCACTCCAACCCAAAGGTCAGTGGTTCAAACCCTCCAACAGCTCTGAGAGAAAAGAGGAAGCAGGCTTCTGTAAAGCCTAGAAACCTCATGTGGCGATCCTACTCTGTCTTATAAGGTTGCTATGGGCTGGAATTGACTCAGTGGCGGTGGGGTTGAGTATCTGTTGGTTGCTGAGATTTGGGGGGTTTGAAAGTGTAATGTGACCATTTAAGCTTTTATTGGAAGAATGTCATATTTAAAAAGTTGAACAGAAATTAGCTTTCTGGGGAATCCTTAGCCTTTCTATTTCCCCCAGAGGAAATCTTGGTGGCTCTCCCGTTGGGAGCTTGTTCTCAGGAGTCAGCAGCACCGTAACACGTGGAGCTCTCTCATTGTAGTCAGATGTGGATTTCCTTATATAGGTTCATGCTGAAGAATAGCTTACACTGTGAAACAATTTAAAATTGGCTGGCCCACTTCTTAGTCACCAGGTTCTTTTTAGTTTTTGATTGTTTTGCTTAAAAAATGTACTGAGAGTGGAGTATAAAGCCACTTATTATTTTAACAGTTGAGCCATTTGGGGGCACACACACACACACACACACACACACACACACACACACAGTAAATGATTCCTGCTTTTGACCTTGGATTTTGCCCTGCTCTGGGGAGTGACTTCTCAGGCAAATAGACAAATGCTGTTCTTTCCACTAAAAAAAAAAAAAATTAGATTTATCTTCATTCAAAACCATAAGACTCTGAAATATTCAGCATGTATATTTCTATCCTAATTTATAAAATGAATATAACCAGATATCAGTTTAACTAGAGATAGAGCCGTAGCTCATGAGAACAATGTTTCAACAGCCCTGAATGGGGTTACAATAAAAATAAATTACAAAAAATTAGCAATTTTAAAAATTGTCACATTGCAGTGTTAGGTCATCACCTCTGGTATTTGATTCAAATTTTAACAATTTATCTTTATTATTGTAAGGGGGAGAGGGACATTTACTGTGGGCTTTGCAGTGAGTAGCATCCTTTCACTTGGGCACAGACACTGCTGGACGGCGGCTGAGAAGCGCCTTTCCTGTATGTGCACGAGGGGGTTCTTCTCAGCTACAGTATACGTGCAGGTGCATCAAGTATGAAATCCAAGCCCTTAACCACATATATCAGCTTTATAACTTTAAAAAGAAAGGATAAATATAGTGATGTACCTTTAAAAACTAAGACGGCTTGGTTCCAAGTTTAAAGAAACACACAAAAGTTTACTCACGTAATGTGTGGTATTGCCCTGAAATTCTTATGCTCAAGGTCAGGTTTACTATGCAAATGTTATCCAGAGGGGTAAATATCCTTGTTAACAGTGACCCCAAACCAAAGCCAAACTCATTGCCATCAAGTTGATTAGGACACAGCCAAACTGCCCCATATGATTTCCAGGTGGCAATCTTTATGGAAGCAGATGGACATGTCTTTCTCCCATGGCATGGCTGGGTTTGAACCACCAATGTTAGGGTTAGTGACCAAGAGCTTTAACCCCGGCACCACTCGGACTCTTTTGCTAAGATGAGTTACTACTTGATGCCAAACTCACTGCCATTGAGTCTATTCCAACTCATAGTGAATCTATAGGACAGAGCAGAACTGTCCCTGTGGGTTTCCAAGACTGTCACTCTTAATGGGAGTAGAAAGTTCCTTTTTCCTGTACTGCTTGATAGTAGCTAATTTCTCCAAATGTGTTAGCCTGTCAGTTTAGGAAAGAAATGAATGCACAATGCAATTATCAAGATGAGGAAGGGACCAGCCTCCTTGATGGGACACCACAGAAGATGTGATGTTGCTGGGCTACAACTTAGGTGGGGATGCACAGGAGGTATGTGTGATAAGCACGCTGCCCTGGACAGAAGCTGCTGCAGGAGGGGGAAGCCTTGCAACGGGATGACCTGGGAAGACTTTGTGGAGGGACTCAATGTGAGCTGGCCGCTGGAAGATTTGGGTGAGAAAGTATTCATGCTCGTTGCCTCTTTCCCTTCCTGCTAGTGTCCTAGACCCATCACCAGAGTGCCCTGCAGGGGAGGACTCGGATTTCTCAGCCTGCGTTTCCTGAGTTCTGGTCTCTTGTAGCCTGTTCCGGTTCAGCCAATGCCGAACCATTAGACTAGCGGTTCTCAACCTGTGGGCCGTGACCCCTTTGGGAGTTGAACAACCCTCTCACAGAGGTCGCCCAATTCACAACAGTAACAAAATGACAGTGATGAAGTAGCAACGAGAATAATTTTATGGTGGGGGGGGGGGGATCACCACAACATGAGGAACTGTATGAAAGGGTCACGGCACTAGGAAGGTTGAGAACCACTGCCTTAGACCATTAGACGCACTAGAAGAGTTTTAGTTTTTCAATAGGGAGGGCTTCACAAATGTTCAGGTCCTCCTTGTGCAGGGCCATGCTAACCTCCTCTGTCTCCTTTCAATTTTAGTACATGTATGGTGGTGGTGGACCCTGGAGGAACGCCTTTAACACTCCTAATTGTTGGCCATTCGGAACGCTCACACCAGGCTTTCAGGGGTGCCCACGAGCATTCCTACTTTTTAAAGCGTCCCAGTTAATTCTTATAGCAATCAAGGTTGATCACTGCTGAGCTGAGGCCAGCAAGGGAGTGAGAACATAAGCGGAGAAAGTATAAGGAAAGGTAGTGGAGAGAGAAAGTAGTATAAGAAAATAGCCCTGTACCACCTCTCCAGGGGAATGTTTCTAACTGTTCTTCTCTCTGAAAGTCAGTCATCCGACAAGCTAGGTCGTGGGAGATGCAAGGCTGTATTAGCAGCTTGGCTCTGCCTCTTGGGACCAGGTGGCCTGGGTTGTGTCATATGCAAATGGGACACTATCTGGAGGCTCCAAAAAGTTTATAGAAAAATTCCATTTTCCACGAACCATTTGCTTTCTCATATTAGTTTTTGTTTTTAATTTTAAATGACATTGCTACAAAATCACAGAAACCTTTATGAAACAAAATGTTTTAAATATGAAGATACTGCTTCTTGACATATCCTCCCATCTGGGTGTATAGATATCTGAAAGTGGTATTTCTATCTCTCCAACTTTCCCTGAAGAATTCCTCACTCTTTGATGTATACCACCTTAAAATGACAATTTTAGACATTCCCCCAGAGACTCACATTGTGTTCATTTAAGTACTCTTTGAGTTTGGGGAACAAAAAGATGCCTGAGTGGGCAACATCAGGTCTATACGGTGGAGGAAGTAAGCTGCCCCAGTGGAATTCTCATAGGACTGCCCTCGTAAACCTTGAACAACCAGCTGGTGTATTGTATCCGGAAAAAAATTCCTCAGGGCAAATTTACTGGCCTTTTTCTCATCAATGCAGTTATCAATATCCTTCAAAGTTCTTCCTCATCAGCCCCCTGGCCATCTTGTGTCCTTCATATAAATCTTTCAAGGTCACCCTTGGGAGCCCCAGAAACAGCCATGATAACCTGCAGAGCGGAGCTCTCCTTCTGGATTGAGCTGGCCCAGCAGGCCTCTCAGAGGCTATGTTTTGAGGGATCCCTTTATGATGAATATTATTTTTAAACAAGTGTTTTATGGACCAAACTTTTCTCCAGCCTCCCACTGGTTGTAAAGATGCGTTTACATATGTTTCATTTGCAATGAACCCGTGCACGTGTGAACCAGAACCCCTGTAGCAATATTTTTTGACTTAACCCATACACTAGTTTAGTGGATTATTACGGTATCAGTCTTAGAATATGTTGCTGATGAGGATAAGTCAGATTCAATCGCCTAAAAATAAAGGTGGCATCGTAAGTTAAAAGAAATGTGCAGACCAGGAAGGCTGCAAGGCAAGACGTTTGTGATCTTCACGATCGCTAACATTTCCTTTCAAACACTTCTTGGGCAAATCGAGAGGTGTTTTTTTCCCTCCCCAATTCTTGAAGACTATAGACTGTGAAATGGCCTGGGACTTCATGAGCTTGTAAGTTCACTTCCTACCGTACGTAACCTTTATCCTAAGGATGTTTGGTTTGCATAAGGTTATCTTCCTGAACGCTAGTCTAGCCTGCTCAAAGTTACCTGGTTGTAGGAACAAATCACTTTTATCTTCAGAGTTCATAGGAGATATGAAGGAAGGATCCTGGTTATTTGACGTTGTCTAGCTATTTAATGAAGTCGGATACAATGACTGGCCCTAAGCCTAACACCAACCTCCCCACATCAAGTCCATTCTGACTCATGGTATCAGAGCAGAATGCCCCGTGGGTTCAGAGACTGAAGGTTCTCTGGAGAAGGAAGCCTGCTGTCTGACAGCGTGGTCTCCAGCAACTGGCCCGAAACCACATACTGCTTCTTCTTGGTCACAGCACCGGTTTTTCACAGAGAACACTCCAGGTGAACGCCAGCCAACTGATATATATATATCACACACACATATACATGTATATATATGTATATATATATATGTATTGTTTTTTATTGGTCGATGAACAGACTGCCGTGTCCCTATAGCCAAAGATTACACTTTACCCACAACATCAATTCTGTTGTAACATCTAAAGTCGGTTTTAAAAATGGAAATAAATGAGAGCCATATTGCAGCGAACTGGGAGTTCGCACCCAAGATCCGAGGAGGGCAGACTGTCATGTGGCAGGTGAGCTCGCTCTCTGCTTTTCCACGTAAATCACTGATACCCCCTGCGAAGTCATCGTTACCTATGGCTGTTGCTTTCCTCCCTCACTTTAGCCAACCTCATACTTCGATTGAGGTCATCATCATCATTTTCTGGAAGCTGCTAGTTTTGTTTTATAATTTTCTTTTTCTTAAAAAAGCAGAAATGAAAACCAGAGATTATGTATTTCATTTATTCAATAACAAGAATAAAAACAAAAGAAAACAAATAAGAAGCTACAGTGTAATACAGTCAGCAAACATTTGCACCAAGGCTAAAAATTGTTCCCCTGTATTACTCAAGTGTTACAATTACGTCAGTGTTTGATCATGAAAACTCAGTCTTAGTTTCTTAAAGAAAGCAATTGTTTTGTAAAAATGTTCTTGGGGGGGTCCAATTTTGGATGTCTACCCTTTGGCACAAAATAAGCTAGTCAAAAAGTAGGGACACCACTGTGTCCCCTTTCTTTGCACCCTACTTTAGTGAATTAACTCTAGTGTATGAATCTGCAATAGAGCTAGACGAACATTCAGACCCCTCAGTTGACAGCTGAGACGTTATAGCTTGTCTGAGGACATCAGGCCTGACATCTCCCATCCTCAGGAGGGCCTTGTGGTAAGTGTAGTCTTTGGAATTGAACTCACCCGACTTGCATCTCAGTTAGCTTGCTCTTTCCGCGGTGGGGCATTGATTTCCGGCCAGCTGCAGAGCTCATCTGCGCTGTAGCTTCACCCAACCTCAGAGCTGGTCGGCAGTACTTGAGGGGAGCCGGAAGAAGTGCTTGAGAATCCATGGAAAGCAGGTAGCATGGACTCAGAGACAGAAGAACTCAGTTGACAGCAGGGCTGCTGGCGGTGGCATTCGCCATCTGTGCTACCTGAGGGCTCATTCTCGCGTAGCGTAGTAGTCGAAGAAGGCCCTCCACTTATTCCACACGCTAAAAGTAGCATGCCAGCGTGCACTATGCCCTTTTTCCAGAATGCTCTGAATGTTAAAAATATCTACCTTTGAAAAAAATATATATAATTTTGACGGTCAATTGAGTGAAGGTTTCTGGAGCAAAACAACTTTCCATTCAGCGATTCGCACACCTTTTGTTTCATGCCCTTGGTTGCAACCCCCACCATATAGCATCACTTCTCCCACTTTCTTCCTGTGATTCTTTAGTAGTCTTAAATTTAAAATTACATTTCTTTATTAAAGAGCTAACCAGTTTTTGGCTCCACCAGCCTTTCTCAACTGGTTTTCTCAAGTGAATTATAGAACATACAGACTTCTGTGAGTGACTTTAAAAAAATTCTTCCAAGAATATTACATAATTATCATCATTCTAATTACATAAACAGAAGTTCCATAATTTCCTACATTGGGGACCTGAAACATGGCTTATCTCATTCCTAGAGCCTTGGTTAAGAAAGGTCATTTGGGGGGAAATGATTTTTCTCTTTTGATTAAAATAATTATCATTCACCCACGATAGAAGGTAAGGCATTGATTCTTCCAGTGGTTGGCTGTCTGTAAGGACACGATGGGTAAAGAAGAGGGGTCAGCATTAAGAAGACCCTCAGCAAGCTGGATTGATGCAGTCACTGCAACAAGGGGCTCAAACATGGCAGTGATGTGAGGCGGCCCAGGACCGGGCAGCGTTTCGCTCTGTTGTACGTGGGGCTGCTATGGAATGGACCTGATGGCACCGGACAACAGCAACAAGTGGGCAAAAGGAAGATGCCCTGGTGGTGCAGTGACTAAAGCGCTCGGCTGAGAGATGGGTGGTGGTGGTTTGAACCCACCAGCTGCTCCTTCAGAGAAAGATGTATCTGTTTTACAGAGGTACCAGCCTCTGTCGGGTCTTGAACCTGCAACGGAGTGTTTATTAACTGTTTGTTCCACCCAAGCATTCTTACTTGCGGAAATATAAGAGATGACTACTTGGTTCTGGGATCTCTGAGATTTATATTTTGGCTTTAAAGCTGGGCTTCGAAGTCAATCATCTAAAAAACTAGGTAAGGCTGTAGCAAGTCTAGTTTAAAATGGGCCAGATTTGAGAAGGTCAGGGCCTTGGGGCATCCGAGTGTCCCCAGTGTACTGCCCTAAAAACATGACAGGCCTGGGTGAGCCAACGGGAGAGGTCTTAGCCCATCATCACAGACATTTATGAAGAGACCCAGGTTTACAGTGCAAACACTTAAGGAATACAGTAAATTTTCTCCCGGAGGCATGCATACATAATTGAGTACATTAAAGAGTATGTCTCTTGACACATAAAGTATAAAAACTAGTGCATTTAGGACTTTGAAATAGAATGATTAACACAAGGACTAAGAGAAAGGAGTCATTAGAACTATACACATCAGAAAACACAAAATTAATCATTCCAGGCTATCTAAATCTCCTCAACGAACTCGGTAAAACTAGGTAATAGAGTAAAAGTGTCAGTGTAAGCCTGTCACCACTGGGGCTTTGCTTCTTCATGTTACAAAGTCGGAGAGCATCGCACTTGTTACCATGTGAGCAGCTCACTGCTGCAGTAGCCCTGTCCTGCTAAATCCACCATTCCTATGTGGAAGATGCATAGGCCATGTCATAGATGTTCAAAGCTGTGTCTTATATGTAGTCAATAGTGTAGTACCTTCTCGCGATATAAAGAAGATTGTTTATATGATATCTATCGAGAGATTATATAATATTTAGTGCCATTGGGGGTGGTGACTGTACACCATCATAATAGCTGGCATACAGAAATGATTGTAACTGTAGCTATTAGTATTTATATATTGGCAGATTTCTGCATCTCTATTCCTTTTCCACTTTGTTACCTTCAAAAGTGTTGATACCTGTTTGTATAGGAAAGGCCTCTTAAAGCTATTTTGAGTATTTCATCAGCTGACTAAGCTATAGCATCTCCCAAAGAGAAGAATTTATGAACAGGAGTTGAAGGGAGTAATTTGGTTTTTACAGTCCCGTGAAAAAAAGAACAGCCTTGCAAAGAAGTATCTTCTCCTATGATGTCATAGCTACCAGGCTGCCTGGTTAATAACAGCATTGCTGAAAACCGAGCTCTTCATCGTTCAGAACAAAGACTGCTGTTGCAAGCTAATGCGAGTGACTCCAGAGCTCTCAGTTGTCGCTGCCACTTTTTGCTGGTTTTCCCTTCCACCTCCATGAAGCACCAGCACAATTTGTAGATGAGCCACAGCTTTGGGAGGGCCCCCCACCACACACACACAGCGGAGAGGGTGGTTGAGGTGCACACGGGACAAGTGTAGAAATGACTTCTACAAATCCATTATTAGACAACCAGTCTGGAAACCAGCTCAGCAGTCTCATATTGCTTAAGCTGAGTGTCCCTATGAGTGAAAATGGAATGTTCAGATGCATGTCGTAAGGAATGGATACATTCAACACGGTAGAGGCAGAGGAGAGATGACAGCACCTATCAGCGAGAGACTAAATCAGTGAACATGGAAAGCTCGCAAAAACATGCTTTTCTTAAAAAAAATCACCTCTACAACAAAGCCCCATCGTTAATTCAAAGAACACGAACCCCACAGCTGTGTCCGTCTCTAGACCATGCAGCCTTGTGTGGTGAGAGGCTGTTACGTGTGGAGGGGCCTCTGCAGTGGGGGCAGGAAGAGCCCTTGGTTCTAACTGAAGTCGTGGGCCCCGCGCTTCATTGCATTTCATTATTCCGTCCCCGTCCGTGGAAGAGAAAGAGAGGAAGCAGATTGGCTTGTCCCTGACTCCGATGATCTTTCTAAACCCTGGCCAGCTGTGTCAGGTAGACTGGTAGCCATTTGCTATCTTTTCATTCTGCCTTTTGTTGGTTTACCTGTGGAAAGGTGTGTGTGCGTATGTGTGCTTTTGACTAGGGCTCAGATTCCAACCTTCGTACATGCCTCAGCGTGTAGCCTTTAATTTTGGTAAGCATCGGGTTCCCCATTTGTAAAATAAGGGCTATAATTGGACCCAACTCCAGAGGACTTTTATTAAGATTAAAAGAGATAACGCATAGCACCTAAGTGTTCGGTCATAAATAGTAGATGGTATTATTATGGTCGGTACTAAGTCCCTCCCTCAATAAGCACTCTTGAAGCACACGTTAGGGGTCAAGCCCGATGCTCTGTGGATGAGCGGAGTGTGTAACAAGATGAAACAAAGGCCAGGGCTGCAGGAGCTAACATTTCAGCGGGGCGGACACTGTGCCGTGACCACACGATTCCCCGTGCCCAGGGGTCATCTCTAGCAGGGACCCAGCAGCGGGGAAGTCCCAGGTTGCATGGACTGGGAGGCTCGCTCAGAGGACGAGACCCTGGAGCAAAGCCCTGGATAGGCTCGAGGGTAGAACGGGGGAAGCAGGAACATGGGCAAGGGCCGGGTTCTGGGGGGTCTTGAGGATCACCCCAGGAGTCGGGACGTTATTCCATGGGAAGCCAGAGGCCACTGTTGAGTTGGGACAGGGGTGACATGAACTAATTTCTGCCTTTATGTGCGTCAAAATAATCACTTGGGGGGAGAACTGACCATCACTGTATAGCTTTTCCTACTTTAGAAAAGCCCCCTGTCCTTCCTGCTGACCTTCAGAGAAGTGGGTGGGTGGTCTTTTCCTGAGTTAGAAAGAAGTGATTTCCACACCACCCTTGCTGGTTCACTGTCCTCCACCAACCAGGCCAGGTAGCAGATTTGTTTTTAAGCAACTTTTAAATCTCAGAAATCCATAGAGCCTAGAAGACAAGTGAACTCTAAATAATAATAATAATAAAAAATCTCCAATCTCAACAAAAATATAATTACAGTATAATATCATTGAAATTGTGGTTGCTGGGCTCTCAATTGCATGCTTCAAGTGCTAACAAACCAGTGTGCTTAAATGCTTGACATTAAAGGTTTTATTTAATCCTATCTCTATCCTTGTTCAAGATGACATCTCTCGCTAGTAAATAGTCCAGGTGGGATTAAAACCCAAACCAGGCCGACTCCCATGCACATGTTTTCATTCAGTACCTTATAGATTCGCCAGCACAGAATGAGACAGGCAAGTGCTTTGTTCCACCATAAAACCCAGCCTGGCTGCCTGGCGCTTCTCATTCCTGCCGAGCGGGCAGTGTCGGTCAGTCGGTCAGAGGCACCCTCCTGTGTTTTCCAGGTACCATCACCATTCTCTAAACTGCCCCATTCTTCTCAATTACTCCCTTTACCCCGAATCTCAGCAAGTTAGAGCGAGAGTAATGGGATTAAACAAACTCACACGGACCGTTATTGGCACATGAATGTTTCTAATGATGTCCATGTACTGTAAAGGCAGAATTATTTCACAACTAAAAATGTCATGCTCTCTTCAGTAGTTCTTGCAACCCCCAGGTTCCATATATTCTAGGGATAAAGTACTGAGTAAACCGGATGAACACATAGCTAGTGCGGTCTACTGCATCCGCTGATTTGAGTGCCCTGTGAACAGGCTGAGGAGCTCTGGTGGCGTGGCATGACGTATCGGACTGCTCGCCATAAGATGGGCTCTGCGGCCGCTCTGCGGGAGCAAGAAGAGGCGGTTTGCGTCTGTGAAGACTGACAGCTGCAGAACCCAGTGGGGCAGCTCCACTCTGTCCTGGAGGCCCCTCTGCGTGACTTCACTCGGTGTCAGTGGGTAGTGGGTGGTTAACTACCTTCTTCCTTTCTTCCCTTCGGCTCGTACATCATTGGCTGGGGTCCCTTCTGCAAATAAGGGACATGCTACGATCTCCGTGTACACTGCTGGACACAGTGCCTCACAGCAGAACTGAGAGAAAGAAACAAGTTCAAACATCGGACATATAGGAGGAAATGATCTTTTAAAGCCCATATCATTCACTCATGATGCAAGACTTTCATCGTGAGGGGACCTTTAGGATGGTGTCTGTGGGATTTCTATGGGACTGGAGAGGCCAGAATTGGAAGGAATATGATGCTCAAAAGAGCCTGAAGATCTGGGTGTGATTTGTGTGCCTACTGCTTTTTTTTTTTTTTGACGGGGAACCCTGGTGACTTAGTGGTTACTTGTTAGGCTGCAAACTACAAGCTCAGCAGTTCAAAACCACCAGCCACCCTGTTGGGAGAGACACGAGGCTTCCTACTCCTGTAAAGAGTTACAGTCTCGGGAACGCACAGGAGCCGTTCTGCCCAGTCGATAGGGTTGCTATGAGTTGGAATCGACTTGATAGCACCGAGAGGACTTTTCTGATAAGTACAATGAAAACTGAGCAGGAAAACAAAGTCCGACTAGACCAGCAATCCCGTCAGTTATGAATTTGAGCACACAGACCTCAGGGAGCATTCTTCTTTATTTCCTTATTGCAGGAATGCTACTGATAGCTGGGATATACCTTATTGCCCGGAAAATATTCTTTTACCAAAAATAAGCTGATGCCCCGTTTTTCATTAGTCAGCTTAAGCCAACAGATAGTTGTTATTTACACTTCCAAGTTCTAGCTCACCAGAAAAACATTTTTGTAGACTTTACGGTTTATACAGCTTGCTCAGACATTTTCATCGTCGTGACACCCTTGAAAACCAGTCAAGCTTCACTATATTTGTTTGCAATGACTTGATGGGACGCTGACATCCTCCAGTAGTAGAAAGCCCAGGCTGTCTCCCTCCCCGCCCCCCACAGGACCAGGACCAGGGCTGGGTCACAGAAGAACCTGCAGCATCATTTCCTAGTTGTGCTAGACAGTGCTGGCGCCTAAGACAGAGAGTCATGGCTGAAGCAGGTAGTCAAAGCCCAAAGAGCAGATATCAAAGCTGGCATTCCCAAAGATTTCACGTGAGGAAAACTAGAGTCTGGTCCTGTGGCTTACTACCACAGGGATGCCAGCGGGAGTGGGTTCAGGAGTCTGCCCTGATACCATGTCCACTGATAGGGAATTCATCAATGCAGGTCTGGAGGGGAATCGATGGCTGCACTTTCCCCAAGCTCCATCTTCACGAGTGGTAGAGGGGACCCTTCAGCTGAAGTTTTGGGGCTTCAAACCATACTCTTTCCAAGACGTCAGTATTGTGGGTATCATCAAAGAAGACAAGGACTTGTTCTTCAAAAATCACAACACAGTCACTGCCCTTGAGTTGATCTTGATTCGTTGACTCTCTAGGACAGGGTAGAACTGCCCCTGTGGGTATCTGAAACTGTAACTCTTTTCGGGAATAGAAAGCCTCATCTTTCTTCTGAGGAGCAGCTGGTGGATTCAAACTGCCCAACAACATCCACTACACCGCTAGGGTTCTTAGGTATCATCAACTTGATTCCGACGTCCAGTAATTCCATATAGTAGATTAGAACCACCCCCACAGGGTTCTAAATTCTACTGAGATTATAAATCTAGTTTGTTTTAAATGCACTATTTTAGTGAACCTGGAAAGAGTATTTTAAGCTCATCATTAACAGTTGTTATTTAATATCTTGTGAAGTCTCATGATAGGGGTCGCAGGTGGAAGACGCTCTGGCTGTAGAATGAAGACCCAGCTGAGTCTTGGTTCTACACTTTGTTTAGCTGCCTTAACAGCCAACTTGCTTCAGTTTTCAGGGTCTTGATTTCCTGTGCTTCAAAATGAGATTAATCATATCTTTCTTTTGTCCTTTCCCTCTCAGAAGATTAAAAAAATGTTTTTTAAGTAGAGGCACCTCAATAAGCAGATTTCACACAAAAGGAAGCAAAAAATATTGGATCAAAATCTCCTTTTCAATCAGATGTGTTTTTAAAATATAACAGAGAAAAATTCTATTCACTAAAGTTTACTGGTTTACTAGTTGCCCAAGGATAGATGTGGGTAGGAGTTCATTTTAATCCTATTTACACTATTTTTCCTTGCTTGTAAAATTCATTAACTTGTGTTTTTTCACTTCAGAAGAAGTATTCAGAGAAAGTATTTAGCAGTGTGAGTTGAGATCACATTGAATTAAATCTGAAAGCAAGTGGATAAAGAGGGGGGGAGGGGGGAGAGAGAGAGAGAGAGAGAGAGATTGGTGAGAAACCCAAGCCAATGCTGCCCTAGGGGTGGGCAAGGTAAGATTTCCCAGGAGGTTCTGGAAAACTGCATCCCAGGGATCAAAGGAGTGGGAAAGACTGGGGCTTTCTGACACCCTGAGGGAGCGACTCCAGCTCCAGGAACTTCTGGGGCTTGTCCAGAGACTTACAGGTTGATGGGCATGTAGCCTGTGCCTGTGGTCAGGCCAGGAGCATCGTGGTGTGCACTTTGGTTTAGGCATTGGTCTGTTAACTGCAATATTGGTGGAGAAAGCTGAGGCTGTCTGCCCCAGTAAAGATTTACATGGCCAGAAACTAGGGTCCTTATTAGTTAGAATTGACTGGCAGTGGGCTTGGGTGGTTGGGTCAGACTCTTTGAGAAGGAGACTCTGGACATGCCATCTTTACCATTCATCCAATGACTTGTCCCCGTGCTGTTCCCTTGTGATTTTGGGTGTGTGTTTTGCCTCTCCCTATTGTCTGCTTCTTACGCCACCCAAGCTAAGCAGTTTCCTGATGATTTGATTTCAAAGTCCACCTGACATGCACCCCAGGACCAGCCTGTGTGTGTGTGTGTGGACAGAGGTTGGGGTGGGGGTGGTACACAAAACTGATGTCTCCCCCTGGGTCCTGGGTTAGCATTGATACATGGAACTTCGGGGGATTACCCAAGGAGAAAATGTCTTTGGGCCCATTTTACCCCATAATACTGAATTTTGCTTTTGGGTAAGCTTTTCTCCTGTGATCCTGGATATTGGAGAGCTGTTGAGTGGTACTTGCTGTTTTGCTCCCCCTTTACCCCATTCTCCTAATGATTCCTCAGTGTCTACAACACTCTCTTCTAAAGCCAGCTCAACCAGTTACCCAGTATCCTGCACCCAGATCCAGATGTACAACCACGTGAACATTCCCAGTCTCCGTCTCCTCTGATTCAAACCAGAGGTTTGCATTTGGCTCTGTGGCGGGACCTTGTAGTAGAAACAGAGCCCGGTGTTGCATTCCTACAGAAAGAGCGGTGTTGGACAATGGGATAGGGACCCACACCTTGTACCGATAACAAACTTGATGGTCAGTTTTTCTTGACTTTGTGAAGTTGGAGGGTTAAGATACATACTGTGGCTTCTATTAGTCCTGCCTCTAATAATCTAACTTTCTACTTTGGTTGGTTTTACTATGGGGCGAGGAGGCGAGGAGAACTCATACCCATAGACCTCATCCCCCACTGCCCCCTGGACCAAGCCTTTGAATATTTTTCATGGGCAGATGGTCAGAATTATGTACAAAACCATTCATGCACATTCATCTGGGCCACACCACCCAATCAGTCTCAGGGAAGGCGATTCAAGCTAGCAATCACACCTTGAGATCTATGTAGAGAGTTTTCTGTCTTTAAAACCATGGAACCAACTGGAGGTCGGAACCCTAAATCTTGGAGAAGCCCACATGGACTGGTATAGACCAAATTTACAAAAACTCTGACTACTCTCCTGAAATAATAGCATTTTCCCATGGCGCTTACATGATTGAACAGTATTTGACCTTTAAAAATTCTTGAGAATAAGCAAAGTCATTTCAAGTTTGTTTGTGGGCATGGATTCCACCACCTCAGCAAAGGTTCCACCAAATGCCCCACCTGCTGCCCAGGGGAGAGTGAATTAATTGGTACTGTTGGTAAAAGTCTTTCATTTAACATCAACCACTGGAAAAGTAAATAGCAACCCCGAGATAACATAAATGAGTAAATATAGTCGCATTGGGCTGTCTAATGTGCTAACAATCTTCCTCTCAGGTTAGCGGCTCTGGGAAGCTGTCCCTGCGACCACATGCTCTCTCTCTGGTCCAGCGTAAATAGCATTTTTTCCCCTCACTAAATCTTGCTTTATGTAGAGGTGTTTTCATACGGTCCTATTTAACCTGCTGTTGAAACTACTTCAAATGTTGATGTCTACAAAATATGGAACAAAATAAGAATTGGCATCTTAATTTCCACCCTGTCTACTTTTGCATATTAGGTTAGTGTGTTTGGGGAATAAATCAAGTTAGCGTGTTAGGATTAAGTCATAGTGTGGGTTTTTCAGCTCTAGATATCAAAGGTGAGGAACATGAGTTAAAATACGTTTCACTTACTGGAGTTGTGCCACAGTATGTTGATTAAAATAATTACAGTATCTTTAATTTGGAATTTAAATGGTATCTAAGTTTTTCTCACTCTTCCCTCCCCATTTGACATATTCTCTATGTTTTAAAAAAAGGTACAGTTTGCCAGTTGTTCTCAAGCATTTCTTTCCTGAAAAGCCCTCAAGAAACTGTATTATCTGCATGTACAGACTTAGCCTTTTCCGCGTCTGTAAGATACCCAGGCCCGTGTTCTCGTAATGAAACTGACGCCTCACCTACTGTAAGCCCAGGACAGGCCTGTGGAAACTGTTGACCAGGTCTACACCTTCTGTGTATATTCTCAGCAACAACATCCAAAGTCCCAGGAAGCTCCAGCCTCGGGTCTTACAGGCCCAAGTCCACTTGAGAAGAGAATGCTGGTTTCTCAACAGAAACAACACTGTCTTTTAACACGAACCCTTCAGGTCTGACCTTGACGGGTGCAGAGTCAGCTCACCCCCTTCTCAGGGGAAGAGCCCTGCACACCTCTGAATGCCGTCCAATACTCCCAGTGATTTCTCCTGAAATGTCTTGCCTAGGACTCTACTCCCTGAGGCTCCCCCTCTCTTTATTCCACCTCCTTTCTTTGTCTGGCAGTGAGCTCATAAAAGGAAGGGCACAGAATTGGACCCAGTGCTGTGGTGGTCTGGGCAGGGACTTCTTTTGATCCGATCGTGGTCCTCCTTCAGCCTGAATTTTCATGAATGTGTTCAGCTCCATTTATGGCCAACCAAAAGCCTTGATGTCTTTTTCAAATGATGCTTGTCTGGAAACTACAGCGCCTGCATGGTACATATACCTCAGGCCATATCTTGAAAAATACATTTAAAAAAATCCAGTTGTGGGACCATTGGACTTTTTCCTAAATGGAAAAAACAGCAACAACCAGCAGGGACCCGTTACTCTGAGCAGCTCCGGTTTTCTGCCTGCGATCATCGCCACCAAGAACGAGTAGACATCCCAAGACAAAGCTTTAGCTCTGGAGAGACATAAAGGGACCCGGAGCTGCCTGTGGCGGCAGCAATCCACTCTCAGTTTAGCTCAGAGAGCAGGAAGCAGCCGAAGGCGGTAAAACAAAGAATGATTTAAGATCAGCAGAGACTCAGCCTTCACTTTGACCTTTTCTTTTTCTAGCAGAAGCAATAGATGGAAATATCTCTTCTGCAGCTGTAGCTACAGAGATAGCGCTGCTGCAGAAACGAATACTCTTCTGATCCCCGCTCGGTTCTGAGTCTTTCTAAGGATGAACTGATGGCCAGCTGCACCTTCTTGCTAACAGAAGCTTGGTGGCTTCCAAGGTCTCTATCCGTGACCTTGTAATGGCTGTTGCCATGGGAATGCCGCTGACTCTTTGAGCTTGTGGCTTGTGCACTAGCTCTCATGCCACTGGTGAGATAGGCTTTGTGGTTACCCAAGAATCCGGTTATCTGCTGGTACACATGTGTCGAGGCTCCAGCGCCTAGTACCGAGGATACCCCAAATAAGCAAACTGTCTTCCGTGGCTCATTCAGTTATTGTTTGTCCACATAAATGACTGGATATTTACTTTCAAACCACAGCCTATTCGCATTAGTCAAAACGTCGCCAAATATGGACATCTTTTATTTTTCATGCTGTTACTAGGGCTCTTTCATAAATCATCAATTCTTCCTCTCACCTCCCCACCACTGATTCCTTGTTCATCATCAAGTATCTTAACGCCTAGATACACACAAGGGGCCTCCCAGAAGTTCATGGAAAATGGCATCGTACAATCCTGGAAGTTTTCTGTGAAGTTTTCGAAGCCCTCACATAGATGGAGGCGCCCTGGCGGCATTGTGGGGACTTGCTCTTTGGGCTGCTCCAGCTGTTCACAACCACCAGCCGCTCTGAGGGAGAAAGACAATGCTTTCTTCTTCTTCCGCAGAGTTGGAAACTCACAGGGCCAGATGTGCCTGCGAGCCAGAGCAGCCCCCAAGGCCGTTCGTTCGTGTAGTTGAGCAGAAAGTGCAGTTGGATTCTGCCCACCGCTCTGTCCCCAGCACGTTGTGGGTACAAATATCTGTTGAATGATGTTCCATTTAAAGTATTCGTGTTTTCCCTCTGGTTTATAAATAGTTATTGGGTGTCAGGCACTGGGGACCAAACGGATCCTACACACTATGAAATTGTCCCCACTTGCCGTGGAGCATGCACATAAGATTGCGACGTGTGGTGTTGAGGAAACCCCATGATGCCAGGGTCACATTTTAAGGGGATAGAGCTGATCTGGGTGGAGCTAGTGAGACCTGAAGGAGCAAGAGGACATTGTGGCACGATGGGGATGCGGTGGGCGTGGTGGCACCGTGTGTCCCTTTATCATTCTTGTGGCAGAGGGCAGAGCACTGTGCCCCAGGCCCCCAGGAGAAGATGTTTTGTAACAGAATCTTGTTTCTCTCATTAATTTTGATTCAAAGGTTCCCATTCTGTTACATATACCTTTGATGATCCAGGTGACTCTGAAAGCAAATAGGCACTTTCCTTGTCTAGCTCAATAAACTGCTCTCTTCTTTGCCCTGGAAGAATCTGGCAATCCCTTCACTGCTTCACCTATCATGCCTTTGTTACATGGAGAATTTTCTGGCCTGCCCACACTTAACTCCACAACTGGGCTTTACAACAGAAATGACTGTGAATTTTAATTTAGCAGCATGTTACATTGCTTATAAACCGAAACAGAAACCTCTAGGCCAGTGGTTCTCAGCCTGTGCGTCACAACCCCTTTGGAGGTTGAACAACCCTTTCACAGGGATCACCTAAGACCATGGGAAAACACCTAAATATTTTACAAAATATGATTACATATGGTTTTATTATTAATCACTATGCTTTAATTATGCTTAATTATGTTCAATTTTAACAATCAAAATACATCCTGCACATCAGATATTTACATTATGATTCATAACAGTAGCAAGATTACAGTGATGAAGTAGCAACAAAAATAATGTTATGCTTGGGGGTCACCACAACATGAGGAACTGTATGAAAGGGTCCTGGCATTAGGCAATGATCCCTTTGGGCTGGGGAACCTGGGGTCACATGTCTTACAGCCTCCATTATGGGCTGCCTCCATTTCTAACTACATAAGACACGGTGACTTATTTCTAGTCATTCTTTGAGAAAGTAGTATGTGACCAAAAATTCAAAATGCATGAGAAGGGGAATGCATTAAGTAATTAAAAATGCAGTAAGTCTCTATCTATCTCTAGAACAACTGCCCCCCACCTACTCTTCCACAGAGGCATCAGTGAGGTGAGATCCATGTATATGTCACCCCATCTTTCTGGCGCTGAATAAAGAAGACGGAAGAAAATGTGCTGCATTACGTCAGTCTTCTTTATTCAGTGTCCAGTTTCACCTGAACAGGAGGCAATTGAAGGGAGCATGGCTTGGGCCAGGTGCACGGAGGCCTCAAAGTGACAGCCTTCCTTTTCACCACATTCGCGCTGTCTCGGGCAGCGGGGTCCCCCAGGCAGCATCCCCACTTCTCGATCAGCTTGTCCTCCTGGGGTGGCGTGCGTCTTGCCGTGATGCTGGAAAGTGCCACGGCTCCAGGAGAGCTTCCAGACCAAGAACAGATTTCGAAGAAGGAATTGCTGTCTCCTTCCGAACGATTAACCGCTGAGAACCTTATATGAATAACTGGGATCATTCTTCTCTTGAGAAACACTAAAATCTATAGAAATAGACAGAACCTTGTCATCCCAAATTCCCTGAAAACATTGTTTCGAAGCAGCCACCGTTTCCTTCCAAACCAGCTTGTCTAGCTCAGGGTGAGAGAGAAACCTTAATCTTGAGGCTTTTAAAAAAATGTTCTTACTTTTTAATTTTATAAGCATATGATTATTTGCATTGTGGTGATCATTTGCATCATTAAAAAATGAGCACAAATCAGTTGTTGAATTCAGGGTTGGGGGTGGGGGGATTTCCAAACCATTATTATTTATCATTGGAAGATAGATTTCAATGACTTTGAGAATCTCCTTGTGACATGGTTTGGTGTCTTGGATGTTACAGGAGAGGCCACATTCATGTTCACATGTTCTCTTTTCATCCTGTCCTTCCCCCGTCATCCTGAAGTGGCTGCAGTCCCAGGTGTGTGTGCCCTACAGGCCCTGGAAGTAAACTAGTAATGTCACTATAGGTGGTGGTGTGCCCAGATGATCTTTAAAACGTCATTTCTGCTACTAGATTTCAAGAAGGGTGATGCTTGCATTTATGTCAACAGGCACCTTGAAAAGGCAGAGGGCAGCTATGTTAGAAGCAATGTTCTTATTCCCGAGAGTTCATGGTTAAATTCCATTTTGCCACGCCCTACGTCTGGAGCACTGTCTGCTGGAGGGTAGATGGTTTTGAGAAAGTCAGTAGTGTTTGTGTGTTGTGCAGGGACTGAATTTACGTTTCTTTGCTTTTGTAGGGTTCTGTACATTGGCCTTGCCTGCAATACAGCTCGCTATATTTATATTTCCTACCTGGAAAATGCCTGGACTGTTCTCCCCATGGAAGTTCTTCAAGGTAAGTTAGCATATAGGATTGGAATTGTTTTTCAACTGAGCTCTGACTGTGCCTTTTGAGATCTGATTCTACAAAGGAAGGGCGGGCCGCTGGCTTGACGTGAGTCTGAAGTGGTTGCTAAGGAAGAGGGGATGTCCGTGGGCTGGTTCTTGTTCTGTTTGTTTAGGTAAACAAAGCTGGGTTTGACCTACATCCTCCTGGTTAAACAAAGAAAAGAACTCTCGGATACACTCATATGACAGTTGTTAGACATATAGAGTCAAAGGTGGTTTTTACATGTAAATGGATTTATCCTTCAGAGATGTTTTGTGGGTGAATGATGCTATTGTAAGAGGTTGTTCTGATAATTGCTTTAAATCTTTCATCATTTTTATCATACTTATAAACTGTATCGGCAGGGTATTGTTTCCCCATGAATCCTTTTAAATCTTTGCTGAGATAACTTGACCTGAGATGCTCTGTGCTTTGTTGATTATTCCCTTTCAAAATGTAATTTTGAAGTGATTTCTAGGAGGCTCCTGCCATATGGCTTATGAGCACTGGAAACACGGATTATATTCAAAGCTTATTTCCATCCAGTCTGTATCTGAAACCCCTGTTACTGTATGGTGGTTAGCATTGCAATTAAAATAAAATTTTAATACAAGATCCCTGGAGTGAAGGTTCTTCTGTGGGTAGCCCAGACCCTGACATCATTAATTGTCCTAAAATAGTTTGTGATTCAGTATGATTTCATTAGCTTTCCAACTCACCATAATCATTCTCCCTAATACCCCAAATATATAAATGGAGCAGAATCAATGTAACTAACCTCTTGTCATGAGTTACAGAGGAAGCATTCATATTTGGACATCTAAGTAAAACAGAAAAATGGAAGCTCATTTATCAAGCTCCATCATGGTGATGGAAAATGAAGCCTTACATGAAGAATATGTGACCTAAGTTCACTTAAAGTTATAAAATGACAAGATTCAAATATTTACATATCTTAAAGGTGCTTTTTCCGATATTCTTTGAGTCTATATATAATGAAAGGTTTTTTTTTACAATCAGATAGAAAATAAAATTTGGCTTTAAAATAGCAATAGACTGACTGTTCTAGAGGGACATGGGAGAGGAGGAGGTGGGGGTTGGGGGGAGCCAACAAGCCCAGGCACAAGGGAACAACAAGTAACCTAAAATCGATGGCAAAGAGGGCATAGGCTCCCTAGTGGGGCTTGATCAAGTGCAATGTAGCCAAGAGGAAATAATGAAAGCCGAATGAAGGTCGACCATGAGAGCGGGACAAGAGGAAAGTAAAAGGAAATAGAGGAAGGAACTAGGAGGCAAAAGACGTTTATGGACTTCTAAATACAGGTACATACATATGTAAATATACTTATATGTAATGATAGGGAAGTAGATCTATGTACATGTATTTATATGTTAAGTATTAAGATTGCAGATGGACATTGGGCCTCTACTCAATTACTCCCTCAATGCAAGAACACTTTGTTCTAATAGCCCAGGATTCTGTGATACTCATCTTCCTGACAAGCTCGCTGAAGACAAATGAGTGCATAAGCAAATGTGGTGAAGAAAGCAGATGGTGCCCAGCTATCAAAAGATATAGCATCTGGGGTCTTAAAGGCTTGAAGATAAACAAGCGGCCATCTAGCTGAGAAGCACCAAAGCCCACATGGAAGAAACACACCAGCCTGTGTGATCATGAGGTGTCAATGGATGAGATCAAGTATCAGGCATCAAAGACCCAGAACAAAAAAATCATATCAATGTGAATGAGGAGGAGGGCGGAGTAGAGACCCAAAGCTCATCTGTAGACAATCAGACATCCCCTCACAGAAGGGTCACAAGGAAGAGACAAGCCAGTCAGGTGCAGTATAGCACTGACAAAACATAACTTTCCTCTAGTTTTTAATTGCCCCCCCCCATCACAAATCCAATTCTACTTTACAAATCTGGTTATACCAAAGCATATATGGGTACAGATCAGAGCTCACAACACAGGGAATCCAAGACAGATAAACGCCTCAGGACCAATATTGAGAGTAGCCATACCAGGAGGGTAGGAAATGGTGGAGGGCGGGGGCGGGGAGAGAGGGAACCGATCACAGTGATCAATATATAACCCCTCCTAGGGTAATGGATTACAGAAAAGTGGGTAAAGGGAGACATTGGTCAGTGTAAGACATGAAAAAAATAATAACGTAGCAATTATCAAGGGTTCATAAAGGAGAAAAGGTGGAGAAGGGAGGGGAAAAATGAGGAGCTGATACCAAGAGCTCAAGTAGAAAGAAAATGTTTTGAGAATGATGATGGCAACAAATGTATAAATGTGCTTGACACTCTGGATGAATGGATGGATTGTGATGAGAGCTGTAAGAGCCCCCAGTAAAATGATTTTTATATAAAAAGAAGTGAGTGTTTAGAATAGTTGAAGCTCTTTGGAGTCTTGAGGTGGAGGATTCATCTCAGCATTGCGTCCTTTTAGAAGGCCGAGCACTAACTGTGGTGCGTCTGAATTATGGTGTTTGTGAAGAACGTTGGATATGCCGTGGTGGCACCGTGGGTTAGGCACTGGGTTACAGACTACAAAGCCAGCAGTTCAAACCCATTAGCTACTCTGTGGGAGAAAAGTGAGTTTTGTCTGGCGCTGTAAAGAATGCGAGAGCTCAGGAGTTGGAACCAACTTAATGGCAGTGAGGCACGAACTACCATAAGAATAAACAAATTTGTCTTGGAAGTAGTACAGCCAGAATATCTCTCAGAAACATGGGTCACAAGCTTCACCTAATGTATTTTGGCCGTGTTAGTAGGAGGGAACAAGGCTCAAGAAGGACGCCGTGCTTGGTAAAGCAGAGAGTCAGCAAATAGGAGGAAGAACTTCAACAAATGGTTTGGCAACGTGGTTCCAACAGTGAGCTCAAACACAGTGAGGGCTGTGAAGGCGGGGCAGGGCGGGGCAGAGTTTTTCTCTGTCATCTATGGGGCGTCCATGAGCTGGAATTAACGTGAGGTGAGCTAATGACACAGTATCAAATGCAAACCCCAGCAAAGAAGTAGACAATTACAACGTGGACACAGCATAGTCCTCACAAAGCCCCCAATTTTAGCTTCTCTTCTATGAGGTCAGTCCTTGCCTGGCCTCGCCTCTCTAATTATTGGTATGCCACAGTGTGCAGCTGCAGTCTGTACACAGCCTGTCTGGACCGACACCATCCAAAGCATGTTTTAAAGACACATGCATGTATCCTTTCCTCCCTTTGTCCTTTTAACTGATTATGAATTAAATGAGAAAGGCTAGTTCACACAAGTGAGTCAAGAAAAGGAAGCATCCACAATAGTTGTGGAGCAAAAGAAGAATTTAATACAATAGGAGGGAAAAATGCTGTAAATTGAAAACATTTTTCCTATTAACCTATCAAAGATATATTGGTGCTGAGACACACCACACACACACACCCCACATGCACACACACACATGCACACACAGGCCTGAAAGTCTCCAGTCCAAATGTGGAAATACCTAGTTATTCCATTATGTGGCCAGGATCCCTGGTGGCATCATGGGTGACGTGGTGGGCTGCTAACCACAAGGTCAGCAGTTAAAAATGCACCAGCTACCACTCCGTGGGAGAAAGAGGTGGCATTCTAGGCTCATAAACAGTTTTAGAAACACACAGGACCAGTTCTATGCTGTCCTGTAGGGTTGCTATGAGTCAGATTTCACTCATTGGCAGTGAGTTAGATTTTCTTAAGTTATATCATGTTTTATATGGAATATATATATTCATATATGTTATGGTTTGTAAGGAAATATACCACATTATACCTGTGTCTGGCATAGAAAAATATACCAGACACAGAGAACAAGGTGCATGGAAGGGGTGCCTAGCTTTGTGAGGCAGGGAGTATGAACGCATCATTGAGAAATCCCCTAAGGAAATCATGCATGAACTGGGTTTTGAAGGGCGAATAGGAATCCACCATAAAAAGGGTCCTTCAGCAATGGTGAAGTAAACCAGGGCCATGTGTACGTGTTCCAGCCAGAAGAGTGATGCTCCTGGTGTTGTGACCAAGTAGGAAACACACACCTGTGTCTCCCTCAATGAGGATGGCTAGTAACATGGCAGCTTGACTGTGTGCAGTTCTCCAGAGCCCTGGTCTCCGAACGTCCCAGAACAGTCTTTCCTCCTGAAACTTCCAGGAGCCTGATGTGGAAGACTGGATCATTGGCAGGGCCCTGGAGAGCAACACATGAAGTGGTGCTCCTGGCCGCCACCTTTGATTGAGACACTGCTGTTGAATCAAAATACCACTGGCAACAGATGTGGTTGCTATGCAACAGATACACAACCCTTCTTTAAAATAGCAATTGCCAAGCTGTTTTGAACTGGTTTGAAGCCCTGGCCTAAAGAGAGCAGGCCTGGGATGGAAAAGCCAGATGCCAAAGCATAGCGGTGGACAGGAGAATGGCATCTCCAGGGAAGGGGACGGTGCGCCGTAGCCCTGGCTTGCTGGATCATCACCCCCCACCGTCGGTTCAGGCCATCTTTTATGTGTGTGCACCAGGGTGTCTTAGGGAGCCGGGTAGGTTCGGAAGCTAAAGGACGGTTCTCTTTTCTGTGTCAGTGTATACTCGTAGGTCCCATTTTTATTTCCCGCTTGTGCCAGGAGAAATCTAGTTGCTGACGTAAAACCAGGAAAAAGGAGGTCTGTGAATACATACCCCCCTAGTCTAACAGAGGGATCTGTGTGACCGGTTTTCACAGAGCTCTGTGTGTTTAAAACAGCAGAAGTGAATGCTGACTATTTTGGCTGTACGACAAAAACACAATCCCATGCTTTTGCTGATCCGTGCCCACCCATGGAAAGGAGTGGCTCACCCGTGTGGAATGAATCCTCTGTTGCCTGGATTCTTCACTCTTACAAAGGCTTGTGCAATTTTTTAAAGCCCCCGTACTTATGATGGTCTTATTTAGTATGCAGAACATTTGTACACGGTGATCAGCAAGCACTGCATGATTTTATTTGACAACAAGTCCATTGTCATGATACAATTCTGACTCCCCTCGTCGTGTCAGGGTGGTCCTGTGGGTAGGGATGTTGTCTGAAAAGCAGAGCTCTGTGTTTTTCTTCAGAGGTGCCGCTCCGTGAACCTGAGCCTCCGATCTTTTCCCAGCAGCTGAGCACATCAACTGTTTGCACAACTAAGAGTTCCACTGGGCTGTAAGATGTCCCTTAACTCCTAGATTGGCATTATTAACTGTGATAATTACCGATGACGTAGTCTTGGTCACCGAATAGTGGGAAGAGGGAGATATTGTCGCTCATCCCTGATCATTTTAATCTTGAACAATCAGCACTTCCACTCTTTGCTGGAATTAGTGTCACAGACGAGTCTTCTTAAAAAAGTGAGAAGGTGAGAAGGATCATCTTTGGGTTCTCTTCCTCTTTTGCTTTATCCTTCATGCACCACGAGACAGAGGATGTGCTACATGCCGCATCTCCAGCCATCCATCTCTTCTTCCCCCTTTCAGGTTAGCGATAACTCATCGTTTAGAAGAAGTCTATCCATTCGCATCTGTCTCTTCAGTCTGTTGGGAACAGTCAGATGGGGTGGAAAAGCAGACTTCTTCCTCTCTAGACCCCTAAGAAGGAGGCTGTGCAGGAGCTCTGAGGAGGGGTGAAAAGTGTTGCTAGCGGGGTTCTAGGTCATACAAGCACAGGGTTATTATTATTTATGTTTATACATGTCTCTGAGACCACCGGATAACTTCAGACACGTTCTCTGAGTAATACATGCGTTTTAGTCTTATTACGGTGCCTTTAAAAAAGGACACTTTTTCCCTTTTTAAAAATTTATTCTATATATTTTGTTGTTATTAATTGTAATACATTATTTTATTGGGGGCTCTTACAGCTCTTATAACAATCCATGCATCCATTATGTCAAGCACATCTGTACACATGTTGCCCTCATCCTTTTCAAAACATTTTCTTTTTACTGGAGCCCTTGGTATCAGCTCCTCTAAAAGAGAATACTTTTGGGCTATGAAAGGACATTATTTGTTTGTGTGTGTGTGTATATAAGAAATAACTTTATATACAAGAGCAATTGAATATTGAGAGAACATCCCAACCCAGTCTAGATCAAGTCCATAGTTCCGATATTAGGTCCAATACCAATCTATAAAGTCCTCTTCAGACTCATGCAACACATGCCATGATGCCGAATGCAGTAAGATCACAGGCCAGGGGGTGGTAAGTCTTGTGGATCCAGTGGTGTAAGCATCTCAGTGCTGGCAGGGGTCTCCACATGACTCCTTCAGATCCAGGGCTCTAGCATAACTCCATGTGTCTTCTCAATAGAAATGTCTCAAAGGGAGTGTGTCGAGAGGAAATGATTTTGAGGTTAGAGTTAATGCCTTATTTTTAACAAAATTCATATGGATATCTTTCCAAATCATTGACACTATACAACTATAAAACAGTAGTTTTAAGATGATCAAACATTTGAAGGAAGGTTAAGACCTCAAAGATGAATCAAGGAAGGAGAGACTGTAAACCTCAATAAATAAAGAAAAGTTGGCTGAAGTCTAGAAATCGATGCAAGAGGTCCATAGAATTACTATTGATATGATAGCTAAGGAAGTCGGGCTCTCACATGGCTCAACATTTCCAACTTTAAGTGAACCTCTTGGCCTTAGCAAGGCTTTCAATACAATGGGTGCCGGGAGTATTGTGTGAAAATTAGCCAGCTCAAAGAGCCGAACTTTGACTGCGTCTTCTAGGTAAGGTTAAAGCTAAAGATGACAATTTCATGGAGTGAATCTTAACCAGGGGCAGGTCATGAATGTATCAATATGCCACAGAAAGGTCCAGTCAAAACAGTGGCTTCCGAGGGGTTCTGCTGGGCCAGTTACATTCAAGGCAGCGAGGTCAGCTCAGAGATGGTGGAGACTGCTTTGGGGCATGCCAAGGGGGTTATCGGGAGACTTTCTCCAAGGACACAGGATGATCACAGACTTATTTTGAAGAAGTTTTAAGAAAATTAACAACTGCCCCGTTGGGCATAGGGTGGCTATGGGTATGAATGGACTTGATGACACCCAACAACAACAACAACAACTGGTGAGAAAAATGCCAGAAAGTTGCTCCAAAGATTTGTTTTCCCGCCACACCAACGCATTTGTTCATTCTTTGAAGCTAGGTCTATGAGAATGTCACTGAAAGGCCTCATCTCATTCCTCCCACAGCCTTGATCTTGCCCCTTCAGATGTTTTGGGTTCTCTAAACTCGAATATTTAGACGGTACACAATTTGAGCCCCTAGAGCAGCGGTTCTCAACCTGGGGGTCCAACGACCTTTTACAGGGGTCGCCTAAGACTACAGTTCCGATGGTCTTAGGAACCGGAGACACGGCTCCTCTATCTCCAGGCGGGCCCGCCCACATGCAGACACACCCACATACGGAGTCACCACCTCCCGAGGAACTGTATTACAGGGTCGAGGCATTAGGAAGGCTGAGAACCACTTCCCCTCGAGGATGCCCAAACCTATTTGGACATGGTGTAAATCAAAGAGCACCCAAGAACGCAGAGAAGGGTTAGCGAAGTAGAAACACCCCCTTCAGAACTGCATGCTTGATGGAAGCTATGTTGAGGAACAGTAACTTCACATTTGCTACTTTTGTATTGTGAGGGTTTCTATGATTTTGTAGCAATACTTTTGGACTCGCCCTTATATTTGAGATCAAAATAAGACCCCTGGATGCTGTTGGGTAGTGTGAAGATGTGTGCTTCTTGCGATCTTTCCTGGTGCACAGTCAGTAGCTATTTTCCTCTTACAGGCCTGTGATTTTAGCAGTGCAGCTGCAGTTGCCAGAAAATCTGGGGTTATTTCGTGGGAAACTAGTCCCATGTAAAAATAGCATGAGAAGCACTTTCTGCACAGAAAGACCCTGTACTGTATTCTGTGTGGGTATGCACTCCTCAGACATTCCTGGGTGGGGCAGGTGGATAAGTACATTGGTTTTCACAACATTGTTTTTGAAATCCATAGGAATTTCCCTCTTGACTTTGGCATAAGAAGTATTTAAACCTTGGTAGTTGTGATAAGGAATAGAAACATTTGTTAAACACGGAACCCAGAGGCATTATGGTCCTTTTTACCTGGGGTTGAGCCTACCCAGAAGTGCCTTGGAGAACAAGCTCGACCAACTGCATCCAACAGGTCACAATCTCAAACGCCTATGAAGAGTTTTACTCTGCAAACCCAGTACCTTCCCCTCAACAACAATAAGGAAACTGCCTGAGTTTGGGTTGTGAATCCTTGTCAGACTCTGCTGTGCTCTGACAACGTGTGTCAGGAATATCCTTGGGTGGTACAAGGGATTGGCCCTCAGCGAGGACTCTGAATTTGCTGACTGGAATCCCCTGAGCAGGCTCCATGGAAGAGGATGAGTGATCTGCTTGTGTAAGGACGATGGCCACGAGGTCCCGAGGGTGCAGTTCTACCCTGAGGCACGTGGGCTTGTCAGGAGTCAGAATCAACTCGGGAACAACTGTGGGTTTTGTCTTAAAGGATGGAGGGTAAGGCCAGCCTGGGCACTGCTGTCAAGGAAGAGGCCTTTGCAAGGTGCTTGCATGAATGGCTCACACATCGAGGGTTGAAAACGAGGTCGTCGTCAGTTCCTTCCCTGCAGGATGCTCTGCTAGGGGGAAAGAGGCAAAGAGTTTGATGAAAGATGCATTTTTAATGTCCCCAGTGGGAGGGCTTGAGTTGAAATTTATGAAATTTTGCTCTATTTCGTGTGTTCAGGAGAGCACAAACCAGGTTTCTCCCAAGTTCTGAAAGAGCAAGGAGAAATTAAAAGAGGATTGCTATGTATGTAGCCTTATCAGAAAATTGAAATTCTACATTCTAATTGGAATTCCAATTTGTTATCATCCATATTGAAGGTTTTCTGATTCCATTAGTCTGTATCTAATTTAACCCTTAAAACCCAGGTTGCATGCTACACGAATACAAAATATAGACAAATGCTCTAAATTCAGCATCTCATTTGAGAAATTGGCATATTAAATAAAGCCATTGGTATTACTGTTAAAACTAATTTTTACTTAAAATAGTCATAAATGATAAGATAGCAATTTTATTCTTACTCCATGCTTTAAAATAGAAATTATTTTACCCATTTAGAATTCGTTTGAGAAACATCTACTCCAACCTGGTGGCACAGTGATTAAGTGCTTGGCAGCTTCCAGAGGTCAGCAGTTTGAACCCAATAGGCACTCCCAGTACAGACATGTAGCAGTCTGCTTCTGTAATTATGGACTGTCTTGGAAACCCCATTCTCTTCCCAGTGCTACTCTATCCTGAAGAGTTGCTATTAATTGGAATTAACTGAACAGTGGGTATTTTTTTTCACTTCAAGAATCTTTTTCTTCCAACTGTATACCACATTTATCTCACCATTTTCTGAAATTTCCTTAAACGTATGGCCTCTGGAACATAGCTTAGCACTTCACTGTTCTCTCTTAACCGCCAACACTAGGCTTTGTGCATTTCATGCACGTAAAAAGTTTTATTATAAAAGCTTGTTGTTTGATTCTACAGTCCTGTTTCATATACTATGGTTACATGCTGTTATATCATTATGTATAACTCTATTTTTAAAATACAGGAGATTCTATTTCAGAATCTTATAAATACCTCGAGAGAAATTGAAAACTACTAAGTTCTCTGATAATTGGAATTTCCAATTCTGGCAGAAACTGCCTTACTATTCACTTGCTCTGGTTCCATTTGTCCCTGGACCCACAGCGAGGTTGTATTTCCCGGCCTCCCTGGTAACACAGAGTGCTCATATGACAGATGCTGGCCGGTCCTATTGGAGCATAAACTACGTGTGCACTTCGAACACTCACCCATAAAATCCCCATGTGCTGTCACCTCCTACTGTCTCTGCTAGTTGGATGTTGATACTGAGGATGGCTCTCGGGGCCTTGTTGAAGATGTCTCTGCAGCCTTGATCTTGGAATGACTATGTGGAACCTCCTGTCCCTGCTCAGTAGACATTTATATGAACAAGAAAAGATATCTAACATGTAAAGCCAGTAAGATTGTAATATTTATCTCTAACCGTAATGAATATAGGCTCTACTTATTGCCTGCCCAATAGAGGACATTTGTAAAGGAAGTTTCTTACCCAGTTTTACTAGTGTGTTAGTAGGATAGAGAAACAAATCCAGGGAAACTCTCAGGTATAAGGCATTATGCAAAAAAAAAGATATAAGTGTGTGTATGTATGTGTATATATGTGTATATGTATATATGTATGTATATATATGTATATATATATCATATTAAATGAAGGGGGAAGTGCAGAGTGGAGACCCAAGGCCCAAGTGTCGACCAATGGAGATCCCCTCATAGAGGGGTTTAGGAGAGGAGATAGGTTAATTAGGGTGTGAGGTAGTATCGATGAAGAACACAGCTTTCCCCCGGATCCTGGATGCTTCCTCCCCCCAACTACCATGATCCGAATTCTACCTTGCAGGGCTGGATAGGACAGAGGCTGTACACTGGTGCATACGAGGGTTGGAGGTACAGGGAATCCAGGGTGGATGATACCTTCAGGACCAAGGGTGTGAGGGACGATGCTGGGAGAGTGGAGGGTGAGTGGGTTGGAAAGGGGGAACTGATTACAAGGATCCACATGTGACCTCTTCCCTGGGAGAGGGACAGCAGAGAAGGGGGGAAGGGAGACTCCGGATAGGGCAAGATATGACAAAACAACGATGTATAAATTACCAAGGGCATATGAGGGAGGGGGGAAGGGGGAGGGAGGAGGGGAAAAAAAAGAGGACCTGATGCAAGGGGCTTAAGTGGAGAGCAAATGCCTTGAGAATGATTGGGGCAGGGAATGTATGGATGTGCTTTATACAATTGATGTATGTATATGTATGGATTGTGGTAAGAGTTGTATGAGTCCCTAATAAAATGTAAAAGAAGAAAAGAGAAAAAAATGATTAGGGCAAAGACTGTACAGATGTGCTTTATACAATTGATGTATGTATATATATGAACTGTGAAAAGAATTGTATGAGCCCCAATAAATTGTTAAAATTAAAAAAAAAGAAAAAAAAGAAAGCTTTAGACATAAGAGCAATTGAATATTGAGGAAACATTCTAGTCCAGTCTAGAGCAAGTCTATAAGTCTAATATTAGCCCATATATCAGATACCAATCTATAAATTCTTCTTCAGACTCATGCAACACAAGCAATCATGCGAATGCAGCAAGATCACAAACCAGTGGGTGGAAAGTCCTGTGGATCCAGTGGCAGCGGAAGCATCTTAGCACTGACAGGGGTCTCCAAGTGGCTCTGGGGTAGCTCCATGTATCTTCTCAACAGGAATGTCTCACAGGGAGTAAGCCCGTGCCCTGCCTCCAGCGAGCTATTTAGCTCCTTAGTGCCTCCAAATGAGGTTGTCAAGCTGCGGCCTGATTGACAGGCTAAACTCCACTCCTTCACTCTTAAATCTCAAGTTGACAACAGATTATGTAACTACCACAACTAGATGAGTCTTGCAGAGGCCCTCTTTCATCCCAGCATTTGAAAGCTACACTGGTTACCCTGCCACGTGTGCTTCTGGCTGTGTGCTGAACGGTCTTACCGTAACTGGTCTGGTGCTAGTGCTCATGCCGGGCAAATCAGTGGCAGAAGACAGCCAAACCCAAACCCAAACATTTCATTTCTTTAGTATTTTGTCAGCGATCTCCCCTCCCAGTCATTATGATTGGTTTCCTTAAGCCACTCAGCATTTTAAAAAGAGCAGCTGTCAGCTTGGGAAATTTCCTTTTTCTTGCTCATACATGCCGTTTCTTGTTGTAGAGCATTCTTGCAGGTTAATACTGAACAATTTCAAAATACATGTTGCAGAGTCAGATACCAGTGTTGAATATTATAAGGTAAAGAGCAGTCTGGGACACATAGGAAACTTGGTAAACACTAAATGGGATGTCAACCCTTTAGGAGGCAAGGGAAGAATGCAGTGAAAATGCCTATTTTCTATTGTATTAGCTGTGTAATTTAATGATCGAGTTGGTAGGTTGTTGGCTAAATTTGTTACTAACAAATCCTCTCAAAGTAGATGTTTGAAGGTACTATAGAATGCTTTGGTAGTTGTTATGGGTAGAAATTAGAATGTAGTACACCAGCACTCCAGCTCTGAACTCAGACATCCCCGGTTGTCTAAGATGCTACACTACCCTGAAGCTTGTGTTACCTTTGGCGGAGGCACTTTAACTTCTCTGTACCGATTAAGAACAAGTAGTGCTTACCCTTTGGAGGAGTCAGTGAGATAGTGTCTATGCAAAACCCTTAGCACGGTTCCTGGTGCAGAAAGCGGATGTAGTAATACGATGATTGCACTGTATTACGTGTTCATCAGAGTTTGTTTTGATGATTCTAAGTATATGATGTGAGTCTAGTACAAGAGGGCTTCAAAGGTCAGCCCCACTATGAGACATGACGCCCCTCACAGACCCATAGCCCGACAGGGGACAATACCGGAGACACAGTGTAGGAATTGCACCTGATCGGATCCCGCCACACTGAGGGAAAACACTAAGGGGGTGCAACACAACAGCAAGGGAACTGAGCGGTGAGGTCCGCAGGGAATGCTGAAGGGGACTTTGGGGCCAGGGCGTGGTGCCCAATGCACTGGACTGGAAAACACTCCTAAAGGCCAACAAATGATCCCTGAATTAACTACAAGCTTTTCTTGTTGTGAGGTTTTTTTTGGTCATTGGTTTGTTGTATATTATTGCTTGGTTTTGCTCTGTCTTGTTTTTGTGCATGTTATTATCTCCGCAGATCTGTCTAAATAAGATAGGCTGGATGAACAATCTGGCGGAGAAAACAACAGGACCAACAGTTCTGGGGGGAAATGGGAGAGGGGGAGTCGGGGAAGGAAGTGATGTTAACAAACCCAGGGACAAGGGAACAGCAAGTGATCCAAATTGGTGGTGAGGAGGGTGTGAAAGGCCAGGTAGGGTATGCTCAAGGGTAATGTAACAAAGAGGAATTGCTGAAACCCTGGTGGGGACGGAGCATAATCGTGGGACAGGAGGAAGGTCAAGGGAAATAGAGGAAAGAGCTGGGAGGCAAAGGGTATTTATAGAGGTCTAGATAAAGACATGTACATATGCAAATATATTTATGTATGAGGATGGGGAAATAGATATATGTGCATATATTTATAAGTTTAGTATTAAGGTGGCAGAAGGACATTGGGCCTCCACTTAAGTACTCCCTCAATGCAAGAATACTTTCTTGTATTAACTTGACATTCTACCATGCTCACCTTCCCGACACAACTGCTGAAGACAAGGCGGGTGAATAAGTAAATGTGGTGAAGGAAGCTGATGGCGCCTGGCTATCAAAAGATATAGCACCTGGGGTCTTAAAAGCTTGAGGGTAAACAAGTGGCCATCTAGCTGAGAAGCAACAAAGCCCACATGGAAGAATCACACCAGCCTGTGTGATCACAAGTTGCCAAAGGGATCAGTTATCAGGCATCAAAGAAAGAAAAATCATATCATTGAGTGCTCACCTCCATGATACAATCACTGAAGACAAATGGGAGCATATCAAATGTGGTGAAGAAAGCTGATGGTGAACGGCTATCAAAAGATATGGTGTCTGGGGTCTTTAAGGCTTGAAGGTAAACAAGCGGCCATCTAGCTGAGAAGCAACAAAGTCCACATGGAAGAAGCACACCAGCCTGTGAGATCACAAGGTGTCAAAGGGATCAGGTATCAGGCATCATCAGAACAAAAATTTTTACCATAGTGAATGAGGCGGGGAGTGCGGAGTGGAGACCCAAAACCCATTTGTAGGCCACTGGAGATCCCCTTGTAGAGGGGTCTCAGGGAGGAGAGGAGTCTGTCAGGGTGCAATGTAGCAACGATGAAAAATGCAAATTTCTTGTAGTTCCTAAATGCTTCCTCCCTCCCCCCCCCCCACCACTATCATGATCTGAATTCCCTTGCAAGTCTGGTTAGACCAGAGGATGCACACTGGTGCCGATATGAACTGGAAACATAGGAATCCAGGGAAGATGATACCTTCAGGACCAGGGGTGTGAGTGGCGATACTGGGAGCATAGAGGGAGGACTGGAAAGGGGGAACCGATTACATGTGGCCTCCTTCCTGGGGGACGGACAACAGAAAAGTGGGTGAAGGGAGACATCGGACAGGGGAAGATATGACAAAATAATAATCTATAAATTTTCAAGGGTTCATGAGGGAGAGGGGAGAGGGGAGGGAGGGGAAAAATGAGGAGCTGATGCCAGGGCCTTAAGTGGAGAGCAAATGTTTGGAGAATGTTGAGGGCAATGAATGTACAAATGTGCTTGACACAATGGATGTTTGTATGGATTGTGATAAGAGTTGTACGAGCCCCTTATTTTAAAAAAAAGAATTGCACAAAACAAAAAAGAGCTTCCCAAAGTTCATGGGAACATGCAATGAAAAGATAATGAAAAATTTCCACAAACTTTTTGAACCCCTCATACCTTTCCAAACAGTTAAAGCCTTGATTTTCAGTACTGGACACATATCTTTGTTTATGTTACACCTTGAAACTAATCACGAGGAGTCGCAGTATTGAAGGACTCAGGAGCTGACTTTCTGTTTTGGATTCACCGTTTGTCAATGGATTTATTAAGCATCTATTCTCTAAGCTGAAGGTTTAGCAGTAGTTATGTAACAAGGAGCGAGAGCGCCGGTGTCTGCCCTCTTGTTCCCGGCATCAGTTGGGGTGGGAGAGGTGGGGAGGATGGTAACATCTTTTTGGTTCTGTTTGCTCCGCCAACTGCAATCCCTGACCCTGTTGTCTGCATAGGACAGAGTTGACCACCCTCACATTCTGTAGACAGTCCCACACTGGACACGATACCAGGTCTTTCCCCCAGGGAGTGGCTGGTGGGCGCTCCAACCAACCTGCCACTTAGCCACTAAGTGCTGACCCTTCGTGCCACGAGGGCACTGTTCTTTCAAGGTCAATGATTTTTAAAATTCTGGCAGCTTTAGTGTCCACACATTGACCCCGGTCACTGCATAAAGTCCCATCTTTATTTACCCCCTCACACAAGAACTATCTACTACTCTCTTAGGTTGTTTACACAAGAAAGAAAGGCTGTGTAGGAGCTTTTTCTCTCCCCAGCTTTTGACCTCTTTCACCTTGTTCAATTCACAGGAAAGTTGTTCAGGTAGCCAGATTTTCTCTCTTTTTTTCCTTTCTTATCTTAAAAACAAGGGAAATGGTGGGGGGTTTATTAGATTTCTAAGTTGTTTTTTTTAATTGGTCCCCAAATACGTTTATTAGTAGTAAATTCATAGTTAGTAAAATCATTTATTAGAGATTTGGAATATTAAGAAGGTTACCAGAAAGTTGTACATTTAAGAGCAAGAACCACAACTGTCTTTTGCATACAAAGATGATGATGCTACCAAGCCAGTCCCCGCTAATGAATTGTTTAGTTTTGCTAGTTGATTTTCCAGGAGTGGGATTTATTTAATTCTTTCACTTGCATCATAAATATATATGTGTATATGTAACTTTTTATTGCGAATTAGGTGAAGGTTTACCGAGCAGATCATAAATTTTATACTCAACAACTTATCGAACTTCCCAGTGGCTTGCCCTTTTCCATCATGTTTTTGCCCATGTGCCTCTTGTCGAGTGCTGGCTGCCCCTTCACCCAGGCAACATCTGTAACATCTGTCGACTCGCTAGCTGATGGCTTTCCCATCTCTTCCTTCCCCCTCCACCCTGGGAACCACCAAAGTCTTTTTCTTTTCGTGTGAAACCTCTGCTTGATTTTTTTTATAACTGTGGTCTCATAAGATAGTTGTCTTTTTGTAATTAAGATCACGCAGCATAACGTCCTCCAGGGTCACCCACATGAGGCATGTCACAGATTCATCATTGTTCCTTCATGTTGTACAGCATCACATAGTGTGGATGGACCCAAATTCTTTCATCCATCCTTTCACCAATGAGCAGTTAGGTTCTTCTTATCTGGCTTTGGGCGTGGTGCTGTGGTGCTCTGGGGACGGACGTGGCCCATGTCTGTTTGTGTTGCTGCAGTTCTGATTTCGTTTGTGTGTACCCAGTCGAGGGACTGCTGGCTCACATGGCGTTTTTAGTCTCGGTGTTTGGAGGAAGCACGATGGCTTTCTACATGGTCGTACGCTGCTGCGGCCTTGTCAGCAATGTTGCGGGTTCCAGTCTCTCCGAATCCTCTCCAATATCGAGGCGATCATCCTGCAAGGAAGCCCAACACACATGAAGAAGCCCGGGGCGGCCCCACGCACGAATCCTGACTTCTTTCCAGTGTGGTAAAATGGCGCCCAGCCCTGTCTGAGTTCAGTGTGTGGATCCTGCTGTTCTTTAGAGTGATCCTTTTCCTGGGCTAGCAGGTCACTACGAGCCAGAATCGAGGTGACACGGGGTGAGCTCCATACCTTTGGAACGTGCCTCACGTGTAGGAGGTGAAATTCCTGCCGCTGGGGTGAAGAGGGAAGACTGGACCGAGGAAGTCAGATTTTCTGACCACAGGAGCATCTGAGAGGATTGTGCCTATGGGCGGGGTCCTGTTGGCATCGTGGCTGCACGTTGGGCTGCCAACATGGGTTAATAGCACGTGGGGTTGGCACCTGTTAACTGCAAGGTCAGTGGGTCAAAGCCACCAGGAGCGCCACAGGAGGACAAGTCTACCTCATAATGAGGTACACTCTGAGAAACCCACGGGGCAGTTCTACCCTGCGCTCGGAGTCAGAATCAGCTCAATGGCAGCGAGTTTGGTGCGTACGTGTTTATTTTTTGTTAGTTTTTTTGCTTTTCACGGCTCTCCTGTGTTTTACTTGTCTCGTGTCATCTGTGCTGATTGTAGACCCACTGGCCCCCAGCTCTTCTCTCTACTCTGGATGGTCGGGCACTGATTTCTGCAGGGCGGGCTTCTTTGGATCAGTCTACTGGCTTCTGCTTGATTCAGCCAGTGCAGTGGTTGTCAACTCTTAGGCTGACCAGAAGAGTTTCTACACTCGCCAGGTTGCACAATTACATCAGACTTTAAAGTTGCACTTCAGCAACCATTCTTTTCAAAGCTTCGCAGTATGTGAAACGGTTTTCTCTCTGTTACTCTGCTCTGCAGAGTCCAGCCGCCTTGGTCTCCCTAGATGTTCAGCTCAACCATTTCCCGTCCTTCCTGGTGGCCAGAACCTCTCCCGAGTTTAAGTGGGACTTCTCCCTGGGGAAGGTGGGCCCTCTCTGTGGCGATAGCTAGGACACCCATTTGTTTCCAGCCTCAGAAATCACTGTCTTTGTTGCCTAATGCTCAGGAGAGCTAGTTCATGTATTTTGATTTTTAGATTTTGATATTTTACCTTTTCGTTATTTCAGGAAAGTGGGTAAGTTCAACTCTTATTATTCCATTTTGATAAGCAGCAGACTCATGTCACATTCAAATCTTAAATGAATGTAGATCTCTTAGTTTACTCTTTCAAGACAGATTGAGTTCCGGGACAATATCACCTCTAAATGACACCATTTTTTAGGGCACAAGCCCAGGACTTAATCAAAGCAGAACCAGGTGATTTCTGGAGCTCATCTAGCTATAAAAGGTGTTGCAATAATAGCATTTTATTATATTTAAAGTACTACCTCAATAATATGTTTTAATTCTGTGGCCAGTGGTCAGCTGCTGCATAATAAAATGATATTTTTCTTCACATGTTTTCTCCATCCTCTATCCCCCACTTCTTGCAGGTGGCCAAGATATAATTAAATTGGTAATGATAGTATTGTATATTGTCACTACACCCTTGGAAATAAATATTTTATTAAAAGAGCTAAAATTATTGTATCTTTTGAATTATTGGTCCCACTTGGAGAGTTCCAATCAATACAAACAATATGGGTCTTCAAAATGCAAAAAATGCAAATTCTTAGCAATGAGTTGAACTGGCTTTGAAGACATGAAATAATCTAAGTTTGAAGGAAGCTTTTATCTCTAAAAATATTCATGATGGTGTTAATGGGAGAAAAAAATCTTAATGTTAAAACCAGGTGTCTAATCGCTTCTCGGCCTTTTGGCTAAGATCAAGTGTAGTATCTGTTCTTATCAGTTTAATATCTGATACGTCCTCTATCCGAGGACAATATATTAAATGGATTTTTGGAGCAGGGAGTTGGAATAGGAGCTTGCTCCGTCCACTCCACGCATCGACCTGGTATTGCAGTACTTCCGGGAACGGTGCACCAAAAAACAAAACAAAAACAAAACCAAAAAACCAGGTGTCTAGTTAGAGGAAACGCCCTAGGTGGTTAAACTGAGTGGTAGGGTAAGTGGATAGATGAACCAGTCTATGTTAACCCGATCCATGTTGGTTAAGGCACATTGGTTAAGTGCGGGGCTGCTAACCAAGGTTGGTGATTGGATCCCCCCCTCCCCTCATCTGTTCCATGGGAGAAAGATGTGGCAGTCTGCTTGCACACAGATTACAGCCTGGGCATCCCTGTGGGGCCATTTTACCCTGCCCTCCAGAGTGGCTTTGAGTTAGACTGGGTTTGATGGACAGGGTGGTAGGTTCACTCCCTGCCCTCAAGTCAATACTGACTCATAGCAACCCTACAAGTCAGTGTAGAATGTATACAACCCTATAGTCTGAGACTAACTGCTACAGGGGTAGAAAGTCTCATCTTCCTACCACGGGGCAGCTGGAGGTTTTGAAATGTTTACCTTGTGGGGAGCAGCCCAACATGTAGTTGTAAGTAAAGAATGAAATTCCCAAAGGAGTGCTGACCAGACCAATCTGCTCTCTCCCCATCCAGGTGTGACCCACGCGGCCATCTGGGCGGCTTGCATTTCTTACCTGAGCGCAGCAGTGCCCCCTGAGCTGAGGACATCTGCCCAGGGCATCCTGCAGGGCCTGCACCTGGGTTTGGGGCGAGGCTGTGGTGCCATGATTGGGGGCGTGTTAGTCAACTATTTTGGTAAGAATGGCTTTTTCTATTTTTCCATTCATCTCTGATCAACATTTGTGATATTTCAGTAACACTGAAGTAAGCACTCAGATTATTCCTGGACATTGGCTAAAACAGAACCTGTCTTCATCATCTCTTTCTGGATTTCATGGTGGTTATATGGCCGGGCAGTGTGCTTAGTAGGTTGACGGTCAAGTAGAGCCGGCCTGGAACTGAGCACGCCCTCTGGCAAGCTGCTCGCTGGGTCCCAGCGCTTTGAGTTTGAAGTTTGGTGGCTTAGTCAACTGATAGTAATTTTAGGGAAAAGAAAAATCCCTCATGGTTATTTTATCAGGAGACTGTCAGCCACAAACATATCCAAGGATATGAGGGGGTACCCCCCAAAAAAACTGGAATTTTTTTTCTTATGGCTATGTATTTAATTTTGTTTACAAGGCAACCTTCAAAGTACTCTGCATTACACCGATACATTAGTCAAATCTGCAATTCCATTCTTGGAAATAGTTTTCAAACTCATCTGTTTGGATGGCTGAGAGCACCTTCCTCGCTTTTTTTTTAAAATCACCTTTTCTACTTCATCAAATATCTGTCCTTTCATGACCCTCTTCATTCGCAGACACAGGAAGAAGTCACATTGAGTGAGGTCAGGTGAGTATGGTCTGTGGTGGATGGGGCAAGAGAGGGATGCGGTTTTGCCAAAAACTGGCACACTGAGATGGCAGGTGCATTGTCGTGGTGGCAAAAGCCGTCCCTCATCTGCTACAAATCAGGCCTTTTTTGTCGCACACTGTTACGCAATCTTTTCAGAACCTCTAAATAGAAAGCTTGATTAACAGTCTGACCTGGTGGAAGAACTCCAAATGCTCTACAAGTCGATATTGTCTTTCTTTCGGGAAATTCACGGACATCCAGAAGGAGGTTTGTCATCAATCAACATTTCACCTTCTTTGAAGCAAGAAACCCATTTGTACCCTTGAGTTTTTCCCATAGCACTGCCCTTGTAAGCTGTGTTAAACATCACAACAGTTTCTGAAGTCTTTTACCCCTGGGCAGGACACAAAATGTCATGGCTACATGCTGTTCTCTTAAATCAGCCGTCGCAAAAACAAGGTTTGAGCGAAACTGCTTTACAAAAAAATTCACTGTGACCAGAGAGAACCTTCCCAGGAGGTGCCACTGGGTGCACTAACTCAGAATGAGCTGTTTGATGCCTTGTGGGTAAGATGAGTACTACCAAAGCTTGGCTCTGCCCAGAGCAATTCCAGGTTTTTTGGGGGGGTACCCCCTCATGTGCTGGGTTTGGTAACGTCATTACATCTGTGACAACACACTCTGTCCGCCTTCTCAGATCTCTGTCAGCGGAAATATCAGGGCTAGGGTAGAAATGAAGACGATTTTGCCCCAGGGATCTTGAATGTTGCGACATCAATGTAAGGTGGGCCTGGGAATGTTTCTATTGATCACATAATTTGTGCTCTGCTATTCCCACCACAGAGCAATAGAGCCATTTGGCAATGGTTGAGTAGATGGTCTTTAGGAAGAAATCACCAGTGGATTTTGGCAAAAGGCACTCAGACAACTCTTTATAAATACAAATAGAAAGTACAACTCTTTATAAATACAAATAGATAGTTGTCCTACAGCCAATCCAATACTAGCCCTAGGCTCTCCACACACCTTTTAAGCCATGTGTTTCCCCAGCCTATCAAGCGAATGGCCAGCCACTATTGTTGGTCCATCCGATTGTTGCCATTTGGCCTACGCTTGAGAACATCGGCAGCTTTGGATGGGGTTCTTGGCATCCGTGAGATGACTTCATAGATTGCTCTGCTTGTTTTCCCAGGGGCTGCTGCCACCTTCCGCGGCATTGGCATGGCCTGCCTGGTGATCCTCTTGCTCTTTGCCCTGATTCAGTGGTTGGCAGTGCCAGATGAGGAAGAAGGTAAACATCCCTGTTCTGGATGGTTCTGAAGTTTCAAACACGGGAGTTCTGCACACACACAGCCCCGTCATCAGGGGTGGGAACCTTTTGTTCTGCCAATGGCCATTTGGATATTTATCACATCATTCGAGAGCCACGCTAGTCAAACGTTCCATTAACTTACCCCTAATGAGACGGCTAGGAGCCCTGGTGGAACTGCGGTTACGAGTTGGGCTGCTAACTTCAAGGTCACCAGTTCAAAGAATAGACGGGGCTTTCTGTTCCCATAAAGGGTTACAGTCTTGGAACCACACAGGCAATTTTACCCCTTCCTACAAGGTTGCTATGGGGTGTCATCGATTTGATGGTAGTGAGTTTTTGCTTTTCTCTGTTTTCTCTTTGGAACGCAATGGCTGGAGCTGCTTTTCTTTGGTGAGGTGTGTGATATGAGTTAGTATTGATGATTTCATGAATCTTTTGTGGCCCAAGGGTTGGATGTCCACCCCCCACCCCAGCCATAAGTTATAACAGACTGTACAACAGTTTCAGATTTTCTTAGAGATAGACCCGTGTACAATTGTTTGAGATAAGCCACCCACTCTTTTGAGAAGAATATTGATTGTTTTAAGTAACTTGGGATTTTTTAACTTTCGTTTTATGGAACAAGGTACTGGGGGATAATTAGTTTTAAATTTCCCTGGTATTCTAGAGGGATTTCAGATTTGAATCATCTACCTACAAGGTTGCACTAAGCAGTGCAGGGGGCTTCCCTAGTGTCAGGAGCCGGGCTCCGACATGCATTCCCCTCCGTCGTTGTTTAGCTGCTTGATACCAGCCCCCCTCCCACGGCACTCTACGCTATGCTGGGCTTGAGAATGTGTTGCAGTGGCCACACAAAACTCACAGATAATATTCACAGTTCAGGAGAGTTTTTAGGAGCCCTGGCGGTGTAGTGGTTACTCATTGGGCTGCTAACCATAAGGCCAGCAGTTCAAAACCAACAGCAGCATCTCTGTGGGAGAAATACAGTGCCTCCACTCCCATAAAGAGTTACAGACTTGGACACCCACAGGGGTGATTCTGTTCCGTCCTCCAGGGTCACTGTGAGTTGGCAGTGAGTTTTTATTAGGGAAGCGAAGCCATTCCCAGGAGTCTGGACGAACCACTAAGGACACAGGTATTAGTCCGCAGCAACACCTCTTCTCGGCCGGGGCCGAGCCTCTCTCAGGCCCGCAGTCTCGCAAGCACATGGTCCGTTGACCTTTATGTTGTGGGCAGAGGCCAGCCTGTTGCTCTGCCTCACAGTCCCATCGCCGTGCCCCTGCTGCTCTTGCTTCGTCCGGCAGTCTCCAGGCCACACACAGTCTTTGGTGCCTCTGGTCTCATGGCCTCAGCCTCCCCAACTTCAGACAGAGGTCTGGGCCGTGCTCTTCAGGGGCCCTGGGCTTTCTCTCTGTGTTCGAGATGGCAGCTGTACCTTGGGGAATGGCTTTGATGGAGGTGTGGTTTTGACCCTGCCCAGGCCTGTGCCCTCCTCAGGATTGCTGGTGTGCTTGAGTCCTCATTTGCAGCGATGGTGTCGAGGTGTCCCGCTGAGGACTTCTCTCCTGCTGGCTGTGCTGACCCTCTTCCAAGCACGAAAGCCTTTTTGCTCAGCTTCAGGGGGTGCACCAGAGCCCTGTAACTTCAGGCAAGCTTCCTGCCATCAGCCCACTTCGACTCCGAGACACCCTCTGGGAAAGAGTAGAACTGCCTGCCCCATGGGTTTTGGGGGGACTACATCCTTACGGGAGTAGAAAACCTCTTTTTTCCCCCCTGAAGTCCTATAAAAAGAACCTGAAAATGACATCCTGTGTATTATATTGATGACTTACACAGTTGCCTTGCATACTAAGTGGGCTTACATGATTGTTGTCCTTTAAGGTGGGAGGGGGGGGCATGGGAAGCTTTGTTTACATGTGAAGAAAACTCTGAACTCCGATTTAAACCTCATTTTCTCTCCAGACAAGAGCATGTTGGCAGAAAGGATCCCTGTCCCGTCTAGCCCAGTTCCCATAGCAACCATCGACTTGGTGCAGCCACAGACAGATGTCCTGCCACGCATTGAGCCCCGACTGCCGCCCAAGAAAACCAAGCACCAGGAAGAACAGGAAGACGTGAACAAACCAGCCTGGGGAGTCAGCTCCTCCCCCTGGGTGACCTTTGTCTACGTGCTCTACCAAATTAAAGAGATGATGCAACTAGCAAGAGACAGCCGCGCTTCTGAGATCCAGCCCCTGCAGGTACAATTCCTCGCTGGCTCACTTTCCCCAAAGACCCCCGAGTGGGCCCAGCTTTTTAAATTAACCAACTACTCTGCCCAGAAACTGCTTTGAAGGTCTGTAGAGGGAACCAGACATGCAAACAAGTAATTTCCGTGTTCTGACTCAGTGTGCTACAGAGTGTATTCAGGCTTCACGGAGGGAACATTCTGCATTACAGAACTTAGTGAGGATTCACAGAAGAGACAGTATTTCTTAAAAGAAAATGAATCTGTTCTGCTTTTATACATTTTATACATTTTTATAAATTTGAGGATTGGTGCATACCAGGTGGAATGAGCAGATATGGTTTTTTGACATGGTGGGCCCCTATCTATGCATCTCTGTAACCCCCAAATACTAGTGCTAGGCTTTATTTGAGGGGGCTTCAAGAAGTTTGTGGGGAAAGGGAATTGAAAGACACTAGATGTTTTCCTACAAACTTCTTGAAGTCTTTTCAAAATGTATATCAGGACCTCAGTAAACACCTGAGGAATTAATAAAAATAGTCAACCCATCCCCAGGCTGCTGCGGGTCCGCCAGCTCAGCCAACTCCATGGAAGCGCGGCTTGGTTGGTCTCTCTGGAGTAAGAGCGAATCATGCAGAGAAAACAGCATGGGCAATGATGTAACTAAAACTCCATCCCGAGTCTGAAAAACAAACAAGTGGCTTCTATGAACAATTTGGCCAAAGTAATGAGTTCCACTCCCCTTTTGGTATGAATCACTCCTTGCCCATTTTAGCCAAATCGGATTCTTCAGTGGTAACCATTGCCATCAAGGGAATACATGCACATAAATCCTCTGTTAAGAACTACAATTTCAGGGCAGGCGGAGCATCTGATGGGGTCTAGACCCTAGAAGCGGGAGAGGGTGGTGCCTGGTGGTGCAGGACTAGCAATGTCATCATGACTGGACACTCACCCTCATTTTCACAGAGGCCCAGGAAGCTTAAACAGCAGTTGGGAAAATGCCCCTTCCCGCCTCTCCCCCACCCAGGATGTCAAGATTAACCAGAGCTGTTAAGTATTGTGATATAATTATTCTTATGAAGGAGTCAGTATACGAATACATTTTTACATATTATTTTATTTTAAAATTTTGGAGGGGGAGTTTTGCATAGAGAAAGTTGATTAAGAATCTCCCAGGAGAGAGAAATCACCCCACCAGCCAGTCTGTCTGGTTCTCTGGTGCTTCTCCCTCTCGCCCACGTGAAACACAGGTTGTTAACTATTCACACAGCAGAGGAAATTCCACTTGGGGTAGCAAGGGTTTCTGGGTATTTTACATTTTAGAAGCAATCACAAATGATTTCATTCATTCATTCTTTCATTCATGTGCTCAGCTATTTAAAGCATGGCCACTAATCAGGGGACAACATTTCTCTTTTTAAAACATGATTCCCAGCTTGCGAAGACAGATGCGGTATTTTATAGAAACTGGGAAGGTGAGGGACTACAGCGGATCTGTTCTGTTACTTACCGTTTGTTACCCAAGTCATTTGGGCATCCCCTAGTTTAACCTGGGCATTCTGATTTTAGCTTAGACATTCCAAGTATACTTTTGGCCATGTAACTCTAAGACAGTGGTTCTCAACCTTCCTAATGCCGTGACCCTTTAACACAGTTCCTCGTGGTGGTGACCCCAATCATAAAATTATTTTCGTTGCTACTTCATAACTGTGATTTCGATACTGTTATGAATCGGGCAACCCCTGTGAAAGGGTCATTCAATCTCCAAAGGGGTCATGACCCACAGGTTGAGAACTACTGCTCTAAGCTGGGCTTTTCCTGGTTTTATCTCTGTGACTGAGAATGCCTACAACTCACTGTTAGGGAGTCTGGGAGCCCTGTGGCCCAAACAGCCAACAGCCGCTCACCCATGGTCGCTGCGCAGCATCAAAGACCTGGGGGCCTGCTTCCGTGACGATGAGAGAAAACTGGGCGCTTCCACTCTGTCATGGGGTCCTGGGGAGGAGGAATGGACTCGATGGCTCAACTCAAACAAGGCACCGTCCCACTCCTGAATGACGTGCTTCCAGCACGTGGCACGGTGCACCAGTGGTGCACACACCTTATGCAGCGACCTGTTAACCAAAAGGTTGGAAGTTCAAGTGCACCCAGAGGTGTCTGACAAGAAAGTCCTAGTGATTTACTTCTGGACAATCAGCCATTGGCACTCCGTGGGGCACCGTTCTACCCGGACACCCAGGGTCACCATGAGTCAGAACCGACTCCGTGGCAGCTGGTGTTTAGCAGGTGGCCTGAGCTTCACGTCTTCGGTGCTGCGTGACCAGGGGCTTACCCAAGCGGCTAGTGGGGGCTCCGTGAATATCTGCAGATGCAAACTGCTGGCCCGGGACTAGCAGGTAGCGCTGCAATTATGTCCCTGTCCCCCGAGACCTCTGCTTATCGTGTTTCTGTTTTTCATGCGGCCTTGGCAGTTGCGCATAGGAAAAGAGATGAAAGGTAAGGCATTCTATCCTCGTGCCTCTATTGCTTGCTCCCCAAAGAGGACACTTCAAAGTGATTCACTCGTGTTTCCTCTAGCTTAACTTTGCTGCATATATTTGCTATCACTGATGATGGGGTATCTCCCGTTTGCCTCCCAGGGGACCAGTGAGACTCGGGGACATTCTCCAGCTGGTGGAGCCCAGCCTGTCGCATGTGAGACTCATGTCGACTCATCCAGAAGTCAGCCAGCCCCTAATGCATCCGCCTCTCAGACCCAGAGCAGCCCCGCACACCCTGGCGAGGACCAGCACTCGGAGGTCAGTCAGGTGCAGCACGCTGAGCCTGAGGCGGCCGGAGGACACTGAGGGGACCCTGCTCATCTCACGCCCTGCATGGAATGGGCCCTCTGCCAGCACAGAGGGAGAGGTGCCCCAAACCTAGGACACGCCTCCTCTTGAGGATCACAGCACCACATATGCTTCTAAATATCTAAGCTCATTAACATGGAAACACACACAGGAGCTACAGTACATGTTGGCAGGAAAAGGTAAATGCTCACAATCCTCTTGGAAGTACAGAAAGGCACAGGAGTTGACTGCAGACTCTCGGCTCTCCCTGTCCGTTAGGCAGAGTGCTGCAGAGGGCGGAAAGCAGCAGCCACGCTGAGCGAGTGGAGGGAACGTGTGCAGAGGCGAATGCTGATGTACTTTCTCTCTCCCGATGTATCCCCATGCGTTGGTTTTGGAGGCTCGGCTGAGCAGAAATAGCATGCATCTCTTCTTTCGTTTCTCGCCAGAAGCGTTTCAAGAATTAGTGCTCACATTGACAAAGGAAGCAGGCACGAGTTGGCACGGATGCTTTTGTTTAAAACGTTTTATCAGAAATGTCACATGTCTCTAGCAAATCTATTTTTATATGTGTATGGGATATAATGAAAATAGTTCATTCTTTCAATAGCAAAAGCTATTATTGATGACTGCAAGCTGAACTTTAAAAGACCCCCCCACCTATTTTAAGGGCTTTGTGAAAGACCAGAAATGAGGGACTATTTAAAACAAACCGACTCAGTGTCCTGCAGCTTGTTAGGCAAGGGCTACTGAATCTACAAATAGCCTCCTTCTCTAGTGAGTGGGCTCTACTGAGCTGACTGAATAAAACAAAACCAAGCAAAGCTCACTGACTTTCTAAGGTTCTCGTTAATTAAGCGATGCTATTTACAAGTACCAGTGTGAGGTATAAGTGCCTGGGGGAGGTATATATATAATTTGTAAACATTATGTAAATGGGTCCATTTTATTGTGTTCTTTTTGGTGAGGGAAAAGGGTATTGAATGGAAAGGAACAGAAGTAAATTTACTTTCCAATACTTAAGGAGCAAAGCTCAGTGTAGCTCTGCCGTGAAGAATGGGAGAGGGGCCGGTGGAGAGGAGGACACTGCCGAGTTCAGAGAGGGTTATGCATCTGTAAATATTACAGCTCCTGTCAGAACAAGGACTGGGCGAATCACGGAAAAGCTTGCTGCTAACACAGAAAGTAGAGGTTCGCAGGAAACTGGGGAAGAGGGTTATGGAAAGGGACCACTGCTTTCGTCGCAGGTCAGTTAGTTTATAGACTAGCCATGGGGCAGCAGTGAGGAAAGGAAAGTACAGCGTTGGAAGGAACTGACAGGCAAAGGCCATTCTCCATGCGATGTCCAGCTGCACCGCAAATAAGATATTGGAGAGAGAATTAAGCAAATAGTTATTTTTGCACTTGAACTGAAACGTACTGTAAATGATCATGACTCATTTTAAGTGACCTTTAAAATCAGATGTATTTATTATGCTTATGTAATTATAAGAATAAATAAATGGGTGACAGGCTGAACCCCACCTATGAATGTACAGTATGTGAATTTGTGAAACTGACTGTCGGACGTCAAAAACTTACATCGTACCTTGTGTTTACAGTTCTGACTTAGTCCTCTGAAAAGCCTGCTGTTTGGAAATGCACAGTTGACATGTTGAAATGAAAATAAAGACAATTTTTAAATGTTTCCTGACTGAATTTTCTGTTGAAATTGTGTGGTTTTGGTATTGGAAGGCATTTTGGACGAAATGAAAATTGTTTGGAGGTAATAGGGATTTGGGTACATATAGTCAAATGGGCCTCTGGTGCTGGGGTTGGTGGGGTGAGATCCATTTCTTTAGATTCACAGTGACCCAGATCCCCCAAGGTGGAAGCCCACACTAAAAGTGGGATATAAGCTCCCCGCAAGCCCACGGCAGATCGTGTAAATGGGCACTATATGTCCCATGGGTCATGAAAAGCTAAGGACTGATTTGTTTGTTCTTTTGGCAGTCCGGTTTATTCAGTATTTCCCACAAACACCACCATTTGAGTGCATTTATTATCCCACTGTCTTTTCCATAACAATTAAAATACCATGGTTTGGATCAGGCTCACCTTAGTCCTCAGTGACATCTTTGCTTTTCAAAACTGTAAAGAACTTTTTTTCAACAGATTTTCTCAGTACAATAGCCATTAGCTGTAAGCATTTGAAATGTGGCTAGTGTGCCTGAGGAATTAGAGTTCTAAATTTATTTAAATTTCAACAGCTCCATGTAGTTTGTAGCTACTATAATGGACAAGTAGAGCGAGAACAAGATCACCTTTGAAAAAAAATTAAAAAAAAAAAGATCACCTCTGGCAGAACTCTGGGTATCTATTTCCTTATCTCCAACAAGAGAGGCTGCCTTCAAAACTGTTTTCTGGGAAGATGAGGGCATGCTTTGACCAACTGACTGTGAGGAATTAAGGGGTGATTTTTCGACTCAGAAGTGTGCCTGCCCTGTGCTGCACAGGGACAAGGCTCAAGCTACTAAAGTGTCAATCCACTCCTGGGCCATTTCATCAAAACTCAAAGAATATCCCCCAAACAAGGATCGTACAGCTGATAAGTGGGGAGCATTGAAGTTGGAATACAGTTTCCCTCAACAACACCAAACTGCAGACAATGAAAACTTGCCAGCGGCCATCTCGATGTAATTGGTCTCTATCCACCTGTAGTCGCCAAGGACGAAAGAGAACATTAATTGGACAAGGAAGTGGTCTGCAGGTGCAATTGCCTCCCATGCTGCGAGTCCAGGAGCAATGGATGCTGCGTGGTCAACATTACTGAAGGTTTCCATCAAGGATCCGGATCTTCATCTAGAGGAGGAATGTTCCATACTGAGACTTGAGATTCTCATTGGAAACCAGACTGACTGCAGACATTGAGCTTGACAAACTCGTGAATCCATTCCCTGGAAGCAATATTTATACCTTGTTCCTTGTCACCCCTCCCCCATCCTCTGCAATTTGTTTTACTTAATTCTGTAACATACAGAATTAACCCAGGAAGTTGTCTTTAAGCAATAGTTAATCTTAGAAAAGAGAAATAATCCAGAGCATATGGCAGATGAGAGCGTGCTTGCAGATGGACCCAGGGAAGGCGTGGAAGACGCAGGGCGTGGCTTCCCAGGCCTGAGAGTAATTTGTCTCTTGCAAGGCCACACTGACTGGCGATAAAGGAGTGATGGGGAAGTTGCCGATGGCTACGATTGGAGTGAGCGAGTCCAGGTGGATTGTTTCCCCCACTCAACTCCCATCTGCTTTTGACAGCTAATATGAGATGACTTGTCCCATTTGGGCTGCACATGGGTCCTAGCTTCTAGGTAGCAACTGGAGACCTAACAGAGTTAGGAGTACAGGCTGTGGGTTGGCTGTCTGGGATGGAGCCCCAGCACTGCAGTGAGAGTTGACATGTAACCCCCTCTGGGCCTCGGGCCCCTCCTCTGTAATACTGAGGTGATTGTAGTGAGATACCTAACATGTAGCGTATGCCCCATAACTGTCCCCATCACTGTATGGTAAATGGCCCAGGGCATGAGGATCTGTCTAGTTTTCCCATTCGGAGCCTAGCCACTGGTTCTTAGTATTGTGTTGATGTTTAAATCTTTAATCCTATTAAATTCCCCCAAACTACAATGCCATGTTAAATATTTACCTAGTAAACTGTACAATAAAATGTTCAGTCCCAAGATGCATTGTAAACATAAGTGGTTAAAGATATAACACAGAGAATTAAGTAAAACAAAGTGCAGAGGATGGGGGGAAGGGAGTGACAAGGAACAATGACAAATTGCATGTGAAGTCTGCAGAGAGAGAGTATAAGGCATTTGTTTGATAATTTCTACTTTTCTTTTTCTCCTAAGAGGTGTTAATAAACACAAAATGATAACTTCATAATAATTAATATGTACTTTGATCTTTCCCTAATATCTGAAGTTATTTTTCAAACCGTATACCAATATTTTTTAAAAGCCAGGGATTCGTTTCATTCCCTGTAAAGATCACTCGGCGTCTCAAGATAATAATAGCCGGTGCTACTCCATCTGTGGCCATGGACTGGCGCTGCCCAGAAAGAACTGCTGGTGTGTGACAAAACAGAAACCAAGAGTTTGAAATGTTTATCATTGTTATGATATTCCACTCAGCACATGGGCACTAGACTTCTTACATCTTTTTAAAAGAAATTGTTAAATCTGTGTAATCATGTCCTTCAGTGGATTTTACAAAAGCACTGTTCTGTGACGGGTGGAAAGAGCAGGTCCGAGGTCAGTCACGTACTACACTTGGGCATGGCGGGCATGTGCCCACCCCTGCTGGCATAGTCATTTCTTGAGTGAACCATTTGGGGGGGTTATTTTCTTGGCTAATGTTTTATTAGAAGATGACAATGTGGGAAGCGCATAGAGGTTGGACCCTGGGAGTAGATATATTTGGGTTCAAATTCTGTTTTTACCACTTTAGCTCTCAGTTGTTCAAAGACCTGCCTTCACTGTAAAATGGAAACCATACTATTACCAGAGCGGGCACATGGAGACTGTGTTCATCAGAAGGAGGGAGGGGTGTTGGCAAAAACAAACTTAGGAAAACAGCATTCATGACGAGGACGAAGTTGACAGGGCTTGTACAAAGGAAGGTGGTCTTTCCAACAGACTGGGTATCTTGTCCCCTGAGCAAGGCTGTCTCGAGTGGGGGCTGCTGTTCCGTGAACCACTTCACATGGCCTTTTCAGCCACACTTGGTCTTGTAAGTCCTACGCGGTGATTGGTAGAACTATGGGAATAAGGTACTTGTAGCCCACCAAAGGGATTAGACAAGCTGCAAGCAATGCAAATCTGGTGCACGGAACCCTGTGAAGGTGGGACACATCAGGCATATGAAATCCTAACAAGCAGCTTGCTCAGTTTTGCCATCTTAATAGGATTAAAAAGGGAGCCGATCCCAGAGCAGAAAGTCACCCTGTCATCAAGAAAGATCGGAAAGTGAAGCATGCCCTTTGAACCCAGGGTCCCTCTGCTGAGAACCTCCTAGACCCAGGAGGAGCCAGAAAGAGCTATGACACCGGAGGGGAATTGAAGTGGGAGAAAGCAATGGTGAAGTGGCAGCGGCAGAAACAGGTGACCAGTGTGAGATGGCCGTCGACTACCCAGCCCGTGAAGTAAAGTGGGGATAGTGTGTGTACTGACTCATAGATCAGAGTGGAGTGCCTCGGGACAGGAAGCTATCTGGCAGATGGGGGGCCTCTGGCACTATCAGCTAAGCTTAAGTGCTTTGAACATTGAAGGAGCAGGTCAGGGGCAAGTCTCAGTGGTTAAGGAGACCAAGGTCCAAAAGAGAGGCCTGCCTGCAGGCATTCCTGACCAAAGAGTTATATCTTACATTATTTTTTATCCTAATTTTCACCCTGTTACTTCCCTAATTGACACCCCTCCCTCCAAATGAAAAACCCACTGAAATCAAATCAACTCCAACTCCTAAAGACCCTCAAGGACTAAGTAGAACTATGGTTTCCAAGGATGTAATTCGTTATGGAAGCAGACTGCCACACATTTCTTCTGTGCAGCGCTTGGTGGATTTGAACCATCGATCTTTGGGTTAGCAGCCTAACTCTGAACCGCTGTGTCACCAAACAAAACTTACTGCTATCAAAGTCCGTTCTGACTCGTAGTAACCCTGTAGGACAGGGTAGAACTGCCCCTGTGAGTTTCCGAGACTGTAACTCTTTAAGGGATTAGAAAGCCCCGTCTTTCCCCCATCAGGGCTCCTTAATAAATCCTCTAATTGTGAGGCTTCTCTACGACTATGTGGCCGTCATGCACACAGCATAGCACTGGAGTAGCGTGTGCTGCGGCAGAGATGTCTGGTGCCAGAACTGTGGAAAGGTTGGAGGGTGGAGGAATGTCTAACTTGCAACTCATAGGGATCAGCCTGGGGTTGACATTGACCTTGATTCACCCACCCTTTGAAGTTAGAGAACTCGCTGGCACTGTGGCATTTTTACAGGACTGAAAGCATTAGGCTTTCTGGCCTGGTGACATCGCAAACATGAATTATATAACAAGCTCCCTTTGTTCTGTTTCTGTTCACCAAGCAATCCTCTTTTTATAGGCTGATCCATTAGTAGATCTGTCTTCCAAGACAGAATCTCCTGGCCATTCCAATTCAAAGTTGTGTGCTTCAAGCCATTATATCTTTTTTGCTGTGAATTATTAAACAGACCCTGTGAGTTGGCTCACGTGATAGGTCTTCTTACAGTGCAATGACCAAGACCAGGGCTCTGAATCAATAGGGCCAAATGTCTTACCCTGTCTGCGTCAAGTGTCACACCAGCCAGGGCAGCCGCCGCTCCCTAGGTCACCTAGCAATTCTTGGCTGTCGTGCTGGAGGGCTGGCACAACTAAACACCTCTTGTGCTATTGCCACACGAGCTCCTTCTTTGTTGGACCAGCACCAGAAAAGCTGATTTAAAAATCACACATCTTTCAAAGAAACAGGGTCTTATCTTCAGAGCTCAAGTCCTCCATGTGCTTAGCGACGCCGATGTGCCCCTACACGCACTCCAGATTTCTTCATCTCCAATTGCTCTTAAAATGACTGGCTTTAAATAGAGAAGCTGTACATTCAAGTATCGTTCTAAAAGTCAGATGGTACCGCCCTGCCATACAGCCCTAAGAATGCCTGGAAAGCCATAAGACTCACGAAGCACATGTTTGGGACCTGTAAAATGTGTTTTTAAGCGTTTTAAAGAATAACATTTGAGTGATAGAACTTACATCAGCCACATACGTGTGTGTGTGTGTGTGTGTCAAATGGTCCAACTCTAACAACAGGAAGCTTTTGTGAGGCACCCAGTGTGAGCACCATCCCAACAAAGGGCCTGTTATGTTTGATAAGTGATCACCTATTAGGGTGCAAAGCACCCAGCCAGCTTTCAGCCACCTGTGGAGGGCAGAGCAGTGCCACTGAAAGGTCACCGAAGCAGCTTCAATGCTTTCCAAAAGACAGGGAGTGGAAGGAGATAAAGAGGAGCGAGGAAAGGGAGAGAGAGAAAGAGAAGAGAGGGAGGAAAAGAGAGAAAAATAAGTCTCTTACAAGAGGTATTTCTACATTGTTTGCTGAAGACTGGAATTGTTGCTAGTGCCATCATTAATCCCAGGCAAAGGAAGGCAATACAAAGAGTCCAAGTCATGCTTTTAACTGGTTACCTTCTCACCAAACAGAAACTGAAATACCCATGGTGTCCCCTGAAATAAACATGGAGATGAAGATCCTGGGAGACTGTTGCTCCTTTTTTTTCCTTCAGATGTTTTTAGGGTGGTTGCCAGAGTCCCTGGATAATGCAGATGGTCAACACACTCAGCTTCTAGCTAAAAGGCCTGAAGTTCAAGTCCACCAAAGTCATGTCAGAAGGCAGGGTCTGGTGATTTACTTCTGAGAGACGAGCCACTGGAAAGGGCACGGAGCGGTTTTAGTTACACACACACACACACACACACACACACACGCGCGCGCGCGCGCGCGAGACACCGGGCCTGCGGGTCTCTGCTGCACGACTTCCTTCCACGGCCGCTTCCCTTTGCCACCGGTGAGGCCCCGGAGCTGTCTTGGCTGGGCCGTCCCCTGGGAGCCCCAGCAAACCGTTCTCATGGTTCGTCACGCCCTCATAGTGTACGAGACAAACTGTCTCTAGGGAGGTGAATAGGGTGAGCTTAAGCACGGCTACATCGGCACGTTTATGTCATGGATGTGCAGAATTATAAAAATAATAAAAATCCATAAACAGCAAAATGTTCAAGGTTTACTTTTCACACAGATAAGACAGTCATCATCACAATCACATAAATAAGTCTGAATGGAAGGCACGTTGATATTTTAATCCAGATCTGTGTAAAGGTACAGACTTCAATAGCATGTGCTTTCAGGGATGGGCGGTGGGAAGTAGGGACGGAGCTCCTACTGTTCCAGGCTCCTGGCAGAGAGACCTATTCAACCGTGACCTTCTGCTTCCCGGAGGACCGCTTACTTGAAGAATCAATCATATGACAGTTCCAAATGTTGGTAGTTATGTGCTAGCTCAACCTTTTATAAAAACCCCGCTAACTTTGGATCAGGCAGCAACAGGGCCTAAGCCCCTGGTGTCCCATCCCCCTTGTCCCCTCTTCTAGAAAAGGAGTTCTTCGAGAAAGCCTCTTCCTTTTCTTCCCACCACAGTAATATAAACCTGTGCTTGATTCGGAAAGGGAATCAGTTTAGCAACTCTAAAGACTGGGCATGCGCTCCTCTTTCAGGCCTGTGTTTTGGTCTCTGTCCTCCATGGGCAAAACACACCATTGTCCCTCCTTTCATTAAGGAGCGTCACATCATGAAGCAAGGAAAGATTTGTTCTCTCTGAGGAAGACCATAAACCTATTCTGTAGGAAATTGCTACCAACACAGCTAAACGTGTGTCATTTTTTTAATGGACTAGTCAATTCAAAATGTCACAGGAGGCTCATTGTCTTCAATGTCATCATATAGAAAAGATAGAAAGTAATTCTAATTCCTAATCTTTATGTATTTCTATAAAAATCTGATCAAAACTTAAATAAATGGCTTTAAGAAATGTTATCTCTTATGTCACCGTTATTAAATAGCCTGCTGCCCATGAGTGTAAAAAGCCGCCCTTGTGTGACACGCAGGTCTGTAAAGGCATGGTACCTTGGTTTGCATCTAAAACAAGATCTCTTTTACCTGAGTCGTGGGGTATATAAAGGGCTGGGGTCTCGGACCCAGAACTGCCTCTAAAATTTTCTGGTTGTATGTAATCTTCCCAAACCTCAATTCCTCCTTCAGACAGTGAAGAATGAAAATAGATACGCATTTTCCAGCCATACATTCCAGAGGATCCAAACCAAACCAAACTCACTGCCAACAAGTCAATACCGACTCATGGATACTTCTGAAAGTGTTCAGTGGTCAGATTCAATTGGGATCTGCTGCACGCAGCACCCCCCGCCCCACTAAGAGAGACACAGCGTGCACCGGCGTTGTTCGAGGTTTTCAGAAGTCCCTCAGTGCTGCAGTTTGTCCATGCATCAAATGGAGTTGGCCTCAGAATCCCCTTGTGAACTGACACCTACCAGCATTCTGTAGTCTACAGGGTAGACTGTGGAAAACACCGGCGCAGTGTGTCCTGGGTCTCTTCCAGGACTTCTATGGAGAAAGTGTGGGGAGAGCAATGCCGGCTTTTATAGGCAGGTTCTGGAGCTCCGGAGCGGATTGAAAACTGTGTGCCGACAAAGCCCTGCTCTCCATTACTGGCTCCTTGCAAAACAATGCAATTCCCTTTGTTCCTAATGAAAGTCTTCATTCAAGGGGAGTGTGAATGGCTGCTTCAGAATCTTGGGGCACCTAGAATCCAGTACACGGCAGAATGTGCCAAGAGTACCTTGCGTGCAGGTACTTTCAGTGTAGCTTGCACTGTGTCTATGGCAACGCGCTCTGGAGCAGTTCTGCTCAGCTTCAAGCCGGATCCCGGCCGGTCACCCACTTCGGTCGGTGCCCAGAGTGAATTTAAGTCCCACGTGGCACTGTCAGGTAGTCCTCCCGTTAAAGAGCTGCTCTTCCAAGAAGACACTCCCAAGGCCAAATTGTTCTTCGTGCAGGTGGATCTCTTCAGGCGACAAGTGGTTTGCTCCCAGGACAAAGTCTGCAAACCTAATGAGTGGAAAACAAACAAAAACCAGACAAACCCACAAAACTAATACAGTCACTCCCGAGATACCTCTAACATGTACAAACAAAACAATACAACCCCCAATACGTAAGATTTTAGCAAAGCAGATCAGGTTCCAGCATGCATCCTAGGGGGAATCTGCTGATACATTTTAACTGTTCAAGTCAGGATTATGTGTCATGGCATTGGGGGTCACCCTCTTAAAGCTGTGGTATGTATTTTTTGGGTTTTGGTGTATGAAAACCAGGACTGATGAACCTATAGAGCTAGCAAGTGGAATAAGGGTTTGGGTGTACGGGGATACAGAGGTGGTAGCTGGGTGAAGGGCTGATGACGTCAAGGGGTCCACATAGAAAAAGCATGTTTGGAAACAGATTGTGGCAGCAAATGTACAATTCTGGTAGATGTGACTGAACTATGGAATAATTGATATATCTATTAATCCCAATTACTAAAAATAACAACTGTAACCTTTATTGGGATGGCAGCATGTACCCTTGGAATTTTATCTTTTTTAATTCGATTTGATTTGAGTCAATAGAGGGTGGCATCTACACAAAGGGCAGAAACATCAGACCACTGTAACATTGTGACCCTCATAGAGAGCTATTCCAGGAGAGCCGGGAGGCTTAGGCTGACTGCCATAGCCAACTGTACCCACTGGAGGTCCTACCGCCATCGCTTCCCTTTGGTTATTAGCGTAGGCTTGTTAGTGTTTATTTGTTTACTGCCAGTGCTTCCCCCTTTCAGTCTTTCATTTGAGGACCCTATTATTTAGAGGAGGCCGGAGGGTAGAGTTGGTTATGCACTAAGTTGTAACCCCAAGGTCAGTCTTTTGAACCCACCAATCGATGTGTGGGAGAGAAATGAAATGTTCCGTTCCTGTGAAAATGTTCAGCCACAGAACGCACGGCCCAGCTCCACCCTGCCTTCCAGGGTCTCTACGACTGAAACCGGGCTCAATGGCAGGGGAGTTAGTTACCGTATATACCAAAGTATAAGCTGACCCGAATATCAGCCTAATGTTGCCACAAAAACTGCGTTAAAAATGTGCTGAAAAACACGGCTTATAGACAAGTATATATGGTGTTGAGCTAAGGTAACGCAACAAAGGAATGTCTTTCTTGGTGAAAAATAAAAAAGTATTTCCCATACCAGGAGAGTGAGAAGCAAGTTACACAGCCCATGCCACCACCCTCCATCCTTAATGGAAGCCACCTCTATGGACTTCCCCCTAAGAGGGAGCCCACCAAGATGTCATCTGGCACCAGCTCTCAGGAGGACCAAAGAACAAGGACCACTGACAAATGTTTCCACCAAAGTCGCTCGTTCCTAATCGAACCGTCTTTCCAGGGCCACTCTATTATTTCTTGAAGGACTCTTTCCCGAGCGATGGGTCAGGCGACTGAGCTCGGTTTAGGAGCAATGAAATGCAGGCTTACTTTTTAGGAGCCCCGAGCCTGGAGACAGCCAGCCAGGCGGGGAAGTGCGGCCTGCGGCAGGCTTGGCGCAGTTCTTCCAGGGCAATGGCTGTCTGGGCATCAGCTTGTTCCCGGTACTCTTCAGCAGTCAGCAACCGAATCACCGGTTTCTTTGAGGCAAACCAGCTCTTCATTTTCCTAAACCGTGAAGCATTTGGTTGTTAGATTCCTGGTCATATTTGATGGCGCAATTCAATCCTTAACGTTTACAGACATGTGTTTCTAAGGTAGCAACAATACTACGTTTACATTGCTTTACTCTAATGCAGACCCCGGTACTTTGGGGATGCTATTGTTATCGTGACGTAGGTGTACCCCCTAACCAAATTCACTTCCACCGAGGTGGTTCGGCCTCAGAGTGAGCCCATGGGAAAGAGCAGAGCTGCCCCTTTGGATTTCTGAACCGGTGGAGCTCGAAGGGCACAGAGTGTGTCGTCTTTTTCCTGCGGATGGCTGGTGGCTTCAAACCATTGACCTAGAGGTTATCAGCTCGATGAGTAACCCCACTACCACGGAGCCTCCTTACTGAGGGGCACATAGAAAAACAAAACCACACCCCTCAAACTCGCCATCGAGTCCATTCTACCTCCAGCCAACGACTCACGGCGACCTCATGCGGTCAGAGAGCAACTATGCTCTGGATGATCTTCAAGGCTGCGACCTTTTCCCAAGGCACCAGGGTGGGCTCGAACTGGCAGACTTGGAGTTCGTGGCCAGTGCTTCGCTAGCTCCACTCATGGACTCCATATAGAGCCTACAGTTTGGGTCTAGTAGTACACTTTCCTTTTTCCTGACGGCATTTGAATGGGCTTTTGGTAGGCTGGCTCATTGTCTATTTCTTCTCCGGTGATTTGCAATCACACAGCTCAAAGCCTCGCTTCTCTACGCTTGGCCTGTGGAACTTCCAGGCACTAACAGAAGCCAGACTGTGGAGATCTCCTTTTATGGAGAATCAGCGGAAGCCCTCCCCCACTGGAAAGCGGGGGATTTGTGGGAATTCACCTCCACCTAGTGGTGATGTGGTTGAGTGCTCGCTCCCAGAGACAGGGAGGCAACATTGAACGAAGGTGAACACAGACTAATCTTTAAATATCCTTCCATCCTCACATGCCAGGCTCTCCCGATTGTACTGTCTTCCTTTCCAACTAAGAGAGCCCCGAAGGAAGTGACACCTGAAAAACAGTAATGAGGTTGATAGTTTTAAAGAAATATAAAGTTATAATTTATCAGTGGGTTTTTCAAGATGAGTTTAGAAGGTTTCATATCCAATCAGAGATCTCCAAATCTGAAAGAGCACCAGGATTACCATTTTCTATTTTCAATATATTTTCTGAAGGTCTGGGACCCTAGAAATCTGTATTTTATCTTTTAAACCTCATCTGGTGGTAGATAAGCTGAATTTGGAAGCTGCTGAAGATTAGTTCCTCATTCTTTTTGGACTCCCTAGACGGTTATGCCTTGGGCTGCTAGCTGAAAGATCTGCAGGTGGAAACTACCTGCCTGCTGTTCCCAGGGAGAAAGATAAGGATTTTGTACTCGTGTAAAGATCTACGTCTCAGAAACCTCCGGGCAGCTCTGGGTCCTACAGGCTGCTGTGACCCACAATCAACTGGATGGTTGCTTCCTTGGAAGGAAAAGACCTGCTGATGTGTGAACGCCACTGGGGCAGGTCTGCTCTGTGGCTGGCAGGGCTGCTGTGGGGTGGAATTCACTGGACGGCACACGACCATAGACAGATACGGTTTCCCTAGAGAGGAAGAGCCCTGGCCGTGGACCCAAGACGTGTGCACAAGCTCCAGCTTCGAGGTTGGCCCACGTGTGGGCCTGGGCAGTACCTTTCCTTACCAGTCCTGAGGCTCTCTCTACTCGCCTAAAACATAAATGAAAGTAATATTATCTCTGCCATGGTGTCCTGTACAGAGTAAATGCGCTATTAAGTGCAAAGTGCTTAGTAGGGTGAGTAGTCTCCAGTGAGTGATCAATAAGGACACTCGCCCAGCAGCTGCAGCCTATTAAGATGTATGCCAACAGTTCTCTGCAAAGGAGCAAGTACTATGCAAAAACAAAGTATCATTTCTCTCCTTTGTCATTTACCCTTTAACGTCCTGTTCCATACCACAGTTCTTCATATAAATCTCACTTGCAAAGTGAGAAACTGAGCAAGAGGAGCACCCTCTGATGAATGCTTTCATGCTGACAGACTACACAAAGCTGCAAAGCCAATCTTACTGCCAGGCTGTCCATTCTAACTCACAGTGAGTGACCCCATAGGACAGCGGGGGAGAAAGACGGGCTCTGCACTCCTGTAAAGAGGTACCATCTTGGAACTCACAGGGGGAAGTTCTACCCTGTCCTAGAAGGTTGCTACGAGTCGGTATCAACTTGAGGGCAGTGAATTTGGTTTGGGGGATAGAACAAAGTAGAACTGCCCCTGTGAGTTTCTGAGGCTGTAAATTTTTCCAGGAGCAGACAGCCTCTCCTTTCTCCTATGGAGTGGTTGTTGGGCACAAACTGCAAACCTTGTGGTTTGTGCATAACTCACTGCCCCACTAGAGGTCTCTTAACAGAGTGTATATGAAGTCTTCTATTTGTGATCACGTTCATGAGAAACCAAACCGAACTCACTGACATCAATTTGATCAGGACTCTGTGTGACCCTACAAAGGGTTTCTGAGGTTGTGATCTTTATGGGAGCACACAGCTTCAACTTTCTCCCTCTGAGTAGCTGGTGGGTTTGAACCACTGACCTTGTGGTTAGAAGCCCAGTGCTTATCCAACACCCCCACCAGCATTGGATTGCTACCATAAGACCCAAGGTTCAAAGCCACTAACACAGTGGTTCTCAACTTCCTAATACCGTGACCCTTTAATACAGTTCCTCATGTTGTGGTGAACCCCCAACCATAAAATTATTTTTCGTTGTTACTTCATAACTGTAATTTCGCTACTGTGATGAATCTGGTCAGAATCCACTGGATGGCAGTGGGATGGTTAGTGAAAAAGGCAGACAGATATATTTCTGTCTTATCATTCTGTAGGAAACAGCACTACGATATAATATTTCAAAGATATCTTTGAATATTATTAAAAGTATCAGGCCAAGAAGCCTAAAGGAAATAGCTTACTAGATTAAATGACAAGATTCCAATTTTATATAGGATAAAGCTACCAATCATTAACATTTTTTCTTTCTAAATGAAGTTTTATGTGAGTTGTCTATAATGAATTCTCACTAGGTACCCATTGCTATTATGTAACTAGCAACCAGAAAAAAATAATTTTACTGAATTTACTTTTCAATTGTTCTAGTCCTTGCACATTATTACCGTTCCCATGTCACAGGTACACAGTGTACAGGTTAATACTCTTTTGAACGGTATGCAGATCACAGAACACAGTTTGTCCTTGGCAGGGCTGATGGATGGTTAAACTGAAAGAAGGGGAGAGAGACCCAGGGGAAGCTTCCTTCTGCTCAAGCCTGTATGACAGGTTTGTGGCAACTAGGCTGGGCCAGGATTCTCAGTGGTTTGGCAGCTGAAGTTTAGTAAGCCCCATGATGTGACCGAACACAATGTAACAGACTCCGTGAGGGGGTCTGCTGTGAGTTGTTAGATTAAGGTAGAGTGGCAATCGCCTTACTTAAGTCATAGCCCTGATGCACCTGAAAAGAAATCTCCTTGGGAATGTGGCCTACTTCCGATATAAATACGTGTTGGGCTGCGATCTCAAGGTCTGAAGTTAGAAACCACCAGCTGCACCAAGGGAGAAAGATGAGGGCTTCTACTCCTATAAATAGTTACAGTCTCAAAAACGCACAGGGGCAGGTCTACTCCGTCCTAAAGCGTCGATATGAGTCGGCATCCACTCTATGGCAGTGAGTTTGGTTTTGTGTTTGGTGGAGAGCTTGCTTGCTTTTTGCTGGGTTTGGATCCTGCACCTGGTGTGTTGACCTCTGGTTCTTTGGACTTAAGATAATGGCCTGCCATACTGCCTGCAGTTCCTAGGAGCCACTGTCCATCTGCCATCTAGTCTGCCGCAACCTTGGCTTCACTGGCTTCTCCAGTCCCACGCTGATGCACTGACCTGGGAGTCACCCAGCTCTACGAGCTGTGGTGTCCTGTGATCCTGGGTGCAGCAGGACCTGAAGCTACACCAGTCAAATGGGCCCTTAGCCCGCCAGGCAATGATTTGCTTGGTATCTGTTTTTGTTTTTTGCTTGGAGACTATTTTTCCCTTTTAATTAGCTTAGTTGCCAACATAAAGATGATAAGAAGGCACATTCTAATCCACATTTGCAACTTTTCTAGACCCTTGAGCCCATCTTCCCATATGGTAACGTCCATTCAAGCTGAGTGATAACGACTCTGGATTGTAGAATTTGCCAGTCCTTGAGATCACCTCCATGCCTAGGGGAGATGTGGTCACTTCCCTCAGCATTTGGGTTAATTCTTGTCTAGGCAGCAGGGGTGCTAACAAAAATGCAAGGTGCTGTGTAGCGGAGCTGAAAAGATTCTTTAGCAGGGCCTGGGCTGCCCACACTCTGGCCCAGGTCTACCGACCTCACTGGCTACATCTAGAACAGTCCGTTTAGTGAAGGTAACAAACTGGCCTTTCCCATTGTCTGGCAGGCTTGTACCACATCTATTCACCCAACTGTATCGGTTCATTCTTTTCATTTCAGGCCAGTACTACCTCTTCCAAGAGTTTTCCTGAACTTTCTCGGTAGTTAATATGGAGAGATTCATGTTTATAGTCCAACAAAGTCCACCTCAAGAACCAGCTCCTTTACCTGTGCACTTGACAATGAAGCCAATGCTCAAACTGAACTACTAAAGAAGCACAGAACAAACAGGTGGCAACAGAGATAAACTCATCTTTCTCTCTGTTGTTTCAAAAGGCTTAGGTCTTCCCTCAAAGCAGCAGAGAAAAAAAAATCCTAAATATAATTTATGACTCATTTAATATTCATTTCCATGCCTAAATCTTACAAACACAACACTCAACACAAAAAAGCATGCTTGCTTTTCCAATGCAAGGAAATGCAGACTAAAAGCAGACCTTTTAGGCAACCCGGGGCACAAGTACTGTAGCCCCTGGCTTGAATCAATGCTAGGTGGGCTGTGGTGCTCCAGACACTGGTGGCACACACCTCTGAAGGTCACAGACGCTCTCCCTCGTCCCTCCAGGTAACACAGTTCCTTGTGAGATTACACATGGCGTGTCTAAAACACTCCCCGACATAATAAAGGAAACCAAACTTTAAAAAAAAAGATGCCCACCAGGTCACAGAGTGCAGTGCCTTCATCAGGTAGTGCAGCAGAGCGGAGCAGGAGACGAGGACCACTGCTGTGCATGCATACGCAGGCACAGAGATCCCGCAGTAGATGAGGACCAGGGAGAGGAGCTGCAGGGCCCCCGCCACCAGGCTCTGGCTCCTTGCGTCCACCAAGGGTCCATGTTTGTAACACAGAGCAAAGCTGGAGAGTCCAACTGTCAAGGCATAGCCTGCAACAGCAGAGGAACACAACATGGTGTAAACGAGATTAGAAAAGTTACCCGTAAGACCTGGAGGGCCTTGGACTTAGAGCTAAGGACACATCACAAAACCGAGATTTCAACCCCCCCCCCCACAATGAAACTAGCTTTAAAAATTAGAGCATGAGCTAGTTTATCACTGCCGTGTGAGAGGTTGGGTTGACTTCTGTCATAATTTAAGATCTTTAGTAGTAATTAGAAATTGCTATTTATAATAAATATAACATATACGTATGCATATCTGGTCAGCCCGGTGTCTTATCTGGGCAAGTGTTATCAGATGACCTTGACTAGGATTACGTCTCCGTCCCTATTTCTTATTTTTACTTTCTAGTCATAAAAGGAAGAGTGACTTTAGAATGAGGCGCAGGCAGTCTCCGCTTAACCCAGTGTTCAGTCTCAGTCTGACTAGTGCTGGGGAGAATGCTTGCCCTTGTGATCCAACGTGAAGTGCAGATCATCGGGGATCTTACGCATTACAGGTGTTCATGTTCTCGCTAAGCAAGTCTGACACTGAATGTGTTTGGAGGGGCAAGAGGAAAAGTTCAATGATACCACAAAGCAGTCATCTGAGAAAGCCAGAAAGTGGGACCTGGGACAACTCCCTGCTCTCCTTAGCAGGGCGCTGTGCTGAGAAGAGAGGACAGAGAAAGGGAGGGTTAGGGTTCCACAGAGATGGGCTTTCTACTCCTGTAAAGACTTAGAGCTTCAGGAGCTCACAGGGCAGCTCGACGCTCTCCTACAGGGACCCAACGAGTCGGAATTGACTTGACAGTGATGAGTTTGGGGGTTTGCTTTTATAATACGAGCTAAGGAGAAGGTAAGGCTTCTTCACAACCTCGTATTTTGAAAAGTCAAGCTTTCATTTGTTATTTAATTTAGCATTTCTCATCTCTCACACAGAAGAAGGGGAGAAAAGAGCCAAATTTTCGAGAATTTTTTTTGACAAATTGGATGTGGTTGGAGCTGAACCGTATTCAGTCACAAGAAACAAATCACCTTTGGTCACTGGTATCATCGACTGAGAAAGAAGTCTGAGGGAAATGTCTCACAGGAGATCACTTGGGCTGATAGCATCAGGTATGAGAATCCAGTCAATAAAGTATTTATTTTTAAAAGCACTTCTGGAAATTGAGATGCTGGAGGAGGAATGCCCCAAGGTGCACTTTTCCACTCAACCCAAATTGAAGACATGCTTAAAAAGTTACCTACCTAATAAATATAGTCTGCTCTCAGACCACAGCCACTTCAGGTCTTCTGTCCATTGGCTTAAAATGTAAATCGAAGCAAACCAACAAGCAACCATTAAAGCCCCAAACGTGCTATACTGTGCATGGAAGAAAATAAATGATAGATACATATACATATTTATATATATATATATCTGTTTCATTCACTCTCATCAGAATAGAAATACACAAATCAAAACCTTGTAAAAACTTCCATACCAAAGTGAATGGACTGGTGTCAGTCTGAAATACCCTGAGCTACCCAGTCGTCCCACTGCTTCAGGTGTCGGTTGCTAAGCAGCAGCGTGGCCCAGCAGCTGGGGTGTGCTGGGCACACACTCAGCGGCCACTCCTCACTGCTGAGCCGGACCATGCATTGCCACAAGCTCCCCAAGTGACCCTCGTCCGCAGGACATTCCCCGCAGCAGAACGCGGGCTGCAAGTCTTGCTCAGAGTCACTGCAGTTTGTCATCCTGGACCAATATGCATTTACCCTCTACGAAAGGCAGGGCCTTAGTTTCTCGAAGGCGTTTCAGAGAACGAACGACTCCCTAGATGTGTCCTTCAAGGCCTGATGATTTGGTGTCAGGCAACACTTAAGCTCTGCCGAGATGAGAGGAAGTTTCACTCGGCCCGGAAACAACCCGTCACTCGTCAGCAAGAACACACTTGGCCCCACTGAGTCCGGGCCCACTCCACGACCCCATAGGGCAGAGTTGAACTGCTCCACGGGGGTTCCGGGCTGTCAATCTGGATGGGAGCAGGCTGCCACAGCTTCTTGCCCAGACAGCTGCCGAGGTCAAGTCACCAATCTTTCAGTTAGCAGCCCGGCACTTAACCCACGGCGCCAGCAGGCTCCTTAAAAACACACTCTCTAGAAATAAAAACGTCTCAAAAAAAAAAGGTGATCAGCAAAATTTAATACTTCGTTAGTCTACATTTATGAAGAAATAAAGCACTCTTTAGAAAAAAGATACACGTGAAGTGAGTGTCTATAGGAAGGAAGAGACGAAGGTAAGTTGAAAAGTACTGGTACCAGCGCTCCCGTTTGGGTGCTTAAACACACCTTGATAGCCATCAGCTGCCAACAAGTTTTCGCAGACATGTCTTGTTAAAAACCAAGCCAAACTCACTCTTATTGAATCAGTACTGACCCATAGTGACCCGATAGGGCAGGGAGAGCTGCCCCTGTGAGTTTCTGAGACTGTGACCTTCCACAGGAGTAGAAAGCCCTGTCTTTCTCTCTTGGAGCTGCTGGTAGTTTCGAATCGCCAACCTTGTGGGTTAAAGCCCCATAATGAACCACCACGCCACCAGGGCTCCTTTTAGTCTCATTAGGATGCCTTCAACAACAACAACAAAAAGAGGTCCAATAAAAATAGTGTCTTTCCAGGCAATCTGCTGAGCCAGCTAAATTCAAGGCAGAGAGGTCAGCTCAGAAGGCGGTGGCAGCTGTTTCTGGGAAATTCCAAGGGGAATCTTGATAGATTTTTCTCCCGGGACATGGAAGAACCATGGGAGCTAATTAGGCAGAAGTTGTAATCAAATGGCAAAGGGCATCGATTAGAAAAAGGTCAACAGAGTAGCTCTCAGCTCATCTTCCAGGGCAGCACGGGCTGTCTTATGAGAATTTCACCGGGAAACCTTACCCTTTCCAGCCTACAGGCCTGATGTTGCTGCTGCAGGCTTTATTGAGTCTCAAAACTCAAAGAACATTGACGAGGAACAGGATTTGGGCGGCCATGCTGCTGTTTTGACAGGAGGTAAGTTGCAGGGCAGGGTTAGAGGGGTGGAAACACGACCTTCCAAAGTGCAACATTTGGATGGGGGATGTGATGAGAACCAGGAGCTTCACAGTTGGAGATTTTTGCTTCATAAGGCTTTCAGTGATTTTGCGACAAGACTTGTTTTAACTTACTCTCATAGCTTACATTAGGATCTACCCCATCCAAGCCAAGTGACGGTCATCAGTTTTTCATGTTTATAAGCTCGTGGCTTTTACTTTTCTAGTCATCTGCACGTAAGATGCTCACCTTGGGAATGAACCTTCTTGCCAGCAGCAGGACAAAGACAGATGTCATCAGAAGGCCCAGCAGAGTCCCCGAGAGGTAATAGAACAGAGGGCTTCTGTGAAGAGCAGCCGACAAATGCTTTTGGAATCCCCTGCCGCACTCAGGACAGGAGCCATCAAGAATATGAAGACACAATGAACTCAGATGGCAACGTCCAAGAGCCAAGGCAATTTTCATCATAAACTTGGAATTCGTGGTAAATAGCTTGCCACTAACTCAAAACAGAATGGCCAAGTTCACGTCTTTCTTCAGTGTTGGATTTGCAATACCCCCTGAGCAGCTATCTGGTGCACCAGGCACTGGCTGATAGCTTCCCATGCATTCACAACAACCCCGTGACACCGCCGTCCATGTGTGAACTTTACAGAGGAGAACAGCAAGGCGCTCAGAAGCCAAAGACCTTCCCAAAGTTATTGTCTGAGTCAGGAGGATTCAGCAGCCCAGAGCCTCTGATGCTAAGCTTTGCCCTCATGCTGCGTAAGAACTGTGGGTTTGAGAAGCCCACGGGTGGCAAGAAACACACTTGATTCCATTCTGGGGAAAGTGAAAACGGATCATGTTATGAATAGCAAGTGTTGGGCACTGACTAATGTGAGCAAGCTAGGAGGTAAAATATTGGAAAGAGAGGCTCTTTGTCCAATGAGAAACTGAAAACCGAGTTTCAGAATGATGTATTTATCAGCTATTTGTGCAACTCAATCTCCTGCTGTCGAGCCACGCAACTAGGGAATGGTGTTAGTGAATAGAAAGAGCAAGGCATCCGGCACGCGAAGACCAGAGTACAGGTCTTGGCCCTGGCAGGCAGCAGCAGTGTGGTCGCGGATGCTGGGGTTTTCAGTGATAAGACGACAACAGTCACCCAGAGCTCACACGTTGTCACGATCAGATCAAATCAAGGAAGGTATGCCACTAGATCGAATGGAATCATGCAGGTGGATGATTTCAACATAGGCATATCGTACTACACAGATGACTGTTACTGTTTTAAAGGTCCTTAAGCACTGTCTTCAGACCTATTGTCCGCCAAACCCATGGCAAGGGGCTGGAACTGAGAACTACAAATGCAAGGAGCGTGAGGCAGAAAACAAGCAGTGTAACTTTGGCTGTACAACACTGCGCAAGCGCCAATTCATACTTACTGACTGAAGGTCTTTGCATAAAAGAAGAGGAGCAGGCCAGCCACAAACAGAAGGAAGAGATTGAAATCCATCACTGGGGCAAAAGAAAAAACAAACAAACAGAAGATTTTATGTCGATGTGGTGACGGAAAGAAAAGGCAACTGAGTGAACTGACTCCCCAGAATAAAACGAATCAGGAGAATCCAGTGTAATAAGAACTGACTTACAGTTTCGACTCACTCTGAGTGTATAGGTGAGTGTCCTGGTAACAGGCTTCACAGAGAAACACACGGTCTGCCCACATGGATGGATGGTTATGGATATTTCATGCGCCTCCCTTGGTGCCCAAAAGTTTTGAAACATACATTTTACAAACGATATAATGGTTTCTGGATACTGGCAATTGTGCCTTCCTGTGATATATACAACATGCAGCAAGCCTGGGCTGGTAATCTTTACCTACAGAAGAACAGACAAGTCTATAAATACAAAAGTGGCACGCCTTCATAAGGTTCTTAACAGCACAGGCACAAAAGTGAAGAGACCAGGATGGGCTGAATCAAGAACGTTCAGATGCACTTGGTAATGGTCTGACCCAGGGATGGGCCCTATAGACCCGTGCCTAGGACCACTCACACACTGGGCTACAGACGCGTGTGGAAGTGAATGTTTCCTCCGCTGGATGGTGGTGGATTTGACTAACTCTTCTAGCAAGTGACTGTGGCCAAGGGACATGTGAAAAGACAGAACGCAACGCAGGCAAACTGATCTGTATCCTCAGTAGCTTATTCTCACCAAACGAACATCGGGTGCCATCCGGACGCCAGGCTCTAGCTTCTCCCTCAGCCTAGAGATCTCTTCTCCCAGACCCTTCTCTGGGGTCACTCAGCGCTTCCTTGGACTCCTTCCCAAACGGCACCCTCTCAATGAAAACTAGGTTTGCAATTTTCTTCTCTATTACAGGTATGGCTTTTTATGTGTCCCTCTTTCACCCTGAGAATATAAACATCCAGGGATTTGTTTTGTTCACAGGTGTATCCTAAGAGCCTGGAACAGTTCCTAAGGCCCAGCAGGGACTCAGGCTACATTTGTTGAATGTTCAGTGAAGGAAAGTACTAGGCAACTAAAATAAGGTGACCAGAAGTCCTGCTTTTGGAGGGACACTCCCGATTTTTAACAATTTGTCCCGCGTCCCGTGGCATTTTTAAAAAGTCCCGATTTTGGGAAAGAATGCACGACAAGCTAGGGTGTACGGGTTTTGGCTGCGATGTGGCTATTTCGCCAGGATATGAGTCTTATCAATGGTGTCCCTCTGGTGTCCCGCTTTACCAATGTTAAAATCTGGTCACCTGAGACTAAAATCAATGGCTGTCTAAAATCAATTGCCCACAGGCAATGCCAATGTTTCTATGTGGGACAGCAATCATTCTGGAAATAGAAGGCTGGACACTCTCTTGAGCTGTGTTTGAACAGCAAGCACGCTGTATATTATGTGAACTGGTTTGGGGAGAGGCTAATGAAGAGTAAAGAGAGTTAATGCCCCTCTTGGACAAAAGAAAAAACAACAAAACCCCCAACTCCTTGCCGCTGAGTCGGTTCTGATTCATGGGGACCTACAAGAGACAGTAGAACTGCCCTGTAAGCCGTCCAAGGGTGTCACGTCCCCGGAAGCAGACTGCCACATCTTTGCCCCCCAGAGTAGCTGGCAGAGACTGCCGTTCGGTCAGTAGCTGAGACTTCAGCACGGAGCTCCCAGGGCACACCGCTGCCACACATTGATGTGGCGACCTTCCTTCACTGTGTGCCTCCTCCCTACATCAGCTGTCATGCTGACTCATAGTTCCACGTCATACAAGACCTACTTCCTATTCTTGGAAGAGTTCTTCGTAATTCCCTGCTCCCTGAGACCTGACTTAAAAGTCGTCCCTTACCTGGACAGTAGACCATAAGGAGTTCCACTTCATTTGGGTATTTTGATGGAAGCAGTAACAGTCTGACTCAGAGCTCTTAATGAAAGCCATTTCCCTCAAAGCTTTACACCTTGGAGCTGAAAGATGGAAAACAAATGCATTTCTGAAATAGTAACTTGTCCAGGCGTTTATTTTTTTATCCACAGGGATGATGGTGGCAGTCTTAGAAGCCCATGATGACTTCCCGACGTAGTAATTATAGTCCTTCGGCTTTCCAAACTAGAAGGAGGCGGACGGTGCAGTGTCACTCTCATGACGTATTCAGGCACCGTCAGAATGCTGCGGCAGGGCCGCGTCTGTCCCGGAGTGGAGGCAAAGACGGGAGGGCAGCTTCCCTTCTGACACGTGAACAGAGCGCAGACAGGCAAGCAGGAGGCAACGCGATGGAGATCGGTGGGGGTGGGGCGTGTGTGCAGAACCAGGGGGTAGGAGAAAGCCTGTTAGGTCAGCCAGTCACGAAGATGGAGGGCAGAGGCTGTATGCGTGCACCCCGACGCCCGAGGCAAGCACGGTAAGCAGCCGACTTCATCCGATGGAAGACGAAGCAAGGAAGGATTTTAGGTAAGTGTCTCGACAGGAAACAACTGACACAAAAGGGCTTCAGTGAAAGGGTTCAGTGCAGACGTGGGCAGGTCAGATGAGGTTCCCAGGTACCAGCAGAAGTAGAAATTCTTTAACATTGCTGCCCTGAAACTCCAAGAGGAGGGCTTGCTACTGGTGCTAAAGAATGGTCATCGAGTGGAATGCACCACAGGCAGGAGTTCCTTGGAATGGCAAGGCAAGTAGGGTACTGGAACCTCAAACTCTCTCTCCTACCCTCTCGCTGGTGTCTCGCATTGGGCAAACCCAACAGGAAGCTAGAGAGCAAAGAAGTCCAGGGGACCCAACCCACAGAGGTCAGCTTCTGCAGCCAGAGCAGGGGAGGGAAGGGCTGAGATGGGGCTGCGGGAACTGGGCCTAATCAGCTCAACGAGGAAATGCCAGAAGTCCATTTGTGTTTTGGAAAGGGCATTTCCTGAGCATTGAGAGATGCTGGATGGGAGGAAGACTAAAAGCAGACCACAAAGGAGGCGATGGAAGCCGTCTAAGGAAGACGTGAGCTCAAGCAGCGAGGAGCGGGAAGGACAAACGAAGGACAGGAGACCAGCTGGTGGAGACCAGGTTGGGTGGGTGGGGGGAACACTGAGCTGCTAATCAACAGGCAGGTGGAGCCTCTCAGCCACTTTGTGATAGCAGCCGGGGCAGGCTGCCTCCCTAAACCATCTCGGAAACCCTAGAGAGCGGTTCTACTCTGTCCTGCAGAGTCACTGGGGGTCCGAATGGACTTGGTGGCAGTGTGTTCAGGAAGCGGAATCAGCAGGCTTTGCAGAGAGGTTCGATGAGGGACAGCAGGAAGATGTCCTGGAGGTTTCTGGTGAGTGGACAGCCGGTGAGGCCCTGTACTTGGGGGTGGTGAGGAAGGAGCAAACTGATTAAGGGAAAGGGGAGATGAGTTTGGCTTTGAACTGGCCAAGTTCTGGCTGGTGGGATTGAGGGAAGATGGTGAGGCCTGCAGGTCAGAGGAAATGTGATTGGAGATAGATGGAAATACATTAAGTGTGAGTTATAATAGACACTCATACAATCAATGGATCACAACACAATATAATATCCAGAGGAACAAAAGAGATGCGTTATACAGTACGGAAAGTAGAGAGGACAAATGCCCTAAGAAAATGATCAACTTCGGGGGTTCATTTTTCTCTGTAGCCACCCCTGTATTCAAATTTGAAATTAATCAGGATGTTAAGTCCTACGTTCTTCTGGATCCAGGATGTGTGCTCGCCACCACACCTGTCAAACGGGAAAGAGGGATGGAGCACCACTGTGGACACATGCCAAGAACGAGCCGTACACCGAACTCTGCACCACTAAAACTAGAGAAGGTCTGGGTAGCCAGCAATAGCTCCTGAACAATTACATCCCCTGAAGAAACAACACTGAATAAACTCAGGACGTTCCCTGCCCTGCCTAAGATTATCTTTAGCATTAAGTTGAAGGAAGAGCAAGGAGCGACACAGGGAAAGGATGTTAGGGACACACCCACCGCCTTCCAAAATGCAACGAACTTCCTGAAAGCCAGGGCCCTCAGGGGAATGTCCACGAGGACATAGCACATCCCACTAAGCTTTTACTCTTGACTTAACATTGTGAGGAGACGCTTCCACTTTTATCTCTACAAACACATTTGCAGAGTTTGGAAGTCTGAAGCTACAAAGACTGGTGGGTGGGGGTGGTGGCTTTAAAACATTCATGGGAAAAAGGAATAGATGATGGACTTTCTTTTTTTTTTAAATTATAACTGTTTAATTATAACTGTGTGATTGACATATAATCCATTTATCAATTCACATACATTCACTTATTAATTCACTTATACAATTCAATGGTTTACAAATTTTTGGACTTTCTCCATGGACTTTTTGACGTGCCCTCATACAAGAAGGCAGGTTAAGAAGCAGGTCTCCCCCAATAAAAAAAAGTGTTAGAAAGAAGCGGTGGAGGGGCCCCTGTCAAATACGGGGTCAAATACGGGAGTCTAGAGATGCATCCTGCGGGCTTATGCCTGTTCACTTGGGAGCCCAAAGGAGGAGGTGGGATTGGCGCTCCAAAAGGCCAAGCCACTGCTGGTGAAATGTAGTCTGAAGTAGTGCCGAGATGCCCAAGAGCCCCTTCCAAGGGCTTGACAAGGAAAAGGCGACTCCAGGGACATAAAAGGGTTGGCAGCAAACTATAGAAAAGATGTATGTCTTAGCCGGCAGTGTAGAATGTAAGCCAGCTGATCAGAACATATTAAAACACACGAGAAGCCCTCGGAGAGTGAGCAGTAGAGATAGGGTTGGAGCAAACCCTCCTGGCTGGCCTGCAGGTAGCCCATGTTCTGCCTTCACGCGGCCTCCTATGGAGTCTCTCAGCAGGAACCAGGCCTAAGGGGGGAGGGGGGCTAGAATGCTCTGTGGCCCTCCAGAAGGGAGAAGGAAGGAAAGTGGCAATCTCGAAGGCCCCAGGCCCCAGCAGTTGGAGTTCTCAGAAGGATGCCCTACTACTTCCAGTCAGCTGTTTCCAGGGTTACTGTATAGAGCTTATGAGGCTTCGGCAGCTCTTCTTGGCTGTCCCCCCAATCCCTCTCCTAGTAGGTCGGCTTCATGGCGTCAGCTTGGATCAATTCCCATAATGCTAGTGGTCTGAGGAGAAGTCCTCGTTGTGAGGCCTGAGTTGGCAGGTGAATGTTGCCTTGACATGAGGTTTTCTCCATCTGCTCTCCCAAGTCCTTTCATAGCGAGAGCTCTTAAGAGCAAGGTGCTTGATGTACGTAGACATAGCACAGGCATCTGAAGCCAGGAGTAAGGGCTTCTCTGTTGTCCAAGTCATCCTGCACTTGGACTTTCTGGAAGGAGTCCCTGGCTGCAAACTGTAAATGTGCTAGGCTGCTAACCCAAAGGTTGGAGGTTTGAGTCCACTGGGAGGCCCTTCAAAAGAAGGCCTGGAAACCGACTTCCAAAACATCAGCTATTGAACACCCTGTGGGACAGTTAGACACAGACACACCTGAGGGAGGTCATTGTGAGTCCGGGTCGCCTCAAAATCAAACAAAACCCACTGCCACCGAGTCCATCTGACTCAGCACAACTCTCCAGGGCAGAGCAGACTTGAGCCGTGGGTTTCCAAGTTACAAACCTTCATGAGAGCAGAAAGCCTTGCTTTTCTCCCGCAGAGGCTGTTAGATTAGAACTGCCGACTTTGTGTTTGCAGCCCAACTCGTAGCCCACAATGGTTCCTTTCAATGGTTAACTCTTGGGTTTTTAGTAGCTCTCCAGATGGTCTCCCTGGTTCCCAACTGGCCCCTGCTGGCCCCTACAACCTATTCTCCACTCAGCATCTATCTTTTTCCAGCACCAAGCTCTTTTGAACGCACCGAGGAGAATCCCTAAGATCCTGCTCAATACCCTCCAGTGACTTCCCCTCGCATGCCAAATAATGCCCACGCTCTCTTCTAAGGATCCTGTGTCCCTCCGGGGTCTCCTCCCCTACACATCCCTCCCACTCCTGCTCCAGTCACGCCAACCTGCCAGCTCCTCCTCAGGGTGCCAAGCCCGCCCCCACAGCACGTCCTCAGACTTGCTGTTTTCTTGGCTTGCAGCTCGCTTCCCCCGGATCTTGGCAGAGCCTGCTCCTTCTGATAATTTATGTCTTTGCTCAAGTGTCACCTTCCCAGGAAGGCTTCCTTGGACCCCACTAGCTAAAATAGCACACCCCAACTACCTTCACTTCTTCTCTTGCTACTGTTTGATTTTTCATCATATCATTTATATGTAATTATAAGTTTATAGCCTGTTTCCCCTGAAGTCAGGGACCCTGCAGCTCATTGCTGTAGACCCAGGATTTAAGAGACACTGAACTGAATATTGGTGTGTGCTGTAATTTGAGACCAGTGTGTGAAACCTTGGCCCATCTTTCCCAGAGCCTCAGCAGCGCCAAAAGGGGGTGCCCTCTGGCCCTCCCTCTGAGACAACCTGACATCACAGGGCACCCCTGCTCTCCCTGCTAATGGCCACCTCCTCGACAGAGCTCATGGCAGCCACACAAGGGCTATTCTGGGACCAGAGGCTCTGCTTACCCCCTGAACCCACCCCACAATCGGTGGGCCCATAATTCAAGGTGGAGAGCTATAACCCACAGCACCCCCAGACCTTCTTCCATCTCCTCACCAGGTAGAGCAAGTAGGGGAAAGAAAGAGATGACCCCCCCAAAATTGTTTTTGTTTTGTAGTTATATGGTAAATAATGTATTCTGGGTCAGAGACCCACCGGTTAGAAGAAATGAATTTGCTCTTAATTTCACCTTGGTCTTCAACCTGAAAGTACAAATGAACGCAGGCTGTTCAGGAACTGCCTACAGAAATAAGAAATACTATCAGAAACTTATTTTTAAAAGCATTCCCCACTGGAATTCCTCAGTGTGGCCTCTGGGTTTTTTTTTGGGGGGGGCGGGTTGATGTAGAATTTATACAACATATATGGTATCACAGACAAGGAGTTAGCATGTCCTGGTCTCCTCTGGCTGCCCTCCACTCTTATCACCTCTTCCCTGCTCTTCAACCAGCCACCCCCACAAAAATAATGCCCAAATATCCAAGGGGCTAGAAACTCAGAACCACAAGATATCATGAGCCCAGAACTGCAGGTGAGCTCATGTGATCCCTGAGCCACGGACTCCTTAGACCAGGCACGAGACAGTGACTCGTGCCAACTAGGATCGTTATGAAGGCAAGCCTGCTGAGAGAACACCCTCTTAAAAGTGGTATCTGCTAGGCCACTCCTCCAGCAAGCTTCCAGGGACATTTCACGATTCAGGTTCTACCGCCTCTATCTCTACCTGAGGGTGGAAAATGGAAAGTGTAGCTTGTTCGATGTTTATTTACAACTCTATCGTCTGACTGAACCGCTGACAAAGTTATGCGGCTGCTCACACATGCACAGGTTTCACGTACTCCTGCACCCCAGCCTTCGCCGGTTCATTGCGAGAGGATGGATCCCCTAGCAAGGGACGTACCACCCCACTGCCATCGAGTGAGTGGGCCTATGTAGCGTTTCCAGAGCTATAAATCTCCATGGGAGCAGAGAGCTTCGTCTCTCTCCTGCAGAGCAACTGGTGGGTTTGAACTGCCGTCCTTGTGGTTAACAGTCCCACTGCTTACCCGACATCACCACAACCACAAGCTCCTTTGGATGCAGCCCCGAAAACAAAACAGAATTGCTGAAAAGGAAAGAATAGCCATTCCATTGGTCAGAAATGAATACTTGCCTAGGGAGTGCTACTTCCTCCAACGAGACGTCCCTGGGCCCCCGCACTGATGCTGCCCTACATGTCTGTGGCAGTTACATAATGTCCTGTCAACTTGCAAAAGGGTGGAGTCTAGCCTGTCAGTCAGGTCACAGCATGAAGACCTCATTTGGAGACACAGCAGAGATCAATAGATACATGCTCTGCTACTCTTCCTGTGAGACGTTCCTCTTGACAAGCCACACAGAACTACACTGATGGAGCCAGAGTCCTGGAGCTGGAGGAGCCATGTGGAGACCCACACCAGAGCTGAGGTGCTTCCACCACCACTGAATCCACAAGACTTTCCACTCACTGTCCTGGGATCTTCCTGCATTCAGTATCATTTCATGTGTCACCTGAGTCTGAAGAGGAATGTATGGACTAGTATTGACATATGGGGTAATATCAGACTTAAGGACTTGATCTGGACTGGGCTGGGATGTTTTCTTAATATATAATTGATCTTTGATATAACGTTCTCTCTTGCACACATATGAGTGTCTCTGGATTTGTTTCTCTAGTCTCCCCGGATTAACACACTGTCCCTGTCCTCCTATCTGTTGCAAACCAGGAGAAATTGCTGCAAGTGGGGATTATCCCAGCTCGGTCTCGATTTCCAAGAATTCAGGGCTATCTAATGCCATCCTTATGATAGCTAGCCCAGCATGGCGATTTTCTAAGCCGTAGAATCCGCATCTCCTTTCTAATGCTCTGTAGACGTCACCAGGTTCTTGGGATTCAGAGTCGCTAGATGTGACTCTGGAGGAGAGGCTGTTTCTGGACAGTTGTGTCCAAACTGCTCAAACGAATACCGGAGGCATTAACGAGCTACGCTATCAGAAGAGTTGAGTCAGGTAACCTTAGCCTGTGAAGTCCCTTCATTCATTTTTATGAGTACTCAATTTATAAATACCCAATTCAACTAATTTTTACCTCATGATATCTGGATATCATATATTAAATAGGGACAGCTGTATGTCACCTACTTTAATTACCAAACTGAATTTAAAATCACTCCTTTGTACTACTTTTGTCACTTATTAGCTTTCCAAAATGCATTAGTCATACACAAGGTAAAAATATTCAGTCAAAACTTCAGAAAAGAGCAGGTAGTACTTAAACCTACTTCTAGAGCATGCTAAAAATAAAAAGCGCAAACACTTCTCAAATCTTAGCAGGTCTTCAACAGCCCTTCCACATTAAAATATTTCAGCAATGTTCCTCCTTAAACTTAACCTTAGATGGCTTTCAGAGATGGGAAAAATATTCAGATTAGACTCAAACAGAATAATACCACATATTAAATTGGATACTATTTCCTCCATTTGATTTATAACTGTTGTTTGGGGGAGTGGGGCAAGAGGAAGGAAGGTACAAGTATAGTATAAGAAAAAAAAATCAAACAAACCCCCAAACCAACAACAAACCTTAACTCCTGAGAGTTCAAATATAGGGGGAAAATTGTCCTTAGTATTTATTTTATTATTAGGAATCCTGCTTTTCAAAGATAAGAACATGCATCATTATTGTCACAAAGATCAGTTCCCTATTTTATTCTTGCTTGTCTGTCTGTTTCATCTCACCTGAATAGAAATCTTGGTTTCTATTTCTCGAAGAATGAACATAAAGAATGAAACTGAAATGAGCACATCGCATGAAAGATGTGTAGTTCAAATCTGCCACCTGCCCCTCCGGAGAAAGAAGGGGCCATCTGCCTCCTTAACGATTTAGTCCTGGAAATTCTATGGGGCAGAACTACGTGTCCTATAGGCTCAAGATGAAAAGATATATGTGTGTATGTATATATGTGGGTGTATACCATATTGAATGAAGGGGGAAGTGCAGAGTGGAAACCCAAGGCCCAAGTGTCGGCCACTGGAAATCCCCTCATAGAGGGGTTTAGGAGAGGAGATGGGTCAGTCAGGGTGCGAGGTAGTACCGATGAAGAGCACAGCTTTCCCCCAGATCCTGGATACTTCCTCCCCCCAACACCATGATCCGAATTCTACCTTGCAGGGCAGAGGCTGTACACTGGTACATATGAGGGCTGGAGGCACAGGGAATCCAGGGTGGATGATACCTTCAGGACCAAGGGTGTGAGGGACGATGCTGGCAGAGTGGAGGGTGAGTGGGTTGGAAAGGGGGAACTGATTACAAGGATCCACATGTGACCTCCTCCCTGGGAGATGGATGGCAGAGAAGGGGGGGGGGGGGGAAGGGAGACTCCGGATAGGGCAAGATATGACAAAATAACGATGTATAAATTAACAAGGGCACATGAGGGAGAGGGGAGCGGGGAGGGAGGGGGAAAAAAAGAGGACCTGATGCAAAGGGCTTAAGTGGAGAGCAAATGCTTTGAGAATGATTGGGGCAGGGAATGTATGGATGTGCTTTATACAACTGATGTATGTATATGTGTGGACTGTGATTAGAGTTGTATGAGCCCCTAACAAATTGTTTAAAAATAAATAAATTTTTAAAAAAGATGAGCTGGCTCTACTCCAGGACAAGGCACTTGTTCGTTTGTTTTGTTTGTAGTGCAAGACTCAGGTCTGATTTTAACTTCAAATGCTCCACAGCCGACTTGGAGAGCTGTGGTCTCCAATGATCTATGATTGTTGAAGCCTGGGGCTTCATCTCAGCAGGCTGAGATCCCAACTTCCTATTGGGTTTAGGGACCTTTCACCCACTGGTTGCAAACAAAAGGTAATGCTTGGCTTGCAGTCTTCTTCCTCTCAGCCAGATTATGCAAGGGCCCCTCCTGGGCCTACTGCCTCTGACTTCCCACCAAACAGTGGGATAGAAAGCTGGTCTTGGTCTAAGTGCTCTTCATTTTATGCAAGGGTGTTTGTTGAGAATAAAATTTTAGAACAGGAAGCCACCAAATCTCGCCTGTTATTAAAAAGACATTTTGTTTAAAAAAAATGCTGACTCATTGTGATCCTATTACAGAGCAGTGGTTCTCAACCTGTGGGTCGCGACCCCTTTGGGGGTTGAACGACCCTTTCATAGGGGTTGCCCGATTCATAGCAGTAGCAAAATTAGTTATGAAGTAGCAATTAAAATAATTTTATGGTTGGGGGTCCCCACACATGAGGAACTATATTAAAGGGTCATTAAGAAGATTGAGTGGCATTAGGGAAATTGAGAACCACTGCTATAGAGGTTTTCCGAGGCTATAAACATTTATAGGAGGAGGCAGCCTCAATATTTTCCTGTGGAGCGGCTAAGCGACTTGAACCACTGACCTTGTGGTTAGCAGTCCATTGCTTACCCTACACCACCACCAGGGCTACGTTCATAGTTAGGCTCTATTTTGAGAAAGGAGGTAAGAGCTATTCATTGACCTCAGGGTTTCTCATAAAAAGCCTTTAGAGCAGCAATGGTTTTTACACCTAGTCTAGTCTAGAAGTCCTAGCATGGTGTCCCCGGTGCTAGGCAGGGCCCTGGACACTTCCCCTTCGCATTACAAAGCCATATGGAGTAGCAAGAGTCAATACAAGACTCCATAGGTTGATCCTTTTCTTAATTGTGGACTAAGTGAGGCACCCTGCGTATTTCAGGCAGACCGCAAACACTGATGTGCTTTTATACAAGCCTTCGGCAAACAAAATAGAAACATGAACCCACTGGTGATCCTGGTGACGTAACCACTGGAAACCAATCAGCCAGTAGAACGTCTTCATTTTACTGATGGAAATACTAGAGTTCATTAAGGTTCTAGGCCAGATCCTGGTTTATACTACCAGGGGGTGACGTAATGACTGAACTAGAACCCAAGGGTTTGCTCTAGTGTGTGTCCAGACCCGTTTGTTTGTTTGTTAAACCAGACTGTCCTGGCTGTATCTTGTACTGCTAAGCCTTCTCACTAAGCTTTCTCACTGTAGGATGGGTCTAAGAACAGTACCTACCAGCACACGGGGGTTATGAGTCTTGAATAATGCAGAAAAAGCACGTTTAACACTCCTGGTGCGTAGTAAGGTCAACAAAGGTTTGTTTGATGATGGTTCTGTGGAATGGGTCCAAAAAGCCTGACTATAACAATTCTTGGCATGGCGGCAGTGTGTGGATCTGAAAACTGACTACCTGACATCCACTCAACCCAGATGGTACTGGAGGGACCCATGTCTACTGAAGACCACCCTTGGCAGCCTCGCTTATGGCCAGCGGTGCCCAATGAGAGGAAGGAAGCTGGTGGAGATTTTCTGGAAAAAGAATTGGCACTCAGGGATGCTAGCTGAGCTCAGGGCAAATTAACAGCTGTTCTAGAGTTATAGATCCAAGTCCATCGTCCTGACTCCCTTCTGTGACCAACTCTGGAGAACGCTCCAAGGGCAGCCCTTAACATACAGCGATTTCCTCTTCTTTCCTCTGCATCGCGTACATGCTAAGCATGCCATCAGTGCTGTGGGGGGACGTTAAAAGGGTTTTAACGTCACCTCTTGTGTCTCACTCCAGGTCACACGTCTGATCAGGGGCGGTGGAATTCCCGTCTGATTCTAAAGCGGAAGCTCCCCTCGTCTCCACTCCAAAGGAATGGCTAGATAGAGAAATCAGGAAGTTTTCAACATCAACTGTACCAATTGTACCCAAAAGTCCTGCGCTGGAAGGCAGGCAGGGAAATTCCAGAGTAGCGCAGTAAAAAAAAAAAACCAATCCATTACATGCCTGGGCTTTTGTTGCTCTTTTGTACAAGAAGATTGAGGTAGAGTTGGCGCTTTGGCGAGACCCTAAAATGATACACCGGCCACGAGCCAGGGGAGGAACCAAGGGGACCCAGGTGGCAGGAAGGGGGAGCTGCGGATCCTCTGCGGGTGCTGCGGGCAGGGTGACCCTTTCCTGGAAAGAGGTGCCCACTGGCTCCACTGGCGCGCGCGCGCCTCCCGAGGCAGGAAGCGCGCCCCCGCGGTGGGGCGGGAGCGCGCGCGGAGCCCCGCCGCCGGCACCGTTACCTGACAACGCGGCCTCCTCCTCCTCCGCGTGCGCCGCGAGCCCCGCGCCCCCGGGCAGGCTGGAGAGCGGCAGCAGCCCGAGCAGCAGCCACCGCAGCCCCGCGGGCGGCCGCATCCGCCCGGAGCGCCAGCCCCCGGAGCCGACTTGGCCAGGGGTGGCGGAAATGGCGCGGGACCGAGGGGAAGGAGGAGGAGGGGGCGGCGGGGCGGGTGCGCGGAGAGGCGGAGGCTCCGCCTTGCCGGACGGCCGACCGGTCCTGACCCGGCCTTCCCCAGTCCCTGCTGCACACTTGGCCTTGATCCCGCAGGTCAACCCCGACCCCTCGCCCTGCACCGCCCTGCGCCCACACCGCCCCAACTCACCGTCGCTCTGGACAGCGGGCCGGGGAGGGGTCTTTCCGCCCCAGGTTTGGGGACTCCGTTCTCAAAGCTTCCATCAGTGACACCCAATTTCAACAGTTCCCCTTCCTTACGATGAACAAGGGCTAGTTTCTTTTCCGCGTTTCTCATGTTTCCTTTTTTGTTACTGGCAATAAGGAATCAGAAATCTAGTTCATTAACATTACTTTCTCTGTCTGAGCTCCTGAACGCACATTTCAGCGCACAGAGGGTCTGCCAATGATCCCCACTAAGTTCAGTCAGATCTTCTATCGCATTAACTTGTGCTAGGAAGAATATGTGATGTGGCATCGGGATGGGAGGAAGGCTTATAAACAACCTGTGGCATGCAGATGACACGCCTTACCTGCTGAAAGTGAGGAGGACTTGAAGCACGTGCTGATGAAGATCAAGAATTGTAGCCTTCAGAATGGATCACAACTGAATGTAAAGAAGACCAAAATCCTCACAATGGGACCCATAGGTCGCATCATGATAAGTGGAGAAAGGTTGAGATTGTCAAACCTTGCCTTGCTTGGACGCTCGATCCATGCTTATGGCAGTAGCAGTCAGGCAACCAACCACTTTGCATCGGGCGAATCTGCTGCACAAGACCTCTTTAGAGTGTCGAGCAGCAAGGATGTTCCTTTGATGAAGAGCTAAGGTATGCTTAACCCAAGCATGGAACTACACTCCATGGCTTCGTGTGCACGTGAAAGTTGCACGTTGAATGAGGAAGACTGCAGAGGAATCCATGCATTTGAATTGTGCTGGGGAAGAATACTGAACGTACCATGGACAAGGCCAAGGACAAACTGATCTGTGTTAGACAAACTAAGGCCAGGCTGCTTCGTAGACGCAGGGATGACAAGACTTCATCATACGTACTTTAGATATATTGTCAAGAGAGACCAGTCCCTGGAGAAGGACATCACGCTCAGTAAAGTGGCGGGGCGGCAAAGGAGGGGACAGATTGGCACAGTGCATCAAGGGCTCACACATAGCAGTCACTAAGGATGACACACAGGCCCACGTGGTGTTTTGCTCAGTTGTGCATACGGTTGCTAAGGGTTGGGATCAAATCGATGGCACCTAATGACAGAAATTGTATATATACATACATATACATATAGGTATATATGTGCAAAGATAGATACAAAGCTATTTCTTGAGTTAATATTGAAAATTACTATGGAATTTGTGAGCTTAAATAACCCAGCATTGTACCTTTATATTTATTTTTTAAAAACAGACCTTCCTAGGGCCCTTAAAATCTGTGAATGGGATTTAATATACCTAGTTAACCCTATACAGGTTAACCCTAGTTAATCTGTGGGTCATGACCCCTTCAGGGGTCGAAGGACTCTTTCACAGGGTGTCAGGGGAAGCCAGCCCCTAACACATCATTACGGATCCGGTAGGCGCAATTGTACAGCGATAATAAGTAAAGATTATAGTAAAGTTGTAGAGAGCATGAGAGATGGAAGTATTGAAATAAATGGAGTCAGACACGATTCATGGTAGCATGCTCACCTCAGTCCCTCATGATGGTCCACGTGGAGGGAGAGAGAGATTTTAATGCTAGCCCAGGCTTTTTATTTTCTCTGGGGACATGCAAGCCCCCTAATTACAGGTGAGGACATACATCACAGGGAGGGGTTGTGCTACAGATAAACAGTAATGAGAAGGGGTGGTCTAGGGACATACATGCAATAGTAAGAGGAGGGATTGGGAGTATACATGTGATAAGATGGGCGGATAACTTAACTTTGGAAGTCACAGAGTCAGTTTGGCCTGTTCCCTGACTCAACTGATGGAGATCATTATTGGCAGGGTGAGAACCTTGGTTGCAGGCCTCAGGGAGGAATACTTTATTGTCCCCAGTAGCAGGGAATGAGGCCTGCCATATAGTCTGGTGACTAACTGTCCTAGAGGCCTACCCTGTAGTCTGGTGACTAACAGCCCTCAGGGAGGATGTCTGTAAGCGTCTGACTCCCCTCCACAACAGGGGTGGCCTGATTCATCACAGTAGCAAAATGACAGTTATACAGTAGCAATGAAAATGATTTTATGGTTGGGGGGCGGTGTTCCTCACAGCATGAGGAACTGTCTGAAAGGGCTGCAACGTGGGGACGTGTTGGCCTGCTAACCACTAGGTCAGCAGTTCCAAACCACCAGCCCCTCTGAGGGAGAAAGATGGGGCTGTCTGCTCTCTGGAAGAGCTAGCCTCTGACACTCACGTGGGCAGTTCTACCCGGTACTAGAGGGTCACTATTTAGTAGGCATTGACTTGATGCCAGTGAGAGTTAACACTAAATAGGACAAATGCTTATTCCCTTTTCTTTCATCTTCTGCCGTGTAACTTAGGAGGCCCAATTTTAACAGAGATGGGTTTCTAAAAGGAAGAAGCTTCATTTATTTTCTTGAAAGTCTGGGTACCCAACCCACTGCTGTGAAGTCAAATCTGACTCTTAGAAACTCCATAGGACAGATTTTCAATCAAGCTTTCTATTTAGAGGTTCTGAAAAGATTGTGTAACAGTGTGTAACAAAAAGGCCTGATTTGTGGCAGACGGGGACTGCGTTTGCCACCACAACAGTGCGCCTGTTCATGTAGTTATCTCAGTGCACCAGCTTGGGGCAAAGAACAGCGTGCCCCTCTTGGCCCATGCACCTTAGGCCCCTGAGCTCACTCGTGCGACTTCTTTTTGTTTCCGTGAATGAAGAGGGACATGAAAGGACAGAGATTTGACGACAACATAGAAGAGGTGAAGAAAAAAATGAGGGAGGTGCTGTCAGCCATCCAAACAGATAAGTCTGAAAAATGTTTCCAAGAATGGAATCTCAGATTTAACAAATGTATTAAGTGTAATAGAGAGTACTTTGAAGGTGATAAGGGTGTTTTGTAAAAAATAAGCAAATACATAGCTTTGAAAAAAATTCCAGGTTTTTTGGTGGGGGTATCTCCTCATACTCCCAATATTTTTCACCAACCCCATAATTCAAATGCATCAACTCTTCTTCAGTCTTCTTTATCCTATTTCCACCTTTCACAGGCGTGTGAGGTAATTGAAAATACCAGTGTCCTATGCCAGGTGCACCTTAGTCGCCACAGTGGCGTCTTTGCTTTCCCCCCTGTAGAGAAGTCTTGTGCAGCAGAGTTCCAAAATGCAATGCATTGTTTGATTTCTTGACTGCTGCTTCCATGAGTATTGATTGTGAATCCAGCCAAGATGAAATCCTTTACAATGCCAATCTTTTTGCATTTTATCATGAGGTTACCTATTGATCCAGCAAACAACAGACAGACATATAAAGGAAATAACACTAGAGAGGAAGGTATTCCTCAATACAACAAAAATAGAACACCAAAAGAGCAGCATCTGCAGAAAAGGAAAGCTCGGGAGGCAGGAAAGAGGACGGGGGACTTGGGACCCTAGAGAGGGATGGAGAAGAGTTCTGTTACATCGAGGGGATTGGATCCAGAGTCAGGAAGCACAAGTGTATGAATTGTTAAATGAAAAATAGGCTCTGTCAACTTTCAGCAAACCTACTATAAAAAAATTAGATGAAAGGATAATGCTGTAAGACCTAGTGTTTAACAATAGATTATTTGATATGATAACAAAAACTCAGGCAGCAAAAGACACAATAGATAAATGGGACCTCATGAATATTAAATACTTTCATATATAAAAAGACTATCAACAAAGTGAAAAATTTTCAAGAATCATCTATCAGATGAGATAATCTAGACACACACGTATCAACATAGTGATTATACATGTTTATATGTGTGTGTTTATATATGCATTTAAAACTATAATTTAACAACCAAAAGACAAATGATCCAATAGAAAAAAATTAGGAAAAGAGCTGAAGTTACTTCAGAAAGAATGTATTCAAATGGCTAGTAAGAACACGAAAAGATATTCAACAGCATATTGTTAGATGTTGCCTACGTTTCCAATTCATTTACCTTCAGGGAGCTACAGGTCAAAACCACAATGATATATCACCTCACTCTCCAAAGATTGGAAATGATCAAGAAACAGAAAAAAACACATGCTGGTGAGGTTGTGGGGAAACTGGAATGCTTATTCATTGTTAGTTAGAATGTAAAACGGTATAGCCACTGTGGGAGATCATGTTCAGGTTGCTAAGCATTGAATTTTGTTGTTAGGTGCGCTGGAATCAGTTTTGACCCATAGCAACCCCCATACAGCAGAATGAAACACTGACTGACCCTGAACCGTCCTTACAATTGTTTCTGTGCTTGAACCCATTTTTGTATAAGCTACTTACTATGTCAAACCAGCTTATAGAGCAGCGGTTCTCAACCTGTGGGTCGCAACCCCTTTGGGGGTCGAACGGCCCTTTCACAGGGGTTGCCCGATTCTTAACAGTAGCAAAATGACAGTGATGAAGTAGCATCGAAAATAATGTTATGATTGAGGGTCACCACACCATGAGGAACTGTATTAAAGGCTCGCGGCATTAGGAAGGTTGAGAACCGCTGTTATAGAGGGTCTTCCTCTTTTTTTCTGACCATCTGATTTATCGACCCTGCTGTCCTCCAGCAACATCCTGATAGCACGTCCCAAATACCTAAGCTGAAGTCTCGTCACCCTCTCTTTTAAAGAGAATGCTGGATGTACTGCTTCCAAGATAACTCTGCTCATTCTTCTGGTCATCTATGGTACATTCAGTGTTCTTTGTCAACCGCATAATTCAAATGCATCAACTCTTCTTCAGTCATCTTTAATTACTGTCCCATTTTAGCATGCATATAAATTGAAATGCCATGGCTAGGATGAGGCACACCTTCATCCTCAAAGTGACTTCATTGCTTTCTGGTCGTTTGCAATAGATTTTCCCATCATGCTCTGGGGTTTCTTGACTGCTGCTTAAATGGGCACTGATTGTGGGTCCAACTAAAATGAAATCCTTGACAATCTATTCTCTGGTTATCATGATGCTGCTTATTGGTCGAGTTGAGATGACTTTTGCTTTGTGTTGAGAAGTAATCCACGCTGAAGGCTTTAGTCTTTGATACCAGCAGTAAGTGATTCACGTCGTCTCTGGCTTTCTTTCAGCAAACGAATTGCATGTCACAGGTTGTTACTGAGCCTTCCTCCAATCCTGAAGCTGGATTCTTCTTGAAACTGTCCAGCGTCTTGGATTATTTGCTCAGCACAAAACTTTAATAAGTATGATGAAAGAATACAGCCAAGATGTACATCTTTCTTGATTTTATTTTAAGTGTTTCATTTTAATTTTTTTACCTTTCTTGATTTTATAGCAAGCAGTCCCCTGGTTGTATTCAAATAATTATCTCTTGGTCTATAGTTTCCCCACAAGTACTATTAAGGCTTCTGGCATTTCCATTCTTCATAATGATATACATAATTTTATATGATTCCCAAATTCCTTCATATAGTCAATAAAACATGAGTATATCGGTAAAGATCTCTCTTGTAGTGTCTGCTTTTAGCCAATATCCATCAGATATCAGAAATATTTCATTCCATGTTGTCTTAATTATCTAGAGCTGCTTTAATAGAATCACCACCAAATATCTTTAACGAACAGATCTTTATTCCCTCACAGTTTAGGAGGATAGAAGCCCAAATTCAAGGCGCCAGCCCTAGGAGAAGACTACCTGTTAGTTCTGGGGGAAAGCCATTGCTTCTTTCTACCTCTGTGGGCTTGGCATCCCTGGGAGATCTTTGTGTGTCTTGGCACCAATCTTCCCCAGGGAGGGACCTTTGGAAGTGATAAAGGCCATACTCCGGGAACGCTCCCCTTATCAGATCAGGGTTGTAACCTGAGAAAGACTGTTTGCATGCCATCCTCATCCATTTATAATCGATTAGCTGTTCAGATTATGGAGAGTGATCACATCATTACAGAATTGTCAAACCATTGAGAGTCATGACGTCGCCAAATTGACACATGTGTAGAGGACACAATTCAATCCGTGACATATGTCCTGTTCTGAATCTAGTCAATAAATTCCTTGTCAATATACTGATGCAACTATTTTTAATTATCTTTGGCATTCTTTTACTTGAAGATAATATTATTTGATAATTTTTACATTCCATTGGATCAAACTTCTTCAGAATGGGTACAAGTATGGATTCTTCTAATATGTTGACCACGTAACTGTCTTTCACATTTTTCTTGACATCCCTAGGGAGCACTTCCATCTGTTTGTTGAGACATCTCAGTTTGCATTTCCTCAGTTCCTAGAGACTTGTGTTTTACCAATGCCTTTAATGTACCTTGGACTCCTTCATTCAGTAGTTGAACATAGAACTACCATATGGCCTAACAGTTTCACCCATAGGTATGTACCCAGAAAAGGTGATGGCTTTGACAGACATAGATATGTGTGCACTAGTATTCATTGCAGTGCTGTTCACAATATCAAAAGGTGAATGGGTGAACAAAATGTAGTATAGACATGCAATGGAATAGCTCACAACTATAACAAGAAATGAAATGTTGATGCATGTCACAACTTGGATGAATCTTGAAACATTATGCTGAGTGAAATAAGTCTGTCACAAAAGGACAAATGCTGTCTGATCTCATATATATGAAATAGGTAACTATAAAGAAACCAAAGATTATTAGTAGTGTGGAACATACTCAATATTTGAGAACTCCTGCAATAAAGAAACTGATCCGAAGCCTCTAAATTGCTCCTGGGAATCCACCACCCACCTCCTGGTATTACTTCCCTTGTGTCATCTCCTCCACTTGAGTGTATGCAAAATGTATGAACTCACTTCTAATTAATAGTATGTGACAGAAGTGAAGGGATGTCACTTTTAACATTTGGTTATAAAAAGATTGTGACGCCTATCCATTTTGGGCGCTTCTTGTTTGTCACTCTTGGATCACTCAGTCTGGCAGAAGCCCGTCACCGTGCCACGAGGCAGCTCTGTGGAGAAGACCTATCTGAGTGAAGTGGATCTTCCTCAGAAGAACCTTGAAATAACCACTGCTCTGGCTGAAAGTGTGGTTGCAGCCAAGTGTGAAACCCTGAGCGAGAACCAGCCAGTTATGCTTTCCCCAGATTCCTGTCCCACAGGAACGGAGATGATACCTAGTGATTGCTTCCATCTGTTGAGTTGTAATAGGTATAACTGTGAGATAATGCCCCTTAATTGCTTCCACCTTACCTAACAGTGTAAATCTAATAAGCTTTAAACACACACACGCACACACACACCCCTTCCCTCATTAGTATTTAGAACCAGGATTCGGCTAGTTTACCCTACTGAATGCTATGTTGTTTCTATGATAATCTTTGCTTGTACTACACATGCACAGTTTAGAAAACATTGCACTTGCTCCTTAGTAAAGTTGTGTTTGCAAGTAAATTTTCAATTATATCAAGAATGCTTTGGCCAGAGTATTAAAGGCATTAACAGATGGGCCCCATGTTTAAGATTTGTAGTCATTATGGCAATGAGCAAAAAAAATCAAAACTCAAAAGCCATTAGTGTGGAGAAACACAGACAGATACAAAGAGCAAGACATGGAGAAATGCAGGACATATAATCATATTTAGGTAGATTTGAGGGAGTCCTGGTGGTACAATGGGTTAAGTGTTGGGCTATTAACCTAAAGGCTGGAGGTTCAAACACACCAGCTGCTATCATGCAGGAGACAACTATAGCAGAGTAGTTTGATTCCATAAAGATTTACAACCTCGGCTCTCTGCTCCTCTCCGTGCAGCAGGCAGTGCATCTTCCCGTCCAGTCCCAGTCACGTCCCGGAGACAAGATAGTTAAGGTCAGAGTAAAAGGAATTTGAACCATTGGTCACCAGGGCTACTTTCAACTCGGGAAAAATGGACACTGTTGCCATCAATGACCCCTCCATTGACCTGAACTGCATGATCTACATGTTCTAGTATGATTCTACCCACGGCAAGTTCAATGGCACCATCAAGGCTGAGAATGGGAGGCTTATCATGAATGGGAAGTACATCTCCATCTTCCTGGAGTGAGATCCCACCAACCCCAAGTGGGGTGAACTGTGCGAGTATGTTGGAGAGGCCACTGGTGTCTTCGTAACCACAGAGAAAGTAGAGGCTCACTTGAAGGGGGGTGCCAAAGGGGGCAGATCATCTCTGCCCCTTCTGTGATGACTCCATGTTTGGGATGGTCACAAACCATGAGAAATATGCAACTCCCTCAAGATGGTCAGGGTCAGTAATGCTCCCTGTACCACCAACTTCTTGTCCCCCACGGCCAAGGTCAACCATGACAACTTTGGCATCATGGAGGGACTCATGACCACAGTCCCTGCCATCACTGCCACCCGGAAGACAGTGGATGTCCCCTCTGGCTTGATGGTCATAGAGCTGCCCAGAACATCATCCTGGCATCTACTGGCACTGCCAAGGCTGTGGGCAAGATTATCTGGGAGCTGAATGGGAAACTCACTGTCATGGCTTTCTGTGTCCCCACCCCCAAAGTGATGGTCGTGGATCTCATCTGCCCTCTGGAGAAAGCCGCCAAATGCAATGACATCGAGATGTTAAATCAGGCATCAGGTGATCCCCAAAAGGGCACTCTGGGCTACATGGAAAACCAGATTATTTCCTGTGACTTCAACAGCGACACCTACTCTTCCAACTTCGATGCCGGGGCTGACAAGGCTCTCAATGACCACTTTATCAAGTTCATTCCTTGGTATGACAATGACTTTGGCTCCAGCAACAGGGTGGTGGACCTCATGGTCCACATGGCCTCCAAAGAATCATAGCCCACCCACCAACTCTGCCCTGGACCACCAGCCCCACCTCAGCACTAGAGGAAGACAGAGGCCCTCAGCTTCTGGGGACCCTTAGCCCTAACTCAGTGGTTCTCAACCTTCCCGATGTTGCGACCCTTGAATATACTTTCTCATGTTGTGGTGACCCCAACCATAAAATTATTTTTGTTGCTACTTCATAACTAATTTTGCTGCTGTTATGAATCAGGTGACCCCTGTAAAAGGGTCGCTCAACCCCCAAAGGAGTCACGACCCACAGGTTGAGAACCACTGCCCTAACTCAGTTTCCCAATTCACAGAATATCCTATCGTCTGGCGTTTCCATCCAGACCACTTGAAGCAGGGTAAGTGCTTAGAGAGCCCAATCTTGTCATGTACCATTGATAAAGTACACTGTTCCCAGCCCCACCCCCCACCCCCCAAAAAAGGTAAAAGATTTACAACTTCATGAACCCTGTGGAGAAATTCTACTCTGCTATGAGTTGAAATTGACTGATGGCAGTAGGATTGGCTTTGGGTCTTTTGAGACTCTTGCATGTAGTGAAGCTGCCTTCTCATGAGAAGCAAATCACATGAACAGACCGCCTATTTACCTGGGAACCAAACAAACATCTAAAGGAACACTTGAGGAACCCTCTGCAGCAAGTCTCTTGGTACATGACGCAGATTTACTTTCGATGCTGCCATTAAAGAATAAAGTTTGCCCGTGAGTGATTCAACGAGGTGACAATTGAAATTGGGGTCACCATTACGTTTTCCCAGAGAATATTAGCAGATTGTAACTAGTTATGAGCAGTGGCCCAGACATTTCTGCACCAAAAGAAATGACAAAAAGTACAGAATTGATCACAGCTGCTCCATTGTGCCTATCGATCCTGGACTGCCGGCAAGCACCTGGGTGCCCACCTCTGTCTAAGGCAGTGAATCATGCCGGCTTGGAAGATCAGGACCTCATAGAGAGTAAAGAGGACTACACCATGCAGTGTGAGTAATAAATAAGGGTTTAGGATTGGCAATATGGATTCTTAGGTCACAGCTCCCAGAGAGTCTGATTCAGTCAGTACAGAACAACAACCTCAAAAATGTGTCATTCTAATGTGGACCCCAAGTGATGCTGACGCATGAGGACCATGACCTTTACGTGTTTCAGGTGGTATATTTTAGCCAAACTTCTAATCGTAGTTAAAAATGTGTGTGTGCATTTTTGTCATTCATATTGCTAGAACAAGACCATATATTTATTGGCAAAAACAATGTATAGTAAAGTGTTTCGTGGATGTTTTTTAATTAATGTTATTTTAGCGATATTAGGGTTTTAAAATTCCATTGGACTGTTTCTACACGGTGCAAAACAGATTGCAATGGAATCTTCAGCCTCTATTTTTACTCCGAGGGTTCTTGCTCTCCATAACGAGTGGATTTCCAGTTACTGTCAGCGTTATAAGATAACTATGATCAGAAGTAAAATGCAGCTTGTGGCAGAAATTCTTTAGGAGCTTTCACTTTACTTACAGATGAAACGGTTAATTAAATGAGTTGAGAAAGTTGATTAGTTAATGTTCTCATACTTTGAGTTCTCCCATAAGAAAGATTTAATCTGTTACTGCAGGGATTTCAGGCAATGACATAAGCTGTATGCAGTTATTTATTCCCTTTAAGAAATACCATTCTTACAATTTTACATATCGAGAGAGAAAGTCAGTTTGCTCAAGACTTCTGAGTAAAGAAAGAGAATACAACAAATATATACTAGTTTGATTGTGTTGTTTATAGCACATTTCATTTAGGAGTTATTTGAAAATGAATGTTCAAATACCAGTTCAGTGATTTTACTAACAACGTAGTTCACGGCAAAACTAATAGACCAGTGGTTCTCAACCTGTGGGTCGCCACTCCTTTGGGGGTCACATGACCCTTTCACAGGGGTCAGCCGATTCACAACAGTAGCAAAATTACAGTTATGGAGTAGCAACAAAAATAATGTTATGGTTGGGGGTCACTACAACATGAGGAACTGTGTTCAAGGGTTGCAGCATTAGGAAGATTGAGAACCACTGTACTAGACGGTTTTTCAATATGTATAGTTGATACTGGGAAAGAGTAAGATAAGTGTAATTCACTAAGAAATAGAATAATAGAATGATACATCTTTTATATTGCTGTCCAAACCTTGGTAAAAATAATAATCAAATTATTATAATGTGAAAGATGTGGAACTCTTAGAGCAGTGATTCTCAAACTTTGGTGTGCTGGTTAAGATTGTGTGTTAACTTGAGTGGGTCATGATTCTTAGTGCTTTTGTATGTAATGATCCTTGATGGTCTAATCAGCCAGTCAATTGTCAGGAGAGTTTCTTTGGACATGTGCCCTCCATGCAATATACGAAGACACATGGACATTCTGGCAAAGCTTGATCCTGCCTGCTTTGGATCCTGCATCTGACTATCATCTAATTCCTGGTTCTTGGAATTCATCGATTTCTCTAGTCTGTGAGCCAGCAACCTGACATCTTACCCAGTTGCCTTGATTTTTATCAGCCCATGTAGCTATGTGAGACAGGAGAAACCTCTAGCCTGACACCTGACACAAAGATTAAGATTTACAACCTCTACAACTGTATGAGCCATATTCTTGAGATAAATGATTCTCTCCCTCACCATCTCTATTGATATCTATCTATCATTTACCTATCTATATCTATCAATTACCTATATCTATCTATCTATCTATCTATCTATCTATCTATCTATCTACCTATCTATCTGTCTATCCCTGGTGTTTTTCTGGGGTATTCTTTGGGCTGCTAACTACAAGGTTGGTGGTTCAAACGCACCAGTACCTCATAGGAGCTGTCTGCTCCCATAAAGACTTCTAGGACATAAAGACCTACACATCCACGCTTAAATGGTTTTTTTCCTTTAGAGAATTCGACCTAAGACAGTGTGGATAAAAGTTCCACTCCTAAGACTCTTATTCAGTAGTTTAGTTCATGGCCTGGGAATCTAGATTTTGAGACAACTGGTCTTTTGAGGTAAAAAGAAAATATGAAATTGATTGATTAGTGATGGTAGCTGGAAAAAATACCTGTGGGAAAATATTACTGCAATTCATTAATCTGGGGGGGAGGGGGAGAAAAAATGAAGAATTACAGTTTTCTGAGAGTTAATTTAAGGATTAAAGAACCAAAACATGACAAAACAGGTCATCGGTTATTTGCTAGATTTTAAAGAAAAGAGCAAAAAGAAACGGGTTTAAACTGCAGCAAGTACGCTTTAGGATTGCACCATATCATGGATTGAACTATGTCCCGCACCAAATATTTACCAACTCTGCGAGGTCATGATTCTCAGTGCTATGTAATTACCATCCACTTTCATGATCTAATGTAATTATTCTATATGTTGTAAAGTCAAACCTATATTAAGGCAGGGTTAAAAGTAGTTATGTTAATGAGGTAGGCTACATTATACAGGATTAGGTTGCATCTTGAATTCATCTCTTTGATAAATAAAATAAAGTAAACAATTGAGCAGCAGAGAGAGAGTTCTGATCTTGAAGAAAGAAAGCCTTCAGTGGAGCCCATCTTTTGGACCCAGGGTCCCTGAGCTCAGAAACTTTTGTTGTTCCTGTTAGGAACCGTCCGGTCCATTCTGACTCATAGTGAACCAATGTACAAAAGAAAGAACCACTACTCAGCCCATGGCATTCAGATATTCTTAAATTCTGGGGAGTTGAGACAGAAATGAGACAATGAATACTTTCAGATCTTTCTCCTGGTCTGCAACAGATTTGAGGAAATAGGTAGGATAATGGATGCATCAGTGTGGAGAACTGCAGAATGCAGGAAGATCACAGGCAGATGGGTGCAGCAGTGTTGTGTGGATCCAATGGCAGTGGCCACATCACAGGTCTCTGCGGGGCTCCTCAACAAGAAGGTGAAGGCACAGGGGCTGGGTGGGGGAGGGGGAGGTTCCCAGAACCATCCTTATGAGAAGGCCACACCCACAAGGAGTCGCCTTCAGGCTGTGACCTGATTAACAAGCTAGACTCCACCCCTACACGTTGTGTAACTACTACAACATCTTTCCGATATTCTCTGCTTTCAGTCAAGATCCATCTGACATCAGCAATGATATCTTTTGTACCACAACTTCTTTGGAATCCAGCTTGGACCTCCGGAATTTCCTTGTCAATATATTGCTGCCACCATTGTTGGGTGATCTTTAGCAACTTTTGACTTGCATGTGACACCAATGATATTGTTCTATAGTTTCTGAATTCTGTTGGGTAACCTTGCTTGGAATGGGTACAAATATGGAACTGTTCTAAGTGATTGGTCTGGTAATTGTCTTCAAATTTCTTAGAATAGAAAGGTGAGTGTTGGCAGTGCTTCCTATGCCCACTGTACTTTTTATATTAGTGTTCCGTCAATTCTTGGAGCCTTGCTTTTGCCTAGTGCCTTCAGTAGCTTGGACTTCTTCCTTCGGTACCATCGATTCTTGATAATGTGCTACCTCTTGGATGGCTGAAGGTCAACTAGTTCTTTTTAGCACAGTGACTTCTGTATTCCTTCCATCTTCTTCTGATGCTTCCTGCATCATTCAAAAATTTCCCATAGAATTATTTAAAACTGCAACTTGAGACTTGGATTTTTCCCTTCAGTTCTTTCAGCTTGAGATATGCTGAGCATTCTTCCTTTTTGGCTCTTAAGTCTTTGCACATTTCATTATAATACTTTACTTTGTCGAATTAAGCTGCTCTTTAAGTTTTTCTGTTCAGCTCTTGTACTTTATCATTTCTATAAGTCAAGAGCAAGTTTCAGACAGAGTTACTTCTGACATCTACTTTGATCTTTCCTTTTTCCCGCTCTTTAAATGATGTCTTTCATGTTGACTGTTTTGGATGCTCTCCTACACCTTATCAGATCTTCTGACGTTAGTTCAAGAGTCAACTCTGTTCTTGAAATGCAGCTGAGATATAGTCAAGGTTGTATTGTGGCCATTGTGGATTGTTTAATTCTCTTCAACTTCAACTTGAACCTACATCTGAGCCATTGATGGTCTGTTCCAGTTATCCCCTGGCTTCCTAAACCCAGGGAAAGGTTGATGCTGTGACACACGAAGATCTTCAAGGAGTGACGGGCCCACCGATGTTTACAGGACACATAGACCTCCCCCTGAGCCAACAGAAAGAAAAAGCCCGCACCCTGGTTTCAGACTTGTATTTTCCTCAACTGTGAGAGGATAAAAGTGCTTGCTAGCGCCTTTCTGTGAGAGCAGCAATAGAGAGCGCAGATATACTGGGACACATTTTCCCACCATTGGAACCCTGGCTTATCTCGTGCCGAACAGTCTTCAATCCTGCTGCTCCCTCCATTGGATTCCGAAGAGCCTCAGCAGTACGGGTGTTTACTACCAACACACCCATAAGGAGCATTTTTCTTTGTCTGCCATTCTCTGTAATCTAGTCCTTCCACTCCTAAAACATAGGGATTTTTTCCTTTAGCTTTCAGTCCTTCATGAAATACTTTAGAAATCGCCCATGGTCAGAGTCTATACTGAATATTCTTCCCATGCGTTTTTGGAAAGAACTCAAACAAAGCAAGCAAGAAAGGCAGGTGGGAGGTTAGGAGATGGAAAGACGAAATCTTAGCAGAATCTCTTACTTTGTTCTGCTTGCGCGTCCTTCCTTTGTTTTAAAGTCAGACCTCCATAGCTCTGTCTGTAGTATTGCTGTCTTTTTCTCTTCTACATCTAGCAGGATGAAATACTTATAAAGCTATTGGGTTCCCTTTTAAAAACCTTTGTATTGTGAATTGAGTGAAGATTTACAGTTGGTCAGTTTCTTCCATTCAGCAATTCATACCCATTTTGTTTCATCTCATTGATTACTATCCCCACTATGTAACACCCCTCATTCCATGTCCACCCTGTTTCCTGTTTCCATTCTTTCTCCTTTCCTAACCTTTCTGGATTTTGTCCTTGGATTAAGTGGTGCCCTTTTGATTTCAAATGGTTGATTATTCTAAGGTTTGTGAGCCTCACGTATGTTACGGTTCTCCTTAAAGGCGTGTCTATTGTTTGGCTGAAATAGAAATTAATTCATTTCCAGACCTCAAGGGTGGCTAAGGGCTATAATCTCAAGGGTTCCACCAATCTCTATTCAACTAGTAAGCCTGCTCTTAGGCTCCCTTATTTTTTGTAGGATGTTCTTGTTGGTCATGGAAATGTTATGTCAATGAAAGTATAAGCAACCACCAGGAAGAAATCTGTAATTAGATACTGTAATATTTTATTTTATGAAGAAAATTATACTAGGAAGTCTATCTGTTCTAATGAACTGCTTCTATAACAAAACCAATAAGTTCTTTATAAGATATGTTTCAAGGGAGATATGGAAAGTTAGGAGCATAAATAATCAAATAAATTCTCTTAATTTTTTTAATATTATAAATCACATTTTCCTATAGATTTTATCTGAAATTTGATACCTTTTTGTCTGTCTTAAGCAAAGTCTGTAAGATTAGACAAATATTATAATTCAGAATATTACTATTTAGTACCTTTCAAAATTTCCCTTCCCCCTATTATATTTAATTGTTGTGATTTTCAGGTGATGACAACAGTTAAACCTCCAGTCACAAACCCAAAAGTTGGAGGTTTGAGTCGACCCATCAGTATCTCAGAAGAAAGGCCTGGTGATCTACTTCTAAGAAGCCATCGGAAACCGTATGGAGCACAGGGGAGCTTGCCAAACGTCAAGTCAATTCAGCAGCGACTGGTGGTGATGGGGGTGAGTCTTCATGAACAGAGTAAAGAAAATTGACCAAAATGGACTACTTATGTTCCCCAGATATGTAACTAGTTAGGATGGCTCCAATTACAAGTAACAGAATTTCCAAATACATGTGCCTTCCAACCCTTTGATTGAAAAAAGCTGCCATTACTCGGACCTGTGGTCCTCACACAACTGTGGCCAGAGGCCGGTGAATCCAGTCTCCTGTTCCCTCTCTGAAAGGAAGCCCTCCCTTGTGCTCCCCAGTAGATTCCCTTTGATGGCCCATTGGAAGCATAAGTACTTGAATTTGTTACTTGTCCAAGCCCGTGATGAAAGAGGTGAGGCAAGTGTCTGGCATTCTCAGCGTCTGTGGTGGGAAGTGGTTTCAAAGAAGACAAAAACTGGAATAGCAACACATGGTGGCGGGGGGCGGGGGGTCACTATGGTGATATTTTTGGCAGCTTTGTAAGCCTTCATAAGCGTGTGAAAATGGGAATGCAAAATTTTGTGGTGACTTGAAAAATGAGTTTTATTCATTATTCTACACTTGGATAAAAGTGTTTCCTATTTTGAAATCCACACATTGACTCAAACTGGAAGTTGTTGCTATGTATTTTTGCCAATTGTGTATTTTCTGTCTTTTAGCTTGTTTACTAGATGTACATAACATTTTTATGCTAAACATGAGATTTTCTAAATAGCAATTGAAAGAAGAAAAATTAGACAAAGACAGATAGGTAATGCTGGGGAAAATCAGGAGAGGATCATAGCAACGGTAGAGGAAAACGTAGGAGAGGTGAAGTAGAACCAGCAGTGACTAATCTGGATGGTTTAGTGTGAGTTCAGCTAACTAGGTCACTTGCCACTTAGAGTGATTGATAGGACAAGCCATTAAGACTCTGGCACAAATAGACGGAAAGGGAGAGGAAGCAGATTCCTTCTTCAGGCATGCACGCATTCTGCAGGTTACAATTTGTCGTCATGGCCACAGTGCAGGTGTGTCTGTGGAGTACATGTTCAGACAGCTTAGCATGGGTATTCGAATGACACTCCTTTTTTTTCTTTTTGCTTAAGGATCATTTACCTAACAACCGTGTCTAACATAATCCATCTAAAACATTCACGCTCTTAACTTCCCTACGCAATAATGAACGCTTGGACATTTCTGTGCCCTGGACAGAGCTCTGATGAAACAGTAGTTAAAACACTTGGCTGCTAACTGAAAGGCGGTCAGTTCAAGCCCCTCAGTCATTCTTTGGGAGAAAGATGAGACACTGCTTCTGGAAATATTTCTGCCATGGAAACCCAGCTCTGTTCTGTAGCGTCGCTATGAGTCAGATTTGACTTGAGGGAGGGAGGGGCTGTGAGTAGAGTTTCAGAAGGTGGGACCTCCTGAGGAATTCATAATAGCGTATTCTACTATGATAAAAACTAAATCCACTTTAAAACAAAATATCATCTACACCCACTCTCTCTGGGACTTGTTTTAGGATTAGGAAGTGCCTCTTCTGGCCTTCTGTTTTGCTATTTTACCTGGTCTTTTGTTTTATAAAAGTTTTATTGGCACATAATTCTCATAGCATCCAATTCACAAATTCAATCATATTACAGAGTTGTGCAATCCTCCCCACAATCTGTTTCAGACCATTATCTTCTTTCTTGTGCTCATTGTTAGTATTTTACCTGGTTCTTTAATTGGCTTCAGTAGTTTTCTTTCTTTCTATTCTTTGCAAAGCATCGTAATCACTAGAAATAGTCAGAACATATTTTTGATGTCTTATCAATTTTTAAATCATCCCTTTGTGGTAATAATGATACTTAATGCCAAATAACATTTTATTAGTTCTAATTTTTATCTCATAAAATAAAACACAGATTTAGAAAGCAATAAAAAGTAAATGTATGTCTTAATGAGTTATTATAATGCAGGCACCATTATGACCACTGTATTGGACTGGGTTTTCTAGAGAAACAAAACTAGTGACACCCATGTATGTATAAGAAAGAACTTTATATCAAGAAAGGTATTTATATCAAGGAAGTGGCCCTGCCCAGTCTAACGCAAGTCCATGAGTCATATACTAGCTCTCCGGAGCTAATTGCAAATTCACCCAGCAGTCGGCCAGGAAGTAAGAAGGAAGCAGGAAGCAGGGAGATCATAGGCTGGTGAATTGCAAGAATCTAAGGTTGTCAGGCGAGAACAGGGTAGAATATTGATAGTGCCCAGGTCAGCAAGCTACGTGGGCTGCCAGCTGAAGAAGCCAGACGTAGAAGCCAATCAAAGTGGGAGAAAAGGGGCAAGAGAGAGAGACCAATTCTTCACAGAATCTCTTATAAATAGACACCCCAAGGAGACATCATCAGGCTGTGCCCAGTACTGTATGGGGAGGGGGGGCTTCCTGCCAAACCACAAAGAATCCCAGACAGGCCAGGTTGATAAAAATCCTATTATCACAACCATCATCCAAGTAAAGAAATAGAATTTTCCAGCCACCTCAGAAACCCTCTATGTAATCTAACCTGGTCTCAACCCTCTCCCTCTACCTACCCTTAATGTTCCCATTTATTCTGATTTTATATTGTGGAAGTTCCATAATCTGGTGCCAATTTGGGACTTGAGAGAGTAAGAGTGAAGGGGTGGAGTCTAGTCTGTCAATCGGATCATAGTCAGTGAGGCCTCTGCGTGGGCATGGCCTTCTCCTGAGGATTCTGGGAATTCCTGGACTGCCTCCTTGGAGGCAGGAGTCTCTCTCTCTCTCTCTCTCTCTCTCTCTCTCCTCACTCCCTTAGAGACTCTCTACTGACAAGACACATGGCACTATGCTGATAGACCCAAGGCCCTGGGAACTGGAGGAGCCACGTGGAGACACCTGCCAGCACTGAGATGCTTCTACCGCCACTGGATCCAAAAGACTTTGCACTCACTGGCCTGTGATCTTCCTTCATTTGGCGTCATTGCATGTGTTTCATGAGTCAGAACAGGACTTTATAGATTGGTGTTGGACATATGGGCTAATATCAGACTTATGGACTTGATGGGGACTGGGCTGGGATATTTTCTTAAAATTCAATTGCTCTTGTGTATAAATCTCTTTCTTATACACATACCAGTGTCCATGAATTTGTTTCTCTAGTCTGCCCAGACGAACACATCTATTAATCAATTTACTGTGTTTTTATGGGTATGTAGCCCAATCCAGAGACCATATCCATAGATACTATGTTTTTGACCATTAAAATTATTTTGATAGATCTTAAGTCTCTCAATTTACACATTCTTCCTTCCATGATGCCCTGTCTATTGATACACTTTCAGAATTTCCCACATTCTGGGTTTTGTGGGTTTCTTATTTCTGGTACAGTTCATCATGTTCTGCTCTCTGTAGTTCTTGCAAACTGGCAGCTGGATTCACAGACTTCATGCGATTCAGAACTGGTTCCTTTCATTAGTTGGCATATAATGTCTTATTGTTTCTCTTTCCTGTGATGTTTGTAGCTTTAAACAAATTTTGATTGGAGTGAAAATATCCATAACAAAACACATAATACCATCTCAACAACTTCTGCATGGGGTGTTAGTAATTTTTGCTGTCTAGATACCTTAATTCATTGGGAATTGTGAATGGTGATATTCAATTTCTATTATTTCTTTCTCATTTATTAGTTGGAAGACTTTTATAAAGAGACATATTCCCTTATCTACTTCAGTCAGTCACACTATTCATAAAGAAAAGACTGAATAAATGCTCGATTCTTTCCCTATTTACCAGTTTTCAAAATAATGAATTGGTCCATTATTCTCTTCTGAAGGAAAGTGGCCTTTCTGTTTTTAAAAATATTATCATGAATTCATGGATGTCAACATATTTGATAAGATTTCAATCAATAGCAGTTTTTCTTTGAAGCACAGATGGTTTGATCTTTGGCCAATAACTTTCTGTTCAAGTTGGTTTCTGAGCCCCTTTGACATATCCTAGTAATTTTTAACGATTCCCTTGCTATTTGATGTAAGATGTTCTAGGCTCATCTTGTATGCCTCCTGTCCCAGATATATAATTTGCCATGTCTCAAAATTCTGATCTCACTTAGAGTAAAATAACATTTGAAGACCACAACCTGTGTGCAAATACTCAATGTTACTGTGCTCACTATTCTCGGTGGTATAGCTAGAAAATCGATGTCTCTTGACAGGTATATTTATAGATACACCTGTAGACACAATTTTACAGATAAAATATTTAGTTTAAGTCCTACTCAGTATTAGTACTTCAAATTAGGATGATAGGGTTTTATATTTGTGGTTGATTTTGTTAGGTGCCTTGAGTTGGTTATGGCTCCTAACACCCCTAAAGACAGGAGAGCAAACTACTGCACGGTCTTGTCATCCTCACAATAATTACTGTATTTGAGACCATTGGTTCACGTTACTGTGTCACCCCATCCTGCTGAGGGTCTTCCTCGTTTTCACCAACCCTCTACATTACTAAGCGTGATGTCCTTCTCCAGGGATTGATCACTCTTGATAACATGCTAAAAGAACATGAAATGACATCTTGCCATTCTTGTTTCCAAGGACCATTCTCCAAACTAGGTTTATCTGCTTTTTTTAGTAGACCATGGTATATTTAATATTCTTCACCAACATCACAATCCAAATGCATCAATTACTTTTCTATCTTCCCTATTCATTGTGCAGTTTTTTCATGTAGACAAGACAACCGAAAATCCCGTGGCCTTGAGTCAGTCCCTGAGATAGTTCAAGCTTATTGTGCCAACCTGACCAAAAACACATGTGGAGTTAATTGAAGGGCAGAGAGATAAATGGCTCAATGAGCCTTGCCTTTCTAGTTCTTGGGTCTCTTGCTTTGTGATGGTCGGACCAGGGTGCAGTTGCCTTAGCCAGTTCCTGCTTCAGCTGGCAAGGCTCACTTCCTGCAAGATATCCCTGAGGAGAAGCCACATGGACCTACCCTGATGCAGCCCTGGCTGCTGGAGTAGCCCTGTGGAGACCCCTGCCAGTGCTGAGATGCTTACACACTCACTGATTCGGCTTTTCTCTTGCAGTTGGCATCATTGCGTGTGTTTTTGTGAGATGGAGGAGAATTTGTGGATTGTTCGACATACGGGTTAATGTTAGACTTGTGGGCTTGGGCAGCACTGGGTTGGGATGTTTTCTTGATGTGCACTTAACCTTTATATAAAACTCTCTCATACATATGAGTTTCTGTGGGTTTCTTCCTCTAATGTACTCAGACTAACACAGTCCCTGTGACCATATTCTAAGGATATGCATTGCCTTGATATCAGGCAGAGAGCATTGTAAAGTCAATTATGGAGATAGAATTAGTTTGAAATGCAATCTTGACCTATTTAAAAGTTGTTTCAGATTTTAAGATTTCCCGCTTTCTTTCTGGTTGAGGTTGTTCTGTTTTGTGTTGTCATTGTTATTGGTTTTTTGTTTGCTTGCTTCTTTTTTGTGTTTTGTGTGATTTTCTGTATATGAAACCTAAGATAGGTAGATCCATAGAGGTAGCAGCTGGATTAATTATTACCTAGGCGCATGGTAGGAGAGGATGGGGGAAATTCAGAGCTAATGACAATGGGTAGGAAAAGAAAAATCCTCAAATTGATTGTGGTAATGATTGCACGTTTTTTTCTTAATATGATTGAATGATTAATTGTATGATATGTGAAGTATATGCCAATAAAACGATTTTTTTTATTGAGTTAAAGAAAAAGAAAATACCATGGCATGGGTCAGGTGCAATTTACTCCACGAAGTGCCATTTTTGTTTTATAACATTTTAGGAGCTCTTTTGCAGCACATTTTTCCAATCCTGTATGCCATTTGATTTCTTAACTATTGCTTCCATGGGGGATGATCGTGGATTCAAGTAAAATGAAATCCTTGACAACCCCAATCTGTTTATCACGGTCTTGCTTATTGGTCCAGTGGAGAAGATTTTGGTTTGATGTTGGGGTGTAATCCATTTTGAAGGTTGCTTTGTAGTCTTTGATTTTCCTCAGCAAGTAGTTCAAGTTGTCTCTGGCTTTCAGCAGGCAAGGTTGTGGCATCTATGTCTCTCAGGTTATTAATGAGTCTTCCTCAAATCTTAAAGCCACATTCTTCTTCACTTTCCCAAGCTTCTCTTATTATTTGTTCAACATACAGAGAGGACAAGTAAGTTGAAAGAATATAATCCTAGTGCATACCTTTCCTGATTCTAAATCATGAAGGATACAGTATTTTGGTCTATGTGCTGCTTCTGCATGAGCATAATTAAGTGTTCTGGAAGTTCCCTTCATTGCAATGTTATCCATACTTTTTTGTTATGATCTGTACAGTTGAATGCCTTTGTCAATGAAACACAGGCAGACATTGTTCTTGCATTTTCTGCTTGTAGCCAATATTGTCTCTTTCCATAGATCTAGGGGTTTGGTTCTTGTGTATCCCATCCAGTGAGGTCCTGTGTATAGCTGTCATTTATGTTGTTGGGGGGAAAAAAGGTATTTGCAACGAAGAGGTTGCTAGTTTAGAAAAACTCTAATATGCAATCTCCGGCATTGTTTCTACCACCAAGTAGTTTCCAACTACTGCGCCTTCTTTCTTACCAGTGTTCACTTCCCAAGCCATCAAATCAGTGTGGCTCATAGCAACCCTACAGGGCAGAGTAGACGGGAAATGGAAAGCTTCATCTTTCTCCTACAGAACAGCGAGTATTTCTAATCACCGACCTTGTGGTTAGCAGTCCCCCGTGTAACCCACTACACCCCCACGGTCCCTTCACACTAAGCTCACCAGTAATTATTGATGCCTCTTGATTCCATGTTTGATCATTTTCAGACTATGGAAGTTGGTAATATCTTCCACTACTTCATTTTTTTGCGTTATTGGTTGGTGTGTAAATTTAAATAATAATCATAGTAACTGGTCTTCCCTGTAAACAAGTGGATATTACTCTGTCATTGACAGCATTGGACTTCAGGAGAGGTCTTGAAGCGTTCTTTTTAGCAGGGAATGTGATGTCCTCTCTCTTCACTTTCTCCTTCCGGAATTGTATGGCATAGACTGTGTGATTCAAATTGCCCAATACCAGTCCATTGCATCTCACTAATACCAAGAATTTTGATCTTTATGTATTCTATTTTAGTTTTGACCATTTCCAATTTTCCAAGATTCAACAGTTGCATATTTTAGTTCTGGTTATTAATTGATGTTTGCAACTGTGTCAGCTCATTTTCAATTGTGCCACATCAGTATATGAAACTTTGCTTCATGCCCATCGTGAATCAGCTCTTCCCCAATCCTGTTTTGAGTGCCTTCCAACGTGAAGGGCTCATCTTTGGGCACTCCACCAAACAATGTTCTGCTGCTATTCATAATGAGGTCAGTGGCTTATCCTCTAGGAGTGGCCTGCCCATTCTTTCTGCCTAGTCTGCCTTCGAGTGGGAGCCCCACTGAAATCTCTCCACCGTTGATGACCCGCTAGTATTGAAAATATCAGTAGCAGACCTTCCAACACCATCACAACATGGCAGCCACTCCAGTACAACAACCCAACATATCAGTGGGATGTTTTCTCCTTGGGTTTTACAAATATGACATCTCCTTTCTTCCACATTGTGAATCTTAGTTCTGAAGGATACAGTGAATGATGGAATTAGAATGTCTCATAATTACTCATTTACTTTATTCTACATTATATGCATAGCAGTCTCAGAATAATAATGCAAATATACATCATCAACATAATTCCACACATTGGCTCAAGCTTTTTATGTGCTTTCTCATTCCGTCCTCTTATTTACAATTGTACTTTAACTATGCAATGTGAGCATATAGATTTGACATACTGTATTCCCCGGAACCCTCATCAAGTCTTGTCTCTTCACAAGTCTGTGGGTTTAGTGCATACCAACGTCCTTATGTGCTGACTCTCAGATGATTTTGATTGTGTAAAACAGCCTGTAGTAGATTGCTCTGAGATGACTAGTAAGCACAGTATTTTCTGAGTTTTTGCATGTGGGTATTGATTTTTCTAGAATGTTTTTATTTGGAAGTCAGTTTTGCTGGTTACAAAATCCTTGGTTCAGGATGATATTCCGGCTCAGAACAGCCAATGCACAGAGAGGACTGTGGAGCTGTCCCCACTACAAGACATGACATCCCCACACTGACCAATAAAGCTATGGGGGACAACACTGGAGATATACCGTACGGAAATTGTGCCTGATTTTACCCCACCACACCAGGGTGAGACACTGAGGATGTGCAGCAGAGCAGCAAGGGGAGCAAAGCAATGATATCCCTGAGGAATACTAAAAATAGACTTTGGGGTCAGGCGTGGCATCCCATCAGACTCAACTGGAAAACACTCCTAAAGGTCAATAAATAATTTATAAGCTTTTCTTTTGTTGTTGTTTTGTTTTCTTTTGTTGTTTTGTGTTGCTCTGTCTTGTTTTTATGTTTACTATTGTCTCTGCATGTATACCTAGATAAGATAGGTGTGATAAACAATTCGGAGGAGAAAACAGGACTGATGGTTCTGGGGAAAGGTCGGGGAACAGAACGGGGGTGTCAACAAATCCAAGGACAAGGGAACAACAAGTGATCTAAAATCGATGGCAAGGATTGCATAGGATGCCTGGTGGGGCTTGATAAAGGGTCATGTAGCTGAGAGGAATTACTGAAACCTGAATGAAGGCTGAACCTGACAGTGGGACAAGGGGAAAGTAAAAGGAAAGAGAGGAAATAACTAGGAGACAAAAGGCATTTATAGAGGTCTAAATATAGGCATGTACATATGTAAATATATTTATATATAATAATAAGGAAATAGATCTATACACATTTATTTATATGTTAAGTATTGAGGTAGCAGATGGAAATTTGGTCTCTAGTCAAGTGCTCCCTCAATGCAAAATCACTTTGTTCTAATAAACTGGCATTCTATGATGCTCACTTTCCTGACACAATCGCTGAAGACAAAATGGGTGTATAGGCAAATGCAGTGAAGAAAGCTCATGGTGACCAGCTATTAAAAAATATATTATCTGGGGTCTTAAAGACTTGAAGATAAACAAGCATCCATCTAGCTGAAAAGCAACACAATCATATCAGATGTGAATGAAGGGGAGGGCAGAGTGGAGACCCAAAGCCCATCTATAGATAACTGGACATCCCCTTAAAGAAGGGTCACAAGTAAGAGACAAGCCAGTCAGGATGCAGTATAGCACTGAAGACATATACAACTTTCCTCTAGTTCTTTAATGCTTCTCCCTTGCCCCCCAAACTATCATGAACCCAATTCTACTTTACAAATCCGGCTAGGCCAGAGCATGTACACTACTACAGATAAAAGCCTGCAACACAGGCAATCCAGGACAGATAAACCTCTCAGGAGCAATAATGAGAGTAGCAATACCAGGAGGGGAAGGGGAATGTGAGGAGAGAAAGGGGGAACCGATCACAATAATATACATGTAACCACAACAGAAATATGGGTGGAGACAGCAGTCAATGTAAGACATGCAAAAATAATAATTAATAAATTATCAAGGATTCATGAAGGAGGGAGGGTGGGGAGGGGGGAAATCAGCTAATGCCAAGCACTCAAGTAGAAAGAAAATGTTTTGAAAATGATGAGGGTAACGTAAGTACAAATGTGCTTGACACAATGGATGGATGTATGGATTGTGATAAGAGGTGTATGAGCCCCCAGTAAAATGATTAAAAAAAAAAAGAGCTCTGGACACATGGAATCCAGGATAGAGAAATCCTTCAGGAACAATGATAGGAGTAGTGATACCGTGAGGGTAGGGGTAAGGTGTGGGGAGAAAGCAGGAACCAATTGCAATGATTAATGTAGAACCACCATCACACCATCACTCTTTTAGGGTAATGAACAACAAAAACATGGGTGAAGGGAGACAGGCAGGCATGTAAGATATGAAAATAATAATAATCTATAATTTAATAGGGGTTCATGAGGGTGTGAGGTTGTGGGATGGAGGGGGGGAATGAGGAGCTGATACCAAGGGCTCCAGTAGAAAGTATTTTGAAAAGGATGAGGGCAACATGTGTACAGATGTGCTTGGCACAATGGATGTACGGATCATTATAAGAGCTCTAAGAGCCCCCAATAAAATGAATTTTGCAAAAAGAGAGAGAAAAGAAAAAAATTCTCAGTTCACATTTTATTTCTTGTTTTAAATGTGACATTCTATTTTCTTCTGGAATAAAATATTGATGTAAAAAATCTGATTACCATTAAATCTTCTCTATAAATCATTGGCTGGTTTGACTATCTAACCAATAGGAATGCATTTTTTTCTTTAAAGTCCATTCATTCTTTTAGGTACATAGTGTGTCTTTCAATATGTAGTTTCAAATTATCTTTTTTAAACCAAAGAAAGCTTTCTTTAATGATAGGTTTCTGTATTTTCTTGTCTCTCTGTTTTGCTTTTCTTTGTCATGGATTCCTGTTACTTTAGGTTGAGAGTTCTTTGAGATTTTCTTCTTTTTCTCACATCTTTCTTTTAATAGGAAATTTGTCTCCTTTTTCATCTTCTGTTTCTCTTAAGATAGAGCCAGTTTTCGCTTTATTTGACCACGTGTTCCTTCTGGCCTGGTTTCATTTCTTTTTCTCCACCCGCCCCCCCCACCTTTTAAAACAGTTTTCTTGGCACGTAATACACATCATATAATTCAATAGTTCAATTATAGCAGGTAGAGTTGTATAATCAACAGCACAATCAATTTGGACCGTTTCCTTCTTTCTTGTACTCATTGTTATTAGCTCCCCAATTACTCGCACCATGTTCCCAAGAAATCATTAATCTATCACTGTCTCAATAGGTTTCACTTCTAAAATTATTGTTGTTTTAAATTTCTAGTTGTCTCCTAAATCCTGCTACCTCATTTCTGAGTTTTCCTTGTTTTGGTTAGTGTTTGCATTTCGAATTTGTATCGTTTATCTTTTATGTACTTTCTTTTCTTTGAGATAGAACATTATAGCTTTGATCTGTCCAGCATGTTATTCCACACATTATTTTTCTTAGAAATTATTTTGCAAGGGATTTGACCTTAGTACTGGTCTATTTCTCATTTTTATGTGAAAAGTTTTTTGGGGGGAACTTGTAGTAGCAATTTTGTTCTTGAGAAGTTTTTTAAACTTCACAGACTCCTCTTTCTGTTGTGTTCAGGTAGTGCTTCTTTTAGAAAGTTATTTCCTGAGATTGCTGTTCCCTCCTCCAACATTTTTCTTTTTTTCCATCTTTTCTGGGCCGCCACTCTCCATTGTCCCTGTGGTGTTTGTACAACTCAGTTTTGCTTGTACTGCCAGCATTTCTCTTGCGTGTGGGGTTTTCTCTTGGCAGGGGCGCTGACAGGTCCGTCTCTAGAGCGTCATCCGGGTTCCACCGCTAAGGGCCTGTCAGCTTTATCAGGAGCACCTTGCCGTCTCCATCCACTGGATTTCACCCGTTTCCCAGTCAAAGTGACCGTTTGGGGCTTGAGTCTTTCAAAGTAGATCAAGCTTGTTACTTTTCTCCATTCCCTTCGGCTCAGACACGGATGCTGTTCTGATCTTTGGGCTTTACCAGCAATTGTCCTCACCATTTTCATTTTAAAGTTTGTATGGATGCTTTGTCATCTAATGTCTTTGCATGTGTTGCCCAGGCATTGTTTCATTCTGCTAAGCAGTCCTCTGGGCATTTTAATGCTCAAATCTGGATTCAAAACGACATCATCTTCCTGGAACCCACTAAATGGATATAAATTATTCCCTTTCTCCTCGAAGTCAGAACCACATTTTCACAAGAATAGGAAGTGGTAAATAGCTAATGACTTCCTAAGCTTTCATAATTTTATTATATCTTCAGCAGGGTTTAGGGAGTGAATTCTCAGTGTTATTAAACCCTCTAAGAGCTTTATAGAAAACCATGTATTTATTAGCCTGTTTCTGGTGCAATTCAAAAGAGGGATTTTCTGTGTTCTAGAACTAGGTTATTAAAATATACATATATGTTTCAGGTATTAGAGGAAAACAGTTACTTCATATAAAAATTTGGTACAAAGGAGTTGAATATTATGAAAATAATTCTCATTATTGATAGGAGGAAGTGTGTTTGCACATCTAATCCTCAAAATAATCCAACTAGGACAGTGATGTTACTGAACTTCATTCTTTAGAAAACTCCATTGAGCTGATTTAAGATTCTAGCGAGATGTCACTCCTCCTGGCCATTCGCTACCTCTCTCTGTGAAGGCTTTTTTCCTTCCACCCAGGGTATCATAAAGGAGGATTAGGAACCTGCAGGGCCAGTTCCATCAGCCACTGCTTCCTGGAGATCAGAGGGCTGACAGGTGCTGGGGCAGGTTGCTCAGACAGCCTTGGCTACTGCGATCCTAGACCCTGGACATGACGGAAGTGCCACTTGAACCCAGGTTTGACCTCAGATCCTGTCGCTTTGTTCCTGGTTTTGTTTTGTTTTGTTTTCCAGTTGTTCACTGACAGTTTGAACCCACCATCTCTGTGGGAAAAAGGGCGGCCACTGGCTTCCCTAGAGATCCCAGCCTTGGAAACGGACAGGACCTTTCTACTCTGAGCTGTGGGATGTCTGGGTAGGAACTGACCCCAAAGTACCGGCCACAGTATCAGCTTCAGTAGTGTGTTCTGGGCATCTTATGGGGCACCTGTGGGTACGCGTAGCTCCGAGAGGCCTCACGACACTGGTGTTTGGTTGGACACGGGTAGCGTGAAGTCGTCGTGAGGGTGGGAAAACACGGGCTGAGCATTCTGACCCGGAGTCTTTCACTGAATTCTAATGCTTTACCTCGAGTTCATGCACCTTTTAAAATCTATTTTGTAACATGTTTGTGTGAAATAATATTTACTTGTCAGCCGATAGAGAGATGCCAGTGCTTAGGCAGGGGCTCTTGCTTTCTCCAGGCCGATCTTCCTGCAGGCCTGCAGTGCACCCCCTTTAACAGCACGCGGGCAAGGACCCAGGAGTAGGCTGCGCTCCTACCATGGAGTTCTGAAGGCTTTGCAAACCTTTGGACACATTCTGTAGACACAGTGGAGCCAGTGAATTAGCTCAAGAGAGAGAGTGACTTCATCCATGTATGTTTTAGAGGAATGAGTTTTGTACTTCTCTGAAGATCACTTACAGTAGGCAATACATTTTTTCTGGGAAGACATGCACAGATGATATACATGGGGCTGCAGAAAGGAGGAGGATATAAGTAGGGGAGAAAGGGTTGGGATTCTTGAGTATATGGGCATGACTCGAAAGCTGGGTGGTGGGGGTGAGATGGCCTGGGTGAGTTTGCAGACATGAATGAGAGACGAGGGCGAGAACACGGAAGAATGCCTTTGTTTGGGAAAAGGGCAGAAAACTGGGAGCATCGGGTGGCTGAGGAGTAATTCATAGAGTATACAAAAAACAAACAAACGAACAAAATCCCCAATGTCATCAAGGATCAGGCACATAAGTCCAGGAAAGAGAACTTTCCAAGGAGGGAGCAATCAACAGTGTCAACTCTTGGCGGAAGGACTAGCAGGCGGTGATTAGCAATGAAAAGGATGGCGTATCCTGAGAGCTAGAAACAAAATGGATGGTGGTTGGTTGAACCCAACAGTAGAGGGAGCTCCCCCAAAGTGACAGGTTTATCTGGGAGGTGGGTAGCAGAGTGTCCTGACAGGATCCAGGAGCAGGTGAGGTTAGTGGCTAACAGAGTGCAGGTGTTGATCTAGAATTCAGGGGCAGACTCTGGTTTCCACACAGGAGGATGGTCAGAGTGAGGCTGGAGCTCAGAGCTCATGTGAGCCAGATCGCTAGGGCTGCAACTGAAGCATGGGAGGTAAGACAGGTACCCACCCTAATGCACGAGACACCGGAAGGTTTAGGGCATAAGGCAGAAGGCCACATGTAAGAGTTGTGGCTGTTAGGTGCCGTCAAGTCAGACTCACAGTGACCCTGTTACTGCAGAAGGAAACACTGTCCAGTCCTGCAGCATCCTCACAATGGTTCTGTGTGAGCCCACTGCTGGTCACTGTGTCAATCGGTCTCATCGGAAGTCTTCGTCTTTTTCACTGTGCTTCTATTTCATCAAGCATGGTCCTTGTGGAAGCACTGATCTCTCCTGAGAGCATGTCCAATGTCCATGCGGTGAAGTGACACTCTCCTTGCTGATAAGGAGCACTCTGGCTGTACTTCTTCCAGGAGGGATTGGCTTCTGCTTCTGGCAGCCCACGGTACTCTCAGTGTTCTCTGCCGGCACCAGGACTCAAATGCGTCCGTTCCTCTGTGGTCTTTCTGATTCATTGTCCAATTTCCACAAGCCTATGAGGCAATTGAAAAGGCCCTGGCTTGGGTTGGGCACTTGAAGGTACTAACGCACAGTTTGGGGACAAAATAAGAAGTCAAGTGACTTCATTGCTGAGTTTGGAGTTGTTGGAGAAGAGCTGCTAGAGCTCCCCAGCCTGGCAGGAGTGCTGGGTTACAATACAAACCTGCAAGTAGCAGGCAAGTGATCCTGCTGGAGGGACTGGAAGGCTTCAGAGCGTTAGAAACAACAGGAGGAGCGGATGAGGAAAACAATTCCACGGGGGCTTCATAGAAGAGAATGGAATCTTGTACATACAGACCATGCGATCATATTTTTCCTACCGATCCCTAGCGCCTCAAATGCTCACTGAACTGGTTTCAATGTTTTACTGTTCCCTCATTTTTAATGTCTTGATTAAAATCTGTATGCATATTAATTTACTATTTGAATATTTATCATCTTCTCTCTTTGAAGATTATATGCATGGTGGGGGGAAGGAGGAGGGATGGGAAGAGGAAATGAGCCACCTCTATGGAGGGTGGGAGAGGGTGTTGTTGATTTTATTTCTTGAGATGGACTATGTAAATAGATCTAGAGCAGCGGTTCTCAACCTGTGGGTCCTGACCCCTTCACATGGGTCGCCCGATTCCTAACAGTAGCAGAATTACAGTTATGAAGTAGCAACGAAAATAATTTTATGGTTGGGGGGGTCACCACAACATGAAGAACTGTATTCAAGAGTCAGCACTAGGAAGGTTGAGAACCACTGGGTGTGATTCTTTAAAAAACAAAACAAAGCAAAACAAAATCCAGATTCCTTGTCCCTCAAATCTGTATCATGGTCTGAGTGTCTTAAACGAAAGGAGGGAAAGTGAAAGTGGAATGGACTTGCCCTCTGTAGTGACAAACAAGTTCATCCCAAACAAACCGAAAGAACAGAAAATGACACTTTAACTGTTTATTTGACCCCAAAGTAAAGGAGATTGGATGTTTGCCCTAACCACGGGACAAATAGTGGATACTAGAGGATACCTGGACTTTAATTTAAATTGTTGTTGAGCATCTGCTCTGAGCAACGAGTTTACATCTAGGAACTTCTGACAAAAAATGTGTTATTTATTAATGCTATAGAGTGATGTCTGATTTGGTTCATTCACATGGCCGATCCCTAAGATAGCTGGGAAGGTTAGCCACTTCAATTTAATCCTGGAAACTTTCAGCTTAATAAGGCTGATGTCTAGGGAGGGAAAGCAACGGAAATATCTGTTTTCAGGCTGTTTTAGGGATTGAAATCCTGGGTTTATTATTCAGAGTATCAGAAATCTGAATCATTTGTATTTTGACAGGGACCCAGGGAGTTTATACACTGAATTCATGTGTCACGTGGAAGGAAGACGCACTCATTCAAGTAGCACTTTGACCTTCTTCTTCTAAGAAAAATGGGGTGCCTGGTGGGGACAAATATATAATGTGCTTAGCTGCTAAACGGAAAGGTTGGAGGTTCATGTCCACTCTATCCCAGACATTACAAACCCTGCGGTGCACCATTCTGCTGACATTCTTGGGGCCTCCAGGTGTCAGAATCAACTCGATAGCAGCTAACAGCTGGTCCAGGGGGGTTTGGGGAGGACACTGGGCAAGAAGAGGAGCGGTCCCCAGGCAGCATCCTCGTCGCTTTCCCAGGAGCCCGCCCTTCCTGAGGCTGGATCCTTGCAGCTCCCCTCAGGATGATTCCTTTTTTTGGGACCTGGTTCCTCCTTTATAGGACAATTTATGTCAAACAGGACCCTTTTCACCGATCATGCTACTTTAAGAGACTCAGGAAGTAGTAGTTTGCTCTGCCTATCAGACAAAGTGACTTTGTCTTCGGCACTTGTGGGCCAACTGTAGATCGCCATACAGACCAGCTTCTCACTCATGGTAGGTTCCGAAGACCAGCCTATAATGTGAAAGAGTTACTCTATTAAGATGGAGGGTAACCATCTCCGATCACTAAGTGGGAGACAAGCATATCATTATATAACAACCAAGTTCCATCACCACGTAGCTGCCAAACCAATAGCAATCGTGGACCAGCCAAGCTGACACACACGCTTAACCATCACAGCCATTGCCACTCTTGCCCTGAACCTTGGCATTTGTTACTGCCCAAGTATGTTATCAACGCACAAAATTGTAGATGCCTTACTGCTGTCATAAAGGTGAAACATCAAATGAGACCGTTGATAAGTGAGAGACGTGTAAGTGTTTTTAAAACCAAATACAGGCATTTCTATGCTCTGTAAAATAAATACATCAATACACATATTGTCCCCATGCCCACAGCCTTTCTCATGGTAGGACAAGTTCAGTTACTGTACTGTATGGAGGCCAGATAGATTTCTTATTGTAGTGGCCCCTGGACCAGCCTGAGGGGCTACCAATGTTGTTGTTGGTTTGAAATAAGGATCCCACTTTTGATTTTACTGTGGTTACTGTTGCCCACTATTTTCTTTTGCCCTTGCTCAGATAGTCTCAACAACTAGAGAACATGTCTATGAAAAGCTAGTTTTAAAAGGGCAATTAAAGAACTTGTGTAAAAGATTGGGACTCACTTGGCAAATCGAATGGAGAAATTCCAAACTGCCCTTTACTGAGGGCGGTTTAGCAAGATATGAGCCCAGCAAGTCTGAATTGGTTAGAGGGAGAATGCAGGACGAGACCGGTAATACAGGAACATGACTCCTAAGCTGAGTTCTGGTCCAGTGAGGCCATATCCTGGCCATGAAATTTGCAGGCAGACATGGTGGACCAGATGCTCCCAGTCGCCCTCCTAGCTGCCCGTAGCAAAGTCCCATGGCCAGAGTGGGCCTTTTCCTATTCACTACCCAGCTGTGCCAGCCCATGTGGACCTCTCCCCAGCTGTGCCAGCCCATGTGGACCTCTCCCCAGCTGTGCCAGCCCATGTGGACCTCTCCCCAGCTGTGCCAGCCCACGTGGACCTCTCTCCCCTGCAGACTCACAGACGCTCCCCTTCTCGCTCCTCCCAGATTCCCACTTCATGTTTCCACTTGGTGGATGCTGTGGGTGTGTTCCAGTGCCCTTTTGCCTCTCACCCATATTTTCTTATCAATTTATGAAACTTCCCCACCCCACTCCCAGGCCAAGGTGTTCAAACTCTCTGAGCTTCAGTTACTTATTTTGTAAAATGGGTGAGAGTTGATCAAGGTGAGCTTTTTTTAGGGTCCCCGCTATACCCAGTGTCTGTGTAGAAGTTTCAGATTGGAATGCAGATTTTTAAAATCCCATTGATTCTTATAAAATTGATGCATTTGAACTATGGTCTTGAAGGATACCAAAGTAGTATAGACTGCCAAAAGAACTAACAGAGCTTTCTTGGAAGAAGAATGCTCTTTAGAAGCAAGGATGATAAGACTTCGTCTCACATATTTTGGACATATTCTCAGGCCAGTCCCTGGAGAAGGACGTTGTGTTTGGTAACGTGACGGGGCAACAAAAAAGAGGAAGGCCCTCAGTGGGATGGATGGACACGGTGGCTGCGACAATGGGCTCAGCCATAAGAACAGTTGTGAGGACGGTGCAGAACTGGGGGATCTTCCTTCTGTTGTACAGAGGGTCACTATGGTCCCGGACTGACTTAACGGTGTCTAACAACATCAATATTAACTTGGTTATAAACACACACACACACACACACACGGGCATCAAAACGTTTGTGAAAATTTCCATTATCTTTTATTTCACTCTTTCTACAAACTTTTCCCCCGACAAACTTCTGAAGCCCCCCTCCTGTGTGTGTGTGTTTGTGTGTGTGAATACCTTCAGTTCTCAGATAAGGAAAGAGAAAGACCACTCTCTTCCCAAGGTTCAAGGCTTATATCAGATGGAAAATTTTAGCTCTTCTCAACCTTGAGTCTCCAACTCATTCCCTGCTCTGCCTTGGGCCACTCGTGTTTATTGAGGCAGCTCAGAGAGCACGCCTAAAACCACATATAGGCTGAGACAGTCTCTATCAAAAACATTGGCTCACTACCAATTATCAAACTAAAATAAAAGCCTATCCGCACTTCTGGAAAAACAATGTTAACAGTTCCTACTGTCTGTAAGAAGGAGCTCTTTGGCATTGCCTTTCTTGTTCTCTTTTGACTAGGATTGGTAGTTGATTGTTTTCTGTTCTTTTGTTCAGTCTGTGGGATATTTTCTTAAGACAGTCACATTGGAAAAATGGCTTTGTACTATTTTCTCCTCTCGCCCACTCATCACCCACACATACCTGCCCTCCTACTCCGCATTGACTCACCGGCCCAGGCTCCTTGCACACGCCCGCGCTGCCCTCTCCACCCTCTCGTCTGTTCTCCCACCAGTCCTCCAACCCATCTGCTTGTTCCTCCCACAGCTAGACAGGGCCACACTCCCCCCGCTTAGTAGTCAAAACAGAACAATGGCCTGCGGGAAAAGAGAAGTATATATTTTAAAATCATTGTTTTTCTTCCATAATTAACCAGCTTTATCTTCAAACCAGTAATTGATAAAGTCCTTTCATTTTTAGATTTTTTCCCTCCAAACTTCCTTATGCAAAATAATTGCATTTTCTACTCTCAACTATTCTGCTGAAATATATGTACGCTTTGAGTGTTGTAACTTTTCCAGTGAAAACAGATGTTCTTTTCTTTGGTCCAAATGGACGTATTTAACTCACAATTTCAAGTGAATGTGTGGACCAAGGAGACCATGGCTGACTGGGGTGGGTATTTGTAATGACAGTGTCTGCGCTAAGACTGGCATCAACAGGATGCCGGACAAGATTAATTAGCTATGGATGATGCCAGAGCAATTCCAGAGTCAACACCAGAAACAAGGGCCAGCCCAAAGTCCTCCCAAGGACTCTGCTGTGTGTGTGTGTGTGTGTGTGTGTGTGTGTGTGTATGAGAGAGAGAGAGAGAAGAGAGAGAGAAAGAGAGAGAGAAAGAGAGAGAGAAAGAGAGAGAGAGAGAGAGAGAGAGAATTAGGTGAAGGGTTACAGAGCATATCATCAGTTTACATTAAAAAATTAAACCACACTCAGACTCAACTAATCTACTGCAAGCCCCTCAATTGTACCACAACTTCTCCCAGTTCCTTGCTGGTTTCTGTTTCCCCTCTTCCTTCTTTCTTAACCATGTGAACTTTGTCCTTGAGTAAATGCTCCCTTTTCAGCTCCAGCTATTGACTAGTCTAACACAGAGAAGAGTTCAGTCCCAGACTCATGGTCAGGGCTGCAATTGTGGGCATCCCCACCTGGTCAAACACCTGGTCCCTTCTTTGATTTGAGTTCTGGTGTGTGTGTGTGTGTGTGTGTGTGCGTGTGTGTGCGTGTGTGCGCGCGTGTGTGAGTGTGTGCGTGCGTGTGTGAGTGTGTGTGCGCGTGTGTGTGCGTGTGTGTGCGTGTGTGCGTGTGTGTGTGAGTGTGCGTGTGTGTGAGCGTGTGCGCGCGTGTGTGTGCGTGTGCGTGCGTGTGTGCGTGCGTGTGTGCGTGCGTGTGTGTGTGTGCGTGCGTGTGTGTGTGTGAAGGCTGCTACATAGGTCTCCCATCAAACAGTCTCACCCAGATGCTGTTCTGCATCAAATTTCACATCAGAGAGGCATTCCTGAATCTTCTGAGTGGTTAAAGTATGGAGAATTAGAAAGACTGCTGGAATTTCTTCCCTTTCATGGCAATTATGAGAAGCTCAGATAATATGCCATAGTGTGAACAGAATTTATTCTGTAATATTAGGAGTCCAAACTTTATTAAGACATCTGAGTGTCCCATTTTAAGTTTGTCCTGGTTTTAAATATTTTCTCCTTTCTTTTCTATTGAGATTTTCCTCTGTTTTATTTTGTTACTGTTTGTTGTTTTTCTGTATATGAATTCCAAGATAGGTAAATCTGTAGAGATACTAACTGGATTAATGGTTCCTTGGAAGGAATGGTGAACTAATAACATGAATAGAAGAAAGAAGAAAATGTTCTGAAATTGTTTGTGGGGATTATTGTACAATTCTTTTAAATACAAATTATTTTTAATTATTGAATTGCATGATATGTAAATTATATGTCGAGTGAAAAAAAGAAATCATAAGGATCCTAGATTTCAAGGAGCATACAAAGTTGAAGGACTTCATGTTTGTATGTTGTCCTTGCATTTTTTTCTAAGGAAGGCAAGCACCATTCCTCATACTCAGTTAAATCTCCAATGTCTTATAGCATGCCTGGCATTTAGAAGGAGCCAGTCCATGACTGGAAAATTGCTTCATAGCCCTGGTAATTTCTCTCATCAGTGCTGAGCCTTGGGTCCAAAATTCACCCTGATGTATTTACACCAGTGTTTTACTCTTTATTCTGAATGCTACTCTTCCTTTTAGATTTCTTTAATATTCTTTAATATCTGCTTTCATTGATTTGATAATTTTCCCTTGTGTAGCATAGTATTAATCTTAGAATCTTTAGTCTCTCACAAGGGTTTTGAATGCAGATTCCTATGCTATTTAACCTTATATTCTCACATAAAGCAGAATTCCATCCTTACACAAAAGAACTCTCACACAGACAAGTGGAAGCAGGGCAAAAGAAAAAAAGAAAGAAAATAAATAAAAGAAAGAAAGAAAGAAACACCTGGCCCATTCCACAGTGGTGATGTGACCCCTATCAAGTTCCTAGTTGCTGGCTTCTGGCTAGCCATGATAGGAAGAACATGGACATTCTTCTCCTCTCAGTGGCTGGTAGATTTCAGCAATTCCTTGTTGGGGACAGCACAGGATGGAGGAGGGGAGCCGACCTAAGGGAAGAGATGACATGATCTGCAGGATGTGTAGGATCCTAAAGAGAAGCGAGAGCCTAAACCTTGAAAAACTGGAATGTGGCTGAGGACGTGGAGTCACTGGAGCTGGCAGAGAGTGGAGGTAAGAGATGGAGGGGGAACAGACAAGCGGAGAGCTTGTAGATGGAGCAATAAACTCCAGGTGTAACCCTAGGCCCAGAGAATCCCCAGGCTTCTCCTGCCTGCCCCAGAAGAGATGGGAGGGTTTATACTGGAGAGAATTCTGAGAGGAAGCCTGGCCACCAGGGAAACCAGACCTGACCGAAGCCAGGAAAAGGACAAGGAGATACAAACAGGAAAATGAATGAGACGTATCCATTAGGTATGGTTGGATTACCTGTACTCTCTCCCCTGCCCCAAATCAGAGCACTGCTAATCAGGCAAGAACCCCCTAGACTTGTGTTCATCAAACTGTGGGTGATGAAATCAGCTATGATGAGTTGGTTATGAAAATTTAAAGGGTTTTCCTGGAGTGAGTTCCCAAGGAAGCAGACTCTGAGATGGCATTGAGACCTTAGAGTGCACATTGGGGGATGCCATTAGATTGGGTGGTACAATTGTGAAGCTTTCAGATGCTAAGCAAAAGGATGGAGGATTGAATCTCCAATGGATCCACGCAAGAAAGATGTGGCTGTCTGCTTCCATCAAGAGGAAGCTCTATAGGGACATTCAACTCGTAGAATCTTGTGGAAGGAAGCCAGACTAGGCAAAGGGAGAAGTTGAGGAAGGCCCAGTGATTGCTTCAGCCAACCTAGAGGGAGCACTCAAACTAAATGCTTCTTCAGAGCTGCCCCAAGTCAGGCCAAGATGGCTGGGCTTCTGTTCTCTCTTAGATGTGCAAGAGGCACGGCACTGGGCAAGGCAGCCCTCTACAGCTGAGGCAATCCCTAGAGGGGCTGGCACCTCAAGATTGCCCAGCAGTAGCATTCTGAGCACTAAGGGCACTTGGTCCTTCATTGTAGACGGATTTGCTGGATGCATCACAGTGCCCACCGAAAACATGAAATAGGCTAAACAGAAAATATCAGAGTCTCATATCTAGAAAGAGTAAACATTATCTCATGCATTGTTTTGCCTTTATATATGTTATAGAATGCGCCCGGATGGTGTGGCGGTTACAGCTGGGTGGTTAACCACAGAGTCGGCAGCTCCAAACCACCAGCTACTGGGGAGAAAGACAGGTTTTCTGGTCCTGTGAATAGTTGCCATCTCAGAAACTCAGAGGGCAGTTCTGTCCCATCCTACTGGGTTGCTTAAACAGGCCTTGACTCAATGACAGGGAATTTATTTTATTTGAATTTTTATTTTGTTAATGTATGTCGTGTCAGTGTGCGGACTTGGATGTAATGAGACATTATTTCTTACTGTAAAAAATGTAGAGTTCACTTCCCTAAGCAAAAAAATCAAAGGTACTTTTCTGAAAATGTAAACAGAAACAATAAAATGATTCCCCACATCTAACAATCTAGCATGTATCCAGGGCTTCTCTTCAGCATGTAGCATTCCATTCTTAAATACAAATGTCAGAACAAAACAAGAAGAAAGATGACCAGGCTTTATATAAGCCTACTCCTAACCCAAAGAGACCTGAACACGCACACACACACACACACACACACACACACAGACCATGTGTGTGTGTATGCATATACATGTAATACAAGAGAAAATTAAAGAAAATAGGAAAATAGTTTTAAAATGTTATAGTCTCACAAATTATGAGAAAGTATGTATTTATAAAAGCAGAATGTTATGATAAAAGAAAAACTGAAAAAGTAAGATGAGAAATAGAAACATAAAGTTCAACAGAAGCATTAGAAGAAACATCATGTAAAAAATGCTAAACATAGAACCAGAAGACAAATAGATGAACAATAGCAAAGAAAAGAAACACAGGCTCTACCCAGAAGGTACAATATCTGACTAGTCGGAGCTCCAGAAAGAATAGAGGAAAAATACACAAGAAAAGTTCCCAGAACTGGAGGTACATTTATCAAAATTGTAATGCCCCCAAGAATTCTGCACAATATGTATTTTAGTATCTATATCCAGGCACATCATTGTGGATGCCAGGCCACTCGGGATGTTGAAAAAATCATCAGAAGCTTTCAGAAAGAAAGACTTGAAACACAGGCTGGGACTTACCTGAAGAGGTAAGAATGTAGCAGGCATTTTTATTACAATATTGGACTTGGGAAAACAAGAGTCCAGTGTTTCAAGAATTATGAAGGATTTTTTTTAACCCAGAATAAAACTCAAACTATCAACGCATAAGGGCAAGAGATTGAAACCAATGTCAATAAACAAAATAGCTATACATTATGAAATAGAAGACTAATTTTCTCTGTAATCTTCTACCCAAACAATAATACGATGTCAAAAAATAAAAGCTTAAGAGCAGAATAAAATAATTTTCAGTCATAAAATAATTCTGAAAAATCTCCTCCTCTATCTTTTATAGGAAACTGTTATAGACTATGATCTAGAAAGCTGAGGGGGCGGGGACAAGAAATAAGATATTAGACCCAAGATCTAGAGGGCATAACATTTTGGCGATGAAAAGGGAATCCTACCGATCACTGATTTGAGCTCTGCAAGCAGCCTCGAGAGCTTGGACTTGGTGTAGGAGGACGCAGGACTCCAGAGGATGCCCCATGGCAATGCATCCTGCATGCCTCATGGCTTTGAATGTGTTGAGAGGAGGTTTACATTTCTATCAGAGTAGGGGATGTATTTGTGACAGGTACTTAGAAAACTAAGCATAATCACAACCATTAATTCCAAGGAAATTTTTTAAATGTACCAAGAAAGGAAATATAACTATATATATAATTGGTCTTAGCCTTAAATAATATTTCCTCTTCTTCCAATTGCCTCCAATTGAATTCTGAGCCCAGGTTACCTCATGTGTGTCAGGGTAAAACTGTACTCCACAGAGGAGCAGTTCTCAACCTGTGGGTCGCGACTCCTTTGGGGGTTAAATGACCCTTTCACAGCGGTCGCCCGATTCATAACAATAGCAAAATTACAGTTAGGAAGCAGCAACGAAAATAATTTTATGGTTGGAGGGTCACCCCAACATGAGGAACTGTATTAAAGGGTCATGGCATTAGGAAGGTTGAGAACCACTGCCTTAATTTTCAATGACTAATTTTTTTCCAAAGTTGAAGGACAGGTTTACATCATCTTAATTATGTAAAAAATGATGAACTAAGAAAAACATTGAGATATTGACTATGTTCAAGACTATGAGCATTCCAGAGATGACACCCATCACCCTACTACGGAAGGACCTCATAGACGGTATCTAAACATTAAGAAATCGTTGGAATTATGGAGATACATGTGAGAGGAGACAGCGGCTGTCTATGGAAATGGAAAGTGTGTGTGTGTGTGTGTGTGTGTGTGTGTGTGTGTATGATATGGCATAGGACCACTCCTTTTCCTTTCAGGTTTTGGGGAGCCTTTTGATAATTGTAACTCAGGTGAAAATAGAAATACCTCTAGAAAGAAAATTGAGAATATTGTCTTATTATTTCTCAGGTGTGTAGCCATCCTAAAGCATTATTGAACCACTTGATTTTGTAGACTTGTGAGGACATGACTTTGAAGATATTTAAGAACAAAAAACAATCAATTGCCAGAAAGATTATCGGCATGTGGACACTTAAGGTGGGCTTTGAATTTTGACTCTGTGGTTTACAGGTCCCTTCTCTTTAAAACCCTTAGCTTTTTCTTTAAAGGGGTAAGGATTCAATGGGAAGACACATTGGGAAATTCCTGACACATTGGAAATGATCAGTACAGACTCCACTTTTTCTTCCTACAGATGAAGCAGGGCACTAATTTCCAGAAGTATTCATTCATTCTTTGACAACCCTCCTCCCCCCGCCCCATCTCCCCTTTTCCCTGGACTTTATGGGTCTCTATTATACTCGGAGCTCTGGTGGCAAGGTGGTTATTAATTGGATTGCTAACCTCAAGGTCCGAAGTTCTAGGTCACCAGCTACTCTGCAGGAGAAATCTGGAGCTTTCTACTCCCCCAAAGAGTGAGTTACGGCCTTGAAAACCTGCAGGGGCAGTTCTGCCATCTCCTACAGAGTCAGTGTGAGTCCTCACCGACTCGACAGCAGAGAACTTGGTTTTGATGATAGTTTAGATATAAAGGGAATACTTATGTATGTTTGAACAATGAAATAGAATGTTAATGCCCTATAGGAAATATAGGCTTTCTGCGGCTGCAAGGATTTACTGAGCGCAGGAACCCCCAAAGGGCTGTTCTACTCTGTCTTTTAGCGCCGCTGGGAGTCAGAATAATTTCACTGGCAGTGAGAAAATGAATTAAGGAACATTCTTGTAACTTGTCACCATAAAGTGCAATCACTAGTTCATTCACATGACTCGGTCAGATCTAAATTGTTTGAATGGGTCCCAGTAGCTCACAGCGGTTGGAACCCTTCACGCGATGGTGGAATGCTCTCCAAGCGGGACTGCTGCGAAGGGGGAAGGAGTAGGGATGGAGAACTTTATTCCCACAGATGTTGAGGTCACCGGTCCCCACCTCTGGCCAAGAGCCACTTGTTTGACTCATTCTGACTTTCTTTAAGTATCATAAAAATCCATTGTAATGAGCCGATAAGGGATAAAGTCTCTCCCAGTTTACTGTAGTGAAAAACCTCACTCCATACTTACAATAAGATTAGGAAGATTTACTCAGCAACAAGAAGAGAAAAACAAAGTCCGAGATAACAATGGGAAGCACCAGCCCACACACTTTAGAATGGGTGACTCCAAGAAAGAACAGAACGAGCAACAGCTCAAGGGAAGTACAATAATAATTTGGTCGCTCAGCCCTTGGCTGAGCTCTCATGAAGGTTGAGTTAGGGGTGGGAATGGGCTGCTCTGGGATCATTGTCTTTTCAGATCTGTGTTATTTTCCTGGTGGTGCATTTGCTGATACTTTAGACATTCTGGTCCCTGGAGCTAAAATACAGGGCTTTTCTTGAGCTACGATGTGTCACCGTGGCACCGAGTTGAGCCATGTAAGTCCTGGGTCTCCAGACAACCAGCCTGGCCCGTGCGCAGCCCTGCCCCAGCATTTTCCTCAGGAATCTGGGACCATCCAAAAATCACGAGATTGTCCAATTGGGGGGAATTTTCATAGGCATGTGCTTGTCTTTTCAATGAGTCTATTATCTTTTTTAGAAAAAATAATATTGAAGTGAACTTTTGATGCTTACACTAAAGCTAAAATGTGCTAAGATACTTTCTCGCCTTTGAAATAATTAAAACAATATTAAAGGAATTTTCGAAAACTAAAAAAAAAAAGCATCTTTTTTCCATCAACCTGGGGCTTTTATCTTTGGACCCAAGTAGCTGCTTTGTTGTTCCCATTTCCTTTCCAGAGGAAAGGGGGAGACCATGCTCACGTGTGCCTCAGCATTTTCTTGGGCAAAACTGGGAATCTGTACACATCATTTTGGCCATATTTTATTGACAAGAGGTTAGTCACCTAACAATATGTAGATACAAGGGAGCCTGGGAAATGTCGTTTGTAGCTGGGCAGGTCTGTGGCCCGCCCAAACTCAGGAGAGAGATTCTCTGACAAAAAGAAGGGATGGGAGCATGAAAGAATGCCAGCAGTCTTTGGCACACAGATAGATGGCCTAGCTGCCCTATGGTCACAACAATTTCACGATGCTTTTTTTGGCTTTTCATCGTATCAAAAACTTTGTTTCCTGTCAATATGTAGTCTTTCATATTATTACATATAAAGTAACAGCTTTGTAATCATTAACTGGCTGGATAACAGTGCTTTAAATCTGCCTCTTGAAATTGTAAGTTATTTTTAATTCTTTACCATTATAAAAAAGTCACAATAGATATTTTCATGAGTACAATTTTTCATCTTCTTGGGATGATTCCCTTAGAACAAGTTCTGAGAACTAAGATTATTAGGTTGAAGGGTGTGTGCGCATTTATGATTCTTAATGTTTTTTCTGCACCAAAATTGTTTTCTGAGTAAGCAGTATACATTTTTCCCCAAAGGAAATGTGCACATTTTTCTGCAAATGTGGGACGGAAGATGCGTTTGGCTATTTCTGGAGGCAGACGACATTCAGTCTTCAGGGTCTAGCTGGCATGAGGAGAGGGTAACACAGGACTTAGGCTCGAATCCTTCCTCTGCCACACTGGAGCTCGGCCTTGCTATTGTTCGTTGCCTTGGCATCGCTTCTGACTCATGGATACCTAGAAAAAATCATGTGTTCTCCTTGTGTCTCAGGTTTTTTACTTTAGAATTGAGGATAAAATATTTCCCTTAGATAACTGTATGATTGTTCGGGCTATTCACAAATATCCTATCTACCTGTGCACCTGATAGAACCGCAATCCCTGGCTCCCCATGAGGCTCAGAATGGCCAGGTAACTTGTTTCTGTCCACAAAGCAGATGCAGAAGGACCCTGTCACATTGCCAGGCATCCATTTTAAGAGTCCGAGTTCATTTTGCAAGAAGTCCTGGTAGTGCAGTGGTTAAAGTGCTCTACTGATATCTGAAAGGCTTAGCAGTCTGAACCTACCAGCCACCCCTTGGGAGGAAGACGTGGCAAGTTGTTTTCATAAAGATTTTCAACCTTGGCGAGCCTTGGGGGCCATCCTTTCCTGTTCGCCATGATCCCCATGAGTGGGAATCAATTCCAAGGCAAAGGGTTTGGGTTTGCTGCATCTTGCCGCACCCTTTTGCTCTTTGCCTTGGAACAGGAAATGTTTCAGGTATCAGTTCTTCGAACCTGAATCTCAGAGTAAAGAGAACACAGACCAGAGCCGCAAAACAAACTGTGAGTGAGGAATTAATCTGTGTGTGTGCGTGTGTGCATGTGTGTGTGTGTGTGTGTGTGTGTGTGTGTGCTTTAAGCCACCGAGACTGTGGCTTTGTTGACTGGCACACCGTGGCCCAGCCTCCTCTAAGTGTTGCAGGCTTTTCTCTGGATCAATGAGAATCACATAGGTAGGATGGTGGCCCAATGGTACAGCCTCAGTGGCGGTGGTGTTACTTGGCATCTAGTTTGCTCTGACTCCTGGTGACTGAGTATAGAAAATAATGACATGGTCCCTGTCTCTGAACCGTGGTCCTGATTGCTAAGATGTTTTAGTCTGTTGTTGCTGCTCCGTGTCAATCCATTTTATGGAGGCGTCCCTTCATATTTGGGGGCCTCTCTCTCCTGCTTTGTCGCACTTTCGCAGCTGGTCTTTCTTGGTGACGTGTCCAATGTAAGTGGTCCAAAAGTTTCCCTTCTTGTTTCTGAAGAATGTTCTGGCTGTTTTTCTCCTAAGACCGGAGTATTCGTTCTTCTGGCAGTCTCGAAACAGCCAGTGTTTCTCGGTACCGGGGTTCAGGCCAGCCAGTTATTTTGGGGTCCCTTTCCACTCCCAGAGTCTCCATAGACAGATGCCCTTTATGGTCATCGTAGCTCCCAATCATTCAGTGCCTTCTAAGTGTCAGCCGCTTGCATACATTATCTCTAATCTTCACAACCTAGCATAATATAACAACCTCCATTTTAGAAGGGAAAAGTGACAGAGCTTTATTTTTTAATTTTAATAACTCATTTTATTGGGGACTCTTACAGCACTTATAACAATCCATAATCAGTTGTAGCACATTTGTACATAAGTTGCCATCAACATTTCCAATACATTTTCTTTCTACTTGAGCCCTTGGTATCAGCTCCTCTATTTCCCCCTTCCTCTCCCACCCTCTCACCCTCATGAACCCCTTAATAATTTATGAATTATTTTTATTTCCATATTTTACACCATTGGCTGTCTCCCTTCACCCATGCATCAGTTGCTCACTCCCCTGGGGAGAGGCAGGGGAGAGGTAGGATTTCAATGTGGTGCGCTTCTCCCATCTTTATTGCTTTGCAGTGTCTTTGGAAGCTCATGGCATTACTCATTTTATTGTGTTTTACATCGTTGCCTGAATTTCTTTATATTTGTTTCTAAGCATCATATTTATTCCTTCAGCAAAACCTCTATCTTCTTAAACTTGCTGCAAAATACACAGAGCTAAATTGAGTCAAAAATACAGTAGCTTGCTGCAAGCTCCTGCATATTTTCCAGAAGAAAGCTCATCTACGTAAGTGCTTTTTCACATTTATCTTGACTCAACTTTATCTAAAAGAAGGTAAGGTATGCCTGCTTATGAAAAGAAAAACGTGGATAAAAAATTATAGTGCGATGCATCAGATTAGAAAGTACATTTTCAAACCGCAACATTTAGTGACCCTTTGTAATTGAGGTACAATTCGCATGTTGTGAAATTTGAGCCATTTGAAGTATAGTTTAATTGCTTTTCATACATGCACAGAGTCAAATATCTATTTTTAAAACATTTTTATTGTGAATTGGGTGAAGGCTTACAGAGGAGATCGATTTTTCATTCATTGATTAATATGCATGTTGGTACTTACCGTTTGATGGAAATCCCTGCACTGTAACAGCTTGCTTCTCCTCTGTGTTTCCCATTTCCAGTCTTCCTTCTTCCTACCCTTATTACCTTTGGAACTTTGTCTTTTGGAAAATGCTTCCCATTTGATCCCACGTGGTTGATTGTTCTAAGGAGCACATACTTTCCTCTGTGCTTTTTCACTGTATAGCTTGTCTATTGTTTGATTAAAAATTGAGTCATGGGGCTGAGTTCACTTTCAGGCCGGAAGAATGACTCAGGGACGTGGTCTCGGGGTTCCAGCAGTCTTCTGCCCCTCCAGTGAACCTGGTCTGTTTCATGGTTTTTGGGTTTTGCTCCATATGTCCCTTCCATACAGTCCAGGACCTGATAGTTGACCCTTGTGAAGGCAGTTGGTAGCCAATCGCCAGCTGGTCGTCTAGCCTCCGGGCTGGGGAGACTGATGTTTGTGTGCCATATTAGTTCCTTGGGCTAATTGTTTCCACATATTTTCCAAATATCATTATTCTTCTTTCTTCAGAATGGGGAGAGACAAACAGTTGTCCCTTACGTGGCTGCTCATAAGCTCTTAGGATCGCAGCAAAGTTGCATTGACAACCATGTCTTTGCGGACTGCATGATGCCCCTTGGCCTAGGTGTCCCTAAGATTATGGTCCATTGTCTCCAGGCCCAGAAACTCATCTCTCAAGTTGTTTGCTTCTGTAGAAGATGTTTGCATAAACATACGCTCTGAATGCTTTACTTTATTCATGGACACGTTTGCAGCATAAATAAATACATATGTGGAAATAACCTCTGTCAAACCTCTAAATATTCCTGAATAGCTTGTCCAAGTCTCCTTCCCACACCTGTTGCTCAGTCTGGGTGTCTGATGACCCGCCCCTTCATAGATTACTGCTGCTTCAGGATTGTGTACACAATAGTCCTTACCTCTGTTGCCTTAATTGTACTCGTCTCGTGAAGGATTCATTTTAATTACACCCCCAGAGAAATCCTATACCCTTTAGCCCTAACCTTTTTTCTCTATCACTTTCTTATATCTGCTTCCTTCCATTCCTAGCCAACTACTAATCGACTTTCTGTCTTTTCTCTCTTTTTACGATGGCTCACCGCCTCCAAATTCCCCCCACAATTTCACCCACTCCAGCTGAGCAAAGCTTTCCTCAATTGTTTTTTAATTCCAAGCACAAGTTGCGAGGTAGCTGGCATAATAACCCAGTTTATGAATTTCATTTTTTTCTAAATTAAAAAAATGCTCTACTACGATTAGAGCTTCATTGCAATACAAAACAAAAGGTTATGAACTTTTAGAGAGTTCATACGTTTATAACTTGATAAGCCCACTTTCACAATACTTTCCTCGTTCTCTTTGAGCCATTTCATAGCTTGTTGGTATCGCTAATTGATTGTATAAAGTGGTTAAATAGAGGGAATTGAATTAAAATTTAATTATGTGATTTTGGTTTTAAAAAATTGTTGACTGTGGAAAAGGAAGGGATTTAATTAATGGTTAAAGAAGGTATTATGTATCATCTATGAATTTTCACTCACTTTGCCGTCGAATTGAATGTGACTCTATAGGATAGGGTAGTCCTGCCCCTGTAGGTTTCCAAGGTTGTAATTCTTTATAGGAGTAGAAAGCCTCAACTTTCTACCATGGTGCAGCAGGTGGTTTTGAACTGCTGATCTTGTGGCAGCCCAATGTGTAACTATGTGCTTGGTAAAGTAGAAGGGCAACGAGAAAGAGGAAGCCCCTCAATTAGATGAATTTACACAGTGGCTGTAGCAATGGGTTCTAGTATAACAATTGTGAGGGCAGGCCAGACTGTGCAGTGTGTCACGCAGTTGTTCTCAGGGTCACTAGGAGTTGGAACTGGCTGAATGGCACATAAGAACAAGAATAATAACAACACCATCACAGTGACTGTGGATGGTTTATGGTTTATTTCTTTAAAGTGCTCATTGACATGGGAAATGGATGACAACTTGTTGAATCTGATTGTTTGTTATCAGGAGACTCTTAAATTAACTGAACCATCTAAGTGAAATCAACAATTTCTAAAACTAGCTCCAGCTTCCAAAGTTTGTTGATGAAAAGTAATCTTTTTGTTAATAAATGCTACTGATTATAAACAAACAAATAGGAAGCAACAATATAAAGCTAAATATTAAGAAGAGTGAGTTATCCATGAGATAAATGAATTGTTCCCTTGAAGGAAATAAATTAATGAGACATATAATTGCTTACACTCCCCTGCAGATGGTATTGCAAACAATTGAACTGAGAGTGAATTAATTAGCTTATGGCGGAGGGGCGGGGAGTAGGGGTCTGATTCAAGCCTCTACTTGTGCCATGCTGACTTGTTTGTTCTGTGTTTTGGATATGTGTAGTGATGGCAACCCATGAGTCTCTGGTAAAACCCAGTGCAAAGGTATGTGATGCCTGGCCACGTGAGGCTGAATGAAGGCACCCTCAGGCCATGTGGTATATTATTGTCGTTGGGCAGTTATGGCAACGAAAAGCAACTTTGATGAATACACATGCTCAGAGGAAAGTTGGAAACAACCTAAATGCCCATCAATAGAGACATGGAAAGAAAATTGGTACCTACATGCAATAGAATAGTGCTCGCCTGTCGAAGAAATGAGGTCTTGATACACACTAGAGCTTGGCTGGAGCTGGAAGACACTGTGCTGAGTGGAACAGGACATTTGCAAAAGGACAATTAGAGATCAAAATTTATCAGTAGCTTCAGGGGCGGGAAAGAATGGGAACTTGAGGAGTTAGTGGTGACAAAAATTTGCATTCACAAAGGGTAGGGTTATTCCAGTTATTTGGCCTAATAATGTGTTTGGTGCTTCAGTACCTCCTCCAATCTCACTGCACAGTTCCTGTGCCGGAAGAGCGCGCAAGCAGTCATCGAAGGCACAGTCGCTGATCTCTACGCACTTGCGGCAACAGGGAAAGGGGGCACGGCATTTCTGGCTCACTGCCTCCTTTGCCGTGAGACTACACCTGGACGGATATGACTACCAAGTCTGAACACTTTGATCTGAGGGTCTGTAGAAGAATCCCGGTCAAAAGGAGTCAACGCAAAATAGAATTTCAGATTCGTAGACTGTGCACTTTCTGGAGGATGGATGAAACCTTGGTACTAGTGTCCTCAGAGAATCTTTAAACCTTAAATCAAAAATATCCCCTGAAGTTGTCATCATAAAATTGAACAATACTATATTACTGCCTACCATCTAGTTATTTCTGACTCATAGCGACCATATATAATGTTTCCCAGGCTTGTAAATATTACAGGAGCAGGAAGCTTCATTTTTCTCTCAAAAAAGTGAACAATAGTTTAGCTTCACTACTGTGTTAGTCTGAGTAGACTAGAGAAACAAATCCAGAGACACTCATATGTGTATAAGAGAGAGCTTTATATCAAAGAGTAACAGTACATTAAGAAATTATCCCAGCCCAGTCCAGATCACATCCATAAGTCTGATATTAGCCCATATGTCTGATACTAGTCTATAAATTCCTCCTCAGACTCACACAACACATGCAAGGATACTGAATGCAGGAGGATCACAAGCCTGTGGGTAGAGAATCTTGTGGATCCAGTGGTGGTGGAAGCATCTCCAGGACGCTGGCTCCATCAGTGTGGCTGCATGTGGCTTGTCATCAGGAATGTGAAGCAGAGAGAGTGTGTCCGGTGGCCTCCAATAAGCCATTTTTCTCCATCATCTTTCCACATGCGGTAATTGAGCTGCTACCTGACTGACAGGCTAAACCCCACCCCTTCTCTTTTAATACCCTCAAGTTGACAGGAGATCATGTCAGATCATGGCAGCTCTAACAATGGCATGCGGAGAGCACTATGAGCATTATGTGCTTTCAAAAACTACCAGCAGGGAATCAGGTGATCAACCTGAAACAGTGAGAACAGTGACAGGGGCAGTGGGTTTATGTTATGTTAGGTTAATGGAGAAGGCCACTCGTCCGGAAGGGCGGGTGGGAATGATGGCACATCTTGAAGACTGTTATCAGTGTCCCTGTGTTGTGCATGCAAAAAGTGTCGAACGTGTTTGTTTTACTGTGTATCTTCTCGACAACAATAAAATAAAACTTAGGGAGGAAAAAACAAAGTAAAGCAAAATAATACTGAGAAGACTATGGTGTAATACAAGGAAAAGGGAGAGAACGTTTTTACAGGCAAGGAGGGCACATTTTTCTTTATGCAATGAACTCTGTAATTTTGAACTCTGACCTAGTTGATGGCACAGATAGTTAAGCAACAGGCTAACTTAAGTATCTAGTGCTGCTATAATGGAAATACTGCTAGTGGATGGTTTTAACCACCAGAAATCTATTCTCTCAACAGTTTGGGAGGCTAGAGGTCTGAATTCAGAGCTAGCTCCAAAACAGCGCTTCTCAAAGTGGGCGATACCGCCCCCTGGGGGCACTGGAATGACCCACAGGGGCTGCAACAACAGATAGCTATACTTCAGCACGCCACATGGACTATAGTTTTCAAATGCCAGGGAGGCAGAGAGTAATTTGGGTTTTTTCCTCCTGAAACGGTGACGAAGGCCAAGTACATTTGGGAACGTATGCCCTCTCTGTTGGCTCTAGGGATCGGTCTGTCTCCTCTCAACCTCTGAGTCTGACATTTCTTAGATTACTCTGTGTCTTGGCATCAATCTTCCTCTGGGTTTAAGTCATTTCATTGGGGCCTCGTAAACCTCTTATCACAATCCATACATCCATACATCAATACATACATCCATTGTGTCAAGCACATTTGTACATATGTTGCCATCATCATTTTGAAAACATTTTCTTTCTACTTGAACCCTTGTCATCAGCTCATTTCCCCTCCCTCACTCTCCCTCCCTCATGAATCCTTGGTAATACTTTTTTTTCTCATATCTTACACGGACCACAGTCTCCTTTCAACCATTTTTCTGTTGTCTGTCCCCCTGGGAGGGGCTTATATGTCCAATCATTGTGACCAGTTCTCCTTTTCTCTCCCCACCCGCTTTCCCCTACCCACCTTGCATCACTACTCTCATTATTGGTCCTGAGGGGTTTATCTGTCCTGAATTCTGTGTGTGGAGAGCTCCTGTCTGTACCAGTGTACATGCTCTGGTCTAGCAGAATTTTTAAGGTAGAATTGGGGTCATGATAAAGAGGGGGAGGAAGCATTAAAGACCTAGAAGAAAGTTGTGTCTTTCATCGGTGCTATACTGCACTCTGACTGTCTTGTCTCTTCCTTGTGACCCTCCTCACAGGGATGTCCAATTGTCTACAGATGAGCATTGGGTCTCCACTCTGCACTACCTCCTCGTTCACATCAATATGATTTTTTGTTTTGGATCTTTGATGCCTGATACCCTGATCCCATTGACACCCCATGATCACACAGGCTAGTGTGCTTCTTCCATGTGGACTTTGTTGCTTCCCTGCTAGATGGTCCTTTGTCTTCAAGCCTATAAGACCCCAGATGTTATATCTTTTGATAGCCGGGCACCATCAGCTTTCATCACCACATTTGCTTATGCACCCATTGTGTCAGGAAGATGAATATCACAGAACCCTGCATAGCTATTTGTATCTAAAGGATATGATAGTGGGACAAGATATGGGACAAGAGGAAAGTGAAAGGAAAGAGAAGAAAGAACTAGGAGTCAAAGGACATTTATAAAAGTCTCAATACAGGCATGTATATAAGTAAATACATTTATATATAATGATAGGGGAATAGATCTATGTACATATATTTATTTATAAAGTACTATGGCAGCAGCTGGACATTGAGTCTCCACTCAAGTACTCATTCAATGTAAGAACATTTTGTTCAACTAACCTGGCACTCTGTGATGTTCGCCTTCCCTGACACAATTGCTGAAGACAAAATGTGTGCATAAGCAAATGTGGTGAAGAAAGTTGATGGTGCCCAGCTATAAACAGATAAGCATCTGGGATCTTAAAGATTTGAGGATAAACAAGCAGCCATTTAACTGAGAAGCAACAAATTCCACATGGAAGAAGCACACCAGGCTGTGTGATCACGAGAAGTTGATGGGATCAGGTATCAGGCATCAAAGACCCAAAACAAAACCAAAAAATCATATTGATGTGAATGAGGGGGAGGGAAGAATGGAGACACAAAGTCTCATCAATAGTCAATTAGACATACTCTATCAGAAGGGCCACAAGGGAGAGACGAGCCAGTCAGGGTGCAGTATAGCACCAATGAAACACACAACTTTCCTCTAGTTTTTTTATGCCTCCTCCTCCCCCAGTATCATGACCCCAATTCTACCTTACAAATCTGGTTAGACCAGACCATGGACACTGGTACAGATTAGAGCTTAAAACACAGGGAATCCAGGACAGATAAACCTCTCAGGACCAATAATGAGAGTAGCATTGCTAGAAGGTTTAGGGAAGGGTGGAGGGTAGGGTAGGGAGGAGTAAGGGGGAACTGATCACAATGATTGACATATAACCCTCTCCCAGGGGGATGGACAACAGAAAAGTAGGTAAAAGGAGACAGCAATCAGTGTAAGACATGAACAAAAACCCCAATAATTTATAAATTATCAAGGGTTCATGAAGGAGGGAGGGTGGGAGAGGGAGGGACAAATGAGCTATACCAAGGGCTCAAGTAGAAAGAAAATGTTTTGAAAATGATAATGGCAACATATGTGTAGATGTCCTTGACACAATGTTGTATGAATGGATTGTGGTAAGAGCCCCTAATAAAACGATTTATTAAAAAATAAACAAAAGGGTTTAAGAAGAAAGCGTTTTGAAACTGATGATTGGAACATCTTATATTTTGTTCACATAAACAGTGGCCAGAAGTGACTGTTAAACATTCAGGGGTTCTTAGTAAGGAAAGGCCTCTAGTGTGCTGAATATTTATTTAGCTAAGCTACTTGATCAAGGGAAAATAAATCCAGGACACTCCAGCAAATCATTTGTTTAAGAATACCATTCATCCCTCGTGAAGCTGGTGGGTACTATGGAGCGTAGGGATGGCTTAAACGGATACGTTCCTTGTCTCCCTGACTCACCCTTGTAAATGCACTGTTACCGTGTCTATAGAGAGATTCTGGGGGACTCACAGGATACCCGGAGGCTTCAAAAAGTTCACAGAAAAATTCTATTATCTGTTCATTTCATTTTTCCATGAACTTTTAAAAAAACCTCCTTATTTTTAAATGACTGGTGGTTCCTGTTGAACGTAAGATGGTCTCCCTTTACATAGTTCTGAAATCGCCTGGCCTTGAGTGACATGTGATAGACAGAATGCATGTCGGCTCATGAGTGATGCAAGGAGCCCTGGTGGTATAGTGGGTTGTGCGTTGGCCTGCTAACTTCAAGGTCAGCAGTTCGAAACCACCACAGGCTCCACAGGAGAAAGATGAGGCAGTTCCCCCCCACCCCTTCCTTTGTCAGCATATCTACTGTACCCTGTGGGCTCGGTGTGAGTCGGCAGTGAGTCTGGTTTGGTGGCTGCAAGTGAGGGATTCTACACCATAGGCACCCTACCACAGGGAGGGTGTTTGAAGACTGGGCCAGGAAGCAAAGAAGGATGGTGACCGTTGTCGAGCCCAGAGGGATTTCTTTCGGAACTTGAAGGGAGGGAAACCGAGTTTTTGTAGTTTCCAGAACTGGGACTGTCTGCCAGCCTCTAGCAGGCAGGCACATGCCCACGGATGACTTCCCAGCGAGTGGCAGCCGCCGATTGCAAACGTACAGAGCAGCTGGCAGCGCCAGCGTTCCCAGGCCCACGGGGCAGAGCAGGGTGGGCTGGGATGAGGTAAAGGAAAACCAAACAAAATAGACGACAAGGGAGGAGAGCGCGAGACGCAGAGGAAGTGTGGGGTGGAGGGTGCCCCATAAAGCCTCTGTGAGAAGCTGAGGGAGAGAGGCCGGGGCTTGAAACAGAAAGCTCTGTGGCGCCTGGGAGAGAGCAGCCCGTGGGTGTTTGCAGAGGAAGCTCTGGGGCCTGTGTGTGCAGAATGTTCGCCAGGGAGGGGCTGTATTGATGTAGAAGTGGGAGGGTGTGTGCAGTAGGGTGTGGACTGTGGGGGTGGCTTTTAAATACTGCCGGGGGTGGGGGGTGGAGGGTTGGGTTTTCCTGGAGTGCCAGGAACACCCACTTCACAGAGGAACATTGCCCGCTACCAGCGCCAAATCTCCTTTCTGGGAACAGACTAGCCAGCTCCCCACAGTGGATGATGTCCTCACATCCTACCCCAGGATGCTTGCCAGATGTCTGACCCTTGAAGGGAGGGACACTGCTTTTTTTTTCATTTTTATTTTTTTTAACACACCCTGATCCACGATCTTTCCCAGGACTGGTGTTTTGCTGACCTCCTGTCAGAGAGTGTTGGCCACGAAGCAGCGAGTCTTGGCCGTTTAATGAAGAGATTAGAAATAGTGCTTTCTCATCATTTTGTCATGTGCTTTTCGAGGGCCTTGGGAACCCCACTCTAATCCCCCTGTGGCGTGGCTCTCCAATTTTTCTAGGAGGGAGGAGGAATGGATCAACTAGTTATGGAACTATTGTGTATAATAAGCCACTGAATAATCCGAATGGTCACAGGTCAATTCCAACTCATCATGATCCCATGAGACAGGCTAAAACTGCCCTAGCCTCCTTCTAGGCCATAAGCCGTTATGGAAGGAACTTGCTAGATCTCTCTCATGCAAGGAGGGGAGATCTTTCTGTTAGCAGCCAATCACTGTAACCTGTGTGCCATCCATGTGTCTTAATAATCGAGTAAGCAATTAAGAAGACCAATGGTGGCAAATTACATGGTGACATGAGGGGGGAAATCTCTACTAATTACCATGGCTCAAAACAGAAGGGATTGACATAGGACTGGCAGTGTTCAGAGGGAAGGTGACCAGTTTGGGATTGTTTCCAGGGGCGATCCCAGCAGTAATAAAAGAGGAATAGTTAGGAATTATTTGTCAACACTGAGATGCTATAAATTTAGAACTCTATAGTGTTCTAAGCACAACAATATTATATTGCGTAATAAAGTGTCTTAACTATGAAGGGATCAGCCAACCAAATATGTTTACTGCAGGTTCACCTCCGTTCTTGATCAAGCTGTCTATGTAGTATATAAACACAGAGAGAATTTGAGGTCCAGGTCCTGAGCCAAATAAAATTCAGAAGAAGAGCTTGTGCTCGTTACCAGAGGTAAAGAGAGGAGTATTCAACAAAAGCCAAGAACGCTTACTGGGCATTCTTTAATAACTTCCATCAATCTCTATGAGTGATCCAGTCCGGCCTCGTACAGTTCTGGAAGAATGCTGGTAGTTTTCTCCTCCAGGATAAAAATTTTCAGATATCTGTTGACCGCTCGACTCATATTCATTCCAGGTGCTCGTTTGAGAGATGGTGTAGAAGTCCTCAAACATTTCTTAGTTTTCCAAGTGCAGTGGATAAGACCTCTTAAACTTCCTTGTGTAATTAGAAGACCTGGTAATTCCATTAGCATGAGGATTCTGATTCGGTGGGTCTGGTGTGAGGCCTACGATTTGATATCTCTAATAGATCCTAAGAGGAGCCTGTGCACGCATCAGTGGAGGTACAGAGTTGGAGATGAAAGCGGTCACTCTCTGACCTGTTTTACTGGACAAGGGCAAACAGTGCATCAGAGGATAAGAGTTGATGCTACCCTACCCGTGAAATCACCACACCAACCTTCTGAAAAAAGAGGAGCCTGTGGTTACCCTCAGTGGCTGGACAGTCTTACCTTGGTGTTCAGTGTCCTCTAGTGGAGACTCCTGACCAAGAGGAGGGAGGGTGGGTCTGCCTCTAAGATGACCTCACTTCTGTCGGTGGGGAAGGAGAGGGTCAGCCCTTGACAGTGCCACTTTGGACCCCTTGGGAGAATCTGCCTGTACTCTATGGCTAACACCATGTACTTTTTAGCTGAATTTCTTTTCAGCCCAGGGTGACTCAGGAACCCAGACATACAGGCTACCTGCACTTAAGATTTTGTCTTCTGAAAGTGTGTAGCCCACTAGCTAGGCCCTATCAGAAGAACCTGAGTCAGAAAACCCACTAACTGACCTGGACTTAAATGCACTGGCTGCAGATGAAGTGACCCAAACCAATTGCCCTCCCCCTGAGTTGATTCTGACTCATAGTGAACCTCTATAGCAGGGGTCCTCAAATTTTTTAAACAGGGGGACAGTCACTGTCCCTCAGACCCGTTGGAGGGCCGGACAATAGTTTAAAAAACAACAACTATGAACAAATTCCTACGCACACTGCACACATCTTATTTTGAATTAAAAAGACAAGTGGGACAAAATTACCCGGTGGGCCAGCTGAATGTCCGCGGCCGCAGTGTGAGGACCCTGCTCTATAGGATGGGGTAGAACAGCCCCTGTGGGTTTCTGAGAGCGTAACTCTCGCTCGAGGGACAGCTTGTGGTTTCCAGCTGCTCACCTTGCGGTAAGTGGCCCAAAGCATAACCACGGTGCCACCTACCACTCCTGTAGACTTGAAGCCATGATGCCCTCGTGCGGGAAGAAGAGGAGGACTGCTCTCCCAAGGTCGTGGATTTGGCGGTCACTGTACTTTCGTTCAAGCTTCTTGATTTTGAGGTTGTCCTACAAGAGGCAACTTAATAGTACCAGATGTTTGCCACTTTCCTATTTTCCTAGCTCTCAAAGGCATGTCCTAGTTCTGCCCTCATGAATGAGTGTTATTGAACTTTGTGTGACCTAATCTCCATCTTTTTTCCTTAAACAAGATTCGTCCCTTAAGATGTTTAGTATGTGTAAGTGGATATTCCATGTACTTTAGTCTAAAAGCTTTCCCATATATGAATAGCTCCATGATCTCAATAGCATTTTAAATTCTACACTGCTGTCTAGTTTAATGATACTATTCTGAGGATTGAAGGCGCTCTGGTGGAGTAGTGACTGCTTCCACATTGGGCTGCTAACCTCAGTCAGCAGTTCAGAACCACCAGTTGCTCTGAGGGAGAAAGACCAGGCTCTCTGCTCCAGTAAGGAGTTACCGTCTCAGACCCCCACAGGTGCCATTACACCGTGTCCTATAGGGTCGCCATGAATTGCCAAAGCCCCATAGGGTCACTTAGGTTATATCTCAAGAAGCTGGCAATGCTGCCACTAAGGTGGAACATGGATATATATATAAACTCTAGATATAGGATGAATTTTGAGTTCACATTTAAAAAATCAATTTATTGGGAACTCATACAACACTTATCACAATCCATGCATCCATCGTGTCAAGCACTTTTGTACATTTGTTTCCCTCATCATTCTCAAAACATTTGCTTTCTACTTGAGCCCTTGGCATCAGCTCCTGATTTCTTCCCCTCCCTCCCCACTCCCCCCTCCCATGAACCCTTGATAATTTATAAAGTATTATTATTTTGTCATATCTTACACCATCCGACGTATCCCTTCACCCACTTCTCCACTGTCCATCCCCCCAGGGAGCATGTTATATATAGATTTTTATAATCAGTTCCCCCTTTCTCCCTCACCTTCCCTCCACCCTCCCAGTATCGCCACTCTCACCACTGATTCTGAGGGGTCCATCTGTCCTGGATTCCCTGTGTTTCCAGTTCCTATCTATACCAGTGTACATCCTCTGGTCCATCTGTATTTGTAAGGTAGAATTGGGATCATGATACTGGCGGGGAGGAAGCATTCAAGAACTAGAGAAAAATTGTATGTTTCATCATTGCTACACTGCACCCTGACTGGCTTGTCTCCTTCCCACAGTCCTTTTGCAAGGGGGTGTCACATTTAACCTAAGAACAACCAGTTCTAATGATCTGACTTTACTCCATACTTACCCTGTTGAAGGAATCACTGAAGATATGGGTGCTATAGCAAAGTGTGGTGAGGAAATCAGATGGTCCTGGACAGCAGAAAAAATAGCATCTGTAGTCTTAAAAGTTTATCTTAAAACAAGGAATCATCTAAGTGACTTGTCACCTAAGCTCATGTGGAAGAAGTAGTCCACGTGATTTAAGGAATGTAAATAATGAAATCCAATATCAAAGGAGGGAATTGCATTAGTGTTTAAATTCTGAGCACCTAGTTTTCAAAAGGCTATTAATGACGGTGAAGGCTAGCAGATTAAGCCTCCTCGTTGGGGTTAAGCCTCCCCTGAATTCCCTCGGCCATCGGCTGTGAATGGCCTTGCTCTCAGAGAGTAGATCAGAAAGTGAATGAAGGCAGAGAAAGTTAGGTTAAAACTTACCATATTCTAGCTCAGAAGCAACAAAACCCACATGGGAGAAACACACCAGCCTGTTTGACTACGGGGTGTTGAAGGGATCAGGTATAAGGCATCAAAGAACAAAAATCATATCATTATAAGGCATCATTGAACAAAAAATCATATCATATCATTGTAAATGAGGGTGAGTGCAGAGTGGAAACCCAAAGCCCGTCTGTAGGTAACAGGACCCTTCCAGAAGTGTCGCAGGGAGAAGGCGAGCCAGTCAGGGTGCAGTGTAGAAATGAAGAAACATACAATTTTCTTCCTCCCCACCACGATCATGATCCCAATTAAAAGAGAGAGAGAGAATAGAGCCGTGAGATACCACCTTAAGGCCACCTCACTGGTTCTTCCCAGTGTCATAGATGAGGGAGGAAGAGATCTAGATGGGTGGGATTTGAGTGTCCTATGATGGTGACAATGTGGTCTACTAGGGTCAAATTAGAGACTTCTTGGGACTTCCAGAATAAATGGTCACATCCATAAAGTTTATCTTTTGTCCCATCGTACCTACTACACTCACCCTTCCTACAATATGCCTTTCTGTAGCGCTGGTGCTTCAGTGGTACGATCCTTGCCTGGCTTTGTGCCCCTCAATTGCACTTGAGTCTTTTCTCTGGTGACCCTGGCCTCCACTAATTGTCATAATACCCTCTAAAAAATCATCTGATAAGGAATTTCAGATGTAAACATTCTCAGGGCACTCTGTTAAGAGTCTAGATTTTCTATATAAAAAATGATAAAACTCTTATCAGTGAAATGCCATACCTTGGAAGTATATTTTGATAGGACAGTTTGCTCACAAGGCCTTTTCATTTCTCTATAACATACTATCATCCAACCCATTCTGACTCATAGGAACCCTTTGGGACAGAACACAACTGCCGCTGTGTCTGAGGCTGTAAATCTCTACTGGAGCATAAGCCACCTCGTTCTCCTGTGGAGGAGCTGGCTCTTACAGACTGACTTTAAGGAGGCACAAGGGCAAGTGGATTAAGCATTGGGCTGCTAACCTCAAGATCAGCAGTTCAAATCCTCTAATTCCTTTTCAGGAGAAAGACGAGGCTGTCTCTTCCAGGAAAGTGATATGGTCTTAGGACTCCTTATAGATGATCTCCAGGCAGTCTTGGGACCAAGTCAAAGGCAATGGGGTTTTTCGCTCTGCAGTAAACAAGTCGTCGGGAGAAGTCTGGGTGGTGGGAGGAGTCTTAAGACTAGAAAGTCTAGAAGCAGTGAGAAGACCTTTGGAGACAAGGAATCATGAAGGGTGTTGGCCATATTTAACTTATTTATTTTACTTTATTGGATCAGAAATAGTAATTATTATCAATTATAAGTGATTTCACCCTCTTGCCTCAGAGTAGATTGTAATGAATGTTGTGCCATACGGTAGGAATGTAAGCAATCATTCCACCAGCCAAAACCTGGCTCTCCAGCACTGGTGTCCATTTAGAAAATGACAACAACAACAACAAAAAACCAAGAATTATGTGAAAAGTCCCCACTGAAGGTAAAATAAACAAAAACAAACCAACCTGCCCTCCTTGCAGACAAAATAACTTAAGAAACAAGAACCCCTCACTGTCTTTGCATTGATTCCAACTCACACCAAACCTCTAGGACCTGGTGGGACTTCCTTTCCAACTTCTGAGGCCCGTCCGTTCATAGATTTTCAGAACACCTTTTCTTTCTCCCGCGGCGGACCTGCTGGTTTCCAGCGGCTGAACTTTCAGTCAGTAGCCCAAAGCTTAACCCATTGCACTACAAAGGTTACTCTGAAAGCTAATAGTTGACATTCAATTCATGCACTAAAACTCGGAGAAGCATAAACCTTTGGATTTACATAATCTACATCTTCTACTTCACATCAGTAATCCATGACTGAAAACCACATGCTCTTTATGACATAAAAGGTACCTGGGAACCTATTTCCCATTATTTTAAAACAAACAACCAAACCCATTGCTAGTGCGTTGGTGCTATTGCTTTGATGCGAGGGTCGAGCAGTTCCTGTGAGGTTCTGAGACTCTAATCTGGAAGGACAAAGACCCGCTTTCTCCTGCAGTGGGCGGGTGGTTTCGAACAGCTGACCTTTCAGATCACAGCCCAACAAGTAACCACTGTGCCACTATTTTAAAGGGGACTGATTATAATGTGCACACGGGAGCCCTAACCTGCCAACACATTCAGAAACTGTAAGGAGAGCACCGCAATATGCATAAAATGTAATTACCATGCTATGATGTAAAAATGCTTAGATAAGGCTTGCAGATCAAGCCGGCAGTTCGAAATCACCAGCAGTTCTGCAGAAATGAGACGAGGCTTGCTGCTCCTGTAAAGAGTTCCAATATCGAAAGCCCACGGGGGCAGTTCTGCTCTGCCCTACAGTGTTGGGGTCAGTATGAATTGGCTCGATGGCAGTGGGTTGGGTGTCAAGTTTGGCTTATGGGGAGAAACTGGGTACAGTTGCCCCTGCAGCTGCGAATGCTGTGCTGCCTGCCTAGTGCTGGCGTCAGGGGACCTTCCTCGCCGCTGACAGTGCGCGCTTGCAAAGGTGTCTTCAGATTTTTCTGACTTTCTACCAATCAGGTTCCTTTTTCTACACATGACATTGTTTTAAAATGTTGTATTGAGTTTTGAGTATGTTAGTGTACATTTCCCCCCTATAAAAACATCCCGAAAAACATGCTGCATTGAGATACCATCGAGCCTCATTAGTCACACATTCTGTGTTTGCGAATTCGCCTTCTGCAAAAGGGTTACTTGGAAGCACCCAGATCAACACGTGTGCCCTGATTTGTGCAGAGTCATGGAAACGGTGTCACCTGGCTCCCAGCTGAGGTTGAACAATGCGACCCTCTGCCTTCGGAGTTCAGCTCTCACACTATAAACGACTGCCCTTCTGGTCTATGTAGCGCCCCGTTGTTTTACATTCTCCAACTTTTGTTGGTGGTTTCACAGTGTAACATGTTCTCAAGCATAATGCAGCCTCGTGTTCCTTTGTGCAAGAATACCTGGTGGAAAAACACATGTGTTAGCTAAGCTTTGTTCAGGCTTGAGTTGTAGTGCTATTGACTGCGTTCAATGCTAATGAATACATATAGGTGTCTCGAAGCAGAGGAACACACAAAACAAGGGTCTGTCTTGATTGGTTGCCAAGATTGCTGTGAACAAAGGTTCCCAGGAATCTAACCCCGTAGTTTCCCTGGGAGTAATGGTTCAGTGTTTGCTAATTTGGCATCGGGGGTGACTTTTAGAACAGAAAAAATTTTTGGTACACGTGGCCTCCAAACTTGAGTATGAAAAACTGAGAGAAAACCAACAAAGAAATGAAAAAACAAATCACCAACTTTAGAGGGAAAGGAAAGGTGTGCAGCATAAGCAAAACACTATTTTGTATATATACTTTCACTCCCAGATTTTAAAGCCAACTATATATCTAATCTAAACAGCTTGGTACCGGTTAAACAATAGATATGAAGAACAACAGATTAGAATTGAGAACCCAGAAATACTACCAAGAACCAACAGACACCTGATCTTTGATAAAGGACTAAAACACATCAAATAGGGAAGAAATAGACTTTTCAATAAATGGTGCTGGAAAAATTGGATCTCCACTGGCAAAAGAATTAAGCAAGACCCATACATACTTCACAAATATACAAAAGCAAACTCAAGCTGGATTAAAGACCTTCATATAAACCCAGGAAGCATAAAGACCATTAATGAAAAAATGCATACAAACATAAGGGCATAATTACATTACTGAACATAACAGAAAATACCCACACTATAAAAGACAAAATAGAGGATCCTACAAATATAACATAATGCATATTGAAAGACTCTATTGAAAGGTAAAAAGGGAACCCACATATTGGGAAAAATATTTATCAATAATATATTAGATAAAGGGCTAATTTCAAACACCTATAGAAAACTACAACACTTTAATAAGAAAAATACAAATAACTCAATAAAAATGGGCACAAGTCATGAATAGACAAATTACTAAAGATGACATCTAGGTAGCCAACAATTATAATAAGCAATGTTTGTATTCAATAACCATAAGAGAAATACAAATTAAAACAATGAGATACCACGTCATATGGACACTCATAGCAAAACCTAAACTAAACCAAAAACAAGAAAATAAGTCCCCAGACGCTATATCTCTCAGTAGCCGGGCACCATCAGCCTTCTTCACCACACTTGCTTATGCACACCTTCATCTTCAGCGTTTATGTGAGGATTATTATGCATTCTAAAAAACAATGACAAATCTGTCAAACGCCTTAAAACATGGACAAAATTAGAGACCATTATGTTCAGCAAAGTTCATCAATTTCATGAAGATAAATATTTTATGATACTATTGTTTTAGAGGGAAAAAAGAAAATGGTTTTCACACCAAAGGCCAGGGTCAGTGAGGATGGGGTGGAGGAAGCAGAGAGGGAAAGGACAGGAAATGAAGGTGATTGGAAGAGTGGGAAACAGGGGGCGAAAACAACCACATCTACAAGGGGTTTAATGGGATACTGTTACTGATTTGATTTGATCAGCTGGCTGTGCAACTCCATAGAAAAAGTTATTCTTTGTATTATCTTTCATAGATGAAAAGGGAAATAATATGTAAAAATTAAAAAGTTAAAATTAAAGTAAGTAATATTATAAATAAATAAATGAAGTTAATTTTTTTTAAGAAAGTTCACAGTTTTAAAGACCCTCCAGATTCCTGACCCACGAGTTCTAAACATTGATTGGTCTGAATGGCTATACAAGAAGGAAAAGTAAAACAGAAATGAACTGTCATTGGATTATTTTGTGACATACAAGTTCATTTAAAATAAACTAACCAAAAAACCCAAGAGTTAGTCTATCAGGAAAATATTAACAGGGAAGATGCTTATAGACTGGCCCAGTGGAGTGCTGGAGCTTGAGTGGATTGGTTCATAGAGCCAACTGTTAAACTTCCAACAATTTTGTAAACTTGTTGATGTCACAGTGGTAACTTGAAATTGGACTTGGTGGTCGTGTCTGCACCACAAAAATAGACAAGGCTGCAAATTAGGACCTCCTTCCCTCACAATAACTATAAATATGAAACATTCACGAGCATATCAGTGACCCTGATTTAGGGTTTATCTGAGTTACAGACGTATTCAAGTTACAATAGATAACATTTATGAACATCTGGCTTTATTTATGTTTGTACATATCATCATTAGTAATACCTACAATGTTGCTGATTGAATTTGCTGCTGTTATCATTCTTAGACATTCAACAGTAAATGTTTCCAACCCTACATAACAAATAAGATCAGATTTATAGTGCTAATAAAGTCGATAATAATGAAAACTAAAGAAGAAGCAAACCAATAGCAAATTTTCTATCAACATGAAGTCAGACTTCTGCTCTCAGGTCACGTAATCTTCTAGTACAGTTTCCCAAGCAACAGGATAGAGAGCCTGCTAAGTACTACGAACCACATATTACCTCCTATCTATGCACCTTTGGAAAGTCACGTTGAGGAAGGAGACTCACTGCAGGTAGGGTCAGTTTTCCAAGATGGGGGAGAGGGAGAAGACCATCCAGTTGCTGCTGTCCAACATTGTGCTAAGGTCATCCCAAATCAAAAGACACCCCAATAAGAATGATAAGCGAACCTTACTGGAAACTCAAGTCAAGACGATGGGTATGGGCCATTGATGTCTCAGAGAAGGCAGCTACACTTCTGTTGGTGGGTAAACCAGGTGAAGCAACTTCCGAGGGGTGGGAGGTTTGGGGTGGGGTACTTAACAATGCTTCCATAGAACCCAAGGGGAGAACACGCTCAGTACTATGTTTCTGACTGGACACTGATGACCTAGTTTCTATTCAGTCCTTGGTGAGCCAGGTCCTGTGTTCCAGACTACTGGGATTTAGACTCTGCCCTTTTGAGGCTCACAACTTCCTTCCCAGGCCTCACCAGAAGTATTTGATGTGGAAACTTCACTAAATGAATTGAGCTTTACCTCAAAAACTCACCTGTTGCAGTTTTAAGGAACTGACATAATTCCTTGGATTTAACACTGAAACTTCCAAATGTCAGAAGAAGCAGATAACTACTTCCCCAAGGTTATGGAATTGGCAGTCATTAGATTTTGGTTTGAATTTCATGCTTTGAAGGTGCCTATTAAATGATAGCCTGGGACTAACATATATTTTTTCTATTTTATTTTTTATTAATCATTATTTTGGGAGCTCTTACACATATCACGACATTCCATAGTTCAATCACATCAACCAGTTTTGTACAATTGCTATCACAATCTTTTTCAAATCATTTTCTTTCTTCTTCACCTCCTTGATGTAAGCTCCCTTTTATCCCTTCCCTCCCCCTCTCCGCCCTCCAGGAACCCTTATTTATTTTGATGTATCTTATCTCCATCTAATATATCCATGTACATACCATTCTGCTGTTCGCTTCCCTTAGACAATCACCAATACTATCCGCACTGCAATCGCCCTCTTCCCACACCCTCAGGGAACATCCTGTTATGATTTCTGAAGAGTTATCTATATTGGCTCTCATGCTTTCATGTATGGAATGATCTTGATTATACAAATGAACATAGGCAAGTCTAACATGATTAAGAGGGAAAACATATAAAACCCCTAATACTAAGGGGAGGAAACATTAAAGAACTAGAACAGATGGACATTGGGCCTCTACTTAAATCTTACCTACGTACAAGAGCGGGTTGTTTGCATAAAGTGGCATTGTACAATACTCACCAACATAATCGCTGAAGACAAAATAGGTGCATAAGCAAATGGGGTGAAGAAAACTGATGGCGCCTGACTATTAAGAAGTCTAGCATTTGGAATCTTAAAGGCTTGTAGTTAGGTAAGTGGTTATCTAGCATGGAAGCAACAAAGCCCACATAGAAGAAGCACACTGGCCTGTGTGATCATGAGGTGTCAATGGGAATAGGTAACAGAAGTTCAAAAATAAGGAACCAAAATGATGTGAAGGAATGTGGATATAGTGGAGCCCAAAACCCCTCAGAAGGATGCCTCTCAGAAGGGCCACATAGAAGGGAAGATAAATCCAGGGTGCAGTATAGCACTGATGAACATATGGTTTCTATTTTAATGCTCTCCTTGCTTTCTTATGACACATGTGCATTAGTCTGGTGGGCATGGTTTTGCCTCTGTGAATAAATGTTATTGAAAGTTTTGCCCTTATCACTAACCCCCATTGTTCATGTTTCTGTAGTAAATAGTGTCCAGTCACTTAAGCATTTAATCTATACAAGCCAACAATTCATGTATTTTACTCTGAAAAGTCAGGCTATACATGTAAATTTTCCTTTTCTCAACAGTGTTTTAAATTCTATATCATCGGCTAAATTAATGATATTCTCAATAGAATCACCTTATACCCCAGGGGGATGATTTATAATGTTCTCCATCCTAAAATGATACTGATGTTTCTAAAGTGAGCCAGAAACATATATATGTTTTTGTGTGTATAAATGGATTGGAGACTCACACTTATTTCTAGCCCCAATCTAAGAACAATCTTTTTTTTTAATTGTTGGTAGTTGTATTTTTCTTTTAAATCATTTTATTGGGAGCTCTTACAGCTATTATCACAATTCATATATACATCCATTGTGTGAAGCACATTTGCACATGTGTTGCCATCATCGTTTCCAAAACATTTTCTTTCTACTTGAGCCCTTGGTGTCAGTTCATTCCCCCCCCCACCCTCCCTTCTTCATGAACCCTTGACAATTTATAAATTGTTATTTTTTCATGTCTTACACTGACTGCTGTTTCCCTTCACCCACTTTTCTTTGTACATCCCCCTGGGAAGGGGTTATATGTAGATCATTGTGATCGGTCCCCCTTTCCCCCCTACCTTCCTCTTCCCCTTCTGGTATCACTACTCTCATTATTGGTCCTGAGAGGTTTATCTGTCTTGGATTCCCTGTGTTTCAAGCTTTGGTCTATACCAGTGTACATGCTCTGATCGAACTGGATTTGTAATGTAGAATTGGGGTTATGATGGTGGAAGGAAGCATTAAAGAACTAGAGGAAGGTTGTATGTTTCATTGGCGCTATACTGCACCCTATCTGACTTGTCTCTTCTTTGTGACCCTTCTGACAGGGGATGTCCAATTGTCTACAGATGGGATTTGGGTCTGTACTCTGCCCCTCCACTACCATTCATATTGATATGATTTTTTGTTTGTTTTGGTATTTGATGCCTGATACCAGATCCCATAGACACCTCAATGATCACATAGGATAGTGTGCTTCTTCCATGTGGGCTTTGTTGCTTCTCAGTTAGATAGCTGCTTCTTTATATTCAAGGCTTTAAGACTCCAAATACTATATCTTTTTGATAGCTGGGCACCATCAACTTTCTTCACCACATTTGCTTATGCACCCATTTTGTCTTCAGTGATTGTGTTGGGAAGGTGAGCATCACAGAATGCCACGTTATTAGAACAAAGTGTTCTTGCATTGAGGGAGTACTTGAGTGAAGGCCCAATAGCCGTCTGCTGCCTTACTACGCAATATATAAATATATCCACATAGATCTATGTCCCTATAGTTATATATAAAAATATTTACATATGTACATGCCTGTATTTAGACCTGTATAAATGTCCTTTGACTCCTAGTTCTTTCTTCTCTTTTCTTTTACTTTCCTCTTGTCCCACTATCATGTTCGGCCTTCGTTCAGGTTTCAGGAATTCCTAGCTGCTACATTGCCATGGGTCAAGCCCCACTAGGCATCCTATGCACTTCTTGCCATTGATTTTAGATGACTTGTTGTTCCCTGGCTTCTCTCTACCTTTCCCCCTCTCCCATGTCCCCCTGGAACCATTGGTCCTGTTGATTTCTCCTCCAGATTGTTTATTCCATCTATCTTATCTAGATAGACATGCAGAGATAATAATAAGCACAAAAACAAGACAAAACAAAATGCAACAAAAAATCAACAACAAAAAAAGAAAAGCCTATAAATAGTACCATGTCTATCTGTTGACCTTTATGAGTGTTTTCTGGTGGAGTCTGATGGGGTGCCTGCCCTGGCCCCAAAGTCTATTTTTGTCTTCCTCGGGGACTTCATTGCTTTGCTCCCCTTGCTGCTCTGTTGCACGCCCTCAGTGTTTCACCCCAGTGTGGTGGGGTCAGATCAGGCACAATTCTCACACTGTGTCTCCAGTATTGTCCCCCATGGTGCTATGGGTCAGTGAAGGATGTTGTGTCTCATGGTGGGGCTGACCCAATGGTCCTTTCTGTGCATTGACTATGCCAAGCAGGAATATCGTCCTCAGGGCTTTGGTGGGCCAGGATGTGTTCCACTCTCTTTCCTTTCCTCTTCATTTGCTCCTGTGTGCTCTGATCAAACACTCCCCTCTCCCTGGGCTATAGCTTCAGTCTTGATCTCTGAAGTGCATTCTTCAGGGGGATGGGGTGGGGGAGTCCACATAGTTGTGATGTGGGCCTGCCCCGCAGACCTCTCTGTTGGTTTTGTGCTTGGTGATGGTATGTTGCATTCATGTATTGGTGCACCTGGTTGAAGGAGTAATCGGTTTTATGCTATGACACTTCTCAATACTCACTGGCTGAGGAGATCACTGAAGACATGGGTACTATAGCCTAGCTATCAGAAAGAATAGTGCCTGGGGTCTTATGAGCTTGTCTTCACAAAGAGGTGCATAGGCAAATGCGGTGAAGAAAGCTAAGGGTGCCCGACTGTCAAAATATATCAAATCTGGCGCCTATAGGTTGGAAGATAAACAAGGGGCTATCTAACTGAGAAACAACAAAGCCCACATGGAAGAAGCACACCAGCTTGTGAGATCACAAGGCGTCAAAGGGATCAGGTATCAGGCATCAAAGACAAAAAAATAAATCATAGCACTGTAAATGAGGGGGAGTGCGGAGTGGGGACCCAGGGCCCATCTGTGGGAAATTGGACATCCCCTTGCAGAAGGGCTGCGGGGAGAAGACGAGTCAGTCAGGGGGCAGTGTAACAATGATGAAATATGCAATTTTCCTCTCCTCTAGTTCTCGAATGCTTCCTCCCATCCACTATCATGATCCCAATTCTACCTTACATATCTGGTTGGACCAGAGGATGTATACTGGCACAGATAGGTACTGGAAATACAGGGAAACCAGAACAGATGAACCCATCAGGACCAGTGGTGAGAGTGGCGATATCGGGAGGGTGGAGGGACAGTGAGGGAGCAAGAGGGAACAGATTAAAGGGTCTACATATAAACTCCTCCCTGGGGGATGGACAGCAGAGAAGTGGGTAAGGGAGATGTAGGACGGTGTAAGATATGACAAAATAATAATAATTTATAAATTATGAAGGGTTCTGGGGGGGGTATGGGGAGGGAGGGGGTAAAATGAGAAGCTGATACCAAGTAGAAAGGGCTCAAGTAGAAAGCAGGTGTTTTGAGAATGACGAGGGCAACATATGTATGAATGTGCTGGACACAATTGATGTATGTATGGATTGTGATAAGAGTTGTATGAGCCCCTAATAAAATGATAAAAAACAAGCTTGTCTTCAAACATGTAGCCATTTAAGTCAGTCATTAACCAATTCCCCACGGAAGAAGCACACCAGCCTGTGTGATCCAAGGATGTGAATAATAAAATCCACGTCTAATGGTAAGAGCCGTATCAGAGTTTAAATTGTGACCATCTGGTTTGCAGACGACTATGGGTGATCCTGGAAGCCCAAAATTCATTTGCAAGATCCCCATACAGATTAAGCTTCTGATGAATGCCCTCTGACCATGGCGGGGGGTGGGGTGGGGCGGGGGCGGCGGCGGCAGGGGGGGGCGGTGAACAGCCTTGGTATGAGCCAGATAACCTTGTAAAGTCCATCATGGCAGATGTAGTTGGGTTGAAAGTTCACACCTCCTCATTTGATCTCTCTTTTGGCCCATGTGAAGTTGTTTCAGTGTTTAGCATTTTCTGCTTGCTTTTCAGTTGAGGCCTCTTCTGTTTTGCATTGTCATTGTTCTTGAGTTTTTGTAGGATTTTCTGTATATGAAATCTAGGATAGGTGCATCTACAGAGACAGCAACTGGATAGGGGAATGGCAAGGGAGGATGGAGGGAAAGAGCTAACTAGCAATGAGCATGGGAATAAAATGTTCTGAAATTGATTGTGGTGATGATTGTACAACTGTTAAAATGATTGAATGATTAAATTTTATGATATGTGAAGGTTATGCCAATAAACCCCCCCTTTTTTAAGTGAGTGGCTTGAAAGCACAGACAGCACTTACTTTCTCACAGTTCAGGAGAGTAAAAGTCCACATTTCAGGTGTGGCTCTACAGGGAGGGAGGTTCCTCTTCGTTCCATTTTCTTGAAGACTCAAGCATTCAATCCACAACACAAACTCTTAGTTAAGCTTGCTGAGTGCGTCCTGGTCTCTCAGAGGAGCTGCACATTAAGGGGAGGGTCTCTTTCACATACGAGATGGTATGGCAAAGACAAAAGTACAATTCTCTCCTCTGTGGCCAAAGAGATGGGTACAGGATCTTAGAAGGAGTGGCAAGGTTTGTTTGGTTGGTTTTGGTTTGGTTTTTGAAGCCCTGTCACTGCAGCGACAACTGATAACCCCAGAACTGGGAGAGGCCCAAAAGGTTTATTTGAAGTAAGCACAAATACTGAAGTAGCTGAAAAGAAGACACCACCATCGTGCCCTGTGACCAGGTTCTAGTCACCTGGCACCACATGGGTCAGTTCTCAGCTTAGGTCTGAAGCTAGGGCTCTCACTTCAAACAATGGTGGGTACTCATCAGGACACCCCCAAGGTCTCAAAAATAAGGGAAGCTTAGCAACCTCAGTTGAGGATCTCATGAACATCGACAGCCCATTGAGAAAGATTTGTGTACAATTTTCTTGTTCTAAAGAAAAATTTAGGAGCTATTAGCTCAGTGCTTGTCTGTTGGGTTAATTGCTGGATGGTGACGATTGGCTTCCCCGAGGACCCTGGGTACTAAGAGCTTAACTGTGTTCCGCCGGTAGCAGTGGCACTACAGGACATTGTGAAGACAAGCAAGATATTTTTCCCTGAAAGCATTTGGAGAGATTCCCTGTGTATTTCTAACAATGCTTTAGCAGCTCATACAAATCTAACAAGCATGAATTTATCTAAATCTTTCTTTATCCTATTTATATTTGTGGACTATGCAACATCTTGAGGATAATGAGTTCCATATGTTTACTACCCACTGTGTAAAGTAATGCCATCTTTTATTTATCTTTAAACGACTTTCATAGAATTTCAATGGATGTCCCTGAGTTTCAGCATTCCAGGATAGGAGGATGCTCTTTCACAAGGGCCATCTCGAACACAGACAGGCCTTTCTACAGATAAGACAAAGGAAACCCGTTCGGGGTACTTAATCTAGTCATGGCTACTCCCTCTGCCGCCCTGTGCCAGGTGCCCGGCTGTGAGCTGAGCTCGGCCTAGGTTCAGCCCCACTTGTGTTCCCCACCTTTTGGCTGGGTTCCCTGGTGGGTAGAACTGTAACAGAGTGCAGTAGCCCTGGGTCTCATCCCATCGAGCCTTCAAACTTCTGTGGATTTTGGTACCATTCTCTCTTGGCTATCACCTTATCCACCTTTTCAGAGATGTGGGACACGCCTGAAGAGCAGCCCAGGCACTTCCTGAAGTCTCTCCTTCAGATCCAGGGGCAGTAGGCAGGCTGCCGGGCTCGGCGGCAGTTACAAAACAGGGGCCAGACCAGACGAATGAGCCCATGGTTCATTTCATTTCCGGGTTTCAAATGAGTAATTCAGAGACAATCGCCTTGCCACCATGTGAGCCCTCTCCCACATATGGCAACCCCATGTATTGCCCAATCCCGTGCCAGCAGAATGGTCCCCAGCATGCTTGACTTCATTGTTGCTTTCTGGCCTAAGGGATTGAGTTTCCAGAAAACAACCTAATATGGCCCCTAACAGTTTTCACTGGGAGCTGATGACCAGGCACTTTCCCCTAATCTTTCTTCCTCGGAAGCCTCTGCTGACCCCTCTGTTCTGGAAATGCTGGTGGCCTGTCTTCTGTTATCACACCAGCTACCCGAGAAGAACAAATTGACAGAGGTGGTGGCAGCTTATAATCAGTTTATGTCCGTTTGCCTAGACTTACTGCCAGGTAGTAGGCCAGGGAAGGAAGTTGTCTGATATAATTATCTCTGCGTTTTCCAAGATTGGTAAAGATTTCCTAAATTTTATCTCATCAGCTCACAATTGTACTATTTGTACCTGTCATCTTGCAACTTTCACTCTGTATTTTCTTTACAAAATATGTTCAAATTCTAAATAAATGCAAGAAGTAGCAATTATGCAGAATAGGATGTTTTTTAATAAGGAATATCATGGATTTCCTGCCTCCCTTCCTCCCCAAATGTTTCATCGTTAAGCCTGATTGTTCTCTTTTGAGTTGTACTTTCCCAGAATAGCGCCTGGTGCTTGGCTGACGCTCAGTCAAAGAATGAATACCCCAAGAAGCAGTGTTAGTTTCATTGCTTTAGTTGTTATTCATATGCAGCTTCTTTTTGTCTACAGCTTTATTGACATATAATCCACATATGATACAATTCAATAGATCAATCACATTAAGAAGGATTATACAATCATCACCGCAATCCATTTTAGAAGCTTCCTCTTTCTTATACTCATGGTTATTAGCTCCCACTTCCCCCCAGCTTCTCCTGTCCTACTGCCAAGAGACCATTCATGAGGTTGCTGTGTTTGCAGATGTACCTACAAACAGAAAAACATACCAACACCCCCCCCAAAAAAATCCCCAACAATAACAAAGTAAGCCAGAGAAAAAACCCCAATCAAAAGAAAGCAGAAAATATTAAAAACTACAACAGATTTAAAATGTGTCTAAAGGGAGATCTTTTTTCTTTGTATCTAGCTACATAAGATAGGCAGGATAAACAATTCCAAGGAGAAAACAACAGGACCAATGGTTCTGGGGGGACAGGGGAGAGGGGTTGTGGGGGAAAGGGAAAGGGGAGTCAACAAACCCAGGAACAAGACAACAACGAGGGATCTAAAATCAATGGTGAGGAGGGTGTAGAATGCCTGGTGGGGTTTGATCAAGTGCACTGTAGCTGAGAGGAATTACTGAGAGCTGAACGAAGGTTGAACATGATAGTGGGACAGGAGGAAAGTAAAAGAAAATAGAGGAAAGAAATAGGAGGCAAAAGCCATTTATAGAGGTATAAATATAGGCATGCATACAAGTAAATATACTAATATATAACGATAGGTATATGTACGTATAGTTATATGTTAAGTATTAAGGTAGCATACAGACTTTGGGCTTTGAGGTCGTTAGTTTATTGTGTCAACCTGGCAGATAAACACATGTGGGGTTAATTGAAGGACAAAGATAAATGACTCAGTGAGCCTCACCTTTCTAATTCTTGGGTCTCTTGCTTTCTGATGGATGGACCAGGGTACAACTGCCTTAGCCAGTTCCCTGTTTCAGTTGGCAAAACTCACTTCCTGCAAGATATCCCTGAGGAGAAGCCACATGGACCTATCCCTATGCAGCCTTGGGTGCTGGAGCAGCCATGTGGAGACCCCTGCCAACACGGAGATGCTTATATGTTCACTGATTCGACTTTCCTCCTGCAGTCAGCGTCACTGTGTGTGTTTTGTGAGATGGAGGAAGACTTTGTGTATTGTTGTTGGACATGAGGACTTGGGCAGCACTGGGTTGGAATGTTTTCTTGATGTGCACTTACCCTTTATATAAAACTCTCTCTTATACATGAGTTTCTGTGGATTGGTTTCTCTAAAGTACCCAAACTAACACAGGCCTCTACTCAAGTCCTCCCTCTAACACAAGAACACATGGTTCTAATGACCTGGCATTCTGTGCTGCTCACCTTCCCGACATGACCACTGAAGACAAAATGGGTGCAAAAGCAAATGTGGTGAAGAAAGCTAATGCTGCCAAGCTATTAAAAGATATAGCATCTGGGGTCATAAAGGCTTGAAGTTTAAACAAGCAACCATCTAGCAGGGAAACGTCAAAGACCACATGGAAGAAGTATACCGGCCTGTGTGATCATGAGATGTGGATGGGTTCAGACATCAGAAGACCCAAAACAAACAATCATATCGATGTGAAATCAGAGTGGAGACCCAAATCCCATCTGGAGACAATTGGACATCCCCTCACAGAAGGGCCACAAGGATGGGGCAAGTCAGCTAGGGTGCAGTATTGCACTGATGAAACACACAACATTCCTCTAGCTCTTTAGTGCTTCCTTCTCCACACTACCATGACCCCAGGTCTAGTTTACAGATCTGGCTAGATCAGAGCATGTACATAGGTACAGATAAGAGCTCTCAACACACAGAATCCAGGACAGATAAACCCCTCAGGAACAGTAATGGGAGTAGCAATACCATGAGGGTAGGGGGAGATAGTGGGAACTGATCACAATGATTGATGCATAACACACCCCATCCCCCACCCCGAGGGATGAACAACAGAAACATGGGTGAAGAGAGACAGTGGATGGTGTAAGATATAAAAATAATAATAACCTATGATTTATCAAGGGTTCACGAGGAGGGGAGGGAAGGGAGGAAGGGAAATAAGAGCAGCTGATACCAAGGGCTCAAGTACAAAGAGAATATTTTGAAATGATGATGGCAACATGTGTACAAATGGCCTTGACACAATGGATGGATGGACTGGGATAAGAGCTGTAAGAGCCCCCAGTAAAATGATCTATAAAAATAAAAAGGGAGCTAAAATGATAAAGTGTTAAATTTTAACCTAATTATATCTGCAATAATTCACTTTCCAGTCTGCTCTGCATGACAACAAGGCGACTTACAGCCCTGTTCTATGGCCAGAGGCGTCATTGGACACTTAATCCATTTGTAGTTCCCGCCCATTTTTTAAAAATTGAAACAACTTTAAAATGGGTCAAAAGGGAAATCAAATGTTAAGATACTACATTTTAACCTAACTACATCTGCCGTAATCGATTTTCAATGCTCTCTATCTGAGATAAAGTTATTTATATTCCTTGATTAGGGTCAGAGGGGGATTCACCGGAGGCCTAATTCATGTGTGGAGCTTCTAATGTGAATGTTGGCAAGACTCATCTATTTATTCTGTCCAGTAAACATTGCCAGTTTAGTTCTGCAGAGTTTTTGCATCACACTTTGGTATATTGCACAACAAAACCCAGGGCCATTAAATTGATTTTGACTCATGGTGACCCCATATGTCTGATTCTGTAAATCTTTATGGAAGCAGTTTCAACTTTCTCCCTCAAAGTGGTTGGTGGGTTTTAATTGCTGACCTTATTGGTAGCAGTCCAGTGCACAACATCTTAAGCTACCAGGACTCCTGGGGTATATGTTGGACACGACAGTTAGTATTCCAGTGAAATAGAATTTAATTTCATCCCAAGCCTTTGTGCCCATATTTTTAAAATACAAACTTTTTCTAAAACTAAAATGTCAATTTTACCTGGAGACAAAATGCTTACATATCGTTCTTGCTTCTAATATGTGTTAATCTGGGTACATTAGAGAAACAAATCCACAGAAACTCATATGTATAAGAGAGAATTTAATATAAAAGGGTAAGTGCACATCAAGAAAACATCCCAACCCAGTGCTGCCCAAGTCCACAAGTCTAACATTAACTCATATGTCCAACACCAATCCACAAAGTCCTCCTCCATCTCACAAAACACACACTATGATGCCGACTGCAGGAAGAAAGCCGAGTCGGTGAATGTGTAAGCATCTCAGTGCTGGCAGGGGTCTCCAAGGCTGCATAGGGGTAAGTCCATGTGGCTTCTCCTCAGGGATGTCTTATAGGAAGTCAGCCTTGACAGCTGAAGCAGGGAACTGGCTAAGGCAGCTGCACCCTGGTCCGACCATCAGAAAGCAAGAGACCCGAGAACAAAAAGGTGAGACTCACCGAGCCATTTATCTCTCTGCCCTTCAATTAACCCCACATGTGTTTATCAGCTAGGTTGGTACAATAAACTTTAACTCTCTCTTAATATAATAGAACTTTTTCTATACCAACTTGAACTAGTAGAGGATCTTATCCTACACACCTTCCTTTCAATGTATGATTCTATTTTCAAAAAAATTAGATTAAAATTTGTATCAACAAAATATTGTGTTGCTGTGTTGTTATTAGGTGCCACCAATCAAAGTGCCAACTTTACTCTTTAACAATTTAATAAAGAGGTCTTGTGTAGCAGCTATCCCCAATGCAATACATTATTTGATTTCTTGACTTCTGCTTCCATGGGAGTTGATTTTGGATCCAAGTAAAATGAAGTCCTTGACAACTTCATTCTCTTCTCCATTTACCATGATGTTGCTTATTAATCCAGTTGTGAGAATGAATGCTTTTTATGTTGACGTGTAATCCATACTGAAGCCTGTAGTGTTGGGTCATCATCAATAAGCATGTCAATGTTAAATACATAAATGTTAAATTTAACATGAATGTTAAATGTAAAATACATTAAAAATATAAATAGTAAAGAGAGCTCTTAAAACCCATCATTCAACTTCAGTTTTGAACCTCAAATTTAGTCTAGTGAGTTTGTTTGCTTTGCTTTGTTTTAACATCCCTTGCTCCCCCCCCCCCCCGACTCCCTCCTAAAGCTGAAAATTTCAGACTCTCCCTACTCTTGTGGTATTTTTATTTTAACTTCTTGGGGAAGATTGCAAATGTATTTATATAATCATAAATTCCCAACAACTCCATATGTATTATGCATAGAAAGACACGAACTGCTGACTCAATTCCTAGTCACCTGGTGTTTGAAATGTCATTCTAGTATTTCTCTCTGCTCACAGAGGCAATTATCCATGAGTTTCTCATGTTCTGGTTTATCTCGTGAGCAAAGTACTGACCTCCCATTGTTTCTTCAGAAGACTGTGTGTACAGCAAAGGGCCTTGTAAGTTAGTAGTGGGTCTCTCTTGGTCAAAGAGCAGACATAATTTCTGACCCTAAAAAAGGGTTTTTTTTAATGAGTTTCCTAAGCTTGGGGTTGCATTCCTGTTGCACGGTCTCCTTCATGTGCCTCCTCCTCATGTCACCCTGTGGGGTTGGGAGCCTGAGGACCTAATGCAGAAATGCAGACACCCTGTCACTTCTGCTGTGCAGAAAATTGCTCCTCATCTCTGACTGGACTCTTGGGTCTTCTTCAGACCCGTCGCCCTTCTTGGGCTGTTTGGCAATGAAGGTAGGATGTGGACAAAAACACTTGGCTTTCTGGAAGGAGGATGCGTGCCTCCACAGACCAATTGACAGGATTTGAGAGGCATTCATGGGAATCAGTGGTCAATAGTATGGCCAGGGGAGGGGTTCAAATCATTTAACAACCAGTTCGCTGCTCTAATGACCATTTTAAGTATAAAAAAGATATACCAAAAGGTAGTTAATTATTACATGAATTAATACTTAAATATACTTAAACAATAAAAGAGGGACCCCAAACTAGATAATATTATAAGAAAAAAGTTTTAAAATATTAAGAAAAATGTTCAATCATACCTGACTTAAAAGTAAAAAAACACAATAAAACTGTTAGTTAGGATATTTCCATATTGCTTCATGATTGGCATACTCACTTGCAATAGTCTTTTTGCCTTTATCAGCTGTGTGATTTATCCTTAATTATATTTTCACTGTAGGAGTAGGATCTCCTTCCTTTAGAGGTAGGCCAATTAGACAATAGGCCCTGTGCTTGAGATTTAGTAGAAACAGGCGACTTCTCTTCTCTGAACAGAGTATAGTCACCTTTACAAAACCCCTTTCTACTTCTGCTGAACTTACAGTAATCGCTCTGAAAATATTTTTAGTTCTTTGAGCACTTTCAAGAATTGCATCAGTCACTCATAATATCTCTTGGGAATTTGGGGTGTAACACAAAACTGAAACAATGACAGTGTGCCGCCCTCTTGTTTGCTACTTTTCCGCTTTAATTAGATGTTTATTTATTGGTGTAACAAATTCTAGGGAATAAAAATATAGTATGTCATGGGAGTTGATTTTGGATCCAAGTAAAATGAAATCCTTGACAACTTCATTCTCTTCTCCATTTACCATGATGTTGCTTATTGATCCAGTTGTGAGAATTGATGCTTTTTATGTTGACGTGTAATCCATACTGAAGCCTGTAGTGTTGGGTCATCATCTATAAGCATGTCAATGTTAAATACATAAATGTTAAATTTAAATTATACTACGATGAGTTTTATTAAATGAATAAATAAATATTACAAGCATAGTTTCATCTAATTGTTTATACCTATGGATGGACTGAACATTACTATGGGCACTTAGAACATGCTGTTTCTTAGATGAATGACAAAAAGAGTAAGGAATGTAAGTTGGTGATTTCCACACAGGACTAGCCTCCCACCTTAAAAAAACAAAACCTGACGACAAGTGCCATTTTAACAACCTGTTCACCCAACTCAACAAGAAATTAGGCATCAGTTCTACCAAATCGGTGTGAACCAGCTAAATCTCACCACTGGGTATGGCCAACTGGACAACAAAATAGACTCATCTTTATTGCCTGTTCGTGGAAAGAACTTGGTGAAGTGGTTGCAGGCCAAGGATCAGGAAGTTGGATCAAAGATAGCCTGAATGGTCCCCTGCATCTTGTTAACTCTCTTTTGGGAACGGGGGTTCTGCCCAGTGTAATAACTAGTACTAAGACCAATCCTGAGTAGGTCATACACCCTTCAGACAAGTTACAGAGACACATTTACACTGAGCATGAAAACAGGGAAGTGCACTAGCACTGTGGGCAATGGGCAAAATTTGAATTATGATGCTGGTGAATAATATTGAAAGTATCATGGATTTCCAGAAGAACAAACAAATCTTGGAAGAAGTACAGCCTGAAGCTCCTTGGAATTGAGGATAATTAGATCCATTTTGTGTATTTTAGGCATGTTACCAGAAGAGGTCCCTGGGGGAGAACATCATTCCATGTAACATGGAGGCCAGTGAAAGAGATGAAGAAGACCCAGTGGCTGAAACATCACAGTCATCATGAGAATGGTGTAGGGCCCAGTGCTCTGTTGAGCCTGGGCTTGTAACGAGTCGGAGCAGATCTGATGGCATCTAACAACAACCAGAACAACACGGGCAAAATGAAGCACTCTGGTGCTTGCCTCCCAACCAAACAGTTGGTGGCTTGAACTGGCTTTTGGATTTTGGATAAACAAAAGAAATGAATCATTAGAACTTTGGCTGGCTTATTTTGGACATGAGGGATAAAACTTTTAATACTTGTTAAAGGAGACAAGTAACAGCTGGGTTTTCTTACAGTACAAACTCCTTTGCCATTTATAATGCTAACTATTTCATTGTCTGAGAGGACAACGAAAGGTTTCAGTAGTGTTTGTTTTGATTTGATGTTTTCAAAGTAATATTTGTATTAGAAAGATGGAAAAGTACCCAATTAATTTAGTGTGAGAAAACAATATAAAAATTAATTTAGTGAGAATGAGAAAACAATATAAAAATTTCCCATTCCTTTATGAGAAGGAAAGCTAAGTTAACTCTTTTCAAATCGTGCATAAACATTAAAATAATATAGGCAGTTTCTCCTGTGTATGGTTATGAAAGTGAAGAGTTTTGGGCTTTTGCAAAGTACTCTTCTAATTGTAAGAACCGGAAAAGTTCTCAATGTTTTTGTGACTGAGAATCCAATGAACAAGTTCTCCCATCAACGACATGCCTTCACAGGAGTTAGACACGCTGGGGAGGTCTGCATGCTGCTGCGATACTGGAAGCCAGGCCACCCCTGGTGAGCAGGTCACGGCAGAGCCCATGGAATAAGAAGAGACTAGGGAGAAGGGATAGGCTGCCCACTTCTGAGTTATTCACCATGGAAACCCTTGTGAGCAGCAGTGGAGCGATATCACAAATAATGCCAGGAAGTGAGCCCCTCTGGCTGGAAGGTTCCCAAAATCCAACTGGGAAAGAGATGCCTCCTCAAACCAGAGCTGACATTAAAACAACAACAACAGAACATTTTATCATAAATGAGGTGAAGATTTAAAGAAGAAATCATCAGTTTTACATTTAAAAAACCATGTTTGTTTCAACTCATCCATAGCAATCTCACTTCCTGTTTCCATTCCTACTTCCGTCCTAGTCCTCTGAACTTTGTCCTTGGGAAAATGCTGCTCGTTTGATCTTAAGTGGTTGATAATTCAAACATACTGGTGAGTTCAGTTCCACATCTAACGGTGACTAGGTGTCAGAGTCTTGGGGGTTCCACCAGTCTCTAGCTGATCAGTGAGCCTGGGCTCGGTCTCAGAGTGTCATATTTTCGCAATGAATGTTGATTGCTTTAAGGGAGTTTGACCATGTTAGGTAGATTGTCCTGTGATAGAAAACTTCTCTGGGAAACCGTAGATAAGGCCTTGGCTAGGATTCTAAGCTCCTACTGGCCTAAATTGAGTTTACAATGTTGGCAAATGACCTTAGTAACATTAAGGAGACATGATTAAAGGTGGTCTTTTTTAATGACCTTCTGCTATCTTCATGAATGATGGTCTGGATGTTCTCCCACAGCTCATCAACTCTTCTGTCATGAGTGTTCAATGGGTCCAATCTGTTCTTGAAATTTAGGTGGAAAAAAATAGAGCTCATATTTTAACTCTTGAGGATTTGTTCTAATTTTCTTCAACTTTACCCTAAATGTACATATGAGCAATGATCTGTTTCACAGTTGGTTTCTGGTCAGGTTTTAGCTGATGATATTGAACTTCATTGTGTCTTCCCACAGATTTTGTCCATTTGAGTTCTGTGTATTCCATTTGGGGAAATTCATGTGTATAGTCTTTTGCGTTGTTGAAAAAAAGGTATTTGCTGGGAACAAGTCATTGGTTTTGCTAGTTTTTATCATGCAATAGATAAAATCAAGGAGATGAATAGAAAATTTCAAAGGTTAGCTTGAGAAGACAAATTCAAATATTGCAACAAAATGTGCAAGGACATAGAATTTAAAAACCAAAAGAAAGAACATGCTCAGCATAACTGAAACAGAAAGAACTACAGAAAAAAATTCAAGCCCCAAATTGCAAATTTGAAAGATTATATAGGCAAAATACTGAATTATGCAGGAAGCATCAAGCGAAGGTGGAACGAATACACAGAGTCATTTTACCAAAAGAAGTAATTGACATTACACTCTTTCAGGAAGTAGCATATGAGCAAGAACCAATGGCACTGAAGAAAGAAGTTCAAACTACATTGAATGCATTAGCCAAAACCAGGGCTTCAGGAATTGATGGACTACACATTGAAATGTTTCAGAAAGCTGAAAAAGCACTAGAAGCATTCGCTCATCTGTGTCAGGAAATGTGGAAGATGGTTACTTGATACACTTGACTAGAAGAGACCCACATTTGTGCCCATTCCAAAGAAAGGTAAGCCAACAAAAGGCTCAAACTCTAGAACGATGTCACTGTTATCTCCCACAAGTAGATGTACTTGAGATCATCCAACAACGGTGACAGCAGCACATTGACAGGGAAGTGCCAGAAGTTCAGGTTCCATTCAGAAGAGGACACAGAACACTGGGATATCCTTGCTGGTGTCAGATGGATCTAGGCTCAAAGCAGAGACTACCACAAAGATGTTGACTTGTATTTCATTGACTGTGCAAAGACATTCGACCATAATAAACTGTGTATAACTTTGAGAAGAATGGGAATTTCCGAACACTTCATTGTGTTCCTGTGGAATTGTACGTGGATCAAGAGGTCCTCATGCAAACAGAGCAAGAGACTACTGAAGGGTTCCCAATCTGGAAAGGTGGCCATCAGGGTTGCATCCTCACATCATACTTGTTCAATCTACAAGCTGAGAAACTCATCAGAGAAGCTGGATTAGATGAAGAAGAGTGTGGCATCAGGATTGGAAGAAGGCTTGCTAACCTTACTTGATGAAAGCGAGGAGCAATGGAAGCACTTGCTGGTGCAGGTCAAGGATTGTAGCATGGATTGCGACTCTATGTGAGGAAGACCCAAATCCTCACAGCTGACCAACAGGTAACATCACGCTCAAAGGAGAAAGGCGAACTTGTCAAAGATTGTGTCTTGCTTGGATCCACAACCAATGCTCATGGAGGCAGCAGTCAAGAGAGCAACAGACCTATTACATTAGGGAAGTCGACCGCACAAGACCTCTTAAATTTTGAAGGGTAAGGCTCTTTCCTTGAGGACTAAGGTGTGTCTGACCCAAACCATGCTGTTCTCCATTGCATCATATGCGTATGGAAGTTGAACACTGACTGGGGAAGACCATCGAAGAATCGATGCATTTGAATCATGGTGCTGGCGAAGACTATTGAAAGTGCCATGGACTGCAGAAAGACAAAAAGATGTGTATTGGAAGGAGTAAGGCCAGTGTGCTTCTTAGAGCACATTTGGACATGTTGTCCGGGGAGATCAGCTCCGGGCTAAGGAAATCCTGTGTGGTGAAGTGGGAGGGTGGAGAAAGGCCCTCAGGGAGATTGACTGGCATAGTGACGGCATCGGCGTAGAGACGATTGTGAGGATGGCACAGGACTGTGAAGCCTTTCGTTCTGTTAGGCATAAGGTTCATATGGGTCGGAGCTGCCCTGAGGGTCCTAACAACAACAACAACAGCAGCAGCATTAGAAGTCAGAGTCTCCCTTTCTCCAAAGGGAATTGAAAGCCATGCGCTTCTATCTGAGGAAATTTGGGGCTGGGGATGGGGTGGGAAGAGGCTTAACCTTTTATGGGAGCCCAAGTTACTCTCTTACCTGCTCTGTGGAAGGAAAAGGCATATCCACTCAGCTAATAGGGTTTGGGCAGGATTCACAGTGAGTCTGGCCTTGTGGCTGAAGCTCTTTTTCCAACTCAATGTACGCTGTGACTTTCTTATCAAAATGAACAACAGAGATTAATGCTTTTACTCGGCTGGGCTGTGATTCTCAGTGCTTTCGTAGACATATGATGATGTAATATGACTGTTATGCGGTGATCTCCAATGATGTGATCTGACTGATAAACCAGTAAGATGATGCAATTAATCCAGTCACAGTCCTGATCTGCTTGCTCTACGGAGAGTTTCCCTGAGGTACGGCCTGCAGCACCTTTGATTCATATTCACAAAAGAAGAGAGGAAAGAGCAGCGAGAGAGAAGGACCTACTACTATTTAGCAAGTACAGCCAGGAGTGGAGTGCGTCATTTGTACCCGGGGTCCCTGCAACGAGAACTCTTAGACTCGGGGGCAGATTGATGTGATGCCAAGATGCATGGAGATCTCCAAAGGGTCCTGAAAGGGGTGTGAGGACCTTTTCCCAGAGCCAACCATGAGAGCAAGCCTTCCCCTAGAAAGTTGGCACTTGGAATTTGGAGTTCTAGCTTCATAAACTGCGAGAATAAGTTTATATTTGTTAAGGCCACCCACTTACAGTATTTCTGCTAGAGTAGTACTAGATAATTGAGACAACACAAACTTTTCTAGTGGTGGCTAAGAATTTAGGCCTCCCTGAACAATAAGTAGGAACATACTAGAGACCTCAGGTGCCCGTGATATAGCATGCAGCCTATAAAATGGATTCCATTTAGTCACGATGTCAGGAACCGTTGGTGCCACGCGAGTCACCCCTGAATTCAGCCGCCAGTGTGCGCATCAGGATTTGGTACGAGTGCCTCCACCAGTGACTGTCTAGAGCTTCACTAGATAGATGATGCTCTGTTGGATGGCGGCCACGTCAGAAGACTCAGGCCATGAACTTGACTATGGTTTATCATACTTACTTCCGCTGGCAGGAGTGGATGAAAAACCACAACAGAATTCAAGTTTCTTCAAACTGTGTGTGGATTCACAAGCTTGAATCTCACTGATATTCAAGGGAGACCAACTGTCTCTTTAGCTGCCAGACCAACAAAAAGGAGGTCCATATCGGAGAAAATATAGGCCCCACTAAAAAGCATATATCTTTTTGATTCTTCTCATCAGCTAAATTACAAATCAGTGTCCTCTGACTGGCCCAAACCCATAAGCTAAGTTGGAAACTGCTCCTCAAATTATGTCTAGTCTGATTTCTACTTCAGGGCCTCAGATGACTGATGTTTTAATTGGAGTCTCTTGTGAAAACTGAAGTCTCTAGCCATAGAAAGGTCCTGGTGATTTTGGACTCATTGCCCCTCTGAAACAGCTGCCAGGAACACCGTTTCTCAAATGCAGTTCAAACTCACTGCCGTCAAGTTGATTCTGACTCATAGCAACCCTATAGGACAGGGCAGAACTGCTCCTGTGGGTTTCTGAGATTGTAACTCTTTATCAACTTTTTTGTAACTCTTTAAAATTTTTCTCCCACAGACAGACTTGGTAGGTAGATTGCTACTGTACTCTTATCAAAACTGGACGTCTGACCCCTGGAAACCTTGACACTCTCTGATACAGTGATCGAACTTTAGATGCTTCTATTCAGATTCCATGACTAATGGATTCAGTAACTTTTCAAAGCTTAAAAAGCTTCACTTGGTAAATGGTAATAGTACATTCCAGGTTTTCCATGTAACATAATACATTTTATTCTCCATTACACTAACTGGAGGAGACCCACTGGCTAAGCAGGCTTGTTTTATGGTAGTTTTCCTAAACGCCTGGCCTTGGCCCACTGGTCGTTCAGATGAACTGACCCTGATGGCACTCGCGGGGTTACTGGGGTCCTTCCATCACCTCCTTCTGGGTCACACATCTTAGACAACTGAAGGCAGCACTGCCCCAAAGGGATCACCTCCTCTAGGCTGCCTTAGAGCAATGATCGGGTGAAAGGAATGGGGAGTTGTAGAGGCCTATTGGAAAATCCGGGACTCTGTCTGGCCAGGATGGTTCTCTAGTCCCCGTTGTTTCTTTTTTAAAGTTAGGATTCATTGGGCGTTAATACATGTATCTTATAATTCCATAGTTCAATCATGTCAACCAGAATTGTACAATTGGTTCCACAGTCAGGTCCCAAGCATTCTTTTTCTTCCTGGACTCCACATCTCTCACCACCCCCACCCCTGAAACCCTTACTCTACTTGCTGTCCCATAAGTTCATCAATCCTGGGTTTCATTTTCCAAAAAGCAGATAAGCATATAACACAACTTCAAGAGAGTGACCCCCCCACTGACATAACACCTCTGAGATACATGCTAATATGAACAAACAAAAACAAAATAAAGCAGAATGCCCATCACAGGTGTGCCAGAATAATACATATCTTAATACAGCACATAGGGCTTTGATGTAGCAAGACCTCCAGCCCCCTTTGTAATGGCAACCTTAAGCCCACCATGTTGGTTCATGGGTGCTATGTTATGTACACCCCTCACCCCTGACTTTTGTGTTGCCAATCTTCAGCCTTATAACTGTGGATGAAAATTCCACTTGGGAATAGGAAACCTTTGTTATGTCAATGAAGCCAAGTCAGCATAGGAGGTGCTTTAAGCCAATCACCTGGGAGATCTTGAAGAGCAGAGCAGGCACAGAAGGAGCGGGATGAGCAGGGAAGACAGATGCCACAAGAAGTTTGTCCAGAAACCGAGGACCAGAAGCTGAAAGAATCCAAGATCTTCCCCCAGAGTTGACAGAGAATTTGAATTTCTAGCTTCACAAACTGAAGGTGAAAAAATCTGTCCATTGAAGTCAGTCACGTGTGATGTTTCTGTTACAGAGTGCACTATGAAACTGACAACTGTTGTTGCTGTGAGTTGGACGTTGTCCTGTGCATCAGATCTAAGAGGTAGATTTCTCTGAGCGGAATCCCGCTCGTAAGCAGGAGGGTAACATAGTAGACTCCTCCTAGTTCTCGGCACTATCCCCACGTGGGAAAATGACCTGGCTCGCCAACAGCAGCCTAACATTGAGCTCTGTGGACTTGATGCCTGTTTCTTTTTTACCTCTTAACCTAGTGCTGTCCAAACTGAGAGTGATAGCGATATCCACAGGCTCTTCGAGACAGCAGGACGATGCCAACGGCGGTCAGACAAAGGAGTGGACATGAGTAAGGTCTAGGCACCTTGGTTCCCTTGGCATAACCATACAAAGAGAGGAACTTTGTATTTTCTTTGCCAGTTGCCAGCCCACTAATAGGGCCGTGGGTGTGATTTCCTACAGGAGAGTGTGCCTCCTGACGCCCTCTCCTTGGCGCTGGCATAATGGACCCAACACAGAAGCTAATTGTGGCAGAGGTGGTGTGCTGCTCAAATCGGGGCTGCCTAATCGAAGCTAACACCATGGCTGAAAGCTAGGAATAGGTTTGAAGAATTTGTTGTGAAGGCTCCTCTGAAATTAACTATTGTGCTTCAGCCTCCACGCAGTGCGACTGCGCCTCGGGAGGTTGCTGGAGCTGGAGGGACAATGCTAGCTGGTGGTGCAGGCGCGGGAGCGGGTGTGCCCATGTGCACCCTGCCCTTTCCAGCGCAGAAGCCTTCCATGCACTTAAACACAGGCAACGTCCAAGAGCTCGTTTACCAGCTGTGGCTTCTGTGGTTGTCATAAAACACGACCTGCAAAGGTCTCTGTTGATATTAGTCAACGTGTGGCAGCTCTGACACACAGTGCTTCATGTCTTTACACGCAGCTGACCCCTCGGCTCACCATGTCCAGTTCAGAACAGGAAATGGTCTGTGCTGTGGGGCTACAGCAGAAGGTGATTTGGGAACCCCATATTCCATGCCCGGTGAGACGCAGACCTCTCCTCAGGTGCAGAGGGGAGGGAGCGTTGGGCTGCACGGTCCTCGGTGTGCACTTCAGCTCTCTCATCAACAGCCACCTGTTTGCTATGTGACTCAATGAAGATTCCTCACTGCTTTCGAGAACCACTTCTTGCTTTTGCTTTTAATTGTTAATATAGGAATGAGAGTGTGCGAATGCGGGCCAACTGAGAGTGAATGTAGCCCACAGGACTGCTCTTCGTTTCTGACACCAGTTGTAAGTCCCCAGGTCCCCAAGGTCACTCTTACTTTCAACAGTTCCCTAGAAGGACTCACAGAACTCACGGGACGCTGCTAGGCTCATGGTTGCAGTGTGTTACAGAGGAAGGGTAGAGATTTTTGTCAGCCAAGGGAAGAAGCCCATAGGGCAGAAGAACCAAACACCGAGAACTTTCAATGTCTTCTCCCCATGGAGTTAGGACAATGTTTCCTTCATGTTTTCAGTGGGTGACAAGATGCAAGGAGTATCAGCAGTCAAAGAGGATCACCTGACCCTCAGTGTCCACATTTCTTATTGGGATTCCATCACACAGGCCCCATTGATTGTCCACACAGTTGATCTCAGTCTCTGTGTTGACTGATCCAGTCCTATTCTAAATCACATCGTTACTATCTGGGGTGGCCAGCCCTACTCTAAGGCCCAGTGTGGCCATCCCCCAACATCACAGTGTTACACTCCCAGTGTGACCAAGATCCCTAGACAAAGAGCAATCGATACTCCTAGTAGGCATGGCAGACCATGGATGTGGGAGATTATGTCCCAGAGCAAAGGCCAGAGCAGGTTCACTTCTTTAGCGTGCAGATGGCGTCACCTCATTAAATCCTGAGGATCAAAGGAGACACCAATCTAAAGTGTCCCCAAGTCAGTGCTCCTTAGAGCCTAGTCTTCCTGCCCTTGTACCCTTCATTCTCACATACCTGGGATTTGAGGGATAGAGAAAAGTGACGTTTCCCCTTTACTCGGACTGATGATTTGATTCTTCTTTCAGGAATTCATGGCAGATTTCAGAGTGGTTTTGAAATTTGAAAGCCAAATATTTGAATAAGTAGTAGAAGAAGAGAAGCTAGTGATAACAACATTTTCCCCCCTTTTGGTTTCTTGAAATACATTTTCTTTCTTTAAGCCTCACACATGCACACATATACACATATGTACACAACTTCATGAGAGTGACAGTGTTTCACTGAGGATGACTCAGAGCCAGCAGTGTTTTGTTCTGCTTTACATAGGGTCATTATGAATTGCAACCTAGCAATAATAACAGCAATGCAATATGTAAAGAACCCTGGTGGTACTAAGTGCAAGGCTGGCAGTTCAAATCCACCAGCTGCTCTGAGGAAGGAAGATGAGGTTATCTGTTCCCACAAAATTTCACTCACTCACTCACTCACTCACTCACTCACTCACTCACTCACTGTCATCAAATCTGTTCTGACTGATAGCAACCCTATAGATAAGAGTAGAACTTCCCTGTGGGTTTCCAAGGCTGTTTCAGGAATAGAAAGCTTTATCTTTCTCCCATGGAGAAGCTGGTGGTTTCAAACTCCTAACCTTGTACTTAGCAGCCCAACAAGTAACCACACCACCACCTGGCATTGGCTTCTGAAACTCTATATAGAAGTACTATAGAGATACTATGACAAACAGCTCTAAATTTACTAATATTTGATATTGTCATTCAATTAGAATCAATGGTGCTGAAGGAAGAAGTTCAAAGTACATTGAATGCTTAGCCTAAAACAAGACTCCAGGAATTGGTGGAATACCCACTGAAATGTGTCAGAAAGCTGAAGAAGCCCTAGAAGCAGTCACTAGTCTATGCCAGGAAATTTGGAAGGCAGCTACCTGGCCAACTGACTGGAAGAGATCCATCTTGGTGCCCATTCCAAAGAAAGGTGACCCAACCGAATGCTCAAACTATAGAATGATGTTAATGATATCACGCACAAGTAAATTTGTACTTAAGATCATCCAACATTAGTTATGGTAGCATATTGACAGGGAACTGCCAGAAGTTCAGGCTAGATTCAAACATGGACCTGGAACAAGGGTGTTCAATACATTGATCGCGTCGATCGCGACCTGCTAGTTGATCGCAAACGGAGCATGGGTAGATCGCATGGCACTAAAAAAATAGAACATAAGCCTATTACCAATCCCATCACTTAACTGATATACAGTGCAGCCAATCAGATGCAAGCTTAAGTGTCAAACACATGTGCAAACAACTTGCACTAAATGAAGCAAAAAGGACAAGCTAAGTTATCGCCAATTTTTAGACCTTGTTTTGTAAGAAAGGGTATTAAAATGAGTGGAGCAGCTGGACCAAGTAAGAAGACAAAAACGTGTCACTTTCATATGGAATGGGAGATTTTGCTACTACAAGCCGACATTCAGCTGAAATCCAGAGGGCATGAACAGTTCTGGAACTTACTCTCAGAGGGAAAGTACCCAAACATGAAAAAATGTGCTACCTCCTTGAATGCATTATTTGGCTCTACTTATTTATGTGTGTCAGCCTTTTCCCACACAAAGATCATTAAGTCCAAGTACCGTTCCACCATGACAGAAGATCATTTGGAAGTGTGCTTGAGGCTGGCTGTCAGCAGCTACTGTCCGGACTATGCATCCTTGGCTCATTCCATTCAGTGCAAGTCATCAGAGTAAACTCAGGTAATGACCAAAAATGTACAAAGTTAATTGTGTTGTGTTGTGCAATATGGACTCATGTGGTTGTGCAATGTACATAAACAAACATTGTACATATAAAGAATTCTCAATGCATTTATGAATAAATGTAATATATATGTTTTGCATTTTTGTAGTTGGTAGATCATTTTCTAAGTAGCTCACATGCTGAAAAAGTGTGAGTACACCTGACATAGAACATTGGGATATCCTTGCTGATGTCAGATGGATCTAGGCTTAAAACAGAGACTACCAGAAAGACGTTTACTTGTGTTTCATTGACAATCAAAGACGTTTGACCATAATAAACTGTGTATAACTTTGAGAAGAATGGGAATTCCAAAACACTTCATTGTGCTCATGTGGAACCTGTACATGGATCAAAGGTAGTCATGTGAACAGAACAAGGGAATACTACAGGGTTTAAAATCAGGAAAGGTGTGCATCAGGGTTGTAACCTCTCATCATGCTTGTTCAAGCTACATGCTGAGCAAATCATCAGAGACGCTGGATTATATGAGGAAGAATGTGGTGTCAGGATTAGAGGAAGGCTTATTAACAACCTGCGGTGTGCAGATGACACAAACTTGCTTGCTGAAAGTGAGGAGAATTTGAAGCACTTGCTGATGAAGATCAAGGATTATAGCCTTTCTGTGTAGATTTCAATTCCATATAAGGAAGACCCAAATCCTCACAAGTGGACCAATAGGTTACATCATGATTAAAAGAGAAATGGTTGAAGTTGTCAAGGATTGTGTCTTGCTTGGATCTACAACCAATACTCATGGAAGCAGCAGTCAAGAGATCAAAAGACTTATTACACTAGGGAAATCGGCTGCACAGGTCCTCTTTAAAGTACTAAAGAGCAAGGATGCTCTTTGAGGACTAGGGTGTGCCTGACCCAGGCCATGCTCTTCTCCACTGCATCCGAAGAATGTGCAAGTTGAACCCTGACTAAGGAAGACCATAGAAGAATCGATGCACTTGAATTGTGGTGCTGGTGGAGAATATTGAAAGTCCCATGGACTGCTGAGAGGACAAACGGATCTATATAGGAAGAAGTATGGACAGTGTGAGCCTTAGAGGTGAGGATGGCAAGACTTCGTCTCACATACTTTGAACATATATTATCAAGAGAGATCAGTCCCTGGAGAAGGACATCATGTTGGTAAAGTAGTACGGTGGCGAAAAAGAGGAAAGCATGCAAGGAGATGGATTGACACAATTGCTGCATCACCGGGATCAAGCATAGTGACAATGTTGCAGAAATGTGTGAAGTTTTGTTCTGTTTTGCGTACGGTCACGATGGATTATAGCCAACTCTATGGCACTTAACAACAAGTCATTAGAGTATGTAGTTACAGCCTTTGAGTTGAGTTTTTCATTTTCCTCATTGTGTTAGCCTGGGATGACTAGAGAAACAAACCCAGAGACACTCTTCTGTGAATAAGAAAGAGCTTTATCAAAGAGCAATTGTATGTTGAGAAAACATCCTAGCTCCGTTTAGATCAAGTACATAAGTCCCATAATAGCCCATATGTCCAATACTAGTTCACAAATTCCTTTTAGACTCATACAGCACATGCAATTATGGCGAACACAGGTAGATCACAGGCCAATGGGTGAAAAGTCTTGTGGATCCAATGGCAGTGGAAGCATCTCCAGGCCTCTGGCTGCCATCAGTGTGGCTCCATGTGGGTGGTCAACAGGAATGTGAAGCAGAGAGAATGTGGCCCTCCTGCTGGGAGAAAGTGAGGAAATTCCCAGAACCCCTATGAGGAGGTCACGCCCACAAGTAGACATCAGGCTGGGTGTCCTGAGAGATAGGTTAGCCTCCACACCTTCACTCTCAATATCCTCAAGTTGATACAAGATTATACAGCTACCACACTTAGCAGGACCCAAATTTATGTATATGACAACAGACGTGAGTAGTGGTTGCAGATACCCTATATCAATAGGACAACCATGACTCCTGGGTACCTGGGCTTGCTTGAACTATCGCTAGGTATTCGAGGGAGTCTCCAAAAGTTCACAGAAAATTCCAGTATCTTTTCATTTCATTTTCCACAAACTTTTGGGAGCCCCCTCCTGTTTTTATATTTGTAAAGTCAAATTCCTCTTCATTAAACTCACTGCCATCAAGTCAATTCCAATTCGTAGTAACCCTACAAGACAGGGCAGAACCATCTCGGTGGTTTTCTGAGATTGTAACTCTTTACGAGAGTAGAAGCCTCATCCTTTTCTCTTGGAGCTTTGGTGGTTTCAAACTGCAGACCTTGTGGTTAGCAGCCCAATGTCTAACCACTAAGCCAGCAGGGCTCCATCTGTACCTCCTTATTAAGAGTAATTAATTCAAAATGTAAAGTTTCTTTAAAACAATTGTAAATCTATGGTGTCTTTTTCCTATTTATCAGAACAGTGCAGCCCTAATGCTATGCAGAGCCCACGGCCGGCATGGTTCTTTATTACTGCCCCCTTGAATCTTAGCTGGGAGTCAGAACTGTCCCACGGTGTGGGGTATGGTCTCAGGGCTTCTGATTAGATGAATATCAAAATAGCTTTCCTCTCAGTCGGTGATGCCTCCTTTCAGAGAAGGGCGCAGAAGAGAGATCTTAGCTTATCTTTCTGGACTAACCCCAAAGACAAGGCCAGGCCTAACTTCTCTACTTTAAACACTCTCTTGGCTTCCCCACAGGTCTCAAGCTGACGTGCTTGCCAGGTAACTGAAAGGTAGATGATTGGAACCCACCCACAGCTCCCCACAATAAAAGACCTGGCACTGGGCTCCCATAGAGACAACAACCTAGGAAACACTAGGGGGAAGTTCTATCTGTCACCAAGGGCCACTGCCAGTCAGAATCGACCAGACTGCACACAAGAATAATAGAATGGGACAAGCAATGCTAATGAGAGACCTAGAATGCAGCATGGCTCTCACATGAGAGAAGGCGATTGCTCTGATGGGAAAGAGATTGCAGGTGAGCAGGAAAGGTGTGCACCAGGGTTTCATCCTCTCACCGTACTTGTTCAATGTGTATGCTGAGCAAATCTTCAGAGAAGCTGGATTATATGAAGAAGAGTGTGGCATCAGCAGTGGAAGGAGGCTTATGAGCAAGCAACTTGGAAGGTTCTGTCCTGTGAGGTCATTCAGAGAAGGAGGCCTATTCACCTTGCTGCTCTGTCCTGCCCCATGGTGGTGTCCTCAGGTCCTTTTTCAAAGCCGGGTCACTGCCATGCTGGAAGTCCAGCCTCAGAGAAGGAAGAGAATTTGCTTTCAAAACCAAGAAGCTGCACAGATTAAAAACAAAACATCAGCAAAATTAACTCATCGCCTCGATTCCAATTCAAAGTGTCCGTACAAGGTAGAGTAGACCTGGCCCTGCGTTCTTTATGGAAACAGACCACAACGTGTATTGCTCAGAGAGCAACTGATGGGTTCAAACTGCAAAACTTTCACTTAGCAGTGGAGTGCTTAACCACCGCACCACCAAGGCTTCACTCAATTTTCCATTAGTCTGAATTAGGATCTCTGGTGTTGGAGTGGGTTATGCATTGGACTGTTGACTGCAAAGTCAGCAGTTCAGAACCACCAGCAGCTCCATAAGAGAAAGATGAGATTTTCTACTTCCAGAAATATTTACACTCTCAGAAACTCTCTAGGGTAATTGCACTCTATCACACAGGGTCACTATGACCTGGAATCAACTAGATGACAGTGAGTTTTGTTTGAATATAGTCACGTGTTCAATCGTTTTTGGAAAGAAAGCTAGGAGATGTAGTTTGGAGTCAGTTGGCCTTGTATCCAGGTAGAACAGAGGGAGTTTTGTTACAAAAAGAAGGGGAGAGAGGACAATGGAAGACGATAATCTTTGCCTTTCTAAGACAAGTTGAGAAGATACTTATGTAAGGGAAGGTAGGTAGGGGTTTGGAGATGTGCCCAGAACCTCTCCTATTGCGTTTGTTTATTTTGGTCCCCAATTGAAAGGGATTTTGCTCATTTTCTGCATGCATCCCCATTGCCATATTCCTATGTGTTACCTTTTGTCGACTTCTTCAACAGTACCCTGATTGGCGTCTCTGGCCCTGATTGCCTCTCCAAACCTCCCATAATCACAGAAGTCAACCAGGTCTTTCTTGGCGGGCAACTGGTCCACATCACTTCCCTGATTTCAACAAGATCAGATCTAAACTCTTTCCCACGACCTAGAAGACCCCTGGACTTCTCCCCTGGCCTCTGTCCTTTCATGGTCCCTTGGAGATGCCAATGTGTTCTCCTACTGGACCTGTCCTTCTTCTTTTTCCTTCTGTTTGAGGCCCCATCTTCACAAAGTTGTCTCCTAATATTCAGGCCTCAACCCAAATATTACTTTCTCAGCAGGACCTTCTGTGACCCTCCCACCCTCTCCCTACATCACAGCCTTCGTTCATCACAACCTAGCCTCCTCTCACTGCCAACAGGTTGATGCCGACTTCAGCGACAAGACTGAACTGGCCCTGTGGATTTCTGAGACAGCAACTCTTTACCAGGAGGAGGATGGGGTGTTCTATGCCCGTAAAGTGTTACAGTCTAGAGAAGAAACCCACAGGGGCAGTTCTGCCCTGTCCTAGAGGGTCGCTGTAAGTTGGCGTTGATTCAATGACAGTGAGTAACCCTTCACAGGAGTTGAAAGCCCCGTCTTTCTCCCAAGGAACAGCTGGTGGTTTCAAACTGCTGACCTTGTTATCGCAAGCCAACAAGTAGCCACTACACCATCAGAGTTCCTTCATCATGATCAATAGTATTTTTTAATGGATTTCCCATAGTTAAGCTCCTTGAAACTAGGCCACTCTTTTGTGCACTACAGCTGTCAGAGCTCCTGGAAGACCCTCTGTCTATGTGTTCCCTGATAAGCTTGATTTTTATAAAAGATTAAAATTACTTACCTAGCAGTTGTTATGGGCTGAAATACAAGAATAACTGTGAGGCCGGCACAGGCCCAGCTCTTGTTTCCTTCTGCCTGTACACAGGCCCAGCTCTTGTTTCCTTCTGCTGAGTTGACGGCACCTAACAACGACACTGCTAACACGAGGTCTATTGCACAGCAGGTGTTCAAAAACACTTTGATTGAATTAACCGAACTTGCTGCCAATGCCAGTGAATTGGAGGAACAAGGAATGCCAATTTGCAAAACTTTTATATAATTATTTTGTACTTAATTAAAACTTTTTCTGAATTTTAAGGAAATAAATAAGTTTTGAAAAAGTACAGATGAGTACAAAGAAAATGATCTGGCAAATATTCAGACAGATTTCCCCCCCTTATCTGCACACACAAACAGAATTTTAAAGACGCAGTACCATACGCTATATGCAAGCTTAAGTAGAAACTTGCCAAGAACACCTGCCAAGAATGAACGGTTATCTTAAGGCATGAGAAGGAATATTAAAAACAAGTTAGACTGTGGTGCTTTACTTACATATTTCAGGTGGTCTCTAGAAGAATCACAGAAGAACATTTGCATGGATACAGCTATCAGGAGCTGGCCCCTGGCTGCATGCTGGGGGCCTTCTGCAACAGATCATGGAAAAGAATAATTTTCTAAAAATGTTTGTCAGGCCTGAGATATTGCTTCTTTTTATTTAAAATCAAACTTAAAACTCCTTTCTACTGGAAAATATTATTTATCTTTTAATACTGCCTAGCAAAAGAGCCTGATCCCTGGAGAAGAATAGCATGCTTAGTGAAGTAGAGGGGCAGCAACAAGAGAAAGGCCCTCCACAAGAGCCAATCCATCGCTACAACAAAGGACTGGAACATAAAACCAATTGACGGTGGCACAGGGCTGGGCAGGGTTTCCCACAGGGTCATTTTGAGTCAGAACCGGTTCTAAGACACCGAAAAGCAATAAGAAAGCAAAAGTTGGTGGGGTGGGGGTGGGGAAAACCTCAAGATTATTTTTGTGCCTCTGCCATGAACTTATATACAGTGCAAATGTCCTCGATAAACGCACCCTGCCTTGGCAATCGAGGGCCATGGGTGTGTGCTTTGTGAAGGGTGAGGGAAAGCCACTGGATTTTGGAATCTGGTAGATGAACCTCTATGAAAATATAGATGACATTTCTGGATCCAAACATACTCATCCACCCATGCATATATGTAGTTGGAAGCAAGTCACTAAGCACAAAAATGTCGTGGGCGTATACAACTTCTCTTTTTAAAAAGACATTATTTGCATTTTTTTAAATGTTTTTTTAACCAATTTCCAAACTAGTTTGTACAAGAAGTTAGAAACACGAGCAAAGAGCTACAGAGGAGAAAATTCATCAACGGGGGAAATACAGCAAGGTTATGTAGATGAAGATTAGAGTCTTTACCGCTTGTGGCATTTCATTCCTATGTTCGTGGAGGAAGACACACACGCTGAGTTACCAGCTCTTGCTTGCCCGGCTCCCTGTGTGGGCTTGGGCCAAGTCTCCTCCCTGGCCCCACACCTTCTTTTCATCGCCCCAAAAGGAAAGGCTAAGAGAAGAAAAGAAGCTTAGTCGCAGCCTATCGTGTAGCCCATGTAAGCAATACAGACTTCTGAGTGTTAAAAACACATATCGATTACGCTGTTTTGTACAGTGAATTATGTGGGTCACTGATACCGTGTTCCTGCCTTGTTGTTGGTTTGTCTGAAAGATGTTAGTGGGATGGTAGTTCTGCTAAGTGACGTTTTGTCGGCTTAAAATACCGTCGCTCTCTACCAACATGACTGCCATTTCTAGTAACAGTCACGGGTTCTGCTGCTGGCTAACGTTTACGTGGGGCCCAGTCCTTCACAAGTGGGTTTGCCGTGGGTGGAAGCTGTTCATGAAAGAAGGCAGCCACCTGCCTACCAAGGACTGTGGTAAAGAGCCCAGTCATCTCAGAGGCCAGGCAGGCCAGACAGTGGGCTGGGTGGGGACATGGCTCTCAGGGGAGAAGCCTTCTTGCCATCCCTGATCGTGGGCGTGTGAAAATAAAAAGCTATGCCGAGGTCTGAAGCTTGTAGGGCTACCGATTACATTCATCACCACCACCACCCCCACCCCAACACACACACACACACACACACACACTGCCCTTGAGTTAATTCTGGCTCATGGTCACCCTGCATAAGACAGGGAAGAGCTGCTTGCTCAGAGTTTCCAAGGCTGTGAATCTTTACAGCGGTCGACTGCCCCATCATTCTCTGGTGGAGAGGCTAAGGGGTTCAGGGAGCAGCCGATTGCAACCAGGGATTCTTCAGATGGCCACCTACTGCGCAGAAAGCGATGATCTGATGATGGCCCAGGTGGCAGTCCTTCAGGTATACCCTCACAAGGCCCCGCAGAGAGGGGAATGGGATGGAAGGGTCCTGTACAGCACGTGGGAGCTCCGCAGGGGAGCGCAGCCGCACTTCCCAAACTGGAGAACCAACTCGGCCACCTCTCCAATGATCTCCTGCCAGGCTCCCTCCATGCTGGTGACTTTGGGGACTTGGGATGGGCAAAGAATTAAAGAACCCCTCTGTTTGAGACACGCCCCCCCCCGCCCGATCCAGCTTGAAAGTAGAAATTCTTTACTGGAATCACTCATTCGATAAGGCCACCTGTTTATGTGGGTCTCCAAGAGCTTTCAGGGTTCAGTTATGGAAACCACCTGCTTCTTTGGACACCAGAACCCCCTTTCTAAGGCCAGGGTCTGTCCCCGTCCATGCTAATGGTGGCGTTTGGGCAGGAGAATTCTTTGTCAGGGGTTGGGGGCTGCGCTGTGCATGATAGGGTGTTTGGCAGCATCCCTGGTTTTCCACACACAATGCCAGCGCTCCTTTCCTCGGATTTTGAAAATCAAAAGAAACTCTCTAGACCATGTCCGATGTCCTCCGGGAGGGCAAGATTGCCCTCGGTGAGAAACGGCTGCTCTAGGCCCAGACGATGGCCATTAGTGAGGGAAAGAGAAGGCTCCGGAGAGGGAGCCACACGGAGCTCTCTCCAGGACTGAGCTTTAATCTCCAAACTGTTTCATTTCTGAAGTTACTCAAAGATGCTTGGGTGTGTTTTTAGGAAATTGATTTTACTCCAAGGCAAGTCAATCTTAACAAATACTCAGACTTAGAACTCCTTTTCTCCGGAAGGTCTGAATGTATCCGACCATTTGTCTTGGAGAATGCGATTGATTCACTTACTGTGTCCACAACATATGGCACTGCAGGCCTTACGTGCGTGTTGTGCCCCTCCCCCAACTGTGAGTGAATGTTTTCTACCTGTGACTCTCAAAGAACTCACTTTCTCTGCTAACTAGGAGAGCAACTAGTTTGACTCTACATGGAGATTGCATAAGTCCCTAGATTCTTTTTACCATGTTGCCACACATATTTCGTTTTCGTTATTAAGAGCTATCAAGTCGGTTTCGATGCTCCTACCACAGAACAAAGCCCTGCACCATTCTCACAGATGCTATGTGCTTGAACCCACTGTTGCAGCCCCTGTGTCCATATATATATATAAAATCTATAATCTATATATATTATAATACCATGATTCAAAAGCATCTTTGTTTTCCCTTCGGTTTTCATCATTCACGGTCCAGCTTTCACTGCACATGAGTTGATGGAAAACATCACCGTTTGAGAAAAGGTACACCCCAGTTCTCAAGATGACAGCTTTGATTCCTAATGCTTTAAAGAGGTCTTCTGCAGCAGATTAACCCCAAACAATATATGCTTTGATTTCTTGTTAGCCTGGGTTTACTAGAGAAATCAAGTCATAGAAACTCATATATGTATAAGAAAGAGCTTTATATAAAGAGTAACTTTACATTAAAAAAAATCCCAGCCTAGTCCAAATCAAGCCCGTAAGTCCGATATTAGCCCTTATGTCCGATACCAATTTATAAAGTCCTCTTCAGACTCACACAAAACATGCAATGACACTGAATGCAGGCAGATCACAGACCTGTGGGTGGAAAGTCTTGTGGATCCAGTGGCACTGTACGCAAGTCAGTGCTGGCAGGGGTCTCCACGTGGCTCCTCCAGCTCCAGGGCTCTAGTGTAGCTCCATATGTCTTGTCATGTGCAATGTCTCCCAGGAAGTGAGCCTGCATCCTGCCTCCAGTGAGCTAATTATCTCCTCGCACCTCCAAATGAGCTACGGCCTGATTGACAAGCTAAACTCCACCCCTTCACTCTTAATCCTCTCGAATTGGCACTAGATTACACAACTACCACATTTCTTGACTGCTGCTTTCATGGGCACTGATTGTGGATCCAAGTAAAATAAACTCCTTTAAAACTTTCATCTTCTCTCTGTTTACTATGACATTGCTTATTAGCCCAGGTGTAAGGACCTGGGCTTTCTCTATGTCCATACTGAAGGCTGTAGTCTTTGATCTTCATCAATAAGTGCTTTAAGACCTCTCCTTCAACAAGCACCATAGTGTTATCTAGTTACTAAATACAGCAATTAATGAGTATTCCTCAAATCCTGATACCACATTCTTCTTCCTGTACTTGAACTTCTCTGGCTATTTGTTCAGCATACAAACTGAACATTGTTGTTTGTTGTCAAAATACATTTTTCTAGCATCAAAATTTCAATTTTCATATATCACTGACTTTATTAAATACGTTTTTATTTTTTATTATTTTTATAATCCTTTTAACCTTTATTGTAATTTAGGTGAATGTTTACAGAGCAGATAATCAATTTTACACTCAACAATTCATACATCTCATCCAGGTTTTTTAAGGAATAGTAGTCCTAAACTCATTATTGTTTCTCAGAATCCTTCTCTAGGTTTGGAATTTTTCTCTTGCCTGATTTTGTAAATAAATAACATTTTGAACAAATCTCATATTTGGAGAGTGGGTAGAAATAAATGTCCTTTCATCAGAGATTTCGGAGTCCTTGGGCAGTGCGGATGGTCAAGTGTTGGATGACTGGCCAAATGGTGATGGCTTGAATCCAAGAGACACCTTGAAAGACAGGGCTGGCAATCCACGTCTGAAAGATCGCAGCCTCGACAACTCTGTGGGGCCCTGCTAGTCGACATGGATAGGATAACCAGGAGTCAGAACAATCCAAAGTTTAAGGACACACCTTAGTGTTTACATCTTACCATGACTTTCATTTTTCTTCTCAAGATCAGGGCGGAAACCCCACTGAATATGGTGATATGGTTGTGGGGAAAATGATGGGTGCGGTGGTCATGTCGAAGTCCAGAGATAGATTTGGCTTCTGTTCTGAAAGAAGAGTGCGGATCAGCAAAAGGCAGTCTAGATTTTCATCAAGACAAACCTCCAGCATTGTATGAGTAAGTTCTCTGCTTAGAATTGTTTCCTATTCCCCTGGGCTTCCTGGTCGGCCTTAGTGTGGCTGCAGGACTGGCCCTGTTCATGTACTGCTGCCCTCCAGACCTCAAGGTCCTGCCCAAATCCCGGCGTGTCCTCGGCTTCTCTCCTGTCATCACTGAGAGGCATGCCAGCCGCTTTTTGTTGACCTTCCTGGCCGGTGACTTGTGAAGTCCCTGACATGGCCTCGAACACCAGACCCCTCCAACTGCTCAAACCAGAGGTGCCCACCAACCAACTACCTGACTTACTGGAGCCGCCCAGCCTAAGACCGTCCTCTGCCAGTCTGCAGCCCACCTGCCCACCCACCAAGCAGATGAGAGTGTTTCTTTTCTAAAGGCTTTAGTGATCGTTTCTGTGACTCACTCCAACCTTGTCTTATGAAGGAACTGCATGCTATTAAATGTCTGAGACTCAAAAAAAAAAAAAAGAAAGAAAGCATTGTTTCCTATTAACTTACTATGTGACATCAAGTAGACAGAAAGAAAACAAGACAAAACTGATGCTCTTTGGTAAAACTTATTTTCATCTGCATAAAACTCCTAAAACATCTGTAATTTCAGATGAGTTGGAGAGCGGGGCACATATTTAAATCTATATCTAAATCTATGACTAGATCTAAAGAAACATTCACATTTCTGGCCCATACGTGGGAGCTTTAACAGCTTCTTGGAAAAAATCCATTGTCTCTTCATGCCATGCTTCGATGAACTTTCTGAAGCCCCTTTATGTTACTTGGGACATTTTCCCATTGATGCTAGTGCAGTGCAAAGTTTAACTGTAATTATTACCTGCTTTTAGATTCTGTGCCTTTTCTATTAGGTGCTGGGCCTCCCATCTGGTGTTGATTTACTTGGCGGTGTATGAGTTATGTAAAATTACCTGACTGATACAAGCCAGATGTTCACAGCTCTTTATGCATCAGGGGCTATGAGGGAATCTTTCCCAAAGTAGGAGTCTGAGACCTTTAGCAAGCATGACAACAGTGGCATGTGGGCCTGTTTTCAGTCTCCCTTCGCAAGTTGCCTCACAAACGCACCGACTTCCTCACAGCCCCCGCACCCCTGTCATGTTCCCTCTTGCTGTTTTCGGCAAGAGTCAGGTCTTCACCCTACTCACTAACAAGAGTGTGCAACTACACGAAGGCCTTCGTGCTTCCCTCGGGCGCAGTGCTGACTGCTCCCGTGTGCCTCATCTCCTACATCCCTGGCTGGTCCGCGTGGTCCAAACCTGCTAGAACGGTCGAAAAGTACTTTCCAAAGATTTCTAACCTCAGCTCTGTAAGTCACAGAGCACAATACATTTTTCTTCCCTAGCAACTTTCAAAAATAAATTCTCTCATATTCTGTTCTTCTATTTTAATTTCTCATTTATTTCTTCAAGTAGGAGGACAAAATAGGTTAAAGGCCAATAAGTTTATATTGGGGAAGAAAAGGAAGTTGACTAAAATAGGCACATGAGAGGATTATCAGTATTATTCTCAGAATAAAGGTGATGCTACCAGCTTCTAAATTATTTTTCATAAGAATACATAGCAGTAATCATGAAATAAGTTGAAAAGTTTAACACTTTCAGACTAACAGTCCAAACTGTGACTATCTTCCTTTTTTGCTTCTGGGGCTAGCAGAAAACTTTGACCCCACTTTTAGTGCATGCCACCATCTGCTGAAGGCCTGTTTAGCTACGTGGTTCTGAAGACATGGGCTTCATCTGCCGACCCTAGTGACACAGACCCATTGGGACATATGTGTCCCACTAACTGTATGGAAACCTGTGTTACTTCAAAGAAAAGTTTTTTTCATTTCCCTCAACATGGCTTACATTACTAAAAACATATGATCTCAAGAAAAAATTCAAAGCAGAAAATAATTCCATTTTGAGACAGTTATTGAACTGGTACTGACTAGATTGTCTGGAGGACGGTGATGGCTAGTTATTCACAGCGTCTTAGTGCTAAGAACGTACACAGTCCAATTCACACATCTAGAATAAAACTGCATGTATTGATTAATACTAGCTATGTAGACATAAAATGCAAATTAAAAGCATGTTGCAATAATTTCTAAACCATTCCATGTTAGACCTAATCCCCATGGTAATTAACTAAGTCATAAAAACTTGTGAACACTCTTGGGCTTTTTATTTAACATTTATTTAACATTTTCTACAGACCAAGTGCCATGTCATTGTTTTACATTGACAATTGCACTGACAGGTCCCAACAAGCAATGTGAATCCACACGTTACAGGAGAGAATTTAAAGCTTTGTGTGGTTAAGTAACTCATAAAGAGCCACTTATACAGCAAGGGACACAACTAGAGTTTAATCCCAGATTCCAAATCTCATGCTCATGACAAAATTATATGAAAATCTGAAGAAGAAACTAAGATTGAAAAATACTGTTTAAAACAAACACAAAGTCATTGCTTCAAAAGACATAAAATTGTAATGTCCCACAGTTCCAAGGTGGCACAAATGATTTACACTTGGCTGGTAGCCAAAAGTATGGTGGTTTGTGGGGGAGAAGCTGTTTGTTCCTTAGGCAAATAGGACAGGACCAAACACATCTCATTGCCTCCTGGGCTTTTAAAATGGCAAAACATCTTCATGCACAGGTACCAAGGCAATTCCTGGACATGAGCACTTCAGGTACCTCCTTTTATAATCCAGTTCAACCATCAAACTATGTGATAGGAATTCTAAGAAATGGCAACAAGTAAAGCATCAAACATATCTGTAGTTTAAGTAGCTTATTACATCGTTATAAGTGATGTGACAAAATTGGAGAAGACCCACTTATTGACTTGTAGGGGATTGTATTCACCTACCCCCAGGATTGTCCAAGATTTTTGTAGTTATAGGTGGAATAAATTCCTCTCAAATTGGTTAGTTTTATGTGCCTAGGTTATGGGCCCAGTTGTTGGGTCAAACACTAGTCCTGATGTTTTGTTGATGCAGATACAATCAGTTGTTTTAGGGAAAGGAGAATATGTTCACTATTGTGGGCCAGCTTCGTCTACTCAGCTGAAAACCTCAAGGCTGTGACATAGATATCCTACTGGAACTTCCAGCTTGCTTGGCCTATGGATTTTGGACTTGCCGGCCCCCACAATTGTGTGAGCCAATTCATTAAAATCACTCTATTTCTCTCTCTCTCTCTCTCTCTCTGTTTACACACACAACTACTCACCATCTTATCTATTCCTGGAGACTCTGTGATAGTTAGATTTTTGTGCCAACATGAGGCTCCCATAGGAACACGAGGGCAGAGGTTAGCCTGTAGCCTGATGATGCCTCCTTGTAGGCATGGCCTTCTAATGAGGATTCTGGGAAGGTCTTCTTTTTCTCCCTGGAGGTGGGCCACATGCTCTCTCTGCCTTTGTCTTCCTGATGACATGCCACACAGAGACTTGTGGAGCCCCAGGAGAACTACTCTCTCTGCTTTCACCTGCCACACTGGGAGAACTGGAGAAGCCATGTGGAGACCTGTGCCAGTGCTGAGATGCTGCTACCAGCATTGGATTCACAAGACTTTCCACCCACTTGCCTGTGATCTTCCTGCATTTGGCATCATTGCATGTGCTGTGTGAGTCTAAAGAGGAATTTATGGACTAGTATCAGATATATAGGCTAATACTGGAATTATGGACTGGGCTGGGATGCTTTCTCAATATATAATTGGTCTTTGATATAAAACTCTCTCTTACATGGGTCCTTGGATTTGTTTCTCTAGTCAACCAGTCTAACACAGACCCCATGCGCCTCAGAGTGGAACTGTGTTTCATACGGCTTTCAGTGATTGAGTTTTTAAAAATCACCAGATCTTTCTACCAAGACACCTTTGAGTGGACCTCAAACACAAATCTTTCAGTGAGCAGTTGAGCCCATTGATCATTAGTACCATCCAAGGAACACACACACACACACACACCTGTTGTTTCTGTTTCTCAGGAGAACCTTGACTAACACTGGCTTAACTTAACAAACGAATGAAGCCCTGAGTGATTCAAGGTGAAAAGATCTGACATTCAGTGGGGGTGAAATCCAGGGAGTGCCTCAAAGTCATCAGGAATCTCCCCTCCAATCTCTCTCCCAGCTTTTTTCTTGGAGAAGGCTTTCAATGACCCCCTTTCCAGTACATGCCCATCCCTGAGGCAATTACTGTGGCCAAGGGAGTACAGTTCCCTGGCTAGGCAGAGAACAAGGAGAGAGCTGGGATAGGCAAAGTCATGACATATTTATGAGAGGGATCCCAGCAACTGAAAAGTAAAAGATACAGTGTAGTTTGGGAGGAAAATGAATATATTTGTGGGCAGTCAGTCTTTACAGCTGGGGAGGAGAAGGGAGAAAGCAGAATCCTTTTGAGAAAAGTCAAGGGTGCTTGTTGGAGAGTTCTATGTGGTCCTGTCCCTGAAGATGGACGCGGACGTTAGAGGTCGCCAAGGGCCACATGGAATGCATGCTCTCGACTCACATTGCTTGATTTTAACTGCCTTTGAATCTCATGAAATGTTCCTTTGAGGAACATTTAGTTTTCCTCGTTGATTTAACAACAGAAATTTTATCCCTCTGAGCACAGAATAGGTTTTAAATTATAAATGCATGACATTTAAAATCATTTAAATACAAATATTTTTACACCAAGGGGTGTGGAATGTGGGGTGTGGGATGTGGAGATGGAAGCATTGACTTTTTTTTCCTATGCAAAAAAAAAAAAAAAAAGGAACCCTGCTGGAAAAATATTTTCCCTTAGTCATCGTACTGAAAATCATCCCTCTCAAGAATGCCTGTTATTTAAAATTAAATCAAAATGGCATTTGGAGATTTTTGAATAATTTAGTTGGACTTGATTCAATGATTACATAAAGGCTGCCATCGGGTCAAGGTCGCAGTCATATTGGGAGGCTATTTATGTGGCCCCTGTCCATCTGCCTCACCAGTTCTCATCTTTCACCTCTCTACCCCTGCCCTTCTCCCGACTAGAGTTCTGTGGGGCCGGAGTGTCCTCTACTTATCTCACTCCCAAGTGTGGTAGCTGCCGTGTTGTGGGAATGTATCCCTGTGTGTTGACTTGCACTCAGTGTCGATGCCTGGGAGTCTGGGCAATGACAGGTCTGTTAAATGATCAGCTGATGAAGACCCAAGTCAACTATGTCACCACGACACCAGCGTTACAATATCTAGTCGCACCACTGCCACCAATGGGCAAGTTGCTGCACACTACAACAAGATCTATGCCGGCTGCCTCACACTGGGGACCAACTCTAGGCAAAATCTGACATGCATTTTCTTTGTCTCCACTCCTCACATTTTTTTCTCACTCCACTGCTGAACCCCTAGTACTTCTACGTAGAGGATAATGTATACGTACAATTCATTCTAGTACAAATGTGCTCCCAGACTTTCATTTTTCACATGGATAATTGTTAAGAGTAATAACAACTGTCTTATTCAACCCTCTATGTTGTCATCAGAACAATATTTTTTAAACTACAGATTTAATAGTGTCCACTGCTTGCTTATCACTTTTCAGAATAGTCAGAATTGCTCTGCATGGCCCAGAAGACCCCCTCAGATTCTGTCCCTCATCACCCCAGACCCTGACACCCTCATCGTTTTCCATCCTACCATGTCCTTGGTGTCTATCTTTCTGCCGCTGCATCTAGCTTTCTTTTCCACGTGACAATCTCCTATCCACTGGCCAAGGCCAATTGTCAGTTCTTCTGTAAAACCTTTCCGATTTCTCCGGCAAGTATAGTCTTCTGTGGTTCCACAGCACTTGATACCAATGACAGTTAGAAGAACCTGAGAAAATAAAATCAAGTCATCGGATCAATTCCGACTCACGGCATCCCCATGTGGTCCAGAGTCAGCCTGCTCCACAGGGCTTGCTGGGTTATCATTGTGTTGGGCTGGGTTGACTAGAGGAACAAATCCAGAGACACTCGTGTAGAAGAAAGAGCTTTATATCAAGAAGTAATCATTTATCTATAAAACATCCCAGCCTGGCCCAAGTCAAGTCCACGAGTCTGATACTAGTCCATGAGCTCTTCTTCAGATTCTTGTAGTCAGTCACAAATGCAGAATGCAGGGAGATCACTGGATGTTGGGTGCAAAGTCTCGTGGATTCAATGGCGGTGGACACATGTCTAGGCCACTGGCTGCCATCAGGGTCAGCCATCAGGAAGGTGAGGCAGAGAGATGGGGGTAGGTTCCCAGGACCCTCCTTATGAGAAGGCCAGGCTCACAAAAAGTCACCATCAGGCTGTGACCTGATTAACAGGCTAAACTCCACCCCTACCTACACTTCTTTAGATCTTCACATAGACATGAAATTATGCGACCACCACAATAATCTTTACAAAAGCAGACCCCCAGGCCTTTCTTCTGAAGCATCACCATGTGGATTCAAACTGCCAACCTTTAAACTAGTTGACAAGTGCAAACTGTTCACACCACCCAGGGACTCATGAACACACACCATTCTCCGGGAGGGCCTGTTGATAGATACTGCTCACCTCCACTAGACTGAGAACTCCTCATGGGCCAGGGTCTAGTGTTGTCTGTGCTTGGAACGCCAACATCTCTCGCATTTCCCGGTGTTTGATAAATCCTCAGTGATGTATTTTTGGGTTGAATGTCACTGAAGTGTGTCTGAGGAACAAGAAACTCACAGTACCCACCTTCCAGCCACATGTGACCTACAGATCTACTCACAGTAAAGCTCAGGTGGGGGCAAAATAGAGACGATCTCAACATGTGTCTCTTCCACCTGTGGCCTCTCCTCTTATACTTACTCCCTACTCCCCTACAGTGATCCTGGGCAAGTTCTTAGCTTGTCTGAAATCGTTTTCCCATTTCCCATAAACGGATGACATAATCCGCCTCCCGGAGTGGCTGACGGAGTCCCAGAGGTTAAGCAAACGGTTCAGCACTGGATGACATGGATGAAAGGATGACGGTTGGGATTCCCCCAGAGGGCATCTCAGGAGACAGCCCTGCTGATTGGCTTCCAGAAGGTCACAGCCTTCGAAACCTCACAGAACATAGTTCTATGCTGTACATATGGGACAGCCACCAGTTGGGATCAACTCAATGGCAATTAACAACCAGGTCAACTAGGGTTCCCATGGGGGTCAAGAAGAAACTCGAACTAACGCATTAGCCCAATCCCAGGCCCATAATAATGGCTTCGGAAATGTTACTTTTTAAAAAATCAAAAAGAACCAAACTGTCTTATTTATACCAGTAAGCTAATTTCCTCCACTACATTTACTTAACATTGTCATTTAACTGTGGAATGAATGATTATCTGTGAAATAGTTTCATTTGCCCAACTGATGTGTCTAGATCACGTCCTTGGTGCCTTGTTCTGTACCTTGTCCTGGGAATACAACGAGAAAGACTAGATGCGTACACTTAGGAGTGTGATGACTGACCTCTGTGATAAGGGGCTTAGGGATGAAGAGTTTCCAAAATTCAGAAGAGAGGCATGTGGCCCAACCCTGCACGAGAGAGTGAGGGCCAGTTTCCCAGAGAAGGGGTGCACGAGGGTTGGAATTAGTCAGTGAGGGGCAATCTTGCCAGAGGAAACGCGAACAAAAGGGACTGGAGTCAGAGAGCATTTGACAGAAGAAGATAAATGGCAAGTCATTTGGTTCAGCTGCAGTTTGGGTTTGCGTAGGAGGGGGGAGTTGAGAAGATGAGGCTAGAAAGATAAGCAGGTGGCCAAATCTTCCAGGGCAAGAACAAGTGGGTGAGGAAGCTGTGGGCTGGGGTTCTTCCAGTCTGTTAATTCTCAATCATCGTTGTACATTGGAGTCGCTGAGAGCTTTTAAAAATACTGAAGGTCAGGCTCTTAGACAATTATATCTGAACTACCAGGGATGCAATAAAAGCATCCTTACTCTTTTTTTAAGCTCCCAACCTGATTCTAATATGCAGCCATAACAACCCAAACTTGCCTATGTAGGTGTGTTAGTCCAGGAAGACTAGAGAAACAAATTCAGAGACTCCCATCTGTGTACAAGAGAGAGCATTATATCAAAGAGTCATTGTACATTAAGAAAACATTCCAGCCCAGTCCAGATCAAGTCCATAATATTCCAATATTAGTCCATATATCCAATACTAGTTCATAAATTCCTCTTTGACTCACACAGCACATGCAATAATGCCGAATGCAAGAAGATCCCATGGATCCAAAGGTGGTGGATGCTTCTCCAGGGCTCTGGTTGCATTCAGCATGGCTACATGTGGATTGTCAACAGGAAAGTGTAGCAGAGGGAGAGTGTGTCCCACCTCCAGGGAGGAAGAAGGAAGTGACCCGATTAACAGGCTAGACTCCACCCCTGCATTCTATTTATCAAGCCGACATGAAATTGTGTGACTACCACAGAAGCTAACTCAATTTAATCACAGGCCTTTGGGATGGAAGGAAACTGGAAGCCCATCTGGTCTTGTTCCTGTATGTTACAGTCCTTGCGGGAGGTTGCGCCTCCCAGGAGCAGACAGATGGAGACTCGTGCCTGGAGTGTTTCAGGGAGTGCTGTGGAAGACCTGGGGAAGAAGCCCGGGAGAGGTAGAGGAGCTGTGATGAAAAAGCAAACAAAGCTTCAACAGACGCCACAGGGGGCTCTGCAGCTGAGATGGCCCCTCAGAGATGGCCCTCGTTGGGGTGGAAGGGCTGCCCAGTCCCTGGACACAGACTGCCCGAGATGGAGGTGTGGTAATGAGTAAGGCAATTCCCTAGGACTGACAGGTGACAGCAGTACTCCCAACATCTGGGGGGAAATACATTCCTCATTCTCGAAAGGGATCTAGGTAACACATCACATAATTTACTGCATTCATGATATCATTTATTACATGTATCCCTGACCCATTATTGCCCACAACAGTCTCCCTGCTCTGGTCTTCTGAGAGTGGGGTTCCCCACTCGGAATTGACTAGAATTCCAAGAGTAAATCCAGGATGTGTGACACTACAGAACATTATGACTTCTCAAGCTGCCCTTTGAAATGTTCTGTTCAGATCTTTGACTTTATCGGTGTCTTCCATTACTCCATGATTAAGAGGATGTTTCAGACTCTCTTCTGACGTCCACACTGATCTTTTCTCACGGTTAGCTCCACAGTGCAAACGCCACTAGGCCACCAAGGCAGAAAGCCTCGCCTTTCCCCCACAAAGCAGCTGGTGGGTTTGAAGTGCCAACCTTGCGGTTTTCAGTCCAACACTTACCTGACCCCATTACCAGGACTCCCTTTATTAATGAGAAAGTGATGTCTCATTGGTTAGGTCAATCCACATGGAGGAATAAAAAGTTGGAGTTTATGTTCTTTCTATCTCTTTCTAGTCCCATAATTTTAAGAAGACTAGAATTTTCTGCCTCCCCCTGACCGCCACCCCCACCCCCATTCAAAATGAAATGTCCTTTAACAAAAATTAGGATTATGTGCAGAATTGAAAAAGCATTTCTCCTGCATGGCTGTTTCTTTTGACCCTGATTTAGTTTCAGGCGGTCACTTTCATTTCTTGCTGACTCCTTTTATAAAAAATTTTTCACATACCCACACTTTGTTAGACTGGGTAATCTAGAAAAAACCAGTGATATTAATTTATGTATTATAAAAGAGCTTTTATGTCAGTTAGTACTTTTATATCAAGAAGGCATCATAGTCCAGTTCAACATAAGTCCATGGGTCCTGTGGTAGATACATAATAATCTCATATCAACTTGAGGATATTCAGAGTGAAGGGGTGGAGTCTAGCCTGTCAATGAGGTCACAACCTCAGGCCTCCTTGTCGGCATGGCCTTCTGATGAGGATTCTGGGAACTTCCTCTTTTCCTCCCTGGAGGCGGGATGCACTCTCTCTCTGCTACTCATTCTTGTTGACAAGGCACACGGAGCCATACTCACAGAAGCCAGAGCCCTGGAGATGCTTCCACGGCCATTGGATCCATAAGACTTTTCGCCCACTGGTCTGTGACCTTCCTGAATTCATTGCATGTGCTGTGTGAATCTAAAGAGGAATCTATGGACTAGTATCGGGCATGTGGACTAATATCAGATTTATGGACTTCATCTGGACTGGGATGGGATGTTTTTTCAATATACAAATGCTCTTTGATCATCTCTCTTATACACATATGAGTGTCTCTGGATTTGTTTCTCTAGTTAACCCAGACTTAGATAGACTTGATGATAGACTGCAGACTCACATAGTCGCAGGCTGATGCTGCAGAAGGGTCATGAAGGGTGCAGGAATATGACAGGCTGGTTGATGCAGAGCCTCACAGATATGAGGTCAGTGGAGACACAGCAGGGCACTGAGCGCTCTCAGGACCGGGCAGCCCACGTGGGCTGCTCCTGGGCAGGTGCAGAGTTCCAGCAAGCCGGGAGGCAAAGGGGCTGAGGGAGGAGAAGCCCTCACGTTCTCTCTTGTAGAAAAGTGCGCACTCTCAAGATGCATCTTCAGGTTGTAACCAGATTGTTAGGTTGGACTCCACCCCCATCTCCACACGGGTACCATCAAGTTGACATGAAATCTGACTGCTACACACACTAAGAGAATGCAGTGCTTTTATGGGGAGATTTACTCAGGATAGTTTCCGGAACATAACTTCACAAGATTGTGTATGTTTAAAGGCTAGGATATCTCCTTTAGGCGAGAGCCCCGTTTCTCGCAGGCAGCCACGTGGGACTTGAATGGTTTCTTCTTGGCTAGGGTCTCCTTTACCTTCCTCATCGTGATCTCAGCTATGAAACATTTGGCCTGCATTTTTATGATTCAATCTTGGAAATGGTCGTTAGAGTTTCAGGGTCATTTCCTTAAGTGTTTCTGTTTTTCAGGCTTTTACTGTGACATTAGCTACTGCCTTGTCTTTAATAATACTGCCTGAATATCAGAATTCGAACGGTCTTGTTGAGCATTTGAATGGAAAACCACTCCATGGGACTTGAGGGAGGGGGCACATCTGTGACTTGGGAGAACCTGCTATCTCGTCACAGAGCTAGCTCAGAAGCCTACAACGAGCAGATTCTCCACTCTGCTTGCAACTTTTCAGTGCAATATCGCACTGCACTGATTTCTTAGAGAAATCACCCTGCCCATTGACATTTTTCCATGATTGCTTAGTAAAAGCCAAGTTATAAGTCAAGTCTTGCCTCCCTTCGTCTCTCAGTTCTTTAGTTCAGACCTTTAATTTTATGCTGATATTGGGCTCTCCATGCCAGCATTTCCATGCCACTGAGTCAATTCTGACTCATATCTGCCCTGTGGGACAGAGTAGAAAATCGCCTGAGGGTTTCTGAGACTGTAAATCTTAACCAGAGTAGAAACCTCATCTTTCTTCCTCAGAGAAGCTGATGGTTTCAATCTGCTGACCTTGCGGTTATCAGTCCAACACATAGCCCACGATGTCACCAGGGCTTCTGCCTGGCCAACATACAGCCCTGCAAACCTGTTTCAGAGTGATCCAGGGCTCTTTATAGAAACAACGACCTTCCCCCAGAGACCAGAAATGTAGTGCTGTGACTTTTCCTGTATCCTAGACTCCTTTCTCTTGTTATAAGAATTACATCTCAAAAAGCTTTTGTTTAAAAAGAAAGATAGAAAGAAAGAAGAAAGGATAAACATGACAAAGCTCTAAAAATGAATCTATGATGTGTAGGTCACTGCCATTCCTGGCTGTTTTAATGTAGCCAGGTGTTCGCATTGCTTATTTGCATGTTTTTCATTTGAGACTTTGATTCAAGTCATCCAGCCAAATAGATTGCAGAACATGTGTTTCCAACACATCTGCTTCCATGGCCAAATGATCTAAATTCTGCTAGGAAATCCTGACCAATTCCATTTTAGTAACAGATTGACAGGGGCCTCTAGAGACCATAATATTTCTCTTTCTCAAACACGATGACAAGTAATTATTAAATTGATGATAGGTTCTTTTCAGTGTCAGGTTAATACCCTGAAAATAGTAATCAATTTAAAAGTTGGAGTGAATAACAAGTGAAATGAAACACAGACATTTAAATGTACCCTGAGGAATGCCCTTTTATATTATCATATTAAAAGTATATTAAGAAAAGGAAAAGCTGTACCTGTGGGTGTATAATGGTTTTGGGTAGTTATACAGCACCCTGCTTTTGAAACGCTCAGAAAGCGTGATAGCATTTACTTTAGCAATTGTCACAGCACCCTGGTGGGTGGCAGGCATTGTGCTAACAGCGCAGTACAACCGCAGGTCAGACAAGCTAAGGGCGGAGGGGCTATCCAGAGACACCTAAGGCTAGAGAATCCTGCAACCCACCTAATCAAGCCTCCTCTCCTCTGACCAACCGGCATCTTCTGGGTCTGATAACCCAACCAATGAGGGTTTCCAGTCCCCTTTACTCTGGATGGTGCGTGTGTCTGCCATCCCCTAAGCAGATGGTCAGTGTCACACAGATGATGGCGATGGAGGTCACATGGCTAGTGCGTCCTCAGCAACCACAACAAAACTGGATCAGATAATCAAAATTGGGCCTTTGAATGCTTTTCTTTTTAATTTGATTTTTTGTTTCATTTCCAGAAAAAATATATAGAACTATGGAAAGCTTTAAAAAGCAGTTTGAAATGGGTTGATATTGATATTTCTTTCACGTCACACAATTTGAGAATTTTAAAGGGTCTGTAGGGAAGAGATAGAAACCAAAAGCAGTGAGACCTAGGACACGGCCCATTTGACTTTATCACTCGTGTTGGGCTTGGTTTCCTTATTTGAAAAAGTTAGCTTGGCGATGATTCGCTCCCTGCTAGCCTCAAAGCTTGTCAGGGGCATGAAGGGGGGACCACATTCATCATGCCTACGGTGTCTTCCTGAAATGAGATGGGTCGACACACTGGCTGCCACTGTGGCAGTTGTGAGGAGGACACAGAAGTGGACGCTGTGGTGTTTGCTTCTGTGATACATTAGTGACTCTGTGAGTCAGGGCACAGTAAACGGCACCTAACAGTCACAAAGTCAGCACCGTGTCTAGTACGTAGCATGTGCTGAAAAGGACTGTTCGGGTAGATGAATGTCGACAATGAGAATTGCAGCCTTCAGTATGAATGACAACTTAATGTAAAGAAAACAGAAATCCTCACAACTGGACCAGAAGGTAGCATTATGATAAATGGAGAAAAGATGGAAGTTGTCAAAGATTTTGTCTCCCACAGATCCACAACCAATGCTCATGGAAGCAGCAGCAGTCAAGAGATCAAGTGACACATCACAATGGGTAAAATCTACAGCACAAGGCCTCTTTCAAGTGTTGAAAAGCAAGAATATTACTTTGAGGACTGAGGTAAGCCTGGCACAAGACATGGTATATTCAATCACCTCAAATGCATGTGAAGCGTGGAGACTGGATCAGGAAGACTGAGGAGAAGCGATTCATTTGAATTACGGTCTGGCGAAGGTACTGAACGTGCCGTGGGCTGCCAAAGAGCACCCAGATCCGTCCTGGCAGAAGCCCAACTCGAATGCTCCTTAGCAGCAGCGATGGCAAGAAAGACTTTGCCTCCTGTGCTTTGGACATGTTATCAGGAGAGACCAGTCCCTGGACAAGGGCATCGTGCTTGGTAAAGAGGAGGGGCAGTGAAAAAGAGGAAAACCTAGAACGAGATGGATCGACACAGTGGCTGCCATGATGGGTTTGACCACAAGAATTGTGAGCACAGCACGCGCTGGGGCCGTGTTTCCTTCTGTCACTGACAGGGGTCTCCGTGAGTGGAACCGAGTCAATGGCACCAACGACATCAGAGTAATCCCAACAACCCTTCCAGGAGTACACTGGGACTCCTCTTTCTATCCCCCGGAACTGACTGTGACCATTCACAAGAGTTATGATGCTTTCAAAGTCCCAAATACCTCTGGTTAGAGAATGTCTACAAAAGCATTTGCATGTTTCTTGGCTAAATTTAGAAAGGCTATTTATATCTGCAGTATTTGGGACATTTTCCCCATAACAACACTTTAAATAATTACATCAATACCTAATTCATTTTTTGAGATTTGTTTTCCTTTGAAAACAAAACAAAACAAAAATCTACATCGTCCCTGATTCTATGCTTCGCAACTCCAGTAATCTTCAGTGCTGGCCCTCGTCTTTTTCCTGTCATTAGTTTTCTTCCAGAAAACTTAGAGGAGATGACCTACTTGTCCTTGAATTTTTTTGTTGTCACCAAAGAACAGGAAGTTCTTATACAATGCCTATGTTCTCTGGGCATCTGTCTCTGTCTTTAACTTTACAAAAATAAAATAATAAAGCGATGTGTTTCCTTCACACATTTAAAAGCCAGAAATAGAAGTAGACGTACATTTTTCAATCCCGGTGCCAAGCTAATAAGCAGAGCGAAGCAGACTGCGGAGACGGGGGCCACTGCCATATCCGCCCTCACACTGTGCTCTTCCCCCTCCGCCGCCTCCGCGCTCCCACTGGGACCAGCACAGCCAGCAGCCCCCGCTGGGAGCCCCACCAGCTGCTCCCTTGGCAGCTTCTGAATCGCCACTAGCTCTGTGGCGCTGCCTCGTGCTTCTGAGTATCGTTAAAATGAGAGAAGTACAGGGTTTGTAGAACCAAGTGACTCCACTGAATTTCTGTCGCTATTTCCTCAGGGGTGGGGGTGGGGTGGCACTCTGCGGCCTTATCCTGGGCACCTCTGGGCACCTGGTAACGCAGAGGTCAATCAGCAGGGTTCTCTGTGCCCTTGAGATGGATGAGCCTGTTTCACCCTTCAAGGAAGGCAGTCTCTGAGCCCCCAGCCTAGGAGGATGTCGGTTTACCTAGCAGATACACGTGGTACAAAAGCGGCTAGTCAAAGGCTGTTCTTTCCAGTTCTAAGAAAACCCCGGGGATTTACTTCCAGAACAAAGCCAGAAACGCCTGGTGGAGCACCATTCCATTCAGACCCATGCCGCGTGTTCGAGTTCCGCCACAGCAACAGATGTTAGCGGTCTGATGCCTCTGCTTTTCTTTAGAAGCCCTAAGGTGCTCCCGTTAGGCATTGAGGCTATACTGGCAAGCATCCCTACACACGCTCCTAGCAGAGGTCAATCAGCAGGCTCCCTGTGCCCTAGAGATAGGCCCGGTGGGGGAGGCTCGTTTGCCATTGACGCTTCTCTCTTCAAGGAAGAAACTCTGAGCCTCCAGCCTCCAGACCTCATGGGATATAAAAACTGCCTCTCAAGACTGGATCTCTCCAATCCAGAGAAATGACCGTCATCAGAAAGCTAATCCCGTCTCTGTTATCACATCAAATAGTGAATAAAGAGTGGGCCCTTGGCCTGAGCTGGGAGTTTGCAACTGAGACAGAAATGCTCATCCCAGCCTGTCCTCCGACTGAGCACCGTGTTTCTGCAACCGAAAAGATGGACATTGCGCAGGTGGCACCAGCAGTTCTGTTGCTGGTGGTGGTGGTGGTGTGCATGCACGCCCGAGGCACCGTGAGTCCTGGTGGTATGCTGAGCAGGCAGTAGACTGCTAAATGTAAGGTCGGTGGGTCAAGCCCACACGCCACTCTGCAGGAGAAAGATGAGGCTGTCTGCTTCCGTGAAGATCTATGAAGCTGTGGGTTGGATTTTAGTTTGCTCCTGGAGGCAGTGGGCATTATTTGCATAAAAAGAGAGGAAAAGAAAACTGACTTTATACAGAGGAGACAGACGTGAGAAATAAAACATGCTTTCGGTCTTCCTGGCTCTTGGTTCTAATCCATCATGAGGCTGCACTGCCTCCCACCCTGGCCTGCAGTTCAGTTCTCTTACATGCAATAAAAGTTTCCCCAGAGACATTGGCTCCACTAGTGTTCTGCTAACAAATTACAGTCATGACCCTCTTATCAAGTCAAATGATCCCAAACCTCAAGGATCTGTGCAATAAAACATGCAGAATAATAAATGCCCAAACAGTGAAAGAAATGTTCTTTGTCCGGGCTGTACCTGGCCCTGATAACTAAACCCTCCTCAAAAAAACAATCTCTATCTACTCTCTTGAGCAGTGTGTTAGTCCAGGTTGACTAGAGAAATAAATTCATAGACACTCATATGTGTATAAGAAAGAGTTTTCTATAAAAGAGCAATTAATATATTAAGAAAATATCCCAGCCCAGTCCAGATCAAGTCCATAAGTCCAGTATTAGCCCATATGTCCAATATCAATCTATAAGTTCCTCTTCAGACTCATAAAACACATGCAATGACACCAAATGTAGAAAGACCACAGGCCAGTGGGTGGAAAGTCTTGTGGATCCAGTGGCAGTGGAAACACCTCAACACTGACATGGGTTTCCATGTGGCTCTGCCAGCTCCAGGGCTCTAGGGTAGTTCCATGTCCAGCAAGAATGTCTCACAGGGAGTGAGTGTGTGTTCTGCTGCCAGCCAGCTCTTTATCTCCTTAGTGCCTCCAAATGGGGTTGACAGCTGTGACCTAATTGACAGGCTAAACTCCATCTCTTCACTCTTAATAGTCTCAAGTTGGCACCCGCTTATGTTACTGCCAACAAGCAGTTATTGTATGCCATGTTCCAGGTCAAATGCTTAAGGTTCAAAAGCCATCAAGACATGAACCCTACCTTCTAAGAACTTTCAATACAGTGGGGAAATTATACATGTAGGCAATTTTAATAGCATAGTTATTTTGTTCAGTGATATCCAATTGATTCTGACTCATATTGACACGATGTACAACAGAACAAAACACATTCTAGTCCAGCAGCCACTGTGTCAATACATCTTGCTGGTGGTGGTGGTGGTGAAGAGTGGTCTATTTTACCCACAGAACCTCCACTTTAACACACAGAATATCCTTCTCCAGGAACTAGTCCCTCTTGGTAACATGTATGAAGTATGTTCTGCAGTCCTAACTTTAAGGTTCATTCAGTTTGTACTTTTTCAAGAAAGATTTGTTGGCTCTTTTGGCAGTCCATGGTATAGTCAATACTCTTCACCAAAATCATGTCCAGCGTTCACATTGATTTGAGGCAATGGAAAAGATCATGGCTTAGGTTGAGTGCACTTTAATCCTCTGGTTTGGCCCTGCTTGATACTTGCTCTCAATGTCGTGATCACTGAGGCTATGGGTGTTCTAGTAAGGTGTGCTGAAGAAATCCGATGATATCTGGCTATCAGAAAGAATAGTGTGTGGACTCTTAAAGGCTTGCCTTAGCAAGAAATCATTTAAGTGAGATTTCAGCTAAACCCACAAGGAAAGGAGCACACATGCCCATGTGATCTAAAGATTATAAATAATAAAATCCAAAACCAGAGGAAGGAACTGCATTAGACTTTAAATTCTGAGTGCCTGGATTGTTGAAGGCCATGGGTGACAGTGAAAACCCAAAATCTATTCAGAAAGTCCCCACGTGAATTAAGCCTCCACTGAACTCCCTCAGACTACTGACCAGGGAAGTGAATATCTTTGTCTTCAGAAAAGTGTGAATTGGAAAGTAGAATGCTTTCCATTTACTACACATAATCAGTTAAAATTCAACATCTTACTCTTTATTTTCCTTTTTTACTCACATATAACTTGTTCTGTTTTTTACTATTTCCTGCTTTCTTTTGGTTTAAGTTTTTTCTGTGTTTTATTTTATTGTTGTTTTTAAAAGTATAATTTTATTTATATGAAATCCAAGAAAGGTAAATTTATGGAGACCTTAACTAGATTAATGTATCCTTAGGGTTGTGACAGGTGAGGTTGGAGGAAAATGTGGAGCAAATAATCATGTATATAAGAATGAATAATCATGTATACACCACAATCTAAAGTTGATTGTGGTGGTGATTATTGTGTAATTGGTTTAAAAAATGTTTAAAACACTGAATTGTATGGTACACAAAATATATGTCAATAAATCAGATATTAAAATAATTTTTTAAATCCGTGTGTTCATAAAGCACATGATCTAGAGGAGAGACGCGGGTAGGTAGGTAAATAAGTAAGTAAATAAATGAAAATGAGGTCTAGATGATGATGATGATGATGATGGTGATGATGAAGGCTATGCTGGAAAGGAGAAAGTTCGGAGTAAGAGGAAAAGTAGAAACATAAGGGACGGGGAGTACGGGAGTGCTGGTCTGGGAAGCTGTCATTGGGAAGATGCCTTTTGAGTGAAGACCTCCAGGAGTGAGCAGCTGGAGGCGAGAAGAGAGTGCTCTGTAGCAAGAAGAGCAAGTGCAAAGGCCCTGAGGCAGGGGGTGCACCAGCGAGTTCGAGGAGGAGGAGGAGCAGCAAGGAGGCTGGTGTGGCCACAGAAGAATGAGGGAGCGAGAGAGCAGAAGGAATGAGGTCAGAGAAGTAACGCCTGTCAAATCCTGTAAGGGCTTGCAAGTCGCAGAAAGGATTCGCCTTTCTTCAGAGGGAAGTAGTAAGCTGTGGGAGAGTTTTCGACAACCGGACGACAGAGAAAGGCTCTAAAGGAACGCCTCTGCCCTCTGGGTTGAGCAGTGTGTGAGGAGGAAGGATGGGGCAGGGAGGCCAGGTAGGAGGCTATTGCAATAACCCAGGGCAGGGATGGTGGCTTACATGAGAATTATGGCAACAGGGGATATTCCTGTTGGAAGGTGGCATGTCAAACATATCTTTAGCTGTGGTTATCAGTGGTTTACATGCCACCCTCCTTTTCCACTGAGTACTCTGAGAGGAGCATGCACTGTAAATACTAGTACACAATGCACACTGTAAATACCATTAAACAAGTCTTTACTTCTTCATTTTTCCCTCCTATGGAGCCAATTGCCAACAGTATATGTTTAGCCCTTGTCCAATTTCTCCAGGTGCTTCTTTTCCTGCCACCTGAACACCGGAGGCATCAAAGCCTCCAGGTCTTTGCTGCCTCCCTCCCTCCATCTGAACTCCAATGGTACCACCAGTCTTCCGGGCCCCGGCTGGTTTCACTGAGCCTTGTAAATGCCTACTGTTTGTCATGGATGTGAATGCGCCTTGGTGTGAAACGGCTATCTGACCCTGGTCATTGGGCAGGCTTCCGTCTTCACAGACTGGGAGTTATTGCCTGGTTTCACCCTCCCAAAGACATCATCTTTCCTGAAGCTCACCCACACTGAAAAACTTCGCTGGCTTTCGCTTCATGAATTTACGTGTCATCCTTGCACAAGGGCCATGCGAATCCTCTCTGTATCCTTCCAATGTTAGTGTGCGTGCTGCCGAATCAACACATTTCTTCTTCTTTTGCTTTCTTTGCGTCCCTAGAGAAGCCAGTCTAAGGTAGCCGCTCCGGGACCTCACAAGCTAACTTTCATTAATGTGTTACTGTAAAAATAGACTACTTTTAGACTGCACAAGACAGAATCTATTCACCAGAAATGTCTGGGGAACTCTTATTAAGAGAACTAGCATTTTTTTTTTTAAAGAAGCTTTCAGGAACATCACTTCTTGGGGAATGAGCAAGCCTGGGACATGCACCACACCCTCCTGCATCTTGGCGTGACCTGGTATGGCCAGCTGCCAGGAGTAAAAGTGCTAGGAAGTACTTTTAGCCAGAAATCCCGAGGAAAGGGGGAGGGGAGGAGCAAGGACTTGGCATGGACGGGAGGGAACCACATCAATGAGAGGCAGTGGTGGGAGGACATTCATGGATTTGGATGTGGAAACTTGGAAAGAGAAAAACTGTCTAGGGAGGATTCGGGGAGCTCTCTGAAGGTACACTATTTTAAACTCTTGTGTTTGATATTTTCCTGATGGGCACTGGTGAAGGAATTTGGGTTTTCATATCACTCTCAACTTAAACTTCAAGGTTGATTCAGAAATTATTGTACTGCTTGTACATCTTATTTGTTCAATATTTCAAAACACCAAGCATGAGCTCAGCTGCAAAAAAATCTCAAGAACTGTTAAGATGTGACTAATTTAAATGCTTGTGAACCTGCTGGCTAAGTGTGGCAGGATTCTAGATGCGGGTTTTTCTTTGGTTGTTGGGAAAGTCTTTTCTGAGATGTCCACCTATATAAGCTGATGATTAATGGCAGTAGATTAACTGGCAGTGGGTCAACCATGCATCGCACCACCTAGTGTCATTCTGCTGGCGGTGGGGGACAGGTCATCCGGTGGACCATCAGCTCTGACACCATCATGCTGAACGTGCAACCAGCCTGCCGGGTTGACAGTCCGACAAAGTTCTTGTCTAGCCAGCCTTATTTAGACTCTGTCGGGGCTCAGTTGAAGCAAATGGCTTCAAAAGATGGATGCATAGGAATATTTTCATGAACATCTTTACCACTTTTATATTGATTATATTTAAAGACCATGCATTATGTTTTAAAAGTAATCTGGTATTCATAATAGGATTTATAAAAATAACTTGCTTCTGATGTTAAAATAACACATATTTATTATAGAATACTTGCATAACATAGATATGTATTGAATGATTTAATCAGACACTCGCTTTACTACTATCACTGTAAGTTTCATTTTTATAATTGATTTCAAAGATCCTCACTTGCCCTATCAGTAAGCAGTTTAACATATCCCTCCTGAGGCCTCTCACCATATGTGCCAACATGCCAAGGGCTTACGCAACCCAAGGGGACGAGGGTGAGCTGTGTTTCCGGTGCTGGGTTCAGAGGGAACTGGACAACATGATCCTTTCACCAGTGGTCTCCTTCCTCACACCCTCACAAGGCCTACGGAAACATGCCCCTGCCCAGGCCAGGGCAGGCACCATGTCTCCCGATGTGCCCAGCTGTCGTGAGGACCTGACTTGAGTTTTTGGTTACAGCGCTCTTGGTGCCCCTCATACACTCAGCCATGCTCACTATTTTCTTGAAAGCACACCACAAAGCCAGGGTGATTGGGTCCCAAAGAACCTTCAGGTCTGTGCTGTCCTTCCTCTGAAAATGCTAGGCTGTTGTGCTTCTCTGAGGACACCAACTTTGGTGTTCCCATTGCTAACCCGCCACTGCCATCAAGTTGATTCCAACTCACAGTGACCCTATAGGAGACTAGAACTGCCCCTCTGGGTTTCCATGATTCTAACTCTTGACGGGAACTGATAGCCTCATCTTTCTCCTATGACCCAGCTAGTGGGTTCAAACTGCTGACCTTGCAGTTAGCAGTTCGACATGTAGCCCAAAGCTCCTCTCCTATTCCTAAAGATAATTTTATTTCAGGGCCTCATTACTCTTCTCAGACAACAGGCTTTGGCCCGGCTACTCTGAGGAACCTCCAGAAAAAGAGGGTGGAGGATTCGTTTGTCCTGCCACGCTACAAGGAAGGGGCTTCATAGGCAAATTGTCCAGCTATCTCACCAGAGATCAGTGTTGTTTGCCTTAGGGTTCTGAGAATGACAAAAATAGCAGAAGAAATGGCAATTTAAAGGAGCCCTGGTGGCAGAGTGGTTATGCCTTAGACCGCTAACTGCAAGGTTGGCAGTTCCAAACCACCAGCCCAGCTTCTCCAAGGGAGAACTCATATGAGGCTTTCTACTCCAGGAAAGTATCAGTCTTGGAAACCCACAGGGGCAGTTCTACCCTGTCCTGTGGGGTCATTATGAGTTGGCATTGATGCCATTGCAATGAGTTTGGTTTGTTATTTTTTTGATAAGGCACGTACATCATTCCTTTGTATTGTACTTATTTTTGCAGCCGTCAGAACTTCCCTTCTAAATTGAAAGTTATTTAAGAGTAAGAATTTTGGTTTACTTGGCTCTTTTTTTTTAAATCTCCTATGCCAGTTGATACAGTGCCTTTATTCAAAATAGTGCAAACTCAGAAAATATAAGCACCAGTTTGGCTCGTCCAAATTCTTTACCTTTATTAAAATTAAAATAAGTATTAATTGCCTACTAGAGCCAACCCATTGGCACCTAACAACATACAACTCAAACATCTACATCTATTTTGAAAAAGTTCAGATAGACAAAAATTACAAAGACGAATATAATGGATATCCATATTAAGGAATAAAAGAATGCCAGTAGTGGCGTAATGGATAAAGTGTTGGGCTGCTAACCACAAGAACAGCGGGTTGAAACCACCTGCCGCTCCACAGGAGAGAGACGAGGCTTTCTACTTGTGTGAAGAGTTTAAGGAAACCCACAGGAGCAGTTCTACTTTGTTTTATAGGTGCCCTCTGAGTCAGGCTCGACGCAGTGGCCGTGATTTGAGGCCCTGCACATACACATCCTTTTCACTCTCTATCTAGGCTAGCCAACATAGGGTGACCTTGGGGCTGGCCTGAACTTGGATGTACTGCAAAATATTATCCGTATTTTAATCGCATTACATATGCATTTATAATATCTGTTTGATGAATTATTTTAAAATATTCTATTTTGCTATCGAAAACACGAGAAGAAAATAAATGAATGAAACTTAGAAGCAAGTAGCTTATAATAGAGGCATCTTGTCAAGCATGTTACAGAAGCCTAAGTAAGGTAAGTAACCCGTGAGTCATACAAGGCGTAGGTAAAGGAAGTAGAGCAGGTGTGTAATGAACATATTGATAAAGAGATAGAAAGATCAAGGGGCAGCTAGTAGTCAGGATACATTGAATATGAGGGGGTAGCCCCCCAACCGGGAATTGCGCTGGGCAGAGTGGAGCTTTCATAGCATGAATTTTTCCTGCCAGGTGAGCATCAAGCAACTCACTCTGAGTTAGTGCACCCAGTGGCGTTGCCTGGGGTGGTTCTCTCTGGTCACAGTGAATATTTTTGTAAAAGCAATTTTGCTTGATCTTCATTTTTTTGTGATGGCTAATTTAAGAGGACAGCATACGGCTGTGATTTTTTGTTTCCTGCTTGGGGAAAATGCCACCGAAACTGTTGTGATGTTGAGCACAGCTTACAAGGACAGTGCTATGGGAAATCTCATGTATGGGTGGTTTTCTTGTTCCCCAAAAGGTGACATGTTGATTGATGACAAATCTCATTCTGGATATCTGTCAACTTTCTGAACGGATGAAATGTCAACTCATAGTGCATTTGGAATTTGTTCCACTAGGTCAGAGTGTTAATCAAGCTTGCTATTTAGAGGTTCTGAAAAGACTGCATAAGGCTGTGCGACAAAAAAGGCCTGATTTGAGGCAGACGGGGGATTGGTTTTGCCACAACGACAGTGAACCTGTTCATGCAGTCATCTCAGTCTGCCAGTTTGGGGCAAAAAACAGCAGGCCTCTCTTGCCCCGCGCACCTGATTCACCTGACCTCGTTCCGTGAGACTTCTTTTTGTTTCTATGAATGAAGAGGGACATGAAAGGACAGTGATTTCACGACATAGAAGAGGTGAAGGGAAAAAGTAGGGAGGTGCTGTCAGCCATCCAAACAGAAGTATTAAATGTGATGGAGAGTACTTTGAAGGTGATAAGACTGTGTTGTTAAAACAACAACAAAACCTAAACACAGAGCTTTGAAAAAATTTCCATTTGTTTGGCTACCCCTTTGTACACACGAGACCCCTGAATCATCAAATATTCATGATGCACTGAATATACACAAGGCACATCAAGCATTGCTGTTGACAAGGTCTTCATTTGGCCACCCGTTGAGAAATCACAAAAATTCAAGTAAACGCTGCTCCTCAAACTAATTGGCGAGCTCTATCATCCAGAGAGATGTCCTTCATCCTAAGCCTGTAGAGCTAGTGTGTTTGGACCCTGGGCACCGTCAGCATGGTGGGCCACTCTGCTTACACCTGACCCCTGGTCCCCCGTGAGGAAGGCTGGTGAGGCAGAGGGAGACGTGGGAGTGGGGATTCAGTAGTGTGCTTCTTCTACCCTGCTTCCACAGGACCTTCAATGTGTTAACCGCCCCGCCTCTTTCTTCAGGCACATTAATTAGTGAAACGTGTGATTTCACCAACTCATCCTGGTTTTTCTATGCGCCTCTCCACTCTAGGATCCGTTGGATAGAGTCTCCCAGGTGACGAACAAGATCCATGCTGATATTTTTAAGTCATTTAGTGAAATGTGGAAGTGACTCAAAAAAAAGGTACATGCATACAGTTCTTTTTAGCCGTTGGTGCAAAAGGAGGAGCCCCGGTGGCATAGTAGGAACTTATTGTGCTGCTAGCCACAAGGTCAGCAGTTCGAAACCTCCACCAGAGAAAGATGAGGTTTTCTGCTCCTGTGAAGAGTTAGTCTCAGAAACCCACATGGCCGGCTCTGCCCCGTCCTACAGGGTTGCTGCGAGTCAGAATCACCCCGGCAGCAGGGGGCTTTTGAGAGTTTTCATGGAAGGAAGGCTCCCTGGTGGTGTCGTGGATGAGCATTAGGCTGTAGGTTTCAAACCCACCAGTCACTTCTTGGCAGAAAGATGAGTCTGCCTGCTGCCATAAAGATTTCCCGTCTGAAACCCTGTAGAAACCCAGTTCTTTACTGGCCCAGGGGGGTACTATCAGTTGATGACAGTGGGTTTCCGTGCAAGAAACTGCTCAGTCTTTTCAATGATTTAAAAACTGCACGTATAGCAGGCGAAGCTGATTGTTTTGAAGAAGTTGCTGTGAGTATTTGGTTCAGTCATTTCAAAGCGAGCGCAAGTTTACCTGGCGTGAAAGGGCAAGTAAAAGTTGTCCTTGAATTTGATTTTGCAGCCTTTAGAGGCTACCATCGACCCAAGGTCATTTTGCATGCGACAATAATATTTACAAACTTTTAACCTGGATCTAAATAGGATCATATTTTACACATTCATCTGCAACTTGCTATATTTTCCTTAACATCCTACTTGTGAGATTCTCCCATTGGAGGTATGTAGGCCTGTCTATGTCCACTGTGCGTAGATATCACAGGTAAGTAGTTCCTAACTTTTTGCTCTTGCAATCGTCACCGCTGTCAGTATTTTTGTACACGCCTCTTCCTGGGCATGTGGGTTTCTCTAAGAGTGTACATGCAGGAGTGCAGTTTCTGGGTCAAAGGGTGTGTTGTGCTTAGGTGCCACCGGGTGCCAAGGCGTCAGGTCAACCCTATGTACAATGGAAGGAGCGGTCCCTGGGCCTGCACAGCCTCACAACGGGGCTCGAGCCCACGGTGGCCGCCACGGAGGCAATCCACCTAGGGCAGTGGTTCTCAGCCTTTCACACAGCTCCTCATGGGTGGTGACCCCAACCATAAAATGATTGTCATTGCTTCATCATAACTGTCATTTTGCTACTGTTATGAATCAGACAACCCTGTGAATAGGTTGTTCGGCCCCCTCCTCCCCCCAAGGGGTCGTGACCCACAGGTTGAGAACCACCGATCTAGTAGAAAGGTTTCTTCCTTTTCACGGTCCTGTGCCAAGCCGTCTGTCCTTCCCACTGGCTGGGCCCTTCTACTAGCATGTCCATGGTACGTAAGTAAGGCTTCTAATTTGGCTAAATATTGCCAAATTGTTCTCCACGGTGTTTGTACCAATGCATACCCTTTCCAGAAGTATAAGAGAGCTTCTCCACCACATTCTGGCATCAGACTTCTGAGGGTTTGCTGCTCCGGTGAAGGACGCACTCTATTCGCAGAGAAGTAATGGCGGTGGCAATTAAAAGCCCTTAGGGTATGTATTTATTAAGGGTGCATCTGTTGTGTGCGACAATGTCTGTGCAAAGTTGGTGTCCTGGTCACGTCCTTGGACATTCTCTGCTTCAAGCCGGGAGAACACGGTCCCCCGTTCTCTCCCCAGCGCTGGTGGCTGCAAAGGCAGAACAACTCGGCAGCCAGTCCTTTCCTCAGAGATTCGGGTTTGGAAGAAACCCGCGTCGGCTGCTTTCTGCCACAGAAATATCCCTGATTATAAAAGGCCCTCACCCCGCCACCCTCGCTCCTAAGGGGGGGGCGGGTATAGTTGCATCCATGTACATCAGTCATCACCGAGCCATGTCGTCTCGGTGGTGGGTCAGCAGCAGCGCCATTACTTATAGGCTGAGAATGCAGCCGTTTAAACAGTTCTAGAAGGAAGCTCGAAGCCCCAGGGGCCTCCTCCATGCCTTAAGTTGCAACTATTAGTAATTAATGTCCTGAGATCAAGCATTTTCACATGTAAGAAATCAGAGGAAACACTTAAAAACAACAAAATGACACTGAGCACTATTGTTATTAGCACCGTATCTGTCACTCCTCTTGCAGTAACACAAAGGGAACAGGACACAAACCCCGCCGGGGAGGCAGGTAAGCCATCCTCCATTTCCTTGGTCCTTGCATGTGCACGTCCTGGCAGGCAACGCTGTGTTCTCACTGCGCTGCTGAAACGCTTTGGGGGTGGCTCGCTACCACCCCTAGGCAGCTGTGCTTTCAAGTTGTATTCTGGGGTACACTGCAGGCTTTCTGGTCCCCTGAGGTAATGGTCAGAACACGGGTAAGCGTAAATATGGTACTTCAAGAAACTATACAAAGTGAACAGCCTTAAACCCACTGCCTAGGACAAAAAATGAAAGAGAGAGAGCCTTTTGCCAATACTTCAGAAGCCCACCGTGCCCCTTCCAATCACCGTCCTCTTTCCTACTGCAACTGCTATTCTGTGTCTCCCACTTGCTGTTTGATTCTTGAACTCGCTGAGCAGGAGAACTGTAGCCACTGGATAAAATCCATACTCTTTAGTATGTCACCAGGCCACCATATAATTTGGGCTCCACTCCTCATCTTCTGCCTGTGCCCTTGCCACATCTTATTCTCAAGTAATTGGAAATATTTTATGTTTCATTTTAGTTTTACAGTACTTTCTCCAACCCACAGCCCATGCTGATTCACTGCCTCTGTGCTTCTGAAGTGGCTGGGGGTGGGGGTGTGTGCCCAGACTTCCTGTGTCTTTCTACTGAGTCCATTCTGTAAGGCCTGCCCAATTGTCACCTTCCTGCAAGGCCGCAGACTTTCACCCCTCAGCTCCTCTCAAGGTGGAAGCATCACGCTGTCCACTGTGTGACTAAGAACCTCGTGTACCATAGAGCAACTACTTACCTGGGCTGCTAAACCCAAGGTCGGCTGTTCAAAGCCACAAGCTGTTCCTCAAGAGAGAGATGAGGCTGTGTGTTCCTGTAAAGAGGGACAATCTAAGAAACTCAATGGATCAGTTCCTCTTTTTCCTGTGGGGTCCTTGTGAGTCAGAATTGGCAGGATGGCAGTGCATTTGGTTTGGAGGTTCAAGAACTAAGACAGAGAATCCTTTTAAAACGTTCTTCTGAGCACAGAGACCTAGAGTGTGTCCCTCTGTAGGTGCTTAATTACCGAACAGATCATCTCCAGGAGTCAAGATCTTTGGAAGAGAGCCTTGGCCATGTCAACACCTTTGGGTCTGCTTGAATCTGATCATGCTCTTCCTTGTCAAGGGGAAAACACAGTTATCGGGGGAGCACTGGGTGCCTAAGGGGGTGGGGGGAGCAAGTGAAGAAACGGGTGCAGGTTGGGTGGTAGGAGAGAAGAGCGCTGTTTCCTCCTGCTCTGCCTGAGTTCTGCAGAATGACCATAAACCAGAGTGTTCTAGGATATACCGGTGAATCTACTGCACCCCAAGTCCTCTCTTCTTGCTCTGAGGTGACTCCCAGTTTTCAGACCACTGCTTCGTGTGGGAAGTCTAGACTGTTCAGACTTTTTTACACCTTTTTCTGCCTCTCCTTGTCCTGACAGTGTCTATCAGCTTCTCTGACCTGAGAATTGCCACCTCCTCCTGTCAGTCACCTGCCTATTCCTTGACCTCAGCACACCGAGAAGGTGGAGCGCTCCGTTCTTCGAAACTCCTACCCATCCATAGTATGTATGAGTGGGAGGGCCAGGCAACAATGGGGCACACAGAGGGGCCTTGTGTAACTGGAGGATCTGGATCTAAGCATCTGGGCAGCCTGCCACAGGAGCCTTCCGAGCAGTGTAAGTAGTCCTGACACAAGTGAACCTCCCCTGCGAGGCAGGCGGGAACGTTGGAAGAACAGGAATGAGAAGAATGGCTCAAAAGGTCTTAAAACCAGGAAAGATCCTGTGCAACAAAATAACCCCTCCAGATAGATAAGTTTGTCACCGATAGATTCAGATTCAGACCCCGTCTCTTGGGACGTCAGAGGGAAAGACGTCGCGGGTGGTTTGAGCCCTGGCAAAGTGCTTGGGGGTTGCTTTGGGGCTCCGGTGATCAAGGCCACATAGAAACTGTCCTCCTGGGAAAGGGTTGTGCTTGGAAAACACATCCAGAGGGGAAGTCTCAGAGAAAGGGGGCTCCTCGTCTTTCTCTAAAGAACCATAAGACGTCTGGCTCAGATGGGTCTTGAACAGCTTTGGGCCTGGGGAGACGGGCTGTACTGCAGCACCACGGGACCAGAGCCGAACTGTGACATCACAGGTTGTCCAGGCGCCACGTTGGTCACTATTTGGGCACAGAAGTTCAACAAATCCCACTTTTGAACTGTACAACCTGGTGGGCTATAAAAAGTCCCTGGAGTACGGGGTCCTCAAGAAGGAGATATTAGATTTCCTGTGGATAAATGCATCAATCATTAATTAGGGGGAAAATGAATTATTTACAGCTGATTAGAGCAGTTTAAAGTAGCAATGGCCATACATAAACATAGGAAAAAACCCTAATAAGTCTATTTTGAACCAACCCCCCCCCCCAAAAAAAATAAAGCTAATATAAATCCCCAAGAGCATAACTTTACTCAGCCACTCAGAGTCTCGATGAGCTGGAATGAGCAGGATGGCGACTGACTGGTTATGAACAGATACATTGTCTGATCCACCACAGGCACTCAAGACTGTGACTGGACTGATTATGTAATGATGTTCACTATATATTTACTGGGTAAGTTCCTGGTATTTGTTGCTCTCTTCAAATAGCTGGATAAATGTGATACAACTGTATTTTTGCTTTTATCACATCCTAAGTAAACCATATTTGAAGCAGTATTTTTGTGAAAAATAACATTTTCTCCCTGATTTATAAGTAACATGTGTACACTTTTTTATAAAAGATGTTGTAATAACCTCTTCTGAAATGTTTATAAACTTAGAGAAATATCTTGGAAGTGAATCATGGCCGTCTTGGGCTAGCTGATGAACATTTCGACCAAAAACTTAAAGAAGGGGAAAATATGTAATGCCACCCTGGGTGGTACAACAGCTGCAAGGTTGGCAGTTCTAACCCACCCAAGGCAGGTTTGGTGATCTGCTTCCCAAAGATCATAGCCTTATACCTCCTATGCAGCACAGATCTTTCCTGTAACAACTGGGACCCATAAGTTAGTTTAAATTTCCTTCCATATTGACTTAGGTCCATAATTATGGATTGTAATGTTCTGTATGTTACCTGCAATATAATATGAGAATTTCCCGATACTAACCCAAACCAAACCCATCACTGTCACATCAATTCTGATTCAGAATGATCCTGTAGAACCCAGTAGAACTGCCCCATAAGCTTTCTAAGGCTGTGAAGTTTTAGTAAAGCCAAATGTGACATCTTTTCTGGGGAAGCAGCTCAAGGTTCAAATAGCTGATCCTTTGGTCAGTTTGCATCAAGTGTGTTACCCACTAGCTCATTTCCCAATATTACTGTATATTAATTGAACATATTCTATCATGTACATGTGATAGGATTTATTTAGCTAACTCATTATATTGGATGGATTTTCCCCCAACACTATCAATGATGTTGGGATAGCCTTTTCTTAACCGTTTGTCAACTTAGGACAGGATCCTAGAAGTGAATCATTTGGATCAATCGTGAGAGCACTTGAAACCCTGGTTCAGTTTGCCAAGCTGTCCTTCTATAGCCTGATTTTAAGGAATACATTTCATAGTTGAAACAACTTTACTCTTCTAGTTTGAAGAAGCCTTTGCTGAAGTAGGAAATGGGGTTGGGTGAGGGTGGGAAGCAGCAAGAAGTGGAAAATGAAGAAATCAAGGTCTTTGAAATTGTGACTACTGTAGATTGTTGCCAATCTGATGAGTCCCTCTGGGTAAGTCCAACAATATAATTCAAAGTGTGAGGCTTGACCTCCACAATTATATGTGAACAGAATCATGTTTGATTTCCTGGCTTGGCTTTAATGGTCTCTTATTGTATGGTATACTGCATTGCGCATTGTCTTTTCAAAGTGTATTCAGTATAGGGCAACTTGTGACATCAGCCTAACTCATTGATATAAGCCCACTTAGTTTCTCTGTTGAGCGATATGACCATTTGGTACTATAAACAAACCAGCAGAAGGAAAGCCCTTGCTTTGGGAGGGTCATTTTTGAGCCCATGCAATCTTTCTTTCTCTAGCCTGACACATACTTAGCACCACCACTCCCAAACGAAGTAACAGTCACATACAGGCTTGATACAGGCACGTACACATGTGATACATAGAAATGGTAGGTTGGCCCTCTTCTTTGTTCTCTTCGTACAGAGTGCTCGCAGTAACTTCATCCCAGTCTTTACCTGTCCCAGGTCAAGAACATGATTTTGTGGCTAGCTCAGAGGAATTGATGTGAGGGTGGTCTCTTCTTGGCTCCCCCCCTCCCCCCCCCCCCGCTGAATCATGTCTTCAGGGACTTTGTCTTGGGTTTTTACTTCTCCCAGACGTGGTCATGTTCTCTTCCCAGCTTCTCACAAGCGCACAAATGTCTTCCTGAATCTCGATCCTCTTTCCTCTTCTTTCCAACAGGTGCAGGCTACCTTCCTGTGCCTGCTCTCTTCAGTTGTGCCTTTTCTGAACTGGAAAAAGCCCTACAACATCCTGGCTGACAGAGAAGTCACACACCTTTCTCAAAGAAACAAACCCCGCCAGGCACCATTCTGTGGCGTGCTTGCTTGAAAGGAGCTCTCCAGCTGGCGGGGCCTTCGTGGACTGGGATGGCGATGGAGAGAGAGAAACAGTAGTGTTTAAGACAGTGAGCAGAGACCCGCTGTCCATCTCAGCATATGGGCCCCCACATGGCAAACCCAAGCATGTGATTATGAGGGTCACGAAAGCCCAGGACAAAGTGGACACATGGAAAGGGCTTGGGTGAAGTCCAGTGACAACAAGCAGAGGATTCTTGTTTTTTGTTTAGATGTACTCTCCACCACAGCCCAGGTAGTTGGCCACCTACTGATAATCAAATGGCTTTGTAGTAGTCAGTGTTGCCGAGCCGTGGAATGGTGTGAAAATGCACAATACAAGCCTTGCCTGGTGAACTGGAGGAAAAGAAAGGGGTGGGAAGAAGAAAGAAGGAGTAGCTGAGTTGTAGCCAGGGTAACCTAAAAGAGTGGGGAGACAGGAAGACACACAAGGCTCTAATCCTTTAAAAATGTCCGAAAATTATCTTTAGAGTCTTAAAAAAAATTCTGTTTACATTCTCTTTCATTGAAAAAAACAAGCCTTGAAAATAAAACCCAAAGTGTTCTTCATTCAGTTCAATGTTTAGTTCTATTTACTGCCCATTGTTTCAGTATTTCTCTGCCTCTTGTATGAGCAACTTATAGTATAGATGTCTTTATGTACGGTGGACACATGGATCAGATCGAACGCTAAGCCTCCACCTAGCTAATCCCCCCAAAACCCATCCTTCCCTATTTCCATTTGCATGTTATAAGGACCTATAGCAGTGGGTGGGTTTGTAGGACACTAGTGGCACAGCAGTGAAAGCAGTTTGGCTGCTAAGTGTAAGGCAGGCGGTTCAAACCCACCAGCGGTGCTGTGGGAGACAGATGGGCAGTCTGCTCTCATAGCGACTGGGTCACAGCCTTGGAAGCTTGATTTGGCCGTTCTGTCCTCTAGGATCACTGTGGATCAGGACCGGCAAGAAGGCAATGGCTCGGGCAATCTTAGGAAACTAAACACCTTTTTTTGTTCTCCCCACACAGATTGCATTTCAAATTAAAACCAATCAATTTATAAATAGCTATTGAAAAGTAACCTAGTCGTATGCTGAGAAATTTCTGTAAAATATTTTAATATAGTTACAGTCATTATGAGGGAGTTGAGCTACATGAACTATTTGTACAATTCTTTATACCTTAAGGTTCTAAAGTCTCTTGTAATAAAATCCATGAAGATATGTTTCTGCTTTAGGAAAGCAGGTATATATAAAGTTATTGGCTCTTGAAATTATCTTAATAACTTACTGTAAAGAAACTGTATAATCTCTATATTTTTAAATGTTCAAATCTCCATTCACCTGAAAAATAGGTTTAATTCTGATGCAGGTTTTGACCAAAATGTATTTCTAAAATTTTAAATTTCATATTGCAAAATAAGGGAAACCTTTATTTTAATTATATTCCTAGTAATATGAATATTGCACATGACTCAGTTAATTGTAGGGCCACCACCACACTGTGGAAAAGTCAGGAATATGGGATTATTCTGGGGCAATCAAAGAAGAGAGGATACAATTACATTGTATATTAGATTATATTGCTTGTAGTCCAAATGTTATTCTTAGAACCTTTAAAATATAATCTGCTTTCTTTTGAGTCAGTAAAGCATTTTAAAGTAAGAAGAATTTCTGGAAGTAATAAATTAATGTTCTTTTTCATTCAAAAATAAGAATCGATACCAACTTTCTCCAAGCTTTTTAAAAAATCTCGTAAATTTTTATTAACAGCATGCTGATGATTACATATTCAGAAGAGAAAATTATAGACGTGTCATAAGTGGAAAGGCACAAGGTAGCCTTGAAGTTTAAACTTCTGCAGTTCATTGTAGATTCAACATTCTTTACCAACATGACTATTCAATTGTATTAATTGTTCTTCACTCATCCTTTTCCATTGTCCATATGTATGTTCCAAATATGCATGAGGTATTGAAAAGATTACAGCTTGGGAAGATAAACTGGAAAGTTGCGATATGAAATCTATCTTATATTCTCTTATTAGGGTCTCAGGGCAACTTGGAAATGAAATTCAGTCCATGATTTGCACATGATTTATCTGGTCATATAGTAAGGATATTATAATTCTGGTTTTGTTGGGGTTTTTTTAGTCATTTTATTGGGGGCTCGTACAACTCTATCACAATCCAGCCATCCATCCATCCATTGTGTCAAGCACATTTGTACATTTGTTGCCCTCATCATTCTCAAAATATTTGCTAGAATTGGGGTCATGATAGTAGGGGGGGAGGGTAGGTAGCATTTAGGAACTAGAGGAAAGTTGTATGTTTCATCGTTGCTACACAAAGGCTGCAGTTCTTAATCTTAACCAGCAAGTGCTTCAAGTCCTCCTTGTTTTAGCAAGCAAAGTTATTTCATCTGCATCTCACAGGTTGCTAAGAAGTCTTGCTATAATTCCAATACTGCATTCTTCATATAATCCAGGTTCTTAGCTAATTTGCTGAGCATACAGATTAAATAAGCATTGTGTCAGGGTACATCCCTGAGACACGCCTTTCCTAATTTTAAACCTCTTGTCTGTCAGTTCGTCACACTGAGGTGGCTTGTGTGTATCTGTGCTGCTGGAAGCTGTGTCACTGGTATTTCAAATACCAGCATGGTCACCCAAGGTAAATAGGGTTCAGTGGTGCTTCCAGACTAAGAACAGACTAGGATAAAGGTACAGGTTGTTCACTGCTGAGGGATAGGCCACTGAAAAACCTCATGAATAGCCTCAAAATATTGTCAGCTATCGTGCCAGACAATGAGTCCCTTAAGTTGGAAGCCATTGCAAATCCAATGAAGAAGAGTTGCCTCCTCAAAGTGGAGTTGATCATAATGATATGAAGGGTGTGCAGCTTTCAGGACCTTCAGGTGCTGATGGGCATGACGCAACATGAAAAGAAAGAGCTGCAAACACTCATTGATAATCACAATGTGGAATGTATGCAGTATGGAAAACTGCAAGTTATCAAAAATGACATAGAATGCCAAAAGATGAACTCGACTGACTCACATCGACTCGAGGACACCGAAAACAACATGATTAACCTTTTTAAAATGAGAATTGTTTGAAAATATAATGTGAATTTCTATCATTCAAACATTACTTTGAAATTTACACCATCCTTTTAAACATTTTCTTAATCTCAATACTTCATTGAGATTTAACCCTTTATATAACCAGAAAAAGATACTGTCAAGCTCACATTCTTCTATTGCAGCGGCTCTCAACCTGTGGGCCATGACCCCTTTGGGGGTCGAACGACCCTTTCACAGGGGTTGCCCGATTCATAACAGTAGCAAAATTACAGTATGAGGTCGCAACGAAAATAATTTTATGGTTGGGAGGGGCGGAGTCACCACAACATGAGGAACTGAATTAAAAGGTCGAAGCATCAGGGAGGTTGAGAACCACTGCTCTATTGGGAAACATACTCTGTAGTCAGAACATCCACAAAAGACAAACACTAGGTTCGATAGTCAGATCACTTTTCCATGCAATGCAGTTACACCACAAATACTTATCCAGTGCCTAGTAGAAGCCGGTTACTGTTAGTCCACGCAGCTACAGCCGTGACTAATAGACCTAAACAGACACAAGCCCGTGTCTTCTCGGAAATTACATCCTTGTGTCTCTGTATAATTTTATTGAAGTACAACATGATAGTGCTTCTTCATTGGCGTTATCTCAGATATGGAAAAATGCCTCCATTCTCTTTTGAGCGACCATGTTCACTACAGTGTCGTCATATAAATCTACCTAACTACATGCTTAAAACCTTTAAAACTGATCTTTCCTTCATTATTCTTCTTCTCACCACCGCCCCCAGCACCATAAGGTGATGAAGGCAAAGGAAAGTGGGCTAAAAATGCCACTCTTAATGTAGGAAGAATATACTTTCTAAATGTGCCCAGAAAACATAGATGATCCTGTGTTTAACTGTGGAAAGAACCAACCAGTTACACATCAGTAGAAAAAGATCTGCCCTCACATATTTCTTTTTCAGCATCCTGCTCAGTGATGGTCTCTCTCTCTCTCTCTTTCTCTCACAGGATTTAATGTGGTTTCCTTCAATTCTAGGAGCAACTTAATTGGTAGGCTCAATAGTGCAGGTATAAGAGAACGCTGTGTGTGACTCACAAATCATTGATTATATATCGTTATGGAGTTTTCCTCTAGCTGTTCAAAACCACAAATGTGTGTAAAACATCCTAGTGTCAGAGATGAAGAGTAGAATTCTGCAGATTTCATCGCCTGAAAATCCATTGATCTATATGCCTTCCCCATCCTGTTAAGAAATTGCCTGCAGTCTTAACCCTGCAATAATGTACTATTAACGTTTTCTTTCTCAGACTATGATCCACAGTGGAAAAACCGTAACATTAGAAAGGCTAAGAGAAAACTTGCAGCAATGATTTCATCAGTTGAAGAAAAATGCAAGAAAGTAAGTACACATAGTTATTTGAAATATAAGCCCCTCTACACAGAACCTTTCACCAACACTGGAAAAGAGGCTTGGCTTTAATTTTTGTCTGCTGGATTCCATGGTGGCATTACTCATGCCTAGCGCACATGTTTGCAAAAAGAAGGGAAAATCAGTACTGCAATAAGCTCTTTTTCTTTCAATGTTATCATCATCCTACCCCGTGCGGCAACATAAAGATGTGGAACGAAGAATTTCCCATCTCAAAGAATGCCTTGTACACCCATGAGCAAAGTGGGCACACTCTGGAGGCCAGCCAGGATGTGGGAATGGCCTCCTAGAAAACGGAATTTTTGTATGTTTGTCAAAACGAGATTCTACCTGTATTTGCAGCGGTTTCATATTATCTAATGTCCTCCACCATCCAAGAACACACTGCTGAAATTCAGATAATTCTTTCATTTTTTCCCCATTTTGGCAAAGAAATGAGAACTAGTTCCGAAAACAGATTTCCACATTTTTTGGCAATACTATAAGTACATTTTTGGAGGTGTTTTAATACTTTCTTTGGTTATAAAAGTTTATGTAAATCGAGCCTGTACACTGGAACATATGAGGGCTGGAGGTACAGGGAATCCAGGGTGGATGATACCTTCAGGACCAAGGGTGTGAGGGACGATGCTGGGAGAGTGGAGGGTGAGTGGGTTGGAAAGGGGGAACTGATTACAAGGAGCCACATGTGACCTCTTCCCTGGGAGAGGGACAGCAGAGAAGGGGGGAAGGGAGACTCCGGATAGGGCAAGATATGACAAAATAACGAGGTATAAATTACCAAGGGCATATGACGGAGGGGGGAAAGGGGAGGGAAGGGAAAAAAAAAAAAGAGGACCTGATGCAAGGGGCTTAAGTGGAGAGCAAATGCCTTGAGAATGATTGGGGCAGGGAATGTGTGGATGTGCTTTATACAATTGATGTATGTATATGTATGAACTGTGATAAGAATTGTATGAGCCCCTAATAAATTGTTAAAATTTAAAAAAAAGTTTATGTAAATCAAACTAAAAATCCTGTAGCATGCCTTATTGTTGTGTGTTAAGTGCCTTCGTGTGAGTTTGACCCTGTATCTACCACAAAGTGAAACACTGCCTGGTCCTGCACCATCTTCAAAATCCACAGGCATGTTTCCGTCTCGATGGCTTTCACGAATCATCGTCCAAGTATAATGTGCTTTTCCAGGGACCGATCTCTTCTAATTACCAAGTCCAAAGTCGGCGCAACAAAGTCTGGCCATGCTGGCTTCTACAGAGCACTCTGAGCATGCTTCTTTCAAAGTAGACTTAGTCCTTCTGGCAGCCCCGGGTAAACACAATACTCCTGGCTAACCCCATCAGTGGAGGTTTCACATCTTCTTTGCTCTAGCTTTCTCAGGCACGTGAGGCCCCTGAAAACAGCATGCCTTGGATACTCTATTTTGACACACCCCAAAGCTGTACTAGGGCCGTGGGATTTCGACCCCAGGGAAATAACCAATGGTAAAGCAATAAAATAATAGGTTTTCAGGAGAGCTGCGAAGGTGGGAATTAAATTGCCCAGCGAGCGTGGTCGTTTTCAGACGCGCGCTTCGGGGTGGCTAATTTCCCGTTCCTTCCCTCCGCGGTCTCCGAACGCCCAGGCGGTGGTGGGCGGCGGCCGCAGGGGCGAGGCCCAGCTTCTCCCCAACCCGGCTTCTTCTTCCAGCGGAGCACACCTGCCGCCGAGCTTCCTTTCGAAGGTCGAAGCCTCCTTCCTGCGTGCGGGCCCGCTCGGCCCGCGGGGCTGGGGCCGCACCTGGGCGGCCGGCCCGGCCCACCCCACCCCACCTCCGCGCCCTCCCAACGTGGGCGGGGGCGAGCCCGGCGCCCGGAGAAGTGGGCCGGGCGCGCTCCTTAATTTTTCAAGTCTCCCCGCCCCACCCCCAGCCCCGGGGGATGTTGGATTTGGCTGGGTGTGCCCTCTGAAATACTATATTGGGAACCCCATGTTAAAAAAAATATTTTTTTCTTCCTTTTTAATTGCGAACCTCGGTCTCTCCGCAGCTGGAGAGCAGGCCCGAGGCGGTGTCTCCCAGTCCACGCCCCCACCCCCGCCTCTTCCCTCCCGCCCGCGCTGCCGGGAGCGGCACTCGCAGGAGCCTCCCCCTGCCGGGCGCCCACTTGGTTCCTCCCAGCTGCCGTGTGAATGGGCCGCCCTCCGGATCCCGCGGAGGGGGCGGCGGGAAGAGGCCGAGCCCCGGCCCCGGCGGCCCCCGCCCCCGCCCCGCGGCGGCCCACGCCGCGATCTGCGTCACTCGGCCGAGCGTGGGCGGGAGCCGGCGCGGCGCTTGTAGCAAGAGTGGAATCTCCCAACGTGACAGCGTGCGGGGGGGGCGGAGGCGGAGGCGGGCGGGCGGGCGGGGGAGGCGGAGGGTGCAGCGCGCGCGCGCACGGCGGGGGAGGGGAGGGGAGGGCGCGGCGCGGGAGGCGTCGCCGCCGCTGCCCGCGCGCCCTGCCCGGAGGAGCCGCGCCGGCGCGGCCAGCGAGCGCCGTCGGGGCGGGCGGCGAGGAGCGGCGGGCCGCAGCGGGAGGCAGGCCGGGAGCGCGCACCCACCACCTTCCCTCCCCCCTCTCGGTGGGCGCGGGGGCGTCCCGGCCGCCGCCGCCGCCGCTGCCTGAGGAGAGCTGGGGGCCGTCACTCCGGAGTTGGGGCTGAGCAGTCGGCGGAGGAGGGCGTGCGAAGACCGCTGCAGCCGCTGCCCGAGTACGTACCGGGTCGGTCCCCGCGCTCGCAGTGCGGGACGCGCCCTCGCCGGTGCGGCCGCGGGCCAACTTGGGCCGGCGTCCCGGGGAGCGGGCCTCGCGCGGCCCCGGGGGAGGCGAGGGCGGCTCCGGGCTCGTGCGGGCGCGGCGGGGAGGGCGCCGCGCGGCGGCGGCGGCGGCGGCCGGGGCTCGAGCGTTTCCTCGCGGGGAGCCGGGGTCCGCGCGTCCGTTGCCCGCCGCGGGTCGGGAGGGTCGCCAGGCGCCCCGGGGCGTCCGGCTGTGCAGTGCGCGGTGGGTGCTTGCCCTGCGAGTGCGCTCCGGAGCCCCGACTTCTGCAGCGACCTTCGCCGGGGGCGATCTTCTCGTTTGTTTACTTTATAAAAGTGTGCCGCTTACCGTCTAAAGGGGAAAAATTTTTTCCTTCCCCTTCTGAGAATCCGCCCCTTCCAAATAAGAGTTTTCGTCTTCAAAGCGGAACGAGAGTTTTGCTTGGAAGTAGCGTATAGAAAGGAAGCTTGGCGCCGAGGCGCGGGCGAGCAGGAGACTCATTGTGCTAGTTCAGGCCGAATGTGGAATTTGCAAACACATGTGGGACGGACTGGCCTTGAACGCAAAGGTGTGTGGCCTTCTTCATAGAGAAACATTAAAAGTGTCATCAAATACTTGATTTGTGTATACTTATCCCACCCCCTCTGAGATCCGAGACCATGGAAAATCGTGGGGTGGCTGTCAATTTAAAATTTTATCCCAAAGAGTCTATTTGGAGTAACCTGTCACTACCAATTGGTTTGCAAGTGACGTGTCTGCAAACTGAAGGAGTGCAAAGATCAGAAGCGGAGAGGCAAATTCTCAGATCTTGTTTTAAAATATTTTGGCAGTCGTAATAGGTAATATTAGATTGCATAGGCACAAAGAACCGAATTTAAAACGGATTAGTCACATAGGAAAGGCTTGGCTGTTTTGTTAGGAAAAGTGTTCACGCAGGGAATTCTGCTTAGATTTTCACTTAAAAAATTTTTCCCTCCTGTGCAACATAGCCAATTATGACATTTCTTAATTCGTGTGTGGGTTTTAAGGAGGAATATAGGAAGAAAGGATGCGTAAGATTTGCTTCCTCTCTATTGTGGAGGTTTATCTTCCTGAAGATTTAAAGTACTGCTTCTGGTCTAATCTAAGTGCCAATTAAAAATAGCTGTTAAGATTCAGGGGTACCATTTTCCCCCCTCCATGTTTGTGTTATTGGAGACATTTATTGTGGCCTTTTATGAAGTCCTAAAATTACAGGTGTTAACATGAAACTAATTCTCTTGAGAATTTGTAGATGAATGACAAAGTCAGCCTTTTTTACCCTGCTTTTGGTATTAGATGCTGGGAGATTAGTTCTTAAAAGAGAATAATTTCAGAGAACCGATGGAAGATTGCTTGCTTGCTTTAATTCTGTGTACTGTGCTGCACTGCACGTAATAGCTCATTGTAAGGCCTTGTCAGTGTTGGAGGGATTTACCCTTGTTCTGAATCCCCTTGGTGGTGGTAGTGGGGAGTGGGTCCGGTGGTGGCCTGTTGAAATCAAATACATTGCATAATAATGATAATAATGGTCATAATAAAATGCCACTGAGGCTTTTGTGATTTTTCATTCTACCTGCTAATTGTTGATGTAATTCAAATGACAAAAGTCCTTAGGAATTCCAAAGCTCATCCAAGAAAATGTGGTGAGCTTTTAATAAATACATTTAGCCTTTCATATTCCAAACTAATCACTAAATTTAAATAACCTCAGCTAAGTTTAATTTGAATTTTGACTACCTCTTTTTGACTACCAAATAAGATACACAACTCTGTAAGATAGTCAGATTTTCAGTTTCCTTGTTGGATCTAGAGAATCAACTAAAACGTTAGATCCTTTGGTTTAATCACACTAAGAACTTACTGGTTTATTATCCAAGATTTCTGGGATTTGCACTGTAGATGCCTTTCAAGAAGAAATTATGTATTTCCAAAGAGGATACCATTGAAGAATTTGCTGCATAAACTTTAATAGTTTTAAGTAAAGAGATAGTTGGGCAGAAATAGAAGTATGTCACATCTTGGTGTATGTTGGACTAAAGTCTGTCGAAAGACTTAGGCCTTATCTATTTCCTTATAATAAGCTTGTCGTTTTGGTGGTGCTATTCATGGGCTTTGTTAGCAATGAAAGTCCCGAAAACATTTACCTTTAAATGTATGCATTTAAATGTATAGGCAAAACTATGAAATATTTTGTATTAATTTTAGAGAAATGACCATGCCATAATGTGTTCTGACTAGCTTAAGATCCCCCAAATGTAGCACAATCAACTTGTCTATGAGTATCTCATGATGGAATTTATTAAATATATTACAGAATAAGTAGTACCAGCTCAAGCATAACATAGGATTCCTTTCTCTTTGGACTTAAAATCATATCTAGTCCATTCTTTTGCATAGTAAAGTGAAGAACAGTGTGGTTGCTATATTAAATGCAAATATCCTTTCTGTTGGCCTAAAGTCTGTCCAAAATCTGACGTATTTAGTAACTGATCCAATAGTTCCATGTGCTCCCTTAAACGTAAAATGAGCAAGTGGGAAAGTGGAGAAGTTGATGTTGGAAGAAACTTTGCTTTGTTAGAGCTCACCTAGCTAAAACATAGATTTGGCTTGCAGATAGTTTGTCATTTTTTAATGCTTTGTATTTGCATAGTCTCTTAATGATTTTTAAAGGGAAATTTCTGAGTGTGTGTATACACACCTATTTCATACAAAGTACTGAAAAACCACTGCTGTGAAATTGATACCTTGTCATCAAGACCCTATTATGGGATATAGAACTGCCCAAAGCTGTAAATCATTACGGAAGTCAACTGCCACATCGTTCTCTTGCCGAGCTGCTGCTGGTTTTATCTGCTGACCTTTCAGGTCCACGGGCATTAACTACTGTGCTACTGGGCTTTTAATGACTTGATTGTTGATTGACTTAGGAATTTTAGTTCTATTTTATGAGAGCCCTGGTGGTGTAGTAGTTATGAGTTGGGCTGCTATCTGCAAGGATAGCAGTTTGAATCCACCAGCAGCTCTGTGGGAGGAAAATCTGGGCTTTCTACTCCCATAAAGGTAGTCTCAGAAATGGACAGGGGCAGTTCTACCCTGCGCCTATGGGGTCGCTATGAGTTGGCATAAACTCAATGACAGGGAGTTTGTTTCTGTTTTTTTTTTTAAGTATTGCCTAGTATTAATGATTAAATAAATGCATATTGTGTAATAGCAAAAATAGTTTATATTTTCTCATTTTGATAGGTAAATTCACATTACACATTATTGAATACTCTCATTAAAATGTTAATGGAGCTCAGAGAAATAATTCTCCCCCTACCCCCATCCAACTCCAGGCTTGCTGCTGAAAAAAATAAACAATAACGTTTTTCATTTCCAACGTTGCTATTGATTTATTAGAGGTGAAGGTTTAATTTATGGTTATGGAAATAATGAGATCCCAAAGTGTCTCGTCTTAGGGTAGATCTCTGTTTGGACTTAAACCACACTACAGAAGAGTTAGTACCTAGGCCAGCTTATGTAATCTTGAGTAGCCCAGGATGGATATATCTGAACATAATTGTTTTATCTGGTGTTCTGAGTTCTAGGCCTAGTATAAAATTCATCTTCTAGACTTAAGATTCATTCTTCCCTTTTTCTAAACCTTGACAGTTTTATCCCACAGTATGCCCATCTTACCTTTCTCCCCAGGTCTCCCTAACTTTGTGCAGCACCCCTCCAAACTTGGCAGAGCTTCAGAGGGTTTCCATGTTGTCTCTGCCCTGACTGACATCTTCCATTTCCTTCCTTCCTGTGTCCCATCTCCATCTTCTATCCACATCCCCATCATGTGCGCAATGGATCCAATCCAGATGCTGCAAGGAAAGCAGTCTGCTGGAACTCATTCACCTTCCTCTAAATGACTCATGGGTTTTAACCCTCCCCAAGGTTTTTCTCTCTGTTTTACTGCCTGTAAGAGCTTGCTGTTAAATCAGATGATCTTTCAAATTTTTAATTGAGATTTAATATATATAACATTCCATAGTTCAATCAAGTCGAGCAGAATTGTATAATTGCTATCACAGTCAGTTTCTAAACATTCGTTTTCTACATGGACTCCTTCACATAATCTCCCTGACACCTCCCTCACCATCACTGTACCCCTTCTCCCCCAAAACCCATATTCCACTTGATGTCTCTATAGGTTTGTCAATCCCGGGTTTCATATACCGATAAGTGGAAAAACATATAACATAACTTCAAGAGGGTAACCTCCAATGATGTGACATCTCTGAGATACACCCTAATATGAACAAGCAAAAACCAAATCAAACAAAACAAACCAAAAATACAGAAAGTGTTGAACACCAGATCAGGTCCAGCATGCATCAGAGGGGAATCTCCTGATAGTTTTACCTCTTCAAGTCAGATTTATGCCTTTGATCTTATAGACTCATCTCTCCAAAGCCCTCTGTTTGGTAACCACTCTCTTCCCATCCCTTGATTGTAGATAGAGGGAGTTCTCTGGAGACTTACTCCTTCTGTAGTTCCACAAATGAATCTTGGGCTCCTATTGTCGATCGTAGCCTTCTGCACACGCTTCCCCCTCCCTCATGAACCCTTGATAATTTATAAATTATTATTTTGTCATATCTTGCACTTTCTGATATCTCCCTTTACCCACGTTTCTGTTTTCCGTTCCCCAGGGAGGAGGTCACATGTAGATCCTTGTAATCCATTCCTCCTTTCCACCCCACCCGCCCGGTATCGCCATTCTCACCACTAGTCCTGAAGGGAGCATCTGTCCTGGATTCCCTGTGTTTCCAGTTCCTATCTACTAGTGTATATCCTCTGGTCTAGCCAGATTTGTAGGATAGAATTGGGATCAAGATAGTGGGGGGTGGGGGGGTGTCATTTAGGAACTAGAGGAAAGTTGTTTGTTTCATCGTTGCTACACTGCACCCTGACTGGCTCGTCTCCTCCCTGTGACCCTTCTGTAAGGTGATGTCCAATTGTCTACAGGTGGGCTTTGGGTCTCCACTCTGCACTACCCCTCATTCACAATCATATGATTTTTTGTTAGGATGCCTGATACCTGATCCCTTCGACACCTCGTGATGAATAGGCTGGTGTGCTTCTTCCATGTGAGCTTTGTTGCTTCTGAACTATATGGTAAACAAGTGGTTGTTTACCTATCAAGCCTTTAAGACCCCAAACGCTATATCTTTTGATAGTCGGGCACCATCAGCTTTCTTCACTACATTTGAACAGCAACCTTTCTAGATGCCGCTCTACATTGAACAGTTGCCTAGGAGTAGAGGGGAAAGATGATTGAGACCTAGTCTCTGTCCTCAGGGAACCTGTTACCTGAAAGCCACCTGTTCTGCAGAATCTGGTCTCTTCTCTGTTTCTGAGGTTCCTGATACGTAAGCTTGATTTAACTTGTATCACAGTGTATTTACTTTGTTTGTCTCCTTAGCGGATTCTCCTTAAAGGACCGTCTTCCCTCTGTATTTCTAAGTCTGGCTCACTGCTTGGCATATTTAAATAAAGGGATGAAAAGTAAGAGAGGAAGGTAAAATATTGAGAGTACAGACAAGGGAGAGGACACCACCCAGAGGAAGTGGGAAAGACTTGTGGAGGTTGGAGAGGGAATTCCAGGTTGGAATCTGGCCCTTGGGCAGAGAAGCAGGAGTCACATTTGGGGACTGTCCAGTGTGACTGTTGGGCATGTTAAGAGCAACGGAGAGAGGCTGGGGTGATGTTTGGGGTCTGGGCTTCCAGTAGCATTCTATGTATTTTTTCCACTCTGCAGTGGGGACAAATGACATTTTAGGGTAGACACTGAAGGTGAAGACACTGTTCTCAAGCTGGGAAAGAGGCCACAAGAACTAGAATTACATTCTTTGCTTTTGAGGCAGAGAAAGGAAAAGGGTGTTGTAACCCAGGAACATGTGGATTGAAGAAGAAAGAGAAGAAAGCAAAAATGGAGCCCCTTTTATTATTTATCCAGGAAACTTGAATCATAATAATACAACTAAAAGAAATGTGGGTGGGTTTGTGAATCTGGAAAGGAGGAAAATCAGACAGCATAGTTACTTTTGTGCATTATCAAAGAGAAGTTTTGATAATCCCCAGGTGGCAGCTGAAATGCCGAATTATCATTCAGAAGAGCAGTTAGGCTAATAGGTCTCAAATTTTTCAATTATGAAGACAAATTGTTTTGTTTTTTAAAAAATCATTTTATTAGGGGCTCATACAACTCATCACCATACATACATCAATTGTGTAAAGCACATCTGTACATTTATTGCCCTCATCATTCTCAAAACATTTGCTCTCCACCTAAGCCCCTGGCATCAGCTCCTCATTTTCCCCTCTCCCTCCTTGCTACCCCCTCCCTCGTGAACCCTAGATAACTTATAAATTATTGTCATATCTTGCACTGTCCGATGTCTCCCTTCACCCACTTTTCTGTTGTCCGTCCCCAAGGGAGGAGGTCACATGTAGATCCTTGTAATTGGTCCCCCCTTTTGAGGACAGACTATTATCTGTTAAGTAAAATTTATAAATACCTAACCACTGTACTTTTGGTGATTGAGAATACAAAAAGTGGTTATGTCTGCTATGAATTTACTTACATTTTAAAACTAAGACTGTATTTTTTAGTCACCCAAAACCAGAACCCATTGCCTCAAGTCCATTTCAACTTAAAGCGACCTTATTGGCCAGTGTAGAACTGCCCCATAGGGCAGAAGGCCGCATCTTTTCCCACAGCACGCAGTGGGAGAACACTGCATGTTTAAACTGCCAACATTCGGTGAACAGCCAAGCATTGAACCACTGCACCCCAGGGTCTCCCTATCTACATGCTATACCACCCCTCCAGTCTGTCCCCTCTCTTCACCCCCTCTGCCATCAAGTCAGTGCTGACACCTGTTAGCTATACTTTGGTTCAATATAGACTCTTCCTGTAGTGGGAGGGCAAGCAGATTCTCCTGTACGTGATCTAGACGTTAGAAGGTATTATCAGGACTATGGTGTTACGAACAGGAAGGTGAACGTAAAGGGCTTGTACAGCCATAGAACTATAGGAGTTTGTGGTGCCCAGAGGCTATATTGAATAGGGATCTTCTAGTGTAGTTTTACCAAATAGCCACATGATGAGACTTTCCTGAGTTGCAACTCAGGGGCTTGAGTCCTGATATTTTTCAAAAATACTGTGGTTAGTTTCCTGGGTATTAGCAGAGAATGTCATTCATTGTTAGCTGCCAACAAGTTGCCCAAACTCAAGGCAGCCCCCTGCACATGGAGTTGTACGCTGCTTAGTGTTACACTGCTCAATCCCTGTGGCTGTTTGCAGACTGGACATTTGTGATCCATAGGGTTTTCTTTGACTGATTCTGTAAGCAGATCCCCAGCCCTTACTCTTATCTGTCATAGTCTGAAAACTCTGCTGAAATCCATCTAACATTATAGCAACTTGCAAGCCTCCACTGATTGCTCCTGGGCTATATTGGCCAGGAATTGAACTTGCATGGAAGGCAAGAATTCGATCACTGAATTACTAAACAGCTGTAGCAGAAAATAGTGTGTTCCTGTTCAGTCACTTTGTGTATTTTTGGAAGTCATCGGGTCAGTAGGACATGCCCATATCAGCCATTTTGAAACAAATAACCGTAAATTTGAGGAGCAAACTTCAGCTCCCCAGAGGGTTTCAGGAGACGAGGCTACCCAGGAGTTCATTCTTAGCATGGCTGGGAGAAACCCTTTTTCTCAAGGTGACTACAATTTGGGGTAACATTTTGGCTGATGGTGTACAGTACAAGTCCCAGGTGTGGTGCCTTCCTCACCTTGAGGGATGTTTCTGACAGTCGTCTGCTTGCATTACACCCCTTTAATTATTGCTCTCTTCTGTTCTGAAAGCAGTTATTTGCATTTAAACCTCCTATAGTTTTCTCCCTAGAAGGCTACAGGGTTATTTTATTCCTTTGGCTGCTTTGATTACAATAAGTTTGTTTGTTTTAAATGGAAGTATTTGGCCAACTCCTCTTTGTATGTGGGAGGTCTGCAGAGAACTGTGTGCAACACTTGAAGGCCACCAAGAGGTCAGAAAGTGCTTTCCTGGGCCCTGTTCTCTCTCTTTAAAGCAGCGGTTCTAAACCTGTGGGTCGAGGCCCCTTTGGGGGTCAAATGAATCTTTAACAGGGGTCATCCGATTAATAACAGTAGCAAAATTACAGTGACGAAGTAGCAATGAAAGTAATTTTATGGTTGGGAGATCAACACAATATAAGGAACTGTATGACAGCCCCTGAGACACAGAGTGGGAATCGTGCCCCACCCGATCCCACCACACCGAGGCAAAGCACTGGGGGAGTGCAGCGGAACAGCAGGGGAATGGAGCTGCGCTTTGGGCCAGGGCGTGGTGCCCCAACAGACTGGACCAGAAAACACTCCTAAAGGCCAACAAACCACCCTTGAACTAACTGCAAGCTTTTCTTTCTTGTTGTGTTTTGTTTTGTTCTTAGTGGTTTGTTGTTGTTTTGTTGTATACTGTTGCTTTGTTTTCCTCTGTCTTGTTTTTGTGCATGTTGTTATCTCCGCAGGTCTGTCTAAATAAGATAGGCTGGATGAACAAGCTGGAGGAAAAACAATGGGACCGACAGTTCCGGTGGGGGAAATGGGATAGGGGGAGTTGGGGGGTAAGGTAGTGGTGTTAAATCTAGGGACAAGGGAACAACAAGTGATCCAAATTGGTTGTGAGGTGGGTGCGGGGGGCCTTGTAGGGCATGATCAAGGGTAATAAACGAAGAGGTATTGCTGAAACCCAGGTGGGAACTGGGCATGATAGTGGGACAGGAGGAAAGTAAAGGGAAATAGAGGAAAGAGTTGGGAGGCAAAGGGCATTTATAGAAGTCTAGATAAAAGACATGTTCATATGCAAATATATATATGAGGATGGGGAAATAGATGTATGTGCCTATATTTATAAGTTTAATATTAAGGTGGCGGAAGGACATTGGGCCTCTACTCAGGCACTTCCTCAATGCATGAATATTTTCTTCTATTAAATTGACATCCTATGAAGCTCACCCTCCTGACACAACCGCTGAATGAAGACAAAGCAGGTGAATATGTAAATGTGAAGAAAGCTGATGGTGCCTGGCTATCAAAAGAGATAGTGTCTGGGGTCTTAAAGACTTGAAGATAAACAAGCGGCCATCTAGCTTAGAAGCAACAAAGCCCACATGGAAGAAAACACCTGACTGTGTGATCACGAGGTGCCAAAGGGATCAGTTATCAGGCATCAAAGAACAAAAAATCCTATCATTGGGTGCATACCTCCATGATACGATTGCCTAGGACAAACGGGTGCATAAGCAAATGTGGCGAAGAAAGCTGATGGTGCCCGGCTATCAAAAGGTATAGCGTCTGGGGTCTTAAAGGCTTGAAGGTAAACAAGCGGCCATCTAGCTCAGAAGCAACAAAGCCCGCATGGAAGAAGCACACCAGCCCGTGCGATCACAAGGTGTCAAAGGGATCAGGTATCAGGCATCATCAGAACAAAAAAATCTTACCATAGTGAATGAAGGGGGAAGTGCAGAGTGGAGACCCAAAGCCCATTTGTCGCCCACTGGAGATCCCCTCACAGGGGTCTAGGGAGGAGATGAGTCAGTCAGGGTACAATGTAGTACCGATGAAGAATATAGCTTTCCTCCAGTTCCTAAATGCTCCCCCCCCCCCCCAACTACCATGATCCGAATTCTACCTTGCAAGTCTGGCTAGACCAGAGGAAGTACACTGGTGCAGATGGGAGCTGGAGACACGGAATCCAGGGCGGATGGTACCTCCAGGACCAGGGGTATGAGTGGCAATACTGGGAGGGTAGAGGGTGAGTGGGTTGGAAAGAGGGAACTGATTACAAGGATCTACATGTGACGACCTCTCTGGGGCATGGACAACAGAAAAGGGTGAAGGGAGACGCCGGACAGGGCAAGATATGACAAAATAATAATTTATAAATAATCAAGGGCTCATGAGGGAAGGGGGAGCAGGGAGGGAGGGGGAAAAAAGAGAACCTGATGCCAAGGACTTGAGTGGAGAGCAAATGCTTTGAAAATGATGAGGGCAATGAATGTACAGATGTCCTTTACACAATTGATGTATGTATGGATTGTGATATGAATTGTATGAGCCCCTAATAAAACGTCTAAAAAAAAGGTCGTGGCTTTAGGAAGGTTGAGAACCACTGCTTTAAAGGCAGGCCCGTGTCTTGGACTTTCAGTGTGTTTCTTCCTAGCCTGTGTCCTAGGCTCTCTGCTGCAGCAGCATCGTACCTCTCCAGGCTGTTTCACATGGAAGATATTTCTTATCCTACCCTTAGCCGGTTCAAATGTCTTATGTTGAACAGGGTATTACAGGATCCTAATTTCTCTCTGTCCCTAATCATCTACCCCCGTTATCTTCAGCGTTTACTCCTGTAGGCAACTGTCGTTGACTCTTCTCTCCCTGGAACCAAAGAAAGTATAGGCTAATGGTAACGTTTTCCTCTCCATCAGTTAATGGAAAATGTTTCCTTTCCATGCTTAACTCCTGTGTGATCACCAGGTCTTGCCACTCACTTGTTTTAAATTTTGCTGCCTTTTTCTGTTTTTTAAATTTATCACACTGTGTTCACATCTCTCAGTTCATATTGAGATCTTTCTTCCTCCTCCCTGTTAGACTGTTCTTGCTAATTTTCTTTATCTGCAAAGTAGAAATAACCATACCTGTTTCACAGGGCTGTTGTGAGAACTACACATGATGTTAGGTAAAGCACCTATTTTATTGCCTGGCATAAAATAAGTTTTGAAAAGATGGTACAGGATAGACCTTTGTCTCTTACATTTGGACTCCACTTTTTGCCTGTACCATGTAGTAACTAAGTGTATAGTCACAAATATGGGCTGTTGAGCCCTGTGCGGCCTTGGGTTGCATCCCCAGGCCCTTGTTTACTAGTTGTGAGACCTTGGGAAATTCACCACCTTTGAGCGTCTACATTCTCTTTCTTAAAGTGAGAACGGGAACAGTGGCCCTGAAGGTGGCTGGGCATGTAAAATGAGATGGCAGATATAGAGCGGCATATACATACCCTTCGGATGCCCTTTCACAGGGGCCGCCCGATTCAGAACAGTAGCAAAATTACAGTATGAAGTAGCAATGAACATAATTTTAGGGGCGGAGGGTGTCACCACAACATGAGGAACTGTATTAGCGGGTCGCGGCATTAGGAAGGTTGAGAACCACTGATACAGAGGGAATGCTTCCTAGGAGCTGGTTGTAGGCAAATGCTTCTTGTTTTTATTCTTTTTAATCATTTTATTGGGGCCTCTTACAGCTCTTTTCATAATCCATCCTTCCATTGTGTCAAGCACATTTGTACATATGTTGTCAACATTTTCATTCTACTTGAGCCCTTGGTATCAGCTCATTTCCTCCACTCCCCAGCCCATACTCCCTCCCTCATGAACCGTTGACAATTTTTTTTCATGTCTTATCTTGTTTTTATTCATATATTACATTTCTAAATCCAATGATATCTAACTTACTTGGTTTAAGGAGTTTGGGGAAAATATGCTAAGTATTTCCTGTCTTTTTTTTTTTTTCAGGTTAAAACCCATCCACAGTAATGGCTGCAGCGTTACCCAGGACCCTGGGGGAATTGCAGCTATACAGAATATTACAAAAAGCCAATCTGCTCTCTTATTTTGATGCCTTTATCCAACAAGGTGGTGATGATGTCCAGCAGCTTTGTGAAGCCGGAGAAGAGGAGTTTTTGGAAATCATGGCACTTGTGGGCATGGCTAGTAAGCCCCTTCATGTTAGAAGATTACAAAAGGCTTTGAGAGACTGGGTTACAAACCCGGGCCTTTTTAACCAGCCTCTGACTACCCTTCCAGTCAGTAGCATACCCGTCTATAAGATGCCAGAAGGCTCACCAACATGGCTGGGAATCTCCTGCAGTAGTTATGAAAGGAATAGCAATGTCCGGGAACCTCACTTAAAAATCCCTAAATGTGCTGCCACCACCTGTGTGCAGAGCTTAGGACAGGGGAAGTCAGATGTGGTGGGGAGCTTAGCACTACAGGGCGTGGGTGACTCCAGATTCTGGCAAGGCCACCATGCCACTGAAAGTGAGCACAGCCTCTCCCCAGCCGACCTTGGCTCCCCGGCTTCCCCTAAAGAAAGCAGTGAGGCACTGGATGCTGCTGCTGCCCTCTCTGTGGCAGAGTGCGTGGAGCGGATGGCCCCCACGCTACCCAAAAGTGACTTGAATGAAGTGAAAGAGCTGCTGAAATCCAACAAAAAGTTGGCCAAAATGATTGGTCACATCTTTGAGATGAGCGATGATGATCCACACAAAGAGGAAGAGATTAGAAAATACAGTGCAATCTATGGCAGGTTTGACTCAAAGAGAAAGGACGGGAAACATCTCACACTTCATGAGGTAAAAAGTGCACTTTGTTGTTCATTGTGTGTGAGTGCTGCTGCTCCGTAGACTGTGCTTGGTAATGGTCTGCAACAAGGAAGATGGTGACCTCTGAGGACTGTTTCCAAAACATTGAGGTGTTGGCCCCCCCCCCCATTGGACTCTACTACTCCTACGTTTGGGAAACTCTCAGAATCTAAACATTGAAAATTGAAGTCTTTTCATTTATAAGGCAGTTTGTATTTTAACTAGGAAACAAAATAGTATAAGTACAATCATTTGTTCAAAAAAGATATTGTAAAAAACAACTTAAAGCCATTTGAGCTAGTGCAGGGAACAATGAGATGAGCACTGGGAACATTGTTTTGATTTGGCATTAGCTCTTCTGGTTTCATCCTTTGAGTGCGCTCCCCAGAAATAACCTGTATGTACAAGGAAAGCATGCACACACAGCTTCTGCAGTGACTTCCTTTCTCCTAGTATCTGTCCAGCCAGAAAAATTGATGCATTTCAAAAGTTTAATTTTTTTATTATTATCCTTTTGAAGGATTTTTTATTAAATTAAAAAATAGTACTATTCTTTTAAAGAAAGAAATAAAACCTTGGAAAAAATGTCCAGGTGAAATGCAATTATTTCGTGTTTAACATCAGGTCTTGTCCCCTTGGCCTTCTACTTTAACATGAAATTGAATATGTGCTCATGCTAAAGATCCTCCGTCATGACAAAAGGATGTGAAATAAGCAGATGCCTTTCTCTTCATATAAGAGTGATTTAAAAAAATCACTGTTTTGTATGTTGGTGCTGTTAGTTACCATTAAGTCTCCAAATAAACACTATTTTAGGTGTCTTTTCAAGCAGAACCCATAGAGCTACATTGTTATTTTATGGGCTGTATTGTATTCCATAGTATTGATGTACCATAATATATTAGTGGTTTTCACTTTAAATTAGTTGTTCTCTTGAGTTATTTAAAATATTTTGGTATTATATACTGTGGCACGTGAACACCTACACCGACTTGTGTATATATTTCTATAGAATGGGTTCCAATGCATAACATTGTAGGGTCAAAGAAGATGTAGATTTATCACTTTAGTGACAACAACAAAGCTAAACCTAATGCCATCAAGTCCATTCCCACTCTAGAGACTCCATAGCACAGGATAGATGTGCCCCTAGAGCATCCAAGGCTGTAAATCTTCATAGAAGCAGACTGCATATATTCCCTGGAGTGGCTGGTAAGTTTAAACAAATGACTTTCTGGTTATCCGCTGATTGTTTAACCACTGTACCACTATAGTTCAGCCCCCAACATTATAACATTTTAAAAGATAACTAAAAGCCTAAAACAATTTATTTATACTTCTGTCATCATTAAATGCAAGTGCCCCTTTCACTATATATTTGCTAACATTAGACTTTACTTTTTCTTTTACCCCCCCCCCCCAACCTCTGTCAGTCTACCAGAGCTCACTGGTGGTGTAGTGGTTACAAATTGGGCTGTTAACCACAAGATCAGCAGTTTGAAGCCACCAGTCTAAGAAAGATGGAGCCTTCTACTCCCATAAACAGATAGAGTCTCAGAAACTCACAGGGGCAGTTCTGTGCTATCTTACAGGGTTTCTATGAGTTGGCATCAACTCACTGGCAGGGACTTTGGCTTTTGGGCGGTCAGTTTAATAGATGACAAGTTTTCATTGTTTTAGTTTGCTTTCCTATTGAAGATAAATCTTTGCACATACTTAACAGAAATCCAATATAAAGTTCATTTTCTTTGTTTTAATGTTGGGGTTGTTGGTCTTCCTTTTGAAAAGTTAATGGAAGAGCTTTGTGAATTTTGAAGAGATTAACCCTTTGTCACAGGCTGTGAATATTTCCCCAGGTTTGCATGTGTTCTTTGACTTGGCAGAGTGTTTTTCCATTTCAAGGTTAATGATATGGAATACTTATATATTGATCTTGGCCTGTATGGTTTCATTAATTCAAGTCTCTAATCTTTAACCAGTGTAGACTTTAAAAATTATTAGAGTTCTGTAATATATTTTGATATCTAGAAAGACAAAGACCCCTTCATTAGTTTTGATTTCTGCCCTTCTGGGATTTTTTTTGTTTTGTTTTTTAGCATTTATCCTTCTAAATGGAATTTTAAATAAAATAATATGTCAACTTCTTCATAAAATTCCTGTTGTTTTATTTGGCAATGCCTTAAATGTGTGTGGTAATTTGGAGAATTAATACATATACAACAATGAGGCTTTTCTTATAGGATTATGGTTATTGTATTTAATATTTAGATCTTTTATATTTCTCAGTAACAGTTATTTTCAGAAAGGTTATGCACATTTTTGTCATACTATATATTGTTTATGTATACTAATTGTCTACTATACCTTTAAGAATGCATAATTAGTTTCTTTATTTGGAAATTGCAGACAAACTCATTACATTCTTTTTTTAATTGATTTTTTTAATTACATTTTTTAATCTTAGGTATTTACAAAAACTTAATTAATCTTTTTCTGATTTTTAAATACCATATATTACTTGAGTATAAGCCGACCCAAATACCAGCCAAGACATCTAATTTCACTAGAAAAACTGCCTAAAAATTGTGCTGGAAAACTTGGCTTATCAGTCAGGGTGCAGTATAGCACCGATGAAACACAACTTTCCTCTAGTTCTTTGGTGCTTCCTTCACCCCACTATCATGACCTCAATTTTACCTTACAAATCAGATTAGACCAGAGCACGCACAGTGCTATAGACAACTGCCCGCAACACAGGGAATCCAGGCTAGATAAATCCCCCAGGCCAACAAAGAGAGTAGCGATACCAGGAAGATTAGGGGAGGGTGCGGGGAGAAAGGGTCAACATATATAATCCCCTTCCAGGGAGACAAATAATGGAAAGGTGGATGAGGGGTGATGGAGGACAATGCAAGATTATGGAAATAAGTTATCAAGGGTTCATGAGGGAGAGCGGCTGGTGGAGGGAGGGGAAAGAAATGGGGAGCTGATATCGGGCTCAAGAGGGGAGAGAATGCTTTGAAAATGATGATGGTATGCAAATGTGCTTGACCCTGGACGAATGTATGGATTGTGATAAAAGATGTAAGAGCCCCCAATAAAAATGTTTTTTAAAAAACTCGGCTTATACTCAAGTATATGCAATCAGTAAGGTGGGGAGGTGGGCAATCAAATGATTGTAATACCTATAGGTATAAATATGTACAGATATACTAAGTACCTCCAAAGTGCTCCTTAGAGGCAAGGATTCATCATACACACTTTGGACATATTTTCAGGATACTGGACATATTTTTAGGAGACACTAATCCCTGAAAAAGGACATTATGCTTGGTAAAGTGGAGGGGCAACGAGAAAGAGGAAGGCCCTCAACAAGGTGGACTGACCCAGTGGCTGCAACCATGGGCTCAGACATAGGAACAGTTGTGAGGATGGCACAGGACCAGGTAGTGTTTCATTCTGCTGTTCACAGGGTCACTGTGGATCAGAACCAACTCAATGGCACCTAACAATCGCAACAACCTTTATTTGATTTGCATAGTATATAAAGGGAAGATAATCATAAATAGGATTTTTTTTCTCTCATTGGTTTTTTTAAAGCCCATTGCTATAAATCGTGTTTTAAGCAATTTACCATCGGATTTTCAAGTTAAATTATTATAGATAAAGAGTCAATACTGGAGCTTAAGATCAGAGAATTGATTGATAGTGACATAGTAAATTTGTGATTTTATCTGGTTTGAGATATAGATACATAGATGTGTATGTATGTGATGAGCCCTGGTGTAGTAGTTACTGGGCTGCGACCTGGATTGGATGGTCGGCAGTTTGAAACCACCAGCATCTCTGCGGGACAAAGGCTGGGCTTTCTACGCTTGTAACAAGTTACAGTCTCGGAAACCCACACCGAGGGGTTGCTGTAAGTCAGCAGTGACCCGATAGCTGTTCCGTAAGTTATATCTTAAAATTGCATATATTTTCAGTTACTTAGTATTATAATTCAGATATCTTTTGACATTTTTTACTACCTGAACTTGGAGACCTCCACTTAAAAAGTTACTGTATTTGTCAATAATAGAAAATAATGGCCCAAACTGATGGCAATTTAAGTTTCATGACTAGATCAATTTTTATTTAATTTTTAAACATAGAATTGAGTTAGAAGAGCTGTATTGTCAAAATAAAAAATATTTTCAAGATATTGCTTTTGTAAACCCAGCTTCATTTTCTTCCTTTCCATACTCAAAAAAATAAAACACTGAAGAATTACTTGACACTTGGCCTTTTGCTGTGGGACTCTCTCTTCAGATAAATAGGTACAGATGCTATTTAAGTAATGAGACCTTTGTGGGTTTCCCAAAATAAGGGAACACTCAAAATGAATGCCAGTAGGCTGAGGTGTGGGGGTGGGGTCTTTGGAAAATGTGGCTTCTATATTTGACACTTAAGCCATTTGTTACTTATAATTCAAATATGTGAGCTGATCAATAATATAGTTTAAGATACAAGTTTAAGTATCAAGCTTTCTTCAAACTAGCTTGAAGGAAATGATGAAATACTGAGAAAATTAAAAGAAAGTACTATTAAGTATACACCAAGGAATTACAATCATTTAGATTTTTTTCTTCACTTTGCTATTTAAAATCAGAAAAGGATTTAAAGTTTTTGTAAATACCAAAGATTAAAGAATGTTAACTAGTTCTCAATTTCCGAATAAAGAAACTAGTAATTCATTCTTAGTCATTACTATTAGCAATATTTCTGAAAGTTTTCTTCGTATAAAGCTCCTTGTAGGTATTTTTCTTCTAACCTTTCAAGACAGAGCTGTTTGTAAACCAAGAGTGGATGAAAATCAGGAAGTTATACCTCAAAAAAGTTTTTCAACTCTCACAAATAATTCTTGAAGTTATTTGTGTGTGTAGTTTTATACTTGTTTACAAAATTATACACAATAAAACAATTATGGGATGAATCATTGTAAAACATTGATTTGCTAAAGAATCAGTGATGGACCTTACTAAGACGGACTCTAAGACATGGTTTATAGGAGCTAGGCTATCCAGCTAGGGGCGTGAGGCTTAGAACCACACTGGTTGCTCTTGTGGGGTAGACACTAGGAGACAAACCCAGAAACAGTTCTAGAAAGAAGTCTAGTCAGAATATTTTCTCTCTCCAAAGTCGTGTTCAAAGATTAAAAACCAAACCCACTGCTATTGAGTCGATGCCCACTCATAATGGCCCAGTAGGACAGAGGAGAACTGCTCTTTCGGGTTTCTGGGGCTGTAAATCTTCACTGGAGCAGACAGCCTCATTTTTCTCCCTTGTAGAAGATGGTAAATTTGAACTGTTGATCCTTGGTGTTAGCAGCCCAACTCATAACCAGCCTTTCTAACACTATGGAAGCAGAAATTCGCATGTTTTTCGCATGGAGCAGCTGACCTTGCAGTTAGCAACCTAACTAGTTAGCTAGTATACCACAAGGGCTCATAAACCACTGCCATCATAAACCATAGCTCCTTACCTGGGTTCACAGTGGGTGGTCATCTAGATGAGCAGTGTCCATCAGATCCCTCATCAGTGAATGGATGAAGAAAGATAAGCTATAAAGTAGGGAATAGGAGTTTGTAATATTGAAGATTATAAGCAGATAGATAACTTGGCATTGCAGAATATTATTGCAGATAGCATCTTCTAGCCAAGAAGCTTGTGAAACTCAAAGGGATGGAGGTACAGTGAACAGGAATGTTAATTTTCAAAGTAGAAGTCACCAGAACTGGAGTGTTAGACAGGTTTTTAAGATGAGATAAGTCCCAAAGAAGAAGCAGTAACACCAGGCTTAAGTGGATTACAGTGTTGAGGAAATAAGAGTGGGTGTGTAGACTCAATGCAAGAATACTTTCTTCTATTAAATTGGCATTCTATGATGCTGATCTTCCCGACACAACCACTGAAGACAAAGCGGGTGAATAAGCAAATGTGAAAAAAGCTGATGGTGCCCGGCTATCAAAAGACACAGCTTCTAGGTTCTTAAAAGCTTGAGGGTAAACAAGCGGCCTTCTAGCTCAGAAGCAACAAAGCCCACATTGGAAGAACACACCAGCCTGTGTGATCACAAGTGCCGAAGGGATCAGTTATCAGGCAAAAAAAATCCTATCATTGGGTGCACACCTCCATGATATGATCGCTGAAGACAAATGGGTGCATAAGCAAATGTGGCGAAGAAAGCTGATGGTGTCCGGCTATCAAAAGGTATAGCGTCTGTGGTCTTAAAAGTTTGAAGGTAAACAAGTGGCCATCTAGTTCAGAAGCAACGCCCACATGGAAGAAGCACACCAGCCCATGCCATCATGAGGTGTCGAAGGGATCAGGTATAAGGCATCATCAGAACAAAAAATCATAGCATAGTGAATGAGGTGGGGAGTGCAGAGTGGAGACCCAAAGCCCATTTGTCGGCCACGAGATCCCCTTGCAGAGGGGTCTCAGGGTGGAGAGGAGTCAGTCAAGGTGCTATATAGCAACGATGAAAAATACAACTTTCCTCTAGTTCCTAAATGCTTCCTCAACCCCCACCCTCCACTATGATGATCCGAATTCTACCTTACAAATCTGGCTAGACCAGAGGATGTACACTGGTACAGATAGGAACTGGAAACAGGGAATCCAGGGTGGATGATCCCTTCAGGACCAGTGGTGTGAGTGGTGATACTGGCAGGGTAGAGGGAGAATGGGTTGGAAAGAGGGAACCGATTACAAGGATCTACATGGGACCTCCTCCCTGGGGGACGGACAACAGAAAAGTGGGTCAAGGGAGACGTCAGACAGGGCAAGATATGACAAAATAATAATTTATAAATTATGAAGGGCTCATGAGGGAGGGGGGAGCGGGAAGGGAGGGGGGAAATGAGGAGCTGATGCCAGGGGCTTAAGTGGAAAGCAAATGTTTTGAGAATGATGAGCTCAATGAACGTACAAATGTGCTTTATACAATGGATATATGTAGGGATTGTGATAAGAGTTGTATGAACCCCTTAAGATTTTTAAAAAGTGGGTGTGTAAAATGGACAGATTTCAGCATTGACTACTTGGAAAAAATGTTGGATATCTTCTGATTTAAAAAGTAGGTTATAGGACTGGTTAGGTAGTTTGTTTCTTCTTAGGTCAGTTTTAATAAATTACATTTTTTTAAAGTCTGCCTATTTCAAATTTATTGACATACAGTTATTTACCATTTTTAAAGCCTAATTTTGATTGCATGTTTCATCTGTCATTTCACATCCTCCCTCCCCCCAAAAAAATTTCTCAGCGATTTTTTTGTTTCATTAATTTTGGGGGGGAGTCTGTAAGTTACAGTCAGTCAGTCCATGGACCAAGTCTGGCCTGCTGTCCATTCTGGGTTGTTTTGTTTTTTAAATACTTGTTTTCAGAGGAAGTTTGCTGTCATCTGATTATAGAAATTAACTTTTATTGGGATACATCTACGCCTATTTGTTTTATGTATTATGTCTACTTTCATGTTACATTGGCAGAGTTGAACAATTGTGACACAGACCTGCTCATGAAACATCAATGTTCCTTTTTTTTTTTAACCGAAAAAACTTGCCAACCCTTTAACATTTTGAAGAATTGGCATTTGGCTCAGTTAATATTTTTAGTTATGCAGAGGATATGTGTTTGTATTGTGTGCACTTCTGCTTCCTTATAATTTCTTTTATTCTCTTCCAATTTAGGTGGCTTTTCAGTTTATTAATGTCCAGCCATTCAAAATCATTTAAATGTATAAATTATCACTGCATATTAGCTTAAGTTTATCCCAGAGTTTTGTTACGGGCTATCTTACTATTTTTAAATTCTAACTATTGCTCTTTTCATTTATGATTTCTTCCCTGATTCATATACTATTCGTATGGTTTCTTCATCTCAAATATAAGAGTTTTCCTAATGATTTTTTAAAAATCATTTTATTGGGGCTCATACAACTTTTATCACAATCCATACATCCATCCATTTGTGTCAAGCACATTTGTACAATTCTTGCCATCATCATTCTCAAAGCATTTGCTTTCCACTTGAGCCCCTGGGATCAGCTCATTTTTTTCCTCCCTCCCCGCTCCTGCTCCCTTTTGAACCCTTTATAATTTATGAATTATTATTATTTTGTCATATCTTAAACCATCTGACATCTCCCTTCGCCCACTTTTCTGTTGTCCGCCCCCCAGGAAGGAGGTTATATGTAGATCCCTGTAATCAGTTCTCCCTTTCCACCCCACCCTCCCAGTATCGCCACTCTCACCACTGGTCCTGAAGGGATCATCCGCCCTGGATTCCCTGTGTTTCCAGTTCCTATGTGTACCAGTGTACATCCTCTGGTCTAGCCAGGTTCCTAATGATTTTTAACAGAAATATATCCTGGTCAGAGAGCATGTTTTTTTGCGATTTAGTTATGGTTCAGTAAGTGCTCACAAACAGTATCTTCTGTAGTTGTTGGTGAAGTGTTCTGTACATAATCTTTTTCAGCAAGTTTATTCAAACTTTCCTGTGTTCCTTTTTCTGGCCTGCTTGATCTTTCAATAACTGTTACCTATTTCTCTATTATGTAGCAGTCCTAGCTTTTTAAAGTAAGAACCTGTTTTGTTTGTTGTGATAAGAATTTGGTTTATTTCATAGTGCAATATGTGAATTCTATTTTTCTAACTATCTGTCACATTTTTCCCAACCTTTATCTTTTCTGATATCATGTTTTAGAAATGTCTGTGTGTACACCGGTAAAATACCAGTGTTTAAAGAAGCCAATCCTAATTTTCTTTTTGTTTTCTAACGAGAATACTTAGTCCATGCACATTTGTTGTAATGATTCATATTTTGTATTTATGGTCACTATTTTATTTTATATTTATTTCTTTCCCTACCTTATACCTTAAAATTAACCAGCTAAGATTAATTTTCTTCTGCCTGAAGTGCATCAGTTAGAACTTTCCAAGTTGCCTGCTGGTGGCAAATGGTACTCTTCCCCGCACAACGGGAAGATATTTTTTATCGTTTACTAATTCTTAAATGACATCTAATCTGAGTATTTAATTCTGTATTGTCAGTTGTTTTTTCTTAGTACATTGAAATTACATTGACTTTTGGCTTTCATTATGTATGAAGTCAGTGACTATTCTGTTGTTTCTCATCTTTATCTCTGTCCGGTTTCTTTCTTCTCTCTGAATTCTCCATTTTCATGGTCATTTTCATTGTTTTATTCCTTAGTCATATTTTCAGTTTGTTTTATTTCTTTAAATGAAGTTTCTGAGGATCTAATTCTTCTGTCTAGTATTTTTTTTGCTGGTTTTCGTTTATGATGGCTTGCTTTACAGAATGTTTTGTGATTTCTGTTTGTGAATTCATAGTTTTTGGAACTTTACCCATGGAAATGTTTTTGAAGCTTGGAAAGACAGTGTGGATTCTTCTAGAGCAGGAGTTCTCAACCAATAGGTTGCGACCCCTTTGGGGGTCAAACAACCCTTTCATAGGGGTCGCCCGATTCGTAACAGTAGCAAAATGACAGTTATAAAGTAGCAACAAAATTAATTATATGATGGGGGGGGTCACCACAACAAGAGGAACTGTATCAAAGGGTCGCAGCAATGGGACCACTGCTCTAGAGGCTATTTGCTTTATCTTCTACCATGTATCTGGGACCCCTTAAAATTAAATTATCAACCCAATTTAGTGCGAATTAGCACTGAAAATTCTTGTGAAGGGTTAATTGGGGTCTGTGAAATTTTAAGAGACACTTTCTCTTCTGTCCCATTCAGCATCAAGGTTTTTGTATTCCCATAGGGTACAGGTGTGTTTCTAATTCAGCCTCACTTTAGGATTTCAACTTTGATAAGGAGGGGCCTTGAGCTCCTCTTTGCTCATCTCTGGTGGACCCAGAGCTGCTCCTCATGTTTTCTTCCCAGAGCTCTCAGCTCTTCTTGACTGAAGATTGATACACCAGCTCATCTGGTTTAGCCACTATCATCAGCTTACTGCTTGAAATAGTGTCTTCATTATTTTGGTCCCTACTCTTGCCAGCTTATTGGTACACTTAAGATAATGGACTGGTCCCCACTACCCTTTTATCCATTTTTAGGGTGCAGGCATGGGACCTATTCCTCTCAGGTGTTGGAGACAGAAATCCCGATTACCTCATGAGCTTCCCTATTGCATGGCATTCATACAGTGTTTTTATGCCAATAGTTCTTAATCAAACGTCATAATTATTTGATGGTTAATGATTATAATTTTAAGAACCCATAAGTTTTTCTTAGAATCAGTAAACTATTCTTAAGGATGAAGAAGTTTTACTAAGTCCAGATTTAAGGCCAGTTATAAATGAAAGAAAGGAACTTAAAGAAATAGTTTGCAGGAAGATAAGAATGGAATTTGGTTGTTTGGGGCATGAAAAGAAGTGAAGGAAAAAATTAGCAAAGGAAAATATTTTGTTATTTGATTTTACTTTCAACAAAATTATTTTTTAGAAGCTGAGTGATTGAGAATAATTTCTGGTTTTTGGAGCATTTGTATCATTTTTTAAAATTTGTTAATGATTAGTTACCAGAGACATGGAACCTAGATCACAGTAGCAGAACACAGTTTTGACGGAGAAGCCCCTGAATCAGCTTATTCTAACTTCAGTGAGCTAGGCTTATTTCTCTTGCCTCAGTTTTCTCCCAAAGGGCCCCTTGAGTTGAACCTGAGAGTTTATCATCTACTTTGTTCATCTGTTGTAGCCTGAATGCAAATACAAGGAATGTGTTATGGTTTACTTTTTAAAATTTTCTGATAGGGTGATATGATAAAACATTGTTTTCCATTTATGCTGTTTTCTATGATATGTTTAGCTAGTATCTTCAAAAGTTATCAATTCAGTTAACTTTCTGATAATTAGACTTTCCTTATAATTTAGATGTGTGAGCACATGAAAAAGAAAACTAAATGACAAGCAGCTTGATAAAGGCCTTCAAGGTCACTGTAGCTTGTCATGTGAAAATTCTAGTTTTTTTCAGGAAATATTTTTTAAGCTTCATTTCTCTTAGCTGTAATACCACTGTACCTTTTACAACCACTTATAGGAGAAATTGATATATTGGTGATTTTTTAGAAGGATAGGATAAGATTAAAACTATTTTTTCTACTTTTCATATTCATCTAGAGGTTTTTAAATAGTAGGCTTGTGGTTCTTGTTTAACTTCACTGATAGTAGCCAAATAGTTTGCCTTAAAACAAATGATTAAAAATATTAGTTGGGAATTTGAGAAGGAGTACATTAGTTATCTATGCCAAACCACATTCTGGATCTGTTAAAGACCTAAATGGAAAATGGAACTGTTAAACTAAGAGAACATTACTGTATAAGTAGAATGGGAAAGATGCTTTTACACAGGATATTCAAAGTAAATATTATAAAGTAACATTAAAAGGCTAATGACAAGCTTAGGGAAGGGGCTTGGGTTCTATAGATTCTGCAAAGCTTGTGTTCTGAATAAGTAAACATTTTATAAAGCCTATTAGAAGACAAAACAGTGGATTAGAACATCCAGGCAAATAAATGCCTTGAGCAAGCAAATTTCAAAAGTAAGAACTAGGAAAAAATTGTGGTTTCATCATCCAAGAAATGCAAATTATAATGATACCATTTTAAAATCTATCAAACAAAATTTTTACAAAATTGTGACTAGTATTGGTCATTCTGAGAAATGGGGCTTTTTATATAATTTTCTATTTATTTTTACTTTGTCATAAAAACTCCAAAAATAAAATAAGGCAGGTAAGTAAATGAGGCTAAGGTGAGTATTTTGATTAGCTTGGGTTTGAGATATGTAGCTGATGTGATTTGTTTCTGAAATTGGAAGAGTCATTATGAATAAAGACCATGCAGATTTTTTAAAAATCCAATTTTGTTATATAATGATATGATTTAAAAATATTCATAAGTGAAGTATTTTACATATTGATGAAATGAAATTGTTTGCATTTTTCAAAAACTGTATTTTGGATATCCAGCTCACGGTTAATGAAGCAGCTGCCCAGCTCTGTGTGAAGGATAAGGCCCTGTTGACTAGAAGAGATGAACTTTTTGCCCTGGCTAGACAGATTTCTCGGGAAGTCACCTATAAGTACACTTACAGGACTACCAAGTAAGTGTTCTAACTACTTGGCAATATTTTTGAATTGCATTATAGAAATGGTGTTTGAAACACCTTCCATCGATGTGATCAAGCATTTCTGAAAAAGTAGAAATATGATTATAATTTTAAACTATAAAACTGCCGTGATTTTTCAAAGCATTATTCTTCCAGTGATTTTTGTTGTTGTTTCCTTGAAAAATGGTGTCCTGGCTCAGTAGCATTAAGCCAATGGTGTTTTTAGACATTCTTCTCTCACATGTGTGCTTTGGGTTGAAGTATTGTGAGATATTTTACTCATTAACACTTAAGGAATCACTTGTAACCTTCCAGCCATGTGGGAGAAAGAAGGGGCTTTTCTACTCCCTAAAAGAGTTACAGTCTTGGAAACCTACATGGGCAGTTCTACCCTGTCCTCTAGGGTCGCTGTGATTGGGTATTGACTCCACAGCAGGGAGTTTGGATATTGTTGTTGTTGTTTGTTTGCTTTTTTTTTTTAACATGTGAACTTGTTGAACCTGCTTCCTTTTTCAGGGTGTTTGCAATCTAACTAGATTAACTAGATACATAAAATGACTGCTGCTGGCTAGTTTTTAAGGGAATGTTATTCTATGCAAGTGGAATTTGAAAAGCCAGTTTGAAATTTAAAGAATAATGTTGCGAAGTTACAGTGGTTTCAGAGTTTGATGTAAACATTTATTCATCTTCTCCCTTGAGTCCTAGACATTGGCATCATTCTTACTGTGTTCACCGGGTTACAGAGGGAGCACAATTTCCAGAGGCCATCTCGGTGCATGCCACTGCTTCTCTGAGCTCAAAGATCACTTAGGTTAGAGTAGCCCTTGGTACTTGTTGTGACTGGCAGTCAGCCCTGGTAAAGCAGTCTCTGGATGGAGCACTGCCATCTGAGCAGGCACAGCATCACAGGCGATCCTTGTGCAGTCAAGCGTGGAAACCACTGCTATTGGCATTATTTTATGTCACCACCGTTACTTTCCCTAACGCATAGCAGCTTCTGCCTCACCGAAAAGATCTTAGGGGGGAGAGGGGTGTCGTTAAATTTTTTGTGTACAAGTTCCGTTATCTTTTAATTCCATTTTTCTACAAACATTTTGGAGCTCTTTACAAATGGACAAATCGTGTCGACTAGGGTGAGAACAAGCAGCAAAAACAGCTTTATGAGTGTTTATTAGCTGGGTTTGTTTGAAGCGGGGACTGATTAAGTTACTTTGCATGTTCTCCACTACAGTATCCAAAAATCTTTTCTTGGGTACCTAATTTAAATGATTTTTTTAAAATCAAAAAATATAATTATGTAGTTTAAGAATCAGGTGGCACATAAGTCTAATAGTGAAGCAACAGTTGCCCTGCTTTTATTTTATGTTTGCTTTTATATTTTGATATATTTGTTTTTATTCTGTTCCAACATTTCTTGGCACCTTTCCATGTTCATATATATAAATAATTTTACTGCTGCATAGTATTGTAGGAGGGCCTTCAAAAATTTTGTGTAGAATGGAATTAAAAGTTTATGGAATTTTTCCACAAGCTTTTTGAAGCCGCTTTATGTTGTTTGGCTGGACCATGACTCAGTCGGTCCCTATTGATCGGTCGGGAGACCTGGTGCCGGAGTGGTTCCCCATCAGTCCACTGACCAAACGGGCAGCGGTGTGGAACCACCAGGTGCTCTGTGGGAGGAAGAGTAGGCTTTCTGCTCCTGTGAAAGAAGAGGCACGCCCTCAGGGGAAACCACAGGGCAGTTCTGCCCTGCCTGTAAAGTTGCTGTCAGTTGAATTTTGTTTTTCTATTGAGAGGGAATTGCTAGAGACTTGAGCTCTTCCATTCTTTTGTCGGTACAAATAATATGACAATAAACAGCCTTATACATACCATTTTGCTGATTCAGGGGCACACTTTTGTTTAACATTTCTGAAATCGAGGTGTAGCTTAGAATTAATAATTTGTCATCGTTTAATTGGCTGTAGTATTTCTAGGTGGTGTCTGAAATAATGGCATGCCTTACAACTGATGGAATATATTGTTCTGTATGTGTTGGTCTATCTGTGGACTAGATTCCCAGCAGAGAGATTTCTGGCTGAAGGGCAAATGCAGCTGTATTTAGGTAGATAGAATGTCTTTTAATCTTATATGACCTTTAGCATTCAACTTCAGTGATGATCTTGTCATAAAGCATTCTTACTGAATCGTAAAGATCACGGAGTGCAACCCTCCTTGATACTTGTCCCTGCTACTCGTGTGATAATTAAATGCTCGTTGAGTCCTTCTTTCTATGTGGGGAGTTCTTACGTTGAAACGTACAGTATTAATAGTGCCTGCATACTCCTCTAATTTGGAAATGGTCAAAAGACATATTTCCATTGTTTTAACATTCATTATGACTTTATCTTTTGTTTCTGTTTTGCATCAGAGTTACATATTTGTTTGCATACCCAGTTACATGGAAGTTAAATATTTTCATGTCTTTAGAATAAACATTACCTTCTCAAATTTTTCTTTTCCTTTTCCCAACCCTTCAGGTCAAAATGTGGAGAAAAAGATGAATTATCCCCAAAGAGAATTAAAGTGGAGGTATGGCTTTGTATTTTTTTATGCTGACAATTCTTATTTCTATTTGAAGATCATTAAAAATAGAATGTAGTCTTATTAGTTTAGACTACGAGAAGATGAAGAAAAGACAGAATGGTTCCATAGCAAATGAAAAATATGAATTATAGAATCTTACAAACAGTATTGACATCTTGCTACTTATTAGAAGTTAAAGAATTTGAACTAGGACAGGAAGAAAGTTCTTAGAAGGAAGTGTAATGATTATATCTATAGGCAATCATATCCAAGGTTGACTTCTAAGGAGATGTTTTGTACGTACTTTAAACTCTTCACTAGTTAAGTTATACCTTTATAACAAAGTATTTTGTCCAAAGAGCATATTTTATATCAAATATATCCAAAGCAGCTAAGTCTTAGTTCGGTTTTTGTTTTCGATAACCGAGGGAAATGACAGTAAAGTAGCTGTAAAACATAGAGATTTCCTTGTAACCAATGCCTCTGTTAGAAGATCCTGGTTGAGGTCATCCTTCTGATTGTAGACTTGCGCCGGTCAAGCGGAGTTAGGACTTTCTGTGGTGTAGAATGTGTTCAGAACCTCTACTTTTTCTTTAGAAGTCACCACAGAAACCATTTTTTTGACACTTTAATTTTGTTGCCCCACTTTTATGTACTTTTATTATAGAATACCTTTAGGCATGCGTTCAGGAACATAATTTCAAAACTCCCTTAGGAGAAAGATAACAATCTCAGACCACACTGAATATTTTGTAAGTGTTGTTCTTTAGGAATTAACCACCAGTGATGACCAAACGTGAGTGAGAGCAGAAAGCAACTTCTCGTGGTGCAAGGAAAATGCACATGCCGGGCTCAACTGAGAAGAAGAGCCTTTGTTAATACTCTTTAGATGTAGCAGATCTTACCGTTGTTGCAGAAATGCTTACATCCAGAGAAAATTTGAAGAACTTCTATTTCTTCATTTGGATCGAATGTATTTTTCAGGACAGGCCCGGACAGAGTAGACACGTTTTTCTTGGGCAGCGGACGATGTTGGTGTTTCTTAGTCATCCCTTTATTCAAGTCACCTAGGCTTAAGTTTCATCTCAATTTACACTCACTAGGCATCTGTTTGTATTACAGTAGTCTTTGGTTCACATTAAAGCTAGAGTTCCTTTTCTAAAAACATAAATTTCTTTCTTGCTTAAACCATTTCAGTTGCTTTCCATTGCACCTGGGATAAAAATCTAAACTAAGCTACACAATAGATCTGTAACTTCATCTGCTGCTGCACTTCCCTGTTCATACTGAGCTGCAGACACACTGACCAGCTCTCCATTCCTGGGACATGCCAGCTCATGTGTGCTGCAGCAGGCACTGCCTCTTCTCATGACTTACACTTACCTTCCCTAAATCTTCACATATCATCAACGTTAACAACCGGCCTCTCCCTGGCTTCCCTACCCCTCTCTCTAAAGGATCAACCTTTCCTCCACGTCACACTCAGGCCCACTCTCATGGGTTTCATCAATATCTGAAATGTTCTATCACTGCCTCATAAACGGTGCCCCCTTCATGCTTCGTTCAGGCAGCTCATCGGCATGTAGCAACATCTGGATGAAATAGTGAGTGGCTGTGGAGAAGCATCTTTAACTACTGAACACTAGAGTCTAAAGTACTGGTCCTCAGAACAAAGTGCTTTGTCCAGAGAGCACATTTTAAAACACTGCCTGTATTTGTTATTGAGATTCTCACTGTTGGCATTCGATTTGTCTTTGAGGTGGATCTCCTAGATAGGATCCAAAGATTCTTGTTGAGAGTATCTAAAAGGCCACACCAAAAGGCAGTCTAGAGAGCTCTGAGAGTATTTTATATTATTATACCAACAAGGTAGCCTGTAAGGGAGGACCCTTCTAGATTTAGTATTTGCAGGGATTCATTATCTGTGAAAATTAAGGCAAGTAAACATAGACGCTGCCAAGAAGAGGCTTTCAAACAGCCAAGGCCCAAGGCTTCCCCAGTGGTCGGCAGTGAGGGTAGACTAGTATCCGCTTCTTTCTCTCTCATACTGTGTCCACCGTGGCCCTTATTGAGATAATGTTTTGGCCTTTTTTTCTCGTTCAAAGCTCATGTTTCCTTTTTGTTTAGATTCTGACATCACTATTGAACATTGGAATTTAACATGATAAGTTTCATGACCTCTGAGAGCGCTGCACTTTTTGCTGGTTAGGTGGTCATTATCCAGCCCCTCTCAAGGGCCATGATCTGAAACTGAAGCAAGCTGTTTGTTGTATCCAGTACAGTGTTTTTTGAGTTTCTTTTTATGTTGGGTTACAGCATTCTTTGTGACCCTTGCAGCCCCTTAAATATATCCCACTAGAGATCATTGGAGGAGCCCTGGTAGGATAGTGGTTATGCATTTAGCTGCTCATGGCAAGGTCAGTAGTTTGAAGCCTCCAACTGGAGCCTGGGAGAAAGACTAGACTTTCTGCTCTGTAAAGAGTTAGGCTCTCAGAGCACCGCCCAGGCACTTCCACCCTATGCTACAGGGTCTCTGTGAGCCAGGATTGCCTGATGCCAGTGATAGAGATAATTGAATTGTAGTCATAAATATATATATTGCCTGCCTTTAGTTCACAAAGCAAGTTTGAACAGTTCTGGATTCTGAGTTAAGATAATCAGTGCTTCCTTTCCCGTGATTAACAATTTTAATCCTTTCTAAATAAGACAAGTGATTAATCACCCCCAATTTTCTTAAATACTTTAATAGACAGACGTTAAACTCCTGATTTTATTACCCAGAAGTAAATAAGAACTTGGGTTTTGAATTTAAAGTAGTAGTTTGCTTTTTTTGTTGATGTCGCCTTTTTTAATTTTTAGTGTTTTTAGGACTTGTGTATCACAGATCAGTAGTATCTCTTAAAAGTGTGTTTTGCAGGTGTGTGTACCCACTGTGTAGAGAGCTCGTGCTCTGCAAAGTGGACAGTATTGGCATCGGTCATTGTCCAGATTATGTGTGACAGTGGACTTACTCAGTTACATTAGACATATTGGAGCTATTAATTTGATTCTGGATTTGGTTAGCTATTTCATTTGATCCGAAGTACTTAGTATTGGTGGTAAAGGGTTGCTACTCCCTTAAACATACTGTTTGCTGGTATAATAATTCTTCATGTAGTAGTAGTACTAGTAGTATTCAGTAGAGTGTTTTTGAGCATTATTTTCTGTGATGGGACTCTGTGGAATCTGAAATATGTCTTTGTACCTATAATTAAGTACTGTTAATACTAATGCATGCCACATCCCACTTTAATAATAGTAGTCTTTGGAGTAGACTCAGGAAGTATTAAAGCTTTTTGTCTACCTACTATGTGACTACACGGGAAAGGGAGAATTTGAATTTCTGCCTTGAGAAGACTCCATTGGTGGTAAGGTATGATTGGAGGTAGGTTTTGAAAAAACAGGGTTTTAAAAGGTAAGGCTACGAGGTTGGAGGTGGCTAGATAAAGATGGGCACAGGCAGAATAGTTAGAAACCATTAAGTCTTTATAGATGAATGATAAGCCAGTTTGTCAGAACACAGGAGTGACACAAAACCAAAATACCAAGTACATCCAGAGAGCTGGGAATTCTTTAAACCTGTATCTTATTTTTTTTAAAAAGTCTTAAAGGCTCAGCATCACATTTGTTAAGAGAAAACAGTGTTCTGGCACTGTATTTTGAATGACAATAATTTATTAAACAAATTTTATATATTAAAAAAAGAAAACCATGTAAAAACCAGCTTAAAATTAGCTCATTACAAAGTATCGAAAATTTAATGAGACAGGTTTTTTTCCTTTTCCTTCCCCACCCCAGCCAAATCCTTGACAGTAAACAGAAAACAAGCGTACGTGGGAAATTGCTGATTTTTCTTCCATTTTAGAAGAGTACATTTTACAGTAATCAAAAAGAAATGTTAGTGCTCAAAAGATAAACAGAAAAACATCAAAATAATTAGACATGAAAGAGAAAAATTTTCTTGCATCAGAATATACGAATAAAACAAGTGCTTTGTTCAAACTCAGCAGGACGATGTCTTCTTGCCAAAGGCTGTGTTTTCCTGATCTTTATACAAAGGGCTCGGTGGAATGAAGTTTAAAAGTACATGTCTAATTTTTTTCTTCCCTAGAAGGCTCTTATTAGTAATTTGTCCCCCGTTGAAGATAGTTGCTCGAAGAAATGTGGGGTCTGGGGCTTATTGTCAGTGTACTCATTATTTAGAAGTACTTAAGATAATATATTATCCTTAAGTACTGCTCCTCATGGCACGTGAGACATTCAGAAATAGGCTTTGGACTTTATTTCTTTCATTCCTAGGATATTTGAGATAGACACAGAAAAATAGAGCCTGCTGACCTGGCCGGGGGGGTGGGGTGGTTTAGAGGAAGCCACTATTTGCAATGAAACATTGAGAGCGCACCTTCTCAACCCCCCATCTATCTTGGGTGGTGATGTTTAGGGTAGCCCTCACCTGTCCAGGCTAGAGGAGGCCTTGCCCACCTGAGGAACCATAACCCCCCTCCCGTGAATCTACTTAGAACTAAAATTAAAATATGTATTTTTAATTTTCTCTCCGCTTTTCTGAAAATCAGATAGCCCTGGTGGTGTAATGGTTACTTGTTGGGCTGTGAGCCGAATGGTCTGCAGTTTGAAACCACCAGCATCTCCAAGGCAGAAAGACTAGACTGCCTACTCCCCTGAACAGGTAGTCTCAGGAACCCACAGGGGTCACCGAAAGTCAGCCGTGACGCAATAGCAGTGAGTTTGATATGGGTTTGTTGGTTGGTTGGTTGGTTGGTTGGTTTGTTTGTTTGTTTGTTTGTTTTTTAAACAGAGACCCTAAAACTAGCTCTGGGCAATTGAACAAATAATAACCTACTTTTTGTTGGATCAGTCAGGCCACTCCTAGCATATGCAATGCATCATCACAAACTTCCTCATCTCCCCTTGGATGGAGACGCCTTTGATCTCCATGGTACAACCACAGAATGAGAGAACCAGAAAGACTCAGTAACTTGCTCAGGTCACCATATTGCTGGCCAGTGACATAGCCAGGCCTTCAAATCTAGGTTTGAGTCCTGAACTATACCTAAGGCTTACCACCCTCCATAGTGTTAGTGAGCATTCACAAAGCACCTTAGGGAAAAAAACACTTGGGATTTTACCTTCGTCCTTCTCTCCAGCTGGCAAGCTGGGAAGCACACACTGTGCACAGTACATTTTGAAGAAGGGGAAACAGTAGCACTTGCTATTTTCTAGTCAGGGAAACTCACTCACCCAGTCAACCAAACAGAAATTTCAAGTAGAGCAATTAATATAAATTATAAAATAGTTAAATGTGAGGGATTGCCATTTGCTTTACTATTGTTTAGAATGACGAAAAGCAATCTATTAGGAAAATACGCAAACATAAATCAAGAAAAGTTAAGTTTCTTTATCAAGCCTTCACATGCAGAAAGGATTTAAGCTGGCTCCGCAGCCAGTTAAAGGAGAAGAAAAACCAAGAGCCAACGTCCCTGGCACTTAGCTCCCCCACAGTGGTTGTTTTTTTTTTTTTTTAAGATTCAGTTGATATCCTTTTTTTTTCATTAAGAATACATCCTGTTCCATGAAGAAAGTCCTGTCCTTTTTTCCCCGTGTTATAAGTAACATCAAAGAAGGGAGGACAGATACTGAACAGTGAATGACAGTGCACAACCAGCCACCACTCACCGTATTGGCTGTGGTGGCTGATTAAATGGACTATTACTGGTCCTAACTCATCTGTAAGTTTTCTTCATTCACCTAAAGAGCTGGAGGCTAGGCAGAAACATTGGACTTGACAAGTGTTCTTGATCCTGTGTGGGCTGGGAGTGCAAAGCAATCAGAGATAACTGGATGAAAGGAATGAAGTTTTTAATAGAGACCAAAAAGTCAGAGAACTGTGGCTTAAAGAAGAAAGACTTAGAGGAAACATCTGCTAGTAGTTCCAGTAGGGTGGGGGCAGGGGAGTGAGGAAGGGGGAGGAGGGCCAGGAAAGGGGCAGAATATTCTCCACTATCACTAAGCTTGTTGAAAAAAAGGCTGGTCTAATTTGATGTCGACCTCCCCCTGGATCAGAAAAACAGAACCAATCCAATCTGCTATTCATATAGAAAGTGTGCATAGAAGAAAGGAGAAAGCCCATGTGGGACTGAGCATCTGCTTGGAGAAGTCAGCTTAGAGACAGCTAAGCAGTGTCTTTAAAGCGACTTGCTGGTGCTTGGCGGGCAGGAGGAAGACGAGTGGGGGTGGAGACCAAGGCGATGAGAGAGATTAGGTCACGAACAGCACCCACCCAATGTCTTTAATTTTCCCCAGCGCTCAGACCCAGTGTCTCACCAGCAAGGGGGCATTGTGATGAATGGCAGCAGCCAAGAACATGACACGAAGATAAATTGCCCAGAGCATTGTACAGCTGGTGCCTGGGAACAACGCTCGAGAGACATAAAACCCAAACCCCGTGCCAAGCATAATGCGAGAAGAGACCAGCTTCTTGGGAATAGTCTTATCTCTAAGTCAAATATTTTCAGTACCTTCAAACTACTCTATATGTTACAAAGTGATGACTACTCAGTGCAGAGTTTTTCCATGCAGGGATAACTGACGGCTGGGAGGCAGTCAGAATGACTCACATGCCCTGCTGTGGTCTTGCAAGAGAGAGCGCCGATTACTTGACTATTGTTCCTTAGTACTTACTGCATGCTTTTATTTCTTTGTAGTAATAAAAAGTAATGTTAATTCCCCATACATTCTCACATGTAGGGTTTATGTGCCCCTCCCCTCCAGCTGGACTTGGTTCTTATCCAGGAGTTCCTACGTGCAAGTTATGTATTTATGTAGAACTCTGTGCATTTTTAATATTTACCATTTGCAGTACTTACTGATTCGCACAACTTCTGTTGGATAGAAAAAACAGATGGTGAAGTCTCCGTTGAAAAGTTCAAACACTGAAATAATGAAGTTAGCTTTCTGGATTAAGATTGGTTCCTGGACAAGAGAACTCTAGATCGATCACACCTCTTCTTGCTAGGTGCTTATAAAAGGGTGTGGAGGGTCGAGTTCTGTGGCTTTCTGACCTGGGCCCACTCCTCTCCAGCATCCTAGCCTCAGGGTCTGCCCATGAGCTAGTGGGTCTAATGTGGATCCACAACAGAGCACCAAGCTCAATTGTAGGAGCTACACAGAGACCTCATCAGGTAAGACTCGGTGTGTCCCCAGCTGGATTTATCCTGCTTCTCTCCCAACCCTCTTTGAGTTAGTTTTCTGGGTGAATGTGACCACTAAATCTGTGGTTGTCTAAGCCCTATTTCGGGGCTTCATTTGTTTTTCTCCAGTGTCATCTGGGACTAGGCCACCATTCTTTCTTCAACACAGCTATCTCCATAACTATCTCACTGCCAGCCCTGCACGCCTCAGTCCACTCTCCCCCATCTTATTCAGATCGGGTTGCTGAAATGCTGGCCTGATTAAGACCTCTAGTAGTTTCCCTTGGCATTTAAGACAAAGTCTAAATTTCAGCATGGTTTCCGAGATCCCACAGGATTCAGTGCCTATATAACTTTGCAACTGCTTTTCTCCTCACCGTCTTTCTCGTTTAATGACATTAAGTATTTTCCAGTCTCTACTGTGCATCCAGCTTCCTTTTGCCTTCAGGCCTTCTTCAGGCTGCTTCCTTTTCTCAGAGTCCTGGTGCTGTGAGTCTCAGCCGCGGCATGAGCCCTTCAGGGAAGCCTGCCCTCGGCGCCACTGCCGTCCACTGTCCACTCTGCTCCTCAGTCTGTTTCTCCTGTCATGGCAGGAGCCAAGCGTCACCTTGTCTGGCCTTGTTTCCTCAGAACTGAGCATAGTGGATGGAACTGCTCTGCAAGCAATAACAGATTTGGTGAATGAAGAAGCAAATGTTTCTAGATTTCTACTTTTCACTATAACAATTCCCCAACAATATGACCAGCAATCTCTTGCTGGTTTCGATGTTAATTCCGTTTCTCCTTAGTCTCCTATGTCTACATTACATAAATAGCCCTAAAATTTATTTCTGCCCTTTCATAGAGGTATAGTAAAGTTACTTATAACTTGCTCTCTGTTTTCATTTGATTAAATCTGATGGCTTTCAGGAATTAATTTGACAAAAACCAGTAACAAACATTTATTAATTTCTATATACCAAGCATTATGCTAAGTATTTTGCATGAATTTTTCACTTCCTTAAAATAACACTATGTTTGAGTATTATTATTATACCCATTTTATAGATAAAACCGAGGCCCAGAGACATGAAATTGTTTACCCAGTATCACAGCAAATAAATAAGTGGTAGAATTGAATTTTGATCTCGGTGCAAATCATAAACTGAAGACCACCTGTTCAGTGCATGGAAAACACAGTTATAAGATAAATAAATGCTCAGATGTGGGAGATTCAAAAACCTTGTAAAAAGATTTTGTTTTAATATCTTATCCCCACATATTTTCTGTTTACTATTTTGAGTTTTATAAAGGTGATAGCTCTAAAATTTTCTAGACTGAGCATATGCTTTGAAGCCAGTGTCTAGCTATAGAGCGAGAGAAGTTACAGTTGTTTGTGGTGGGGATTATATGAGATACTATAAAAAATAATACTATATATACTTGTGTATAAGCCGAGTTTTTCAGCACAAAAAACTGGGGTTCGACTTATACACGGGTCATTGGTACCCCAGCGAGGTGTAACATCTTGCGGGTGATTGCCGTTTCTCCGCTGTTCATTCAAAGCCCCACTAATTTTGCAGGGCTTTGAATGTTTGTTTACTCACATCTAACCAATCAGAGCCGTCCCATGATGTGGACGGCTCCAATTCTCAGAAGCACCCGTAGTGGCCAGCAGCTGAACTGGTAAGGGTGTGTCTGTGGCTGCGCTCCGTCTCTCCCCTCTGGTCTCTGTGTTAATTCACATCCTGCATTTCCCACCCTAGGCTTCTACTCGAGTCCATCAGTTTTTCTGGTTTCCCAGGTAATAATTAGGTACCTCGGCTTGTACTCGGGTCGGCTTATATTCGACTCTATACGGTAAGTTGTTTCCACTTTGCAGTTGTTGTAAATAGTGCCGCCATGAGCAGCCTGTTTGCCTCTGCTTTCAGTCTGTTGGATAATGGGCATAGAATGGAATGTTGGGATCATCTGGTAGTTTGGCTTTGAGTTTTTTGAGAGCCAGCACCTTGTTTTCCATAGTGGCCGTACTATTTTGCATCCCCACCATCAGTGGATGTTAGTAGCGTGAGACGCACAGTGACCCTGCCCCTGTGTGAAGCAGAACGAACACCACCTCGTCCTGTACCATCCTCACAGTCATTACCACGTTGAAGTTACTGTGTCAATCCTTCTTGGTGGAGGTGTTCCAATTTTTCACTGACCCTTTGCTGACATCAAGCATGATGTCTTACTCTAGGGACTGGCCCTCCTGAGAACGTGCATAAGTAGGAGAGACAAAGTCTAGTAAGAACCATCTGGCTTCTGAGGATCATTCTGGCTGTATTTCTCCCAAGACAGATTTGTTGATTCTTCTCGCAGTCCAGTGTATGTGGGTAAAGATTGCAGTCCCCTAACATCTTTACCAGCAGTTCTTACTTGACATTTTTTGTATCTTAACCATCCTAGTGTGAGTGAAGGTGTCGCCGTAGTTGTGAGTTGCACCTCTGATGGCTAATGACACTGAGACTCTTTGCATGTGTTTGGTGGCTCTTTGAGTGTTCTGTTTGGGGATGTCTCTTCAGCTCTTGTGCTTATTTAGTAATTGGGTTATTTATATTTTTGTTACGTTGTCATGGTTTTATATGTATTTGATTGATTAGATCCTTATCAGATACATGGTTTTCAAAGATACTCTTCTAGTTGGTAGCGTGTCTTTACTTTCCATTTCATTTGGTAAACTCTTTTGATGAACCAAATTTTAAAATTTTTTATGAGATTTCTTTGTCTTTTGCTGTTTGTGTTCTTGTTATTAATATATTAGATGTTAAAAGTTGGACCTGACATTGTTTCCTCAAAGAATGTTAAGGTTTTAGGTAAGTAGATTTTAAAAATGTGGTACGTACAACGGAATGCACTCAGCCAGTAGAAATGAAGTCATGATACGTGCTGTAATGTGAATGGAGCTTAAAGACATATGCTAACGGATATAAGCCAACCACAAAGAACAAATAGTGAATAATCTCAGTGGATACAAACCAAAGTTTATTAATGGTTACTAGGGGAGGGGGGAAAGAGGAGTTAATGGTGATGGGAAAACTACATTGTCCAGTTGTCATTACTCAGCATTTTGCTCAGAGATGTTCGTATAAGAATCCTGACCCAAATGGGGAAATACAGAGCACATTTTCAAATTCTCTGAAAGCATGGGGGCTGGATGAATTCCTAAAACTCTTGCCCTGAGATAAATATTAAACATTAACTCATAAATATCCCCTGAAGTTTAAAACAATCAGTCGATAGCTTTGCTTAACTAGGAGGGAAAAATCTTCCTTGATCCTTACGCTCATTTAAGAAATATCTACCTGGGCTCAAAGTGGCAGCAGCACCTGAAAAGATTGGATGGGAGCCTGAGGAGTCAGTGAGCTGTGACAGCGAGGCAGGAGCAGCTCGGAACGATAGGTAAGAATGCAGTCAGGGTCACTGAGGCACACATTCCAAAACTTCCATGGATTTTTGTTTTGCTGTACTCAGCAAAGCAAAATTTAGGGGGAAAACAGTACAAAGTCTGGGACTTGTCACTGTAGTCATCTGAGAAATGACAGCCGCTTATCTTGATGTCTTTGTTCTGAGAGGTCTACTAGCATGCCTCATTGAACTTTAGAACATGTATGCAGGAGAACTTAATGAAGAGAAAGTTGGAATTTGTAGGTGGAAATAAATTCTTGGGGGAAATGGACTCTAAGAAAAAAAATGAATTTTTCATTAAGATTTGAACTATATGTGTATTTATGTAAACTTTATTCTCATTCTGCTAATGATTATATTTATTATGTTCCGCCACGCCACGGATCTTTGGTCATGTAAGGGCTTAGGTGACTTGTTAAAAATTTTGACCCACCATAAAGTTACAAAGACTGTTTCATGATGTGTTTATTTTCTCCTGGCTCTAATTATATTACTATTTATTGCTAAATTAAGCAGAGCATTATTATTGCAGAAATGAATTTATCAGATGAGAACTTGAAAATATTATGGCTACAGCAGAGAAATAATTTTTAAAAGATGGGAAAACTTTTGAGACTTTTCTTTTAAAGCTAATTACGGTAGAATACTGTGTTCGTACTCCGCATCTGTTCTGTGCTGGTACAGGTGAGAACTTTGGGTTTTCATGACTCATCCTGTTAAGAGTATATAGCTTATCAAGGGAGAGGTTAATGACTTAGTTTCTGTGAGGAGTGTGTTTGTAGCTTTCAAGTAAAGAGTCACACTGAGAAACTCAGCATGGGCAGTTAGTTGTACCCTGTCCTACAGGGTCACTGGGTCAGCATTGACTTGATGGCAGTGAGTTCATTTTGGGTCATGACGTAGTAAAATTGTAAAGTTTCTCTAGAGCCGCGGTTCCCAACCTGTGGATCGCAACCCCTTTGAGAGTTGAACGACCCTTTCCCAGGGGTCGCATGAGTCATAGCAGAAGCAAAATGACAGTTGTGAAGTAGCAACGAAAATAATTATATGGTTGGAAGGCCACAACATGAGGAACTGTATTAAAGGGTGGTGACATTAGGAAGGTTGGAAACCACTGATGTAGAGGAATAAACATGCAAACAAAAAAAAACATACTTGAGAAAAATAGTGGGATTAGCACTACTCTGTACTGAAAACTAAGACAAATAACTGAAGTTTGAGTCTTGTCCAGAGGTAGAGCGGTGGAAAATAGACTCTATTTAATATAAGCATTTAAAATGTATTGATTCCTTATTTAGCAATTCCTGTGTGCTGTAGGCTCTAGGGCTTCTGGTCTGAGCCTTAAAGTAGGTCCCTCTAATACAGGGGTTCTCAACTTGCTGATATTAATTCAGTTCCTCATATGGTGGTGGCCCCAACCATAACATTGTGTTCGTTGCTACTCCATCACTGAAATTTTGCTACTGTTATGAATTGGGTGATCCCTGTGAAAGGGTCATTGCTCCCCTCCCCCCCCCACCCCCAAAGGGGTCGTGCACAGTTTGAGAACTGCTGCTCTGATAGATAAGCTCTTATCCTAGCATTTTGTATGAGGAAACGAGCTTAGAAAGGAGAGATCACTTACCAATAAGGACAAATTCTTCAAAAATATAAGCTAAAATTATTGGGTAGCAGTTGGGGGGGGATTAGTTTGGATGTTTATTCATATTACATATCCCCAAATAAATCCCAGATGGATTTGAAATTTAAGAAACAAAAATAAATAACAGAGTAAAAGTTTAGAATAACTAGGGAATTGATTTTGAGAATTAAATTTCTAAATTAGATACTTAGCTTAGTCAACAGAATGCCTTTCTTTGCAGTAATCAGAGAAGTCACAAAATGGACTGTAAGTGTGCACGACTACACACTTTCCATCTGTTGGCGACTGTGGCACCATGGTGACGTGCGTGGTGCTGTGACACTGAGAGCTGTGCCACCAGTATTTCAGACACCAGCAGGGTCATGCGTGGCAGACACGCTACCTCGAGGCTTCTAGACTGAGACAGACCTGGTAGTTTACTTTAGAAAATTTGCCAGCGAAAAGCCTGTGAATCCCAATAGGATTCCATCTGGTACAGGGTTGGAATTTGAGCCCGCCAGGCTGAAAGTCACTCAGCAAGCACAGTGGACTTGCCATACCAGCCATCACAGAAATGGTGTGGGGTCCTGGCAACGTGCAGTTCTGTTGTACACGGGGTCGTCATGGCTTGAAGCTAACATGACAGCAACTAACAAAAACAGACATTTAAAAATTTTAAATAACAAAAGTTGAGATAAAGTGGCAAATATAAGAAAATAATAATACCCAGTGCTGGCAAGGAGGGAACACTTACTATGTGATAAACCAGTAAAACCCTTTGTTTTGTATATCAAGAGACATGAAAATGTTTATTTCTCTGTAGTAATTCTGCTTAAGGGAATCTGTTGAGTTCAGTAACCCATGCAATAGAAAACGCTATTTATGAAACTTGTTTTTAAATGATGAATTATTAGGAAAGGAATTTAAATGCTTATTTTAAGAATCAAACCCCAAACCAATTTAACACCAGTGAGTTGATTCTTACTCAGTGATCTATAGAACCAAGTAGAAGACTGTGAATCGTTAAAGAAGCAGAAAGCCTCACCTTTGCCCCTCAGAGGAGCTGGTGGATTTAAATTGCTGACCCTGTGGTTAATAGCCCAGTGCTTAACCCACTGAACCAGTAGGGAGCTTAATGTCAGGATAGTGGTTAAGTATTCTAACCACTAGGCAAAATGTTACATAACCATTATTATCAATGATCATGAAGTCAACCTGTGAAAAAATAAAGGTTTAATCTGCTTTTTCCCATACGTCTGTACTGAGGTTACAGCTGTAGAAAATAAGGTACTTGTACCATAAAATAATCAAAATGTAGTATCATACATGAAAGTATTAACTGATATTTAGAATAGTGGGATTTTGAAGGTTTTCCTTTTCAGAGTTATAGACAATATGATTATTGCATTTATTTTAAATTTTTAAATAAAAATGACATATTTTGACCCATAGGATGGTTTTGAATTCCATGATTCTGTGGAGGTATTCATCCAGCAGGCAAAAGCTAAGGAAGAACTGGCAGCTCTTAGTTCACAGGTAACATGAACCACTGGGTTTTTGTTTCTTTTTTCTCTCGATAGCAGCTGTAGGTTAAAAAAATAAGTGGCTGCTTCAACTAGCTTGAAATTTAAGTATCTGAGGACTGAATTTGTATGTTCTGCTTTATAAAATGTCATCTGACTCACAGCTGTATCAACAAAACAGCAGCAGTAACATCTTGGTGTGATTCGATTTGTGAACGGAACCCCATAGAGTGCTACTTTGTTCTTTGTAGTTTTGTGAGAAGCGAGACATACTCTCGGTGTAAGAAAACTCAAACAATTCTATATACGGAAAACAGTCATTGGCTGGCAGCACTACAATACTAAGATAAAACAGAATAGATTTTCCATCAGTATTAATAGTCAACATTAAAAGATTTGTTATAACAATTCAATTCATATACGAGGGGTACCCCCACAAAAATGGAATTTTTTTCCCTTCCAAAGCTATGTATTTAAAGTTTTTATGAAACACCTTATTGCCTTTAAAGTATTCTCAATTACACTTAATACATTTGTCAAATCAGTGATTCCATTCTTGGAAATATTTTTCAAACTCATCTGTTTGGATGGCTGACAGCACCTCCCTCATTTTTTTCTTTACCTCTTCTGTGTCATTAAATCACTGTCGTTTCATGTCCCTCTGCATTTGTGGAAACAAAAGTCACATGGAGCGAGGTCAGGTGAGTAAGATGCATGAGGCAAGAGAGGCATGCTTTTTTTTTTTGCCAAAAACTGGAACGCTGAAATGGCTGTATGAGCAGGTGCATTGTTATGGTGGCAAAATCAACCCCGTCTGCCACAAATCAGGCCTTTTTTTGGTGGCACACTGTTATGCAATCTTTTCAGAACCTCTAAATAGAAAGCTTGATTCAGTCTGACCTAGTAGAAAGAACTCCAAATGCACTATCTGACTCAAGTAAAAAAAAAAAAATCAATGAGCATCATCTTGATCTTTGATTTCACTTGATGAGCTATTTTGGGGTGACTTGACAATGGTGTCATTCCATTGGCTTGATTGATACTTGGTTTCAGGGTCTTAAGAAGAGCACCGTGTCTCATCATCAGTAATGACCTTGGGGAAAGTCTGGGTCCCTTCAGAGCTGTTCTTTCAGAGCTCAGAGTGTTCTCAGTGGCTGCTCTTTTCCTGGCCAGTCAGAACCCGAGCACACGTTCTACAGTGACCCCTCTTATTCCCAGTCTTCGGGTGAAATTTGCCGAACTGAGCTCCATGGTAGTTCAGATCACCCCCCATCTCTTCAGTGGTCCATTGTCATTGGTCTTTGAGCACATGTGCATGGATTTTGTCAACATTTTCATTCATTTGGGAAGTTGACAGGCATCCAGAACGAGGTTTGTCATCAATGGACATCTCACCTTTTTTGAAACAAGAAAACCACCAGTACACTTGAGTTTCCCATAGTGCTGTCCTTGTAAGCTGTGTTCAACATCACAACGGTTTCTGGGACATTTTTCCTGAGCAAACAAAATTTCACAGCTACACGCTGTTCTCTTAAATCAGCCATCACAAAAAACAAGGTTAAAGCAAAACTGCTTTTCAAAAAACTTCACCGTGAACAGAGAACCTTCCAGGCAACACCACTGGGTGCACGAACTCCCAGTGAGTTGCTAGATGCTCACCTAGTGGGAAACATGTACTATGAAAGCTCTGCCCAGTGGAGCTCCCGGTTTTGTTTTGTTTTTTTTGGGGGGGTACCCCTTCGTCTATTAAGAAATAAATGATGTACTGCTCCAGATTCTTTACCTAAACCAGTATTTACTTTTGTACCCTGAGAACTCTTCTGCAAACCTGACCCTTTAGAAAGCAAGTTAAGTTGATTCTCGTGACTTCCGCAGGGTCAGATTTAACGCTGCCACGGTTTTCTCATGTTAAGATCTTTTCCTCCTTAAGGGATGGTTTGACATTTTAGCAGTGGAATCACTAGTTCAAGTAAATGAAGTTAAGATTGTTCTTTTTTCTGGTTTTGTTATTCAGAAAAGTAGTATAAGCAGTTATCTTACATGATAAATTTATATACTTCACCTCTGGCTTTTATGTTGTATATCGAGGCTTTAGAACTAGATTTGTGTGACAGTGTCTTCACACGAAAGTTTATATTGCATGGTAGTGAGTGACTCATCTTTGTGCATTTTTCTCTGTTACCTTCTTGGCAAAATATCGCAAGTGCACTGCTTTGTAGCCCACAGAAGTATTCTAGAGCAGTACATAGATTAGGGATGTAAAACACACGCAAAGATAAATTTATGTGCCAGCCCACTAACTGTGTGTTTTAAAACATGTCATTGTATGATTGGATGGGAAATGCTGCAGTTCTTTTGTGGTGAAGGTTAAGATCCTATTTGGCACGGGTGTTTTTCTGAATACTTTGCATTGTTTAATTTTAGTGTGTTGCCTTGTTCTTCTAGACAGCCAGCCATTTTACACCTTTTCTCCCCCAAACATACTGCCATCCTATCAGAGCTTCTGGAGTGCCAAATCCTAAAATAAAAATGCCAAGATTTCACCCATGTGTTAGAAGCAGTTTATAGCAGATGTTGCGATTGCTTTTAGGTTTCTTTCTTTTTTTTTAAATAAATATTTCAAAGGTCTCGTCATCTTGGAAAACAAAGATAGGGTTATTTTGCTTTTGAGCTGAAATCAAATCACCTTTATAAGGCTTGAGAAGAAAACTGTTTTTCCATTGGTATAGAATATAGCATTTTAAGTTTAAACATGATACAGACTTATATGTATATTTTTGGAAGGTGTATACCACATGAAGTGTGAATTAATTTTAATGAATACTAAATATATTTGCGGAGTCTGCAATTGGCATCTTTAAACCATTAAAGAACCTAAAATGTTTTAGTTACAGATTTTATTTTTGTTTCACACTCTAGCAGCCTGACAAGGTGACGGCAAGGCAGATGGAGTTCCTCTGCACCCAGGTTGGCTATGAGAGACTGCAGCATGCTGAAAGAAGGCTGTCCGCGGGGCTCTACAGGCAAAGCTCAGAAGAGCACAGCCCTAATGGCTTGACCTCGGATAACTCTGATGGACAAGGTACAGCTCTACAATGGCTGGCCCTGTAGAGGCTGCCGCGCGATGCATTGAACAGAGAAACGACAAAAGCAGCAAGATGGCTAATCCTCAAATCATATTTTGTAAAGATTATATTAGAGATCCTCTATCAAAATCAGTTATTAAATTGCCCCATTATATAAAAAGAGAATTCATCCTTAAGTTTTCCAGTTGTGGATAAATTATCTTATTCCCAATCAGTAGTTAGCAAATGTGTTTAGCATATATGAGAGGGCTTAAAAGTTTTCATGGGAAAATAGAATTAAAAATGAACTGGCGAGTGACATTTGGAGATATAAATACTATAGGGTCATTTCCCCACAAAAAAATGGATTCCACGAGAGAAATTGATTGTTTTAAAAAACACCAAAACTTCATGTTTTGTTTCACTTCCAAAAACAAACTTGTGAAGTTTGCAATATTTGACTTTAAAGACAATAAATACGTCTAACATATTATGGCAGGGGATAGAGATTTGAAGTGACACTGTAAGTATGGAGAAACTCAGAGATTTTGCTGTCTTTTATTCATGATCACATTGACCTGCCATTCCTATAAAAATAGTTTGCGTGGTAGATACTAGAAATTACTCTCTTAAAACTGTTAAGCTTAGAAAACTTATGTGATTCATAGAATGCTGTGTATATCTTTAGCCATTTTAAAATTACTTCATTTTTTCATACCCTCACATGAAGAAAAGTCCAAGTCACTGTCATTTTCTCATCAAGCTGCTAGTGTTCTGGAGTACAGGTAGTTCCTGCATTGCCAATGACCATCTGACTTACGCACCTACTTGCCCTCACTTTGAAGTAGTCGAACCAACCCTCTGCTCACAGCACTTCCTCCTTCACAACCACTTTCATTTGCTGCCCGTGCAGTTTTGAATTCATTGAAAAGGTTCTGAACCTTGTCTTATAAAAAAGGCTGTCTAAATAAGAACTGTATGTATGTGTTCTGACTCACCTACAAATTCCACTTAACACACAAGAGCTGATTTTATTCATAACCTGGAGACTGTGTGTTCTGTGTTGGAGGCACAGTTCTAGGTACTGAAGATACAGCTGTGGGCAACTCAGATTCCTTGTTCTCTGGATGCTTATTGGAGCTTATACAGAAAGATATAAAAGGGCTTCAGAAAAATTGATAAAAACATTCCATTATCTTTTAATTTGATTCTTCAGTGAACTATTTGAGACCCCCTCCCTTGTATGAAGGTTAGTTAAAAAGTAGTGCTACCATGTTATAGAAACCTGATTAAATAAAAATACCTCCAGGTGAAGCTTTTTCTCAGCATGTCCTTCACTGCATATACTCATGTATAAGCCGAGTTCTTTCCGCACATTTTTCATGCAGCTTTTGTGGTAAAATTAAGTGCCTTGGCTGATATTCGGGTCGGTTTATACTCGAGTATATGTGGTATACTTCTGAAGGTGTTTCCATCTTTCTGTCCCTTCCCCAAATAAGTCTTTGCCCCTTGATTTTTAGCACATTTAAATGGTAGCCTCGTGGGATTCAAATTGTTGTTTTAAATATTATTTTTAAGTTTTGGGAATATAAACTGAAAGGACCAAAATACAGGCTATAAAGTGGCATACAGCTTCCCAACAAAACAGCAGGATAGCTAGCCCTTGTTAGCCTTGATGGATGACCTAGTGCCCTGTTGTGATGGAAAGAAGTAGTAGGAGGAACTTCCCTGGCAGCTTGCTCATCAGTGCAGTTTTTGCCTTTCTTAAATGTTCATCATAAGCTCCTGTGATTGTCCTGGGTCTTTGAGAAACTCATCAAGATTGAATTTTTCGGTGCCAGTGAGTCGGTTCCGACCCATCATGACCTGTGTGCAGCAGGTGGAACACTGCCCGTCCTGTGCCATCCTCACAGTTCCCGTGCTTGAGCTGAGCCCATTGCTGCAGCCAGTGTGTCCTTCCATCTCATTGAGGGCCTGCCTCTCTTTCGGTGCCCTTCCACTTTGCCAAGCATGATGTCCTTCTGGAGGGCATTCAAGATGACCCCTTGGGAATCCCAAAACCAGATGCCATAGATTTCTGAGGTGATCTCTCTGCCTTGAACTGAACTGTCCTAGCAGAGCCTCTGGGAAGCCCCTCTTTGGATTGGAACTTGCTCTGTGGATTGTAGTGGTAAATCCAGGACTTGTCCCAGTTAACGATTCATGTCATAAAACCACCTTAGCTTCCATCCTGATTAAAAAAAGGGGAAGGTGGGAAGAAATCGTGGGGGAAGGGAGACAGCGGTCAGTATAAGAGAGGAAAATAATAATTTATCAACGGGTGAGGAGGGGGAGAGGGAGGGTAAAAAGAACTGATACCAAGGGCTTAAATAGAAAATAAGTGTGTAGAAAATGATGGCATCGTATGTACAAATATGCTTAATACAATTGATATATGGAATGTTATAAGAGCCCCTGATAAAATGATCTTTTAAAAAAAAGTGGACAGATCAACTCTGAGCTAACCAGTTTTTGTGCATTCGTTTTGCCACCGACACAGCCAACTGCTTGCTGTGGCCGAGACAGTTCGGTAAAACTGGAAACGCCTAACTGTGTGGTCCCAGCTTTAGAAGCTGTCACGTCAGTGGTGGTCGTGAAGTCTTCTTCCACCGCTTTCTAGACTTCAGCCAGTTTGACGGTCTTCCCTCCCTAAGCTCATCTTTGACGTCTTCCCAGTCTTCCTATGCTTGTTCCCGCCAAAGACTGTTCTTTCCCGTGGGGCAGCTTTCCCATAGACTTGTGGTGAAACTTAGTGATTTGGAAAGATGTCCACTTGAGTTTTGTTAAAAATTTTATTTCATCTGTGACTTCAAAATCCTTTTTCGCCTGGGATACAAGTGTCCCCCCTTTTTTTTGTAAAGACACCTTAACAAAACTATGACAGGTGTATTACTGAGAGAGCTTGTCTGCAGACACCACCGATGAAGGGGACCCGATTAAAGATGGTTTCTGTGGAAGAAATCTGTGTGTAGCCACTGGAACCCCAGTTATAGATAAAAGTGAAAGCCACTGCCATCGAGTTACTTCTGATCCATAGCGACCCCATGGCATAGAGTAGAAAAACTGCCGCTGCGGGTTTCTGAGACTAACCGTTAGGGGAGTAGAAAGCCTCATCTTTCGCCCACGGAGCAGTTGGCGAGTTTGAACTGCTGACCTTGTGGCTAGCAGCCCAATGCATAACCACTATGCCAACAGTGCTCCTTAGCTAAATATAATATATACTAAGTACCATATATACTCGAGTCCAAGCCGAGTTTCTCAGCACATTTTTAATGCAGTTTTTATGGTAAAATTAGGTGCCTTGGCAGATATTCGGGTTGGCTTATACTCAAGTATATATGGTATGTAAAATAATGCTAATTGTAGTATGTACTTTACATAGCAACAGATCAGACTACTGGAGAAGACATTTTTTCTGTTTTTAAATATTACAGAAACTTCTCCAGGCAGCCTTAGACTTAGAGTTAATGAGCAGTGGTGTTTATGGAAGAGTTTGTGTGTCATCTGTGAGTCCGGGATAATCGGGGCAACAGTTTTGTTAGCCGTGGTAGATGGCAGAGAGTAGGTATTGGTATATAAAACATTTTTAAACATCTTTACTAATTTTCACAGATTTGCTATGATTTATTGTTTTTAAATCTTCGTTTGGCATGACGCCGTCTCAGTTTAAGATTTGTATTATGACATACCTTGCTATCACGGCTGAGCCAGTAAGAAAATGCCTTCCAAAGGAGATACAGCCTGTGCCAAAGTTGGGAAGCTCACTAGACATCTGTGCTTTGTTCAGGCTGTGTGTGGCTTGGCAGAGTTAAAAACAGGAGTAGTATAACTTGCCATCTTCCTCCTAAATTATTACCTATCTTTCTTAAAATTCTCCATGCCATCCTCCCTTAAGTTTGCTTTGTGGAAGCTTGACCTGTTTGTTTTGGGGTTTGGTGTTTTTTTTTAATTAAAAGTGTGTCTTAAATGTTATTCCTATTTTTTTGTTTTCTTTAGGAGAAAGACCCTTGAATCTCCGAATGCCTGCTGCACAGAACAGACCACCCCACCATTTTGTGATGGATGGGGAGCTTACAAGGCTTTACTCCAGTGAGGCAACGTCCCACTCCTCAGGTGAGCTTGTGCTATAAACACCTGAATAAAGTACCTGTAAGAAAAGATCATTAGGAGCAATGCTACTTGTCCAGTTTTTCTCCCTGGAAATGGTGGCTTTGTATAACAAGTATTCTTTTTAAGAGAATCTGAATGGGCAGTCCTTGGTTACAAACACCTGCCTTACTTGGCCTTTAACGTTGTGTAAAGTTGCCCTCACTTTGAAATGATTGCACCAATACCTATTCAAAACAAATTCTTCATCATAATCACCGTCACTCGCACATGCAGCTTTCAAATCATTGAAAAGCCTCCCAGCCATTTTTTGCTCTAAGCTCAGGCTAATTAAGAGCCTTATGCACCTGCTTCAACTTCCTACAAATTCTTAAAGACAAGGGAACAGACATCTCATTGGTACCCTGAGAACTACCTGTATTTCAAAGAATGACAGAAGAAACACTCGTGAGTTTTTTTGATTAGCTATGATATTTATGGTGATTTTAATAGAGAATTTACGAGTAGATAAGGAACCTGATTATTTGAGTCACGTTGTGGATCTTTCTGGCCATTCAACATGCTTGCTCTCGTGCTGAGTACCCCGTACTCTAAGGTCTAAACTTGCAGTGTCGGTGCATTTAGGGTGGGGCTCATTCTTCAGAAGGACATTGAACTGCAGAGAGAGAGAGAGAGATTTCTTATGGTTGCATTTTTACCAAGTGAAGTGGGTTTTACAAAATTAAAGTATTATAAATCAGAGCCATTTGAAAGAATTCGATCTCTGGGTATTGAGTTAACATTAGGAACTTTATTAAAGTAATTTTGTAGATGAGGAAACTTATGCTACATGATAGAAATGACTCGATTTGCTAGGTCAATGGGGTAAAGAACCTTTACAAGCATTACATTTAAACTTTTTGTATCTGGACAGAGTGAAATAAGTGTTTATTTAAAATGTTATCGAGAGGTTATGAGTCTCAGCTCATACTCCTAGCAGCAGATGCTGAAAAGCCCACAGTCCTAAATAATGTATGTGCTTGGGCAACATGTGACAGCACATACATCTGTGGTCCCGTAAAGTATTGTCATTTTTTCTGTTTGGGGTTGGTTTTTTTTGTTTGTTTTGTAAGGGAAACGTCTTTCGTTATTTCCCCTGATGGTTTGAAAGTCCCCACCTCCCTAGAGGGAAGCAGCAGCAGGACTCCAGGGCACACCTCAGTCCCACAGCACTGCCTCCTGGCTTTATTTTCCACCAACAGCCCTGCAAACTTTCAGTCCATGAGTGTTCCTGGTTGGGCCTCAGTCCTCACAAGCTCACAGGCTGGATGGCAGGTGCATGTGATCAGAAATCAATGGCACCAATGGGGTGGCAGCTCCCAGAGCCAACACTGCCAGTCTTGCTCCCAGTACCACCCACTGGTCCCCAGAGCATCCTTTCTGCCCCTCCCCCACCTGGTACATAAACCTTGGGCCTGACTGCTCTGCCCATTGAGCCTCTACCGGGCACCTAGTCACCTGTATCCAGGTGACTACTGTATGCCATATGGCGTTGTGCAACACCCAAATCACATAGCATCCGACTCCTAGAGTACACTGGAAGTTAGGTGATGCGTACATATTGATGCTGTGGCTTTCAGTGTGTTACTCGCCTTGATTTTTAGGCCCTCTAAGAATGTTAGATGTTGAGAAATTAAAATTGTCTAAGGATTACATCCTAAGTGCTTTAAACAAGCAAACATATATGTGGTCCATACCGTCCCTCCTCCCCCCCGCCACACACACACAATTTATATCCTTTTGGAGATTTTGTCTATAAAACAAATGACACTGTTATATTGACTTTCTGTGTTCCACCACAGGGACACGCTTCATATCCCTGCTACCTAGGACTGGTTGAACTAGGATTTATGTAAAACAGAGTGAAAGAATTCCTGAGAAGGTTGTTTTTTTTTTAATTCAGTAGAAGTTCATACAAGTTGTCTATGATACAAAGGAGCCCTGGTGACACAGTGGTTTACATGTTGTGTTCCTAACCACAAGGTCAGTGGTTCAAACCTGCCAGCTGTTATATAGGCGAAAGATGAGACTTTCTACTGTCAAGATTTTCTGTCTTGGAAGCCCAAGGAGCAATTCTGCCCTGCCCTAGAGAGTCAGGCTGAGTCAGAATCAATGTTGTGGCAGTGAGGGTGTTGTAGGTTTTGGAATAGAGCACAAACTTGTGTCTACAACTGAACAATAATACTTGATCAAGAGACCCTCCCCTTACCCTCGTTTGCTTCCTTCCTAAAGTATAAATTATAATACCTAATCTTACAGGGCAGGAGTGATGAGGACTATATAAGGTTGTCTATATGTGATACCTGCCTTGTAGGGATTTAATAAGTGTTAGCTGGTATTTTTATTGCTCTTTTTTATGTGGAATCTAAAATCCCCTTCTGTTATCAGAAGGCTGGTCCATAAATTGAGCTGCATAATTTAAATAAGGAGCCCTGGTGGTGCAGTGTATGTGTTCCACTGCTAACAGAAGGTTGGCAGTTCAAACCTAGCAGCTGCTTTGGGGGAACTCTGTGGCCGTCTGCTTCTGTAGAGAGTTCTGCTGTCCTACAGTTTAGGGCCACTGTGAGTAGGACTCTGCTCATCAACAGTGGGTTTGGGCTTTTTTCGCTTTTACTTTTAAATAAGCTACTGCTTTACTTTCTAGAATCTTTTCAAGGTGTGTGTGGGGGCGGGGGCGGTTGTTTTTCAGATGCGCTATTTCTCACACGTTAATATTTATGCCTTCAAAAATAGTTCCATATTTGGAGACAAAGCGGTTTCACTGTCTTGTTTAATCGTTGGCAGTCATGCTTTAACCAACTGCTCTTAGGTATTTTATGTATTTTATTTATGGTACTAGACCAGGCATTGGATAAAAACTGCTGTATTGTCATAATTTCACTTGCCTCTCCTGTCACCCTATGTAGATAACTATATTCCTATCTTATAATTGAAGCCACTGAGTCTTACGGAAGCATGGAACTTGCCAGAGAGGTGTATGAGGGAGCTTCAAAATGTTCATGGAAAATTCCAAGAACTCTTTGAAACCCTTATTATACCTATTAATTTGGCATACCCTGAAACTTAGCTCAGATTCCAAGTTTTTAAACACAACTCTATGAAAAGCATTTAGCATACTATTACAGAATCGTGGAAATGTGATATTATTTGCTTTGGAGTTTGATTTTTTTTTGTTTTGTTTTATGGATGCCTTTGTTTTCTGTGGTCCATTGATTTAAAATATCAACCATCTTTGTGTTTCCATTTTTTTCAGAGAGCCTTGGGATTTTGAAAGACTACCCTCACTCAGCTTTTACCGTCGAGAAGAAAGTCATCAAAGCAGAGCCTGAAGATTCAAGATAGCTGTGGGGATGGCATCGCGTTGAAGGATAATGTTCCATCACAGAAACAAGCCTTAACAACCAATGTTGCCTCATTCAGCTCAGACAGATCTCATAGCCAAAGCATAAGGACTGGTCCAGTAGTCTGTGGGAGCCAGGAAGACGAAACAGCAGCCACAAAAGAGAAAACCGAGAGTCTTGCAGTCTATAACAGAAGTATGGATCCATTCACATTCCCTGTCTTCAGTCGTCCTGTGTAAGGCTTACAAGTTAATATTGTAAGCACTTATTATTTAAGAATGTACAATGTATCTGTGTAATTTATAAAAGTGAAATCTCGATGTTGAGACCTGTTTGGTCCAATATATGTGGATGCAGTTTATTTTACTTGAACTTATGTCGTCTGTTTTAAGTGTATTTAGCGTAAATACTATTATTATAAGTCACAGTGTAGAATCTTTGCAATTAAAAGAACAGAAAGCTTAAGTGATGTGGTTATTGGCGAGTTTGCAATAGCTCTGGAAAACTCGAAGGCAAATACTCAGTTTAACCAAGGGAAAATCTTAGGGATTTAATATTTGATAAAACCAATTATGTTAACAGAAACTTGTGTCACCTTTATTCCTGTATGGTCATTTTTTTATTGGTTTAGTCGATACATACTAACTTACACAGTAAAGGAAAGAGCTAAAAAGATGAGCCGTAGAGTGGAGAGGACTGCCTGCTTGGTTGGCCCAGATTGCATGCTACAGTAGCCACTTACGACATAGCAAGAACAAAAACTGTTAAGTGAACAGAGAAAGTGAAACGGGTAGACTGAAGTGTAAAAGACCGTTGCTCAAGTACTGAATTTCAGCATGTGTTAAGTAGACAGACTTACGTAGGTTAGCCCTAAGGGTGCTAAGGGTGGTGACTGTAAACAGAAGCTGTCCTGGAGTGAAGGATCGTTCTGTGTGGCATTCTCCCCTTCCAGGAGGCAGAGACGCCCCCACTGACCCTCACTGGGAAATGTCTTCCCACCCAAACCGTTGCGAGTGTGACCAATCACTGCATCCACATCGGCCGGCATGTTTGACGATGTTTCATTGACATCTATAGTCATTATTTATTTTGCCACTCACTTTTGTCACTTTTTAGATTTGTGAATGCAGTTTTTTCTTAAAAGTTCATTTTAAGCTGAAAGGACTTGTTTTTAATTCCCACTGTGTTAATGATCTACTTGCTTACATATAAATGAGCGTATCACCTTGAGATCCATAATAGCAACATTTAAACAGGACTTCTGTCAATGGGCATTTTCTTGGTTGGTGTGAGAAGAGATTTGGCAGCACTACCTACTTGGCTACAGAGGCTTCTCATCCTGGGTGTTGCTGATTGGAGCGTGTTGATTTGAAAACGTGTCTTGTTGCCTTTCTCTTCAGTTCAGCTCTAGAGCAGAGCGATGTAGCATATACGAAGTCATAATGTTCCTTGCAATTGTCAGCTGAATGTTAGATGATATGTCTGCACTGTAGTCTCTGATCACTGTCATGTAATTGCTTTTTCATTTTGATTTTTAGAATAGCTTTACAATGGAAACACCAGTAGACAACTTTGATACTGTTTAAAGGCTTTTTTCCCTTCCTAAATGTTTTAATTGTACCATAGTGTTTGCCCACTCAAGAAACTTTTTATAGACCTTGCAACTTTGTTGCTAGCTTGAGGTTGATTATTGTGGTTGTATAGTTCACTGTGTGTAGAAATAGTATGAGTACGATTTAAATAGAATGTTCAGTTTTTTTAATATTAGCCATAGCACTGGTTAGTATCTCAGTAGTTTCATGAAACGTTTCCTGTATTCTAATCTATTTTGAGAAATTTTGTGGGTTTTTTTAATGTGTCATAAAGTTCAAGTTTGTAGATTTATTAAGCAACAATGTTTAAAGATGCAGTCATCCTCCAGCTTTTTGTTTATCTGTCTTTTGTGGCCCCACTGACTGCATCAGTAAGTCCTTAAATAAGTTTCCTTAAGTATCCTTTTTTTCTGGTCGTTCAAAGTCAGTGAGTGATAAGGGGGAAGCACAAGAATAATTTCAGTAGAATACAGTTTTTATTTTGTAAACACTAATGTATTAAACTTGCTATACATTAAAGCAAATAATATATATTTTTATTTGAATTGTATATATGAATTGGATGTTATAACTAGTTGGTTTTCCATTGTGTTAAGAGATGTTTTCACTGAACAAGGTCAATTGGTTACCTCAGTATTACAGCCAATATAATCCAAGGGACCATTTCTCCCCCGTCTGTGTTACATAGTTTATTATGTGAAGTCCGCGTTTCCGTGACAATTAAAGCTGTTGGTGAGGTGGGAATGAGCGCACTTGCTTCCTGTGGCAATAAAGATTCTCTGTGCCTCACACACTTAACGTTCATCGCACTTTCTGCCTAGCACTTCCCACTGTTGGAATATGAGCCTCCTCTGCCTGACCTCGCTGGCTGTTCAAGTGGGATGTGGGTGTTCAGAGCTCAGGAGTGTATGTCTTAAATTGTGACTAGGTATTATTGCCAGTTACCTTCATTTCTAAAAAGCCATATGGCAAATAGGTACTCGGCTGACCTAGTTTGGGGTGTTAGAGAAAGATGGTTTTCTATTGTGAAAGAGTCCTTACTTAGAGAAGTTTGTAAGGATGCATTTTTACATCTCCCACCATGTTTAGCCCTGATGGGTTATGCATTGGATTGCTAGCTGTTGCAAGATCAGCGGTTCAAACCCGCCAGCTGCTCTGAAACGAAGACGAGGCTTTGCTCTTGTGAAGAGTGTAGCATCAAAAACCACTAGGTGGGAATCAGTAGCAGTGAATTCGGTTCCCCTCATGGCCAGACAGTAATGAATAAAAGCAGGAACCTTAGGATTTAACATTTACAATACAGAAATGCTTGTGAAGTGCTAACATGATTTGGACTCCGTATTACAGGTTAATTATTACGCTAGCCTGTGGTAAAGAACAGTCCTGATGGCGTAATGGTTACACTTTGAGCAGCTAAACACAAGGTCAGCTGTTCAAAACCAGCAGCTCTTTGGGAGAAAGGAGGCTTTCAACACCTGTCAAGAGTTACGGTCTCTGAAAGCCACAGAAGGTTCTAACCTGCCCTGCAGGGTCTGAGTCAGAATCGACTGTATGGCACTGAGAGAGAGGTAAAGAACTGGCATACCTTCACAACATGATCGCTTGGTAGATTGATATTTAACGAGCTCCTTTGTATCCAGGTGGATTTGAAGGTCCACAGAAAAATAATGTGATTTGCCCCCTTCCCCTCCCCCGCTTTGGATGCCCAGAGCCCTAGTGGGAGAGAACACGAACCACACTTAGAGTTTAGTGTGTGACAGACCAGAGGTGATGAAGGAGCTAGCATTTGACGTCATTCTGTGAGATTTGATAGAATGCTATCAAATATAGGTGCATTTCACTGAGACATTTAAACGCAGTTTCATTTTGAAGCTGAATGCCTGATACAGATCTGTTTATTGGGATAATCTTTAGACATCCGCATCGAATCTGTCAAAGGTAGCAGGGTTGTGGGGTTAAGGGGGGAGGGGTGGACATTTTCCTTTTTGATAATACACTCCGTAAAAAGTTTGTAGATTTAGTGATTATAAGGATATTAGCCCCTGTGTACCTTTACAATTTGAGTTGACGAAGGGTTTAAATCTAAACCAGAGTGCAGGGGATTAACTGCTCACTCCACCCATCACACGCGGTCTGGTAGCTTGGCTGCTCAGACTCAGGAATGAATGACAGGGGCACCCAGCACCACCTCCAGTTTTGCTTGTGAATTCATGTCTGCATGTAATGTAGAGCAAAAGCCACTAGAGGATCAGCCCAGGGAACCCAAGAGTTCTGTTTCTTCTGGGAAATGAATTTAGGAATAGCTGATGCTAGACATTGGATGCTTGTAAGAGCTAACGCACACAGCCGAATATGGTAGCCGTGGTTTTAACAACTCGCCGCCACCACCTATTGTCCCGCCGAGTTTGGGTGGTGCGTCAGGGAATCCACGCTTGTTTATTTGTTATCTGTGGGTGTCCTCAGAGCTCAGATTCTCAAGTGAGTCTCCAAAGTTAGCAGAGGAACAATCCAGTGTCTGCCCATTTACTTTTATTATAAAGATGTTTAATTTCAAAAGCTTTCAGTTGACCACGTGGTGCCCTGTAAGATGATTTTCAGTTCACATAGAAATGATCAAAGACTAAATATACAGAAGAGATTATTTCTTACTTTCTGAGGATACAGTGCTTGAAGTTTAAATACTTCTTTGCCTTCTTTTGACCTATAAGAATTTAAAATTCAAAAAAAACAAACTTCACTTTGCTGCTGTTTTCATCTTTGTGTGCCTCCCCAAACAAAAGACTGATCAGAATTTTTTTTAATTCATCATCAATTAAAGTTGTAATTCCAATTTCTAGCTGTTTTTAATGTTTAAGGAAGCATGGTAGTACAGAGGGTTACAGGTAGGGCTGCTAACTACAAAGGTCAGCATTTTGAAACTACCAGCTGATCCTCAGGAGAAAAGTGAGGCTTTCGACTTCCCTAAGAATTTCGTCTCAGAAACCCACAGGGGCAGTTCTACTCCAGGTCACTACACATTGTAATTGACTTGATGCCATTTAAGGGTTTTTTTTAAGCTTACAAATTAAAAAAAAAAGTTTACTAATCTCTTTCATGCAATCACTTAGGGGGTTACTTGGTCCTTTCAAGTAAACTGACAATTCCAATCCACCAGCCACGGTCACCACAGGCTCACTGTGAGTTGGAATTGACTCCATGGCAGTGGGCTTCTGGAGTCATGGATAATTATTGGTTCCATTTACAAAGTTGGTTAATTATGCTCCTTTCCTAGTTTTCCTGTCTCCTGGGCCACACAACCCTTAAATATTAGAACAACATCCTATTGAACCTTCTGATACTGTCTCACTTCTCGGTCATAACTTCTAAAGATACTGTCCTGATAACTGAGGGACTTGCTTTCCAAGTGCCATTCTAGTCATGTTAAAGGGCCACTCAAAATCAGATTATCTTCATGCAGATTGTTATGTTTTTGAAGCAGTTGGCTGATACCCTCAGCAGGAAAGATTGCAAATTAATTACATAAGATACTAATCTTATTTTTCCTTTATTTCAGCATCCATAAGGTTTACCTATGGCTCCATGTAGTCTTAATTATCTGGTTTTAGTTAATTCATTGAGAGCCATCTCCCCTAGTTTCTGTTGGCTTTACATTCAATGCACTTGATCAACTAGTTAACATATCTGGCTGCTAACCAGGAGGTTAGAGGTTTGAGGCCCCCCCCAGAGATGCTCCAGAAGAAAGACCTGAGAAATCTAGTTAAAAAACTCAACCAATGGAAGCTGCTGGACAGTTCTCTGACACAGGCTTTCCAGGGGTTAGAGCAGACTTGATGGAAACTGGTTAGAAGATATCTTAAAACAGTTCTTCCATGCCAGCTACTTATTTCAGATTGATGGTAGTTTGCCTCAGTAAAAGTCTTCTGTAGTTATAAGTTATGAACTTCACTGTTTTTTTTATAGCTTTCTGTCAACATTTTCCATTGTAGTCTCAGGAGAACCAACTTCTTCATAATCTCAGAAATATCACAGCTGAATGCTGCTCCCCAAAACGTGTGCAAAAATGCAAATGCAGGCATGGCACTGTTCCAGACAATAGTGGCATACGTTGTCAAAATCATGAACCCAAGGAAGTTTCTCACCGCCTCAGAATGGTGAGCTTTGTGAATTCCCTGGTCAAACAATTTGGTTATCAACCCAGACTCCCTTTGCTGTGCGTGAGCCCCAGTGACGGAGTATGCTCGATTGTGCTTCCTTATTTACACATTCTGAAACCTTATGAGTCATTCTTGCATTAAAAGTTTATAACTCGTAAATTTATGTTTAAAGTGCCATGTTTAACACCCACACAGAATCCTAAGCAAGCAGGACCATTCTCTTATAACTGTCACAAACATCCTGTGCTGACAGGTCACTTGGGCTCCGGTTTGTAGGCAGATCTTTAGTGCATACGTAGGTGGAATCTTACCAGTAACTGACGGCGGAGGCATCTTCTCGTTTACGGAGAGTAGCTACCATCGACCATGAACAGTTAAACCAAACCTCCGTGGTCTCACACCATCACCCGGGTGTGTATTCTTCCCAGAAGACAAAGCTGCTACTTGGGTGGCACATTCTCACACAACAGGCTCTCTCCTGAAGCTTCATCACATCATTTTACATTTCTCTGGAAAAGTACCTACTTCCCACCCTCACAGCATGAGGTCAGGATGTTTTCCATCAGTTAGTATAGGCTACTCCATCCTTTTCCCTCTCAATTCTGCTAATGTTATGATAGGGACATAGCCCATGTATTGATGTGAATTTCTTTTGCATATATCTTCTCAAATTGGGCAGAGAGGGAGATCACTATTACACCTTAGTACTTCAGTTCTTAGGGTATTAAATGGCAAGTTGTCAATTTCTTAAAAATTCAAGACGAAAAGAGAAAAATATATTTTGCAATGGAGTGAAGGGATAAGAATTTCATTTTCCATTGCCTTAAGCATGTTTGTGATAAGTGGTTTAAAACAGAAGTAAACTACTTCTATGATTCTTTAGTACAAAGGTAAGATTTCCTAGTAAAACTCATGACTCAATATCAAGTATTATGGATGAATTATGTCATCCCCCCCAAAAATTTTTAATTTTAATCCTCTCCCTTCTGCCTGTGGGGATGTGTTGGCTTTGTTGTGTTGACAGGCGGAATGGGATGGCCTCTCCGGAGTCAGTCTGGAGATCACACTGCAGAGGAGCCCTGGTGCCAGCAGATGGCCGAGGAACCAAGAGGCAAAGGTCAAGTGAGGACCTTCCTCCAGAGCTGACAGCAAAGTTTTCCTTAAACCTGCGGCTCTGAGCTCAAGCTTAGATCCTCCTAAATTGTGAGGAACTAAATCAATTGAAACTACCCAAGTATGGCAGTTTTGTTGAAGCAGTACAAGATAAAACACCAGGCCATCCGGTCAGCTGTGACACATTGCAACTTCACGGACAGTAGAACTGCCCCGGCGGCGTCCAAGCCTCCTTTCTCGGGTGGAGCCTCCGGCTGGTGGTTTCAAACTGCCGACATTGTGGTTAGTATCCCAACGTGTCACCTGTTCATTGCAGTAGTACCATTTCTCAGATTTACTATTTTTTGTCACTGGCTAGCTGTTTACATCTCATCCTTTTTGCAACTACATCAGTTCAGGCCAGGGGTTCTCAACCTTCCCAAAGCCGTGACCCTTGAATACAGTTCCTCATGTTCTGGTTCCCACCCCACCCCCAACCATAACTTTGTTTTCGCTGCTACTTCATAACTATAATTTTGCCACTGGAATGAATTGGGAGACTTCATGTGAAAGGGTCGTTCGACGCCCAAAGGGGTTGCAACCCACAGGTTGCGAACCACTGGTTTAAGATCTCTAAGAATCTGAAGCCATTTTCCTAGGGAGATCTCATTAAGAAGAAAGTTACACTTGTTAGATGCCACAAGTTAGTTCCGACCCATAGCGACCTATCTACAACAGAATGAAGCATTGCCCGGTTCTGCACCAGCCTCACACTGGGCTTGAGCCCATTGGTGCAGCCACTGTGTCCCTGTCATTGAGAGCCTTCCTCTCTTGCCGCGCCCCTCCTCCTAACTGAGCAGCAGGATGCCCTTCTCCAGGACCTGGTCTCTCCTGACAACGTGCACAAGGATGTAAGCACGCTGGCTGTACTTCCAAGACAGATTCGTTTGTCCGTTATGCAGTCCATGGTACTTTGAATATTCTTCTCCAGCACCACAATTCAGATGGATCAATTCAGATGGTCGGCCTTACACACTGTCCAGCTTTCACGTGCATGTGAAGCAATGGAAACCGCAGGCTCGCCTTAAGTCCTCAAAGTAACGTACTGGCTTTTCAAGCAGAATTACCTAGTACCACTCTTTAGCTCATGTGACTGTGGCTTCCATGAACATTGATTGTGGATCCAAGCAAGATAAAATCCTTGACAACTTCAACATTTTACACCTTTATCGTGATGTGACCCAATTTCCACCAACTGATATTCCACAAACCTTAACTCCCATGGATAATGATGGTTGCGGCATGTTTTCTTTGTGCCATTTGGGGGTAGCGGGGTCAGGGAGGAGGATGAGTTGAGAGAAGGATCAAACGCACTGCCCTCCAGATGCTTCTGACTCCCTGTTCCTCCATAGGGTTTCCAAGCTGTCAATCTACTGGAGCAGGCGGCTTCCACTTCCCCTGGGGTTTGAACCGCCAACCTTGCACTTAGCAGTTTTAACCTACATCCAATGGCACCACCAGGACGCCTTTCAGGGAAAGACACAGAATGAGCAGTGTTTCGAATCATGATCATTGAACCTCATTGGCATCTCTAAATTTCACCCAGACTCTTCATTAATTACAAAATCGTAAGTGGCGGAAACTAGTTCCTGCAGGGAATGGAAAGGTTCTGGGAAGAATGCTTAAAACATACCACAAAACTCCTCTTCACAAATGTGTAAATAAGGTGTCCTTTTCATGAAAGGAAACACTTTTATCGCAGAGATTTAGGAACTTACCAGCACCTGGAAAAGGAATTCGTTTCCAAGTGAGAAGTGTTTCTGCTCTGGCTTCCAGCCTCAACGAGCAAGGACACCATTTTTGGCATTTAGGAGACGCAGGTGGCCTCCAACTCAATAGGAAGGATTTCTTTTTTTTTGGGGGGGGGGATTATATGTCTCAGTTTTAAAAAAATTAACAGAAAAACTAATATTTCTTGGTCCACGATGTCAGGCCACCCTCACAGACATCTGGCTGTTTATAATAACCTTGTGTCTTGTTTTAAAACACTGTTTATTTTATCATTGATTAGCTGCAATTGTTACGGCTTTAAAAATAGACAGCACTAGTCAAGGAATGAACAGCAGTTTCAGAAGACAATAGTAAATATCACTAATCAAAATGTTTTCAATGCTTTGGCATATGCTTTAGCCCTGAAAATATACGTGATTTCTTCATGCTAGGGCAGCTTTGAGTTATAATTAAGACACTTCAGGAGCTGTAATTCAGCATGAACATTCTCCCTGAACCCACGGAAGTTAGGGATTTTGATGGGCTACTTTGGTGAGAGGAAACTTGCTTTGTTTCTGCTACCAAAGAGCGAACGAACATAGACCAAACAGCGCCCGAGACGGACCGCGTGACTAGCAGCGCTCCGGCGACCTAGGAGACTAGCGCCTGCCCAGTGCAAACACTCTGGGGGGTTGGAAGTAGAAAGTGACAAAAGTGAACATTTAATGGCTTGCCTATATTCCGCTACTCTTAAGCTATATTATAAGGTAATTAACTTTTATAGATTTCTGAGTTAAGGACATTAGACTAATTAGCCGCATGTTTTTGTAATTTTTTTTAATTTAACAGAAGTAGCTTTTAAAATTTCACTCCTTTCACTTAATATTTCACACAAGATGCTCAGAATTCTCAAGTAGCCTGTTGTCTTGTGGGCCGCGATGCAGATAGAGACAGACGTAGAAATCCCAAAGGCTGCTAAAGGTCGCACAGCCAGCAGGTGGCAGAACCAGGGTGAGACCCTTGATCCCTGCCATCCTGTCCAGAGACCAGGCCGCAAGACCAAAGTACACGGTTGGTCCAAGGTCTGGTCTCTGACCCTTCTTGATTTCTGCCTTTTGCAGATAGGCTGTTAACCTGTATGCAGACCCAAGGGCCAGTAAGAAGTATTGGCACGAGGGTCGATTGAGCAAGGAGCCTCCTGCAGGTGGCCAGCATGTTTTCTCACGGTATTTTATGCAGATTGCTACCACAGCCCATTGTGTGAGAGGCTATCAGGGACTGTGGACGGGCACCCCAACATGTGGGCTGTTTGATACAGCTAAAATGGTGTATCCAAGGACCTGGTGATGGGGCGAGTTTCCATCCAGTCACGAAAGCTTTCTGACCTTCACTTTCCCCATTTGGAAGATGCGATTCATGAGAGATGCTCTCCAAGTCCCAGCACAGGAAGAGAATCACAGCAGATGAAAGACATAAAGGTGACATAAAGGAGTCCCACCTTTTAAGAAGTATAGGTACATTCACATAGGGATCCGTGAGTGCCCCCAAATCCATGAGACTAATCTCATCAATGGCTATATAAGATATTGATAAGCTTTATTGAGGAGAAAATCCTCAGTCTACAAATGATTCCTTATCGTTAAGAAACCTGCTTTGCTTGTTACAACATTGCTTAAGAAATTACTGCTGGGGCCCGGCTATTTCAAGATACAACCTCTGGGGTCTTAAAGGCTTGAAGTTAAACAAGGGTCCATCTAGCAGGGAAGCAACAAAGCCCACATGGAAGAAGCACACCAGCCTGTGTGATCACACGGTGTCTACGGGATCAGGTATCAGGCATCAGACGACCCAAAACAACCATTTTGATGTAAAGAGGAGGGTTGAGGGGGTTGTAGTAGAGGCCCAAGGCCCATCTGTAGACAGTTGGATATCCCTCACAGCAGGGTCACGAGGAGGACAGGATGAGCCAGCCAGGGGACAGGATGGCATCGAGGAAACACACAATGTTCCTCTAGGATGCTTTCCCCACCCCCACCCCACTATCATGACCCCAGTTCTATCTTACAAATCTGGGTAGACCAGAGCATGTGCACTGATAGAGATAAGAGCTCTCAACACACAGAATACAGGACAGATAAACCCCTCAGGACCAATAATGAGAGTAGCAGGGGGGAGGTGGAGGGAGAAAGGGGGACATGACCGCAATGAGCAACATCCAACTGGCCCACAGAGGGACAAACAACAGAAACGTGGATGAAGGGAGACAAGCGGACAGAGTAAAATATGAAAATAAAAACAATTTCTAAATTATCAGGGGTTCGTGATGGTGGGAGGGTGGAAAAGGGAGGGAAAAAAAGGAACAGGGGGAGCTGATACCAAGGGCTCAAATAGAAATAAATTGTTTAGGAAATGATGATGGCAACATATGTACAAATGTGCTCGATACAATTGATGTATGGATTGTGATAAGAGCTGTAAGAGTCCCCAGTAAAATTACTTATTAAAATTAAAGATAAATATATTTTTAAAGAAGCAGTATGGAAATATCTTAAATAATAGTTTGGTTTGGGGTTTGGTCAGGTCTTGTTTAATAATTTCCGTGAATATTTTAACTCATAGCATACTCTAGTTTTGTGTACCTCTTTTATTGTTCTTTAAGTATTAACTGTATGAAATAATAAACTGCCTTTTGATTAAAAAAGAAAGAAAAAGAAAAGTTAGAATCTTAAAGAAAGAAGGAAATTAAGGCACGTTTAGTCCTACGTTTTGTTACAACCTGCTTAAGAGATCAAGCAATCTCATTCCAGCCCTTGGGAGGCACCACCACAGAGTGAAAAGGACGCTGCATGAAATCCAGCGTGTCTGAACTGCAGTCCTGGCCTTCGCCATCACCTTTACGTAAGACTTCTTAAGTCACGTCTTTGCCGTGCCTCTATTTCCTTATACGCCAGAGACTTTTTCATGGTTAACTCTGCTCTGTAAGGAATTTGATTGCATGCATTATCCTTCACAATGCCTCCATTTTTGCATTAATTTCAAGGAGTTCATCGTCTCAGCCAATATAATAATTGTTGAGAAATCCTGACATACTTTATTTCCTTTAGTTTTAATTGTCTACTGGGGAAAGAAGAGGCTTTATGCTCTTGTGAAGGCTTACAGGTCTACTTGTCCTGTAGGCTTGCTATGAGTCGGAATTAACTGCATAGCAGTGAGTCTGATTTTTTTGAATTTTGTTTGTCTAGGAAAATTACACCCATGCAATTTATATCTATTTTGGATGATGACACTCCTATTTTAATTAGCTTTCTTATTCATTGAAGAATTCGAGTCAAATCCTAAAGAACATGGCAGTTTGCCAGCACGGTACCGAACACAGTCACTCCACAAGCAGTTGGAATTTGTAAGGACAAATGTCTGATGGCACCAACACTATCGGAAATGGAAGTCCCAAGTCTGTCGTTGCACATCGGAAGCATAGATGGCTTTTAGTCCTCAAATCCAAGCCTGCAACTAGAATCAAATGCCACTTTGGAAAATGCATCAAATCCCCATTCACATTTTTAAAATGATTCAAATGATCAAAATACACATCTCTGTTTGCAAAATATATATAGGAAGAGAAGAAATGAACTTAGATATTTTCTTGTTCTTTGACATTACTTGTTTTGAGAGTTGGGTGAATGGGTAACAGGCTGTGTCCTCACTTGCACGAAGACTGTCACCATAGTACACTATGGGGCAGAACGAATGCTTGGTTAGCTAGAATGTCACACATTCCAATGCATTTAAGCACAAGGGATGTTCTTTTTTGGGAAAAGACAGAATATCTCAAGGAGCCCCACGCAGGAAGTAGTGCCCCACCTCAGGAGGAACGGGAGATCAGGAATGTGGAAATTCAGACAGGAAGGTGTTCTTTGCCCCCAGAGGCCCAGCAGTTCCTCATTTTTGCTTTCTTTTGCACATCTGCTTTGTTCCTGTGAGACCAGCAACCTCTCCTTTTAGGGTGGTCATGGTTGTCCAGCTCAAGCCAACACTGACTTGCTGTCAAGAGCCCTATGTCTATGCCCTCCCTCAATGCAAGAACACTTTGTTCTAACCAACTGGCACTCTGGGATGCTCACCCTCCTGGCACAATCGCTGAAGACAAAGTGGATGCATAAGTAAATGTGGTGAAGAAAGCGGATGGTGCCTGGCTATTAAAAGATACAGCATCTGGGGTCTTAAAGGCTTGAAGTTAAACAACCAGCCATCTAGCAGAGAAGCAACAAGCCCACATGGAAGATGCACACCAGCCTGTGTGATCTTGAGGTGTCACCGGGATTGGGTAACAGGCATCAGAAGACCCATAACACAAACAAACAAATCATATTATTGAGAACAAGGGGGCTCAGGATGAGTGGGGTCAGGGCCCCAAAGCCCATCTGTAGAGGGTGGGACATCCCCTCATACAGGGGTCACAGGGAAGGGATGAGTCAACCAGGGCACAGTAAAACACCGATGAAACAGGTTCCTTGAGACTTCCTCACCCCCTACTCTGGTGACCCCAGTACTACCTGTCACTGTTGGTTAGACTGGAGCATCGAGTCCAGGAACAGGAATGGGAATAGCGATACCAGAAGGGTAGGGGAAAGGTAGGAGGAAGGGAGAAGTGATTGTAATAATTGGCACATAACCACACACAGCCCCTTCCAGGGGATTAACAACAGATACCAGGAGGGAAGAGAGACAGCGGTCGGTGTACGATATGAAAATAATAATAATTTATAATTTATCAAGGTACCACGAGGGGGGAGGGGGACAAAAAAGAGGAGCTGACACCAAGGGCTCAATCAAAAGTAAATGTTTAGAAAAGAATGATGGCAACATATGTACAAATATGCTTGATACAATTGATGTATGGATTGTTATCAAAGTTGTAAGAGCCCCTAATAAAATAATTTTTAATAAAAAAGATACACTCCCCCCCCCCAAAAAAATAAGATCCTCTATGCCAATTGACCAGAGTCTGCAAAGCCCACCCTCAATCCCCTGCAGGGAGAAAATCCTTCCAGTTTAAGGCATGTCTCACTTCATCAAAATGAAAAACTTTTGTTCCTCAAAAGACTTTACCTACAAAGTGAAGAGAGAGACTACAGATAGAAAGAATACCGGGAGGTAGGGGGCACTATATATCTGATAAGGGTTTAATACCAACAATATAAAAATAGCACTTGCAACTAAACAAAAAGACAAAGAACCTTTAATAGTATTTTTCCCTTTAATGGGCAAAGGACTTGAAGAGACATTTCGCTAAGGAAGAAATACAGATTATCTCATTCCAATGAGCACAGAAAAAGATATTCAATACAAGCCACCACGTAACTCACAATAGAAAGTAAACACACACATGCATGCAATAATATTCAACATCATTAGTTAACTGGGAAATGCTTGTTGGAGGCAGGACACACACCCTCTCTGCTAGATAGTCCTGCTGACAAGCCACATGGAGTTACGCTGATGGAGCCAGAGCCCTGGAGCTGGAGGAACCACATGGAGACCCATGCCAGTGCTGAAATCCTTCCACCACCACTGAATCTATAAGACTTTCCACCCACTGGCCTGTGGTCTTCCTGCATTTGCCATTATTGCATGGCTGTGTGAGTATAAAGAGGAATTTATGAACTAGTATTGGACATATGGGCTAATATTGGACTTATGGGCTTGATCTGGACTGGGCCGAGATGTTTTTCAATATACAATTACTCTGTTATATAAAGCTCTTTGTTACACACATGTGAGTGTCTATGAATTTGTTTCTCTAGTCAACCCAGACTAACACTGTCTTCCAAATTTGCGGGTCTAGACGAGTGAATGGTTCCAGTGCTTCATCAGCTTGTGGAAACACGTCAGCGGGTATTCCAGCAATTCCTGGAGTCTTGTTTTTGGCTAATGTTTTCAGTGCAGCTTGAACTTTTCCTTTAGCACTATTGATTCTTGCTCCTATGATACTTCCTGAAATGGTAGAATGTCAACTGTTTTTTTGTTTTTGGTCCAGTGATTCAGTGTATTCTTTCCATCTTTTCTTTTTATTTACTTTTCCATCTTTTCTGGATATGGCCTGCAAGGTCCAATATTTTGCTCATAGAATCTTTCAATATTGCAACCAGTTCTTGGGCTCTTTAAGTTTAAGTTAGCCTGAGCATGTCGTTCCTTGTTAGATTCTAACTCCAGGTCTTTGTACATTTCTTTATAATATTTTACTTTGCCTTCTGTGCTGCCCTTTGACATCCACTTTGAGTTTTTTTGAGAGGATGTTACTCTGATGCACATTTCTCCTGATTTAATAACAGTTTTTCTTCAAGTATGATTTTCTTATGGTCCTCCAATAGCTCATCTGTCATTGGTGCTCAATACATCAAATCTGTTCTTGAGATGTTCTCGAAATTCAGGTGGAATGGACTCAACGTCGTATTTTGACTCTTGTGGACTTGTTTTAATTTTCTTCAGCTTTATCCTGAACTTTCAGATGAGCAATTGATGGTCTGTTCAACAGTCAGCCCCGGCCTGGTTTTAGCTGCCAGTATTGAACTTCCCTATCGCCTCTTCCCACAGATGTAGTCAATCTGATATCTGTGTAGTCCATGTGTATCGTCTCTGTGCTGTTGAAAAAAGGTGTTTGTAATGGTGGAAGAAGCCATTGGTCTTGTAAAATTCTAGCATGTAATCTCCAGCTTCATTTCTCTCACGAAGGTCATATTTCCCAACTAGAGTTCCTTCCTCTTTGTTTCCAACTGTGGCAGTTACATAATTTGTCATCTTGTGAAGGAGTGGACTCTAGCCTGTCAATCAGGGCACAGCCAATGAGGTGTCTGTGTGGGCGTGGCCTTCTCTTGAGGATTCTGGGAACTCCTGTCTTTTCCCTGGAGGCAAGACACAGAGACTCTCTGCTTCTTATTCCTGTTGACAATCCACATGGAACAATGCTGATGGAGCCAGAGCCCTGGAGCTGGAGTAGCCACTTGGAGACCCATGCCAGCACTGAGATGCTTCCACAGGTCAGGTGCTTCCACCACCACTGGATCCACAAGACTTTCCACCCACTGGCCTGGGATCTTCCTGCATTCAGCATCATTGCATGGCTGTGTGAGTCCAAATAGGAATATATGGACAGGTATCAATATATGTGGTAATATCAAGCTTATGGGCTTGATCTGGATTGGGCTGGGATGTTTTCTTAATGTACAATTGCTCTTTGATATGCAGTTCTCTCTTACACACATACGAGTGTCCCTGGATTTGTTTCTCTATTCTACCCAGACTAACGCACCAACTTTTGTATTGCAATCACCTGTAATTATCAATGCATCTTGAGTTCATGTTTGATCAATTTCAGACTGAAGATGCCTGTAGGATTCTTCAGTTTCTGCATCACTCTCTTTAGTGGATGGTGTATGAATTTGAATAATAATTTCATTGACTGGATTTCTTTGAATGTGGATTGATATTATCCTATAACATCCTATAACATTGTACTTCGAGGTGATGAATGCAATGCCATTCTTCGAGAGCTTGTCCTTCCCACCAGAGTAAACCTTAAGATTTTCTGGTTCAAAACAGCTAGGACCCATTCAGTTCAGCTCACTAACACCGATAATGTTGATTTTTATGCATTTAATTTAAGTTTTGATGATTTCATGTTTTCAAGGCTTCATATAGCATACACTCCAAGTTCCAGTTAATAGATGTTTGCAACAGTTTCTTCTCATTGTAAGCCGTGCCGCATCAGCCAATGAAGGTTCCCTAAGGCTTTCCTATGGCAGGCTTTCTTCCATGCACATCATTATGGGGGACTCTGCTTTGAGAAGGCAGCTGTTTTTAGTGCTTTCCAACCCGAGGGGCTGGTCCTCTGGCATCCTCTGACACTGCTCTGCTTCTGTACATGAAGCGTTCAGTATTTGGCCATGTTTCCATGCTATCCACACGGCTTCAGTGGCTAATTCCTCTGAAGCCGATTCCTCTTCATAGTCTGAAGCTGGTCTGGAAGCTCTGCTGCAAACTATCCACCTGGGGGGACCCTGCTGGTGTTCGAAAAGCTAGTGACATTGCTTCGAGCATCACAGCAACACACAAGCCACCATAGTACGACAACCTGACAGACAGTGGTGGATTTTAAACATAAAGTAGCATACTTTTTGCTAATTAAAAAAAAGAAAATCTCCCAACCCCTACTAAATTCAAATGGCACACCATTGAAAGAATATTGACTTAGAAGGATGGCATAGTTTGGTTGAGATCTACGTGTATAATCTTTTCTATCTACTTAGAATAATTTATAATTAAGGAAAAAGTTTCCCTTTCCAAATGGCCAAATTAGAACATTGTTTGCTTATCAGATTCCATGAAATGAGTAGTTTCCATCAATATAACAATACTCAGGGCAACCTTGAATGAGGATAGAACAGGAAAGCCAAAGTCAACTCACTCCTGGCCCAACATTTTTTTAACCTTCACTTTGTCTTGAAACCTGAATCATCTTGAAACATATCTTTATTCTTCATAACCACTTGACTCTCAGGCCCTACTGATTCTTTCTTCATATTTTCTCACCCAGATAACCATTCATCTCCAGTTCTTTTGTGACCCTGGAGCTCAGTCACTTGTGTGCATGCAGCGCCAGCCTGCTAGTTTTCTGTCCTTTAATCCATTCACTCTAGTGGTTCCAGGACAATTTCTCTTGACATTACCTTTCTCACACCATTGCCCTGCCAATAGCAAATAAAATGCAACACAATTCCCAAGCCCAATGATGTCCTATTGCTAGTAGGCTCAAGCTCAAACTCCCCAGACAAGCATTTTTTTCAGGCTCACTGGCTCACTTGGGACTTGAAAAAAAGGTGAAAGTCATTACACTGATTCCACTTCCATCTTCCCACCAGGTGAGCAGCAACCAGTGGCCTCCCTTGCTTACCTAGCAGAGAACACATCTCATCATTTCAGGTATGACTTTTCTCAAAGATAACGTAGTCGAAGAAAAATGAATTCTTGTGTTAGCATAGATGCAAAAAAAACATTCTACTTTTCATAAACATGACCATCACTGTTTATTGTATCCAGAAGTATGTGTTAGGCTGCGTTGACTAGAGAAACAAATCCAGGGACACATATATATGTGTAAGAAAGAGCTTTATATCAAGAAGTAAGTGTATATCAGGAAAACATCCCAGCCCAGGCCAACTCAAGTCCATATGTCCCTCTTCAGCCTCTTGCAGCCACATGTAATGGTGCAGAATGCAGGACGATCACAGGCCGATGGGTGAAAAGTCTTGTGGATCCAATGGCAGTGGAAGCATTTCCGGGCTCTCACAGCTTTCAGCGTGCCTCATCAACAGGAAGGTGAAGGCAAAGGGAGGTGGGGTACCCAGGACCCTCCTTATGAGGAGGTCACGCCCACAAGGAGGCACCCTGAGGCTGTGACCTGATGGACAGGATAGACTCCACACCTGCACTTTTATATCTTCAAGTTGACATGAAATTATGTCACTACCACAAAGCATTTGCTTCTTTACTAGACCTGGCTTGACTACTGGACCACCATGTCAGCTGTCCAAAGTGGAGGCTGGAGCTTTGATCAGATCTTTGGATTCCACTTTCTTCTTGATAGGACCGGGGCCACGAGGGCGCCTTTCAAGTCCGTACCTCGTCTGAATGTTGTTGTTGTTGTTTACCATTTTTACCAGAGAGATGTTTGTGTTCTGGAAGTACCTAGGTGCTTTCTGGACCATACACAAATAAGTGAGATAATCTGAAACCTAGGAGTATACCAACTAGTGAGCGATATAAGCATGCCAACATCCAGTCATAATACATAAAAGGAGGAAGGCACATAGGTAGGGTGCCAACGTTTTGATTAGCAGCTGAGCATGCCCACAAAGACGTGTGGCACCAGCCAGGACTGCTAGTAATTCATGCATCGGGTCAATTCGGAGGCCCTCTTTACTATGTTACCTGGAAATACCCTTGCAACCACACTGCAGAAATGAAAGTAACCGTATACAGATAGAAAGGAAAAACAGCAAGGCAAATGCGCCATGTGCTAATGCCATTTTAATATTCACGATGATTATTATATAGGTTTAAAGATCCATGAAATTGATTTTCTACCCACTGGGGAATAAATGGGCTATTTAGAATCCGAGGCCCCACAAACAAATCTCTTGAAGTTCATGAGAGCGCATTTCCTTCCTGATAATCGCCCACAATTAGAGCAGATTCTCTGAGATACATAAATTAAAGCAATAAAACGAGAGGACTATAAATAGCACTGCTCGCTCACATGGAAGGAATTGAGCTGTAAACTACACATCCTTGCTCAGAATAGCTTGTTCTATGGCTGCAGCCACTGAGAAGAGTCGGCTTTGGAATCCCTCCAGAGAAAGACAGTCGAGTGAGTGCAAGCCTGCTCTTCCAAGCCAGATTGGGTGAAGCCTCCCAGGGAGACGCGCATCTGTGTTGCTCTGGTCATTCACATCAACGAGTGTCCACAGGTTTTCTAAGTACAAATGAATTAAGGACACTTGTGGGCATTCTTTAGTTCCTGATCACACCTGTCTAGTCCCTCTCCCCTAAGAAATATGTGAGAATTAATTTGGTGTGGCAATTTGGCGAAGCTAGGGTGCCCAGTTGTTTGATAAACATCAGAGGAGTCCCTGCGTGGTGCACATGGTTTACATGTTCAGCTGCTCATCATCAGTGCGAGGGTCAACGTGTTCGTGCAGAGGGGCTTTGGAAGAAAGGCCTGGTGATCGGTTTCTGAAAAACCAGCCATTGAAACCCCTATGGAGCCTAGTTCTGCTCTGACACAGGTGGCATCCCCATGAGGGGGAGATGATTTGCGGACAACAAGTAGTTACTGTTATAAAGTGATTGCCTGTGTGATTAAAGCAGGTGGCCCTAAGCACAGCAGATGCCTTTCCAGGCGGTGGGTGAGTCTTACTCCGTGAGTAGAAGACGTCAACAGCAAAAAGGAAACTCCTCTAGAGCCGTGGTTCCCCACCTTCCTCATGCCACGACCCTTTCACACAGCTCCTCATGTGGTGGGGACCCCCAGCCATAACATGATTTTCGTTGCTACTTCATGACTGTAATTTTGCTACTGTCATGAATCGGGTGACCTCTGTGAAAGGTCATGCGACCCCCAAAGGGGTCAAGACCCACAGGTTGAGAACCGCTGCCCTAGAATGTTTTCTTTGTTGGACTGGATGCAGGCATTTTGCCAGAGTGTTCTTGCTCTTCTCTCTTTTTCATTTCTTGACTTCTGGAAGCCTACTGCCTGTCCTAAAAATGTTGGACTTGTCAGTCCACACACGCACATGGGTCAATTCCTTTAAGTAAATCCTTCTTTCTCGCCCGCTCTCTGTTTCTCCATCCATCCATCCATCTTTCTATCTACTATCTATCCATCTATCTATCTATCTATCTATCTATCTATCTATCTATCTATCTGGATATATGGATATATATCAAGAGAGACAGAGAGTTACTTAATTTATATGTGTGTAAATGTATGTATCCGTGTGTGTGTACCACTGGTCTTCATTCTCTAGTGACCCTTGACTTGCACAGGTGGGAACTGGGCAAAAGTTGGGAGACCTCAGGTCAGGGCTGGTCTGTGTTTGAATACATGAGACTTAGGGGAATTCCTGGAAGGATTTCTGAGATGTTAAATTGAAATTTGGGATGCTAATCTGGAGGCCTGTGGGGAGGTGCGGGGTGGGGGTGGGGGCAAAGTCCAGAACCCAAACAGGGCAGAGAGTGAAACCCGAGGTTCTTAAGAGCTTGTGTGGATGGGGTGCAGTGAGGTGGCTTCCGTTCCATTCTGAGCATTAAGTAGAGATGCTTCTTCCTCAGAGCCCCTCTTCAAAACATGGATTGCTTAAAAGACAATGAACTAATTTAGGAATATGTTTTGCATAACACCGATTCTTTTGGTGATAACAATCACAATCAAGAAGTCATTGCTGAGTAGAAAGCTCATATGCACTGTAAACTTTAAGCAAGAAGGAAAAGCTGCCGGCTCACCAAGGGAAGAATGCTTTGCCGCTTTGTTGTGTGCCTGGACACTCATTTAACTCTGTTATCTTTTGTTTCTTTCTTACCCCAATTTGTGTATGGGGTGTTATACCCATGAAGGTGACAAAAATTGTGCAGAAGAGACCCTCAGGACCCTCAGACCCCCAGCTCCCATAGAAACAATTATGTTTATAAACCAAGTTTTAATAATGGGAGGTTCTTTCTCAGCTGCACATTTTTGCACTTTTAACTACATTTCTTGCCATGAACGTCAATACTTTTAATTTAGAAAATACAGAAAATGACAAGGCATGGGCCCAGAAAGACACACTAAGAATTAAAAATCCAGTTCATTTTCTTTCTTTCTTTATCTTACAACTATTTTTGTGCTTTGAGTGAAAGTTTCCAGTGCAGAATAGCTTTCTACTCAACCATTGATGCTCATCTTGCCGTGTGACATTAACTGCAGTGCTCACAGGGAAACGATATTCTTCTTGCTTCCTCCTTGTCTTTCCTATTCAATTTTCCCCTATCCTTTCTTTCCTTTTGTAAATTAAATTAAATTAAATTTTCATCTATTTCTTTTTTCTATCCTTTCCGGTCTTCTGGGCCTTGTCTCTGGGCAAATGCTGCCCTTTCTGTCTAGAGCAGTTAATCATTCTAAGAGGCGCACACCTTACCATCCTTTTGCACTTAGTCCCATTAAGTTGGTCTCACTTCCCCTTGTCAATTCTTCGGAGTAACCGTTGTCCACTGGGTCTCATTTGGATAAAATTTTTAAAGAGCACAGTTCCCAAAGGGTGACAGTCTTTACTTTTTGAATTAACCTGCTATTTAGTTCACAGGGAATGGTTATGTTTCAAAGTGTAAAGAGTATCTCGGGGAAATAGAGATCCCCCAGTCTCAGTGGGTCAAGGGGCTAGGTTCTCCATGTACTTGATGTTCTGCTGTACCTTTTTCTCCTGTTCTATCAGAATCCAGCTCTGTGACCCTGATCCAAGTGTTCAGTCGTCATGGTAGCGGGGCACTATCTCCTTCTTCTGATTTCCAGAAGGTTCGTGAAGACAACTAGCCCCGTAGTCCAGTTCTTTTTCTGGTTCCTGCTTTTCCTTCTTTCTCTTTTACCCTAGATGAATAGACATGAATAATTGTATCTCAGATGGCCACCTGTAAGTTTTTAAGATCCCAGATTCTACTTACCAAAGTAGGAGAACGAACACAAATTTTAAGAACACATTGTGCCAACGAACTGAATTCCTCCACAAGACATTGACCCTAAGCCTAATGATGTATTTTTAAAGCCTTAATTATTATATATGCCTTTGAGAAATATGTCAGTACAGTTCTGCTGGCTCAAATATTTGATGAAGAAGTATAACATATGACTCTGCATGGTACATGCTGAAAGGGCTTTCTAGCCATAAACTGCCCTAGAAATTGAAAATATTAGATTTTGATCTTAAATCTTTACTGCAGTGAACTATACTCAGGTATGCTTTACATGAGGTAGTTGGTCCTTTTACATATACTTCTTTTCATAAAGTGCAACACACCTGTGAGTGAGCGATCATATCAGACAGGAAGACACTGAAATCGAGACTGAATAAATAACCTGCCCATGGTAAAATATACACTCAATATTGGTTAAATTAGTATTAAGCCTGATCTGGCCTTTTCTAAAACTCAAGAAAATATCATGGGAGTAACAGTTGTTTCTTCAACTTTTATGTTCCTCATATTTTAACATATCTTTGTCTTTCTGCGCATATTTCAGGAGCCTCATAATGAGACTAATCTATACTTCATTATAAAATGAAATTCAATATCTCTGATGTCTCAATATCAAATATCACCCAGAGAGCATTTTATATTAAAGCCCACAAAGAAAGAACACCCACAGAAAAGTAATCTCTCTACTTTTAAAAGACAATGCTAATTTAATCATTTTGACATTTAAAGAATGAATCATCAATTTTAATGATAAAATAATATAACCACATATTTTTTAACGTAGGAGCTGGAAATGAAAAAAAATTAACTTTAGTTCCATCAGTCTAAAAAGGCAACTGGTTGTATATTTTTTGAGCTTTTTTATCATGCACAATTTTCTCCCACTAATGTTTTCAAAATTTAAATATTTTATAAATACAGAATGTCTTACCACCACCCCTCCACCCCCATTTTATCTTTAGCTCATAAGCACTGGGCATGTAATCTGGGCTCTGGGCTCTTCTGCCAAATCAAATAAGATGAGGATGACTTGAGTTGAAGGAAAAATTAGAGATAAAAGTATTCTCCAGAAATAAAAGAGTTCTTCAGCCCAAAGGTTAAAAAAACCCATTACCATCAGCGGCTTACCAAAGGTTGCCAGTTCCAGTGAACCCAGAAAGGCCTTGAAGGAAAGCCTGCCATCTACTTGTGGAAAATTCACTCTTGAAAGCCCTCATGAGCCCAGAGCTGTCTATTCAGACACACCTGGGGCCTCCATGAGTCCAAAATCTACTGTATGGGGACTGGCCTTTATGTGCTATTAATATGTTAAATGCTCAATTTTCTGGAGGACTTACCTCATTCTTAAGTACTGCTTGCCAAGCATGATCAATGGATCATAGTTTAACAGAGTACAATCTCCAAACCCTCTTCTTCCTCAGTCACTGATTGGGTGCCTGCTGCTGCCCCAGACGGTTGATCTGCTCCATCCGGTTTGTTCAGTGGAAGAGACCTGGTAGGAGAAGACAGAGCAGAGAGGAGGCAGAGTGAGCAGCTTCCGTGCCCAATATTTAGCATTGGATGATGGATATGGGATTCTACTGGGAGTCAAAGGGGCACCCTGGGAGGCAGCCAGGCGTGCACATCTTTCACCTGCATCACACCCAGGAGAACTGGCTGCCAGGAAAGTGGACCCTGCGAACAAACGCCGTGGGGTGACTGTCTAAGGAGCAGATGGTCTCTGGAGGATGTCTGCCTCACAGAGAGCACTACAGCCAGGGAGCTTTGGTCAGATAGGCCCTCCACACCCAGGACAGGTAGGAAACACTTGTCCATCTCTCCTGTCCCTGTTCTCTGACTCTGCTCACAGGAAGGGAGTGCTGACCTGTGGGATTGTTCAGTAAACCAGATGTAGGAGCGACTATTTCCATTAGCAACAAAGTGACAACAGGCAACACTGAATGATACCGCTTTGGGGAAATGCATTGGTGTTGAATCACTGTGCTTCTGCGGGTGGGGCTTCCCCTGCAGGGGCTGGAGCTGCTCCCGGCCAGCTGGCCTCAGAAGAGGTCAGTCTTAGTGCAAGAAATCAGAGTATTGGAGACTCCTGAAATCCTAGGGCAGGGGGCGGGGGCAGCTGGAGCAAGAGTATTTCCCCCTGGGACACTCTGTGTGGTGGAACTTCTCCCATGCTTTGACGGCTGACATCCTGAAGGGAATTAAGGGAAGGATCCAGGACCATACCTGGGGCAAAGCAGTCCAGAGGGGAGTCTAGCAAACCCTGCCTGAGGCCACAGTGGGAGGGGCAGCCACAGGCACTGAGGATGTCTCTGCCCAGAGGAGTGACCATCTGACCATAGCCGATTATGAAGTGGTGGCCAAAATGAAGGTACCGGATGGTATCTGAGAGACTCTTGAGATTAGTAAGAGACTCTGGGGAGGGGGAGAAGGTAAGTCATACCGCTGAAACTAGTGTGAGGCCCTTTATGGTTTGAGTTAAAGTATAGTGTGAGTTAGGTGAGTAATCTAAGGGTGTTCTTGTGAATTTATTTTCAGTTGGTGCGCATGCAGCGTGGAGCCCGGCAGAAGCCAGCAGCAGCTGCCAGGGGCAAAGACGGTCCATAAAGATTGAACGTCTCAGAAACCCCAAAGGCAGTTCTACTGTGTCCTATCAAGTCACTGTGAGTCGGAATTAACTGGATGGTGTGGTCATGTATGGATACATGTGGGTCACTTTGTGTTTCAAACTTGTGAGTTGGGTGAAGGTTTACAGAGCAGAGCATCAGTTTGACATCATCGGTTCATGTGCATTTTGTTCCATCTCATTCCTCGCAATCCCTCCATAGCCTCAGCCTGGAGTTCCATTCTGCCTTCCTTTGGAACCCTTCCAGCTTTGTCCTTGCATCGATTCACCCCTTTCGATCTTAAGTCGTTAATTAATGAAGATGGGTGTACCTTGCTAGTATTAATTACTGGGCCCTCACAGGCCTGTGTGTTGTTTGGCCACTGGGATGGGTTCAGTTCCTGAAGGGGAGGTTAAGGGCCATAGACTTGAGGGTGGCGTCTGTCTCTAGCTGACTGATTAGCCTGACCTCTTTTATAATTTTGAATGTTGTTCCACCATAGCCCCCCACCCCAGGTTATTCAAGATGTTCTAATGGGACCCCTTTCAGAGTCGTTGGTAGTGGTAGCTGGGTACCATCTAGTTCTGCTAGGTTTCTCAGGACCTTGGCTTCACACAAGAAAGAATTCAGCTGAAGCCTGATGTGTGATCCAATTGAGTTTTTTATAAAGGACAGAAGAAGTTTCAGGTTTTACACAGGCATCCTTGGGGCACTTTACACCTTCACCTGGAGACCTTAGGCCACAGAAACCAGGACTGAGACAAGATGAAAAAAGAGGGGGTCTGGGGGGCTCTCAATTCTGGCTTTTTAGGGTCCTCTGCTAGGAGGCATGGTAGAAGGTACTGGTTGACCCCTTGGCTGAAGTAAGCCCCCACCTGGCCTAGACTGGGGCCCTCCAGGTGGACTGGTTCCTGTCTCCAGGGCCTGAATGTGTGGTGCCCTTTAGCCTTGATCGCCCTCCAACTTCCTGTGAAGTGGGAGGGAGGCCTCGGCAGGCAGCAGGACAAGTCCTCGTTTCTGCCTCCAGCTCCCTAACAGTGCTGGTCTCAGGGTTGGGGAGGGATGTTTGCACGGTCCATTAGTTCATTGAAGTAATTGTTTCCATGGGCCTTTGCATTTTCATCATTCTTTCATCCTCTGCGGGCGGAAAGGCCAATGTTGCAGCTTCAGTGGAAGCTCATGAGCTTGTGAGATCTCAGGCACTACTCACCAACGTTGGATATAGCCCACTTTTAAATAGGGGGAATCTGAGGCTTAAAACAAACCGAAATAAATTACTTAGGATCCTTTAGCTTATAAGCAGTAGATAGAGAAAGGGTATAACCCCAGGTTGTCTAACTTTCTCAGGCTATCCAATTTACACTAACAAGGAATACACACACTATAGGGGCTTCCAAGGCTGTAAATCTTTCTGGGAGCTAATAGCCTCACCTGTCTCATATGGAGCACCTGGTGGGTTCAAACTGCTGTCCTTGCGATACGCACTTACTTACCTGACAGCACCACCAGGGAAGGCTTTGAAGAAGCTGCCCATCCAAGGAAGTGTCCTAAAAGATGCCTAGGAGTGGAAACAAGGTCCGGGAAGGAAGACCATGTGGGGGAGTGAGAGAAGGGTGATGTTCCAGACAAGGACAAAGAAGTGATTGGTAGTGATTATTCCATAAATATTCACGGAGCAGATAAATGACAGGATGGGCAAAGTCACCTCCTTAGGCCACACCCTGGCTTGACTCCAGGAATGTCAGAGTGCAGGGAAAAGGGCAAAGGGCGGTGTCAGTGAGGCTGGAGACGCCATGGAGGGCCGTGAGCCAGACGGCAAGGGAGTAGCAGCTGTGGTGACAGCGGAACTGCTCAGAGGCCATTTTCCGAGAGTGGATTTCGGAGCTGAAGATTTCTGAGAAGAGCACTTCCAGGTTTCGAGAAGCTCCAAGCAGCCCCTTGGGAGTTTTGTGTGAAGTGAACAGGTGTGAGGAAGCATGTCCCAGCATTGTGAGGCTAAGTAGATTCTTTCAAGCTCTAGGAATGCATAATTCTATTAAGGACCTGGCTTTTCTGGGAATGAATGAGTTCAGAAAACACTTTAGTATTATCAGACAAAAGCTGGCTAGCTATTTAAAAGTTGTTACTTTGCTCAGTTTTTCACGAGCCCACCCCTAGGGTTTTATAATCTTGCTACCCAGTTAGCTACCCAGTTGCTACCCAGTTAGCATGGCAGGTTTGTGATGTGTGGCCAGTAGTCACTGTGAGTCTCACAGCCCCCACCTCGTGCCATGAAAGCACGCCAGTCCCTTTCCCTGAGAGGCCTGCGCAGATCAGGTTCACATGTGTATAACTAAGAAATGAGCATTCTACATAGTTGTAAGGCGATAAGTAAGCAGGTTCGCTAGAAACCTCTTCCGAGTCTTATCAGGCGCCAGAGGCACGCTTTGCTGGTAACATCCTGAGACGCCTCCACCACCCCAGCCAGGCTCTCTTTACAAGCCTCTTGGTCGGTGAGGCACAGATGAGAACTATCAACCTCACAGACACAGCCTAACACCACCTCCCAAAACCAGCACATTTGTCTTCCTCGTTGAACAACTGCGTCCTTGGAGGTCACGGCCCCATCACATGAGCCCCTATTCCATTCGACTGGTCTTTTGTTTAAAATAGTAGCCAAGGTCCCAACTAGAAATCTTGCTTAAAAGAGGTCACTGCCAAGTATAATCATTACCGCTTGACGGTTGCCTTCGAGGCCAAATAGATCATCCGAGTCAAAAACGCGTCGGCTAATTTTGATCAGCAGCAAAAGGCAATGTGGCAGAATCAGACTCTTTGACAACTAAATTGACTGTCAACTGCTATCTGCTTCTCCCCTGTTGTAGGGCCTCTGACGAAAAGATCCTTCTGGGCCCCTACAGAAGCCTCACACGTTTCTACACCTGAGTGAAACTCAAAAGGACGGTCCTAGGGTACAAACCCTACCAAATTCCAACTTGTGCCTCAGCCGCAGTCCTTGTCTGCTTCTCACTGGGAAAGGTCACAGTGCTACAACTCTCGTTTGAGAAAACTCCCTTGGCCTCAAAAAAACAACACCAGGCTTCAAGTTTCAGCTTGTGGTGAGGCTGTATGGCTGAGTTACCAGCGGGGAGCCCGCAGGGGAACTTGAGAGGTTTCGAATGGAAATGCTGACTGTTCGGACTTGAACGGTGCTGACAAGCATCTACTCCGCTTAATCTCTCTGAAGCAAACACGAACCTCTCACTTCTGACCTTCATGTGGGGTTATCAGTGACAGCGACAAGCTAAGTGCTGCCTGCACTGGAAATTCCCTGATTTAAAAAAAAAAAAAAGCCTTTTCTAACATTCTGAAATGTTTGCCTCCAGTCCCTGGTACCTCTCACCAACCACCAAAGAGATGCATTCCTGAGCAACGTTCCCTGGTAAGAAAGAGAGCTGCAAGCCCCTTCCCTGGCCTGCCTGCCCACTTGGGCGGGAGGCAGCACCTGCCAGCATGTACAGTCGCTTCCCAGGGTTTCACAGGAAGGACTCCATTCTGACGGGCACAGCAACGGCCTCTACACATGACCTGGTATTCCCAAGTGTCTTCTGCCTTTAGACCACATTTCTTGGAAACTTGGAATAAAAAGCTTCCATTATTTTGCTCTTTCAGGAAATGATTCATGGTATTTCCAAAATCAACAGTCTCTCCCATACAGCAGCATGTTTGAATTCCCATCGCAGGATTTGCTCTTTGCAGACCTTGGAAGCCGCCTTGCTCATTAAGTGTCTGCCTGTTACTTTCTTATTTGCCAGTGATTCGGGCGCTTCAGTCTCAGCGGCAATGAAGCAAAATCCTTTCCCTTAATTGTGTGTGTATATGTACATATAGCGTCCCCAGAGCACACCCAGGGCCAGGTCCTCCCTCCAGGAGGGCTGCGACAAAGATCCAGAGGAGACATGTGTGGGGTAGTAGGAAAAGGCTGAAGCTCATATTCATCAGAACTCAGCCTGAATCTCCTAGCAGGAAACACTGGCAGCAGGAGCTGAGGTCCCTCCCATCCACCCCTCTCAGCCCAATTTCCTCAATTGTGAGCATTGTCGCACTGCCCTGTTGACGTTTACATGCGATCAAAAGACCTAATATTTGTAAAAGATGTGGAAAGCAAAACCTGTGGTAGTTACATAATTTCATGTCAACTTGATAAATAAGTATAGGGTGGAGTCTAGCCTGTCAATCAAATCACAGCATGATGATGCTTCCCTGTGAGCGTGGCCTACTCAGGATTCTGGTAACTTCCTCTGTTTCTCCTGGGAGGCGTGCCATGCTCTCTCTCTGCTTCACTTTCCTGCTGTTAAGACATTTGGAGAGTTGCAGGAGCCAAGTGGGGACCTGTGTCAGAGCTGAGATGCTTCCACCGCCACTGGATCTACAAGACTCTTTACCCACCGGCCTGTGACCTTCCTGCATTCCACATCACTATGAGTGGCAGTGTGAGTCTGAATGAATTTATGGTCTAGTATCGGACATATGGGCTAGTATCGGACTTATGGACTTGATCTGGCCCGGGCTGGGATATTTTCTCAATATACAATTGCTCTTTGATAAAAACCCCTTCCTTTTACATATAGGTGTGTCTGTAGATTTGTTTCTCTAGTCAACTCTGCCTAACGCAAAACCTTCCTGATAATTGGATGTCTAATCCTACTAAATAGGTTTCTTTTGTTTGTTAGATGCCTCCAAGTCGATTCTGACCCCTAGCCACCCTTTGATTTCCTAACTGCTGAAATGAGCAAGGAGCTTTGGTGTCGTAGTGGGTTCATGTTGGGTGGCTCACCACAAGGCCAGCAGTCCAAAACCACCAGCTGCTCCAAGGGAGAAACATGAGACTTTCTTGTTCCATAAAGATGTACAGCCTTGGAAACCCAGGAGAGCAGTAGGGTCACACTGAGTTGGAATTGGCTCAATGGCAGTGAGCCTTTTAGCTTCCATGATCACTGATTGTGGATCCAAGCAATATGACGGTCTTTTTAAAAAATAGTTTTATTGGCATATATTACACAATCCAATATATCCATTCATATAAGAAGAAATTCTTGACCAGTTCAATCTTTTAACCACTTATCATGATGTTATCTATTGATCCAGTTGTGAGGATGTTGGTTTCTTTATCTTGAGTTGAAATCCTTACTGAAGACTGCAGTATTGAACTCCAAGTGTTTCAAGTTCTTTTTACTTCATTTCTTTTTTCTTTTTTTTAAAACATTTTATTAGGGACTCATACAACTCTTATCACAATCCATATATATACATATATCAATTGTATAAAGCACATCTGTACATTCTTTTCCCTAATCATTTTCTCCTTTTTTTTTACATTTTATTAGGGGCTCATACAACTCTTATCACAATCCATACATATATATACATCAATTGTATAAAGCACATCCGTACATTCGTTGCCCTAATCACTCTCAAAGCATTTGCTCTCCACTTAAGCCCTCTGCATCAGGTCCTCTTTTTTTTCCCCCTCCCTCCCTGCTCCCCCCTCCCTCATGAGCCCTTGATAATTTATAGATTTTTATTTTGTCATATCTTTCCCTATCCTGAGTCTCCCTCCCGCCCCCCTTCTCTGCTGTCCATCTCCCAGGAAGGAGGTCACATGTGGATCCTTGTAATCAGTTCCCCTTTTCCAACCCACTCACCCTCCACTCTCCCAGCATCGCCCCTCACACTCCTGGTCTTGAAGGTATCATCCACCCTGGATTCCCTGTGCCTCCAGCTCCCATATGCACCAGTGTACAACCTCTGCCCTATCCAGTCCTGCAAGGTAGAATTCGGATCATGGTAGTTGAGGGGAGGAAGCATCCAGGATCTGGGGGAAAGCTGTGTTCTTCATCGGTACTACCTCGCACCCTGATTGATCCATCTCCTCTCCTAAACCCCTCTGTGAGGGGATCTCTAGTGGCCGACAAATGGGCCCTGGGTCTCCACTCTGCACTTCCCCCTTCATTCATATATATATACACACACACATACATATACATATTTTTTTTGCATGATGCCTTATACCTGGTCCCTTTGGCACCTTGTGATCGCACAGGCTTGTGTGCTTCTTCCATGTGGGCTTTATTGCCTTCTGAGCTAGATGGCCACTTTTTCACCTTCAAGCCTTTAAGACACCAGACACTATCTCTTTCGATAGCCGGGCACCATCAACTTTCTTCGCTACATTTGCTTATGCACCCGTTTGTCTTCAGTGATCGTATCATGGAAGTGTGCAGCCAATGATACGATTTTTTGTTCTTTGATGCCTGATAACTGATCCATTCGGGACCACACGATCACACAGGCTGGTGTGTTCTTCCATGTGGGCTTTGTTGCTTCTGAGCTAGATGGCCGCTTGTTTATCTTCAAGCCTTTAAGACCCCAGTCACTATCTCTTTTGATAGCCAGCCACCATCAGCTTTCTTCACCACTTTTACTTGTTCGCCCGCTTTGGCTTCAGCAGTTGTGTCGGGAGAGTGAGCATCATAGAGTGCAAATTTAATAAAAGAAAGTATTCATGCATTGAGGGAGTACTTGAGTAGAGGCCCAAGGTCCTTCTGCTACCTTAATACTAAACCTATAAATATAGACACATAGATCTATTTCCCCATCCTCCTATATATATTTGCATGTACATGTCTTTGTATAGGCCTCCATAAATGCCCCTTGACTCCTAGCTCTTTCCTCCATCTCCCTTGACTTTCCTCCTGCCCTACGACCATGCTCCGTCACCACCTGGGCTACAGTTATACCTCTTCTCTACGCAACCTTACCCTAGATCATTCCCCACCAGGCCTGCCACTCCCCCCTCACTACCATTTTGGGTCCCATGTTGTTCCCTTGTCCCTGTGTTTGTTAACACCACTTCCTTACCCCTCCCACCTCCCCCCACCCCAAGTCCCCCCCCCGCAACTGTCGGTCCCATTGTTTTACCTCCAGATAGTTCATCCAGCCTGTCCTATTCAGACAGACCTGTGGAGACACTAACATGCATGAAAACGAGACAGAGGAAAACAAAGCAGCATTATACAACCAGACAACAAAACAACAAAAACAAACCACTGACAAAGAACAAAACACATCACGAAAGAAAAGCTTGTAGTTAGTTCAAGGATCGTTTGCTGGCCCTTAGGAGTGTTTTCCAGTCCAGTCTGTTGGGGCACCACGCCCTGCCCCCAAAGTCCACTTTCAGCATTCCCTGGGGACCTTGCCACTCCATTCCCTTGCTGTTCCACTGCACTCCCCCAGTGCTTTGCCTCGGTGTGGTGGGATCAGGTCAGGTGCAATTCCCACACTGTGTCTCCGGTGCTGTCCCCTGTATCGCCCTTAGTCACTGAGGGGCATCATGTCTCATAGTAGGGCCAGCCATGTTGTTCTCTCTGTGGACTGGCTGCTCTACTCAGGAACATCATCCTCACGGCCTGGTGGGCCAGGCTGTGTTCCACTCTCTCCTCCTGCCCCTTCATCTTCTCCCGTGTGCTCTGATCAGATATGTCCATCTCCCGGAGCTGCAGAATCAATGTCGTCCTTTGAAACAAATTCTTCTTGAGGGAGGGGCTTTTTACTTCATTTCTATCACCAAGTCCATGTTTTCCAGTTACTGTTCCTTCCTTTTTCCCCCATACTTTTGCATTCCAATATCCAATAATAATGAATGCATCTTGATTGTATGTTGGATCAATTTTAGAATGAAGAAGTTGGTAGAATTCTCCAATTTCTTGACCGTTAGCCTTAGTGGTTCCTGTGTAAATTTGAGCAATATTTGTATTAACTGCATTTCCTCGTATGCACACACATATTATTCTATCACAAACAAGCTGTTCTTCAAGAGAGATCATGAAATGTTCTTTTTGATGATGAATGTGATGCCATTCCTCTTGAATGTGTCATACTTGGCAGAGTAACCATATGAATTTCAGATGCAAAGTGGGCAATAGCAGTCCATTTCAGCTCACCAATGCCCATTTCATTTTTCATGACTTCCAATTTCTATTGATTCATACTTTGTAATTCTGTGTTCCAATTATAAACAAATACTTGCCGCTGTTTCTTTTCAGTCATGCTCTATCAGCAAATGAAGGTCAAAAGACTACTCCATTCATGTCATTATGGTCAGTTCTGCTTTAAGAGGGCAGCTCTTTCTAGTCGAAGCTTGAGAGCCTTCCAACCTGAGGGACTCACTTCTAGCTCTGTACCTGACAGTGTCCCAGCGCTGTTTAGAAACTCATCGGTATAACTGACGATGTTCAATTGCTATGCAGTTTTCAGTGCTGACCACTCCAAAATGGGCAGCCCAGGCTGTCCACATATGAGGGAGCTTCAAAAGTTCATGGAAATTTTTTATTACAATATAATGAAATTCTTCCATGTCCTTTTTGAATCTTCTTAAACAGCTCTACAATGTTTCCTCACTGTGTCTTCTGCCATCATTTTTCTCTTTTAAGACACACCAGTGCTGCCCACCTGGACAATTGCACCATATCCCAATTGTCCTCGCCCCCATCATGCTGACACACAGAGCTGCCAAGGTAATCTTCTTCATGTAAATCTTAGAAGCAGTGGGTTTCCAGCTTTAAAAACAAAAAGTCAGGGTTCCCCACTGCTTCAGAGTAAGTCAAAACCTCTTAGCAAGGCATCTGAATCTCATGAACTGGGCTCACCCACTGTGTTAGTTGTGTTCCCTTCTACCGCTGGTACCATTCTGCCTTCACCAGCGAGTAGCAGAAATACCACAGGTGGATGATGAAAACTTTCATAGGTGGGGGAACATATTCACAAGATTATAGGATTATGGTGTAGGTGTTATTTAATTGCAATTGTGAGTCTAAAGAATTATGTACATGTGCCAAGTTGGCAAAGGGTGGATTGAGGTAGTTAGTTTATTGTGCCAACCTGGCCGATAAACACATGTGGGATTAATTGAAGGGCAGAGGGATAAATGGCTCAGTGAGCCTCGTCTTTCAAGTTCCTGGGTCCCTTGCTTTCTGATGGTCGGACCAGGATGCAGCTACCTTAACAGTTCCCTGCTTCAGCTGGCAGGGCTCACTTCCTGCAAGACATCCCTGAGGAGAAGTCACATGGACCTACCCTGATGCAGTCCTAGGTGCTGCAGCAGCCGTGTGGAGACCCCTTGTCGGTGCTGAGATGCTTACACATTCACTGACTCAGCTTTCCTCCTGTGGTTGGCATCATTGTGTGTGCTTTGTGAGATGGAGGAGGACTTTGTGGATTGGTGCCGTACATATGGGTTAATGTTGGACTTGTGGGCTTAGGCAGCACTGGGTTGGGATGTTTTCTCGATCTGCACTTAACCTTTAAATAAAACTCTCTCTTATACACGAGTTTCTATGGATTTATTTCTCTAAGTACCCTGACAAACACAGATGGATAGGTGCATCAATCACAATGTATTCTCTCACAGTTTGGGGGCTGGACGTCCAAGTTCAGGCCACCAGCTCTAGGAGAAGGCTTTCTCTGCTGCCTCTGGAGGAAGGTCCTAGTCTTCATTCTGTCCCTGTGGACCTAGAATTCCGTGGTATCTCCATGTGTCTTGGTATTACTCTTCCCCTGAGTGCAGGAGGTTCTCAAGAACAGGTGCAAAGGATGGTGGCATTCGGGTCTCAGGAGCTCTGCTGACTTGTTTGATCTCTTTTGTCTCACAAAAGAGGTTGACTCAAAGTACAATCTAATCCTGCAGATTGTCACTAACATTGCTGCTTCATTCATGTCATAGAGATGAACATGTATGATATATAGGATAATCTGCATCAGATCACAAGCTGGAGGCTAATTGTATCAGGTACAAGTGATGGTTAATCACAGCAGACCACAGAAGCAGGGGTAACTATCAGGTCACAAATGGAGATTAATCACAGAATAAGGGATAATTACAAAATAACAAAAATCATGATCGAGCCAAGCTGACACCTATTTTGGGGTGCTATGATACAAGCCATCGCACATATCTCTTAAATGGACCCTCCCACTGCTAGCTGAACAAATTGTACATTTGTGCCTTATCTCGTCTTTTTTTCCCTGTCTTCTCAAAATCTCCCTTACTCATCTCCTCTTACTAGTTTTATCACTGCTCTATCATTGCTTTTTATGTCCAACCCAAAAGCCTCTTCATAAATTCTTTCCAACTCACCACCTCAAGGCAGACTTAAAGACCCATGACTACGTTACCCCAGTAAAAATAGATTTGTTGATCACGTATCTCCGTTTGCTTTATGCCTCAGAAAATAATACCACTGCTTGTCCTCCTTTCTCTTTTCAGCTGGATCAGTGATGTTGGCAAAATGCCATCCAGAAATAATTCCTGGACAAGAGTGTGTATTCCTTATGGGATACAGAACTATCCATTATTTATAAGCTATGTGCTTTGGGCCAGTGGTCTCCATGTGTTTTGGGTTACATACCCTTAAAATGTTTGAATATGAATCACCACCTTGTATATACTTATATAAACATGTATGTCCTATGTCCCACACGTCAGTGGTTCCCTTACACTGTGGTGTGCACCCTACTTTGGGGGAGTCCTCACTGAACAACCAGTCCTGGCTGTGAGTGGCTCCCCCTTGTGGCCTCCCAGCTGAGAATCAAGTCAAATAAATGCTTTTTCTCATCTGTGAAGAGTGAAGCGAGGGATATTCCCTTCATAGGTGATGGCCAGACAGGCGCTGGCAGCTGCAAACAGTTAGTGCAGTAGACAGTGGGCTGAAAAGTTGGGGGGTCGTGTCCACCCAGAAGCACCTCAAAAGAAAGGTCGACTGACCTACTTTTGAGAAAGCAGCCACCAGCACTGGAGCCACCAGTTCTACTCTTGCACACATACCTGGGATTCCCCCGAGTGGGAATCAACTCAATGGCAGCTGTTGGTTTTTTGTTCAAGGTTGTTCCTGGCCAGGGTATAAAAGGGTCTCTTGGTCCAGGACAAGGTGCATTTTAGGTACAGAGCAAGTTCCCCGTTGGTTTAGCTGGCTTCACCTGGCTAGTCAGAGATTGTCCAAAAGTCATGAAATCTCGTTTGTATTCAAGAAGACAGTCTATTCAGACAACACTTGACGACCTTTGCTGTTGGGTGGTTGTGTTTTCATTTCCATCACGCCCTCTGGGTGCTCTGTGATTCATTAGGAAGATTTGTTGAAGGCTGGGCTGGGCTATGGGCAGGTTGAGGCACAATTTTTTTTTTCTAGTCATATCAGGAGGAACCCTGGTGGTGCAGTGGTTAAGCACCCGGCTTCCAACAGAAAGCTTGGTGGCTCAACCCCATCAATAACTCTATGAAAGAAAACGGCAGCAATCTAATCCTGGGGATGCCTCGGGGCAGTTCTACTGTTCTGTAGGGTCACTCTGAGTCGAATATGACTTGACAGGAGTACATTTGGTTAGGTTTCAGTCGTGACAGATCCAGCTTGACAATGCAGAACCTTAAGTAGCAATGACCTTAGAAACTGTAAAGCTCTTGCTCACATCTGCTGTCACAACACACTCTTGAGCAACTCAAGCAGAAAAAAACATGAGTACACGGAATATGTACAAGGGGGTGGCATAAAAATAACTATAGAACATCTTTCAGGGAAATATGGTCAAATGCATGTTAGCATCTAGCATAAACTTGAGATTGTGACACAGAGTGAGGCTCGGAAGGAGAGCATATTGCAAAAGAACACTTAGAGAAACTTGGATTAAATAAGATCTTTGAACTTGACTTGTCTTAGGGAAAGGGAGCCCAGAAAGTCAGAAACCTGCTGTTATACAAGAAGTTTTCAGGCCAGTGCTCTGGATTATTTTCCCATGAACTTTAAAATATAGCATTTTGAGTTGCATCAATTGAGGCTATTGTATCTACAAGTGAGTGCTCTTTCTACCTCGGTAATACAACTTCTCAATCAGGCATTATTGGAAATCAGGACGATTGTCTTGGGCCGGGTTGATTAGAGAAACAAATTCAGTGACACTCGTATATGTGTAAGAGAGAGCTTTATAGCAAAAGGTAATTATATATCAAGCAAACATCCCAGCCCAGTTCGGAACAATTCCAGAAGTCCGATTCTAGTCCTTAAATCCCTCTTCAGGTTCAAGCAGCCACATTCAATGATACAGGATGCAGGGAGCCTGAAGGATGCAGGCTGGTAGGTGCAGAGCTGTGTGAATCCAATGGCAGTGTCTGTGGCAGCTCTCTGAGTGACTCTACAGCATGAAGGTGAAGTGGAGAGAGGTGGGGAGTGGGAAAGTTCCAGGACCCTCCTTATGAGGACGTCATGCCCACAAGGAGGCACCAACAGGCTGTGACTTGACTGACAGGCTAGACGCCACGCCTACACTTCAAGTTGATACGAAATTATGTAGCTACTACAACGATGAGCGTCTTTAAAGACAGATAGCTCCCACAATGGCTCCAAAGGGCCAGCTGAGCATCATTAGTTGTCATTTCACACACATCCCATCCATCCAAGACAAGCAGCGGTAAAGATGGGTGGCAGTTCTGAGCACTCTGATGCTGAGCATAATGTTTCAAACTCTCACCAACCCCTACTAGGAATGGCCAATCTGGGGCTTAAAGAGAATACATCTTTCCCTCGAGAAACTTCTTTTCAACAGAGTCAAAATAAAAGGAACAGAAAAAAAATGTGGCATGCTGCTACATTCTCTACCCTCATAGGTTACTGGGCCCAAGCCGCTTCCTTGTACACTACGCCATTCACATTTGGTATGGGGCACTCACTCACTGCTATGGAGTAATGCTGACTCCACTTGACTCTTTAGGACAGGAGAGAACTGCCCCTGTGAACACTCCTTATGAGAGTAGAAACCCCTGTCTGTCTCTCGCCGACCTGGCCGTTAGCAGCCCAACACCTAACCACTTCACCACCAGTAGATGCCAATAAGGGCGTAAAAGATAGCGTATCGTGTTCTCTATCAATCAATCTGTATGCAAATCATGAGGCTACAAGGTGGTACTATTGGGTTGTAGTGCCCGTGCCCAGCAATGCTTGGGTGCATGTGAGCAAATGTCCGTCTAACTGTACAAGTAATTAATATAGGCTTATCTGCATTTTCTACCACATATGAGAAATTTAGAAATATATATATATGGTGATTTTGTCCAATACTTGACATTTTGGGGAATGTTACAAATGTCTTGGAATGTAACTAGTCTAAAAAAAGACTTTTTATAAGTCTCTCTAGTGTGGGTTTGGAGTATATATTTTAAGGTCTTTTATTCTGTTGATCTTAGTTCAAATAAGGAATGAAGAATAATTTACCATATATACTCATGCATAAGCTGAGTTTCCAACATATTTTTAATTCAGTTTTTGTGGTAAAATTAGGTGCCTTGGTTGATATTTGGGTCAGCTTATACTCGAGTATACTCAAGTTACTAGTTGATGAGTCAAGAAAAAGAGTATACTAAGATTTATACATTTTCTCTGGTGATATGGAAATAATATATAATAAAATTCAGACTAAGTATACAGATAAGCAGGTTACCAACATAAATGGTGACTACACAAGTGGACCTCACCATGTGGAATACACAGGGCTCAGGTTGACTACATCTGTGGGAAGCCAATGGAGGAAGTCAATACACTCAGCCAAACAAGGCCAAGACCAACTGTGAAATAGACCATCAATTTCTCACATGTAATTTCAGATTTAAGCTAAAGAAAATCAAAACAAGTTAACAAGAGCCAAAATACAATCTTAGTATATCCCACTGAATGTACAGACCATCTCACAAGCATGTTTGATGCATTGAACCCTAATGACTAACTTCCTAATGAGTTGTGGGATGGCATCAAGAACAGCAAACATGAAGAAAGCCAAAGTGATTAAAAACAGGAAAGGAAAAAAGGTCTAAGTGAATGTTAGAAAAACTCAGGAAATAATAGAAATGCTGAAACAGAAGAACTGAGCAGAAAAGTTCAAAAGACAACTCAAGAAGACAAAGCAGAGCATTTTAATGAAATGTAAAGACCTGGTGTTGGAAAACCAGAAGGGAAGAATGTGCTCAGCACCTCCCAAGCTGAAATAGATGAAGAAATTCAAGCGTTGGGTTGCAATACGGGAGGATTCTGTGGGTAAAACTTTGAATGATTCAGAAAACATCAAAAGAAGAAGAAATACACAGAGTCCCTCTACCAAATAAAATTGGTCCACATTCAGTCATTTCAAGAGGTAGCATATGATCAAGAACCGATGGTACTGAAGCAAGAATTCCCAGCTGCAATGAAGGTTTAGCCAAAAACAAGGCTCCGGGAATTGATAGAACATCAATGGACATTTTTAGCAAGCTGATGAAGCACTATAAGGCATTCACTAGTCTGTGCCAGGAGTTTCCAAGATCAACTCACTGAAAGAGATCCACATGTGTGCCCATTTCAGAGAAATGAGTCCCAACAGAATGTAGACATTATCAAACAATATCATTAATACCACATGCAAGTAAAATTTTGCTGAAGGTAATTAAAAATAATTGCAGCAGTACATTGACAGGAAGCTTCCAGAAAGTCAAGCTGGATTCAGAAGAAGATGTAGAGTTCCGGGTTCCACTGTGGACATCAGATGGATCTTCACTGAAAACAGAGAATACCAGAAAGAAGTTCACTTGTGTTTTACTGATTATGAAAAGACATTTGATTGTGTGCATCATAACAAGCTATGAATACATTGAGAAGAATAGCAATTCCAGCATGCTTCATTGTGCCCAAGAAGGATCTGTACATGGTCCAAGAGGTAGTTGGTAGACCAGAACAAGGAGGTGCTGCACAGTGTAAAATCAGGAAAGGTGTGTGTCAGGGCTGTATCCTGTACTAGACTTATTCCATCTTAGACTGAGCCAATATTCCAAGGAGTTGGACTATATGAAGAAGAATGAGGAATCAGGATTGAAGAAAGTTTTTAAACCTGCAATGTGCAGCCAACAGCCTTGCTTTCTGAAAGCAAGGAGGACTCGAAGCACTTGCTGATGAAAACCAAAGACTGCAGCCTTCAGTATGGATTGTAGCTCAATGTAAATATAACAAAGCATTCTTATAGTTGGATTGATCGAAAACCTCAAAAGAAATGGAGAAAATCTGTCCAGGAGTTAATTTGTTTGTATCCACGGTCAATGCTTGTGGAAGCAGCTATCAAGAAATCAAACGACTTATTGCTTTGGACAAATCTGCTATGCATGACCTCTTTAAAGTATAACAGAAAAAAAGCTGTCACTTTGAAATCTAAAGGGTTATTGATTCAAGCCACAAGATCTTCAATTAACTAATGTGCATGTGAAAACGAGAGAATGTATAGGGAAGACTGCAGATGAACTGATGCGTTTGAATGGGGATATTGGTGAAGAAATGAAAGTACCATGGACTGTGTGTCATAGACTGCCAGAAAAACAAGCAAACTTGCTTTGAAAGAAGTACAGATACAGTGTTCCTTAGACTCAAGGAAAAAGCACTTCACCTCATGTACTCTGGGCCTGTGCTCAGGAGAGACCAGTCCCTGGAGAAGGACATCATGCTTGGTAAAGTGGAGGGGCAGCTAAAAAGAGCCAGACCTTCAGTGAGATGGTTGAGCACAATGGCTGCAGCAATAGTCCGAAACATAACAGTAAATGTGAAGACGGGACAGGGCTGGGTAATGTTTTCTATTGCCACACATAGGGTAACTATGAGTTGGGGCTGACTAGATAGCACATAACAATGACACAGCAAAAAGACAGTAGAATTATGCCATGGAGTTTCTGAGACTAAATTTTTGTAGCATCAGACAGCCTTAGCTTTCTCCTTTGGAGCAACCGGTGGTTTCAAACCACTGGTGTTATAGTAAGCAGTCCGACTCTTAACTTTCTGTGCCATAAGGGATCTTTGGGTCTTTCTATGCATCCTTAAAGGTCTACTCAGTAGCTATGTAAGACATTTGTTGTTATGTTTTGTTTTGTTTTTATTTACCACTGCTCATACTTGGAGGCCTCTTTTCATGCTTTATGGAGAAGATATACAAATGGCCAAAAAGGGAGGATAAGAGAATCAATAAAGAATAGAAATCAATGAATTTGGAGATTAACAAACAAACAAACCAAAAAGCAAACAAGCAAGTTCTAAAATAACCAACAAGATAGTTAAGTCTCTATTGAGTTAAGAAAGATCAAAAGACTACATATGTTAAATAATAAATGATAAAGCATAATGTAACATCATGAGGAAATTTAACAAAATTATTACTTGAGATTGTACAAATACATATACATACATTAAAAACTGTCTAAACTGAGAAATTCTTAAGAAATTATTATTTACCAAAACTCAGCTCAATGATAGAAAGTCTAAACAAACCATTTTCTCTTTAAGAAATTGAGAAAATTATCAAAATAGCACCAGGCTCAAACACTTTCCCATAAGAATTTAGCAAATCTTAAAAGAGGACCTCATCTCAATTCTATGTTAGGTTTTCACAGAGTAGGAAACGAAGAGATGTGGACATAACACAGATGAGATTGGACAAAATAATGCAAGCAAGGAACACAATCAGCCATTTTTATTTATACATATTGACACAAAAACCCTAAACTTAGGTAAAAGAAAATCATACATTGTGACCAAATGCAGTTTGTTCCAGAAAATCAATGTTGCTCAAAATTAGAGAGTAGGTAACTAAATATATTTACAGATACAAATTTTATGATCATCTCCATAGATGTCAAAGAAGGCATATGACAAGAAAAAGGAGGAATGCTTAATTACAACTAAAAGCTCATATGATAGATGCGCATTTCCTTCAGGTGGTGAAAAGAACCGCAACCCAAAAGTCAGCAGCATGCTTAATTAGAAAACTATAGAGGCATTCCCAGTACCAATGAATAAGATGAAGATACTAAAATAATTCAGCATTGTCCGGGAGATGGTAACCAACATTGTGTTAGTCTGGGTTGACTGGAGAAACAAATTCATGGACACTCATATATGTATGAGAAAGAGCTTTACATACAAGAGCAATTGAATATTGAGGAAACATCCCAGCCCAGTCCAGATCAAGTCCATAACTCCGATATAGTTCATATGTCTGATACCAGTCTATAAATTCCTCTTCAGACTCACAAAACACAGGCAATGATGACGAATGCAGGAAGATCACAGGCCAGTGGGTGGAAAGTTGTGGATCCAGTGGTGGTGGAAGCATCTCAGTGCTGGCAGGAGTCTCCATGTGGCTCCTCCAGCTCCAGAGCCCTTTGCTGCCATCAGTGGGTCTCCATGTGGCTCCTCCAGCTCCAGAGCCCTTTGCTGCCATCAGTGGGTCTCCATTGGCTTGTCAACAGGAAGGTGTCACAGGGCATCAAGCAGACAGTGTGTCTCGCCCTCCAGGGAGCTATTCATCTCCCTAACACCTCCAAATGAGGTCATCAAGCTGTGACCTGATTGGCAGACTAAACTCCAACCCTTCACTCTTAAGTGTCCAGCTGACAACAGATTATGTAGCTACCACAAACACCAAAGTGTTAAAAATGGAAAGTAGGTTATAAAAGTACCATTAGTTAGTTGATATAATTCCATGGAAAAACCAAGAAAGTTTCAATGCAACTTTGATAAATAGCTTGAAGGTATTTCCATCTAGACTTTGGAAGTTTATATGGAAAAATAATTAAGCCTGAATATGCAGAAAAATTCTTTTAAAAAAAGGAGAAGAAGAAGAGCAATGAATCAATATAGAAAATTCAGGAAATAAAACTCAAGTCAAATATTCGTATTAGAATTTCTCAATGAACAACTGATAAAAAGGCCCAACTCATCAAAGTGAAATAAATTTGTATGCACTTAATATTGTAGTTTCAAAATTCACATCTTCAATTGATAGAAATATAGGAATTGTCCAATCCAACCTGCAGGACTAGTTAAATATACCTTTCTCAATGACTGCTGTTTGATATCAAAGAGACAGAAAAAAGCATATAATGATATACATATCTGAACCACATAGTAGCAACCTTAATCTAATGAACAGTACAGACTACTGATGCCAATGGTAGAAAAATTAAACAACTGTTCACAGACAGATGAACCACACGTGAAAATGGACTACAAAGTCATAAAGCATGTCTCAAAAAATGACAAGGAATCAGTAACAAAAATACCAAATTTCATGTCTGAAAAAAAAAAGAACTGGGAAATAAAATAGGATACTTCTAAAAAATTCCTGGGTTAAGCATATTAAGATACCATTTATATATATTCCAGAAGCATGCCTAGCCAAACAATATAAGGATACAGGTATTTGTGTGGTACGACTATAACAAAAAGAAAGAGAATAATAGGTATGAAATCAGGAAAGTGTGTACCTTTGATGTGAGAAGGTGGCGAAGGGCAAGAAGGCTGGAACTAGGCAGGAGCGCCCAGATAAGGGTGATGTGCTTTTCTTAAACAGGGTTGTAATTACAAGGTGTCCTTTGAAGGAAGGGGAGAGAGGGAAAGGGAGATTCGGGAAGGGAGAAGGAAAGCCAGAGGGAGAGAGTGGGGAGAAAGAGACAGGGACCGGGAGAGGGGAGAGGAGAGTTCATGAATATTCTTTTGTTATCCTCTAAATATTTTCATGATGTGCACGAATACAGATGAATCTCAAAACACAACAATGCAGAAAGTGTAGTTCGAAGAATAACACAGTATGCTTTATGTCAGACCTTTGATCTTGAAAAACTAAACCGTATAGGCTTCAGTGTACACTCATGTCGAGAAACTAGAAACACAATAAATAAACTACATAGGAATGATAAATTTCATGTTGAGGATTCTAATTATCTCTTAGAAGGAACAGAGGAAGATGAGAGCAAAGAGAGAGACACAGAAGTATTCTTCACTAACACTACAATTCAACTGTATCAATTATTCTCCTCTCACTGTCTAGCTTCGCATGCATATGAAGCAGTTTAAAAAGACCATGTCTTGGGGTCAGGCCTACCTTAGTCTTCAAAGTGACCTCTCTGCTCTTTACCACTTTAAAGAGGCCCTGGGCAGAAGACTTTCCCCAGGCAATACGCTGCTAGATTTCTTGAATGCTGCTTCTCTGAGCATTGATTGAGGATCCAAGTACATTGAAATCCTTCACAATATCGATCTTTTCTCCATTTAGCAAAATGGTATTTACCTCTAGTTTAACAAGTCATAACTCAGAAGTATACTGCGTTCTAAAACACCAACCTTAACTTGAAATCCAAGAGCAAAATACCATAAATTAAAAAAATTATATTTACATTTGCAAAGCTTACAAATAAAAAATGAAATGCACTTTAAAACTCCATTTAAACAGAGCTGCTCCACTTTTTTTAAAATTTAACCTCTAGTAGTAGGAGTTATTTTGTAAGAGAAACTTTAAACCATTCCGTTAGTTAATTTAGGCTTTTCATGAAAAAGCTCCTGCTTATTCATGTTTCTGTGGCTTTGTGTTTGTTTCTATCAATTGGTGCCAATTTCAAGTGAAAAGAAAGCCAAACTAGCACTCACTCAAACAAGACAGAAAAGCGTTTCCTTATTATGCAAATAATGCTCCAAGGTCAGCAGTTTAGGTCTCTCGGAGTAATTCCATGGCCTCCAAATTCCTTCAATCCACTCATCCATCTTCAACTTGAGGCAATGCCTACTGAAAGGCAATACTGATGCCAAGGAGACGGTCAGCATAAAGTGACTAGGGCAAGGGAAGGTGGAGGGAAAGGCAACATCACAGACCAACGCCACTGCCATTGAATGGATACCAACTCCTAGGATTTCTGAGACTGCCAATCTTCATTGAAGCAGAGAGCCTCACCTTTCTTCTGCAAAGTGGATTTGAACCCTTGACGTTGTGGTTAGCAGCTCAATGCTTAACTAACAGTACCACCAGGGGTCCTTTAAATATGATTGCATACTCAATCCCGCAATAGCCATCAGTTAGCATAACGCAGTCCACAAAGACAATGTCCTACTTTGGTGAGTAGTGCCTGAGGTCTTAAAAGTTAGTGAACAGCCACCTAAGATGTAACCAAGAGTCTCTTCCTGTCTAGAGCAAAGAAGAGTGGAGAAAGTCAAAGATACATAGGAACAGTTAGTTCAAATAACTGATGGATCACGTCAACCCTAGCTTTCAAGTCTCTGAGACCAGAAGAACGGCTTGATACCCAGTTCCCCCAGCTGACCACTCTGACAGGGAAGACAGTAGAAGAGCCTGGACAGAGTGGGAGAGAAAAGTATAGAATAAAACTGGAAATCATGAATAAGACCAACCTGAGTTGTCAGATGGATACTGGTGGAACCCTGAAGACTGTGCCGCTTGATAACTTTTCAAGCCTGGAACTAAACCCACCCTTGTGGCTCAGCACTTAGCCAATCAACAGACAGGTCCATAAGGTGAAGAATAACATCAGGGAGGTACACACGTCTTAGGACGGTCCATCATCAAAGATCAGAGGGTCGGCATTCTCCCTGGGACAAAGTTCAGAAGACAGGAAAGGATAGGAAAAGGAGGAAGAATGGGAACAGAGATGGAGTAGAAAGCTGTGGTGACATTGTGGGGATTGTAGTCAATGTCAGGAAACATAATGAACTGGTGACGGGAAACCCAGTATTTTCTGTGTACTTTCGCTCAAATCATAATACAATGCAACAACAACAAAACAAAATGAAATTAAACTAAAGCTCCCCAAAGTCCAAATAGCTGTGCTAGACTTGTATTCCCTTACTGCCATTAAGACCTATAGAACAGGGCAGAGCTGCCCCTGTGGATTTCCAAGATGGTAACTCTGATGGGAGTAGGAATACTCATGGAATGTGTGGTGGCATCTGGTAGTTTGGAGCAGCTGGTGTGGGGCTGCTGGTAGTTTTGAACTACTGACTTTGCAGTTAGCAGTCCAACCTGTAACCACTATGCCACCAGGGATTATTGCCTTAAAGCTTCTGTAGATCAAGAATCAGAAAAATTTAACTGGCCTCTCTTTCTCAATGTCTTGCACAAGACTTTGGTTAAAAAAAAATCTACAAGTGTTGCCTTAGCTACGGATCTGCTTCTAAGTTCCCCCAACATGTGGATGTTGGCAAGACTTAGCTAGAACCTCTCTGATGATTAGAGACATTAGTTTCTTGTGATGTGAGCCTCTACAAGGGGCTACTCACAATGTGACTGCTCTTTCAAGATTGATGGGTCCAAGAAAGAGAGACCGGAATTAGAAGTTACATTCTTTTAAAAACTTAATACTGGAAGTGACATTCCATGGCTTCTGCTGTGTCTATTCATTAGCCGCTAAGTTCAGTATTTAGGAATTGTGCAGGGTGTGAATACCAGGAGATGGAGCTCATTGGGGGCCAGCTGAGAGACTTTCTACTCAATTCAGCTCTAGCCCTAAGAATTCATATCTCTCCCACATATAAAATACATGCACCAGCCCCAATATCCCTATTGATCTCATCCCACTACAGCCTCAACTCAAGTGCAGGATCTCAGCAACTAAACTAGGTCCAGGAGTAGAGGAGGCTCTTTATATTGTTGTTCATTTGCAGACGATTGGAGAGTAACTGTTATGTTTTGGGTTCTTTTGGAGTAGGGGGTGGTGGTTCATTTTTGTTTGAGTTCATTTCAGCAAAACTGACAAATTACTCAGTCCTCAGAAGCCATCATATCTCCATCCTGCTGGCGGGAAGGAGCCAGGCAAGGAAGAGGACCCTATGTCCTGTTCAAGGACCCTTTGTCAAAGGCATGCCTTGGCCTCATTGGCCAACACTTATTTGACCATGCGTAGAGAGGTGGGAAATGTATTTGTTGTAGTAATCAGGACTTCTGTCTCTGGGAAAGGAGGAAGGATGAATATTGGGAGAAACCCCCAGTCTCTGTCACAGTGCACTTGACTTTGCCTGCAAAGTCCTTTCTTCCTGTTCCACTGGCAAGGTCTAGTCTGGTCCTAGAGGTCAAGTTCCATCATCATCCCTCCTGAAAATTCTTCCCTGACTTTTCCGCCAAGCTGAATTAACTCCCACACTCTGCTTTCCCATTGGGTTTTGTAAATCCTGCCATCTTAGCCTTTTCTTTTTAATTCATGTAGCAATTATAAAGTGCGTATCATACTCCGGGCCTTGATTTGGGAACCCTACGTTTATCAAGGACCAAAACAAAGTCCCTTTCTTTATGATACTGCGATGTAATTACTTAGTATCCTTTAAACGCTAAAATTGTACCAAAGTAAGATAGGAGGACAAACCCATGGGTAATTCCAAATATTTTTATTCCTGACTAAATAAGTAAGCCTGTTATCCAAGATTAAAATTAACTAATAGAGTTAGGCTTCAAGAGTGCATCATTTTCGTTTCTATTGATCGCAGAAGGAATGCTTGTGATTTGTAAAGCATAGTGTTTTAATTTCCTCTTTAAGGAATCATGAACCCTGAAAGGACCTTGGAGATTACCTGACGAAACCACCTGAGTTTGGCTGAGAATTCTGAGGCTCAGCGCTGAGGTTACGTCCTCAGGTTGATGTGCCCGGTTAGTGCTAGGACTAGAGTCCAAGAAATTTACTCTTACTCGGGTGCCCTCAGGATTTTGTATTTTTGAATGAAAAAGAACAGAAAGACATATTACAACTATGCTTTATTAGTCTTTCTTTAAAATCACAGCACCAAAATTCAGGGGAAAAGAACCCCAACTCCATTGCTTGTAACATGAATGAGGGTATGTTGAGGTAGGATGGGGAGGGTATATGACAGTATTAAGGCTATTTTCTAATTCAAGAAAAAGAATGAGAGAGAAAGAGAGAGAAATCATTGAATATAAGCATAGTAAACCAAAACCACACCCATTGATATGACTCACAGTCACCCTATTGGACAGAGTAGAACTTCCCCACAGGGTTTCTAAGATTGCAATATTGATGCATTGATGGAAGCCGATTGTTTCATCTGTTGCCCTCAGAGAACTTCTGGGTTAAAATTGCTGCCCTTTCTGTTACTGGCTGAGTGCTTAGCCACAGTTCCCCCAGCACTCCTTTTAATAGATATAGTAAGTAGCTGTAATATGTTGTTGTTCAAACCCAGACAGGGGAACAACAATTGATCTAAAATCAATGGGAAGGAAGATGTGGGATGCCTGCTGGGACTTGATCTAGTACAATGTAACTGAGAGGAATTACTGAAAGCCAAATGAAGGTCGAACATGATAGTTGGACAAGTGGAAAGTAATAGGAAATAGAGGAAAAAACTAAGAGGCAAAGGACATTTATAGAGGTCTAAATACAGGTATGTACATATGTAAATATATTTATATATGATGATAGGGAAATAGATCTATGTGCATATATTTATATGGAAGTTAAGTATTAAGGTAGCAGACGGACATTGGGCTTCTACTCAAGTGCTCCCTCAATGCAAGAACACTTTGTTCTAATAAACTGACATTCTGTGATGCTCACCTTCTCCACATGATTACTCAAGACAAAATGGGTACAGAATCAAATGTGGTGAAGAAAGCTGATGGTGCCCAGCAATCAAAAGATATAGCATCTGGGGTCTTAAAGGCTTGAAGATAAACAAGCAGCCATCTAGCTGAGAAGCAACCAATCATATCAGATGTGAATGAGGGTAAGGGCAGAGTGGAGACCCAAAGCCCATCTGTAGACAATTGGACATCCACTCACAGAAGGGACGCAAGAAAGAGGCAAGCCAGTCAGGGTGCAGTATAGTACCAATGAAACATATAACTTTCCTCTAGTTCTTTAATGCTTCCTCCCCCACTATCATAACCCCTAATTCTACCTTGCAAATCCAGCTAAACCAGAGCATGTACCCAGGTACAGGTAGATCTCGTAACACAGGGAATCCAGGACAGACAAACCCCTCAGGACCAGTAATGTGAGCAGTGATACCAGGAGAGTAAGGGGAAGGTGGGGGAGAAAGGGAGAACCGATAGCAACCCCTCCCTGGGGGACGAACAACAGAAAAGTGGGTGAAGGGATATAGCGGTTGCTGTAAGACATGAAAAAAGTAATAATTTATACATTATCAAGGGTTCATGAGGGAGGGAGGGGAAGGGGGGAAATGAGCTGATACCAAGGGCTTAAATAGAAAATGTTTTGAAAATGATGATGGCAACACACGTACAAATGGGCTCCACACGATGGGTGGATGGATGGATTGTAATTAGAGCTGTACGAGCCCCCCAAAATGATTTTTTAAATGTTGATTTTAGTTACTGTCCAGGCAGTTCCAACTCATATCGACTCTTGGTACAGCAGAATAAAGCACTGGCCTGTCCTGCACCATCCTCAGGATTTTCTTAGTTTGGGCCCATTGTTGCCGGCACTGTGCGTATCCATTTCCTTGACGGTCTTCCTCTTGTTCACCGTCCCTCTACTTAACCAAACAAAAACTCAAGACCAAACTCACTGCGATGGAGTCGATGCAGACTCATAGTGACCACCCCCATGTGGCTTTCTGAGACCGTAATTGTTTATGGGAGCAGAAAGCCCAAGCTTTCTCCGAGACGCTGGGTAGATGGGTGGATAGGGGTTCGTACTGCCAACCATGCAGGTCACAGCCCAATGCATAACCACTACACCACCAGGACAGTGAACAATAGTAAATTAGCAAGTTACATTTTAAGATCTATGATGACATATCACATCAAGAGCTACAAAAACCTTTTCTAAATTTCATGGAGTCTATTAAAGCTCTGTCAACTTGAGATCTCTAATTGTGGGTCCCACCTGGCTCAGCGACTCTGTAGTGACAGAATAGAGCAGCAGGCAGCCTCGTCCACCTTTCTCCCCAAGAGCCGCTGGTGGATTTGAACCACTGATTTTGCAGTTAGCAAGCAAACATTTTAACCAGTGTACACATGGATTTTGTTTGGGTTCATAGTGTATAAACATGCACATTCAAAAACTCAACAGCAGACTTTTCATTGCAAACTAATATTAAAAACAAAAAAACAAGCTACACTTCTGAGCAGCCACCGATTTCCAACACACATCCTTGCTCTCTGAACCTTTGCTCCCACGCACCAACAGATGCAGCCTCAAACACACGCCCCCGTTCACACCTACACACTCAGCCACTCTCTCGCCCCTCGCCTCAGCTCTGACACGTTTGTTCCACCCCCTTCGTCTATGCAGAGAGAGCGTGAAGGAGAAATGAAAGTCGGGAGTACAGAGGCATGCCGTGTGAATGTGTGCGTACAAGCCTGTGGGGAAAGGCTTTCCGTGAAATAAGCAGCGTTCATTTATATCAGGAAAAGAAAAGCATCCGGTAGAATCAAAGGAAATGTAGCAGCCCTCCCAGGCCAAATGTAGGAGGCTAGAGCTGAATGTGGTGATTCCGAGTTTAAGCCTAGCTAGTTTTGGTAATATGTCTAAGCAAATATAATAAATTACTGATTTATTGAGAGAGGGGTGGAAGACAGCACTATGACATCAACTCTAACAGGCCTAAGAAGAAAATTCTGTGTTCTGACGGCGCAGGGGGCCTCTGAATGTAGCTCTCTAGGGCTGAGGCATGGGCGCTTGGAGGTTTTCTGATCCTATATTTAGACTTAAGAGGATCCAAGTAGATTAAGAATCAGGTTTTTCGTTAAGTGCACATGAATATGGAAAACCATCAATGCTTCGACTGAAAACACACAAGCCAAGAACGATGGTGAGTCCAAAATAACTGAGTAAGAGAAATGTTGTAATGTCTCAGAATGCAGCAGTCCTTGACTGTATATTTCTGTTGCTGGCAGAACATCTTCTTACATTTTGCATGATAAATGATTGGTTCTTAAGTGTCACAAAGGTTCTAGTCAGCAATGAAGTTGTAAAAAATCAAGAGGATAGAAAGATGGACCCTTCTTCACTAATGAGCTGAAAGGGCTCAGCTCTGGCAAAGACTAAGGCCCTCAGGTAGTTCAGTGGTGGATTTTCACCTTTCATACTGAAGATCTGGCTTCAGTTCAAGGCCAAAGCACTTCATGTGCCACGACCACCCTTCTGACACTGGAGGCTTGTGTGCTGTGTCATGATGCTGAACGTGTTCCAACAGAGCTTGCAGACCAAGACCACCCAGGAAGATAAACCTGGTGATCTACTTCCAGAGATAAGCCAACAAAAGCGTCCGGATCACCATGGCCCTGACCACAACCATCATGGGGTTGGAGCAGGACCAGGCAGCCTAGAGTTGAGTGTTGGAAGTTAACAGGACTGACTCTAGGGAGCGAAGGACTGACTCTAGTTCTGCTTACACATGGCAGAAAGCCTGGTCACAGCTGGCTTACTAGGAAATGTATTGGCTTATGTAGCTGAAAAGTCCAAGAAGTCTCTGGGTTCTAGTGTAGCTGGATTCAGGCTCAACAATTGACCAAAATTTGGTTTCATTTAACTTGTGGCTTCAAGGTCAAGCTTCACATGGTGGTGAAGTAGTGGTAATGACTCCAGGCCTTGCCTTCTTTTAGGCTTGAGACCAGCAAGAAAGAGCAAGCCGGCTTCCCTAGTAACTCTGAGTCCTGGAGTCAGGTCTCATGATGCATTGGCCTGACTTAAATCTCGTGCTCATGCCTGAGGCAAGCACTGTGGTCAATGAAATGCACAAGTTCCGAACAACTCCATGAGAGTCAGAGCAGAACTGCCCTGCAGAGTGTTTTCAGTAGCTGATTTTTTTAGAAGTAGGTCTCCAGGCTTTTTCTAAGACACCTCTAGCTACAGAACTGCCAACAAACTGCCAACACTTTTGTTAACAGTCAAGTGCATTAGCCATTTTGCATCACCTAGAGAATCCCACAGAACCACAAAGCAGCAAAAGGACCAAACCCATTGGGTTGAGTCAGTTCCCACTCATGACAACTCCATGTGATGATACAGAGTAGAATCGCACCATTGGACTTTCTTGACTGCATTCTTCACACAAGCAGATTTCTAGGTTTTTCTTCTACAGTGCCATTTGGTGGGCGTGAACTGTCAACCTTGAGGTTAATAGTTGGTTACCAACCATGTGCGCCTCCTAGGGAAGCATCGAGAGCCCTATTGTTGCCTTGTCTTGGCCTATCCAGTTGATTCCAACTCCAGGGGATCCTATTTGTTCCAGAGTAGAACTGCTTCGGAAGGCTTTCTTGGCTGTAATCACTATAGAGGCAGATCACTAGAGGTTTTTTTCCCTGGGGCTGCAGAGCGGATTTGAACTTCCATCCACCCAGATTCCAGCCTAGTGCAAATTGTTTGCTTAACCCAGGTACCTTATAGAACCACACATCCCCCCACCTCCCCTCCCCTTCACCAAAAAGATTGCATGAAAAAGTTAGTGAAATCTGAGTAAGGCCTGCATCTCAATTAATAGAGTTGCATGTGTGTCATGATCTTGACAACGCAGCCTGGTTATATAAGGCATACCTACACGTCTTGTGACACGCATGGTGTGGTCTATTTCACACAGCAGCATTCACTACCGCTTTATGCGGGGAGCTGAGAGGACACAGGCTGAACACGATTCACCATTAAGTCGGCCAAATGCAGGAGGCAACCTGGAGATGCCCACAAACTGACTTTTGCTTTTCTCAAGCCCATGTGTCTTTTGGAGGGTGGAGGTGGGCAGACAGCTCCCAAAAGGCCTGAGGAAAATAGGGCAGATAAATATGGAGTTGGAGGAGGATTGGAAAAGAGGAGTCAGACGTTATTCCACATTGGGAACATTGTCCAGATCAAGCCTTTTGATATCACTCAGCCGAAGACGAGAACGGATGGGGAAAGTCAAATGAAGAGGAGGCACGGAGAAGTTTTCATAGTCAGAGATGCGATCCCCGTTTTTTCTAAGGTTACAGAGAAATGTAGACCCAGTTCTGAGCTGGCCAGAAGAGTGACTAGAGAAGGTTCCGTTGGCGTGGACAGCGGGACACCTGTTGTGTGTGTAGTAGCCATGATCGCCTCTGAGAACACACCCATCCATCCAGGAGCGGAGCTGTGGTTGGTACGGGATACGGGCAGCAGACAGTTCCTGTAAGAAAGGGGGATCGGTCTGGGAGAATAGTACAAAAAGACGATGTAGTTGCAGAAAACAGCAAAAGAGAGGAAGGCCCTGAAGGACGTGGCTGCGTCAGTGGGCTCCTGCCCGGCAGTGGTTCTTTCTGCTGTGGACAGGGTGCTATGCACTGGAACCAACCCAATGGCACCTGACACCAACAGTAAGCGAATGCCTATTTGAAGACGGACGAGAAAGACGTAAGGTGGTAAGCATGGGGCGGAATGTCTAGGGCTCATATTGTATCCCTCTCACTCCCACTTAGATATAAGTTCACTCACAGCTGCAGGTGATTTTCTCCAGAGCAGTAAGTATGCTCATGGATGCTAACCAAAATGTCTAGGATTTGAACTCACCACTGGTCAGAGGGAAACCCCTTGAAGCAGTTGGGCTCAACTTGAGGGGGTCACTCCAGGGTAACGGCATTGATGGTCTCCTTCTCTTGCACACAGCAGCGGCAGGAAATTGGGCGGAGTTCAGGGAGCCCAAGTGGATGCAAAAGTAGTGCTTCAGGCTAGACTTAGGAAGGCCAGAGGAAGAGAGTTACCAGCATGAATGTGGTTTCCCCACAGGCAGTCCCACACAGATATTCTTTGTGACTTTCACAGGAATTTTCATGTGAGGCAATTCTTTTTTGGCAGTGGTTTTATTGGCATGTAATCCACATATCATTCAATTCAATAGTTCAGTCACAGAAGACTTGTATAATCACTAGCACAAGCCATTTCAGAACATTTTCTTCTTTCTTGTACTCATTGTTATTAACTCCCCATTTCTCCCCATTCTCCTCGTCCATACCCCCAAGAAATCATTAATCCAGTTACTGTCCCTATAGATTTACCTATCTTAAATTGCATACACAGAAACACATGCAAAAGTAGAAATAATAAAGAAAAACATAGGAAAGCCTCAATAAAAAAAGAAAGCAGAATACATATATGAAAAGCCAGAACAAATTTAAAATGGGTCAGAAGGGAGATCAAATGTTACCGTTTAGCCTAACTGCGTCTGCAGTCATCCACTTCCCAACGCGCTCTGCGTGGATGCAAAGTGGTCCGCGGAGAGTCACTGGACGCTTAGTCTGCATGCATTTGCCCTTCACTTGTTTTAGCTGAAACAACTTTACAATAAATCAAAAGGGAGATCAAATGATATTCCATTTTAAGCTAACCACATCTGCCGTCGGTGACTTTACAACGTCCTCTGTCTGCTCTCAAGCTATTTCCATCCCTCAGCGATGGTCAGGGAGAAGGCACTGGACATTTCATTTGTATGAGGACCCTGCAAACGAATTTTGGGCTTCTAGCGTCACTCACAGCCTTCTGCAAACCAGACATTCACAACTTAAGTTCTGGTTCTCTCCTTCGTATTTTGACTTTATTATTATTGTTTACCATCCTCAGATCACACAGGCTGGTGTGCTTCGCCCATGTGGATTTAGTGGGCCCTCATTTAGGTAGCTGCTTGTTTGAAGACAAGGAGAGACAACCCTTGACAATTTTTATTTGGCAACTAAACGACCTTGTGGTTATGAACAAATCAGGGTCTCTGTCTGAGCCCAGAGAGAGAGAGCTATTTCTCTTTGGTCCTTGATATGTCCAACTCCCTTGTATCTCTCCTCCACTCCTTCATTTCTGTTATTAACCTTTCCATTCTTCAGCGAAATAAAAAAAACATGATGAGAAGGAACTAGAAAGGAGAAAAACAAATACTAAGTGAGAAAACTGAAGTCCAAATCCAGTTCCATAAACTGCTCCCCTTGGGCTCCCCTGGGTCTGCTCACATTGGCAAATGCTTGACCTGATGTTTCTAATGAATGAGCCCCATAACCTCACAAGCAGGATTACCTTCCGGCTTCTCCTTCACCCAATCCCCTTTCACGCTCACCTGAGTGAATGGCGCAGGCAGTCACATAGGATCCCAGAGACCTCCAGAGAGTCAGCAATTTCCTGGTTGTCCAATGGTTCCGTGTTCGAACCTTCCACTACCTGAACAGTGAAGTTCGAAAGAAATCTTCTCAGTGTTCATAACTTTGTTCAATAGCTGATCCTTACATCCAACTTGGAAAAACCTGTACAGGCGAGAGCTGGTCACGGGTCAAGTCTCGCCGAGGCTACTGTCTAAGCACCGCTCTCACTCAGGCAATAATATAATGTTTGTGTTACTGTGTTAAAATATTAGTTATTGTGTCTTTGTTGCATTTCATTTGCATACATGATAGAGTTAAAGAAAGAAATCATTGCAAAATTTGAATCAGGTCACCCTTGTCTGAACGGACAGCATGCACAGCATGAATATAACATGGCAAAATTAACATTATCAACATCTTTGGGAAAAAATTATTAAAGTGGTTAATGTGGCAAAAGGTGTGAAATCATTAACCAGAAAACAAAGAACATAGGGAGATCCAAATAGGATTTTTAACTGTGGGAAAAGACCCGACACACTGCCTCCCATCACGGACTTCCTCATTCCTGGGACACATCCATCCCCTCACCCTCCTCCCTCCTTTACTGCCCACCAAGTCTGCATGAGAAATCCCCGCCTATTTGGATTCTGTGACCTTGCTCACGCAGACAAAGGATAAAAGCGACACCATTCGTCACTTGGGGTCCACATCTTCCAGAGTGCTAGTTCCTCTGGGTCGCCGGCTAATAATTGTTTCCTCTTTCAAGATCCGCAAGAGTGCTGCCTGGTCATTCGTGCCACTGTTTGGCTGTCACAACAGAAGAGGTTGGAAGTCACTGTTAATTTGAATAAATCAGAAACAACTGGATGGATGGTGATAGCGTATTAGAAACCGTGAGATGAGGGAAGGTTAAAAACCTCCACAGTGATTAAAGTCCTGGAAAAAATGAGTATATGAGTGTAATTTTGGAGCATCCAGAACCAATTATTTGGTTTTACTTTATTTCTTATGGGACAAATATGTTTGGTTCTTGAACTTTTGGGTGTTCAAACACGAATTTGGAACAAATTGAGTTGTACAACAAAGATATCACTGTATTATGTTATCTCTCTGGATCTTAATTTTCACCTAAGTAAAATGAAGAGCTAGGAGTTGGGAGTTCGCAGGCCCTCTCAGCTCTAATGTGCTATGGTAATAGCTCCGTGGGAGGCTTCAATGTTTGGGGATTAAAGGAGCACTGGGGGTCCGATTTGAGGGTTACTCACTGACATCGTTGTTCCCAGCTAGAGGTGGTCCAATTGGCTCCCATGCTGTCCTTTATCGTACAGGATTGGGCAGACCCACCACCTCATGTCACGGTGGAACTCGAGGGAACTGTTCAACTTGATGAACAAGAAATCACGCTTGGCAGAATCTCAGGTGACATTTACAAATAAGCATGGCTGTAACGCTCTTCAGCTTGCTGAGGAAATAAAATCTCTTCTGAAGCAGAAGAAATATTTGTTGCGAAGAATCTGGAACAGACCATGAATGGTGTGGACAGGAGAGAGATAGTTTTCTGTTGTTTGTCTTGCATTATTTCTCCCTCTAACTTGCTCTGTGAATCTGGGAAAATTGTTTCCATAGTTTATCCAAACTACAGGCTCTTCATCTAGTAAATGAAGAATATATATCTATATCTATATTTGGATATAGGTATCCAAATAAACCAGAATTTTTTTTCAAAGCTGAGTATTTACTTTTTTGTTGTTTTTAACAAAAAAACCTCATCGCCTTCAAAGTACTCTCCATTACACTTAATTCATTTGTCACTTAATTCCATTCCTGGAAACTTTTTTCACCTCCCCCCTTTTTTCTTCTTCGCTTCTTCTATGTTGTTAAATTGCTGCCCTTCCATGTCCCTCTCCATTCACTGCAGTTGCATGGAGTACGGTGAGTAAGGTGTATTGGGCAAGGGAGGCATGCTGTTTTTTGCCAAAAACTGACTGTGTGAGCAGGTGCATTATTGTGGTGGCAAAACCAGTCCCCCATGTGCCACAAATCAGGCCTTTTTTGTCACACGCTCTTACGCAATCTTTTCAGAACTTCTAAATAGAAAGCTTGATTAACAGTCTGACCTGGTGGAACAAACTCCAAATGCACTATCCCCTTCACATCAAAGAAACAAATGAGCATCGTCTTGACCTTTGATTTCACTTGACGAGCTAATATGGCGTCTTCCACTGGCTTGATTGATGTTGGGTTTGGGGGTTGTAAGAATAGCACCATGTTTCTTGACCAGTAATGACCTTGGGGAAAAGTCTGGCCCACGTCAGAGCTGTTCTTTCAAAACATGAATGTTTCCACTTGATGCTCTTTTTCCTGGTCAGTCAAAACCCAAGGCACAAATTTGGCAGTGAGCCTTCTCATTCCCAAATCTTCCATTAAAATTTCCTTAACCAAGCTCCAAGATAGTCTAGATAACTTCCCCATCTCTTCAATGTCTGTCGTCAGTCTTTGAGCACAAGTGTATGAATTTGGTCTACATTTTCATCTGTTCAGGAAGTTGCCAGATGTCCAAAACAAAGTTTGTCATCAGCTGACATTTCACCTCTTTTTAAATGAGAAAACCACTTGTACACTTGAGTTTTTCCCATAGTGCTGTCCTTGTAAGCTGTGTTCAACATCACAACAGTTTCTGTGGCATTTTTTCCAGAGCAGGAAACAAAATTTCACAGCCGCACACTGTTCTCTTAAATCAGCCATCACAAAAAACAAGTTTTTATGAAAAAAAAGTCAGTGTTTGTGACTTAATCACTGTGTATTTTGTGGATCCACCATCCATGACTATCCTTATTTTGAAACAGATTCTCCATGTCTATCCTTAAAGTACTGTGTACATTCATATTACGGATAACTGTGGGGATTTTAAAACACTTGCCAGCCAGTTTGCAGCAGCAGGTACAGTGGAAGGAAGCAGTTACAGAGTCGAACTGTATTTCATACATAACTTCAAGTAAACTCTGTGTCTGTGCTTATGTGTGTGTAACGTTCCACGTAAAGAGGATTCAAAACTAAAAACAAACAAACAAAAAATGGCCTAGTTGTGATTATCTGTACATTTATCTGTCCCTGTTGATGATCAAGAATTGCCTCATCTTCCTGATAGCATTTGCAATTATCACTTCGGTTGCCTTTTGTGTCTGAGCCCCTAGCCTCCAAGCCCTTCCCGTGGCTACTATGATTTTCAATTTATCATCAAAATTGTGCAGAGCAATAGCAAGCTATGCCCTAGAGAATAACCTGAATGCCAGACAAATTCTTCTCTGCCCCCACGGTAATGCTGAGGGCCTTATCTCTTCCTGATGGGCAGAGTCAATTTCCCTGGCTCGGTGATGACTTCTTCCTTCACTACTGGTTTCTTAGCATAAGGAACCCAAGTGACCAGGCAGCAAACTTAGAATAAAGATGGCAAACCTTCCTTTCATGTACTCTAGGGATACATATAAGGAGGGATTGGTCCTAGAGGGGAAAATCATACATGACAGAGTAGAGATTCGTCAAAGAAGAGGAAGGCCCTCGGTGAGATGGTCTGACACAGTTGACACAACAATGGGATCAAACATAGCAACAAACGTGAGAATGGCCCAGGACCTGTGTGTCCTGCTGATAAGACCTATGTGTCCTATTGATAGGTTCCATATGCATAAGAACCGGCTCTATGGAACCTATCAATAGCAACAATTCCCGTCCTGGAAACCAGAACATAAAATCCCATGGAGCCTAAAGTTTTGGAGGATGGAAAGCAAAAATCCTCAAACTGAGACCTTTATTTATTTGTTTGTTTAGTTAGTTAGGCCTATACTTTCACTTCCTAGGGAGACAGTCTCTTAGAATGACTGCTTATTTAGGGGGCACAGTACATCCTGGAGAAGTGTGTCTACGGCTCTCCTGACATTGCCATGCTGCTGAATCGGTGTGCTTCTGTTCTCTCAAGCCTAAGTGGTGTGGCATGTGAGCCCAAAAATCAAGACCAAATTCACTGCCACTGGGTCCATTCTGACTCACAGCGACCCTCTGGAGTGTTTACCAAGGCTGTAAATATTTACAGGAGCAGATAGCCTCACCTTTCTTCCGTGGAACAGCTGCTGAGTTTTGACCACTGGCCTTTAGATCACCAGTCTAAATTACATGATTATGTACCCACAGCAGCACCTTCTTTTCTGTAAAATAAGCTCATTAGTCAGATGCAATGTTAAACAGTTTCCCATGTCTATAGGTCAAATACTCTGTAAACTTTATACGATAATGCTGGCTGAGCCTTGTAGGTGAGAAAATGAGAAAACAAATGGATATGTGATAAGTCATAATGAATTGCTGACCCTTGCCTTCCAGAATAGAAGGGGTCCAATGTAACTAACTTGCCACCAAGAGACTGGTAGGTTCTTCAAGATATGATGCTGTATTAATGACGCAGCTTTTGTCCCTATTGCTGTCAGGTTGGGCTTTTGACAGCCATAGAAGCTAGATTAACCTTGATGAGGTAGTTAGTTTATTGTGCCAACCTGGCCGATAAACGCATGTGGGGTTACTTGAAGGGCAGAGGGATAAATGGCTCAGTGAGCCTCGCCTTTCTAGTTCTCGAGTCTCTTGTTTTGTGATGGTCGCACCAGGGTGCAGCTGCCTTAGAAGTTCCCTGCTTCAGCTGGCAAGGCTGACTTCCTGCAAGACATCCCCAAGGAGATGCCACAGGGACCCACCCCGATGCAGCCCCAGGTGCTCGAGCACCCGTGTGGAGACCCCTACCAGTGCTGAGATGCTTACACACTCACTGACTCAGCTTTCCTCCTGCAGTCGGCATCATTGCCTCTGTTTTGTGAGATGGAGGAGGACTTTGTGGATTGGTGTTGGACATATGGGTTAATGGGTTAATGTTGGACTTGTGGGCTGGGGCAGCACTGGGTTGGAATGTTTTCTTGATGCACACTTAAACTTTATATAAAAATCTCTCTTATACATGAGTTTCTGTGGATTTGTTTCTCTAAAGTACCCAGACTAACACACTTGATAAAATGAAGACCATGTGGTTGAATCTAGGATTAAAGCTAATCCCTGCAACCATACCTATTCTGTTCATGCACCATCATCAGCCAACAACAGAGGCTTACTGGGGTCAATTGATTTAGCCATTTTGCTACCTGATTCTTCAGTGTCTCCATAATAGTCCTTAAAATGCAACGGATGTAGTTGATGTTAGAAGTCATTCAATCAGTTCTGACTCACAGTTACAACAGAACAAAGCATTGCCCAGTCCTGTGCCATCCCCACAATTGTTTCATTTGAGACATTATTGTAGCCATGGTATCAGTTCATCTCATCAGGGGTCTTCCTCTTTTGTGAGCTGACCCTCTACTTTAAGAATCATGATGTTGTTTTTAAGGGACTGGTCTCTCCTGGTAACATGTTCAAAGTATGGGAGACAAAGTCTTATCCTCTAGTCCAGCGGTTCTCAACTTGTGGGTTGCAACCCCTTTGGGGGTCAAATGACTCTTTCACATGGTCTCCTGATTCATAACAGTAGCAAAACTACAGTTATGAAGTAGCAACAAAAATAATTTTATGGTTGGGGGGGATCACCACAACATAAGGAACGGTATGAAAAGGTCATGGCATTGGGAGGGTTGAGAACCACTACTCTGGTTTAAGGGGAATCCTGGCTCTCCTTCCTCCAAGACAGGTTTTCCTGCAGTCTACCACACTTTCAATATCCTTCTTCAACAATATAATCCAAATGGATGAATTATTCAGCAATTGCGTCAATGCATCATAATTCAAATACATCAACTGCTTGTCCAGCTTTCACATGAATATGAGTCCATTGACAAAGCCGTGTCTTGGGTCAGGCACCTTAGTCCCCAAAGGTATATCTTTGTTCTTTCACACTTCCTGAAAGGTCTTTGGCAGCATATATTCCCAATATAATACATGATTTGATTTCTTGTCTGCTGCTTTCATGAGCATTGACTTTGGATCCAAGTAAAATAAAATTCAAGTAAAATGACAACTTCAATCTTTTCTCCATTTGTAATGTTGTCTATTGATCCAGTTGTGAGGATTTTAGTTTTCCTTATACTGAGTTGCAATTCATACAGAAGGCTGTAGTCTTTGATCTTCATCATTAAATGCATCAAGTCTTCACTTTCAGCGAGTGAGATTGTGGCATCTGTGCATTGCAGGCTGTTCATGAGCCTTCCTCCAGACCTGATGCCACCTCCTTTGTCTCTAGCCCAACTTCTCTGAGTATTTGCTCAGCATCTGGTTGAATAAGTATGATGAAATGATACAGCCCAAACACACCTGTCCTGATTCTGAACTGAGCAATTTCCTTTGTTCTTTTTTGAATGATGGCCTTCAGTTTATATACAGGTTCTCCAGAATCCCCATTCTTTACAATGTTATTCATAACTTGTTATAATCCACAAAGACCTTTGCATGGTCAGTGAAACACAAGGAAATATCTTTCTGATAATACTTTCAACTAAGATCCATCTGCTTTCAAGGATGATATCCATTATTCTACACTGTATACTAAATCCAACTTACATTCTATCAGATATATTGCTGCAACTGTTCTTGAATAATCTTCAGCAAAATTTTATTTGCATGTGATACTAATGATATTTTCCAAATTTTGGGGTGCCATGTTTCTTTAGAGTGAGTACAAATATACATCTCCTCCAGTCCGTTGTCCAGGTAGTTATCTTCCAAATTTCTTGGCATAAATGAGTGTGTGCTTCCAGCAAGGCATCTGTTTTCAGTAAAGTCCATCTACATTATTCAGGTCAACTCTGCTTTGAGGAGGCAGCTCTTCCTCAGTCGTATTTTGAGTGCCTTCCAACCTAAGGGGCTCATCTTCCTATACTATATCTGACAATGTTCTGCCTCTATTCCTAAGGTTTTAAATGCAGTGAATCCCTCTCCTTTGACATTGCAGCCAAGATGTTGGCTTGGGCTGCAGTCATCTGAAGGCTTACCTGCCAACTAGAGGATCAGCCCCAGTACCTGAAGGTTAAGCAATGTTTGACACTCTTCCATATATGAGTATAACCATTTTTAAAGGTAGAATGAGAGGAATGTGATATCATTCTTATATTCAAGTCCTTATAAAAACTGGAAGGGTTAACATATTTTTCATTCCAAGGGAAATAAGAATGTTTGGATGTTAAGGGAAGAATAAAGATCCTTTCTAAGTATTTAATGTATGTAGATATAGTGTGACTGGATCAATAGATAGCGATATTGCATGTTAGGACCCTGAGTTGGCAACTGTTGCTCCCATCCAATAAGGAAGAATGATAGTATATTCTAATTGCCTCATAATTTGCGCAGTATTACTCTTTATTTAAAATTAAGTAATTTGTATTATTATGTAAAGAAATCTTCATTTCCTTCATGTTGCTACCTTTCTCCAGCACTCCTACAGGCTCCCCACATTTCCCCGATTGTGCCCTTTGGGAATGGCAATGCAGAGGAGCTGCTTGCTGGTCCACATGCAGCTTAAAAATGGCTACTTTCTTTCCACAAAGAAACGACTTCAGACTGTGGCTCAGGTAGAGTTAATTAAAATCTTAGCGACAGTCCTCGTTTTCTTCATTTTCAATATGGGCAATGGAAAAACAGTTATTCTTCTAGTTGCATTCAGTTGATTGCTTTAAGATCCAGTAACTTAATTACAACAGTAAAATAAAATATCATATTTGAGTCCTTGGATACCCTTAGCTAGTAGAAAACTGTAACAGCATCACAGGTAATTATCCAGAGGTGAGAAAGACCAAACACAAATGTATCACACTGTGAGCATTTAGCTTAAATGATGGCTAATGTATTAATGCATATCTGTCAAAATGTTATAAGAAAACAAGGATCTGAATCTGTCTTTCTCCTTCCACCACCTTTTCCTTCTTCATTTCATCTCCGTTATGAAAATAAGGCAGTTACTGAAACCAATTCACTGATAGCCTAGCAAAAAATCCTTTGGGCATAAACTAGACTGAGAATGATTCATAGAATTTCAATGGTTTATGTAAAAGAAATAACTCCTCTCAAAACAACTCAAAAGCAAATATTTATAAACAACATGTTAAAAAAGCATTATGGGACTGTTTGGAAGGGAGGAGGGGTTAAAATATCACCACTCATTCCTAATTATACCATTTAGATAAAATACCACTTTGCTACCGTGGAGGCCGACCCAAACTTCAAGCCCTTTAGAAAGGGGTTGCTATAATTGGGTAAATCTGGTCCTGACTCACAGTACTTTTTATTTTGAAATATGACTAAATTTTGATAACCTTAGCCCAATCTATTTTTAACGTTAAGTTTTCTATAGATATTGCGCTCAATTGCAATCTGTATAAGTCAGGGGACAGAAGAAAGGAATGATTCAAAATGGTTTTTGTGTTGAGCAAATAGTATATGTATTCTTTTAAATTCTGTACCTATTGTTATTGCTTATTGTTTTTAGCATTCTTTTAAACCCCCCAATTAAGTGAAAAGATGGCTTTTTTTCTTTCTGTTATGACATATTTTTGGTACACACCAGGCTCTTGCTTTGACTCATGAAGCCCTCTTTTGAGATTTCGAAGCCCATCACCCAAACTAACTTGGGGCCTGTAGGAAATCAGCTATGGTTACAAGCTACATCTTCATAGGAGATGATGATGAGGACAGTGAAAGTTAATGTTTTTCCATCTGGTCTTGATTTGAAAAGGTCAAGAAGATCAGTACACTGTAGGGCCAGTTCTCCATAGAATGGTCTCTGGCATTGTGGCATTGGGTCAAAAAAGGGCTTGCTACCAAGCTGCCTACCTTTTTCTATGACCGTTATTGGAAATGGTATGTTTGTTGGTCTGTTCTAAAAAGTACATTGACCCATACAGATATATGTAAAAGAGATCTGATCACTGAACTAAGTAGCCCTACTCTTTTAGCATCCCATCTTCATAGTTAAGGAACCAATAGGAACTATGTAGGCTAGTGACTCTAAAGAGATATGCATACAAAGGCTAGTGTTGAGGTGAGATATTGCCATTGATCTCAGTGTTTAGGGCTTATGTTTCCTAATTCTGAAAGAAAAACATCTGGCCATGTGAGTGCATTCCAGACCAAAACATGGTTACAGATAACTAGCCTTCCCCCTTTAGGTGGAACATGGGTTTTCTGGGCAAATGAACTCCTCACATTCTGGAGCTTGTATCAAAACGTTATCTTAAAAAGAGTCACAAAAATGGAAATACCTCTGCTGAGAAAAATTTGAGGAGGGAAGCTCTTTCTCTATACTCGACTGTACAGGACAAAATGATCAAGCAACAACTCTGCATTAATGTCATTATTTGGACATTTTTACTTGAAATTATTTTTTAAACTTTTTAGTGTGATTTAGGTGACACCTTACAGATCAGATCATAATTTCATACTCAATTATTCATCCATGCTGACGCAGCTCACCCACTGCAGACCCCTCAATGTGGCGTCGTACACCCCACATCCTCCCTGTGTGACATCACTTATGCATACATAAGTAGATTGTCTACTTACGACCTCTTAGCACTGAGTTGAGCTTTCTTTTGATTATTCATTTCCATCACTTTAAGCCTCAATTGTTTTTCTGTGCTACAAAGCAATGCTACTTCAGATAGTCTTGAAGTATATTGAATGATTTATTTCAACACTAAATGTCCCCAGATTCTTAATTTGCTTCCTATAAATTTTCTGCTTTCACTTTGCCATGAGATACTGTTATTGTTAGGTGCCATTAAGCCACTTCTGGCTCATAGCACCACTGTGGACAACAGAATAAAACTAGGCCTGGCCATGCACCCTCATTATGATGGTTACTGTGTGTGACCCATTGTGGAAGCCACTGTGTCGGCCCATCACTTTGAGGGTCTTCCTCCTTCTTGCCGACCTTCCACTTTGCCAAGCATGGTGTCTTTCTCCAGGGCCGAGCCCCTCCTGAGAAAACATCCGAAGGATGTAAGACAAAGTTTGACTACCCTCACTTCTAACGAGCATTGTCATTCTCCTGGCACATTCAAAATTCGCGGCCAGCACCATAATTCACGGGCATCGATTCTTTGGTCTTCCTTATTCAATGTTCAGTTTGCGCATATACATGAGGAGACTGAAAATATCATGGCTTAGATCAAGAGATTTTGAAAACAGATGTGGCCCCTGCTATTGATTTCATGACGTGGGTTTCTACAGGCCTTGAATCCAATTAAAGTGAAATCACGGCAACTTCAATATTTTCTATATTGATTGTGATGTTGCTTATTGATCTAGTAGTGAGGATTTTTTTCCTTTAAGTTGAGCTGTAACATGTACTGAAGGCTGAAGTCTTTGATCTGGTCACCTATTACTTCATATTAACAGATTTTACCTATGTTTTGAATTTGTTGTTTCAAGTTACTGTGTTTAATCAGCTGATGGGTTGGTAAATCACATAAACCAGCTTGTTAGAATTATACATTGAATTACATTAAATAGATATCTAATGGATGAATGTTCAACCCGCCCCGCCCCCCCAGTATTACTCTTATAGTTAATTAGGAGCCTACTCATAGTAACCCTGTTTCAAAACAAATAAACAAACTCACTGCCATCAAGTTGATCCCAACACTTATGACCCTATGAGTTTCTGGGACTGTAACTCTTTTTAAAAAAAAAAACACATTTTATTGAGGGCTCTTACACCTTTTGTAACAATCCATACATCAATTGTACTGAGTACACATTTGTATATATGTTGCCATCATTATTTTCTAGACATTTATTGTCTGTTGAGCTCTTGGTGTCAGCTAATCTTTTTCTCCCCCTCCCTCTCCGCCTCATTGCACCTTGATAAATTATACATTATTGTTATTTTCATATCTTATACCGACTGCTGTCTCCCTTCCCCCACGGTTTCTGTTGTTTCCTCCCCCTGGGAGGGGGTGGGGTACAGTTATGTGTCCATTGTGGTGATTGGTTCCCCATTCCTCCCCTCCTCTCCCCAACTTTTCCCTGTCCTCCTGGTATCACTACTCCCATTCCTGTTCCTGGATTCCATGTGTTGTGAGTTTCTATGTCTTATCTGTACCTGTGCACATACTCGTCTAGCCCACAGTGAAAGGCAGTATTAGGGTCATGATAGTGGGGGTGGGTGGGTGAGGAAGCCTCAAGGAACCAGAGGAGTATTGTGTGTTTCATCAGTGTTTTACTGCACCCTGATTGACTTATCCCTTCCCTGTGACCCCTGTGTGAGGGGATATCCCATTGTCTACAGATGAACTTTGGGTCTCTTCTCTGAGCTCCCTCTTCTCAACAATATGGTGTTTGTTTGTGTGGGGTCTTCTGATGCCTGTTACCTGGGCATGGCAACACCTCATGATCACACAGGCTGGTGTGCTTCTTCCATGTGGACTAGTTGTTTCTCTGCTAGATGGCTGCTTATTTAACTTCAAGCCTTTAAGACCCCAGATGCTATATCTTTTGCTAGCCAGGCACCATCTGCTTTCTTCACCACATTTGCTTATGCACCTATTTTGTGTTCAGTAATTTTGTTGGGAGGGTAAGCATGATAGAATGCCATGTTACTAAAACAAAGTGTTCTTCCATTGAGGGAGGGCATGAGCAGAGGCCCAAAGTCCATCCACAACCCCAATGTATTGCCATATAAACATATGTACATGAACCAATACCTCTATTTTTATGAGTTAATGTGTTAACATATGCACACACCTATGCTTATACTTCTATCTGTACCCTTGCTTTCTAGTTCATTCCTCTGTTTCCTTTCACATTCCCCCTTCCCCACTGTCACACTCACCCTACTTTTGCATCTTATAATTACTCTCTGCTAGATTGCTGTTGTGCCAATACCCCCAGGAGCTCTATGTCCTTGTTGTTACCTGATCATGTTGGATGATGTTTTATATACTTTTGTACTCTATTGGCCAATAACTTGCTAAGGAATTTTGCATCTATGTTTATTAGAGATCTTGGTCTGTGGTTCTCTATTCCTATGGGATCCTTGCCCTGTTTGGGTATCAAAGTTATACTGGTGTGGGGGAAACCAGCCCCTCATACTATCACAGGTCCGGTAGGCACAATTGTACTGTTATGATATATAGAGATTATAGTAAAGTCATAGAGAATAAGAGAGATATCATAGAAGGTAAAATAAAGGAGTCAGACATATTTCACAGTAACATGCTCACCTCAGCCCTTTGGGTGGTCCACGTGGGCATACGGGAGGAGAGGAGGGCAGGAGAGAGAGATTTATTTCTAACCAAAGTTTATATATCTTTGGGGGCATGTAAGCCCCGCTGATTACAGATGACCACATATGCAACAGGAAGGGGTTGTGGTGCTATAGGCAATACAAGCAATAGGAGGGTTATGATCTAGGGTAGTTTACGCAATTGGAAGGGGAGGGACTAGGGGTATACATCTGAAAAGAAGGGTAGACCCTAGATTCAATATGGCAGCCTAACCTTGGTCACCCTGGAATGGGCTTGACCTCCCTGGGCTCTCCTTCAGGGAAACAATCTACTATCCTTACCAGAAGGGAGTGGGCCCTACTTAGGGTGAGTCAGACTATACAGTCTGGTTGCTCTAGATGGCTGACAACCCTTAGAGAGAATAGCCTCTGGCCTGCTTTCATTGACTCCAAGTGTACATCATTTACCATGTGTAGCAGGCAGCATCTTAGGTTTGGAGTACATTTGGGGGAGACGACTTGGGAGAAATGTTTCTGTATCCCACATAGAATGAGTTAGGGAGTTTCCATCCTTTTCTATGCTCTGGAATAGTTTGTGGAGGATTGGAGTTAGCTCTTCCCTGATGGCTTAGTAGAATTCTCCTGTGAAGTTGCCTGGCCTGGGAGCATTTTTTGTTGGTAGTTTCTTGATAACAATATCTATTTCTTATTTTGTTATGGGTCTGCTGAGGTGTCTGACCTCTCTCTGGGATAACCTAAGGAGGGATTGTTTTTCCAAGTATTTGTCCATGTCTTCCATGTTGTTGAATTTATTAGAATACAGTTAGAATACAGGCTTTCATAGAACTTTGTGATTATCCTTTTAATCTCACTGGGGTCTGTTGTGATTTCCCCTGCTTCATCCCTCATCCTGGCTATTGATCTTTGATCCTTCCTTTCCTTAGTTATGTTTGCCAGCGGTCTGTCAATTCTGTTGATCCTTTCAAAGAACCACTTTTTTGCTGCATCAATTTTTTGCAATGTTCTTTTGTTTTCCCAGTGGTTTAACTCTGCCCTGATTTTTATTTTTTTCTTTTGCTATTGGGGTTGAGGGGGAAGTTGTTCTGTTGGCTCTGTTCTAGTTGCTGGGTGTTTTGTGATAGCGTACTAGTTATAAGCTTCTTCATATATATGCACTACTTGCTAACAAGCTACTTCTGATAACTGCTTTTTCAGTATCCGATAGGTTTTGATATGTTGAATTCTCATTCCCATTAATTTCTAGAAACTTCCTAAGCTCCTCTCTAGTCTGGACCAATACCCATTCAATTTGTGTCCAGAAGATTGTTGTTCATCCTCCCATTGTTTGCCCTTGTTTTTCTGGTGTTCCTTTTGTTGATCTTCAGCTTTATGGTGTGGTGGTCTGATAAGGACATCTGAGTAATCTCTATGTGTTTGAATATACTCAGGCTCGGCTTATGCCCCAACAAGTTGTCTCTTTTTGTAAATGAGCTATATGCACCTGCAAAGGATGTGAATTTTTTCGCATTGGGATGGAAGGCTCTATAAATGTCTATCAGGTCCAGTTACCTAATTATAGTGTTTAGCTCTGTAGCCTTCTTGATGAGTTTCTTTCCCAGTGATATATCTTTCTCTAATAGCTTTTTTTTTTAAATCACCTATTATGGTGGTTGATTCTGTGACTTATTTTTATCTTTTCAATAGTTTATTTGACAAATTTCGCAGGTCTCTCATTAGGCACATATATATTTATTATGCTCACTGGTTCCTGGCTTACTGATCCTTTGAACATTATATAGTGCCCCTCCTTGTCTCTCGTTATGCTTTACACCCTGAGGTCAATTTTGTCAGAGAAAGTTGAAAGTTGCTGTTTGCCTGGTATATTTTCCATCAGCCTTTTATTCTTAGCCTATGTTTATTTCGGAGCTTAAGATGTATCTCGCTCTTTTTAAAATCATTGTATTGGGAGCTCATACAACTCTTATCACAATCCATACAAGCATCAATTGTATAAAGCATATTTGTATATTTGTTACCCTCATCATTCTCAAAACATTTGCTCTCTACATAAGACCCTGGCATAAGCTCCTCATTTTTACCCTTCTCTCCTTACTCCCCCTCCCTCATGAACCCTTGATAATTTATAAATTATTATTTTGTCATATCTTGCCCTGTCCGACATCTCCCTTCTCCCACTTTTCTGTTGTCCATCCCCCATGGAGGAGGTTATACGTAGATCCCTATAATTGATTCCCTCTTTCTTCCTCACCCTCCCTCCACCTTCCCAGTATTGCCACTTTCACAACTGGGCCTGAAGGGATTATCTGTCCTAGATTCCCTGTGTTTCCAGTTCCTATCTGTACCAGTGTACATCCTCTGGTCTAGCCAGATTTGTAAAGTAAAATTGGGATCATGATAGTGGTGGGGTAGAAGGGGGAAGCATTTAGGAACTAGAGGAAAGTTGTATGTTTCATCATTGCTACATCGCACCCTGACTGGCTTGTCTCCTCCCTGTGACTGTTCCATGAGGGGATGTCCAGTTGCCTACAGATAGACTTTGAGTTCCCACTCTGTGCTCCTCCTCATTCAGAATATATGATTTTTTGTTCTTTAATACCTGATACCTGATCCCTTCGACACCTCCTGATCACACAAGCTGGTTTGCTTCTTCCATGTGGCCTTGGTTGCATCTGAGCTAGATGGCCACTTGTTGTCTTCTGACCATAGTGAGTAGGCAAGAATTTTCCACAGGGTTGGGTGTTTTACGGCATATGCTTTGAGTTTTTCCATGTCCGGGAAGACTCTTACCTCACTGTCTATCTTCTTAGATAGTCTGGCAGGGTAGAGGATCCTTGGGCTGTTACTCCACTCTCTGGTCCTCCTCTTCATGGTTTCTGGTGGTAGGTCTGAGCATATTCTTACCTGAGACCTGTTCTATATGACACTTCACTTTCTCTTGCTGCTCTTAAAATCTTCTCTTTTATTCTCATAGTTGGATAATTATACTATTATATGCCTTGGTGAGTTCTTCCTGGAGTTTAGTCTAATTGGTGTTCTCTCTACTTCCTGTATGAGTGTCTGATTCTCTTTCATTAAAGTGGGAAAGTTTGCTTCCAGAAATTCCCTTGCTAATTTACCTGTTGACTTCTTCATTGTGTCTTGTTCTGGAAGAGCAATTGTTTGAATGTTGTTTCTCTTAATAGCATCTGTCATTGAGCGCAGGTTTTCCTCTGCCTTTTTGATGATCTTGTTTGACTATTTTTCCCATTTGTTGAAGTCTACCTGATTGTCCTTGAGGTCTCTGGTGCAATTCCTTATCTTGTGTTTTGCATCTGTTACCTCATCCATAAGTTCTTGTATTTCCCTTTGGTGCATGGACTTCATCCCCTCTACTGTGGACTTCATCTCCTCCAGCATTGCATCTTTATACCACATTGCTTCCCTTATCTCCTGTATTACTCTGAGCTGCCTTCTGAAGATTTCTTATGGTGGCGATCCATGTTTGATTCTTCTATGAGCGTCATTATCTCCATGTTGTGTTTTTCTTTCTTGTTGAGGGCATTGTGGTTTGCTGTTTGTGTGTCATTTTGGAAGAACTGGGCACCATATTTCTGGGAAATCAAGGGGCCCTGCGCTCTTTCTCTGTGTGATTGGTAAGAGTGTTTTCAAGGATTGTCTATGACCTATGATGGTCATGGGTTAGATTGCTTGGTAGGCAGGGTGCTGCAGTGACTCAGTGGCCAGTGGGGGGAGGGATCTCAGAGTTTTGGGTGAAGCTGGGCCCCTGGACTGAGTTGGGGCAGGTTTGTAGCTTGGTGGAGGTTTCTTGTATGGGCTGTCAGGCCATGGTTTGCATTCTTTCAAAGAGTAGAGCTTGTCAGCCTTTCCCTTTCTGTTATATATGTAAATATATTTATGATTGTGGGGGAAATAGACTGGGGTGCATATATTTATAGGTTCAGTAGTAAGGTAGCAGGTGGACATTGGGCCTCCTCACTCATACTCCCTCAATACAATAGCACCTTGCTCAACTAAATGGTCATTCCATGATACCCACCTTCCCGATATGATCACTGAAGGCAGACATGTGCATAAGCAAATGTGGTGAAGAAAGCTGATGGTGCCCAGCTATCAAAAAGATATAGCATCTGGGGTCTTAAAGGCTTGAAGGCAAACAAGCGGCCATCTAGCTCAGAAGCAACAAAACCCACAGAGAAGAAGCACACAAGCCTAAATGAACACGAGGTGTTGAAGAGATGAGGTAGCAGACACCAAAGAACAAAAACCATCATTGTGTGATCACCTTCCCCACATAAACGCTGAAGATGAATGTGTGCATAAGTAAGTGTGGTGAAGAAGGATAATGGTGCCCGGCTATTGAGAGATAAAGCATCTGGGGACTTAAAAGCTTGAAAGTAAACAAGTGGCCATCTAGCCCAGAAGCAACAAAGCCCACATGGAAGCAGCACACCAACACGTGTGCTCATGAAGGGCCGAGGGGACCAGGTTTCAAGCACCAAAGGCGGGAATCATATCATCATGAATGAGTGGAGTGCATGATGGGGACCCAATGCCCATCTGTAGTCAACTGGACATCCTTTGCAGAGGGGTAGCAGGGAGGAGATGAGTCACTCAGGGTTCATTGTAGCAACAATGAAACTCACAATCTTACTCTAGTTCTTAAATGCTTCCTCCCCTCCAACTATCATGATCCCAATTCTGCCTTGCAAACCTGGTTAGACCAGAGGATGCACAGCGGTACAGTTGGGATCTGGAAACACAGGGAATCTAGGGCAGATGAACCCCTCAGGACCAACGGTGAGAGTGGCAATACTGGGAGGGAAGGGAGTGTAGAAAGGGGGAACTGATCTCAGGGATCTACATATAACCTCCTCTCTGGGAGATGGGCAACAGGAAAGTGGGTGAAGGGAGATGCCGGGCAGTGTAAGATAAGATAAAAGAATAATTTATAAATTATTAAGGGCTCATGAGGGAGGGAGAAGCGGGGAGGGAAGGGGAGAGAAAAAAGGAAAATGAGCTGATTCCAGGAACCCAAGTGGAAGGCGAATTTTGAGAATGATGAGGGCAACGAATGTATAAGGGTGCTTTACTCAATTGATGTATGTATGGATTGTGATAAGAGTTGTATGAGCCCCAATAAAATGAAAAAACAGAAAAGTTAAAGCATACTAACCTGGCAGGGGAGATACCATGATCACGAAGGTGGTTTTCCCAGGGTGAGGCTTATCCATTGGACTCCGGATGTGCTGACCCCTGCGATTTCCCCAAATGTGGGAAACCTGACTGCATAATTGGTGGCAGTGGGGGACTGTGTTCGCGCTCTCCCTTGAGGGAAAATAAAACGAAGGTGAACGCAAATGAAGCATGTCCCGGAAGCTGCCCATCTCTGTGACGAATTGTTAATGTATTTCTGCGGGTCTCGTCCTTGCTTTCTTAGAAGCAGGCCTGGTTTAACAAGAGGAGAATCAAAGATAAACTATCGTTCAAACCAATTGGGTAAAACGGACATTGGTGGAAATGAAATAACACAATAAAATGAAGAAATAAAGTGATAGCTCAGGGACCGAGAATAAAGGGGAGCTATGAGGAGGTTTCAAAAGTTTGCGGAAAATATGGAATTAAAAGAGTAGAATTTTTTTCACAAAAAAAGAACCCCCTAGGCTATGCTGTGGAGATTAGTACTGGCTTCCTTGCTAAGTTAATGTGTGCTAAAGGACAGCGTTATGCAGGCTTACATGAAAACTTACACAAAGGACCACAGCCTGGAATTCAAAGCATTTTTCACCAAGAAATTGTTTTGCCCTTTTATATATTGGGCTTGTGGGATAGTCCCCGGAGAGGGGGGGACTATTTTAGCAGCGAGGGATTTTTGAGGCCGACTGGAGCTGAATTCGACCCCGGCTGTCCAGTTGTGCTCTGTGGCACTGCATTCTCACAAAAGTAAATATCCCAGTGGCTCTTCCGTGGCTGCAAATTATTGTCTAACTAGCTATCATCACCCACGCGGCCGGCGTGGAGCTGGGGAGAGGCGGGGAAGGGATGGGTGATATATTCCCTTCGTTCCTGGCTGGGGAGGGGAGTTGCTCACCTCTAGACTGCAAACACGGGGTGGGTAATAGCACGGGGAGCACTGCTGTGGGGTCTTGTGGGCTTTTGGAATCTCTCTGTGACCCTGGGATTATGACCACTTTTAGACAGCAGGCTGGAGAAATTGCTGCTCGCTGATGGCCTAGGGTGCAGGGAAGGTTATAGATGCCATGCTTCTGGACCTGGAGTGGGGTTAGCAGAGTCCATCAGAGTATTCAGTGTGTTCTTGAATCGCTTTGTGGGTGACAATCAAAGGGGGAGATCTGAGCCGGACACTAATACACTGAATCTATTTTTTGCACCCAGCCTCCAAGTCTTGGCCTTCTTACCTCTTAATTTTCTGGTCTAGCAGCAGGAGTGGCATACAGGTAATTCTACCTGGACACCATCTTGACTCCTTTCTTGGGGACTGTAGCTCTTGATAGGAGTAGAAAGTCTCATCTTTCTCCCTTGGAGCTGGCTGGTGGCTTTGAACTGTTGGGCTTGCAGTTAGCAGCCCAACAAGTAACCAATACACCACCAGGGCTTCTATGCAGTAACCCAATTACAACAGAAAGAAAGAAAAAAACATCCTCACAACTGTCACTCCTCTAGGCAATGCACAAAACTCTACTGAATTTCTTCCAAGATTCCGACTTTATCCTTTCTAGCTGCATCTTAACTATATTTCAGAGACCAATACGCATTTAATAAATGAGTAATCACTAACTATTACTACTGAGTTGATTCCAACTCATAGTAACCCATGTGTCAAAGTAAAACTACTCCAGAGCGTTTTCAATGGCTGATTTTTAAAAAGTAGATGACCAGGCCCTTCTTCTGTGGCTTCTCTAGGTGGACTAGAGTCCCCAAAAGATTCATAGATAAGGGAAATGTTCTTTCCCTACCAATTAATCAAAGGAGCTGTATGATTTCCTCCCTGCTTGGTGAAATCATTCTCTGGTGGTCCAGGTAGATGCATAGGATATCGAATTGGAGTTGCTCACTCTCCAGGCTAATTGAGATGATAGCCCTGGATTGCCTGCCAGTGTTAGAGTAATATTTTTAATTAGAAGTAGTTGCCAGCCTTTGTATAACCAAGGATTCATTTATAGCAAATGTTCCCAGGATTTTATGATCTCAATAGGCCTGAATATGTATCCGTTTGCCAAGTCCATATGGAAATAAAACATACATGTAGACTCTAGTCTACTGAGTAGATCAACAGGCCTCAGCCGACTCAGAGCTCTATGGAAAGAGATCAAACAAGTAGACTGCCTTTGAATGGAACTCTTTAGTTAGACCGGCAGTGGGGACTTTTCAACAGCCGTTCTGCATGTGAGTCAGAGTTTAGGATTGCGTGGGCGAGTGTGTGGGCGAATACATCTGTGGGTGTCAGAGAGAGACGGCCAGGGAGAGATGGCTCCAGTTCCCTAACTAGTAGAATGACTAAAATAGTAAAATCAATGTGAAGGCATCGAGTTTTATGGGGCCCTTTCAAACAGCTTTAGACAAACACTGTCGACAGGCAGGCTAATTTAAAATACCAATTGCTTCCCACAAAGGATCTAAATTACCCTCCCATGCACAATACCAGGCAATTTTTATTTACCACATACTTGAAATTTGGTAATTATCACAAATGAAGCCTGATCTTACATTCTTGGTAGTCAAAAAAAAAATTTTAATGGGAAAATTAAACTAAATCGGAAGCGTTTCTAATCTTAGAAGACGGTCTTCCGCTGTTGAAAGGCCAGGGTGTGGCAGCAAATCACTTGCCGTGGGGAGGGGACAGAAAGGAGCTAAACCTGGTAATCGGATAGGACTTAATCTCCAGCGATGACAAGATGGCATCTGATAGACTTACCTGCATGCAGTAATTGGGCATTGTAAAAAGAGAGGAAACCGACTATGTAATTGTCTGGTTTTACCTGGAAGCACAATGATGAAGTGGTAGCTGTGCATTAAGCTTTTCACTTAACAAGAAATCCCTAGATTCTCAGTGGTTTGGGCAGTTCATGATTACATTCCTAGACCTGGTCGAGTATGGACTTGTCGGCAAGTCTAAGCCCAAGGTAACCCCATCACCTTCGGGATTCTGACTCACCGCACTCCTCTAGCAGTCGTATTGGACAGAGCAAAGCTGCCCGCTGGACTTCCTAGGCTGTGGTATTTACAGAAGCCGACTGCCCCACCTTTCTCTTGGGAACTGGCTAGTGGGTGGGAAACCTCAATCTTCTGGTTAGTAGCTGGGTGCTTTAACCACTGGGCCACCAGAGCCCACAAAATTACTCAGAAGCTCAGTTATAACTAAAGCAAACCATCCCGGAACAAAAGAGAGGCACAGGGCAAGCCAGGTCAGTCCAGAGGAAATGAATTGTTCTTGGAGCCTACGGTGCGGGCCTCCACTCTGGTAGCAGTCATTAGATTGCTCCTAGCATTCTACACCTGCAGCTGTCTTCCAGAAACTTGCTCGTCCTTGCATTAAACAATGAAGGGCCGTGGTAAGTATTGTTTGTCTAAGTGCTACGACAGAATTGTCATGTTGTTTCTTCATTCACTAACAGTGATCACTGTTTCCAAAATGCAAATGCATTTTTCTAATTTAAAAAACAATGCATATTTATCATTTACAAGTGCAGATATGAAAGTACCATTAATTGATCTAAGAAGAATTCCATTCAAGCCACTAGGCACTGAGGGAGGAAAGGAGCTGTCCTTCCCTTGATATTTCCCTTTTACTCATTAACTTCTCTGCTCCTTGCAGTAGATCACTTTTCTTTATTAAACCGGTGGGAAAGCGAGACAATGTTCTTGCCAAGACTAGACTCGCTCATGTAGTACTCCCCTTTATGTCTATGCATCATTACTTGTGCTCATAAGCTACTCTGGGCATGGAAAAATCGAAATCAACTGCACCTACTTCTTATTTGCATTAGTACAGTCTTACCACCCTGGACGCACCCAATCTCCTTTGATCTCCAAAGCTAAGCAAGTTTGGGTCTAGTTAGTACTTGTAAGGAGTCAGGATAGGGTAATGGCTTACATATTGAGCTGCTAATGGAAAGAACAGCATTTCAAAACTTCCAGATGCTTTGGGAGAAAGATGAGGCTCTCTGCTCCTATAAAGATTTATAGTCTTGAAAACTCAATGGGGGAAATTTTACTCTGCTCTAAAGAGTCACCAAATTCAAACTCAAATTTATTGCCATCAAGTCCATGCTGATTCATAATGACCCAATAGGGCAGGGCAGAACTGAGTTTCTGAGACTGTAACTCTTTATGAGAGCAAACAGCCTCGTCTTTCTCCTGTAAAGCAGCTTGTGGTTTTGAACTGCTGAACTTGTGGCTAGCAGCCCATCTAGCAACCCACTACACCACCAGAGCTCCTCCTGTAGGGGTCACCAAAACAAACAGTTCGGTTTTGAAAGACATGATGCCAGAATGCTCCTTAGAAGTGGGGATGGCAAGACTTCGCCTCACATGCTTTGGACATGTCATCAGGAGAGATTTCACTGCCATTGACTCAATATTGAATCCTAGAGACCGTGTACGATGCTGTCCTTATAGAGTCTACGAGATTGTAACTGTAGAAAGCTCTCTCAGAGCCCCTAGTGGTTGTGGATTATCGAATTTACAGGTCGCTGCAGCCAAGTGCCCACTTCAGCGCCAGGGGATACCAACCCCTGGAAAAGGACATCATGCTTGTGAAGGCAGAACGTCAGCGAGGAGGAGGAAGATCTTCAACAGGATGGAATGGCACAATGGCTTCAACCCTGGACTCAAATATGACAACAGTTGTGAGGGTGGCAAAGGACTGGGCAGGGTCTCTTCCTGCTGTACATGAGTCCTTACGAGGGAGAACTGGCTCCCTGGCAGTGGAGTTGGACAACCAGTCCTGCGTCCCTAAGAGAGAATGTGCTTCTTTTCTGAGATTCTGGTGTTTCTGCTTGTTTTGTTTGTTTGTTTGTTTGACCTAACTCACTTTTTCCCTTATGGGCTTTGAAGTCAAATCCTCTTAACCAGGCATTTCAAGGTGGTCACAAGGCTGCATCCTTCACTGAGGATGAGCAAGATATAGAGAGTGTGTAGGTCTTGCGTTAGTCAGGAACAGGGTCCAGGCTCACTGCCATTGAGTTGGTGCTGACTCAAAGCGACCCTATAGGACAGAGTGGGTTTCCAAAACTATAGCTACTATCGATACTCGTGTGTAAGCTGAGTTTTCTGTACATTTTTAATGCAGTTTCTGTGGTAAAATTAGGTTCCTTGGCTGATATTCAGGTTGGGTTACACTTGAGTGTATACGGTATATACATCTTTCTTCCATGGAATGGCTAGTGGATTCAAACTTCTGACCTCATGGTTCTCAGGCCAACTCATAACCCACACCACCACCAGGGTTCCTGTTAGTCAGGGCACGATAGCCTTTTGTTGCAGTTTTACAATTAATCCAAATTCTCAGGGGTTTACTTCTTGCTCATATTACAGAGGGCTTGTTGCTCACGGACCAGGATGGTGGAGTTCTGCTATCTGTGGCTCCTTGGTCACTGTGGGGGCAAGTAGAGATGAGGATTTCACATGGCTTCCCTTTGCCTTGGCCCAGAAGTAACCAGTGTTACTTTTGCTCTCATCTCACGGGCCAGAGCTGACCACTTCGAGGTGGCTGAGCAGCGTGGGGAACAGTGGACTGATGGGTCTCGGTTGTAAGCCTAAATTTGCATTTCTAATTATAGGCTGACAACTTCACAATCAGAGCTAAATGATCTAGTTTCTTTACTGATCCTTTTCTAGGAGCTCTGGTGACATAGGGATTATAAGTTGGTCCGCTAACCTACTACTCTGCATCTCAGAAACCCACAGTAGCAATACTACCCTGCCCTATGGGGTCTTCATGGGTCAGAACTGAGTGAATGGCAGTGAATTTTCTACTCCTTTAGCCTGACTATTTGAGTATTGCATGTATATAGGGAAGAATATGCCTTACACATAAAGTATACTGTTCTGTACATAAAATCCACCACTCGGTTGTCATTTGCTGTACTGTCATAATGGTGGAAGTCATGCCACCAGTATTCCAAATAGGAGGGTCACCCGTGGTGAACAGTTTTGAGCAGTGCTTTCAGACCAAGACAGACTGGGAGAAAATGAGTCAATGAAAACTCCGTGGCTCACACGAGAATAGTGTCCAATAGGGTGCCAGAAGATGGTGTTGAAAGGCATTGCACAATAGCCCCAGCAATGGATTAAAACACACCGACAGTTAAAGCATAATAACACACCAACAATTACATCTATACAATGTACTCTCTCTGCCATCCGTTGATGCTGACTCATGGCACGCTCTCTGGGGACCCCAGGCTGTGAGTCCTTACTGAAGCGGGTTGTTGTGGGTGACATTGAGTGGGTTCTGAGTAGTGACCCTGGGTCCAACAGAACAACAACACTGCCCAGTCCTGCGCCATCCTCACATTGCTGCAGCCACTGTGCCACTCCATCTCATCAAAGTCCTTCCTCTCTTTTAAACGCTCCTCCGCTTCCCAAGCGGAATGTCATGTCTAAAGCACGTGAGACGGAGTTCTGCCATCCTGACTCATCAGGAGCACTTTAGTTGTACTTATTCCCAGACAGATTGGTTTGTTCTTCTGGTAGACAAGGCGTTGCCCATATTCCGCTCCAGCACCACAATTCAAATGCATCGCTTCCTCTGCAGTCTTCTCATCCAATGTCCATCTTTCATGTGCCTCTGAGGCAATGGAAAACACCATAGTTTGGGTCCGATAGACTCAGACTCATCTTTATAATATATATGTTTGTGTGTGTCTACATACATATATGTATATGCTGAATTCTCTTATACACAGCTACTTCTCCTTGGGGTTTTCAATATTTGTTTATTTGTGTTTTTTTTCTATATAAAGGGGTGATATTTGTATAACAAAGAAATTTCTTTTTTGTTTAGTTTTAAAGAAAAAAAGCAAAACCTCTAATGTCTAAAACAAACAGTTTTAATCTACAGGCATTTCAAAGATAAAACAAAACAAAATATCACCTGGCTTCTCACACTCGTTGAGGTGACAGGTGGCAAACTCGACCTCTCCAGGTGACCCCCTTGTCTGAGCACTTGGAGGCGGCCCTGGCCCAGGTCTCCGGTAGGTCAGGAAGGAAGAAGAGGCCCGTTCTCAGGCAAGCCCTTGTCTCTGACTGCACACACCGCTGCCCTCTTCATCCCCACCTCCCTCCCCCGACCGTGGTCTGCTGTCTTTTCCCTGAGAAGGAAACTCCAGAGGCAGCTGGCTTGTGATATTTTGTGTTGGCTTGTGACTTATATGAAAATCCCATCAGAGTTATTTAGCACCCTTTCCCAAATGGTCCAAGTCAAGAATATTTGTCTGGAGCCTGAACTACACCCAGCAAAGGGCGGCTGCTCCTGATGGCTTTTGTACTTCATTTCCTCCAGCGTAGCTCAAGCACGCTGCTGTCAGAAGGTTCAGCTTTTTAAGCTCGCTATTCACCCTGGAGTCATCCATGCATGCAGAAATTAAATTACTTTCCAGAGCAGCAGCATTTTTCCACACCAAATTAAAGTAAGTGAAAAAGACGGAACTTGGTAATTTCCCCTAAGAACCTATATTCTTTATAGTTAACAGGGATTTGTAACAGCTAAATGGTGGAAAGAAACAGTTGCTGCTTTTCGTATTGTTAAGAAGAGTGGATAGTGGATCTCACAAACCTCTGTTACCAACACACACACAAACATTCTCCCCACCCCCATCTCATTAATATCTCTTAAAATTGTAGCCCTATGGCCATTGAAGGGAGCACCTTGGCTAGTGCAAATGAGGAGCGCACTTGGCTGCTGGCTGGAAGATTGGCAACACAATCCCACCAAGAGGGACCTTAGAAGAAGGTTCCAGTGATGGGCTTTCAAAAAACCAGACTCTGGAAGCCATGTGAAATTCTGCTCTACTGTGACTGGAATGGAACCACCATGATCCACTAGAACCACCATGGATCCACCAGAATTTACTCGATGGTGACTGCTTAATAGACATTTAAGAATTAATTCCAACTAGTGTACTTGAAAGATAATGTTACTGTGTTAGGGCGGGCTGACCAGAGAAACAAATCCAAGGACACCCATATATGTGTAAGAAAGAGCCTTGTATCAAGAAGTAATTGACCCTAAGTCAGATACTCATCCATAAGTTCCTCTTCAGACTCACGCAACCACATGCAATGATGCAGAATGCAGGAAGATCACAGGCCAGTGGGTGCAAAGTTGAGTGGATCCAATGGCAGTGGCTCTGGCAGCAATCTGTGTCAGTCAGCAGGAAGGTGAAGGCAGAGGGGGTAGGGGGTGGTTCCCAGGGTCCTCCTGCTGAGAAAGTCATGCCCACAAAGAGGCACCATCATGCTATGACCTGATTGGCAGGTTGAACACCACCTCTAAACTTGTATATGTCTTCAAGTTGACATGAAATTGTGTAACTCCCACAGTTCCTTACAATCAAAAATAAACTTCAATCTTGGCACTCTGTTAGAAGGCTGACTTTTATTAAATGCACATCAACTCACTGCCATCAAATCAGTGCCAGCTCCTAGCGACACTGTAGGACAGGGTAGAAGTGCCCCTGAGTGTTTCTGACACTGTAACTCTCTCTGGGCATCGAAAGGCTCATCTTTCTCCAGCAGAGCTGCTAAGGGTTTCCAACTGCCGACCGTATGGCTAGCAGCCCAACATGTAACCAACTTGCCACCAGGGCTCCTTTAATTCTAGATACTCTTCAGAAAGTTATGATGAGAGTTTTATTGTGATCGACCCTCTATTTATTTAGATTGTTTTTAGTTTTTCCAAACAGATTGAAAAGGAGGAAGTGCTGACACTCATATACAAACTTATTCTGATTTTATTGATTAGAAGTGAGTTGAAGCCGAGCAGGATAAGATATTAACACGTTCACAATTATCAGTATTCTAATAAAAGCCAAGAAGAAATTAACTGGCCTTCATGGTGCAGCGGTTAAACATTAGGCTGCTAATCAACAGGTCAGTGGTTTGAGCCGCCAGGCGCTCTACGGGAGATGAGGCAGTCTGCTTCCGTAGAGATTCAAAGCCTTAGAAATGCTATGGCGCCCTTCTGGTCTGTCCTGCAGGCCTGCGCTGGTTGCAGTCAACTCCACGCCAGCTTCCTAGTTTTCAGAAGGATATGTGGGCCGTGAAGAGCCATTTGTGGAGTAAAAAGGCCCAGAGAAGACAGTGGCAGGACCCTTTTGCCTCCTTGGAATTTCCCTGGCCAACTCTACCTAAGTGTTCCTGTAAGCAAAAGTGTCTCTTTGGTGTGTGTATGGTGAAACTTTACGCAACAAATAGATTCCCACTGGACAATTTCTAACAAATTGTCCAGTGACATGGGTTACACTTTTCACACTGGGTCAACATTCTCGTCAGTTCTATTCTGGTTATTGTTTCCAGTCATTTTTTTTCCCTTTCCCCTACTCATCTGTGACTTAAAGGATCTGCTGACCATTAGGCCTTCTATAGACATTTTTTTTCAAAGAGTGTTGTATATATGGGGTAATTTTTTTTTATTTTATGAGCCAATGCATTATTAACTAAAAGGTGTCCCCAGGGGATAGTTTGGGTTTGAGGCTTAAAGGATATTGGAGAACAATAGTCTCTGGGGTGGTTCTCTAGTCTCAGCTGGTCCAGTAAGTGATTTTTATAAGTATTTGAGTTATGTGCCATACTTTCTCCTGGATCCATTTATTGTGGCCATGACCAAACGATAAATAGCAGTAGCCGGGCACCATCAAGTCCTTCTGGTCTTAGAGTAGGCGTAGGTCACTTTCTTCTCTGTGTCTTAAATTTCCTTCTTTATCTTTTTCGCCAAACATACAAAGAACAATAATTAAATTTTAGATGGCCACTGGTAAACTTTTAAGGCCACAGAAAACTACTTAGCAACTTGAGAGGTAGCAGGTAAATTTTACCAACTATGTCGTGCCAACTGGCCACGTTTGCCCCAATACAATGGCCCTAAGCCACCGATTCCAGAAAACGAACTGTGTGAGGTGTTTGGACAAATCTAAGTGGTATCTGCAGGGAAAAGAGGAAGACCGGCGGTGAGATGGATCCACACAGTGGCTGCAGCAATAGGCTCAAATAGAAGGACAATTGTGAAGATGGGGCAGGACCTGGGAGTGTCACAGGGTCAGGAAGAGTCGGGATCTACTGCTAACAACACCACCATCCTAAACCGTGCCCCCCATGAGCTTCCAGCCTCCACTACCACCAAAGACCCCAGCACTGGCAGAAAAGGTGTGTTCTGGGGAAAGGCCGGCCCTGGCAGAGATAGTTCCGCCTAAACGGCACTGTGTCCTCAGCTTTGGCAACTCCCTTTCAGAGCTGGCTCACAATGCTGGTCACTTGACTCTTGACTCATTCCTCACCTCTCACTTCCTCAGTTTGATAAAAAAGACCTGGGCCAGCCGGAGGCTTCCTTCCTTCTGCAACTACGGCTGCAGAGTAGCTGTCTGGGCACACGCTTTCCCAGCCGGAGCAGACCATGGAGAAGTCCGTTCTTGTGATCACACCTGAACACTGCTGTAGACTAGAATTGGGAAAGGGGAAGTAGAAAGGGCCGGCTCTGCCATAAAGGTGCGGGAGCATACCACGTGTTCTCTGATCACTGCTGATCAGGTACAACTTGGCATCTCAAGCTGATCCTGTTTGTAATCTCTTTGACAAAGAGCTGTGTGATGTTTTCTTAGGACGTCAATTCAACCCTCCCAAGCACCCATGTCCCCATCTAAGCCTCTCTCTTGAAAACACTCCTTGGACTCCACACGTACCTTTTTATCTACTCCCCTGACAGTCTCCTGCCCACTAATCCGTGAGCCCAGTGGGCTATGCATTGAGGCTGCTACCACAAGATCGCCAGTTCAAAACCGCCAGCTGCTCCACAGGAGAAAGATGAGGCTTTCTACTACCATAAAGATTTACTGTTTCAGAAACACGAGGGTAGATCTACCCTGTATGAGAGGGTCACTATGGTTGGAATAGCTCAGCAGTGAGTTCTACACGAATTGTATACTGCTTATCATTGTGGGAATCTACTTCGTGGTGTCTGTGTGGGTAGTCACGTTTAGATGCCTGGGTTATGTTTCTGTCTGTGTCGGGTATGTGGATATCAAAGCTGCTGCCAATGGCTTCCTGTAAAGTGAAACCATCGGCGGCCAAATCTCCTGTCTGTCAGGGTTATCGGCTTGTAAAAACTGGCTTGAAAAAGCAGCAGGCTTTAGTGGTTACCATGGGTGGGAGGAGAAGGCTGGAAGGGGAAGCATTAGGCTAAAGGGCAGACAGGTGTAAGTTGGGTTAAGGGAAGGATCAGTACTCTAAGAGGAAGAAGGGAAAGTGCAGGCTATGGGGAGGTTTGATAAGCCATTTAGGTTGTTGAATACAAAAGCGGTGACCTTAAATGTAAACCCTTACCTAATTCACAATAAAAAAATTTTTTTTTTAAAAAAAACCAATAATTTAAGTTGGCTTGAAATCCTTGCCCTTGAAAGTATTAGGGCTGGGAAGCTGAGGGAGACAATTTAGCCATGTATGAAACCTACCAAACTCTCTCCCTCAAAATGGAAGGAAGCAATTCTCTCCGCATCCGTGTGAAGGGAGGGAAGAATGGACAGAAGGAGAGATGTCAAGCCTAGAGCAGAAGAGGGGAGGGGAGGGGAAGGGAGAGGGCTTTTTTTGCTACACTGACACAAGAGGGCGCTCTTGAACTAGGAATCTTGTAACCACCCCATCCTCTAGTTTTGCCCACAGAAAAATAGAACTGTGGTCAACTACACACATATCCTCAAATGAAAACAGATCTAAACTAATTCAATTGATAGCTCCTCCAACCACAATAACAGCAAAGCAGACGAAAACTCTAATGTAACCTTCTGAACTCAAGCAAGCATTTGATAATGTGAAAAACACCTTGAAACACAAACTCAGAAACCAAGAACAGAAAGAGACACATTACACACACACACACACACACACACACACACATCCTTAGCTTTTTACCTAAAATTTATATATTATGCATTAGCTTTCCTTTTTTTCCTTTCAGGAATTCAATCAACTCCCACTCATTTACTCTTTTGTTGTTATTATTCATTTTTCATATCATCCTCTTGATTAGGTTACTATTAAGTAGACTTTGAGTTGATCAAAAGGACGGTTATCCTGGGTGGACCTGACATAAGCAAGTGTGCCTTTGTAAAGAGACCTGGCTTCTGGCCAGTGCACAGGAAGAAAGCCAGCAGCCATGAAGCAGCCTCTGGGCTACGAGGGTCTCAGTCCTAGGGACTGGAGTCGACTAAAATCCAGCGAGGGTGAAAAAGGACCCTAACACACAGAGGAGCCCTGGTGGCGAAGTGGTCATGTGTAAGGATGCTAACCGCAGGGTCGAAACCACCAGCTGCTCTGCTGGAGAAAAATGCTTTCTACTTCCTTAAACAGTACCAGAAACCCACAGGGGTCGTTCGCTCCTGCCCTAAAGGGTCACTATGAGCTGTCATCAGCCCAGTGGCACTCAGTGAGTGAGCGAACTGCAGATACACAGCCATGGCTGGCACCACACCTTGATTGCAGCCTGGTGATTTCATGAGCAGAGAACTCAGCTAAGCCCCTCTCCTGTGAGATAATAAGTCTGTTGTTTCGAGGTACTAAGATTGTGGTAATTTACTTTATAGCAATAGAAAGTGAATAACCCCCCTCCCTTAACCTCCAAAGCCATCACGTGACCAGGAAAACCAGAGAGACACTGGCAGGGACCAATTGCTCCTCCAAACCAAGCTGCTGGCTGCTTTTTGCCAAACTTCTCTTTGTGCCAGAAAAAGAAGTGTCTATGTGTGTACGCCAGGGCATGTTAGTAAGCTCTTCTTTTCCTTGCAGTTGAAGTCATTTCAAACTGATAAACCCTACTTCCCAACGCAGCACGAACAAATTCCTATTGATTCACTGGCAAACATTTATAAGGAATCCATAATGTTCCAGATTTTTAAAAACATCTCCAGAAATAAAAAAATCCTTTGCCCTCAAAGGGCTCCTGGCTCCTGGGGGAATGTTGGGCAGGCGGGAGAGAGAAATTAAGGTCCACTGGAGTCATGAGGCTATGGCAGGTATCAGCAGGGGGTGGTGGGGAAGCTCTGAGAACTGCAGACTTTGAGGATGGAACACCAAGTTTCCAATGTGGATCAGAGTTTGAGGGCGGAGGAATTACTTAGGTGCAGGGGAGGGGAATTCGAGCAATTGCGTACTCAATAAGCATCAATCACACAGTGTGAGGCAGTGGCCATGCCGGATGCTACCGAGAGAGGATGGGGGTCCTTGTGGTGCCTTGGTTAAGGTGCTGCCGGGGTCAGGTCCACCAGCTGCTCGGTCAGAGAAAGATGTGTCCGTCCACAAAGATTACAACCTTGTAAACCCCATGGGGCAAGTCTACACTGTCCTACAGGGTCATTGTCTCTGCTGTCCCGTAGGGTTGCTATGAGTCGGACATGAGCAGGTTTGGTTGGTACCAGAGACAGAGACGTGGATAGCATAGAGCCTGTCCCAAGGCTCATATGATCACCCGAACACATACAGAGCAGCAGTCATGTCACGTCTACTGTAGTGCTTACTTTGAGATGGCCAGGGCTTGCTACAGGTGCCTCTGGGTGGACACAAACCAGCAACTTTTCGTTTAGCAGCCAAGCATGTTCACTGTTGACAGCACCCAGGAGAATGCAAACGATGCACGGCATCGGGCCTGGCTGCCTGCTCCCTGGATTAACGCTTGGGCAGCGGCCCCAGATGTAACCACATCCACAGGAATCGGAGTCAAGATCCTTTGGGAATGTGTTGTGCACGGACAGTTCAGGATAAGAAACGAGTTTCGCCTCAGCTGTTGAAATAGGCTCTGCAGGTCTTTAAGATAAGTCAAACTATGCTGCCTTTGCTCTCTGTCTGTGGTTCTTGGAGCCAAGAAATTTACCCAGAAATTATAGCACGATCTCCAAATAAAGCCACTATAACCAAACCAAACCCATTGCCATAGAGCGCCGATAGGAAAGCGTAGCTCTGCCCCCTTAGGACTGCTAAGGCTGTCAATCTTTACGAAGGCCCACGGTTGAGCATCTTGCTCCTGCAGAGCCGCTGCTTGGTTGGGTCTGCTAACCTTTCAGGTCTCAGAAGAGCTCTTAACCACTGCCCTGCGAGGATTCCTTGGAAAACACCATACCTCTCCTTTAAATAAATATAGGAGCAAGTTGGAATAATGGAATTCTGAAAGAATGAAATTTCAGAATTCTGAAGTAGTAAGGTGTCAAAATTCTGAAATTGAACCCAGAGGGAAGACTAGAGGTCAAAAAGACATGGAAAGCAACAATAAATTCATCTCATTTTCTCATGCTAGAGGAGCAAACGAGCCGGGAGTAGCTAAAAAGAAAACTAACATCGGGCTGTTGTTCCAGTGAGTGCCCACTGGGTTGGTGCCCACGCACGCGCCTCTCTGCACAGCAGCGTGAAGCCCTGCCCGGCTGCGCACTATCTCCACATCTGTCGGTCCGGTCGAGTCTGGCCACCCTGCATCTTGAGTGCCTTTCAGCCGAGGCACAATAGGGACAACCTTCTAGTGTGACCTATAAGGTTTCCTTTACTCATTTGTGATTGCCAGGCCTGCCTTCCTAATCTGCCATGGTCTGGAAGTGCTGCTGAAACTTGTCCGCCATCGTAAGCAACCCTGCCAGTGCCGGAAAGACTGGCTAAGGTGTAACTATCAGCTAGGGGCAAACTATTAAATAGGGGGTGGGATTTTGGAGCAGGGATAAGACAAAACACTTTATCTTTGTTCAACGTACAAGACACTTATTTTATTATTCTTGATCTTAAAGCAAAAAATCCATTCTAAAAACTCCTCCTTAAGGATTTTCAAAGTTTTATTGGCATATAATTGATGTACCAAACAACCCAGTGGTTTAAATATATTAACACGTGTTGTATAATCATTACCATACTCACCTTCAGAATAGTCTCTCCATTCTTATACCCATTTTTATTGTTATGAGCTCCCTATTACTCCCTCAACCTTCCTGCTACAACTGTAAGGAACTGTTAAACTAGTTAGTGTCTATAGATTTACTTCTCCTGAATTCATATTAAAAAAATTAAACAAACAACCCCTCATCAACAACCCCTCATCAACAACAAAATGAATAGAAAAACTTCAAAGAGAAAGCAGAAGATAATATAAACTAGAACAGATTAAAAGGGAAAACGAATGATAGTATGTTAAATTTTAACTGAACTCTATCTACTTTCCCATGCCCTCTGTCTGAGGGCAACTATTCACATACCTAGTCAGTGGTCAAAGGAAATTCAATGGAGGTTTAATCCCCACGCGGACTCTGCAAATAAATTTTGGGCTTTCACTGTCATCCATTCCCTTCTGCAAATGGGGTGCTCAGAATTTAAGCTCTAGTAAAATTCTCCCCTCTGATCTTGGATTTTATTATTTACAATCTTGGACCATAAAGACTGGTGAACTCCTTGCATGTAGATTTAGCTGAACACCTTACTTAGATGCCTGCTTGTGGCAGTTACATAATCTCCTGTCAACTTGTAAAGGGGTGGAGTCTAGCCTCTCAATCAGGCCGCAGCTTGATGATCTCATTTGGAAGTGTGAAGGAGATAAATAGTTCACTGGAGGCCAGATACACCCTCTGCTTTGTCTTCCTGCTGATAAGACACATGGAGCCAAGCTGATAGAGCCAGAGACCGGGGAGCTGGAGGAGCCACATGGAGACCCACGCCAGCATGGAGATACTTCCAACTCCACTGGATCCACAAGACTTTCCATCCACTGGCCCGTGATCTTCCTGTATTTTGCATTATCGCATGGCTGCATGAGTATGAAGAGGAATTTATAAACTGATATTGGACATATGGACTAATATTGCACTTATGGACTTGATCTGGACTGTGCTGGTATGTTTTCTCATTATACAATTACTCTTTGTTATTAAGCTCTCTCTTACTTACACACATATGAGTGTCTCCCTGGGTTTGTTTCTCTTGTTAGCACACTGCTTGTTTTAAGAAAAGCCTTTAAAATCCAGACACTATTCTTTCTGATAGTTGGGCACCATCGGTTCCACTACCACAGTTCACTATAGCACTCATATCTTCAATGATCACATAGGAGAGCAAGTATTGAACAGGGCCACATTATCAGAACTCATTGTTCCTAGATTAGGGCTTACAATTAAGTATGAGCTCAAAAGCCATTCATACATCTAAACTCTCAATATCTCTCTCTCTCTATCTATCTATCTATCTATCTATATATATATATATCCTCCCTTGTCCATTTTAGAAGCAACACTATCAGCTGGTTGAGAAACACTTCAAGTAACCACCATGAGATATTTGATCATTCTAATAATGGTGACATTAATCTAGCCAAAGGTATAGAATATAAAGTGTTATTGAGGAAAGGAAAACATGCAGGGAAGCTTTTTTTAAACAAAATGCTTCAGCTGGTCCCTTAGATGGGTTAAAAACGGAAGTTACTGAACACTGTTTAAAAAAGCAACGAGGGTTAGACACAGGAAACATTTTCAAGCATGCTCGTTCTCTAAGGCAAAACTCTGTCTGCAGGACTGAGAGATACCACAAAGAACAGAGAAGGCATGAAAATCGCAAGCACCTGGGAGTCTTTGCCAATTATTGGGCAACCTCAAAAGCAAGAGATCCGAACCAAAGTCCACTGGCTTCCACATCCACACCTTTGGGATAGTGGTCCTCCCTCTGCTTCTTCTCACACTAGAACGGTTCAGCTATAAGCCCAAAGGAGCATTTCAGTTCCTTTCATCTGCAGCAGACATGTTTAAGGTGAAGTTCAGTTCCCTCTCTTAGTGGAGTTTCCAAATCACATTATTCTGAGGTGGTCTATTCTATGAAGAATGCTATACAACTCCAAAAGACAAAATCTAAAATCCAGGTAGCCTGTAGCATATAGCCAGGTCACCAAGGGCAGAAAAGAAACTGGGTCAAGAATGAATAATTAACCACATAATCGTGTTTTAACCAGTAGGAGTCTAGGTAAGTAATGTTAAGCATTTTACCCAACAGTAGGCTGCCTCTCTGTGGTTTATCTACCCACAGAAGGGAAATAACCTTCTCACACACAGACCACCCCCCTCCTCTGGCCATGAATTCCCATTGAAATAGTGAACCAGTGAAACACCATTATCGGAGTGTCTGTTACTTGAGTGTGACTGTGGGACAATGCCGCATAGCAGGAACTACATGGTTCTGACCATCTCCCCTCTAAATAAAAAACTGACCCCAGCTGAGGCGAGGTCTCACCCAAGGAAGTGGTTTGCAAGCTGTACAAAGCAGGGAGTGATAAATGGATCCTAAGCATTAGACAGGCACACCACCACACGGTTTGGGAGACTGGATTAAACGGTTACAGGACCTGAGACCAGGTGCCTGTCTTTGTCTGGGTGTTTACCCTTACAGTCATGGTTTCCTACAATCTTTGTCCCTCAGTGACTAAATTTGCTCAGCATAATGTTCTCCAGGCCCATCCATGCCGTGAGGTGCTCGGTAGTTTGATCATTATTTTTAACATTGCGTATTATTCCACTGTGTGTATGGACCAACGTTTCCTCAGCCAGGCTTCTACTGATGGACTTCCGGGCTGTTCCCAAGTTCGTACACTCGGGAACAGTGCTGCCGTGAACCTGGGGCTACCTACGTCTGTGTGTGTGTGTGTGCCTCTTGGTCCCTTAGGGTACACCCCACCAGAGGTATTGCTGGGTTCTATGGCATTTCCTTTCCCAGTTGTTCCAGGTAAGGCCACTTCACTTTTCACAATGGCTGTGCATGAAGACTAAAGACTTACCTCAGAGGGTACTCTGAGCGCCTCTCCAGCTCACCCCTCACCCTTTTCCCACAATAGAACCTGGTGGAGCCTGAGGTAAACTGAAGAGTGTAGCAATGCCTAAAGTCATTAGAATTCAAATTAAAATCGAACCCTGCAGTGGGGGTGGGGGTGGGGGTGATCACAACATAACTAAAGACTTGCAGCAGTCCTTGGTGTGTCAGATTTCGAACTCATTTTTTTATTGTTACACCTTGCTGAAACACAGGCATGCATCCCTAAAAGTAAGGCATCCTGGTGGTGGGCACAGTTAACTGAAAGGTCTCCTCAGGGCAAGATGAGGCGTTCTGCTCCCCTAAAGATTTGCAGCCCCGGAAAGCCGCAGGGGCAGTTCTGTCCTGCCCCACAGCCTCCCTATGACTAGCATTCACTTGATGGTGTTAGGTAGGCGGATGGGGACACTCCTCTCCACACCCAGGGGCCCTCACAGGACGTTGGAAACTGCTCAAGGCTGGTGGGAATGCTCACATTCGCCGAGCCAGGGGCGGGGCGCTACACCCAGGTGGACGGTACACCTGGATTGGCCCAATCCAGGCCAGGTGGGCTTAATTCAGCCAATGGGGTGAACTGGTACCACCGACCACGCCTCCCGTCGGAGGGCCCTGAAAAGCCAGGACCATTGTGACCATCGCTTTCTCCCTGCGGCCGCACCCCGTTCGTTGGTTTTTCGAGGCCCGAGGCCGGCTGCGGTCCCGGTGCGGTTTACTCCATCCTCCGTTCTCCAGGAGGAGGTAAGAAGTGCCGTACCCCGGAGGGTGCCTGTGTAAAACCCGAAACTCCGTCTACCCTTGGTGCACACCCACGTGGGCCACAAACCAGGCTTCGAGTGAATTCTTTCTGGGCCGAGGGACTTCCACCCGAGCAACCTCACGGTGGCAGCCAGTGACTTGGCTCTGTCTCTTCACGCCCAGTTGAGCCGTGCTGATTGCGTGCGCATCAGTGGTGTCCCCAGCTGGTGGTTGTGTCTGTTCGTTTGTTTTAAGGGGAAGTCGCTCTCCTTCTGTCTAATTTTGTTAACGAGGAGCCTTGGCGGCTCTGGGTTAGGCATTGAGCCACTAGCTACAGCCTAGTTGGGGGTTCAAACACGTGTGTGTGAGGGGGGGGCTTGGGGTGTGGTGTGTGTGTGTGTGTGTGTTGTGCGTGTGTGTGAAAACTAGCTGGGCTTTCTGCAGTTGCGGTCCAGAAACACAGGGGTCCCAGAAGTCAGCCTGACTCGATGGCAGAGATTTGGCAGCTTTGGCTAGGCGTGGTAAGAGCCCTGCAGGCGGGAGTCACCCATCCTGGCGCAGACTTCGCTCCTGCCACGTAGAAGCACGGGACCCCAACCTTGTAAGAAAACTCTCGGTTACTGTCCGGGCTCTTGAATGCAACCTTTATGCGTCTTCTGGGGCTCTGCCTTTGGAAATTCTTCTGCTGAGTCCATAATAAAATCAGTTCCTCCCTCCTAGTCCTCCGTGTGTTTCCAGGGATCTGCCGCCACCCCAGGGCTCCTGGAGAGAAAGAGCAACTGTTGTAAAGACTCTGGGCTCGCTGTGAGCTGGAATCAACCCAGTGGCATTCTTGCTGTATTGTTTTGTTGGTTGTTTATTATTGTTATTATTAAATACTTTTATTGGGGGCACTTACATCTCCTATCACAATCCATACATTCATCCACTATGTCAAGCACACTTGTACATATATTGCCATCATCATTTTCAAAGCATTTTCTTTCTACTTGAGCCCTTGGTATCAGCTCCCCATTTTCCACCTCCCTCCCCCGCCCTCCCTCCCCCATGAATTCTTGAGAAGTTATAGATTATTATTTTCATATTTTACATCGTCCTCCTTCACCCACTTTTCTGTTGTTCATCCCCCTGAGAGTGGGGGGGGTGTTATATATTGATCCTTGTGATCAGTTCCCCTTTCTTCCCCCACCTTCCCCTTATCCTCCTGGTATCACTACTCTCCTTGTTGTCCCTGAGGAGTTTATCGATCCTGGGTTCCCTGTATGTAGAGCTCTGATCTGTAGCAGTGCAAATGTTCTGGGCTAACCCAATTTGTAAGGTAGAATTGAGGTCATGATCGTGGGGGGAAGGAAGCATTAAAGAACTAGAGAAAAGTTGTATGTTTCATCAGTGCTATACTGCACCCTGACTGGCTCATTTCTTTCCTGTGACACTTCTGTGAGGGGAGGTCCAATTGTCTACAGATGGGCTTTGGGTCTCCACTCCACACCCCACCCCTCATTCACATTGAGTATGATTTTGTTCTGGGTCTTAGGTGCCTGATACTTGATCCCATTGACACCTCATCACCCATTGATCACATCGCCCATTGATCACACAGGCTGGTGTGCTTCTTCCATGTGGGTTTGTTGCTTCTCAGACAGATGGCTGCTTGTTTACCTTCAGGCCTTTCAGACCCCAGATACTTACTGGCTGTTTTTCTTTGTAAAATAGTATTAGGGTTCGAGTTCACACGGGCGTGGATTTACTGCAACCAACATGTGTTTCAGCACGTCTCACGGCCGAGTTCTCGCAGCATTACACTGGTTCTAGTCCCCTGTAGGGCGCCTTCGAGGAAAAGGTCTGACCAAAGCAGGTTTCTGAAAAGATCTGCTAGGCCAGTTAAAGGCCAGGCAGAGAGGTCAGCTCACAAGATTATGACGACTGGGTTTTCGGGGGATTTTCTTGGGTCATCTTGACAGATTGTCTTCATGGATAGCACAGGCTGGTAATGGGGGCTTATGCAAAAGGAGTTGAAGAAAATGGAAAGCTAAACTGGTGGAGAAAATGTCAAGAAAGTTGTGACAGATAGGAGATAGAGAGCCGTAGGCAGAGAGAGGGCAAAAGGCCCAGCAGCAGGAAGGGAAGTGTGGGGAGCAGCAGGCTATCTCGAAGGGGGATCTCCACAGACCCCAAGGCGGATTCAGACTCCAAAATCATCCAACCTAAGACTCTTTTTGCTGACCTCTGCAGCCACACTTCCCTGTCCGTGCCCGGGGGAGACCCAGCCGAGGGGAGAGCAGGACCAGGTTTTTTATTGGACTTGAGAAGTAGAACCAGTCCTGGGATTGGTCCATTCATAACCTGGAGATGCAGACAGATCATGTACCCCACACCTGGTAAAAGCCTCTAGGCACAGCTCACTGAGCAGCAACTCACCCCACCTGCTGCCTCAGGTGATATTCTTTCCAAATAAACTCTGCTTTAGTTCTGTGGTCCGTGAGGCCATCCTTCAGTTCTCAGGACCAAGAGACCCTGGATGCTCCAAGCATTTGCAACAGTTGCCTGGAGGCATTCGTTTTCTATCCCAAGAACCATCCTCGTTCTTTGAGGGTTACTAGGCTGCATGGAGAGAATTTCATTGAGCCCTGATCTTGCCCCTTCAAACTTCTTTTTGTTCCCCAAACTCAAAAAACATTTCAAAGGAACCTGATTTGAGTCCCTTGAGGGGATACCATTGGAATGTGGTACAGATCAGAGTTCACACCTGTATTGTTGTGGTGACAAGAGCAGTCCGCCATCTGCCACTGATCAGGCCTTTGTGGTCACACACTGTTAGGCAATCTTTTCAGAACCTCCAAATAGGAAGCTTGATTAACAGTCTGATCTGGGGGAAGGAACTCCAAATGCCCTGTGAGTCAACATTGACATTTTCATCAGTTTAGGAATTTGATGGATGTCCAGAATGAGCTTTGTCATCAGTTGACATTTCACCATTTTTGAAATGAGAAAACCACTCATACACTTGTGTTTTTCCCTTGGTGCTGTCCTTGTCAGCTGTGTTCAACATCACAACGGTTTCTGTGGCATTTTTCCCGAGCAGGAAACAAAATTTCACAGCTGCATGCTGTTCTCAAATCACCCATCACCATAAAACAAGGTTCAAGTGAAACTGCTTTTACGAAAAAAGTAACTGTGACCCGAGAGAACCTTCCCAGGAGATGCCACTGGGTGCACTAACTCAGAGCTAGTTGGCTGGGCTTGCCTAGTGGGGAAAATGTGTACCAAAGTTCTTCCCAGTGGAGCTTTTACCCCCATTTTTTTTGTGGGTACCTCCTCATATGTAGGAAGGTATAGCTTCACATTTTGATGTTTGTTTAATAAAAGTTTATGATTTTTTAGCAATACTTTTTCCTTATCCTGTGTACCACTCCTTCCCGCAATTTTTTTTTCCTGGTCCCAATCCCTCATTTTCAACGGGTATTTCTTAAGGTCACTTGCCAATTAATCCATGCAAGCCAATTAAACCCTTATCTCAGGGTTAATTTCTGTTGAAATCCCCAGCCAAACAGCCAGTGAATTCTTAAATACCTCCAGAAATGAAGAGCTTACTGCAGCCTAAGACCCCTGGATCTATCTTTTGGATATCTCTCATCCATAGAATTATCTTCTGACTGAGATGGAAGTGTCTGTGATTGACTCGTTTGTAAATAATGCACCCTAAGGAAGCAGATAGTGTTGTGAGAAGTTGACTAGAACTCTCCCTCTTCTAAGAGAACAATTCAACCCAAAGCTTAATGAAAACAATGAAACAACTTAATTACAAAATATGGCCTATGCTTTAATCACTTGTCTGTGAAAAATGGTTCATTGATACATGACCCCAGGAGCGATAATGTAGAAAGAGAAGTGCCCCGGAGAACAACAACAACAAATGAAATTCTGGGAGTTGGAAGAGGATAATGGATTTGTCACATTACATGAGATGAAAATTAGGTTCATTTTCAGTTAAATGTTCAAGGGTTCATTCTGATTACACTTAACACTTTATGTGTATAACATGTATAATTTATGGTCTCAGTTGTTACTTGCAAAAGGATCATCAAAATGTGTTATTTTGAGGCTGTGGACCCTGTTGTCAGGTGACAACCTAGTCAACTGGCATAACGTAGTTCATAAAGATTATTTTCTACATCATAGTTTGGCGAGTTGTGTTTGGGGTCTTAAAAGCTGGCAAGTGGCCTCTGAGGTGCTATTGGTCTCTTCAGAGCTAGAGCAAGGTAGAGGGGGGACCCAAAGACGTAAGGAAGCAATGGTCCACAGAACCAATAAGCGACGTGAGCCACTGCTTCCTCCAGCCTGGGACCAGGAGAATGAGATGGTGCCTGGCTACCCCAACTAACTGCTCTAAAGGCCCCAGATACAATAGGAAATCATAGAACAAAACAGAAATCCACTGGAAAAAAACATATTTACTGAACTAATAGTGACCGAAGAAACCTCAATCTCTTAAAACAAACAGACCAAAGCAGTTTTATTGGCACTTCATTCACAAACCATACAATTCAATAGTTCAATCGTATCAAGAAGGGTTGTACAGTTATTACCACAATCAACGTTAGAACATTAGAACATATCCTTCCTTGTACTCATTGTTATTAGTGCAATTTCTTTTCATTATGGTATAAATGTACATGATAAAACATTCTTTAATTCAACAACAATGCCAGTGAACATACTCTTCATGCTGTGCAACCACTGATATATTTTTCCAAATTATTCCACCCCATTAGCATAAATGTCCCCTCCACAAGAACTCTTTCTCCTCCACCCATGGTAGCCACTGGTCAACTGTGTTTCTTTCCTTATTTATTTGTTTTTTAACCCTAACCCTCTTTTCTTTTTTTTAAAGTAATTTAAAAAATCTGATATTCACATATTGTACACTTCCATGGTTAAACAGACTTTTTAAAAGGAGTTGTATAGACATCATTGCAATGGGTTCTAGTGCTCCCTCCAACTCGCCACATTCATTGTCTGCTCCCCAACTCCCCTCACCTTCCCCACCCCCATCCCTGATAAACCATTGCCTCAGGTATTGTCTCTGCATCCACTCCTGTGCGTCACAAACTGGGAAACCCAACAGAAATAATTTTAAAAACACACAAATAAAATGAAATAGAAGAAAAATATTACCACTGATAACATAAAGATAAAAATAAATAAGAAAGAAAAGACCACCAACAATATTTTCAAAGCCAGAGAAGAAATTTCTGTCATGGAACAAGTGAGAAATAGTTGAGCCTAGGGCAAATTCAGGTTGGGGCGAGAGGGAGGTCAATTGACCAAGTATCATATCAAACTGACCACTGGCCTGGGTCTCCATGTGGCTCCTCCAGCTCCAAGGCTCTGGCTGCCATCAGCATAGATCCACGAGGCTTGTCACCAGAAATGACTCTCAGGGAGTGAATGTGTGTCTCTCCTCTAGTGAGCTATTAATCGCCTTAGTGCCTCCAAATGAGGTCATCAAGCTGTAACCTGATTGACAGGTTAATCTCCACCCCATCCACTCTCAAACTGACAACAGATTCTGTAACTACTCTATAAATCTAAGGGCTATAGGTAGCTTTGAGGTAAGGGCCCAGTTAGTTCAGTCGGGCTTCCACATAGCTTCCTTCTGGTATATTCCTTTGGGGATGTCATTCTCCCTGTAAGACCAGCATCTAAGGTCATCCTAGTGCTCAGTCCATGGCATTGTTCACTGAAGGATGGGTAGGAACATATTTGAAATGTCTACCCATGACAACAGAATCAGGTTTATTCTCCCCTTAGGTTCCCTACAATTACTGTTGAGCATCCCATCCCTATGTGAGGTAGCTCCTCCCCGTTTACCCGCTAGACCCACCAACAGAAATATCAGTGCCTCTTCTGAACGATTGATGCTCCTCTGCCATGGTCTGAAGTTGATTTTCCAGTGAGGTTGTCCTCTCATTCCTATGAAAGACCGGTTGATTTGTTGCAGCTTTGTCTCAATGTTGTATAGCAGTGGTTCTCAACCTTCCTGCTGCCATGACCCTTTCATATGGCTCCTCATGTTGTGGTAATCCCCCAGCCATAAAATTATTTTCGTTGCTATTTCATCACTGTAATTTTGCTACTTTTATGCATTAGGTGGCCCCTGTGAAAGGGTCGTTTGACCCCCCCCAAAGGGGTCACAACCCACAGGTTGAGAACCACAGTTGCACAGCCTTGTGTAAGTGGTCTCTCTTTCTCCCCTTCGTGAAGGAGCAACCCCAGCCGATATGAAGTCTCCTCTTTTGAGGTGGTTCTTAGGAAGTGCACATCGGGTGGGTGGGTGATGTATGGTTCATGATTGGTAGGTAAACTTTCTTACACTTTGGGAATTGGTCTCTGAGATTTGTTTGATTGGTATTTCTTCTTATATTAGTGGACTCATACAATAGTTTTCCTTTTGTGATTGATTTTTTTCACTAAACCTATGGTTTCCTGGTCCTTCCATGCCATGCGGTATTTTACGATACCAGTTTTTTAGGGATGTTAGTATTTTGCTGTATGCATGTTCCATAGTTTGTTTATCCATTCTTCAACTGTTGAGCATTTGGGCTTCTTCCAGTCTCCTGCCATTGTGAACTGCTGCTGTGAACATGGGAGAGCATCCATCCACTCGTGTCGGCTCTTATTTCTTTGGGGTAGATGCCTAAGAGTGGTATTTCTGGATCAATGTCCAGCTCCTTTAAGTGTTGCCATATTGTTTCCCATAGTCACAATCCCAGCCTTAAGACATTCTTTTCATCTGGAAATGATGCCACTCCTTGAGGTCCCCTTTAAGCCTAACGATAGATTGGCCTACAGAATAAAGACTCTGAGGAAAGTGTTCCTTAGAACTATCAACTATCTGAGACCAAATAGGTAATGTTTGCCTAAAATCAAGGAGGGCAGAGAATTCCCTCATAAAAACTTATAATCCAGGATAAAGTATAGGTATCTGCTTCTGTAGCCCTGTGATTTGATCTTGTTTCCTTCCCAGTGGGCGGTATCACCCACTTAGGGAAACACTAAAATAAATAATAACACCCTGAGTGTCCTTGAATTAACTTACTGTCTGTGGCCACAAGCAAAGCTAAGAGGCCAAGGAGGAAAGGGAAGCTACATCAATGGAAACAGACCACACAGAAAGGAAATAATGAGAATACTGACACATTGTGGAAACTGTAACCATCAGCATGGGAAAAGATGCATAAAAATTGTTGAAGGGGAACCAGATTTATTGCAACTCAATGTAAAAAAAAAATCCTTACGACTGGACCAGTGGACAACATCATGGTAAAGGGAGAAAAATGTGGAAGCTGCCCAGGAATTCGTTTTGCTTGGAACCACAATCACTGGTCATGGAAGCAGCAGCCAAGACCTCTTTAAAGTACTGAAGAGCAAGGATGTTTTGTTGAGGATTATTAAAGTATGCCTGATCCAAGCCATGGTATTTTCAAGCACCTTATATACTTGTGAACGTTGGGCGTGGACTAAGGAAGGCTGCAGAAGAACTGATATGTTTGAGTTAAGATAGTGAAGATAGCATGCCCCACTGACCCATAGTGCTACAGAGGAAACACTGGAGACACAGTGAGGGAACTATGCCCCGTCTGACCATGCCTCCCACCCCCGTCACACACACCAGGGCAAAACAGAAGGGAGTGCAACAGAGCCGCAAGGGGAGCAAAGCAATAAATTCCCTGAGGAACCCTGAAAATAGACTTTGAGGGAAGGGCATGGCACCTTATCAGATTGGATCTGAAATCATTCCTAAAGGTCAACAGACAGACCTAGAACTATTTATAGGCTCCCCCCTCCCCAATGTCTATATAAGATAGGCAGGATAAACAATCCTGAGGAGAAAACCAATGGAACCAATGGTTCAGGGGTTGGGCTGGGGGACATGGGAGAGAAGGAGGTGGGGGAAGGGAAGGGGGAAGCCAACAAACTCAGGGACAAGGAAACAACAAGTGATCTAAAAGCAATGGCAAGGAGGGCATAGAATGCCTGGTGGGGTTCAGTCAAGTGCAATGTAGCCAAGAGGAATTACTGAAAGCCAAATGAAGGTCCAACATGATAGTGGGACAAAATGAAAGTAAAAGGAAATAGAGGGAAGAATTAGGGAAAGGACATTTATAAGGGCATAAATACAGGTATGTACATATGTAAATATATGTAATGATAGGGACATAGATCTATGTGCATATATTTATATGTTAAGTATCAAGGTAGCAGACATACATTGGGCCTCTACTCAAATACTCCCTCAATGCAAGAACACTTTGGTCTAATAACTTGACCTTCTGTGATGCTCACTTTCCTGACATGATTCTGAAGACAAAACAGGTGCTTAAACAAATGTGGTGGAGAAAACTGATGGTGCCTGGCTATCAAAAGATATAGCATCTGGGGTCTTAAAGGCTTGAAGATAAACAAGCAGCCATCTATCTGGGAAGCAACCAAGCCCTTCTGGAATAAGCACACCAGCCTATGTGATCATGAGGTGTCGATAGGATCAGGTATCAGGTATCAGAAGACCCCAAAACAATCATATGGATGTGAATAAGCAGGGGAGGGCAGAGTGGCGTCCCACAACCCACCTGTAGACATTGGGCATCCCCTCATAGAAGGTCTCAAGGAAGGGATGAGCCAGCCAGGGTTCAGTATGAATATTTCTCTAGTTCTTTAATGCTTCCTCCCCTCCATTATCATGACCCCAGTTCTATATTACAAATCCGGCTAGACCAGAGCATGCATGTACACTGGTAAAGATAAGAGCTCTCAACACAAAATCCAGGACAGAGAAATCCCTCAGGAACAATAATGCGAGTAGATACCATGAGGTAGGGAGAGAAAGGATAGCAATGATTGACTTATAACGCCCCCCCCATGGTGTAAGATATGAAAATAATTTATAATTTATCAAGGGTTCATGAAGGTGGGAGGGGGGAAATGAGGAACTGATACCAAGGACTCAAGTAGAAAGAAAAAACTTTGAAAACGATGACAACCTATGTACAATGTGTTTGATACAATAGCTATATGGCTTTTATAAGATCTGCAAGATGCCCCAATAAAATGATTTATAAATAAATAAACAGCTTGATGAAGAATATTGAAAGTATTGTGGATTTCCAGGAAAACAAACAAATCTTAGAAGAAAAACAGCCAGAATTCTCCGTAGAAGTAAGAATGGGTGCTCGCTTCGGCAGCACATATACTAAAATTGGAACGATACAGAGAAGATTAGCATGGCCCCTGCGCAAGGATGACACGCAAATTCGTGAAGCGTTCCATATTAACAAAAAAAAAAGTAAGAATGGAAAGACTTTGTGTCAAATACTTCTGACATTTTCTGAGCAGAGATCAGTCCCTGGAAAACGACGTCATGTTCACTAAAGGGAAAGTGCAAAAGCGGGCCCGTGTACCGATGCGGATTGACTCAGAGGCTGCCACCGTGTTCTCAGTCAGAGCAGCCAGCGGGAGGCTGGTGCAGGATTCCGCAGTGTTTCTGTCTGCTGTCTATCGATCACCGTGAATAGGCACCACCGAGCAGCAGCGGCAGCAAGAGCACCTTTATGATGTAACCTTTCACTTTGAAATGCCAGTGGGCACTTGTGTGTGTGTGTGTGTGTGTGTGTGTGTGTGATTTCTTTGTTTTCAGTCAACAGTGTTCAGAGAGTCCTCTGTTTCCCAGCTAAATGTCTGTCTGTCCTGCTGTACTACCTAGCGGCACATCAGGCATTTTGTGGAGGTGCTGGCCTGGGGGTGCAAACTGAGCTCGTTTTTAAGAGGCAAAATCGTTATGCATTGCCCGCACAATGTCGTGCTGGTTTCCCCTACCGACCCCTTGGCATCTTAAGAGAGAGAAAAGTGTCAGGAAAGCAGAGAGCTGGCAAAGTAGAGGGCAGGAGCTTCCCAAGGACTTACTTCTGCACACGGCTCTGGTGGTGTGCCCAGTAAAGCACCGGGGCCGCTACATGCACCCCTTTCTAAATCCCGAGAGTACACTGACAGCGTGCATGGCCATTCGATCATAGCCGATTTCTGGGACCCACTCTGAAAAGACAAATTATTTGCTAATATGTATCTTTTCTTATACTCTGTGATTATACATCCTTCAAGTGTTTATGCGTAGTTTTTCTTCTAAATGTGTGGTGCTCCTCTCTCTCCCTGGGAAAGAGATAAACAGATGATTATAGAATTCAAGGCTACGCCTGTCCCTCCCACTTCTCCATCTGCTGCAAGGACAGTGAGTCTGGGTGGTGCAGATCTGAACGTCTTCTGGCTTGATTGGCAGGCAATCCAACACGCATTCCTCGCCCCCACTCAGACCCATAATTGAGAAGCTTCTCTGCAGTGACACTTGGTGCAGTTTAATTATAATGCTCTTCAATCCAGAAAGCTATTTAAAGGATGGTGGAAGCTGTGCATTTTCAGTCCTTTCTCCTGCAAATGATTCAGAAATTTGTATGGGTAGCCGCTCCTCCATGGAAATGTGATAACGTGTGTGTGGTGCATGGGTTTTAACAACAATCTGTATTTCCTTCTTTATAGAATAACCGGTATTTTTAAATGTGTCGCTTTCCAAGAAAGACTGTCCGGAACAGCTACACCATTTCCAAATTCATTTCTACCGCAAAATTAGCGGCCAGCATGTTCAATGTTACAATAACCTGCCTTCTGTTTACAGCAAATATTTTTCCATTTGAAAAATAAAATTCTCGAGCCCAAAATGGGTTTGTGTTTTAATTCCGCATTGAAATGAAGAGTTGCTTTTTCTAGACATATTTTCTCCCCTTCCCTGGCAGTTACTGGCACCAACTTGCTCTTAATTATCTCCCATTCAACGCTAGTCATAACTGCCCACCCACTTCACACTCCGGCAGGCCCACTGTAATCACCCCAGCCCCCTCAGGCTGAATCATCATCTTCCACCCCCGTCCTTTTATACTGCCATTTCCTTTTGTCATTTAAGCACTCCTTTTAGAAGTACACTCTTGCTTTTCCAAGGCTCCCCCAACCCCCCTTTAATAGTCCACAAGAACTATGACTTGTGTTGAATTTTCTTTCATGGCTGTAGACAACTTGTGCTTAGTACGCCACCGACTACACAGGCACATAGGCATTAGCTTGCTTTTCGCTGATGCTTGTGTGGGAGTCCTGGTGCTGCGATGGTTAAGGGCTCAGCTGCTCACCATTGGCAGTTTAAACCCACCTAGCAGCTCTGCTCCCATGAAGAATACAGCCTAGAAAGATGGAGGGGTTAACTGTGAGCCAGGGTCAATGTGACCACTCTTACTAAGAGCAACAATTGTTAAGTACTTATGGGAAAAGGTGACCCCAGATGGCTTATGGCTCAAACAGCTCATGCTAAGCTGATAACCTGAAAGGTTGGTGGCTTGAACCCACCCCGGGGCACTGCGGAAGAGAAGTCTGGCAATCTGCTTCCATTAAGATTACCATCAAGAAACCCCTATAGAGAGTGTTTCCTCTGACTCTCATGGGGTCGCCTTGAGTCAGAATCAACTTCTTGGCAAGGGGGTTTGGTTTGGTGGGGGTTTAGAGAAGAGTGGACTTTAGAAACTAGAAATTCAGTACTTTCAATCAAATATATAAAGAATAAAACAGTCACATTCAGAAGTCTTCATTTTGGCAAGACAAAAGAAGTCTCAAGTCTGTGCATTGCAAACAGCTAACCTACAGTTGGACATTTCTGCTTATTTTCAACAGTCTAGACTCACTGATTTACTTATTTTTTTAATGTTGCAGTTAGGCCTTTTCAAATCATTAGGTCTCAAGTCTCTATATTTCCTTAGGTATTGTTCTGACCAACGGGTCCTACACAGTGCAGGAAGCCTGAAAGCAGGCTCGGGCTACAATTCTAGCTAGCTCTGACCGAGCAACAGAAACGTGCGAATACTGGCCCAAGCCATGAGGACTCCATCTCCATGTCCTGTCTACTGAGTGTAGTGATCTCCCTAGATTCTTCGGAGGCCTCCATGCCTGAAGATGAATTTCTTAATATGTTCAGGGCAAGCCATTCTTCATTAGCTCTCAAATCTATAGGCAGGTCCATATGTAACCTCAACAAACAAAGGAGGGATGAGGACGTCTTGTCAGGTGATTGCTGGTGGCCCTCCAGGGCTTCCTCTTGTAAAGACTTCTACAGTGAAGAGAGAAATGCACGCTTGAGGAGCACTGAGCTTTGTGGAGGATGGCTAGATGGTTGTTGGTTTTGATGTCAGGAAATGGTGTCATTGAATCACACATGTACAAAATGTTGAAACTGTATATTTTTTTGCCATCTCTATATATTTACTAAGGTGGCACTGTGGGCTAGACATTGGGCTACTAACCTCAATGTTGACAGTTCAAAGCCAGCAGGCACTCCTCAGAAGAAAGATGAAGCTGTCTGCTCCCATGAATATTTACTGTCTGAAAAACCCTACATATGAGTTGGAACTTGATGGCAGTTGGTTTGGGGTTTGTTGTATATGTTTACTGTCATGCTTGGGGGTGCAGGGGGTTACATGGTCATCTGGTAACTGCAAGGTCAAGCCCACTAGCCTCTCTGTGGAAGAAGATACAACATTCGGCTCCTGCAAAGAGTTACAGCCTCGGAAGCTCACAGGGCAGTTTTCTGAGTCGTAGAGAGGCACTGTGAGTTGGCACTGACTCGATGATAGTGGTTTAATGCTGTTCTTATTTTTTTACTAAGGTCACCATGAGTTGGAATCAAGTCATTGGCAGTGTTGGTTTTTTTTAATATGTTTACTATCATGAAAATCAACTAAATTTAAAAGGTTACCATACAAGAGGTAAGCACTGGTGGTACAGTAGTTAAGTACTTGGCTGTTGGCTGAAAGGCCACAGGTTCAAACCCATCAGCCTCTGTCCCAGAGAGAACGATACATCAGCACTTAGCGCTTCCACTAAGGTTGACCACCTGGGAACCTTGGGGGCAGTTCCACTCCGTCCTATTGAGTAGCTGCTGGTTGGAATCATCCCAATGGCAATGGGCTTTTCTGTATCAAAAAGTGAAATACAAAATAAGAAATATAAGAAAATTTAACATGTAGTTTTTTTATAAGAGAGATTTCTATGTAACGGTTTAGTGTACATCAAGAATACGTCCCAACCCAGTGTAACGTGTAGTTTCTTTGAAGATTTGGGTACGGACCATCAGTACACAGGGCAGCATATTAAATGTACGGCTGTCAGCTTGGTAGTCCCTTCACTCAGGCATCCACTCCTGCCTCCAAACCTTGGATAACCCAGCCAGTGTCGGGAACACGTTCCCCTTTCAGCTCAAGGAATCTGTGCCTTTTCAACTGTTGAATCATCTCCTAAAATTACTTCCTTTCAAGACGTCTTTTTACACTAACTGGAAGAGCGTTGGTGATTTCCTTCAGCATATCCGTCTGAAACACCTGCAGTTGCTTCACTTATAAAACAAGGAGGTGGATTAGATCATCTTTAAGATTGCTTGCAGGCCTTAAACTTTAAGAGTTTCTAAGGGTGATGTATTCGACCGACATGTATTGAGCACCTATTAAACGTTAGGCGTTGGCTGGGGGGAAAGGATGCAGTCCCTGCCTCCAACCGTCATTCTTTGCAAAGGGGAAAGGGCTAGGTACATAGATTTCCAAACTTATTTGACCTACTGCCCCCTCTTTAGTTCAAACAACAACAACAGAACACCAGCCTCACCACCATAACAACCCTAAAGGGCAGGGTAAAACTACCCTTGTGGGTTTCTGAGACGGCAACTCTTCATGGGAGTAGAAAGGCCCGTCTTTCTCCTTCAGAGCGGCTGGTGGTTTCAAACTGCTGACCGCAGTAGCAGCCCAACAGGCAACCACTATGTCACCAGGTGGCAACTAAAAGCTTTTGTATTGTAGCCTGTTATCCAGGTCTGCGCTTTTGCAGCCTAAGCAAACGGCACAGAACTTCTGACTCTCTGGGTCAAGCACAGACAAGCCTAAGAGTGAGCACAACTGTACGACTAGGACTCTGCCTTCGGGGCAGTCAGCGAGCTCTCGAGAAAACCATACACCTCTCAGCGCAGCCACAATGCTTACCGTGAGGCCAGCTCAAACACCTCACGCACACAAGAGGCCTCAGGTGGTGCCCCAAATGATGCTTATTCTAATTGTACATGCAGCTTTTGAGAACAGCTTGTTTGATTAATTTAAAATAGAAACTGTACCTCAAGTACGGGAGAAGACTGCAAGAGGAAGATATGCGGACAGCCATCGGTGGTGTTGACCGACTGCATTTCATAAAAATGGTCACAAGGGCATCTCCTACCCACAGGCTCTTCTCCAAAGTGTCATTTGTGTGGCCCCATCGAAGGTCAGAGTCTAAGTGTCCTCCCCTTGAATCTGGGGCTGGTCTTAGGACTCACTTGTAAAGTGAAATGACGCCCTCTGATTTCTGAAGCCACCTGAAAGGGCCAGGAAGTTGCTACTTATTTCTCTTGGAACACTGGCTTGCTGGAGGCCCCTTCTTTGAGGAGATCTCTCTGGGAACCCAGTCACATGCTGTGACAATCTGAAGCCACAGGAAGACGCAAGCGCGGGTGTTCTGATTGGCAATCTCAGCTGAGTCCAGTCTTTCACGAACGTAGGTCGGGTACAGGCAGGTGAACGAATCAGCATCGTGGACTTGGCTCCTCCAATCTCAGCTGTTCCGACCTCCCGTCACTCCAGTCGCCCCTAGCCAATTAAGTCTTCCAGCCTGTTAGTCCGGGTAGGCCAGGGAAACAAGTCCATAGGCACTCATATGGGTAAAGATGGAGGTTTATATGAAGTGCAATTGAACATTGAGAAAGCGTCCCAGCCCAGTCCAGATCAAGTCCATAAGACCAATATTAGCCCATGTGTCGGATACCAATCTATAAAGACCTCTTCAGACTCACGAAACACATGCAATGATGCCAAATGCAGGACGATCACAGGCCAGTGGATGCAAAGTCTTGTGGATCCAGCATTTCAAAGTCTTGTGGATCCAGCATTTCAGCACTGGCAGGGGTCTCCATGTTACTTTCCCAGCTCTGAGGGTATAGACTATATATCAGCATAGAGCCATGTGTCTTTTCAGTAGAGTGCAGGGGGTGGGGGGTGAGGGGGCAGGAAGAGAGAGAATCTCTCACCTCCAAAGAGGAAATACAGGAATTCCCAAACTCCTCAGGGGAAGGCCATGACCACACAGAGGTCTCATTGACTGTGATTCGATTGATAGACTAGACTCCACCCCTTCACTCTTAATCCTCTGAAGTCCCAGATTGACACCAGATTCTGTAAGTACCACACAGGCTGAGGTCTCAGACATCATGGAGCTGAGAATTCTTTCCATTTTGCACTCCTGACACCCAGACTCTGCAGCAAAGTAAAAGCTTATTTGTTTTTGGTTTTTTTGCTACTAATTTTTTACATAGTAAAAGTAACGACTCCAATTGTAAAACCACTAATCAACCAACAACAAAAACTCAAACCCACTGCCATCAGGTTGACTCCAATTCCTGGTCACTCTGTATTGGGTTTCTGAGACTGTTAATCTTTGTGGGAGCAAACATCCTCATTGTTCTCCTGCAGAGAGACTGGGGGGGGGGGGGTTTGAACCACTGACCTCGCAGTTAGCAGCCCAGTGTTTAATCCATGGTGCCACCAGAGCTCCTTAAACAATTAAGGTAGTATTTTATAAAATCATAATAAATGAACAGATGAGCTACAAATCCTTCTTTGTACCCCATACCTTCCTCGTGACCATAAATGTGCACAGCCCCCTGCTCCCAGTGGCCAGTGTGTAGGCGCTGTTATCTCTGTGCAATGTGCACTGCAGTGGCTACACAGAGCTCACAGACAAAATTCATGATGAACGGATTTACTAAGGAATTTAAAAGTTGTAATTTGAGTGAGAAATGTTCAGGGTTGTGTGGTTGATCAGGATATGTTATTAAGTTCTTTCGAGCCTGCTAAGAGATGTCCAAAGGAGCATACCACTCTGCTGTAAGCCTCAGTCTGAAGGCACTCAGCTCAAATGCTGTGGATTAGCAAACCCAACTCCCTGAATTAGGGACCAGAGGCACCCCACTCTGCAAGTCAGCCTCCTGCACAAAACCACACACTTTGCTTGTTCCATGGGCTGGGAAGTCCCTTACTCTGTTCCATACTCTGGCTCCTGGTTCTGCTGCTGCTGCTCCTTTGATGCTGTACATGTCTCCTGTATCGAGGAGGTTCACTGTGCAGGGATCTTGGGTCCAGAGGATATGCTTCATTCCTGGCTCATTACTTAATGTAGCTCCCAGGAGACAACCTTCCCCTGCATGGGTTTGATAAGGTGGGAGAAGAAACCTATATCATTTGCATGTGAGTAGCTGTGACCAGGATCCCCTTCAGTGCCCCCCTGATGCATATAAATGGAGCCCTCTGAGAAGCAGAGGGTGAGATTTCATTACCAACAAGAGCCAGGAGTATCCGTGGTGTAATCAAATCAAATACCCCTTCAGTAGTCACTGATACTTCTGGTCTCCGCTTCCACCACTTCAGACACAGATCTGGAACACGCTACTTGGATGGCCCTGGTGGGGTGGCAGTTGTACTGAAACTAGCCAATCCCTTCTATTAAAGTTGCACCAGCCCTATTTGTGTACTCCCACCTCTATTTGGTGAGAGTTACAGAGAAATGGGTAGTAGAGTCATAAGATTTTTCTCTCCACCACAGATCCTTTATGGCGGGACTATAAAATGGTGCAACTGCAGAGGAAAAGGTATGCCTCAAACCGTTGGAAATACCATGTGATACAACAATCCTTCTACTTGGCGTATCATCTAAAGAAATAAAGCCATGACATAAACAGATTTATGCGTACCTGTGGGGGTCTAGCCTCACCACAAATGAATTGGTCCAAGGGGTGGCTGTGTAATTGCGGGGCAAATTAAAGAGACATCAGGCAAGATTAAGCATGCAAGGGCTCAGCTCTCAGTCATGACTTCAGAAGCCAGGTCCAAACAGAAAGAGAGGGAGTAATGTAATCTTGAAAATTTATATAATCTTGGGTACACAGGCCACCTTAAGCACATACGTCACAAGAAGGGGTTGTACAATAGGAATACATGTAACAGGAGGGGGATGCGGTAGGGGTGTACATGCAATAGGAAGAGGTTGTACTAGGGGCACACATGTGACAGGAAGACACATAGGTAACAAGATGGGCAGACTTTGGAATCAAGATGGCAGTCTAACCTTGATCATCTCTGAGCTGACTTGATCTTAGATATCTGTGAGCGCTCCTCCAGGGGAACAATCCATGATCCTTAATTAGAAGGGAGTGGCCTCTAATTAGGGTGGAACAGACAGTAGGGTCTGATTGCCTTCAGTGGCAGACAACCTTCAGGCAGATAGCCTCTAAGAGGCTGACCTTCAAGTGTATGCAGTAGCAGCCAAGTGCTTGCAAGTTGCACCTTAAAATTGGCATTCTTATGGGGGACATTGTGAGGAATAACGTTTACTTAGGAGAATGTGAGTGGGACGCATCTCCAGCCCACAAACGCGAAGGTTCCCTCTATGGGAGCCCTGGCCGCCAAGACTCTTTAACGTATGAATATTGGCAGTTCATCCTCATACTCTCTCTTCCCTGTTCTGTTTCCCACACATACCCATGTTCATAGTAGCTCTATTTACCATGACAAAAAGATGGAAACTACCTAAAGGCTCATTAATGAAAGAACGGATAAACAAAACATGTTAATACACACAATGGAATACTATGCAACTTGGAAGAATGAGTCTGTGAAACATCCCAGGGATGAACCCGCAGGACCAAAGAACTAATATTGTATGAGAGCACTATTCCAAAAAGTCAAGAAAGCTTATCACATCAAAATAAACATCCTTTGATGGTTACCAGCTGTGGGAGAGGAAGGTGAAGCAAAATGCCTGGCTAGAGGGCTGGAGGTGGTCAGTTGAATGAAAGGGAAGAATAAAAGGAGGTCAGCAAAATAATTACGAGGGCAGTTTGCTAGACCGACTAGACTAGAGAAACAAATCCAGAGATCCTTGTGTTTAAGAGAGAACTTTTTATCAAGGAGCAATTATACTTTAAGAAATCATCCCAGCCCAGAGTAAGTCCATAAGTCTGATGTTAACCCATATGTCCATACTAGTCCATAAATTCCTCTTTAAGTCATGCAACCATACAGTGATGCCAAATGCAGGAAGATCACAGGCCAGTGGGTGGGAAGTCTTGTGGATCCAGTGGCAGTGGAAGCATCTCAGCGCTAGCGTGGGACTCCATGTGGCTCCTCCAGCTCCAGGGCTCTGGCCCCATTAGTGTAGCTCCATATGGGTTGTCATCGGGAATATAAAGCAGAGAGCATGCGTGAGTCCCTCCTCCAGGGAGGAAGACAGGAGTTCCCAGAATCCTCAGGAGAAGGCCATTCCCACACCAAGTCTCATTGGCTATTACCTGATTGGCAGGCTAGACTCCATCCTTTTGCTCAAGTTGACAAAAGATTGTGTAACTGCCATGGGCAGGGAAAGGCACTGGGAACAGTGCAAGAGTTAAAGGCAACAGAGGTAAATGCTGCTATGCACGATCCTGGTGTGGCAGGGAGAGTTGTACTATGTCCACAAATATATATTGATTTGATGACTATAGATTGATTTTACATGTATATTTACCTATGATGCCAATATATTCAAAATGTAGTGGACATTCAGGGACTAAGTTATAAAAATTCTTAGCTATAACTAAACACCATAAAGGAATGAGTCACGGCACCTGGGGGACTCAAGACCATGATTTTGAAGCAACAAAGTCAATTGGCATAACACAGTACACAAGGGTAATGTTCTACATCCAACTTTGGTGAGTAGCCATAGAAGCTCATGAGCGGCCATCTAAGGTGAAAATCTTAGTCTCTCCCTGCCCAAAGCAAAGAAGAGAAAAAAATCAAAGACCCATGAAAACAATTAGTCCAGTGGACTAATAGACGATGTGAACATCAGTCTTCATGACTAGAACTAGATGGTGCTGGTAACCACTACCATCTGCTCAGAAAGGGATCGAGTTAGAAGGTCCTCAATCAAATAGGATAAAAATGTGGCAGAAAACTCAAAATCAAAACAAACCCCCCAAAACAGGTTCACGGGTTGAGTAGAGGCTGATAGAGCCCTCGGGACTATGGTCCTTAGTCCTTCAGGTTTGGAACTGAATTCACCCCCTGGTGCAATTTTCAATAGACAGGTCTGTAAGAAAAACAGTACCAATGAGATATGCATCCCTTATGTTCAAAAGGAAAGCATGCACCAAGGCCAAAGTTCAGAAGAGTCAGGAAAGTAGGATTGGAAGTGGGAACTGCCGAAAGGAAGTGTGATGTGTGTTGTTGTATTGTGGGGATTGCAACGAAAGAGATGAAACAAAATTTGTATGCATTGCTGAACGGAAGCTAATCTGCTTTGTCCACCTTCACTTGACTCACAATAAAAACTTAAAAATAAACACAGGAATAAAATGCCTTGAAGGAAAAGTTACCATTATCAGAAAAATATTAAAGCATGAACATTTTTATTCTTTGATAGTACTGGATAAATTAGACTTCACTGTAATTTTTGAGTTAAATATATTTTAAGTTTACTAGGATTTCTGTCATTTGTCTAGAGTAAGTGTTATGAAATAACATTCATTCAATATTTCTCTTTTCAATAGAGGGTTAGTAGTGGTGGTGTTTGCTTACCCAGCTTCATACCTCATCCAGCTTTACTGAAAACAGTGGGCTTACTAAGAATGCACTTTGAAAATGGTGGCTTTTGTTACGTGCTGTGACTAGGTTCCAACTCTAGTGACCTCATGCACAACAGAACAAACCACTGGCGGGTCTGGCACCATCTTCACAGCCATTCTGTTGTTGTGACCTGTGTTAGTCCATTTCATCAAGAGTTTTCCTTTTTTTCAATGAGTGTCCATTTTACCAAGGATGATGTCCTTTCCTTGGAACTGATGTCTCCTGACAGCATGTCCGAAGTCCATGAGACAAAGTCTTGCCATCCTCATTTCTAAGGAGAATTCTGACTGTACTTCTTCCAAAACTGATTTGTTTGTTCTTCTGGCATTCCACAGTACTTTCAATGTTCTTCATCAACTGCATCAGTCAAACTTGTCGATTCTTTTGTGGTCTTCCTTTCTGTTGTCCAAGTTCCACAGGCCTATGCAACTACTGAAAAGACCATGGCGTGGGTGAGGTGCACTTTTGTCCTCGAAGTGATGTGCTGGTTCTTCAACACGGGAAAAGTCTTGTACAGCTGATTTGCCCTTTGCAATACATCATCTGATTGCTTGACTGGTGCCTGTTTGATCACTTATTGTGGTCCAAGCAAGATGAAATCCTTGGCAGCTTGAATCTTTGCTCCACTTTTTATAATATTGTCGATTGGTCCGGTTGTGAGGGTTTGGGTCTTCCTGCAGTCCTTCGGTCTGTGTGGCAAGTGCAGATGAAGTCCTCCTAGCTTTCAGCAAACAAAGTTGTGTTGTCTGTATATTGAAGGTTGTTAATAAGCCTTTCTCCAATCCCAATGTCAAGTTCTCCTCCATATAGTCCAGCTTCTCAGATTATTTGCTCAAGATGCAGATTGAATAAATATGATGAAGGGATACGACCCTGATATCATGCAGTAATGAAGTTAGATTATGCCCTCCTAGAGTCCAGGAAGGAGCTCTGGTGACACCATTGGGTAAGTATTGGACTGCCAACTGCAAGGTTGGTGGCTCAAATTCACAAACTACTCTCTGGAAGAAATACAAGGCTGTCTGCCCCTTTTGTTATCTGCAGCCTCCATTGCTTTGAGTCAGAACCCAGTCTCTGGGTTTGTCTTGTTAATGTCAAGACCAGGAGCCACATTCTTTTGCTCTTTGGTGACTCCCTAATGTTTCCTACGTAGTTCACTACTGTGTCTGTAATAGAAACTCAGAATAAATTCTGTTAACTGAATTGAATTGACTTGAGTGAATTGTGATAAGATCTTTAAATAGCTTATTTTTATGTCTAAATTTCACTCCAGAACACTCTAAAGAAATCAGCAAAAAGAGCTGAAGTAATCATTATCCTCAAGCAATATAAAAAGCAATGTGAAATACCACCCACTTCTAAAATGGATATTCCCATGCATTACAATAAGCACACCACAGGACAGTTTCCCATTTTATCTCCAGGCAGTTTCACACCATTAAAGTGGTATTATAAGGAACCTATCACAATTCAGGTCAGGACTAACACTGAATGAAGAGGATCTTGTGTGTGGCTGTATATAATTTGTGTGTGTGTGTGTGTGTGTGTGTTTAGAAGAGAACAGATTTACCTGCAGAAACAGAATTTGATCAAAATTTCAGGTTTCAGAACCCTATCACAAATACTCTTTGAAAATAGCAAGCAGTGAGAGAGGCAAAGTTGGATCTAGTAACTGATTCTAAGAAGACTTGGAACTCCAGCAACACATTAACATTAGGAGTCCCAACTATTTCTTTCCTTCTGGGGACCCGCCCAAGCTCTCTCACCCCTTGGAGACTTTCACCATGAAAACCTCACAGCTCCATATAGGCTCCCTGTCAGCCTTGATCTGAGAATAGCCACACTCTCAACGCTAGAGAAGTCTAGACTTCCAACTATAGTTTGTAAGTGTGAATAGAGTGGGCAATCTGTGGACACAAATCACTTCTGATATTGTGGAGAAAGATACAGAGCTCAAATCTCGATTTTGATACATGATTCTGATTAAAACAGCTTTTACTTTGAATTTGTAAAATTCCTTGAATTAATTATTTTTCAATTTTGTTTAATTAATATATACAATGTTCAAATTACTAGCACTACATTTAGTACTTAAGTGAATCATCTAATTTAATTATTTTTTTAAATTATAGAAGTAGACCCTATAATTATCCCTAGATAAAGAAACTGATGTGTTGGCAGAAATGATTTATTCAAAATCACTGTCTTGGGCTGGGTTCCCTAGAAAGGTAAAACCAGTGAAGCTTATGTATGTTTATATAGAGAGGTTTACATCAAAGTAATGGCTTGCACAGTTGTAAAAAAAGACAAGTTCCAAGTGTGTTGGTCAGATGTCAGGCTGGAGGCTTCTCTAGGTTCTTATAACTGCAGGAATGGATGAACACAAGACCAGCAGATCGAACTGCAGGCTCTGGCTGCAGAGGTGAATGAATCCAAGATTGGCATGTAAGATGACAGAGGGCTGAAAACTCCTAGGATCAGCAGGAAAAATGGCAAGCCCCTGGCTTCATTCCAAAGAACCAGAGGTCTGTGAGCCTTATGCAGGACCAGACCCAGCAACAGGCAAACAAGACTGACTGAATCGTTCACTTATATTGGAAGTGTGTCACGTTCTCTGGGCACAGACTTCCTTTCAATGGATGGCATCAGGCCTGAGTAAGGGGATTCTGTCTCATCCTAAACTTCTTACAGCTGATTGGCTGCTCATAGCAGATCCCATTACTGAGGTGTCTACATTGTGCTAGATCACATCTAGGGGATCACTAGATCTTAACTGCCAACCACTGAGAATCCTGGACCAGTCCAGTTGATACAAAACCTTATCTAGGACAGTCACACCGCTAGAAAAATGGCAGAGTCAGGACACAATTCTCTCTCTCACTCCGGGGCTCAAAGTTTAATCACTGGGATAGCCATGCATCAGTGCATACCCCCCTCTTTCTTTGTGAATTCTAATTCACAGATGAGGAAATCCAGGAAGGAAAAGGTCAAATGGCTTCCCTGCTATCTTATTGGTTAGAATTTTTTGACAAAGAATGTCAAATTTAGAAATAAAAAGAAACATGGAGCCACATTAAAAGAGTAGATCTATAGGGTTCAGAATGTTTCCAAGCAAATTTTGTACTGCCCAATGTCAGAAAAATATTTTTTCTTTATCTCCAAAATATGAGATTCTGATGTTACGAAATATTTGAGTTCTGATTTCTCCATACCCTGAAGGAAAAAAAGAAATTGAACTCAAGACTTAATTTGTAACTCAAGCTTATCTGTGCTTATCTGTGCAACGGAGTAGTAGTTGTCTGGAAATCTTTCTAGTTAATTGCTAATTAATTATATATTTCAAATTGCTTGTAATATGTCTCTTTAAAAGAGAGTAAAGAGCTTCATTGGTAGGTTACAATTATAAGATTATACAGTTCTCACTACTGATTTAAAAATAATTAATGAAGGCTCAAGTTTTAAAATGTCAAGGATATTATTTCAAAAATGCTAATTTCTAGCTGATGGTGGGTAGCAAGAGCCTCTTCAAATATTTTCTCACTAAAGGTGTAAAACTTTCCTTAGATAAAATACACAGAGCATAAATTTTGAACAAGATTTCTATGATACACTTGTAGCACAATAAATTACATACCATGCTATACCAACAACCCATCTATGAATATGGTAGGGACAAGGGCACTTCTGTGGCTTGTATTTTTATGCCCTCTGAAGTCCAGAAGAACCAGGCCTCCTTCCTTTTGTGAATAGAATAGTAGTTTTTATATAGCCATTTCAATTATTCACTGATCTCTAGTTTCCAACAAATCAGTACATAAGTCATTAAAGGGAAAAGCAGATTTTAATAAAGTATAAATGCATTACACTTATTTTATGTGTATATTTAAATTTTTTAAAATACATATGTGAGACTGGGGATTCCAGTGGGTTCAGATCTTTGTTCATATCCCAGAGTACAATGGGACAAGGCATTCAACGGATGAGCTAGCATCTCCATACAGTTCTTTATTTTGGCCAAATACTAGAAACTTTTTGTTCAGTTCATAAAAAGATTCTAATTAACAAGTGGGCCTGATTCTAAGTAATTGTCCACATATTATGGAATGGATTGTGTACAGACTGATGGCTTCAATGGAATAAAATGTGGATTAATATTTCATTTATATTTAATGACTAAATAAATACATGAATTATATAAAATCAAGAAACTTGACTTTCAAACTCAATTAAAAAATTTTTAAATCTGACTATCAAAAGTTATAGCATCTGTGGTCTTAAAGGATTGAAGGTAAACAAACGGACATCTAGCTCAGAAGCAAAGAAGCCCACATGGAAGAAGCACACCAGCCTGTGTGATCACAAGGTGTCGAAGGGATCAGGTATCAGGCATCATCAGAACAAAAAATCATATCATTATGAATGAGGGGGGCTGTGGAGTGGAGACCCAAAGCTCATCTGTGGGCAATTAGACATCTTCTTAAGGAAGGGTTACAGGGAGGAGATGAGCCAGTCAGGTTGTAGTGTAGCAATGATGAAACATACAACTTTCCTCTAGTTCCTAAATGCTTCCTCCCCTTCCCCACCCCACTATCATGACCCCAATTCTACCTTACAATTCTGGCTAGACAAAGGATGTACACATAGGAACTGGAAACACAGGGAATCCAGGGTGTATGATCCCTTCAGGACCAGTGGTGAGAGTGGCGATATCAGGAGGGTAGATGGAGGGTGGGGTGGAAAGGGGGAACTGATTACAAGGTTATATCTACATATAACCTCCTCCTGGGGGTGGACAACAGAAGAGTGGGAGAAGGGAGATGTCAGACAGTGTAAGATGTGACAAAATAATAATTTATAAATTATCGGGTTCATGAGGGAGGGAGGAGCAGGGAAGGAGGGGGAAACTGAGCTGATGCCAGGGGCTTAAGTAGAGAGCAAATGTTTTGAGAATGATGAGGGCAATGAATGTACAAATGTGCTTGACACAATTGATGTATGTATGGATTGTGATAAGAGTTGTATGAGCCCCTAATAAAAGGATTTTTCCAAAGAAAATCTGTTTACCGTGAATCATTTACCTTGGTAATAGAGCCTGCTAGATTTCCACATCTCAAACAAGCAAAAAACCTCACTGCCATCGAGTCAATGCCAACTCATAATGACCTTGTAGGACAAGGTATACCTGCCCCTGTGGTTTCCAAGGCTGCAATTCTTTGTGGGAGAAATCCTCTTCTTTCTCCTGAGTAATGGCATGTGGTTTTGGACTGTCAGTCTTGTGGCTCCCAGCCCATCTTGTAACCATTATGTGACCAGAGTTCCCTCGAATGGGATTATAACAACATTAAACAACAACAAACCAACTCATTGTCGTAAGTCAATTCTAACTCATAGTGACCCTATAGGACAAAATAGAACAGCTTAGGAGTGATAAGACATATTTTTCTGGGACACAAACCAGTCCATAACCATCTCTTAACAAAAGTGGTACCTCTTCTTGAATGGATCTTCCTCTCTGGTCTAAGATTCTTCTCTCCACAACCTCCTATGTCACTGTACTTAACCCTTCCCCGGCCTTCCGCACTGTCTCAGTCACTGCCAACCTGCCTACCTGCTCCCAATCTGATAAGGCCTTTCTAGTTCTTCCTATAATGAGAAGTTCTCGTCCCTCTTATACAGTATCAAATGAAATTAAGTTTCTGGTTTGTATTGTTGTTTTTCACTGGAAGGGTATCCGCCGTTTTAAAACCCGCCTTTGAAGCAGATTCTTTTTGCCTCAGAAAGTCATTATTAACCTGAAAGCTAATGCTTCTGAATGTGATGTCAGGTGGACCATGGCCCAGTACAAATTCTGCTTTCTTTAGCAGAAATATATCTTTTTGGAGATTGTGTTAGTCGGGGTAGACTAGAGAAATAAATTCATAGACACTCGTGTATAAGAGAGAGCTTTATATACAGAATATTGAGAAAAGATTACAGCCAGTCTAGATCAAGTCTGTAAGTCCGATAGTAGACCATATATCTAATACCAATCTATAAATTTCTTTGTAGACTCATGAAATACTTGCAATGATGCCAAATGCAGGACAATCACAGGCCAGTGGATGGAAAGTCTTTGGATCCAGTGGCATTGGAAGCATCTCAGTGCTGGCAGGGGTCTCCATGTGACTCCTTCAGTTGCTGGGCTCCAACGTAGCTCCATGTGTCTTCTCCACAGCAATGTCTCACAGGGAGTGAATGTGTGTCCTGGTTCCAGTGAACTATTTATCTCCTTAGCACCTCTAGAAGAGATCATCAAGCTGCGACCTGATTGACAGACTAGACTCCACCCCTTCACTCTTAAGTCTCAAATTGACAACAGATTATGTATTAGCAAAGAGATAGAGATTTTTTTTCTTTTATATATGAATTTAGTCTTACCCTTGAGAATTGTTTTTACTTCTTCTGGGAAATATGTGTGACTTTTGCGCAAGACTTTCTCAGGAAGGTTTAGAACAATCTATATTAAGAGTCAGAGCCAGCCTTGACCTTTTCTTTTTTTCTTTTTCAAAAAAGCATTTTATTGGGGCCTCTTATAGCTCTTATCACAATCCATACATACACCAACCTTAACATTATGGTAAAGACTGGCAGGGTCTTAAACGAAAATCCAAACTCACTGTCACTGAGTTGATACCAACTCATAGGGAACCTAGAGGACAGGGTAGAGCTGCTCCTGAGAGTTTCTGAGACTAACACTTTATGGAAGTAGACAGCCCGTGTTGCTCCCATGGAGTGGCTGGTAGTTGCAAACTGCTGACATTGCAGATCACAGGCCAGCAGGTCACAACTGCACCAGTAGGGGCCCTTGAAGGGTCTTAGAACAGCTTTAGCATGACTAAATGTTAGCAACCCATCCTGTTGTGTGTGTGTTTTAATCCGGTACCTCAGACTTTGAACTGTATTCTTTAGACCAATGGTTCTCAACCTTCCAAAAGCCACGACCCTTTCATACAGTTAGTTCTTCATGTTGTGGTGACCCCCAGTCATAAAATTATTTTTGTTGCTGCTTCATAACTAATTTTGCTACTGTTATGAATTGTAATGTAAATACCTGATATTTATACAGTAGCTGCTCTCTACACAGTAGCTGCTCTCTACACGTGTGTATTGACTGGTCTGTGTAAGCACGTTATGGCACCAACCCTGTCACATGCACCTGTATTTGTATGGGGTGTATGTGATGGGGTTGGCACGATGATGTCATCACACCAGTACTCGTATGTGGGCATATCTGCATGAGGGTGGACCCTCCAGGAGAGAGGTAGAAGAGTAGGGTCTCAGTTCCTAAGACCTTCAGAAATATGTGTTTTCCGATGATGGTCTTAGGCAACCCCTGTGAAAGGGTCATTCGACCCTCAAAGGGGTCATGACCTACAGGTTGAAAAACGATGCTTTAGACAGTTATCATTGAAAACACCTCATGACATGGAATAATTTGGCTAAATGAAAGTAGTCAACCACAAAAGGACAAATATTGCATAACATCACTACGGTCAAGGGTTGATAAAAAGTTTTCTCAATAAAAGCAACCACAGCAAACAAACAAAAGACCACTGTACATAAAAAGCTTCATAGGTGCTCAAAATTTACTGAATAAATAATAGCCATATATATATATATATATATATATATAATTTTGTTGGAAGACCCTAAAAAGAATAGCTACTCACATCTAGTAACAGTTAAGTTACAATTTCTGAACTGTGCTTCGGTTCCCCCCAAATTTTAAGTTACACGTTAAATGTTAAGCCTCTGTCTGAGTTAATAGGAGAGCAAGGAAGAACTTTGGGCACACATCTGGAAACAGAAGAGAGCGGCTGCAGCTTGGAGAGAGCATTTATTGTCTCCATCAAGAGATCGGTGATAGCAGGGTCTGGAACGACATCATCTAGACTGGGATGGCTAGCCAATGGATCAGTGACCCTCTAGGCAGATTGTGGGTCATCAGAAAGTGTTCCTGGAGATAACCAGAAATTAATTCAGAAGCAAATCCAATTTTAAAAGGAGAGAGTTCTCATTTTTTGATGAGAACTCATGCTATTGTTTGTGGAGTACTGAAGTTATGGCTGGTTCCTTGTAAAGACTAAAAGAATGTAACTTCCATCTCTAAAGTTCTTTTTCTTCTTTTCCAGAAAACCACTGTGGTTGTTACATCATCTGGTGTCAACTATTAAGAGTGAAGGGGTGTAGTTTAGCCTGTCAATCAGGTTGCAGTGTGATGACCTCACTTGGAGGCTCAACAGAGATACATAGCTCACTGGAGGCAAGATACACTCCCTCCCTGCAAGACATTCCTGTTGACAAGCCACATGGAACTATGCTAATAGAACCAGAGCCCTAGAGCTGGAGGAGCCACATGAGACCCACACACCAGCACTGAGATGCTTCCACCACCACTGGATCCACAAGACTCTCCATTCACTGACCTATGATCTTACTGCATTCTGTGTCATTGCATGGCTGCATGAGTCTAAAGAGGAATTTGTGGACTAGTAGCGACATATGAGGTAATGTTGGACAGTGGACTTGATCTGGACTGGGCTGGGATGTTTTCTGAATGTAAAATTGCTCTTTAATATGAAGTTCTCTCTTACACACATGAGTGTCAATGAATTTATTTCTCTAGTCAACCCAGATTAACACACCAGGTGACCATGTAGGAGAGAGTAGAACTTCCCCAAAGGGTTTCCAAGGCAGTGAGACCTTCCAAAAGCAAACTCCTGTATTTCTTCCATATAATAGCAGGTGGATTTGAAATTCATGGGGATAACAGCCTAGTGTTTAACCACTATGTCATTAGGGCTCTCTCCCGGAACACAGACACAATCCACTTCCATTGAGTCCATTCTGACCCAGAGCAATCCTAGAGAGGGTTTCCAAAGCTATAATTACGGGAGCAGGGAGCCTCATCTTTCTTTCATGAAGCAGCTGATGGGTTTGAACTGCCAACTTTGGGTTAGCATTCCCACACCTAACCCACAACATCACTGAAGTTTCTTTCCTGGAACTTAATAGATGCTACAAAAATGTTTGCTGTGTTCTGTATGCATAAAGCCTTTCAAACACTATGTTCGATTTCATAACTTCACCTAAGTAGATACTATTTTAAAACAGATGATCAGAAAAGTAATGCTTTGAATCCTTTATTGCATTGTTGTAATTCTGGGAGTTGATAAATGGCACCAGAATCCAGTCTGTGGAGAAGGACGTCATGTTTAGTAAAGGAATGGGGCAGCAAAAAAGTGGAAGACTTTCGAAGGGATGAATCGACACAATGTCTACATCAATGGGCTCAAACAAGAACAATTCTGAGGATGGCATAGGACCTGCCAGCTGTTTCTTCTATTGTACACCGGGTGTCTATGAGTTGGAGCTGACTAGATGGCATCTAACAGCAACCACAAGAGGTACAGGTGTTTAAGTGTTTAGTTACTAAAAGATTAGCTCTTCAAATCAATCTTGAAGTGTCTCCAGAGAAAGGCTTGGTGAGCAACTTCCAAACGGTCCTAGCCATCGAAGACCTTATAGCAGTAATTCTACCCTGAAATCCATGAGGTTAGCCCGAGCCTGAATCAACTCAAAGGCGATGGGCAGTTCATGCAAGTGTAAATTTGACATGTTTTAGGTCTCAACAAACCAAACCCACTGCCATCGACTGTATTCTGATGCACAGTGGACCTAGAGAGTGTTTCTGAAGCTGTAAAATGTGAATCTAGCATGCAAACACCTGACAGCACCACCAGGCACAAAAACAAAGCAGCAAACAAAAAGCCCCTCAAAATCACTGCCATCAAGTGCATTCTAACTCATAGTGACCCTATAGGACAGAGTAGATCTGCTTCTGTGGGTTTCTGACTCTGTAACCTCATCTTTCTCCCAAGGAGCAGCAGGTGGATTCAAACTATTGACCTTGCAATAAGAAACGCAATGCAGAACCTACTATGTCTGACACCAGGGTTCCTACCACCAGACACAGATTCTTGCAAAAAGCTGCATGAGCATCACATATGGCCAGAGAAACAGAAAACCACAGGGACATTGATGAACATATAGCTCCCTGAGTTTATGTAGAATGAAATTAAAACCCAAACCTTCTGTCAACCAATGGATTCAGACTCATGACCCTATAGGACAGAGTAGAGCTGTGCCTTAGGGTTTTCATGGCTGTAAATTTTTACAGCAGCCACTTCCATATCTTTCTCCTTGGGAGGCCTGATGGGCTAGAACACCTCACCTTGGCAGCTAAGTATTCAATCACTGTACCGCATGCTCCTCAAGGAAGCCTCGGGCGGTAAAATAACTGGCCCAACATCACTCTGCTCACTAATGGCAGAGCCAGGGCTAGAACACACCTTTTTGTTGTTTCAGAACTTTTCTTCATACCCCCTCATATGCTTCTACTAAGTCACACCACCCACTTGTCCATGGATAAGTGAACTGTTGATTATCTAGGGTTAAAAAATATAGTCAGAGGCAATCAATGGTGTAGAGAATTTTATCCATCATACACTGCCTAACTTGATACGCATTTTAGACACTTGAAAGCCCTAGAGTAGTAATCTCCAGATCTGGCTGTAAAGGACCATGGCCCAGCCTGCAGCCAGTGGCACTTAGCCACTGGTGTTTTTAAATTTTTTAAATAGTTTTATTAGGGGCTCATACAATTCTTATCACAATCCATACATACATCAATTGTGTAAAGCACATTTGTACATTCAGTGCCCTCATCATTCTCAAAACATTTGCTCTCCACCTAAGCCCCTGGCATCAGCTCCTCATTTTTCCCTCTCCACCCACTCCCCTCTTCCTCATGAACCCCGGATTATTTATAAATTATTATTTTGTTATATCTTGCCCTGTCTGACGTCTCCCTTCACTCACTTTTCTGTTGTCCGTCCCCCAGGGAGGAGGTAACATGTAGATCCTTGTAATTGGTTCCCCCTTTCTAATCCACTCTCCGTCTACCCTCCCAGTATCACCACTCACACCACTGGTCCTGAAGGGATCATCGCCCTGGATTCCCTGTGTTTCCAGTTCCTATCTGCACCAGTGTACATCCTTTGTCTAGCCAGAATTGTAAGGTAGAATTGGAGTCATGGTAGTGGGAGAGGAGGAAGCATTTAGGAACTAGAGGAAAGTTATATGCTTCATTGTTGCTACATCACACCCTGACTGGTTCATCTCCACCCTGAGACCCCTCTGTAAGGGGATGTGCCACTGGTGTTTTTAAAGAAGGATTTCCCCAGATGATGTTAGGTGTAGATTTCCAGCCTAAAATGATCTTAGTTGGTGTCCTTATCCATTATCTAAGCCCTTTGCTCGCTCACTGCCCTTTCTGATGAATTAGGTATTGCTAAGAATACCCAGTTGCGTATTGAAGTTTCACCGGTGACCAGGAGAAACTTCCCAAATTAGTAATGTTAAATACTAAGAACATGCTTCATTCGCATAAAACACAAAAGACACACTGCCCACTAGGCAAAGAACAAGATGACATCTTCAGAGATTCTGATTCTCCAGAATCACAGGACCCACCCGAAGCATGTTCATTCTTTCTTCCTTTTGTTCAGCCAACAAGGAATTGTTACCTCCCAGCGCAGGCCCTTGGTGTTCAACATTTCCAAGGGAGAGCCTTTCACACTTGAGTGGTTTATACTTTCTTCTATTATGCTTAGCCACTGTGTTAGGAATGTTCTTCTATTTAACCAGCTTAGTACCAGCTGTTGTTTTCAGTGAAAATGGAGGACCAAGAATTAGATTGCCTGTTGACTTGTAAGTTCTTTGTTTAGTTTTCAAAATCTATAAATGTACAACCTAGCCTTTTCTTCAGGGTAACAATAAATAATGTAGCACAGCATTGTGGTCTGTATCTTACAGCCATTTCTATTTGTCACTCCTCTTCTGTGAACCCCGCGAGAACACTGAGTGATCTAGCACCATATGCCTTTGTTTTCCTCTGTCGTCTGCTGATGAAAAATAGAGAGCCCGTGGTCGAGGTTATCCTTTTAAATGATCAGCATATTCTCATCCAAGCACTTTCCATCTCCCCCTTATTTTTTCAGTGTTAAGGCATAAAACAGTCACTGGATTGTAAATCATAATTCTTTTGCCTGGTACCTAAAATTAAAATACAAACAATCAAGCTGCCTTGCTTTGGTAGTTTCTATGATTTTTACACATAGCATTAACATGTACAGCTTGCACCCACAATATCATAAACATAAGCTTTTTCTCATAGGAAAGTGTCGCTGAAGCACCGACTCCAGTAGCAGGATTAGTCACTAAACTCTCCAGGCCTACAGCCTTTACACTTTCTTTATGTGGTGTTTTCTATACTCATCGCAATATTGTGCCGTTTTTACCTGCTAGTTAAGATTTCGTTGTACAACAGGAGGTGAGTACACCTGTGTCGAAGATAATCCTTCCTTTCAAAGGCTTCTTTGTCAGGTATTCATTAAAGTGGGTTTCACATCAAAATGACAGTCACTGATATAGGGCAAACATCATACCCACTTGGCAGGTTTCACATTAAAAAATTATTTTAGCATTATATCAGATCCTCAGTCAGTAATATATCCCCGTAAGGCCCAAAGATCTGTTTTATGAGCCCCGTAACTGGTGTGGGTACACAGTGAAATAATCTGTGGGTCAAATATAGCACTAGGGGACCTCCAGAGAGCTGGCATTCACAGATGCATCTGAAATCCACGATCAGAAGCATCCATTTGCCCAGTGCTGTAATTTGTAGAGTGCTTCCACTTTCTTGGTATTGTTCGTCTAGAATTTATTTTCAACAGATTCCTTCCATGAAAGCTTCTCCCCAGCTGCTGTTTACCACTGCAGGCTGCCTGAAGCACTGGGATTGGGCCTGGAGGAATAAACAGCATCAGCTTGCTTCCTCTGGAGCGGCGGCGGCGAGATGCCTGCTGCGCGCATTGTCGTGGCAGTGTGGGGGGCACAGTGCTCCTACACAAGGAGCAGGCCTTCAGAAGGCAGAGCGCAGGCTATTTTGTCTCTTTCTAAAGCACTTCACCACCTTGCGCTTCCGTTTTTCAGTTGCCGCTTCCAGACACCAACAGGCTTTTATGTAAACCTGAGCGGATCGACGCATTTCTAGGAGTGAGGTAACCTTGATTCCTGGACCGTGAGGGGAGAGGCAGGAACGAGAGCAAGAATTGAGGTTACTGTTGTAAATGCCCCCTGAGAAGTCTGAGTAGAGTAAGATAACAAATAGCCTTCATAGATATAGTCACAATCATGGAGAGTCATTCGATTAACGCCAATATACACATAAAGCCCCAAGTCCTTTGGGGAGGTGGCATCGTGAGATTCCATCATCAGACCCGCTTGAATTTGCCCCGGGACTCGGGGTGGTGAGCACGCATCTCATGTCTTGTCTTTGTGGTGATCTGTGCCGGTGGTGGGTCCAGCCCACGGGGTGGGCCTCTCGAGACTCACGTTCGCAACACGCGGGTTCTGAGATCGTTTTCACAGACGGTTTTGGCAGGGGTGCATTTTAGTCTGAAAAACAAGACAAGGGCCACAGAATCATAGCTTGTAAAGAAAAAAAACTCCCTCTCCAGGTGTACATGCAAGAGCGCTTCAAACGGGTTGTCGCAAAATTCCATTTTTATTCCATTTTTCCCATGAACTTTTTGCCTCCCCCACCCCCTCCCTCCATTAAAGGTTGTATACTGAATAATATATTCTAAAATCCCAACTGGAGCAGTAAGAAAACAGTTGTTTCAGGGCTTGGGATTTCTATTAGAAAAGTGATTCAGGGGTACAGCCTGCTGGATGTTTCTGATATTACAAAGGAAACACTGTCATGAAGGCTTTATCACTTCTTTTCCCCTCCTGTAAAATCTCCTTTCCATGTTGCTCTGTAAGCATGGTCCAACAGAAAGCCCGCCACGAACCTCGGAGGCCCAGGATCTCGCTTTGCCTTGTAGCGCTTCCTGCCCAGTCTTGGGAAAGGAGCTGATGCCCCAGCTCCCCGTTGTGTAAGTGGTCACACAATCATCACTGTCCAAACTGCTGTGAGAATTAGGGCATAAAACACTTACATTTCCCAGCACAATCCTGGGCTCATGCTAGAATCGATGTCCTAGGTCTGTGAATATGTGATTGTATATGTATTGTGTGCGTGTATATGTATTACGGTGGTTGTGACCAGTCGATTCACACTCATAGAATTTCCAGAGTTGTCATCTTTTGAGCAGACTGCCGCACCTTTCTCCTGTGGATCTCTTTCTAGGTTTCCACAATAGACTGCTCTGCGGCCCGGTGTTAGCCAGTGCACTACTAGGGAACCTTTGTGTGAGGGGACTTCAAAAAGCTTGTGGCAAAATTCCAATACCTTTGGATTGGTTTTTCACCAACTTTTTAAAGTACCCTTGTATACAATATACTTGCGTCTGTACCAGTAGAGCCCCCGTGATGTAGTGGTTATGTGTTACGCTGCGATCCTCAGGGTCGGCGGTTCAAACCCCCCAGCAGCTCCTCGGGAGACAGACTGGGGTTTTACCCCGTCAGCGGTTAGCGTTTCAGAAACCCACAGGGGGTTGTAAGTCAGCAGTGACTCGATGGCAGTGAGTTGAGAGCTTGTGTCTGTACCAACATACATAAAATAAAATAATTATTTTCTGCCTTCTGTACTAGTCCCCCAGTTTAACTCTGCTTTGAAACTTTTATCAGGTCATGCAGAAACTATATTTTAGTGCACATCTGTGTTTTGTTTTCTGTAATTTTCTGCCTTACTAAGCAAATATAAACTAGACTTGTCAGTCAGTTTTGTGTGCTGTATTGGGTTGTGTGTTGCTGTGATGCTGGAAACTACGTCACTGGTATCTCACAGGTCAGCAGGGTCACCAAAGTTAACATTTTCAATGGAGCTTCCAGATTAAGAACATAGTATGAAATGGAATCAGCTACTTCAGAGGAATTAGCCACTGAAAACCTTATGCAGAGCAGCGGAATAGTGTCAGATATTGAAGACCTAAAGAATAAAAGCAGAGCATTGTCAGAGGTAGTGCCAGAGGAGGACGGCACTCAAAATATGACTGAGGAAGAGCTACTGTCTCAAAGTGGACAGTAACAACATGAATGGAGTAAAGTCTTGTGAACTTCATGTGCTCATGGTACATGTCTCAAAAGAGAAGAAACAGCTACACAGGTCTACTCATAATTGGAACATGGAATGCCCTAAGTATGAATCTAGGAAAATTAGAAGTCATCACAATGAAACAGGATGAACAAAGATCAATATCCTAGGTGTTCGTGAGTTCAAATGGATTGGTATTAGCCAATTTTAATCAGAATATCATATGGTTAACTATGCTGGGAATGATACAATTAAGAGGAACAGAGCTGCATTCATCATCAAAAAGGACATTTCAGGATCTATCTTAAAGAACATTGTTGTCTGCGATTGGACTTTATCCATCCGTATTCAGAGAAATCCACTCAATACAACTATTTTTCAACTTTATTCACCAACCACTAAAGCTAGAGATGAAGAAACTGAAGAATTCTACCAGCATCTTCAATCTAAAATTGATCAAACATGCAATCAAGTTGCATTGATAATTATTGGCAATTGGAATGCAAAAGTTGGAAACAAAGAAGAAGGAACAACAGTTGGCAAATATAGTCTTGGTGCTAGAAATGAAACATGACAGGATTTTGCAAAACTAATGACTTGTTTGTAGCAAATACCCTTTTTTTCAAAAACACAAATGGCAACTATATACGTGGCCTCTAGAAGTAAAACACAGAAACCAAACTGGCTAAATGGGGGGTGCAATGGAAAAGCTCAATATCAGTAGCTGGAACCAAGGCAGGGAGTGACTGTGGAACTAATCTTCAGAAGCTCATATGTAAGTCCAGGTTAAAGGTGAAGAAAATTAAAGCAAGTCCACAAGAACCAAACTATGACTGAGTTTATCCCACCCGGATAGCAAGAACATGTCAAGACCAGATTTGATGCATTGAACACTAATGACAGAAGACCTGATGAGCTGTGGGAGGACATCAAGAACATTATTCATGAAAAATGTTGTGTTTTAATTACTATGCCAAGGCATTCAACTGTGAGGACCACAACAAACTATGAGAATAAGGAGAATTCCAGGACATCTGATTGTGCTCATGTGGAACCTGTAAATGCATCATAAGGCAGTTGTGCAAACAGAAGAAGAGAATTGCATAGATTAAAATTAAGAAACCTGTGTATCAGGGTTTGTATCCTTTCACCATACTTAATGTGCGTGCTGAGCAGTAATCTGAGAAAATGGATTATATGAAGAAGAATACAGCATCAGGGTTGGAGGAAGACTTATTAACAACCTGCACTATGCGGAAGACACAGCCTTGCTTGCTGAAAGGGAGGACTTGAAGCCCTTGCTGACTATGTTCGGCCAAGTTGACTAAGAAACAAATCCAGAGACACTCATATATGTGTAAGAAAGAGATTTATATTAGAAAATAATTGCATATTAAGAATACAGCCCAGCCCAGTTGAGATCAAGTCTGATATTAGCCTGTAAGTTCAATAATAGTCCAAAACTCCTCCTTCAGACTCATGCAGTCACATGCAATGATGTAAAATGCAGGAAGATCACAGGCTTGTGGATCCACTGGCCAGGGGAAGCATCTCAGCCCTGATGTGCGTCTCCGCCGTAGCTCCTCCAGCTGGCTCTTCAACAGGAAGGTGAAGCAGAGAGGGAGAGGCTCTCCCAGGGCTCAGCAAGTCTCCACATGGCTTGTCAACAGAAAGCCAAAGGCAGAAAAAGAGAGGAAGTTCTCAGAATCCTCATGAGAAGGCCAAGCCCACGAGGAGGCATCATCGCCTGGGACCAGATTACCAGACTGGACTCCCTCCACCCCTACACATTTGATCAAGTTGACATGAAATTATGTGACGGCCACACTGATGAAGATCCTTCATCATCAGCCTTCAGTGTGGATTCAACTCAACGTAAAGAAAACCGAACTCCTCACACCCGGACCAATAAGTAACAACAAGATAAATGGAGAAACGACTGAAGTCGTCAAAGATCTCATCTTTCTGAGATCCACAATCAATGCTTGTGGAAGTAGCAGCCAAAGGAAGCATTGCATTGGGTAGATCTGCTGCATACAACCTCTTTCAAGTGTTGAAAAGCAAGGATGTTACTGTGAGGACTAAAGTGCACCTGACCCAAGCCATGGTATTTCCAATTGCAACCAACCCAATAACAACAACAAAAGGCTGCCTAAGAAACAATGCAATTGATTAAATATTCAATTGCTAGCCAAAAAGTTGGCAGTTCAAATCCACTCAGGGATGAAAAACAGTCCTGGTCTCCTGCTTTCAGGGAGTCAGTCTTGATAGCCATGTGGAGCAGTTCCCCTCTGGGTACATCAGGTTTCTTTCTTTTTATTAAAAATTATTTTATTGGGGGCTATACAACGCTTACCACAAACCATAGGTACATGAGGTTTCTATGGGTCACAATCAACTTGACTACAACTAATAACAGGTCCTGGAAGAGACACGGAATGTACATTGGCATTAAAATGTAATGATGAAGTAAAGAACCCCAACTAAATAATTTCCTATAAATAAGCTATTTAAGAAGAGTCCATATTTAGTGCCTACGGTCCATTAATTCCTTACTGTTCCCGCTAAGAGTGAACATTTGCAAATGGGTTTACCTAAGATAAGCAGCAGGAATGAGATTAGATTAATGTTAAGGCTCAGACTAAATGTTGTCTCTGGATCTCTTCGGTACTTAGGAACTCACATCTAGAAGCTCCCAAATCTCCTTGGGTGATTTTTTGGGTCATGTCCATGGTGGGTTCACTTAAGCTTGGGAACACAATCACTCCTATTTGCTGCTGTGGCCCCTGGTCAAGCAATCTAGGGGTGTGATTTGTCTACAGTAGGGCCCACTAATCTTCATTAAAGCAAGCATTCCAGGAGACTCTTAGTGAAAAGCACCCACTGCCCACACAATGTGGGAGAGTGATAGATTTCATGTCACCGGAATTTACATGAAAGAGTAGGGGTGGAATCCAATTGGCTTGATGATGCCTCCTTAGGCGTGTGGGCTTCTTAAAAGAGAGAAACTGGCATCTCTCTCTCTCTCTCCCTCCCTCCCTCCGTCCCTGCCACCCCCCTCTCTCTCCCTTCCTCCCTGTGTCCCTTTGCCTTCCTGCTCTCTGGGACTCCGTGTGTCTCCAGGGGAGCCCCATGTGGACTGGCCAACTCTGAGAACCGCTGGGGCTCTCTCAAGTTCCCACCGACATGGATCCATATGACGCACAGCCTCTGTGATCTCTCTGCATCCTACTTCACCTTTCGGCATCATCTACCCACAGCTACGTGATCCCGAAGTGACCTCTGGCTAGCACCAGACCCACGAACTGGGCTGGGGCGGAGTGTCTTTTTCATATGAGATTACTTGTTGATATGAAGTTCTTTCTTCTGCATATTCGAGTGTCACTGGTTTTGTTCTTCTAGAGCAGCAGTTCTCAGCCTGGGGGTTGCAACCCCTTTGGGGGGCGAATGACCATTTCACAGGGGTCACCCGGTTCATAACAGTAGCAAAATTACAGTTATGTAGTAGCAATGAAAATAATTTTATGGTTGGGGTAGGAGTCATCAGAACATGAGGAGCTGTATTAAAGGGTCGCAGCATTGGCAAGACTGAGAACCACTGCTTTAGACAATACAGCCTGACACAGGGCGGAAACCAGGCCTTTGAACCCATTCATTCCAGTTCAACCGCCTGCTGAGGATTCCCATATCCACCTCAGATATACTGAATTGTAATCTACATTTTAATAAGACCCTCGGTCAGTGGTTCTCAACCTGTAGGTCGCAATCCCTTTGGGGGATGAATGACCCTTTCACAGGGGTTGCCTGATTCATAACAGTAGCAAAATTAGTTATGAAGTAGCAACGAAAACAATTTTATGGTTGGGGGGGTCACCACAACATGAGGAACTGTCTGAAAGAGCCATGGCATTAGGAAGGTGGAGAACCACTGACCTAGCTGGTTCTTATGCACACATCTTAAGATTTCCAGGTGATTCTGATCATCTAGGCAATTTATCAGAATCACTTGGAATCTTCTTAAAAAGTAATTCAGATTCAGTGTATCTTTAGTGGAAATGGAAATCCTCAGTGGGAAGCCAAACTAGAATGAACCGGTTTGAAGCCCTGGAGAAAATTTGCGCTGGAACATTTCCGAGATCCAGAAGGAATTGGCTCTGCTGCATCAGCTCCCGAAACCTACCAGATTGCTGTCGTTATTGGAATAGAAACAAGCTGTGTTTCCAGCTCAGCGAGAATTTTTGTTGGTTAAGTAGAAAGTCATGATTTGTTGATCTCCTCGCCCGCTGCTAAACCAGTACAGAGTCCACATCTGACTTCCTTTGGCTACACAGGGGAACGCGGTCCATCCCACATCTGCCCAAGACTGGTTGCACAAGGCAGAGGTCAGGTAAGCCTCCACCCTCTACCTTCATGCTCCGTTCTGACTGACAGTTTCTCCTGTTACACCATTCTGTTCTGCAGCAGTGATCATTGATGCTAATGGTCACCCAGACCTCACAGAGTAAATTCCTAACTGTGGGGGTTGACTGGGGAAGTTAACAGGTCACCTAAGTCAGGATTCGTGAGCAGTCAGAAGACAGTCGTTGATAATAACAGTGCTCTCCTCAGCCAGCAGTCAAGTATCTTTCCCTGGTCCTCAGCCTCGGCCATGTGGTGCCTTGGCTTCTGCCCTGGTGGGCTAAGGCTTGCCTATTGCTTTTCTTCCCACTCTCAGTCTCGGAGCTGCTACTCTGTTCTGTCTCATGGACGCCTTGCCTCTGCCTCAGGTCACACCGCTGCCTCTGTCACATCAGGCAAGGATGCTGAATGTCCTACACTGATGGCCTTCTTCCCTGATGATCTTGGGAATTTGTTTTCTCTGCTTCTGGGCTGGCTGGCTGGTGCACAGAGGAATGGCGGCAGAGCTTCCTCTTCCAGCAGGAAGCTAAAGGTCATGACTTCTTTCACCTAGTAAGGTGGAGAGCATCATGGTTATGTGTCATAACCATAGGTCAATTTGGAATCACCAGCTGCTCCGTGGGAGAAAGATGAGGCTTTCTACTTCCATAAAGAAACCCCTGGGAGCAGTTCTGCCCTGTCCTATAGGTTCACTGTGAGCCAGAATTAACTCCTTGGCAGTGAGTTTGGTTTGGGTAATGTGGAGTCTCAGAATACACCCCACTTTAGTCCTGTCTATTAGCACAACAGAGAGCTCCATCCAAAGTGGAATTTTAACTACAGGCATAAAAACTAGAATTTATAATAAATCACACATGGGATTATGTCTAGAGGGGGCATATTAAGCCCCAGTGGTGTAGTGGTTATGAGTTAGGTGGCAGTCTTCATGGTCAGCAGTTCAAAACCACCAGCAGCTCTACAGTAGAAAGACTGAGTTTTCTGTTTTCAGTTACAGTCTTGGCAACCCACAGTGGGTCGCTATGAATCAGCGCTGACTCGATGGCAGTGGGTTTGAGATGTCACCTATCACTCACAAAAGGCCATTATTGAAGGTGAAAATTTTCCTGCTTCCGTACCTGCTGTGGCAACATCGCAGAGTCAGATCGTTTGAGGTAGCTCAAGGACAAGCTCAAGGACAAGCACAGTGTACCTGAAGAAATTGTTCAACACATTTGTATTAAACTTAATGCTCATGGCACTGTGATACCAACTGATCAAGCCTTGGGCTTAATTCGAAGATTCAAGCATATTTAGTTGGTCCAAGCATGAGGTTTGCCTCCATTGTGGCATTCCTCCAGGTAACTTGGGATGAGGCCTGTGTGAACCTTGAGTCCTGTGTTCCCAGAATACCTAGTCGCATTATTATGGGAACTCCGGCTCCCTACCACTGACCTCAAGCAGCTAATCAAAAATCACATTTCACCAGCATCCTCCTTAAAACAGAGACAAACAAGGGGGTGAAGGAGGTTCTGGTGGAAAGGAAGATAATTGGGACTCAATGTGCTGGGTAACTGTATGAGTATTAGGCAGGCGCTGTTATAAATGACCAAATGGTGAGAAATGGTGGTAGGATTTCAGTGGCATCATGGATAATTCCTTGGGTTGCTAATTATAAAGGTCTGCAGTTTGACACCACCAGCTGCTCTGCAGGAGAGAGAGAGAGAGAGAGAGAGAGAGAGAGAGAGAGAGAGAGAGAGAGAGAGAGAGAGAGAGAGAGAGAGATCCTTTTTTCCTGTAAGAGTCGTGGTCTCAGAAATCCACAGGGGACTGGTCTACCTGCTGTGACAACACTGTAGATTTAGATTGTTTGAGTTGCTGACTATAACCCCTATAGGGTTGCTGGGAGTCAGAATCAATTGGTTGGCAGTGATGTAATACTGGTTAGAACTCTTAAAGTGCTGTGGACTGTCTTACATGGGTCTCATGATAATTCCCTCTGAGTCCTAATCAGTACCTATGCTTCACTTTGAATGGCTACGTAATATCTATAGGTCAGGTTTGTTGGCAGTGGATGACAATTCTTTGCTTTGTAGGGTCACAATAATATGAAATTATTTACTTTTATTTTCTCTCCCATGCCAGGAATCTGCAAGTATCCTATTATTCCCATAAAACCTGGGCACCTCAAGAGGCATTTGGAAAAATACTACCTGTGAAGGTGAGGGATTATGTTAACAAGACACCTTGGGGTTAAGGTAGGGGTCCTACGTCTTCTAAGAGCCAGTCATTAGATCTCACTTGACCGTCCACTGTTCGGCTACTCCAAAGGCTATTTGTGATAGCATTATGAGATTGACATTGTGGTCAATTCCATTTCTACTGGTAAATCTGTTCCTTTGAAGCACATGCACACACCTACCAATTGGGTCGCAGCCGATGGTCCCTCTTGGGGAGGATGGCTTTTTGTACAAGAGAAAGACAGAATTGAATCTTCCTTGGTCCCTTGCCTTCTGTCAGAGTGGATCATGTATCAGGTTTTTCCATTGGTTTCATCACCTGCTGCCCCAGGAGCCATCAGAGGACTACCGACAGGGAATTCATTCTGCCAATGTCAAGTGCATTTTACCTCCGCATCCACCAGCCTGTGTCCCTGTCCCCCTGCTGTCCCTGCTTCATCACCCTGCTTCTTGTTCATCAGCTACCATGAGTCAGGAGAAGCCTAACTTGAACCGGACTGGACTTACCTATTTCCACAACTGTGTAAGTCATTCCTTGCTTGAAATCTCTTTCTGTACACAAACACATACAAGAGTCACGCATTTTTTTCTCTAGAGAACCTAACCTACTATACTACTTTAGAAAAATTAAAGATACATGAAGAAAGTAATTTAATGAGAATAGAATAATTAAAAGGGAGAGTTTGGCAAGCTTCCACCATATTCTCTTTTTTACCATGAATTTTAAATCATATGTATTTAATATTTGCTTTAGATATAATTGTAAAGATATGACTATAACTTAATGTTTGTTAATTTAGAGAAAGAACTAAGAATCATATAAGCATAGAAATGGAAACTTCTTTTTACTAAGCTTAGCATGAAAATTAAATATCGTGCCAGAATCCCTAGTTCTTCCTATGCCATCTAGTGGGAGATCCAAATGGATTTCTCTGAATTGTGTGTAAAATATTTACCTTCAGTTTCCCAACTTGTCATTTGTATCAAATTAAGTACATTATGCCTTGTAAATGGGGATGTCAAATTGCAGGTCAAGATCAGCGGGAAACAGAGAAAACAAAATAAAAACTATCCTTCATGGCAGACCTGTCTTTATGGCATGATGCACTCAAGTTTCCATCGCTAATTACACCAATGAGAGATTTCATAGATAAAACATAGGCCATTACCAATGTTAGCAAATCATTATATGTGGGATGATGACATGATTTATCCAGCCAAGAACGTTCTAAGGATAGCATTCTTCGATGCCTTTTCACATGCTATTTCCTGTCTTTGACTTCCTCTGCCTCCTATTTCTCCATGTGATGAAAATGCACATATCCCCCAGTATTCTTCAAATCTTACATCCTCTGTAAAAGGTGCCCTTTGTACCACTTTACTCTCCTGATCTCTCCCCTGACTCACCCCAGATTTGTAAAGTTTTGGGTTTTTCCCTTATAATAAAAGTAATCTAGGCTCGTTGTAAGACATCTAGAAAACACAGATATTAAAAAAAATGAAGCCAAAAAAATGTGCCCTTTGTCACTAGCACATGACTAATCCACCTTTTTGCTTCCGGGGCACTTTGTTCTCATACTCTGTTATCATGTCACCCCAGACTAGGGATTGCGTTGGGCAACTTTGCTGCAAAGGATGTCTTCAAAGTATTTAAAAGCAAAGTTGTCACTCTGATGACTAAGATACTCCTGACCCAAGTCATGGTATTTTTAATTGTTTTGTGCACACATGGAAACAATGAATGAGGAATACTGAAGAAGAATTGATGTACTTGAATTATGATATTGACAGAGAATATTGAATCTATAATGGACTGCCAGAACAAACAACTCTGTCTTAAAGGCAGTAGAGCCAAAATGCTCCTTAGAAACAAAACCGGTTGGAATTCCTCTTACATACTTTGGCTATGTTACCAGGAGAGACCAGGTCCTGGAAAAGGACTTCATGCTTCACAAAGTCGAGTGTCCGTGTAAAAGAAGGAGGCCCTCAATTAGATGGATTGGCACAGTGGCTACCACAATGGGCTTCACCATAGTAAACATTGTGAGGATGGAGCCAGACTAGGCAGTGTTTCCTTCAGACGTAATAGGGTCATTATGAGTTAGAACCAAATCAACAACTTAACAACTACATCTAACAGCCCACAAAGGGTTTTCACAGGTAAAACTATGTGAGAACAAGGGCATGACTTCTTTGTCTTTGGAAGAGACATTGGCTTGAATGAGTGAATGAACACAAAAGTCTCTCCATTATCATCTCGACTGCTCATTTCTCTCCCTAGGTCCTTAGGAGGAGCTACTCCAGACACTGGGCTGGTGAACAGTTGGTGAATTATAGCGTCTGAGTGAACACAAGAGATGAGACTGGGTAAGAAAAGTAGAAATGATGGATTGGTAGAAATAGCTTTCCTAGGGCCTATAATGAACCTCCCTCTTTTGTTCCTTCTCCCATCATCCCCAGGCCCCCTACAACAAAAAAGACAAAACATTGAAGAGACCACCGATCTCACAGTCGTGAGACATGGTGTAGTTCCACTTTGCCTGCTAAAGAGTGGCAATGAGGGTCATGGGTGGTCCAGGTGCTAATAGGGACAGTTCAGGCAGCAGAGAAGGAAATCAGAACATATGTTCAGGTGTAAGACTGCCCTTTGGATCCCACGCCAGGTACCCGGCTGTGGTAGTTAAATTTTATGTCAACTTGATGCTGCCCGTGTGGAGGTAGGGATGGAGTTCAACTTGTCAGTCAGGTTGAAGCAATGGAACTACTTCCTTAGAAATGTGACCTTTTTGTGAGAGAGACATGGGAACTTCTTTCTTTCTCTTTCCCTTTGGCCTCCTCCTTGCTTGGATTCAGTGTCTGCCTCAACTGCCACATAGGGCCACCAACCCTGGGAGCTTCAGCACCCTGCCCTGCTCCACTAACCTCAGACCCATACAACTCTGCAACCACTGGCCTGTGCTCTCCCTGCTTCCCACTCCTTCTGCACTGGCCTGCAGCTACTGGAAGTTCGAGGAGGGCTTCTGCTGGCTTTGGGTCCATAGGCTTGATTTGGACTGGGCTGAGCAATGCCTTCTGAGATAAAAGTTTTCCTTATACATATACGAGTGTCGATGGGTTGGGTTCTGTAAGACCACCTAGCCTAACCCACTGGCCTTCCTAGAGAGTCTCTTACTGGCGTAAGATAGGCAGAAAGGCGCTCCCCATCACCATGTTTCAAAAGAAAGCGCCACCCTTCCTGAGGCCTGTGGGGAGAACCACCATGGGCTGGCCAGTGCAGCCCAGTCAGAGCCCAATTCCAACACTCACAGGGTTGGCCTAGTCTTATTAGCGAAAACCAATTTTCATTGGTCTCTTTAATTGGATTGCAAACCCTTTGAGGGCAAGGGTCATATCTAATGTGTCCCCCGCCCCTCCAAAAAGGAAAAATATATGCAAAAAGAAAGCAGCTCCCAGGACAATGTAAAACACAAGTTGCCTTCGACTCTGGCTCACGATGACCTCAGGTATGTCTAGCTAGAACAGTGCTCCACACATTTTCAATGACTTATTTTTGAAAAGTAGATTACCAGGGGTTTATTCAGAGGAAAGTTTGGTAAGACTTGAACTGGCAACCTTTCAGTTAGCATTACCCATTAGTATCTCTCAGGGATTTACAGTCCAATTGTGAAGACCATTGTGGATAACGGAAGGAAACAGGAAAGGGCTCAAGTCCACTACCTTTTATTCTCTCTTTTATATCCACTGTCTCTTTCACCCACATGATCTTGTTTATCCTGTGCTGCTCCATCCCTGCTGGAAGGACATTATCTTTCAAAGGTGCTAGTCACTCAGCAGGGACAGAGACAGAGTTCAGGACAGCACCTGCTAATCAGACAGAGCCCTGCCCTAGAGACACTGTGACCGGGAGGGGACCTTGGGACGTGGAGAGAAGAGGAATGACAGGCAGAGCTGGTCTGGTCGTAGCTGTGTTGTAACCACACTCGGAGTAAAGGTCAGCCCAGACCTAACCGCAGCTATGATTACGCCCTCACCTTTCCTTCCTAGTTGCCGTGAAAAGCACAGACTTTCTCCAGTGGCTGACTCCTGGCCAGGTGGAAACAAGCAAAAGTAATTGAACCCATTTGAGGTTAAATTTTCTCTTTTTCTGTGTTGATGAGGTTTGTCTCGTCAAATTGTCAGTTGTTCCGGTTGAGAGCGTGTAGGACAAGCTGCTCTCTGAGCCGCGGCGTGAATTCTGCTGAGTGTCCATGAGGTCACCAAAGCAAAAACAAAAGCAAACCATAAGCTCACTGCCATTGAGTTACAGCCCCCCGTGGGACAGCCCAGCGCAGGAGTGCTGTGCTCCCAGGCCTGTAAGGGGGAAGGTGTTCTCTTCAAAGTGAGCTGCTTGGAAAGACAGCACGTAGGAGAGAAAATCAAGAGTCTTGGCCTCCATCTCTTAAAGTCCCATCCTCATGCTTTAAGATCAAGCTGAAACGCTTCCTGTCTTTGCATTACACTCAGCATCCATCCTTCTAGTCGGAACAAGCCTCCAAACATATAAAATATTTACACTTCCACAACGCCAGTGCCACCAACATCGTCTAGGCAACCACCAGTCCAATTCACATGGCTGACACAGTTTTTCAACTGGTCCTCTGCTTCCCTCTTAGCCACCAGTCCCCATCGCCTCCAGGCTACGCTACAAACAGTAGTCAAGTGATCTCAGGAAAGCCTAGACCCATCAGTGATTTGAGGAGGCGTCAAAAAGTTAGTGGAAACATTGAATGAAAGATAATGGAATTTTCCCATGAGATTTCTGAAACCCCCTTGTATATCTTTTAAAGTAACAGTGGCTATTGTAACAAAGAAACCCTACAAGTCGGTAATAAGAGTGTTCTGTCTCACCCCCACGTAGAGCTTCTCATCAGTGCTAGGAGCAGGGCAAAGCCCAATCATTTCTAACACGTGAGATCCATAGGTAGCTTACCAAAAAGGTAGGGAGAATAAATCAGGACTGTGTTCTTTGTGCGCGCACACACACACACATACACATACATTCACAAAGCAAACAAGCAACAAAACAATAACTGTCATAGAGTTGACCGGAACACAAAGAGATCCCATGTGTATCAGAGTAGAATTTGTGGCGACAGGTTTTCAATGGCTGCTTTTAGAAAGTAGATTGCAGGCCTTTCTTTCAAGGTACTTCATGGTAGACTTGAACTTCAACTCTTTAGGTTAGCAGTTGAGCAAGTATATTAACTACGCCACCCAAGGACTCCAAAAATTGATACATAGATCACTACTGTTCAAATTCCACCGAAGGGAATCCATCCCAAGGATCTCTAGATGACAGGAAATGCCCTTGCTGGGCTACTGCTTCTCTACCACGGCTCCATGACTCTTCAACTGGTATGCAACCTCCATCGGTTAAAATGTGAAGCAGACTTTACCATTCATTTGCTTGCGACTGTTCAAGAGCTTTCAATTTAACTTTAAAAAAAAGACCCCAAGAAGCCAGTGTCTCCAGGTTCTGTATCTTAGGCCTCCTTGGTCATCTTTCTGATCCTTGAACATCCATTCAGACTCACAGTCGCCACTACACTTGCTCTTCAGCCTGCTACTCACATGATGGATTCATTCGTTAGATAGAAGGCTGGTACCAGGAGTTTGCATTTTAAACAAATCCCCCAGATTATCTTCATGCAAATGATCCATGATGCATACTTTGTAAAGCACCAGTGGCAACTGCAAGGACTCTGATACTGGAGACATGTTCAAATACCAGTGAGAAACCACCTTTCCAGTCTTGGACAATCTCCACATCCTCCCTCGGGTTTGGTTTCCTAGCTGTGAAGTGGGGGGGTAATAACTCAGGCCCGGCCCCGCTCGTCTGTCAGTGCTCAAAGGTAGACTCGCCACATTGAACAGCAATGACTCCAAAGCAGGCACGTTGCGGGATGATGTCAAGAACATCACACGTGAAGGTAGCGAAGGGCCGTGAAAAAGACAAGGAAGGACAAAAGGCCAGAAGGGATGTCAGGAGAAACTTTCACTTGAAGGTGGAGTAGCTGAAATGGAAGAAATAAAGAAGTCTAAGAGGTGAACAAAACATTTCAAAGGGTAGCCGGAGAAGACAAAGTAAAGCGTTCTAATGAAATATGCCCAGACCTGGAGTTAGAAAACCAAACGTGATAACCTGTTCAGCAGGCATCAAATGAAAGGACTGAAGGAAAGGTTCATTCCTCAAGTTGAAATACTGATGTTTCTGTGGGTAAAATAGTGCATGATTCAGGAAACATGGAGAGAAAATGGAGAGTGCCGAAGAAGTTCAAACATTGCAAAAGGTGGAATACATTCAAGAACTGATGGTGTTGAAGGGAAGAGTCCAAGCCACACTGAAAACATTAGGGGGAAAAATGCTCCAGGAGTTGATGGAATATCAATTGAAACATTTCAACAAGTCGATGGATTATTGGAAGCACTCACTAGTCTGTGACAAGAAATTTGGGAGACAGGTACTTTTGTCAACTGACTGGACGATTTACAGCCTCAGAAATCCTGTATAGAATCACTACACGTGATGGTAGTGGGCTTTGGTTTGGGTCCAATCACTTGATGGGAGTTAAAAACATGGATATTTAAGCAATTTCACTGCACCACAAATACTACTGGTATGATTTGGAATCTTGACACTGGAAACACCCATAATCAATTCATCCTTGATATATAACTACTTCTCAGCTTTTGTTTTTCTTTTTTAATTCTTAGGTGATTTATACACACAGAGAGGACCAACCAAGTGACCAACTCACTGCCATGGTGTCAATGCCTACTGGTGGCAACCCTGAAAGACAGGGTAGAGTTTCCTGTGTGGGTTTATGAGACAGGGATTCTTTACAGGAGTAGAAAGCCTCATTGTTCTCCTTCATGGGTACTGGTGGTTTTATCAGTGGTCCTCGCATAGAGGAAAGGCACTATATAGTATTCATTTCTTTAGCTTCTTTCTAGTATTTTAATAATGACATATACTTTAAAATAATTATAGCAATTGATTCATCAATAGTTAATCAATAATTAACCAACAATTTAGTCAATACTTAAAATAATTTGTAATTTATATTAGGCCATTGATAAACCAATGTTGCTATGTATTATGTGAAGATGTCTATATCAGATAAGGTGTTTTTGCTTTCGTTTGTCTTTGATCTTTAGGAGATATAATTGTTTTGGTGGGACAGAAATTATAGTTTTATTATGACAATTAATTTCTCCATTAAAATATAAGCATTTTAACAAAAAGATCTGACCTTAGTACAAGGTGTGAACCAAGCCACATCCTCTATTTCATTGAGGGCATGTTTTGCTCTACCTTAGTAGTCGGTTTAACGTAAGAAAGCATCCTTGTGTCCTTGGCTTTTAATGGTGCCACCACACAGTTCTAACACACATCTCCTCACTGGGAAAACCAGACATTTATTTTCTGACTGAGCTTTGATAAAAGGAAGGTCTGCTTTGACTTTTGGACATTTGGAGCTTCTGGCCCCGGAACCTCCATTTGACTCACCTCTGCCTGGTCTTCTGATTTGGGACTAAACAGCATCCACCACCACGTGAGACATTTCTTAAAAGTGCTTTGTGTTTCTGTGGGATGTTGCAGCGAATCACAGGACGCAGGGTCATGAGGGAATATAGTTGAGAGAAATGGGGGTTGGGGGAATGGAGCAGAGTAACATCTTGGAAGAGTTAGACGTTGGCACATCATTAACACCTCGGGAGTGGCCTGGTATTGGTTCTTTGAAAATAAAAATTTACCACAAAAGAATTTCTTTTTTAGTTTTAAAATTTTTTATTATTAAAAATCATTTTACTGGGGGCTCATACAACTCTTATCACAATCCATGCATATATCAATTATGTAAAGCACATTTGTACATTCATTGCCCTCATCATTCTCAAAACATTTGCTCTTCACTTAAGCCCTTGGCATCAGGTCCTCATTTTCCCCTCCCTCCCCACTCCCTCCTCCCTCATGAAGCCTTGATACTTTATAAATTATTATTTTGTCATATCTTACACTGTTCGATGTCTCCCTTCACCCACTTTTCTGTTGTCCATCCCCCCAGGGAGGAGGTTATATGTAGATCCTTGTAATTGGTTCCCCCTTTACACCCCACCCTCCCTCCACCCTCCCAGTATTGCCACTCTCAGCACTGGTGCTGAAGGGATCATCTAAATCCTCACAACTAGACATCATGATAAACTGAGAAAAGATTGATGTTGTCAAGGATTTCATTTTACTTGGACCCACAGGCAATGGCCATAGAAGGGTAGTTATTGTGTTCTCTTTTGTCGCTTTGTCTTGCTATGCCTTGATTTTTTGTGCATATTATTATCTCTGCAGGTCTATCTAGATAAGATAGGCTGGATGAACAGTCTGGAGGAGAAAACAACGGGACTGATGGTTCTGGGGGGATATGTGAGAGGGGAAGGTGGGGAAAAGGAGGTGGTGTTGACCAACCCAGGGACAAGGGAACAACAAGTGATGCAAAATTAGTGACAAGGAGGGTGTCAGAGCCCTGGTAGGGATTTAGCAAGGGCAATGTAACCGAGATAAATTACTGAAACCCAAATAGAGGCTGAGCATGAAAGTGGAACAAGAGGAAAGTAAAAGGAAACAGAGGAAAGAAATAGGAAGCAGAGGGCATTTATAGAGGTCTAAATACAGGTATGTACATAAGTAAATGTATTTATATAGGATGGTGGGGAAATTGATCTACATGCATATATTTATAGGTTTAGTATTAAGGCAGCAGATGGACATTGGACCTGCACTCAAGTGCTTACTCAATGCAAGGACACTTCATTCTATTAAATTGGCATTCCATGATGCACACCTTCCTGATGTGATTGCTGAAGATGAAGTGGGTGCATAAGCAAATATGGTGAAGAAAGCTGATGGTGCCTAGATATCAAAAGATATAGCATCTGAAGTCTTAAAGGTTCAAAGATAAACAAGCAGCCATCTAGCTCAGAAGCAACAAAGCCCACATGGAAGAAGCACACCAGCCTGTGTGACCATGAGGTGTGGAAGGGATGAGGTATCAGGCATCAAAGAACAAAAAATTGTATCATTGTAAATGAGGGTGAGTGCAAAGTGGAGATCCAAAGCCCATCTGTAGGTAATGGGACTCCCCCTTACAGAAGGGTCACAGGGAGGAGATGAGCCAGTCAGGGTGCAGGGGAGCAACAGTGAAAATACAACTTTGCTCTAATTCTTAAATCTTCTTCCCCCCCGCCCCCACCCATCATGATCCCAATTCTACTTTACAAATACGGCTAGACCAGAGGGTATACACTGGTACAGATAGGAACTGGAAACACAGGGAATCCAGGACAGATGATCCCTTCAGGACCAGTGGTGAGAGTGTTGATACCTGGAGGGTGGAGGGAAGGTGGGGTAGAGAGGGGGAACCAATTATAAGGATCTACATATAACCTCCTCTCTGGGGGATGGACAACAGCAAAGTGGGTGAAAGGAGACATCACACAGTGTAAAACATGACAAAATAATAATTTATACATTTTCAAGGGTTCATGAGGGAGGGGAGAGCGGGGAGGGAAGGGAGAAATGAGCTGATACCAAGGGCTTAAGTGGAGAGCAAATATTTTGAGAATGATGAGGGCAATGAATATACAAATGTGCTGACATAATGGATGTATGATTGTGATAAGAGTTGTATGAGCCCCTAATAAAAGCTACTTGGGTGAAGGAAGGCTTACAGAACAGATGATCAGTTTTACACACAACCCTCCATCCATACACCTTTGGTTTCATCTCATTGCTGTGATCCCCTGACGGCACCGTCGCGGATCTCATTGCTTCCTGATGCTTCCTTTTCCATTCTGCCTTCTTTCCTCGCCTTTCTGAATGTTGTCCTTGGGTGCATGCTGGCCTTTTCATGCTAAGTGATTGAGCACTCTACTGTGTGTGCACCTCTCTAATGTGACCGTCCCTTCATAGACCCTAATAAAATGATTTAAAAAAAAAGAACTAAGAGTTCGAGAACTGATTGTGCTGGTTATTGTACAACTCTTCTTGATATGATTAAATTGTTGAATTGTGTGACATGTGGATGAGCTATTCATAAAACTATTTAAAAAGAAAAGAGAACTCAAATAACATATTTCATTAGGCAAATCCGCTGCAAAAGACCTCTTTAAATTGTTAAAGACCAAAGAAGTCATCTTGAAGACTAATGTGCATCTGATCCAAGTCATGGTATTTTTAATCACCTCTTATCCTTGTGAAAGCTGGACAGCAGATCAAGAAAACCAGTGAAAAACCAACGCCTTTGAATGACGCTGTTGGCAAAGCATATTGAGTCTACCGTGGACTGCCAGCAGCATGAATCATTCTGTCTTGGAGAAAGTGTGGCCAGAATGTTCTTTGGATGTGAGGATGGTGAGACTTCATCTCAACTGCTTTGGGTGTGTTATCAGGAAAGACAGGCCCCTGGAAAGGGACATTATGTTTTTCTGTGGTTCAGATGGTAGTGGAATATCACTGCCAACTCTCAGGGATGCGGTGGTGTGTTGGGTAAGTGGTTCGAGGTTACAACATCTGCCGTCACAGTGGAGCATGTTCAGATCTTATTCCCATAATGAGAATGGAAGGGGATCCATCCTTGTTGGGAGGCAGCAGAGAGATTGAGTAAAGGGAGAGTGGAGGGGAGCAGAAAGCAGCAGCCAAAGATGGCCTATAAGCAGTCATCTAAGATACAACCATTGGTCTCTCCCTAGTAGATGGAGTGATGAAAATTGAAAGACACTTGAAAATAATTAGTCCAACAGACTAACAAATAATACAGACATCAGTTTCCAAAAGCCCAAGTCATCCAGAATTAGATGGTGCCTAGCTACCACTACCACTAGGGAGAGAGAGAGTCTTGGTTATATTGTGGTTAACACATTGAACTGCTAGCTGCTAGGTCAGCAGTTCAAAACCATCTGCTTCTCTCGGGAGAAAGACAGGGATTTCTACTTCTGTAGAAAATTACAGTCTTGTAAAGTCATCGGGGGCAGCTCTGTCCTGTCCTACAGGACATGATGGCAGTGAGAGAGTTTTGAGAGACAGAGTGGGAGAAAGAGGTGAGACAATACTCAAAATCATAAAAAGGACCAACGTTACTGGTCGGATACAAACTGGTAAAACTTAATACTCTGGCACTTAGTCACCCTCCAGTTCTTGCATTGAATCACATGGCCCCCCCCCCAAACAAACAAACAGACAAACTACCATGGTTTAATTTTCAGCCAAACAATAAACAGGTCTATGAAGGGACGGTCACATTAGAGAGGTGCACACACAGTAGAGTGCTCAATCACTTAGCATGAAAAGGCCAGCATGCACCCAAGGACAACATTCAGAAAGGCGAGGAAAGAAGGCAGAATGGAAAAGGAAGCATCAGGAAGCAATGAGATCCGCGACGGTGCCGTCAGGGGATCACAGCAATGAGATGAAACCAAAGGTGTATGGATGGAGGGTTGCGTGTAAAACTGATCATCTGCTCTGTAAGCCTTCACCCAAGTCACGTTTTACATTTTTAATGGAAATAAATGAGGGAGAAAGATTGAAGGGAAATACGTGTTATCTTAGGATGGTCAGGGCCTGCTCCAATAAAAGGATCCCTAGGTTCTACCTAGGAGTAAAGAAGTTTCAGGAACTCAGTTTCACATGGACACTTGGGCCAGTAGATGTCATAGGAATCAGTCTGATGATCAGTCTTCAAAAGCATTGAGACTGAAAGGATAATTGATGTGTGTGTGACATACCAAGTCAAAGGTTGCCAAGACAACGTTAGATGTTGCCCTTTGAAAGGAGCTACTTTCATGTTCTGATTGAGTCTAGCAGTGTGTAGGGATAAGAGCAGAGGACGAAGTTGATTTATGAGAGTCAAGGGCTTAGGAATGATGTGGGCACGCTTAGTCTACGTGTGTTCCAGAATGTGAATGTGAAGGAGGCAGATGGAACTGTAGCTCAAAGGTAGCAAAGGGTGACGTTTGAGTCCGTGATGTTCTTTTCCTAATGATTAGGAGCCATTGTGTATCCACAGAGAGCGCGTACACCAGCGCTCTCTGGTACAAACCTTCCATGGACGGCCATACAAAGCCGCTTTTCCTGCTCCAGCGCCAACGCCGCCCACGTGCCCTCACACTTGAAACTGTGCGCTGAGCTATTTTGAGTGTACTTAAAATTTCATGTAGGCAGGGTGGAGCCAGGCTTTGTGGGGATTACAGCGTATAGTGGGAGAAAGATGAGGTTTTCCACTCCCGGAAAGAGTTACATTCTTGGAAATCCACAGGGACAGTTCTGTCCTGTCCTACAGGATCACTCTGAGTCTGAACTGACTCAATGGGAGGGAGGGAGTGAAAGCTTACAGTCTTGTTAAAGAAAAATGAATATAAAATTACAAAAAACAAAATAAGCTATGAAAGTGAAAATTTATTAAGAATAAGAAAATAAGCCACAAGAAATTACTTTGAAAAATAGACATTTTCCTTCTGACAGCCCTCTAGACAACTTGCCAAACACATAGAAATGCAATCTGACATCCCTGCCCTTTCCACACAATCTACACCCTTCAGCAACGTTCAGCACTCACTGAGGCCTGTCCTGGAGCTTAAACTTCAAACGCTTCACGGTAAATTTGCCTCTCTGTGTCCTTGTCTGTATTTAAAGTTTCTCCTTGCTTCCAAGAAAACCATAATATTGGCTAAATAAATGACTTCTGTGTGTCCTTTTTGCAAAAAAAAACTTTCCTTGAAGTGTGTGTGTGTGTGTGTGTATAAACTATATATATGTGTGTATTATCAAGAAAAAATACACATAGATAAAAAGGGATGTGACTTTAGCAGGCATGTGTTAGCAGCTATCATTCCTCCAGGGTCTCTCGGGTTGATTCTGGGAGCACAGTAGTGCGTAAGCACCAACTGTGAGTGGTCTCCATGACCCAGGAGACTGACCCATAAAGATGTTAACCGGCTCCCTTCACGGCTAGCTCCTGATCAGCTTTCGTAGTGGGAGGTATGAAATTGGGTTATTTCTTACTCTGCCTCTTCTCTTGCTGTGTGTGCATTGGTCGCCTTACTTTCCAAAGGCATTGATTGCAGCCAGGCAATATTCTCCATACCACTACGCTCTCCAGAATCTATAAAGAGCTCCATCCCTTCAGTCCTTCAGATAGAAGGTGGCAATAGTTTCCTTGAGCAAGAGTCCTAGAAGGCTGCGCCCTCTATAGTTCTTCGATGCTAGGCTGTTACCCGCTGGGAACCTGACAGCTATCACCTTATAATTAACAAGAGAAGGTTTGCAGAACACTTTGGCATTTGCTGTTAGGTGCTGAAGGGTGGATTCTGACTGGGGATCTAGAATTAACAACGAATAGAGACGTGAAGAGCTGTAGCTGACGCCGATGGTGGGGTTATAACAAGCATGGCCGGCTTTCTCCCCTCCTCCTGGCAGGGGGGCAACTGGAAAGGAGCTCCAGAAGAGAGGACAGAGTGCAACACCATGACTGCGAGGACCCGTGTCACTGTCCGTAACCACAGCCTCTCTCAAGCATCATGGATCTTTTTAAAATGCCCCCAAACGTAGTGGGTTATTGAATATCATCTACTTGTATGTATGCTTTCAAAGATGAGAGGCCATGAATTAACATAAACACATTCGTTACAGAAGCAGTTCCAGTCGTCAGGATATTATGTTGAGCCAAATTTAGGGTGAAAGGTTGGGGGCTTGAACCCATCTAAGACCCCTTGGAATAGGGCCTGGCAATCTCCCTCCAGAAGATCACAGGAATAAAAATCTTCTGAGTACAGCCCTACAACATGACACGCCTGATCACCATGGATCAAAATGCATTCAGTGGCAGCTAGTGATGCTAGTCTACCTTTCTTTGCGTCTATTTGTTCCTTTGAACAATATGTTGTTCAATATGTTGTTCATATCATTCCTTTGAGCAATATGTTGTCTGTCCAAGACACCCCAAGTATTACAGCTGAATTTAGAGACCATCTTAAGAATAGATTTGATGCGTTGAACATGGATGACCAAAGACCAGATGAGGTGTGGGATGGCATCAAAGTCATCATACAAAGAGAACCATAAAAGGCATCATATTAAAGCGATCATTAAAAAGATCAAAAAGAAGAAAAGTCCAAAACCGATGTCCAAAAAAAACCCTCTGAAATTTGACTTGAAAAAACGAAGTAAAAGGATGAAATAAAAGAGTTGAACAAAAAATTCCAAAGAGCAGTCTGAGAAGACCAAGAAAAGTGTTCTAATAAAATGTGCAAAGACCTGGAGTTAGGAAATCCAAAGGGGAAAACATGCTCAGCGTATCTCCAGCTGAAAGAACTGAAGAAAAAATTAAAGTCTTCAATTGCAAGGATTCTAGGGCAAACTACGGAAGGATGCAGTAAGTACCAAGGGAAGCTGGAATGAGTACAAAGTCACTGTCCCCAAAAAGAAATGATCAGAGTTCAACAATTTTAGGAGGTGGTATCTGGTCATGAACTGAAAGTACTGAAGGAAGTCCAAATGCATGGAAGACACTGGCAAAAACCAAGGCTCCGGGAAATGATGGAACGCCAATTGAAATGCTGCCAGCAGTACATGCCGTGCTGGATGAGCTCACTCATCTAGGCCAAGAAATTAGGAAGACAGCTCCCGCCCAAGCCAGTCAATAGGAGGAGATCCACATTTGTGTGTATTCCAAAAAATAAAGGTGATCCAATGATATATGGAAAGCATTCAAAATATCATTAAAATCACGCAGAAGTAGAAATTTGCTAAAGATCATTCAAAAACGGTTGTAACACTACATCGACAAGGAGTGGCTAGAAAAATCCAAGCCAGTTTCAGAAAGAGGCTGTGAAATGAGGGATAACATTGATGATGTCTAATGGATTTTAACTACCAGCAGAAAATACCCGAATTCAGATGCTTCCCTGTGTTTCATTGACTATGAAAAAAAAATGCAACCGCATGAATCATAGCAAATTACAGATAACTATTTAAAGAATGAGCATTCCAGAACACTGAATTTTGCTCATGCGGAGCCCATACCTGGACCAAGAGGTAGAGATGATAGCCGAATAAAGAAGCAGTGAATGGTTTAAAATCAGGAAAGGTAGGCCTCCAGTTTGTATGCTTTCACCAGGTTACGGAAACCGTATGTTGAGCAAATAATCCACGAAGCTGGACTATCTGAGTAAGAACAGAGCAGCAGTTTTGGAGGAAAAATAATTAGCAGACTTCAATATGCAGAAGGCATAACCTGGCTTGGACTTAAAACACTTACTGATGACGATCAAAGATGACTGTCCTCAGTATGGATTACACCTCAGCATAAAGGAACCAAAAAATCCTCACCATTGGATCAGGAAGCAGCATTAGGACTGAAAAAGCTTCAAGTTGTCAAGGATGTCATTTCACTTGGATCCATAATCAATGCCCTTGGAAGCCTAAGTCAGGAAATCAAGTGTCAGAAAGCAATTAGGCAAATCTGCCGCAAGCAATCTCTTTCAAGTGTTAAAAAGTAAATATGTCACTTTTAAGGTGCATCTGTCCCAAGTCATGGTATTTTTAATTGCCTCATATTATACAAAAGGTGGACAGTTACTTTGGAACACAGACTATGAAATGCCGTTGAATTATGGTGTTGGTGAAATTAATAAATATACCACTGACTGCCAGAAGAAAGAATGAATCTGTGTGGTAGTTACATAATCTGTTGTCAATTTGAGACTTAAGAGTGAAGAGGTAGAGTTTAAACTGTCAATCATGTCGCAGCTTGATGACTTCATTTGGAGGCACTAAGGAGATAAATTGCTCACTGGAGGCAGGACACACGCTCACTCCCTGCAAGACTTTCTAGTTGACAAGACACATGGAGCTACACTAGAGCCTGGAGCTGGAGGAGCCACATGGAGACCCACGCCAGTGTTGAGATGCTTCCACCACCACTGGATCCACAAGACTTTCCACCCACTGGCCTGTGATGTTCCTGCATTCGGCGTCATTGCATGTGTTGTGTGAGTCTGAAGAGGACTTTATAGATTGGTATCAGAAATACGGGCTAATACCGGACTTATGAACTTGGCTGGGCTGGGATGTTTTCTCAATATTCAATTGTTTTTGTATATAAAACTATTGTACATATGCGTATCTATGAATATTTTCCTCTAGTCTACTCAGACTAACACAATCTGTTTTGGAGAAAGTACAGCCAGAAGATTGCTTAAAAGCAATATGGCACGGCTTTGTCTTACATGCTTTGGACATGTCATCAGCAAGGATGAGTACCTGGAGAAAGAAATCATGCCTGTTGAAACAGAGTCAAGGAAAAAGAGGGAGCTCTTCAATGAGATGGATTGGCACGGTGGCTGCAACAATGGGCAGTCTCTACAGTCTTCACAGAAAGAGATCATCCCTCCTTTCAACCCTCAAACTCCCAATCTTTACATTAGCGGCCAGTCGAAATCCCCTTCCACCATCTCGGCCTTTTTTCAAACTCTATCACCCATTGTAATATTTTCGCGTATCAGAAACCTCTAGATACCAGAGCAGAGCTTCAGGGTGGCCCCATTTGTTTCCATGGAAGAACTGTTAGCACATTTCTTTACTGTCCCAGCGTCCTAAATAATGACTCGCTCAGCAACACCCCTATGGAAGTATGCTGTGCAACTGACCATAATACCCAGATAAATCCTCCTTAAAATTAAAAAAAACAAAAAAACAACCACTCACTAAGCTTTGTCTCATCCTGCCGCCCTTACCCCTGAAAAATATTTCTTTTACTTCTGGGACACATTTAAAATTAATCTTTTCTCTCCACACCCAGGGCTGCTACCTCCTTTAACCATACTAAAGTTATCTTCTTCTCACATTGCTTCCTGTTTCAAACTCCTCTTTTATAGTTCCCTGTGGTTTTTTCCATTAGATTCAACTTTCTTGATTTTACTGTTGCTGTCTGACCCCAATCATTATTTTCACTGCTTCCTGGTTTTCGCGTTCTCCTTTCCCCTCCATAACTTTGTTTCCAATCTCTTCCGCCGAGAAAGCCACCGAGTGAATGCTGACGTTTGTGTGTAAAATATTCAGCCCATTTTCATTCTTTTCCTCTGTTGGAAGTTTCTTTTTTTATATAACCACCTTGCGTTTGATACTGAGAAGAAACTAAACTAAAAAATAAGTAAATTCAAGTGATCTCCATCTTTTAGAATTCATAGCCATCTTCATTTTAATTCCTTGATTGCATTCTTTTAATTAAATATGGACAAACTGTTAGAATTAAGATCCTATGTTCAAATGTTTCATTAAAATGAGAAGGCATTTATAATTAAGTTAGCCCATATAGATTTGAAACAATATGGAAATAACATGTGAAATAATCTTCCTTGAAAATCATTTCATTGAAACCTGCACACCAGTCATTCATGTTATATATAAAGCTCCCGTTACTTAGAAGGCAACATAGACAATTGGCATAATATAGTTCACAAAGATAATGTTCTATGTTTGAGTTTGATAAGTAGCCTTAAAAGATTGAAAGTTGTTATCTAAGAGCAAACGGTTAGTCTTTTCTTGTATGAAGCAAAATAGAATGAAGAAAATCAGACTTAAAGAAACTAGTCTACAGAAACTAATACCCCACATGAAACACAGCCTCTTCTAACCTGAGGCCAGAAGAACTAGATGATGCCTATCTACCACTACTGCCCATTCTGACTCACAAACCCAAACCCACTGCCACTGACTTGATTCCAAGTCAAAAAGAAATCCTAGACAGGGTTTCCAGGGCTGTAAAGCTTTCTGAGGGCAGAGAGCCTCATTTTTTCTCCCAAGGAGCTCCTGAGAGTAGCTTTAAGCCACCACTGTTTACCCAGCTGTGTCACCAGGGCTCATTCTGACCAGGAACACAATAAAAGGTCTTAAACAGAATGGGGGAGAATGGAGAACAAAATTAAAGTTCCTACAAAAGATGACATCTATCAGATCAATAGAGACTAGAAGACCCTAAGACTATTGCCCCAAGAATCCCTTTGAACTTGGAATTGAATCCATTTCTCTCAAGGTTACCATTCAATAAAATAATGGACTGACTTGTAGAGTAAATAGTATCTTCCATGAGTAATGGGCTTCCCTGAACAATTAGCTATATCAGACCAAATGATCAACATTTACCCAAAGTCAAAGACGAGAAGGCAATCAGGGAGGGAGGGAAACTAGATCAATGGTAAAAGAACAAATAGAAATAATAACAATACTGGCACATTTGAAAACTTGTAGTTAATGACATGGCACAACCTGTATAAACATTGTTAAGGGGGACACTAGTTGTGTAAACTTTTACCTAAAATACAATGAAATATTATTTTCTTAAAATACAAAAAAAAACGTCTCCTAATAATATTTGTGGAACAGAAATTGCCTACATTAGCTTCACTCATCACTGTGAGGGGAACTTGAAGTTCAGGTTCAAAATATTTGATAAAAATCTGCTCTATGGTCTTGTTTTGAAGGATGAGATTGAAGTAAATAGTCGCAACTGGGCCTTTGTTATCTCTACCTGTGCATACCTCTGGACACAAGCCAAATCACATCTGAATAGTGATACAGGATTGATACACACTATCACAATGTTTGTCTACCAGAATTCCACTAGTTGTATTTACACAACATTTTTATGGAAGGATTTCAAAGTCTTCTATAGATATTATCTATATAATCCTAAGAACACATCTTTAAACAAATAGAAACGATATTGTCTTCTTTGGGAAGGTCAGTCCTCTGAGCAGACACAGCAGGACTTCTCCCTAGAGTCATTCCTCCTGACAGGTTGATGGTTTCCCTTAGGTCAAGGTCACACTTTAAGGTACTGGCATGCCAAGAATAGAATCCTAGTTTAATAATCCACCCCTAAGACCTGGCTGATTTCCATAGGTACGAAGTCAGCTCTAAAATACTGCAGAGTCGGATATTGCCCAAGACGCCCCGGAATTTGTCTTGAAGCCGCTCTGGAGGGAGAAACAAACTGTAAAGTGCTTGTTAGTCACAGCAATGCCTCTGCAGGCCTCGTCCTTGGTATTACAGCAGAGAACAAGGTTAGCCAACAAATCCGAACGGGCTTGCTTCCTCTCCTTGACTCATCCTGCCACTCATTTCCTGCCCCCGACCCTGACCTTATTCTTGCTGTTCCGGTCAGGCAACTCATTCACCTGTTCTTGCCCCTTTCCTGGGACTAATGAGAAGCTGGTAAATTGAAACCTTAACAGCCCCCTTCCATCCCACAAATATCGAGAAATTGTTTCCCTCGCCTGTTGATGGTTAGGAGTTTAAAACACTTCGTGAAATCTGCTCGGAACTCGTCGATTGCCACAGGTACCCAAGGAGGAGCCTCTGTTCTCTTAGTTACCTGTTACTTAGTTTCTTATTTCTCATTGTGAAGTGTTTTCGTCTCTTGGAGTTGAGTCTTCCTTTCTTCCTGTCATGTTTACTGAGAGCGTGCCTGGAAATACCTGGCTCGCTCGACTCATCTATCTTCTGCTCTCTAGACTTCAGGGGCATGTACACCCATCATCCCATTCCAGCCTTGGATTTATCCTCTCCTTAAACTACCAATGTCTGATCAGAATAGGTTCTAATTTGTCGCTCCCTTGTTAAGACGTGGTCACTGAAACCTCACCATCTCCCTGGAGGCTGTGGCTACTAAACCCACTCCAAGTGTCTCTGAGTTTCTTGCAAACCCCTCTTTTTTTGTTGCTGCTTCTCATTTTCTCCCAGAATGCCCTTCAAAAGCTGATATAAAAGGGTCTACCCCTCCTTGCTGGCAGATAGGATGGACACTGACCTCTTTACCATATGATTTCTCTCCTGCCAGACAACTTCACTTCCCCCAAATGCATAGGGAGGTATCCACACTGTGGAAGTTGTTCTTCCCTAGCGGAAAGCACATTAAAAAACAAAACAAAACATGGATAGGCTACAACTTCCACTGCAAACTCAGGTTCATAACTCATTGCTGCTATTGATGATGCAGTTACCTGAATCACTGATGAGCTGGACTTAGAACACTTGTGTTCCCTAAAGTAAGCTTTTTTCCTACCTAAGAATTGCTCTCTCTTGACTAGGAGGAAGTATTTGCCAAACATATATCTGATGAAAGACTTCATTCTCATATAGAATGAAGATGTATAAAGAATTCTTATAATGTAATAATAAAACAAACACATCAACTTTTAAATGGGCAAGAAAATTAAACAAGTTTGGCAAAAGATTCACAGATGAAAAAAATTACATAAAAATATGCTCTGCATCATTAGTCATTAGGAAAATTCAAATGAAAACTGTAAGGAGACACCACTGTGTACACCTCAGAATGTCTAAATGGAAAAGAGATGTAACATCAAGTCTTGTCAACGATGCAGAGTCTTTAGAACTCTCACACATTGCTGTGGAATTGCAAAATGGTACAGCTAGTTTGGAAAACAGTGTGGCAGTTTTATATAAGATTAAACATGCACTTATTCCATGAACCAGCAATGTAACGCTTAACAAACGGCTCAGGAGAAAATACATGATCAAACATAGACTTGTACTTGAATGTATAGGAGCTTCACTTCCAATAATCAGAAACTCAAAACAACACAAATGTTCATCAACTGTAAATGGAGAAATAAATTGTAGTTTGCCTTTAAGGGAATCCTGCGAGAAGAAATGAGATTAGGGACATGAGGCTGGTATTCACCAACAAAGAGGTAACATTTAAAGCCCTGAGACTGAATGTACAAGACAAGTAAAAGGAAAGGAGTAAAGTAGGACATGGGGCACATCTGCTGCAAAAGACCCCGTCACGGTGCTCAATAGCAAAGGTGTCACTGTGAGGACCAGACTGCACCTCCCCAACCATGGATGGTACTGCCAGTTGCTTCACAGGCACGTGAAAGATGGACAATGAGTAACGAAGGCCTAAGGAGACATCGTGCATTGAATTACAGTGCTGGGAAGACTATTTAATATATCATGGACTGGTGGAAGGATGTCTGGGAAGAAGTACAACTAAAGTGATCTGTAGACGCAAGGATAGCTTCGTGCATGTTATCAAGACACACTTTGAACAAGCTGTCAGCGGGAGCCAGGACCTAGAAAAGACCATCGTGCTTAGTAAAATAGAGGGTTAGCAAAAAACGAGAGAGGCTTCCAAGAGGATGGAGTTAACAGTGGCTGCCCACTGGGCTCAAGCTGGGGAGAGATCGTGAGGATGGTGCTGAATCGGACAGTGTTTTGTTCTGTTGAGCATAGTGTCACTGAGCCAGAGCCAACTCAGTGGCTCTGAACAACAGCGCAAAGCGTTCGGGTCTAAGCTTTAAACACTATCTTATTGGGCAACAAAGAACAGAACTACCGAAGGAAAGAATTAGGGATAAACTGAGAAGGAAAAGCAAATATTTCATAGTCATAAATGCTAAAGGAGAAAAGTTCTGAGACCCCATATTCAGTGATAGATTGACACCTGAAGAAAAGTCATTGAGGAGAGAAGAGTTGTAAAAAAAAAAAAAAAAGTCATTGCATGTTACTAGATAGGAATTGTTGGCATCATGAATTTCATTGTCCCCCGTTTAAAATACATGTCAGCATATTGTGTGGGCATCCTCCATTTGGTGATCTGACATAATAATCTTCCATTCTGCGAGACCTGTTGTAAATCCTAACCTCTATATAGTAATGGGAGAAGTGCTGATGGTTCAGTGAGTTGGGTTACTAATCACAAGATTGGAGCTTCAAACCCACCAGCTGTTCCTTGGTATAAAGATTAGGCTTTCTGCTCCCATAAGGATTTCAGCCTTGGAAACTCACAGAGGTGCTTCTAGTCTGTCCTGTGCAGTCACTATGAGTCAGAATTGACTCGATGGCAATGGGTTTGGCTTATATGTTAATGAAGCAGGATTGGGTTGGGTTGTATCTTGAGTCACAGCATTGCAAGAAGTCCAACCCTAGTTCACGACACCACCCTTACTCATGGCACACCCTTGCTTGTGGCCACATTTTCTCTGAAAAGAAAGTAAAAGAAAGAAAGAAAGGAAAAAGAAGTGGGCGGAAGAAAGGACCTTCCTGCTACCAGGAAAGAAGATTCGGGAGTGGATCACAGCCTTTGGACTCAAGGTCGCAATGCTGAGAACTTCCTAGACTCAGGAAAAGATTGGCGCCAAGACACATGGAGGTGTCTCCCAAGTATGCTGGGCCCACAGATGTTGAAAGGAAGCAAGGGCCTTGCCCCAGAGGCAACAGAGATGTCTTTCTCTTAGGGCTGGTACCCTGAATTCAGATTTTCTGTCTTCCTAACTGTGTGAGAATAAGTTTGTATGTGTTAACGAAAGAAAGGAAAAAGGATGACACCGATACACAGAATGATATGAATGAATCTCCAAAGAGTATGCTGAAAAGTTTTGTAAACTGAATGAAGCATGAAAGAGTACATACCATTTAGATGAACTACCGGAAAAGGCAAAACTAAAGACGGTTGGTACAGAAGGTGGACTAGTGGTTTCCAATGCACCAGGAAGTCAGCTCGTGGTTCCTAGTAAATTTCCAGTGGAATTATTTTAAAGGATACCAGGGAACTATTAACAGTAACAAATGTTTTATATCATGGCTGTGTTGGTAGATTTTGACAAAGACCTTACGAAATTAATTAAATAAAATGCTTATAATTGGTTAGTCTTATTGTGGGTAAATTATACATCAGTAAAAATGGCTTTTTTTAAAAACAGTGAAAATACATCAAATTAAAAGATGGAAATATAGATGGATGAATCTATTAATAGACAAGAGGTAAAACAAATATAACAAAATGTAAATGGCGGAATCTAAATAGTGGATAGACGGTGTTTTGCTATTTAATTTTTCCCAATTTTCTATATTTCTGAAAATTTTCATAAGAAAAGGTTGAGAAAATTCTTTAGCTATCCAACTTCTGCCAAGTCCTCGCTTCTGAGAGCTCTATGCTCTTTGCCCTCATCTTGCCTGGTTGGATCCCTGCTGTCATGCTTGCTATGAACTTTGCTTATTTATGATTTGGAAGCAGAACACACATAACAGTCTTAAGGCAATTGGATGAGTCTCCTCCACCTGCTTTCCTCCTTACAAAAACAATCTGCTTTACTGTAAGCCTGGTTCTCCAAGTTCTGAGTTCACCAAATCGAATACCGCAAAGTGCACCTGAATTAGCTGTGATGTTCAATCTCATGGGTCAATTTGGCTAGGCTATGGTGTCCAGTTGTTTGATCAGACGCCAGTCTTGATTTTGTCATGCAGTCGCTAACCAAAGCCTAAACCAAACTCATTGCCATCAAATAGATGATGAGTCAGGGATTAAGTCAGTTGGCTTTAAGTAAAACAGATTGTCTTTCACAAGGAAGGGCTAAGGGGTGGGTGTGGGGTGGGGTCATCCAATCACTTTGACGTCTTCATCGGCCTTGGGCATGTTCTGCCTTCAGACTAGAAACAGACATTAGTTCCAGAGTTCCCTTGCTCATCTCTCCTTCCATGACATGACCTAGGGACCTGGGGACACAAGCCTACAGGAATCTCCAATCTATCACCTGAATATATATATATATATATATATATATATATATATAAATCCATATCCTGGACTGTTAAATGCAAAGTCAATAGCTTGAAACCACCAGACTCCACACTGAATAAAGATGAGGCTTTCTACTCCCACAAAGAGTTATAGCCTTGGAAATCCAGGGGCAGTTCTAGCCTGTCTCCTAAGGTTTCTATTAGTCAGAATTGACTCAATGGTAATGAGTTTGGTTCTGCTTCCCGAGCGAACCCTAAAATGCTACCCAAGATTTCCTATGGCACAGGACTATTTAATAAACACCTCCAACCCAAGGCATACTGTGAGTTGCATTCTGTCTTCAGATACCTTTACACAGACACACACATACACCTTTCTCCTGTGGATCCTTGCCCAATACACACACATCTCTATAAACTCCCTCTTGTCCTGGTTATCCAGTGCCCTGTGCCCTCTGTGGCGGCTCACCTAGATTGTAGTGTTGGGCAATGTGGTTTAAGTATATATGACCCAAAACCCAAGATTTCAAAGTGCCTGAGTCTCAGTAAGCTATCAGGGAAGAACTAATATCTGATAAGATAAACTCAAGCCAAAGATTAGAGGCTGAAATATTTAAAATGTGTCATAATTCTTATGGGGATTGATCACAATGCTTGATTCATCTATAAAATTTATATCTCAATCAATACATGAGATGAGCAAGGAAAATAAGCTTAGGTAGAAGGGAAATCATCTCATTGTTTCTCAAATCATACCAGTTGGATGGCCATTTGTTTTTACTCAAAAAAATATCTACTTTGGCAATGAAACAACTTCTCTCCCCCAAAAATGTGCAGGTCGTTGCAAAGGTTAACAAAGAAATGCCTGGTTATCTTCAGGATCACGTTCGCTGTCTAAAGGTAATCTTATCTATGTGAAAGCATTCAAACATTAATATTGTCATTAGCCAGCCTCTGACCCTCTTTCCTTCCATGCTAATATTGGAAGTACTGAGAGTTGGATGGCATGTATCAAGATACAATTCAGGTGCTGTTTGTCAAAGGAGAGGGCAAAGCCAAAGGGCAGACTTTGTCTCGGTTTGAGAATGTTTAAAAATGACTACATAACGGATTAGGGGTCATATTTGCCCCACATGCTAGGGGAGAGCATTTCTCAGAAACAAGGAACGCAAATGCATAAATATAGAAGTGACTGATTTCTGTAGCTAAGAAATCACACGTGAACATTGACACCTAATTTCAGAGAAAGTGTTTATTACTGAAAGCAGCGTCGCAGCTGACTGGTAAAGCCGAGTTTCTCAGAAAACACCTGTTGGTGGCAATATGGGAAGACTGGAGTCCTTATCCATTGCTGGTGGGGATGAAACGGTACAGCCACTTGTGGAAAAGAGTGTAGCACTTCCTAAGATAACCTAAAAGTAGATTTGTAAAAATAAAGAAATAAACTAAAAGTAGAGCTACCAGATGACCTAGCAATTTCACTACTACGCTAAGTGAAATATGCCAACCACAAAAGGACAAATAGTTTATGACCTCACCTATGTAAAAAGATAAGAAAAAGCAAATTACCAAAACAAAGTTTATTAGAAACAGGAGGGAAAGGTAATGGGTTAATGGCAATGGAAAAAACACATCAATTAAGGGTAAAGTTGGGGTAAATCATTGTCATCATTGCCAATAAGGTGTACACCTGCACAAGTTGAATTGGCAAAAAGATGTCTCATAGACATATTTGTAACAGCAACAAAGAAAAAAGAATCGTTTCTGAGGCTACATATGTACAAGGAGGTACCTTATGGGATTGGTTCCTTGGTTTGAAGGTGTAGAGTCAGGGATTCATGGGACATTTCAGTGAGTGAAATAATGTATTCAGTGCTTCTGTTCTACATCTTACTTCATAGTGTAGTTCCTGGGGTCTGATAAGCTTGCAAGTGGTCAGTCAAGGTACAACAATTGATCTCTATTTACCTGAAAAAACAAAGGAAGAAGGAAAGTCAGACTAGGAGGAAGATTTGGAATGTGTGGTTGATGGTCATCCGCAGCAGTCTCCTTTAACTTGAGACTAGAAGAATTGAATGGTGCCTGGCTTCCATTACTGAACATTTTCATCACAGACTCTCTAGAATGGTCCTGATCAAAAGGGGAGATGTGCAGAGTAGAATTTAAAAGTCTGTGGACTGTAGACTTTCTAGAGCATGGAGGCTGGGCAAACCCCTGAAACTACAGCTCTCGGCCGGCCCCCATGCCAGCTACGTGGACAACTGCCCCTCCCCCAGAAGAATTTACTTGAGAGGATGGCACTGAAGCTGCAGCTAGGGGCATGTCTGATCAGAGCAAATGGGAGCAAAGAAGGGGGAGGAAGAGAGAGTGGAGCACATCCTGGCCCATCAGGCCTGGAGGACGATATCACTGCTCTGAACAGCCAATGGACAGAGTGGACAATATGGCCGATCCCACTGTGAGACACACCGTCCCTTGATGGCCCAGGGCCCTAAGGGGGACAACACTGGAGATTCAGGGCCAGGACTGACCCAGACTGACCCTGTGACACTGAGGCAAACCACTAAAAGCGTGCGACACAGCAACCATGGGAACAGAGCAGGGAGTCCCCGAGGGAGTACAAAGGACAGACTCTGGGGCCAAAGCATGGTACCCCATTGGACCTGACTGAAGGACATGGCTAGAGATCAAAATCAGACCTTGATCTATTTACAGGTTTTTCTTTCTTTTTAAAATTTTTTTCTTTTAATTAATTTATTCTTCTATGGGTAACTGGTTTCCTTTTTTGTTGTCATAGCTGTGTTCTCACTCATTGCCTATCTTGCTATGGCTTGATTTTTGGTGCATATTATTATCTCTACAGCTCTATCTAGATAAGATAGACTGGATGAGTAGTCTGGAGGAGAAAACAACGGGACCAATGGTTCTGCGGGCTCATGGGAGAGGGGGAGGAGGAGGTAAGGAGGTGGTGCTGACCAACGAGGGACAGGGGAGCAATCGTAATCAAAAATCAGTAGCTAGGAGGGTGTGAGTGGCCTGGTAGGGATTCAGCAAGGGCAAGGTAACCGAGAGAAATTACTGAAATCCAAATGAAGGCTGAGCATGATAGTGGGAAAAGAGGAAAGTAAAAGGTAATAGAGGAAAGAACTAGGTGACAAAGGGTATTAATAGAGGCCTAAAGCCTGGAATGTACATATGTGAATATATTTATATGAGTGAGAGGAAACAGATCTAGGTGCATATATTTATAGGTCTAGTACTAAGGCAGCAGATGGACATTGGGCCTCCACTCAAGCACTTACTCATGCAAGAACACATTGCTCTATTAAATTGGCATTCCAGGATGCACACCTTCCCGACACGATTGCTGAAGAAAAATGTGTGTATAAGCAAATGTGGTGAAGAAAGCTGATGGTGCCCAACTATCAAAAGATATAGCATCTGGGGTCTTAAAGGCTCAAAGATAAACAAGTGGCCATCTAGCTGAGAAGCAACAAAGCCCAAATGGAAGAAACACACCAGCCTGTGTGACCACAAGCTGTTGAAGAGATCAGGTATCAAGCATCAAGGAACAAAAAAAATCATATCATTGAAAATGTGGGTGAGTGCAGAGTGGAGACTCAAAAGTCCATTTGTAGCCAACTGGACACCCCTTACTGAAGGGTTGTGGGGAGGAGATGAGCCAGTCAGGGTGCAGGGTAGCAACAATGAAACATATAACTTTCCTCTAGTTCTTAAATGCTTCCCCCACCCACTATCATAATCCCAATTCTACCTTACAAATCTGGCTAAACCATAGGATGTACATAGGCACAGATAGCAACAGGAAACACAGGGACTCCAGGACAGATGACTCCTTCAGGACCAGTGGTGAGAGTGGCGATGCCTGGAGGGTGGAGAGAATGTGGGGTAGAGAGGGGATGCACAGCAGAGAAGAAGACAGGGGGAGACGTTGGACAGTGTAATATATGACAAAATAATAATAAAATAATAATTTATGAATGATGAAGAGTTCATGAGGTAGGGGGGAGTGGGGAGGGAGGGGGAAATGAGCAGCAGATATTAAGGGCTCAAGTAGAAGGCAAATGTTTTGAGAATGATGATGAAAACAAACGTACATATGTTCTTGACACAGTGGATGTCTATATGGATTGTGATAAGAGTTGTAAGAGTCCACCATGAAATGATTTTTTAACAAAAGAGAATGATGATGGCAACAGATTTACAAATATGCTTGACACAATGGATGGATGGGTGGATTGTGATAAGAGTCGTACGAGCCCCCAATAAAATGATGTAAAAACTAAAAACTAAAAATAAATAATAGTAATAAATTTTTTAAAAGAAAGAAACTACAGCTCTGAGATCATCTTTCAATCTTAAATGAAAAATGTCACCTGGCGTCTTTTTAAAGCCAACAATGGTTTAGCTCAAGTAGTAATAAACTGCCCACCTTGAGTCCTGAGCTCTGTGAAGAATGATCCATAGGGGACACAATGACAGCAGTGGCTTAAAGAATCCCATAGGAAGCGTAGGGAGCAGTGATTTTATTAACAGGAAGGAGCGACTCGGGAGAGGAAGGGGAGAGTGTACTTGAAGTCTGTCATCACTGTCGCTGAATTGTTCGTGGAGAAATTGTGTATGTTTTGCTCTGTGTAGTCTCTATAACAACAAAATATTTTTTGACTTTTTTCAAGAAGCGTTTCTGATTCACCCCCGTACTTTCAGTGAAGCCCATTTGCCTTTTTGGGGATGGGGTTAAAGAATGAGAAGCAGCTCTGAGGTCCCTTAGGGGCAACCCTATGAGATTTAGATATTCTGTTTTACATCTCTCCTGAACACAACATGTTATGGAATTCTAAGAAGAACAAAAGAAGAGACATTTTCAGAGATCATGGCCTTTGCTTTACATTTATTTCAAGATAATATACATATATTTCAGTTTCTACCATTGAGCCAATTACTTTTCTAAATCTAATCATGTGAACATTACTTAAAAATCTTATGTTTTCAGGATAATGGTAGCATTGTCATTAGAAAATATTACCATTTAATTGAAGATGTACTCATATTTCTCTTCTAGTTTAGGATAGTCTTATCAATTCACAAAGGAAAAAAATTCTATTTGCATTGATCAGGAAGCTCCAGTGGCGCAATCGGTTAGCGCGCAGTACTTATATGCATTGATCATTTGAATTCATCCTGCATTCATTTACATTCATCAGGAATGGCTGTGCCTCCTTCTAAATTAGAAACACTTTATGTATCTCACTGAGGTCACTTCGCCCATCAGATTGGTTACGAACTGTTGTCTTTCCCCTTCAGATCAGGTTGACAGACATACCTCTTCCTTCTATCCTTCTTCCTTTTCTCATTAGTCTGCAGTGGATACAGTGATTATGTAATACTCAAAGTTCCTGCTCTATAATATCTATTGTCGAAAATTCTAATCCAATCAGAGAATCCAGTTAAAAGTGTTTAATTCTTAATTTGTAACAGTCCTGGTGTCCTCACCTATCAGCTCAAGTGAAGTATAGAAAACTTATCTCCTCTCCATATACAATTGTCTTAAATATTTCCCTTACCAACACTTAGAATCATACAGTGTTACAATTTCTGCTAGAAATCAATATAAGGGTAATTTTAAGACACATAATGATGATACTTTATCATTATAAGATCTTTAAAGTCACTCACTCCTCAAACTTCAGCTTTCCCTATAATTATACACAAAGATCATTTTAGTTAATAGATTAAATTTAGAATTATGGTTCAACAATTAAAACTTAAGCTGTTTTCATTAAAGACAAATTCCCACAATAGTATTCTTCCATGGTTAAAGATTTTGCTAATCTAGCCTTTTGGTGAACTAGATTTAGTAGCTTAGTGCTTGTGGCTGCATTGTCTGAGTTCACATTGTAGCTCTGTTGTCTTCTAACTTTGTAATATAGGGCAAATTAGTTAACCTTTCTAGGTCTCATTTCCTCATCTTTAAAATGGAAATTGTAATTAATTGCCTGTAGACCTATTGTGAAGATTAAGTGAATTTATGTAGCTAAAACTTATATGAATTATTGCTAAAGGGTACTGTGGCAGTATCCTTTAAGATGCTGAAAAGTAAGAAGGTTACTTTGAGAACTAAGATGTGCCTGACCCAAGGCGTCATATTTTCAACTGCCTCATATACATGTGAAAGTTAGACATTGGCAAAGGAAGACACAAGAAGAACTGATGCATTTGAATTATGGTGCTGGTGAAGAATATTAAAAGTACTGCAGACTGCCCAAAGAACAAACAAACCTGTCTTGAGAGAAGTACAGCCAGAATGCTCCTCAGATGCAAGGAATGCCAGAGTTAATCTCACGTAGTTTGGACATGTTGTTAGGAGAGACCCTTCTTGGAGAAGGCCATCATGCTTGGTAAGTCAGGGGCAGGGAAGCAGAGGAAGTCCCTAAGAAGCTGGATATTGACACCGCGGCTGCAACAATGGGCTCAAATGGAAGATAATTGTGAGGACGGTGCAGGGATGGACTGCGCTTTGCTTTACTGTTCGTAGGCTCACAATACGTCGGAACCTCTCGATGGCACCTAACAAAGTAGTAGTGAGACCTTGAATCACTTCTCCTTAAATTGAGGAATGAGTCACGCAAACAAGAACCTGATTTCAAATTGTTGTGAGGTGCCATCGAGTTGGCTGCCACCCATAGAGCCCTTTTACACAAGAGAAGGAAACCTTGCACGGTGGGCCTGTGACAGCTTTGCAATTGTTCTTTGCAAGGTGCCTGTGCCCCTTGTTGCAGCCGGTGTGTCACACTGGGGGCTGTCCTCTTTTCGCTGCCCCCCTCCCCCACTTTGCCAAGTTAGCAAGTTCAGTGAGCAGTTCTCGAGAGTCCTGATGGTTCGGTGAGCTAAGCATGTGCTGCTAACCACACATGACCATTTGGTCGTTCCAACCCATTAGTCAGCTGCTCACTGGGAGAAAGATGAAGCTGTCTGTGCTGTAAAGGATGACAGTCTTGGAAACCAAGAGCAACTGTTCTAATCGGTCTTACAGATTTACTAGGAGTGAGAATCCACTCATGGGCCGTGGGTTGGGTTTGGTTGTTTGGCTTGGCTTGGTTTGGTTTGGTGGAAGCAGCTCTCAGTAGCAAACTTAAAAGCTATTTCAAGGAGTGGAAATATTATCATAAATATTAAGTCCTTGTTCTGTGCAGTTGAGTTGATTTTGACGCTTAGAAATCACAGATGATAGAGAAGAATTGCCCCATAGGAATTTAGACTATAACGCTAGACAGATGGAGATTGCTGGACCTCCAATGGGCTTGAACTGCCTCTCCTTGGGTTAGCAGGGGAAGACTAAACCATTGTGCCACCTCTCCTTACTTTAACTCTTTCAATGATGGATGGCCCTGTTCAGACTGCAGAGCTCACCCAGAGTCGATTTCTAACCCGAGGGAGAATTGCCGTGTCACGAAGCAGATCTGTAAGCCTGTATCACACATCACTTCCCTGAATACCTGAGACTTTCATCGAAAGGCACAATGCACCGTTCTATTATTAGTAATACTGGCATGGTGCAAGTGGAATGAGAGAAATCTGAATTTAGTACCGCAACCAAGCTCTCATAAGTTTGGCATAAAAAAGAAACAAATTATTGACAATATGAGCTTACTTTTAAAATATTAAATAAAAGAAAGTGGCTAAAGGAAGAACTGGTGCTTGAAGTTATAGATAGCAACTGAGGTGTCTATCTTGCCTCATCAGGCACAAGACGCTAGAAGACCTGTGATGGCTTGACTGGCAAGTTTCCTAAGGTGCCTGCCAAAGTTCCTCAATTGCCTGGCATGCTTCTTTAATTATTCCAGCTTTCTGTTGAAATTGGGTGAAGATTTATAAAGCAGGTCATCAGTTTCACATTCCGCAATTCATCCGTATTCTGTTTCATCTCTTCATCGCAATCTCCCCAGTGCACCGTCACTTATCTCACTGTGTTTCCTCCTTTCCTTCCTCATTCTCCCCTAACCCTTCTGAGCTGTGCCCTTGGGGAAATGCTGCCCTTTTGACCTTACATTTTTAAGAAGCATGTTTCTTAAAAATGTAGAGTCGTAAGGCCTTGACCTTAAATGGTTGCTATTTCTAAGGTATGCAGACTGTACTCATGTTATTGTTCCCTATTAGTTGGCTGAATATTGAGCAATAGGACTCAGCCCAGCTTCTGACCTGAGGGTGAGTGAGGGTCATAATCCCAGGTGTCCCACCAGTCTTTATGCACCCAGTAAGTCTGGCCTCTTTTATGTTTTTAAGTTTTGCACCACATTTTTCTTTCACTGTACCCAGAACCTTCTAGCATGGTCTCATCAGAGAAGTTGTTTAATGGCAGCCAATCACTGTCTGGTTGTCCTGGACTCTGAGTCACGGAAACTGCTGTTCAAGTGGTCCATTAAGTCCGCTGGACAATTGTTCCCGTGTGTCTTTAATTTTCATCAGTCTTTTGGCCAACAGTTTATTGGCACATACTTCATCACTCTTTTTTATGAATAGTGCACCTTGCATGGCTGAAAATGAACTTTTAAGCTTTCGCTTGCTAATTGGCAATATAGGCTATACAATCTTTTCTTTGTGTATTATGTAATGCCAGCTGACCTTTGCGAACTCTGAGACTATAGCCCTGAGCTGCCAGGCCCATCCACTCATTCCTTTCAAGTCTGTGACTAAGTCTTAGAAGTTTTCCTAAGTGTGTCCTCTGTCTGCTCCACCCGATTCACGGAGATATTTGCAGCAAAGGTAAATCCCCATGTACAAAGACCCTCTGTTAAACCTGTACATCTTTCTTAATGTATACCCACTCTCTCCCCAACACCTGTTCATCCCATGTCTCTAGCCAGGCATCTACTTATATAGACCACCACTGTTACAGCATTGTATATATCACAGTATTTAACTCTGTTGCTTTAAACGCATACTCTCCTACCAGTGTCTTTAATTTTTGGCATGCTTCTTAAAAATGGAGCTCCCTAGGGCCTAAGCTCCTGGATTAGGATGTCTGTGCTAAACTTGAATGCTTTTTTCTCTGGTGATTCCAAACCCCCCTTCCCCTCCTCCATGTACTGGTTGATTTCTCAGAGGGAGGAGCAGGACACAGGACATTCCTGCCAAAATCTGGAGAAGGAGACACCTCTTAGGTTATCTAGAGTCCACTTCCTTCCACTCTAGGGACTGTATTTACACTTTCTTGAGAGTGTACTTAAAAGTAGAAAGAAAAAATTTTCTTTTGCTGAAGTCTAATTTATTTTTTCTTTACTATTGGAGTCACGTTTAAGAAACTATTGCTAAAGTCAAGATTATTAAGACTTAGGCTTATAGTTTCTGCTAAGAGTTTTATATTTTTAACTCTTAGTTTCATTCACAGGTCCATTTTGTGTTAACAGTTGTCTATGGTGTGAAGCGGAAGCCCAAATTTATTTGTTTGCCTCTAGACATCCATTTATCTCAGTATAATTTGTTAAACAGTATGTTTTTTATTATACATTGTATTAAGATTGTATCATAGGTGATGCTGGATACTCTGTTTGAATCTCATCAGAAGATTTTTTTCTGGGTGAAGCACTATTACCGATGACAAACTTAATTGCTCATTTAAAGTGATGACCACTAGGACACTCTATTTCATATGTGATGAGAAACTAACCTGTCTATGGTTAATCTGGTACTATAGCAATGTCTAGTTCGATCCATCAACGGTTCTCCTAATGATTTAAACAGTAATTTTGTTCTTGTTATTAGCAAGATGGACCCCTGGTAGTGCAGTGCTTAAAGAACTTGGTTGTTGATGCAAAGGTCAGCGGTTGCCACCCAGCAGTGATTTAAAAGTCTTCCCTAAAGATGTACAGGCTTAGAGCCCCTCCTAGGCAGTTCTGCTATGACCCACACAGCTGCTATGAGTAGGAACCAACTCAAGGGCAGTTTCTTGATGTCTACAAGTGAGTGAATGGAATCCAGGGTGGAGGATCCCCTCAGGACCAGTGGTGAGAGTGGCGATACCAGAGGGTGGAGGGAGGGTGGGGTAGAAAGGGGGAACCGATGATAAGAATCTACATATAACCTCCTCCCTGGGGGATGGGCAACAGAAAAGTGGGTGAAAGGAGATGTTGGACAGTGTAAGGCATGACAAAATAATAATAATTTATAAATTATCAAGGGTTCATGAGGGAGGGAGGAGTAGGGAGGGAGGGGAAAAATGAGGAGCTTAAGTGGCAAGCAAATATTTTGAGAATGATGAGGGCAACGAAAGTACAAATGTGCTTGACACAATGGATGTATATATGGATTGTGATAAGAGTTGTATGAGCCCCAATAAAATGATTTTTAAAAATCACTTCAAATATCATTTTAAACTCTAGTATTATTCTTTTAGTCTAAATGCTGAATTTATTTGAATGACTTCTTTCTTCAGTAGCAATAAAACAAGTCTGGTATTTCAAATGACAGAGAGTGGTTACATAACCCCAGGAAGAGGGTGGCCCTCCCTTGGTGAGTGATATTTCAGTTAGAAAAACTATGCTTTTTCCTAGTTTTGTTTTGTCCTTCTTTTATTGTGACTGCTCAAGAGACTGATGTGATGATAGACTTGGTTGGGGAGTTTCATATTTTAAGGGCATGACACTAAAATATTTATGGTGGCAACTCTGACTTCCAGAGAAATGTAGAAAGTTGTCTTTTAAAAATGTCAGCGTTTTCACTGGTAGGCTTCGATTAGGACTTTCCTGAAGCTTCAGACAGTTTTAAGAGGTGAGAACTGGAAAAGATTGAAGAGGAAAAAAATTATGGTTTTAAGAGTCTACAGAAAACAGATATACTCTTTGCTGAATTAAATTGCAGCTCAATATACACAAGATTTCTCTAAAAATCTAAGCTGTCCAAAATAGAACAGAATGCTGCGTTGTTCACGTGTGAATAGGCCACTCTGACCCAATCATAGCTTAGGAAAAACTACTCAAATATATGTTATTACTGCAATGAGATGAGGATGGCCTGAACACAGTAGTGGCAGTCAGGCTAACCCCAGAGATGGAGAGGGGTAGAGTTTCATAATATGATAAAGGTGAAATGTTCAGAAGTCTTAGGTGTTTTTCAGTCTCACTCCTGGCTCAAGGTAGCATTACAAATACTGCTCTACAAGCATTAAAAATAGCATTTAAAGATATTGGTCTGTCAACCCCTGCTGGGTTCCTTGTGTGGATGTATTCTGGACAGATTTGGTTTTAGGAGGGCATCTTATGTAGATTGACCTGCAACTTAATTCAGCAAAAACTAGATCTGTTTTCTCTGGATTCTTAAAAGCAGCCATTTTGGCTCTCCCAAGTTTCATTCCATCTTCATGCCTTACCATCATCCCAAAGCATCAGAAAATTCCTAAAGTCATCTCTCCTAGTCACAATACTGGTGACATAACCCTGCTTTGCTGAAAGTGAGCAAGACGTGAAGCACTGACTGATGAAGATCACCAGGGGCAGCTGTGGATTGCAACTCGCTGTAAAGGAAACCCAAATCCTCTCCTCTGGGCAAAAGAGAACAGCATGGCAAGTGGAGACCACATTGCAGCTGTTGAGGATTTTACCTTGCTTGGCTCTGTCATTGATGCACATGGAAGCAGCAGGCGAGGGATGAAAGGACACATTGAATTAGGTAAATCTCCTGCACAGGACTTGGTCTTCAAAATGACTAAGAACAAGAATGTCACTTTGAGGGCTAAAGCTTGCCTGGCTCAGCCCATTGTCTTTTCAATCTCCTCATATATATACATACATATATATACATATATATATGAATGTTGGACTTTGATTAAGGAAGACCAAAAAAGAATCGCTGTATCTGAATTTTGGTTCTGGAGAAGAATATTAAAAATGCTGTGGGCTGCCATAAGGACACACAATTCTGTCTTGGAAGAACTAAGGCCAGAATTCTCCTTAGAAGAGAGGATGACAAGACGTCATTTCACACACGTACTTTGGACATGTTATCAGGAGAGACCAGGCCCTGGAACAGGATATCATGCTTGGTAAAGTAGAAGGTTATAGAAAAAGAGGAGCACCCTCAAGGAGATGGATTGACACAATGGCTGCCACCCTGGACTCAAACATGTCAACAGTTGTGAGATTTGCCCAGGACTGGACAGTGCTTCCTTCTGTTGTGCATGGGGTGACTATGGTTCATGGGGTGACTATGGTGCACGGGGTGACTATGGTGCACGAGGTGACTATGGTGTATGGGGGACTATGGTGTATGGGGTGACTATAGTGAACGGGGCGACTATGGTGCACGAGGTGACTATGGTGCACGGGGTGACTATGGTTCATGGGGTGACTATGGTGCACGGGGTGACTATAGTACACGAGGTGACTATGGTGGATGGGAGACTATGGTGTATGGGGTGACTATGGTGCACGGGGTGACTATGGTGCATGGGCTGACTATGGTGCACGGGGTGACTATGGTGGATGGGAGACTATGGTGCACGAGGTGACTATGGTGCACAGGGTGACTATGGTACACGAGGTGACTATGGTGGATGGGAGACTATGGTGTATGGGGTGACTATGGTGCACGGGGTGACTATGGTGCACAGGGTGACTATGGTGCACAGGGTGACTATGGTGGATGGGAGACTATGGTGTATGGGGTGACTATAGTGAACGGGGAGACTATGGTGCACGGGGTGACTATGATGCACGGGGTGACTATGGTGCACAGGGTAACTATGGTGGATGGGAGACTATGGTGTATGGGGTGACTATGGTGCACGGGGTGACTATGGTGGATGGGAGACTATGGTGCACGAGGTGACTATGGTGCACGGGGTGACTATAGTACACGAGGTGACTATGGTGGATGGGAGACTATGGTGCACGAGGTGACTATGGTGCACGGGGTGACTATAGTACACGAGGTGACTATGGTGGATGGGAGACTATGGTGTATGGGGTGACTATGGTGCATGGGGTGACTATGGTGCACGGGGTGACTATGGTGCACAGGGTGACTATGGTGCACAGGGTGACTATGGTGGATGGGAGACTATGGTGTATGGGGTGACTATGGTGCACGGGGTGACTATGGTGCACGGGGTGACTATGGTGCATGAGGTGACTATGGTGGATGGGGGACTATGGTGTATGGGGTGACTATAGTGAACGGGGCAACTATGGTGCACGGGGTGACTATGGTGGATGGGAGACTATGGTGTATGGGGTGACTATAGTGAACGGGGCAACTATGGTGCACGGGGTGGCTATGGTGCACGGGGTGACTATGGTGCACGGGGTGACCACAGTGCACGGGGTGACCACAGTGCACGGGTGACCACTGTGCACGGGGCGACTTCGGTGCACGGGGTGACTATGGTGGACGGGGTGATTATGGTGCATCAGGTGACTATTGTGCACGGGTTGACTATGGTGGACAGGATGACTATGGTGCATGGGGTGACTATGGTGGACGGGGTGACTATGGTGCATGGGGTGACTATTGTGCACGGGGTGACTATATTGCACGGGGTGACTATGGTGCACGGGGTGACTATGGTGCACGGGGCTGACTATGGTGCACGGGGCTGACTATGGTGCACGGGGTGACTATGGTGTATGGGGTGACTATAGTGAACGGGGCGACTATGGTGCATAGGGTGGCTATGGTGCACGGGGTGACTATGGTGCACGGGGTGACCACAGTGCACGGGGTGACCACAGTGCACGGGTGACCACGGTGCACGGGGTGACTACGGTGCACGGGGTGACTATGGTGGATGGGGTGATTATGGTGCATCAGGTGACTATTGTGCACGGGTTGACTATGGTGGACAGGATGACTATGGTGCATGGGGTGACTATGGTGGACGGGGTGACTATGGTGCATGGGGTGACTATTGTGCACGGGGTGACTATGGTGCACGGGGCTGACTATGGTGCACGGGGTGACTATGGTGCACGGGGTGACTATGGTGCATGTGGTGACTAAGAGCTGGAACTAACTCAGCAGCACCTAATAAAAACAACATGATTGGGTCACCTACTTAAAGCTTTGTAATGATCCTAAAGCATAAAACTGGTACACAGAGATCAACTTCTGTGTTTTAGAATAGTAAACCCTCTGTCACCCACTGCCTACTTGGTTGCAGTCTGCTTACTAGTTAAAAACTTCAGCCTGGAGGTTGAGCTACTTCAAACCCTGTTGCCACCAATCATTACCCATGAGACCTTTGTCAAATTACTTCATACCTCTAAGTCTCCATTTGCTCTTCTGTAAAGAAGATTCAGTGAGATAATAAATGCAAAACAATGCTCCTAATGCATGGAACCTGCTAGATATATACTAGAAGTTTCTATTATTATTCTCCCATCTAATCTCCTATAAAAATGCTACACTCACTCCGCAACACTAAGGCAAAATATTAAAGGTGTATGGCAAGCAACGGGGAGCAGAGCAGGGAGCTCCCAAGGAAGTGCAAAGGATAGACTTTGGGGCCAGAGTGTGGCATCCTATCGGGCTTGACTAGAGGACATGCCTAGAGTTCAAAAATCAGACCTTGATCTATTTACAGATTTTTCTTTCTTTTTTTAATTTTTAAAATATTTTCTTTTCTTTTTAAATTAATTTATTCTTTTCTGGGTCATTAGTTTTCTTTTTTGTTGATATAGTTGTGTTCTCTTTTCTTGCTGTGTCTTGATATGCCTTGTTTTTTGGTGCATATTACCTCTAGACCTATCTAGATAAGATAGGCTGGATGAACAGTCTGGAGGAGAAAACATTGGGACCAATGGTTCCAGGGGGACATGGGAGAGACAGAGGTGGGGGAAAGGAGGTGGTGCTGACCAACCCAGGGACAAGGGAACAACAAGTGACCCAAAATTAGTGGCAAGGAGGCTGTGAGAGGCCTGGTAGGGATTCAGCAAGGGCAATGTAACTAAGAGAAATTACTGAAACCGAAATGAAGCCTGAGCGTGATAGTGGGACAAGAGGAAAGTAAAAGGAAATAGAGGAAAGAACTAGGAGGCAAAGGGCATTTATAGAAGTCTAAATACAGGCATGTACATAATTAAATATATTTATATAGGATGGTAGGGAAATTGATCTACATGCATATATTTATAGGTTTAGTATTAAGGCAGCAGATGGTCACTGAACCTCCACTCAAGTACTTACTCAATGCAAGAACACTTTGTTCTATTAAATTGGCATTCCATGATGCACACCATCCCGACACAATCTCTAAAGACAAATGTGTGCATAAGCAAATGTGGTGAAGGAAGCTGATGGTGCCTGGCTATCAAAAGATATAGTGTCTGGGATGTTAAAGGCTTGAAGATAAACAAGCAGCCATCTAGCTCAGAAGCAACAAAGCCCACATGGAAGAAGCACACCAGCCTGAGTGACCACGAGGTGTCAAAGGGATCAGGTATCAGGTATCAAAGAACAAAAAATCATATCATGTGAATGAGGGGGAGTACAGAGTGGAGACCCAAAGCCCATCTGTAGGCAACTGGACATCCTCTTACAGAAGGGTCGCAGGGAGGAGATAATTTAGTCAGAGTACAGTGTAGCAATGATGAAACACACATCTTTCCTCTAGTTCTTAAATGCTTCCTCCCCTCTACTATCATGATCCCAATTCTACCTTACAAATCTGGCTAGACTAGAGGATGTACACTGGTTCAGATAGGAGGTGGAAACACGGGGAATCCAGGGCAGATGATCCCTTCAGGACCAGTGGTGAGAGTGGCGATACTGGGAGGGTGGTGGGAAGATTGGGTAGAAAGGGGGAACCGATTAAAAGGATCTACATATAACCTCCTCCCTGGGGGATGGACAACAGCAAAGTGGGTAAAGGAGACATCAGACAGTGTAAGATATAACAAAACAATAGTAATTTATAAATTATCAAGGGTTCATGAGGAAGGAGGACCAGGGAGGGAGGGGGGAAATGAGCTGATCAAGGGCTCAAGTAGAAAGCAAATATTTTGAGAATGATGATGGCAAGAAATGCACAAATGTGCTTGACACAATGGATGGATGGATGGGTTGTGATAAGACTTGTACAAGCTCCTAATAAAATGATTTTAAAAAACAACAAAAAACTCTACACTCAAGGCAAACTTCATGGTATTCATTGCTTCTGCTTCCTTCCTTGTTGTGAATGCTGTCATTTCATAATGCTTAAGTAAAAACCTCTTCCTCAGTCCAGCAAAATATTTCATCTCTTCCTCTGAACAAAGCAATGTCTAATATTTACTGTACTTATGTATCTATATTGGAATTTTGTGTTTACACATCGGATTCTCCTACTCCTAGATGATAAACCGCCTTTGGGCAAAGATCATAGCTTATCTTTGTGTCACCTGCATCTAGAAGAACGTGTGCTATGGAAATTGCTCAACAAATATTTGGTGAGAGTTGTAGGCTGAGTTCTCTAGAGAAGCAATAGCAGTGAAGCTCATATATGTAGGTAGATAAAGAAGTTTATATCAAGGAAATGGTATATAAAGAAGTTTTTATCAAGGCAGGCAGGTTCCATGGGTCAGGTATCGGGTTACAGGCTTCTCTTGACTCACATAGCTGCAGGGGCTGGTGAGCTCCGTGTTGGTTTGGGTAGACCAGATGACAGACTTCTTGCTGGGAAGACCAATGAATCGAAGGTTGGCAATTAGGATGACAGACTACTGATGACATGCAGGATTGACAGGCTAGCTCAATTCCAAAGAACCAGAGGTTACATGATGAGTCAGATGTAGGATCCAGATCTAGCAAAAACAAGCAAGCTTTTCCACAGCATCCACTTATATTGGAAGTAGACCATATCCCCAAGGAAACTTCCTTTCAATTGGTTAGCTACTCGTAGCAGATCCATCAGAAAAGTGATTATATTATGTTACATCTCATCAAGGGGAATTACTTTATTTTAACTGCCCCACCACTGAGAAGACTGGCTCAAATTGGCATAAAACCTTAGTTATCACAGTGAGAGAATAAACCAATCACTGAAACTTTGGTATTCCATATACCTATTAGGAGTGCTTTTAATTATATTGTATCATTGAGGATGAAAGTAGAGTCATTGATGACGAAAGCCAACGTTTTTATTTCTAAAATAGTACTTCTGAGGTTTAAAAATTATTTAGGTTCCTCATTTCTACCCCCACTCCCACCCCCGCCCTCCAAGGGGTTGAGTTTGTTACTTGATGGCTAAAGGAGGAGCTGACTACAATAGTAAGGAGGAAAACAAAATGCTATTGCTGTCGGCTTTGGGCGCCTCAAGACCCACCAGAAGACTTAATTAATATTCTTGAGGCAGAGAAGAAATTGAGAAATGTTAAGGTTATCTTTCAATGGTCAGCATGAAGAAAAGACTGGTGAAGAGCACATGGGCAGGAGAATTTAAACACCAGAAGCAGAGAGGATGAGCCACAATTTTGGATTATGTACACTGGCGTCATTTTTGTGACACACTTATTAGGAAGCCATGCTGTGAGTACTCCTGGAGAGCTCCATCTGTGGAGAAGAAAAGAGCACAAGGGCCACAAGCCTCCTCTGGGAAGGTTAAGTATCAAATAATAAAGGAAATCATTTGAAAAGTTGACCCACCACAGGAAGGGACCAGCCAGCCAGGGTGCAGCATAGCACAGGGGAAGCACACACAACATCCCTCTAGTTCTTTAATGCCAGGGGAGGGGGTGGGGGGAGAAGTGGGAGAAAGAGGGAAGTGATCACAATGATGAACATATAACACACATACAAGTGGGGGGTGGGGTGGGTGATGAACAACAGAAACATGGGTGAAGGGAGAGAGCAGCTGGTATAAGATAGGAAAATACTAATAATTCATCATTTATCCTTGATCACAAGGGTGGAAGAGTGGGGGAGGGAGGGGGAAAAAGAGCTGACACTAAGGGCTCAAATAGAAAGAAAATGTTTCAAAAATGATGATGGCAACATGTGTACACGTGTTTGATACAATTGATATATGGATTATTGTAAGAGCTGTAAGAGCCCCAAATAAAATGATTTATAAAAAAACAAAATTATGCTATTAGTTTTTTTTTTAAAGAAAGTGAAGAAGAATTTCACATGGATTAACCCCCCACCCCCACCATGAATCCCCTCTGACTGTGGGCCAGGGATGTGAATGAATAGTTGAACTGTTACACAGAATGCATTATAAACCGAACTGTTGCAGATGCAGTTAGGTTAAAACTTAGCATCCTATTATTAAATTTGTTCTGGTTTTTAATATTTTTTGCTTTCTTTTTTATTGAAGTTTTTATCTGTTTTACTTTGTTATTGTTTTTTTGGTCTTTAATGTTCTTCTGTATCTGAACTCTAAGGCAGGTAAATCTATAAAAACAGTAACTAGATGAATGGTTTCTTAGCGGCATGGCTGGGGGCTGAAGGGAAATGGGGAGCTAATAACAATTAGTACAAGAGTAAAGCAAATGTTCTAAAACTAATTGTGATGATGATTGCAACTCTTCTTGATATGATTGAGCTACTGAATTGTATGATGTATGAATTATATGCCAACAAAATTATTGAAAAATAAATTTAACCACTTAAAAAAAGGAAACGTTGCCCCACACTAAGCCTTCCATTTAAAATGGAAAATTTGCCCTATGGTGTTTAAGTTCCAGAAAAAATAGGTTGCATATGTTATAAGTCATTAAATAATCAGGACATGAGGATTTTGATAGCAGCTGTTGCTCTTTGTTGAGGAGTCTATCTGTCAAAACAGTTCATCATCCTGTATTTAAAAAAAATTTTTTTTAATGTGTAAAAGGTGTTTGGGAACCTGCCCAATTCGTTCTTTGAGAAGTGGGTAGCAGTGGTTGACAGCCCTTCGTCGGACCTCTGCCTGATACTGCCAACGGGGGCACACCCTGCTCATTCTCCGGGCGAATCCAAAGGCAGATTGCTGGCTCATGCTCCTCTGACACAGGAATGTGTTGTCTCCCAAGCACGCTCAAGGAGAATCATTGAGGCAACTAGTAATGATTAACCGCCGCTCTTCTGAACCTGCTCCTCAAGAATGTGTGCACGGGCTACTTTTCCCAGGGCCTGGCAGCTCCTCCCCTCTTCCCTCTGCGTGGAGACAGGGCAAGGGGCAAGGAACAAAAGGGGCAGGGGAAAGGGAGGATAATCCAACTCCCTACTACTCAACAGTTCTGTAGATTCATGATGCCACTATTCTGAAATGAAACCGTCTTAGAATTTGAACCTTTCCCAGAATTCGGCCACGGCCCTTTGTAGCAGTACTTGATTACTGTATTCCCCAGAGGATTTATAATAAAAACTCTCCCACCTGGAACGATGATGTAGTGACCTGTCGCCAACCACGCGTTTGTGACGCTTTTCTTTGCCCTCTCGTGGCTTTCTTGAAGCTCGGTATCTCAGCAAAACTCTGCACACCAGGCTGACCTCGTGCAGATGGTGCCCTTCATCTGAAGGATATCTTTGCCTGCATCCTGTCCTTGTCCTACTTCAGATTTAATACCTGTGCCCATCAGAATAGAAAAAAGGAAAGAAATCAAGATAAAAGGCGTCTTCTCTGAGACCTTTTCCTGCATCCAGACTTGACCTTTTTTTTGGCAATGATGAAGGCTTATTTTACTGTGTTGATAATATAATAAACGATAGTTTTCAATAACTTCTCTTAATACCATAAAATGAAATAAACCGAACCTATAGCCATCTGGTCAACCCTGACTCACAACGACCCTATATAAACTTCGCATGACTATTCATGTTTATCACAACAGACAGCCTCATTTTCCTCCCATGGTCTGACTGGTGGGTTTGACCCCCTGCCCTTGTGGTTAAGAAGCTCCTTATTTTATAATACTAACGCATCGTTTCAGGTTCCTGCTATCCCTGTGGGTGGCCTCATGTAGGAGCAGATGGAATAGCTTGCTTGCTTTTGGAGGACATCTCCTTCTCTTTTTGCCTTTGCCAACAATGTTCCTAAAAAGGTCTAAGTTTTTGCTCTTTTCTAGTTTGTGTCAGGTGAGCCCCAGATTTTGGATTCAGAAGTCTGTAAACCATGGTCCTAAACCAATCTGCTGCCTACTTTTTAAATAGTTTTACTAGAACACAGCCATACCCATTAACGTATGCTATCTCTTGCTGACTCCCATATTACAAAGGCAAAATTGAGTAGTTGTCATAGGCAGTATATGATCTTCAAATTCTAAATATTTTACTGTCTGGTTCTTTACAGAAAATCGGTCTGATTCAGGACCCTATAGGACAGTGTAGAACTGTCCCTGTAGGATTCCAAGGCCGCAGCTCTTTACAGGAATAGAAAGCCTCATCTTTCCCCCAAGGGGTAGCTGGTGGTTTTGAACTGCTAATCTTGTGCTTAGCAGCCCAATGAATAACCACTAAGCCACCAGGATTCCTTAACTTTTAGACCCACAGGCAAGTTGGCTTCTTTACTACTGATTTGAAGGATTTACAATGATATGAGGCTCTTATATCAGCACATAAATCTCCCTGTTACTATACACACTAATTCAGCCAATCTCGGTCTGTGGGTTGTTAGATGTGGCATAGAGAGTTTGGCATAAGGTGGTAGTGACACAACTGCTAAAGATTTCTCCCATGAGAACATGGTCTATGCCCGGGTGAAGGGGAATTGAGCTTGCTGTAGCTAGCTTTACATTCTGTTTTCCCTTTTGCTCCCATCCTGTTTTCTCCTGGCCTTCTGGAGGTTCCCGTTGCATTTTTTGTGAGATTAGATGTGAGCTCACAGAAAAGCACACAATCCTATACTCTCACTGGCTGCTGCAAGCCACCAGACCAGTCTTAGATGACAATTCAACATGCTAATGAGAAAAGGAAGCAAAACAAAGCCAGGAATGCCAGCGTCCATTCACTTCTAAAAAAAAAAAACCAACAAAGATAAAATGTGGGCATTGTTTCATGGAAAATAAAATAAAACAGGCCATTAAAAGAACCGTAGGCATAAGAAAAAAATTTAAAGTGAAATCGAAGCCTCAAAATGAAAAGTCTGAATGACTAATAAGAGAGGCTACAACAATGTCACACTAGAGAAACCGCTTTAGGAGGCAAGTCATCTTTCAAGAGCTGGGAAGTTTTCCTCCCTAAGGTGGCACTGAAGGTGGGGGTCAAATGTGTCCACTAAAATTAAGATATGTCAAACAATTTCATAAAGCACTCTCCAGTGTCTTGATGAACTCAAAGATTAACCCAAATCCCTAAATGACAGTGTCCAGTTAAGAAATCAAATGATGCTTTGCATGGGGTGAATCTGCTGTGTGTGATCTCTTTAAAGTATTGAAAAGCAAGTATACTGCTCTTAAGAGTAGGGTGGGCCTGCCCCAGATAAAGGGATTTTCAATAACCTTTCATGCATTTGTAAGCTGGGCATTTAATAAGGAGGACAGAAGAAGAATGGATGCACTTGGATTTTGGTGTTGGCAAAGGGGATGGAAAGTCCTATGGTGTACCAAAAGAACGAGCATTCCTGTCTTGGAAGAAGTAGAGCAAGAATGCTTCTGAGAAGCAATCTGTGGTTTGGAGAGACCAGTGCCTGGAGGAGGACATCGTGCTTGGGACAGTAGAGGGCAGCAGAAAGAGAGGAAGGCCCGCCATGAGATGGATTGACACCATGGCTGCAACCGCGGGCTCAATCAAGAACAATTGTGCAGATGGCGCCAGACCAGGGGGTTTTCCTTCTGTTGAACACAGAGTTGCTGAGTCAGAACCGACTTGAGGACACGTAACAACAGTTAGAACCAATTATCACAAATATATTGTTTTGCTTTTAGAAGAAAGCAGCTTCCCGAGTCTAAGTTTTTCTTCCAACTACCTAAATTAAAGCTATTCAATCAAATTGAATTAATACTTAGATCTTGTACAACTAATAAACAAAGCATTCATAGGATAAATCCCTAGGAACAAATTTTTTCCCAACATTTTCACTTATTTCTCTTTTTTTAATTAAATACTTTTATTGGGGGCTCTTACAACTCCTATCACAACCCATACATTCATCCGTTGTGTCAAGCACATTTGTACATTGTTGCCATCATCATTTTCAAAGCATTTTCTTTCTATTTGACCCTTTATATCAACTCCTCATTTTCCCCCTCCCTCTCCCATACTACCTCCCTCATGAACCCTCTATTATTTATAAATAATTATTTTCACATCTTACATCATCTGCTATCTCCCTTCACCCACTTTTCTGTTGTTTGTCCCCCTGGGAGGGAGTTATATGTCAATCCTTGTGATTGATTCTCCCTTTCTCCTTCTACCTTCCCCTTCCCCTCGTAATCTCTCTATTCTCATTATTGGTCCTGAGAGGTTTATCTGTCCTGGATTTCCTGTGTTGCAGGCTCTTCTCTGAAGCAGTGTACATGTTCTGGTCTAGTCAGATTTATTTGGTAGAATTGAAGTCATGATAGTGGGGGAAGGAAGCATTAAAGAACTAGAGGAAAGTTGTATGTTTCATCAGTGTTATACTGTACCCTGACTGGCTTGCCTCTTCCTTGTGACCCTTCTGTAAAGGGGATGTCCAATTGTCTACAAATGGGCTTTGGGCTCCACTTTGCTCCCCTGACACCCCCCTCCCCACCAATTCACATTGATATGGTTTTGTTCTGGGTCTTAGATGCCTGATACCTGATTCCATCGACACCTCATGATCATACAGGCTGATGTGCTTCTTCCATGTGGGGTTTGTTTCTTCTCAGCTAGATGACCACTCGTTTATCTTCAAGCCTTTAAGACCCCAGATGCTATATCTTTTGATAGCCAGGCACCATCAGCTTTCTTTACCACATTTGCTTATGCACCTATTTTGTCATCAGTGATTGTGTCGGGAAAGTGAGCATCACAGAATGCCAGGTTATTAGAACAAAGTGTTCTTGCTTTGAGGGAGTACTTGAGTAGAGGTCCAATGTCCATCTGCTGACTTACTCCTTACCATATAAATATAGGTACATAGATCTATTTCCCTATCATTATATATAAATATATTTATATAATGACTTGCCTGTATTTAGACCTCTATAAATGTCCTTTACCTCCTAGTTCTTTCACCCATTTCCTTTTACTTTTCTGTTGTCCCACTATCAAATTCGGCCTTCATTTGGGTTACAGGAAACCTTTCACCTCTTTCACTAACCTTCTGGCCAAAGGCTCTTGCTAGTTCTCCTGGCACCTTCATCAGCATTAGGAAAAGCTCTTCTGGAATTTCAGCTTCCAGTCACCCTGTGAACGACACTTCCTTATTCGACTCACACCGTCCTTCAGCAAAGTTACTGAGGTAGTTTTATAATCTGTTGTCACTTTGAGAGGAATAAGAGTGAAGGGGTGGAGTTTAACCTGTCAATCAGGTCATAGTTTGGTGAGCTCCTTTGGAGGCGCTAAGGAGTTAAATAGCTGTCGGGAGGTGGAACACAGGCTCACTCCCTGCAAGACATCCCTGTCAAGAAGACACATGGAACTACGCTAGAGCCCTTGAACTGAAGGAGCCACATGGAGACCCCCTGCCAGCACTGAGATGCTTACAACACCACTGGATCCACAAGACTTCCCACCCACTGGCCTGTGATCTTCCTGAATTCGGCATCTTTGCTTGTGTTTCATGAGTTTGAAGAGGAATTTATAGATTGGTATCGGACATATGGGCTAATATCAGACTTAAGGACCTGATCTGGACTGGGCTGGGATGTTTTCTTAATGTACAATTACTCTATAAAGCTCTTTCTTATACACATATGAATTTGTTTCTCTAGTCTAACACAGTTACCTTGTACCTCAGTAAGAAAACTGAAGTTATGAGTTATGAATGCCTTCAATATCATGGACTCCTCTCCACCTCAGCTATCTATGTGTGGGCCCTCCTCTTTCTAGGCTGAAGCCATCCTCCCTTCTCTCCTTCGGGGCTCAGTTATACTCCATTAATCCGGTGCTTTCTATGGCTTGTTTTCCTGAGCCTTCAGTTGAGCCCAACACTTTAATTCAAAACAAAACAGAGTGAAGACTTTCTTTTCACTCAGTCACTGGAAAGACAGCCTGTCCATGGTCAGCTTCTCTAAGGCACCCTATGTCTGTATCCTCACCTTCGGTTGACTGCTCTGCCCTCTGTACCGCGGCACCTCATCTTACCCTCGATTCAAAGATGCTCAAAGAGATCATGCTTGACTCCCTAAGCCACAATCACTTATTTTTTGTTTTTATCCTTCTTGACAGTCCTGCATCATTCAACTCTCTTGATCTTTTGTCTTGAAACTAGTCTCTCTGGCTACTTTTCTCAAATTGTAACAAGATCTTATCTCTATCTGAACTTTAATAACAAGTTTTCCAGAAAATATCAGATCTCTGAAGGCTTGTGAAAACTTAACATATTGATAAAACATGTATTTCATTTCCTTAAGGGGAAATCATATAAATAAAGTCTTAACTCTCTGAAGACCAAATTAAAACCTTAAACCAGTGGTTCTCAACTTCGTAATGCCACAACCTAATGTGTGGTGACCCCAAACCATAAAATAATTTTCATTGCTAACTTCATAATTGTAATTTTGGTGTTAAGAATCATAATGTAAATATCTGATATGCAGGATGTATTTTCATTGTTACAAATTAAACATAAAGCATAGTGATTAAGCACAAAAATATGCAATTATATATTGTGAAATATTTATTTCTAATGACAAGTGAAATTTTATCTTGAAGCACGGTGTAGCATGGATGGCAGTCTTCATGCCTTGGGTACTCGTGTGTGGGCATAACTGCATGTGGGCAAACCCGCCTGGAGACGGATAGAGGAGCAGTGTCTCGGTTCCTAAGACCATCAGAAATGTGTATTTTTATATGGTCTTAGGTGACCTCTGTGAAAGGGTTGTTTGACCCCCAAAGGGGTCACGACCCACAGGTTGAGAACCACTGCCTTAAACTATAACAATAGAGAATTTTTAGAATTAATTGATAAAATTTTATAATAAAACCATTTAAACAAAAGTCACAGGAAAAAATTATGGATGCAAAACTACTTTAAAAGCAGTAATGTTTTCCTCATATGAAATTCAGGATAGGAAAATTTATAGCGACAGTAACGAGATTAATAGTTTCTTAAAGTTATGACAGGGGAAGACCTGGGAAAATGAGGATCTGATGGTAATGGAGAAATGAATGAGAAAAATGCTCTAAAATTGAGTGTGCTATTGAGTGCACAATTAAAAAATATATTTAGACCGTTAAATTGTGTGGTACGTGAATTATATGTCAATAAAATGGTTTTAAATGATTAAATTTATAAAAAGCACTAACTAAAATATAAAGATAAATGGCGACATACTCACTTTTGGCCTTTTGCCTGAGATCAAGTGTAAGATAAATGGCAGCTTGCAGTGAAATCAGTGTATTACAGAAGTTCAAAATAGTGGGATATAATTAGAAAAATAATTATTTTTCTTTGAAATTTCCTACTGAAATTTAATCAATAATTGTGTTAGTCTGAGTAGACTAGAGAAACAAATCCATGGCCACACATATGTGTATAAAAAAGAGATTTATATACAAGAGGAATTGAACGTTGAGAAAACATCCCTAGTCCAGATCAAGTCCATAATTCTGATATTAGCCCATATTTCTGATACCAATCCATAAAGTCCTCTTCAGACTCATGAAACACATGCAATAAAGCCAAATGCAAGACAATCACAAGTCAGTGGGTAGAAAGTCTTTGGATCCAGTGTCATTGGAAACATCTTAGCACTGACAGGGGTCTCTCTGTGGTTTCTCGGGCTTCCAAGGTCTCATTGTATCCATGTGGCTTGTCTTCTGCAATGTCTCCCAGGGAGTAGCAGAGAGAGAGTGTCTCTGACCTCGGAGAAGGAAGTACCAGATTTCCCAGAATTCTCAGGAGAAGGCCATGCCCACAGAAGTCTCATTGGCTATCTCCAGATGGACAGCCTAGACTCCACCCCTATACTCTCAATCCTTAAATTAACACCAGATTAGGTGACTACCAAAATAATTGTCTTCAAAAATTTAACTTTCCCCCATATTTGTATATAATAAGGGTTAATTTTGCTAATCCACTCTCAACCCTTTCTTGACCTGAAATACAATGGGACTTCAAAAAAATTCACGGAAAAATAGAATTAAATATAATGGAATTTTGCCATGAACTTCTGAAATCCCTCATAAAGGGGGAGGCAGTCCTTACCCCACAGCTATCTCTCTCCCTCTTGCTCTCTTTAAAAAAGAAAATTCACTTTACAATTCCCCAGGGAAATCATCCTCTTAGACCTTCGAGTTGAGTCAGGACTTTAAGAGAGCTGCAACTGATTTATTGAATTCTAACCTTAAATTCACAATTCATCTAGATACCTAATGTTTTCCATGCTAGCAACTGATATTGCAACATTAATATGTATTTCGTTACTCCTGGACGAAAAGGTTTAAATAGTGAGATACCCAACCTAAGTCACTCTTATATAACAGTTTGGTAAATGATTCAGAGGTGAGCATATGCACGAATCTTCAGAGTGGCATATGACACGGAACTCCCAGTTGGTAAAATGCCAAGTCAATGGGATAAGCTGCAGGAAGACAGCTCCAGGCTGGGGGGGGGGGGGTGGGCTGAGAGGATGAGTGCTCAAAGGCAAGACAGCAGATGGTTTCAGGACAAACGATCACACACCATTCTTGGGACCATCAGGGCATCAGCTATGACCCTCAGGGAAGTGTAGATAGGAGAAAAGCAGATGTAAGCTATAAACCTGCAAAAAGTAGGTTTCCTTTACAGTTTCAAGTCATTGGAGTCTTTTTGCATGCTTGAATTATGATGACTTTGTCTTCATTAAAGTCTCTCCTCTCTTCAGTGAAGGACTGAATGGTTGAATTTCAGAGCAAATCATCGATTTCAGAACTGCATTTTTAGGAATGATTTCACCTTCTGTCGATATTTCCATGGGCATTTGTAATTGAGTTTTTAAGCCCAAGTTTATTATTCTTCACCTAAAAATACTTAGAAAGTCTTTATATGTGCTATTTTAGTTTTCCTTTGGTCTCTGAAAAAACATCTATGGGCACCTTTCACTGTACCTATGTGTGTTTCTCTTTGTGTGTGTGCACATGCATGTGTATGCATTTGGCTATAACAGTAAACAGTTAGTTGTGGTAAAATTTAAAGTGCTCAGGACACATTTGCAAAATCTTGCTTTCTTTTTCCACTGTGCAAAGCAGACATCGAATGACTGGTACAATTTCCACTAATAAAAATAAATGCCCTTCAGACAGGAACTAGATAAGCAGCTTGTTTCTACAAAAGTTGAACAGCCGCCAATCTCATATAAACCCATTTCATAAATATTTCTCTCTTCAAAAAGAATTAAGAAGATGGATGGATTCAAAATTTTCCAGGAAGGTACTCAGAATTCTGCTCTTGATTATCTCAGGAGAGACCTTCCCTCTGTTTTCCTTCTAATGGTTTAGCTTGCTCGACTTTGTTCCATATTTTTTAATCAAGACTTCAAAGTTTCTGCAGGAAATAAAATGTTTTCTCAATGCTCCATTTTATTAAAGCGGTACATTTACTTGAAGAATTATTTCTCTGCTTGAATGCTTACAGTACTATTTTAGTGTGGTCAAAGTGTTTTATTACAAAGGCAGATGTGTTGACATTTCTATGGCTATATAAATATTTATATATTATTTGATTAAGAAAGAAAACCAGTCCCATCCAGTGGACTGCAGCACAATGACCCTGCAGGACAGAGTAGAACTGCCCCATAGGGTGTCCAAAGCTTAAGTCTTTACAGAAGCAGACTGCCACAAATTTCTCCCAGGAAGTGGCTGGCAGGTTCAAACCATTGACCTTTCAGTTAGCACTCGAGTGCCTTTAACCACTGGACCAACAGAGCTCCTACATATATGAATACATACTTAGAGTTTTATTGATATTGTAAAGGCATTCAACTGTGTGGATCATTACAAATTATGGGTATCATTGAGAATTCCCAGACACTTCATTTTGCACATGCAAAACCTGTACATAGACCAAAAGGCAGTTTTTCAAACAAAACAGGTGGTTTAAAATCCAGAAAGGGGTAGAGCAGGTTTGTTTCCTTTCACCATACTTGTACAGTCTGTATGCTGAGCAAATAATCCAAGAAACGGAGCTAGATGAAGAACACATCATCCGGATTGGAGAAGGACACATTGGCAACTCTGCAGGGACACAACTTTGCTTGCTGAAGGAGACGTAAAGCATTTACTAAGGAAGATAAAAGATTGAAGCCTTCAGCATGGAATACACTTCAAGTAAGCTCACTGCCATCAAGTCAATTTTGACTTGTGGTGAATCTATAGGACAGGGTGGAAATGCCCTTGTAGTTTTCCTACACTATAACTCTTTACGAGAGTAGAAAGCCTCATCTTTCTCTGAAGGAGCAGCTGGTGGTTTTGAACTTCCAACCTAGTTGTCCAAAGTGTAACCTCAACATCACCATAAATAAAACAAAAACTGGACCAATAGACAACGTCATGATAAATGGAGAAGAGATTGAAGTTGTCAAGTATTTCATCTTATTCGGATGTACAAGCAACCCCATGTAAGCAGCAGACAAGAAATCAAATAACATATTGCACTGAGTGATCTATGTATAAGATACTTGTTTTAATTAGAGAATTTTGAAAAAGAAAAGAAAAAAAAATTAGGGAATTTTGCCCCCAAATTCTGGGTGTATCAATGCATGCCTTTAAACTATGTGCTCGAACTTTTCTATTGCTTCAGTTTCTCAATTAAAGAATCAAGTCTATATGAAGGCATTCTGAACTCCCCTTGAAAGGGAGCACTCTAAAATAATCCTTTTATGAAGGACTGCTGTAATTTTCCATCACAAATTCGTATTCTAGCTTCTGTCAAGCAGACAGCTCTCATGAGCTCTAAATATAGGGTTGACCTTGGGGTGGGAGTGGAAACCAGCCCAAATCACACTGTACTCTCCCATTTTCTACTCAAAACAATTTTGTATGAGAACATCAGGTTAAAGGAAATCAACCTTAAAGAAAAGAATGAGGAAGTCCCAGTAGAATTCACATCTAGTCTGAGGAAAGTATGTTATAGGGAGTTAGGTTTGCTGACCAAGGGAATGGCTAGACTCACAGCATGAAAGTGTAAGAATTTCCCCCTTGGGTCTGTGGAGGATATTGAGTTTTTATTGCCCTATGAGGCAGGTAGTATAATTATCTTCATATTTTACAGATAAGAAAACTGGATTTCAGGGTTTTATTTAACACCCGTTGGGAAATTGGCCAACTGCCTCAATGAGTCATGGTCCAGATGCTCAATCCTGCAGCCACAAGGACCCACGACAATTGCACAATATTTTTAGCACTCCTTGCTTCAACTGTGCCCAGTTAATATTTTATAATATAGGCTTAATAATAACTTTATGCGTTACTGATTACCATACAAATACCTGTGTCAATCTTTCCTTTTACTATTTGAATCACCGACTCTCATTTTGATGCTGAGTTTTACTAGACCATTTGTGCTGATCCACGGAAGCATTGGCATGGACACTGGAAGTGGGCAATTCGCCCACCCAGCAGGATCACACGCTTCACACAAATGAGCTGAACACTGAAATTTGCTGTCCCCTTAACTCTTAAAATTAGAATTAAGAGATACTACCACCAGAGGGCAAACAGTATCTTATCACACGGTCAGACCCAGAGATACCAAATTGCTGGCCAGCAGACATGTTTTGGTTGGTTCACATGCTTTAGTTGGCCTGTTCGTGTAAAATGTGAGCCAATGTCTGATAATCTGGAGCGCTTGCATGAAAATATGGATTTTCAGCATCTCTTGAAGAAAAAAAAGGAAAGCTATAGCAATTCCTGGCTCCACAATCCTTCAAGCTAACAACTGACTAGCTGAATTGAACGCCCATTTATTTGGCTTCTCTCCATCATAAATTAGTGTCCTAGATTCTTTCAAGCTGGCAGATCCCGCCTATGCTCTAAATAGAGGCCTGACTTTTGTCTCACCATCATTTATACACTGTAGGCACATGTGCTTTACATCCATCTTGCTTCAGCTTGCCTGCCTGACCTCTTGAGAAATCTGAGTTTGTGAATCACTAATATAGATTATAAGGCTACGGTAGTAAGTATGGCTTTAGGAAAGATTATATTCACTAACTTAATAAACTTACATTACAATGTTAATGTTGTTATTAAAAGTAGATGCTATACCATCAAGAAACAGAATAATGAAACAGAAGAGAAAATATTTTTAAGTGACCACATTTTAAGTATTGTTTGATACATTTTTCACTAATGCTTAACTACCTCAATTCAGTTTAATCTAGCTCTGCTCTTACCACCTGATCAAATTAGAAATGTGAAATTTCATCCAGAAATCCACATCCCGGCAGTGTCAGGATTCTCTGGGAGATGTAGTATATTTTGTTGCTTCAAACCAGTGTGGCATCTGGCCATCTTCTTAGTTGCAGGTGAAAGCAAGAATCCTTCGGCTTCTTCAAGGAGCTTGCTTAAACAGCACTTTCTCAGCTTCTTCCCCATTTGTCTTATTTTGTCTCTTGCAAGCAAAACAAACTACAGGAGGAGTAAGACAGACAGTATCCTCTTCCAGTTGGGCACATCCTTGTTGTTTTTCTGTGACATCACTCAGAATGGGAAACCAGTAGGGAGGGCAAGTAATAGTCTACGTGGCCAAGGATGCCCTTGTCTGGGAGGGTGTGTCTCTTGAAAGACTCCTAGACAGTCCTCACTGCTTAGGGTCAAACATTGCTCTGGTTTCATAGAGAAGCTACTGCCATTATACAGACACAATTTAGAGAGATGAACAGAACTCTAACTTCGAGTGAGAAAGGTCAAGTGTACTTTATGATGGTACCTGAAACCAAAAGACAATTGTTCTGCAGCTCTGTAGCCTACAGATAGAGCCTTTATTCCAGTCTAGGCCTGAAATACTCCAAGAGCCCTCTCGACTGTTCTTGCCTTCCCTCAATGCAAGAACACTTTGTTCTAACAACCTGGCATTCTGTGATGCTCACCCTGCTAGCAAAGTTGCTAAAGACAAAATGGGTGCATAAGCAAATGTGATAAAGAAAGCAGATGGTACCCAGCTATCAAAAGATATAGTGTCTGGGGTCTTAAAGGCTTGAAGATAAACAAGCAGCTATCTGGCAGAGAAGTAACAAGCCTACATGGAAGAAGCACACCAACCTGTGTGATCATGAGGTGTCTACAGGATCAGGTAACAGGCAACAGAAGACTCAAAACAAATAAACAAAAATCATATTGTTGAAAACGAGGGGAGCTTGGAGCTGAGACCCCCAAACCCATCTGTAGTCAATGTGAGATCCTTCACAGAAGTGTCACAAGGAACGGATGAATCAACCAGGGCACAGTATAACACCGATGAAACACACAATAGTCCTCTGATTTATTGAGGCTTCCTCACCCCCCACTATCATGACTCCAGTGTTGTCTTTCACTGTGGGCTAGACCAGAGCATGTGCACAGGTACAGATAAGCTATAAGAGCACACAACACACAGAACACACAGAATCCAGGAACAGGAATAGGAGTAGTGATGCCAGAAAGGGAGGGGGAAGGTGGGGAGAAGGGGGAAGGGGAAAGGGAGGAAGGGAGAACTGATTGCAATGATTGACATATAACCCAGGGGAGCAAACAACAGAAACCATAGGGGAAGAGAGATAGTGGATGGTGTAAGATATGAAAATAATAATAATTTATCAAGGGGTTCTGAGCAGTGGGGAGGGAAAAAAGAGGAATTGATACCAAGGGCTCAAAAGAAAGTACATTTTTAGAAAATAATGATGGCAACATGTACAAATATGCTTGATACAGTTGATGTATGGATTGTTATAAGAGCCGAAAGAGCCCCCAATAAAATTATCTTTTAAGAGGGAACCGATTATAGGGATCTACATATAGCCTCCTCACTGGGGGATGAATAGACAACAGAAAAGTGAGTGAAGGGAGACATCAGACAGTGTAAGATATGACAAAATAATAATTTATAAATTATTAAGGGTTCATGAGGGAAGGAGGAGAGGTGAGGTAAGGGGGGGAAATGAGGAGCTGATGCCAGGGGCTTAAGTAGAGAGCAAATGCTTTGAGAATGATGAGGGTAATGAATATACAAATGTGCTTGACACAATTGATGTATGTATGGATTGTGCTAAGAGTTGTATGAGCCCCCAATAAAATGATTTTTAAAATTATCTTTTAATTTAAAAAGAACCCTTTGGATACTTTACACACATATTTCTTTCCACTAAATTGAAAAGGTAACCAGGGAAAGTTATGGGAAGACAGGGAGAGGTAGCTCTGATCAGTCTCCCTGATAAATTTGGGAAGACAGGACACGCCAGTGTGCCCGTAGGAAGGCAATAGGTCAGTTGGGACAGGCACACGTAAGAATTAGGGAGCTGGTCTAAGGGTGTCCTCCGCAGAAGGAAGATATGTAGATAGGGGGCAATTTTCACTTTTTTGTCCTCCCCCCATTCTAGCCTATTGGATAAACAAAAAAGCCTTCTGACAATCATTCCCATAAAACAGGTAACACTGATCTCTGCAGTGGTATTTGTTGCGATTCCTATATCTAGGGTAGGGATCGAGTGGGATCGGGCGGGATCAAACGTGCATGCGCTGCTGGTCTGGTATTGTTTTTTTAATTTGGGCAGATGTGAATTTGAAGGACTGTTGGTCCATTTCCCACCTCTCAAATAACATTTGCTTTCCTTACTAGTATCACCTTGTGGCCAATCTCTCCCTTAGGACAACTTGGGCAAGTGACTGACCTTACATTTCTCTTCTGAGTCCCAACTTTCCAGACTATAACAAGGAGTTGCTCTTATTACTCCCTCCCTGTTACTATAAAGAATAAAATAAGCATACGACAGAAAACAAAGTAGACAGCACTGTGCATGTATAAGGCATTCTGCACTGGAAATGGCCTCAGAGACCACCTGATCCAAGAGGGCCCCTTTTCCTGGTCTGTGGATCTAGTAACGTGGATGCAGGTGAACCGGAGTCTTCTAGTGAAGGAGACTTAACTAAGTCATTAAAATCCTACCAGCTGTCTGGACTTTGTAGTGTGACACAGACTCTGGAATGCATCAGATCGGAGGAGTTCCTTATCTCAGGGGATGTCCATTGATCGATAAACGGGTTGGCAGATTGAACCTTAGAAATAGGATATCCCAGACAATCTCCAGCAGCTCACCCAGAACTGGATTTGGAACCAGGATATTATAAAGTGAGAGACAATGGTTCAGAATGATAAAAAGAGGATGAGGCTTTCATATTCAGAAAGCTTCTTGGTAAAGATCTTGACCAGACAAACGTAGCCTCTCTTACACTGCATTTAGTATACAATCGTGCATTGAGGGATTCAAAACGAAACCATAGCAAAACAGTTTGTCGGCATTGTTGGGAAGCACGTGTTGTTCCTCCACTTCCTTAACTCTCCCCTCCCCCACTTAGAACAGGTAAGGCTGAGTCACATTATCTTAGGGTAGGATGAAATGTCGATGGTGTGTCATAGACGAGCCGTGTTCTCAAAGGCTGGTTTCTGAAAGTTATTACTGAGATATTTTAAAACTTGATTGATTTTTAAGATACAGAAAGCCTGCCAATTCCTGGGGGTGGGAAACCATATATACATTTTAGTGGAGACAATTAAGGAAAAATATTGTCTTACGGAAGCTGTTTCACAGCAGTGAACTATCAAAATGAGATAAGTGTACCAAAGTGATGAGGACTTGGCCCTGCCTCTCCAGGTCCTCCCTGGGTCCCATGGTGCCATCGGGAATTGGGTTAGGGAGAAGTCAGCCCTGCTCTGAGGTGTCTAATTTAGTTCTGCCTTTCCCACTCTACTCATACTGTCTCCCTGGAGGCGCTCAGAGTCTTAACACTTCAAATCCAATTCATTTCTCTAGTAGAAATGACATGCCGTGGCATCGTGTTCAAGCCTTTAAATTTACTTGGCGTTCTTATTTACCTTGTTCATCCTGATTCTCCTCCTCCTCCTCCTCTCCTGCCTCTTACATAACCCATCAGCAAGTTCTTCTGGCTCATGTTTCTAAATGGAGCCAAGTCTACCCTCCTCTCTACCACTGCCTGGATGATCATCTCGTGCCTGAGACTTTATCAATCCCCTTCGAACTAGGGTCCCCGAGTCTCCTCCCTGGCCTCTTCAACACATTCTGCACCCAGAAGTCCCATGGGATCACCTAGTGACCTGCTGAATTCCCTCCAAGGTCTTGCTCGTTGCGCAGGTCTTTATGGAAACGTGTGATCTCTCTCCTTTGTTCACTCTACTCTGGCTATTTCTGACCTTATGTCTGCCATGGAACTACATCAAGCTTGTGGTTGTCTTCATTGGCTGTCTCCAGCCTGAGCATTCTCTCTATGGTAGGCGCTCCGCGTCGTCCATGGCCCCACGCTAAGGTCGCCATCGCCAGGAAGCCTGCCCGCACTATTCAGTCGAAAGCAGATCCCACCACCACATTCCCTAGAAGCCAGGTCAGTGGGGTTTCCTCTCCCATATTTCAGATGTGTTGTGGTCAGTTAGTCATACAGTGGTGGCTTGTGTGTTGCTGGGATGCTCGAAACTGTGTCACTGATATGGCGAGTACCAGCAGGTCACCCAAAGGGAACAGGTTTCAGCAGCGCTTCCAGACTAAGAAAAGACGTTGAAGAAGAAATGGGCTGAAGAGTCCGAGGAAGGAGCCACTGAGAACCCTATGGAGAGCGCGTGAGGTGGCACAGGACCGGGCAGCGTGGCATTCTGTTATACACAGGTTCACTATCACAGCAACAGATGTGCTATCGGGAGAGACCAGTCCCTGGAAAAGGATGGCCTTCTTGGTAAAGCAGAAGGTCAGCCAAAAATAAGGAGGCCCCTCAGCAAGGTGGATTGGCAGAGTGATTGGAACCTGGGGTTCAGGCGTGATGACAATTGTGAGGGGCCTCAGGGCAGGTTGTGCTTGCTCTGTCACTGAGGGTTGGAGCTGACCCTGCAGCACCTAACAGCAACTACTCCACAAAACGTGCTTGCTTTTCACGGTGCTGCTTACGTTCCCAGACATTACTTGTTTACTGTGTCGTGATGTTCTCGCCTCTGTGAGCTCCCTGTGATCAGGCTCTCTCTGTCCTCTTATGCAGATTGCTCCAGCATCCAGAGCAGTGCTGGCACGGGGTGGTTGTGTTATTGCACCATCTGGTTAGCTCCAGGTTACGGCAACCCTAGAGGACAGTGCAGAGCTGCCTCCCAGGGCTATTATCTTGACAAGCATGTATAAATGCAAACCATATTTCATTCTGTTTCCTATAGGGACTAGCTCTCCAGCTATCAAAATCTCGAATTTTGTGATCCACTGGCTCAATTTTCCTGCCTTATTCTAACAGCTTTAGCTTAAGGATGGGGGCCTGGAATCTATTGCTTCTCAGATCCAGGGGCTCTCTAAAATGTCTAGCTAACCATTCTGCAAACGTCTAATAACTACTGTAGCAGGACATGGAGATCCTGAACCACATCAGCTTCAGCTCAGATGACTGCCAAGTTTTAAAAATGTATTACAGATTTGGAATCTCTGAGAGGTGCAAACAGCTAACAGGCTCAGATGGTCACTGAGAGCATGGAGGTTCAGGTCCACTTAGAGGTAATTTTTTAAGCATTTTATTAGGGACTCATACAACTCTTATCACAATCCATACATACATCAATTGTGTAAAGCACATCTGTACATTCTTTGACCTCATCATTTTCAAAGCATTTGCTCTCCACTTAAGCCCTTTGCATCAGGTCCTCTTTTATCCCCCTCCCTTCCCACTCCCCCTCCCTCATGAGCCCTTGAGAATTTATAAATTATTATTTTGTCATATATTGCCCTATCCAATGTCTCCCTTTATCCTCTTTTCTGTTGTCCGTCCCCCAGGGAGGAGGTCACATGTAGATCCTTGTAATCGGTTCCTCCTTTCCAACCCACTCACCCTCTATCCTCTCAGTATCGCCACTCACACCCCTGGTCCTGAAGGTATCATCTACCCTGGATTCCCTGTGCCTCCAGCTCCTATCTGCACCATTGTACATCCTCTGCTCTATCCAGACTTGCAAGGTAGAATTAGGATCATGTGGGGGGGGGGAGCATTTAGGAACTGGAGGAAAGCTGTATTCTTCATCGGTGCTACATCGCACCCTGACTGACTCATCCCCTCCCCTAGACCCCTTTGCAAGGGGATCTCCAGTGGCCAACAAATGGGCTTTGGGTCTCCACTCTGCACTTCCCCCTTCATTAACTATGGTAAGATTTGTTTTTTTTCTGATGATGCCTTACACCTGATCCTTTCAACACCTCGTGATCACACAGGCTGGTGTGCTTCTTCCATGTGGGCTTTGTTGCTTCTGAGCTAGATGGCCGCGTGTTTATCTTCAAGCCTTTAAGACCCCAGATGCTATATCTTTTGATAGCCGGGCACCATCAGCTTTCTTCACCACATTTGCTTGTTCACCCGCTTTGTCCTCAGCGGTTCTGTCAGGAGGGTGAGCATCATAGAATGCCAATTTGATAGAAGAAAATATTCATGCATTGAGGGAGTACTTGAGTAGAGGCCCAATGTCCTCCCACCACTTTAATACTAAACCTATAAATATAAGCATATAGATCTATTTCCCCATCCTCATATATATTTGCATATTCACATGTCTTTGTCTAGACCTCTATAAATGCCCCTTGCCTCCAAGCTCTTTCCTCCATTTCCCTTGACCTTCCTCCTATCCCACCATCATGCTCTGTCCCAACCTGGGTTTCAGTTATACCTCTTTGTTACATTACCCTTGATCATGCTGTACCAGGGTGCCACAACCACCTCACCACCAATTTGGATCACTTGTTGTTCCCTTGTCCCTGGTTTTGTTAACAGCACTTCCTTGCCCCCCCCCCACCTACCCCTATCCCATGTCCCCCCCAGAACTGTCGGTCCCATTGTTTTTCCTCCAGATGGTTCATCCAGCCTATCCTATTTAGATAGACCTGCGGAGATAATAACATGCACAAAAACAAGACAGAGCAAAACCAAGCAACAGTATACAACAAAACAACAAACCACTGACAAAGGACAAAACAAAACACAAGAAAGAAAAGCTTGTAGTTAGTTCAAGGATCATTTGCTGGCCTTTAGGAGTGTTTTCCAATTCAGTCTGTTGGGGCACCATGCCCTGGCCGCAAAGTCCACTTTCAGCATTTCCTGGGGACCTTGCCGCTCCATTCCCTTGCTGTTCTGCTGCACTCCCCCAATGCTTTGTCCACCTAGAGGCATTTTGAAAGGCAGTCTTAGCACCTCCTTTCAAGAAGGCAATCCTGGAATGGCTTGCTGAGGACAGTTCTGCTCTGACACACATGAGGTCATGTTGAGTTGAACTCAAGTAGATGAGACCTGGCAACAACACGGGATGATCTACAAGAAGAAGAATGTAGAAAAAGACTTCTTTTGAGGTTCCACATTGGCTTTGCCACGAGCCAAATCGTGCATTGTGTAGCCAGTGAGGTCATCTTGTGTAGTTCTAAAATGTATTCGCTTGTGCATGAAATGTGTACAACGTGACGTTGCCTGCCAACTTCCTACTAGGTCCCAGGAACACGAATGAAAATCATGGCCCCTCCCCTCAGGTGTCCATCTGTCTCCTCTAGCTCCACGGCAATCTCTCTCTAAGAAAGCAAGAAGGCATAGAGCTGAGACTTGCGGGATTAAACAGTATTAGGAAAAGAATACTAATAAGTCAACAGAACCTCAGCAAATGCAGGGATGAACAGGAAATGCAGATTGACTGTAGAGATGAGTAGTGCAGGTCTCAGGAATCTGCCCTGGACTGCTGCCTATATCCAGCTCCTCAGTGTAACTATTGCAAAGTCCTGGGGGTCTGAAGCCCAGACTTGTTTCACCTGTCAAATTTCATGCCCCGCCTCCACTCGAATACTCCCTCAATGCAAGAATACTTTGTTCTATTAAACTGGCATTCTACGGGGCTCACCTTCCCAACACAATCGCTGAAGATAAACGGGTGCATAAGCAAATGTGGTGAAGAAAGCTGATGGTGCCCGGCTTTCAAAAGATATAGCATCTGGGGTCTTAAAGGCATGAAGGTAAGCAAGTGGCCATCTAGCTCAGATGTAACAAAGCCCACATGGAAGAAGCACACCAGCTTGTGTGATCATGAGGTGTTAAAGGAATCAGGTATCAGGCACCATCAGAACAAAAAATCATATCATCGTGAATGAGGGGGAGTGTAGGATTGGGACCCAAAGCCCATCTGTAGGCAACTGTACATCCCTTTATGGAGATGAGCCAGTCAGGGTGCAGTGTGGCAATGATGAAACCTACAACTTTCCTCTTAAGGTGACCAGATTTTAACATTGGTAAAGAGGGACACCATTGATAAAACTCATATTCTGGCAAAATAGCCACATGGCAGCCGAAAACCATCTACCCTAGCTTGTTGTGCATTCTTTCCAAATATCAGAACTTTTTTAAAATGCCGCAGGATGCGGGAAAAATTGTTCAAAAGTGGGATGTCTGGTGCTTCCTCCCCACCCAATATCATGATCCCAATTCTACCTTACAAATCTGGCTAGACCAGAGGATGTACACTGGTACAGATAGGAACTGGAAACCCAGGGAATCCAGGATGGATGATCCCTTCAGGACCAGGGGAGAGAGTGGCGATCCCAGGAGGGTGGGGTGAAAAGGGGGAACTGATTATAAGGATCTACATATAACCTCCTCCCTGGGGGATGGACAACAGTATAGTGGGTGAAGGGAGACGTTGGACAGTATAAGATATGACAAAATAATAATAATTTATAAATTATCAAGGGTTCATGAGGGAAGGGGGAGTGGGGAGGGAGGGGAAAAATGAGCTGATGTCAGGAGCTTGAGTGGAGAGCACATGTTTTGAGAATGATGAGGGAAATGAATGTACAAATGGCTTTACACAATTGATGTATGTATGGATTGTGATAAGAGTTGTATGTGCCCCTAATAAAATGATTTTTTAAAATGTCATATCCTGGTAACCATGTCACCTGCCTTTACAGACAGGCACCTTTTCCTAATTCTCAAAAAGGCCCTGTGTAGGCTACCTGTGGCAATGGATACAAAGATGGTATGTCTTGAAACGAAAAAGAAGACAGGGGATTGTGCTGAGACTCTGCACTCAAACCAAGGGATCCTTTTTAAAAATGAAGACTTGTTACTTGCTGCTTTATTTTTGACTGAGGTGGTTCTCTGTTTTGCTTTGTTATTGTTATTGGGTTCTCTGTGTGTGTGTGTGTGTGTGTGTGCGTGTATGCACTGTATATGAAATTCAGGAGAGGTAAATCTATAGAGACAGTAACTGAATTAATGAGTGGTTCCTTGGGGGTAGGGTTGGAGACACTGGGGAGAAATGGGGAACTAATAACAATGAGAACAAGAAAGAAGGAAATGTTTTAAAATGGATTGCGGTGATGATTATACAACTCTTTTTAAGTATGATTGAACTGTTGACTTGTATGATATGTGCACTGGATGCCAATAAAACTGCTAAGAAAAAAAAGAAAGTGAACCAGGGACCTCTATAAAAAATAAATAAATGAAAATAATTAAGAGTGAAGATGAGGATGCTGAGTCTGCAAACCAAGGTCTCCTTTTTACAAAAGAAATTTAATTTTTATTGTGATCAGGTGAAGATTTACAAAATCTACCATCAGGTTCACATTCAGCAATTCATACACCTTTGTTTCATCTCCGTCACTGCCATTCCCTCAGGGTCCTGTCTCTGAGCCTGCTCCTTCCTCTGTTTCCTGTTTCCATTCCTCCTGCTCCTCTGCTAACCCTTCTGAGCCGCATCCTGGGATAAATGCTGCCCTCCCCCCCCCCCCCCGACTCTTACTTGCTTGGTCCTTCTAAGGCGTGCGAGCCTCACTAGTGTCATTGTCCCTCTTACAAAGCTGTCTATAGTTGGGCAGAAAACTGAGCCAAGGGAGGGAGGTCAGTTCTAGATCTGAAGCATCCTCTTAACAATTTCTTACATGTACAAAATTCATGCGTATATTTTCAAGACTTCCACATGTTATCTGTGACTTTTGATAAAGCAGTTAATCATGGGGATTTGTGTGTGTGTGTGTGTGTCATGTGTGTGTGTGTGCAGTGTGTGTGTCTGTGTGTGTCGTGTGTGTCTGTGTGTGTCTGCGTGTGTGCGGTGTGTGTGTCTGTGTGTGTCGTGTGTGTGTGATGTGTGTGTCTGTGTGTGATGTGTGTGTCTGCGTGTGTGTGTGTCTGCACGTGTGCGATGTGTGCGTGCATGCAGTGCTGGTTTCACACGGAGCATGTGTTCCTCCACTATTTTAAGAGTCAATGTTTGCAGTGCAACATGCTAAATAAAACGGCGCAGCACTCCGATCTTACTCACCTTTGTATTATAGCATAATGTATTAACAAATCTTACTAGGATCACAGTACAGAAGAAAACATTAAATTCAAGTGTAATCCTGGTCATTTCTTATTCAAACGTTTAGCTTGCTTCGAAAACTTAGGAATTTTAATACTACATGAGAGAGCATACTCTTTCCGAATGGAGAGGGCTGATATGAAGCACAGTGCCCACTTTGTTTCATGCAGTGTCATTGCCGCTGGAATCCCTGGAAGCATTCATTCCTCATGCTCGGCTCAGTAAGGCTTGTACTGTGACCCTAAACCACAACTGGAAACAGTGTGCGAGTCTGTGCTTGATTGAACCTAGAACGTGGTATCTTTGCAGCCTTTAGGATCCTTCACCTGGCAGAGGGCTAATTGCGCAGGTGCAACCGTGCAACAAAGCAGATGACAGTGAAGAGGGCTGCCTTCAAAAGGATCGGCTTCTTGGGGCGTGGGGCTATCTCTTTGAGGAGCATTATGAGTGATGACAAAGGTGCAATGTTGACAACATTAGGTAGCTTGCTTCTCCTTTTGACGTATTTTTTAGGCTAAAGAGCAGTTTTTCTCTGTAACACACGGGGTCCCCGGGAGTCAGAAGCTCCTCGAGGGCATTGGTGGGGGGCCCTTTTTGATGCCTAGTAGCCTCTCTAGTAGCCTCTCTAGGTGTAGTGGGCTACCTGCTGGGCTGCGAGCCTAGAGAAGCCATTCAAAACGGGGGGAAGAGGGTGCGCCTGGGGAGAGAGTGGAGGCTTTGAGTCCCTCACAGAGTCAGTCTCAGAAACCCTCAGGGCTCTTCTGTCCTGCCCTACACGTTGCTGTGAATCAGCACTGACTCCAGCTCAGTTTGCGGAGGATGCTCTCTGATGTCCTGTGAGTGTCTCAGCACTCACCTCTGGACGTCTCCCCCACTCCACTTCTGGTTTTTCTTGCTCCTTTGCCATAGTGACTTGTCCACTATCCATTTTCTTGGAGCCTTTGGACGGTGCAAACACTGAACACAGTCAGCTGCTAACTGAAAGGTGGGAAGTTTGAGTCCCTCCAGAGCCACCTTGGAAGAGAGGCCCGGGGATCTACTTCTAACACATCAGCAGGGGTGGAAAACCCTGTGGTGCACGTTTCTACTCCCCCACGCACATGGGCACTGTGAGTCAAACAACTGGATGGCAGCTGGTTTAAACCCAATTCCGTAGGGGCTAGTTGACAAGAAGACAGCTAGTCACTGGTTGACCAATCCGTGCTAAGGGGTGTTCTTAGTTTATCTCTTTGAGTTATATATTCACACTTTCGTTATCGTTTTAGAGCCAGCAGACTGTTAGGAGTGGGTCTCTCCCACCGCATGACAGGTCTTTTGGTTGCCCTCAAATCCATCGCTCGAGGGGCTGCCAGCTTTGGCTCCCTGTCCTGCGGACTGGACAGGAAAGAGTGGGTTGTCTTGGCATGATGTGGCGGCGTCCAAAGCAGCCTGCTGGCCCAAATCCAGGAGGAGCAGGCAGGTCGGCTACACCTTTCTATTATACTCTGCTTGAATAAGCCCAGACCAGTTTCCCACAATTTCTAGAGGGGTGGGGTGGAATTTTCTGAGAAACAAGATGCAACTAGCATTTCAGACTGGACAATACTTTGTATTATACATGGCAGGAGACTGGGGCATTACTGGTCTCAACCAACTAAATCCTAATAGCATCTTCCCCCATCCTGCCCAGGAGTTGTGACAACCAGCCTGCCTCATACACATTCCTAAATGACCACTAGAGAGACCCTGGTACCATGCACTTTTCGCTAACCCTTCTAAGCCAGGTAGAACCTTTTCTATTCGAAGTGTAATGCGCCCCCCCAGACACACCCTCAAAGGGGTTGTGTGGGTTTGCACCTCTAGTGGTCACATCTTGTGTGTAGAAGAATGCTGATGTGGATATTCCCCCCTCGGCATCCTCAAGCTAATTTTAGTTTACTTTCCTATCGTGAGTCACAACTCACGACAGTAGAATGGGAAATTGCTTTGAAAGTGAGGGCTTTTTCGGGGAGACAACTTCATGAGGAGTAGTTTGGCGGCTTGACATTGATATTTCTAATATTTTGACAGCATTTCTTAAAGGAACTATTTCCCTTCCAGGTGATAAAATTTCAGAATTTCACCAAACACATTCTGTCTCATTTAAAAGATTATTTTGAAAAAGAATCAGTACATAGAAAAAAAAAATCACACAATCCTGAGGTCAAACTTTTTAAAAATATGGGTAAGAGTAAAAATGACATGTTATCATAACCAGTCTATGGTAAGTAAACCAAAGTTTCAGAAGCCACGAAGAGTTTCAATGGGCGCGTTGTGGTGTAGTAATTGATCTAATATGACCCTTCTAGATATAATCTTTGTAACTTCTACCAAATGATTAGTGGGACTATGCAAATAAGATGTCTGGGACCTAACATGGAGATTGATTAGTTTTTCTATCCCACTAGTCTCAAAATTAGCTATTTCTAAGGGAGTAAGGGGGAACCTCAAAACTACCATGAAAGAAGAGTTGGGGTTGGGCATGCGCTTTGGAGAATGCACTGCCTGGCCCAAGGAGCAGGAAAGCTTTCAGCCAAGGCTTCCTAGTAGAGTGAAATGCTACTGAGCCCTTATTCACAGATCTCAAGGGACTTTGTCACACTTGGTGGAGCAAGGCAGAAGCCAGACACAGAACTATATCTTGAGTCATTTCTGGTCCTGAATTGTAGCCTTTTACTTCCCCCCCCCCAAAAAAAATCCCATAATCACGAGTACTGTCTGAGTTCTGTGTGAGCATTGAAACAAATTACGGAACTCAACAGAGAAATAGAGAGTGATTTGGGAGGGGCAATTGTTTTCAGAACTGATAAAAAGGCTGGAGGGTGGGAGTATTTCTGTCTTTCGCCCTTTAGAAATCGACCGTGGGTGGTTAATCTTGATTCTTCTTCTGCCTTGTGAAGTGAGAAGAGGTCAGACGGGAGTTCTGTGCCAGTTGTACATGAGTGAAGCCCGCTAGATAAGAGAGATGTGTAGAAGGCTCATGAATGGCAAAAGTGCTGTTTCATTAAAGAACATGAGTAATGAAATTATATGGAAAATAGTTTTTTAAACAACTTACTGAAAAGTAAAATATTCATCATCTGTGATAGCTTTGAGGATATTGTAGGCTTTGAGCATATGGTCTAATAAGATTAATACTTTATTCCAAAGTAAGGATAAGATGGGTTTCCATTCTAAATATTGAACATGTAGTACATAATAATATTGATTTGATCTGATATAGGTGATTAAATAGTTTTTTTATGTTGATAAGAAAGTCAAAGGGGGGAGCGGGGAGGGAGGAGGAGGGGAAAAAAAGGAAACCGAGCTGATTCCAGGAACCCAAGTGGAAGGCGAATTTTGAGAATGACGAGGGCAACGAAGGTATAAGGGTGCTTTGCTCAATTGATGTATGTATGGATTGTGATAAGAGTTGTATGAGCCCCAATAAAAATATTTATTAATTTAAAAAAAGAAAGCCAATGATATATATATATTTTTTTTTCACTAATGGCCCATGTGCTGGTCAGATGCCACTTTAGAAAAAATAAATTCATTCTACTGTGAGTTCAAGGACTGCAGGGGCCACATTCACACTACTCTCCTATCCCCACTTTCTAAATCCAGTGTTTGGTTTGTAGAAGGTCCTTGAAGGGTTGGGCGAATTGAGACATACTCACTCACTCTTTCCTCTGCAGTGTGACAGCCGCATCCTACGGAGTTTCTCTCTGTGAACCATCCTCAACCCACCAACATCTGATGGCTTGGAATGCATTTAACTCTGTGCCAGACCCCTGGTGAACACAATTGCATTGAATTGTTAAATCCATGCTCTCACATAGGAGACTGACAGATGGGAGCCTAGGTCAAAAGCTCTCAGTGCCACTGAGTCAGTGATGACGACTCCTGAGCCCCCTGTGGGTTTCTGAGGCTGTGACTGTTTACAGGAGTAGAAAGCCCAGTCTTTCTCCTGTGGAGCTGCTGGTGGTTTCGAACTGCCAACCACGTGGAGCACAGCTCAATGTGTAACCACTGCAGCTCCGGGCAACTGGGCCAGAAGTTACACACTGACATTTCCATTACCAAACCAGAGTGCTTAATGTTCCTGACAGCATAGGTTCCCACACTTAAACCGTATTTAGCTAATCCCTCGCTTTTCAGGTCCCCTTTCACACTATAGCACACAATCCAGGATACAGCTTTCACAGCCCTGCTGGATTGTTCCAGTGCCCCAAGTTGGGGGCGGGGCAGTATTATTGCCCACTTTGGGAAACAGTGCCTTACAGACTAAGTATACTTGCCTCATAGTTGAGTAGCTAAAAGAAACAATTCTGGTGGTTTTGTTTGTTTGTTTGTTTTCCTAAAACAAAAATGTCAATGAATGCCAAATGAGTATTTAACAACAATAACAATAAATTACAAATTTTTAAGTTCACCCTCAGCCAAACTTCTAAAAGAAGAAACCAAGAGTCAGAAGAGTACGTTTGCTGGTTAAGCTCATACAGGGAGTAGGAGGGCCAGGTTAGAGGGTAAACCTGCCTTCCTGATTCCCTGTCTCACCCTGCTCTTTCTTGGAGGCAGGGAAAGAGAGAGAGAAGACATGGAGAGCCCAGACAGCTCACTTTCCATCTCTGGGCGAGAGAAGAATGGACCCCTCTGTCCTTCCTCTGTTAGTTTTCGGCCAGTTTGAGGTCATTTTCTAGGGATGTGCCATTTCTGGGCCTTGTATGTTCAATACAGCAGACTCCTGTATAGTGAGTACACTGAGCATACTGAGCTCAGTGTCTGAGTGGTTTCCTGGAATGTTCAACATGAGCCTCATTCAAAGGGGGAGTTTCACAGGCTGCCTCAGCATCGCACAGCCCTTGTTCTAAAAATATGCTGCTTTGTTTGAAATGGTTAAATTACTATTAAGACATGTTTTCTTATAGCTTGTCTAAATAACTTCCTTCCCCCCTGACCTGCACTTCCAACTTCCATCTTTCTACCTTTGTATTTTGATCTCTGAATAAACAGACTTTCGTATGCTCCAGATAGCCTAGAATTGTTTGCTTTTGCTTCCTAATAAATCTGTTTCTCCAGATTGTCCCTTATGTTCAAACCTTTTCCCTCAGGGTGGTTGCCTAGCTGTACTGCTAGTGGGGCTGGAACGTGATTTCAGCAGGACCAGGAGCAGCATTAAGATTCTGCTCTGTCTCCCTCGCCCTGGTCCAGGGAGTGACTCCTTGTCCTCCTCTTCCTTAGACACCAGAGTCCTAGGCATCTGCCAGCTCCAGTTAGACGCTCAGCCAATCTGAGTGGAGATGAAAAAAACCTGTTAGGTGTAGGTTTGTGGCAGCTGTTTCACCACATTCCTGTGAAATCGCCTGCAAGCACAGACTGCTCTACTCAAGCACAGAAAGGCCTTCCCTTGCCCCAGAAACCAATTAGCCCATTCCATGTGTAGGGGTGTGCAGGCAGGGTCTCTGACTTCCTGTGTGTGGAAGACTCACCTGGGGTACAGATTTCTCAACTGTCCTGCAGGCCTTCAGAGTCTGGCCTGGAGCAGAGCCCAAGGATGCCCTAGCCATCCCCCCAGTGATTGGGACACGGGTAGTGTGCACACACAGCCTTCTTTAGAAGCGCTGATTAGGGTTTTAAAATTAGACTCACTATCCTAAAAAAGAAATATATTTTTCTTTCAATCCTGGCTGAACTGCCAGTTTTGAGGAATGCTATGGAGGAGATTAGCAAACAGCTGGAGATTAGTCGACTAGTTTTCCCCAATCTGTTGCTTTTCACCTTTGAGACTTGATGATTATTCTGCATGTATCGGGATTCTCTCTAGTGATCTAAGAAGAAAAGAGACGGCAAACGCAAATATAATTTACACAAAGGCCAATCATCGGGGTGAGTGAGACCACCAACAAGGAGACCTGATGGCGCCTCAGGAATCACAGGCATGCACCCACTTCGACGGGAGTGGCAAAACCAAGGAAACTGACATAAAATTACGCTCGGCAGCAGATCAATCCATCCCAGTTCGCAGGCAGGACTGGAGACAGGAAAGGGACCGCGAGTGGGACCCACACACTGTGGTCGGTAAGGACTCTCTAGAAGACTGGTTCAGGACCCTCAACCATCACCACGTGGCACGAGTACTCCAAGTCCTGTCAAGGGCAGAGCCCGGCAAGTCCTGAGGTTTTGTCCCGGGCAGGCCAGGGCAGGTGACGCCAGCACTCTCTGCCTGACAGCACAGCTTTGATTGCTGGTCAATGGTCAGAAATAACTTACTGAAAGCTGAATCTATTAAAACCACAAACACCCAGCTCACTGCCATCAAGTCAATTCTGACTCACAGCAGCCTCGGCTGAATCGATATGGAGATTCGACATGGACTTGGGGCTTCTCCTTATGCAAACCTAGTGTTCAGAATTTCAGCTCTAATGTAATAATATATCTGAATCCATGGAACTCAGCCTCCATCGCCAGAGATTTCTTGGCAGCTTTCTCTCCCTCACTGAAGTTCTGCGAGGGAAGGGTTACTGCAAAATGTAGGAATGTACATATAGAAGCTTGCGTATCCATCGAGAGTGCTGCTTTAGCAACTAAGCAACCCAGTCTCATTTGATGGTCTCTTCTGGGCATGGTTAGCTTGGCTTTCTGTAAATAAAGACGAGGAGGAATGTGCTCTGAGACTGGAGGTGAGCCTTAGAGTCTGGCAGACAGCATTTGGAGCACCGGAGCGTAGCACAACGACTCAGGAGCAGGTGACTTTAGAAGAGACAAGGACAGATCTGGGTAAAACTGGGGTGGTCTGGTTTTACCCCTGCTGAAAATTTGTCTTCCCACCCCAAATATGCTGAATCATAGTAGACATTTTAACAAGATCACCAGGTAATTCTTACAGATCCTTAAGTGCTTCATACATATAGTCTTAGCACATATGACACCAAATCTAAGCAAGAGGTTGAACAGGAATGAACCAGTTCAAGGCCTGGGCAGGAGATTACTGTACAGAGACAAAGGTGCGGAAGGTTAATGGAAAACTTTGAACCTTTTAGAGATAAAACTTTAAAGACATGAGAAGATTTCCAAAAGCTTATGAAATGACCCTAGAACTCCAAAACTTAGATGACGACGAGCTCCCAGTACCAACTGCTCTCCAAAGGATCACATTAGTAGAAGGCCCTAGGGAAAATGAGAGAAAAATGTGGAACAAATCTCAGTCATTTTTTAAAAAATTCAAAATTAAAGACCAGGCTTGCTGGTCAGATAAAGACTGGTGGAACCTCTGAGATTATGACCCTTAGTCGCCTTTGGCTGTGGAAATGATCTCACCTTCAATTTTCAACCAAACAATCGGTCTATGAAAAAAACAATAACACTAGAGAGATGTGAACACTTTAGAATAATCAACCCTTTGTGATGAAGCTGGGCGCATTTGCCCAAGGACAAAGTTCAGAAAAGTTACAATTGGAAGCACAATGAATGAGAGAGTAAGCGGTGTCACACTGTGGAAACTGCAGTGACTACCATGACACAAAATGGAAAGTGGCCAACCAAGCTATACAACTCCCCCAATTCTCAGTGAAAAGTTAAGCAAACAAACATTTCAGTTTAAAATCATGGGGAAATGGGATAGAAAGACATGGGATTTTTCCACAAACTATTTGAAGCCCCTTTATATGTGCTTAGCAGATGACTCCTTTTTTGGAAAAAAAATGGTTTTATTGGCACTTCATCCTCGTGTCAGACAATTCAATCATCTCAAGAATCGTTGTACGATCATCACTACACCAATGCTAGAACATGTTCTTAGAAAACGATTTCTCAGGTTCGCACCATTACATACAAAGGTTTTATCTTGGTCCTTGGTGCTGCTGTGAGACCAGTACCCCAAGTAGGCGGCTCTCAAGAACAGTGCTTTATTTTCTCACAGTCCCAACTGAGGGGTGTCATGGAGGTCCCTGCTGGTCAGTAGCTCAGGGCATCTTCTGCTTTCTTGGTGACCCTTCCATGGCCGGCCGGCTTTCCTCAGAACAGAATAAAGGTCACCCAAGTGATGACATATTGAACCAACCAAAGAAGCTATTTCCAGACGTGTGGGGGATAGGATGGCAGCGCGTCTTTCAGAGGGTCGCCCTTTAATTCTTTACAGCCTTACAGACACGTCGCACGAAAGCGGTTTTTGATGAGGAAGGAAACATTGCTATTGAAAGTAGGGATGAGAGGAAAAGAGAAAGCAAGTAAAGTAGGAAGTGAAGAATAGAGTTTGGTACCGTGACTGTTCTTATTCTGTTTATTTTATTTAGGAGGTAAAACACAATAGAACACTGGAGAAAAATACCTATTTACATGTCCACCTCAAGTATACTGAAGGAGAGAAAATCCTTGCACGGGCTTTGGCTCAGCCCAACTAGACACACTGTGTTCTCATACTTTGCAGCTCTGGCTTTTAAACGGTAATTTTATGCTTAAACATAGACATGAAAATCCCTCCGATAACTTTCCTATGAGTTACCTTTTCTGTGCAAAAGTTGTAGATTTCTGAACATTCTAAAAGAGGGTATGAGACCAGGCTGGTGAGAGAAGCCTTTAAGAAAAATCAAACATGAGTCAAAACTGTCTATCAATGACAAGAATGTGAAATCGAGCACGTGCTTAGCGCTTTGGGACGCTCTGCATATTCCTGAAAGGAAAAGGAGGACAAGTGAGATTCAGTAAAGTAATATGTCCCTTCTAGCCATAATCCCTTTTGTGATGTACTATAAACTCTAACCTCTGCCTATGGTTGTTATCCCATTTTGAAGTTCATTATCTGCTATGCTAATGGACAGGATTCAGGTGAGATATCTTCTAGGTCTCCACCTTAGTGTTGTTGTCATTGTTAGGTGCCATTGAGTCCATTAATAGAGACTTCGTGTACAACAGAAGGAAGCATTGTCCGGTACTGCGCCGTCCTCACAATAGTTCCTAGGCCATTGCGGCAGCCATGGCGAAGCCTTCCGCCGTATCAAACATGATGTCCTTCTCCAAGGACTGGCCACTCCTAACATGTCCAAAGTGTGTAAGATGAAGCCTTGCTATTCTAGCCTTCCAAGGAGCACTCTGGCCGTACTTCTTTCAACACAGATCGGTTTGTCCTTTTAGCAGTCCATGGTACTTTCAATAGTCTTCTCTCGTACTACAATTCAAATACCTTGGCTCTTCTTCCGTCTTCTATATTCAATGTCCAACTTTCATGTACATATGAGATAACTGAAAATATCATGGCTGGGGTCAGACACACGGACTTCAGTCCTCAAAGTAACATCCTTTTTCAATAATCGAAAGAGGTCTTGTGCAACAGATTTACCTAATACAACTTGTTGTTTGATCTCTTAACTGCTGCTTCCATGAGCATTGATTATGGATCCAAGAAAGGCAAAATCCTTGACAACTTCTTATCAAGAAGTTACCTATTGGTCCAGTTGTGAGGATATTGGTCTTCTTCACATTGAGTCGTAATGCATGATACAGACTGCAATCCTTTCTCTCCATCAGCAAGTACTTCAGTTCCTCCTCACTTTCAGCAAGCAAGGTTGTATCATCTGCATATTTCAGGTTGTTAATAAGCCATTCTTCAACTCTGATGCCCCATTCTTCTTCACATCAGGAGGGGGTCCCCTAGGCGGTCCAGGAGGGAGTGGTCTAGCTCTTAGGGTTTGCCTGGGTATGCTCGTATAATGGAAATTGGGGTGTGGAGGCTGCTTGGCCTTATGTTGAACCCTGACTGCCTTGGTCAGAGGGTCCTAAGCTGATCTTGAAGCTCTACTGTCCAGCCTAAAGTGTCTCACTCATGACCTCATTCCCACTTTCTGAAGACTCAGCTTTAACTGTGATGTATTGATCTGCCACCTATCATTCTTTTGTAGATTGTTTCCTTTGCCCTTTCACATCCCATTTAAGGGGTTAAGCTTCTGTAAATCTTGGGGTGCCATTACACCTTGTGCTAATGGTGTCCCTCATCGAGATGCTACATCTTTAGCTTTGTCCTGTTTAGAATTTCATACACGTTTGCCAAGTCATGTTGGAGATGTGGGGGGTTCTTTTGTCCCCTGAAACAGGCCCCACTCCCCACTCCTTCCTCCTCCTCGTATTCTTTCTAAGGAGCTCCTTCTGTATGAGGGTGCTTCAAAGTGGGTGGAAAATGGAATTAAAAGATATTTTTCCATGAACCTTTTGAAACCCTTTTATATGTGCAGAAATGCAGTGGGCAATTGAGAATAAAGGAAGGGAAAGAGGAAGTAAGAAGAGGTTGGGATGCAAAGATCTCTGATACAGAGAGGCAGTTTCTTTCTCTTTTGTTCCTGGATGTCGCCTTACTGTGGACCCAAATGTTTATCATCAAATTGGCTTGGGTCATGCGCTCCAGATTTTGATGGAGCCAGCAGATCTTTCATGATATGTTTGGTGGGCTTCGTGAGCTCCTGCAACAAGGACTCTTGCGTGTCTTCTCTCTGCCAGATAGCTGCTGTGACAGAGCAGTAGCCACACTGCACTCACCCCACAAACCTCACAGTCCAGGGGAGGGAGACGTGCACGGGACGCGATAAATGGCCACAGTGGATTGCTCCTGGACCTTAAAGAAAGGGGCACGATACTTCGGAAGTTAACAACACATGTATTTTTAGTATCACCTCATAAACATTTTAGATTTGGTTCCTATTCAGCACTTTCTCACATTTTTTTCTAACCACGCTCACAATTGTTGGTCATATCAGTATTAGCTTTCACATTATTACGATATAAATACGGTTCACAACCAATCTACACAGGCTGTTTGGTTTTCTGTTTATCTGTGACTAATCTTCCATACACTCTGCAGCAGGACTCCTCTTGTGAACAATCCATGTATCTGGGCTACTGGTCTTTTTATTCTTGGAGACATCCCTCCTGGAGTCGGGATGCTCCTACTCCTCCTCAAAGGAATGCTGTCTAGACCGAACGCATGGCAACACCTAGAATTCTCCTTACTTATTCCGCTGGGGCAGAAAACATATTTGAGAAGATGAAATTTAAGCAGAGAACTGAAAAGTAAGAGTTTGCCGGAAACAAAGAGGCAAGCTGTGGCTTGCGGCCAGAAGAAAGAGCATGTGCAGAAGCAGTCACAGTTCCCAAATGACAATTTAGGAAAGTGCTGACAGACAGAGAAGGAGCTAGTGGTGCAGTGGTCTAAGTATTATGCTGAGAACTACAAGGTCTGAAGTTCAAACCCACCAGGCTCTCTGCAGAAGAAAGATGAGGCTGTCTGCTCTCATAAAGATTTAGTCTTGGCAACCCAAAGGGGCAGTTCCATCCTGTCCTAAAATGCTGTTTTGAGTCAGAATCAATTCAAGAGCCATGTGGTTTTTTTAACTGACCGAGAAGGAGCCCAGGTGGTGAAGCCGTTGGACTGCTAACAGACAAGTGGTGACGCGAACTCCCTGGAGAGAAAAAGGAGGTAGTCTATTCCGGTAGAGACTCTAGTCTTGGAAACCCCATGGAGGAAGTTCTACTCTTTCCAATAAGGTCAACAGAGTTGGAATCCACTACATGTTCGTGGGTTTGGGTTTGGTTTGTTTTTTCCACCGGTAACGGAGTGATGGCAGCACAGTGCTTAAACACTCCTCTGCTAGGAAAAAGGTCAGTGGTTTGAACCCACCAGCGAGTTGCTGTGGAGGAGAAAGATGTAGCAGTGTGATTCTGTAAATGGCCTTATAAACCCCAGAGGGCTATACTACTTTGCCAGTAGGTCCATCTCCAGGAGGCAAGATGAACGCCACCAGAATGGGCTTGGTTTGGTAAAGGTAGTCATTTGACTCTCAAGTAGTAGGCATAGCATTTTATAAGATTTATAAAGCATAGCATTTTATAAGATTTATAAAATATCATTATATTTATAATATATCCTTGATATATATATATATATATATATCCATCCTGTCCTTGATATATATATATCAAGGAAAGGATGGATTTGTTATTCTAACCTCCTTCTCCCCCTACGTCACCTCAAGACCCTCGATCTCTCTTGTGCTCCTACCAGGTAGGCGTCATAGGTCTGGGTAACTGAAGAACTGAAAGAAGGTGATTGTGAGCAAAGCATTGGATTTCAGTGGGAGACTGGTTGAAGAGTTAATGCTAAATTTCAGGCAGAGCTTGATGATACTCTGTAGGGTATGTCACCATTTAAAATTTTAATCCTGCGTGTAGTAAAAAGCCATTAAGAGCTTTAAGCCGGAGAGTAATTTGATGTGATACATCGTTTAAGAAGGTACTCTGACTCTTGCGGAGCTAACATCTGCTCAGTTTCTATGTTTGCCTGTCATATAACAATACACACACATCTCCTTCATGTAATCCAGGTCGACTGCCTGAGGGGGAGGTTCTAGTATCTTCATCTTGTAAACGCAAAAAATGACGCCTTTTGAAGCTATGTAAGTGGTTCTGGCCCACATCGAGAAAGGCAAAAAAAATGAAGTATATCGTTCTTTTTCTCTTGTGGCAGTTAGTGCATGGGCATACTATGTACCCAAGAAAATCCCGCTGACTGTTTTGTGGGAAAATCTCTAGCCACATGATGGTCATACCCAGGCTTCAGGGGAAGGGCTAGCAGATGTTTTTGCAAGCAAGCTTATGATGCTGGCTGCTCATTTGGGAACTACTGGGTGTAGTCCTGTGTAATGGAAGTGAATACAGGATTTTGCTCTTAAGGCCTCTCTTATCATTGCTAAATGTGCAAAAGACCTCGTTTTACTATTTTGATCTTTCTGTGAGGTTGTTTTTCAGGAAATGGTTGCTAGGCATAGAAGGAGCTTTATTATTCCGAGATAAATGGAGCCTGGAAACCTTTAAAATGTACCCAAAAAAAACCTTGAGAATGATATTTGCCGCTGCAATTGTACCAGTCCATCTGCTTTGTGTGTGCTTGCGGTCATCTGCTTTCTCTAATACACTTGGAAAACACACACTAACGTTCTGCACCAAATGACTGTCTTGGAGACTCTGCCTGAGGAATCTAGTTGCCAGGGCTCTACAGAGCCTGCAGCTCTTTAATGATAGTGAACTCACAATCTTAGAAGCTCATAATCCCAGTGGTATGAGGGCCAGTCGGTCAGAAAGCCCAGGAATTACCTTCAGGAAATATGAATTCTATGCAGGTAATTATATTCCAAAAATCTCTGCTACAGGGGAAATCATTGACATGGGAGGTTGAGGATGTACCAATCAGGCTCCTGAGACACTGTCTGACATTCTGGGACACCTTCTCACTCAAGACACTGAAGTTCTTGAAGATGTTATACCTCATCTGGATTATCTTGAACTCAAAAGCCTACATTTACATCTAGCTAAACTTGGTTAGGGCTGATTAGTTACTACCTGTGGTAGCTACATAATCTGGTGTCAACTTGAGATCATTAAGGGTGAAGGGGTAGAGTTTAGCCTGTCAATCAGGTTGCAGCTTGATGACCTCATTTGGAGGCGATATGGAGATAAATAGCAAACTGGAGGCCAGACCCACACTCTGTTTCGTATTCCTGTTAACAAGCCACATGCTTAGACAAGAGCATCCCAAATCACACTCACTCCAGCCTGCCCACGCCCTCTTGTCTTACAGCAGATCTGCTTGACTCTGTTATGCTACCTGCCTGGGGCCTTCATTTGGAAAATGAAGATTTTTAAGAGCCGTGTTGTGTTTTCATTTCTATAGACATGCCTCTTGTCAGCGTTTGTCCAGTCATTTGAAAGAAATGAGGGCAAGGGCCAGATCTAGCTGGAGGGCATATCTTCGCCAACTCTGTTATTAATTAGCTGCATGTCCTTAATAATTGATGATTTTTCTAACTATAAAATTTAGCATTGACACCTGTCCCCAAAAAGAAGGTTGAAAAAATAAATAGTTTCTTTAACCTCAAAGGATAGGACATAATTTCCACTGATCTTTTATTATCAAAGGAATTAGTTCCATATTTATGATTGAAATAGCTAAGAATCAAGTTTTTTCTCTGTAACTTTCCATTAAATATAAGCCATCCCTCCAAAAATAAATTCAATGCCATCGAGTCAATGCTGGCTTCCAGCAACCCCCTGTGGGTTTTCAAGACTGTTAACTGTTTAGAAAAGCAAAGAGTCCAGTCTTTCTCCCGCGGAGGCACGGGTGGTTTTGAACTGCCAACCTTGCGCATTGCAAGGTGTACAACTACCCCTGTAGGCCTCTGAGGCTGTAATTCTTTGGGGGAACAGAAAGCCTCATCTTTTTCCCTAGGAGTGGATGGTGGGTTTGAACTACTGACCTTGTGGCTAGCATCCCTTTGGTTAGATTTTTGAAAATCAACCTGAAAAGGAACCATGAACAATTTAATATTGAATTTGTAGCATTTTCTTTACTTATAATAGTTACTAGAGAGCTGTGATGGCTTTCAGTCATGTAATAAGTTTCTTTTATTTTGAAATATATCACACATATCAAATGCACTGCCACGGAGTGAATTCCAATTCCTATCAACCTTGCAGAACAGGGCTTCTGAGACTGTGACTCTCTCTTTAAGGGAGCAGACAGCCTTGTCCTTCTGCGGATTAGCTGGCGGTTGTAAACTGCTGCCCTTGTATAACTGATACTCCATCAGAGCTCTTACATCACGTTGTTGTTAGGTGCTATCAAGTCGGTTTGAACCCATAGCTACCCTGTGCATAACAGCACGAAACACTGCTTGTTCCTGCTCCATCCCCACAATTGTTTCTCTGCCTGACCCCACTGTTGAGGCCCCTGTGTGGATCCATTTCATGAGTGCCTTCTTTTTCTCTGCTCCTCCACTGTACGAAGCATGGTACCCTTTTTTAGGGACTGGTCTCTCCAGACAATGTGTCTGAAGTATGTAAGATGAAGTCTTGCCGTCATGGGGACAGAGCAGGAGTAGGGGATGAGGTGGAAGAAAGAGCATAACAAACATCGTTGTATTGATCACCTGGTAACATATGTGCTTCAAAGTTTTAAAATATATTATTTTAATAAATCAATATTTATATACTTGAACTTCTCATCCATCCCTTTTCCCCTGTTGTATACAGACAGAGATAATAACTATTATACTGATTTTGGTGCATTTCACTCCTATGTGTATTTTAAAATTTTAAGCTACACATGTAGAATTGTATTTTCCCTGATTTCTACATTTTACATACACACACATGCATATATAAATATATATATATATCCTTCTGAAACTTTTCAGCCTCTCAGCAATTTGGGGGGGATTTTTCCACTTTGATGCATGGTATTGTGGTTCATTAATTTTAAATAAAATATATCATTATATAGTAACATTTTTATTTCCTTCTAAATATTTCATTGTGAGTTAGGTGAAGGTTGGAGAGGAGATAATCAGTTTTGCATTCAACAAATCATAGACATTTTCGTTTCACCTCAGTCACTGCAGTTTCCTCCCTTTCCCACTTCTTCCCAGTGTTCCTGCTTCCATTCCTCCTTCTTTCCTGTCCCTTCTGACCTTTGTCCTTGTGTAAATACTACCCTTTGGGTCTCAAGTGGTTGATTAATTCTAAGGGGTGCATACCTCACGAGTACCACTGTTTCCTTCATAGACCGGCCTGCCTAGGAAGGTTTGGCTGAAAATTGAACCCGGGGTGAGTTCATTTCCAAACCTGAGATAAGGGCCGTAGTCTCAGGAGTTCTGGCAATCTCTGTCTTACCATCAAACCCGGTGCCTTTTAAGGTTTGGAGCTTTGTTTCACATTTTCCTCAGTTCTGTCCAGGATCTTTAGTGTGGTCTCTTTCAGAGCAGTTGGCAGTGGTAGCTGTGCTCCATCTAGTTCTTCAGGTCACAGGGTCATGCAGACAACTGATGTTTGTGTGGTTCCTTGGTCCGTTGGACAATTAATTCCCATGTCTCTTCAATTTTCATCAATCTTCTTGAATGGGGAGAAACAAGTATCTTAGATGGCTGCTCACAATCTTTTAATACCCCAGCTGCTACGTAACCAAAGTAAGATGTATTATAAGATTCGGTATATAAAGGTGATTGCTCTGTTGCCTTTAACTCTTGCGTGTCGCCCAGTGATTTACTCTGCCTCCATCATTGTTTTGTCACCCTCCTCCTTATTGCGTATTGTCTTCCATTCACCCAAATTAACTCATCCACCCTCAAGCTTGTAACTACCTTTCCTTGTCCTCTCAACCCTGGCGACCATCAAAGACTGCTTCTTTCAGTGCGATATGCTATTTGAATGCATGTTCCTAGTAAGGGCATTTAAGTTGATTCTACAGAACTTTTTAATATGCCATAAAGTCCCACTATAAAATATCTGCATTGCTTTGTCCCCATGAGAAGCTCTCATTCATAAATAAACTCTTATTTTCTTAAAGAGTTACTTCTTGCGACTTGTAATTGAACAGAGTAAACCAGATGCTAACTGCTTGGGAAATGAATGTCTATATAAAAGAATCAATGTTATCCAAAGGATGTATCCTTCTTTCCCTTTTCATACCAGATAAATCACAATACATTTTTTTGTGGAGTCAGATATTACTTTTTTCAATGTCTGCATTTCGGATTTAGCTCCATAAGTTATGATCTTGGTGAAGTTTGGCAATTGGTTTCAATATGATCTTACCATTGAATGAGTATATATATGTGTGTGTGTAAAAGCAAGGGTCTTTTTTATTTTAAGGGCTTGGGAATTGTGACAAATTCCAGATGTTACTCCAACATGATTGTTGCTGTAGGGTGTCCTCCCACTGATTCTGACTTACAGTGACCCTATAGGACAGAGTAGAACTGCCTTCATCGGTTTCTTACATTGTAATTCTTCTCAGGGCAGATCACCAGGTGTGTCTCTAGCAGAGAGACTGATAGGTTTTGAGTTATTGATCTTTTTTTTAAAAATTGTGTGTGTGTGTGTGTGTGTGTGTGTGTGTATTAGGTGAGATAACCTGTCAGTATTTTTATTATCAGATGAAGTTACTCATTGGTGTCACAGGGCTCCTTTGAACTAACATTAAATCAGCATCCCTGGTCACAGAATCAAATCCTTGTGGTATGTTGAAAAAGCAATCAAGTTGGCGCCTACGTGAACTTTGCTGTTACATTTTCTGAAAGAGCATGCTTATTTGGACTGGCGCTCCCATTTTTCTCTCACCAGGACTTAGTTTCCACTGGCCTGGAGGTAGCACACCTGTCTTTTAGTGCAGAGTGCATATAGGTCTTATGGTTTCCAGGTGTTTTCCATTAAAATTGGATAGTGTAGCAGTCAATTTAAGCTAAATCATGTTCTGGTAGTAACTCCCAAATATAAAAAATGACTTGTACCATAAGGGTTTTTTTCTCCATATTAATTGTCAGTTAGAGTCATCTTCCGTTTTGCTCTATTGCCCGGAGACCCAGGTGAAGACGCCACCCTCTCGTGTCATTCTTGTCCCAGATGGAGAAGAGAGTTCATGGAACCAAATGAGGTCTCTTAAAGTTTTGGCTCAGCACTAGCATCTGTCTTTTCCTCTCACAATTTGTTTGAATAAATCCAGACACGAGACCAAGCTAGCTATCAACAAGTTGGGAGGTAAAGTCCTCCAAGTGGAAGAGGCTAAGGTTAACTGTTAGCTGATCTTTGGATTATTTACAAAATCAATTTTTCTTTAGTTTTTGCTAATATACTCATATAAGTAAGACTTTCTTATTTCTGGAGTAGGTTTTAGTTTGATTTTATTTTTTTGTGAATTTACAGAAACAAAAAAGAAGTGAAGTCTTTGAAATACCCTTCATAATGCATATTGGTTTCCTGGCTGCCCCGGGTTGTTCATTCAAGTTGGATATGAACAAAAATCTAGGGACTCTGGGCATATAATTCTGAATTAAGAATAGCAAAACACAAAACCAAATCCAAAAACCCAAATGTGGGAAACTAATACTGAAGGAAATATGATGAGGACTATATTTTCTAATTTATACCAGAGGGAATCTGGAAAGCTAGTATTCCATGGTAGGGAAGCCCCCACTTTGGTAAGTCAGAGGTAAAATCCAAGTACATTATCCTGCTTTAAGTATCGGTCCCACAGGTTCTCCCCTAACAGCTATGCTGCTTTAAAGTGAGCACATGGTTGATTTTTATCTTCCTTTAGATGCAGACATCCTGTTGCTATCTCTTCCTGCATTGTCACCCAACCCCACTCATACCTTACCCCCAAACAGGTATTAGATTTGGGGGACCTTAATGTAGCGAGCACCCATCTTGGGACGTATGTAACCACTGAATATGCATGTCTCATGGCTGCCTATAAATGTCCCAAGATAGTAAAGTTGCCCTCGCTCTTCTCCCACTGCCACGTGGTCCATCAAGAGGAGCTGAGATGAGCATGCTACCATAAAATGTGTCTGACTCCTTTATTTTATTATCTTTCCTGTCCTCTATGACTTTTCTCTGAGCTTTATATATTATCGCTGTTCAATTGCGCCTACTGGCCCTTCGATTGCAGAGACTGGTTTCCTCTGACACCGAAACCCACTGCCATCTAGTCAATCCAACTCAGAGTGGCCCTCTGAGGCAGAACAGAATCGCCCTGGCATTTCCAAGGCTGTGCATTGGAAACTGAATGATGACTCTTTCTCCCAAAGAGCAGCTAGTGGGGCCCACTGCTAATCTTTTGGTTTGCAGTCAACCACTTAAGCCACTGCTCCACTAGGGGGTCCCTGAACTAATAATATAAACAATATTAATTTAGAATTTAACTAATTAAAATCTTTACGATGTCCCTCTGGATAGAAAACAACCAGTTTCCCTCCCTCCCTATTCCAGCCATCAGAAGATCATCAAAAGAGTCTCATACAATTAATATTTTAAATCAGACCATCTCAAATGTGCCCTTCAAATTTGGTACAGATAGATAGATAGAGAGCTATTTTTTGCGTGATGTAACGAAGAAGAGAGGTTAACTTTCATTTACATAGACTATGATTTTTAGATTGAATTACATTGTGTCAGCACATGTCTATAATATGTACCTATAGCTCTGCTTTCTCCACACCTCCAGCACTTTATCTTTCTTTAGTGCTTAATAGCTATTTAGTGTAAATAGCTGTCACCCTGGGACTGGAGTCTGGATTTACTCTCACTGTCTTTGTAGCATTTGCCTTCTATTTTAGGATACTTAAGAAATGATTGGGTTGGTTTTCTAAAATTAAAATACATGATCTATATATTTTGGGAAGCCAGCTTGTCCCTCAGTGATATTTTACAATTGGCTAGCTTAAAGCAGTTCTGTTTGGTTTTTCAATAGATGTGATGGCTAATCACATTATACAACAAAATTTATTTACCTATGGGAAAATAATAACAACCATAATAATAAGGCTAGTGCTGAAAGAGTGCTAGGGGCATTGTGCTAAGGGCTTTATATATATTAATTCATTTAATCTTCGCCCATCCCTAGGAAATAAGTATCGATATGGTCCCTACTTTATAGAGAAGGAATTACAATACTTTAATAACAGCCTCAATTCAGCAGTGGGAAAATAAGTCTGGGCGACAGGGTTGATCAGCACGCGGCTAGGAAGTCAGCCAGCACAAGAGGAAAACTGCCAGAAGGGAAGTAGAAGCAAAAAAGGTTTCCTAAAACTTACTCTATTCTCCAAGGAGAAGAATTGCAAGTGACAATAACAAAACTTGGACAATTCTTTTAAACCTTCGGTGAGAGGTGAACAGCTATAGGTCACCTATAGCAAAGGCCAGCAAAGCCACAGTCTTTTAGTTTTTGTGAAGAGCCAATTCTGCATTTTGAAATATAGGTTTTATATATTTTAAATGCTGCACCAGAAGAGTTGGGAGTTTGAATCCACCTCGAGGTGGCTCCAAAAAAAAAAAAGACCTCGCCATCTAATTCTGAACAATAAGCCATTGCAAACTGAGCGGAGTTCTTCTCTGACAACATGCAGTTGCCGTGAGATGGAATGGACTGCACAGTAATTTTTTTAATCTTCCAAAGAAGAGAGAAGTTCAGGAACAGTTCACCCAGTTTGAGGAGACTCAAACGGTTTAATTGCTAATTTTCCCTTTTGCTGTTAATTACCTTCACAATGCCTATGAGACTAAACTCTTTTTAGGATAGCTGGATTTAGCTAGTATCAGAGAAAGTCAGGTACTAGCAAAGAATATTGAAAGTACCACCTACTGCCAAAAGAACGAACAAATCTGTCTTGGAGAAGTACAGCCAGAATGCTCCTGAGAGAGAAGGACGTCTCACGTACTTTGCACATGTTGGCAAGAGAGACCCGTGCCTGGAGAAGGGCCTCATGCTCGGTAAAGCAGGAACAAGAGATGTTTCCTTCTGCTCTCCTTCGGGTCGCTGTGAGTCAGAACCCACGTGGGGGCACCTAACAACAACAACAACAACAAAGAGACAATCTAACGGTAGATCTGACAATATAGCCACCTGTTAATCTGGATTTTTTTATTTGTAGATATTTTGGTGGACTATTTTATGTGTACAGAAGCCCTATCCTTCATAGGGTCTCCATGGAGCCCTGGTGGTGTGGTGTTTAGGAGCTGGCCTGTAATCTGCGTGGTTGGCAGTTCAAAACCACCAGCAGCTCCTACTTTCTACTCCCACAAACAGTTACAGTCATGGGAACCCACAGTGGGTGGATAGGAGTCAAGCACCGACTCCATGGCAGTGAGGCAAATCAATAAGTCCAAACTGATTTGGTGACTGTGGGTGAATTTTGGATTCTGTGTACGAAGTCCTAGTGGTGTAACTGGTGAACTACTGGGCTGCTAATCCCAAGGGTAGTACTTCAAACTGTCTGCTGCTTCTCAGAAAGCCTGAGGAGTAATTTTACTGTGTTCTTTAGCGACTCCCATAAAGATTTACAGTCTCAGAAACACACAGGGCAGTTTAACCCTGTCCTGTGGGGTCTCTGCGAGTCAGAATCACCTTGATAGGAGTGAGTTTAGCTTGGGATAGGGTTGCTGTGCGTCAGAATGGACTGTGCGAATGTGTAAGGAGTCCTGGGGGTGCAGTGGCTAGGCCCTTGGCCACTAACAGGGAGGCTGGAAGCACTCCACACCACACACACACACCTCCCACCCCTACCCCTAGTAGCTCCTGGGGAGAAAGATGTGGCCGCCTGTCGGTTTCTATAGATTCTCAGCCTGGGAAACCCTGTGAGGCAGCCTACCCTGTCCTATAGGGTCACTATGCATCTGAATCCACTTGAAGGCAGTTTGGTTTTACTGCGTAGAATATGCTCTGTAATGATTTATTTTATGCAATGCTTTAAGGGGTGAATAATTAACCTAACTGAAAGTGATTAAATCATTACTCCAAAGTTGCAGTAGACTAAATATTTTAAAACGATGTATGAAGAATCAAATGAAAGTGGTCATCGCCCTTTAATATTTACTTCAGTTTCCTATCTATTCCTTTCCTACTATCCTTTTAAAATAAGGGGTTGCATTGTATCACGTACCTTACTCCTAAACGAATACTTGCCTGTTTTTATCATCTCATTTCCTAAGGTAGAAATTTTAGATAATCTCATGTTTCTAGGTTTGCTTTAAAAATTATGTGTTAGCTATACCATAAAGAATTTAGGCCTTTAAATTCTGTTCGTTTGTTTTTTACCCATAGGAAAACTGGAGAAACTAAGAGGCAAAATGGGAGAAAAATAAGTGGATTTGTCAATAGCTTGGATGTTGTTAGGATAAAGCTGTCAAAGTGCTGATTGCCCTGATGACATAGTGGTCAGCACAAGGGCAGCAGTTCAAACTCACACAGGGCACGTCTACCCTGTGGCAACGGGATGGAGCTGACTTGATGGCAGTGTTTTGATTTTTGTTTTCATATAGCTTTACAGTTTCAGAACCCCATGGGAACAGTTCTACTCTGTCCTGTAGGTCACTATGTGTCAGAATCAACGTGATTGGAGCGAGTTTGGGTTTTGGAGGACAAAAAAGGTTTACAAGTCACTGATAAGTACATGGACAAGGGAACTAGGTTCTACCTTTCCACCAAGATTCATGTTCCTTTTCCTGAATCTATCATTAATTTGACTCATCAATATTTGATTGACAAGTACAATTAAATATGGTAAGAGCTCCCCCTCTCCCAACAAACACATGATAATCTGTAGTAAACAACCTTTTAAAACTCTGATTGCAATCTTTTTCAGGTTCTTCCAGTTAAAAAGCAAATAGAAAAAATTTAAACATGGCAAGGCTTTGACATGACAAATGTCACAGACATTGTAGGTACAGCCAGGCTTCCTAATTATGAAGCTAACGCAATTTTTGTTTGCTAACGCAATAGTTTAAGAGTCATTAGATTACTAAATCTGCTGATCAATTCATAACACCGTTTTCCTGATTCATAAAATCGTCCCAGTTAAGCTTTGTGTATGTGTACATTTAAACTTTTTCCCCCCTGGATATTGTTTAAATACATTTTATCGGTGTTAATCAGCTCCGTGCCCCCCCACCCCCCACATACACACCGGTCCTAAAGAATAAATGAGTAAGTGGCACTGGGCTGAAACGACTTAAAGCAGCAGCACGCTTAGATGTTCATATTTTAAAGCAATAAAGCAGCTTTTAAAACAGAAAATGTATCCAGGATTTTGTCTTAAACTGCTGTAAGGCAATGCTGTTCAAAAAAAATTTTTTTTGGAGCCAGCACTATATACCTAAATATTAAAACCTATTTTAAAAGGTAAGCAGCCTTCTTTTAGAATCCTTTCATTGCCACCGCCCCCATCCCCCTCCAACCCTACAAATGCCTTAAGTCGCATAGCTAAAAGGATTTTGCTCATTTTTTCCAAAACACTTCACATCACATCTGAGTAGTGGCCAACTATGGAAAGTTTCAAGCAAATGTTAACATTCCGGCGAGAGAGGCTCTGGGGGCGGCGGGGGGGGGGGGGGGGAGCAGCCTTCACGGCCCTTGGAGGCGCTGCCTCGCGCCCTGTCCCGGTAGTTGGGGGCCCAGGTGAAGGCTTGGACCAGCCTCGCCCCGGTCGTCCGGGCAGACGCCCCCCGGGCGGCCAGTGCTGCGGAGCGCCGGCGACTCGGAGGACAGAGGCTCTGGTCCATCACCCACGCCCTCGCCCCCTTCAGTTTGAGGCCCCAGAAACCAGCAGGAGGCCCCTCGGTGCCCAGCTCCCAGCAGGACAGCCGCGGGGGCTCGCGGGGAGCGACCGAGGGGCTACTCTGGAGGGCCGCTAGCCTGCCCAGTCACACACGTCAGTTTGACCTCTTTCCCCGCCCCCTGCCCGACCCTCCCCACCCCGGGCGCCCAGAGAAAGTCGACCGCTCCAACAGCCAATCAGAAGAGAGGTCGAGAGTGTGAACCAGTCAGAGCGAGCGAAGGGGGCGGGACAAAGCCAGCGGCCCGCCCCCGGGTGGGTGAGCGCGGAATGTCTTCAGCCCTCCCCTGCGCTTCAGCCTCAGTGCGGAGCCCTCGCGCGAAGAGGAAGAGCGTGGCGGCGGGCGGCTTCGGGAGCAGCAGGAACGGCAGCCCGCGCCTCCTCAGCTCCGGCGCTGCCTTCCTTGCCACCTCTCTGGGAAATCTTGTCCCCTGAGGAGAGCGGCCGCCCGCGCCCGGAGCATCCTTCTCAGTCGGGCAGGCGTTGACGGACCGGCGGCATGATGCGGCTACGAGGCTCGGGGATGCTGCGGGACCTGCTCCTGCGGTCGCCCGCCGGCGCGGCGCTGAGGCGGGCGCAACCCCTCGCCACCCAGTGGGGTCGCCTTCGAGGCGGGGGGCGGCCCGCCGCGGGCCCCGCGCCCGCCGCGCGGCTCTACCCGTGGTGGGGCGGGGGTGGCCGGCCGGCCGGCCCCCTGGCGCGGGGCCTGTCCAGCTCGCCCTCGGAGATCCTGCAGGAGCTGGGCAAAGGGGGCGCGCAGCCGCAGCCCGGGGCGTCGCCGCCCGCAGCCCCGCCGACGCCCGGCTCCAAGGACAGTCCTGGGGAGACGGGCGCACTCGGCAACAGCGAGAGCAAGGAGCCGGTGGCCGCAGGCGAAAAGTGAGTGTCCCGGCCGGGGCCGTGCGGGCGGGGGGCCCGCGGGGGGCTGGGCCGCGCTGGAGCGGAGGCCGGAGAGAGAAAGAAAGAGATGCGGGCGGCCTGCGCCGTCTGCGCCATGTGATTAGGCCCGGCCCCGCCCGCGCTTCCCCACCCGGCCCACTTCCCTTCCCTCCCGGCGCGAGCTGCCCGGGTGGGGCCGGCGGAGGACCCGGGGCTCCCGGGGCCACCCCGTCGCCCGAGCGGCCCGCGCCGGGTCCTGCGTGGCACCCGGCCCGCGCTCGGCGCGCGCCCGGCCCAGCAGCTGGCCCCGGCCCAGCCCCTGGTGGGTGATGCCATGCGAACATCTCCACCGAGTGACATTTAGGCGTCAGTAGCAGAGCGTGTGCGCTTCCAGCTCGAGTTTCCGCGCAGCCTGCCCTTTCTCGGTCTCTGCCGCCACCTCCGTGGAGCCCTGGTGTTGGCGCCGGGGCATGCAGATCTTTCTGGGGTGGCTCTTCCAGGCGAGGGCAGAGCCATCTGGGGCACCGGAAATAAAGGTCTCAGAAGCGAGATTAGGAGGAAGGGGGTCACGTGGCCGAGAGGATGGGGCCCGTAGTTTAGACCACCTGTTACAGCTGGGGACCTGCGCTGACCTGTGAGATGTCTTCCGGGAGGGAGATGGGTGAATTTTTAAAAATAGAAGTCAAGACGGCCAAGGTGAAATGTGACGTAAACCACTAGCTCATTGATCAATGTGGGTTAGGTAGGTTGCGCTCATTCGAATACATTGGGATAGGCTGAATCATCTATACGTGCACGGAAGGCTACCCTCCAAACAGAACTGGGGTTTTTCCACATAATAAGCCAAGCCGTTTCCTGAATACATAAGTCCTATGGAATCTAAATGAATACAGACTTTGCTTCCCCAACATAGGTAAACATTTACCTGCCTGCTTTCGTTATAGCTTACTATTTTTTCTGACTTGGTTTTGACACCATGTGACCCGTAGGTGGCCTTTTAATATGTTAGGACTATTTCTAGGCCCCAGATTCCCTCAAGTCAAGTCGAAAGTGTCTTAGAATTTTAATCTCACCTGCTTAATGGTTCCTGTGATTGCAATTGGCCCCTCCCTAAAATTTTCCAGTTGCTGTTTTCCCAGACTGAAAATTATTACATTAAAAAAAAGTTGAGGATGGCCAACATTTGATAGTTTTCTGCCACACAATAGCATTATTACCAAATGTCAGTTATTTAACATGTGGGGTTGATGACAAATCTCATCAATTGTCAAAAAGGTAGAATTGTTAAATATGTACCTTTCTTTCCACTGTTTTTAGGGATTGGGATATGTGTATACTTAATCTTACTCGGGACTCTTATTTTAACACAATCTGGCTCATCAAACATGTAACAAGCATTTAAATACATACATGGTGCCCAGAGAGACCTGGACTTGCACCATGACAGTTAGTCCCATTTGAAAAGGACCCTTGCAGGCTCCAGAAATCCAAACTTACCTGCCATTGAGTTGATTCCAACTCATATCGACCCTAAATAACAGAGTAGAACTGCCCCTGTGGGAGTAGAAAGTCTCATCTTTCTTCTTAGGAGCAACTAGTGATTTTGAACTGCTCACTCACCTTGCCTTCAGCAGCCCAAGTTAGGAGCATTGCACCACCTTGCAGGTTATGGGATGAGAACTGCTTTCCATTGACATTATGTCTTGCTGATAGGAAGCTTCTGGATTTTTTGCCCACTTTAGGAAAATTCGTTTCCTAGCAATAAGTTCCAAATTGGCAGCCCAACATTAAGAGCAGCCTCCCACCTGATATACACCCCATACCCCGACACCCCCACCCCCGCCCCGGCCACAAAGAAAACCAGCCTTAAAGTCCTCAAAAACCTTTGCTCAGGAGCTTTGGGAGTTTGAATGCAAGCAAGAGGGGACTATTTTCCTTACTGTGAAGGAAGAGGAGAAGAAGGAAGATTTTTGACACCAATAATTTGGACTAACAGGTGAACAGGTTTAGCAGCAATATTGACCCTGAGAGCTGGCAAACAAGGATTTGGATTGAGAATGAACCTCATCTGTCTCCACTTTAACAAATAAACCTTGTGAAAAAAGCATTTTAACCTTGTGAAAGTTAATTTTTTTATCTTCTAAAAGATCTGGCAGCCAAATGTAGCTTTCCTCCTTGGGCCCTTCCATGTTGCCTTTGTGGTGATCATGTCTCTTATTCTGTGAGGTAAGCTTTCATTTGATCCTGTTATCCTTTCTAAAGCTCAGCTTCCAACGCGGAGGTCATCCCTCAATCAGCAAGCCACCTGGAATGCCAGCACCCATTACTCTGCCAGGTGTTAGAGGGATTTTGTAAAGAAATAGCCACATGAAAATTAAAATGAGTTAACTTTTTGTAAGCAGCTTAGAACAATATTTGGGACATATTAAGTGTTACATGTGTTTGTTAAATAAACCAAACCATCTCACTGCTATCGAGTCAATACTGACTGACTTACTGACCCCAAGTAGGTTTCCGAGACTAGTTGTTTTACAGGAGTAGGAAGCCAGTCTCTCCCGCGGAGCTGCTTGGTGGTTTCATACTGCCGACCATGTGGATCGAAGCCTCTCACGTGCCACTACACCACCAAGGCGCCTTGTTATTCAATAAATGGGAATAAAATTGTCTTTATTTTCTGTAAGCTTGTTTATTTTTAGTCTCACTCACGAGAAACTACTTGTTTTTTATTTCTGGAGAAAGTTTTGTACTTCTTATATGAAACTGGTTAGCTCAGTTTACCTTTTTCCCCAGTTTATACCAGTAAGCAGAGTGGATTTACTGCTTAGCGCCAGCAGTTAGTAGTTCATTTGGCCAGTCCATTTGCTTTTTTTCCTTTCCTTGGTTTGGGCTTTTTGTTTTATTGTTTTACCTACTGAAGGAGATAGGCTATAAACAAATTGCTTCTGTTAGAATGCAACCTCATCCTCTTCGATCTGAGTTACAGCCCTGGTTTAGAATGGGCTTGTACTGTGATCGTACAGTGGAGGTCTGTTCCCATTTTCCTTGCAGTGCTTGGTTAACTTTATAACCATTATTCCGTCTTAAAACCACTTCACTTGGCTGTCTTCATTATTTAGTTCTCTCTTGGCTCTTCTTAGGTTTCCTCACGAGTGTACCCTGAGATTGGGTCCTCTGCCTTTTTTCCACTTGGCTACTTTCTCAACAACATATTCCTTGTCTTAGCTTGAATTCTTATCTTTGTGCACATAATAACTTTACCTTGTATCCACCTCTCCCTAGATTTATCTCCTTATAGCTGATAACTTCAAATTTAACATCTGTACCTCTATACATATTCATTCTTTTCTCTGTTTTCAGTATATTTTGTTTACTTTTGTCCAATTAATTTTAGAATTTTAACTTCAATTTATCATTCTGCTTCCACAGAACTGGCACAGACTGGAATGAGCATTAGTTATATCAACATCACAAGCTATGTTGTGGTATTGGAGAATCTTGATTAACTTGTATGTCAGTATTTGCCTAACATAGCTATTTATATCAGACTAAAACATATCTAGCTTAATTTAGGTAAAACCCAGAAAGGTAAAATAATATGTATTAGAGAAGGGTCCAAGGTAGAGGGATTATTAAATTACTTTTTACTTTAAAGTTTGATTCTTAGAAGGAATTCTGATAGAAAAGTACTAGCACATGTTTATTCTTTAGAAAATAGGTAGTTCATGCAGAACTCATTGAAAGCACTGTATTAAAAGACCAATGAGATCATTTCCCCCTATCAGATTGGCACATGTTGAGTCAAGTGATAGGGTGTGGGAAATAGGAATTCTTAACATTGCTGGTGAAAATGTTGCTTTAGCTACTTGGAGAACAATTTGGTAGTACCTATTAAAAATTGCATACCCATGGTGCAGTCATTACATATTTACACATCTACACCAAGTTAGAGCTGCAGTTTTATAATAGTTTATTCTAAAAATTAAAATACAAGCAAACAGCAGCTTTAGCTAGCCACAAAGCTAGCTATATGCTTGGTAGTTGGTGCTTATTCCTAATAAATGGAAAGTGAAGACCAAAGAAAGCCATTAGATTATTTACCAGGAGAATTGAATTTCAAAGTAAGATTCAATGATTCATTTTGTAGATGTTGAATTAGGTTTTTTGTTTGTTTCTTTTTAATGTGTGGAGGTGACTGACAGCGATGGCTAGAGTAGCCACACTGCTAATTTACTCCAATGATTCATCTGGTGCCTCAGAACTATCCTTTTCCTTGATATGAAGAAAAAAGACGGATTAGGTTTATAGAACAGATCTGATAATGAAGCTGAGCCAATGTTTGCCATTTAATTGATATAGAATTGAAAGAACCTAAATTGAAATAGGTGGCAAGTGCTTTTAATAGCATTTGTTTTTAATTTGTAATACTGAACATATTGATCATTTAAACTAAAATCAAGATTAAAATTTTTTTTTCATTTTAATTTCTTGGTCATTTTATTTCTTTGATCCTTAATATTTTAGGTCATGGTTATGAGTGAATTTCAGTTTTATTTTACTGGCACATCAGAAAAGTGCTAACCTGTAACATATTTTTGCTGCTTAGTATTTACACAAGTAGCCTAGGCTGCACAGTGGGATGGACGTTGCGCTATGAACCATAGGGCCAGTGATCCAAACCCACCAGCTGCTCCCCTGAAGAAAAATAAGGCTGATTTTCCCATACAGTTCCAGTCTGTCTTGAAAACCTTTTACAAAGTGGTTCTCATCTGTCCTACAGGGTTGCCATGAATCTGAATAGCAGTGGGTTTAGTATTTTGGTTTAATGTTCACACAAAATGATGTGCATCTATTTGCATAGCTATCATGGATGAATTGCTATTGATTAATTTGTATATCATCTTCAGTAATCAAGCTACATGTTCTTAATTTTGCTTTTACTTGGATAAAGTTCACCGAAACAATGGAGTCAATTCAAATTAGTCTTCTTGAATATTATGTAGCTTGTTTCTAGGCTTTTACGGTTTCACAAAGCAGTTGGCACCCCTCAAAATCAGCCAACTCAGGAAATGACTACCAAGTAAAACATCCTTTTTTATGAGGTGAAAAAAAGAATAAATGTTGAGAATTTTGCTGAAGATAACTTTGGTGTTTCTTGCTGCTATTTGAAAGAATCTTTAAATCATATTGAGATGGATGGAAAATCATGGTTATAGAAACTTTAACTAATTGTGCAGGATATGCATTCTTAAAAGAAGGCAGGTGTATTAAATTCTATCTAAACTAAAATTATATCTTACTGTTGCTATCAGCACTTTTAGCTTATGGCTCATTTGCTGGTAAGAGGAATGGATTATAGCTCATTTGCTGTTAAGAGAAAGCTGAGGCAACAGATATTTATAAAATAATTATGAATCATTGATGTCTCTAAGTAAATAGGTTTGAAGCACAGACTCCGACCCTGTAACTACAGTTTTACTTGGGAATCGACTCAAGTGTAAAATTGCTGTGGCTCTAACCATGCCTTTTACTCCAGTCGGTGTTCTCTGTCACCTCCTGTAGAAGCAGACATGTCCTGGCGTTCCTCGAGAAGTGTTTCCTGCTTGGCATGTAGCATTATTGCTTACCGAGGTCTAGATAAGTGCAGGTAGTGAAAGTCTAAAGAATTATTGCCTACTGATGTCTAAAGAAGTACATGTAGTAAAAACATTAGAACAGTTGGTTATGCATAACTTTAAAAAGAGCGAATATATTTTGTTCTGCCTATTTCTGGTAGAAGCTTCTAGAGATTTTAAAATTATCTGCATGAGGAAATTTTGTTTGGCATATGCACTTAAATTTTTGATTGGTATTTTAGAAAGAATGTAATCCTAAAGAAGAATGTTTTGAATGTCTGGAAAATTATTGTTATTATTAAACCTAAGGAGACTATAGCATCTAATTCATTCTCTTTCAGTATTAATGAAATTCTTTTTTTAGAGACTAGGCTAAGAAAACTCAAGTGTAGAAAGCTTATATAATGTTTTTCACACAGTTAATCCATACTAAACAAGGGAAAACTTGAGTTCAACATTAGTAAAATGGTTAAGTAAATTATGGCATGTCCATAATTGAGCCATAAGAGAAAAATAAAATATTAAGTGAAAAATTTAGAATACAAAATGTTCTGATGGTGTAAAGAAAAGCTTAATAAAAGTGAAGGGTAAAAATAAGCCAAACGGTTAGGATTTCTTTTTTTCCTGGTTTAATGAGAATGCATACTTTTTTTTCTGGCTTTATTTAAAATTTCACATTATGAGTCTATACAACATACATAATCAGAGGCACGTACTTGTTGATATTTTAATTTGTAAATCTCTACACTCTGCTGTCATCATCTTCTGTTCCAATTTTCTGTCTCAGGTACATGTAAGAACAGTATATATCACTACATTGAAAAAAAATACTATAAATGGATTTTTATGTCTTATTATCAACATTATTCAGTCTTAGAATTATCCTCAAATATCAAATTTAATTAAGAATTTAAAAAATTATTCTTGGTATGTATCTCTTTACAAAATTGCTTATTGAAATATCTTAGTGAATCCATTTTACCATTTCTTCTTCCGTTTATGTTAATTATCCAGAAGTGTTGCTATGTTGTGCTATAACACACAATCAGGCAAAGGTTGACAAACTTTCTCAGTGAAGGGCCAGATAATAAATATTTTTGGTTTTGCAAAGTGCTTGTTCCCTTGAAAAACTAGCGTGCTGTTTGCTGTGTGGCGTTGGCAGCTGTAAACTAAAGACCCAACTTGTTGCCACTGAGTTCATCATTCCTTGGAGCAGCCCTATCGGACAGCAGCTCGCTGTAGAATTCCTAAGGCTACACTACCGGATTATTCCCACTGCCAACATTTACCCACATGGTTCCCCACGGCATCATGAGGGTGCCTGCGTATAGCCGTTCAGAACAGTAGGTGAACAGATTGGTGTGGCTCTGCTCCAATATCACTCTATTTACAAAAATAGTTTGCATTCCTTTATGGTAGTATAATTTGTTGTGCAGGTGCTCTTTCATACTTTGATTGCCTCTGCTTGAAATTTTTACCTCCTGTGAATTTCTGCATTTTACACGTGTTCCTGCGTATTGTTCTTGTCCTTCATGTCTCCATTTTAACTATTATTCCTCATTCACCTGCTGCATGCAGTTCCCTTACCAAACCCATCGCCTTCAATTGATTTGGACCCAGGTCAACCTGTAGGGCAGAATAGAACTGCTCATTTGGGTTTCTGAGGCTAAATTAGGGTTTAAAAGATGTAATTTTTAAATTTTACATTTCACTAATAGTGAATTAGTTTTGGGCTAAAATGTGTTGTAGAATGAGCAACTTTGTCTGATACCAATTACTTTTTATATGCTAATGGTATCATGGTAGAAAGATGAGACTTCCTACTTCCGTCCAGAATTACAGTCTCTGAAACTCACAAGGCCAATTCTATCCTGCCCTAGAGGGTCACTGTGAGTTAGAATGGACTTGATGGCAGACTAAAAGTATTATATGGCAAAAATCCATTGCCATGGAATACGTTTTGACAGTTTCTATCAATGTAACTTTCATCCTTGGAGTTAATTTGTTAACCTGCTGGTGTTGATGAATATTTACTATCAATTTAATCACTCTAAGCTCTTTGGTTAGAATAGGTCCATGCCTAAGTTTTATTGATTTTAACAAATTCTGGATAACATTATGAAGAATGTGAATTCCAGAACTTACTTGTGTTCGTGCAAAACTTGTATTCAGGCCAGAGGCAGTCATGCAGATAAAGCAAAGACACCATGGGTTTTGTGATCAGGAAAAGTGTGTCAGGACTCTATCATTTTACCATACTCAATTTATGTGCTGAGCCAAGAAGCCAAGGAGATGGGTTTTATGAAGAATGGTATCAGGCTTGGAGTTAAGCTAGTAACAGCCAGAATTAAACAATATTTTTCATTCCTAATGGGTTTATCATTCTATACCATCATTTAGGAGTCCTGGGGGATGCCCCCCACCCTTACCCGCCAACCCCCCAACAAAAGAAAGAAAGAAATTTGGAGAAGTACAAAATTTAACACTTGGTTTTAATATTTTACTTCTGTTTATTTTGTAGTTCTTAGAAAAGACTATTTTCTCTTTTTATTTGATAATGTAAATTTTTCATATATGAGATTTTGAGCTGATTTTGCAGTATTATTTTTTATTATAAATGATAAGTTCTTTATTTCTTCCATCAAAGAAGAATTAAATTATTTCTCTGTGTTTCCTAATACGTATGCTGCCATAGCTTTTGTCACATAACTGTAAAGTCTTAAACGCCCCGCTGCCGCATAGTGACCCTGAGAGCCCAACCCAAATTCACTGCCATCGAGTCAGTGTTGACTCATTGCGACCCTCTAGGACAGGGTAGAACTCTACCCTCTGTGAACTTCTCTAGTGACCCTGTAGGACAGAAGAAAACTACCCCATATGGTTTTCTGTTCTTCAAGGTAGAAGTATAATACTGTCTGTGATGGGATAATCCTCATTCAAGGAAAGTCAGTCAATACAACTGCTATTAAAATTAATGTAACAACCGTTAAAGCTAATGAAGAAATTGAAGAATTCTACCAATTTTCTCAGCTTAAAATTGATCAAATGTGTAATCAAGAAGCATTGGTAATTAGTGATGACTGGGATGGAAAAATAAGAAACATGACAGAATAGTAGTTGGAAAATAAGGCTTTGGTGATAAGCTGAAGATCACATGGTAAAATTTTGCAAGACCCACACTTTTTAAAAAATAACAATATAAATATATGTGGCTATCTCCAGGTGGAATACATAAAAACTACATTGACCACAACCCTGGAAAGATATAATAGTTCTGGTAGTGTAGTGCTTACTCATTGGGCTGTAAACCACAAGGTCAGCAGTTCAAAACCACCAGCCACTCTGTGAGAGAAAGACAGATCTTTCTACTCCATTAAAAAGTTAGTCTTAGAAACCTAGGGGCATTTCTCCTCTGCCCTAAATGGTCGCTATGAGTCAGAATCAAATCGATGGCTGATGGAAAAGTTCTGTAACAGCAGCAAAAAATGAGGCCAGGGGCTGACAGGAGTTGACCATCAGTTGCTCATATGTAAGTTCTGGTTGAAGAAAATTAAAACAAGTTCATGAGAGCAAAATACAACCTTGTGTTTATCCTACCTGATGTTTAGAACATCTCAAGAATATATTTGACTCATTAAATATTAATGACAGAAAACATGACAAGCTATGGGATGACATCAATAACATCATACATAAAAACGGAAAGATCAAAGTGGCTGTCAGAAGAGACTGAAACGCCCTCTTCATCTTAGAGTATTGAGAGCAAATGGAAGAAATGAGGACGTAAAAGCTAAACAGAAAATTTTAAAAGGTAACTCAAGAAGACAAAGTATTATAATGAATTGCGCAATGACCTAGAGTTAGAAAACCCAAAAGAAGAATGTATTCAGCATATATCAAACTGCAAGAACTTGAGAGAACATTCAAGCCTTGAGTTGCAATATTGAAAGATTCTATGGCAAAATATTGAACATTGTAGGAAACATCAAAAGAAGATGTTTAAAATTAAGAAAAGTATTTGTTGGGATTGTATCCTTTCACAATACTGATTCAGTCTTTATGCTGAGCAAATAACCCAAGAAGGTGTACTATATGGAGAACCTGCCATCAAGATTGAGGAGCGTTTATTAAATACTCATGCAGATGACACAATCTTGCTTGAAAGTGAAAATAACTTGAAGGACTGATGAAGATCCAAGACTGCAGCTTCCAGCATGGATTGCAACTCAATATAAAACAAAAACATCCTCACAACTAGATTAATAAACAACATAATATATAGAAATGTTGTAGTTATTGAGGATATCATTTTACTTAGATCCATAATCAATGCTCAAAGACGCATGATTCGAGAAATCAAAACTCATTGCACGGGACCTCAAAGTGTTCCAGAGCAAGGATGTCACTGAGTACTTGGTGTGCCTGACCCAAGCCATAGTAATTCCAGTTGCCTCACATGCATATGAAAGTTGGGCATTGACTAAAGAAAACAGAAGAATAGATTTATAGTACTGGAGATGTCGATGCATTATGATACTGGTGAAGAATATTGACTACTGTGGACTGCCAAAGGACAGACAAATGCGCCTTGGACGAACAGTCAGTATGTGTTTTGGAAGCATTGAGGGCAAGGCTTCGTCTCACATACTTTAGAAATGCCAGGAGAGACCTGGAAAAGGATACCATGCATGGTAACGTAGAAAACGAAAAAGAAACTCAACTGCTATTGAATAAATTCCTATCCTTAACAACCCTGTAGGACGGAGTAGAACTGCTCATGTGAGCGTCCGAGTTGTAAATCTTTATGGGAATTGAAGGCCTCATCTTTTTGCTGGGGATCAACTGATGGTTTTAAATTGCCGACCCTATGCTTAGCAGCCCAACTCTTAACTATGCTGCCTTGGTTAAGTGGAAGTGCAGCGAAAAGAGGAAGACCCTTAACAAGACGATTGACAGTGGCTGCAACAGTGAACTCGGACATTACTGGAATTGTGAGCTGGTGAAGGACCAGGCATGGTTTCTTTCTGTTGTAGACAGGGTCACTATGAGTCATAGTTGACTCAATGGCCCCTAACAACAACATATGAAGGGGAACCCCCCCTAACTGGAACTTTACCCCCCAGTGCTATGTATTAACATTTTTTTTTAACAAAACAACCTTATCATCTTCAAAGTACTCTCCATTACATTTAACACATTTGTCAAATCTGTGATTCTATTCTTGGAAACATTTTTCAAACTCATCTGTTTGGGTGGCTGACAGCACCTCCCTTGTTTGTTTCTTCACCTCTTCAAAGTCATCAAACTGCTCCACTTTCATGTCCCTCTGCATTTGCTCAAACAAAAAGAAGTTGCATGGAATGAGGTAAGGTGTGTCGGGCAAGAGAGGCATGCTGTTTTTTGGCCAAAAACTGGTGCACTGAGATGGCTGTGAGAGCAGGTGCCTTGTCATGCTGGCAAAACCAGTCCCCCATCTGCCACAAATCACACACTGCTCTGTCACACACTGTTGGCTGTCTTCTCAGAACCTCTAAATAGAAAGCTTGATTAACAATCAGACCTGGTAGAACAAACTCCAAATGCACTATCCCTCTCACATCAAAGGAAGAAATGAGCATTGTCTTGATCTTTGATTTCACTTGACGAGCTTTTGGGGGGTGAGGTGACAATGGCCCCTTCCACTGTCTTAATTGATGTTTGCTTTTGGGGTCATAAGAATGGCACCATGTCTCATCATCAGTCATGATCTTCGAGAAAAAAAAGCCTGCGTTACTTCAGAGCTGTTCTTTCAAAGCACAGCATGTTACCACTTGACGCTCTTTTTCCTGGTCAGTCAGAACCCAAGGCACACATTTCACGGAGAACCTTCTTATTCCCAAATCTTGCATTAAAATTCGCTGGACCAAGCTCCAAGATAGTCCAGATAACTTTCCCATCTTTTAATGGTCTTCGAGCACAAGTACATGAGCGTTGTCGACATTTCCATCTTTTCAGGAAGTTGATGTCCAGAATGAGGCTTGTCATCAATCGACATTTCACAGTTTTTGAAATGAGAAAAACACTCATACACTTGTGTGTTCCACCATCATAACAGTTTCTGTGGCATTTCTCTGAGCAGGAAACAAAATTTCACAGCCTCATGCTGTTCCCTTAAATCGCCATCACAAAAAACAAGGTTCCACTGAAACTGCTTTTACAAAAAAATTCACCGTGACCAGAGAAATTTCCCAGGTGACACCACTGGGTGTACTTGTACTTAGAAGTTGCCTAGTGGAAAAAATGTGTACTATGAAAGCTCTGCCCAATGGAACTTTTTCCTCTTTTTTTTCTTTTGTTACCCCCTAGTATTTGGTTTTTTAAACTGCTTTAGGGAAGCAGTTTGCCAGGTATTTTCGCTTGGGGAGACACAGGGACTTGAACTTCTGACCTTTTGGTTAATAGCCAAGTGCTTTTATCATTGTGCTACTAGGACTTCTAGCCTTACTTTTTTATATTTATAAACTCAATTTTGACAGAAAATGGGCAATATCAGGAAAGTACAAAAATTAGTGATGGAACCAGTGGGTGCTCAAAAGCTTCAAGGATCTGGTTGAGGAAAGCCCTGTGAAACAGCTGGTACGCTAGGGATGCCTTGACGGTAAAGGAGCAAAAGATTACAGGCAGAAGGATGAGGATGAGGATGTAGGGCTTATTATAGGTCAATGAGCTTAGTTGATTAGGTTGAGGAATTGTAGATGTCTGTAAAGAATATAGTAAAAAGCCAAAATATAGAGCACTGAGTGTCAGGAATTTAAATTATCCTTTAGTTTTGAGAAATTGGTTGGGCAAAGTAAACAAAAATTCTTTTCACGTTGACTCTGAATTTAAACTCCATATGTACATTTTCTGAGTAATCTTATTTATTGGTTTATCTATATCTCAACTCCCCAAATTAGGTATTTTAACATTTTATGGGTAGAAGCGGCATCTTAATTCAAACATCTATGCTTTAGCTGTTGGCAGTTTTCTTGCTAAACACCACTGAATGCCTACCTTCTTCCCTTTAGTAGGTTTCTTTCCTTTTCTAGAAATCTCCTCCTTGCCATCTGTTGCATGCTATTATCCATATAGTAAATCTAGTTCAAGTTCCATTTCTTCTAAAAAAGGTTTACCATATTGTCCCACCAATAAGTAAATTTTCTTTAAAAAATAATTTTATTGGAATAAGTAAGTTTTCAATGATTGTAGCTTCTTTCTTATAATTTCTCGTATGAACATGCCTTTATTTCTGTCTAGACGGTAAGCATCACCTTACTAGAAATTTTACATGTAATAAACACCACTTACAAATACATGGGTTTTTTGTTTTATTTAAAACATAGCCAGCTATCTAGGATGTTAAAGTAGGGCAGGAATGATTAGAAAGTAGAAATGAAGGAGCAGTGTAGCAAAAACGTAGAAGTAGAAATTAGAAAGGAAATGGGAAAGAATAAAAAACGAGGAAGGAATAAAAAGTGTAAAACAGGATTTTTCTTTGGATCACTCATTTCATAATGCATAGGCACTTTTAGTTGCTCAGTGTCCGAACCGTTGGTTTTACTACCGGGAATACTATGGGTTCTCTGGAGCACTTAGTAATAATTTGATGCTCCAATTTGAAACCTATTATACTGGCTATTGAGAAATATAGTTTTTAGCTTTCAAATTTTAATAGCAAAGCACATTATTGTGATAACAGTACCATGGGATAACATTAACTAAGGACAAGAAAGTTCTTTGAAGTAATTTCTACCCTTTTGTAGGTTTGGAGTGAAACTTTGCATTTGTTTGTTCACTAGATTAGAATCTGAGCTGTTAAATGCTGAGATAATAATTTTTAAAAATCGTTTTGTGGGCACAGTTTTTAGAGCTGTCTTAAATTTTCTCTCCTATGGATAAAAACTAATCTCTTGTCTAAAAGCAGGTAAATATTTACACATTTTTGCTTAGTATGGAATAGCATGGCCATTTTAATGCTTTTGTGCTTTGTGCCACAAGCTAAAGAAGTGTATATTTTGTTATTTACCTAGCTTTTGGGCAAAGCAGATACCATTTACTGGTGTGAAATACATAGAAAGCTTATACTGCAGTTTTTTAAAGTGATAACCTACCACTATATGAACATCACTTGACAAACCGTTTTCTGTAAATAATTGGTATGTTGTTATCCACTAATATTTCACAGCTGTTTCCATTTTTCTTTAAGAATTAGGTCATCAGTATTATTGAACTCCATACAGTGATTATTACTTCAGGGTAAGATCTAGAAAGTGGGTTTGTAGCTATTAAAAGTAGTAGTTAGCTGTGCATTTTGGAGCCAGGATAGTACAGTGGTAATTAGGGCTCTGATTTCTGCTACTGTGTTGAAGTGTCTAACTCTCTGAGCCTCTGTTTTTTCACATGTGAAAGGGAAATAGACTCATTCGTTTATTCAACAAGTAATGAATATTGAGAGTTTTTCTGTAACTAGGAATCATCCTGTGTTAATCTGGGTTGACTAGAGAAATAAATTCATAGACACTCATATGTATAAGAAAGAACTTTATATCCAAGAGTAATTGCCTATAAAGAAAACATCCCAACCCAGTCCAGATCAAGTGCATAAATTTGTTATTAGCCCTTATGCCCGATGCAGTCTATAAATTAATCTTCTGACTCACGCAACATGTGCAGTGATGCCGAATGCAGGAAGATCACAGGCAAGTGGGTGGAAAGTCTTGTGGCTCCAGTGGCAGTGGAAGCAAATCATCTCAGATCCACGTGGCTCCTCTAGCCCCAGGGTCTGGCTCCATCAGTGTAGCTCCATTTGTCTTGTCAATAGAACTGTTTCGCAGAGTGTGTCCCACCTCCCAAGAGGAAGATAGGAGCTCCCAGAATCCTCAGGAGAAGGCCATGCTCACACAGAGACCTCATTGCCTGTGACCTGATTGACATGTTATGTCACTGCCACACATCCTGTAATTTTGGATAATGGTAGTGCCTTTTTCAGAATATCATTGAAAGATTAGTGTGAATACATATCAAATACTTCTCATAGTACTTAAAATGTAATAAGCAATTGACAAATTTTAGCCATCATTTAAAAAATATTTTAAATTCTGAGAGCAAAATAGTTTCAGGGAATAATTATGCCATTAATGTATCTACTTTCTAGTTTTTAAACAATTGGTATGGCTAGTCCAGAATCAGCTATATTAAATTCTAATTTAAGAAAATGAGTGTTCTCCTTCTACACCTTTTTTTCTCATACTCTTTATTAAAACAGTTTAGGTATAGTTCTTTTCCAGTATACATAGATAGGTCTATTTATACAGTGTTTATATCAAAACCTGTCTGAAAACTAGAATTCATGTAAGATGGAAACCTAAAAGAAAAGAAAATTAAAATATTCCCCACTATTACAGAGTGATAGAAAAGTGGTAAGACTATACCTTTTCAAAGGTGGAAAACTTGGGAGATCATTTTGATTGTTTAAATAAAAGCTTTTGCTATGGATAGGAAAGCATTCTTGTTTAAAAGTTTGGTTAATTATGGCATCTAGTAGTTATAGTAATTTAGTTGATTAAGATTTTAATGTATTTTATAAAGAATCTTTTTTATAACCATTTTTATAATTTGTAGAGTTTCATTTCTATATATGGACCTTGGTTATTTTAGAAATCATAGCTACTACAACATCAGTTGAATACTTGTTTTTGCAAGACTTTGTTGTTAAAGACACTAAATCTATTTGAAAGCTATGAGGTAGACATTATTCTCCATTTTCAGATGATGAAACAGACACAAAAAAGTAAATTAATTGACCCAGGTTTGCTTAGCTACTAAGTATTCTAGTCAGAATTCAAAATCGGTGTTTTTTTTTTAAGTTGACTTGAGTATTGATTGAGCTTTATATTAAAGAGCCCTGGTGGTACTATGGACTACAGGTTGGGCTGTTCAAACTCACTGGCTACTCTGTAGTAAAAAGAAAAGGTTTCCAGAGAGAGAGAGAGAGAGAGATAGAGAGAGAGAAGGCTGTGCGCTCCCATGGAGATTTACAGTTGTCTGGTTCTGTGGTTGATTGTTTAATAATGAATTTAGCTAAAATCCATTATGCTCACACAAGAAATAATTTTGTCTTCTTTCTCATTCTTCAGTAAAATAAAACAGGGTCTGTTACCTAGTTTGGAAGATTTGCTGTTCTATACAATTGCAGAAGGACAAGAGAGAATACCAGTTCATAAATTTATTACAGTAAGTTTTAATATTTTTCTATCCTAATGTTTAAAAGAGTTAATAAAACTGCTATAAGACAGCATCATGGACTTATAGTTATAAAGGCCATTTGGCATGTAGATTATGATTGACACGTTTCTCTCATGTTCACATTTTTATCATGCTCATTTCAAGGTAATCTGAAAGAAAATGAAAGAAACTATGAGAAATTTGTCCAGAAATTGGGTAACAGTGATGCCAAAGTGGCAAATAGATGATCAAGTTTTGGGTAGAAGTTTTTATGTACAGAAATAAAAACTTGTAGTTGGAATAAGCATATACATTATTTGCACTATATATTTACAAACTCTTATTTTTTCAAAAACAGGCACTCAAATCTACAGGATTGCGAACGTCTGATCCCAGGTTGAAAGAGTGTATGGATATGTTAAGATTAACTCTTCAAACAACATCAGATGGTGTCATGCTAGACAAAGATCTTTTTAAAAAGTAAAAATTTCTGCCAAACCTCTAATGGTGATTTGCTGTGCTTTACGGTGGTTTTACTTTCCAACAAAATTGCATCTGTAGAGGCCTTGTGCTTCCTGTGTAGCTAAAGGAAAAGCAAAAGAGATTTACAAATTTTTGTTTAATGAACTAGGTACATGCTTAAATTCTGTAAGATACTGGAGCTAAGAGTGTATATTCTTCAAATTATTCTAACGCAGATTAGATGTTTCCAATTTACAGTACCTGGAGCATGACTTCACTTTGAACAGAGCAAGTCCTTTGTCCTTGTCCTTGCGTTTATTGATCCTAATTCATCTGCATGCCTTGAGGACTTTCTCAATATAGTCAACTTTCGTTCCTATTAAGTGATTAAGATGACTTCATACAACAAGAGGGCTTTAGACAGCTCGATGTTCTAGACTTTCTTGCCTGCAGTATCGGTTTCTCTCTTTCCAGATTTATCAGTACATAGGTTTTTGTTTATTTTCATTATTGTCAAACAGTTAAAAACTAAGACACTGAATGAGAATATGTTGACTTTTCTGTATTCTATTTGTTAATTATTTTCATTAATGTGTTCCTGTTAGCTTAATCTGATTACCTAAGATTTAATTGCCATCATGTCTGTAATCAGTGCCTACAGTAAATGTATTTAAAACACTAACTAGTATAAAACTATAAACAGCACTATAGTTTATTGATTTGTTCCAGACTACAGACTTAGGGTGAGGCGCAGACCCAAAGAATCCTGCATCTACATTTAAAGTTTGTTTATTTGAATGAGAGGGCTTGAAAATTTGTTCTAAAAATCTCCTAGAACTATCTTGGGATAGCAAGTCATCTAAAGAGTATTGACTAAAGTCCTGCAGTGTTTCCTGGCATGCTGTGAAGCACTGTGTACAACTTTGAATTCTTATCTTTTCACCATGAAACTCTTGATGCTTTTAACTCAGTTGACCTTAAAGTGTGGATTTTGGGTTCTTTGGGGAATTATTGTTTGGAATGGTGATACGCTCACTCCAGAACCAGGTTTCTTTGTGTTGAGAAGGAAATTTTCCCTAGTTATCTGTATCTTTGCAGTAAGGATGAACTTTCTTTTACTAATCATGAGCTATCTGCTTATGGTGTCATTAGGAAATCATTTTAATGTATCCCAGATGAAATTGCCAGAGATATAGGTAAATCTGCTGATAAAGCAGTATGGGGAGTTGCTGAATTTAAGTGAAAGCGGTATTTCAGACATTTTTCTTACTATGTATTATTTTAACCTGTTGTTAGGTTTAAATAGGTGATTGAAAGACATATCTTAAATACATTATTTATGAAATCAGGAAACATGCATAAAATTTCCTACAGATATTTATATTGGATAATTATCGTTACTTTAAACATTTTTAAGAAAAGCAGTTGTAATACAGGCAGTTTCCAACTTGACAAATACTTAGTGGCTTATATGAGCAGGCAGTGGAAAAGTCAAAGCCTGCCAGTCAAATGATTTCTCTTTTCATCCCTAGAATTAGAATTATATTGTTAACCTTTTCTGGTTCCCTAGAAAGGTGATTGCTCCAGAGAACTTCTTTTATGTTTTTAAATATGTTGTCTACTTAGTGTGTTGCTAGTTATTTGTGACGGGTAGGGGAAGTGGATCTTCATGTAGCTGGGAAGAAGAGAGACACCATTGAAATGCAAAATTCATTTTCTCAGACAATTTATTTAAAAGGGAGGTAGGCTTGATTTAATTCTAAGTGTTAATACATATGAAATACATTGTAAGTGAATATATTTATCATTTTGGCAAATTTGAGAAACAACTATCATATTGTTTTATATTTGTTTTATTAATGGATAAATTAGTTTTAAACTTTTTGGAGACTAATCTGTTTGAAAATTGGAGACTGCCTGTGCCTGTGTAGATAGTCTTTTGCTTTGAAAACTAATGTTTTGTGTATTTATCTTAATCTTAAAAAGTATTAGGATGACTTTATGTTAGATTGTAATTTTAGTTTTTTTCTTTTACTTCTTTGGAGGCCTTGGATGCGAATGGTAGTTTTTTGTGTTTGTATAGTATTTGATTTTTCTAAGCAATTTCATGTTCACTGTTATTTAAATGATGAGAATTGTATTTGAACATTTTATAAAACACTGAAGTACTTGACAATTGTTAGTCAGAAACACAATAATATTTAAGTAAAGAAGGAAGAATATTTTTAACTTATAGATGAAAAACTAACGCACAGAGAAATTTGTAACTTACTGGAAAAAAAAATGAGCCGCCTCCTCCTCAGGGCTCCTTGCATATGATTCTGATTTTCTTGTCTGATTCTTGGTGTCTCTATTAAAGTAGCGCTGGAGAAAGAGCACTTTTAGAACTTGTGAGTGGTGCGGGCGTTGTTTCTTACCAGCCACAATCATTCATCATGTTGGCTGGGCTGCCACTGGCTTTACGATTATCTTCCAATAGAAACACATACGCCCCAGAATTTCACTGGCTATACAATATCAATTTTAAACCCATTTTTAAAAAAGTATTGATTACTTTTAAATAGAAGTTAGTAGTAGGTTAATAATTTCAATTTGTTTGTTTTTTCTCTGTTTAAACATTTTTTAATATAAACAAACTTGACTTGTTACAGATTTAAATAATGAGTTAAGATCAGGGACTTTTATGCAGGTTTAATTTTTATAACTATTTAAAACATTTTTATATTAAATGTTAAAATATTGCTAAAATGAGGATATTTTAGATTAACTTTGAAACATTACCAAATATGATTAGTCAAAGTTTATTAAAGTACATAGTGACTATGAAAGGTCCATTATTTAAATGTCACCAGGTTAACTATGGAAAGTGGAACTCTAAATTTTTTGTGTTGTAATAGATACCACTGAATACTAACCTTTTTATTTGGAAAAAATGTAAATATACCAACTTGGTGTTCACCAAAGGAATATGCATTCTGTGTTTTTATTAGTAGTTAAAATGTACAGAATGTTTTAAAATTTTCATTTTGTGTTTTATGTAGAACTACTTGAGTTATAATACTGAGATTTAAGGAGCAATTTAATCACAAACTGAAAAAGAAATACAAAAAGTGCTTGTTTCCCATATATGAGTAGTGCAAGTTATTTGACCTGTCCTAGTTTTCCTTCCTTATCACTCTCAAAATGTTGATATCATGACAATTAAATAGGATGAATAGTTATTAAAACTTATATATATATTTAAAGCCATTTTTTCTTTTCCTCAAAGTAGTATCGCATCACTTAGCTGCAATGAAGCTAGTTACTATACATTAAATAAATTTTTCCTATAGTTTATTTATTTGACTTTAAGACCTCAATTATGAATAGTGAGTGTTTGTCTTTTAAGGGCTTATTGTTATTAGGTGCCAAGGAGCTGTTTTCCAGCCCCGCACCCAGTATGCAACCTTGTGTGCCGTAGATTGAAAGACTGTCCGGTCTATATCTTCTTTACAGTGATTGCTGTGTTTATTGGAGCTGCTGTGTCCATCCGGCTAGTTGAGGGTCTTCCCCCCCCCCTTTTCTGCCGACCTTCTACTTTGCTAAGCATAAGTGCTTAGTCTTGAATTTCATTTCGTAGATGTCCTGGCTGGATGCCCATGGCACAGCAAGCCCTCCTTTCTCAAACATTCCATGCAGCACTTGAAGAGCCTGGGTGTTCTGGTAGTGATGAGTTGAGCTGCTAACCACAAAGTTCTCTTTTTCTTTTTAATTCTGAGTGATAGTGTGTGTCAGGAAGCAAGAATGTATTTCTGAGGCTATTTAATTTTTTTTTTAAGGAAGCTCTTAACCATGACATGCAAGGTGATTGTAAAATGGTCATGGGACTAAAAGATACTGGAATGTTTCCACGAACTTTTTGGAGCTTCCTCGTTTCAGTCTATTTGTTCGCTAACCAAATGTCATGCCAAATGCTTATCAACACTAGTAAGCTAAGAAACTTGTTTCAGATGGCCCTAATACCTGGTGCAATGACCTGTCATTTTAATCTTTGTCATTTTTATGCATATTTTAATTGATTCCTTCAAACTTTTCGACAGTTTGCAAGCAGCTACATGAAAGACTGCTGGGAGGAAAGAAAAAATGTGGAAAGAACGTCATTTTACAGGATTCGGTTCGTTCTGTAAAGCGACGTGTTGCCTGTTGAAAGACAGGATCAGTAGCCTCCTAATCAGTATTATTTCTTATTACTGAATATGAATATATGATCAGTACTCAGCACATTAATTTTCCCTATATTTCACAGATGCGTGCAGAGCAACATTGTCTTATTGACACAAGCCTTTAGAAGAAAGTTTGTCATTCCTGACTTCATGTCGTTTACCTCACACATTGATGAGTTATTTGAAAGTGCTAAAAAGCAATCTGGAGGAAAGGTAACTTTGTTGATGTGCTTATTTTCCTAACCCAGTCACTTAATATACTAAGCTCAATTTGGAGGTCAGAGATACAAGTGTGTTTGTTTCTTGGTTTTTGCTAATTTAAAAAGTTAAGTGAAGCCGTTGATTTTAACATTCTAAAAATTTTAAAATATTTATTATTTTGCCTAAAATGTTATCTAGTTTTAATAATTCTTTTTGATCAAATGGCTTTGATGACTTACTTCTAATTAATAATATTATTGGGAAGTTTTTGCAATTCAGTTATCCTCTCCAGGTCCCTCTGCTTTTAATCTCTTAGATCTAGGAGTATTGTGTTCTTTTGTTTTAGCTTTGAGTACAATACCTAGCTTCTATGTAGTATTGTCTCTCTTTTTTTAGTATTGTCTCTTGATAATTGTTTCAGTATAGACATTTATTTTTATTAATTTATTTTTTAACATAGCATAACCTTGCCAACTCCCCTGACCCTGATTAAAGATGTTTTTCTCTTTCTTTAAAAAAAACGTCGTGTTCAAATTCATCTTTTATATTTCACTTTTGTAGGAAGTAAGACTGCAGTGGGAAAGTGACTGAGAGAAATCACTTAGACCTCAGACACTCCTCAGCTCTTTGAGAAGTTAGATTTAAGGAACTTTATTATAAAAGATAGATCATAAAATAGCTAGTTATTGGTAGAAACCAAATTGAGATAGAAAATATTGTTTGCGTATATCACATCTATGCTTTTCCCTCCACTATTTTGGATAGGTTGCAGATTATATTCCTCAATTGGCCAAATTCAGTCCTGATTTGTGGGGTGTATCAGTTTGTACAGTAGATGGTCAGAGGTAAGTTTAAGCCCATATTAATCAACTATAAACTTTATGTTTGCAAAACTGAGTATTAAATGAAGAGGGAAAATTAGCCACTGTATGACATAAATTCAAAAAGGTAAATTTATTGTTAATTTTAAAAAACTGATTACATAATGATACACTAAATTTTATGAGGCATTTAGTCTGTTTTTATTCACAGTTGTAGCCTTGTTTTTTGAGTAGTTCTATAAGTATCTATAGTTCTGAGTTTGTTTAGGAAAAACATGTCTTGTCAGAACACGGAATTATTAAATAATGAACTGAAGACTTGTAAAATCATGCCTTATTTCTTGCTTAGCACTGGCTACTGTTCCCACCATTATCTCTCTTCCTCACGCTCTTGATAGGATTAAGTTAGTGCAGAATGCAGCATAGCTGTCCTCTCGGCCAGCAGTCATATTGCAGGACTTCATGAAGTCAGTGAAAGTGGTACTTGGAAAGGCTCGCATTGCAGGTATTGCCACTGACGATTTTAAGGACAGTGATGTGAGGGCCTTCCAAAGAGACTCATTTTGTTTAAAAATCAAAGATAACATTAAAGAATTTTAAAAAAGAATAACCCTTTTTATTATTTTGTTTAAAGCCAGGCATAATATTCATTATGTTGAGTTTGTGAGAAAAATTGTGCCAAAAGGAAAAAATGGATTTTTTTCATCCTTGAGGTTTTATTGTTTTAAGAAAATCTCCTAATAAAAGCCTCATCCCTCCTTTTCAAGTTCATGAAATATTGATCTCTTTTTTATAAGATCAAGATCATTTTACTTTTTACTACTTATTTCTCTAAAGTATTGACAATTAAAAAAAAACCCAAACAAGACTTGAGACTAGAATAACTAGGTGGTACATAGCTACTACCACCAACTAACGGCTCAGAAAGGAATCACATTGGAAGGCCCTGGAGGGAGAGGGAGAAAAAGGTGGAACAAAACCCCAAATCATAAAAGGGAGTAGGCTAACTGATCTGATAGATACTGGTGGAATGCCAGATCCTATGGCTCTCAGTTGCCTTTCAGGTCTAGAACTGAATTTACCCTATGGTGCCAGTTTTCAGCCAAATGATGGAGCGGTCTATCATTAGTAACACTATGAATACATGTATACACCTTAGAGTAATCAACCATTTGAGACCAGAGGGGCAGCTTTTACCCAAAGACAAAGTTCAGAAAGGTTAGGAAATAAGGAACTGGAATGGGAAAACACAAGGAGGAAGTGAGATGTTTCTTGGAAGGGATTGCAATGGATGAGATGAAATAAGATAACGTATGAATAGTTGCATATGAAGCTGGTGGTCTGCTCTGTAAACACTCATCGAGTTGCCATGTTTAAAAGAATGCGTTCCAAGCTTAACCCATTCCTGAGACAGAGTTCATGTAATATGCACAAATAAGAAACTAGCATGTAGGTATGCTGGTCCTTCTATTTGACAGACTTTATCTTCATCTGAACTCAGAGTACTAAATATTTATATAGAAGCAAAAATTAGATGTGACGAAAAGGACACAATGAGAAGTCATGGTTTCATCCTTATAGAGCAAATTCCACGAGGCAGTGATAATTTTCTCTTTTGTGTTTGGTAGAAAATGGCTTATTATCTTAATACTTGCATATAGGTTTTCTCTTCTCAAAGATCATCTACATATAGGAATTTAGTTTTCTTACCTAGAGAATCCTAAAACTTGACTTTGGAACTAGAAGGTAAATATTTTTAATTCCAAAATGAATGAGACAGGTTTTATAATTGTTTTAGAATGATTGTTAAGTAAAACGTTACGGTATTGATTGAATTATATAAACATTTCATTTAGAAGGTATTTGATTTTAATCTATACATCCATAAAAATGCATAGTCTATAATACAATTAGAAGTTTGTCACTGTTGACACCTCTTTGCTGTAGGACGTTTGCTTTTCATCCCTTTGCTTCAGATTTTTATCGATAGTACCCTGCCTTTGTGGAGAGAATATAATGGAGTGTGCAGGAATATTTCATTTCCCAACCCAGTCTCTACCTCATTTTCTCCAAGTTTGGTTTAAGACCAAGCTGTCTTTTTGCTCTGTTCTCTATATGCATAATGCTGATAACGGCCTAATATAACTTTAGTGCTTACTCTGCTACATTTATAAAATTTGATGTTATTTCTCTTAATGAAGATGAAATTGTGACTGATTGGGGTTCATAAGATGAGACATTTATAGGCAAGTTCTTAGTGAATAAACTGAGCTTTTTCAGTTCTTGAAGATTTGGGTTTAAAAGGAAGGTGAATAGTTTGTTAAAATAGCTAATTAATTTTATATGATTAAATTTGGGTGGTGGTGGGGTACCCCTTTTTTCCCACACTACTCGATTATTGATAATCCAATTTAGAATCTTGTTTTATTACCTGAATACTTTTTAAAGTAGTGTGTGTGTGTGTTTTGCTCTTTAAGATAAACATGTCTTAATTTTATTATTTAATATCAAAATAAACTATGGTTGAATTGTGGAATAATGTGAATAAGAATTAACATGCAGAAATGACATCAGTTAGGTAGCTGCATGTCTATCTAGGTGATCTTAATTCTTTTTAAATCTATTTTAAATAGGCACTCAATCGGAGATACCAAAGTTCCCTTTTGTCTTCAGTCCTGTGTAAAACCTCTGAAATATGCTATTGCTGTTAATGATCTTGGAACAGAATATGTGCATCGATATGTTGGGAAAGAACCGAGTGGATTAAGATTCAACAAACTATTTTTAAATGAAGATGGTAAGAATAGCATAAGTATTGGTTTGAAATAATTTATGATGTAAAGAAAATCTTTTCAAGAAAGAAACTTCATGCTTTTTTTCTCATTGAATTTCTGTGAATTCTCTAAATATAATTTCATCACCTTCTTTTAATAATTGCTGTTTAACATAAGCCACTGGGAAATGAGCAGGGAATTTCACTTTATAGCCATATATATAAATCTCCCATAGCCCCTGAGTTTCCTCTCAACTACTAACCAATGCCACTAAGAACAAAAGTGCCTCCAAAGCTTACAGCTAGGAAAGCCCCAGGAACAGTCACACTCTGTAACTCTGTGACTGCCATGATTCAGGACTGATGAAATGGGTTTGGGTTCTTTTTTATTTACGTTTTCAATAGGAAATAATTTAAAAACCTTGCAATGGTTAAGGTTTGCTTTCAAAGTAATTTAGTGGACAGCGTCTATAAGAACAAGGCGTATAGATCAGAGTTTCTTAAACTGGCTTGTGACTTCCATATCGGTCTTAAGCATTATGCACTACTGTTTATATATTGTCTTAATTGTGTAATAAGCAGATACCAAAATGACAGATCTGATTGGAACAGTAAATAAAAGAATTAAAGTGAATTTACATGAAGGAGATAAAACTCAACTGTGTAGAAGGGACGGAGTTTGTGATTGGCAAGAATGTCAGTGGGCATTCTTGGATTATACGCTATATAGAGTATATTGGGAATGTGTTTGTAATGTGTTATGTTCTTTTAATTCTTTAAGTTTTGTAAGATATATGGTAACTAAGATAAAAAAGAACTCTGCTCGTTTTATTACCTGGGTGAAAAAAACTTGTAAAAATGTGTAGTTTTGTGTATTCTAATTAAAAACGTGTCTATAAATTTCAAATGTTAACAACTTGGAAGACATGTACAAATACTTGGAAAAACAATCCCTCCCTAGACTATTCCAGATGGACGTCAAGAACCTCAACAGACCCAAAGCAATAAAAGAAATAGACAACGTTATCAAGGGATTACCAACAAAAAATCCCCCAAACCAGATGACTTCACAGGAAAATTCTACCAAGCATTCAAGGAAGAACTGACACCAATCCTACACAAGCTCTTTCTATGAAGCTAGTATAACTCTGATACTTAAAGTGGCCAAGGATTCCACAAGAATTGAGAACTACAGACCAATATCCCTAATAAACTTCGATGCAAAAATCCTTAACAAAATACTGGCCAGTAGAATACAAAAGCTTAAAAAACAAATAATTCACCATGACCAAGTGGGATTCATAACAGAGATGGCTCAACATACGAAAGACCTTAGTATTATTTGCCACATTGACATGAAAAATTGTAAGAACCACCCGATAATATCAATAGATGTGGAAAAAAAATTCGACAACATCCAACACCCATTCCTGTTTTAAGACACTGAAGAAGATAGAAATGGAAGGAAAATTCCTCAATATTATACAAGCTATATATGAAAAACCAGCAGCCATTGTGGTAATCAATGGAGAAAAGATGAAAACAATTTCGCTGAAAAGGGGGACCAGACAAGGATGCTCTTTGTCTCCACTCCTTTTTAATATTGTACTGAAGATCTTAGCTAACAACATAAGACAAAGAAAAGACATGAAAGGTATTTGGGGAAGAGATGAAACTATTGTTATTTGCAGATGATATGATTTTATATATTGAAAATCCCCTAAACTCCACAAGTGGAATGTTAGAAATAGTAGAGGAATATGGCAGAGGTGCAGGATACAAAATCAACAAACAGAATTCTATCAGGCTCCTACACACATGAGACAAGATCATTGAAGAGGCAATTAGGAAATACCCTTTACAATAGCCAAGTACAAGCCGAAATATCTAGGGATATACCTGACTAAAAAAATAAAAGATTTGTATGAGGAAAACTACAGAACACTATTACAAGAAGCCAAGAGTGACCTCAACAAGTGGAAGACTATTCCATGCTCGTAGATTGAAAGACTCAATATAGTAAAGATGTCAGTTCTGCCCAAGGCAGTATATAAGTTTAATGCTATCCCGTTATGAATACCATCATCCTTCTTCAGATAATTGGAAAACTGATTACCAACTTCATATGGAGAGGGAAGAAGCCCAGAATTAGAGAGAACTCCACAAGAAGGACAAAGTGGGAGGGCTTGTTCTACCTGACTGTAGCACATATACAGCCACAGTGGCCAAAACAGTGTGGTACTGATGTAACAACAGATATTCAGACCAGTGGAAAAGAGCTAAAAACCCAGAAATAAAAACAGCCTATCGTCACTGATTTTTGATAAGAGTCCAAAAATATCAAATGGGAAGTGGATGCACTCTTCAATAAGCGATGCTGGAAAAAATCGATATCTACTTGCAGAAAAATGAAGCAAGATCCTTACCTCACTCCATGCACAAGAAACTCAAGGTGGATTACAGACCTTGAGGTAAAGCCCCAAACTAGTAGGGCCATTAAGGAGGGACAAACCTGAGAACAGGGAATGCATAGGCTGTCGGGAATAGGAGAGGATACAAATACAGAGGAGTCACAAATTGACAGTGGGATATATTGAAGATAAAACACCTGTGTACATCGAAAGAATTCACCAAAAGAGTCCATACACTGGGAAAACATCTTTAGCAATGACACATCAGACAAAGGCTTTATTACTAAAATCTACAATACTTTGCAAGCTTACACTAAAAACAAAAACTATCCACTGAGGAGGTGGGCAAAGACTCTGAACAGAAGTTTCATAGGGGCAGAAATCGAATGGCCAATAAACATATGAGAAAATGTTTCTGATCATTAGCCATAAGAAAAATGCAAATTAAAACTATGAGATACCACATAACACCCTCAAAGAGAGCCCAATTCAAAAAATCAGAAGCAACAAGTGTTGGAGAGACTGTGGTGAGATAGGAACTCTCGTTCACTGCTGGTGGATCTGTAGGTATGTACAGCCTTTATGGAAATCGATTTGACAGTATCTAAAACAGATGGAAATTGAGCTGCCATATGACCCACCAATCCCCCTACTGGCCATATACCCAAAAGAGGCAAAAAACAAACCATGGCCAGACATCTGTGCTCCAGTGTTCATTGTGGCACAGTTCACAATTGCAAGGAATTGGAAACAACTCAAATTTCCATCAACAGATGAATGGGTCAAAGACTGTGGTACATATATACAATAGAGTACTATGCATCCCTAAAAAGCAGTGGTGACGCATGAAGCACATTGCCACATGGGAAGAACTGGAGGAAATCATGCTAAGTTAAGTAAGCCAAGTAAAAAGGACAAATACAACATGAGTCCAATGAGCTAAGCTTAAAAAACTATATACATACATTACTGGGGTGAGGTCCACCTAGTATGGCAGGGGTCAAACCCAATCCAAGGATACTTAATGGCAGCCAGCTGAATAGGTGGAAAGAGGAAAAGAAAAAAAGAGACATGGGTAGGGGAGATCAGGGCACTAACCTACCCAAAGGGAGGATACTTTTTATATCTCTACAGGAGAGGGAGAGAGAGACCAGGCTTTAACCTGATGCGCCCAGATGTGAATACAACATACTGGCATGTACCAGGGAATTAATAGAGGTCTGAAGGCCGGCCCCAATCCCAACTATGTGGACATCCCCCACCAACCCCAGAAGAATGCATTTCAGAAGACAGCACTGGGGCTACAGATTGGGGAGAGGGGCACGTCTGAGTAGAGTACACAGGAGAAACGAAAAGGGATGGAGAGGGAGCGGTGGCATCCTGGCCCACTAAGCCCCGAGGACAATATTCCTGCTCAGAGCAGACAACACACAGAGAGGACCATAGGGTAGGGCCAGTCCCACCACGAGGCACAACATCCCTCACTAGACCGTAGCACTGCAGAGAACACAGTGTGGATCTGGCCCCATCATACTGGGACGAAAAGCTAAGGGCATTCAATAGAGGAGCAAGGGGAGCAAAGTGATGAAATCCCTGGGGAATACCAAAAATAAACTTTGGAGACAGATTGTGACACCCCTTCAGACTCAACTGGAAAACACTTGTAAAGGCCAACAAACAGACCTTGAACTATTGATGGGCTTTTACCTTTTTGTCAGTGGCTTTTTGTTGGTAATGGTGGTGGTAGTTTTCTTGGTCTTGACTTCTTTTTTTGCTTTGTTTGGCTTTGCCTCGTTTTTGTGCTTATTAATGCCTCTGCGTGTCTATTTAGATATGATAGGCGGGATAAGCAGTTCAGAGATGAAAAGAACTGTACCAATGGTTCCAGAAGGGGAGGTGGGAGAAAGAAAGGGTGGGGGAAGCCAACCCAGGGACAAGGGAACAGCAGGTGAACTAAAATCAATGAAGAGAAGGGTGTTAGATGCCTAGTGAGGCTTAATCAAGGGCAATGTAGCATCGAGGGATTACTAAACCCAAATGAAGGCCAAACAGGATGGTGGGCAAGAGGAAAGTAAAAGGAAAATAGGAAAGAAAGAGGTCTAAATACATAATGTATATATATATATATATATGTGTGTGTGTGTATGGGTGTATATATATATATATAAAATTAGGGAAATAGCACTATGTACTCATCTATATGTTAAGAATTAAGGTTACAGATGAACCTTGGGCCTCTACTAAGGACTCCTTCAACATAAGAACATGAGCCCCTAATAAAATGTTTAAAAAAAAAAAGAATACTTTGTTCTAATAATGTGGTATTCTGTGATGCTTACCTTCCTGACATGATCGCTGAAGACAAAATGGTGTATAAGCAAATGTGGTGAAGAAACCCCAGCAATCAAATGATACAGTGTCTGGGGTCTTAAAGACTTGAAGATAAACAAGTGACCATCTAGCTGAGAAGCAGCAAAGCTAACGTGGAAGAAGCACTCCAGCCTGAGTAATCAGTAGGTGTTGATGGTATCAGGCATCTAAGACCCAGAACAAAATCATAACCAATGTAAATGGGGGGTGGGGAGACATGGAGTGGATACCCAGTGCCCATCTGTAGACAATTGGACATCCCCTCACAGAGGGGTCACAGGGAAGAGATGAGCCAGTCGGTGCAGTGTAGCACTGATGAAACACACAACTTTCCTCTAGTTCTTCGGTGCTTCCTTCCCCCCATTACTATGACCGCAGTTCTACCTTACAAATCGAATTAGACCAGAACATGCACACTGCTACAGATAAGAGCCTGCAACACAGGGAATCCAGGATAGACAATGCAAGGCCAACAATAAGATTAGAGATACCAGGAGGATTAGGGGAGGGTGGGCGTAGAACAGGAATCGATTACAATGATCAACCTAGAACCCCCTCTTAGGGGGACAAACAATGGAAAAGTGGGTGGGGGTGACGGAGGACTATGTAAGATATGAAAATAATAATGTATAACTTATCAAGGGTTCATGAGAGGTGGGCGGGGGAGGGAGGTAAAGAAATCGGGTACTGATATCGGGTCAAGTGAGAAGAGGATGCTTTGAAAATGTTGCTTGCAGCACATGTGCAAATGTTCTTGACACACTGGATGAATGCATGGATTGTGATAAGAGATGTAAGAGCCTCCAATAAAAGTATTTTAATTAAAAAAATTTTCAAATGTTACTCATCTCAGTTTGTACAAATCAACCTGTTATCTACCATTACTGTAAATGGTAGTCTTTATTAATTGACTGTACAGGGTTTTGCTATTTCGGCTTCATAAATATTTTCAGATGAATTTAAAATATAAATTGAACCCTTTAAATTTTCTACCAACAACAGAGGTAGGGAACAAGTAGAATTCACAGTCATATATCTCACAGATAAGCTTTCTGCTGGCGCGAGTTTGGTGTAATGTTATAATGTCTCTGGTTTGTTTCCAAAATGTTCAGATGTCTGGTTTTTGAGCCAGCGGTAGATTGAGCAGTTGCCTACATACGAAATTGCCTTGTCATGCCATGACATATTCTTGGAAACATACTGCTGAATGTAGCTTATATAATATCTACAGAATATTTATGACTTCATAAAAGTGGGATTATACACTATTTGTTATTTGGTGACCAACTTTATTTATCTTAGTGTAATTTTTTAAAGCTCATCCATGTATCAGTATGTCATTCTTTTTATTTTCAAGTTATTTTCTTTTATATGGCTTATAAAACATCTTATTTATTCATGTATCAATTGATAGGCTATTTGATTGTTCCCACCTTGGGGCTATAATGAATAATTCTGTTAGGAACATATGTACTAATTTTTGCATAAGCATATACTTTCATTTCCTTTGGATATATACCTAGGAACCAATTTGCTGAGGTATACAAAAACTATTTATGTTTTTAAGTAACTTTGTTTAAGTTTGCGTTTTTAAGTAATCGTAAAAGTGCTTTGTAAAGCCCCGAGATTATCCTAGATGGTCAAATTACAGACTATAATTTGGTTGCAATTTAAAGAGACTAATGATAACAGCCATAAATTGATGCACTCTGTAATTTTGTCAAATTAGATACAATGATGTCTTCCTAAGGAAATAAGTAATAACATAGGAAGCATGTTGCAACTAAATATTTTCACTGTTCTGAGGGTTTTGCGTTTAGTGAAATGCATTGAATGAGAATGTAATCAGTTGTGATTTAAAATTCTCTTTACTTAAAAAACTATGATAGGAGGTAGAATTTTAATTGCATTAAAATTTTTTAAATAATGTTAAAAAATGACATCCTTGTCAGGAAATATAGCAATTATCACCAACACAATTTAGGATTGTCATAGTATCCTATGAGAGTCTTGTTAGTGTTAGTTTATCTTTTCTCTCTTTGTGTAGAAAAACAAATTGGGTTCATATTAGATGAGGTTTGCTTCAGTATGTCTCAGGTACTTTCTAAGGACCTAATGTGTTTAATTTATTCAATCGTCATAACTCAAGGAGGTGTACACCCACCCACTGGTTTCATCTCAGAGTGACCCTATGAGACAGGGATGGAACAAGAACTGCTCCTTAGGGTTTCCAGCAGTTTCATCTTCTCCCTAGGAGAAGCTGGTGGATTTGAACTGGCAACATTGTAGCCCAGTAGTTAATCCACTATGTCTTCAGTACACTTTCAGTAAGGTGTGGGTACTATTATTCCCCCTTTTGGAGAAAATTGGGGCACAGTGAAATTTAGTTACTTGCTCGAGAACACAGTTACACAATGAAAGCCTTAGGAAATTTGGATGTGCTATTATGCCATGTATCATCTTTCTGTAATAGATCTTTATCTATATGATTATTAGAGCTGCATCCTAGAAGTGATTTACTAATATGTAATTTACTTAAAACTTAATACCACTTAAAAGATTTTTCAAAGCACCCTACATAGAAAAGAAAATACTGATCGAAATGTCTGTGCACTGAAGAAAATGATGTCCTTTTGTAATAATGCTCCTGCTTTTACATTTCACAGATAAACCACATAATCCTATGGTAAATGCTGGAGCAATTGTTGTGACTTCATTAATAAAGGTAAAATATTGACATTTCCTTTTAACCTAGCAAAAGTTAAATAACTAAGATGCAAAGATGAATCTTAAATTATTTATGTGGGACTGTAACAGGATTTTTCCTCTGTCTTAAAAAATTAATCTTACTGTATAAGGTTCAGCTTTTTATTTACTTCAGAATAAACGATGCAGTGATTTTAAAGGGAAAATCAGGAACAGATGACTCTAAATTTTAACCGTTAATTTCTCTTGATGTAAAGATCTGGCAAAAATTCAAAAGGAAGTATCTGCTGACCAAGAGCCATAGAGCTTTTCTTAACAGTTTAGAATTTTCAAGTCTTCTCTTCCTTTTTGGGTCTTCTATAATATACAGCTATAAATGGAATTAAATGCATTCAAGCATATAAATTTTCTTATTACCATATATACAGAAAATGTTTTGGTATTTTGCTTAAATCAAAGTATGTTTACATTGGACTATTCTTAAGTCTTACATGAGTGCAAATCACAATTTTTATTTGAATGTTTACTTTAAATTATACCATAACTAAAATAAATAAGACTTTTCCCAATTATTTAGCTGTATTATGTTCCTTTTACTTTGAAATTTACATTGTATTTAGTATTTGGTTTTCCTTAATAATTGGATGTTTTAATGATTTGAAATAAGCATCTGAAAATGATTCTATTGTGAGATACTTACAGGTTTTTTTCATTTATATTGAAATAAGTCTAATGTGCACTTGAAACATTTGCAAAACTTGTCCAATAAATCAGTATCTATTCCAAATTAGAATAAAGCTAATTAATGACTTTGTAAATAGATTTTTGAGAGTGGGATACTCCCTTACACAAAGGATATAAGTCATACCCTTGGCCCAATTCATAAAAATTCATCTCATTCTCGTTCACAAATTGCATATATTTATGAGAAAAACCTTTAAGATAAGAACAGTATTATAAAATATGTATTAATATGCACAGTTAATAATTTGGGCCAAGTGCTGTGTAATCATTGGCCCCCTAATCCTTGCTACCCCAGTGAGATAGATATACTCAAATGTAATTGTTTAATGAGTTTTAGTAGGCCATGGAAATTTTCATTTTGTCCACTGTCACATCTAGTTATTTATGGCAATTTTATGTAAGAGAAAGTTGTTTGCTTGATGTAAAAGAAACTGGTTATTATAGAAATTCTTGTTTATTGTAGAAATTAGTATGCATATGAGAAGAATTCAAAAAGTCTGTGGAATTAAAAGATAATCGGCCTTTTCTATGAGTATTGTGAAACCTCATGTGAGTGAGGTGCACTCTTAAAGTGTGAGGCATGCAGAAGTAAGTAATCTTACAGTTAGATTAGGGTATGTTCAGTGAGAGCAAAATCTCATTGATAGTTTAGATTGGAACAGGAATTTAGAGAAATGGAAAGTCATGGTGATACAATGTATATGGTAGTGTTTATTAACCACTGGAATGGTTCTGAGCCTTTTTTAGGTCTCTCTTGAAAATGTTCACATAAAGTGATTTTACATACAATTGTGGAAGGTTGATAGGTCCTTTGAAGCTGATCCATGGACCCGTTTAAGACCCGTTTTTACACTGGAAAAAGATTAACATGGTATACGAATAGTATTCTCCAGAAAGGGCATCTGTAAATGATTAATCGAGCATTTCCTTGACTGCATGTAGTTAAAATCTCCTTTTGTTTGATGACTCATGGGCATGTTGGAATCGCATGCTTGGTCCTGCCACACCATTCCTTCATTAGTCTCACTTAACGTAGTCACAAGCCATGAGCTAACTAGACAGTTGAATCACTCGTACTTAGATTTTTAGCTTAAAAGAAAACAAAGTTAAATTGCATGTGCACAATTTAGGTGTGGTTTAGCATGAAATGGTAGAAATTCAACTAATTTAATTCATCTTGTATTTATAAATTTGATCGGTGGTTTTAAATTTATAAAAATTTTGAGCCCTGATGGAGCAGCAGTTTAGTGTTTGGCTGCTAACTAAAAGGTTGACAGTTCCAACTGGCAAAGTTGGAAGTAAGGGTTTGGGCTATCACTCATTTTTAAGGTAATTTTCTTTTGAGTTTCTGTTTTCAAATGTGTCTCACAAGTACTTTTTAAATTATTTAAATTAAGTTATACAAATCTTGTATGAGGACATTTGATGTGAACTTTGGTAAAAACTGCCCCAGAATGTAATCCTTAACTTAATACTTAAGACAGAATTAAAACTTACAACAATCTGTATTTGATCTCTGTAAGTTATATAATCACATAAGTATAATCAGTAATGGTTTTGAAATAAAAGAAATAAAGCTAGCCAAAACAGCCTTTAGAAATGTCAAGCCCCGCCTTCTTACTTCATAAGGTTGTGGAAACTGAGGGCAAATAGCTTGTGACAACAGTAGAATCAGGTCTAAGCCAAATCTCATGACTTAGACTCTTCTTTAGATTTCATGCTACCATATTTAATGTGGTTTCTTTTGATAATGTCTAACTTTGTCTAGTATAGTTTTATTATCTGAAAATGATATTTTCTTAATTTTTAAAGTTGCCAATTTATTGGTTAAAAAGTTACATCTATTTTTAGTTGGTCTATATAGTTATTTTTGGATATCAGTGCCTAATATGTGTATAGAACTAGGTCCCTCCCACTGAACTTACACATGAGTGTCAAGGCATGACTTTTAACCATGGCTAATTAAAAGATGTGAAGGAGCCCGTGTGGCACAGTGGTTGAGTGCTGAGCTACTAACCAAAAGGTTGGCAGTTCAAACACAGCAACTGTCCTTAGAGAACGATGTGGCCCTTCTGTGACGATCCCCATTACCATGGCGCTAACAGCCGTGGGAGCCTGTAGGGCAGTTCTAGCCTACCCTAGAGAGCTGCCAGCAGTCAGATGGACTTTGTGGCAATGGATACTAGACAAGGATTTTATTCCTTAGCTCTTCTTTTAGTTGATGAACTTGAACCTGATTGTGATTTTATTTTTCTACCGAAGTTCAGGACTTTATTATGATGCCATTAACACATTATCCTCACATTCCTTCACACCCCCAGGGGGAAAGATTAAGTGGAGTCTTTAGAAAGACTCTTTATTTCATAATTTTGTAGTATTGATATTTTTTCCTTGTAGGATTGGTGGTGATCCTCGGGAAATGGGGCAAGAGGCAAAGCAAATGTTCAAAAGGATTAGCAGATTGTGGAAAACAGGAGGATTTGGACAGAAGGAGCCTGTTGCATAAATTCTTAACTACTAAACTTATAGAAAAACTCCAATATTTAAAATTTTAACCAAAGCTATATAGGTAAATACCTTTTTAAAAACAAATGTCATTTTATACTTAAAATGCACAAAATTTTTGACAAAACAAGGGTACTTATTTTGCTTCCTTTCTGTGTAGTGGCGACTGACTTTTAAAGGGATGCTTCTTGATGGAATCTGTTTTAGTTGATGATGATAACATGTGGTGCTTGATTTAAAGAGAAGAATCAAGTCTGAAAGGAGCACTGTCATTTCCGATTAAAATAACACTACCCTGTGTACGTTTTAGTGTTTAAAATTTCACCTTCAAAAGGGAAGGTCTGAGGGGCAATTTAACGGTTAGAGTGGGAGAATGAGGGCAACATACTGCTGTTCTTCATTTTGTATTTCAGAGGTCAAGGCTAAGTTACACCATCTTCTTTATGACTCTCTCTCTCTTCTTTTTAATGTCTCTTTTTATTCTAGTTAGTTTCCTGTTTCTGCCGTTTTAAGAAGCTTGATTTTTTTTCATCAAGAATAATTTTTTAATTTTCAAGTTTAAAATTGGAGTTCTTGCTTCTTTTCAGCCATTTAATGACCTTGACAATAAAGACAAATTTGACTGTATAATGCTCAATGTGACCACATTAACAAGAACCAGTAGATTTGCTCATAAGTCATGTCTTGACTATGGAGAGTAATAGATGATGCTTCAGACTTTGTAGCATTCAGACGACAAAACTATATTGTTCACTTTTATATTTATGCCAGGTGGTATATTTGAGTTTTCATTTGTTTTAGTTTTATGCAGGGCAGATAATTTATTGCCAAAGGAATTAATTTTCTGATTCATTAGTATTAAGATTAGTCTATGGAAATACTATATCTAGAATATTATTTTTTATTGTTAATAGGTATTTAATTCTCCCATTTAATGTTACCTTTAAAGCCACTCTGGGGAAGATTAAAATATTTATCTTGCCTCTTCTACTGTGTCTAATTTTAATTGTTTTTATTTATCTCTAATTTTATTAATAGAATCAAAGATATATTTTTGAAATAGCTCTGATTAAAATATAAACTTTAAAGGAACCATTTTAATACAAAATATAAAATTTTTGTTAGATCTCTGTGTTGATAAATGTTTAGTTTGTATTATAATCTATAATACATTAATCAGCTCATAAGTATATTATAAAGACATTTTAATATACCTCCATTAATCTGTTATCTAGTGCTAAATCTCAGAACCTCTGTAAAAATTTTATTTCCAGAGTTTTTTCAAAAGAATGTAAAATCTGTAGTGTGATAGGAATGTTCATAGCAGAATAAATCTATCTCTAGTGGTACCGTCTGACTACCTTTTAAAAGCAAATCAATTATTTGGCTTTTAAAATTTGCTTTAAAAATTTGATGATTGAATTAAAAGTATTGGTAAATAAAATTTATTAAATTTAACCTTTTAAAAGGTTTTGACAACATAGTTTTTTACAAATTAATGCTAATATGTTCAAAATTAAACTATCAAAAGATCTAGTACGTAGGGATCTTCAACTTAGGATACACTTGCGATATACCTGCATTCCTTGGAATATGAAGTCTTTGCAAGGAGTAAGAGAGGATTTGTAGTTTTAAGATAATTCGTTTTCAGATCTATTTTTCTGTCTTCTTTATTATAATGGATTTTTGTTATAAATAATTGCATTTTACCAAAAGAAACCCATAGTTCTTATGCATCCTAAAATCTTATGTGGCATACTGCTTCAGGTTTTAAAATCTCTTGGGCACCAACAAAGGAGAACATTTTGAAATACTAGAGTCAAAACATTGTGAAATATTGGTTATATTGAGGATGTTATGATTTGATGACTAAGTTACTGGTATTTCCAATTCTTTAGGGTCAACAAAATTGAAAGAAAACTTTCATTTAGTTAAATAAATTTTAAAAATCCATTTGGGTTGAATGAACACTGATTTTTGGCATGTGTATTAGGGTAGACACTTAAAGAACCGAGTGACAATGTTATAAGCACTTTTTCTAACCCCTCTACTTAGATAGTATAAGTAAGGGTTCTCAGCTCATACATCTGTGAAAATTAAAAGTAGGGAAAGAGACCCGTTCTCATTCTAGCAATAGAAAATATTTATTGATCCAGGAGTAAAATTACTGTTTTAATAAAGAGAGAAAATATTGAAGAGTAATACAAGAGCTCTGGTATCATAATGGTTACTTGTTGATCTGCTAACCAGAAGGTCCGAAGTTCAAAGCCACCAGCTGCTCCATGGGTGAAAGATGGAGGTATTCTACTCCAGTAAAGAGTTACTGTCTAAGTCACTCACAGCACAATTCTACACTGTCCTTTAGAGTCACGATGTGTCAGGATCAACTCGATGACAATGAGGGGAATATGTAATGTAAATTAGCATGGTAAATTTTTAGCACAAATTTTTTCCTTTAACTGTATGGTTATCATGAGTTGTAATTGACCTAAAGACAGTGAGTTTAGGTTTTTTGTTGTTTATTTTTAAAAAACTGAAAGTCCCAAACAAATGTATTAGACTGAGTTCTCTAGAGGAACAAAAGCTGTGAAGTATATATACATTTAATAGACTGAAGACTTTTTCAGATGCACCTGATATCATGGGCTAACCAAACCAAGATTAGCGGTTCAAATGGTAGGTTGGCTCATGATCCAAGGGACAAGTCAGATGTAGGATTCAGAAAGAATGAGCTTTGCCAAAGCATCCATATAGGCTGCCACCCTCCCCCCCCCCCCAGGGAAGCGGATTTTCCCCATATTGGCTTCTTGCAGCAGATTGCAAAATGTAATATGATTATGATATGATATGTTGTGGAAGAGCAGTCCAGTATCTGCCAAACCACAGAGAATCACGTCAGCCTAGAAAACATAACAATCATCACAGTATACAATAGCATAACCACCCTCTGGAACAGCTTCAGTTTAAAAAACATCTACCCCTTTGCCATCCCACTACCCCCTTGATGGTAATGATTATAATTTTACTGCTTTTATATTATGGGGGAAGGAAAAATTAATGTGTGTGTATGTGTGTTGTCAACAGTTTTGCAAGTAAACTTTTCTGTTAAATTTTTCAAAAGTAAAATTATAGGACATTTTATTTTGGTAGTTAAATCCTTTCTATCCCTGCCGTGTATGAAATCTTTACAAGGGGTCAGGAGCAATGCCACTTCCAGGATAGATAAGAAAATTAATCAAATGCCACCACATTAATTTTTAGGAGAGACTTTCTTGAGTTAATAGACAATAATCCAAATATTTTATCTTCCCCCATTTTTGTAATCTGAGTAGGATTTTTAAGTAGTTTTCTCTAATTGTTACATAATCACAAACACAAATACCAGTTGTTTCTTAAAAACAAAATAGAAGGAAAACTTAATTCGACTTTAATAAGTGGAAATTTAGACTAAGTGTATGATGCAGCCTTGATTTGAAACAGTTCTTTGTTTTTCCTAATGAAAATGACCCTAGTAAGGAAAATTAGTTTTACAGGGCATAACTTTAACCAAAGTTTACTTTGACAGTTGATCTAGTAATTAATCCATCTATCCTTTTTCAAAAGAGTTAGTTTTTTCCTTTTTTGATTTTTCTGCTTTCCAAAGGTTGAAAGGTTTTTTTCTGGTTTAAATGTTGTTAAATATTTTACAGCATTAGGATCTTGGAATATTTTGACAACTGCAACAGTTCAATGAAGTTGGTAATTTCTTTTAATTATTTTTCATTGAACCTCTTTGGAGCGTATACCTTTTTGCATGGTGTTTTATAATGAAAGAAAACTTAAAATATGTCAAAGGGTATTTTATACTGTGGGAAAACTATATAGAATGTGATTACAATATGTCTAAAGCGAACTTAACTTTGTATTGTTTAGTCTTTGCTACTGCTGTTATGATGACAAGGTGTAGGGTTTCTTTCAGTTACTGATTATAAATGTGTGACTGTGTTATCTGCCCTCCAATAAATTGATGTTTTGGCTTTCAGATTTTCAGCCACAACTTCATCTACTTGAAAGTAAAAAATGAACCTGATTTTATACAATTAAATATTATACTTATACAGGTTCCCCTCCTTAGTAAAGTGTAATATTGTTGTTCTTTTGAGGATAACGTGTAAAAAGAGTACAGTTTTTTAAAAAACTTTATTTGCCAAATTACTTTTTTAAAACCTGTTTTTAAAATTAGAGATGTATTGTTTCTATTGGGTGCATATCACCAATTAATACGTTTGATTTCAGATCTACAACTTACTGCTTTGTAAACTTCGCCGAGGTAAAATGAAACCATTTGGTTACTTGAAATGGTGTATGTTACGTAGATTTTTCTTATTGACATTGCGGTAGCTAACATGTCAGATAGAAATGCTGAAACAATACATCTTCCGTGATTTGAATTGGCATACTGCAAAGCATTATTGTACTTACTTTTTTAGATAATATAAAATAAAAGTTTTAATTTTTTAAGTCAGGTATATAGCAAGCAGAATTTTTTTCTGATCTAGTTAAGTATACCCAAAATGTTACTTTATGCTAGAATGATAAAAGATTAGTTTGCAACACCACTCATTTTCTAACACTAATATTGATATAACTTTATATATGTGGATAGAATGTTATTAATCAAAAATTATAATGTATTTATATGCTTAATTATTTTCTAAGGGTGAAACTTTATTTTAAGTTTTTATACTGCAAAATTAAGTAAATAGTATATAATTTAGCAGATTGTATGAAGCCATGAAACTGAATTGGGGTCAGGTGTGTTTTAAATTCTGTAACTTTGGGTTGAGTAAAGATATACTTAAAATAAAGCATTCCCTTTGTAAGTCAGATCAATCCTCAATATATTGGTGCTAATGAAAGAATTCTTGAAAGAGGGTTTATGTCAGTACTAAATTGTTTTAGAAGTATTTCCTAGATTTAAAAGTACTAATGCAGTGTGTCAATTATAATTATAGCAGTTTGAAATTTTTGATACTAGCTTACAATTTAACTGTAGTGGTGTCTAAACTAATATATTTATGTCTTGTTTTTCTGCAGCAAGGAGTAAATAATGCTGAGAAATTTGACTATGTAAGTGGAATTTAGAATTCAGTTTTTGTGTCACATTCTTTACATATTTGTCTTTTGATTACTGATACTTTATATTTTTGGTTTATAGGTGATGCAGTTCTTGAATAAGATGGCTGGTAATGAATATGTTGGATTCAGTAATGCCACGTGAGTGATTTATTTATGACGTAGAGGAAGAAGAGGCTACCTTAAATTAATTTTAAAAGTCTAGATTGTAGAATTTAACTTTCAATACTGTTTCGTTAGCTCCATTTGTTCCTTGTGTTAGCCCAGGTCTTTGGTAAAGCAATAAGATTTAAAATGTGGTCATTACAAGGAAATAAATTATTTCTGAATTACCTGAGGGGAATATTAAAATATGCTTGAGTAATTTTAGCAAGGTCCTTGTGGGTAGTCATAGAAGGCACCTCTAGCTTAATTCAGATTACTGCTTTTTCAGTTTTCTCGGCCTACCAGACCTGGCTAACCTTTCTCAATCTCTTCTTGATATTACTCCAATTCCGTTTTTATTCAGATACATGACCCCAATTCAGTTTGCAAGTTTACAAAAAAATTAAAGCAAAGAATAAACAAAGAATATCTATAACTTTATGTGCTCTGATTAATACTTAGCTTCATTTACTTTTCAGTTTATCTGTTTAGATAAATATGAATATCTCTATGTAAACATTATATGTAACTGTATCAATGATGTAACTAGTGCCATGAAGCTTTTTCCTACTCATATTGACTGTATAGGAGTAGAACTGCCCTGTAGGGTTCCCAAGGTGGTAATGTTTAGGGAATCCGACTGCCACATCTTTCTCTTGTAGAATGGCTGCTATGTCTGAATGACTCTTGGAGTTAGCATCCAGGCACTTAGGCACTACACTACTCAGGCTCCTTATGTAAATATACATACATACATGCAACTTACCCCCTTCCCCAACTACTTGATCTTGTTGTAGACACTGACATTTAACTCGTTACATTAGAATAAGGACAGCCTACTATATAACTGTAATTAATGCACTTGGGAATATAATTTTAAAATACAGTATTAATCAATACTTAAAATGTCCCTGACCACTAGCCATCTTATTCTATTTGTTTTTTAACTTTTTCTTGTGAGTTAGGTGATGTGCATAGAGTAGCTTCTCAGTTTTACATTTTAAAAACTCATGCACACGTCATTTAACTCATCTATTAGAATCTCCTCAGTGTGCCGTCCCTGTTCCAATTTCTCCCTGTGGTGCTTGTTTCAGGTCCTCCTTCTCTCCTAACTTTCTGGACATTGTCGTAGGGTAGATGCTGTACCTTTGATCTTAAATAGTGGATTGCTCTGTAACAGGAGTGGGTTCCCGGAGTTTCAGCTTGAAATGTGGCTAAGAGTCTTGGTCATCGTCATGCCAGGATAGAGATATCATTAATGTGATATATCTACAAAGTATACAGATTTTAAATGCAAGTGTCCTCCAAAGCCCTGTCCTCCGCCTTCTGGAAGCTTGTATGCTGATATGCCAGGTGTCGCTCACACTCAATCTGCCTCAGTTAATACACTCTGGACAGTATTTCCAAACTTGGCTTCGGGGATCCTTAAAGTAGGCTGTGCTAGTAATCCAGGCTTGGTACCAACCTAGCCCTCGCTTTTCTCTTTGTAGTCAAGATTGGAAAAGATACCCTACTATTCCATCCGTATCACTACCTAGTAAGTTCAGGCTTTTTACAGCTGTCATTGAAGTAGCCTCTTTATACGTATAGTCATCTTCTCTGTTTCTCCTTTCCCAAACGGAGTCAGAGTGCCTTTCTGAAATATGAATAGGAAAAGGTAATGGTGTGTTGGAAGCCTCAGGCTCATCTTGGCTAAACAGTTGTATTCTGAGCATGGTAACCTGTTGTGTGTTGGGGAGGGGGAGGGGAGCTGGTGACGGGCTGTAGGCTTTCATTTTGTATGTAGTCAGGAGTGCCACTTAGCCACTTACATGGCTCCTTTTAAAATTTCTTGTCTTTTCTCCGTAAACCCTGTGTTCCAAGTGTATCAGAATACTTGTTATTCTTCAATGAAGTTCTGTCTCTAATGCCTTTTTAATTTTGATCATACTTATTGGAATTGCTACAAATGTTTATCCCCTGAAATGTGTAAATGTAGTGAGTTCTCAAAGCCTTCAATGTGTGCCTCATGGAGTTTCTGTGGGACCTCCCATTTGTAATCGGGCTGTTGAACTTCAGGGAGCCAGAGGAATTTGCTATTTTCTATGCATTTTAATGGTAGAAGACTTAATAATTTTTAAGTTATTGTCTTTATTTCTAAAATATGAGGACTAGACAGGGCTTGAATTCATTTCAATTTCTTAACAACTGAGAAAAATTAAGGCTGCAAGTATTGTCATAAATTACTTGTTTATTGACAAAAAACCCAGTACTCCTGTCCAGTTTAGTATCTTTATATTGTTCTTTGCTATTAAAATTAAATTATAGGATAATCACATTTTTTTACATGATATAAATAAATATAAGAATTTTTTCTCCCTCATAGGTTTCAGTCTGAAAGAGAAAGTGGAGATCGGAATTTTGCAATAGGATATTACTTAAAAGAAAAAAAGGTTTTAATTTTTTTGTTTCTATCTGAAATGATTATTTTATTTAATAAAATATGAATGTGTATGTTAAGAACTGAACAATAATCATTAAGCAACTATCTGTCGTAATGTAAAGCGTCGAGATTTTACAAAGCACCCTTGAGTCAGTGCTATGAAATTGTTTAACAATACTTTAAATTTTGACTAGTTATATTAATACATATTCCGCTAGTGTAATACTTGTTTATTGTTGCTTATTATTTGATTTTTAAAATTTTGAGTGGCTCAATTACATGATATATGAATTATGAATATTTGTTATCATTAAACTGGAAATGATGTGATGTAATTGTATTTTTATTGGTTACACCCTTCTCTTTTATAGGTTACATTATATTTTTAACTGTTTATTTTTTCAGTGTTTTCCAGAAGGCACAGACATGGTTGGTATATTGGACTTCTATTTCCAGGTAATTTACTTTCACTATATAAACTGCAAATATAAATGGCCATGTTACTTATTACAGAATATAAATCTCTGAAATCTTTACTCTAGACCAAAAGAAAATACATTTTCCATTGAGGGCATTTTAAAAAAATGGCCCTCATTAAAACACCCAGGTACCCTTGGTTCCTAAAATTTATACCTTAGAATGTAGTAAGGAAAAATTTTCTGAAACATATGTATGTATGAAATGTCTTAGATAATACATAATCTCAAAAATTGGTTTCCCCTGTGCTCTGTTTTATTAGCTTTTACATTTTCTTTAGAAGAAGCTGTGTGCCTTCATATTCAGCAGTGTAAAGTGGCAATATCTCAGTTGTTGATTTGTTATCTTTTATAAATTATTTATTAGTATTCTAGCTTAACTGTTGCCAGGAAAATCATTGTCTTGGTCATTTCTATAGTCACATAGTAGGTTTTATCCTTAGGTAAAATAGCTCTCCATGTACATGGAGAGGTTTATATTCACATAATGTTGTGCTGTAGTATGGAATTCCATTTCAGCCAGCCTTCCTGAACACCCTTTCACACACAGATTTTCAGAATCAGTTCATTTTTATAGAATTTACACTGTTGGTACCACTACCTGTATTTACAGCTAAAGTAGGTCATGTTGCTGCACTATCTAGTTGAGCTTACATTGGACTCTTTTTGTTTTTAAGATGCTTTGATTTTAGTTTTTCTGTATCTTAGAGAAGTTGAAAGGAGGTTGATAATGTAGATTTTGATGAGTACTGTCACCTGATCATCTGAATGAAGAAATAGAAATATATTACCTATATATATATCTGTCTCCTTATCCTGTGCTATTTCTGCCAGATGATTTGAAATGATAGTCTTGTTAGCAAACTAAATAGTGCACAAATCTATACAGTGTCAATGTGAAGCACCATGCATTGAAATCGAGAGATTATCCATTTAAAATCCAATCTCTAACATCACCACTTACTAATCACGTGACCTGATTTCAGTTGCTGAGCTGTGATTTCATTATCTGTGGCACATACCAGGCCTGTCTTTCCAGATGACAATGATATGAGATGCAGTATCTTCTTAACCCATTGCCATGGCATTGATTCTGACTCATTGGGATCCTACCAAGTACGGTTTCCAAGGCTGTTAATCTTTATGGAAATGACTGCCACTTCTTTGTCCTGCAGAGCAGCTGGTGGGTTCAGACTGCCTCTCTTTCACTTAGCAGCCTGAATACTCAGCTGCACCATCAAGGACCTTGTATTATAACTTCCAAACTCACTGTCATCGAGTCGTGTGATGCACAGCAACCCCTGTGTGTTCCGAGACTGTTTGTGGGATTAGAAAGCACAGTCGTAGTCTCCAGGAGCTCCTGGTGGTTTTGAACTGCCAACCATGCGGACCGCAGCCCCACTCGAACACACTGGCTCACCAAAGCTCCTTCTGTTATAACTTAGGATCTAACCATCTATAGTGATATTTCTGTTCTTAAGAGTAAAACTCAAAAGATAATCATCGAAGCTGTGCTTATTTTTGAGAAAGGGCTGTATCTAATTGAATTTGCATCATGGTATTAGAAAGTTCCTTTTGGATGGGATATGTCAAATTAGGTTTATACTTATGAAAAACATAATTCAAATTTTAATACTAAATATTTATAATAAGTTCAATATGCTTGGCACTTCTCAGGCTGAAAGAACTGAAGAAAAACTTCAAATTCAAAAGTTGCAATACTGAAAGATTCTGTGGGCAAATTGTTGAATGACGCAGGGATACAGTATCAACAGAAGATGAGAGGAACACATAGAATTTCTATAACAGAAAGAATTTGGTCACCACTTAAACAATTAAGAATGTAGAATATGGTCAAGAAGGGCCAAAGGGCCAATGGGGAAAAAAAAGGACCAATGGTAGTGAAGGAAGAAGTCCAAGCTGTACTGACTGCATTGGATAGAAACAAGTCGGACAGTGTAAGATATGACAAGATAATAATTTATGAATTATGAAGGGTTCATGAGGGAGGCGGAGTGGCGTGGGAAGGAGGGCAAAAAATGAAGAGTTGATATTAAGGGCTCAAGTCAAAAGCAAATGTTTTGAGAATGATAATGGCAACAAATGCACAAATGTGCTTGACACAATGGATGTATATATGGATTGTGATAAGAATTGTACAAGCCCCCAATAAAATGATTTTTTTTAAAGTCTCTTGAAGATTGGTGAAACAGCAATGGAGATATTTCAGCAAATGGATGCAACCCTGGCATTCCAAAGAAAGATGACCCAGCAGCATGGGGACATTAACAAACAGTGTCATTAATGTGACTGACAAGTAATATTTTGCTGGATATAATTTTAAAATGATTGCCAGCAGGACATCAAGCCAGATTCAGAATAGGACTTGGAATGACATCGTTGCTGATGTCAGACAAATCTGGCTGAAAACAGGAGGTATCAGAAAGATGTTTACCTGTACTTAGTGTGAATCATAACAAATAATGGATAATATTGCAAAGAATGGGAATTTTAGAGTACTTTGTTATGCTTACACAGAAACTTCTCTTTAGACTAATAGGGAGTTATTCAAGTAGAAGAAAGGGATGTTGCATGGTTTAAAATAGGAAAGGTGTGTTAGGGTTATATTTGTTTACTGCACTTACTAATCTGAGCAAATCTGAGAAGCTGGTCTGTATTTTAATACAAATAACCGGTATATGGTGGTTTGGGTACCAGTTGTGTCTTCCTGTCAAAATGAAGCAGAGAACACTATGCTAATATTTTTAACATGGTGTAAAGCAAAGAAGAAAGTACTTGTAATTTATGTGGAGTATTTTTGTGTGCATTCCCAGGCTTTAAAAACCACCCGAAGTTAATAGTGACATACCATACAGACAGTTCAGAGATATCAAAACTGGGTGCTGAGACACCCTGTGTGTAGTTCCTGGGAAAGGAGTATGTGCTGTCACTCCAGCTGCTTAGGACATGACACCCTTTAGCAGCTCGGGAAAACCAAGGGCTTATTATGAAGTTTTCTTTTTGCCTAGTTTTTCATTATTTTTAAAAATCATTTTATTGGGGGGCTCTTAGAGCTCTTATCACAATCTACTTATACATCCATTGTGTCAAGCACATTTGTACATGTGTTGCCCTCATCTTTTTATTTCTTTTATTTTTATTTTATTGGGAGCTTGTATAGCTCTTATCACAATCCATCCATTCATTGTGTTTAAGCACACTTGTGCATATGTTGCCATTCATAGAAATCTTCAAAACATTTTCTACTTGAACCCTTGGTATCAGCTTATTTCCCCCTCCCCACCTCCCTCCCTCATGAACCCTTCATAATTTATCCTTTTTTTTTCATGTCTTATACCACTGGTTCTCAAACTTTCTAATACTGTGACCCTTTAATACAGTTCCTCATGTTGTGGTCACTCCAGCCATAAAATTATTTTTGTTATGAATCGTCATGTAAATATCTGATAGGCAGGATGTATTTTCATTGTTACAAACGGAACATAATTAAGGCATAGTGATTAGCCATAAAACAATTATTATATATTGTCAAATAATTATTTCTAATGACAAATGAAATTTTGTCTTGAGGCATGGGTAACTGTCTTTACACTGGGCACTTGTATGTGGGTATGTCTGCATGTGGGCGGACTCGCCTAGAGACGGTTAGAGGAGCGGTGTCTCAGTACCTAAGACCATCGGAAATAAGTGTTTTCCGATGGTCTTAGGCAACCCCTGTGAAAGGCTCATTTGACCCCCAAAGGGGTTGCGACCCACAGCTTGAGAACTGCTGTCTTACACTGACTGCCATCTCCCTTCACCCACTTTGCTGTTGTCTATCCCCCTGGAAAGGGGTTATATGTAGATTATTGTGATCAGCTCCTCCATTCTCCCCCAACCTTCCCCTTACCCTCCTGGTATTTCTACTCTCATTGGTTCTGAGGCATTTAGCTGTCCTGGATTCCCTGTGTTGCCATCTCTTATCTGTACCAGTGTACGTGCTCTGGTCTAGCTAGATTTGTAAGGTAGAATTGGGGTCATGATAGTGGAGGAGAGTAAGCATTAAAGAACTAGAGGGAAGCTGTATGTCTCATCCGGACTATACTGCACCCTGACTGGCTCGTCTCTTTTTTGTGACCCTTCTGTGAGGGGGTGTCCTGTTGTCTACAGATGGGCTTTGGGTCTCTACACTCCCCCTTACATTGATATTGATGTTTTGTTTTGGATCTTTGATGCCTGATAACTGATCTTGTTGACACCTCATGATCACACAGGCTGGTGTGTTTCTACCAAGTGGAATTTGTTGTTTCTCAGCTAGATGGACACTTGTTTATCTTCAAGCCTTTAAGACCCCAAGACCCGCTTTTTCACCACATTTTGACCTGTTTTTCATAAAGACTAAAATCCTCTTGATTTATTTGGGTAGCGACACAGTTGCTAATGACGGTCCTTTATACACGTGAAGTAGCATATATAGCAAACTTTGGGAAATAGGGAGTACGTGTGCGAATAAAGACCAGTTTCCAGAGATGGATACCATGCTTTGAAGGTTGGTGAAAGAAGGAACATCTTCAACAACATCGGTTGGGAGGATGGTACAAGACAGGGCAATGTTTCAATCTGTAGTACATAGGATCACTGAATCATAACCGACTCTGGCACCTCAAAACAGGAACTGATATTTGGAAGTTAAATTTTTTTGTTTCATTTTTTAAAAATCTTCATGATTAAACTGTCTGACACATGAAAATAAACAATAAAAGTGTTAGAACTTTGGCCGATTGATACCTTTGGAATATATTCATGCTTTATTTTAAAATCCCCTTGAAATAAAGATTTCCAATTTGTGTGAAAGAGCAAATATAGTATATTAGAAATCAACTTAATACTGAAAGTAATATGAACACACTTTTAGAAATCACTTTGTTTCTGTTTCAGCTTTGCTCCATTGAGGTGACTTGTGAGTCAGCCAGTGTGATGGCTGCAACACTGGCTAATGGTGGTTTCTGTCCAATTACCGGTGAAAGAGTATTGAGCCCTGAAGCAGTTCGAAATACCTTGAGTTTGATGCATTCCTGTGGCATGTATGATTTCTCAGGGCAATTTGCTTTTCATGTAAGTAATTATTAATCTTTCTATTCTCTGGCAAGAATCTAGTATGGAGTGGTTCTCTTAAAAATGCAATTTGAACTTTGTTTTTAAGGCTGTACATTAATTTTTTTAGAGAGACTTGCTTTAAGATTAATTTGTTACACAATTATGACATAACACAGTTAAAGTACTCTCTCAGATGTTCTCAAGAAGTTGAAGTTTTAATTTCTAGAACCACATCATTTCAACTTTTAAGGCATTTCAGTGTACAAGGTTAGTACAGATGTCCTGTATTTTTCATTGTTAGCATTTAGCAATTACATACCTAAAGTTCAAGAAGAGTTTATAGATCTGATGTTAAACACTTTGGCCACAACAATAGATGTTTTAAAGGACTTAGAGTATATTAAAGTTATAACCTTACCAAAAATATACTGTTGTTCGTTTTACACTTATAAAATGTCCAACTCATTATTGCTAGTCCAATGGTTTATGACTCTAAAGCATAGTAGAACTACAGCATAGGGTTTCCAGGCTGTAATCTGCAGAAGAAAGTTCCATTTATGGATTAAGCCACCAACCTTTAACTGTAGGTGCCACCAAGACTCCATTGTAAGTTGGACTCCTTTGTGAGATGTCTAGATTTTCTTATCGATTCTGATATGTGAAGTCAAAGGGGCTTGGGTGGCATGGTAGGTTACACATTGGACCGCTAACTCCATGGCGAGTGACTCAACCCATCAGTTGTGGCTGGTGTGGCTGTATGCTCCCATGGAATTGACATTCTCAGAAACTAAGGAACAGTTCTACGTAGTCCAATGCGTAGTGGGGATGGATTTTTTGGACAATTCATAATATACTTCTGAAACATTTTAATTTAGACATTTCACAAACAGGATAGATTTCTTAAAAAATCAATATATTCATCACTGAGCTTCCTTGTATGTTGTTAATTACATTTATTCCGTTGTCCCTTATATTTCTTATAAATTGGTAGATCCAATGCAGGTGGTTTCTTGTTTTGTTTATTTTTGTACAAGATTACCTCATAGGCGCACTTCAGTTGAGGTACTCAATATCGAAACACCCGTAATCCATTAATGAACAGTGTTCCAGTGCCATTAATTTTATCTCTTATCTGTAAGTGTTGTATAATGTAACAGGGTTTGCATAACATGTGAACATAATATTTCTTTGAGAATTATTTGACTTATAATTTTATCTTTATTTTTCAGACATTTCTCTGACAATATATCACAGATAATTTGGGGGGGAGACATATTTTCTTACTGTTTTCCAGTTGTAAACTTTTATTGAAAATAATTTTATATTTAAAAGCAGTACATGTTCATTTTAGAAAAATTAGAGAATAAAAAAAGAAAGATAAAGGAAAAACATACATCAACTCTATAACATAGATATAATGTATATAACTCTTGGATTGTATATATATTTTATAATTTATTAACCAAGCCCCTTATTCTTGGATGTTACCTCCACAATTTTATTGACATGTAATTCATATATCATACATATCAATAGTTTAAACATATTAAGAAGAGTTGCACAATTACTATAATCCATTTTAAAACTTTTTATTCTGTCTTGTATTCATTATTATTACCTCCCCATTTCCCCCAAACTGTCCCTTCCCATGAACTATTAATCCAGTTAATGTCTCTATAGATTTATCTTGAGTTTCATATAGAGAAAAACATACAATAATAAAGAGCAAAAGAAAGCAATTACAAAATAGAAAAACCTCTGCTGAAAAGGTAACCGAAAATAATAAAAACTAGAACAGATTTAAAATGGTGAAAGGGAGAAAAACTGCTAAGTCTTAAACTATAACGCACCGGTGACTACATCTGCATTAGTCCAATTTCAAATGCACTTTGACAGCAAGGCTAGCCATAACCCTTTCTGGTTCACGGTCAGAGGGGTCACTGGAGGCTTCATCCAGGTGGGGACCCTGCAGATGGGCTTTGGGCTTCCACTGTCATCCGTGCGTGCCCTTCTGAAAACTGGAGTTTCAGACTTGACGCTCTAATGCGGTTTCCTCCTCTTGGATTGGTCTTGGTTTTTATTATTTGCAATCCTTTGGATCACCCAGGTTGATATATTTCTTCTATGTGGGCTTAACCGTCACCTCACCTTACATGGCTGCCTGTTTTGAGGCAAGTTTTTAAGAACTCAGATGTTCTCGCCTGGTAGCCAGACGTCTTTCTGGTTTGCTTGTTTAACCACGCTTCTCGATAGCACCGCATTTTCAGCAGGCAGGCATCAAGCAGGGCCGCGCCATAAGAACTTGTCATAGCTGTTCTTAGATTAGGGATATCTCTAAGCGTGAGCTGAAAATCAGTGTATCTGTGTTTTGTGTATGTCCTTGGTCCATTTTAGAAACATCATTATCCTTTTATTTGGGAACATTATAAATCATCCATTAAGGGCATATGGTACTTCTAGTGATAGTATCGTTTTTTAGCTATTGTTGTAGACTTCTAAATACTACTGGGATAACGTATTTTAAAATGGTGACCATAGTGTGTTCCCACCCCACCACCAACTTTTTTTTTTTTTTTTAGGTTGGTCTTCCTGCAAAATCTGGAGTTGCTGGGGGCATTCTTTTAGTTGTCCCGAATGTGATGGGCATGATGTGCTGGTCCCCTCCTCTGGACAAGATGGGCAACAGTGTTAAGGGAATTCATTTCTGTCACGTAAGCATATTTTCTTAATGAAAAAATAGTGATCAAATAAGCTGAGCCATCCATCGATTCTCTTTTGTACCTGACCTGTCCATTGTTCCTTGATGCTTGTTGCCCTAGCTGTTTGCCAGTTGCCAGCATGCTCCAGAGGTTCTCAAACAACTCCTGTGAAAGCGCTTTTATAAGCTGTGTGGTGTTTTATGATTTTCATGTTGTGATTTGTTTTTAGAGGCTTTTCCAGCACATTTTAAATGTAGTTTTTGTGGTAAAATCAGGTGCCTCGACTGATATTCGGGTCGGCTTATACTGAGTATATGCTGTAAAATCCAGTGCCGTTAAATAATTATTATAGTTTATTGTATCACCTTTAATCCATATGACTGAGTAATTTTATTTATAAATGACTTTTTATATAAATATCTAGTTGCTTTTATATAAAATCTATAGCAGAAATAGATACGACCTTTATTTACATTGTTGGTATGTAATTCTAAATACCAACTGCAGGTTGAAGAGAGGGCTATAATCAAAAGGAACTGACTTTAGAAGTGAAGCTACTCTTCACTTAAACTTAGTGCCAATGAGTTGATTCTGACTCATAGCAACCCTGGAGGGCAGAATGCAAGTGCAGCCCAGGGTGCCCCAGGCGTAACTCTTTCTGGCAGCAGAAAGCTTGTCCTTCTATTGGCAGCTGGTGGGTGGAATTGCTAGCCTTGCAGTTAGCAGCTCGATGTGAACTGATACAACCACAAGGGCTCCTGGCTCTTGTCTAGGGCCATACTTTATATTTTATGAGGTTTCCCAATTCTCGCTAATATTTCCGCATCGGCTTTTATTTATATTTATTATTTCCTCAAGCCTGCTTTGAGTACCATATTTTTCCTTCCGACTTTTCCAATTAAAATTATGATTTATTTTTCAGTTTTATAAATATTACAAACAAGAGAATGATTTGAATTCATGTGGAGTGTATGGTATAAAGTAGAATATAACTATAATGTTATGTTTTTATTATGCTTTACAATCATTTAATATCTTTTGATAGAAGCATTCTTTCATTTGGTCTGTTTAGTCATGATTGTGACCGAGGTCTAGTGGAAGCAGAGCTCAAACCTTGTCTGCATTTCCTGTTCTAATTTCAGTTCTCTTAGTGTATGATACTGCTTTGCTAAGATGCAGTGGTGATTTCTGTGAGATGGGGTTGCCATACTTTGTTGGAATACACATAATAGCCAGTACACAGCCATTTTCTCATAACGTGTTCTGTTTGGCTATTTACAGGATCTTGTTTCTCTCTGCAATTTCCATAATTATGATAATTTGAGACACTTTGCAAAAAAGCTTGATCCTCGAAGAGAAGGTGGTGATCAAAGGGTAAGGAAATCCTTTATTTCAAATTTTAGAAAATGAGATTGGGTTGCTTAAATAAAACAACTTAATTGTTTTCGTGTTAGCATACCTTTGCTAATCACAAATAAGTATAAAAAAGGATTAGCAGTTCATCCTAGACCAGTCGCACACAGATAGCGAGTAGTGCTGCTTTATTAAGAGCAGGGTCCCTCCTCCAGTTTTAAGCAATAGTTTTAGAATTAATTCTTAGTAAAGAAGCCACAATGAAAAGTGCTAAAGCTATTAGTGTAACTAAAAAGAAAGCCATGCTTTTTATTCATGTTTATCAAAGTCCTGAGCTGAAGTCTATTCTAACTCCGTAACTCCTGTGTAAATTAGGATATGAATGGAGAAGGGGTTTATAGTGGTGATGAGAAACTTTATGAAGCCTCATTGAAATGTTTTTGAAGTACTGTCCTGTAAACGGTTTTAGTGTGCCATTTTTGTTACTCATACTATAAAATAGTGTTTGTTTCTTGGCAGTGGGTTTAGCTTCATATTGCACACATGTGTGCTCCACTTAAAAAAAAAATGTTTTGGAGCTAGTATTAAGAGTTAAAATTTAAATTTCTTGGACAGGAATGTGGGCTGTATAGTTCATTGGACCAAGGGACATGTATGGAGAATTTTCATTCCACTCTTTTGCATACCATGTAGAAAATGTTAGTAAAATTATCTAAAGAAATTTAAAGCTAATTATGAAAAATTTTTAATACTTACTAAGTAAACTTTTCTGTCATTAATTTCAATCGAAGTAACTTCTGATAACGTGAGACTTATACAAAGCCTGGCAGCATAAAAACTTCCATGGAAGTCTACATGAGTAACATGGAACAAAATGTCAAATGGTGGTGGGTGAAACTGTTACCATATTTTAATAATGTTCATTGAAAAATACCGTTTTGTAGCTTGGACCTTTCTTCACTCAAGTGCACTAATAAATTATATATGTTGCTTGAACAACTAGCATTCCTTTGGACCCTTGGACTATGAGAGTCTCCAACAAGAACTTGCTTTAAAAGAGACAGTGTGGAAAAAAGTGTCACCTGAGTCAAATGAGGACATCTCTACAACTGTAGTGTATAGAATGGAAAATCTGGGAGAGAAAAGCTAAAGAGGAGGTGTAGTTTCAGAATGTTCTTCACTTAAGCTTTCAAAGATCCTTAGCTTTTTTGCATACCATCAATATTTATTTGACTTTGTGTGTGTGTGTTCTCAACCTTGGGTGCTGCAGCCATAACCCTTTTTTTCCTTTTAATCTTTGTGTAAAGATAATAGATTAAAAAGTAGAGTTAGTAAAGTATTTGTAAGTAAATAAAGCAAGCTGCTTTATTTTAAAGAAAGACAAAAAGGGAAAATTATTTTTAATTTTTTCTTGGTGTCATTGAAATTTTGGACTATATAATTAAGTAAAACAGTACCAGAAAATTATTTCTCACACTTAACCCCCCACACACACATTAAACTTCTAAATTTGATTGCCTTTTTTTCTTCTCCAGTTTTAAAACTGACATGATATCTGTAATGGCAATACAAACGATTCTATGCTAAATATATAACTGAAGAAGGGAAAATAAGGAACCCAAATTATTTTGCTTAATATAGTAAATTATAAAATTAGTTCAAATTAGTACTCCTTTTAGTGATAGATTAACTTTATATTTTTTAACGTTTATTTTAAATTTTATCAAATATCACCTAGTTATTTAACCCAATTAAATAAAGGTCATTTCCTTGGTTTTTTTTACTTTATAACCTCTGTGCTCGTATGTTCTGTTAGAATTGCCGTTACTCAAACATTTCAGCCAAAGAAGTTCCCATTCGAAAAAATTACATGTTCATTGTTAAAAAGCTATAATGGTTAGTAAAAACTGTTTTTAAATGAAATGTTCACCTGAACAATTTTATTTTCCTATTACCCACTTAGCATTTTCTATGTTATATTTCTGAATGACACATTTCGGTGTTTTTTAATGACTTCGTTATCTTAATAATTTCACAAATCCTAGTGTATTTTTAAAGATAATTTATAGCATCTTGAAGTTTATTGTAACTGAAGTTTGGAGTACTTGAGAAATTATTCAGTCTGTAAGTAGCTAAGCATACTATTAAAATATCTATTAGACTTTATCTTTTTGTTCAGTTATAAAAATATTAGGAATAAAAACTTATTTTTAAGAGAAGAAACTATGTTCTGTACAACATGATTTTAAGTAACAATATTTCAGTACCTAAAGTCTGTCTTGGCAAAGTGATAGTAAAATTCTGTAAGAACCATTCACATTTCTTCCTCCCTCCACATACCTTCTCTAGCTTTCCCCAGTGTTATCAAATTTTAACTCATTGTTAAACATGAAAACACTTTTGTTTGTGGTGGGAGAATTAGGAGAACTTGGTAGTGTTTTAGTATTGAGGCATCTATGGAGATTAGGGTGAAGTCTATTAAAAGTAAATATAGTATGCCCAAAACTGTTTAGAAAATCCTGGTCATTTGATGTTACCAGTTTGGGCACTATGATGTTTGGAACAGAAGTCTCATTTAAAGGTGCTGGTAAAAAAAAATGCCTGTGTGGCTAACTAACGTATTAAACTGATCATTTTAAATGAGTTGGTCCTGGAGGAATTTGCCAAGGACGTTATAGTTACTTGAGTGTTCTAATGTACAGATGGACATCCTAACTGGGTGATCTGGTGTGGCCATTGACAGTAGAATAGTTGCTATACTGCACTTTGGACAGTGTCATATTTGTATTATTTCTGCAAATGATTTGCTGTTTGGGGCAAGAGGAAGTCTAAATAGTTTGGAAAGAAATTTTAACATTCCCTATGCTCTAAATTCTAGATTTAGTTCTTTCATAAAGGTTGACTTTACAAAATAAAATATAGTAAAATGACTGTTAGTAAGACAGTAAAACAAATTGTCTTCTGAATAACAATTATATTTAATATTTCATATTGTGAGCATATTTGTTTAGATTTCCAAATTTGGTTAATTTTAATTTGTAGGACTTCTAAATATTTCTAAACATTTCAGCATGCTTATAATTAGCGTTATCTAAGATATTGTGTTTATAGGATGTTAGAGTGATTATCTAGAAAATGAAAGATGAGCTTTAATGATGTTTTCATTGAAAGAAGGTATAAATGGAAGAGGGAGACATTGTGAATGTGCTCTCAAACAATACATGAAAGAAAAATACGCTTTGCCAGACCTAAGGACATTTTGAGTCTTTCAGTACTTTTTATACTTTTTCAAATAACCTTGAAAAGTACACAGTATTGTTGGGTTTAATCTCTTTTATGCCATGCACATTCTTGATATTCAAGCATTTAGCAATTAGTGTATTTGTTTTTCCATGGGGGCTATCATTAACATTTCATTTGAAATGCAAATTATTCCTGAAATACTTTGTTTTTCAGCATAAATGTTGTACATTTTTACTTAGTGTTTGGATTAAAACATTTGTATTGTTTGGCTTTCTTTCTTTTGCTTTGTGTATTTAATAATTGCCTTTTATTTTCTAGTTTGCTTATTTTTGTATTATACAATAAATTAATTTTAAGCTGATTTTATTGTTTAATTTTGTTTTCTTTTGCTTTGATGAAAGAAACTCCAACATTTTAAAAACAGTAGGCAATTAGAATTTTAACTTTTTAAATTCATTTTTTCTTTATACAGATATTATTTAAATAAGGCTGTTGTGAAGAGAAATTAGAAATATTCAAAGGGACTTCATTTGATATTTATAATTTTGAAAATTCAGAATAATGTTGATTGGCTTTTAGGGGAGGGCAGTTTTTTTGTTTGTTTGTTTTCTACATTTTATTAGGGGCTCATACAACTCTTATCACAATCCATACATATACATACATCAATTGTATAAAGCACATCCGTACATTCTTTGCCCTAATCATTTTCAAAGCATTTGCTCTCAACTTAAGCCCTTTGCATCAGGTCCTCTTTTTTTTCCCCTTCCTTCCCCCTCCCCCCTCCCTCATGAGCCCTTGATAATTTATAGATTGCTATTTTGTCATATCTTGCCCTATCCGGAGTCTCCCTTCACCCCCTTCTCTGCCATCCATCTCCCAGGGAGGAGGTCACATGTGGATCCTTGTAATCAGTTCCCCCTTTCCAACCCACTCACCCTCTACTCTCCCAGTATCGCCCCTCACACCCCTGGTTCCGAAGGTATCGTCCACCCTGGACTCCCTGTGCCTCCAGCTCCCACATGCACCAGTGCACAACCTCTGCCCCATCCAGTCCTGCAAAGTAGAATTCGGATCATGGTAGTTGGGGGTAGGAAGCATCCAGGATCTGGGAGAAAGCTGTGTTCTTCATCGGTACTACATTGCACCTTGACTGACCCATCTCCTCTCCTAAACCCCTCTATGAGGGGATCTCCAGTGGCCGTAAATGGGCCTTGAGTCTCCACTCTGCACTTCCCCCTTCATTCACTATGGTATATATATATGTATATCTATATATATATATTTTTTTTTTTTTTTTGCATGATGCCTTATACTTGGTCCCTTTGGCACCTCGTGATCACGTGATCGCACAGGCTGGTGTGCTTCTTCCATGTGGGCTTTGTTGCTTCTGAGCTAGATGGCCGCTTGTTCACCTTCAAGCCTTTAAGACCCCAGACGCTATCTCTTTTGATAGCCGGGCACCATCAGCTTTCTTCACCACATTTACTTGTTCACCCGCTTTGGCTTCAGCAGTTGTGTTGGGAGGGTAAGCATCGTAGAGTGCCAATTTAATAAAAGAAAGTATTCATGCATTGAGGGAGTGCTTGAGTAGAGGCCCAAGGTCCTTCCGCCACCTTAATACTAAACCTATAAATATAGACACACAGATCTATTTCCCCATCTTAATACATATATTTTCATGTACATGTCTTTGTCTAGACCTCTATAAATGGGGAGGGCAGTTTTTATCTGCTGTACAAGAAATGTTTAAATAAAGTCTTGACTCCACAATTTTTTGTTGTTTTTCTATTTCATAGGGATTTTTTGTTTAAAGTGCATCCTATTTACAGGTACATTCTGCTTTCTGAGGAAGACTACTAACGTTAATATTTAACCTTGTTTTATTTGATGTTATCTGTTGGAAGCGCCTTGCCCTCTCCCTTTTTTGCTTTAAAGGCAAGAAATTTCCCATCAATTAATAGTTTAGTTATAGGTATTGAACTCTTCAAATTATTTAGCACCTTGCTTTCTCTTAGTAATATTTATAGTTGACCTTTTTTCTTTTCCGTTTGATAGAATTGGTTGGTCTGTTTTGTAGTTTTCTTTGGGGAGACTTGTGTATTTTTTATAATCAGCATAATTTGTGATAGTTAGAGTCACTGCAAGTTAATTCTGCAGACTGATTATTTTTCCAGTAAGCAGCCGTATGCCACAGTTATATTGAAAGCTAGAGTAGAGGTTAATTTTGTAATACATGGTAGTTCTAAAAACAAAACAATACCCTGGAACCTTTGAAAGAAAATAGGGGGAGAAGAAACATGACTCTAAAAATAGATGTTGCAGCATTGGCTTTTATACTTCGATTCCTTTTGGATTCGGGTAAATATAGATAAAAGTGTTATATAAGCAAAAGGCTATTCAAGTTCTACATAAATGTTCCCTAAAGGGGAAAGGGTTTTTTTTTTCTCCCGAAGACATCTAGTGTTTTGCAGAGCATCTACCTCCTTGTCTGTTTGTTTGGTGCTTGCATTTATGAATGTCCTTAGACTAAAACCCGTGAGGTGTCCGCCTGTACTGCTGCTGTTCTCTTCAGTCTCGCCGGCGTCAGAGTGAACCACTTTGTCCAGCAGTCTGCCCTTCATACAAAGTTTGAATTTTTTGGTCAGTTAACCTTTTGGGCCAATGAATAAGTTTAGTAAGAAATGTTTATTTCTGTTTCTGAAGTGCATTTTAAGTTTTTACAACATAATCTTGATTTTAGAGGTGCCCTGATGGCTCAGTGAGTAAGCATTCTGCTGTTAACCAAAAGGTCTACAGTCCAAGTCCCCCGGCGGCTCCAGGGGAGAAGCTGTGTCAGCCTCGTTGTGTGCAGGGTACACCTTGGGCAGTTCCACGCTGTCCAGTAGGCCACTACGAGCTGGAATCAACTAAATGGCAATACTATTTTGTGTGGATTTTTTGGTTGTTGACTTAATAAATTAAGACCTAAATATTGTTAATTTCTAAACTTGGTTTCCAAATTCTCAATAATCAATCTTAAAAAACAACAGGATGAATCTTTTTTTTTTTTATTTGAACAAATTTTATATTATTTATTTTTATTTATTTATTTTTTTTAAACAATTTATTGGGGCTGATACAATTCTTTTCACAGTTCATACATATACATACATCAATTGTATAAAGCACATCTGTACAGTCTTTGCCCTAATCATTTTTTTCTCTTTTCTTCTTTTACATTTTATTAGGGACTCCAACAACTCTTACCACAATCCATACATATACATACATCAATTGTATAAAGCACATCCATACATTCCCTGCCCCAATCATTCTCAAGGCATTTGCTCTCCACTTAAGCCCCTTGCATCAGGTCCTCTTTTTTTTCCCCCCCTCCCTCCCCTTTCCCCCCTCCCTCATATGCCCTTGGTAATTTATACCTCGTTATTTTGTCATATCTTGCCCTATTCGGGGTCTCCCTTCCCCCCTTCTCTGCTGTCCCTCTCCCAGGGAAGAGGTCACTTGTGGCTCCTTGTAATCAGTTCCCCCTTTCCAACCCACTCACCCTCCACTCTCCCAGCATCGTCCCTCACGCCCTTGGTCCTGAAGGTATCATCCACCCTGGATTCCCTGTACCTCCAACCCTCATATGTACCAGTGTACAGCCTCTGTCCTATCCAGCCCTGCAAGGTAGAATTCGGATCATGGTAGTTGGGGGGAGGAAGCATCCAGGATCTGGGGGAAAGCTGTGTTCTTCATCGATACTACCTCACACCCTAATTAACCCATCTCCTCTCCTAAGCCCCTCTATGAGGGGATCTCCATTGGCCGACACTTGGGCCTTGGGTCTCCACTCTGCACTTCCCCCTTCATTTAATATAATATATATATACACATACATATATACACATACATACACACACTTATATCTTTTTTTTTTTGCATGATGCCTTATATCTGGTCCCTTGGGCACCTCGTGATCGCACTGGCCGGTGTGCTTCTTCCATGTGGGCTTATTTGTTTCTGAGCGAGATGGCCGCTTGTTCACCTTCAAGCCTTTAAGACCCCAGACACTATCTCTTTTGATAGCCGGGCACCATCAGCTTTCTTCACCACATTTGCTTGTGCACCCATTTGTCTTCAGCGATCCTATCATGGAGGTGTGCAGTCAATGATATGATTTTTTGTTCTTTGATGCCTGGTAACTGATCCCTTTGGGACCACTCGATCACACAGGCTGGTGTGTTCTTCCATGTGGACTTTGTTGCTTCTGAGCTAGATGGCCGCTTGTTTATCTTCAAGCCTTTAAGACCCCAGTCACTATCTCTTTTGATAGCCGGGCACCATCAGCTTTCTTCACCACATTTACTTGTTCACCCACTTTGGGATGAATCTTTTACATAACACTCTTGTCTATAAAGGTGAAAGAATGGGCCTTTATTCAGTATCGACTCTGTTTGCTTTCACATATACCTATTAAAGTTAAAATGCTGCAGATAGCTTCCTATGTAGACCTGTCATTGTAAAGATGATCGTCGTGATCTTCAGCCTCTTGCTACACTTCTCGGTCATCCTGAATTAGAATGATTGCTTCCATTATTTTGTTCCTACCTTTTCAAAATTCATCATTAAAAGGCAATTTATAAAATGTCTTTAGAGGGAGTAGTATAAAATGGAATCTTTGTTTTGATTTCCATTCACTGAGATTAATGATATTACATCCAATCATGGTATATCTTATTATTATTTGAACTCCTTCCAGGGTTAATTCTATTTTATCTCATAGTCACTTAAAAGACTCCCTGGTGGTGCCGAGATTATGTGCCTGCTGCTAGGCTGTTTACTGAAAGAAAGATCAGTAGTTCGACTCATCTGCAGATCTGTATAAAGAAAGACGTGGAGGTCTGTTTCGGTAAAGATTCCAGCCTAGGGGACACTATAGCGTTGCTATGAGTTGGATTGATTGACTGAAGGTCCCACTAAAACATGAAAATTTCAAAACAGATGATTTAATCTACTTTCTCATTTTAATATCATAGCTCATTTGATTGAAAAGTACTTATTTTAAAATTACATTGTGGTTACTCATGAAATGAACTCTCTTTGCCAAATGTTTACATTCACTTCCATATCTTTAAATAGTGCTGATATTTGACAGTCAAGTTATTTTTGTTCATAAAAGTTTAATAAATGAAGTGTTAAACCCCGAATCTCTTTAATATGATCTAGTTTACTGATAATTATTATCTTACATGTAATACTTTTACCTGTTAATCCAGGTCTATTTATAAGATTTGTAATTTAAATGGAGTCGGGTAATACTGTTTCTATTTCAGGATAAAAAAATGCCTTCTGCACAGTAGAATTTTTTAAAAAAATCATTTTATTGGGGGCTCTTACAACTCTTATCACAATCCATACATACCTCCATTGTGCAAAGCACATATGTACATTTGTTGCCATCATCATTTGCACAGTAGAATTTCATTGCCATCTCTTGCCTAACATTATAGTACAAGTGTTGATTTTGTTAAAAATTGATAACCAATACTATTAACGTCCTTAATCATACCAATAAAATATTTCTGCCTCACCATCTGTCTCTTTTTTATTTACCTGAGACACTTTGGAGAGTAATTTTAAGGCATATGGGAAATAGGGTATTCCTTTCTGATTACTGGTTTGTGAAAATGTTCAACAGATGTTAGAGAATCGATGGCTTTATTTCCCCTCACCTATAAGGGAAATAAAACTACTACTAGTGGTTGCTTATTCTTAGCTAACTTGAGAAGCTTTCATTTTAATCTAAGGTATGCTGTATAATTTTAAATCACCACATGTGTTAGTGCATATACCTTGTATGTAGGGTTCTGGATTGAACATTGTTGTGCTATTTGCATGTTGTCATGTTGCTCTGCAAAATCGTTTCTCAAGTGCCACTGGAAAGGGTGCACAAATGTGTCGTTATGTACGAACTTAGAATCTTGTTAAAGTTCTCATCGGTTAGAGTTTCTAGTTACTCCGGTGCCTTTCAGCAGTAAATGGCATCCATGAGTGTTACATGGGCGGGCGGGCGGGCGGGCGGACACAGGATCTGAACGAGGAGGCCTAGTGTGTTATACCATGAGCATGAACTTCTGAGTCCTCAATTTTGTACCTTCAAAATTCATGTGAGGTTTGTTTTACGTAATAATAATGTCTTGATATCTTAAAACATTGATAATTAGTTTTTGACTAAACCTTTCCAGAATCAGTAAATTTAGCTTTAAAAAAGATACATCCTATGTATATGATGCCTCACTCATCTTGACAAAAGATAGGAAACCATAAGTTAACCCATAAACAGTCTCTATCACAGGTTTAATGACTGAAATTGTGTCTTAAGTGACCACACACACACACCTGAAGTTAGCTGTGATTTAAAATGAAAAAGAATGTTCTGGCCATGTCTACTGCCTAACTACAAAAGACCTTGGGAGCCTAGAGTTGTCTTACAACCCTATCACAGGACACTTATGAGTGGGCAGGTTAGAACTGTTCTCAAAGGGATGAGCTAAAATCCAGGTAGCCTGAGGGAGTGCAGTTTGGACTAGAGTAACTCAAAGAGCCCTACTCTGCTACTCCGGAGAACCCAGTGGTTTCTGTTTCTCCTTGTGCTTGCAGTATTAACAACTTCAGTCGGCTTTATTTAGCAAAAAGATGGACAGTATGCCAGCAGTAACTTCCATCCACTCTCAAATAGCATGACTTCATGATCAACTAGAGTAATTAAATTTGCTGTGGACCCATCACCGGTGCGAACATGTTTTAAGACTCCGTTATAACAGGAGCTTGGTCATGTTGGTTCCTTAAGGTCACACCGTTTTCAGGGTCTAGAAGCAGGATTGTAGAACCTGTCCTCACCACAGGCCATACTAGTCCTCATGCCCATTATGTCTCCTTGTTAACGTTAATAATCTATCAAATTGTAAGGGTACTAACCATTTTAAAGTGCTTCGTAGACTTAAAATTCGATGAAATTTCATCTTAGGGCTTTTCTGTAATGAGTTCATTTTTCACTGCAGTTATTACATTGTGGGCATGGTTCTCACAATCCCGTTATCATTGATGTTCTATTATATTCCTGTATGTCACTCAGGAATTCCTTTATCTCAAAAATATTTATACCTGTAAGTGTAAGGAAACCATCTGATGATGTTTCGAAGCTATGCACAAGGTTTTCAGTGGTTTCTTCCTCCGAAGTGGGGCTTCGAGTCCTTTGTCGATGCAGGAAGCATCAAGAGGAAATGAAAAGAGTACACACTGTCACTGTGCCAGAAAGAATTGGTTGAACGTCCACCTTTCAGGAGGTCGCATATGAGCAAAGACCAATAATGTTGAAGGAAGAAGTTCAAGCAACACTGAATGAATTAGGCTAAAACAAGGCTCCAGGAATTGATGGAATGCCTAGCAAAATGTGTCACCGAGCTGAAGGCACACTGGAAACACTCACTTGTCTGCCAGGAAATTTTGAAGACATCTACTTAGTCAACTGACTAGATGAGATCCATACTTGTGCCCATTCTAAAGGTGATACTATAGGACAACGTCATTGCCATCACATGCAAGTCAAAGTTTGCTGACGATTGTCCAACAATGATTGCAGTAGTACATTGACAGGAAATTGCCATTGGATTCAGAAGGGGACTTGGAACTCAGGATAGTATTTCTTATGTCAGATGAGTCTTGGCTCAAAAAAGAATACCTGAAAGACTTCCTTGTGTTTTGTTGACTATGCAAATGCGTTAGGCTGTGTGGACCATAATAAACGATGGATAGCCTTGAGAAGAATGGGAGTTCCAGAACACTTCATTGTGCTCATGTGAGGATACATGTGTCAAGAGGCAGTTGCGTGTCGGGATGCTACTTGGTTTGAAATCAGGAAAGGTGTGTGTGAGACGGTTGTTCAGTCTGTATGCCAAACAAACATTCAGAAAACCGGATTGCATGAACTAGAATGCTTGCTGAAGGTGAGGTGAGACTGAAGTACTTGCAGCTGAAGGTCAATGATTGAAGCCAATGTCAAGACCAAAATCCTCACAACTGGACCAATAGGTAACATTGCAAATGGAGAAAGGGTTGAAATTGTCAAGGCTTTCATCTTGCTTGGATCCGCAATCAGTGCCCCTGCAAACAGCAATTGAAATCAAAAGATGTATTGCATTCGGTAAATTTGCTGCACGAGACCTTTTAAAGTATGGAAAAACAAAGTTGTTGCTTTGAAGACTAAGGTGTGCTGGAACCAAGCCATGATATTTGTCCATTGCTTCATACACATGTGAAAGTTGGACATTGAAAAAGGAGGACCAAAGAAGAATTGATGCATTTGAATTGTGCCGATGAAGACTATTGAAAGTGCCACAGATGCTAAAAGAACAAACCGATCTGTCTTGGGAGGACTGGCAGAGTGCTCCTCAAAAGCACGCCTTTATATACCCTTTGGACCTATTGTTAGGAGAGACCAGTGTCAAGAAGGACATGATGCGCGGGGAAGTAGAGGGCAATAAAAACGAGGAAGGCCCTCGAGGTCATGGATTGACAACAGTGGGCGGAGGCATAGAAACAGTTGTAAGGATGGGGCACGACGAAAGCAGTGTTTCAGTCTGTTGTGCACAGGCTGTTGATGGGTCGTACTGCACTCTGTGGCACCTTAAAACAACAAGGAAACCTTTGGGAAGGGTTTCAGCACACACAACCAGACACGATCACATTTAATGTTCCAAAGTGTTGCCTAGGTGGAGAAAATGAACATGCTCTAAATCTTGCCATGAAAAATCATTCCTTAACTTTACTGTAAAAAGCAGCAGCTCATAATTATTTTAATTACTTAAGATTTGCTTTCTTGTGTATTAAAACAACTGTTAACACTAAAAGTTGATAATTTAATTCCTAACTTATTTCAGAAAAATTCTCTTGCTTGCCTCTTCTGTCAGCCACTGTCAATATATAGAATCATTATAAGCTATTTCCTTATAGTTTGCTGTTCGTAGAGCTAAATTAGATTTCCTTTATATATAGTAATGCATAATTTTTTCTAGTTTATTGAAATTAAGGATACCTGTATACAATTCTCCACTTGTTTTTGGACGCAAAAATTTGCAGTCCAGCAGAATTAGAATGGTTCCGTGATGGGAAGTGGCTTTCTATTGTCTCTGGCACATGTATTACAGTTCTTTTATATATGTTTGATTTTGAGTTTAATGACTTCATGGTAATATTAAATATGATTAAAACGTGTATACCATAGGAACCACATATAAGAATATAGAAAACAATCTTGCTCCTAAATATATTTAAAAATGGCATCCCAATACCCTTCAGGGACAAATTTCTCTGGCAAATTGGCAGTTATATTGGAAACCACTCAATATGCCTGATACAGTTGATGTATAGAATGTATGAACACTGTAAGAGCCCTCAGTAATTTTTTTTAAGTTGCTTTTCCCCAAATTGACGATCAGTACCTAGCTTCACTTTCTATTTTGTTACTTATTCCCCTCATGTAATTTGTTTTTGTTTAAGTGACACATGCAGAATGAGTTCAAGATATTTAGCTAATTTAACAGTGTAGGCTCAACCTAGATTGTTCAATGATTTATTCTTCATTTAACCCATATTTATTGGGTGCGCCTGACCCAAGCCTGTGCACACTAAATCAGAACAATGAATAAAGGAAAAATAGTTGATACTTTCGGATTAGGACATAGTTGAATATTGAATATACCATGCACTAACTCCAGAAGCACAGTCAGAGTGCTCTTTAGCAGCAAGGATGGTGACATTCTGAAAAGCCGCCAGTGCTTTGGGCGTATTCTGGGGGACTAGTTCCTGGAGAAGGGCATGCTTGGTAAAGTAGGGTTACTTCTTTTTTTAAAGGACAGTTCAACAAGGTGGATTTGACAGCAGCGGCTGAAACAGCCATGCTTTAGGATGGCTGAGGATCAGCAATCTTGCATTCTGTTGTAGGGTCACCCCGAGACAATCAGCTCCACAGTATCGGACCCCAGTTCTCGCTCATTATGAGCCAAAACTGCAAGGCACTTGCTGGCAGTAGTAAACGAGACAAGTGTAAAGCAGCTCAAGGTGTTTGATCTGGAAGAGGATATGAATATTGAATAAGTACAAAATTAAGAATGTTGATGTTTTTATTCACACTGGTAACGTGTCAATCTAGTTTATTTTAACTGCTATGAGGAGTAATGGGGATTGAAAAGTGCAGTGTTTAGGAAAGTATAATGAAATTTCATTGAAGCTGGAAAATGGGTGTTGCTATTTGGCTGCTTTCTTTCTGAAAGATGGTATTTAAGAGTTTTTTGGTGTTTTCTAATCATTTTATTGGGGTTTCATACAACTCTTATCACAATCCATGCATACATCAATTGTGTAAAACACATTTGTACATTCGTTGCCTCATCAAAACATTTGCTCTCCACTTAAGCCTCTGGCATTAGCTCATTTTTCCTCCTCCCTCCCAACTCCCCACTCCCTCATGAACCGTTGCTAATTTATAAATTATTATTTTGTCATATCTTACACTGTCTGACGTCTCCCTTCACCCACTTTTTTTGCTGTCCATTCCCCAAGGAAGAGGTTATATATGTAGATCCTTGTAATTGGTTCCCCCTTTCCACCCCACCCTCCCTCCATGATACTAAATTTGGAAAGAGTTAACAAGTTTGAAATATTTAAAAGTCTAGCTTGAAGGTCCCAGGTCAAGAAAATGTTTAGTACAGAAAATGAGAGAAGCCAAATAGGAGGGACTAGTGAAAAGTTAAAAAGATTTGAACTCCCATCAAAAGGCAAAGAAGAACTTGAGGGCTGAGAATTGGGGGTGGGCATGATTTGGTATTAAGGATGGTAGAATTTGATATGCCTGAAATGGATGGTGGATTTGACTAAAGAAGTAGATAGGTTTGGAAATTGGATTAGTACCCCTTGGTGGTAATTTTAATTGGTGAAAAATGAATGTTGAATCTTAGAGTTTAATGTAAGCACTGATTGAAACTGTATTTTCCAGAGTGGAAAGTATGAGATAAGAGAAAGGAAGCATGAGAAGGGTTGGTTAATCTGTTTGATTACAAATATCAGGACTTTGAGAATAGCAATGGTTTAAACAAATGGGTGCTGTCAATTCAGCTCTGACTCCGTGACCTGAAGGAGAACAGATGAAAACACTGTTCAGTCCTGCACCATCTTAACAATTGTTCTGATGTTTCAGCCACTGTGTTCATCCGTCTTGTCCAGAGTCTTCTTTTTTGTTGCCCTTCTGTACTAACCATGATGCACTCCAGGGACTAGTCTCCTGACACCACAGCATATCCAGAGTACATGGGAAGGAGTCTCACCATCCTTGCTTTAAAGGAACATCTGGACAGGTCTGTCCCTGTGGCAGCTAATGTAACAAGTCTGACAGACAATCCAGACTAGTGCATTCCTTAAAGTACTGTCACGCCTGAGTCCCCAGATGGCTGGTCCTCTAAATTTGGTTATACAAAGAAGAGTTCTACCTAGCCAAGAAAACAGCTTTCCTAGAAGTCTATTTGACATTCATTGGCCAGGCCAACTTCAAAGAGATTTTGAGAAGCGATTTTGGCTGAACACATCATTACTAATAACAAAATTAAGATTATTTTAGTATGGAAGAGGTGATGGGCAATTAACAGCATGAGAAAGTAGTTTGTGTTTGAAATATATATATTTATATACACATATATTTGTGAGGTGTGTGCTAAAATTTAGAATATTCTGAGCTAGAGCTAGTATTTGAAACTATTTGAATTCTTGAGCCTTAGAGTCCAAAAGACCTCAAGTTAGAAAACCAAAGGGGAAGAGCATGTTCATTGTCTCTCATAGTGAAAGAATGGAAGGGACAAATTGAGCCCTTGGATGGCAATGTGAAAGGACTCTGGGCAAAAATAGTGGCAGGAATCATCAAATGAAGATGGAATATACACCACCGTTGAACAAATAGACATTTGACCATTTTAGGAAGTCACAAATAATCAAGAACTCATAATATTGAAGGAAAAAGTCTAAGCTTCACTACAGGCCTGGGGAAAACAAGGCCCCATGAATTGATGCCATGGTAATTGAAAAGGTTCACCGAACAATGATGGATAATCAACAGAAAGCGAAGTATAGTTAAGCCAATTTCAAAGGAAAGTGATTGGATAGACTACAGAAATCATCACACTACAAAACACTAGCCATAGTACGTATATAGACGGGGCAGTGCCAGAAATTCAAGCTGGGTTCCGAAGAGGTTACCTAGTGAAGGATGTGTTAAATAACATCAGATGAATCTTGGCTGAAAGCACAGAGCTATCTTTCCCAAACATACTGTCTTCTAGTCAGTTCCGACTCATAGTGACCCTATGTACTTTTTAAGACTAAATCTTTATGAGAATCGGCAGCCTCCTCTTTCTTCTACAGAGAAGCTGACCTTGCACTCGCAGCCCAGTGCTTTAGCCCACGGTGCCACTACTGTGAGACCGATGTTTACTTGTGTTTTTTACTAGATAGATTAAAAGGTGCCCCCAGTTGCGGGGGGAGGAGGTAGTGTTTGGAGGGGGAAATCCAGGATAGTGGACTCTCAGGAGTCAAGAGAAAGTATATTTTAAACTTGGAGCAGTCAGCTAGTGAAGCATATGTGAGCTATCCATTTGTATAATCTTCCTAGGGTTGAAGTTTATTGTTTGGTCATTTGGGTTAAAAAAAAAAAAAGTTTTAACGAATGATGATAATAGGTGGCGGGATTGCTTTTACCCTTTATACAGTGGGCAGGAAATTAGCCACTTTAGCCACATCCTACACACACAGACATCTACAATTACTTTAATTTTGGCCAGAAATGTAAACATTAAGGAAATTTTGGAATATAGAGAATTTTACTGCTATGAAAATATACCTAGTAAAGAATGTGTGCTTGAAGACACAAGAGGGACGCAATAGCATATAAAGTGATGATCCTGAAAAAGCACATCTTCCGCACAAGCAAAGGGGATTGGCTTTGGCAGGAGGAAGAATGCCTCATCCTCCACTAAAATAGCCTCAACAGAGGCAATTAGTTGGCAGATATTAAGGGGTACACAGGGTATTTCTGTTCTTTGGCTTCCATGTCCTTGAGGACGATGAGACTACTTTTTGCTAAAGAACGAACTGTGGAGTTTTAGGAAGACTTCAAAGTTTCAGGCATGTAGATAAAAAAGGAGATAATCGTTGTTCCTGGAAGCGAAAAGGAGCTGAGCAGGAGCATGACAATGCTCTTAGCGCGCCGCCGGGGTTAGGAATGGCCGTCACGGATTTGGAGTGAGGGAAATCTGCCCTGCTCTGGTTGATCCCCAGTGGCCATGTCTGTATCCACAGTTTGTTGGACAAGGGCTTTTATTGATGGCTTTTGGAATCGACTTTAGATCCTCCGTACATAAGGAAAATGCTTCTATGTTTTTGTTTCTTTTAGCATTTTGATTCAACTTAAAATTTTTCAGCTAAGGTAGATTACATTAAAGTGATTTCTTTATATAATTTTGCCATGTTCTTTCAGCTTCTCCACGTAATGCATTTTAAATACAGAACTAAATATAGGTGCTGAGCAGTCTCGTGTTGTGAAGCAAAGATAGCACTTTGTGGTTGACGGTGTGTCTGAACCAAGTCCTATGGTATCTTCATGGCCTCATGTACACACAAAAGCTGGACAATGAATAAGGATGTCATGCTTGGTCATGATTGATGAAGTAGAGGGTCTGCAAAAGAGGAAGACCCCCAGCAAGATGGATTGACACGATGGCTGCAACAGTGAGCTTAAATATAGAAGTGATTGTGAGGATGGTGTCGAATCCAGCAGTGTTATGTTGCATTGCAAGTAGGCAGGGTTTCTATGAGTCGGAACCAACTCAGCCCCTGGCAACAACAAACAGCTGTGCTGAAGTGTTCATGGGCTTATTTGGCTTTGCCTATTTATAGGGTTCCCATCCCCTCAAATGGCGCTTTGTTTGTTTGTTTGCAGGTTTCAGTATTCTTTTTCCCAGTGAGTATCTGAATTGTATGCTGGAGATAATTTGTTTTGAATTGAATAGTAAACAAATTATGATGGCTCTGAAAAATGAGGGATTTCTTTTTAAAGTCAAAGTAATGAAGCTGTATTATAATTGCCATTTCTGTAGAGTATCCGTGTCTATGTGCCATGTCCATGTGTGTCTGACTTTGTTGCAGCAGCGGAATTAAGGGCATAAATTAAAAAGCATAATTTTGTTTCTCTTGCTTCCACAACTTTTCTCTCTCAAGATTATTTAAATTTTCATTTACTTATAATCGTCTTTTTCTTTTAAATACCCTCTTCATTTTGGTTTTTAAGTCATATGACCAATTAATTTGTTCTCTTTTTGTCTACTCTGCTTTTCGGGTTCTTTGTCTTTTGTGGTTCTGGGGTAGATGTTTTTTCTTTAATAAAATGTGTGAAAACATGACTCTCCATCATGTGGAATGTCTGGCTCCTTTTCCTCTCTCTTCACTAAGCATCACGGACTTTCGCAGTCTTTATAGGAGAGGCCAACAAGGAAGATAGGACATGAGAACGTTGGACAGTTGTCAGTGCACTGCAACTACTTTTCCACATGGAAAATGCTGTTTTGTTCCGCAAAGGAATGGCTGCCTTGGCCATTGCTCGTTTCTTTCTTCCCTTTTTTTGCTGCTGGTTTGTCGCTGCTTACTTCTTAATTGCGGATGTTGTTAGATCACACAGATACTGCACACTACTTTTCTTATGAGATCCTAAAACGAGTCCATTGGTATCCTTTTAGACTCTTCCATGGCACTTAGTGGAAGAAGCGAGCTCTTGAGAAGAGGAGTTGTTTATTTGCAACCAATGCCATAGGCAGTCATATTTGTTCTTATTCACGTTAGCCTTGGACTTTCAGAGATTTAAACATAAAAATTAAAGATGATATTTTGAAGTTTTCTGTTTGTTGCTTGTGTTGGTGAGAAACTTGAATTGTATATTTATTTCCTCTCCCATTATCCCTTCATTAAAACAAAGACAAAAAGCTTTTGGTGAACATGTCAACAGATAATTGGTTTCTCTATTTTCCCAATAAAGAGTTTTCGCATAGTGTTTTTTCAGGCTTCCCACTAGAGCAAGCATATTTTCTCATTGGGATTGCACTGTTAATGTCTCGAGGGCTGGGTTAGGAAATCCTTGACTGTGGTTGAGACCATGGATGCTGGTGTCGGGCCGACTGACTGCACCCACATTCCTCTGCTTGCCCCACTTACCCAACTGGTTGCCTGCAGAAGCTATTTAAATGCTCTGGACTTTCTTTGCCTACTCTCTCAATAATAAGGGGCTGTTTTACTTTCCGCCTCTAGCTCAGTCTGGGAAGGTGCTCTAGAAATACTAGGTTTTATGAATAACAAATATTCTGAAATTTTCCCTCATGGATTGTCAAATATATTTGATAGGGCTATGATTTCATAGTTTAACAGTAAGATAAATGACTTCAGATAAATCTTTTCCTTGGGAAATTTTGAAAGGTAATGCCTTGGGGCATTGCGTACTTTGCCAGTTGAGCAGAATGCAAAGCATGGAGCTACCACTTTGGAATTGTACATGTTTATAGTAAAAGTTACGAAAATTCTCTTTCTCCGAGTAAGATTTACTATTTGATTTATGCTGTATTAAAATTATCACTTGAGAGTCTTCGGCTTGTGTGTAAAAACTCAAAAATGTGGTCATGGAGTCACTGAACTGCTATTCCTATAGCGCATTTTCTTTCTAATCTTCTGAGTTCAATTTAGATTAATCTTGTCTATTTGTAGTATGTTAATAACTGCGTCTGAATAAACTTTCATCGTATCATAAAAGTGCTATAATTTTCTTTTGCACATTTATAGAAATATTAAAGGAAAGAGGAAATATCTTTGAACACACACGCATTTTACCAAATAAGGCTGGGCGCTTACTTTCATTTAAAGGGAGTGAGCTTTGAAACAAATTGGACCTGGGGTCATGATGGTTTCTTTAGCAGAAGACGAGTATCCATTCCCTGACAGCAGATACTGCACGGAACTGGAAACGTGAGAGCAGCGGACAGCCAGCCAGGTGGTAGGAGCCGAAGGGTGGGTTTTCAGTTAGCTGCAGATCCCTTGTTCCTTAAAGCCCTTTCCCCGAAGGCTTGGACTAGTCTTTAGATGAAGACCAAAAGAAAAATCAAGAGAAGCCATGGTATTGCAGTTGGAAATAACGTAGTTGAAGTGGAATTCAAACCAATGACCTTCTCTTCTTCCCTCCCTCCCTCTCTCCCTCCCTCCCTTTCATCTTTCAATATTGAGCAAAAGAACTAATAGAGTGAAACTGCTGTTAATATTTTGAGTCGCTCATATCCGTTGCATAATTGTGTGAGATCTATTAAGGATTTGCTGCTGTGTGGCGTAGTTGTGTGGCATTGGCATCCTGATAAATGAGTCCTCTCCCAGCTACATCACTAATTCATATGTTATGTGACCTTGAGCTAAGCGGTAGTAAATAAAATATATAACGATATTGTACCACCAACCTGTCAGAAGTGTTTAGAAACACATAACATAAAAATGTCGAATTTTAAAAAAGTTAGCTACTATGTAAATATGAAGTGATATGATTACATCATTGTAGTCCTTGTTGCTTCTACAGCAGTGTCTGGGCATTTAGGAGTAAGAGACAAAAGAGAAGCTGTATAATTCACCTTGTAAACACTCAAAAAGAATGGGAGAATGATAGGAGACTTGATATGTGATTTTTAGACTTAGAAAAATTCACAGAATGTCCACCTGATCCTAGCTATCTTAGAAACAAGTGAGAGTTTGACATGCCAAGCGTGGAATCAACAGTTTTAAATGAACTCGTGTGAACTGTAACATTTTTGTCTCCCTGCTATTCTGACTGTACAAATACACTTAGATAAGGTGGTCTGGTTCCAGCCACTTGTACCAGTCTCAATAAGGAAAATGTAGTGCTGGAAAATGTATAATCTGAAGTGTGAACTCTGCTGACATTTGACTCACAAAGTTTTAGGGGCACAACACAAGTTTCTCCATTCAGAGGCGGCCCCACTAAGTCTCTGAGTCCCTCTTCAGTCAGTGAGCTTACTGTTGCTGCATGTGACTCATCTGTACCGAGGAGTGATTCCATACAGGCGATTCAGCAAAACCGATGTCCCACGCCTCCGGCACTTACTGTTGACGATTGTTGTCCAGCCTTGGGCCTTCTTGACAAGTAACTGAAATATCCTTTGGGGGCGGGGCGGGGCGCCAGCGGAATGAGCCTTGGTCGAGGATTAGCACACCTACATCCTGGGAAGGAGCTGGCTGGAGTTTGCATGGGTCATTTTAGGCGTGCGCTTCGCTCCTTCAGTTTGGTTTTTGTTTGCTTGTTTGTTTTGGCCATGGTTCTTATTCTAGACAGCAAGTCAACTTCGTCTGCAATGTTTGTGAACCTTTCTTAGACCAGAAATGGACTGCCCCAAATGAAAAAAGGAAATAGCACGTCATCTGCTGTCTCGACATTTAAATCACTATTTTTTATTTTATTTTTTTGCGCTACGGCTTTATTTTTTCCATTTAAATCACTTTCACGTTCTCTGTTGATATTCAATCCTTCGCTCATTTCATAATTTATGCAAATGTAAAAAACACAGACGGCTGCTCGCTGCCGAAAGGAAGCACCGGTAGTTTCAGTTTTCAGTGGCAGCTGTGCCAAGGAGGCCCGCGGCACAGTGCGGACCCGCTCCCTGCTCGGCTGGACAGAGGTGGCGGCCGGCCTGTGTAGAGACAGCCTGGGAAGCCCGCGGGCAGGACTGCTCTATTCTGTCTGGTCCCAAGTTTGGGTTTTGGGAGCATCTGCTGCCTCCTAGTGTTTTTCTGCCTTGAAGAGAATGACCTTCATTGTGTGGTTCATTAAGTCCACCCCTGAAAGGGACTTCATCAGCCTGTAGCTAGCTTTGTGTTTCATGGAAAGAACACGGAACTCCTGTTACTCTTAAGTAAAATTTTCAAGCTAAGCTAAAGGCTTTTTTCCTTCTATTAACCACAAAGTCTTATGATTTATTCCTATATTTACCTCTCTGAGCTGAAACATGCATGTGAATTGCTAGTGTGCTTTGAATAGGCTGATGATATTCTGAAATCAAAATTTCCTGGGCTTTATTTGCCATTAATGGAATTATCTTATAGAACTTTGGATATATTCTCATTCCTAATTTAAAACAGAAATAGTTCATGTAGTCACTGGTACAGATTAAGTATTTATTGTTCAGAGGACTAATATATACTTAAAAGAATAAATTATATGCTAACATTAATGTATGTACATCAGAGTTGTGGATTTCTTTGGAGGAATGGAGGAGATAAAGGTATAGATATCATGTGATCTTGTATGTAAAAAATAGCATATGTGAGGCAAACAGGAAAATATTATTTCTAGGTTACGATATCAGAGTAGAAATTAGAGGAGAATGACATTTTTATAAGGAACGGTGAAAGAAAAAAGTTTAGGTAAAAATCTGTACTTTGGTTTAGAAAAAGAAGGTGTTTAGAATTGTAATGGATAATCACTTAATGCTTCCTAGGCACTATCAGTTAGGTGTCGGGCTGATAACCACAAGGTCAGTAAGTCAAACCCACTAGCCACTCATAGGAAGAAAAATTAGGCTGTCAGCTAATTTTTTAAAGATTTACTCAAAAATTTCTAGAGAGAAGTTCTGCTCTGTTCTATAGGGTCCCTATGAATGGGAATTTATTCCTTGGCAGTAGGATTGCTTTTCTTTTTCTTATAGCCCACGCTATCATGTAGCATTTTGTGGTCAACTAGCAACAAGCTGTATGGGTGATGCATGCCATGGCTGGAGGACCTGGGAACGTGTGGAATCAAGAGAAGTGTTTGATTATGGCTCTGGGTGTTGTCAAAAGGAGAATATGCATGAACACAAACCAAGATCATGTTGTTCTATTGAGGTTGAGGAAGAAAGATAAGTCAGAAAGAAAAACAATATTTTAAATTTTATCAGGAATTATCTTGAGGTTTCTTGACATTTTTGTTTTAGAAAGCCTTTGGTGGTCAATATTTTGAGAAGATGGCTAGAAGTATGCAGAAAACTTTTGGAACGTAGATCTTTGAAAAAGATCTGCCTTCATAGAGTTTACATTCAGTGGAGAAAAGAAACTGGAAACAAACACACTATCTATATCCCCCAAACCCACTGTGATCCTGGTGGATTCTGACTTGCAGTAACTCAGACTGAAATTGCATCATACCAGCACACAAACCTCCTCTGACAGGACAGTGGCTGTGCTTGAAGTGTACAGGTCAGGACTGAAACCGAGTTTCCCTGCAAATCACCTGAGACTCCCCTCAAGTGAGGACGAGAGCCTTACGGTGATAAGTGGGGAAATCCCAAATATATTTTGGCAGTAGAGCTAAGTGGATCTGCAGATGATCTAGATGTTCATGTGGGCTGTGAAGGAAAAAAGCAAGTGCTATACCGAGGATCGATGTGAATCAGAGGAAGGTAATTATTGTCTCTTGGGCAAGCACAGTTTATGTGGCGTCCTTCCACCCAGAAGTGCCTGAGTGCTGCGCCCCACAGGTTAGTGAGGAGAGAGAACCCCTATTTCTCTGTGTTCGTGTATAGTATGCAACTGGAGGTCCTGACCCAGACACGCGGTGAATGGTAGTGCCATCGCACAATGAGACTGACTGCTGAGTTGGGATGGGAGAGAAATGAAACTGGGACATCCTGTAGGTGAGGTTGAGTCAGGATATCTGGGAGAGAGCCTTGTAATTGAGTTTGAAATAGTTTTGACAATCCAGTGGGTGCTGTACGTTTAAGGCTTGGGAATGAAATTCAAATAATGGACTGGGTAGTCATCTTGCCTAGAGGAATGTAAATTAGGAATTGAGAACAGTGGTTCTGCCTAGGAGTACAGGGAGTGATAAGAACTGATTTTTATCACTGCAAGGAGTGAATTGTAACCTAGAAAGGTTGTATTTTAAAATCACTTAGAGAATTTCCCAAGTATTACACGTGTGACTTTTTCTCCTATTCATGTGTTTTATGAACTGTATTGACAGGCGAGAGGAGTTAGGAGTGGAAGAATGCACACAAACACATTTAGAACATTCTAGATCATTCCATGCTCTTCCCTCCATTGACACTGAGAAAATGACTCCGGATTGTGGATGAGTCAGCAGGGTACTGACTATGGAATGCCAGCTAGCCAGGACGAGTAAAGGGCTTCTGGCGGGTAGGGGGGGGGACACAAGAGGTTTTCTTGAAGGGTGAGCCACTCATAGCCACTATCAGAAATCATGGTAATATTGGGGGACATGCTTAATGAATTCAGCAGGTTCCTGTACTGTGGAACTTTACAGTGCATTTCATAAATCTTCAAGAACATGATTTAGTCTTTTTGAAACCTATCTGACCACACAACTCTTTTCACAAAGCATCTTGTGTTTTAGTTTCTGCGGAACATGAAATGCTGAGTTCACGAACAGCAATTATCAGCTCCTGTGAGATTGGAAAGTCTACAGGGGGACTTGTGGGAATGTCCACCTTAGGACTGTGAAAGCCTAGTCCAGGGACATGACTTTGCTGTTGGATAACAGGGTGACTTTCCATCCTGCCAGTGAAAGTTTATTGCTGTGTTCTAACATTGAGCCCCATATTAGTTGATTGTTGTTATGAAGGCTGAATTTGCAAAGCATGAGGCAAAAGTGGGATATCATGCAGTATTTACATGCAATGTATGATGAGATTCTCATATTGGGATAAAGCCTTTATAAAACCAGATCATAATCAATGACCTTCACAGAAACCACCCATTTACTTCAAAATAGGAGAAAAGAGAAATGTGGATGCTCTAGTGTTCTGTGAGAATGCCGACCTTTGGGGTAGAGGCAGCACCATTGACAGAGAAAGCCCCAATTCGTACACGATCATTAGACCAAGGATCGTTTTCCCAGTGAGTCACAGTCCTACTCTTATATTTAAGCTCTTGATGGTCTCCAAGTAAGACCCTGATGAGTACAATGATTAGTGGCCGGGATTAGATGTTTATTTACCAGGATTTTGTTTTAATGATGTGTTTTTATCAGTAAGTGAACCTGTTGTTGGTAAGGAAATGGTAAGAAGGATCACACAATGTTTAATTTCAATTAAGTGAGTTTAAGGTCTCCCAAGTTTTCCCCTTTGTTCCAGTTGCTATGCCATTTCTCCCTCGTGTATCTCATCCTTCTTGTTGAATTGTCCCTCTCAACCCTCTATATTCCAGGACAATATTGTCACGTGTGTGTTCTGTTGGTTGTAGGAGTGCCCTCACTATCACCTTTCCTTGTGGTCCAGCGGTGTTTACAGTCCACAAGAGGCCACTTACCAGGGACAGCTGTACATTTGGTGGATTGATTCTCCCCCATGAATGCCTTTTTTTTTTTCCTCCACAGGTAAAGTCAGTGATAAACCTTTTGTTTGCGGCATATACTGGAGATGTGTCCGCACTCCGAAGGTATGTTAACAAGATGGAGGATTGTGTGTAGCTCATTTGGTTGGCAGGATGTTGATGAAATTGCTTCTGAATTAGGCTATCCAACGTCTCACTTCCATTTCCCTACACTCAAAATCACCTAGACAAAATGGGTCTTACCTCTCCACTCCCAGTGCCATCCGCCTGCTGTCCAGGCCTCCCCTCTCCTGCTTATAAACAGCCTTACCCTCTGTTTCTCCAAATGGTCAGATTGTGTGGTTTAATAAGTACTCATGCGTTACTGGCCTTGAGCAATGCCCTTCAACCCGTGTACCCTACAAATACTTGCAAGCACGCACGCGCGCGCGCGCACACACACACACACACACACACACCTTTGAGGGAGGAAACGGGCAGGGGCTGTGTGTCTTCCCGACCACCAGATTTGATAAAACCATGTAGAACTGGAAGCCTGCGATCTCTCATAGAGCTTAAAATTACCTTTAAAGGGAACACTGTTCGTAATTCCAACATTTGTTTTAAAATCTGATTTGTAGTTCTTGTAAAGAATGGCTATTTGTGAACACATACAACTTCGTGGTTAAGCTTCAACAATCTTTGATACAAGTGTGCCACAGTTCTTGAATCAATATGGTAGGTAATAAAGCTTAAGAGAGGATTTGTTCATTGACTCCAGACTCCAAAAAATCAAGCTAAGGAAGAAGTGAGATGGCGTTTTACCTGGGTAACTGTTTAAAATACTTGATGTACAGACTTGGTGTGTCTGGTTAGGAGTTTGGCCTGTGATACCTGGAGACTAGATTACGTCTGGAGCGTGTGTGAGAGCCTCAGGAAGGAGGATAGCTGTCCGACAGGCCCTGAGATTGATCTGATGGAGTGAAGGTTAAAATGTTAGTGAAGCTTATCTTATCCTGAATCGCTGTGCTTACAATGTTTCAGGTTTGCTCTGTCAGCCATGGACATGGAACAGAGAGACTATGACTCTCGGACAGCTCTCCACGTCGCGGCTGCAGAGGGTAATGCAGGAGCCACTGCCACGCATCCATTTCGTTGTTGTTTCATCAAACTTGATTGCTACTCAGTTCAAAAATCTGTTTCTTTTTGTCTTGGGTAGGCCATGTTGAAGTTGTTAAATTTTTGCTGGAAGCCTGCAAAGTAAATCCTTTCCCCAAGGACAGGTGAGTACTTGTGTTACCTGCTAACATGTAATTGACAAGGCACTTTTAAAATTAAGTGATGGTATAATCTATTCTGCATGTATCCGAGACATTTTATGTCACCATGTTATGGAGACATCAAAAAAACTATTAACCCAAACTCACAGCCATCCCGTCAGTTCTGACGCACAGTGAGCCCGATAGGGCAGGGTTTCTGAGACTGCCAGTCTGTCCAGAAGTACAGAGCCTCATTTTCCCCCACGGAAGTTGTTGGTTTTGAACTGCTAACGTTGAGGTTGGCAGCCCAACTTGTAATCACTACACCATCAGGGTTCCTGACTTTAATAAAAGCAACAAACAAAATCTTGTTTCTGTTGGGGAGCTCATTCTCTCCATTAGTCCTACTTCTTATTCAGAAGCTTTTGAGGTTAGATTGACTGCTAGGACCCTGCATGAAGAGAACAATGCTTTGTGCTGAGAAAGAACAAAAGTAAGAATTTTGCCCTCATGGAGATTTTAACCACTCAAGTATACAATGTTGACACTTACTGAAGCAGATAAAAACATGTAAGGAAATTACTGTTACCGAACTCTAAAATGAATATATTGGAGTTTGTTGGGATTCTTGCATTTGGGTGGAATGAGTAGAGGCTGAATTGTGCTCAGTGAAGAGAGAGTTGAAGTCACTGGGAGGAGAAGGGTTTTCTATCTAGAGTGGGAGGATCTGCTTGGAATGTGATGTGCTCCTTCCCTCTCTCTCCCGGTCCACGGCACACTGCTGTTCACCCTGCAGTAAATGGGGTTCCCCAAGGGAGTACTCAAGGGGGAAGAAGAATATAGTTACTTATATACATGTCCGTGAGTCAACTCTCTAGTCATACACCCACATTATGTAACTAGAGTACAACCGATGATTTAGTAGGTAGGGGAAATAAAGGTTTAGAAAAAATGGAAGGAAAAAATACATGCCAACCCACCCAGCCACTGTCATTGAGTGGCTTCTGACTCAGAACGACCCTCTATGGGATGTCAATGGAGACCAAATCTTCACAGGTACAGAGAGCCACATCTTTCCCCGTGGATCTGCAGTTGGGTTTGAAACACCAACTGTGCTGTTAGCACACCACCTGCCTAACCCTTAGGACCCCCACCCCCACCCCGGGTCTGAGTAAGCGTTTATATTCAGTGGTTGAGGATGGCGAGCTGTATGAAGTTAGGAGAAAGTTGACTGCTGCCGAGCAGGAAGATCTTTGTTTACTAAAACCAAAGCAGTGCATGCCATCTCCTGGCGACCCCATGTGTGTCACAGAACCGCACTCCATGGAGTTGTCGAGGCCGGATTTTCAGAATCTCAGCGCCTCTCAGTGAACTGAGACAGCTAGCTGGTTGACCGCCAGGCACGCTGACTGCACCACCTGGGGCTTCCTGCTGTTTGCCACGTTTTGTCTCTTCCTTAGAGCTTGATAATTTAGCTCGAAGAAGCGTCAAACGTGGAAGATTTAGCACTTGAATAATGATGCTAACACTATCATGACCCCCGGCTGATCGCAATGACCAGTATTCTGAAACTCTGCCTTACGCTGACAGTTTTTCCTCTTATCCTCCACTACCATGCTCACTACGTCTTCTTAGAGCAAGAAGCAGACAATTTTATTTTTCCCTCCTGGCCTTCTCATCACAGAGGAAACACTCCTTCCATCTGCTGGAGATATGCACTGTGCTTTTTAATCTAAAGATCAACTCCTGCTCTCCTGAGTTGACCTCTGTGGAAGCAGAGGCTCTCCGCTGAGAGGCAGGCAGCGCTAAGTAACTAACATGGTGACTGGGTGGTCAAGAATTATAGACTGGAAATAGAAACCCAAGACACCCCTTCCTTCTGCTTCATACAATCAGTGTCTCCTAAAGTTATCAAATAGGCTTAAGTGAAATTACTGTATTTTTAAAAGTTGACATTTTTTCACATTTTCATAGAAGAGTTGTAATAAAAAACATAACTAGCAATTAACACTTTTTCCATAGTTACATGCAAAAGATGATTGAAAGCATCCTTTCCCTTGCCTCTGTTTGGGGCCATGTGCTCCCCAAACATGCACCTTAATTTGGCTGCTCTGGGAGAGCATTACTTACCTGACTAAAAATAAAAACCGGCTACCAAATTCATTAGGAAAATTTTTTTTAAAATCTTCCAGTTCCGTATAGCGACAGAAGGGCAGCAGGTTGGACAACGGGAGACAGGATGTCTAGAAAGGTAAAGAAGGGGAACAAACAAAAGCACAAGATCGGCAGTGGGAATGGCACACGGGGAACGTAGGAAGGGAGACTGGCAATGGGGGACTGAACTTTAAGGAGAGCGGGTGGGAAGAGGGCTTCGAGGTTTGTCAGCCTCTGTTGGGTTGTGGGCTCTCTGAAGCAATCTCCATTTGGTGGTGTCTTTCACAAGGCGAAGGAGCCGGGTAACCACTGTTGGCAAGTCTTCCCTTCATCCTCCTCCTTAAACTCTGAATATGCCACACTGAATAGCAAAGCCTAGAAACACACTTCTGGACAGCGTCGTTTCCCTCTGGTTGTACAGGGTTCCAACTGAGTCCATGGGTGTCAGTCCTTCTTCTAGAGGAGAAGCCGCCAGTTCTTCTGTGGTCCATTTTCGGCCTCCAACGTGTGTTTGAGTCCCAGTGAGGTCCTGCTTATTTCTAGACTCCTGAGATTGTGAACTGACAAGAGTATGTTGTTTTTGTTTTAGTCAAAATCTAGATCGATGGATGGTATATAGCTGGACTCTAACTGAACATTTTATTTAAAAAAAAAACAACTGGAAGTGTCTGTGAGTAGAACTTCCCTTACAGAGGTCCCCTCCATGAACACTTTGACACATAGACAAGATCTTTCCCGAGAGTTTTCCTTCATAGCCGAACTTATCTTTAGACCGCTTTCTGAATTCCTATCACTCATCTAAGCTGCAGTTAAATCTACAGATGCTGGCCTGTCTCCACTGCCCAGAAACTACCTAATGCCCCGACCTGTTACTGTGCCGCTTCCTCAGGTGGAATAACACTCCTATGGATGAAGCGCTGCACTTCGGACACCACGATGTATTTAAAATCCTCCAGGAATACCAAGTCCAGTACACACCTCCAGGAGATCCCGACAGTGGAAAGGAAAATCAAACCGTCCACAAGAACCTTGATGGATTGTTGTAATGGATCCCAAGATTTAAATCACTTACCTATGTAATTGTGGAAAATGATTATGGAGAATGAACATGTGTATTTCTATCTGGTAGCGATATATATATATATATTTCACATTTGTCATTTCAGTGTTACTAGTGTTTTCTTCATTGTATGCACAGGACAAATTTTAGCTTTTTTTTTTTTTTTTGAAAAAACAGAGATAAAACAATCTCCCTCCATAATGTGAGCAATATTTACCTCGTGCACTATACAATTTGATGTAAAGGAATTTAGTTATCAAGGCTAGCTTAATTATGTGGTCTTCCTGATTTTTTTTTGCGTGTGTATGTGTGCGCGTGTTGTGAATTTACATTTTCTGGTGATGTTCTGCTAAGATGCATTTATAAACTAAGCTCTGTTGTGCAGTCTGTCCAAATGGACCAAGGCTGTCTTTAGAAGCAAATAGTGTGACTTTCAAGACTTCAAATATAGATTTAGTTTGAGTGTTTGAACAACAAATACACACGGTTGTGTGTTTTAAACTGTCTCCTTTCACCCTACTTCATGATGTGGCTCTTTAAAGATAATAATAGTGAACAACGATTAGTAGGATAGACCAGTTGTGATTACACTTTATCAGGGAATCTGTTTAAGATATGTCTGGTGACCAAAACTCGCATAAATGTAGTTACATTTGCAAATGTTTCCTTTTTCCATAATCCTCTTAGTCCAGCCTCTCTTCCCAGACATTTAGCTACTTGCCTCTTTCCTTTGGCTGGGAAAGTGGGTGCTGGCATACTATGCAGTTTCATGTTTTCCACATAAGTCTGACAAAGCTCATATCTCTGACATCAGAGCTGTAACGATACCCTTTGTGTATAGATGATGAAGCAGAGGCAAATCACATAGCCTAATATAAATTAGTCAAATTCTTCCGTCAAAACAGTGAAAGGATGTGATACTTTTAGAAGAAATTGTTCAGCTTCCAGACTAAACTCAGACACTCTCAGCTCCCACGGTTATTCCGATAGTAGGGGAACTGCTTCCTGGAACAATTGTTTGAAAATCTGTCATGGAGAGTCTGCATCAAGATATTTGTTCTCTTGGGGGACCACTTAGATCGCTCCAAGTCTCTTCTGATTCTCGACCGGGTCATTTTTGATGGGCTCTCTCATTTAAAGTTAAAAAGAGATGGTTCCTTTTTAAATTGAGCCTCATCACATCCTTGTGCATGACCCATGATCCATTTATAAAGTAGGCAAAAGGGACGCCGAACGTGAAAGAACAGAATTTGCTAAGAATTGCACCTACAGTTTATCCTGTCATACCTCACGCAGAGACAGAGGTGTACTAAAGAGGTCTGCTCACTGTTGTTTGGGAACAAGGAGTTTTCTTTTTCCTCAGATAGATCTATTTTGTAAAGTGGAGTGTGCCGATCGGGCCTGGCTGTTTTAGGACTGCACACTGGTTGCTGTGCTGCCCGTCGGCTGGGGTCACGAATGCGTTTGCTTAAATGCCTGTGGACTGTGCTCTTTACTGCTGCCATCGCTATACTATAAACTCCAAAGAACTTTCTGTTTTAGGATCATGTGCTTTTTATGTATCATGAGACCTCGGTAGAGTTGGGTTCATTTAAAGCTTTGAACACTTCGGTTATCACTGGTCTCCGTTCTGATGAACTAACTCCTTGATGGCTGTGATGTGCTGTACCCACAACCCACACCGCAGCCCCCACTTGGCTCTGTTGTCTGGCTGGCAGTGCCTGAAAGACCTGACGTTGGCTTTAGGTTTTCCTGGGGCTCCACAGCTTGAATGTATGTACTTCCAGACCTCCCATTAGTGAATCTAACCTGAAAATTATAAGCTGTATGGATTCTGAAGTTGGGAAATATTTATTTTAAATGAAATCAAGTAGTGTTGCTTTTTACAGCACAATAAATACATGTATCAAAAGCAAACTGTGTGAAAAGTTAATTTTCTTAACGAAGATTTTCTCCTAGGTCAGTGGGATGGGAACTCTGTGGGCCCTGGCTAGTTGGTTCAAATCAAGAGACCGTTTCTAAAGGTTACTATGAGCCGAGAGCCGTGTAAAGTATCAAGGGGAGGCACCTCAATGGTAAAGGCAAAGTCCTGTAAGGAGCTCACCCTAGATGGGGAGAGGGCGGGTGGGCGGGCACGCTGCACGTCCCTCAGAAGCTAAGGTTACCCTTTTATAGTTGGGGTGTGTCCAGTGGTTCTAATTCCTTAAGGAGAGGTGAGGTGCTTAGATATCAGAATTACTTTGGGGAGCTGCACATGGTGAGGCCACCCCAGAATCAGAGTTGGAGCAGCTGCCGAACCTCAGCTGCCCCCGCTCCAGCTGTCTGAGCAGCAGTCACTCCAGTGCCTGCCGTCACTGGCTCTCAGACCACTCGGCACTCTTCAGGTTTGGGGTCATGATGCAGTTTTTGTACATTCGGGAGATACATCCACACCATGACTGTTCTATCTTCAATGGAAGGCCGCACAGTAATTTGGCTGGCTGTAGAACCCAACTAGTGTTACGCTAATGAACATTTTAGAACCAGATGAAACCTTAGAGGCTCTCTAGAGCAGTGGTTCTCAACCTCCCTAATGACGTGAACCTTTAATACTACATCATGTATGGTAACCCCCCCAACCATAAAATTATTTCCGTTGCCACTTCATAACTGTAATTTTGCCACTGTTATGAATCCAGCGACCCCTGTGAAAGGGTCGTTCGACCCCCAAAGGGTCGCGACCTTCAGGTTGAGAATTGCTGCTCTAGTTGATGGAGTTGAGAGCCAAACGTGGGCAGAGAACTACGTGCCGTGCCCTCTGCCTGCATCTTGCCACAGCCTGACCCTCTGTGGACAGAATATCTGGCTGCAAGCGATTTGCTATGACTCTGCCTTTGCAAGGTTTTAAAGAGAGAGAAACACTACAGTGTGAGTCCTAAAATATACAGTCAATTTCAGCTCTACAATATACACCCACAGACACAAGCCTGCCATCAGTGCTGGGGAGACAAATGCATGAATAATCCCAAGAAAGTTATATTTATTCTTGATACTCAGTCCTTCTCTTTGGGGGTGAGGATGCGCTTTTCGGGGAGTTGGGTAATTCCCCCAATTTAACTTGCAACAACGGCCTGGAGCAGAGATGTGATTGTGAGGATGGCGCAGCACAGGGCAGCGTGTCAAGCTCGGTCCATGGGTTACTATGCGTCGGAACCGACTTGATGGCGCCTCGCAACAGTCCAGACAAAACGAATACATCCATAACACATCAACCACTCAGTAGAGAGAAGCAGTTGAAGTTACTATGGCAACTGAAAGACTGCCTCACTCCTGCAGGGGACATCTCTGCTTTCTAACACTTTAAAGAGATTGTCTGCAGCAGATTTACTCCATGTGATGATGTGTGCGGGCACGGTGGCACTTAGGGCTTTTGAGTAAAGGTAGACTTCATAATTATGGGAATGATGTGATGTACTAGAGAAGATTAGAGAAGAAATGGATGGGGATGTGGAGAGATTAGAAAATTGAATCTGTTGCTAAAAGATCATGAGGCCAAGTAAAATAATAGCATCTCAACTCAATGCCATCGTGTCGATTCTGACTCAGCTACTCAGGGTTAAAGGCTAAGATTAGTTTTATTTCTGTTCTGAATGCTAATTGCACAGACCCAACCTGACTGTGTGCCTCGGCCCCACAGCTCTCTGCCTCTCCCAGGAGTCCGCCAAAGCCTGCTGGAAGATGAGCCGGACAGCAGTCACAGTCGCAAAGGTCGAGGCTGCTTCGCTCATGTGCAGAAAAAGCGGAAAGCTGAGCACAGCTATTAACAACGAGGGATTCAAGTGTGGGGGGACTAACACTGAGGGAAATAGGACTATCTAGGACTTATTCTCTAGCTTGGAACAGAGGGATTCTGGAAAGCTAGTACCCCATGGTAGGAAAGCCACCACTTTGGTAAGTTAGAGATAAGGTCCAAGTACATTATCCTGCTTTAAATATCGTTCCCACAGATTCTCCCCTAACAGCTATGCTGCCTTACAGTGAGCACATGGTTGGTTCTGTCTCCCTGTAGAAGCAGACATTCTTGTTATCGCCTCCTGCTGCAGCACCCTTCCCGCTCACGCCTTCCCCCAATGCAGGTATCAGGTTTCCTCACCTGTGAGCTCAGACACTTTACTGTGGCTACCACCCACCTTGTAAGGTATGTAACTCCTGAATATGCATGTCTTACAGCTACCTACAAATATCCCAAAACAGTAGAGTCACTCTCCTCCCACTTTCTGCGTGGACCTGGCTGCCGAGATCATGGCCGTCCTAGAGGTGAGCATCTACCATAAAATGGGTCTGACTCATGTAATCTGACTTTCTCTCCTATCTTCTAATACTTTACGACGATCTTTGTCTATTATCACCATACAGTTGCGCCTACAGACCCTGCGGTTGGTAGGGCTGGTTTACTCTAACACGAGTGGTATAATACCATTAGGGATGTCAGAGACTCTGTAGCTTGACAATGAGTATGACAGCCTTCCACCTTCTAGGTTTCACTAAACCAAAAACCCACTGACTTGGCGTCAATTCCGCCTCAAAGCAACCCCGTAGGACAGAGTTAGACCTGTCCCTGTGGGTTTCCTTGACAGGGGCAGACTGCCGCATCTCTGTCCTCGAGCAGCTGGTGCGCTTCAGACTGCCAGCTCTCCAGTGAGCTGCCAAGCGCTCAGCCTGGTATACCAGCACTTCTCCCATAGGAACCTGCCTACACACTAAGTACACAGCAAGTAAGAACTTAGCGAATTTACAGTTGCTGAAGTATAAGCTTTTCCTCCAATTTGTCAGAGAAAGCAGAATTTTAACGTAATGGTTACAGCAAACACAACACTCATTTCACCAAAAATTAGAAGCTGAGTATGGAGTCACTATTTAAGAACTGTATAGTCGTAGAAGACTTTAAAAACAGCATTATCTTTAGCCTTTCTCAAACTGGTTTAGGGGCTGACATTTGAAACTGGGTGCATTTTTATGTGTTTATATCTTTTGGCTCTGCATGCTTTACAAAAGCTTAGTTGTTCACACGTAAGATTTCGCTCTGGATTATGTGCTGTGAAGTCAATCTGACCCCACAACCCAGTGCGGGAGCTAAGGGTCCGCTGCCCAGTCTGTGCCACACTCAGAACCGCTGCTCCCTTTGGGCCCGTTTCCACAGCCACTGTGTCAGCCCGTCTTCTTGACTGTTCCTTTCACGGACCCTCTCCTTTCCAAGGAGACACCAGGCTTCTGGATAAGAACGTCACCCTCACTCGTCAGGAGCATTCCGGCCGCACTTCTTCCAAAGCAGGTTTGTTCATTCTCTCAGTGGCCTTGACACATGGTCTTCTTCAGCAACACATCATCCACAGTCATTGGTTCTGCAGTCTCCCATGTTCACCACCCAGCTGTCACTTTTAGAAGACACTGTCGTAAAGACCGTGGCCCCTGTGTCTGCAGTGGCATCTCTGCTCTGTGACACTTTGCCAGGCTCTTGTGCAGCAGATCTGCCAAATGCAATCCATTGCTCAGTTTCTTGGCTGTTACTTCCGTGAGTGTTCATCGTGGCTTCAAGTAAAACGAAACCCTTGACAGCTTCACCATTTCCTCAGTTACTGTGATGTTGCTTACCGGTACAGTTGTAAGGGTTTTTATTTTCTTTGTGGTATAATCCACACTGAAAGCTGTAGTCTTTCATCTTTATCAGTACGTGCTTTCAGTCCTCTTCAATTTTATAAGTGTGTCATCTGCATATCACAGGCGATGTGACAAGATTCTTCTTCATGTAGTTCAGTTTCTCAGGTTAATTCCTCAGCATACAGAGTGAGTAAGTACGGCAGGAGGCTACAATGCGGACACACACCTTTCTTCACTGTAACCACCCAGTCCCTTGTTCCGTGTGAGGATCAGCCTCTTGGTCTATTTTCAGGTCCTCCAGGAGCACAAGGAAGTGGGCCACTTAATGCTAGCACGTGTACTCAGAACTGGAAGCACACCCCAGTCCCAGAACACCTCCCTGGACGGGAAACACCACGAGAGTAGGGTCTTTGTTTTATCCAGCAGCACTCCCAGATGTCTAGAGCAGTGCCTGGCCAGGAGCAGGTGTTCATCACATCAGTACAGGTGATGAATGGGTGAATGAATGGCAGGATGAATCAGAACCAAAAACCACTCAAGGAAACAGCCCTTACTTTGGGAACTTTATCCCAGTTCAAAGGTACATTCACATTTCTAGTATTTTTCTACCATTCTCTGAAGTAGTCAGAAATACCAGCACGGTGACTTTGTTCCTTTGTCTCACAATTCACTTTGCTTATAGGAAATCAATAAGTTTTGCTCACTTAATGCCACCTCTGACTTTTGTCTCAGGAGGTATACATAAGCTTTATGCTTATAAAACAGCCAAAAACCCTCCCTTAACTATGCCTAAAACATAAGCAGTCCTAAGCCAGGATCTAATAAGTTACTTCTTACAAAGATCAACTATGGAAGAATCTAATATGTATTTTACTTCCCAGAGAAATACCGCTCTCAGTGTTCATTCCCAAGAAGCTCTATGCTACTGAGATGGAGTCAATGCAGATATACGAAGGCGAGGGATCATGTTTTCTATGTCTGACTTCCAGCTCATCTGTACTGCTGTTCCCTTGAGCTTTCTCCAAAGTGAAGTCTAACCTGTCTACTGCCTTATGGTACTGTCCAACACACAATGCTTTTTACTTTAGGAAGATCATAGCCTTCTAGCAGATGCCATCTTTGGAGAAAAGGGACATGCATTTCATGTGAGTGCAGTAAATTCTCCGTAACAACTCATCCAATTATTGGAGGGATGGTTTTCAGATGACTGATTTGGAAACAAGGCAGCCCCCCTCCTTAATAGATCCTTAAAAGTAAAATAAACTTATATTGGCAGCACCTAGAGTAATTTCAAAGGAGGTGCTAATTTAGTTGTGCATTTGGGGGTAGTGGTGGTCACCAAGACCAAAGTACTGTGGTTTTCCAGGCCTGTCTCATCTCTGACACCCCATTACTGATCCTTACACCACCAGAGCGATTCTGCTTACAAAGGGGAGGGAGGGCTCTATTTAATAGTCTTTTAAAATGAAGACCTATATAATTCTGTATTTTACTCACACGTAAGAATGAAAGTGAAAAGGCAACTTAAAATCCTTACGCCCAGTAAGACTAATATTAGGAGTTAAATATGTCTTAAAAATCAAGTCTCCTGGCTTGGGCAGGAAACCACATAATAATAAAACCGTATCTTTCTCCAAGGGTACAAACATTAAAAAACAGTTGAATACCAGCAGTTAGAACAATGTCTAGTTTAAAATTGTTATCCTTTGTTTCCTTATCACTTCAGCTTGAAGGGTCAGCCCCTCAGGGCCTTCATGTGAGAACTGAGAGGAGGCCTCCGCTTGGGCACAGACACGAGGCAACAGCACAGACACTTGACTTTTAATTTGAAAACAGCTGTAAAGAAGACATCCACACGGAACCAAGTACAGATACATCATACAATAGGAGTTGTGACAGTGCACGGGCGAGGAAAGAAGACAGGCTGTGAAAGAGAGTTTGGGGAAGTGCCCTGTCAACCTAGTCGCCCGACACATTCTGATGTCAATGCTAATGAAAGAAGCAGTTAATAACACCACAAATACACTTCCCATCCTTTCAGAAAAAGGATCTGGAAATGGCACAGAAGAGAAATCAGAACCATTTGCAAATGTTTTTGGTGACAAACATACACTTAACAGTGAAAAACCGGCAGTTCTTGATGCCATTACATAGGACATGGATTGTTAAGTGCCTTGAATTATATATTGTCTTTAGTTAATGACTTGGGTTGCCAGCTACTAGTTGTCTTTGTTTCTTTTGGCTTCTGGCTTTGTAAATGACAAAATTTTATGTTATGGTTAGTAGACCAAGTACCAGATAATAACAAAGATCAACCCACTTAAAAATCCTGAATTAACTCTCTCAGCATACCTGCACTGATGGCTCCTTTCTCAATTCAGAAGACCCTGTAGAATACCACAGTGGTATTGCCCCTGGGGGTTTCCAAGGCCACAATCTTTGTGGAGACAGATGGCAAGCACATCTTGCTCGTACAGCGGGATGGGCCTAAATGGCTAACTTTCTGGTTAGCAGTTAAATGCTTAACCCGTTACCAACTGACTTTTGGAAGTGGGTTACCACTCATTTTAATGTTTTGAAAAACAATGTGTTTTGCCTCGAGAGAGAGCTGTTGCTAACAGCCAGCCTTTCATGAAGAAACTACAAAAACAATTTCACTTACTAGTGACCATTAGGATGGCAGAACAGCCTCTGCTCTGGTATTTAGGTGTAAACAGAAACCCTGCTTGTGAGATGGTAACATGTACTTTCTCTGAATGATAGCAGATAGCATCATACCGGATAACCCAGACAAGCATCATTTTCCCAGCAAGGCCAATTCGCCAAAGAGAGCAGAGAGGGAGGGAGGGAGGGAGGGAGGGAGGGAGGGAGAGAGAGAGAGAGAGAGAGAGAGAGAGAGAGAGAGAGAGAGAGAGAGAGAGAGAGAGAGAGAGAGAGAGAGAGAGAGAGAGAGAGAGCAGAGAGAGAGAAAATGTGGGTGATGTGATACATTCATGAACACAACTTTTTTTCTTTCTGCCCCATGTGGAATAATTCTCTCTCTGCTAAGCAGCTTATGTCATGCTACATTTATATACACTTGGCTTTGAACTCTTGTATAGGCATATTACTACTGGAAACCCCTCAACCCTATTTTTGACAGAGAACAATTTGATTCCTCAAAATACTAACTCTTGAGAGTAGAAATGAACCATTTTTACATCAAGAAGTTCCCTAGGTAACCGTGAGATTTATCGACAACCTGTAAGCGCTGTGTGCCTGCTGGTTTTATGCGCAGCCATTGGCAGAAGTTGCTAAACGTCTGCCCTTCGAAGGTTGTCATTCTAGTCCTGAGGCTTTGGGTCTACTTGGCAATTTGCCATGTGCCAAACTCACTCTGTGGGAGAGTGCCTTTGAATTTTACCTTCAGTCAGAATCAGGAAGGCTTTGAGAGTAACAGACGTTTGTGACATAGGGAAAAACTCCACTCGCTACCACCAAGTTCCGGCACATGGGTTGACCTCTCTTTCCATTTTCCCAGAAGCATAGGCTGTGGAGGAACAGTGGAGAGCAGTGGGAAGGAATCACAGACGAGAAGGGAAATGTTGCCAGAGGAGATGAGCGAAAGCTCCATGCTTTAGACGGTGTTCATCTGAAACGAGAGAGAAAGCAGTCAGGTGCTTGACATTGACTGTGAAATGCAGATTCACATTGAACATGACATGTCCACTCTACTGAGACAGCGGTATAAGGACGTCTCCGACAGCACCATGCAACGATGGCTAGGGCCATCAGCCTGCAGTCCATTATCCTGGGCTAGTCCAGGACCCTTCAACCACCTCTGCTGAGGGATTATCGCTGGGCTGCTGGCCGGCTTAATTTTGTGAGCTCACCTGGGATCTCTAAAGCTTTTTGCAGTTAGGCAAGTCTGGGGGCAGAGCAACGTGGCAAATCTCATGCAAAACAAGGATGAGGCAAATCTGCACCAGATGCCAGATGGGGAAGAGGGGAAGTGAATTTCTCTAAAGGTCACCCAAGCAGGCATAATAAATGACGGTAGTGTGATATAGGCTGGAGACGAAGAATCATTAAGAACCCCTTAACTCTTCCCTAGGGCATTCTCTGATAGGGTTCAGTGGCCACGGAGTTGATTCTGACTCGGGGAGATGGAGCGTGTCCGAAGTAAACGGTGCTCCACAGGCTCGTCAGGCATTGGTTTTGAGGAGGACATCACCGGACTTTCTCTGCTAACATCTTAGCCAAGAAGCTGTGCTGAAACCTGCTCAGCCTCAGCACTAGGCAAGCCTCCACCGCTGGTGGAGTGATTGTGCACGAGGCTCAGTGGCCAAGGATCACACCTGGGTCCCCGGGTGGAAGGTGCGACTTCTACCATGGAATCATCACTGCCTCTACAGAGGAAAGGGAACCAAAGTGCCAAGGCCATCGAGTCAATCTTGTCTCACTGCGACCGTGTGGAGCGGGCAGCCTCCTCTTCCCCCACCTCACCAGTGGCTGGTGAGTTTGAACTGCAGACCTTGATGGTGGTGAGCAGCCCCATGCTTCTCACATGCCCCACCAGGGCTCTCGGCGGCACTAACTGTTCCTGTCCTGCACTGCTCTTTATGGGCTTGGGTCAAAGGTCCCTAGGCGGCCCTACAATACTAGAGAAAGCATGTTTATTGTTTGGAAAACTCAGACTAATGTTTTCCACCAGGTCATTTATAGGTCAAGATTAGGGTTGTTTGTTTTGTTTTGTTTTAAAGCACTCAACACGCACTTTCAACAACTATCCAACCAAGCAACATCTTTTGAGAGGATTTCATGTGAAAAAGCACACAATACGGGTTGACACGCCGCAGCCGTTCTCCTATAAGAAGTCTGTTTCTTGCACAGAGCCTATGTTCAGTCGTGCCATGACACTCATTGATCGTTTCACTCTTGACAAGCCCTTCACAGCGCTACTGCTGCAGTACAAGCTGCTTCTCAAGTGCAAAGCAGGTGAGAGGCTTCCTTGCTGCTAGCTGAGTAGCAGTCTCCCTAACGATGGAAACCTCCAGGCATGTGTACACTCCGTCCTCCCTCCCTAGGAATAAAGCTTCTTCACAGTCACAGATCATCGGAAACGTTGCCTTAGCAGAAACCGTGGCTCCTTACTGCATGAAATGTCGACATGGACAACTTTGTGTTTTGGAGGTTGTGCATGCCAGGAATGAAAATCCTGGAGCTGAGTTAATCTTGTCCAGAGCCCTTTCCTGGCTCCACCGGAGAATCCATCCGATGGCATCTGACAGGCAGCCCAGAGTCTGCATGGCAGCCTTGCTGCTCTGGGAGGGCAAACACAGAGAGGGCGAGCACACCCCGGACACAGACACTTACCATCGTGTCGAAACCCACAGACCCCACTATCCGGGACACCTCATCGAACTCCTCAGGAGACATGGGGAGCAGGTTGTCCGTCGTCTGCAGTCTAGAAGGGTGACTAAAATGGAAAAAGAGGAAAAGGACATTATAACCTCTAAATTACAAAAGCGCCGATGTCTGTCAATTCCAACTCACAGCGACCCTATGCGTGTGTGAGTGGTACTGTGCTCCACAGGGTTTGTCAAGTGGCTGGTTTCTTGGAAGTAAGATCGCATCTCAGCCTTTCCCATTGGTAGTCAAACGCATGAACCATCTGCACCAGCCAGGGACTCTCAATGGTGACTTCACTTTTATTTCTGGTAAATCCACGCACTTGTCAAATACATTTGGAGGTGAATGGGAAATGGTGTCCCCATCCCTACCCACTGGAAAGTGTATCAGGCCCTAGAGATGGGAATGCGGGAACAAGAGGCAGACTGGAACCTGCGACGATGCTTCTGCCTGGTGACGTCTAGATGCGAGCATGTGTGGTCCTGTGGCCTGAGGCCACGTGCTTCTCGCTTCCCGGGCACGGAGAAGCACCAGGCGAATGTCTGGGGAGTCCCTTGTCCTCCATCCCTTCCTTGAGGCTTGTATGCAGATCAAGCTGCTCCGCAGCGTGTGCTTACACGGAGGCTACATCCAGTCACCCAAGACAATGGCTGCGGGCCAAATAACTGACCATGACTTTTCCAAAATTTTTCCTACCTTTTATGAAATGAAACAGAATAAAAGCAGGCAGAGAAAATGTAGCTCAATTATGACTTTGGCGTCTTCTATATCGAAAAGAACTGCTTTCCCACTCTGATCCATTTCTGTTCATTTTATTTGTCCTTTTTTCAAAAGTATTAGCTTTGGGAGAACTTAAATAACCTGAAATACAGTTTTGTTTTGCTTGTTTGCTTGTAAAAGGCAGTAAAATGCTGATGGGCAGTGATATCGGGATCCCTAATCAGGATACTTCCAACGTGTCCAGCAGTGACCAGGAGGCAGCAATTACAATGGAAAAGCAAAACGCAAGTATCTTCAATAGGCCCCCGCCAGGAGTGGGAGTGACTGGAGGTCACTAACCATGGCCCTCTTCGGTGCTCACTTACACTTCAGACACAGAAATCAACTCGGTCTTGATGTAGCCAGTTCCTCTGGGGCCATCGAGTTCCATTGGCTCTGGGGCTAGAAGCAAAAACACGAGCAAGGCTTTCCGTTAGTAGAGGTTACACAGGAATAAGACAATCAATTTGCTCTTTGGCCACATTTTTACTCTTTTGTTCCCTGACAGTCGGGGTGGAGTCCCGAAACATTTTAAGGCCTCCCGGACTTGGCTCATCTGGAATTCTGATGATCATGCAGGAGCAACTAGACAACACACAGAGGGGGACCTCAGCCAGGGGTCTAGGTGGGAACTTTCTCTTTCGTGGGCTGCAAACTGCCAGAAGTTGGAGGCCAACATATGTGGCTTACTGGTACTGGATTGACTGATGTCCGATACGCAGCTTCCAGGAGAAGCCAGCGCATCTTTATTCCAATGGACATATCCCAATCTTGAGATTTCTTATCCTCCCTGAATCAACTTGGTTGGCATGCTCCAAACCAGATGGGTATAACCTCAGCTTATTCAAATACAGTTTGGTAAAGACTTAGAGGCAGGAGACCTGTTCCAAGTCTTAAGAGCAATGGCTAATAATAATGCGATCTGTTCACTGGGTTGCATTGAATGAGCCACTTCAATGCTCCTGGGCCTCGGTTTGCTCAGTTGTACTACTAGCAAGACCCGCCGCTGCCAGTGAGCTGACTCCCACCCATGCTGACCACAGACGTGGTCAGAGCAGAACTGCGCTTCCTTTGGTTTTCAAAAGGTAGTTCACCAGGCTTTTTTTCTGATGCACCTGTGGGTGGACCTGAACCACCAACAGATCTGCTGGTGGCTGAGTGTTCAGCCATTTGTTCCCCTTAGGGACCCCTCATCAGTAGCAGGCTGGCATCAATCAGCTGGCCACAGCCTTCCTACCAGCCCATTGCCCTTTTCCAGGTAGAGAGCAAAAGAGTAACAAATGTCAAAAACCAGAAACAGACTCTCCCAACATCCCCGGAAATGGAAGTTATTGATCCACTGCTTCCTAGTGGGACCTGCCAAGCCATGTGTTATGTTCCGACTGCGCTGTGCTAATAGTTCACTTTGAAAGCCTACTCTCATCGGTGAATGGGAGAGGAGGGGTGCGAGTGCTGGCACCCGGGCATTCACAAGAAGCAAACGCAAGCCTTTGTTACAACGCCCCAACTCTAGCTAGCCTGAGGACAACAGCCAACCTCAAGTGGCGAGGTGGGGCTATTCCTCACCAGGGAATTAATTGACTGCTTTCTCTCCCCACTTACCTTCCTTTGGCCTGGAGTAATACTTTCCAAAGGCATGGTCTTTATCAATATTTGGATACAGATACTTCAGTGGATTCTCTGGAATATTCTCAGCAGCCATGACTTTGTAATTGCGAATTATATCAGGAAAAGTAACAGCAGAAAGTTCTTTCTTCGTGTAGGGTTCAACCGCATGGAAATAAGGTTCTATAAAGAAGGAAAACCAAGTGACTCTCTGAAATTGGAATGTCCCGAAACAACAGAGGAAAGAGAAACGTATAGTTTATGGATTTGACTGATCCTGTTAAGAATTAACCACCTTATTACAACTGACAGTGTATATTTTCTTTCTTAGTTTCTAAGTAAACTGTAGCCATGTCTTAAAAGGAAGAAAAATAAAGGCCACCATCACTGTCCATAACATTGAAATTGCTATTATATGCTTAGATTGGCAAAGCTGGCATAGACTTCTTTGAAAGGCCGCCTCTTCAACAATATGCTACCCCCAACCAGATAAAGAACTCATTACAAATAAATTATCTTGGGTTGAGTGAGAGATGAAATTACTAGAAGGTAGTTTCACTTTTCTTTTCATATTGAAAATTTTAAAATAATTAAAACAAATGGGATAGATGTAATGTTTCAGTAAACAAAAAAATTCTTTTTTTTTCCCTTTAATGCTTAACATAAAAATCAAGTTAGTTCACTCCTACTCTTAAAAAAGCCTTAGATCATTTGTTAGGGCTCACCAAGTAACGTCAAGAACAGCTGAAAGTGAGACCAGTTACAAAGCGGTTCTTGAAGGCAAAAGAAGCATTCAAAAATCAAAGGAACCATTTAATGATGGGATTCCACAGCTAGAGGGCGACATTGGGGCAGGAAGAGCCTTGGGGCTCCTCTCTACTCCCCAGTGGTCACTTTCTCAACTGATGCCCGAATTGGCCTGGACGTCCTAGCTCCAGCAACTCAGGGCCAGCAAGGGGTCCCCCTATGGGGGTCGGGGGAGGCACAGTAGGCGATTTCATCTCCTTCCCGTAAAGCAATACACCTGTCTGCTTCTAGGTGGGATCTTCCTAAGCCAATCTGGAAGTCGATGCCTGTGGCAAAGGTTTCCTCCCAAGAACAGGGAGATGCTCCGTCTACAGGCCACGGACCTGACAAACGGAAGAGCGCGGCCACGTCTTTTAAAAAGCACTCTTCTCACAACACGTCGAGGCACAGAATCACAGACACGTGTGGGGATATAGTAAGGCCCATCTGGCTGCCCCTGCGGAGGGCAGGCACAGTTCAGTGGGTCTACCCTGCCTTGTCGAAGATTTTCAATTGGGGCGAGGCACTTCCGTGTGCGCAGGCGTGCGCTCCGTGACGTGCCCACGCCCTGACGTACAGCCGCCATTCTGGGACCACGTGAACGTGACGGCCCCTTCCCAGCAGCCCCGCGACGTGCCCACGCCCTGACGTACCGCCGCCGTTCTGAGACCACTCCACCCACGTGAACGTGACGGCCCCTTCCCAGCAGCCCCGCGACGTGCCCACGCCCTGACGTACCGCCGCCGTTCTGAGACCGCTCCACCCACGTGAACGTGATGGCGCCTTCCCGGCAGCTCTCGCTGAAGCGCAGCAGGAAGGTCCCGGGCTGCTGTTCCTTCAGCAGGGCTCGCTCGCGCTCCTTGCTGATGAAGCCCACGATACACCTGGACGTGGAGAGACGGGCCCTTGATTGGCGTTGTTCAGTCGTGATTCCACTGTCCATGCTCACTCAGAAATCAAGACAACTGGCGCGAGACGCAGGAGGGACACGGGGAAGGCAGCGTCCACAAGGGCGTGGAAGACTCCCACGACCTTTGAATCCCATATGCCGCAAATGTTTCGAAGCCCTCTCCTGTATACCACGTGACACACCGTGCCATCTATATAATTGGCGTTCAAGGTAATATTTTGCTTATACAAATAGGCTAACGTCTAGAAGAAGGTGTAAAATGGAGTCAGGAGGATGCTATAGTTAGATGCTCAACAAGTCCTTGCTGGTGCAAGGAGTCTTGTATGTTTACATGATGATTTAAGGTTGAAGGGTCATGAAAATGTATATATTTTCATATATATTTTCATGTTCTAGCACTTCTGGTCAGAGTAAAAGGTTGAAATGTCAATAGACCTTGAGGAAAAAGTTAGAAACAAATGATCACATGAAATCTTTGTCTTTAGCCCGAGGGCAGTATCGACGCCCTGGTGGTGCAGTGGGTACAAGGTGGGCTGCTGTCCAGATAGCAGCAGTCTGAACCAGCCTCTGAACAGAAGAAAGAGAAGGTTTCTGTGCCCATAACTACTTATCGTTTTAGATATCCACGGGGGCAGCTCTACCCTGTCCCATAGCATTGCCATGAGTCAGAATCTATTTGATGGCAGTGCTTGGTTTAAAGGCACTATGAGATCCCCCCATGGTGGTGCAGTAGGTTAAGCACTGGGATACTAACTCCAAGGTCAACTGTTCGAATCCACTAGCCATTCCCTGGGAGAAAGACGACACTATAAAGATTTCCTGTCTTGGAAACTCCTGGGAGGGCCTCTATACGCTGGAACCACCATGATGGCCATGGGCTTCTTTCAAGGTTTTAAGGACAATAGAAAACAAAACTCACGGCCATCAAGTGGACTCCAACTCATAGTGATACGGCAGGACACACTCGAACTGCTTCTGTGAGTAGGGCTTGACAGGAACAGAAAGCCTCATCTTTGTCTTGCAGAGTTGCTGCTGGGTTTGAACTGCTGATTTTGCAGTTAGCAGCAAAACATGTAACCCACTATCCCACCACAGGTCCTGCAGGGAATTTTCATGTCAAACTCGCTTTTTTTTTGTCTCCCATGCCTCTGCACTACCCCGTGATCCTGGCCTTTTTGTCATTGTCAAAGTCTTGTCTCTCGGAGAATAAACCACATTTCTAGGCACTATTTGTAGAAAGAATGAAGGAAAGGCACGTTCCTGTTTTTGTTGACTAGCATTGGAAATAATAGAACATGATGAAAGGGCAACACCTAGCACGTTCTGGAAGGGTCCATGCAACCCCCTGGGGTTCCCCCTCACAGGCCTTGAAGCGCTGGCCAGTACATGTCAAACAGGGTTCCACACTCGCACAAAAGGAGCAGGTGCTAAAGCAATCTGTCAAAAATACCTCTATCAAGAAGGCGGAACTGATGGCAATGATGGACACATAACTGCATACCCCCCTCCAGGGGGATGAACAACAGAAACCATGGGGGAAGGGTGACAAAGGTCAGTGCAAGATATTAAAATAACAATAATATATAATTTATCAAGGGGTCACCAGGGTGGGGAAGGAAGGAGGTGTGGGGGAGGAGGGGGGTAAGAGGAGCTGATACCAAAAGCTCAATAGAAAGTAAATGTCTAGAAAAGAATGATGGCAGCATATGTACAAATATGCTTGATACAATTGATGTATGGATTGGTATAAGAGTTGTAAGAGCAAATAAACAAGTGGCCTTCTAGCTGAGAAGCAACAAAGCCCACATGGGAGAAGCACACCAGCCTGTGTGATCAGGAGGTGTCGACAGGATCAGGTGTTAAGACCCAGAACAAAATTGTACCCAAGGTGAATGAGGGATGGGGTGGGGGGTGGGGGGTATGGGGTGGAGAGCCAATGCCTATCTGTAGACAATTGGACATCCCCCTACAGAGGGACCACAGGGAAGAAATGAGCCAGTCAGGGTGAAACACACAACTTTCCTCTAGTTTTTGGTGCTTCCTTCCTCCCACTATCATGACCTCAGTTCTGCTCTACAAACTGGATTAGACCAGAGCATGCACACGGCTACAGACAAGAGCCTGCAACACAGGGAATCCAGGATAGACACCTGCTCCCCACCCCCAGGGCCAACAATGAGAGTAGAGATCAGGAGTGTAAGGGGAAGGTGCGGGTAGAAAGGGGGAATCGATCACAAGGAGTAACCTATAACCCCCTCTCGGGGACAAACAATGAAAAAGTGGGTGAGGTGTGACAGGACAATGTAAGATATGAAAATAATAACATATTAAGGGTTCATGAGGGAGGGTGGGGGAGAAGGGGGGAAGAAATGGGAAGCTGACATTGGGCTCAAGTGGGAAGAGAATGTTTTGAAAATGATGATGGCAGCATATGTGCAAATGTGCTTTACGAGCCCCTAATAGAAGTATTTAATAAAAAAAAAAGTTGTAAGAGCCCCCAACAAAATGATACTTTAATTAAGATAAAAAACAAACCTCTATCAATGGCTCTTACCCGTCATTCCAGAGACAGAGCAAGTGTTTCTTAATAAGTTCAAGGATGCTTTCAATCCAGAGCCAGAATGAAAAATTTTTATCGTTGATATTTTCCTGAAAGTATACAAATGCACACATTAGGAACAGAGAAATGAAAAATGGTGACTGACTTTTCCGTGCCCACACCCCCTTAGCATCGGTGAATGTTGGCAGACCCCTGTGCCCTGGAGCTGGGAGGGCGTGGCACAGAGCGCAGTGAGCAGAGGCAGCAGTAGCATCACCAGGGCTGGAATTACAGCTCCGCCCTGCGTGTGGCCCGCAGACCCTGAGGCGCCATTTCTCGGGCCAGGCCTGCTTTCTTCTCTGAAGAGGTGGGTGAGCCTCCAGGTGAATCATGAAACAAGCTCCCTTCACACGAGGGAAATAATCCAAGTAGAGCAAGCTTTCCCCAGTGATCTGTTTGCCATCCTGCCAATTCTGCCTCATGACAACGCTCCATGTGCAGAACAGAACATACTGGAGGGCTTTCCTGCTTGTGGTCATGGAGCAGCTTTGAACTATCAGTCTTTGTATTATGAGTCATTGCGCCATTCACAAAATTCCCTTGGGGATCCATCAAAAACCAAGCGCACTGCTACTGAGTCCATTCTGGCTTATAGGGACCTACTGCCCCTATGGAATTTTGAGACTGTAACTTTTTAAGGGAGTAGAAAGTTTTGTCTTTCACCCATGGAGCAGTGGTTTCAAACTGCTGACCTTGCAGTTAGCAGTGCACCAGGTAAACCACTAGCCGCCAGGGTTCCTTCTAGTGATCCCAAGAGAGCCTAATTATTCCCTCTAGCTGGCTCCACCAAGCAGGCCCACAGGACCACCTCGGGTCAAAGGATGCCCACTGAGCACCACGAACACATTTCAGAGGGCCAAGGTGAGCAAACAGAAGACTCAAGCTGGGTAGGAAAGAATGTTGACACTCAGGCAGATGCTTCCTGTCAGACTCACACAGAGTTCTTAACCTTCTGCCCTGAAGAAAAGTACACAACCCGCTCACTCTGTGGGACTCTGGAGGGAGAGACTAAAAGTCCCACACAAGCAAACCATGTAAATACCATAGCAAGAAACGGCAGCAGCTCATCCACAAGGACAAAAGAACTCAGCCCAGGCAGGACACTCAGGCAGTACTCACCTTGCAAAACCTGGTCCATGGAATGAGGCCCTCGGGGCCGGCACTGGGACCTGAACAAATGAAAATGAGAGTTTTTTTCAGGAAACACATCGATTCTGAGGCTTTCATTGAGCTGACAACTCTGGTCTTTGACCTCATTATTGGTGGATTTTGTATTTGCCCAGGCTCCCACTCAGGGGAAGGTAGGTCCTCCCTGCATCAGCGCCCTAAGCACTTCCGCGGTGTCCGGTAGACGTGCCCAGCAGGGCAGAGCCACTGGAAAGGTGAAGCTTCAGCGTGTTCCCAGCTGAAGTCCCAACAACCAGGCCACCAAGCAGCCTTGTTGGCTCAGCTCATCTGCTATTCATGAGCATCGAGCAGGTTGGGCGGTGGCGGGAGGAGGTGTTTGAGTGACTGATGTCTGGGGCACAGGAGGATTTCCCCATGGCATTTGCTCGGCTGGAATCTTCTCTCGTGGAGCCACCAGTGGGTTTCAACGACCTCCTTTTTGGCGAGCTGCCAAGCACGTCACCAGTGCGCCACCAGGATCCCGAGGCTGCTTTTCGTTCTCATTTCTTCAGTTCCTGTCTAGCATGGTTCTTGGTGGCTTTCCCATTTTAACTCTAGGTTCACGGACATTTGAACCTGACTGTGGACCCGCGCCAAGCTGGCACATGAATGAAACCGTACATGTTCTTTAGAAAACAACTTATTTCCTTTAAAACCAACGTAACAATACACTATTAACTTAGAAATGAAACGACGTGATGCTATATATTTGTATGAAACATATAATACTTAATGCTACACAACCTTTGAGCTATATTATGTTTGATGTAAGGGTGGCTTGGCTCAGTCCGGGCTACAGTCTCTGCTGCAGTGTTGTCTTTACATTCAGTGTTTACTTTCTAAGAACTTTCGGCTGCGTGGATGTCTATTGCTGAAGTAAGGCTTCCGTGAATGAAATCTGCTTAGTGGGATTAATACTCAATTTATGTTCGAGTCAGATTGATCCGTATCCATTAAGACGGGTGCACAACACAGAGAAAAAAATTCGGAGTAGGAGGCTTAGAAGGAAAATGAATTCAGATATGTATTTGTCTTGTTAAATGGAGAGGCCAATATAAATGGTTTCTCTAATTTTCATTGAGGAAACCAAAATGCGTCAAAATGACACATCCCACAAACCTAGTGTGCATACGGCCCGAACACCGTGCTGGTCTATCATGCTGGGGTGATGGGTAGTGCTGCTCTGCACGGGAGTACTGGGAGGTGCCGACGAAGCAGCAAAGGCCTATGCTAGACAAGCGACCTTCTGCCCGACTTCGAGTGCGCTGGCCATGGCGTCAACGTTACTGAATGGTAAAATCTACCAAACAAGGTACCCCTGAGTAGAAACACACACATACAACAAGGCTACGTGCTCCGGGGCTGAGGACAGCGAGGGACCAAGGGTTGCAGGATGCTAACCCTGTGTTTCCCCAGGAGTCACGCTCCGGGATTCGCTTCTGCACCTAGAGTTCTTGATGACTTTGTGGAACCTACCTACTACACATAGCACAGAAACCCAGGGCCCAGACCCGTTTTGCGGTGCAGAAAGAAAATCTACATGGAAGATGTCCGAGGGTGTTTCAAGAAACGGCTCAAACAGCCCTCACTCGGTGAAGCTCTGACAGGGAGACTGGGTTGGCCTCTGATTTGCTTAGTGCGGGAGGCTCTATGGAAGACCCTGCGTGTTGGCTCTGGGGTGGGCAGGCCCAGGCCTTATGCACACCTTGAAGGGGACTTTCTTCTTACTCTCCAAGGGGAGTATGACCTCACCCTCCTTGTCAGGGAACTGATTTTAGTCCCAAGGAATATATTTCACTTACTTAAACATGTTTCCCCCCAAAAAAACTCTTCCCAAATGTTAGTATTAAACAATAGGGAAATGACTCATTTCCATCATTTATAAAAACAAACAAACAAAAGCATTGCCATTGAATCAATGCTGCCTCAGAGAGACCCCCTTCCCGTGCATTTCTGGGATTGTAACTATTTACAGCAGTTGAAAGCCCAGTCTTTTTCCCTTGGAGGTACTTGTAGTTTTGAACTGCTGACCCTGAGGATCATAGCCCAGCAAGTAACCACTGCACCACCAGGGCTCCTATCATTTCTAAAACCCGTTGTTAGGCGCCACAGTCGGCTCCAACCCAGACCGACCCTGTGCACATGAGGAGGAAACGATGCACCATCCTGTGCCGTCCTCACAATCGTTCCTTAGCAAACATAAACTACAACTTGAAGAGCCAACAGATTAACATTTTCTGGCCAGGAACAAAATAAGAGAGCCAAGAGGGAAAAATAACAAGTACAGACAGTTTTGGGCATTTCACTTTTTAGATACACGAGAAAGTTAATCTGCTCATACCAAGAAGTTTCTCTCCCAACATGGTCAGCTGGTCCCCATTGAGACCTCTTTTGGTGACGGATGAAAACTGCCAACTCAGCACCTCTGACAGCTGAGCCCATCGGGCACAGGGTGGGTTCAGGAAGAAGGACAGATTCTAGAGAGAAAACATCCACAAAGGAGGGGTCACTGAAGAGCCACTAGTTACAAGCAAAGCACCAAACCATAGGCGCTCTCAAAGGTCAACCTAGTCTAAACGACAGAGATGGGGTTTTTTTTTACAATAAAACCACTTGCATGGAGTCTATTAAGAATCAGTGACACACTCTACAGAACAGTGTGGAACCGCCCTGAGGACTTCCCACCTTGCAATCCTTTATGGGCATATAAAGCCTCGACTTTTTCCTCTGGAGCAGCTGGTGGTTTTGAACTGCTGCCCTTGAAGTTAGCAACCCAAGGACTAACCACTGCATCTCCAGGGATCCTGCTTTTTACAATAGGGGAAGAGAAGTCATTAATTTCAAGTGGCATGTTGATAGGTTTGGTTAGATTCTAAGAATGGAACGTGTTTGTTTAGTAGATGTACTCTTTTTTTTTAAATGACATAAAAACTCTCTTCCACAATAAAAGTTAAATGAGACCAGAATCGCCTGGACTTATTCATACAAACTCCCAAATCTGCCACCAAGTCACTTCAGACAGTGAACCTATATATTTGTCAGGGCCATACATCTTTATGGATCCAGACAGCCTCACGTTCTCCTGCACCGAGGCGGGGGACGGGGGAAGGTGTTGAACTGTGGACCTTGCAGTTAGCAGTCCAACATTTACCTAAAGGGAAATACAAATTCTTCTCTCTTAGCACACACACATGCCGAATGTTTCCAGAATTTCTCAAAACATTAGCAGTGCCCCAAGAGTTTTGTCACTTATTCTGAACAGCGGCCCTCCAGACAAGTGGGGGCTAGAGCAGGGTCCCTTTGGTTAATCCGACACGAAAGCAGATGTGTTCTGCGTACCCTGGGTTCCGCCACCAGCATGTTGTACCACAGGATGGAGGCCCAGCCACTCGGGAGCTGGCTGACGTTGGAGATCACCACAATGGGCAGAGAGGTCGTCTGAAAAAGGACAGAGACATGGCCTGCAGACAGTTGCTTCACCTCAAAACTAAGCAGGAGATTGCTCGTGGAGTTGCAGGTACTTCATACTTGAAAACTAAAAGTGCAGAATTACATGCGTTCGTTCACAGTGCAGGTTCTCTGGAATGTTCCTTTGTGTTAAAACAACAAGCGCTAGCGGCTAATAAAATATGTTCACACAAGCAAGCTCCTCTAGAGCTTTTTAGTTTATGGAGTCTGAAAGCTAAATCAGTTCTTAGCTTCCTGAACTATTACATTAATGTAAAGATAGTATTTCCTTAAAAGATAGCCCGTTTTAAAATATGTATGTCTATTTTTAGCCACTTAGTAAAGATCACTGAAACAAAATTTGGGGAAAACCCCGTACATAGCAGTTAAAAATTAAGTAATATATTTTATTTCTGGATTATGGTAAGTCTTACCTCGAGGTCGATTACCAAGCCCGGCTGGCACAACTGGGTCTCAAAGCTGAGGGAATGAAGCTCCTCCGTCACAATGAAAGGGCCCTTCAAACAGAGAAGTAAAAGGGAAAGAGACAATTCACTAGCTGATGCGCCACTTTCCAAAGCCTAATAAACATTTGAGAGATCCTGCATGCCCTCAGCCAGCTCAGAAGACTCCAGTTTGTAAGAATCAATCCAGACTTTGAGTCCCTGCATAACACAGATGAGAATTAATGTGATTAACTGACAGGCCAGAGACTCACATCCACCAGAGGCACCTGAGAAGAAAGCCTTGCTCATCTTCTTCTCTAAGAAAGCAAACTAACGAAAAACAGCCACTGAAGCCCTCGCCAGAGCACAACTCTACTCTCCTGTGAGGTTGTCGAGAGTCAAAATCAATTCCACGGCCACTAGTAGCCCGTCCCCAGCAATAACTATAGGTATGTGTTGCTTAAGTCGCTTAGTGTCCATTCTCCATCCAGGCAGTGTCAGGCGGTGTGAGTCAGTGCTCCTATTAAGTTAGACTTAAGAGAAAGCAATTCTCCTTTTGTTTATTATTTTCCCTTAGTCGTATAAAGCCCTGAAGGCAGACTCCAACAGCATTGGACCATGGGTTGGGTACAGTCAGGTGGGGAGGCTCTGGGTGCCGGCTCTTGGGCTTTGTGAGCATTTAGGAAGGCTTCGAGCCATGCTGCTGCTGCGGCTCTGCTTGGGAGGGTGGAGCAGGCCTCAGTCTGCTCCCTCCCCACTCTCTTCCTTTAACTCTGCTCCCACCCTGGCGGTGGCAGTGGCTGCTGCTGCTGCTGCTATTGCTACTACTGCTTGAGCCTGTTCCTCGGGCCTCTACCCCAGGCTCAGTAAGATTTGGATATAGCAGTCGTACAGTGCCCAGAGCCACAACATCCTATTTCAGACTGTATCGTGGGTGATGCACACACGCTCTGCAAATGTCTCAGGGCACCGTGAGAGTAAGATGAGTGGAGTCACAGCAAAAAGACATGGGGACTAGCAGTATTTAGTATCTAATGGGGTCTCTCCTGGCCTAAGGCTCCTTGGTGGTGGAGTAGTTCCCATTGGGCTGCGATCCGCATGGTCTGCCATTCCAAACCACCAGCAGCCGGGCAGGAGAAAGATTGCGCTTTCTTTTTCGGTAAACAGTTGCAGTCTCGGAAACCATAGGGGGTTACTATGAGTCAGCACTGGTGTGATGGCAGTGGGTCTGGTTTTTTGGAGGGTTCCTTTGCCCTCGCTTCTTCCGTCTGTCTGCCCACACCCACCAGGCACGGGTGGTAGACTTCACCCAGACAGGGATTTCAGCACTTTAGCAGTCATTCCCTGTCCCCCAAGTCTCAAGCTCATGGCCGCTGCATCTCTTCGTGTAGTGCTCCCCAGGACAGAGGAGGACTGCCCCAAAGGTTCCCAGGGGCAGACTGCCACCGCGTCCTCCCCCACTTGTGGCCAGAGGGGTGGCCTCACACAGGCTCGGTGGACTAGAGCGCCTTTGTTCAGAAATGCCGTGGTTGTCAGTGAGCCTTCAAGCACATGGTCTTCTGTCAGCACCACCACCATCCAGGGCGACGGTGGGGCAGTGGCTGTCTGTTTACGGGGAAGGTACTCAGTCCCGGGGAGGTCACCAAAGTAGTTAGGGTGCACACCCGGGCTAGAAAGCAGGTGGCAGCTAGCCTAGTTTTCCTCCGAAGTTGTGCCCGCACACACTTCCTTTCTTAACGCTTCACCAACACAGAAACCTCCAAGCTCAGACTCACTGCCACCAAGTCGATGCCGACTCATGTAACCAGATAGGACAAGGTAGAGCTGACCCAGTGAGTGTCTGAGGCTGTAACTGTGTACAGGAGTCCAAAGCCCCGCCTGTCTTTCCCCCGGGAGCAGCTGTTGGTTTCAAACTGCAGACCTTCGGGTCCGCAGCCCAGCATGTAACCAAGGCTCCAAGTTCACAGAGTACAATTCCTGTGAAAAGGATCAGGTTCGAAAAAGGAGGAAAGAAGAAACCACTGAGGTGGAAGACGCAGCCCACATAGCTCTCAGCCGTGCAGGTGGGGTTGATGGAGTCACAAAACAACACAGCAATCTCTGCTTCAAGTCCGTTCCCACAGAGGGTGACTCGTGTGACGGAGTCAAACTGCTGCATGGGGCTTTCATGGCTACCGTCTTTGTGGCAGTGGATTGCTAGTCTGCGATCGAGCAGTTTCCCTGGGTGGGATCAAACCGCCAACATTTAGGTTAGTAGCTGAGTGCCAGTTAGCCAGCACAGGCAGTAATTCCCTGTGTGCCCTTAGCTAAGCCCTGGAAAGCCCTGTGAACCCACTGCTTCCCCTGCAGGGCATAGGAATGCCCCCACCCTAGTGACCCCCCCCCCTGAGCTGTCAGAACATCCAGCAGCGCATGCATGTGCATGACTGTATGGTGACCACACGCACCCGCACTGCTGCCACAGACACGCAGGAGCCCACTGGGGCAGAACCCTCTGTAAGGTGTCCCCAGCTACCCCGCCCTCACTGGACACATCTGCTGGGCCAGGGTCCTTTCCCAAGACAGAGTCTCACCTCATTTGATCTGGTACCAGCGTTTTTCTGCTCTTTCAGTTGCTGTAAAACAAGAAACTATCTCAGTAAATGGCACCTTAACCGTCCACGTTGCTGTTTTCATTTACAAATCAGATCAAAGCTAGGACAAAGCATGGCTGAGATAAATCAAATGGTCAAATGCTTGTGTGGGTTCATGAGCAGAAGTGATCCCTCCCACTGCCCACCATGAGGGCTAGGGACAGCCAGGCGGGCATCCTATCCCCTGCCCCTTACAGTCCTTCCCTGAATGCTCCCTCTCTCACCTTCCTTCACCATTCTCTGCCGGCCCGGGCTCTGGGCCCTGCTCTCCCTTCCTCCCCTCTTCATTCTGCCAGCTGAGGTTGTGGAACTCCAGATCCAACTAAGGGTACCCTCAAAAGGACATCAATCCCCCAGGAGTGTAGGAGGTACACAGTGCAGCTGTGGACTCCCCCAGAAGCCCCAGGGTAGAGGTTCTCACATCACACCTGGCTTCTTAGCTTTGATGGCTATGTACCCATAAGATGGTCTCCCACGGAGAAGGGTGGCCTGAATCCAGCATGGGCTTAGTGTCCCGGCAGAGCACTGGGCTCAGCACCAACTCATCCAGAGGAGGACTGGAGGAGCACCTATGTTCTAGGGAGGCAGCAAGCTGGTGCCCAGTCAACCATCCCAGTGTTCCCAGTCAATGGCGCATACGTCTCCCTAGACAAAGGGGCAGTAGGGGGCAGCGCAGGCAGTGGCATGGGAGGGGTAGGCCATCGGAGGAAAGAACGTGAAGAAGGGAGCTGAAGAGAGAATCTTGGGGCACAATCACGTGGGAGTGGAATGGTCAGAGACGTGGGAACAAAGGCCTTGGAGAAAACTGCACATCTAGTGTGATCTTTGAGACTATAGAAGTAGCAACTGCAGATTATTGATGTGCAAATCTCTTAAATAATCTATTTATGGAGGCTACCGGATCCAAAATGGAGTGTTTTCCTAGAAAGAGCCTGGGAGGAAGTAGAGTGAAGAGGGGACCCACGGCCCCTAAACTTTGTGGTGGTGAGGAATCACCAGCCACGGAGGAGAGAATCTTCTGTGCCATCCGTGTCACCAAGGGCCCGCCTGTGATGCAGCTGGCAGAGGGGCCTAACCAGCAAAGACAACAGTCAGGCAGGGAAGGCGGTCTCCTTACCAAGTGGCGGAATTCTGCTGCCAGACTTCCGTTGGTGGACTCTTCCATGTTCATCACTTTCGTATGTGTGCCCAAAATGTTGAACTTCCTAAAACTGTACAACATGGGGTAGAAATAATTAAAAAGGCATTGAGCTATTAAATAAACCAAGAAATAAGGACATATGACATAAAGTAGACCACCTACCCCTTTACTGTATTTTTCTCATTCACATCTCTGGGGGAAAAAAAGAAAGAAGTTATTATATAGATAGCCAAACCAACAATCTGGTACCATCAAGTAAACTGACCCATAGGAACTCCCCGTACACAGTTGTGTTGCTCCTTCTGAGTCTCAAATGATAGATCTTTACAGGAGTAGATCTTTCTCCAGAAGAGTGGCTGGGAGGTCTGAACTGCTGACCTTGTAGTTAGCAGCCCAATTTGTAAACCACTAGACCAGTGGAGTGCACTCACTCACTCACTCACATACACACACTCTCTCTCTAGATATAATATACATAATTTAAAATAAGCTTTAATTATATATATATATATATATATATATACACACACACACACACACACACACACATATATATATATTGGGAAAGATAATTGCAAAATAACTTGCACCTGTGGGTTTTAGGGCCCTTTCAGTTAATCACTCCCCACCCGCAGTTACCCAGTACTAGCTCGGCCTGGGACTCTAAAACAGCCGTGGCAAATAAAAGAGCCAGGTCTTTCATCTCTCGTCTGTACAATGTGCCACCAGCATCTGTCTACCTGACAGGACGTGGTGAGGAGTGCAGCATTTAGTGTGGACAAAGAGCAGAGTGAACCCTCACCACGTGTGAGCTTGTTACTGCCGTTTATTGAGCAATTACTGTGTCCGCATCGGCTAAGCACGGACTCAACAGAGAGCTGCGTCTGAACTCAGGAAACTGTAGTTGTTGATTGTCTGTGGAAACTAGAACCCTTCTTTCTTAATCAGAGGCTGAAAAATATTGAGAGGCTTTGCATCTTATATAAATTCAGCAATTACTTTTCTGTGTTCTGATAAAGTATCTATTCCTAGTGGTGTAGGTGCAGACTAGAAACGTAGCAGCTCACTCACAACTAAATGAGTGGGCAAATCATTTAAAATGGGAAAAGCAGCAAAAAGAGGAATACCCTCCATGAGATGGATCGATACAGTAGCTGCAACAGTGGGCCCGCGAAGGGAGAGGGTGGCACAGGACTGGGCAGTGTTCCCTGGTGCTGTGCAGAGGGTCACTGAATTGGAATGGACTGGACAGCACCTAGCAACAGGAATTTAAATAGTTAAATGAGTAAGCCAGTCCAACTAGAAGTTCAATGTTTTGTGAATGATCAGCACTGCCTATGAGAATAATTTGTGTTTTTTCCTGTTGGAAACAGAAACAATTTAGAAAAAAGGGAACCACTGATATAAAGTTACATTATCAGAGCTGTGAAGGAATATCAGACCTGGTATCATGCAGAAAAGACAAGGAGCATAGAGAGGGGTGGGAGCTGAGTAAAGTGGTGAACCACAGATGGCTGAGGAATCATTGTAGCCACCTCCATGCAAGGGGTGGACTGTACGTCCCTATCCCTTGAATTTGGGCTGGACTTGACTTGCTGACAGTAATAGGTGCTGGGGTGATGCTGTAAAAGTGCTGAGTCTGGGCCCCAAGTGATGCCTTGCACTCTGCCACGCTCATCCTCTTGGAATATCACCACCTCATAAAAAGGTGAGCCCTCAGGTAAGCCTCCCGACATACAAGGCCAGGTGATAACCACCTAGCTCCTAGACCAGAAGAACCTCCAACGACCCACAAAATGTGAGCAATAATCAATTTCTTGAGTTTAAGACTACGTTTTACAGTGGTGTATGATATAGCAAAAGCTAACTGATCACAGAAAACAACGACCACAGGGGAGACAGATGAAGTTCCAGACTGTACTTCAAGGAACGTATTCTTTATAGGAGTAGGAAAAGACAAAAGTCAGAGGACAGTGATTTGGAGGCTCATAGGTTTCGCCTTAGACTGACCTGGCTGGTAGGTTACCACAAGCCAAAAAAAGAATGACATGTACCCAAGGGGAAGGAGGCCAACCTGCTCTTGAGGCTAGTGCATGCCCAGGTCGAGGGTCTAAGGGCAAAATGGGAAGGGTCTGGTCAGTTTGGAGCCCTGTGAGAGATACTACCCACTCCTGGGTCCCCATGGCCCAGAAGAGAGTAAGGTACCTCCAGCAGGCTCCACACAGCTTCCCAAAATGCCAGTAGCTTTGCTCAGAAGCAACCTCAGACCCTGCACAGAATCGGGGAGGCTGGCAGAGCTTCAACCTTGCGTGTGATGAAGGAGAGGCCTGGGGCAAAGACGGCGCTAGTACAAACCCCCCACTGCGAACTGGAAGGGTGGCAGCACAGGTCTGCCCAGGGGCTACTCGGTGACAGGGCCTGGTGACCTCACTCTGGAGTCCGCCGCTGGAAGGAACACACTATAGAATGGAGCTTGCCTCTGACTCACGGCAGGTCAGTCTGACTTGGAAAGGATTGGACAGCACTGGTTTGTTTGTTTTTCTCCCTTGAAAAAGTTCAGGCTCACTGCCAATGAGTCACTGTGACTCATAGCTCATAGCCACTATTTAGGACAGGGTAGAACTGCCCCGGCAGTTTTCCAGACAGTTAACTCTGTATGGGAGTAAAAAGTCTCATTTTTCTCCTGTGGCGCATTTGGTAGTTTTGAACTGCTGACCTTGCGGTTAGCAGCCCAACACAGAACGACGACACGAGCAGGCCTCCCCACTCTAGGAAAAGAGGACACTGGATAATTCCAGTCTGGTTATGCACAAAATGCGCACATTTCTTCATTCACTGAAAGTGTGAAGAGACACAGGAAGGTTGACAACAGCTCTTTGAGTCCCCAATATTCAGAAACGGAGAACCCATGTGGGTCAGCTGAGATTGTTTGAAACTGCCTCTGCTCACCCAGAGCAGGGGCAGGAGCCCCTGGGCTCAGCACCCAGGGTCCGAGCCTTGCAAACTGCCTCCCAGGAAAGCCCAGGGGGCCACCTGCTGGACAGCTGGCATCTCTGCTCATTTAGTGCCAGAGTTGTGAGGTGTTAACAGAAACGACACGTTAATAGCATTCGCACTTTCACGTGTATCTTTAACTTACTTATCAAATAAGACTTTGACTTTTAAATTATAGTTCAGCTCTTGTAATTTCACCAGCAGTCTAGAAGGCAAAATAAATAAAAGTTATTACATTTAAAAAGTAGTGATTACAACTTATTTATTCTGTCAGTTCCCTATCTGTGGACTTCTAGATGTCCCTTCTCCTTGTCCTTACTTTTGGTTATTGCAAACTATGCTGAAATCGACATCCTTGCATGTCTTTCTTGGCATCTTTTTTTAAATTATATATATTTTTAGGATATATTCCTACTTGTGACATGGCTGGGTCAAAACTGTGATATTAAGTCTGATAGAAAATATCACTGGTGTAAGACATGACAAAATAATAATAATTTATAAATTATCAAGGGTTTGTAAGGGAGGGGGATGGGGAGCGAGTGGGAAAAAATGAGGAGTTGATACCAAGGGCTCAAGTAGAAAGAAAATGTTTTTGAGAATGATGTTGGCAACAAATGTACAAATGTGCTTGACACGATGGATGTATGCATGGGTTGTGATAAGAGTTATACGAGCCCCAATAAAATGATTTTAAAAAGAAAACAAACAAACACCATTGATTTGCAACTTCACTCAAACCTGGGCGGGTTCTCTGCCCCGGTAGAACCTTGCCAATGGGGGCGTGAATCAAGATTTCCCCTTTTTGCCAGCGGGATGGGTGAAAAATAGTGAACATTACTTTTTACTAAAATTATGCAGTTAAAAAAAACACCCACTGCCATGGAGTCAGGGTAAGAACTCAGACTCAAGGGGATGAGGCTGCTGGGAATTTTCCTCTTGGACACAGACATTTCTTCAACTTTCTACACTGAACACGCATTGCTTTTACAATGAAGAGAAACACCTGATGTGTGTATGTGCGTGCATAAAGTGCCTAGTGAGAAATTCTTTCCTCTGAAGTACCCTACAGCACAAGACAGTTTTGCAAAAGGAACTCCAGGGGGTGCAGCTAAAAGCCAGAGCCGGGAGTTACCTCAGCTTGACGGTGAACTGGACCCCCGTCTTCAGGACCAGGGGCCTCTGTGGATGAGTCGGCATGCAGGGTTGTCTTTCCACCACAAATGAGCTGTGAAGACCCAGCAAATTGTAGCCGCGTGAGCATTCCATAGCAGAGGCAGCAAAATCATTTTACATTCCTTTAAAAAGACAGCAGTGAAAGGCCACGACCTAAGTGAATTTGACACATCCTGACAAGGTGGATGCTTTCTAGTTGGCCAGTGACACTGTCCCCAGGTCTCACTGACATTTGGTGAAAACAGTGGTTGTCATAACCTGTGATGTTCCTCAAAAACGAAAACCCGCCACTTGATTCTGTGCATATGAAAACCTGTATTAAGACTCAGATTTACTCTCCGAAGCCCAAGTAAATGTCCCCAAATAGTGATTAATGTAACAGGCACACAGTGCTGTGGGGAGAGTCGAGAAAGGGAGCCAGGGGCGTGTTCACTGGGTCAAGTGACTAGATCATTGGAAATGCTCCTGGCCCACCCAGTGATGTGGCTTCTCTACCAAGCACGTCCAGGACACCCACAAAAGGCAGAGCAGCGTGCCGGGACCTGCTGAGGGAACAGTGTGACCGGACAACAGGGCTCTGTCTTCCAGGACCACCCAACTCTCAACAAAGATGGCACAAATTCCCACGCACTGGAGCCCAAGACCCAGAATGGCGGGAGCCGCATTGGGAATGAATAGGTGTGCTTACAGTCGAGCTAAGATCTCGGGGACTTGGGGCAGAGTTCACAGTTCACAGGAATTGAAACCCACAGAAGGGTACAGTGGCAAACACAGGGCGGAGTGGAACTGCTGGAGGCTGGGAGATCCTGCCAGGGATGCCACAGGGAAGCCTGCCTGGGAGATGGACTGTGTGGGGCCCAGCCTTGAGGGGGCATCCAGGGCCAGGCTGTGAGGATGGTTTAGTGGCGGGCAAAGAAGCAGACTAGAGCTGTGCTTGGGACAATGAGTAAGACGGACTAGGGACAAAGGGCCTGGGGACAGACACCAAGAGAGGGGCTGCTAAGAGGTCGGCAAAAGGTTTGAGGGCCTGAAATGTGCTGAGGCCACGTTTGGAGTGGAGAGGATGTCGATTTTGATGCTAGACACTGGCCTAGGCAGAGACGGGCCACAGGAGGAGGCGTTGGAAGCAATCACGCCAGCCCAAGTGGCCCAAAGACGAAGGGCCGCTGGCATAAGTAGGGAACAGGAAAAAGGCTGGGTTTCTGGGGACACGTCACTTTGCACTAAAATGTCCATGAGGTATTGAACCCTTTTAAATGATCTGAATCACCACACACTCCTCTGGGTCTCCCCACCACAGAAGGCACTGAGCAATCCAGGTCCGCTACCTCTGAATGAGCTGCTGGAACAGAGTGAAGGTGCGGTCTCCCAAAACCTGCTTGTTTTTTGTGATGGGGTCCTGCTCGTAGGAATACTTCTGCTCCAATTCCTCAAGCTTCTTGAGCTGCTGACGGACCTGCTGAAGGCTCTCCGCTACGATGGTGAACCTGGAAAGAGAAAGAAACACAGGTGTCTCAGTTACAAACGCCCCAAAACAAACTGAACCAAAGTCAGTGGTGCCAGAAGCCAACAAGAGGCTAGAGGCAACACACGTACCACGTGTCATTGCTCTCAGCACTGCAGGGAGATGCAGGGGTAAGTGGGGGGTGGGACAGCCTAGAGAGGTCCCCAGTATCAAGGAGCTGAGCTACCCAGGGAGAAACAAAAGTAATGTGGACAGAACACCTCCAGCCCAGACCAGACAGCCTCTGTGTATCCTCAGGGAAGACAGCTGCACGCAGGTGCTTCTAGGCAGTCTGGGACTTCCATAGGCCTCTAAGGATAACCTGTCCCTGGGTGGTACAGAGGAACCCTGGTAGCGTAATGATTCCCTGTTGGGCTGCTACCTTCAAGGTCAGCAGTTTGAAACCACCAGCTGGTCCGTGGGAGAAAAAGGGGCTTTCTACTCCCATAAATATTTATAGCCTTGGAAACTCACAGGGGGAGTTCTACCCTGTCCTGCAGGGTTACCACGACTTGACGGCAATGAATTTGGTTTTGGCTCTTTGAGTGATGCAGGTTTGCATTTGACCAATAAAGTAAAGGTTGGACATTCAAACCCATTCAGCATGGCCACAGAAGAAGGACCTGGTGATTCGCAGTGTTCCAGAACGGAGCCCGCGGTGTAGAGGGAAGCCTCTACTTGACTTCGACATTCTATTCCTTGGGTCCAGACTGCAGCTGGTCACTTTACCACAAAGTGAGCCAGCTGAATGCTGGCCAGGGAGTTCCCGAGGTAGGCTGTGGGCACACAGAACTGATCATACTTGTTCACACAGTGAAGGCTGTTGAAAGGCAGTTGTGGCACTTGGCCTGACGTGAATGCTGCAGGGCTTTAGACAGTCCAGGGCCTCCCTGCTCATGGGGACAAGGTTTGATAAGCTGCTATGGAGTCCAGTGATGACTCATAGTGACCAAATGTGTGTCAGAAGAGAAGTGTGCTTCATAGGATTTTCCATGACTGATTTTTCAAAAGTGGATCACCAGGCCTTTCTTCCGATGCACCTCCGGGTAGACTTGAATTTCATTTCCTTGCCAAGTATGGTTACCATTTGCACTCCCCAACTCCCATGTGATTATAAGAACATGTAAGCTCTCAAGAATCAGTGCATGTTTCACTTCCTCTGTGAAGCCCTACCTAAGGAGTCCCTTGTTTTGTTCTGGGCGTACCTCTGGTAGAGTGCCTATAGCCTTTAATTGCGTGGAACCACAACTCTGCCTGTTCCCCCTCCAGACTGAGAGTTCCCAGCTCCTGTCCCCAGGTCCTAATACAGTGGCTGGTCCACAATGTTCACAAGCATTTATGAATGGTTTGCTGGAGGGTGGTTGATTGAGTGGCCTACAACAAATGATCATTTCATGTATGTTTATACAATGCCTAAAACTAGTTTTTATTTCTAAGAACACATTAAGACTCGAGGTGTTAAATGTGTTATCTGACAACCTTAAAATGGTACATCCTAGGATGCCCATACAGCAGGGGTCGAGTTTTCACAGCCAAGCAGAGTGTGGCTGAAGACAGCAAATGTTGGGAATCAGCTGGCACTTTGCCAGTGCACGGAAGCCCTGATGGCATACTGGTGAAGTGCTAACTGAGCAGTAGTCGGTGATTCAAACCCACCAGTTGCTCAGCCTAGAATGATGAGGCTGTATGTTCCCTTAGAGCTGTCATCTCAGAAGCCTTAGGGAGCAGGTTTACGCCATGCCACAGGGTTGCTGTGGGTTGGAACTGACTTGCCGACCATGGGCTGGGTTGGGTTTGGGTTCCAAGTGAGCATTCTCAGGGTAAGAACCAGCTGGACTACGTTCTGAGTTGCCCTAACCGGGGCCGGCACAGTGCCCGCATGTGCACTTCACACGTTCCTGTGGCTTGGCCACAGCTGCCAGTTTGCTACTTTGGAGGCTCTTACCAGTTCTGCAGCTGATCGAGGCAGGCATTGGGTGGCCCCCCAATACAGGCACTCTGCTGCCTCCGCTTCCACTCCACAAGCTCATCGTTAATCAGGGCATTCTGGGTAAGCTCAGTGATATTCAATAGTTCTATTATTTTATGAACTACTTCCTAAAAGATGAGGGAGACACAAAAGAAAATTCATTCTCTTTGTAGCCACAAAATATCTTTTGAAATTTTATTTAAAAAGCAAAGAAAATACCTTTCCATTCTCAAGTGGTGCTCTAAACCAACTAAGTAGTTATAACAGTAATTTCCTTTTTTCCTATTCCAAACTACAAGTTCATTCCTTATAATTCTACTAAAAAGTAACATGTTTTTCCAAAAAGTGCATCACTACCTTTCTCTTGTTGTCAAGCATTAAGAACATCTTCTGCAGTAACATCTGCTCTTGTTTCTGTTCATTCTTTGCCACACTGTTGGTTTCATGCTCTGCGGGGAGAGAACAGACACACATACATGTAAGAGAAGCCAGACCCCCCTGAAATCAAGACTCACATCCATTTAAGAGAACGGTGGTGCAGTCACCTTCCATCTTTATTGAACAAAACAAGAAAAGGTGGGGGACTCCCTCTGTATAAAAAGAGGTACCATGAAAGAAAGTACTCATTCTCAAGGACCCAGTCAATTGGGAACAGCACCGGGCCTGGTTATTCAGCCACTGTCAGAATATTAGTGAGAAGATATAAGTGACAAGATTCTAAACCTCAGGCAGGATTCTGCAGCGAGTGCCTGCAGCTTTGAAAGGAGAAACAGGCAATCAAGAAGCAGTCGTTTGGGGCTCTTTTTATCTTCCCCCTTGGCCGCCCACATCACACTGGCACTGTCACCATGGTGTCACCAAAGGATTCCCAGGGTGGCAGCAGTAGCCACACATTCTACACAACCCACACACTTTGCAGTTACTGCTAGTGGTGATATTGCTGTCATTAAAAATCAGCAACAACAAAATACATGAGAACCACGGGAAAACACGAGAAAATGCTAAGCTTATCTGTGGAGAATAGATTATAGAAAGGAACTTCAGGTACCGAGAACCCACACCCCTGCCAGGGGGCTGGGCACAACAAATAAACACCACTCCCCCAGCGGTAGTCACCTGGAGAGAGTTGAGATGCTGAAGCCTTAGGATGCGTGGTGACATTGGCAGATTGGCTAGGAATGCTGCCAAGTGGCCGGTAATGCCCAGGATCAAACCCTGCCCCCACAAACAAAACCAGAACAGAGAATTTTCTGGTCCGGGAGGTCAATAGTGTCTAGGCTGAGAAAACCTGGCCTGGGTCATCACAGGCTGATACAGTCAAAGAACGCTTGGCAAATATGCAGTACTCGCCGCCGGTGTCTACTACCGACAGGAAACACGAGAGTTCGTGAGTGCTGCTTCCCTTGAAAGCTTACCTCTGTTCTGCAAGGTCTTGCATTTGAAATCATACTCATCTTGTAAATCTTCTAGGGTCTTGATTTCATGCTCTATGCACTACAAATACAGACATATATGTATTTTCGACAGATCAGTTTCCAAAGACTTATGGGACAGATTGGGGCTTTCATATCAAAACCAACCCTTTACCCTAGAGTTGGTTCCAGCTCAGAGCAATTCTCGAGGACAGAGTACAACTGTCCCGTGGGGTTTCCAAGGCTGAATCTTTCAGTGAAAGTGCCTCCACATCTCCCCAAGAAGTAGGGAAGTTTGAACCACCAACCTTACGGTTTCCAGCTAAGTGCTTAACCACTGTGCCACCAGAGCTCCTCTTGCTTCTATCCTACCCACCCAATACCACTGAGACAACGCTGACACATCATGACCCTAGGTTTCTGAGGCTGTCAATCTTTTCTGGAACAACCAATAAAACCTCACAAAGTGGATTCTGACTCATAGTGACCCCATAGGATAGAGTAGAACTGTCCCTGTGGGTCTCCAAGGCTGTAAATCTTTACTGGAGTAGAAAACTTCATCTTTCTCCAGCAGAGCAGCTGGTGTATTTGAACTGCTGACCTCGTGGTTAGCAGTTCAATGTGTAGCCACCAGGGCTCCTGATAAATTATGAAGCAACCTCAAACTCACTGCCATTCAGTCCATTCTGACTCATGGGGACCCTATAGGACAGGGTAGAACTGCCCTTGCAGGTTTCTGAGACTATTTACAGGATTAGAAAGCCTCATCTTTCTCTAATGGAGCGGCTGGTGATTTTTGAACTGCTAACCTCCAGGTCAGTAGCCCAACACATAACCACTACGCTTCCAGGGCTCCATTAATGATTATTAATGCCCTCTAACTTGCTCAAATGTATTTCAGCCTGGAAAATACATTGTATGTTCCATCCATAAACAGGCCTCACTTGCTTCGGATCGGCTCACATTTCTCCACATCCTTCTCTGGATTTTCATGGCCATTGATTTATACTTTAGTGAATCTTTATTAGGAGACAGAAGTGGATTTTCTCTAAAGAATCTAGAGCTTTAAAAAAATGTTTTCTGTCGAGGCAGTGAGAATCAGACACAGCAGGACCCTGCTGCTCAGCGGAGAGGCCCCTCCCGCAGACATAGGTGCCGTGGGGAGCAGAATTCCCCTTGCTGTGCCACGACACCCACCACCACTGGTGCACAGCAACCTGCTGACACCACTCATTACCTCACAAGTTCCATCATACCATTACAGAGGCTGTACTTTAATCAGAAACATTATGCACACCCTGATTCGACAGACCAAACTAAAAGGGCTCTTTTTATGCGGCAACATCTATTTCCTTGGTTGGGGGAGCAAAGTCACCCACTTGATCTTACAAGGAAGAATACGGTAAGTTTGCTGTTTGAATGTGTAACAAGCACCATAAAAATGTCTGGTTATTGTTTTTTATTGTTTATTGCTGGTCAGGCACTTCAGCCAAACTTTCCTCAATTACTTAAAAGTCTTAAAAGAGGAAAACCGGTGGTAAGGTTTTCACTTGGTGCAATTTAACTCTCTTTCCTCCCAATAAAAAGTTGCCAGGTAAAGATCCATGTAGTCCCCTGATACTCACCATAACTTTGTCCTTTACGTTTCTGACTTTGCTGTCAAGCTCCTTCTGTTTGTCCAGCATCACAGTGCTCTGAATATTCCCTGACTGAGACTGCAATGTGAAGGGCAAGGTTAACAGTCATCTTCTTCGGCATGTTTACTCGCTGGTGACCCTCCAAAGTCAAGTCTGTTCCCAGGGCCCAACCCTCCTCCCCGGCCCTCTAGCTCTCACGGCTGCTTTCCCATATGAGTGTGAGCAAGAGGGAGCTGAGTTTCTGAGGTCTGGAAAATGCTGATGAACTGTTAAAAAGGCTACAGAAAGACTAGGCTCAGTTCATGCCCAAGACAAACGAAATACTGCTAGAAATTTCCATTCATTTGCACATCAGCATGCTACCACATAGGAATTTCCTTCAGGGTTTCTCAACTTCTGTACAGAGGACCATTCATAATTTATTAACACTGTACAGATTTGTCTTTCGGTCCTTATAAAGCAAAGTATGAACTGAGACCAGCGACATCTTACTACCTAAGGACTTACTGGAAATGCAGAAATTCAGGTTCTAATCTGGCAAAAGGATCAGCACTCCCATTTTAACATGATTCCAGGTGATTCCTCTCAAAATTGAAAAGCACTACCATAAAGGACTTCAAAGGCTATTGCTACCAGCTCAGTACGATCTCTCCTTCGAGTGGTTTCCTTCCCATCTGCCACAGCTTCTTAAACACCCACTGGCTCGGGCCACAAACCCTTTTGCCCTCGCTCACCTCCCAGAACCTCCACCGTGAGCTCTGTTGGCACTGGGTCCAAGATATACCCCGAAGCCGTTCAATTCTTCCCACTGCCACGGATTCCGAGTGCACGTTTCTATGTCCGTTCCTTAGATTTCTGCAGTCCTCCCTGTTTGCACGCCTCCAATCCCGCTCGAGCGCTTTGAGAGCCTGTCCTAACCCTAATCTCAGGAAACAACCCAACCCCCAGTCATGCCTTTACTACCCATTTTAATCAACTTAAACCAAATGCATTGTTTCAAGTTCATTTTGACTCAGGGCATTCCCAGGTGCTACAAAGAACTACTGCACAGAGTTGTCATGCCTGTAACGTTTACAGAAACACATCACTAGGCTTCTTCATGGCTGGAGCTATTGGGGGTACTTGGGGGGGCATGAGGAGGGTACAAAGCAACAGCCTTTAGACAAGAACCATTTGGAATACCCAGGGCTGTGTCAGTCCATAGTTTTAGCATGTACTTAACTCACTGCCATTGAGTCAATTCCAACTCACAGCTACTCTATAGGACAGGGTAGAACTGCCCCTGTGGGCGAAACCATAACTCTTTATGGACGAAAAGCCTCATCTTTCTCCCATGGAGCCGCCAGTGGTTTCGAATTGCTAACTGCTGGCTGCTTGGATAGCAGCCTAACACCTAACCCACTGTGCCACTAGGGCTCCAGCTTGCACTCTACCCTGTATTTATAGTCTTACCAGTATTTGGAAGCAATATGTTTGTCATCGTTCTCCCTCAATAGAATGTAATTTCATGAAATCAGGCCGTTTTGTTAAAACCTGCTTTATCAAATCTCTCAATCTGATTTTTACCCATTCACTGGGGCTATAAAATCAAAGGGTATTCACCGCTGCCTTGAAGAGGACCTTCATAGTATTTGTTGAGTGAAAGAATGGAATGTGATATTACTGCAATTTTTAATGCTCAAGTGGAAAAAATACCTGGTTAAATCTTTGGGCATTGTCCAGGATCTTCCTTTCCTCCTTCAGACAGTTATAGATGATCATAGACATCAATATCGGGTCTTCCTGGAAATTATCCTGGAAATGAGTTAGAATAAAAATAAGTTAAAATTCTTAATGTGTAAACCACTATCCATTGTAAATTGACATAAGTTTGTTCATATCCAATGGAAAAACTTCATCCTCACATTTATTAAATTTGACATTTTTTGTTAAAATAAAAATATTCCTTTGACAAGTCATGACAAAAATTGATCAGTAAAGTATTTTCATATATGGTTCATATATTTTTATATACCTTATATAATTTATGATTAAGAGTACTATGTATAGATTATGTAGACTACAAACATATCTGTTATTAATAAGTACATAAACTGTATACTCATATTATGACTGATTATTGATATTAATACTATTCATAGCTTTCCATTTCTCGTGAGGCCAACTATATTGTCTGACAGCCTTGAGACCACAAAAATGATATAAAAATTACCCATGGAATTTCCCAAGTATTTGTTGGTCTCCCCTCTTAATTAGGTGAGAGCTATTTTTCTATGTTCATTGCCAAGACAGTTTGCAAAATATTGAAAATCTTGACTCTTCATAAAAGGTATGTTCAAGTAAAAGCAGTAGGATTTCCTTACTCATTGGGAATAGGTGATTTCCTTACTTTGATCAATACGATTTTCTTACTCATTGAGCATGTCTGTCCATTGCAGCTGAGTCGATTACAACTCATAATGACCCTGTAGGCTAGAGTAGAAGTACTCCATAGTTCCTGAGGATACAAATCTCTTTTTTTTTTTCAATATTCTTAAAGTTTTATTGGAACTAGCTCCGTCGTCTGTTTTTGTCTACAGTGGTTTTCTTTCTTGTTTCAACAATCATTGTATTGGGGGCTCGCACAACTCTCCGCACAGTCCATCCATCCAGAGGATGCAGATCTTTACAGGGGCAGACTGCCTCCTCTTTCTCCCCGGGAGCAGCTGGTGGGTTCAAGTCACAGACACTCAGTTAGCAGTAAATGCTTGACCTACTGTGAGACCTGGACACCTTGTCACTGGGAGTAATGAGCTCCATTAAACTGAGGGGTGGGGGAGATGGATGAGGAGGTGCCTTACCTACGTTGGCAAGTTCAGTTATGTTGTATGAAACAAGAACATGGCCAGTTCTCACCCCCATTAATATAAAAAAAAGTTCCATGAATATAGAAATAAGCATGAGAGCCAAGCCCTGGAGCGCGCTGGGAAGACCTTTTGAAGAATTAATCTGCTCCTTACAGCACTGTCTCTCACACCAGGCTCTCCCTCTGACCATCTCTAAGTAGAGGGCAATTCCATCAGCCCCAAAGCAAGGAACCTCCTTCGAGTTCACCAGCTCACTACCTGGCCCCAGGGAAACCAAACGCTCCCAGATTCGTTTCCCATCTGTTAAACTGCGGAATCGGACCTAAGTGATCACTGAAGTTCCTTCATGGTTTAACATGTTCCCAGGCCTCACTGCTCTGACAGTGCACCCCTTTTCTTCTGTTTGCATTTTAGCAATCTTTAGTCAAACCCCGACATGGCACCACAGCTCTCTAAGAACGTCTAACCTCTCACAACTAGTCCCGGAAAGCAGAGAAACCTCCTGGACTCAGAGAGAATGGATGTTTCCTTTGTTATAAAGTAGTAGCCACGCAAAATAAGTTTCCTTGTTTGCAGTCTAGGTTTTCCCTCACTGAAGACTGTGTGCTAACTCGTATTTGAATTAAAAAAATAAACAAAAACCCCTCTACTTTATAAATACGGGACTATGCCGATGAAAACAAATCTGAGGCCACACCTGGAGATTGCGCTTGCTTTTCCTTATGTTGTGCTGCAGCAAAAAGTTGTTCTCCAGAGAAAAGCGGCTGTACTGGTCATCGAGCTGGGACAGGAGGTCGTGGAAACGAATGGTGGCGAAGGACACATCGTTGGCGGCATGCTCCCTAGGAGATTGTGAATGGGCACATTGTTATTCTCGTTCGTGCTTCAACAAAACTGACCCTTCTCTTATAGGGATTATCAGAGTAACTTTAAATATTTTCTTAGATTGTATTACCTTCTTTTCATCTCGTTACTTTTACGATTAATAAGTTACCAGTGTTTCGATTAGTAACAAAAACTAGAAGTATAGCATTACTATAAAGAATTCCACAGTTCTACAGAGATAATTGCACAAAATCAATTCTCTAGGTCAAATTTTTTCAGATTTAAAATCTTTTCAATCAGCAAAACAGGACACATATCAGTTTAAAGAGATGCGACTTGGTTTCATTAGCTTCTTCATATCTCTATTCAATGTTTTACTATAATTTGGATTTAAAAAAATGCTTCTTCCTAGAGCATGGACCCTGACTTCAAAAATAGATGGTGTCAGCATTATCTAACTTAGTCCAAAACATCTAAAGCACATATCATAATCAAATTCCCCCAAAGTGCAGAAAAGTGCTTAATGATTCGTGTATTTAGCTTTGTGTAAAGACAAGCCTTTAAAAATAAGTAAATAAATAAACTGTAGCAATTTTCAGAAATAGATCATTCCATTCCCTATTGACAAGATTCGCCTTCAAGTTACCATGCTCCAAGTCACTTAATGACCATGGATTTGAAAAGTAACAGTTACGGGTCAAGTGCACATTCCTTACCAGTCTTGTTTTTCTAGCCACTGGGCCAGGTACTGTCTGATCTCCATGGGGAAGCTGTCATCATAAAGCTGATGAACCTGCTCTAGGAATTTGGAATCGAGCTGCTGAAGTTCATACCACTGAGCCATCCTATAGAAAGACCAAAGAACACACACCATAAATGGAAGAGCAGCACTTCAAAGAAAATCTGTCAACTGTCATATAGTCATTTAATCCAGAACACAATTTATCCTTGAAATAGATTCTTTAAATGGTGTCTAAGTTTATTTTTAAAGAGCCCTGGTGGCACTGTCCCGGAAGCACGGGACTGTTCGCCATATGGTAACGTAGAGGGTTCAAATCCATGTGCAGCTCTGCAGAGCAAAGATAAGGCTGTCTGCTTCCATGAAGACTTACAGCTGCAAAATCCCCATAGAGGGTCGCTCTGCATCAGGATCAACTCCATGGGAGGGGGTTGGTTCTTTTTTTAGAGTCTATTTTTAAACTGTATTTGGGGGGTGTCATTTTTTTCTTCTCTGGGAAATGTATTAGGCAGCCTTCATGTTCCACTTAATTTACATTGCAACCATGGTAGATACAATCCGACGCCTGACTTACTTTTTCTCTGTAGCATTTAAACCATGTGGCTGTGTTATCTTTTGCTTACTGTCCCTTTTTCTCAATATGAAGAGAAGGATGCTGTGGAGTTTTGTTCACTGCTCTCTCTCCGGAATGGTGGTGACCTCATAGTAAATGCTTAATAAATAGGCCTTTAAAATGAACCTGCACTTTAACCAGCAAAGCCAAATGCCAAGAACTCTCCAAAAATGGCTCTGCAAATTGCCTCACAACTGGGCCAATATAAGCAGCATCACAATAAATGAAGAGCGAATGGAAGTTGTCAAGGATTTCATTCCTCTTGGATCAGCAATCAACACCCAGGAAACAGCAATGGAGGCATTCTGCTACAAAAGAGCTGTTGAAAATTCTCCACCACAGAGGTCATTTTGTTGACCATGCCCCCAAGCTGTGGTCTGTTTTATTGCCTAATGTTCATTGAGAAACTGGACCAAGAAAAAAGAAGGGAGAAGAACTGATGCTTTTGAATTGGGGGTGTTGGCAAAGAATCCTGAATGGACTGCTAGAAGAACATACTAATCCATTTTGGAAGAAACACAAGCTGAATGTTCTTTAGAGGAGAGGTTGGTGAGGCTCTGTCTTATCACCAGGCTAGACCAATTGCTCCAGAGCAGCGGTTCTCAACCTTCCTCATGCCTGACCCTTCCTTACAGTTCCTCATGTGGTGGTGACCCCCCAGCCATAAAATTAGTTTCTTTGCTACTTCATAACAGTAATTTTGCTACTGACTCTTATGAATCGGGCAACCCCTGTGAAAGGATCGTTTGATCCCCAAAGGGGTCACAACCCGCAGGTTGAGAACCACTATTATAGAGGAACATCATGTATAGCAAGGCTGGGGACCCGTCTGGCCCATGAGCTGTCTAAGACCCACGAAATCCTCAATGTCTGCTAACGTCACACACTTCACCAAAAAGAAGCAGTTCCAGCCATCACGTTAGAGTGAATTAATTAAAGATTTGGCCAAATCTAGGAGGCCAATTTTGAAGCTGTAGGCCTGAAAATGATGTTATGCATATCCCAAAGGTCGTCCACCTCTGATGTATAGGAAAGTAGGGGGTCAGTGAACATTAGGAAAACCCAGAAGGAGATGAAATCACAATCGTTTTAACAATGGGCTCAAACATATGAAAGCTCACAGAGCTGGCCCAGGTCTGGGCAGCATTTTCTTCTGTTAGACACGAGACCGGGCTAACTCATTCATCAACAACTAACACTACCACAGTACATTTGTAATTGATGCAAAGGATTGTAAACTGGTGGACAATATCTTATAATTCAGATGATAAAAGTAAGCATTCTTGCTTATCCTTCCCTCCCTGCCATCAAGTCAATACTGACTCCTCGTGACTCTGTAGGATAGGCTAGAACTGCCCTTGTACGTTTCTAAGACTGTAACTGTTTACGGTAGTAGAAAGCCTCATCTTTCTCCCTTGGAGCTGACTGGTGGTTTCAAACTGCTGACCTTGTAGTTAGCAGCCCAACACATAACCACTAAGCCATTAGGGCTCCTCAGTTTTGCTTACAGACATTTTAAAGAGTTTTTTTCTTTTTTGTCTACTGTAAATACTAAGTAAAACATCTCAAATCATAGAAATAATTTTTAAAGACGAAAACAAGTCTTTAAACTGATTTGAGAGCATAGAATTGTGTTTCTCGTGTTGAGGGCGAGCCAGTTTTTACATAGTTTAAGGATTAAAAATAAAACAAAACTCTTATTAATGGAAGTCTAAAAATCCATAAGAAGATGAAAACCCTTCCATTTCTACAAGGAGCCCTGGTGGTGCAGGGCTTAAAGCTAACCATAAGGTCAGAAGTTCAAACCCACCAGCCACTTGATGGAAGACGGATGTGGCAGTCTGCTTCTGTAGAGATTGATAGCCTTGGAAACCCTGTGAGGCAGGTCCACTCTGGCCTTTAGGGACTCTAGGAGTCCAATCACAGCAATGGGCTTTGTTTTGGCGTTTTGCTCCATTGCCAGAGCATACTGTAGAATTCATTTCAGCCCATGATTGGCAGCACTCAGAATGGATATAAGTGGACCTCAGCCTGCCAAGTCTCTGAGCAGGGTCTGCCCACGTATTCAAATCGGGAATGAGAGTATATGTTGAGCAGGCACAATCCACAAATCTTCCAACAGACGGTGGGGGTGGGGGGCAGTGCGGACGGTTACCAACCTAGCAACGGACGGTTACCAACCTAATTGCTAGACGGGGCTACCAACCAAGTTGCTGCCACAAATACCACTAGAAATAGACCCAAGCCCACCCCGATCGCTCACCTTCTGGCACAACCTGATTCCTCACTTCCCGTTTATTCTACCTGAGCAGAAGCCTCCAAATCCCCCTCCCTCCCTCAAAACAAATACCCTCCCGAGCTACAGCCCACTGGGATAGTGACTACTCTCATTAGCCGAGTGACCTGTCAGCGGAGTGGTTGCTAAGACTACGCTGAGCTAGGTGAGCTAGTGCATACATAGAACCTGGCACAGAGCAGATGGATGGTCAACAAATAAGTGGTAACATCTAAAATCAGTCTCATCTCACAAAACCGGTTATTTCCAGGGAGCAATATCACCATCCCGCATCACCTGGTCCAAACCCCAAATTCAGCATTGACCTCTGCTCTCTATACTCCCCATTCCCAGTCTACTTGCTGCACACATGTAGGACCACGTTTCCTGCTTAAAATAGGATACTGACTTGTACATTTCCAGGCTGACTCCTGATAATCTTGTTAGTTTGTGTACCTGTGTTCAACATTTCTGCTGGGCTCCAGCTGTCACTCACAAAAACAACCCCCCACCCGCGCCACCCCCAACGAACTCACTGCCATCAAGTTGATGCCGGCTCATAGCGACCCTATAGGACGGGGGAGAAGGACCCCTGTGAATTTCCGGGACTGTATCTCGACAAAAGAGGAAACCCCTGTCTTTCTCTCGCAGAGCAGCTGGTGGTTCAGTAGCCCAATGCTAGGCGACCAGGAGCCCTCCACTAGCCCCTGAAAAAACCGGCTCCCTACAAATTTCTGCTTCTGTCAACCCTGCCAGGCTCACCTCTGCGTGCAAGGCTGCTGCTTCCCTGCTTAGACTGCTGCTGTGTGGCCACCTCTAGTCGGTTCCTATGCACAGTGAGCCCGTGTGGCAGAGCAGACTGCCCTGTCCAGTGCCCAGGGCTGGAACACCAGGGCTTCCTCTCCCGGAGCTGCTAAGTGGATTTGAACCACTAACCTTGGTGCTAGCAACCTAGCTCTTACCCATTTGTGGCCCCCAGGGCTCCCAGTCTGAAACTTAACACCACCACCCCACCCAAGGCAGACAAAACCAAAACCAACTCACCACCAAGTCCATGCCAACTCAACGATCCTGTAGGACAAGGCAGAACTGCCTCGCGGGTTGCTGAGTCGGAGTAGAAAGCCTTTCGACCTCGAAGCACCTAGTGGTTTCAAGCTGCTGGCCTTAAGGTTATCAGCCAAACACGTAACCCCTACCCCCACAGGGCTCCCTGAGACCTACCAGAGACAATTAAATGCCCCTTGACTTGGGTGCCCACTGCATCGGCCCTCTATAGAACATGGGCCCTGGTAGTCATTGTAAATCTGTGTGCCTCCTCTACGCGATGTAAGCTCAGGCCCCTGCCTTACTTTTCGCCACCTCCCGTGAAGCTGGGACAGCCCTGCACACAGTACTGAGGATTTAGAAACATTCGTGGACAAAGCGAATGAAAAGATAATGAACCGTTTCCATGAACTTTTCGAAGCCCCCATATGTTCCATTGCCTGAACCGAAACAGAAAGCACGTACTTTGTTTCTCATTGAATTCCAAAGTAAACCGCAGACCATACTTAGGACCCCACAGATTCCTCATTAAGTGCATGGGCGCATCCTGAACTGTGCTGGACTGTAAGACTTTTCTGCCTCATCAAAACAGCTCCCAACTTCTGCACGCAACACGCAACACCTGAGACACAATGACACTTTGATCGGCTTGTTTCCACCTCCAAGAGTAATGACACTCTTCTGGGGTTTGCAGGAACTAGATGTCACCTTTAAACTCCAGGAAGTCCTGGAAGCGCTTTCACTTTGAAACGTACGCGTATATACAGAATTACGATCCGTGGCTTATTCCTCCGTTTCCACGGACACTCTCTGAACTGCCACCCTTTCCGAGAGCGCACAGCACGCGTCGCCGAGGCCGGCGGGTGGGTGTGCAGGCGCGGGGCGCGAGCGTCTGGCCCGGCAGCCGTCAGGGCGCGGCCCTGGGAATCTGGAAAAGCTGCAGCCGGCGTCCCGCACGTCCCCCGCCACCCGGGGCCCTGCAACCTCGCGCCCACTCACTCTGCGAGCCGCGCCCGCAGGGCTGGGCGGGGGTGCACAGACGCTGCCGCTCCGGCGCTGCCGAACTCCTCCTCGGGCTCTCGGATGAGACGGGACGTGAGCGGCACCCCAGGGGAACTAGGCCTCCTTGCAGACGTCGCACAGGAAACCGAAAGTACCGGTCCCCAGAAAAGGCCGCGGAAGGGCCCGCCTCCTCCAGTCACAGGGCGGGTGGCTGCCGCGCCCCGCCAATCAGACGCGGCTGTTCCCCGAGCGCCGCCACCTCCCCCCGCAGACTCCCCTCCAGTCTCACCTTTGCTTACCCGCTAACTTTATTGCAGGTGGCCATTGGATGGGCGGGATGCCATGTTGGCCTATTTGTAGAGAGCATCTGAAAGGAAGCACTGTGTTTACAGAGATTCAAACTTGGTCCTGGATTGGTCCAGGTGGAGGACAAAGTTGAGGATGCTGCCATTCTAGCAACTCAGCAACTTGACCTCCCAAAGCCAAACCCGGACACATGGCCATCAGGATGACTCTGACTCATAGTGAAACTTTCGGATGAAATAGAAACCTTGGGTTTCCGAGTCTGTGTATCTTTACTGGTGCAGACGGCCGTGTTCAGAACGCGGACCATGGGGTTGGGTGAGCAGCCCAAAGCTTTAATGGACTACCGACCAGGACCCCTACATACAGCTAAGTATGCACAGGGACTCCGGTGGACACCTCCCTGCCCTCTACCTCTCAAATATTTGGCACAGGTGACAACGCCATTCTTCTTGAACTATTCTCTTGGTTCCGATTACACCACCACCTCCTTGTTTGTCCCCAAGGTTGTGGCATTCTTGCCCTATCTAACAAGAACCCCGACTCCACTTCTACTACTAAATGATCGTTATGGTAAAGTTTGAATCAGGATCGACCTTGGTACACTTCTTCTCACACTGTCCGGTGGTGATCTTACCCATAGCTTCAATTGCCTCCTAGATGTAATGACCCTTAAATATGGCTCCTGTCCACACCTCCCTTCTGAGCTCCACACCCTATGTCCAGCTGCTCACCCGCTTCACCTGTAGGATGTCCCACAAGCTCAGCACACTTTTTGTGATCAGAACCAAAGTCATCATCTTTCTCAAGCCTGCTGTTTCTAGAAATGGCACGTGCCAGAAATTTGAAGGTCATGACGCTCCTGTTTTACTCTGTCACCCCCATACCTGGTCTTCAAGAGTTTCTCATTCTTCCTCTAAAATATTTCTCAAATCGCATGCATTTTTCTCCATGTCTCCCTCTACTCTTCTCATTTGAATGATTGCACTACATCCCCAAGTGGCTTCCTCAGTGCAGCCCGACTCCTTTTAATCTGTTTTCCATACAGCAGCTTACTTTGCTCACTTAGTATTTTACAGAGGAGGATGTGTTACTTGTTGGCCTGATCACCCAACAATGGCTTTTCTTGGTTGTTCTCAACAAATTCAAATTTCTTGCTCTCACCCACAAAACACTGGTAAACCCTGGTTCCTCTATCATGTGTCCTATCCCTGCCGCTCTTCTCTTGGCTCACTTCAGACTTCTTGTTCTTCAAATAAGCCAAGCTCTTCCTAAAATCAGTGTCTTCTCACCAGCAGTTCTCTACAGTTGGAAAGTCCCTCTCCCTCAACTTCGTTTCTTGCTAATTCATCTTTCAAGTCTCAGTCTAAAACCTTAACTCTAATAACTTTTTCTGGGACTGCATCCTGAAGCCAGACAGAACTGGAATATGTACCCATAAAATGCACAGGTTCCGTTGAGTAGCTGGAAGCTGGAACAAGCCTTGAGTAACAGGGCAACTGTGCAGTGGCACCATTAAGCCTCGTGTCCCCCAGTGTATGAACTCACCATATCAACCCAGGGCGGGGCGGGGCTTGAAGGAAACCCATCTGCTGGTGGGGAGAGTTGCCCCATCCACTCCTGCACAGGGTTCAGTACCTGCTGCTCTGGGCCAGCTCCCTCCTGCTCCCCTTCCTCTCTGCTCTCTGACAGAATCAAGGCCCTCTGAAAGTTGCTTGGCAGGGCACTGGGGGACTGGAGGGGAGGCTGATGGTGGTGAGCAGTTGAAAGGTGACACCACTCAACCCTAGTGTCTGCATTGCCTCAGCAGCCTGTGGCTACCACCAGCACCGCTGAACTCAGGAGTCATTTGGTGTCGCCGCTTGTTCCCTAGAGATACTACTGCATTCTGTGCTAGGATTTAAATAACAGCCCGACTTCCCCCGGAGCCTACATGCTGATGTGTCTTCAAGTATTTTACTATTGCCAACTACATACCCAGCTTCCTGTCACACAGGCAGCCTCATAGAGCAGGTATGGAGCTGGTCATAGCACCCCATTACCTAAGTAGCAGTGAAACCAGTCGTCTGGCTGCAGAGCTGCCATGGACATTGAGAACACCCTACTCTAAGCCCTCATCATTTCAGAATTGGGACCCTGGGAAACTCTATGGAGTCCACCTTCTTCTGAGCCATTCCTCTTCACTATAGGTACTGAATTCAATTCCCTAAAACATTGCATTGGTAAAGTTATTTCTTGTTTAACAAAGTTCAACCAATCCCTATTGCGTATATAATAAAAACACACTGCCAGGCTAGCCCCATTACCTAACGAAGCTTCTCTAGGTCCCCTTCACTCCCTAGGCTTTTCATTTTACCATCTGCCTCATTTGCATATAATGTTTCCCCCAAATGACAGGTCTTGCCTCTTACTCTCTTCACTTATCCAAATCTTACTCTGTTGAACTATAGTCTCTTTCCCGAAGCACCTCACCTTGTGGTAATCAATTTGGTCTCTGAAATAAGATGATATGTATTTATTTTGACAAGAACAACCTACTCCCTTGTATACATTATGGGTTTCTGTAAAGCCCAAGCCCTATCTCTCCAAGATGTTAAGTTCCTGGAAGGAATAATATATGCATTTTATGTGTGACTATTAAACATATGGAGGACTTGCAAAGCACTCTATCAAACAAACCCCCATATGCAGAAATCCACAGACCCATCTGTGTAATGACTCCTTAGTACAGTCACCTTGGGAAGTTATGTTTTTAGATCACTAATTACACATTTGTAAAAGACACAGATGTTTGTTTGGTTTTAAAGAGCTAATAAAATATGTGCCAGTTGTATTATTATGACTGTTTTGTATGCGGTTTCTCTCTTCTTTTCCTCTCTGTCCCTTGCCATGGTGCAGTGTGGGTGGGTGCAGTATGCCTCCAAAAGCGCTTCCCTGGCCTTGGTCATGTGACCTGCTCCAGCAGGTGGAAGGTGAGCAAATGTGGTGTGCATCCCATCTGACTAGAGACTTTTGACTGTTGTGAAATTGACTTGGTCTTGTGTGACCCTTCCCTGCACCAGGAGATGACATGCCTCAGGTAGCTGCTGCTCCATCCACCTGGGCCCAGGAACTGGAGGTGTGTCGAAGATACCAGAGCCTGCCACCTGGCGTAGGACTGCAGCAGCCAGCCCACAGACCCACGGGTGTGAGAAATGTTCGTGGTGGTGCTAAGTCACTGAGAAAGGGGGGCTGTTTATTGACGCTGAAATAATAACCAATTCATAGATAGCAAAATAAAATTTCTAAATGATCTAAACAGGATAGGGTGCTACTGGACTGAAACTAGCTGGATGAAGTTCAACCCAGTAGCTATACAGACCTGTATTCAGATGACAAGCACCTGGAGTGATGTAAATGGTGTGAGCTCCTCTGCTTGGAAACCCTAAGGAGCAGTTCTACTCCGTCCTGTAGGGTCACGACGAGTGAAAATGAACTAGATGGCAGTGGGTTTGACTGAACCGTTCTAGTGGCTTGGCAGAAGAAAGGGATGGCTATCTGCATCCGTGATGATTACAGTCAAGAAAACCCTATGGGGGAGTTTTACTTTGTAGAGTCCATTCTGGGGTCGCTTTCCATCAGAATGGACTGGACGACAGTGGGTGTACTTTGGTGGACTCGGGACAGGCATGGGGCTTGTTTGATCAGTATTGTTACAGCAGATATGATATTGGACCATTCCAAGCCAAGGCCACAGAGAGCTCACATGCTCTCGTCTGTGTTGGAAGCTTGACCAGCTGTCATGATTGCTAGCCGGTGGGTGATGGAGAGATCAGCCAAACCTCAGCTGAGTCAGCACAGTCATCTGGCCTCAGACATGAGGAAGCACAGGGAAGATCCTATGAGCCTAATCCGTGATGCGTAGAACTGCCAACCCAGCCTAGACTCCAGCGATAGCACAGGGTGACTTTTATGCCTTGAATGTCAGATCGGTTTCTGTATGATGTGGCAGGAGATTACTGATTGAGATCTTATGGGGGTAGCAAAGCATTTTACCACTGAATTATAAACAAAACTTCCTCCTCTACATGGCAGCTATAATTCCGATGACCACTCTGCAGTCACGTTTAGACTTTCCTGAACATCTGACCGTCACATTGTCTTTTAGTGGTATCTTTCCAATGCTGGTAGTGATGTTAGTGCCCTAAATACTTAACAGCAGGAATTTATATAAATGTCTCTTCACCTCTTCTCCTTTTCAACTGTTGGCCCTACCACACGATCCTGGGAACCTCACGTGACCAGCATAAGCCAAATTTGTTCATCCGAAATAGGATGTAAATGGAGTATTTCTAAAAATCCCTTTACTTCTTGGGATGTGGATTTTGAATAGCACTTTTTGTCTTAGCATATACCTGGTGTCATCCCAGTGGTTAGCGTCAGGCTGCAAGGTCAGCAGTTCAAAACTACCAGCAGCTCTTTGGGAGACATGTGGGGCTTTCTACTCCAGTAAACTCACGGGGGCTGTACTCCCCTGTCCGATGGGGTGTCTATGCATAGGCCACAGCTCCATGGCCTGAGGTTAGTCTGCCTTGGAAGCCACAGGAGAAGTCATATGTAGCAACTGAATCAAAGGCAGAGAGAAACAGAATTGCAAAGACCAGATGGGCAGGAAAGCAATGCGTGCCTTCGGGAAAATGATTGCACGCAGTCGAGCCGCGGTGGCCCTGTGGTGAAGAGCTGGGCTAACAGCCCAAAGGGTCTAGGGTGTAACCCCCCTAGCAGCTCTGAGGAGACATACAGCCTTGCAACCCCCTGGGGCGGTTCTGCCCGCTGTGAGGAAGTCAGCACGGTGGGTTGGGGTCGAGTCTCATTTCGTTCAGTGAAAAAGGACCCATGACCGCATTCTATGGGCGATTCTACCGTGGGAAGTGCCATCATTTTAAAAAGACTAGAATATTTTTCAACATTCAGAAGCCTGCTACAGGGGATGACCATCTATGGGGGAAAGATTTGTGCACTAAGATGCTCAACTTTACTTAGAATGGCAAACATCTCAACGAATCCATTTGCCCAACAGACAGACTGACAAGTCCGTTTTTGATGTCCGGAGCTTTGGGGACCCAGGGCCTGGCAGGATTGGGGGGTCCCTTTGAAGTCCTGCAGATGCAGTTTGAAACCTTTCCCAAAGCCCCGGCGGGCGCGCGTGGCGGGAGGGACGCGGCTGCTCAGAAGAGCCGCCCCACGTGGTTTCGGGGAAACGGCCTGGGAGCGAGAAGGAGGAGGATTGAGAGGAAACCGAAAAGTGAAAGTAGGACTCAGGCGCGCGCACGCGCGCCCGGGACTTCCCAGCGCTCGGGGCCGTCAGCGCGTCCCTCCTCGCCGCCGGTGGGCCCAGAACCCGGGGCTTCTCCCCGAGGCGCCCCTGCGGGGGATTAACTTTGCCTTTGGGCCAGAGAGGGGAACATTTTCTGTTCTTTAAGGTAGTGGAAGCCTTACCGGTTCCACATTCCATCTTTTCAGCCCTCGCTTGGCCTGGAATTCTCCTTCCAGACTGCCGTAGATCTACTGTCTGCACACATGCTAAACTTGGATCTTGGTCTTTTAAACTGTGGGACTCTTTTAGCTTGGGGGAGGGGGGCTGGCCTTCCACTGCAGATGGCGTGAGGGTGAGTGAGGTGGCCACATGGCTGTCCTCCCCTCTTGAGGATGATGGGAGAGGTGCTGTGGGAGAAATGCAATGGGAGAGCGTAGCTGAGTCCCTAGACAGTGATTTGGGAAGTGTGGCAGATCGAGGGAAGCCTTTGCTGGCCATGGCATCACTTAGTGCACAACCTGGGGGACTGAAGAGGGACTGGGTTCCTTTCGGCTGCACTCTACCCTCCTGAAGAGGCTCTGCCTACTTAAGGTGAACTCAGGTCTTTGTGCACCAACCTCTTGTGACAGTGGGGACCGGCTCCCTATAGCTGCCGCGTAGGAGCACAGTCCCCTCCCCCCAAGTGCAGTGTACTCAAACGCAAGACAGCAAGGAGAGGAGCAGGCTGACAGCATACTTTGCAGGACTCAGTGCAAAGTGCAAATGGGAGCCTTTTGTTTAAGTGCTAAGAATTCAAGCCAAGCTCCCTGCCCTCAAGCCGATTCAGACTCACACTAACTCTATCAGGTCGACCTGCCCCGTCAGCTTCAGAGGCTGCAAATCTTTATGGGAGCAGAAAGCTGCATTTTGTCCCACAGAGCAAACAGGTGGGTTCAAACTCCTGACCTTGTAGTTAGCAACCCAGAGAGTAACCCTAGACGCTACCTGGGCTCTGCAACCCCCAAAGAGCATCAAGCCAAATACAGAGCCTTGCTGACTGTAGGCCCTATATGACAAACTCAGAGCCAGTGGTGAGGTGAGAGTAGGTACGTTTCTTCTGTGGAAACCCTGTTAAATGTTTATGTCAATGATTCTCAACCTGTGAGTCACGGCCCCATCAAAGGACCCTTTCACAGGGTCTCCGGATTCATCAGAGTAGCAAAATAACAGTTATGAAGTAGCAATGAAAATCATTTTATGGTTTGGGGGTCACTGCAACATGAGCTGTTATTAAAGGGTCGTGGTATTAGGAAGGTTGAGAACTACTGGTTTATGTGAAACAAATGAAAACTTAGTTATAATGAAGTAAATTCGACCTTCCCTGTCTAAGAGCCACCACTGGCTTCCTGCCAAAGCAAAGCAAAATAAAAACCAAACTCGCTGCCACAGAGTCAATTCCAACTCCGAGTGACCCTGTAAGACAAAGGAGAATTGCCCCTGTGATCCTCACATCACTCGTTCAAGCCATTCATTCACAATAGCAGGAAGCTTGTACTGTTCGAATGAATGAATAAATGACCGTCACTGACAACACTGGGATTGGCAGTCACAGGTTAATCAGCACAGACCCTAGACCTGTTGACCCACAACTGAGGAGAAAAAGGAAATGTATACTCTGAAAACTGTCTTAGAGGATGTCCGCGAGAGCATCGCTTGTCCACATTCCTTCCGTTCTTGCCCCTGGCCCCATCTTTGATGGGATGGCTTCTAGGCTCCATTCGTTCTGCCCGCAGCGGTCTGCGCGATGGTGAAATGAAGAACTGGGAGCATGTTGTAAGAGACGGTTGTCAGGGCTTTAGCCAAAGCAGTTGTCACAACGACCATGAGTTAAAGGGAGCAGTAAGGGAAATTCCAGCAACTCTTGATTCATCTGTAGGTGTGCAGATGTCAGGGATGTTGGCTAAGAATAGAAAAGTATAATTGTAGGGCATTTCTAAGGAACTTGGAAGCCAAGATGAGGAGGTGCCGTGAGGATAGGTTCTGTCTGTGCAGTGGGATATAGAACGCAGGTGCAGTGCGGTAGGCAAGCCTGTTGGGATTCTTCGGGATGAAGCATAATCATGGCGATTTTCCCGTGGTTTTAAAGTTTGAATATTTGAGAATTAGAAAGAGAACTCTGACTTAGTCTTGCAGGCTGACCAAGGAACCCAGGATGGGAAAGAATCAAGCAATCATGTCCTCGATGTGTTCAAACACAAAATCTTTAACAAATATTTGTTTAAGGCTGGTTTGTGCTCTATCTATCTATCTATCTATCTATCTAACATATATCAAGATAACCTTGCTTATAATTCTATCCCGAAAGTATATTATACCTATATATAGATTTTCCTGAGTAGCAAGCTCTCTGTATAAAGGCAAGCTCCATTATATACCTGGAGTCTATTATTCCTGTAGGATAGAGCTTGCTTAAGGCTGTTGAGGAAAACAGATGATCCACAATTACAGCAAAAGCCATAACATTGTGCCAGTGGACATAGACGATACTACGAGGGCATGAGGCCGCCTAACTTGTGCATGTTTACATGCGCACCCGTGCAGTGTGTGTGTGTGTGTGTGTGTGTGTGTGTGTGTGTGAGTGAATGTTGGCAGGAGGGTTTTCAGAGCCGGAAAGATGTGTGTAAATTATCCAAGTGAGAAGGTATTCAGGATGGGGTTGGAGAACTGAGAGACTACAGCAGAGAGTGGTGAGAGACAGCGTGGGCCAGCACAGAAACTGAAAGTACTGTAGGCTAGGGTGTGCACATTTCAAAGGAGGAGAAGCCAATAGAAAGAAGTGTCTTGAAGAGTGAGAAGAGATTAAATAATATAGTTTCTATCATGTTGACCATAAGTGCGGTCATTGGTGAAGCAGCCCTCGGCAACTACGGCGCTCACTGAATTCTTATTGCATGGTCTTTTCCTCTGTTAAAGGGAGCAACTAAAACTCCCCTGTGGTTTATTCTCCACAGCTCAAAATAATGACTCTACAGATATGAGCCTTGGGGTTCTGCTACTAGGTGCTATTTTGACAAGCTTTTTAAACTTCTGCTGAAAAGGTAAAGGCTCATGTTGTTTAGTTAATTCCAGGGGGCGGGGCGGGGGAAGCTTCTGCAATTAAAAAAAAATCTAACTTAGAAACAGGTCTACGTGAGCCATCACCTCAGCTACCCTGAGATCTGAAGACACAGATGGTACTCGGCTACTACCACCATTCCCTGTTTAGACCTGGAATGGGAGGCAAATGTGAAGCAGAACTCAAGTTGTGTGTTATTCTAAAGTGCCAGACAAATTGACATGGTAGGACTGAAAAGAGGACTGAAATGATTGCCCTGAGACCTGCAACTGAGCCTCGCCCCTGGGACCACCTTTTACTGAAATAGCCGAGTGGTACACAAGGCAAAGGCTGTTCTTATCCATGAGATTGGTGCCTCATTTAGAAACCATCTGCGTGAGACCATGTCAACAATTCCTCAAAAGCAAAGATGGGACGCTAAGGGGCCAGGGAAAGTAGAGCAGTGGACGTTTACAAATAGGAGCCTAATAAATGGTTATTTTTCAAAAGATGTTGAATGGGCAAATGTTTTGTTATATGTTTACCATAATACTTTTTTAAAAAAATGACTTCTTTTGATGAAGATAAAAACTATAATAATTGAGAGATTGGAGATGGAAGCGCAGAACAGAGATAGAATTTAGCCAGCAATGTGAAGTTGAGAAAGGCTTTATTGAGGCAGGGAAAGAACTTCTGGGAGGGAAGGGAGAGCAGAGAAAGGGACAGGGGCATCTTGAGCCCCCGGGCGGGTTCTGAGACCCAATGAGTTAGGTCAGGGAAATCACACCTGGCAGTGAGGCAGTGGGACATATATAGGACTTGAGCCAAGGACATATGTACTGATAAGGGGAAGGAGGCCTTCTGGTGCTGCAGTTACAGGATCTGAGTCAGGATGTGGTCTGTGAGTAAATCATCCTGGAATACTGATGGAAGGCGCTGTACAGACCCGGCCCAGAGAGATAAGCTCCGTGGAATGTTGGAGGCAGGGCCTACACAGTCCAGCTCTGGCCTTGAGAGGCTGGGGGAAGGGACTGCACAGTCCAGCAGGCTATCTTTCGGGAGAGCTGAGGGAAGCAGCTGCATGGTCCGGACCCAGCCTAAACAATAATCCTCTCTAGGCTTCAAGATATTTCTTCTGATTCTGCTGTCAGATGATATGTTTGTCTTGGGCAAATTTCAGCAAATTGAGGCATGGAGCTAAATAATCAACATAAGTTATCCCATGTGGTCTGTCGGATATCTGCAGCCTAATAGGACTGTCAGGAGCTTGAATAGGAGGAAAAGAGGAGGCTTTGGAACAGGTGGAGAGTTTGTCTCCATAAGAAAAATCCAGGGTCCAGTTGGGCATATGGGGGCAATTGTAGAGGAGATTATTAGGATGCGATCTCTCTAAGGGAAAAAGCCGAATATTTTAAAAGCTTTTTTCCCCTTTTTTCTTTTGAACTCATCTGCACTCAACATTAGCATGTCTGTTTTGCTTGCCTGGAGAAATGAAGGCGGTGGAACTATTTAGATGACCTCTGCCGTCTGATTCTATATTTAGTGTTCACTTGGGAAACTGGGTTTGGTATTCTCCACAGCTGCTCATGCCTGCAGATCCGGTGATAGCCAGACTTCCATGCTCAGTTAAGCAACTTCCCTAGGGCCTGGCAGACTGGTCTTCGGCACTGGGTATCCCACACTGTAACTAAGGGACCTGGTTCAGAATAGAATGAATTAAAGAACATAACTGACCAACATTGAGATCAGGAATCAAAGGTTAATTCAGTCCTTCAGATTTTAACATTGACCCTTGAGATGAAGAATAAAGAACACGTGTACTCGGAAAAACTGTCTTGGAGGGTTTTCAGGAGAGCATCATTCCTTCACACTCCACTAGGGGGCAGCGATACCAGTAAGCAACTAGTCTGGGAAATTCTAGTGAAGACCTCATTACCACCCAGTACACTAGTGCTCATCTACTAACACACATTTGGCGATTCACACCCACCCAGAGGTGTCTGGGAAGAACGGCCTGATATCTTACCCCCGAAAGGTGGCCTGGAATGCATGGGATGACCATGACTCAGAAACAGCAACTCGGACAAAAATTGGTATGGTTTTGAGCTTAGTCTCTTTTCTTTCTTTCTTTTTATAAAAAATACTTTTACTGGGGCTCTTACATCTCTTATCACAATCCATACATTCCTCCAGTGTGTCAAGTACAGTTGCACATATGCCACCTTCATCATTTTCAAAGCATTCTCTTCCCAATTGAGCTCCTGATATCAGCTCCCCATTTTCCCCCTCCCTCCGTCCCCTACCCACCCTCCTTCACAAACTCTTGATAAGTTATAGGTTATTTTTTGAGTCTGGTCTCTTTTCCATTTGCCCTACATTCCATCAAAGGACAACTCTGGATCACTCCTCCTATTGAGAAAGGCATCCCTGGTTCCCATAAGGAAGTGCTGATTTCACCATCAGGAGGCTTAATCATTCACCCTTTAGGAGTTTTGTGATTCTCTGTGATTGACACCCTATCATTATTTCCATCTTGAATCTAGCATAGTGATGTTGACCTGCTAGAACTCGGGATGTTGGCTTTTTCCTTAGGCTTTCCTCCCAACTGAATAATAAAAAGATAGCTTTGTTATTCTTGACTTTAACACTGACACCTTCTAGAATCAAACTCATGTGAGACTTGAGAAACCCAATCAGAAATGAAACAGACACATGCAAAAGAGTCTCCTGTAAATAGTTATATTAACACTTTTTTAAACGTTTTCTTATCTCACAAACTTATCTGAAGCTTTGGTTTTTAACATTTAAATCCCAGTCCTCCTGATTGTGGGGTGCAAGGTCAGAGAGAGAAGAGCTTCTGGCTTCAACCATGTCTTGGGAATCCATCTTCACAAAGCTGAAGAAATAGAATGTGGTTGTTGGCAAAGATCAGTCTTTAGCCATTATCCTTTGCTTCCTTCTTTGAAGTGTCAGGGCTTACGCTATCACTCATCAGAGCATGGAGACTTCATCTAAAATTGAAAATGAAAATGATCTTTGAAGCAATGACTGTTTTGAAAATAAACTACCATCTACTGTTTGGTGAACATCCTCCTTTCTACTAAACACTAGGATCTTTCTACCAACTAACTACTGGGTGTTTACAGAAGTAAGTGTCAAGCAGTCTAAAATAAAAGGAATCTTACAGGTAAATGGAAACACTTTTTAGAAAGAAAAGAAAGCCAACTCATCAAAAACATAATAAGGAAATCAGTGGGAATGTAAGAAAAGTTTAGTTAGACATAAGTAACTTAGTGAGTTAAGGGTAATGAGTTTGGGAATAAGCTAAAAGAGGAGGAAATGCTTTTTCATCTTTGGACATCGTTAAGAAAATGACTTGAGTAATGATTCTATCATTCTGCTGTATGTGTAAGCATGCGTTGAGTCATCCTCACTTAAATTGACTCTCTAGACAACACCTGGAAGAAGAACAAATATAATGCACACTAAGCAAGATGACTGCACTTGAGATTATGCCCCAGGCTAGTAGCCTGCTATCGACTGCTCTTCGTGGTCTATTTGAAGAGGGTCCGTGGACTAGAGTGCAGTTAACAAGATCAAGAAAATACGGTTTTGGGTGCTTGAACAGCTAAAATTAAATATTAAGCTATACGTATAAATATGGATTAACATAGGTTCTCTGCTAAAGTGGAGAGTAAGATGAAGAGTGGTCAGTGGAAGAGATTGAGATCATGTGTTTTGGGTCAATTTAAGAATGTTTGTCTTCTGATGGCTTTTGAATGGAAAGATGGAAACAGTTCACGTAGGTGGCAGAATCTCCTTTCAATACTTATAATATTAGTAGCCTGTAAGACTTTAAGGACACCCCTGGTGCTATGCTCATGAACATGTCCCGAGAAATCTTTGCTACAGGCTGGCAGAACTTCGGCTCCTTCAATTCACACACCACCTTCGCTTCACTGGACATGCCCTTGACCATCAATGGAAAAGAAAGGGAACACACTGCTGTTTCAATTGTTGTGGGGCTCAGGTCTTCTCTCAACACTGCATAAACACTTGGAGACATGGGAAGAAGGTCTGATGGAGAACGTGGCTCAGTCGAATCACTTCGGCTTAAAGAGAGAAGGTACATTTTTAAAAACAATTTAAGAAATAACAGTTTACAGTGACTCATGACAGGAACCCATTTCTGTAGCTTTATGTATTTGTGACACTGATATGCCTGATCCCCCATTTGATATCAGACCATCTAACCTGCTGTGTAAGACCTTTTCATTCTAGGCAGGAGAGAACAGCTTTAGGTTTTAAAGAAATGGTAGATGGAGCATTAAAATACTTTCTTTATTCTCAGTTATAGAGTCTCTTCTGTACTATCAAATTTCCCATAGAAAGCTTTCTTATTATTGTTGTAAGTTCTACAATAAATATTTTATATGACTAAGATTACTCACATTGTTGAGATGGGGATAAAAACAGAAGGAACATAGCCTTTGTCTCCACTTTCTGTTGGTCTTGAAACTGGGGGAAAAAAAGGCACTTTGTTGGGGAAAATATTAAACAACTTTATGGACAAAGTTAGAAAAAAAGTCTAGAGAAATGTAAGCAAGGACAAGAGAGTTATCATAATTATTTATTGATTCATAAACACTTTTAGTTGAATAGATGCAATGGTCTTCCAGATGAGTATACAATATAAAATAAGAAAAGAGTAAATCTCGTGGCATGCCTGATCTTATTTCATTAAATAAAAATGCCTTCTTGAAGATATTGAGAAGCAATGAGAATCAGTTATGGTACCTGATTTCTATGGGGGGGGGGTACCCAAATAAAACAAATGGAGAAAAGCTCCACTGGGTGTAGCTTTCATAGTACACATTTTTCTCACTAGACAAGGATCAAGCAACTCACTCTGAGTTAGTGCACCCAGTGACGTCACCTGGAAAGGTTCTCTCTGGTCACAGTGAATTTTTTCGTAAAAGTAACTTTGTTCAAACCTCGGTTTTTTGTGTGATGGCTGATTTAAGAGAACAGCATGCAACAGTGAAATTTTGTTTCCTGCTTGGGAAAAATCCCACAGAAACTGTTGTGATGTAGAACGCAGCTTACAAAGGCAGGTTTTTTGGGGGTACCCCTTTGTATGTTTGCTCACGCTTAATTATAAGTACTGATTTATTCATATATTGGGGGTATTCACAGTAACTCAGTTCTTTTCACTAAAACTGACACTGATTAACGTTAAAATTACACACTTTTTGCAGTACAGGTATCAAACAGTGTTGCTGAAAGTACCGCCATAGTAGCAATGGTCTACGCACCTCACCTTAAAAAACCTTCCCTGGAGTTGTATCTTGTACCATGATCAGTTGGTATTTGGCCAAATTATTCACTGTCATTAATTGCATCGGTACTTGTGATTTTATTCAGTTGGAGGTAGGGAAGAACTTGGAAGTCACAGCTAGCCTTTGCTTGTTTTGTTTGTTCCAGAGGGAATGCAGTAGAGCGCACTGGCTGTGAGTGCCAACTGTGGGATGCTCCACAAGACAGTGCTTCTAGATTTAGTTGCTAAGGATGAAAATGTTTATGGCTTGGTTATGCTTTTCATTAGAGAAACAGAATGGTGGACTCACACTACAATTCCATAGCTAACATCATGGACTGTCTCTTGTATGTTTGATAAATATTTGCACAGTGCTTATTTTGACCAGGCACTGTTCTAGGTTGAGAGGATAGTCAGGCAAGATAGGTGTGTCCGGACTTGGTAATGAAAGAGTAGGAGGTGGAGGTAGAGGATGAAGCGCAGTCTCTGGGTCCCTCACCAGCAAATCAGCAACATTCCCTTAGATGTAAGACTATAGTAAGGTAAATGTGAAATTTACATATCCTGGCCTTTTGCAGAAATATAGATGTTTCTTACCACTTTTAAACACATTCTAATAATAAGCTCCTCTTTCATTTCCTCTCCCCTGTATGAGTGAAGTTCACATCCCTCCTACTTTCTGAAGGAGAAAACTGAGGATCTACAAGTGGCTAGAAGAAGCCCCAGGGACATTGTGAAGCCTGCTTACAGCCAAGGTCTACTATCCTGCTCCCTCCAGACAGCTCCAGATGGGCCCTCCCAGGAACGACTCACATCCCGCTTTGACCTCCACGTGCCCATTAGAGATATGGAGAGCAAAGCCAACATAAACAGAGACCTTCATTCCCGTTGCCCCAACACGAGGTTGTCTTCCAAAACCCCCAGGGGGAACAAGTGAACAGAGAGAAGCTGACCTTCACATGGCTGGGAGCTGTAGTGTTTACCAAAGGCTTTGTCTTTGGGAATGTCAGGATATAGGTACTTCAGTGGGTTTTCTGGAATGTTTTCAGCCATAATAACCTTGTAGTCTCGGAGGATGTCAGCGAATGGCAGAGCAGACAACCTGCCTTTATTGTAGGGTTCTACGGAGTGGAATCTCACTTCTCCTGGAAAATCAGAAAGCAGGTGAATATCCAAGTCCCCGCAGGCATTCTTGGTGGCCGGTCTTCCTGCCCACATTGCCTTCATTGTCCCTCTTTAAAACAATGCCCTTCCCGGTGCTCTAAGACGTGAATGTAACATACTGGCATGAAGCAGGGAACCAGTAGAGAGAGAGGTCTGAGGGACTAGCCCCAACCCCAACTATGTGGACATCTCCTCCCCCTAGAAGAATTTACTTCAGAGGACAGCACTGAAGCTACAGCTCAGGAAGAGGGACATGTCTGATCACAGTGCACAGGAGCAAATGAAGGGGGAGGAGGAGAGAGTGGAGCACATCCTGGCCCACTAAGCCTTGAGGATGATATTCCTGCTCAGAGAAGCCAATCCACTGAGAGGACCATATGGCCAGACCCACTACAAGACAGGACATCCTTCACCGACCCATAGTTCTACATGGTACAACACTGGAGACACAGTGTGGGAATTGCACCCGATCTGACCCCACCACACTGAGGCAAAACACTAAGGGCGTGCAGCAGAACAACAAAGGGAGCAGAGCAAGGAAATCCCGAGGGAGTACCAAAAATAGACTTTGGGGTCAGGGCATGGCACCCAGTCAGACTCAACCAGAAAACACTCCTAAAGACCAACAAACAGTCCTTGAACTATTTACAGGCTTGTTGTTGTTGTTGTCATTTTTTGCTGTTTTGTTTTCTTTAATTTTGTTGCTTTGTTTTGCTCTATCTTGTTTTTGTGCATATTATTATCTCTGCAGGTCTATCTAGATAATATAGGCTGGATAAACAGTCTGGAGGGGAAAACAATGGGACAGATGGTTCTGGGGGAACATGGGAAAGGGGGAGGTGGAGGAAAGCAAGAGGTGTTAACAAACCCAGGGACAAGGGAACAACAAGTGATCCAAAATCAGTGGCAAGTAGGGTAAAGAGGCCTAATATGGCTCGGTCAAGGACAATGCACCTGAGAAGAAATACTGAAATGCAAATGAAGGCTGAGCATGAGAGTGGGACAACAGGGAAGTAAAAAGAAATCGAGGAAAGAACTAGGAGGCAAAGGGCATTTATAGAGGTCTAAATATAGGCATGTACATATGTAAATATATTTATATATGATGATGAGTAAATAGATCTATGTGCATATATTTATAGGTTTAGTATTAAAAGTAGCAGAAGGACATTGGGCTTCTACTGAAGTACTCCCTCAATGTAAGAACACTTTGTTCTAATAAACTGGCATTCCATGATGCTCACCTTCCCGACACAATTGCTGAAGACAAAGCGAGTACATAAGCAAATGTGAAGAAAGCTGATGATGCCTGGCTATCAAAAAATATAGTGGCTATGGTCTTAAAGGCTTGAAGATAAACAAGCAGCCATCGAGCTGAGAAGCAACAAAGCCCACATGGAAGAAGTACACCAGCCTGTGTGATCACAAGGTATTGATGGGATCAGGTATCAGGCATCAAAGTACAAAATACCATATCATTGTGAATGAGGGGGAGTGGGGACCCAAGCCCATCTGTAGGCAACTGGACACCCCCTTAAAGAAGAGTCTTGGGGAGTTGACAAGCCAGTCAGGGTACAATGTAGCAATGATGAAACATACAACTTTCCTTTAATTCTTTAATGCTGCTTCTCCCCCACTATCATGATCCAATTCTACCTTACAAATCTGGCTAGACCAGAGGATGTACACTGGTGGAAATAGGAACTGGAAACACAGGGAATCCAGGACAGATGAACCCTCAGGACCAGTGGTGAGAGCGGTGATACCAGGAGGGTGGAGAGAAGGTGGGGTAGAAAGGGGGAACCCGTTACAAGGATCTACCTATAACCCCCTCTCTGGGGGACAGACAACAGAAAAGTGGGTAAAGGGAGACATTGGACAGTGTAAGATATAACATAATAATAATAATTTATAAATTATCAAGGGTGCATGGGGGAGGGTGCAGGGAGGTAGGTGAAAATGAGCTGATACCAAGGGCTCAAATAGAAAGCAAATGTTTTGAGAATGGTGATGACAACAAATGTACAAATGTGCTTGACACAATGGATGGATAAGAGTTGTATGAGCCCCCAATAAAATGATTAAAAAAAACAAAACAAAACAAAAAACAAGCTCCCGTTGTCTGGACAGTATAGATTATTCATGTGATGGAGGATGTCCACACAGGCAGTTATAAATTTATGTGTGCCCCGTTCTGGGGCATTTGCAACGGCGAACCTCCAAACCCATGGCACACAAGCAGCACAACACACAAGAACACTCAGCTCCTCCATCACACAAGTCGACAGTCGTGCACGCACCGTTTTCAGAATGGTCCACCCAGGTGAAGGTTATTCCTCCCAGGTGGCTCTCGCTAAATCGCAGTAAGAAGGTTCCAGGCATTTTGTCCTTTAGCAAAAGGCGCTCCTTCTCTTTGCTAACGAACCCCATGACGTACCTAAAAATACAATGGTACACAGTGCTGCCCAATTAGGAATGAAATCATGGCAATTGCATTTAGTTCATTCACGAAGAACCATTTTTAGGCTGTCGAGTATAATTAAATATTGATAATACTTGAAATACTCTTACACCAGTTAATGTACACATCAATACTCCATGAAAAGTGTAAGAAACCAGAGCTGTTTCCCCCATATGGCATTAAATATATTTAGATGGAAAATGATAGAAAGAAAAAACCCAACATCTAAGAAATAAGGACCCAGTAATTCATGCAGAAGATAGAGCTTCCAACTGACCCATCAATCCAGAGGGGCAGGATGTGTTTTTTAATTAAATCCAATATTGCTTCAAGCCAGATCCAAAAGGTAAATGATTTGCCAGGTAAGTGTTCCTGTTGGAATAAACCAACAAGTTAGGACAATGCTTGGCTCAGCAGTAATGTTGCTAGAATGAGTCAAGTTACATTTTCACTGGACTGTTCCCATGAAATCAGATAATACTTCAGAGTTTCTCTTTAAGACACCTTTAAGCAGGAGAGCCGTGGAAACTCCAGATTATAGTATGGAGGCTTAGAAAGGAGCGGCGCATCCAAAGGAAGGAGACGTGTCTACAGGACATTCCTTTCCCCCGTTTGTACCTTGCAGAACCTGGCCCAGGTGAGATGACCATCGCTGTAGCTAGATAGCACTGAAATAAAAGAAGAACAAAGGAATGAGACGCTTGTTAAACAATTGGATTCTTCAATTTAGCTATTTTCTATTTTTCTCCATTCCCAGAGCCCTGGGGGTGTCGTGGTTTTGCACTGGCCTGCTAGCTGCAATGTCAGCAGTTTGAAGCCTGGAGAAGCCGGCACTTTCTATTTCCATAAAGAGGTACAGTCTCAGAAACTCACAGGGGCAGTTGTACCCTGTCCTATAGGGTCGCTGTGAGTTGACATTGACTTAACGCGGTGGGTTTTCGGGTCTACAGAGCCCTCAGTACAACCAAAATACCTGCCAGGGAGTCTGCCCCAACTCTTAATGACTGTAGGTCAGAGCAGAACTGTCTCACAGAATTTCTGAGGTTGCAAACCTTTACAGGAGCAGAGAGACTTTCTCTTTCTACCAGGAGTGGCTGGTAGGCAGGCTTGAACCCCTGACCTTGTGGAAAGCAGTCCAACACTTAACCAACAGTGCTACCTGGGCTCTTAATATTCAAAATCAAATTGACTTCTGTGGCAGAGCTGCTGGGGGCTTGAACCGCCCACGTTGTGGTGCGCAGCACAACGCGTACATGATGAGTGCCCTAAGGACTCCTTACTTCGGAGGAGGTACTGCGAAAATAGAAGAGGGCTCCTTTGCTCTTCTTATCTAGGAAAGGATTCTTTCGATGGGAGAGCGAAAGATGGCTTTAGGAAGAGGGTGGCTCTCTGAAGCTCAACCCTCATTTTTTTCTTGAGTAAGAAAAATTATTGTCAGAGGGGAGAGAGGAGGGTCCTCCAGCTAGCATAGATAAGACAAAATGAGGCGTAATGGACCCGAGCATGGCTTTCAGAGGCAGTCAGAACTACCTAATGTTACTGAATCAATATTGTACAATGAATTTGTGTAAATGAGGCACAGACTAACAGGGGTCTTGACTATTAAGATGAAAACAATTAATTAGAGTTTCATTAGACTATAGGGTGTCATTAACTTTTTGCCCAGGGCGGTGAAAGGACCCTCGATTTTCTAAGTACATTCGAAAGGAAAATATACTCACCACCAGCAGAGTTTAATAAAGGCCTGAAAGGATGTCGTTGCTATGTATATATATTTTATAACCCTACTCACTACTTAACACATACTGAAAGTTGACTTCTTCTGGATTGTGAACTAAATGAGCAAGAACTGAAAAGGATATAGATTTATATTTTTTAAATAATTTTATTGGGGGCTCATACAAAGCTTATCACAATCTATCCATCCATCCATTGTATCAAGCACTTGTACATTTGTTGCCATCATCATTTTCAAAACATTTGCTTTCTACTCGAGCCCTTGGTATCAGCTCCTCATTTCCCCCCTCCTCTTTCCCTCATGAATGAAATCAGCATTTTTATTTTAGAAAATTTAGTAATATTTTCAAAAACCCTGCTTTCTTTTATTACTCACTGGGTTGCAAGTGACAAACCAGAATCATGTTTAAAGTCAAAGCTTTAATTAATCACTCATGATTTGAATGATGCTTCTCAAATGCATCTTGGGCTCTATTCTAATTAGAAATGCAGACAGCCCAAGTTTAACTCTTTGGGGGAGCTTTGTTCACTGAAGATCTGCCAAAATATAGATATTCTTCAAAATTCTCTTGGAAAAACCTTAGACTACAGTTAGTACAAGGAGCCAACAGGTGGCACTGTTGGGTAAGCGTTGACCTGCTAAATGGAGACGTGGTTGTTCGAGTCCACCAGCTGCTCCTTGGGAGAAAGATGAGGCTATCTGCTTTCATAAAGAGTTACAATCTATCTGGGCTCACTAGGCGTCAGAATCTGTGGCAGTGCCAGTTAGTACATGCCATCCCACTTTACCAATGTTAGAAATGTCAGTTAAACCAGAGGCACCCTTTGTAGCAACGTTCTTACCTGGGTGGTTTGAATTTCTATAAAATTTCTGGGATCCTGGTGAAGTAATGAACTATCATCTTCCAGCTGTCCATTGTGATGTTAATTAAGGGAATGATGATCACAAGGTAAAAACCAAAGTTCCACTATAGGTTTCATATTCAGTGGAAATAACATTCAAAAACCCTGGATGCTTGAGATGAAATGGAAAAGAGGAGCCCGCACATTTGGACATACCTGGGCTCATGCCGGGCAGCCTTGGTGATGAAGTAATTAAAGTTCTGGACAGCTAACGGAAAAATCAACCTATCAACCCCCAGCCCTCCGTGGGAGAAAGGCGGCAGGCTGCTTACATAAGGTTTACAGCAGTGGGCACCCTAGGAGTTATTCTATTTTGTTTTCCAGGCTCACTCGGTGTTTGAATCAAGCACGGGATTGAGGCTTTGCTGTGCACTAACCCTGCAGTGAGACCAGCCACTTAACCTCTCACGGGCTACAATTGATAAAGTCTGACTTGAGGAACTTTTGTGAGACTTAGAGATCAAGAAATTTATGTAAAAATGGACTGAAAAGGTAATGGGATTTCTCCATACTCTTTTTGAAGTCCTCTTGTATGAGGCAAGCATTTAGTCTGTGTATCCAGTAAGTGCTCAATAGATTGTGACAGTCATTATTAATTATTAACTGTAGCAATGTCATCCTGGTTCTTTCACACACTTGAAGACCTAAAAGTCCTCCACATCTACCGGTTCCCACCTGTCAGCTTCTCCGCCAGCATACTGAGTTGATCTGAGTTCAGGCCGCGACCAACGTACGATGAAAACTGCCAGCTGACCACTTCTAGCAGCTGACTCAATGTGGCCGATGGGGGATTACTAAAGAACACCAAGTTCTGCAGTAGAGTTGTAAAGATGATTAAAGCATTATATAATCCATTACACAAGACTCTTGATGTAGATGCTTTAGACCAACCTGAATTAATAATATAGTATATATTATCACCTCTGTTGCATTTTTAAAGATGGGCAAATTGCGTGAAAGATAAAATTGGTTTTCCATTCAACCATTCATATGAAGCCATGTTGCTTTGTGACACCGATTGTAATTCACATACTGTATTGTGTGGATGACACCCTTCCCACTTCTTCCATGTGTTTGCAATTTCACCCATCTTTCCTGCCTTCTTAACTTTATCCCTGGGCAAAGTTTCCCTTCTCTTGGAAAAGGTGGACTTTTCTAATGTGTGTGCACCTCCCTCCTGTTATTGTTCAAAATATAAGCCTGCTCATCATTTGGCTGAAAGCTGATGTACAGAGGTGCATGCAGGTTCAGGCTTGAAGAGTATCTAAGGGCCACAGTTCAGGGGGCCACCTGTCTCTATCAGACCACTAAGATTAGCATTTTTTATGATTTTGAGTTTGGGCCCATATTTTGCTCCCACTCTGCTTAGGACCCCCTCTTGTGATCTGTTTCAGGGCATCAGCTGTGGTAGCTGGGCACCATCTAGCCCTTCTGGTCTCAGTTTGATCCATTAGTCCTTTGAACTCATTGCTTTTTTTTTTGTAATTTTGATTTTCTTCATTCTTCTTGGATAAATAGTTGTTTCTGTCGTACTTTTAAAGAATGTTTGCTTTTATTATTTTTTTAAAATCTGAAATCTAATGCAGATTCTATCTTATCCTTGACATAAACGCTTGGCATCTCTGTTTAACTTAAAAAATCTGAAATCTAATGCAGATTCTATCTTATCCTTGACATAAACGTTTGGCATTTCTGTTTAACTTTCACTAAAAAATTATCAATCAACACATACAAGTTTCTAACACTGTTTAACAAGCAATTGGGCAAACACCTTTTTTTTTAGTTCAAGTCTGTTTGTTGACCTGTATGAGTGTTTTCCAGTAGGTCTGATGGGGTGCCACGCCCTGGCCTCAAAGTCTATTTTTGGTACTCCCTTGGGACTTCCTGGCTCTGCTCCCCTTGCTGTTCTGTTGCACACCCTTAGTGTTTTGCCTCGGTGTGGTGGGTACAATTCCCACACTGTGTCTCTAGTGTTGTGCCCCATAGGACTATGGTTTAGTGAGGGATTTCGTGTCTCAGAGTGGGGCCGGCCATATGGTCCTCTCTGTGCATTGACTACTCTGAGCGGGGCTATTGTCCTCAGGGCTTCGTGGGCCAGCGTGTGCTCCACTCCCTTCCTCCCCCTTCATTTGCTTCCGCTTCCATCTGGGTATGCTAGGTCGGTTCCCTTCCCCACCAGAAGGCCTAGTGTTGTTTTCTGTGGCACACACTTCCAGGGTGGGGTCAGGCTGGTTCTGGTTGGGCCGGCCCTATGGTCCTAGTCTTTTCATGGATTCCTCCACGTGTTACGTTGTCCTCCTGATTTGGCACGCAATGATGGGGTCTGTATGCACCTTCCAATTCTGTGGAGACACAACCAATACCCTCCCCCTGGGTGGGTTAGTGCCCTGTTCCCCCATGACATCATCTCAGTTTCTCCCCACCCCCATTCTCCCTCCTCCTTTCCCCTTCTTAATGTTGGACTCACATGTACCTCTCTGAAAACACCCTTTTTTGATAGAATATTAATCATTTTAAAAACTCCTGTCATGTTCTTTAATGGGTTTATTGTGGGTTAGTACAAGTTATACCTAGACCAGACAATACATTAAAAACAAGAAACAAGCAAGGGTCACCTACAGTATGAATTTATGATTACCCCAGACTCCTGTTTTTTGGAGAATATGACATTCTTATCTTTTTCTGCTCTAGACAAGACATATCTTTTATATGGTCAACTTCAAACAAGGCTATTTGTGCCAGAAATCTGGTTCCCAGTGGTAGGACAGAAGACTTGTCTTAGACTGATGGAAAGTAGATGGCTGTGAAAGTCAAGAAGAATATTCTCAGATGGTAGGGTGGGAAGAGGAGAATGACTGAGGAAAACTGAATCGGAGCTAAGCTGATCGGCAAGAGGGGGAACTCGCTGAGTAACTTCCAAATGTGAGAAGAGAAAAGGGCACAGCACCCACCAGAGAGGGCCCGGAAGAGTAGAAGGGGTTTCAGGGAGGCAGTTTTCCTTGAACACAAGAGTTGTAGCTGGATAAAAGTGACCAGCAGCACAGAATATAACCAAGGTCTAGGAGCACCAGTTTCAAAACAGAATTGAATGCGGAAGACAAACCACACTCAGCTGTTAGTGGGGCTTTCACAAGGCAGGGGCACCTGTTTTAGGAGCTTCTTGGTCTTTATCTCAACTCCACATCCTGGAGCAGAGTTGAAACAGGTACCTTAAGTGATGGTGTGAAGAATTGGTGGTTTTCTGACAGAAGGATTCTGAAGAGAGCTAAAACACGGCACTGTCCCTGGAGACAGGAGGACAAAGACTTGTCCCATCTCCCCTCTTTACAGCCTGGAGTTGGATAAAGAGCTCTGAACACGTGTGTCTCCTAAGGGGCAGTGAAATGTCATCTCAAGGCGACTAGTTCTTTAAAAGACCACGTGACTCAGCTAGTGCCTTGCGCTGCCCTGCCTGCCCACTGAGAAGAACGGGCACGGAGCTCCCCAGCTGGACTTTCTCTGCAGTTACCTAGCCCACAGGCCAGGGCACCAGGGCCCTCGGGGAGCCTTTGCCGGGGCTGTGGCCTCACGGGGGCACGTGGCATTTGTTCTAGTTGCTGGGGAGCATGTAAAGTAAGTCTTCCCGTTGCCGGGAGTGTTGCTTTCAGCTGAGAAGACCTGTTGTTATTTACATTTGACCTATTTTCTCAAGACCTGGTGGTTTCCGGTGCAATCCGCTGAGGTTTTGTAAAGGGAAGTAGGGAAGTGCCCCGTTCTCAGACCCGTCTTTCTTGCCCTTCCTTTCCATGTTAGCTTTGAAGGAGATCACTTTCTCCTAGAGCAGTACTTCTCAACCACCCTTGAGCACAGTTCCTCAGGTGGAGGGGACCCCCACCATGAAATTACTTTCATTGCTACTTCATCACTGTAATTTTGCTACTGTGATGAATCGTCATGTAAATATCTGATGCAGGATGTTTTGTCATTGTAACAAATTGAACATAATTAAAGCATAGTGATGGATCACAAAACAGTATGTAATTATATATTGTCAAATGTTTCTTTCTAATGACAAGTAAATGAAATGTTGTCTTGAAGCATGGTGTAGCATGGGGAACAACGGTCTTCACACCCGGTGGCTGTGAAGGTGGGTCTCTCTGCATGTGGGCGGGCCTGCCTGGAGATGATGCAGGAGCCTTGTCTCGGTTCCTAAGACTGAGGTGGGAAAAAGGTGTTTTCCCATGGTCTTAGACGACCTCTGTGAAAAGGTGTTCGACCCCCAGCGGGGTCGTGACCCACAGGTTGAGAACCACTGTCCTAGACGCTCCTGGCTTTATTGCTGGAATCCAAATTTTGATCAGTGTTTCAAATAGCCACCAGATGGCAGTTTGAGCCTAGGAAAAACAAATCTATCCCCAACTCTTGAAATGTGTGCTGTCAGATGGTAGTTAGGGGCGATTGATGAAGACTCTGGGTCACTTTTCTGGAAAACAATCTGCACCTTTGTAGAGCAGCCTGTGTGGAGAAGATGGGCTGGGGGCACCAGTTGTCATTGGAAAGGAGGGAAACAGTATTCAGACAGCAAATTCTAGCACAAGTAGTCCGTCCCTATCTCAGCAAACCAAGGCACAGGATGGCCCTAGGATTGTCTGTGATATGCAGAGAGGGCGGTTGGCCAGTCTCTCACAAGTCACAACTATCTCTCTATCATTTTGGCTAGTCAGAACTCTCTAGGGTCTCAGTAACATGAAAACGTTAAAGTGCACTAAAAATAATGGTGCTTAGACATGGAAGAACCCACAAGACATTCCCCTTTACCCCCAAAACAATTTCTTTAGTGCAGACGCACTAAATTGGCACACAAACAACTGAAAGAGGGGACGGGAGGACGAGGACTCTACCTGGGAATCGCTGGTTGACACGTTGTACCAGATGATGGACGCCCACGCATTCGGCAACTGACTGACATTGGAAATCATTACCACAGGTAACGAGCTGGTCTGTTAAAGACGAACAAACATGGTTATTGCAGGGAGTCCCACTTTACCTTGGCTTTCTATTGGACCTTCGTCTATAAAGGACCATGGCAACCCACCCTCCTCCTTCAGTCTTGCTGTTCCCACTGTGCAGGCGCCTGCGAAGGAGCTTTCTGAGCGTCTGTAAATCACTGTGAAGAGCAAGACGCCTTTCAAGGGGCTCAGCCTGGGTCTCCTTCCTTCAATTAGCTCTCCTCAGACATCACGGCTGTATCACATCACATACAAAGAAGATAATCCGAAATCCACTTATCAATTATTTTCTTTAAAAGGTGCATTAAAAAGCTTATTTTAAATTTTGCTCTGGATGGAGCCAATATATTCCAATTAGGATTGAATATCTAAATCATGTCAACAGTACGGGCAATGGTAGTTTTGATGGAAGAAAGGAGAGAGAGAAGCAGCTTGGGGACTGATTGGGAATCGCACCCCCGGGCCCATTACTACGGAGCTCATTTGAAGATTAGTGGTGCTGTAGTTTCTGAGCTTGAGGACTCAACAAGCTTGTAAAGACTAGCCTGGAAACTTAACCTAATCTACAGTAGTCCCTTTCCAGCAACACTGCTAAGATTCCTGCAGAAGCAAGCCTCCCTGTTAAGGACTTCAGTAGCTCATTGAAACATAGATTTCAGGGAGAAGGAAGCGACACCCACTGTGCAGAGGGTTTATCTCTGATAGATAAATGAGTGTAGGCAGTCCTCTAAACCAGTGGTGTTTTACAATGTAGCCAATTCCAACTCCCGAGGCCTCCACCTGACAGGGTGGCACCGCCCCAGGGGATCTGCGAGGCCCTCATCTTCCAGGGGGCATGCTGCCAGGCCTTGCTCCCAGGAAGCTACTGCCTGTTTGGGGCCAAATCGCCAACCTTTCGGTTAGCACCACCGACAGGATCATATCTGGGCGGTGTGAAATCCTGTGGGTTGGTTTGTTGACATACTGCCTCAGTCAGGCACTCAACCCACATTGAGCGACTAAATGTGCCAGGCGTTGTGTAGGCAGTGGCAACAGAATCATCAGTGTTCACACAGATACCTCCTTTTTAAGAAGGAGCTGTCAATAACCCTGGGTTTAATTCCAAGCGTTTCTTTATCCCAGCTTGGAGATGAAGAGGAGCTACTATCAGCAGTGCATGAACCACGCCGATCACTGGTCCTTGCTCATTACATTCAAACCCCTTCCTCTCAGAGATTCTTATGAGGAAGCCACAGACGGACACCACATCCCTCCATGGTTCAAGAAAACCCATTTCTCGCCAGGCTGTCCACTGAGTACCCGTGCCTCCGGAAATCACGGAGAACAAACCAATGAACGAACCAAAAAGTAAGCCAGGCAACAGATGATCAATATGCATGGAATTCATCGATCTCATTTCAACTAATTTAACCAGAAGAGAATGTTAGCTATTTGACATGTTGCCTTCTAAATCAAGACAGACGAACAAAAAAGGTGGGGGTGGGGGCTTGTGTCAGACCTAGAAAGGACTGAGCCTTAGCCTGCAAAGGCTGACACGTTCTGACAGACGGCATTAATCAGGAGCAGTGTTGTCTCAAAAACGTACTTCCAAATCAATGTTCAGACCGTAGAGGCAGATCTGCGACTCAAAGGTTATGGAGTGAAGCTCCTCCGTCACCATGTGAGAGCCCTGGGGGGAAACACACAGTTATTTTCCAAAGGCACACTTGCTTTCACGCACGGTTAGGCTGGCTTCTGTGTATAGTGACGCCCCTGGAAATAAGAGTTCACGCCCCAAACATCCCCTCTTATTGACAGGTCCCTCTGACTGTGTTCAAAGTTATGTGAAGTATGTATGGGGTTGGAAAACCAACAACAACACATTTCCGCAAAGTGAATGATTTTGTCTCCGAAACAAGACAGAGTCTGGCTGGTAAAGTCCCAGTGTATTTTCTTCAGCTGCAATCTAGACATGATTCTAGTTTATCTTTAAATTTTGAAAAGCAATCCGTTTGTTAACTGAATATTAATAAAAACAAGCCATATGTGCATATACCTAGTAGAATCAGGTTACAGTGTTTCAAAAGCAAGATTTTTCTCCCATTTACACATGGAAGCTGAGTACATGCAGGGTCCTCTGTGCTCCCCAGAACCCCCAATCAAGTGACAGCCGGAGGTCTATTTACTTGCCAAACTGGCTGCAGTGAGTGGTAAGAGTCACGGCCTTCAGAGCCCAGGCATTGGAAGGAGTGAGTCGCTGGGGCCAGACTGGCAGAGCCAGGAGTAGGGGCTGCAGGGTGCTGGTGGAGGGAAGTGCCCCCAAACCAAGGATGCCACAGCACCAGAAGACAGCCCGTCCATACCAGGGCAGAAGGAGAAAAGGTTGTGGGAGGAGGGGTGGGGGTGGGGGTGGGGAATGGAGCCAAAAAGAAAAAGAGTAAGAAGAAACAGAAACATGGTATCTTTGACCATTTTTCTAGTTCTGAAAGAAAGTGTTGGGGCTACTTTAGTGACAGATACAATAAAAAATTTTTTTTAATCAAATGAAAAATTGAGGCGACTATTAACTCCAGGGAAAATGAACAATAATAGAAGACTGGAAATACAATCATAGTATGCTATGCTGCCTCAACTATGAACATTGCTAATATAATCATAGCAAGACGGACATTAAATATATTGATTAAATATATTTAATTGTATATTGTAAATATATGAGGCAGTTTTTTTATGTATGGTAATCTAGCATAAGGAAACCATAGGCTGATGTCATTTATAGAAAGAATTCCAAAGTTGAATATCTTAAAAAATCCCAATTCAGGAAATATCAGTACTGGCATGCTATTTACATTAATTCTGACTTAGTAACTCATATAAACGCTGATCCTCTATGGGGAGAGGGGCTGGGGGAGAAGGCCAGGTGCTGCTGCGTCTCCTGTGAAAGCTTGCCCGACTTTGGAATTTTGAGTGTGTCCTGGAAAGAAAGGCATCGTCATAATCCAAGAGCTTTGGGATACATGCCCTCTCTAGCTCCTCACAGGCCTACTCAGCTAGAGTCTGCATTTTACCAAGACGCCGGGTGGAACTGAGGAGGCATTTATACTCCATGTGCTGTATCCATTTGGCGTTTCGTCTCCAGAGGGATGTGGAGAAGTTAAGATAGTGTTGAAAGTTTAATCAAGTTTAACAGGTAAGCCCCGTGGGAAGATATGACCAGAAGTAATATGATCTCAACCAGAAAAGTCAGGAAGAAGGGAGTTTGGATGTGGCAATCTAGTATCGATATGGGTTAGTACGTCAGAATTTATGTCTATTGAAACTTACTACCAAAAAAAGATCCAATATGATAATGGCAGCTCAGGTGGTGCAGCAGGTAAGTGGTTGCCTGCTGACTAAAAGGCTGACGGTTCAAACCTACCTGGCAGGGTTTAAAGGAACTCAACAGCACCCAGCTCCAACAACCATAGGAATCATAACTATACGGAGAACTTATTGATAATAAGATTTTTTTTCTCCAGGAAGCTTTTGTTTCTCTAGGATATATACCTAGTAGGGGTATTGCTGGATCATATTTCTATTTCCAGTTTTTTAACAAGATGTCATACTGTTTCCATAAGAGTTACACTGTTTATCATGCCACCACCAGTCTACTAGTATGAGGGATATTAAATTTTAGGATTTGTGAGAAATAGAGCAAATCAGCGCTCAGTAGTGTGGTACCTCACCCTAATGAAGGACAACTAGATTGACTTGAGTGGAATTGCCTTTTATTGTGTGATAACTTAATATATAATGAAAGTTCTCCTGGAAAATCCCTTTTTTGGGTGCCCCCAAGAAGAATCCAATTCATAGTGGTCCTATATGACAGAACTTCCCCATAGACGTCTCCAGGCTTACATAGTTGTTGTTGTTTTTAATCACGTTTTGCCAACTGACTGTATATTACCTTCTCCTCCTCGCTAGTTAATATGCCTAGGGCCTCCTTTCCTCCTCACCCCTGGCAACTATACATTTCAGAGATTTATCCCTTGACTGATAAGCTCTTGCTAACATTTCCCCCAAGTTTGTGGAGTTTCTTTTTACTCCTTTGGTAAAACCCTTCAGATTCCCAAGTGTCTCATTTTCCGGAGTCCCCAATCGGCGAGTTTGTCTTTTGCTTGTTTGTGAACTTTTATTTATTTATTTGGTTTTGTTTTTTAAAATCATTTTATTAGGGGTATTTATTTATTTTTAAATTAAAAATTTTTTGTGAATTAGGTGGCATGGGGTTTACATCTCAGACCATTAACTCCATGTTCAACAGTTTAAACCACTCAACCCTCCCCCATTTGTGCATTTTTTATTATGATTGATAGTGTGTGCAGGCTGTGTATTACAGCCCCGGAGTTTATCCTTTGAGGAGCCCTGGTGATGTAGTGGTTACTTGTTGGGCGATGATCCACATGGTCGGCTGTTGGAAACCACCGAGCCTTTGCTCGGTGGGGAAAGACTGGGCTTTCTACTCTTGTGAACAGGGTGGCTGTGAGTCAGGATGGACTTGGTGGCAGTGACTGAGTTTACCCCTGTTGTTTTCATGATCTTTATAGTTCGGGGATTAACATTTAGCTCTTTGATGGATCGTGAGTTTGTCAGTTTTGCCAGTACCATTTATTAAAGAGACTGTCTCTTCTCCGTGTAATGAGTTTTAGCCCTTTGTCAAAGATCAGCTAAGTGGGTGAGTTTACTTGTGAGTTCTCAAATATGTTCCCTTGGTTTATGTGTCTGATTGCTGAGACTGAGATTGGGAGGTATGAGGCCTCCTACTCTGTGCTTTATTTGTGCGTTGTTTGTGTGGGGTCTCTTTCTTTTCGACCTTGAGTTGGTTGTAAGTTTTTGCATCTCTTTAAAGAATAATGACGAGGATTTAATTTGTTTGGGATACACTGTTAAGTCTTCCTATTCATGAGCATGGTGTATTCTTCCATTTTTGAAGGTCGCTTTTGCCTCCTTGTGGCTGCCTTTTGTAGATTTCTTTTGTATATGTTTTGTTGTGTCTCTGGTTAGATTTATTCCTGAGTATTTGCTCTTTTTTGGTAGCTGTTGTAACTGATATTGTTTATTTGATTTCATTTCTGTATGTTGATCTTATATGCTGACACTTTGCTAAATCCTGATGTCAATTCCAGTAATTTTCTTGCTTAGTCTATGGGATTTTCTATAGTAGGTATAAATCTTTATAGGAGCAGACCACTAGGCTTTTCCTCCTGTGGATTTGCTGGTGAGTTTTAATCATGAACCTTTTGGTTAGTAGCCAAAACTTAAGTGCTTAGACTAACCACAAAGCGTAGTGTACGATGGTTTCCCAGTATATCTACACACCAAACAGTCAGTTCTTTCTGTTAAGCCTTGCCCTTAAGTGTTGAAGCAAATTGTTCTTTCTTTGGTTGCACACGAGGCAAGTAATTGGCTTGAATTTCAGGACCAACTTAAATAAACATGCATTTCTTTTCAAACAACAGACATCTCACTGTCCTTTGGGAATATTATGCAAAGTACTAAAACCAACTGGGGAAGCCACATCTTCCATTACACATCCACCATGAGGTGCGAGTGCACCAGCGGATGGGATGATACACGCCATCGCAGAACGTTTGTGAGGCTTGAGGCAATCACACAGATGGAGACCCATAGACCATATGTCTAAATATTTAAACATTATAAATCAAGTTAACAAACTGTTAAATATGGTCTAGCCTCCTGCTTTGACATACTCACATACATTTTCAAATGACTGAATCTGCCAGCTTTTAACTCCTGAGCATTCCCGTGGAACAGGGAGGCTCCTGGGCGCTGGTCCACCCTGAATGCATCTTCCTTCTTTGTCGGGAGGTGTGCAGTGGGGGGAAGGGGGCAGAAGGGACCTTTTTGAGTAAGAGGCCCCTGCTTCCTCAGTCCTAACCTCTATAGTTTAGTTTGTAGACGTAACTGCACACATGCTATAATATCATCCTGGATAATTCCCTAGAGTCATTCATGTGTGGCACCTATCTGTTCACCATCCAAATTTTCAGCCCAGTTGAAAAGTGTGGGATACCAGGACTTCAAGTTCAGAGACAGAGCAATGACTCAGTGTTGCCCCTTATATCTGAACGAGGCTCCCTGTTTTATATATTATCTTACTAAAATGATATGGGGTTGCTGCAGAGGTTCTTTACAGTGATTAAAACATATAACAAAACTGACTTTCTAACATTTCTTAACACCCTTGACACCATTGTGAGGTGCATTTAGATTGACATTCGCAATGAAGCAGACATACAATCCACAAAATAAACTTTGACGAAGGCTAGCACCATGAACTTCCGAAGCTGGCAAGGCCATCGGCAGTAGCCTGCATGCTTCGTGCAGTGCAGAGCAAGCCAGAGGCCACCCGATCCTGAAAGCTCGGGAAAATTCCATAGACAAGATGTGCCGTACAATGCCTGGATGAGCAGGCATTCTCATCATCTGAGAAGATTACAGATTTAAAATAGCTATATTTATGATCCTTACATTATATGGCAATGAACATTCTGCTGAACTGACTGTACTCCACATATCAATAACAGTATCCATTGAAAACTGGATACAATTGGAAACCTAGCCAAGCAACTTGACCAGAACATCACCTCAGAACAAAAGCACACAGCTGGGTGCAAGGCCAGTTTGTATGTCCTCCAGTCTCTTTGGAGCCCTGGTGGCATAGGGGTTCTCTGTTGGGTTGCTAACCGCAAAGTTAGCAGTTCAAAACCACCAGCCATTCCCTGGGAGAAAGGGGAGACTTGCTGCTCCCATGAAGAGTTGCAGCCTTGGAAACCCACAGGGCCTCTTCTACTCTGTCCTATAGGGGCCCGGTGAATTGGAATCAACTTGGTGGCAGAGAGCTGTTTTGTTTGTTAGACATTATCTTCTGTTTCCCTTGTCCAGTGTGTTATAGTCTATCTTGGGAACCTCAATGGTGATGGCTCACAAGGAAACTTATTCTTTTTTTAAAAAATACTTTTATTCGGGGCTCTTACATCTCTTATCACAATCCATACATTCATCCAGTGTGTCAAGCACATTTGCACATATGCCGCCATCATCATTTTCAAAGCATTCTCTTCCCACTTGAGGCCCTGATATCAGCACCCCATTTCGCTCCCCTTTCTTACCCCATCCACCCCTCCCTTATGACCCCTTGATAAGTTAAAGATTATTATTTTTCATATCTTACGTTGTCCTCCATCACTCCTCACCTACTTTTCTGCTGTTCGTTCCCCTGGGAAGGGAGTACAGGTTGATCCTTGTGATCAATCCCCCCTTCCTCCCCACCCCTCCCCTTATCCTCCTGGTATCTCTGTTCTCATTGTTGGCCCTGAGGGATTCCGTGTGTTGTGGGCTCTTATCTGTAGCAGTGTGCATGTTCTGGTCGAATCCAATTTGTAAAGTAGAATTGAGGTCTTGATAGTGGGGAGCAGGAAGCACGAAAGAACTAGAAGAAAGTGGTGTTTCGTTGGTGCTACACTGCACCTAACTGGCTCATCTCTTCCCTGTGACCCCTCCCCTCTGTGAGGGGATGTCCAATTGTCTACAGATGGGCATTGGGTATCCACTCCATGGCTCCCCCTTCCTCATTCACATTGGATATGATTTTGTTCTAGGTCTTAAATACCTGACACCTGATCCCATAAACACTTCGTAATCACACAGGATGGTGTGCCTCTTCCAAGTGGATTTTGTTGCTTCTCAGCTAGAGGACCACTTGTTTATCTTCAAGTCTTTAAGACTCCAGGTGCTATATCTCTGGATAGCCAGGGACCATCAGCTTGCTTCACCACATTCGCTTATTTACCCATTTTGTCTTCAGTGATTGTGTTGGGAAGGTGAGCATCACATAATGCCGGATTGTTAGAACAAAGTGTACTTGTGTTGAGGGAGTACTCAAGTTGAGGCTAAATATCCATCTGCAACCTTAATTCTTAACATATAGATATGAGTACATAGTTCTATTCCCATATATATATATATATTTATATATATATATATATATATATGTATGTATTTAGACCTTTGCCTCCTGATTCTTTCCTCTATTTCGAAAAGAAATAGACTTCTGCTGAGCAAAATGTGACTGGCATAGAATGATTTTTCATTCAAGTTTTTTGCAGGCTGTAATTTCTGGTAATGTCACACATGGAAAACTATGTGATACAGAACAATGTGAAAAGAATACATTCATATAACAAATACTTATTGCTCAATCAGCTGTATGACAGGCCTTGAGTTAATTGCTGGAGAGCAATGATAAAAATTTTAAAAATAAAAAGGTACAACCACACAATATAAACCTTGATCACAAAATCATTTAAAAAATGAATGCAAAAGCCCAGATAGCATGTAAAATAAGGCTCCGGTACAGATGCCAGCTCATTCTAAAAAGTCTATGCTTTTTTTTAGTGTGATTCTTGTACCCAATTTCTCCCTTAAAAAGGTGTTGTAACTACTTAGATCAGGTTCATAAGGAAATCCACTTCCTGTGAAAATGCCTTGGGCTAGTGGGGGTCTGAGCAGTGTGTGTGTGTGTGTGTGTGTGTGTGTGTGTGTGTGTGTTTTGCGTAAAGTCATCCAGCCTTTACTAATAGCTTCCTTGTGCATCATGGGTTTCCATCACACAAACCAAGTTACCTAACGCCTCAGTCTGTGGCTAAGATGGTGATCCAGTAAAGGTGCAAACTTAAGAGGCTGCGAGTTCAGCTTCCCTATTCAAGCAGTTTTCACATTAAAAATTGCCTCTAGCTGGCTCCCCAAGAGATGAGGACCTCTGGGAAGAGCTGCTTGCTGCCTGGGAATATTAATGGGGCAGGACTGATGGCTTCAGAGTTTAGCCACATGCTAGGTGATGGAATCCTTTCTTTTTTCTGATTCTACAAATGAATAAACAAAGGTTGGAGGAAAAGTCAAGGATTTCTTATCATGATTTGTAGCCCCTTGTCTTCAGTTGCCTCAAGGGGCATTGTGAAATTACAGACGGTTTCTCAATATTCACTTAAAGTACTTTAAGACCGTATTCTCATATGAAAAACCAACAGCCAAAGTGGTAGTCAATGGAGAAAAGACTAACACAATCCCACTGAAAAAGGGTACCAGATAAGGATGCCCCTTGTCCCCACCCCTATTTAATATAGTGCTGGAGGTTTTAGCTAACAGCATAAGGCAAAGAAGTGACATCAAAGGTATTCATCTGGGGAAGGAAGAGGTGAAATTATTGTTATTTGCAGATGATAAGATTTTATATATGGAAAATCTCAAAAGTTCCGGAAGGGGAGGGAAGCAATAGAGGAGTTTGGCAGAGTGGCAGGATACAAGATCAACAAACAGAAGTCCATCGAGATAAAAAAGGTGGTACCCTTCACAATAGCCAAACACAAATGGAAATATCTAGGGATATACCTGACTGAAAAAACAAAAGATCTATACAGGGAAAACTAGAGAACACTATTACAAGAAACCAAGAACAACTTCAACAAATGGAAGAATATCCCATGCTCTTGGACTGGAAGACTTAATATAGTTAAGATGTCAGTTCTGCCAAAAGCACTATATAAGTTTAATGCCATCCCGATAAAATTACCATCATCTTTCTTCAAAGAAATGGAAAACATGATTACCAACTTCATATGGAGAGGGAAGAAGCCCAGAATTAGCAGAGACTCCTCACGAAAAGGACACCGTGGGAGGGCTTGCTTTACCTGACTTTGGCACATACTATACAGCCACAGTTCTCAAAACTGCATGGTATTGGTACAATGACAGATACTCAGACCAATGGAAAAGAACTGAAAACCCAGAAATAAAAGCATCAGCATACAAACAGCTGATCTTTGATAAGGGCCCCAAAAATATCAAATGGGAAGCAGATGCCCTCTTTAACAAGTAGTGCTGGAAAAATGTATATTTACATGTAGAAAAATTAAGCAAGACCCTCATCTCACTCCATGCACAAGAATAAACTCAAGGTGGACCCTGAAGTTAAACCCCAAACTATTAGGGCCATCAATGAGGGAATTGTGACCAACTTGAGAACTTTGGCGCAGGGAATACACAGGCCATCAGGAATAGGGAAGGACACACACACAGAGGAGGCACAAATTGACAAATGGGATATACTGAAGATAAAACACTTGTGTACATCGAAAGAATTCACCAAGAGAGTAATAAGAGAGTCCACAGACTGGGAAAACATCTTTAGCAATGACACATCAGACAAAGGCCTAATTACTAAAACCTACAATACTCTGCTAGCTTCCAAAAAGAAAAAAAACCAATAGCCCACTTGAGAGGTGGGCAAAGGACTTGAACAGAAGTTTCACAGGGGCAGAAATCCGAATGACCAACAAACATATGAGAAAATGTACCCAATCTTTAGCCATAAGATAAATGCAAATTAAAACAACAATGAGGTACCACCTGACACCCTCAAAGGTAGCCCAATTCAAAAAATCAGAAAGCAGCAAGCGTTGGAGGGGTTGTGGGGAGACAGGAACTCTCATCCACTGTTGGTGGGCCTGTAAGTATGTACAGCCACTATGGAAATCAATCTGGCGATACCTAAAACAGATGGAAATAGAGTTACCATATGACCCAGTAATCCCCATACTGGGCATATACCCAGAAGAGGCAAGGAACAAACCAAGGCCAGACATCTGTGCTCCAATGTTCATTGCGGCACAGTTCACAATTGCAAGGAGCTGGAAGCAACCCAAATTTCCATCAACTGACGATTGGATTAAAAAACTGTGGTATATACATACAACGGAGTACTACACATCACTAAAAAGCAGTGATGAACGTATGAGGCACATAGCGGCATGGGAAGAACTGGAGGAAATCATGCTAAGAGAAGTAAGTCAGGCACAAAAGGACAAGTACAACATGAGCCCACTGAGGTAACTATTAAAAAATTTTAATTAAAAAAAATTGTTTTTTAAAAAAAAATTTTAATGCAAAAGTGGCATAGGGGAAAAAGCTACTGTATACAAACATTTCTGGGGTGAAGACTGTGTAGTATGGCAGAGACCAGATCAAAACCAGGGATGTACATGGTAGACAACGGTGGAGGAGGTCGGGAAAGGAAAATTAAAGGATGAATATAAAGAAGAAAAGGGGAGTGGGGGCATGGGGCACTAACCCACCCAAGGGGAGGGTATTGTTTATATCTCCACAGGGAAAGTGGGACCAGACTTCAACCCAATGCCGCAAGGTGTGAATGCAATATCACGGCGTTGAGTAGGGAACCAGTGGAGAGGTCTGGGAGGCTGGCCCCAGCACCAAAAATTAAGTGGATTCCTGCCCCTCCCCCCAGAAGAATTTGTTTCAAAGGAAGACATTGATTCTGCAGCTTCGGGAGATGGACATATCTGATCAGAGCACACGGGAGCAGATGAAGGGGGAGGAGGAGAGTGGAGCACAGCCTGGCCCACCAGGCCGTGAGGATGATGTTCCTGAGTAAAGCAGCCAGTCCACAGAGAGAACAACGTGGCTGGCCCCACTATGAGACATGATGCCCCTTAGTGACTAAGGGCGATACAGGGGACAGCACCGGTGACACAGTGTGGGAATTGCACCTGAACTGATCCCACCACACCGAGGCAAAGCACTGGGGGAGTGCAGCGGAACAGCAAGGGAATGGAGTGGCAAGGTCCCCAGGGAATGCTGAAAGTGGACTTTGGGGCCAGGGCGTGGTGCCCAAACAGACTGGACTGAAAAACACTCCTAAGGGCCAACAAATGATCCTTGAACTAACTACAAGCTTTTCTTTCTTGATGTGTTTTGTTTTGTTCTTTGTCAGTGGTTTGTTGTTGTTTTGTTGTCTGGTTGTATGCTGTTGCTTTGTTTTCCTCTGTCTTGTTTTCGTGCATGTTATTGTCTCCACAGGTCTGTCTAAATAAGACAGGCTGGATGAACTATCTAGAGGAAAAACAATGGGACTGACAGTTGCGGGGGGGACTTGGGATAGGGGGAGATGGGGGAGTAAGGAAGTGGTGTTAACAAACACAGGGACAAGGGAACAACATGGGACCCACAATGGTAGTGAGGGGGGAGTGGCAGGCCTGGTAGGGAATGATCAAGGGTAAGGTTACGTAAAGAAGAGGTATACCTGTAACCAAGGTGGGGACGGAGCATGGTAGTAGGGCAGGAGGAAAGTCAAGGAGATGGAGGAAAGAGCTAGGAGTCAAAGGGCATTTATAGAGGTCTAGACAAAGACATGTACATGCAAATATATATGTATGGGGAAATAGATCTATGTGTCTATATTTATAGGTTTAGTCTTAAGGTGGCAGAAGGACCTTGGGCCTCTACCCAAGCACTCCCTAAATGCATGAATACTTTCTTTTATTAAATTGGCATTCTACAATGCTCACCCTCCCGACACAACTGCTGAAGCCAAAGCGGGTGAACAAGTAAATGTGGTGAAGAAAACTGATGGTGCCCAGCTATCAAAAGAGATAGTGTCTGGGGTCTTAAAGGCTTGAAGATAAACAAGCGGTCATCTAGCTCAGAAGCAACAAAGCCCACATGGAAGAATACACCAGCCTGTGTGATCACGTGGTCCCAAATGGATCAGTTATCAGACATCAAAGAACAAAAAATCATATCATTGACTGCACACCTCCATGATACGATTGCCGAAGACAAGGCGTGAAGGTGAACAAGCGGCCATTTAGCTCAGAAGCAACAACGCCCACATGGAAGAAGCACACCAGCCTGTGCGATCACAAGGTGCCAGAGGGACCAGGTATAAGGCATCATGCAACAACAACAACAAAAATATATATATATACCATAGTGAATGAAGGGGGAAGTGCATTTGTCGGCCAAGAAGAAGCAGGGCAAGCTGGTGAACTGAGTGGCCATTCATGTTTACGCCACCAGCAATTAATTCACTGACCAATGAATTAAAACTAGCAACGACTGAGGTTTCATAACTCTAGGAAACAGTGGTGGTGTTGGAAAGTCAACATAGTCCCAAAATAGGGGGAAAGGAGGAACGGGGTTGACTCAGAAGCCAGAATCTACAACCCATTAACACTGTAATTGTTTGCTTATTGCAGACATTTGGGAAGGGGTCCAGGTAACACCCCTAACACAAAATACAGAAAGGGAGAAAGCTCTAGCCTGATTTCTTTATGGTGGTGCAAATTGGCCGCGGACGCTTGTGGCCACATCACTGAGGGGCAAAGAGAGGCCATGCTGCTGCATGATCATGCTCTTGGATCTCCACAGGGCCATGGCGGGTGGGCAGGAAGACCAGAAAGAACTGCACGGGCCATAGGGCAAGGGGAAGACTCTGGACTGACTGAGGCAAACGATACAGTCCAGGGCTCCGGTGAAGAAAAGACAGAGAGCCCCTTGCCATCACCACAGCGAAGGTGAGAATTAGTCCTCCTCCCACTCCCCCCCTGCAGACGTTTATACTAAATTCCACAGACCAAGAATTCCTGAACTAGTACTGAAAAAAATAAGAAGACCAAAACCTAAACCTAAAAGTACCATCTGGGGGCTCTCAGCTCATTGCTCCTGGGTGGTTTTGACTCACAGGGAGCCACAGAGCATGGGGGTGAGCTGTCTAGTGGGGTTCCTGGATCTGTGAGACCTTGTAGTGGGTGTTTGTTGTGTCTTTCTTCCACGGAGTGGCTTATGGTCCTAGGCTTCAGCCTCTCAGTTGGCAGTCAGGTACTTGACCACTGTGCCACCAGGGTGCTCACTGAGGCATTCTCCCACATTAAATACAAAAATTAGAAGACTTGAACTCACAAGAGCAGGAGCAATTAAAATCAAAATAGAAATAGGGCATTTCTCTCGTAGAGGCCAGAATATTACAAAGAATTGATATCTTTAGACTATGATATTAAATATGTTTCAAGAAAGCAAAAAAAACAAACAAAACAACCCACACACAAAGAGAACCAACTAGTGGAGTTCTAGAAACCAATGAAGGAAAAAAATGAGAGCCTTAGTGATAAATGTGGGTTGGGTGGGTGTGTAAACAACCAGGCGAACTACTGCAACTGAAGACTAAATCACCGGAATTAGAGAAAGACACTGAACTATAGTTGGTCAGAAGATGGAATAAGCAAACTAGAAGACAAAACAACTGAAATGATCAAGTCTCAAGCAATAAAATGATCAAGTCCCAAGCCAATAAAAGCAAACGTACTGTAAAGGAAACGTGAAGTTTGATTAGGAAATCTACCATTATTATATTGGAATCCCAGGGTCCCATAATAATAATGTTACAGAAACAATTTTCCAAGAAATTATAAGAAAAAAATGCCCCAAACCTGAACAGCAAACCAAACCTGCAAAAGGGGCTACATGAACTCAAATAGAAGAGAAACAAAAAGATAAATTCTGCAGCATATCATAATAAAATTCTTGAAAACCAAAGAGAATTCAGGAAGCAGTAAAAGATAACCTAATATAACATGCCAGGAGGCTTCTATAGGCATCAGTGTGGATCCCTCCTCAGAAACTCTGGAGGCCAGAAGAAATTAGAGGGACACACTTAACAATAACACTTATTTTTTACTCCACAATGTTAGTGTTAAAAATGAGAGGGAAATCAAGACATTCCCAAACAAACAGAAGCTCTGGGAATTTGCCACAACCAGACTAGGTCTGCAAGTATTATTCAAAGGAGTACTTGAAATAGAAAAGCAAGGGCAATAAAAATTAAGTACATAGTTAACTCATCAAATATAGGTATGTATTGACATGAGTGAAGACACACCTCTAGCAATGGGCAGGGGAGGAGCATATCAGGAGTAGATTTGTTAAATCTGTATGCTTACTATTGTTTGTATTTTAAATATTACAATCATAAGTTGTATAATGTTAACATATGTGTAAGTCACCATGAAGAAGTATTGGAAAGATAACAAAAAGGTTCATCATAAGACAGCGACCTATTACAAACAAAAGCAAAATCATAATAAGAAAAACAAAGAGAGCACAAAACAAAACAAAAGCAAGTAGATGCATAAACCAGTGGAATTGAATCAAGAACCTGGGAGTAGACGCTGCCATATGCAGATAAGTGATTTTTGCCAAGGACTTAAGGTCCATTCAGTGGGGCAGAAACACTCTAATAAATGGTGCTGGCCAAACTTAACATCTAGTTGCAGAAAAATAAACTGAACTAATACTTCACATTAGACACAACACCTAACTCAGAATGCATCAAAGACTTAAATGTTACATCTGAAACCATAAAATTCCCAGAAGACAACATCGGAAGAAAACTATGGGATTTAATCTTTTGTTAAAAAATAAGATTACAAAAATGATAACAAACGCACCTGTAGAAGGAGACTAGACAGATAAATGGGACCTCATCAAAGTTAAAAACTTATGGTCATCAAAAAACTTCATTAAGAGAGTAAATAGACAACCTAAACTCACAAGGGAAGTTCTACCCTGTCCTATAGGGTCGCTGTGACTTGGAATTGATTTGATGGAAGTGAGAGTTTGCAACAGACTGGGAAAATCTTCAGAAATGATGTATCCACTAAGGGTCTAATGTTTTGAATGGAAATTGCATTAATTCAATTAACAGAGCAACAAACCCCACAATTAAAAACTGAGTGAAGGGCGCAAACACAACCTTTATTGAAGAGAATAGCTAAGCAGCCAACAAACATGAAAAGATGTTTATGTTCATTAATCATCAGAGCAGCGGTTCTCAACCTGTGGGTCGCGACCCCTTTGGGGGGGTGTCGCATGACCCTTTCACAGGGGTTGCCTGATTCATAACAGTAGCAAAATTACACTTATGAAGTAGTAACAAAAATAATGTTATGATTGGGGGTCACCACCACATGAGGAACTGTATGAAAGGGTGTCAGCCTGAGGAAGGTTGAGAACCACTGCCTTTGAGAGATGCAAATTAAAACTACGCAGATATCATCTTACCCCTGACGGAAATGGCACTGATTCAAACAAACAACAGATGTCAAGGATTTGAGGAAATTGGTGCACTTACTCATTATTGGTGGAGCTGTCAAATAGTACAACCACTCTAAAGTATATATAGCACTTTGTTTAAAAAAAAAGAGGGAGCGCAAGAGACCTGCAGATAAACTGATTCACCAGCCGTGAATCTAGCCGTGGTCTAGCCGTGGTGTAGCCACACACTGCAGGGAGTCGAGGCTGACTCCTACTCAGCCCATGTCAGATTGCTGAGGCTGTACGTCTGTACAGAGCAGGTAGCCTCAACGTCCTCCTGTGGAGCAGTTGGTGGGTTTGAACAACAGACTTTGCAGTGAGCACTCCAATGCTTACCCACCAGCACCACCGGGCCCCCTGAGACCTAAAAGACGCCAGCAGACACACGCACACCAATGCTCACTGCTGCTCGTGTCACAATGGTAAACTAAGGGCAGTAACCACACTGTCCATCACTGGGGGAATGGATAAGCCAACTATGATCCTACAGGCAATGGAATGCTATGCAACCACAAAGAACATGTCATAATATGAACGGACCTGGAGGGCATCATGCTAGGTGAATTCCGTCAAGCATATAAGGATATGTATTATGTAATCCCTCTTTTGTAAGGGTAGATGAATATATATGGAGATCAGTGTTCACAGGCGATTATGGGGGTGTGGGGGCGGAAGTATGCTTTATCCAGTAAAGACGCGCCATTTTTTCCGAGGAGGAACACGGCATGGATTGTGTCTGCAGTGAGCACAGAGCACAAAGTAATAACCTGCATCTGCGCACATACGGATGAGTATAGGCAAAATGAGCACACAGACAGGGACAGGTACGAGTTTCTGTGAGATCCAAACTAACTCACTGCCATCGAGTTATCCCCAGTTACGTGTTAGGCTGTCCACCGCAGTCAGTCCTTTCGAAACCAGCAGCCACTCTGAGGGGGAAGCATGAGACTTTCCACTCCTGAGAGAATTGCAGTGTTGCAAACCTACTGTGTCATGTCGGGTCTCTAGGAGGTATGTTTCTAAAAGGACATGTAAACACAAATATGTGGGTGTAAGTACAGACAAGGGGGCCTCAAAACTCTCCCTGGGAAAATGGAATTAAAAGAGAACAGAATTTCTTTTCATAAACGTTCTGAAGCACCCTTATATATTCCAGTCACAAATATGGATATTCCTCAAATATAACCAGATATCTCCCAACATTGGTTTTCTTCAATGCTTAGAATATAGGTTCCCAAACTAGTTTGGCCTACTGCTCCCTTTTCAGAAAAAAAGCCAAACAAAACTAAAACAACCTAATTGGGCAATACTGGCCCCTGGGGGTGCTGGCCTAGGACCATATAGTCTCAGGACAACTTATTAATTGGCATAACATTATTCATAAAAATCAAGATAGGGATCCTAGTGAAGTGAGTAACTTTAATCTAAGGTCTTACAATCATGTGAGTTGCCATTTAAGACAGAGCTATGGTCTCTGCTCTGCAGGAGCAAAGCAATCGGAAGGTACCCCAAAAGAAGAAACAAGTCTACAGGGACCGTAACCTCGCCTACCAGGAGATCCAGAAGTGCCGGGGTGCCAGCATGGACTGTTCTCACTGGGGTCAAAGTACTTTGTTCCAGGTAGAATGGGAGAAAAATATGGAACCCAACTCAAATTCTTGGGGGGTGGGGGGGAAGCCATACAAACTGGAACAGCAGAGCACAGAGGATGCTCTGAGATTCCAGCCTCCAGAAACGCTGTACCCAGAAATGATCCCGAGCTCACCTTTTGGTGAAATAGTAGAGTCACGCACACACACCCATAGGCTCTCTCTCACCCATAAGACCAAGCATTTGTCAAAAGCTCAGATGAGAAACTAAGTGGGGCGGGGAGCGAGATTACTGGAAAGGAAACAGAGCACATTCAGAGGATGTTGACACAGTCTGAAAAAAATGTAATGAGTGTCACTGAACTATTTATGTGGAAATTGCCAAACAGAACCTAACTTGTTCTGTAAACTTCCACACACGCAAAAAAATCAATATAGTATTTAAAAGACGAAAACAAAGGAGAACCACCAACCGCAAGTTCTCATAAGGGAAAAACTTTGCACAAGGGAGAGACCTCGAGTTGGATGTCCTCAAGTGTGTATGAGTGGGCTATGCCCTGAGCTATGGCAGTTCGAACCCGCCCGCCACCCCGAGGGAGCAAGGCGAGGCTTGTTACTCCCAGTACAGACTCAACGTTGCAGAAAGCCGAAGAGGCAGTTCTCACTGCCCTATTGCATTGAAAGGACACGGAAGATCATGGGACGGTGGCTGTTTTCCTGAGGAAGCATTATTTAAAATTCTTGCTAAGCTTTGCACAAGTTCAGGGCCGCAGGGTCGATAGACTTCCATCTGCAGGCGCTGGAGCGGCCGGGCGGCGGGGCCCTGCCTGCAGAGGGCGCCCTTCTGGAACCGCGCACACCAAAGGCGGGGTGGAGGCCTCTCTAGGGCGCCCGCCCGCCCGCCTCTCGCAGGGCACGGACGTGGGGCCACACTGCCACCTAGCGAATCTTCCTGTCCTGGTGACCTGGAGGAAGCTGGGTGACTGCCCGTGCCTCAGTTTCCCTACCTGCGAAGCAGGACCCTCCTCCACAGGGCGCTGTTTCGCAAGAGTTCAGTGAATCCGTGTTCCCGAGGCTCTTTCCCGAGGAAAGTGTCCGGCAGACGCTGAGGGAGACGGAGGGTTTCTCGGGTCAGTGACTTGCCAACCCGGGCAAAGCAGCACCGTCTGAAACTTCAAGGTGAGGCGACGAGGTCCTGCTCCTTAAACATTTGGTGGCCACCGTCCTGCCCACCCCTGACTCAGGAACCCCACGGTCACCATCGCTTCCTCTGTAACTTCCGAACTTTCCTGGGTCACCCCTTCTGACCGGCTGAGTCCCCGACCCCCTGGCGTCCACATCACCTATCTGTGACTTTGCAGGAAGCAGCAGCTCACGGTTAGCGGTTCCTTGTAAGTGTACCTAAGTGTCATGTTAGAATTCTGTCAGTAGGGGGAGCTCAAAGAATAGCTTAAAATAAAATCCTGATTTATTTTTTATTTTATTTTTTTAAAAAACAAGTCTGAGGGGAAAAGAAAATCATCTGAGATGGCTGCTGGAGTTTGCAATTAATTGGGAAAAGCAAAAGTCGATGTCAACTCATTGCACCTCTATAGGACAGGGTAGAACTGCCTTACCCCCACCCCACACACAGAGCAGGCTGTTGGTTTTGAGCTTCCGATCTTGTAGGCTACAGCCCAGTACTTAACCACTAGGCCACAGGGTTCCATGCACTGCTAATAAAACAGTGGTTGGTTTTTCTATAGTAGAAGATGGCTTACTGAGATGTCCAACTCCAGGGAAATCCAAATCAAACTTTGGTTTTACACTTATAAAAATAGCTCAACAGTGTTACAGAGTTGGGCTATTTATATTTATTCCCACATGATTTTTTTTAACATAAGAAAAGTTCAGAAAAACCATGCTTAATCAGTCTGTTCAGTCTTGGTAAATAATATTCAAGAATGTCAAGCTGAATGAAATCCTGCCCCCAATTCCAGTGGGATGAGTGAAATGGGCTTTTATTTACAATATGCTAATGCCTCATAATGTTCAGAAAACCTTAGTATATTTCTATAAAGTGGACTATCTCCCTTTTATTTGTGTTAATAGAAGATTCTGACATTCAAAAGCCCTGCTTACAAAATGTCTCTTTGTTGTAGAGACCTGGTTGGGGCTTTGCCCTCAGTCAAGGTTGTGGCCAAGGGGGGAAAAAGGCTTAGCCCATCGTTGGTGGGGAAAGAGGTTGGCCAATGTTCTTTTAGCCAGGGTTAAGGGAATGTAGAATCCTCAGAGAGGAAAATGGGAGGGCATCCAACCTTTTGTGATGTATCTTTGTGGTTGTGTGGGGTGTTCTTAATGGATTGAACTTGAATGCTCGGTTTACAAAATTCTTGTCTTCCAAATAATCGGAAGATCTTTTTCACAGGACCTTTGATTACAAAGCCGCAGGACTGAATATATTCAAGCACGTGAGAAGAGATCTCCCTGCTTTCTAGCTGCATCACACGGGTCAACTTGTCCACATAACAGCTCTGGGCAGGCAGAGAGTTATCTGTCTCTTAGACAGGAAAAATGCAGTATTTCTTGGGCAGATCATTTGTTAAGAAACACATTCTCAAAGCATGGATTCAGACCTAGGCCTTCTAGTTCCAAAATGCAAGGAAAGACTAAATGTCTGGAGTAATATATAGATAATCTCCCAGACCACTTCCAATCCTAGATTTGACTCTAGGTGGCGTAGTGGTTGCATGTTGGGCTGCAAGCCCCACGGTCCACCATTTGAAACCACCCGCGGCCCCTTGGGAGGAAGGTGAGACTTTTTACTTCCATAAGGAGTCATAGTATCCCATAAGTGACCCTGGGCACAGTGTGAGTTGGAAAGTCACAGGGGCAGTTCTACACTGTCCTGTAGAGTCACTATGCGTTGGCATTGACACTATACTATGGCAGTGAGTTTGAAGATTGATTTTTGTTTGTTTGGTTTTGAGTTATCTAGCTCTTAAGTGGTGTAAATAGTTAACGGCTTAGTTGCGAGCTGAAAGGTCAAGTCCATTCAGAGGTACCTGGGGAGAAAAACCTGGAGCTCTCTTTCACCATTGGAAACACAAACACCGGGTCACCAGGAATCAGAGTCAAATCGATAGCAACTGGTTTATCATTTATTGACTCAAACGCAAGCACTAGGTCTGCTTCAGTTTGTTTTCAAAAATCAATTCATCCTGTGCAATGCAACCTTAAATACAAGCAAGGGGTCATTGCTATCAGAAATAACGTTGTTTTCATGGTTTTTTTCTCAGATTTTTTTCAAGTCTTACCCTGTATTAGGAAAAATTAGTGATTTTCAATTGTGTAGCACTAGTTAGAGAAATTCTAAAACATCTGTATCACATAATTTTAGGGTAATATATAACCAGAGAAAGGACAGGAAGATTGTGTTGTATGCGAAAATGTTGATGATCATTTTGTTTTCTTTTAGACAAATTATATTTCACTGTGTTTTAGGTGAAAGTTTACACAACAAACCAGGTTCCCTTTTAACAATTGTTCCCTTTTATACAAACAGAGGAAAGACCCAGGAAGCAAATTATGGATAGAGGTATAATATAGGTGTGTACTTATGTAAATATAGTAATTCATAAAAATAGAGATATTGGCCTATATATATATGTTATTATGGAAATACATTGTGGAAGTGGATGGATATTGGGTCTCTGCTCAAGCCCTTCCTCAACATAGGAATACTTTGTTCTAACAACCTGGTATTCTGTGATCTCCCCTCCCCACCCAATCGCTGAAGACAAATGTGTGCATAAGCAAATGTGGTGAAGAAAGCTGATGGTGCCCAACTATCAAAAGATATAGGGTCTGGGGTCTTAAAGGCTTGAAGTTAAACAAGTGGCCATCTAGCAGAGAAGCAACAAGCCCACATGGAAGAAGCACACAGCCTGTGTGCTCATGAGGTGTTGATGGAATTAGCTAACAGGCACCAGAAGATCCAAAACAACAGCAAAAACATATTTTTGAGAATGAGGGGGCTCGGATCAGAGACCCAAAACTCATCTGTAGACAATAGAACATCCCCTCACAGAGGGTCACAATATTCTTCTGGTTCTTTGAGGCTTTCTCACCCCCCATGATCATGACCCCAGACCTACCTTACAGTTCTGGCTAGACCGTAGCATGTATACTGTACAGATGATAGCTCATGACACATGGGCAATCCAGGTCAGATAAACCCCTCAGGAACAGAAATGGGAGTAGCGATAGCAGGAGGGAAGGGTGAAGGTGAGAGAGGAGGGGGGAAGGGGGAACTGACTGCAATGATTGATGCATACCCCATCCTCAATCCCAGGGGGATGAACAACAGCAACATGGGTAGAGGGAGACATGGGTTGGTGTAAGGTATGGAAATAATAATTTATCAAGGGGTTATGAGGGTGGGAGAGTTGGGGGAAGGAGGGAAAAAAGAGGAGCTGATACCAAGGGCACAATTAGAAAGTAAATGTTTAGAAAACAATGATGACAACATATGTATAAATATGCTTGATACAATTGATGTATGGAATGTTATAAGAGCCTATAATAAAGTGATTTCAAAAAATTGCTCCTTGAAATTGGTTATAAATTTACAATGTCAGCAGTCAGGATTTCCATGCTGTTTGTTCTGTTTCCATTCATCTAGCTTGCCTTGCCTTCCTTGCCTTGTTACCTTTGTTTGGTCTCATATGGTTCACACTACTCATGAGTAATAGTTTATTTTGTAAACCAATCTATTATTTGGGAGGAGGAGGACAAAGAGATTTCTTCCATTTCATGTCCAAAGTTTATCTTAGGGCCATAGTCTTGGAATCCCAAGACTTCTGATCTCTTTCAGACCAGGCCTTGTCTTTCTAAGACATTTGAAGTTTGTTCTACACTTTTCCTCTGTCTCTCTGAAGCCTGCTATAGTGTCCCTGGGTTCCGTCTGGCTTTTCCAGTCCAGATGTGAGGGATTTAGATGTGAAGAGTGGAGTTCTGGTGGGCTTTTAGTCCTGGAGACTGACTTCCACTTTGATCCTTTGATACCCATCATTCTCTTCTGCTGTTTGGTTTTCAAAGAGTGTTGTAGTTTGAGGCGATGCTTGCTATTTGGTTCTTTGCCCACTTGCGGAGGTCTGCATTGTGGTCGAAACTATTGTCAGTTCTGGAGAAGGATCCCTGTGTGTTGCAGAAGAATGTGTACCATGCAGTTGTTCAATGGAGTGTTCTGTGTGTGTTTATGAAGTTGGTTGATTGCATTATTTAGATCTTCTGTGTTTTTGTCTTAGCCTTGGTGGCAGTAGGTTGACTTTGGGATGTAAGTCAGCAGTTCGAAACCACTAGCTGCTCTGCAGGAGAAAGACGAGGCTTTCAAACTGCTGCCAAGAGTTATAGTCTCTGATCTCTTAGTCCAGCACACATAGCTCTGCCTTTGTGAATGAGTGTTATTGGCAGCTTTGCCCCATTATCAACCTGTATCGTTTGAGCAACTAGAGTCGGTCACTAGTTTTTAATCTGCACGAGGTAACAATCCATGTGTTTCAGTCTAAAAAGCTATCCTATAAATATATACTTTTCCCTTATCAATAGTATTTTAAATTCTATATAATTTTCTAATCAAAATGATATCAATAAAATTACATGAGGATGATTTATAATGTTCCCCAATAAAATGATAAGGATGTTTCTTAAAGATAATCAAGGATATATATGAAGCAGAGATAGATGAATGAATTTTGAGCTTGCACTTAATCTTAGCCCTAATATAAAAACAATTACTTATGATGTGAAATTATGTGTATCCATTTGATGTATGTATGGATTTTGATAAGAGTTGTTTGAGCCCCTAATAAAACAATTTAAAAAATAATAAAAGAAAAACGCAGGGGGAAAAAAAAGAAATTATGTGTATCATGTAGTTTTAGAGTAACATATATCCAGAGAAAGGACTGGAAGGTTTTGTTGTGTGCCAAAACATTGATGATCATTTTGTTTTCTTTAAAAAATATATATTTCATTGTGTTTTAGGTGAAAATTTACACAGCAAACCAAGTTCCCATTGAACAATACTCAGTATTTGCCCTCATGAAGAGATCATTGAAGATATGGGTGTGGTGAAGAAGTCAGATGGTACCAGGCTGACAGAAAGAACAGCATCTGGGCTCTTAAGGCTTGTCTTAAAACAAGCAGCCATCGCAGTGAGGTGATCGCCTACTGTCCATGGAAGAAGAACACCCGTTTGTGTGATCCAAGGACTGTAAATGATTACATCCAAGACAGGAAGAGAAACCACGATTAGAGCTTAAATTCTAAGCATTCAGCTTGCAGAAGGCTGTGGACAACAGTGAAACCCCAAAATCCATTTGTAGAGTCTCCACGTGGATTAAGCCTCTACTACATCCACTCTGACCATCGACCAGGGTGCTGAATAGTCTTGCTATCAGCCGAGTGCACCGGGAAGTGACTTAATGCAGAGCTAGTAGGTTAAAATTTAATACCTTCTTTTTTCTCCTTTTTGACTCATATTAAATTTATTCTAGTTTCAATATTTTCTGCTTTCCTTTGATTAAGGCCTTTCTTTGTTTTATCTTGTTTTGGTTTGGTTTTTGTGTGTGGTGTTTTGTTGTTTATGCTATGTTTTTCTGTATATGACTCCACAGCGGGTAAATCTAGAGGTATGGTAACTGGATCAGTTTCTTGGGGTTATGCAGGGAATGTGGGAGGAAAGGAGAGCTAATAATGAGTAGAAGAAAGAAGAAAATGGTCGAAACTTGATGACAGTGGTGATCACACAGCTCTTTTTAATATGATTAAGCCTCAATAGGATGAAATATATATAAATTGTATAGATATTTAAAAAAGAATGACTCTTGTCCTCAGTGATATATTGGGGAAAAAGACAAACATACATTACAAAGAAATCCCCTGGTGCCTTTTTACAATGAAATAAAAAGAACAGTTACAGTGTCGGAAGCCCACAGGGGAAGGTCTACTCTGTCCTGTGGGGTCACAACGAGTCTTATTGACCCAGTGGCAATAAATTTTGTTGTTGTTTTGTTTTAGTATCTTTGTTGAGGAGCCCAATGCATAAATGGGTTACATTTGGGGCTGCTAACTGCAAGGTTGGCAGTTAAACCCACTAGTCAGTTCTGCAGGAGGAATATGTGGCAGTCTCTTTCTGCAAAGACTTCCAGCCTTGGAAACCCTGTGGGAATTTCTCCTCTATCCTAATGGCTGACCATGAATTACAATTTACGTCCATGGTTGTGGGCTTTCTGGGCGGGGTGTCTTCCTAGAGCTTCTTTCTTGTTTTGTCCATCATCGAAAGTGAAGTGTTAAGGTCTCCTAATATGACTGTGGAGTCATTTCTCGTTTTTCGATGCTGCTAGTGTTTGTTTCATGTATTTTGGAGCTTTACCATTGGTTTTGTAAATGTTTATTAAAGCATGTCTTCTAGGTGGATTGAACCTTTAAATCCATTTTATAGTGTCTTTCCTTGTCTATTGCAATGGATTTTGGGTAAAAGTCTGTTTTATCATTGATTATTATTGCCATTCCGGCTCCCTTTTTGTTAGTTTGATATATATTTTTTCCAATGTATAATTTTACCCTATTTATACCTTGTATTTAAAGTGTGTCTCTTGTAGGCAGCATCTCGATGGGTCATTTAAAAAATACTTTCTCCCGCTCTTTGTCTTCTAACTGATGCACTTAAATCATTTACATTCAGTGTAATTATCAATATGTGTGAATTTACTGCTGTCATTTTACATTTATATGTGTGGTGTTGACAGTTTCTTTGTTCTGTGCTGATTTATTTTTGTTTATGGCTTTTCTTTTCATTTCCTTTATTGTTGATTTTGTGCTTACTGATTTATTTTCCTTCCTGGTTTGGGGAGATTTGTTGCTCAACTGGATGGGACATGCCTGCAGTGTGTGGAAGACGTGACAGCTCAGTGGTTGATGAGGTATCAAGTGGTTTTGATGGAAGTGCAGACAGCCTGCAGGAACTGATTCGAGTTTGGAATGTGTTCTGTTGCCACCAGGTAGATGGATGCTAGATGTGGGCACTAGGATCTCCTGCTTGCCATTCGGTAGAGATGTTTAAGTCCATGGTATCTGGATCGGTGGCCCTTGAACTAGTCCCACTGCTCCCAGGAGAGTAGAGAGGTATGTGGGTGGTTAGAGCCTGCACGAGTCTCTGGTTTTAGTCTAACCAGAACAGAAGACAATGCTGGGAGGTGCAGGCTTTCTGTGAGTACTTGAATGATGTACCCTAAGTCCATAAGAAGAAAGGCGTGCCACTGGCCAACAAGTCCCCAGTATGGTGTGGATGGTTGGGTAGAAGAAAGGCCACCATCTGTGGGCACCCAGTGTGGGTGAAAGGGTACTCCTCATCATGCATTGCTGGTACAGACTAGTGGGCACCACTGGTCCAAAGGCCCCTGCAGGGAGGCTGAGTGGAGGATCATGACCACCTGTCTGTGGAACCCTAACACAGGCAGTTGAGTGGATCAGCAGCGCAACCGACTTGTAGATCTCTGGAGTGGGTGACTGGTAGAGGAAGTGGGGACATTACTGTACGTGAGTTGCTGGCATGGTAACTGAGTAGGGGAGCAATTACATGCCTCTGGGCCATGGTTCCTCAGTGCAGGGGGAGACCACCAGTTTGTGGGCACATGCAGACAAAAGATGCGGGGTCATTTCAATGTTTTGAGCCGCTGCTCATGGAGCTGAAGCGGTGCTGCGAGGACAGCAAGTGCTCGTAACCGTTGCTGAGTTGGGGTGCTCCCAAATGGCAGCATAAAATGGCGGGTACTTTCGCTGGGAGCACGTATGCCTTGTCTTCACCTGGCTCCCGGGCAGATCCATAGTTCCTGTGTGGTCTATTACACGCAATCTCCCTTCCACTGGGCACTCGGTTGCTTTCTTAGGCTTCTGATGCTGAGTGTCTGCAGTGGTTGCCTGTATACCACTCACATGTTTTTTTCCAGTCTTTGTGTTAAGGGGGACACAATCAGACTGTACACACTGTATAATGAGGCAGACAGCTATGCCGCCATCTTGGGCCCTATCAGATAGTCATTTTCTTTTGAGAGTCTATTATGTGCACATTTTACTGCTCATTTTAACTTTCCCACATATCAAGCTTTATTTTTGTAATCAGAAAAACAAGCTTTGTTTTATCTTAAAAAGGGTAAATTAAGAACATCAGACAAATAAGATATGATAGAATTTTTTCTTAGAAAATTTCTCAGAGAGAAAATGTTTCCTACCTCATTTCCTTTGCTTCCAGCACTGGACTTCATTTCCTTCGGTTGCTTTGTAAAGAAGAGAGGAGTGTGTCAATGGAGAAGCATTAGCAGCTAAATGTCAAGCAGTTGTACCTATTGTGATTTCATGGCCACGATTCAGCCATCTAGAACAGTGACCCAGAGATGTCTAGCTCATCGAGATTTGAAATAGTTCCCCAGGTTTAACAGAAAGGAGCTTTCGGTCTTACCTCCTGGGATCTCACTTTAGAAACTTTCATTGAGATAAGGGAGCAAGTTAGCTCACCATTAAGGCTTTATTTTCCAGCCAATAGTTAGAAAGAGGAAGCCATCTGGGATCTTTTAAAATCTGTCCTATTCTCCACCATGCTTGACAAGCATCGTTTGAACTAAGCTGTGGGTTATGCTGTCCAATCCCCGTGAAACCAAGGCTAACCCAGCTGACGAGCCAAATAAACTGTGGGGCAGCCTGTCACGATGCCCTAAACTACTTAGTGGTATTGTAGTCAAAGACAACTTACTGACCACATACACACATCACAATATAGATTATAGAGTGGGGGAAAAAGCAGAAGACAAATTATATGGTGTATATAATCTGATTCTAGTTCTAAAAACAGCATTCATCTGTGCATCTATATGAGATACATATCCAAAGCAAACCTACTACATCTAGTCCAGGGGTTAGCAAACCCTGATACAGGAGAATCAATCCTGTCTTCATAACAATTTAAAATTATTTGAGAGCCATAAATATACTTTTAAAAACAAATGAGATCATTTGTTATTATCTGATTTTTTTCCATTTTACTCCAGAGTCGCATGTATGTACAGAAAGAGCCTCTTATGGCTCTCAAGCCACAATTTGCCAGTCCCTGACCTAGTCAATTTCAATGCCTCGCCTCCCTATGTGGGGTTTCCCACACGGTACATCTTTAAGGGAACAGGCAAGACCATCTTTCTCCTGTAGGGCGGCTTGTGAGTTTGAACTGCTAGCTTGCAATTAGCAGTCCAGTGCTTATCCAATAGTACCACCAGGGCTCCTTATGCACACGCACGCACACGCACGCACACGCGTGCACACACATACTCAAGGGTACTTGAAAAGGCTCATAGAAAAATTAAAATAATAATGGAACTTTTCTGTGAGCTTGAAAAAAATCGCTTCTCTGATTATCTGTATTTCCTTTTATCGTACAGCATGATAAAGTTAATGTGCGAATATTTTTGTAGCTAGCAGAGCCATGACAACGAAGGTTCTGTTGTCTTATCCATTCCACCTGCTGCGATAAGAAGGCAGCATTTGGGGTGTGCTCCTATCCTTTCTGTTCGGTGAGGTCGTTATCTTTAGCGAAGAGCCTCTTGCTACTTCACTTGCTACCCATTCTTGGAGGTGCCATGGCTTAGGATCTAGCCTTTGGGCAGTCCCGATTGCTCGCGTGTGAAAAGCCTGGCTCCTCAACACCTTTTACTTTCACAGTAGCCTCGCAGAGACATGAACCCCTCAAAACTGAAGACCAAGCAAAGCCAAAACCCCAAACGCAAAGCTCTGGGCTTTAAATCAATTTATATTTGCAGGTACCTGTCTGCGAACCTAGATTTTAACTTTTGAAGATAGGTTGACAGAACTCAGATAACAATTCTGATGGTAACAAACCAGAGGACATTGTTTCTGGCAAGAAAAGCGGTTGGGTGTTAGAGAATCTAAGAATTAAAGCATTAAAAAGCAGCAGGAAGGGAACTCTAGGTCAAGAGGAAGTGGTAAAAGCAAGCAGCAACAGGATGAGGCTGGGTCAGAAGCCTGTAGACAGGCGACGGCAAGCGTGACTAGCAATCGTACAGGACAGAACGTTTCCCCAGGACCACCTCACATGGAAGTGCTTTGAGCAGGATATGTTTTTATGAGAAATTACTTCTTGGGGAGATTTAACCACTGAGACCAGGAGTACCTATCCATTATAAAATGAGAATCTCTGTCATCGGTATAAAGAAATTGACCAACTACCATATAATCGAGGTACTTCTTCATTATGGAGTTCCTCAGTGGTGCAATGGTTAATGTGCATGGCGGGTAACCAAGAGGTGAGATAGAGGTTTGTGTCCACCAGAGGCACTTGAGAAGGAAGGTCTGTTCCTCAGAAAGAGTGACTCATTGAAAACACTATTGATGCTCATTTCTACTCTGACACACATGGGGGGGGGGGCGCCATGAGTTGAACAGCCTCCTCAGCAATTGGTATATTACTGACGTATCACCACTGTTAGGGACTCAGCCTGTCTGATATCAAGTTGGCTGCTCTTTGTATTATTTCAATTATTCCTTGATGTCATGTTTTGTCTATCAGTATGGGCTTTAATCTCATATAAGAGTCTATAAAGAAGGAAAGGATAGGAAAATATAAAGAAGGAAATTATGAGGGCTATTAAGGTGGTGTAGTGGTTATGCAGTGAGCTCTGATCTGCATGGTTAGGGGTTCTAACTAGAGCAGCTCCCTGGGAAAGACTGGGCTTTGTACTTGCACAAATAGTTCTCGTTTCAGAAACATACAGGGCAATTACCGCAAGGCAGCATTGACTCAATGACAGCAAGTTTTTATTAATAAGGATGCATCTAATTTAGAAAAAAAAGTGCACGTCTAAACTCACCAGATGTCGGAATTCCACTGACAGACTCCCATTAGAAGATTCTTCAATGGACATAGCTTTGACATGAGTTCCACAAAGAACAAATCTTCGGTTACTAGAGAGGAAATCGTAGCTATTTATGTGGTTCTAGATAAAATATATATTTTAGCAAATAATAACAAATAAATGTCCACAAAGTCTTACCTTAGAGTTGAAACATTCCTGTAAAACCAAGAAGATTCTTGAAATGAGCCATTTAATAGATCCAGCAAAACCATTCTATCGTACTTTACAAGATGGTCCATAAAATTTCATTTGAGATCTTTATAGTAAAAATTTTTTAGTAAGTCCTCATTGGAGTGCTGGTTAATACTTCACTTTTAAAGTCAAATATTTGTAATATATTGTCAATATATTTGTAATATACTGATAAAGTAATATTAAAGAAATAAACTATAAAGTTAAAGTATTTCTATAAATTAGAGCAATTAATCAAAAACACTTAAATTTTTACATTTAAAAATTAAATTAGAAACTTACTTGTCAATTGATGCTTTGACTTTTACCTGATAGTTTAGCTCTGTCAACTTTATTAGTAGTCTGGAAAGAAACATTAATAAAGAATCAAAGATCAAATTTAAAGTGTTAATAGGCACTTTTTGTACTTAAGTATTTTATTATATTTATGCCATATGCCAACAAATCCAATTTACAGTATTCACATTTTAGTGTTAAAACCCACCACACCTCCATCTAGTTGATTCTGACTCACAGCGACCCTTTGGGACAGCGTAGCGTTGCCTTGCTGGGTTTCCAAGAATGGAAATTTTCATAGGAGCAGATAGCCTCGTTTTTCTTCAGTCGAGCAGCTGGTGGAGTTGAATTGCTGACTTTGCAGTTAGCAGCCCAAAGCAGAACCCACTGTACTACCTGTGCTCCTCCATTTGTACACCAGTTGTTTTAAAACGATACAATTCCTGTTAGTTTGTCATGTTATGAGTGCATGTTGACATCAGCACCACTTAGCATGCTTCTTTACAAACACTTGAACAGTGTTTCCAAATGTTGGGAGTTTGATGTATGCCAGGTAATAATACCCTATTCAACCCACTAGTCAGCTCGATTCAGCGTCCATAGGCACTCTACGCTGTGTTTCCCAGGCTGAAAATCCTCACAGTAGCAGGATAGCCTCATCTTTCCCCCTCAAAGGAGCTGCTGGTTTGAACTTCCAAAATTCACTGTGTATTTTGGCTAAAATCCAAATCTTGGCTAAATGTCTAAGTAGTGGAAAAATAATATGGAAGCTTAGCAAAATCAACTATTTTAATGTCAAGTGTTTTATAAAGAAAATTCTTAGAAAAATTTTACCTCTGCTGGAACATGTAAAATCCCAATTCAAGTGCACTTGTAATCTTTAAACATGCTATATTTAAGCTACAGCAAAAGTGGTCATATTTTAAAAGATCTAATTTTAAACAAACAAATGAATGAAGTTCATAAAAGCAATTATTTTCATTCCTTCTGGTATCAGTCTCCTTTATCCTTTTGCTTTCCCCATTTCCCCCTGAGATGCGTCCTCTGGTGTACTCTCTGAGGATTGTGTCCAGTTTCAGAGATACTCCCAAACTCCCTCCTCCCTCACTAACTTCCTCTCACATTCATCTCAGATTTCACTTCTGGTAAGTACACTCTAGGTACTGGGGAATTACAGAGACGTGAAGATGGAGAAGGGACAGGGTGGATATAAGTAAATAAATGGAACACAGAGAATCTGGTGGTAAGCAAATGGCCAGAATTAGAGAAAGTTAATCATAGACAATATATATTCCTAAGAAGAGAGTGGGTAGACTGCAGCGGAGGCTCCTCAAATGTTCTGAACATGGCATTGGTTTTGGCTTTGGAATAGGATAAGCGTGCAATAACTGTTAGTAATGGGAGGTTAGCAAGAAGGACGAGCATATGAAAAAAAAAAAGGCAAGATGTTTTCCTTTCTGCCTTACTTACGTTAGGGAGGGTCTGAAAGATGGTAACATGTGAATGAGTAACAATGGTGTCTTACATCACCCTTACTTATAAAGTAGGATGAAGCAGTTCCCTAATTGAGAAGAGTGTCAGGGGAAATCTCAGATACTAACTACAGGACTGTGTATCAAGACACTGGGCAGCAGGACACAGAGCGAGAGATGAGGTCCTAAAGTCCGTGGAAGAGGAGGGCCGAACCCCCAAACCAGGGATGCACTGCTATTCCTGTGACGCCGTTCAAACAAGCAAGTTGGTGCGGATTTGGGGACTTCTTTCACTCAAAATAATTCCTACTCATCTTCCTTTTTGTCCCAGAGAGCATCTCAGACTCCCCGGCCCCTCTATCTCAAGGAGAAGTCAGATGCCCACAACCCCTTCATGACATTTCCCTTTATTATGAGTGTCCTCTGGGCTATAGAGAACCAGGGGAATAAGAATAAACACCTTTAGAAAAAACACACGTTTAAATGGGGACCTATGTCTGCCTTTTGTTTTAGGTTCTTAAATCTCGGTATAACATTGACACAAAACGAATTTTAATTAAGGATTTTGAAATGCACCCTGAAGACAAACGCCTTCCTTTTTAAAATGAAGTACCAATAGTGAGACCTGATCAGGGACTCCTAAGAAACTCTCTCCCTTGGGATCATCCATCATCTTTTGGTGGATGTGATCGGGTAACTAAGTGATTGGGAATTTAAAGGTTTAGGTGCTGGTACTCTTGGCATGATGGAACTTTTTAAAATCTAGAACTCAACTCTTTGAAGTGTCAATGGGGAGCTCTCATAGACAGGAAAGCTCAAATGACCTGGGGGAAGCTCATGCAAATACACAGATAAAGCAAATGAACAGTAACACCAAAGTCTGTGTCTTTACATTAGGATATACTGGAAACTGTGGTGTTGAAAGTTTGGGTGGAAAACCCAGTTAGCCAGCTCTAAGGTAATCCCAGGGAACGAATGTGGCACTGTATTTCCTGGATAGGCTATTACAGGCCTTCCATAATCTGTCCCCAATTTGTTTTCTCAATCCTATCATCCTGCTCAATTGTATCACCAAACAGATCGAGGAAGCCTATATTTCTCTTGCCTCACTGCCTTGTAATCTCCTCCCTTTCCCTCTGCTCTGCAAGCATGGCCCTTCTCTCTCACTAGTCATGAAGCCTTTTCAACCTCCATTTCCCCACAAGTCAGCTTTCCAGTCATTAATCCCATACTGCTCCATTTCATACTACTCTATATTGTCCTCCATCTATATTGTCATGCTCTTGAGAAGAAGAGTCCTTAGTTTACAGTTTCTGTAATTACCCTCCCTTGGAAACCATGGTTGGCTCTGATAGGCAGGCATTCAGCTGTTAACGAAAAGTCCACCCAGAAGTCCCTCAGAAGGAAGGCCTGGTGATCTGCTTACAGAAACCGGCCATTGGAACCCCAGTGGAACACAATTTACTCTGACACACATAGGGTCGCTACGAGTTGGAATTGACCATAACTGTTTGTTGTTTACTATATATACTTCAGTGCTCACTCAGTCCACAGGAGGTATTCGACAGAGTGGTTAAATCGCAGTACAGTGAGAGAAGCCAGCCTGGAGGAGGTGGTGGCTGTAGCTTCATAAACACATGGAATGACAGCCTGCGTTTGGCCTACCTTAGCTTCACAGTGAACTGAATGAGGGTTTTGAGCACCATTGGCCTCTGTGGGTGGGTGGGCATGCACGGCTGTCGTTCAACCACAAAGGCGCTAGAGTAAAAGGAAATACAGTACATCGTTCAAAAACACTGAAAATAACGACAGCCTGAAGCCACAGCAAAATGGGGTGCTGTCCTCTCATAAAGTCTATATTTTCTCCACATAGAACAGGTTTAAATCCCAATATTAAGCTCTAGCCTTTAACAATGCCTCATAAGTAATTACCATAACATGGGGAATTTTTAATGTTTGTTCTTCAGTAACAACAGTCAATAATTCTTTGGGTCAAGAATAAAAGCCCCCATTCATTTTTATCACACCAAAGGTGAAGTAGAAAGTTTAACTCATGCCATTCTTGAATTAAATACTAGGGTATCTGGTATAGACTTTTTTTTTTTTCCTCTTTAGAGATGTTTTATTTCTTGGTTAATTTTTTTACGAAGCAACTCTTTCCTTCTACAATGTGAAAACCGAAGTGTAGGGGATCATGTGACTTAGCCCTTGGCAAACTAAGCTAGTTAGTGGGGAAAGCGTTGATGAACACATTCGCAAGAGGAGAAATGCAGCTTCTGGACTCAGGGGCTCTATCCACTTCACCTAGGGCTCATTGTTAAACTCTTCTGCCCACTCCTGCCCCTAAGCACAGCCCCCCGCCCCCAGGGTGTCCTTATGAGTCTGCAGGACAGAGGATGCCTAGAGGCATTTGGATTGCTAAGATTTCACTTACTTCTTGAAAAGATTGTAGATCAAGAAGGTGACTCTCTCCAGCAGGTGTGCTCTTTGTATTGGGATGGGATCACCTTCATAGGTCATTTTGGTGGATTGCTCCTCTAATTTCTCCAATTGCCTTCTGAGTTGGAAAAGACTCTCCGCCAACAGTGTAAAGCTAGTAAACCACAAATGAAGATTGGAGAGAGTTTTCCCACTTAACCATCGACAGTTGAGCATATTGAATACATCTTACATTATCAAGTAGTTGCCAATGACCTCATTCCATTTAAGATGGGGGAGGCCCTTCATTTTTATTTTCAGAACCTGCCTTTTTTCTTATATTCATGCTTTGAGGGGGTTTCAAAAAGTCCATGGGAAATGTCCATTAGTTTTTTATTTTGTTTTTCTACAAACTTTTGAAGCTCCTTGTATATTAATGTTTTGTCGCTTCAGTTTTAGACAAGAGATCATTCATGAAGTTTTGTCAACATCTGGAACCAAATTATTTTGTTTAATTATTCTTTGTGTTAAATTCTGTTATATATGTGTGTTTACGTATATGTCTCTAGGTATACACATATAGATGAATGATATGACACTCACTAAAGGACAAAGAAGGAACAAATTTAAAACTATCAATACATGACATGAAGAATGCTATGTGTAAGAACACTGAAAAAAACAACAACAACAATAGGAAGCAGTCCCTGCCTCAAATCCATATAGTTTTACATGTCTTATTAATGGCTTACTCTGGAGAGAAGTATAGTGAGAAATGCTCAGCCCTGGTATCTACTGATTATTTTAGTCACTGTGTGGTAGTCTTAGGATAAGAATCCAAGGAAAAGGGAAATGGAAATGGACACCAGGAGCCTCCAACTACTGAAGAGGCAGAAAGTCCCATCTGAGATGAGAAGTCCATCTGGCCCCGTCAGCATCTCTGCATCTAACACTGAGGACAGAGGGTCCAAGATCAACTAGATGCTGATTTTTAGTGTGAACACCATTACTCACTAAGTTCTTTATCACGCCCTTTGCAGCTTGTCTTGCTTTTATAATGCAGCGAGATCAGAGCATCAAAATCTCTCACCAAGGAAAGCCAGTATGTGTTGAAACGAACTCAAGCCCTTGGTTCTTTTGAGAAGTAGGCCTGGCAAGGTAGAGCTCGTAGTGAAACTGCCCAAATGCTACATCTTTCCACTGTACTGACTTTTACTCTTGGAAGACAACTGTGGACTTCAACTGAACATTTCCTTTTTCATTCTATTTTCTTTCTTTCTTTTTCCTTTCATGATTTTATTTTGTATTTACCAGGAAAACCTCTATCAATATTTTTAGCTTCTAATGTCAAGAATAGTCCTGTGTGTCTACCTCAGATGCACGTATGTGTGCATATACAGAGGATGTTACAGTTTTGAGAGTTTTCATTCGTTTTAAATGTAAATCACTGACTAGATTGAGCACACAACACCAATGCTTAACAAATCCACAGCTAAATATTGCAATGTCATTCTTCAGGCTTTTAAAGCCAGCGCTTCTTTGTGCCCTTAAAGAAAAGGTACTGCGGGCTTAAAAATTCCAGTTTGCATCTTTGCAGGTTGGTCCCTGATATGGGAAAATGAAGCTATTCTTTGTTTGTTTTTTTATTTCTTGAATGAAGCTATTCTTAAGCATTCTCTATATGCTTCTTTTTCCTGAAAGGAAACACTTACACAGTATCATCTACTCATTTTCAACTCTGGAGATCACAGCTGTTAGTAAAACATCAGTCAGCTAAATAGCGGAGCGTTCCAGGCTGAGCCTGCACTGCCCTGACTGACACTGAAGTTTTGTACTTCCTGTGGTTTTCACTAGAATCTCATGTCAATCGTTTACCAGTTTTGCAGCTGGTCGAGCCCGTTGTGGAGTGGCCCGCCAATGCAGGCGATTTGCTGCCGCCTCTTCCAGTCTTGCAGTTCTTCTAGCAGCATGCTGTTCATTAACAAGTCCGTTTCGCTCACTATCTGCGTCATCTTACTGAGGGTTTCCTGAAAGAAATGGTGATGATTGAAAAGACTTTCATGAACAACGGCCACCAACTCATAATAAACCTGTAAAAGCATCTGTCTGAGTTGGGGACTAAGGGCTTGGCCAAATTGTCATTGCATTATATTTTCAATGAAGTATTTACATAGAGAAGTCCCAAGAAAAAAATATAACACGTGTTGACATACTTCCAATAGCTTTCAGTATAAATATGTTAAATGTGTAACTCCTACGACAATAATGCTGAATGTTGTAAGTCATGAAACCCATAAGTTAAAAAATTATAATTTTAATATGCATTTCTATTAATATGTTTATACAGTTGCTTAATTTGAACTCTGGTGCATTAATTTTATTAGGACTTTAAATTTAGAGTCAATGGAATCGACAAAATCCACATGCGTGATTCATTTCTGGAGGAGTAGGTTTATGGAAAAAGTAAAACAAATAACAGGCAAAATGTCAATTAAAATCCTTCACTAACCTTTCTCTTAAAGTCAAGGCTGTTAAGCATTTCTTGCAAAGTCAAAACTTCCTGATTCAGCAAGACACTGTTCTTGTCGCCCTGATCTGCAATGGAAAAGACAGCACGCTTGTACTCATGAAGAGACCCGCTGAAGATAGGGGGGTTATGTAGCAAAGTGCGATGAAGAAACCAGATGGTCCCTGGCTGTCAGAAAGAATAGTGTCTGGGATCTTAAAGGCTTGTCTTACAACCAGTGAGGTGTCACCTAAATCCATGTGGAAGAAGCACACCAGCCTGTGTGATCCGAGGATCATAAATAATAAAATACAAATGCATAGGAGGGAATGGTATCAAACCTTAATTTATGAACGCCTGGTTTGCAGAAGATTATGGATGACAGTGTCCAGCTCCCGCTACCAACTGCTCTAAAAGGGATCACATTAGAAAGTCCTGAAAATAGTGGGAGAAAATGTGGAACAAAACTGAAATCATCAAATGATGCAGACCAGGCTTCTTGGTCTGGCAGGGACTGGTGGCGCACCCAGGACAAGGACCCTTAGTCATCTTTCAGGCTTTCACCTGACCTCACGCACATGGTTCAATGTTTAGCCAAACAATAGACAAGCCTAGAAGGGGCACAAGAACACTAAGGATGCATGCACTCCTTAGAATAATCAACTATTTGAGACCAAAAGGGCAACTTTCACCCAAGAAGAAAGTTCAGTAGGGTTAGGAAAGGAAGAGGGAAACAGGGATAGTACATTGAGGAGGGTGCCGGGAATGCCATGATATATGAAAAATGTATATGAATTGTTGAACGTAAACTGATGATCAACTCTGTAGTCCTTCATCCATTTCACAATAAAAAATGAAAAATAAGTAAATCTTGAAGGGGAAGAAACCACTTAAACCACTTTTGCCATATAACCCAGCAAGTTTATTCTTCTACTTGAAACATACCCAACTCACTGCCCTCCAGTCAGTTCTGACTCATAGCTACACTGTAGGCCTGAGCAGAATGGCTCTGGGAGTTCCCGAGACTGTAACTGTTTACAGGCATAGAGAGCTAAGTCTTACTTGGGTAGAGCAGCTGGGTGAGTTTGAACTGGTGATCTGTGGTTAGCAGCTCAACGCCTATCTACTACACCACCAGGCCTCTGATAAGCAAATATCCATCTATCAGTGAATCTGTCAATTAATAAATGGATAAGCAACATGTGCTATATCCATGCAAGAGCACACTGTTCAACAGTGTTTTTAAAGAAGAAAAATGCTGGCTGATAGGGAATTTCATTAACTACGACTTTCCAGTCTTTATCAGTAGCACTTAATTTCTTTGTATCTCACTCTGGTGGTGTCATGGTTTCATGCAGCAATTCGCATGGTCAGGAGTTCGAAACCACCAGCAGTTCTGTGGGAGAAAGACTGGGCTTTCTACCCCTGTAAATGGTTACAGTCTCAGAAATCCACAGCGGGGTCCCTGTGAGCCAGCATGAGCTCTGTGGTAGTGAGTTTGGTTGCTGGTTCTCATTTCACTTATAACAGAATGGAACAAAGAAATTAAATGCACATTGACTTAGGTGAGAATATGACCATTTAATTCTTTATGATAAACACAGATAACTGAAGATTATAAAGTACCCCAAATCCTAATAATTTAAAAATATTTTTTCTGATTAGTGTATTTTGTTATGCTGTAATTCTGAAAATTGCCAATTCATATATAAAACTTGGTATGAAACTAACCATGACATCACCACCTTTAGTGAACTGTAATGGTTGATTAAATTGATAATTGTTTTAAATCTTTAAAGGGACATACCCCTTTAATAATCTGATCAAACCTATTTTTTGTGCTGTTTCTTCTGAAGAAATCATAATAATCATAAACATTCTGAATGACACTTCTGGCGGTAAAGACAGCATGAAAATTCCAGAAGAATACAAATGAAACACCTCATTCTCCACCCCTGCCAGGTAAACAAATTTCCTAATATTCCATATCCCTCCAAGTTATATTTTAAGCTAATATTTCAATAGTTAAAGATAATTCTGTAAATGAATGGTTTATAACTCATCAATTTTAAGTTATTTTGAAATCATTTTAGAATTTAAAAAACTTTAAGTACATTATCCTATGCACACTTGATCAAGTTTCCCCTAATATTACTTTATGTAACAACAGTATAATGATCAACAACTAAATTAATATTGATACAATTCTATTTACTAATTTAGATCTAATTTAAACTTTGCCAATTGCCCTCTTATAATTCACTTTAAGCTATCAATCCATTATTATTTTGAAATCTTAGATCTTGTATTTCTTTTCATGTTTTTTAGCTATATGTACACGTGTATGTCTGCCTCTACATCTATACCTACATCTATGTCTATGAATATATATTACATATGTCCCCTCAAAGGAAAGACTAGAAATAAAATGAATGCACTAGTATTTTGATAGTACTTGTTTATGGATAGTGTCTTTTGTAATCTTTTTTTACTGCATCTTTTACTATCTTCTAAATTTTTTAAACGAAGCACATTTTGACTTTATCATCTGAACAAATATATTATGAAAACACATGTAGGGAAGATATTAGTAGTAATTTCTTGGTGGCCTTAAGCAAACAAAAAAATCCATCTCCACCTAATTGATTCTGAATCATAGGGACTTTACAGGACAGTGTGGAACTGCTCCACTGAGTTTCTGAGGCTGTTAACTCTTTACAGGAGCAGACAGCCCCATCTTAGTATTAAAAAACAAACAAACAAACAACAACAAAATTCTAAAAACAAAGATTAGAAAATGTTATTATTACTTTTGCTACTTGTGATCATGCTATTTTGATTGTATAGGAAGATATTCAGATTTTTTTGGATATGCATGCTGATGGATTTAGGGATGACATTTCCCGAGGTCTACAATTTACTTTTGTATCGGTGGAGAAAATATATTTTTCTGGAAAGAGACAAACACACAGTGAAAAAGCTTACAGACTGAGTGCAAGGGGGAGGAGCAAATCAAAGAGTCCTTTTCTTCAATTAAAAAGACCCACCTACCAAAATTGTTCTGTCAGTAAAGAAGAAACCACAGACACATTATAGATTTCGCTGTGTGGAATTAAGGGCAAAAGAAAAACTTACCCATTGTCTGGATTGTTTTATATCTGTAGTCAAATTCATCTTGCAGGTCATCTAAGTATTTGGTGTCTTGTTCTGTCATCTTTTTGTAAAAGAAAACATACTCTGAGTTACAGTGGGCAGGCCAATGAAACAACCTTACAAGTATTTCAAAGGACACCGTCTGATATACCAGGACCACTAACAGCCAAAGACTGCTGGCTCTGTGTTTCTGAAGAGCAAACTCCAAGGAAAGCTAAATAGCTAATGCTGAAGGAGCCAGATTGAGTTTCCTCTTCCAACTGTATTCTCCTGTCGATTTGGGAATATGTCATCATAGCTCTCATTTCCCAATAGTTCCAAATGATTCTACTAATATGATCTTGTTTTATCTGAGGAAAAATATCTACATTTCCCATCTTAGAACTCTCCAGTAGTCCCATAATTCGTATTAATGCACTATCACTTTTTGTCTGATGCCGCCATTCTGGTCTGCGCTTTATGGAAATGCCCATCCAATATTGTTCCTCTTCATTTCTTAGAAGAAAGAAAAATATCTATCTATGTTTCCTCCGTGGGCTCTGATCTTTGAGACTTTACAGGACTATTTCAAGAGTGCTGGTGATGCAGGTTGACGAAAGGTTAGCACATCGAACCCACCAGCTGCTCGAAACGAGAAGATCTGATGGTTTCTGTGAAGATTGCAGGCTTAGACACTCCCGGGGCACTTCTACTCCGACCTATAACGTCACTGGGAGTTGGAATCAAGAATTTAGTCTCCCTAAATTTAGTAATTTTTTCCTGCTCAGACACAACAGGACTCTTGAGAGCCAGAACCTATGTCAGAAGGAGAAACCTGTCAGCGAAGGAAAACGAGGCTGTTTCCACGAAAATGAATGAGAGAACAGTGAAGACTGAGCCCTGGCGGAAGCAGAAAACTTGCAAGACCTGGAAAAACAAGGAAGTCCTGTGAAGTTGCTGATTCTACCGGTCTCACCGGTTGAAGGGGCACGTTTTTTGACTAAAGCCCTTTTATATATTATCTTGTTTAATCCTCGTGGCAATCTTGTAAAGGAGGTTCTCTCTTTTACATACGATCAAGGCAAACATAAAGATGTGAAGTAAATGCATATAATTATTAGTTTCTTCCTTGCCCACAATTACACAACTTAGTTGGAAAAAGTTATCAAACTCTGAGTCAGCAGGAAATCCTGGAGCTAAATGTCAAACCCAGGCAAGTCTCTATTTCTTTTCATCAGCGTTTCCTTTCCGTGATAAGTTGCTCAAGGGCAGACACCTCCGGAAAGCTGTGTAACCCTAAAAGGCAGAGCATCTGCATGTGCAATGAAATATATTTTTAAAGCAGAAGTAGAAAGGGATTTCATTTCTTTATCTCAAAATTAATTAAAAGTTATGACCCCCTCCAGAACCAGTAGTGAGAGTGGCGATGCCTGGAGGGTGGAGAGAAAGTAGGGTAGAAAGGGGGAACTGACTACAGGAATCTACGTATAGCCTAATACCTGGGGAAGAGACAGCAGAGAAGAGGGCAGGGGGAGACGTCAGACAGTGTAACATATGACAAAATAATAATAATATATGAATGATGAAGGGTTCACGGGGTAGGGGGGAGTGGGGAGGGAGGGGGAAATGAGCAGCAGATATTAAGGGCTCAAGTGGAGGACAAATGTTTTGAGAATGATGATGGCAACAAATGTACATATGTTCTGGACACAATGGATGGATGTATGGATTGTGATAAGAATGATATGAGCCCCCAATAAAATGATTTTTTTTAAGTTAAGAGCTGACATCTTGCAGAATCTTCTAATGAAAATCATGATATTAAAACACTGCCATACCCTGAAAGACCAGTGGCAGTCAGTAATTAAAAGGCCTTCAGATTGTATCAACAATTTCACAGTACAAAAGCAGCCAGCAGTGAACCTCACGGGTAAACCTCAAGATGTTCTGAAATGTGTACGGAAGTGCCACATCTCACAGACACCTGAGGCTACGGTGTAAGGGGGGTTTATTGACAATTAAACACTGTTTTTGCAGGGCATACATGGTTAGGAATCAAAGCTCAGATCAGGGGTCACATAGACATGATTTATTGGCTTTTAGGAGAAAAGACGTGAGCACAGGAAGTGGGTGCCGAGCTTCAATTTCATCTCACAGGGAGCTCTGGCGCATGACTGTGTCAGAGTCAATGCCTCCTTGAGGCAAGGGGGTCTGGTTTTTGGTAACACCATGTAACCCGCAGAGGCCATTCTCTGGAGAAGCTATTGGACAGCAGCTGAGGGGTAGGTGCACACACCTGACAAGGACCTGGTTGGACTTCTAAAGGTGGGTTTCTGCTACACCAGACTCCACAAGAATGACAAAAGATGCCTGTGCTAGATGCGAACCCATCTGTGCACGTGACTAATGTGCTTTCTCACTGTAATCAAGGAGTCATTTCCTGACTTGAACACTATAGAGTCCATAATGTGCTTGGCTTTAATCTTAAAATATGCACAGACAGTTCACCTTCTGAAAAACCATTTTTTTCTAGCAAGCAAAGACTTTAGCATGCCTGCCTTGCTTGTAATGGAGAGTCACTAATCAGAGGTCTGAAGTAAATGTCACAAATACCATTATTTAAAACCTCTTCCCTATCAGACAGGATCAGGGGCAGTTTATCTTTAAACATCTTGCCTATTTATTTTATATAATTTATGACTTTTACAAAGGATTTGAAAGTTATGTAGATTTTAGAAATTAAATTAAGCATTTGAGTTTATATACAAAATGGAGAAAATGCAGCTTCATTTAAGAGATTCTCTTTAAGTTAATAAAACAGATAGACAGCTAACCAGACTGACCAAGAAAAGGTGAGAAAATACAAATGATCCATAATGAATGTGAAAGGTGGGATCCCTACAGATTCTATGGAAATTAAAATAACAATGAAGGGATATATAAATAGCTTTATACTAGAAAAATATGAATTAGATTAAATGATGGATCTCTTGAAAAATCAAAATTAGCCAAAAATTGGTGAAGAAGAAATAGATAACCTGAATAGTCCTATATCAAAGAAATGGAAATCATCATTAAAAACCAAGCCTTCCCACAAGGCTGTCTTCTCTAGTATTCTGTCGGAGGGCCATTTCTCCTTCCAACAAAGTGCCCTTGGACTTGCGCACACATGAACGTCGGCAGCGCTGCAGGAAGCCGCCCAGCTCGTTGTTGAGGACACTAGCAAGCTGTCCCAGGTCACCCACGAGATCACTCACCTGAACACTGTTCTTAATGGCCGCCACTTTGTGCTCCACATTCCTCTGTCTTTCAGAAACCGAAGAACTTTGTAAGGATTTCTCCAGGGGTCCCTGGAAAAAAAAGAATGCCTTGAAAATCCATTGATATTGATGAAACAGGCTTATACTGAACATCAGAATTACACTCAACTGATGCTTGGATCAATATGATAGGAAAACGCTACAGCCATTAAAAATCACGAAGTAGAAGGATATTGAATGACATATGCAAAAAACCAAACCTCCTGCCATCAAGTCAATTCAGACTAATTTCGCTCCATGGGACTTTTCTGAGACTGCAAATCTTTATGGGAGCAGACGGCCTCATCTTTCTCTACGGCCTGGCTGGAGGTTTGACTCATAGACCTGTGGTTACGAGGGCTCCTAAATGATGTGCAAGTGGAGTTAATTGTTAAAGATAGAGTGGATGACAAAAATGACATCGCACTAGCTCAGTAGCCTGTGCTCATGTGTGTGCATTTGTGCTCAAGTGAGCATGCATGTGAGTAAGTAAAATTACTGGCACTAAATTACGGAAATCTTTATTAAACAAAAAAAAAATCAACCCCCAAACCTATTGTTTCTTGACATAGCCTCTGTCGAGGTTAATGTACTTCTGAAAGCAGTGATTCCACCTCTCTAACTCTTCCCCCGAAGAATTCCATGCTCTTTGATCTACACACAGCAAATCAGCAGTTTAGGTTTTCCCAGGGATTGGAATTGTATTTATTTTAAATGTGCTCTGCATTTACTTAACAATAAGAAGACTAAAGGGGCATGATTAAGGCTGGATGGGATAGGGTTTCCCAATGGAGTTTTCATAGGTCAGTCCTTAGCACCCTTGAGAGTGAGCAGGTGCGCTGTCATGGTGGGGAAATTTCTTGGTGACATTTTCCTGGCCTTTTTCTCCCAATGCAGTTTTTAATTTTCTTAACACTTCTTCATAATAAAAGTAAACATGGCTCACTGCCATCCAGTTGGTTGCAGCTCATATCAACCCTGTAGGACAGAGCAGAACTGGCCCTGTGGGTATCTGAGGCTGTAGATTTTGATGCGAGTGAAAGGACTCACCTTTCTCCCACCAAGTGGTTAATGGTTTTGAACTGGTGATCTTATAGTTAGCAGCCTAACATGTAAGCCACGACATTACCAGGCCTCCAGCACAATAGTGTGTGTGTGTGTGTGTGTGTGTGTGTGTGTGTGTGTGTGTGTATACAAGGGGAAGACTAAAAGTTTTGCTAATAAGTTCCAGTTCATATGAGACATCTTTTAAAAAGTCTTTGTGATCGGTGGGCAGTTGTAGGTAAGTTCTCTCAGTAATACACTAGTCTTGGTCTTGTTGCAGCGCCGATTAAAAAAAAAAAGGCCCAAACAAACCAATGGCATTAGATTGACGGGATGATTATGGAGGCTTCTTGTATGGTATTGGAGTCGGAACTGACTCAATGGCTGTGGCTTTACACAGAAAGGCTAACCAGATTTCCTAGGCCACATTTCTTAGTTTTCATTGTTATAAAAATATGGGTAACTTCGGTGCTCCAAGATGTGAATGCAACATACCAGCAGGAAGCAGGGAACCAGTGGAGAGGTCTGAGGGGCTGGCCCCAATCCCAACTACGTGGACACCTGTTCCTCCCCTCAGAAGAATTCACTTCAGAGGACAGCACTGAAGGTGCAGCTCAGGGAGAGAGACATGTCTGATCATAGCCCGCGGGAGCAAATGAAGGGGAAGGAAGAGAGAGTGGAGCATATCCTGGCCCACCAAGCCCTGAGGGTGTTATTCCTGCTCATAGCAGCCAATGCACAGAGAAGACCATATGGCCCTTCCCACTATGAGACACCACATCCCTCACTGACCCATAGCACTACAGGGGACAGCACTGGAGACAAAGTGTGGGAATTGCACCCGATCTGACCCCACCACACCGAGGCAAAACAGTAAGGGCATGCAACAGAGCAATGAAGACCCCAGGGAATACCAAATATAGACTTTGGGGTCAGGGTGTGGCACCCCAGCAGACTTGACCGGAAAACACTCTTAAATGCCAACAAACAGTCCTTGAACTATTTACAGGCTTTTCTTTTTTTGTTGTTGTTTTGTTTTCTTTTGCTGCTTTGTTTTGCTCTGTCTTGTTTTTGTGGATGTTATTATCTCTGCAGGTTTATCTAGTTAAGATAAGGTGGGTAAACAATCTGGAGGTGAAAACAGTGGGCCCTATGGTTCTGGGGGGACATGGGAGAGGGGGAGGTGGGAGAAAGGAATTGGTGTTAATAATCCCAGGGACAAGAAAACAAGTTATCCAAAATTGTTGGCGAGAAGGGTGTAGGAGGCCTGACAGGGCATGATCAAGGGTAATTTAACTGAGAGGAATTACTGAAACCCATATGAAGGCTGAGCTTGATAGTGGGACAAGAGGAAAGTGAAAGGAAATAGAGGAAAGAGCTAGGAGGCAAAGGGCATTTATAAAGGTCTAAATAAAGGCATGTACATATGTAAATATATTTATATATGAGGATGAGCAAATAGATCTATATGCATATATTTATAGATTTAGTATTAAGGTAGCAGATGGACATTGGGCCTCCACTCAAGTACTCCCTCAATGCAACAATACTTTGTTCTATTAACCTGGCATTCCATGATGCTCACCTTCCTGACACGATCACTGAAGACAAAGCGGATGCATATGTAAATGCAGTGAAGTAAGCTGATAGTGCCAAGCTATCAAAAGATAGTGTCTGGAGTCTTAAAGGCTTGAAAAACTAGCGGCCATCTAGCTCAGAAGCAACAAACCCCACATGGAAGAACACACCAGCCTGTGTGCTCACGAGGTGTCAAGGGGATCAGGTACCAGGCATCAAAGAACAAAAAATCAAATCATTTTGAATAAGAGGAGTACAGATTGGGGACCCAAGACTCATCTGTAAGCAATTGGACATCCTTTTACAGGGGATCTTAGGGAGGAGAGGAGCCAGTCAGGGTGCAGTGTAGCAATGATGAAACATACAACTTTCCTCTAGTTCCCAAATGCTTCCTTCCTCCACCCCACCCCCCACTATCATGATCCCAATTCTACCTTACAAATCCAGCTGGACCAGAGGATGTACACTGGTGCAGATAGGAACTGGAAACACAGGGAATCCAGGACAGATGATCCCTTCAGGACCAGTGGTGAGAGTGGCAATACTGGGAGGGTGGAATGAAGGTAGGGTAGAAAGGGGGAACCAATTACAAGGATCTGCATATAACCTCCTCCCTGGGGGACAGACAACAGAAAAGTGGGTGAAGAGAGACATTGGACAGTGTAAGATATGACAAAATATTAATAATTTATAAGTTATCAAGGATTCATGAGGGAGGGGGGAATAGAGAGGGAGGGGAAAATGAGGAGCTGATACCAAGGGCTCAAGTAGAAAACAAATGTTTTGAGAATGATGTTGGCAACAAATGTACAAACGTGCTTGACACAATAGATGCATGTATGGATTTTGATAAGCATTGTATGAGCCCCCAATAAAAAGATGATAAAAAGAATGGATAACTCAACATTTATCAATTCAACACTCTTCACCAATATAATTCAATAAAACCAATTATATCAGTCATGCTGTTTGACCCTTACCAACATTCACTGCTGTACTTTCCAGCACTGGTGCACGCAAAATAAAGATTCCTCGGTCTTCCTTTGCTTCCACTCCTGGTAACCACTGTTACAATCATCTGATTGCAATACCTCTCCAAGCACAATTTCTTGGCAGTTCGAATAATCTAACTTTGAATGTGCTCATTCTAAATACAGTCCCAGAGATGAGAGTTAGAGATGGAAGCAATCCCTTCACCTCACAGTTCGGGGATGGAGAGAAGCGGATTGAAAGTTGATGACTAAGCTCCACAGCAAATCGGGGGTGGGACCTTGAGGGGAACTCTTGTCCTTGATTCTGGATCAGGTGTCTTTCAACTACATCACATTCTTCAGTTTGGCAACGCTCTATAAAATTTCCTATGACTACATTTTCTCGCTCTTTTTCATTTTAGAATCCATAATTTTTCTTCCTCAGTGAAATGTTAAGACCTTGAAATTTAAATACTTCTTTTGAGACGGTATGGCAAACTGGCACATTATTTTCAAAGTGAGTTTCATGGGCATCCACACTAAATGAATGCTTCAATTTTACTGACATCTAACATTTATTAGGAACAACAAAAACAATCGTTCAACTCCAATAGCACCAAGTCAAATTATTTTAGCTTTAGAAACATTATACTTCAGATTTTAAATCAAATAAAAATTATACCATCTCTCTTCTTCCTTTAAAAAGCATAAAAGGTAAATCATTCCAACTTCATATTCCTTTAAGAACAGTCATGATCTGACAATAACTAAACCTGAGAGTTTTTAATAGGTAAATATATATATAATTTGATCTTCAGAAACAAATATAGTGGTATGCTTTACTAAGTTATCAAAGTATGATTTAGAAAATTGATTACTTATATACTCTTTCCTTTTACTAAGGATTTAGCTGAAAAAGTATTCCCAAAAGGGTTTTATTAATTCCTCTGATTATTTTTGATGGGGGATCTGAATTCATTCAGGATAGTTGGATAGAATGCAATCTAAATGATGACAAACCAAGTCTCAGAACCCCAAAGGGGCAGCTTTACCTGTCCTATGTGGTCATTTTGAGTCATAAGTGACTCGATGATAGAGTTGAGTTGAGTTGAAGTATGCTCAAGCAGTCAACAAATAAATTTTATGGAGTTTCTGTGGCACTGTGGGGTGAGTGTTCAACTGCTAACCACAAGGTGGGCAGTTCAACCCCACCAACTGCTTCACAGGAGAAAGAGGAGGCTATCTCCTCTGGTAAAGATCTGTATTTTGGGGACACTGTGTAGGGTCATTATGGGTTAAAATCCACAATCAGTGTTCATGGAGACAGCAGTCAAGAGATCAAAGGATACATTGCATTGGGTAAATCTGCTGCTTAAGACCACTTTAGGGTACTGAAAAGCAAGAACATTAATTTGAGGACTAAGGTGCACCTAACTCAAGTTATGGGATTTTCAATTGCCTCATATGCATGTGGAAGTTGGACCTTGAATAAGGAAGCCCAAAGAAGAGTTGATGTGTTTGAATTGTGGTGCTGGTGACGAAAACTGAAAGTACCATGGACCTACTAGAAGTACAACTAAATCTGTATTGGAAGAGGAATGGCCACAGAGCTCCATAGAGGGAAGGGGGGTGAGGCTTCATCTCCTGTACTCTGGGCGTGTTCTCAGGAGAGACCAGCCCCTGAAGGACGCCATGCTTGGTCAAGGAGAGGGGCAGTGAAAGAGAGGAAGGCCTTCAATGAGATGGATTGACACCATGACTGGGACAGTGGATCCAAGCATAGGAACAATTGTGAGGATGGTATAGGATTGTTCTGTTCGGCATTGGATTGCTAGGGGTTGGAAATGACTCCGTGGCACCTAAAAACAATATAACGACAATTACAGGGCCTAGAATCAATTTGATGGCAGTCGTTGGGTTGGTTTTGGAGTTTCTGTAGCACAGAATTCCTTCTGTGGATTGGCTTATACTTGTGGGACAAGAACTCTGAGCAAGATTGCTCTCTGAGGACAGCCATGGTGGAGGTACTTAGGAAACCTATCAGAAGGTAGGTATTGCATTCTTGACTGCTATTGTATGACCCTGTACTAGCATGAGGTGGATGAAAACAGAAAAGGTGGTGTAGGTGTGAAAAAAAACCTTTTAGAAATAAATATAGGACAGGCTTCATAATTATCACAGCAAAAAGGCAGAGAAATGGAATAAATCAAAGATGATTCCAAAACCTTGATCCCAAGCAACTGAAAGTGGTAGAGGCAGCTGGTGTAGAAAACAAGGACACAAGGAAGAGATGAGCCAGTCAGGATGCAGTATAGCTCTGAAAAAACATACAGCTTTCCTCTAGTTCTTAATGCTTCCTCCTCCCCATGATCATGACCCTAATTCTACCTTACAAATCCTGCTAGACCAGAGCATGTGCACTGGTACAGATCAGAGCTGGAAACACAGGGGATTCAGGAAGATAAGCCCCTCAGGACCGATAATGAGAGTAGCCATACCCTGAGGTAAGGGCAAAATTAGGCGGGGGGAGAAAGGAGGAAGTGATCCCAGTGATGTACATATAACCGCCTTCCAGGTGGATGGACAACAGCGAAGAGGGTGAAGGGAGACAGCAGTCATTGTAAGACATGAAAAAAACCAACACCTTATAAATTATCAAGGGTTCATGAGGGAAGGAGGGTGGGTGAGGGGAAAATGAGCTGATACCAAGGGTTCAAGTAGAAAGAAAATGTTTTGAAAGTGATGATGGCAACATATGTACAAATGTGCTTGACACAATGTATGTATGTATGGATTGTGATAAGAGCTGTAAGAGCCCCCAATAAAATGATTTTTAAAATTCTGTTTCAGAATCCAGTGTTAAGTCCAAAATAACATCATAGAGTTCAGATACTATTACCTGGACAGGTATGTTGGCGGCAGCCAATATTCTCCTCTCTTCCCTTAAACAGTTTGAAATAACCACAGCTACATGCATTGGATTTCCATGAAACTTTCCCTAAAAAAAAATGTAAAAGAAAACAAAGTAAAAATTTACATATATGTATATTTCATCACATAATGTCAGTATTTGTAAACCACCATTTACCCTCAATAAATAGTGAAATATTTGTCCCAATATTCTATTCCTTTACAAAGCAACAGAAACTCATTTGTTTGTGTGTGCGAAAGGATATTTTTATGTGATTTATTTCTCTCTTGATCTTAAAAGCATCATTTTAATTTTTTTTTAAAAAAGAAGAAAAAGTTTTTGAGTACCTCTTTAGAACAGACTCCGAATAAACATTCAGGAAGGTTATAAACTCTAAAACCGAACTCACTGCCAGTCAGTGGAAATGACTAAGGGGTTTCCCGCTGAGACCACTGGCAATTTGAGTCCACCCAGCCCCTCCGTAAATGTCACAGCCAAGAAAGCCCTAAGAGGCAGTTCCACTCGGTCATATAAGGTCTCTATGAGTCAAAAACCACTTGATGGTACTTAACAACAACAGCAACAGTTTTGTTAAAGACGTGATCATGAATCAGGGTGGTCCCTAGCTATTCACTCGCTACTGTGCTTCATGGTGTGGTTGTAGTGTGATATTATTCATGTTGACTGGCTCATAGCTTAATAAGCTAGAGTGGGAAAATGGCATGCATTTAAACAATAATATTTTATGATCTCTAAGGACATTAAGACTAACAATATTTTTATGACATCTTTGAATATCAAGACTAATGGTGCAGATAGTGTAAAGTGTTAGCCTGCAGGCCTAATTTAGCCATCATGTATTTTGTCTAAGTGAAAATATCGAATCCCTTCAGGGAAAACATGTGCTGGCCAGGTTTGTCATAGTGCCACCCATGAGTAACCCAAGCACTCATTGCTCGGCTGGTGCCGTGGGTTAGACATTGGGCTACGAACCCCAAGGTCAGTGATTCCGGCCCCAGCTGTTCTACAGCAGATACCTAAGGCAGACGGTCTGCTCCTGTGACGATTGAGTCTTGGAAATGCTATACTGGGTCACTTGTTATTTCAAGTCGATGGAAGTGCGTTTGTTGGTATTAGTACCTTATTGTTATTTGTTTGTTTTTGGACTAGATCCTTGTAGGTTTCTGAGTTTTCTAAACGTCATTTATAGAACTAATATTCAAGTATGTAAAACTTACTTATTCAAGTATGTAAAACTTACTTGCCACTCACTGCTTTTTTCCAGAGCAGGTTTAACAGCACAATAAATAAAATGCATTTATTCAGTCTCCCTGCCACTGGGAAAACTCTCACCAAACTGACTGCCATCGAGTCGATGCCTCGTCCTAGTGACCCTCCAGCACAGAACCAGCTAGCACTGCCCCGGAGGGTTCCTCAGGCTGGGAGTGGACAGCCTCACCTTTCTCCAGGTCACTCCGAAGGAGGTGCCGACCGCCCAGGAAATGGCCCAAATAGTCAATCGCAGAGAAAAAAACCCATACAGTGGTAAATTAACAATTAAAAGTAAATTATACAGATTTGTAAACTAAATGTTCTCTCTAGAGGAAAAATGAGATGATTAGCCGGGAACATTTGTACGGCCTCTTTTATTAGGTGATGTGCAGTAATAATTGTTTATTAGTAATAAAATTAGGTGGATGCCGAGCGTCTGGATTTCTGCTCCTCCACGTTGCACAGCCTGAAAACTCCCTGCCTCTCCGTTTAGAAAAAAAGGCGCAAAAGGGAAAGAAGGAAACAACTGCAACCGAAACTCAGAATGTAATTCCATCAAACCACCCAGTTAGCAGGAATTCCAATGGCCTGTGTGTGAACTGGGCGATGGTTTGCAGAGCGAACCGTTCTCCACTCCACCGTTCATACACATTTCGCTCATGAGGGGCTTCAAAAAGCTCATGAAAAAAAACTCCCTTATTTTTTAATTCAATGTTTCCACAAACTTTTTAACACCCCCTTTATGAGTATTTGTTATTTACCATTCAGATGCTATCTTTAAACATTTCTCAGGTCTATTACCTATATTTTCATTTTCCTTTCCTACTTGAGCTTCTTTTACCTTCCCTTTCAGATGCAATTTCTCCCATATCTTTCAGTAAAATTACTCATTTTTCCCCTTTTCCCGTAGAGCAAGGACTCACTATTGCTCTCCTCCAAGCTCCCTTTCTGTTCTCCCTACGGCAGTTCCTCACTGAAATGTGTGAGACAAAAACTGCCTATAGAAAATTCATCGCTATAGAATGAATCCAAAATTGGTATTTTTATTCTCATATGCATCAAAACTACACTCCTATGTTTACCTTTTAATAGTTACAAAGTCTGTGAATGAAGCTTAAAAATCAAAACAAACCCAAGATAAGTGTTGGTGGAAGAAAGAAAGAGAAATTGTTATTGACTGCATGTCCATTTCGACATGTTATGTATCACCAGTGAGTCAAATCTTTCATTTCTATGGACCGACCTTTAGCTCTAGCAATGGTTCCTGCCTCAAAGACAAAGTATAGTTAAAGACTGACGAATACTTTTTAATCACATAGAATTTTTTATCCTCATGGAAATAACTATTTTGATTTATTGAAATGTAGTTCTTTAAAATAATATAAAAATACAAATTGCTTAATATCTTCCTAAAATTTTTCACATACATAGAGGTCAACTTTTATAAATGTTTCACATAAAGAGTTACTGTCCATCATGCTTCCATAAAATAATATCCTTGGGGCCATCAAGAGAGTCTATAATGGAGCATCCCCTTAAAATGTGCACAACTATTGTCTCCAATCCCTAAATTCTGAGACTGATACTTTCTTCATCCTACCCAATGTTTTTAATTGGGAGAGTTCAGACAAGACCTAGAATTTACATACATTCCTTCTGCAAATGACCCTTACATCGTTTTTTGAGTGAAATATTGAGGGGTTGTAGTGGTCTAGCCAAGCCATTAATCTTAATATTCTCTGGAGAGTACTTTCAGGTGTGATTATTCTTAGAAAACACAATGTCTACTCCCAGTTTTTCATCAGTTCCACCAGCACCATCTACCAATATGGTGCACTCTCCATAATATTTTTGAAGTAAGTTTTTAGTCTCAGCTATTGTTTTAAGTATAAAACTTAAAATGATAGTAGCATCAGCAATTGGCAATTAGGCATACCGTTTGTGATGTGCTGTCTTTTTTGCAACCCAAATTAATAATATTGATTTCTTTAAAATGGTTTTGCATTGACAACATAGTGTTAGGGCGTGCCAAAGAATACCAGTTCTCATTCCCAGCATTACTTGTTTGATTAAACACATATTTTCACCGCCCCCCTTTTTTGCATTTTCTTTATTTTCCTTGGTATCATGCTATGAGTGGAGTGCATTCTGTTCAAAGTCAGCAGGAAGGAAGTTCCTGTAAACTGATGTGAATCGTACTGATAATCCTGTGGAAAGTATGGTTCATTTACTGCAGCCTCTTGTGCTGAGACTTCTTTAATCTATTATCTGAAATTTGGCAGTTTATCTCACCATTGTCCCTTTGTATGGCATAGGAAATTCTTTTACATGCATCTCAGCCATCTAATATGATGCAGCTTCATCTACTTGTAGCACATTCATCGCAATCCATACATGTGTACATTGTGTCAGGCACATTTGTACTTTTGTTTCCCTCATCATTGGCAAAACATTTGCTTTCTACTTGAGTCCTTGGTATCAGCTCCTCATTCCCCTCCCCCTCCCCATTCCCCACTTTCTCATGAACCCTTGATAATTTATCAGTTATTATTATTTTGGCATATCTAAACTGTCCAACATCTCCCTTCACCCACTTTTCTGTTGTCCGTCCCCGAGAGAGGAGGCTATATGTAGAACTTTGTAATTGGTTCCCCCTTTCTACCCCACCTTCGCTCCACCCTCCCGGTATCACCACTCTCACCACTGGACCTGAAGGGTTCATCTGCCCTGGATTCCCTGTGTTTCCAGTTCCTATCTGTACCAGTGTGCATCCTCTGGTCTAGCCGGATTTGTAAGGTAGAATTGGGATCATGATAGTGGGGGGAGGAAGTGGGAACTAGAAGAAAGTTGTATGTTTCGTAGTTGCAACACTGCACTCTGACTGGCTTGTCTCTTCCCCGAGAGCCTCTTATTAGGGGATGTCCATTTGCCCAGTCTGCACTCTCCCTCATTCAAAATGATATGATTTTTTGTTTCTCACTGCCTGATACCTTATCCCTTCGACACCTCGTGAACTCACAGGCTGATGTGCTTCTTCCATGTGGGCTTTGTTGCCTCTGAGCTAGATGGCCGCTTGTTTACCTTCAAACCTTTAAGACCCCAGACACTATATCTTTTGATAGCCCGGCACCATCAGCGTTCTCTGCCACATTTTCCCATGCACCCATCTGTCCTCAGCATTTTTATCAGGAAGATGAGCACACAATGATATGATTTTTGCTTTTTTGATGCCTGAAACCTGAACCTTCTTATATCCTGCAAAGCAGTTGATTGTGTTTTCCAAGAAAATATAGCATTTATGATCATTTGTACAGTGTGACTAATATTTACTTAACGAGTATTAAATTTGTACCCTGATATTTGTTCTTATGCCATTCTGCATGGCCAGTGATTACTTGTTTCCATCTTAAATCATACCATTATATTTTGATGACATTTTATAAAGCAATTAAACTCAACATGTGCTGTGCCAGTAGTTCACATAATCCAGTGCAGTGGCTACAAGAAGAGTTACGATCCAGTTTCATGTTGTGAATGGCTCATGGCAGCAACAATGCAAGGATCCTTTAAGAGAAGTCCTTTCGTGGTGCAAATGGTTAATGACCTCGATTGCTAACCTGCGTGCAAATTGGCTGCCTGAGTGCATACACAGATACCTAAGGAAGAGGTGTACAGGTCTGGGGATGTGCTTCAAAAAATCAGCCATTGAAAACACTGTGGAGCACAGTTCTACTCTGACACAAATGGGTTCCCATGAGTCAGAATTGACTCAATGACAACTGAGAGTGGTGGTGAGGATAGATCATGAAACACATTCTAATTTCAGAGGTGTTAAAATGTGTGGAATCAATCAAATGTGCTAGTTTTTTTCCATTTCCCCCTACTTTAAGCCACATTCCTTGGCTTTCCTTCAAATCCTGCTCTCACTATCTCCCCACCTCATTTCTAAATTTGATTTGTCAACAGAGTGACTAGATGATCTACTCTTTTTCTACCATTTTTTTTAAAGATTGCCAGAACAAAGCCTGTTTGGAAAGAGTCTCCTCCAATCAAGTGACACCCGACTGAGGTTTCACAAGTAGGCATTCACTCCTTTGAGCTCTTTCCTTAACTGCCCCGTTAAAAGGCAGACACACCCAAGCGTCAACACCACATGTGATAATGTCATCTGTTGTGTGGTTTTCTCAGATGATGTTCTCTGACTGCAGAGGCCTGAGAACTATAGAATGAGAGTGATGGGCCCCAGGGCAGCTGGGGGGAGGCCCCTGGAAAGGGAAGAATAGAAATCCATAGAGGTGGGCCTTCTGAAGAAACCTGTAGCCAGCAACTGTCATAGCTTGGGCTCCTCCAAAAGCTGACTTTGAGACAAGGATTCCATTAAGCATAGGATAACCCTTGTGTGATCTGTAGGTCATGGATCATTTACCAACATTTTCAGGCTCTCAGGTTTCTTGGGAAGCTGTTGCTATCCCTGTTGTAATACAAGGTGTCTCCTGGCAGGAATCTTTATAACTGAATGGTTTGAAGAAATGGACCTCACCCTACCAATCCTACCACCAGGTTCTACTTGGGACATATATGTCCCACATAATTAAATCAAAAACATATTACTTCCATTTTTTTTCTTTCCTGGATTACAGCATACCTTCCATTACTGGAAGCACATGCTATCAACTAAAAACTTCAAAGCAGAAAATAATTTGGTCACAAAAGGGTTCATTGGGAGTTGACCCCAGGAAACCCAGCTAGGGGAGCAAAACAAAGAAAGAGCAGATACAGCCAATTCTCAGTGATCCCATGTATATCAGAGTAGGAATGTGCTGCATAAATTTTTCAATGGCCAATTTCTCAGCAGTAAGTTTATCACCAGGCATTTCTTCTAAGGTACTTTTGGGTGGTTTCAAACTTCCAAACTCCCAGCGAGTGCAGTAACCATTGTGTCATCCAGGGACTTTCAAGGATGACAAGACAGCTGGTAAAGGGCATGCCATCATTTGCTCTAAGGGGCTGGGAAGCCTGGAACCAGTGCTGAACATGTGCTAGGATCGATCTACCTAAGGGCTTCAGGAACTGGAGTAGTTTTACACTAGTTCTTGTCAGTTGAAAGACTCCTATTAGTGCAAGTAATTAATTGTTGGGCTGCTAACAGAAAGATCAGTAGTTCAAATGTATCCGCCACTTCTCTAGAGAAAGATGAGGCAGTCCGGTTTTATAATTATTATAGCCCATGTGTTGCAGATGCAGTTATCTCCCTTATGATCCATTTAAATGTGTTCTTGTTTTTAATATTTTCTGCTTTCTTTTCAATTGAGGTTTTTTTGTTTTGTTTTGTTTTTCCTCAAGGGCAGACTGTGTGCCTCCCTGTGTGTTTATTTATTTATTTAAAGATCATTTCATTGAGGACCCTTGCAACTCTTGTCACAATCCATACATCGATCGCATCAGGCATGTTTGTACATATGTGCCTTCATTCTTTTCTAGACATTTACTTTCTGTTGAGCTCTTGGTATCAGCTCCTCTTTTTTTCCCTCCTCCCCCCACCACGCTCATACCCCCTGATAGATTATAAATTATTATTATTTCTGTATCTTAGACCGACCACTGTCTTTCTTCCCCCATGTTTTCTGTTGTTCTCCCCCCTGGAGAGAGGTATATGGTTATGTGTCAATCATTGTGATCGGTTCTCGCCTTCTCCTTTTCTCTCCCCCCCCTTCTTCCTCCCCTTCTGATATCTCTATTCCCACTCCTGTTCATGGATTCTATGACTCATGAGCCCACATCTCTTATCTATCCGTGTGTATGTGCTCCGGTCTAGTCTGAATTGAGAAGCAGCACTGGAGTCATGACTGGGGGGTGAGGAAGCCTCAAGGAACCAGAGGCCCATTGTAAGTTTCATCAGTGCTTTACTGTACCCCGGTTGACTCATCCCTTGCCTGTGGCCCTCCTCTGGGGGGATTGTTCCATTGTCAAAGATGGGCCTTGGGTCTCTGCTCCAACCCTCTTCATCCTCAACAATATGTTTTGTTTGTTTGTTATGTGCCTTCTGATGCTGATTACCTGGTCCTGATGACGTCTCCTGATTGCACCAGCAGTGTGCTTCTTTCATGTGGGTTTGTTGCCTTTCTGTTGAATGGTCACTTGTTTAAGTGCAAGCCTTTAAGACCCCAGACACTATATATTTTTATATCTGGGCACCATCTGCCTTCTTCACCACATTTGCTTATGCACCCGTTTTGCCTTCAGCGATTGTGTCAGGAGGGTGAGCATCTCAGCATGTTGATTTGTTAGAACAAAGTGTTCTTGTACTGAAGGGGGGTATGAACAGAAGCCCAAAGGCCATCCACTACATCAGTGTATTGCGCATAAATATATGTATATAAGCCAATGCCTCTATTTTTGTGGACTATTGCGTTTGCATCTGTACATACCTATGCTTATACCTCTATCCATTGGTCCTAGGTCCTTCCTCTGTTTCTTTTTACCTTCCTCCTGCCCCACTGTCACTTTCCCTTTATTTCTGCCTCTTAGTACTTCCTCTTAGCTAGTTTGCTGCTGCTCTGACATCCCCAGGATCTCTATCTCCTCCTTGTTGTTGACTCTAATTCCCTAGTTGTTCCCCTGGCTACAGCGCTGCCTGCTCACTGCACCCTTCCCCCACTGCCCTCACCTCCTAAATCCCTCTGGGACTGCTGGGCCCACTGCTTTTCCCTTGGGCTTGCTTTCCATGCTTAGCTTATATAAGTAGGCAAACCGACTATGACATAGACCAAATAAAAAGAAAACAAAAGATTGAAAGAAGAAAAGGAGAGAGAAGATATACACAATTCCAGGTCTGTTCGCTGATCTCCATGACTATCTCCCCTCGACTGAAGTTTTTTAAAATTTTGTTTTACTTTGTTACTGTTAGATTTTTCTTAAGAATATGTTTCTGTGTATGAGATCCAGGATAGGTACGTCTATAGAGAAAGTCACTGGATTACTGGTTCCTTGGGGGCGTGGCAGGGAGGTTGGGAGGAAATAGGGAGCTAATAATAATGAGCAGAAGAATGAAGAAAATATTCTAAAACTGATTGTGATGGCGATTGCCCGACTCCTCTGACTGTGACTGAACTAGTGAACTGTGTGTAAGCGAACTGTGTGGACAAAACCTACGGAGTGCTTCCTTCGACTTGTTGGTTCCCTAGGAGTTGGAATCTACTGGAAGATGGCAGTTTAAGTTTGGGGTTTTTTGTTTTGCTTTTGGTTCTTGTCAAACCGTTCTGAAGCAAGAAGATACAGATGCTTGTTTGAGCTAAAATAAAGACCAAGGGATGTGGCAGAGCACCCTCTGTCTCTCGTAACCCAAATCTGAGAACAATTTGATCCACACTGGCTGGCAAGCTTCTGCCTTTTCTAATCATCCTAAAACATTTGGTTAAATCATTTCACCCCTGACCTTTTCCCATGTCAAGCACACGGGCCAGTCTCTACATCAAGATGCACTCTCAGCGTTGGCCTCTTACTGGTTCCTTTTCTTTGCTCTGAGCACATACTTTTTCTTACTAACTTCTACCCAAGTCCTTCCCAAACAAAACATCAATGTAGTGATCAGTGTAACATTGAACATAAATGCATATTCTCAATAGTATTTTCAATTCTATATCATTGGCTAAATTAATGATACTATCAACAGAATTGTCATATGCTATGCAGAGATTATGATAATGTTCCCCAATAAAATGACAAGGATGTCTCCAAATTGAGCCATATATAAACCACAGATATACGAATGGATTTTGAGCTCACACTTAATGGTAGTCTTAATCTAAGAAAAATTGGTTCTTATAACGAGGCGCTACTCAATACTTTCCCTCATGAAGAGATCACTGAAGATATGGGTGCACTAGCAAAAGTGTGGTGAAGAAATCAGTTGGTGCCTGGCTATCAGAAAGAATATGCCTGGGGTCTTAAATGCTTGTCTTAAAACAAGCAGCTACCTAAGAGGTGTCAGCTAAGTTCACATGGGAGGAGCACACCAGCAGCCTGTGTGATCCAAGGACTGTACATAATGAAATCCAAGACAGGAGGAGTAAACAGTATTAGAGCTTTAAGATTGGAGCAGCCAGTGTGCAGAAGATTGTGGGTGACAGTCAGAGCCCCAGATCCGTTTGCAGGGTCTCCACATGGATTAAGCCTCTGATAAATCAGCTCTGACCATTGGCCAGGGATGTGAATAGCTTGCTATCGAAGAGGACTAGGAAAGCGGATTACAGCAGGTGTGGTTCAGTTACAATCTAACACTTTTCATTTGTTCTCCATTGTAAACCGTTTTAAATTTGTTCTCGTTTTTAAATTTTTCTGCTTTCTTTTCAATTGAAGTTGGGTATGTTTTCCTGTGTATGAAATCTAGGATAGGTAAGTCTATATAGACAATGACTGGACTAATTGTTTCCTTATGGTCATGGCAGGGGCGGTTGAGGGGAATGAGGAACTGGTCATAAGTATAAGAATGAAGAAAATAGACGGCTTCCCTGACCTAACTTGTTGGGTTCTGGAACCTGCCTGGGAGCTCAAGATGCTCCGGGCCCTTTCTCTGCTCTCCCCTTCCTCCCAGGAGTTCTTTCCCTCAATAAAATCTCTCAACTTCACATTCCTGGCTAAATTCTATCTCCGTCTGCGTCTCCGTTTTTCACCTCTCATCTTGGTGCACGAACCCAGGAGGAGTAAGAGGTGCCTTGAGACACCCCTGCCTGCCCTTGAACGAGTGTGACACCCCTCTCTCCTCCATCCCTCTTCCCTAGAACCAGAACCTCTTAACAGCCTTCCACCACATCTACGAGTGAGTACCTGACAGTACCTGACTAAATTTTATTTCTGCTATTGCGACCATTGCCCCTGGCTGCTGGGTTGTTCAGAGGCTCTGTTCATTTCATTTCATTTCTGAATCGTGGGCCCACGGCAGAACCATATCCAAAGGACAGCACTTGGGGACACTTGAGTCTCACTGCTCCTTTTCCGGGGTAGCTGGGAAGAGAGACCCAGGATCCCCCACCCCCCACCCCCCCCGCCACCTCCCCTCCCCCCATTTCCAAGGGTCAGAGACATTCAGGGACGAAGATATCTGGGTCTCTCTGTTCCCTTTCCAGGGAGTTGGGAGCCTGCTGAGCCCCCTCCCTTTATCCAAAGGTTGGAGACATCCAGGGACCCCTGATTCTCTCTGCTCCTTTTCTGGGGTAGCTGGGAAATCAGACTTCCCCCTCCTCCCATTCCAGAGGCCCAGTTGGATACTCAGGATGCTGATTGTCTAGCTCAGTCTCTTCAAGGAATCCTGCAGCATGGGAAACAAAAATTTCAAGCCAGACTCCTCCACACTTATAGGTGGCCTCCTGGCTAATCTCTCAACCCTTGGCTTAAAGCCAGACCTCTGGCCCAAACGCCTTGGTTTTTTACTGCAGTTCAGTTTGGCCCCAATATAAAGTAGACAGTGGGTCTCAATGGCCAGAAGGCAGTACTTTTGATTTCAACATTTTGACTGGTCACAGTAACTTTTCCCAGTGAACTGGCAAATGGCCTGAGGTCCCCTATGTCTGAGCTTTCTTCCTTCTACACTCCCGTCCCTCTCTCTGTACTCCCTATCTCCCCACTCAAGTTCTTTTAGCCCAATACTCTCCTAACCAGAAACACTTGCCAGCTCAAACAGACCCACCGCTCCCCAATCAGGTCTCCGACATTACTCCTCCTCATCTTTCTCTGAACGTCCTGACTCCTTGTCTGCACCCCCAGTAAGGCCTCCTCCATATTCTGGGTACCCTTCACCATCACCTCCCTCCACTACCCTCTCAACTCCCAACCACATCCTCTGCCATTCCTCCCAGCCCTTTGAAGAAAAAAAAAATGAAGAAAATATTCTAAAATGATTAGAAAATGTTCTAATAAGATCAAATCATTGAATTATATGATATGCAATTATGTTGAGAAAACTCTTAAATAAATAAATAATACGATTATCTTAATGAAATCAGAGTTCTCACATGCTCTCATGCTATTCAGCATGCACAAAATAAACAAAATTAAAAATGTTGTTGAGCTGTCTAGTTTTTAAAAAAATTAACAGCCCTACTGCCATTGAGTTGATTACGCCTCAGAGTGAGCCTGCAGAGGATTTCCCAGATGGAAAGGTTATCTTCTTCCTATGGTTAGCAGCCTACCACCCACTCACACTGAGTGCACTGGGCCCTTTCCCCAGCTTAAAATCAACTTTAAATTCTATAGTCACCACAGAGGTTTTCTTAATTATACAGAAGTGAAGTCTCTACAGATCTCTCTGTGTATAAACTTAGTGAATTGTTTTATTTGTGTGGTAATGATAGGTCCTTCTTAAAACAAATTATAGTTTAAAATTAGCTGCAAGTATATAGAACTTGTCTTAGCTTCTTTTTGAAGTAAAATAATAATAATTTCTTAAAGCATCAAATATGACTTCTGCAAGCTCTGAATAAATTCCCTGCACCGTGTTCTATGCCTATGACAACTTATCATGTCTTAGATCATTGCTCTGGAGAGTGGCCGGAGTGCTCTCCATCTAAGTCTGAAGACCTGTGTTTGTGGCTCATTTACTAGCTGGGTGACCTTAGGCAAGTCGTGTCTGAAACTTCATTGTTTTCATTGTTCTGTCCTTCAGTTAGCTAATGACATTTGACCTTAATCATTGCAAAGAACACGCAAGGCGATGGAGGAAGATCTTTGTTGTCTGCAGAGCACATAGGTTAACTCTGTCACCTCCTGAGAGTATTAGGAGTTGCAACTTGCAAACGGTAAGTTAATAAAAACAGAAGGTAAATATATCTGTATTTGTTTCACACAGGACCAAAGCTGAATATAAAGCCAATAAAGTGAGATTGAGCTGCGTTCCAGGAAATATACAAATATAGAAAGAAACTACAGAAAAACAAAGACCCACAAGTTGGGGTGTTTGAAACATTATAGATAGTAAACACACACACACGAATACACTAAACTCCTTTGAATAAAAAATTAATTCATACAAGCAAGCCAAATGAAATAATAAAGCAAACAGCACTTTCACTCAAACATAAATCATCATAATCTTTGGACGAAAGTCACCAACCCTACACTTTCTATGTAGAGAAAAAGTCTGGGAAGAAACTTCCCTCCTCTTACCAATAATCATCCTTGGGGAGGGGGATTAGGAGGAAGGACAGCTTTCCTCTGACTTCAGTTCTTTGGTGTTTTTCTCTCTCTATTTTTAAATATATGTGTGCTGCATTGATGAGGAAAGTCAGGCAAAACGTGATAAATTACATGTATAACCCATTTAGGACATTTTTCTTTGCTTGATTTATGCAGGGGTTTTATAACAGCTGAACGCTAGCTTTGGAAATACGTCACACAGATGAAAAGAGCAGAAAGAGTTCACGCCCAGTTAGCCCATCATAATGACTAGAATTCAGTGTTCTTAGGGAATTCTCAGCCTTGTAATTAAGAGATAAGTGAATTGCTAATTCAAAATGACAGGACAGAGCATAAGGCAGATATAAACCCTCTAACACAACGATAAGAGAATCTACTGTTGAAAAACTGCCTACTGTGTGCAGAATGTTTCATAAGCCAGGAAACTTTCTACTCCCATATACATTATAGTCTGCGATACTATCAGGGCAGGTCTCTGTCCCATGGGGTCATTATGAGTCGACATCAACTGGATGCAGTGAAAGTGACAATGAAAGACAAGGGGAAAGGGAATGGGGAAAAGCATGTCCTAAGAAGCAGCACTATGAGATGACTGATTTATGGGAAATTGTAACATGCATGGTATTCGTTCCTGAGGGCTGCTGTCACAAAGTGCCACAAACTGGGTGGCTTAAAACAACAGAAATGTCCTCTCTCACAGTGGGGAGTGCTAGAAGCCTGAACTCAAGGGGTCAGCAGGGCCAGGTGCTCTCTCTGAGAAGATCTTTTCTTGTCTCTTCCAGATTTGGGTAGTCTCAGGTGTTCCCAGGCTGTGGCGACATAACTCTAGCCTCTGCCTCCTTTGTCACATGGCCACGCACATCCCTCTGCGGCTGTCTGACTTTGCGTCTCATGGTCTTTTCATATAAGGGACATCATTTTGAAGGAATGAGCGCCCACCGGCCTCCAGTCTGACTTCATGTTGACAAACGCCATCTGCAAAGATGCCGTTCCTGTGGACGAGGATGTGGACACAGGTAGCTCTTTGGAGAACTGAAATCAGCAACCAGCAGGCAGCCCAAGATGGTCGTGTGGATTTCTTATTGTGCCGGATTTCAAGAGGACTTTGGCGCTCTTGTCCCGCTCCTCGTGGGTGAGCGAAATTTTCAATAATTCGCACTACTTAAACAATTGGGGAAAAGAGATCTATTTTCCTCATAATGAAAATACCATTAGTAAAAATGGATATTAATTTACAGAATGCAAAGCTATTAGAAACCCTCAAGCAAGAAGTAGGAAACAAAATCTTTCCAATCGGAAGAAATAAAGTCAGTCTCTGAAGAGAGCTGACATTTAGGAAACAGCCTTCAACTGCCCCTCCTGCTCATTTTCCACAAACCCCAAACGTAGACCTTGAACTATAGCGGAAGGATGAATGCCATCCGACTACTGAGAAATGGAAACTCACGGAGTGGTGAATAGGTCATAAAGAGGGGAAAGAAAGAGCTTTTCCCCACTGGGCCTAATGACACGTGTCGACTCTGAACTCAACAATAGAGGTCCTCAAAGGGCTTCTGCAGCTCTGAGTCTTGATGTCGGTGTCTGGGTCCCCGTGACCCTGCAGAGCGGTCTTTGAGTAGGTCTAAAAGGCAACTACCGGCTTATAGCTGCAACGACTTAGTTTCTGGTTAGGCTTCTCTAGGGAAGATGCGAATGAGGTGAAATGGTGACATTTGACCCTTGGATGCCCCTGACTGGGTCAGATTCCCTGAAAATACACTTATCTCGTTTCCTTTTGGACCTCGATCACTTAGAGCTAATTCATCAGTTGTGTTCAACTCTTCCTAACATCTTGGAGGAGAAATCGTATCAACTTGTTTAGGTGTTTCTGTTGCTACTCGAGGCCTTGGTAACAGACTTAAGCCCCCGAACCAATGGCATTTAAACAAGATTTTGTGGTGACATGGTTTACCAAAAAAGAATACACTAGAACATTCTCAGGAGTTGAAATCAGAGCCTTTAGACGCAGCTTGGCCTTTATTTAATTATCTTTCTGAGCCCTGATTTCCTCCCGGGTAAAATCCCCACCCTGCCTTTCTAGCATCAGTTGTGAGAATCAAGTGAGATGTTCATAAAACCACAGCCAATCTTAAACAAAGGTCAGTTTTGTTTTTCTCTGATTTCAGATATAAAAATGTTCCCTGTAGAAAAAAAAATCCAAAGCAAAACAATTATAAGAAGAAAATAAAAATTACCCATAATTACAGGATCTAGAAATAACTGTGGTTAACATTTGGGTATTTGCCCATTATTTGTTTTCTTCTTGTGCATGTTGAAGGAGCCCTGGTATCATCGTGGGGTATGCACTGGTTATACTGCGAGCCACAAGGTGAGCAGTTTGAATGCACCGGCTACTCCAGGGGTGAAAGAAGAGGCTTCCTGTTCTTGTAAAGATTCATAGCCTCAGAAACCCCGGGGGACTTCTCCTTTGTCCACAGCGTCTCCATGAGTCACAATCAACTCGATGGCAGAGTTTTATTGTTTTGTTTGATTTGCATATTTATATTTATTTACACATGGTTTAAAATAAAATTCAGCCTATGTACTATTTATCATTATACATTTTCTTTTTCATTTAATTGACATTTAGTATTGCATTGTCATTAAAATTCTTCTAGCTTGATAAAAAAATTCTTCTATAATATTTTTAAGTTGTTAAATTGGGGGGTGAGATTCTTTTTTATTAGTTCTAGTATGGTTTACTTAATAAATTCTCCATTGTTGGCATTGATTTTTTTAAAATATTTTTAACATCAAAGTGCTGTGATACATTCTCAGGTAATTAACCTTATTAAGTTATAGCATGAATATATTGTTTATTCATGGGTTTGCTTACTTGATATGGAGAAACATCTAAAGGGGTTTTGCAGCTTCCCACTACAAATTTATTTCTGTTTCATTTCTCCTTGAATTTGTTCCATTTACCTTACATTTGGATTCAATATGATCATTTAAAATGATGTCTTATAGATAGCACAAAATCAGTTTTGTCCCAATAATTACTTTTAGAGCTGGAACTTGACCCAGCCACAGGGCTGCTTACCACAAGGTCAGCAGTTGGGAACCACCCACCAGCTCTGACGGAGGACGATGGGGCTTTCTACTCCCAGAAAGCGTCCCGGTCTCAGAAAATCACAGGGCCAGTTCTACCTTCTCCGACAGGCTCCCTGTGAGGCAGCATGGACTCGATGGCGATGAGGGTTTTCTTTTAGCGGCTTCATAAAATTATTGTGAAGATTATTGTATATTAAATTACATACCTGCATCCTTAGGATTATGAAGTGTCAGCTGTTGCATCCCATTACAATTTATTATCACATCATTATATCATAATATACAGTGATCATGCATTGTCTGCATTTGCATGATTCATCTTTGCCCAACTTTTTCCTTTTATGTTTTTTACTACCTCGTTTTAGTTGGCTGGTTGTAAACAACACATAGTTGAAATTTGATTTTTGATTCTATGTGAGACTTTGTATTTTAATGAGCGAATTGAATCGATTTGCACTAATTTGATAGACTTGCTTTGCTTTGCCACCTGGCTTTCTCTTTGTGCTATGAGTCAGCGTTGGCTGGGTGGCAGTGATGTTGTTGAGTTACGTGTTGTTGTTTGTCATTAGGTGTGGGTGAGTCAGTTCCCACTCATAGTGACCCTGTGGACAACAGAGCAAAACACCGCCTGGTCCTGTGCCCTTCTCATGACTGTTCTTATGCTCGAGCCCAGGGATGCGGCCACTGTGTCAATCCATCTTTGAGAGCTTTCTTCTCTTTCCGCTGCCCGTCTACTTCACCAGGCGTGATGTCCTTTCCCAGGAACTAGTCTCTCCTGACAACATGTCCAAAGTGCACGAGAATAAGTCTCACCATCTTTGCCTCTAAGGAACATTCTGCCTGACCCTCTTCCAAGACAGATTGGTTGGTTCTTTTGGCAGTCCCTGACACTTTATATTCTCTGCCAGCTCCGGGGTCCAAATGCATAGATTTTTCTTCAGTCTATCTTATTTTAGCTATATGGTCTATACTGTTTTGTTGTTTTCACGTTTATCTTCTGTACATTTTGAGCAGTAAACAGACATTATTTGATTCTGGCATTTAACCTGTCACATTTTAAAAGAATTCTTGCACCCAATGGCTCTTACATTGTTTTTACCACAACCACCTGGATAACATCTACCTCCTGCTTCTCTTTGGGATGTTGCCTTGATAGCATGGGCTCCAGACTGGCCACAATTCCCGATTACACCATGCCTGACTCCAGTATTTCCACTTGCACACTTGCGTGGGAGTCATGCTTTGACTCCCACACATCCCTGATATCAATGATCTCTTTCCTGCTTCCAATATGGATTTTAATTCTACATTTGTTCCCCCCTAACCCCCAGCCTTAAAATTATTTCATATTTTATTTTCCATCACCTTCTTTTCTCATCTTCTTGATTTTTTTCATTTCAACCTATTTGCTTCTTTTAGATTTTTACTTCTATTTATACCAATGACACAACCTTGCTTGCTGAGAGTGAGGCCAACTTGAAGCACTTGCGTATGAATGCCAAGGATTGCAGCAGTCACTATGAATTATAGCGTGATGTAAGGAAAAGCAAACCCCTCACAACTGGACCAATAGGTAATATCATGATAAATGGAGAAAAGGTTGAAGTTGTCAAGGATTTTGTCTTCCTTGATCCATAATCAAGGCTCATGGAAGCAACAGTCACGAGATCAAAAGACATGTTGCTTTGGGTAAATCTGCTGGACAAGACTTTTGAGGACTAGAGTGTGGCTGAGCCAAGCCATGGTATTTTCTATTGCCTCATCAGTGCTCCTTAGAGGAATATGTTACAGACGTTGTTTCCATACTTTGAACATGTTGTCAGGAGAGAGCAGTCTTTGGAGAAGGACATCATGCATGGTAAAACGGAGGGGCAGTGAAGGAAAGAAAGACCCTCAGTCAGAGGGATTGACACCGTGGATGCAGCAATAGGCTTGGGTCTAGCCTAGGAACAATTGTAAGGATGGGGAGGACCATGCAGTTGTCTTCTTTTATGTGTAGGGCTCGCTATGAGTTGTAGCCAACTTGATGGCACGTAACAAGAGTAACTCCTATTTTATACATGTGACTTCTTGAAATTTTCGTATATTTGGGCGATAAGATCATTTTGAAAGATTTGTCACTGTAATGCTTCAGAGTGAGCTTGCCAGTCAATTGTTATGCAGTTATGCAAGTTCTCCATAGGCCTCAGTGATGCATTTTTATGCATTATTTCATTAGATGAAAGTGGAGTTTGTTTTCTTTGCCTGGTATTGGCATTTTAGTACCCTGTAACCTCAGATTTGAATGTTGTGTATGTCTTTCAGTTGTCCTCTTAAATATCGTACCCATAAATTTGGAGAGGCTTTTACATACAATTGTAAACCTTAAGTCCTTGTTCCTGAAATCAGAGGCACCATGGCAGACTAAAAAGGAGCCAAAATTTCTATCTGAGTCCTTAAACGCAGAGAAAACAGGGAATCCTTAAATCCTCTAACTCATCAGGTTGGTCTTCAAGGTAATTACCATAACATTTGCCAGGGGAGAAAAACCATTAACTTTTCATGTGCAATGTCCTTTTCATCCTTATGGGAAAATATTCAGTGGAAATCAAATTCCACAGTTCCTTTACCCTGTTTCAAAATACTCCAACAATTCCTTGAATTTATTTCAATATCTCCCTTTCCCATATGACTTCAATTCTTTTGAATTTATGGGAAGTATCAGAAATGGTCATATCTCTTTAACATCTATTCATCTTTTTTAACTTGAGGGAAATTCCTCAATGAGCCATTTATAGCGAGCTGCCTAGTGTGCTTACGTTTCTTATCGCCACAGCCTTTAAAACATGCAGACCTGCGTGTGAGCATTCCTGGTGCCCACTCCGGTCAGAGCGCTCGGTGACCGGCTGCTGCATGTCCAGGCATCAGAGCCACTGGGCTCGCTTTCTGATGTCATAGACCACCCAGGCAACCAGACAATAACCAGGCAGTGAGAAAGCGCATTCATCCATATGCCTCTAAAAATACAAGATGAATATATACTAAAATATCAGTAGATAGTATACATCTGGATGGTAGAATTATAGATCATTATTACTCTCTTTTTATGCCTTCATTTAAAAATATTTCCTATAGTTAGTATGTTACTTGCACAATCCAAGAAAAAACATACTGCATTCTAACAGAATTGATAGTAATGGAATTAAATCACTCAATTATGTTTTCCGACTAACATTTGTTTTCTGAGATTTTATGAAAGATCGATACAAAAGTTTGGAATTAGTAGTCATTTTTATTCCATTAAAAAAAAGACATTGACAATGGCATATATGAAGATGATTTTTTTCATAAGACTAAGGCTGTGTTTCCAAGACATGAGGATTTCCAGGACCATAAAACTGCAATCGAAGCTTTGGGAACTGAGTTAGAGTTGGTATATATAAGAACAAAACAAAAACACGACGGCGACCATCTGCTTCACCATTACTTCATAAAAGACAGACGATTTTAATCTGGAATGACTGGGAAGGATACACACTTCTCAGAAAACAAAGCTCCAGAAACAACCATCCTTAAAAAAAAAAAGGTACTGCGGAAAGACTCTCTCCTTGTTGTCCTATTTTACTTGGGTGAAGACTTAGTTAAGGATCTGTTCAGACTGCTGTTTGATACCCCACGGCCCATGACTGTTTACCAGGCAATGGGACAGAGAGATATTCCAAAGGCTCATCTCAGCTAGCTCTCTAAAAACAGGATAACTAGCACCAGAAACGCTAGTGGTTGAGAAGGAAAGGTCAAATTGGACTTGGTATTTTCAGGAAGAAGTCCTGTTAAACCAATACTTTTTAGAGTTATCACATATTTTGTACACACACACACACACACACATGCATGTACACACATACATTCAGGAGAGGGCTTCAAAATATTCATGAAAAATTCTATTATATTTTAATTCCCTGTGCCATGAGCATTTTGAAGTCCCTTGTGTGTGTGTGTGTGTGTATGTAGGAGGCGACTTCAAAAAGTTGGGACATGAAATTAAAAGCATATATATATATATATGTCTATATATAGTTTCAAATATGCATATTTATACACACACGTATCATGTTTAAATAGCCCTATAATAAAGAATAGGCTATTTTAAAAAGTTTTCACACTTTATTGATTAGTTTGATTTCTACAATTTTCTAACTCAGTTTCCTCCATTTGCTGTTGCTGCCCCAAAAGCTTGTTTTCAAAATGGCAGCTGGCACGGTACTTTTAAAATCGAAGATCATATCACAACTCCTTTATCCCAAACCGCCCTGTGTCATCTCCTGACAACATAAAAGCTGTAGTGTTCTCACTGCCCTGTTGAAACCCGAGTCCCGAAGGTGCCACGCGTACAATGCATCATATTCACGCTCACCTCGTCCTGCTGAAAGCTATCCGCTCCTCTGGCAGTGCATGCATACATCTGATTGTTTTAATAAAATGTAATTTATGTATTTCAGATTTTAACTACGATTTATCCGTTGTGTAAAATATACAAAACATGGAAATTATACCTAGAAAAATAAAATAATTTCTAAATTTAGTCACTACAGAAAGATAAGCGTTACTAACATTTTATATCTTTCCAGTTTAAAATATATATTCAAATATATATATACATAAATTGGGATGCAGGTTCATATTTTGCAGTTTTTACTTAACAAGTGGCATTTCTGGATTCTAGTCTAATGTCATTAACTATCCTCCACAACATCAAGTTCAACCAGCACATTTTGAATTACCTCATTAGGCCACAGGTTCCCAAATTTATTTGACTTACTGCTCCTTTCCAGAATTAAAAAAAAATTACATAGCTCTTCTCTGGCAATTAAAAATTTTTGTGCTATAACCTGTAATCCAGGATAAAGTCTAAGTAGCTGCTTTTGCAGCCCCTGAATCATTACAACACTCCCCGCCCACCTCCACAGGCCCTATCGTCCACTTTGGAAAACTCTGGATTACTAGTTTCCTGACGGGTTGAGTTATAACCACATATCTAGTATGTAATCATCCTTGTTAATGGCTATGAAAATAGCTCCCAGGTTCTAGAATGGGGTGGTGTTGGCATCAGGGTAAGAAGGTTGAGGAGGATCTGGTTCTCCGAGTGTTTCACCGAGCTTCATTGAGATAACTGATTATAGGAGAAAGAGTGGGGTCTGGGGCGACCCCTCAGTTACTTTTTGGTCATTGTGGCTTCACCTGAATCATCGGTCGCATGAAGATTACATGACTTCAGAATGCCAGCTCTCCTCATCTTTGTTTTGCTCGAGCCGTCTCAAGGCTGTCTTACAATAATGCCCCACCCATCGGAACGCAGACTTTCCCAAAGCACCGCAGCCCTGGGGTCTCCTTCTTCCTTTGATAGCTTTGTTGGCCGAGAACCCTCGGGTCTGGACTGTCTCCAAATTGGCAGAGCACAAGACACGTCAGAACGTGCCCAATTTCGTTTACATTTCATGGGGTAGTGGCTGTTTGGGGAGCAAAAAAGTTAAATGTGTCCAATTTGTGGAGCTTTGGGAACAAAATGTGTATCAGTAAACAAGTTGTTTTAGGAAAAATAAACACATGCTTTCCAGGTCCAGAGGAAGGCTAGTTCCTGTGTCAGCGCGTCTGTGTCCAGCATTAGAATCAGTAGACAGTACGGCACGTGGAGACGCTTTGTTTCTGCTGTCTGCGGAGGGGGCGTGCTCAGTATTTGGTGAAACACTGGATGGCCATTTAAAGGACATTTGGATTGTCCCCACCAAACCTGACACCCAAAGTCATCAGGAGAAACATGCGAATGTCTGAAATGACATATCGTCTATGGGTTTCTTAGGCAGGGCCCAATAAAGCCGGTGGGATGAAGAATGGTGACACGGAGGCTTGCCGGCTTTCAAGATGATTAGGCTTCTTGCTCTGAGTTCTTTGGTGAAGTGTTTGTCGTCTTATCCCCAGGGTCAAGCCAGGTGTATTGACCTCAATATGTTCTAAGAGCATGCTTATTGACTGAAACTGACCAGACCAGCCTTCTGTCTTCTTTATCACTGTTCTGCCGGCTACGTGTCACTCTTAGACATGCTGTGCTGGATACGGTGATATTTTTAAGATAAAATGTATGGAAGCCTTACCACACAATAACATTGATTAGCACTAGGAACCACGATCATCTCTTTCTATTAATTATGTCATCTAGTGTCCTCCCAGCAGTGAGGGCACTTGAAGTTCATTGGTAGAAGTCTCACTTAGGACAGACCTAAATTACTTCCTGGCCAGTGCCCGTCCTGGGCAGCCACCCCGCCTGTCAGTGTGCTGTTCGCATGCGGAGTGAGTTCCAGCAGGGCTTCCACACTAAGATGGAATCGAAGGAAAGCTCTGGTGATATGCTTTGGAAAATCGGCCAATCCAAGGCCCGGGGATCACAAGGGTTCCAGGGTACCCAATCACGGGATGGCACCGGGCCGGGCAGTGCTCTGTTGCATTGTGCATGGGGTTGCGTGAGTCGTGGCTGAGCAGCTGCAGCTAACAGCAATGACAGCTCTCCCAGAGGCCGGCGCAGTGCCATTCACACCCCCATTTATCAAGGGGCTAAGTAACTTGCCAAATGTCTCATTCGTTAGTAATTCAGAGTCCAGATGGAAAGAGTCTCTGTCCTAACCTGCAGGGCTGCTCGATGATCAATGGCAGGGAGTTTGCTTTTTCAGTCTGGTTTCCAAACACTGAAGCACTATACTATTCCTTTGAAATGTTGTCCCCCCACCCCACCTCCTTTTACTTTTGATGGTATTTTTTTTAGGGCCAGCAAGTCTGACTTCAGTTTTCCAAGTGGGAACACGGGGGGAGTTTTTAAAAGCCTATGGACATATTCTATGATCTTTCAATTCCATTTTCCCATGAACTTTTTTGAAGCCCCCTCGTATAATTTCTTTGCTCTTCTTCTCAACCAAGATTATTGCCCTTGCTTCCAGCTGCTTTTGCGTATGGAATCTCAACCATAGCGCTACCTTTCAGCAAGAACTTACAATGTGGAGACGGCCCCCAATTTCTATGGGCCGAAGAACCTAAAGCTCCTGCAGGATGTTTCTTGCTCAATTGATGACCACATTGCATCACAGAGGCTGAGCAGGCACTCCGAGCACTTAGGCCAAAGCCAAACCCCCGTAGGTTAAAGTTTAGGCAGCGGTATCTAGGAAGAACCCCCAGCAAGCTACTTAGGAAAGGCTGCCCTTGGAAACCCTGCAGAGCCCAGTTCTACTCCAGCACAGGGTACTCTCTCCAGGTGGCTTTGTCCCGGTGCTAATGGGATGGCGAGCTGTGAAATGCCAGTGGCTAACCTGTCCTGTCCAGGCGAGTCTCTGCTTTTTGCCTGCCTGTGGTGTTGCTTGGAGAAGTCAGTTTGGAAATGGGCTTCGGAGTGTCCGGGACCAATAAACCGAGAGGAGAGCGCAGTGAGAGGGTGGGGAGAAGAAAAGCAGCAGATATTACTGGATTCATTGATCGTCTTGTGAGGCCAACTATGCACAAAGCCTGCAAGCGGATGCTTTTTGTTTTTTAACCTGAGGAAACTTTTTGGTCAGCATCAGCAAAACAGGACTGGAGGAGCAAACGAGGATGTGCCCTGGGATTGTGATTCTGTGGTCAGGCCTGACAGGTTTACACCAACCAAAAGGTCACAGCCCAAACAAGCGCTCCTCACTAATGGAAACCCCCTCTCCCACCCCACCCCCTCAACCTCCCTCAAAACACTGGGTATAGGCCCCACATTGGGTTTTTTTGGTAGAGATCTAGTAATAGCACCATTGTTCTTAAATGAAGTTTCCATGTCTGCTAAACTGCCTGACAGATGAAAACTGCTTTGAGTGACAAATCTTTTCCCATTTGGTGAAAACAGAAACCTCTTGGTTACTAATGGAAAATGATAAAATATTAGTTTTATTGACTTTCCCCTAGATCAAAGTCATTCACCAACTCTCTAAATTACTCACGGGCACCGTCAAGCAGCGGCGATTCCCTAGGAAGTGTGTCTCTGTCCCTGAGAACACAAGTGCTGTTCAGGAGCTTGCTGTGTGGCCCTGTTCCTGGTGCGAGCCGAGCGCATGCAGGCGGTGCACCCTTCCTGGGGGACCCTGCCCACAGTGGGGCGGACGACGGGAGGGAATATTCCCATTGGACGAGAAAGCACAGAGGCTGGAAGGAAACGCTGTTTTGAAGAAGATTCCGACATTATTTACCAGTGGAGGAGAAGGGGGGAAGTGTGTGGCCCTGTCCTTTTGCATAGGGAAAGGGAAGGTCTCCTTCCATAGATAACTAGATGGACTGTGTGCGAGGTCCCGTGTTCACCTGCGCTTTGCTCCCATTCTTCTCTCACTGCGTCCCCCAGAGAATTTCAGTGAAAGATGCAGGCAGGTTACGGAGCACCAGTTCACAGGTAGGAGAGCCAGGGCTGTGAGAGGGGAGTAGCTTGCCCAGGGTTGTGGGCCTTGCTGGGGGCTGATCTGGGTCTCAAAGGCAGGCTTCTCTGTGCTCCCAGCAGAGAGCCCTGGGCCTTAAAGAGCTTGGCTGCTACCGGAGCCCATGATGGCTCTGCTGGACCGAGAGGTGGCGGTCAGCTTCCATAATGAGGTACAGACTCAGACACCCTGTGCTTCTGTTCTTTATTGTCCAAGAGGGTCGCTAGGAGTTGGACCCGCTATCAACCCATGAGTGGATCTGGCTTGGTTCAGAATCTTTACGGGAGCGGATTGCCACCTCTTCCTCTCGCGGAGCTGATCTTTTGTTTAGCAGTAACGGCAAGCTGAACGCTTAACCTTTCTACCCCTGGGCTTCCGTTGCCCTCTCTAGTCTTCACAAAAGATCCCAGCGAGCACGGTGGTTACACGTTGCACTGTGAACTACCAGGCCAGCAGTTGAGACCACCAGCCTTTCCATGGAGGGAGGTGGGCAGTTCTAGCGGGTCCTAAAGAGTTGGTCTAGTCGGCCTGTGACTCGCTGGCCTGAGTTTGGGTCTCTTGCTTTTGCAGTCCTTGAAGGAGAGCCCCCACCCCTGTGGTGCCGTGGCGGAGGGCGAGCAGCAGTCGGGGCTCAGAAAAAAGGGGTCCGTTTCCATCCAGCTCACAGAAGCCTCAGCCACCTCGGGCAGTTCCACTCCGTCCCCCAGGGTGCTCCAAGTCAGAATCCACTCAGGGAATGAGTCTGGTCTTAGTGCATCCCTCTGAAGTAAGCCCGTCGCTGGTTTCACACAGCTGCTTGGAGTTCCTATTTCTTTCGTGCTTCTCACAGCAGCCTGTGGGCAGCAGAAGGAGCCCCGCTGCCCACCTAGAAATGTCACTTAAGCAAAGCTTAGCTCTGGAGATCAAGTGTGCCATTTTCTCCTTAGAACGCAAGCCAGTCAAGTTTCTCTGTATTCCAAGGCTCACAGAAGTCCCCTGACGGGATTCCCTGGAAAACGCTTTGGGTTTCGCCCAGTTGCAGGGGAGCCACACACTGGACTGCTAACTACAAGCCAGGTTGGGTGTTTGAAACCACCGGTAGCTCTGAGAGAGAGGGGCTGTCTACTCTGGTAAAAAGCTCCAGTCTCCGAACCCCTGGGGCAGTTCTGATTGGTTCCAGAGGGTCCCTGGGGCTGGGAATTGGCTGGAAGGGAATTTGGATTTTGTGGAAACCCTTGCTTGTGAGAGCATGCCGACATTCCAGCCAGGTTGACTCGTCCTTAATAAGTTGTCACCTTCCTCCGGGGTCCCTGTTGCCACAGACGCAAACCTCTGGTTTCCAATAGATGGTAAATGGTCATTTATGAGCCAGGATCCAACCACTGTCCCTCCCAGGGCCCGTGCCAGACACGGTCACAATAGTACCTTCCAGGCCCCAAAGAGACACTCTTTGATGCCGCCAATGGGAAGGAACATGGCAGAAACTACCCCTTCCATTCCTCTAGCTACAAAGCCGTGAGTTTGGTTGGAAGCCAGTGCTAGCAAGAAAGGGGCCCCGTCAAGCCTTCACTAAACACATATCCAAGCGGCCGCCCTGTGCCTGGCTTTGTGGGACTTGTTGAAAGGAAAGTAAATGAAAAATCTCAAGATAGGAAGAGATGACAGAGCCCTTTCAGTCCCAGGAGACGCTGAGAGACTCTTCAGGAAAACGTGCGATGAGGCCACGGGTGCTGGCTGCCTTAGGACCCCATGAAGTCCTTCAGGACGGCTGTTGGTCTCTGTTTTATAAACAGTGTAACTGAGGTTCAGGGACGTCAAACCCAAGCCTGTCTCACATCATGGAATGCTTCTACCACTGGAGCTGAGTGGCATTTTAATTCCAATCTGGGTGGGGGGAGAAAAGTAATCTGTTTTGTTTTGTTTTTTTCTGTTGCTGTTTTGTTTTGGATGGTAGTGTAAGTGTATCCATATTGGCAAGATATTATTATATTACCATAGAAAAGGTGTATGAATTTAGATGCATACATCTAAAAGACTGTCTAAAGTTGATTCTGACTCATAGTGCTCCTGTAGGACAGAGTAGAACTGCCCCGGGAAGATTTCCAAGACTAAATTCTTATGGAGGCAGACAGTCTCATCTTTCTCCCACCGAGAAGCGAGGGGGTTTGAACCACGCACCTTTCAATTAATAACTGAGTACTTTAATTTATGAACACAGATTTTATATGCATGCATGCATGCATCAGACTTTAAAATGTATTTATGATTTTGCATAAATAAGAACTGTCCTACTGGAGGGAAAACTTCTATCCTTTCTCTCCTCTCTATCGTAACTTACTCAAACCCTCCCTGCCCTCGAGCCCATTCCACCTCATAGCGGCCCCGCAGGACAGAGTGGAACTCTGAGACGGAAACGCTTTATGGGCATCAAACCCCGCATCTTTCTCCTGCTTAACTTATTCTTCCACCCTTTTCCAACGTAGACATCTACTTACTATTACAGGGAGACTTGCGTGATCATGATTAAAATGTAAATGAGGGAACAGAATACGACTATTAAGAATCTGGTTTGTTTCTATACTTCTTGCACTTGCTAGTGCACAAAAGATTACTAAAAATGAACATGAATGAATGATAGTGTGCCCATACCATGTCATACCACTCAGCAAGAAAAAAGCAATGAGCTACATTATGTTGGATGAGGAAAGTTTGCAAGCATGTGGTGCCTAATGTGTATTCTTTTATGCTAAACTCTAGAAATAAATTCAGTTATTTATAAAGAAAAAGCATATCAGGGCTTGCCTGTGGGGGGAAAATTTTAGGGGTGAGAGATATGCTCTTTATCTTAGTTGGTGATGTTTTCATGGGTGTTTACTAATGTCAGAATTTTGAAATACTGTACACGTTGAGTATGTTTGTATTGTATGTCCATCATATCTCAATCAATCGTGACTGACTCAATTCCAACCTGATATACAGTTTCCAGGACTGTAAACTTGATCGGAGTAGGCAGCCTCGTCCTTGTCCTGCAGAGAGGCTGGTGGGTTTGAATTGCTGGCCTTGCCATTAGCAGCCCAAAGCCTAACTCTTAGAGCCACCACCAGGCCTGCTCGCATACTTCCAGAGAGTTGTTAAATATCAGTATGAGGATATTTCTTTCAGAGAAATCTAAACTCAGAAGTTTGTGAGAGAGCCTCCATGTGTGTAACACTGAGATTTAACAAAGCACACAATGTCCTATGACCTCGGGCGCCGTGCAATCTTTCTAAGCCTAGTTTCCTCTTCTGTTGCAGTCACTTCTTCACCTGGTTGTCGTGAAAAGTAGATAAGCTAATGAAAGGGTTCCGCACAGTCTACCCAACAAATGCTCGCTGTTATTCTAGGATGTGCAGCTGCACCGCGACGTAGGCTAATGCCGCAGTGAGTGTACCGAGGTACCGTGGAGCTTTTGTCACTGCGGTTGCTGCACCAACAAACATCCTCTTTGTCTCTGATTCTGAGGAGGCTAAGGTGGCTCAGCCAATCCACGGTGAACTGAGAACAGGAGCACAGAGCATTGGACTTTATGTCGAAAGGTAATTTCTTGAAAGTGCTTAATTATTCTGTGACTCAGAAATAAAGGCACAGTTTCTAGTCCTCTGGCAGAGTGAAAATGAAAAAGAATCTGTTTTTGTACCTCAACACTGGCTCTCTAAGCTCCCCCACTTGAAGGGCCTGCCTATCATGTGAAGCTGTCCTGACCCATTTGCTCACTCCGCTCATGTGAGGCCCAAGTGTGCCCACAAAATGCCCTAAACCCAGACTCCAGCCTTCACCCATTACTTTCCTGCCTCCGTGTTTTTGCAAACGTGGCTGTCTTCACCTGTACATCTTTTCTCTTGCCCTCACCTCTACTATGAAGATCCCACCCAAATCTTAAAACCAAGAACTGACGGCCTTTACTGAGGGCCCAATGATTGGTTGATTGATTCATTCATTCATTCACTCATGCCATAAATATAAACGGAAGGAGATCTATTGCCAGTCACTGTTCTGGATGCAGAAGAAACCACACCAAGTCAGCACGGCCTCGCCATCTCTCCCTTCTTTGCAGCTGACACTGACTGTCTCGTGTAGTAACTCTGAGTGCTTGCCCCTTTGCACCTTGAGTCTGTAAAGGGTGGTTGTCTACAGCTCCAGACACAGGAGGCAAACACATACTCAACATTTAGGAAAAGAGAAAACATGGCTTTGGGGGACATTATAACAATCATTTGATATAAATAATTCTCAAAACATGCACAAGGTAGCCAGACCTGAATAATACTAAATTGGTTTAAGAAATAGCAGGAAGCCCTGGGTGAAGAAGACAATTCGATCATCAGAGCAAGCTTTTGGACGAGGGATTAAATAGTTTTAAGATGCAATTTAGAGAATGTTCCAAATTTGAGTTTCAGCAAATGGACCAGGGAAACAGTGTGGGAGAAAATAATGATAGAAACAAATGTAATGGAAATCTGTGGAAATTAAAACATATATTTGTCATAGAGGATGTTCTCCCGAAGAACAGCCTAGGAATATAGATCCATGTTCAATGCTACCAAAATACAGAAAGTGATCAGTAGAGAGAAAGGGTTTGTCTACATATCATTTTTCACAAGACTTTCCCTTAGGTTCACCCGACACAGGCAGGAGGTTCCCTTAGCGTTTATAACTGCTCAGATCTGATGTTGAAAATACCTTGTTTCTGAAGAAAGCTGCGGTCTGAGCAAAGGCAGGGTATACAGGAAGCTGCTGCTGCCATTCAGTCTGGGCCACAACTCTTCTATAACTTAAGTTTCTTTCTCGACATGGTTTATCCAATAAGCTTGCTTTCCTGAATTGGTGGGGCTTTCATTTCAGATCATCATTTGTGTAGTTAACAATTTAGACAACTTACCAATCCTCCCATTAGCTTGCCTTGCTGCCTCACCCCCATCTTCTTCTTTTGTAGAACATTATCTTCCCCTTTATCCAAATGAACACAGGTCTACCTTCTAGCTTACTGCATCTTCTGTCTGCCCATCCCCTCCCACTCCTGGTAAGCATCCAAGTCTGTTTCTTTCAGTATAAAAACGTTGATCTTGATTTTTTTTCTTTTCTGACAGTAGGCTCACACAATATTTGCCTTTTAGTTATTGGCATACATGTCCTCCAAATTCATTCATGGTGCCAGGTGTTTCATAGATGCATCATTACTCTTTAGGGCTGTGTAGTATTCCGTTTTGTCCATGTACCAAAGTTATTTCTCCACTCTTCCACTGATGGGCATTTAGACAGTTTCCATCGTCTTGTCATTGTGAATAGTGCTGCAGGGAATGTGGGTATGCATATGTCTTTGTGCTATGGCTCTTATATATACCCGGCAACATATTAGCTGAGTCATAAGGGATTTCTATTCCCAGTTGTTTGGGGAAGAACCATCCAGATACCCACAATGGCTGCAGTTTTACCGCCACACCAGCCGTCTGTGAGGGCTCCACTCTCTCGGCAGCGTTTCCAGTGCTTGCTATTTTCTGGTTTGGGGTTTCTGTTTTTGAACTTTGCTATCAGTGCCAGTGTGGGGTGTTATCTCATCACTGTTTTGACTTGTATCTTTCAAATGGCAAGTGCTAGCGAGCATTTATTCACATATTGGTTGGTTGCCTGGATGTCTTCTTGGGTAAATTATCTGTCCATATCCTCTGCTCACTTTGAGACTGGGATTTTCATCTTTTCACATTGAGGTGTTGCAGTCTCCTGTATGTCGTTGGACCATCACCCTGTGCATCTAGCACTGTGCCAAGACCAGGCTGTTCCACTCCCGTGGCTGTGGGGAGAGGTTGTGAGGTCGGCGAGTGAGGGCCCCCTACTTGGTTCTTCTTTTAACTAGTGCTGCGCATTATCCTGTCCTCGCCGTATAAACTTCAGGACTCGCTTTCCCGTTTCTTGGAAGAATAATGCAGGGATCTGAACCAGAGTTGCACTATATTTATCGATTGCTTTGAGTAGTGTTGGCCTTTTTTAGTGTTGAGTCTTCCTGGGAGAGTTTCTCTCTTATTTTTCTATTCTCACCTCCTCCATAGTTTAACAGGAAGTCACAATTCTCCTTTGCATAACTTCTGTGTTTCATTCTCTGCATATTTTTCAGCGGAGCATTTCTAACAACATGCGTCAGTTCTAGTGAAAATGCCACCGTGACATCTATCTAATTGCTCCTGTCATCACTCTCTGCGGAGTTGTTCTTACACAACACACCAGGATACATCTACGATCTAGTGCTGGGGCTCCCTTGCCAAAATCAGTCATCTCTCCCAGGGCCAGTGCTGCTGACAGGCCCACTCAGGAGCTGCAGAGGGTTGGGCTCCCTTTGGAGGGGCGGATGAGAATTTAAAGTGGGGAGGCAATGTATATGGACCTGATGAGAACAGAGTTCTGGTTCTCATCCAGTTTAGCACGTGCTATTTTGAGGAACACAGTGGGAAGGGTCGTCCCCCCCTCACCGCCAAGATGGCATGTGCATGTTTCTGTGTGGTCACCCTTGCTATTCTTTGGCTCCAAAAGAAGCAGCCTGATATAATTACGCATGCAGCACGGAAAAGGCCACTTCTCAAGGACAAGCAGAGTCAGGGTTCCTGGGGAGTACAGGGAGGGAGGGGCGGAGGCACCAGGGAGGTCGGTCAAGGAGTTCAAGAAGGAAGAGAATGTTTGATGCTGATTATGGTAGCAATTGTACATACGGCTTGACGTGACTGAACTATGCAATGATAGGATATCTGTTTAGCTCCCAATAAAATGGTTTTGAAAACAATAACAAATTAATATGATTACATACACAATCCTGCAGTCATAGGATGGTGTAACAATTTGTAAGTGAATACATGGGTAGATATGTAAGTTGAGCAGGTGTGGGACAGTGAATGAGCGTAAACTGACAAGCAGATATAGGCTAGACAGAGGCTATTTCTTCTACCTACGTATTTGAATGTGCTGTAAATAGGTCTCGGTATATAGCACAGCACACAGGGAGCAAAGGTGTGAAAACATCTTTGCTGTAACCAAACACCTTGAGGACTGAGTCACTGGGCTGAGGGCTGAGGACCATAGGCTTGGAAGACATCTAGCTCAATGGGAGTAATACAACCCATAAAGACAATGCTCTACATCCTACTTTAGTGAGTAGCAACCGGGCTCTTAAAAGCTTGAGTACCCGTCTAAGGTGACATTACTGGTCTCTCTCCATCTGGACTGCCAAAAGAACAGACAAATCTTCCTTGGAAGAAGTACAGCCAGAATGCTCCTTAAAGGCAAGGATGGTGAGACTTCATCTTAAGTACTTTGGACATGTTGTCAGGAGACACCAGTCCGTGGAGAAGGACGTCATGCTTAGTAAAGTAGCATGTGAGGGCGGCACAGGACCAGGCAGTGTTTCTTCTGCTGTGCCTAGGGTCGTGTGAGGTGGAATGAACTCCGCCACACCTAGCAGCAATGTGCCCATCTGGAGCAAAGAACAGTGAAGAAAATCAGACTCACCATGGAAACAGTTAGGCCAGAGGATTAATGGACCGAGTGAACCATGGATTCCACTAGCCAGAGACTAGAAGATCCAGAAGATGCTCAACTACTCCTACCAACCTCTGACCCAGATCACAATCCTGGACTGAGTGAGAGAGAAATGTGGAAGAAAATTCAAATTCATAGGAAAGACCAGACTTATTGGTCTGTTAGAAACTGCTAGAACCCATGAGACCATCCCCCTCAGACACCCTTCAAACCTTAAACTGAACCTACAAGTAGAAATCACCTTTCAACCAAACAATAGACAAGTCTGTAAAGTAAACACCAAACAGAGGGGAACGTGCTTCTCAAAACAGTCAACCATCTGAGACCCAAAGGGCAGCATTTGCCCCAATGCATTTCCGAAGGCAGGCGGAGGCAAGAAAGACGGGCGGATGGAAACAGGGAGCCCAGGGAGGAAGTGGAAAGAGTGCAATTGCATCGTCGGGAGTGCAATTGATGTCACTAAACAGAACGTGCATGCATTGTTGAATGGGAAAGCTATTTGCTCTGTGAACTTCCCCCAAAGCACAATACAAATGTTCAATCAATAAATAAAAGGGCCAATTCTGACTTTGCTGCTCTACAGTAAGCATGGATCACTTTAATAGACAGATGATGGTATTACTTGTCATTGTTTCAATCCTACAAACACTCAAGGACCATCTGATATTTTTGACAATGCCAGACACTGTGCTAGATATGGGGGTGGCTGAGGGGTGTCTAAAGTTGAACCAGAAATAATTCCGTCTCCAGGTCAAATCATCAAAAATCAGTCCACCATGAACCAATCATTTGTCCAAGCAATTGACAGTTTGTTCCCAGAGTCTCACAATCTCACAGAGAACATACACAATAAAGCAGACATGTCATGGCTGCTTAATTAATGACATGAACACAGAGGCTGTTCAAAGCTCAGAGAAGATTTCTTTTCTTTTTGAGGTTAGGGATAGACTCAAAGTCTGATCTGATTTGATCTAGGATCGGCAGGAGAAGTCACATGTAACCTGTGTTGTGTATTTTAATTTTTCCTCATGCGTTCAGGCAGGATAATAGAAAGATTACTCTTTGAGGTTTTAATCCTAGACTTTATTCCCAATTAAACACAGAGGAAGTCTTCCATTTACGAATGTGTTCTCACCTAGAACCATTTGCAGTCACTCGCACAGGACTCACGGAAGCAAAAAGAGACCGTCTATTCGCATAGGCCCTGGCCTGTTGCCAGAAAGCATTACCCAACTATGTCTAGAAAGGCCCGAAGTTGCCCTAGATGGAAGATTCTGGCCTCATTAAAGCACTTCAATACTAAGCGATTGTTTGTCTACACTGTGCTCTTCGTTTTCCTAAAAAGTGTTCTCCTAGGTAATGCTCATGTTATGTCTTATTATGCCAGTCAAATTCATCAGCACTGCCGGTCAGGTTTGCTCGAGAGACTGGGGGTGCCCCAGGGAAGGCAAATAGGTTACGGAAAGCCAAGACAGCTGCTGGTCAGCGATGCCTTCATGTGACTTACAGAAAAGCCATCTAGGCAGCCCCACACCAAACACACATCTAGGCAAGTAGAATGAGCTGGATTTCCGCCTCCACTTGATGCACGTATGTGGGACGACCCGCCAACCGGGCTAGAAGGTCGTGTGGAGCTTTCCTGTTTTAAAAACATTGGGTTTGGTTCTGACTTTGATGCCATCTGATCAGGCTCCCAAAGGGCCCATGAGTCATTTCTAGTATGTCTCATTAGGTCCTACGAGATCTGGGCACATTTAAACAGAAGCTGCTCCCATGGTAACAAAACCAGGAGAGCTTCCAGTGAGCATCTTAGACTTCATCTAGTATTTGGAGAGTGCTGGCTGCTACAGGATCCCAATTTTCAGAAGTATTCCCATCTTATCAAAGGTCTGGAAGTGAAGAAGTCCTTCTTTATGAGTCATGCGTATGTTACAACACAATTACACTCATCAATACACATGCATTCTTGGGAGTTCAAAATGCACTCTGACTCAGAAACGAGATCCCTTCTTGCCTACTCAAGCAAAACTATGTGCCAAGTCAGATGAGACAGTGACTCTTAGATATTTTATAAAAATGCAAAACTTGCATTGAGTCAATTCTAACTCATAGTGATCCAATGAGAGGTCAGAGTAACCTGAGGTTACACAATTACTTTTCAGTCAAAAGTTTAGATTTCAAAGAATCAAGTAGATGTAATAAAAAAGAAGTCTAATGAAAGTTAAGGGATGTGTTTCACAATAGAAACACCCGAGCCTAGAAAGTAATATAATAAGTATTAATTTATAATAAATTAGAAGGAATGAACTTTGAAGAAGGGAGCTAATGTCTGAAGAGTTTAAAAGACTGAGAAGAGCATTTTAGTACTTTTGTTTTAAGTCCATAGAGCTTAATTTAGAGCCGACCGGCGTGTTTTGGGAACAATCGTAGCTGTTTCACTTTGTTGGGTAAAGCGAGATACCCTTGAAGTTTGCTCACAGATACGCTCCTGTGCGATTTGTTGAAACTGGTTTGTTTCCTTTATGTTCTCTTTGGTAGATTACACCCATTGGGAGGGCAGGGACACCCTGGCTTTGTCGCATCCCTAACACCAGCAGTGCTCCGGGCGAAGCAACTCCCTCAACAAGTGACCAAGTGACAGTACCTTGACCCAGACTCTTGGAGAACACATCACCTCCACGAGAGAAGCAATTCACCCATCCCCTGTTGCCGGGCGGGGAAAAATAAGGAAATCCGTGTGAAATCTACACGGGCTTGCTACTGCGGCCACAATAGCCTGGCCCAGTGAAAACGCTAACCATTGCCCGTGTTAAATCCAGTTCGAGGCCCCGTGTGGCACAGAGTGGAACTGCGCCACGGGGCTTTGTGGGCCGTGATCTTCCTGCGAGCAGATTGCCGGGCCGCCCTTTGCATTACTAGTGCTTAGTTGTTGCGTGCAAATCATTTGTGCCACCCAGGGCTAACTTTTAGAAAATGCCAAATGGAAACCATCTTTGTGGGTGTGCGAGGGGCTGAGAATAGTTGTCTCTGGCGACCTTGGTGAAGAGGCAAGGTGGAGAATGTAGGCCGGGGAGCGCCGTCTCCCACGTGACTGGTTTTAAGAGTCACCTGGCTCAGTCCACACTCAACCCCGCAGGGCAGCAAGGGCTTTTAATCGTCCCCAGTTTGGAAGCAGCTAAAACGCAGTCTCTGTTTTGCTTTGACAGAGATGTACTAGTTTCGACTTCTTTGAGGTTGTCCTGATTTGAAGTTTCATCTTGAAAGAGCTGCCCCTCCTTCTAACGTAGTGCCGGCACACATGCAATTTGTTGCAGGATTATTTTCTGCACTATCCTAGGGCATTTCCACTTGTGGCGAAATCATACTTCTACAACTTCCATTCGACGACTGCTTTATTACTTGAAGTCGATTCTCATCTATCTCCAGTAATTGCAGTGTGTGATTAAGTGCCAGGATCGGTTGTTTGGACACTGAGCTGTGGGTTGCAGAAGGGGGAGGAACGGGCGCAGGGCCCAGTGGTAGTGGAGCAGGGCTTGCCCTCAGAGGAGCAGGAACGGCGACTAGGGCGGAAGGCATGTCCGTCACAAAGTGACGGTACAAGTGAAGGTACCAGTGTGCATCTTTTTTAGGAACTTCCTGCCCTGGGGTGCACCTCTTCTCTAAGAACTCTGATTCCTGTCTCCCCTATCCTCGTTTCCAAACCTCACCCAAGACCTGCTGAATCAGAATTGGGAGTAAGTGACTGAAAACCTTCATCTTTAACAAGTCTCCCGAGTGAGGGGTGATGAGGTAGTGGCTGAAGAGAATGAGTGTGTGCATGCAATTCAAGGGGAAGCTGAACGGAGCAGCCCCCAGGGAAACAAGTAAGCAAACTAGGGTGCCCGGGGAAATAAATCAGATATGCTATTTTCATCTACCAGACCTGCAAATATGAAGACTTTATACCACACAGCGTTGATGATGGAATGAGCTTTTACACCCCGCTGTTGGGGATGCGAATCGGTACATCACCAGAGGACAATTTGGCAATTCTTATCCACAGCTTTAACGTTTTTCATAGCCTTTGACATAGCAATTTCACTTTTCGAATTTCACCCCAGAGCTGTGGGCTCAGCCTTGGCAGTTCATCAGCATTTCTTGTGACCTGTTATGAACTCCTGATTTCTAGGTCCATCTCCGGAATGTCCTCCATCTCTAGGTTTGGGGAAGGTTCTGGGAATCTGGATTTTTACTGATGTAATTTGGGCTTTTGTTTTAAGCTCAAGTGATGGAAAAGCTAAGGATGACCGAGAGCTCACCCTCTGCTTCTGTTCTCACTTGCTGGGGATAATCACATTAGACACATTATTCCATGGCAGTGTTCGCTTTTCCCCTCACTAACATATATAATTGTTTTCCTTCATTCTAGTATATTCAGGGCTCTCTAATGTTGTAATAGCTACACAGAACACAGAAGAGCCCTGGTGGTGCAGGGGTTAAGTGCTTGCCTTTTAACCAAAAGGTCAGTGGTTTGAATCCACCAATTCTACTGTACTAGTGACATAAGAACAAATATTATGAATGAGAATTTTACAAGTATATGTATTTTACCTGTTTATATTGGTGAAAATTAGAAAATGTAAATATTCAGTCAATCAGTCAGTGAATAAAATTAATGCTAACAAAGAATATTTAATGGTGAGGAAAGATGACTTATTTAATGCATGTAAAGCTTAGGAGGGAGATTACAAAACCATATTAATTTTATAGTATGTCAAGGTAGATATAAATGGAAACAATGATAGGAAACATACTACATGTAAGTCAAAAAGTGTTGCTACAACAATACAAAACTTTTTTAAACAAAAATATCAAAACGTGAAGGTGTTGTTTCTTAAATATAGGTGTGTGCACTTTGGAAGGCAGTGTTTCCATTTCTAGCCTTTGTCTGAAGAATTTTGTGCTTTTCAATTTACACCATATCAAAACTGAAGCTTTGAGATCCGTGAGGGACGTAAGTCATATTCCTTGTTTGCGTTTTTTGAGGTTGGGGAACAAAGAGAAGTCTGAAAGGGAAAGGCCAAGGCTGTATGGTGAGCGGGGTCAAGTTCCCAATGAAATTCTCACAGCGGATTCCCTCAGGGAATGAGCAGATGCATTGTTGGAATGAGGGAAAAATCTCTCAGGACAATTTTCGTGGCTTTTTTCTCATCAATGCAGTTTTCCACTATCTTTAACCAGTGTCACACGAAGCCCAATGATCTTATTGAATACTTGGGAAAAATCTACACGATTACCATTTGGAATCAGTTACCACAGCCTTCTGAGCTGATCTCTCTACCTTGAGTTTAACAGGTCCCGAGAGGTTCCACTGTTTGAACATTTGGGGTTTTTTGGAAAGACCTCTAATAAGGCGAAGACAAGGATATTATTGAGAGACTTGTCTGCAGCCTGCCTGGTCAGAGAGGCATTCTACAGCACCTTTTGCTTGGATGAACCAGTGCGTGCACCAACTGGAGCCCCAGTAGCAATACTTTTGAACTTACCCTTGTAAGAGCAGACGTTAGTGTGGACAGAGAGACTCATGGATGTCTATTTTTTTTAACCTTTTTACTTATCTGTATTTTCTAAACATTCTACTTAGATAGCTATCACTCTTATAACAAAAAATGAAATTGTTGAAAATCACAAGGCATGACGCTAAGCTGCCCTAAGTATGGCACCAAGCTGTAGGTGAGCAGGTATAACCTACAGGAACTCCGACGTAGGCCTCCTACCTGGCTCAACATTCATGTGGTTTGAAGCTCAGTAACTCATGAGAGTTGACTATCTCTGACAGGAAACCAAAGTGGTTCACATGCTTATCAAAAAGCTATATATAGAGCAGTTTGCCAGCAAATACATATTCATTAATAGTTAGTAGGGCTGGAGTTTAGAGCCTATGAACAAAATTTAGAAGAGTAATACACACACACACATTGTTGGTAAATTGCAACTGAGGGTAACCTTATAGAAGAAATTGGAACTAATCAGTGCTGAGGAGGGTGTGGGGGGCCTGGTAGGGCATGACCAAGGGTAATGTAACCGAGAGGAATTACTGAAACCTAATGAAGGCTGAGCATGGTAGTGGAACAAGAGGAAAGTAAAAGGAAATAGAGGAAAGAACTAGGAGGCAAAGGGAATTTATAGAGGTCTAAATAAAGGCATGTACATATGTAAATATATTTTTATATGAGAATGGGGAAATAGAACTATATGCATGTATTTATAGGTTTAGTATTAAGGTCGCAGATGGACTTTGGGCATCCACTCAAGTACTCCCTCAATGCAAGCATACTCCTTTCTAGTAAACTGGCATTCCATGATGCTCACCTTTCTGACAAGATCACTGAAAACAAAGCCGGTGCATAAGCAAATGTGAAGAAAACTGATGGAGCCCTGCTATCAAAAGATATAGCGTCTGGGGTCTTAAAGGCTTGAAGGTAAATAAGTGGCCATCTAGCTCAGAAACAACAAAGCCTGCATGGAAGAAGCACACCAGCCTGTGTGATCACGAGGTGTCGAAGGGATAAGGTATCAGGCATCATCAGAACAACAAAAGAAAAAATCATACCATTGTGAATGAGGGGGAGTGACAGTAGAGACCCAAAGCCCATCTGTAGGCACCTAAACATCCCCTTACAGAAGGGTTATAGGGAGGAGATGAGCCAATCAGGGTGCAGTGTAGCAATGATGAAACACAACTTTCTTCTAGTTCCTAAATGCTCCCCCCCCCCCGATATCATGATCCCAATTCTACCTTACAAATCTGGCTAGACCAGAGGATGTACACTGGTACAGATAGGAACTGGAAACACAGAGAATCCAGGGTGTATTATCCCTTCAGGACCAGTGGTGAGAGTGGTGATACTGGGAGGGTAGAGGGAGGGTAGGGTGGAAAGGAGGAACTGATTACAAGAATCTACATATAACCTCCTCCCTGGGGGATGGACAACAGAAAAGTGGGTGAAGGGAGACATTGGACAGTGTAAAATATGACAAAATAATAATAATTTATAAATTTTCAAGGGTTCATGAGGAAAGGGGGAGTGTGAAGGGAGGGGGCGGGAAATGTGGAACTGATGCCAGGGGCTTAAGTGGAGAGCAAATGTTTTAAAAATGATGAGGGCAACGATTGTACAAATGTGATTTGCACAATTGATGTATGTATGGATTGTGATAAGAGTTGTATGAGCCCCCAATAAAATGATAATAAAAAAGAAGAATGAATTAGAACTGCTGCATAGCATTTCCAAAACTATAATCTTCACAGAAGCTTACTGCCACATAATTCTCCCACAGAGTGGCTAAGAGGCTTGAACCACTAACCTTTAGGTTGGCAGCCAAAGTGCTTTCACCTCTGTATACCACCAGAACTCCTTAAAAACATAATAGGCACGAAAGGGTAAGTTTTCCCCCCGCTCCAAACAGTTTCTGTCTTCGAATCTATGGGGAGCTATTTTGAAAGGATGGGGACCAAATATTTTCCCCATCAACTAAGTTCTTTGATTCACTGATAACTGAAGAATGGGGGATGGATTTAATTTACACCAGGAGAACAATAACAACAGGCAAAAAGAGTATAACAAAAAGGAGTATTTCCTGATGTTTGTGTTGCAAAGACTTTGGAAAGTTACAAAGTCAACTCATGCAATACCCTCCCCATGAAGATACGAAATAAGAGAAGATTAGCCAAGGAGGCTCAGCTGGTGGTTTTTTAAAACCAGAGAATGGGACACTCCGGGTCTTTCTTTAAAAAAAAACAAAACACACTTTTATTGGGGGCTCTTACATCTCTTATCACAATCCACACATTCATCCGGTGTGTCAAGCACATTTTCATATATGCTGCCCTCATCATTTTCTTTTCTTTTCTTTTAAAACATTTTATTAGGGGCTCATATAACTCTTATCACAGTCCATACATATACATACATCAATTGTATAAAGCACATCTGTACATTCTTTGCCCTAATCATTTTCTTTTTTTTCTCCTCTTTTCTTTTTTTTTAACATTTTATTAGGGGCTCATACAACTCTTATCACAATCCATCCATATACATACATCAATTGTATAAAGCACATCTGCACATTCCCTGCCCCAATCATTCTCAAAGCATTTGCTCTCCACTTAAGCCTTTGCATCAGGTCCTATTTTCCCCCTCCCCCCTGCTCCCCTCTCCCTCATGTGCCCTTGGTAATTTATACATTGTTATTTTGTCATATCTTGTCCTATCCGGAGTCTCCCTTCCCCCCCTTCTCTGCCGTCCATCTCCCAGGGAGGAGGTCACATGTGGATCCTTGTAATCAGTTCCCCCTTTCCAACCCACTCACCCTACACTCTCTCAGCATCGCCCCTCACATCCTTGGTCCTGAAGGTATCATCCACCCTGGATTCCCTGTGCCTCCAGCCCCCATATGTACCAGTGTACAACCTCTGCCCTATCCAGCCCTGCAAGGTAGAATTCAGATCATTGTAGTTGGAGGGAGGAAGCATCCAGGATCTGGGAGAAAGCTGTGTTCTTCATCGGTACTACCTCACACCCTGACTGACCCATCTCCTCTCCTAAACCCCTCTATGAGGGGATCTCCAGTGGCCGACACTTGGGCCTTGGGTCTCCACTCTGCACTTCCCCCTTCATTCAATATGGTATATACATATACATATATATCTATTTTTTTATTTTGCATGATGCCTTATACCTGGTCCCTTTGGCACCTCGTGATCGCACTGGCTGGTGTGCTTCTTCCATGTGGGCTTTTTTGCTTCTGAGCTAGATGGCCGCTTGTTCACCTTCAAGCCTTTAAGACCCCAGACACTATCTCTTTTGATAGCTGGGCACCATCAGCTTTCTTCACCACATTTGCTTATGTACCCATTTGTCTTCGGCGATCCTATCATGGAGGTATGCAGCCAATGATAGCCTTCATCATTTTCAAAGCATTGTCTCCCACTTGAGCCCCTGATATCAGCTCCCCATTTCCCCTCCCCCACCTACCCTCCCTCACCTACCCTTGAGAAGTTGCAGATTATTTTTTCCATATCTTACATCATAACTCTGCGGTCTTTCTTTGCCTTTTTTTGACTTCTTTTGGTGAAAAAGTGGGAGAGAGAATGAGTGGTGCTGGATTCAAGTTATAACATTTAGAGTGATAATTTCAAGCAGAAGTTAGATATGTTTTGAATTTCATTGTGCTTCTAGAGAAATAATGGGTCCACCAACATATAAATGGGTAAATAAAATGTGGTATATTTATACAATGGAATATTATTCAGTCATAGAGAGAATTGAAACTAATATATGCTATTACTTCGATAGACCTTTAAAATCCCATGTTGGGTGAAATAAATCATCCTCCAAAGGCCAAATATTATGTGATGCCATTCATGTGAAATTCTCAGGGTAAGCAAATGCATAGAGACTAAAGTTTATTAGTGATTATCAGGGATGAGTAGGATGGAGGGTTAGGGGAGTATTGCTTAAATGATATTTAGTTTCTGTTAAGAATGATTTAAAAAATTGAAATGGATAGTGGTGATTATGGTAAAATATAGTGAATACCATTAATATTACTATGTATTAATATTAATATGTATTAGTTATACGTATGAAATGTATTGAAATAACAAGTATTTTGTCCTCTATATTCCCCTACAATTTTTTTAGAAGCATAAAGTAAAATGTCCACTTCTAGATGATTGAGTTAGATTACAGCACATCCATAAAATGTTTTTTTAAATCATTTTATTGGGGGCTTGTGAAATTCTTATCACAATCCGTACATACATCCATTGTGTCAAGAACATATGTACATTTGTTGCCATCATCATTCTCAAAACATTTGCCTTCTGCTTGAGCCCTTAATATCTGCTGCTCATTTCCCCCCTCCCTCGCCACTCCCCCTACCTCATGAACCCTTCATAATTCATAAATTATTATTATTTTGTCATATACTACATTGTCTGATGTCTCCCCCTGCCTTCTTCTCTGCCGTCCCTCCCCCAGGGAGGAGGCCATCCATAGATTCTTGTAATCAGTTCCCCCTTTCTACCCCACATTCTCTCCACCCTCCAGGCATCGCCACTCTCACCACTGGTCCAGAAGGAATCATCTGTCCTGGATTCCCTGTGTTCCCAGCTGCTATCTGTACCTATATACATCTTTTGGTCTAACCAGATTTGTAAGGTAGAATTGGGATCATGATAGTTGGGGGGTGGGGGGAAAGTATTTAAGAACTAGATGAAAGTTATATGTTTCATCGTTGCTACCCTGCACCCTGACTGGTTCATCTCCTCCCACAACCCTTCAGTAAGGGGTGTCTGGTTGGCTACCAATGGGCTTTGAGTCTCCACTCTGTACTCACCCACATTTTCAATGATATGGTTTTTTTGTTCCTTGATGCTTGATACCTGATCCCTTCGACAGCTCATGTTCACACAGGCTGGTGTGTTTCTTCGATGTGGGTTTTGTTGCTTCTGAGCTAGATAGCCACTTATTTATCTTCAAGCCTTTAAGACCCCAGACACTATATCGTTTGATAGCTGGGCACCATCAGCTTTCTTCACCACATTTGCTTATGCACACGTTTGTCTTCATTGATAGTATCAGGGAAGTGGGCACCCATTGATATGATTTTTAGTTCTTTGGTGTCTGATAACTGGTCCCTTCTGCACCTTCTGGTCAGACAGGCTGGTTTACTTCTTCTATGTGGGCTTTGATGCTTCTCAGCTAGATGGCCGCTTGTTTATCTTCAAGCCTTTAAGACCCCAAACATTATATCTTTTGATAGCTGGGCACCATCAGCTTTCTTCACCACATTTGCTTATGCATACATTTTTCTTCAGCAGTCGTGTCGGGAAGGTGTGCATCCTGGAATGCCAATTTATTAGAACAAAGTGTTCTTGCATTGAGTAAGTGCTTGAGTGGAGGCCCAATGTCCATCTGCTGCCTTAATACTAAACCTATAAATATATGCACATAGATCTGTTTCCTCACACTCATATAAATATATTTACATATGTAAATTCCGGTCTTTGGACCTCTATGAATACTTTTTGTCACCTAGTTCTTTCCTCTATTTCCTTTTACTTTCCTCTTGTTCCACTATCATGCTCAGTATTTGGGTTTCAGTAATTTCTCTAGGTTACCTTGCCCTTGATGAATCCCTACCAGGCCACTCACACCCTCCTTGCTACTGATTTTGGATCACTTATTCCTCCCCATAAAATGTTTAAGAAAACTCTAAAACACTGCTGAGAGAAATTAAAGATCTAAGTAAATAGAGGAATATGCTATGTTCATAGATTAGAAGCTTCAATATTCTTTTATTTTTGAAGCCTCAATATTTTAAGATGTCACTTTTTCCCCTGAGTTGATTTGATTCAATGTAATCCTAATAAAAATCCCAGCAGACTTATTTGTGAAAACAAACAAAGCTAATATTAACATTTAAATGGAAATTGAAACAATCAAGAAAAAGACATTCTAAAGAATAACAAAATTTTCTGATTTTTCCCAACTTTGTAAGATTTATTACCAAGTTATATTAATTAGATGGAATGGGGAATTGGCACAGAAAAGACAAACAGACTAGTTACCTAATAATAAATAACAATCTCACTACCAAATCACAAACACTCTATTACCATGGAGCGAGGCCCACTCACAGCAAGCGTCTGTGGGCTTGTCCAAACGGTAAATCTTACAGCAGCACAGCCTCTGCTTCTGCGGAGCAGCTGGCCAGTAGCAGCCCCATGCTTATCTCACACTCATGTGACTGCTCACAAAAACGCTACACTAACGTCACGGGGAACAAGATGGCTCTGGGTTCACTGGGATGGCATCCTATGAAAGTGAACCTTGATCCCTACCTCAAGCCAAACACAAAAATCATTTCCACATGGATTATAATCGTAAATGTAAAAAGTTAAAACAATAGCGGTTTCAGAAGAGTACTTAGAAGAATGTCTTTTTAATATAAGAGCAAAGATTTCTTAAGCACTTTAAATATTAGATGAAATTGGGCTTCATTAAAATGAAGAACTTGGAGGATTTAAGTTTGTTTTTTTTTTAACGGAAATGCATGCTTAGAAGAGGCTGCACCTACAGGGTGGGGAAAATATTTGCCATATTTATACGCAACAAAGAACTTCCTCAGAATACAAACAAGAATCCTACAGGACAGTAAAAGAAATAAAGACACAATTTTAAATTGTATTCAAAGGTGTGACCAGGGAAGGAAAACATGAAGTTATCAGCATAACTAGAAAGCATAAAAAGATGCTAAACATGAGTCATTGTCAGTGAAATGTAAATTAAATTGCAATGAAGTCCCATTACATGCACGCTCAACTGACTAACCTGGAAATGCTGACACTAGCAGATGTTGGTGAGGCAGTGGAGTGGGCAAACTTTTCCTGCATTGCTGGTGGCAATGGAATGCCTGCAAAACGCCACAGAGAGCAATGTGGCAGCCATGATGCCCCTTGACCCCAAAGTTCTGCCTCTGGAAATGTACTTAAAAGAAATGAGTGTGCAGATGGATTGTGATAAGAATTGTACGAGCCCCCAATAAAAGGATTTTTTTTAAAGAAAGAAATGTGTGTGGATGTTTACCTAATAATGCAGAAAAGTGTTCTTAATACTTTTATTCATAATATATAAAATCTGAAAACAGTGTAACTTTCCATCCACAGAAGAATGACTAGCACGTAAATATTGGTATATTCATAAATGGAATACTAATCTTAAAAAAGAAGAAATTGACAAGTATAACTATACACAGCAACATGGTTACTCATTAATATAATATACACTTTGAAAAGCCTCACCCCCAAAATCACTTTGTCAAGTTTCACTCATATGAAAGTTAAGAGAATGAAAACCAATCTCATGATATAAATTTAAAACCATCCTCTAGGGAGTGGTGTTGACTCTGAAGAATTGGAGAGGCTTTGTGTCTGTCTTGATCTGGTGGTAGTCATATGGATCTACACATATGTAAATAATTCATTGAGCTATTAAGACCTGTGCATTTGATCATCATCCTTTTCAGTATCAATGAAAAGGAGGCAACCAAAGCGAGGGAAGACCATTGCGAAAGATCACAGCTGAAAGTTCCTGGATGCATTGTATTAAAAGATCTGACACAGCGCTGCACCCTCATCTCCCTCTCTTTCAGTTTGACTGCATCACTTTCCCATGAAAAGAGGGACGCTGGTGAAAAGGGAAGGTAGAGGTTCTCCTGTGAAATTTCCGAGTGACTTGCTAATAGCACCCTCTCACTGTGTCTTGTTTGGCTGTGTGAGAAACTTCAAAATCTAGGGTAGTCTGAGCATTCGAACTCTAATTTAGCTTCTAGGGAGTTGGTATTGATTCAGAAAGACCACATCCCACTTCCAGATAAACCTAGTTCTAGGACCTGCATCCTTCCAAAAAACCAAGCCTACTGCTAAAAAACCAAACTCACTGCCATAGAGTCAATAGTGACTCTATAGGGCAGGGTAGATTCCCCTGTGCGTTTCTGAGACTGTAAAGGTTTACCAAGTAGAGAGCCCCATCTTTCTCCAGACGTGCGGCTGATGGTTTCAAACTGTTGACCTTTAGAATCACAGCCCAATGTGTAACCACTCTAGAGCTGGTGGATGTTCTCCCAGCACTCAGAGGCTCTGTCTGTCTGTCTCTCTCTCTGAACGGTTCCCTTGGCGATGTCTTCTAGTTGCCTCCAAACTGACCTTCCCTCCAGGGTGCCGTACGCTCTGAAAACACTTCTTTCTAGAGCCAATCCCCTCCATCCCTTGAAACTGCTGATTCCAACAAGAAAACCTGATTATCTCAATTGCTCTTACAGATCCTATCTAAACTGTGTTTGCAATAATGACAGGGCATTTGCTCCATTGAGTTAGACATACTCATGGCAATAAGGCAGTAATTCACATTTCCAACATCAATTCTTCATTTATTAAACAAGACATGGAGCTTCTACTGTGTGCTGGGCTCTGTGTTAGGCACTAGACTGAACATACTCAAGGAACTCACAGTTTTGTAGCAGCCAGAAGTATAGAAACTTGTTAGTTCCAGTGACTTTCTACTGACATCGCGTACAATGTATCACTCATTTTGCTATTTCTATTCCCTCCCCCCAATCTAATCTCCAACATACATCTATGTAACACCCTAAACAAAAAATCTTCAGTCCTCTGTTATTTCTAGTCCTCTCATCCATTTGCCATGCATTTATTCATTACATATCAATTCTTTGACCAAATCCCCTCTCATCTGCAGCACATTTTTTTCATCCCCACTGTCACAGCCTAAGCTCAGCATCCTAATTCCTTTCTTTGAGATAATGTCCAAACAAGTCTCCATGTCTCTAAATTTCACCCTGTGATGGTTAAGGATTAGGTCACCTAGACACTCCTGGGTTAGGGTAGTGTGGAGCTCACCCTATCAATTGTGTCACAGCCTGATGACATTTCTTGGTGCCATAGTCTTTTCGTATAAGAAAGAGAGACTAAGCCAAGTCCAATTTCTATTTGCCTTCTGCTGGAGCTGGATCTTGTCTCTGGTTCTTGATCTTCTGCTGTGTCACCTGCCAATCCAAAGAGCTGTTGGCAAACTACCGACAGTGGATTTATTTGGCTGACTATGGACTTCTGCATCTACCAGCCTGTGCCCACTGCTACCTCTGCTTCAACACCCTGCTCAGTCAGCATAAGCCTGACTTGAACCAGCCTGGACTTGGCTATTTCTACAATGGTGGGAGCCATTTCTGACTATAAATCTCTATGCACAACACGCTGCAAGCATCCGTGGTTTTGTTTCTCTAGAGAACCCCAACGAAACACATAACCCTCCCACTCCTTCCTTGGCACCAGTGCCGGGAACTCTTTCTCACCCTGTCTCAACCCCTGTCAGGAAAAGGCACATAGGAATCTAAAGGAGGAGATCTGCAAGTGGGCTTCAAAAAGTTCATGGCAAAATTTGATGATTTTTTTCATCCTGTTTTCCAAAATTTTCTGAAGCCCCCTCATATAGTGAGTTGATGTTATGCACCGAGCTACAGAAAAGCAATAAGATGTTCATTTTTCAAACGTAAATCCCAACAGTTATGTAAGCCAGCTGCTTATTAAGAGTTTGGTATGGCAGACATTGATGTTTTCCTGGGACAGAACAGAAGGAACAGGGAGGGAATGGGAAGCAATAGGCTAGTGGATAGGCAGGGGTTAACTAGGGTGAATGGGGAAGATCATATTCTACAGGAGGGAAACGGGGAAGAAGAATAGGGCAGATTATTACGAAGTTTGATAAGTTGTTTAAATATTGGAGTACAAAAATAATGAAATGAGATGTAAACTCCCACCTCTTCACAATAAAAATGCTTAAAATGGCACTGCTTATCTTCCGATTCCCATATCTTTCTGAGTCAGAGACCACAGAGTATATGGCAACAGCAACATGTTCCTCCCACCCCGCACCCCCTAGCAGCCGTCTAAGTGAGATATTGGAGAAATCCACCTGGAAGAAGCACACTAGCCTGTGTGATCAAAGGACTGTAAATAATAAAATCCAAACCTGGAGGAGGGAATGGTATTAGAGCATAAATTCTAAACACCCAGTTTGCAGAAGCCTGCAGATAACATCGAAAGGCCAAACCCCATTCACAGGGTTCCCCATGAATATTAAGCCTCTGGTGAACCCCTCTGACTATGAACCCGAGGTGGGTAAGGCCTTGTTATCAGATAGCACACATTGTAGGGAAGATCGCTGCAGTTGTAGTTAGATCAGAATGTGACGCCTTGTCATTGATCCAATGTCTAATGGTTGTACTTTTTAACAGGCAGTTTCTTAATGCCTGTGGAAGTCACCTAATCTGGTGTCAATTTGAGGATTAAGTGTGTAGGGGTGGAGTCTAGCCTGTCACCTGGAAATAGCTGATGAGACCTCTGTGTGGGCATGGCCTTCTCCTGAGAATTCTGGGAAATCCGGTACTTCCTCCTTGGAGGCGGGAGACACTTCTCTCTCTGCCACTCCCTGGGAGACATAGCAGCTGACAAGACACATGGACCCACCCTGATGCAGAGAACCCTGCCAGCGCTGAGATGTTTCCAATGCCACTGGATCCAGATTTTCTACCCACTGGCCTGTGATCTTCTACATTCGGTGTCATTGCATGTGTTTCACGAGTGAAGAGGACTTTAAAGATTGGTATCGGACATGCTCCGGGATAATAGCGGCCTTGTGGACTTGGTCTGGACTAGGCTGGGAATATTTTCTTAATGTACAATTGCTCTTGTATACAAACCTCTTCCTTATACACATATGTGTATCATGGATTTGTTTCTCTAGTCTACCCAGACTGACTCAATGCCACAGACACACTTAAAGTTATCCCGGTTTGTGTACCAGCATTGTTCTTGGCTAACAGTAGCATTTGACACCTCTCTGTGCTTAGAGGTGCTGAAAGAGAAGGTGTGTGTGGTTTAGACAGAGGAATGAGCTCACACGGTCTCAGCTGAAGTCACCAATCAAGATGGTGGTAGGAAGGTGCTAAAGACCACCTGGCTCTGGGGTTTTGTCATTGGAAGGAAAAGTTAGTATAAATCATTTGAGGGATTCTTTTGTTCCCAGATCATCTCTGGAGAAGCCAGTAAAACAGTTTCAGAAGGTGTCATGTGACTTAGTGAGAAAACAAGCTTCTTCCCCCAGTCACGGGCTTGCCCTTCCAAACTTACTGCCATGAAGTCAATTCTGACTCACAATGACCCTATAGGACAGGGTAGAACTGCCCCGTGGGTTTCTGAGACTGTAAATCTGTCAGGAGTAGAAAGCCTCATCTTTCTCCCAAGAAGCGACTGGTGGTTTCAAACTGTTGACTTTGCACTTAAGAGTCGATTTTCTGTGCTTTTCGTTTATTGAACCTCCTTTTTCAAAAGTTATATTAAAATGTTTCAAAAGGAACGATATCTCTTTGATAACTGCCTACATCACCATGGATTTAGGGCAATGCAAGCAGCTATCCATAGATCTTCATCTTCATGCAATAAGGTCATCTAAACTGGCCAATTAAAAAATATATATATATATAATGCAGAATCACACAATTCTCTTACTTTTATGGCTGTTGCCTGCCTAACTTTCCTCTTTACTATCGCCATAACCCCCACAGCAAGTGAAGTCCCGGATTGTAAAAGTCGATGTGTTATTCTAAACATCGCATGCCCTCTTCCTCGGATAGTTTCCATTCTTTGCTAGGATGGCATGTAAGGCTCTCGGATAATATTTAACTTAAAAAATTCTTAACACCCAGACTTTCTATATATTTTACATATATAAATATATATTATCGTAGTATAGGTACTGGGTGAACATTTTCAGAGCACATTTATCTCCCATGCAGCAATTTAAAAATATTCGTTTGCGACATTTGCAATCCCCTCAGTGTCCAGTGTGCTTCCCACTTCTGCCCTGGGCTAGCCAGTTCCATTTTCCCCTCTTTTCTCCCCTTACTATCCTCTGAACTTTGTTTTGGGGCAAATGCTACCCTTTAGGGTTGATTTTTCTAAGTAGTGCATTCCTCACAGATGTTATTGTTAACTCCTATAGGTCTGTCTCTTGTTTGACTGATCACAGGGGTGAGTTCAGTTCCAGGTTTGAAGGGCATTGAAGGGCCAGTTTCAGAGGTTCCACTGGTCTCTATCAAACCAGGAGATGTGACTTTTTATGGGTTTGAATTTTGTTCTCTACTTTTCTCCTGCTCTGTCCAGGGCCCATTTCTGTGATCCCAATCAGGGAGGTCAGTAGTGGTTGGTAGCTGGGTACCATTTGGTTCTTCTAGTTTCAGGTATTAGAAGCGTGATTTGCATGATCCATTGTTTCCTTAATCCTTTACTTTCTTTCTTCTTCTCTGCTTCAGATGGGCAATCAAGAATTGCACCTTAGATGGCCACTCACAAACTTGTTAAGACCCCATGTGCTACTTATCAAACAAGGATACAGACTATTGCCTTTGTGAATTAGGTTTTGTCAATCGGCCCAAGTGTCCCTCAAACCTATGGTCCTAAACCCCCATCCCAGTGACTCAGTCCTTCAATCTGTCTTGTTATAGCGAAGAAGTTTTCATACTTTGCTCCTCTCTGTATGCTCTACTCTACATTCACGGAGACGTTCGGACGGGTTGGGAATCCTCGTGCTTTCAGATTCCTGCTCTTCCTTGTCCACAGCCTTCTCCTTTCCTTCTCCTCCTCACCAGGGGGTCCTCGCCCTCCTTTTATAACCAGCCTGAATATCCTAGCTCTGTTACCTTCCCAGCACCGTCCATCATGACTGCACTCACCTCTACCATGGTGCACATGGTGCTCCATTATTATTATCTGTCTGCACGTTTGTTTCCACTCTAGATTGCAAATTTTCTGAACATAAGAACTGTATCCCTGCCCTTTTTATAGCAGGTCTTCGGCGATCAGCCTTAGCCTGATAGTGAATTCCTTATGATGGAACCAATAGTCTAAGAGCAGACATGTATCAAGTAGATGCCGATAGCAACGCAAAGTAAATTCCATGGGTCATACTTTCAAGAACTCCAAATGGCCATTGTAATAAAAACATGTCCCAATATACATGACATAATTATTGCAAAAACCTCAAGGAAAATCATCATGGACTTTAAAATGAAATAGAGAACACTTCATGAAGGAGGCAAATTAATCCACACAAGCTTGGATGACAAAGACATAGGAGAATCTGTGTGAGGTGATTCATGAAAGGGATTTCAGAGGCTGGGGAATCTCAGTCTGCATTATCGGGATCCCACTTTATCATCCACCTTCTGCCTACTAACATTTCATTTGAAATGGCTCAGCCCACTAGTTTTTGAGACTTTAAAAAATATGTGTTGTGCATTTGGCATTCCATGATTCTCAAAGGAAAATGGATTCTGGGAGTGTGTTTCGGGGGCGGGGGCTGAGAAATAACTGTGGAGTGATTCACCATGTGTGGCAAAAGAACACTGAAGATTAAACCCTCAGCTCAGAGCTCTGGCCGCGCCGGCATGGAGTGGCTGCCTACACAGGTGGCTGTTTGTGAGGGCCACCACTCTATTCTCTGGGTGTGTGATGTGCAGAAGGGAAGGAAGAGGAGTGAACTGAGAAATCTCTCATGTTCCAGGATAAGATCTGACACTTTATGGTGATGAGGTATCTAAACCGACTCTGTTTCTCCCTGGTGTTACATAAAAATGTGTCTTGAATCCTTTGATTTGTCTTGTTAGGCATCTCACCTTACCTGAGAAGCAGAGGACGAGCATATATGAAACTGACAAGAAGAACCCATCAGCTAACCAACCTCCAAGGCACTTTCACCCCCAACATCTATTTTGGTTCAAGCAAACTCAAATGACCTTTGAGAAAGCTGCTGTGGGCGATGCAGAGAAGAGAGCCTTTGCGGTGGGGTTCACACTTGTGCACGCACATCTGCTCGCTCTTGAGGCTTCCATCTCACGGCTAGAAACATTTCCCTGGCCTGTGAACCAGCACGCGCTACATGGTAGAGTTCTTAATCACAGCATCAACACCCCAACCCCTGAACACTAAGTGAAAACAATTTTTGGTTTTGTTTTTTCCTGTTATGAGACAAAAGTGCTGATATCTGTTTCTTCTGCTTTCTTAATAGTGATTTTTAGGAATAGCAGTACAAGTTCCTATAATTGTAAAACCCAAATGGGGGGGTTGTGGCCTTCTCAGAAGGTAGGCTTCAGGAGGCCCTACCACTCCCTCCATTGTTATTCCTAGGGCTTAAATTGTAACTGATCCAAGAAAAAAAAACAAAGGAACTCACTACCATCAAGTCCATGCTGACTCATAGCGAAGGAATGCCTGTGGGTTTCTCACACTGTAATTGCTCACAGGAGTAAAACACCCACGTCTTTCTCCCATGGAACTGCTGGTGCTTTGAACTGCCAACCATGAGCATCGTAGCCCAATACATAACCACTGCACCTCCAGGGCTCCTAAATCCATGAAGAGCTTTCATTTAAATATCTGTTAGCTAAATACTAAAATATGATGTATGTCTATAAAAAATATCCCTAGCCAAAAAAAAAAGACATGGGAACTATGAAAATAAAGAAATGAATTCATTTCTAATATACTAATTCAAAGTATATAATACAATTTCCAAATTAAAAATAGTAAGTGGGTCAAATAAGGGCTTTTTATGTTCATTTAAAAAAATCAATTTACCAACAAGATATTACCATGAACCTATGCTCCTCATCATATCAAAATATAGAAAGCAAAAGCTTCTAGAATTCCAAGGAACCAATCCACACTAGTAGAAAAAGATTTCAGTAGATTGCTCTCAAAAGCAATCAATAGAATTCTTTCATAACAGTCTGTCTGCTTCCATCTTTTCTCACGGAAGTTCATTTAGCTGCCAGGAAGACCTTTGAAAAACAGAAACCAGTTCCAGTCATCTTCCTGCTCCAATCGCTCAATGACTTCTCCTTACACTCAGAATAAGAGTCAGATTCACTACCAAGACCCACAAACTTTCGTATGTAACAGGGCCTGCCTGTGTCTTTGACCTCATCTTATTCTTTTATGGGTTAGATTCATGTTTTTAAAAACCACACCCCGTTTCATAACTACTTCTCATTTATTTAGTATACTCATGTGTCATTTGGGTTTATGGACATCTTATTCTGTGTTTTCTACTTGTTATACTCTCTCAATTTTCAATTCTTGTAATGGGTATTGTTAGGATTTTATCATGGTGTACTTCTGTCATTCATTTATCTTTTTTGTCCTTTTTATAAGGCTAATTTGGTGGGAAACTTTTAATCTTGGATAAAAATTTAGCTGAGCATAGGATTTTAAGATGATAGATATTTTGCTCCCCTGCTTTAAAGCAATTATTATATTCTCTCTTGCTTATTACTGTTTAAAGTTGATTTTCAGTCTCTTTTTTATTTGTGTTATTTTATCACTTCTCTAATTAATTTTAAGACTATTTATGCAGCCTATGGTTTCCTTTTATAGATCATGCCTATCATCTAAGGATGTGTGGCAGTGACCATATTTAACTCCTACTTACAGTTCAGTTTTATAAGTGTCTGTTGATTTTTGGTTCTATGATTTCTCTTAATTTTTGGTAAGTTTGTTTATTCACTTAAAGGTCTGTTGGTTATATTTTGTCTAGAATATCTATATATCTTTTGGTGAAACAGTTTAATGCTTATTTAAACAAAAATGAGGTCAAGACTAAAATTATAGCCTATTCAGACATGAACAATAAGAAAGCATTCGAGATTAAAATGTACCCAAATCACTTCTTAGCAACCAGGCTTACTGCCCAGATAGACTGGTGGGACTCCAAGACCACGACCCTTGTCCTTCAACTTTGGAACAGAACTCACACCCATGTTATTAAGATTTTTTAAAGGCCACATTTACTCAAGGACAAAGTACAGCATTTTTTTAAATGGGAGTTAAGACACATGTCATTCCATAGTTCACTCACATCAAGCAGTGTTGTACAGTTGCTCCCACAATCAGTTTCCAAACATTCTCTTCCTTCCTGGATTCTTTGACATCAGCTCCCTTTAACCCCCCAGTGCACCGCCCCCCCCACCACCGCCCCGCCCCTGAAATCCTTATTCTATTTGCCGTCTCTATAGGCTCATCGATCTTGGGTTTCATATACCAAAACACAGAAAAAAACATAACATGAATTCAGCAGGAATAGAACAAGGAACAGGGAGGAAGAGTGTGACTCATCAAGGGGATTTCACTGGATAAGTTGAATCAGAATATGTATGAATTGTTGAATGTGAAACTATAATCTCTTCTATAAACCTGCATCTACTTCACAATAAAATTAAAAAGGAAAGAATACTATTTTAATAGTATTTCTCAAAAATAGTTCAGAGTTACATATATTTATAAGAAAAAAAGTAAAGACTAAAAATAAGCATTTGAATTGAGCAGTTAAAAAGTGAATAACAAAAATAACTCAAGGAATACAGGTGCACCAGACTGGTACATCGTCCATGACCACAACAAGTGTTGGTTAGGCTGTAGATCCAAACTCTTACCCACCCAGGGGATGTAGGCTGGTTTGACTACGTGGGAGTGCCATTTGACACTCTGTAGTTAAGTTCAAGATGTACATGTTCAGTGACTCAGCAGGTCCAATCCTAGTGTGCACCTAGAGCAGTTGGTGTACATGGACCCAAAGGGATGCACATAAGAATGTTCAGAGCAATTGCTTGAAATAGCAAAACATGTTGGAAATAATATAAAGTGCTTATCATCTTTAGAATGATTAATTTGTAATACATTCACACCACAGCTTATAGGATAGCACTAAGAATGCATAAATTATTATGTTATAAATATCATTGCATGAGCAACAATAAATACTATAATAATAAATGATAAATTACATACTATACATATCCATCACTTGAGCAAAAAGGGCCCAAACATAAAATCAATTGTGAGGCTGGTGCAGGATAAGGCAGTGTTTAATTCTGTTGTACGTAGCATCACTAGGAACTGGAACTGAGTTGATGACACCTAACCACATATCAAATAGATGAAGCTCAGAAATTATCAACATAGTTGATTTTAAAGAAAGCTAATTGTTGAAGAATATAGTGTACTCTCAATGTATATGAAGTTCATAAATGTGCAGGTCTAGGTGTTAGATTGTTTAGAAATACGAACACACATAGTGAAACTATAACCAAAAGAGGAAGAAAATGAGAAATGCAGAATTTCAGTGAGTGGTTACTCTGGGCGGAGGGAAGGGGCTCTGGGGGCACTGGTTAGTAGGTGCTGAGCTGCTAAGGCCAAGCTCAGCAATTCAACCTACTAGCTGCCCCCTGGGAGAGAGAGGAGACTACCTGCTCCCATAAAGCTATGGAGCCTTAATAGGTATTCAAAGTTCAAAAACAAGCAATCAAATTCATGTGAAGGAGGGTAGACAAAGTGCAGGCTCCCAAACCACCTGTCAGATAATTGGACAGTCCCTCACCGAAGGACCACATGGAAGGGATGATAAATCTAGCTAGCAGTTTGCACTGATGAAACACATAACTACCCTCTAGTTCTTTAATATTTCCTTCCCTTACTTTTTGGTCTTTGTTTTACCTCATTAATCTTGTTAGACCTGCTTGTGTTAATTTGTATCATTACGATCATTCAATGCATGAAAACCAAGATAGATAGTCCTGCAGAAATAGTACAGGAGTAATGATTCCCTGAAGGCATGGAGGTGGGGGTGAGGGGGCAGGAGGAAGGGAGAGCTGATAGCAATGACACTATGCAACTCCACTTGAGGGGAACAAATAACAGAATTGCAAGTGAATGGATGCATTCGATGGTGTAAGATATGGCCAGAAATAATAATAAATAAAAAATATAAATGATAAGAGTTCCTGAAAGGGAGGGTAGGGGAGGGAGGGGATAAAGAGGAGCTGATATCAAAGAGCTCAAGAAGAAAGAAAATGCTTTGAAACTGATGGTGGTAGCAGTGGTAAAATTATACTTGATCTCACTGAATTATGGTTTGCTATCACATCTGTAAGAGTTCCCAATGAAATGATTAATAAAAATGAAAATAAATAAATAAAATAGCAAAAAATGAGAGAAAGATATGTAGCCTTAGAAACACTTGTGTTAGGGTTCTCTAGAGAAACAAAACCAGGACACTTAGGATTATATATATGAGGATGGATATATACAGCACGAAGGAATATAACAGCTAATTAGTCCACACAGCAATACAGAGGGCTCAGTTCAACTCACTTCCATAGAACAGCTAATATACGGAAATTCCTTCAACTCACAAGGGCTGCTGGGTCCAAGGTCAAAGAAGCAGACAGCTGAGTCTTCCGTAGGTCAAAGCAGCAAAGAGGATCTGCCAGCTTCAAGCTCAAGTGATGTATACACCAGCAGCATGGTGAAGCAGTTCTCAAAGGAATCTCAAGCTCTAGCAACATAATCCATGGGTTGGCTGTCTCACACGTGGTATAGCTCACAAGTGAGGCAGAGAACTAGCTAAAACAGCCGCATGCTGGCCCAATCACAAGAGAGTAAGTAAGAGAGAGGCAGGCCTTGCCAAGTCATTTATCTTTTTGCCTTCCAACCAAACTGTGACCTTGTTAATCCCACATGCTCCTATTGGCCAGGTTGACACAATAAACCTACCTATCACAACACTATATAGCATTGCTCTGAGCCAGAATTGAGTCAGTGGCAGTAGTGTGATTTGGGATTTTCTGGGTTGAGGGAGAGTTAAATAGGCACCTTCAAAGCTACTGGTAATATCTGTGTCTAAATTCAATAGTTCCTTTCAAAAATCAAAATTCTCTGATGTTTTCTGCTAGTACTGACTTCCTATACCGAGGTTTCTTTTACTGGTATCATCTGAATGTCCTAGGAACAAGTATTCAAATATAAGCTCTTCCTGACTGGTCCAAGGATCGTTGCACTTACTGTAGCTTACTAAGGCCACTGGGAACTAGATCATCATAGAAGCCATTTTTCTGGGGGATTAGGCAATCAAGATTTATGACTAGCCCTAACTAGAGGAAACCATGGTGTACACCATTCATCCACACTGTATTACAACTCGAATATTAATGAGATTACAAAATAGATTGAGAAAAGAGAACCTTTTGTTTTCATGCTCTACACCTATGTTCTATTTCAGTTTCACTATAAGCAGGACTGATATTCAGAGAGTAATGTGTCAGTATCACTGACTAGTATTTTCTCCATCTTTTCTGTTTAGTTGGTGCTCATGTTGTCTTACAAAAGACTAAACTATAGATACTGGGTACATGGAGACAGTTGTGTGCCACCGAGCAGCAAGTTCTCTGAACTTGACTACTTGTGTTCGTAGTTCACAGGGTCAGCCAAGGCAAAGATCTTGAGAAATCTATGCCCTTTTAATAATATAGTATTGAGATATGTGCTAAAAATCATTGGCTTAGTGATTAAAAGGACATAGTTTATCCCAGGGAATACTGACAGTGAATAGTCAATACAAATATATACCCTGAAGTAATAAGAGAATTTTAAGGGTTAAAAAAATTAGGGATGTCCAGTTCTAAAAAAAAAACCAACATATATGAATAGGAAAATTCAGATTGACTTCATACTTACCCAGTATCTATGGAGCAATGTCTACAAGTAACTGAGGGAAAGAAGTAGTAGTTCAAGATTTTTATACCCAATTTTCATATCTGTTAAGGCACCAGACATTCTCAAGGATGAAAATTCTCATTCATTACAAAACCACTGAAAATTTCTTGAAAAACTGCTTGATGAAATGTAGCCAGGTAAGAATGAATCCAAATTTAAAATTCAGAAATACAGAAGCAGTGGTAAAAGACATATTGGTGGATGTTAAAGCCACATATACATAAAACTAAAGAAATGTGAGAACTGCATTTATAGAACAAAAGAAAAATGTGAAAATAATATAACTGACAATATTGGAGAGGTGGGTGATAAGTAAACTCAAATTTAGGAATATGAGTTTCTTCTTTAATAACATTGAGTTAATAGATAACTGTCTATACCTAAAATACATAGCTTTAAAAAATGCAAAGCATATCCCACTTCTTTCCCTCCCCCCTACTTCTTAATGTTTTTCATTAACTTGAATGAGATTTCTTTGAGGGGGGGAATATTTTATTAGAGAATAAACCTTTAAAAAAAATAAAAGACATTTGGGTATTTTTAATGGGACCAGTACCAATTTTGAAATTTCCCCTTGCCCTAAAACAAAACAAAATGAAGCAAACAAATGAACGAACAAACAAACCCACTGTCATCAGTTCTGACTCACAGCAGCCCTGTGTAGGGTGCTGAGACTGTAAGTCTTTATAGGAACAGCCAGCCTCCTCTTTTTCCCAACCAATGGCTGGTGGGTTTGAACTGCATATTTTGAGATGAGCAGTCCTGTGGGAACCCACAGTGCCACGAGGGCTTTTCCCTGTGGTCTGGGTTTGATGAGGGCTTTTTTGTTCTATTATTGTAAGCTATCGGAAAGCATTTTGACATAAATAGTAAACTAAAATATTGAATTTTAAAGCCTCAGCGGTTCTAGAAAGAATCAAAATAAGCCAACCTTAAAGGGTTGCTGGAGCCCTGGTGGCATATTGGTTATGCATTAGACTGCTACCCTCAAGGCCATCAGTTCAAACCCACAAGCAGCTCCACAGCAGAAAGATGAGGTTTCCTGCTTTTTGAAGGATTTGCAGCCTTGGAGTCCCTAGAGAACGTTCTACTGTGCCCTGTAAGATTGCTCTGAGTTGAAATCAGGTGGAGATAGTGGATTTGAGTCCTCATATCGCGCCCCTATAGGATGGAATTAACTCAAGGGCACTGGGTATATCTGCTGAGTTTCCCAGATACCATGTTGTTTGCTCTCTCTCTGTTGTTATAATAGTTAAAATGGGCTGTTTTTTTAAAAATCATTTTATTGGAGGCTTGTATAATTCTTATCACAATCCATATATACATCTATTGTGTCAAGCACATATGTACATTTGTTGCCATCATCATTCTCAAAACATTTGCCTTCTACTTGAGCCCTTAATTTTCCCCCTCCCTCCCCACTCTCCCCAACCTCATGAATCCTGGGCTCGGCCCCCATACCAGCTATGTGGACAACTGCCCCTCACCCCTGAAGAATTTACTTGAGAGGACGACACTGGAGCTGCAGCTAGGGGAGAGGGGCATGTCTGATCAGAGCAAATGGAAGCAAAGAAGGGGGAGGAAGAGAGAGTGGAGCACATCCTGGCCCATCAGGGCTGGAGAATGATATCTCCGCTCGGAACAGCCAATGGACAGAGTGGACAATATGGCTGATTCCACTACAAGACACACTATCCCTTGATGGCCCAGGGCCCTAAGGGGGACAACACTGGAGACTCAGGGTCGGGACTTGCCCAAACTTACCCTGGGACACTGAGGCAAACCACTAAAAGCATGCGGCAGAGCAACCTTGGGAGCAGAGCAGGGATCCCCCGAGGGAGTACAAAGGACAGACTCTGGGGCCAGAGCATGGTACCCCATTGGACCTGACTGAAGGACATGCCTAGAGATAAAAAATCAGACCTTGATCTATTTACAGGTTTTTCTTTCTTTTCAAAATTTTTTTCTTTTGATTAATTTATTCTTCAATGGGTAATTGGTTTCCTTTTTTGTTATCATCTCAGTGTTCTCACTCATCACCTATCTTGCTATGACTTGATTTTTGGTGCATATTATTATCTCTACAGATCTATCTAGATAAGATAGACTGGATAAATAGTCTGGAGGAGAAAACAATGGGACCAATGGTTCTGGGGGGACACGGGAGAGGGGGAAGTGGGGGTAAGGTGGTGGTGCTGACCAACCCAGGGACAGGGGAGCAATAAGTGATCCAAAATCAGGCTGTTTTCTTTTTAATCCCTCAGGATGAAAATGTTCATAGCAGACAAGCACAGTGTCTATAGTTTAAGCTAGAAGGGTTTGTTTCTAGGATACTTTTGGGGGGTGGCAGGGTGTTGTGTGTGTCTTCCTTTAGAAAAACAAAACAAATGAAAAAAATCCTTGTTGTTAGTAAAAACTAATTTCATGGGAATATGATTAGTTAATTAGAAGTATAAAACACAGGCTTACTTAGGTACCAAACAGGAGTTGAAGGTCTTCTTTATTACTGTTTTCTACAGTGTTCTGATTTAATACAAAAACACAGTAACTATAGTTTCTAAAATTCAGTAACCCAAGCACAAGGAAAGCTGGGTTGGATTTGTTAGTGCTTTTGTCAGCTTGGAGCGTCTAGAAACAAACTGCTCTTTCAGTTCTTCTCATGAGCTCTTCTCATGTGCCGGAGGGGGAGGAGGTTACAAGAGGAAGCTAGGTTTTCACCTTCAAAGGGCTTGTGGCCTGCTTCGACTGGCGCAGCTCAGGGCAAAGGGACACTAGGTGAAGCCAGTGGTTTACAACCGGTGTTCCGAGAAGGATGAGGGCAAGGGCTGGAAAAGTTAGCCCTTAGCTGGCTCTCTGGGAACTGGTTTGCAGGAGGAGGGATGGCCTTGGGGCCATCATAGACAGAAGCCCAGAGCCATTGGAGAGTAAGGTGGGCTTTGGAGACAAGGAGTTGATTTAATTTTCTGGGAGGGAAACATCGAGGATCCCCAAGAAAAGCAAAAGGATGCTAGGTCCTGGAGGTCATTGACAACAATGAGAGCTCGTACTTGAACTGGAACGCAGGCGGGAGCTACTGCGGGTTCTTGAGCATTGGAGCAATGAGAGATAAATGATGTTTCTAAAGATTGATCTGAGAGGATTGCAAAGCACCCCTCACAATCCTTTTCCCACCCAGGAAAACACCAACCACCCACCCAACCAACCACCCAACCAACCAACCAACCAACCAACCAACCAGCATTCTATTTGTACACTTCTTGATTCGCACTAAAAAGATGCTCTTTTCTCCATCAACGAAAACCACCATTGAAAGTCTACCTTTTGCCAGAATTAAGCCATTAGCTTTTCTCACATCAGAAAAGTTAGGTGACAATCCTCCATCTTTATAAGAAAATATACAGGGACTTTGCAAAGAATAAGTGGTCTACTCAGGGCCACATTTTGAGAGTTAGAACTTGATTTCATGGTTTCCCTCTGTGCGTTTCTAACAAAGGCACTTTGCTTCTAGGCCAGGGAGCAGCAAACTGCTCTGTAACGAACTCAAGGTATAAAACACATACTAACACTATTTATAGTTTAGGATCTGTGCCATGCAGTCTCTGCTGCGACTGCCCAGCCTTGACATCGTAGCAGAAAAAGAACAGTCACAGTTGGGACATAAATGGATGAGAATGACTGCGTCCCTATACATTTTTACTGATAGACACTGAAATTTTAATTTTATGCAATTTTTATGTGTCACCAAGTATTATTTTTTAACCATGCCAAAATGTAAAAACCATTCTTAATCATGAGTTATATATAAACAAGTAGCAGGCCAGAGTTTGTGGGGCAGTAAGTTAATGAGGCCAAGTAAATGCCTTATTCCCTATTAAAGAAAGTTGGCTTAATCGAGAGAAATTACTGAAACCCAAATGAAGGCTGAACATGATAGTGGGACAAGAGGAAAGTAAAAGGAAATAGAGGAAAGAACTAAGAGGCAAAGAGCATTTATAGAGATCTAAATACAGGCATGTACATATGTAAATATATTTATGTAGGATGATGGGGAAATAGATCTATGTGCATGTATTTATAGGTTTAGTATTAAGGCAACAGATGGACATTAGATCTCCACTCAAATACTTACTCAATGCATAAACACTTCGTTCTGTTAATTTGGCATTCCATGATGCACACCATCCTGACACGATGACACAATCGCTGAAGACAAAGCGGGTGCATAAGCAAATATGGTGAAGAAAGTTGACGGTGCCCAACTATCAAAAGATATAGGGTTTGAGATCTTAAAGGCTTGAAGATAAACAAGCATTCATCTAGCTCAGAAGCAACAAAGCCCACATGGAAGAAGCACACCAGTTTGTGTGACCACGAGGTGTCAAAGGGATCAGGTATAAAGCATCAAAGAACAAGAAATCATATCATTGTAAATGAGGGGGAGTGCAGAGTGGAGACCCAAAGCCCATCTGTAAGTAACAGGACACCCCTTACAGAAGGGTCATGGAGAGGAGAGGAGCCAGTCAGTGTGCAGTGTAGCAACAATGAAACACAACTTTCCTCTAGTTCTTAAATGCTTCCTCACAATCATGCCCCCACAATCATGATCCCAATTCTGCCTTACAAATCCAGCTGGACCAGAGGATGTACACTGGTACAGATAGGAACTGGAAACACAGGGACTCCAGGACAGATGAACCCTTCAGGACCAGTGGTGAGAGTGGCGATAGCAGGAGGTTGGAAAGAGGGTGGGGTGGAAAGGGGGAACCGATGACAAGGATCCACATATAACCTCCTCCCTGGGGGATGGACAACACAAAAGTGGGTGAAGGAAGATGTCAAACAGTGTAAGATATGACAAAATAACAATAATCTATAAATTATCAAGGGTTCATGAGGGAGTGGGGAATGGGGAGGGAGGGAAAAAATGAGGAGATGATGCCAAGGGCTCAAGTAGAAAGCGAAAGTTTTGAGAATGATGATGGCAACAAATGTACAAATGTAATTGACACAATGGATGGATGGATGGATTGTGATAAGAGTTGTGATAAAATGATTTTTTTAAAATTCTTGTTTTCCTTCTTGGCTTTTGTTTTGTTTTGCTTTTGACACCAAGCTCTTTTCCTACTTTCCTTACCTAAACTCAAAAACCAAACTCATTGCCATCAAGTCTAGATCAACTTGTAGTAGCCCTATAGGACAGGGAAGAACTGCCTCTGTGAGTTTCTGGGTCTGTAATTCTTTACAAGAATAGAAAGCCCTGTCTTTCTCCCATGGAAAAGCTAGTGGTTTTGAACTGCTGACCTTGCAGTTAGCGGCCCAACCCATATCCACTACCCCACCAGAGCTCCTTGACCTGCCCTACTAGTGTCTTGCAAACGACTAAGGAATTAGAAGGATGAAGATAGCTGAGAGCAGTTCATAACAATAATAGAAAAGCAAATATATGCGGTCCTCTGACAAACGTCAGTAGTGTTATTTTTGAGCACATTTCTATTATAGTCTAGGAAGGATACTCCAAAAAAATTTGTTTTAAGTTTAGGACAGAGAGAGCACAAGACAGTTCTCATACTGTTAATATACTGTAGACACTCAGTAAACATTGTAGCAGTTAGTGTTCAGCGTCTGTTACAGAAGACCTTCTGGGTATAGTTCAATATTAGCTTGCCATTAATCCTTTGAGATCATTGACTCACTCTCTTCATTTATTCATTCCTTTAATCAACAAAATTAAACATGTACTATTGTTAGGCTGTTATTGGGCATTGAATATTGAAATCTCAAAATCAGATTGCTTGGCCCAAGAATCCCATAGTTTTGGAGAGAACACAAACATAGAAATGTCAATATTGCAGAATATAGACTAAATAACATGGAACAGATACGTGAGACTATAAAACAGAGCCTTTGACTGGCTAAACCTTTGGGAGTAGGGCTAGAGAGGGTACCCTCAAAGAATACTTTTAAATGAGGTAAGACTTGAAGAAAATCTGGAAGGATACATAAACCCATGATGCCACTATCTATGAATGGGAACAAAACCCATGCTTAATTGCATAAGAGAAAGAGGCAAGAAAGGGCTGAGGAAATGGATTATCTTTTAAATCCTTGATTTGATATTGTGAAATTTGATCATATTTGAGAAATTTAAGTCATAGGCTTTAATCAGAAAACATACATACCCTTCCCACACAAACACACATCCTGCCTTTAATGTATTTACCTTTTTTTCTTGTTTTCACATAAAAAACATTGGATTATGAAATAAAATTCAGGACAAAACTTAAAAATAGAGAACTGAGATGTTCCCCTTCAATTTGGTAGGAAAAGAATCTAGTTACACATGTGGCTTTAAAATTATTAAGATTCATAAATCCAAATATTTTTAAAAAGCAGAATCCATTCTTACCTGCAGGACTTTTCTAATTCTTTTTAGGTTGTGTATCAAGAGCAGGTTTTTCTCTTTGGAAACGCGACCTAGCTGTTCATCCAACTGTATTAGCAAGTTCTGCAGAAGAATTGTTGCCAGGGTCTCATTGTTAGACGCCGCCTCCCTGATAAAAGAAAAGTCTTGTCACACAGCAGGAAGCCACTTGGCAAAAGTTGTTGCCTCAGCTTTTCATTACACTAATATTAAAGTGATAAATGTCGCCCATAGTGGTAAGCATTCAGAGGTCTGGAAACAATTAAATTATGCAAGGCGGAGAGCGTTTGTCACAGGACAAACAGTCTCTAATAGAGACTCGATCTCACCTCGATGGTAAACGGGAAAGAACAGACATGAGATCCCATCGATTTAAATTTGATGGGACAAATTTCAACCAATAGAGGCAGTGTTTTTTTACTTGCTGAGATGATTTCTTAACTGTGCCTGGGAAGGAAAGAAGGAAGGAAAATAGGGAGGGAGGGTGGCCGGGTGGTAAGGAGGGAGGGAGAGGGACAGGGACGGAGGGAGGGAGGGAGGGAGGATGAAAGGGGAGAGGAAAGGAGGGGAGGGATGAAGGAGCAGATGGTGTGTTTCAGTAAATAATAAAGTTCCCTATGTATTTTGGAAAACTTCTTCCTAGTGTTTAAGAACACCCACAAAACTTCCTTTGGAAAACCTAAAAGAGAGCCAAGATCGTGACACTGCAAAACTAACTTATCAAATACTTTAAAATATCAAGTTTATTGGCTACTTTTTAACATTTTCCTCCAAATATTAACATGTTTTCATGAAACTCACAAGTAGATCATGTTCATATTATATGTTAAAAGAAAAAATAACTGATTATTGTAGCATTAGAGAAGAATGTATAAACGTATAAGAAGCCAGTGTATAATATATGAATTTTCTCAGTAAATATTTTAAATATTTATTAACCATTTAAAACAGTTTCTCATAATTTATCTTTTTTTTTAATTGAAGCTATTACTGGAAAAAGAAAAATATATATACATTATGAAGACACTGTGTTCCTAAAATGGGGCTGAGGGCTATGTTTGCCAAACACAGGACAGTTTAGAAATGGCTTTTTGTTGGAGCCTGGACATTAATACCACCTGAACGCTTCACGGATGGCAGTGAAGAATGTCGCATGTTCTTTAATATATGATTAGAGATACAAGATGGACTTCTTGTCTCCTACTCTCTTTGCACCTATCTTTCTCTATTTAATTCAGTATAAACAATCACTGCCATCGAGTTGATTCCAACTTACAGAAGAGAGTAAAAGAGCCCCTTGAGGTTTCTGGGGCTGTAAACCGTTCCTGGGGCAGAAAGCCTCCTTTCTCTCTTGAAGCGGTTGCTGAGTTCAAACTGCTGACCCTGTGGGTAAGAGTCCAGTGCGTAACACCTTACACACTAGGGCTTCTCTGAGTTTAGGATAGATACATATAAACAGACACAAGCTGGATCTATTTTCTCTATTTCTCTCTTTACTGTTCTATATTTAACTTAGTATAGCCACATAAACAAATGTACTTTTTAGCTTATTAGTGCTGGAAAAAAAGTTGGCTTTTAGAAAAGTGAAGAACTAAAACCTCTCAGTCTTCATCGAACCCTAAAGGACGTTTTCCTCTTTGGAGGAAAATCTTTGAAACTCCTCGAAGAAGCTCTTTGCTTGGAAGGAATGCCTCTCCCAAGTCACCACAAAAGAAACCTACACTGAGCAGGACGGCTGTGCGCGTCCACCTCTGAGGGAAACAATGATGTTTGTTCCTACCAGTCTTGATTTTCGATCCACTGTGCCAGCAGGTGCCGGATTTCCATAGGAAAGTTGTCATCGTAGAATTGATCTACTTGCTCCAAAAACCTGATTTCCAACTGTTGAACTTGAGTCCACTGAGACATGCTATAAAGGGAGGAAAGGGAATCTTTACATGATCATGAATAGCTGCAGCATGTGATTTTGTCTCTCCGTAAATTTCAACAAAGGCAAGGTGGCCGGTTCGTTCTGTCACTAGAGGAAAGTGCCTCTTATAGTCAGTCAATTAAAGAAGACCAAAAAAAAAAAATTGCTTTCAAAACACAGGTTAGGAATTTCTCTAAACTTCCTTACTTGTGCTTCATGCAGAGAAATAGCCTTCCTCTGCCCCTCAAACCAAGTCCTTCCCTGAACTACTAAGAACTCCTGTTTCGCCTTCCCCCAGGGGCTTTCCCTCCCCAAACAAGCTCCCTCATCGGCCGACACAGGTATTTACTCAAAAAGCTCCTTCCCTAACCCTTGCTCTCTCTACACTATTAGGCTTTAAGTCTCTTAAAGACCAACACTACACTCAACATTTATTATGCCTTAACATGTATCACACTTCCTAAGATCCTGCTAAGCCTTTCTGGGCTCAGGGCACTCGGGCAAAGCTTCTTTTGTGTGGAACTGCCCAGTCCCTTTTTGGTCCCCTGCCTGTCTCAGATGCGTTTGGCTTCTGGAGTCAGCTTTGCATTCTAGACGTCTAGCCTGTTTCTGTCTCAGATCTGTGAAGCATTTCAGGCATGCATTTTTGTGGACTCTAATTCTTTCAGTTAAATGTAGCTCTGAACCAATGAATATCTTCATTGCCTTCTGTCGTGGTCACGATGGTTGGGCAGAGCTTTTGAAGGTAACTTTTGCCTGGTTCTTGGTGTGCCCGTGACAGTGGTTACATGATCCTGTTACTTTGAAGAGGAAGAAAGCGCCCTTGATGTGCAGTTCAGGTAGCCTGGCAGAAAACACAAGTATCTGCCTCCCTCCCCGCCCTGAGCCTTACCCCATTCTTGAGACATTTCCAAACTCGAGTTAACGTGATATTAATTTAAATGACAATAGTTCAGTATTTCCTCAAGTCAAATGTGGTATTGTTTTTTCATCAATTATAGGTGAAACAAAATCAAACTCTCCTATGTGATTAATCACCATAGTATTTCAAAACATCTTATAACAACTTAAAGTTTCCTTTGGCCTATAGAACATTGTGATAGTAAAATTAATATATTCCATGTACATGTTCTTCAGATTTCAAACAGAACCATGCTTAGCTCCCAGTGAATGATCTACAGGGTTTAAAATTGTTGCCGATGTTTCCTACAGAGAAAACAAATAAGAAAAGAAAGTACTTCCACTTGCCAATCATTTTATATTTTATAAAGACCTCTCCACATTACAAGACCCATTATAAGCACTCAATAGGGCCTGTTAACTAAAGACTGTGTGGTGCTCCTAATATTTATTGCTAGGATTGAGGTAGATGGGTACATCCACTCAAAACAAAACAAGCAAGCAAACCTGAAGATAAAAATGTCGAAAAGGACTCCTGCCCTGCACTGACAGCTCCTAGGGTCTTTCTGGACGCTGTGTTGGTGCGTTACATGCCGCCCTGAGCTAGCCCACTTCTTCTCACGCTGTTCGCAACGCTCTCCTGCTGTGTTCCTGTCAGTCTGTTCCAGTGCATGACCACAGAGAACAGAGGTGAACGAGCGGCGTCATTTCACTGTAACCCTGTGAGCTCCAGCTATGATTTGAATGACAATCTCATTTCTAAAGAATTAACTGGACTGGGCCTAGCCTAAAATCAGGTCACTCAGAACACCGAGTCCACCTTCCAGGGAGAAAACTCAAGACCGAAGGGGCAAAGAGAAGCCTCGAAGTCCCAAGACAGTCTTCCTGAAGCGGCCTCTTGGATTGCCCTCGGAAATCGTTTGATTTTTTTCCTTTCTACTTTTTAAGGGCTCATCTCCCTGTCACAAGTTAACTATGGAACAATCGTGCTCCTGTTGAGTGCCTGGCCCTAGGAAGTCTCCCCAAAGGGGATCCCCTAGGATTTGCCCCTTCTCCGTGAGCTACTGGTGCCCCAAGGCCTCTGTGACGGACCGCCTGAGATGATTACCTGCCACAAACCACTTGCTCTCATCAAAGCCCCGGTGACTGGCCAGCCTGGCCATGGTTTGCTTGTTTTGTTTGAGCTCTGAAACCCAGGCGTGCAATTGATTGTCAGACATCACAGATCTAGAGATTGCATAGGAGCTCGCTGTCTGCACTTTGTGGGGACACAGCTACACATCAACCACATCTCTCCTACCCACCCTACCTATTCTGAGATCCACCTAAGCGTGTGTGGTTCCCTGGCCCTCCCAGCTGAGTGCTAGGAGCCGCTGCTAGGACACCTGGAGCCTTGCTATCACTCTCGGAGTACATCACATCTTGAACTTGGGCAGGATTATTCCCTTTAGATTTGTTCCTCCTCACACAGGTGGAGAAGTCACAACCCAAAGCTCATGTCAACAGCGACGCCTCAGCAGCATTGGCCTGCACCCTCCCTGCCCGTTCTCCTGGGAGGCAGCGCTGAGGTGTGGTCTTACCTGCCCTCTTTCTCAGTCCAGGTCCCAGGCTGCGCTCAAGCCCCAAGTCAGAAAGACCCGCACAGGCCTCCCAAGAAAGCTGCTGACTTAGTACTCGATAGGAGATTTGCATTTCTCCTCCCACTTGAGGCTTTCCTGTGCGTCACTATCTGAGTCTCGGGGACTTTACTTGGGTTGGGTCCCACCCACTCTCTCTCTAAAAATAATAAAAAGCACAAGCAGTCAGGTTCCTGCCCCACTGTGAGCCCCACCAGCCGTCTTGGGACTACAGGTGGTCCAGGGTGCCCGGAGGGAAGGTGTGGGCAGTGCGAGCGTGAGTGTGGGTACCAGATAGAGAGCCCCTGTGAACAAACCTGCCCAGAGACAAATTCCTCCGCGTCCTCTCTTCCACACATTCGACTCCACTCAGCGTGGGTGGGAAGGGTGAGGAGCTGCGATCAAAAGGACAGATTTGTACACCTCCCTACAATGGCATCAGCGCCTGCTTCTCAGAGGACGACCTCATCCGAAGGGCAGGTTCCAGTGCCTCCTACCGGGCCAGCATCCTCCTCGCATCTCTGGCTAGCATCCGAGCTGGTTGGGGTCGCTCCTTCTGTGGCGGGGCCCTGTTCTAGAATCACGTACTGGACGGCCCTAACTCTGCTTTTCCCTCTACAAGGGCCAAGCCCCGAGATGTGACTGACGTTACTCTGAGCTCACTACTGGATCCGGATAGAAACCCAGGCATTCTCGTTCTGACCTCAGTGGTGTTTCGTCTCATTGCCTCGGAGCTAGATGCTAACCCTTGACCCTTCGGAAGGGTTCTGAAACACGTCTAGGAAACTACGGGCAAACATCAAGGGAGAAGGTGTGAAGAGGATTGCAACAGGCACGGCTTCAGGGTGGCCCCGCCAGCCAGCCAGCCATGGCACAGCTGTACTGCCTGCAGTCTTCTCCTCTCCCAGGTGCCGCTGCAATGCTGCACTTGAACGTGGCGCCACCCCCAGTCCTTCAACAAAGACCAGCTCTCTCTACACATCATTCTAAATCCACTGCTCGGCTCCACCTGGTTCCGGCTGCTGGCCATTGGACAGAGCTTCTAGGCGCTTGCGCTGCTCTGTTCTCAGGTGAAGAACGTGCTCAATTCAAGGGATTCTAGCTGCCATTGAGCAACTTTTCACTTCCGGGGAAGAGATCACTACCTAAGGAAAATATTTAAATCTTGCCACTCCAAGCTCAGCCTTACGGGATTCCAGGTCCCAGGCAGAGCTCACGGCCAAAGTCTGAATTGCCCTGCACAGTCCCCAGACCAGTCCACTCCGCCCCCTAGACTAGTTTCTCGCGTTTCAGCATGGAAGCGAACATTTCAACTTTCAACTGGAAATTCCACCCCAACTTCTCCGATACCGAAGTTCTCTCCTTCTCAAAGAGGTCCCTCGATAGCAGTTGCTCCCTGCTCTCAATCTTGTCATTTTTCCTACCTTAACCAACATTATTTAATGGAAATGAAAGGCAAGCCACATCTGTAGATGTAAAACTTTATAGTAGAAGTGCGATGAAGAAGGTTAAAAGAAAGAGGTGAGATAAATGATATTTCCTTGGATTTGGGGTGTATTCACTACCCAGAACAATTGAAAAGGTGTCGTCTCAAAGGGCGAGATTTAATAAAATTAATAATGTTCTTTTAGAATTCCACACAGAGCGCTGCTAAGCCAAGCGGGGGTGGGGGTGGGGAGGGTGAAGAAGGTCAGTGCTCTACACCAGCCAGCAGGGTCCCACCCTCGACATCAGCACCTCTGGGGCACATTCAACAGAAAGGAAAAGGAAAGGCGCCCTACATATTATCTCAAAGAGAGTGACCTTGCAACCCCCCAGAAAGATCTTGGAGACCACTCAAGTGCAAACAGTACGTTGAACACCCCTGCCTTAGTCACCGTGTCTTGTCCACTATCATCCGTTTACCCAGGTGATCTGTAGTGGGAGGAGTCACTGCCCAGATGAATACGGTTTTGCTTGGTGAAGGCATCTCACTGAACTCTGACCTCCCTTCCTACCCTCATGAGCTGAGTCAGCCATCTACGAAGGAGCATCTCTCGGCCTACTTGGGCTCTCTAGTCCTCAAGTGCCCAGGTTCTTGGCCCTACTGTGGCCCTGCCTTGGCTCTGGCTTCACCAGCCCCTCAGAGCAAAAAGCTCCAAACAACACACCAACATGGACCACCCTCATAGAGTTTCCTAAACTCCGAGGCTTCCCCAAACTTGCCTCTCCCATATACAGGGCCCAATGATGCTCTAGTGATAAGCCTTTCCCCCAATTTTATGCTCCTCCATCCGACATGGATATTCTAAATGATAAAGTTGCACGATGGTAGACTGCAGCCCTGGTTCTGCCACTTACAGCTGTACAAGGTTGGATAAGTTCTCCAACTTCTTCAAGTCCCCAACCCCGCATCTAGAAAAATGAGATGTTATATCCTGAGGAAATGGTTGGGAAGCTTGAAAGAAGTAATGAAATGGGAAGGAAAGAAGGGGGATGCTCAGTCAATCGTAGCTGCTGTTTGTAGAGGCGGAGCCTGGTGGTGTCCCGGATCTCATAACCGAAGGCCCAACAGTTTGAAACCAACAGCACTCCCGAGAGAGATGGGGCTGTCTACTCCTATAAAGAGTTACAGCCTTGCACACCCACAAGAGTGGGTCTGTTCTGTCCCATCGGGTTGCTCAAAGCAGAACTGACTCAAAGGCAGTGAGTTTGGGTTGGCTTATTGTTAGAATAAAAATATTCAAGCTTAAGGAACTGCGGCGGTCCCTGGGTGCATCTAATTCCTTCGCTTCTCCCCTGATGTACAGGGGAGCAAGCCTGAGAAGGAGGGACCGAGGGAGGCTGGACCCAAACTCAGTTCCTTTCACTGTGCTGTTCCTCCTAAACCAAACCAAAATAAAATAGAATAAACTCACTGCTAGCAAGTCAACATTGACTCAGAGCGACCCCTGTGCATTTCCCAGACTAACTGTTGACAGAAGTTGAAAGGCCAGTCTTTCTCCCTTGGAGTGCTGGTGGTTTTGAACTGCCCACTCTGCGGCTTGCAGTGCAATGCATAACCACTACACTACTCGGGCTCCTCTTAGCCATTAAAACTCATACACTCAGTGCGAGTCAATTCTGAGAAGTGACTGCTTATTCTGGAGGCAAAAAAGAGGGGGGCTATCACTTTCTGCTCCAGTTTATAACCCAGCACCCCCCTCCAATTCCTGTGCAGAGAAAATGAAAGTGTGTTGGTGTTGGCCTGTATGACAGCTCGTTGTGTCTCCCCTCAAGCTTCCCTTCTCCTAGGTCCTGAGGAGGTGATGTTGTGAGTTAGTCTTAGATGCTAATCAGACCATGCCAATCAAAAGGCGGCATTAACTTCCACAGTAGCATCTGCTAGTACCAATCGAGTTACACAGGAATGACTGGGAAGACTAGGCAGTTTGTGTGTGGGGTGGGGAGAGGCGGGGGGAAACTTTGTTCATCTCTGTTGAATCTCTCAAGCTCCATCAGAACAGGGAGAACCTTGTTCACAGGCCTTGCAGTCAGCCTACCCTGGAGTCTCCTTAAGGCCTCTTTCCAGTGGCTGTGGCCCTCTAGTGCCAGCTCAGCAGCAATGCACTTCCCAGATCAAACGGCTCCCTGAAGAAGAATAGCAAACCCTTACACAGAAGGGGTTGAGACAGAATTCTCACTTTCCAATTCAGAAACCCACGTTTGACTTCTGGATCAAGTACCTAATGCCCAGCCACCTGTCCGTGGAGGCGTGTGTGTGGGTGTGATCCACAGGTTGTAGTACATCATCGCAACATGCAACTTCCAGACTAAGACAGATGAGGAAGAAAGGTCTGGTGATCTAATGAAAATCAACCAATAAAAATCCTCTGGATCCCAAAGGTTCCAATCATGCAGGACTGGGCAATGTTTCATTCCTTTGTGCATGGGGTTACCATGAGTTGGGCAGACTGACTAGTGGCAGGTAAAAACAGGTCAGCTGTAACTCTATGTAGACAGAGTACTAAGGATTTAGCTATAGAAGCAAGCATTGCTTTCCCTAGAATCACAGCACCCATGGAATTAGGTATTACTCCAATTACAAGCAAGAAGACAGGATTGTAAGGGCTACGTGACCAAAGTGAACCAAATGAGCTTTTGAGTTCAGCCAAGAGCAAAGATAAGATGGCAAAGAGGAACAGGGCGGCTGGAGGGATGGAAGTAGGGCCGAGAGGTCAGGAACGAGGAGAGTGCTGATGTATTGGGGGATTGGAACCACAGTCACAGAACAATTGTGTATGAATTGTTGTGTGAGGATCCCATTTTTTTGCTGTGTAGTCTTTCATTTGACATGTAAGGAAATATTTAAAAGATAAGTAACGGGCCTTTTAAAAAGTGGATAATGAGGAACCCTGGTGGTGTACTGGGTATGCCCTGGGCTGTGATCCTTATGTTCAGCAGTTCAAGACCACCAGCAGCGTTGGGGGAGAAAGACTGGCCTTTCTATTCCCATAAAAAATAATAGTCTCAGAAACCCACAGGAGCTCACTGTGAGTCAGTGTTGACTCGATAGCATGAGGTTTTGTGTGAGTTTAAGGAACTGCTCTAGTTTCCAAACTCAGCACAGTCTGACTCAAGAAATAATGTTCTTAGCAATTTTTGCTTTACTGAAAACATTATCTTCTTTTATTTGTGAGCATAATAACTCTGCTCAAAGAGCTATGGAAGAAGTAAAGTTAAGGATTCAACATGCATTCCCCAAACAGAGAGGCTCATGCACAGTCTACTGGTTCAAGATAAAACATACATTCAAACGCGTGTTTAGCATTGCCTTGGGGACACTTAATTCATGACTTTTCAAGTCCCCAGGATAGCGCGGCCATGGAGTCAATTCTGACTTATACCAACCCTATAGAACGGAGCACAAACAAACTGTGGGGATCCAAGGTTGTGGAGTAGAAAGCTCCATCCTCCTCTCTCAGAGCGGCTGGTGGTTTCAAACAGCCAACCTTGTGGTCAGCAGCCCAATGTGTGTAACACACACACAAGCCTCCCTATCATGATCCTCAGTGTTTCAAAACATTTAGCAAATGAACATGGCTCTATAGCATTTTGTTCACACTTTTGGGTGAGTCACAAATAAGAACAATAAGGTTTGACAGCAGGCAAAAAGACTCCCCAAAATTCCATTTGGGCAGTTAAATAGCCTTTAACTGACTTGTTGTATTTTATGTGTTTGTTCGTGTCGGTGTCCCTTAGAAGAGACTGTGTAGAGCGTGAGGACCCAGTGGTCTTTTTCTTTGTGTTCCCGTGCCCAGCTCGGTGTGCAGCACCGAGCAGCTGTCAATAAGTGTCTCCTGAACAGATGGAAGGGGGGGTGGGGGCTCCAGTTCCCCAGAGATGAGCCTAGTGCGGGGCTATAGCCAAGCAAAGGAAGGAGTGCCGTTGTCTAATTCTAAAGGGCCTTATGGGCCACCTGCGGTCCCGGTTGGGAACTCCAGCCTCTGTCTTCCGAGTAGTCATAGTTTGGTTCCTTCTGGAGCTCTGACCCAGACGCTGCATCTCTAGAGTCACTTTGGGGAGAGAGAAGAAGGAGAGGTGTTAGAAGATGCGCCGTTTTGAAGCCATGAGCATTTCTGCTCTGCACTGCAATGGAAAACACGATGGGAAAGGGACAGGAAGAAATGTTATCGCTGGAGGGACTGCCTAGATGGCAGCTAGTAGGCAGAGAGATACAGTGAAGGGGTTAAGATCAGCATCTCCGTAGAAGTCCTTCAACACTCACTCCCCCAATGGTCTAACATGTCAACATAAAGTGATCCAGTGATGAGCGACTCCCAAATCAAGGGCCATTGACCAAAGGCCTCCTGAGACTTGCAGGTGATGGGACCTGTGGATAGTCAATCTAAAGGACAGCTGAAAATCTTTTAATCTTTCACATAGGTTTCCAAATTCATTCAGCCTACCACTCCCTTTGCCGGAAAAAAAAAGTTACTCAGCGTCCCCCACCCCAGTAATTAAAAACTGCTGTACCACATCCCACAATCCAGGATTAAGTGTAGGCATCTGCTTTTGTAACAAAGAGTTACCGTCTGGGAAACCCACTGTTCTACCTTATTCTACAGGGTCGATATGAGTTGGAATGGACTCCGTGGCCACGAGTTTGGCTTGGTTTTGGTTTGGATTGTTCCAGCGCCCCCCACCCAGAGGCAGCATCACCCCCTGTGGGCTACCCTGATCGATCAGGAGAAGCTGCTAAATTGGGTAGCTTAATCCCAATGCTTTCACTGCACACATTCAAAGAGACAGATTTACACTGTTGTAACCAATATTTGCTTATTGGTGGCTTAGTGGTCATCCCTTGGGCTTTGATCCACTAGGTCAGGAGCTCAAAACCAAAGACTGGGCTTTCTATTCCAGTCAAGAGTTCCTGTCCTGATACCCTGTCCCACAGGGTCATGATGAGAACATCGACTCTATGGGAGTGAGTTTTTAGAGTTAGTAAGCCAGGTAAGGAGCCTTGGTGTCTTAGTCGGTTTGACTTTGGGCTGCTAACCGCAGGGTTGGCATTTGGAACCCACTGGCCCTTCCTCCTGGGGAGAAAAGCGAGGCAATCTGCTCCGGTAACGCTGCACAGCCTCAGAAGCTGCACAGGCAGTTCTGCTCGGCCCCATGGGGTGCCTATGAGTCAGCATTCACTTGACGGCAGTGGGGTTTGGGTGGGTAGGCTAGATATAGGTGTGAATGCCATCCCTTTACTTTCTCTGTTCTAAACCAGTAGTTCTCAGCCCTCAGCATTCTACACACGCTCTGAATGATCTGTTGAGTACCCCCTCAAATAAAAAAGAAAGAAAGCGAAGGGGGGAGAACAACTCAAACAATAGTGTACACAGCAAGATGAGAAAATGCCAATATTTCAAAGACACGAACTAAGAGAGCTTCTTTTCTCCGTCTAATTTTTATCAATTTGTTATCTTTAAAGAGTGAGACAGACAGATGCAGACTTAGTTGGTTGGAGCAACCATTTTTATGTTGCATTTTGTCACCAAAATCTCCTGGTACTATCCTGATTCGGAAAGTATAAGGGTTGTTATAATAAGTTTTCACAGAAAAATGCTTCATCGGATCATCACAAACTAGGCATTTCTTGCTACAAGCAACATTCTCCAAAGAAAATCACCACCTATAAAAATTACCTGAGATGTGGGGAAAAAAAAGGTGCAATTTGAAAGAAAAACATTTTTAAAGACTTCCCTCTTGAATCAGTAAAAACACGCTGGGGCCGTGCTTTGGAACGGACCCGGTGGTCGCGGGTCGGGTTGGGCCCAGTCCAGAAAGGGAACCAAATGAGAGGAAAGCCAGCTCCATGAGCTCTCCCTTGGGAGGAGGACAGGGATTCCTATCCTGTAGAGCGCGACAGTCTTAGAACCCACCTGACACTGCGATCCTGTACTATCGGTTGCTACAAGGTGACTTTAACTAGATGGCACTGTGGGTTTTGTTTTGTTTGGGGCTGTGTTTTATTGGTTGTTTTTTGTTTGTTCTTAGCTTAGTTGAGTATTAAAATAATGAAGAGTTTCTTTTCCTTTTAAAAAATCATTTTATTAGGGGCTCATACAACTCTTATCACAATCCATACATACATCCACTGTGTCAAGCACATTTATACATTCATTGCCCTCATCATTCTCAAAACATTTGCTCTCCACTTAAGCCCTTGGCATCAGCTCCTAATTCCCCCCTCCCCCCTCCCTCATGAACCCTTGATAATTTGTAAATTATTATTTTGTCATATCTTACACTGTCCGATGTCTCCCTTCACTCACTTTTTTGTTGTCCACCCCCCAGCGACTGGGTTATATGTAGATCCTTATAATCAGCTCCCCCTTTCGACCCCACCCTCTATCCACCCTCCTGGTATCACCACTCTTTGGCACTATGAAGAGTTTCTGAGCTAATATCTTCACATCTTGTCTGTTCTGAGGCTGCTCTATTGTTCTTTGGGCATTTTCCAGTTCCTTCTCATCTTGTGCTAGAGTAGAGCAGTGGAGAGAAATCTTACCATTAAAAATGCAACAGGGCATCCAATCCTGTTACTTTTCCACAGGTAGTGCTGAAAGCTACAATCTAAACACCAGAGGGCACTGTTCTCACATAGAAACCAACTAAGGAACTTAAAAATGGAGGCGTCTTTTCTTGGGAGTACATTTATAAGCTAATTCCTTTTACATTCAAATGGGCCGTGTATTATTTTATAGCCTTTTGTCATCTGTGATTGTTTATTGACTTTGTCCTAGAGGCACAACCAGGTTTTAAAAAAATCAACAAACTAAAAAAAAAACAAACAAAAAACTCACTGCCATCAGTTCAACTTATCACAACCCTGACAGGACGAGGTAGCTAGAACTGCCCCTATGTTTCCAAGACTAACTTTTAGTGGGAGTAGAAAGCCTCTTCTTTCTCCCGCAGAGCTGGTGGTTTTGAACCGGTAGGGCTAGCCGCTTACATAGGTGGGTTTGGTGCAGTGCACAGACTGATTTATGGCTGGGCTAAGTGGGAGGGATGGTGCTTTGCAGCAGGACAGGTGCCGGGGGAGGAAGACGCAGGAGTGAGAAGGAGGAATGGGAACAGTGATACTTGGATCAAAGCAGTATGGAGATTTATTTGTGCTTTAGTTTCACCTGAATGGGGAACATTGTCAGATGCATACCTAGCAGAATAAAGGATACTTTAGATTAAAAAAATGTATCTGTAACTTAATTAATTAGATACGTCAACCTTATGCTGGTAACACCAAGAGGTTGTTTGGGCGGGGGGTGGGGTGGGATCTCTTCCCTCTACATAATACAACCACCAATACCCAACCAAACCCACCACGATAGAGTCGCTTCCTGTCTACTTAGGGGTTCCATATACATCTCTACAGGAGCAGACAGCATCATCAGAATAGATAGCATCTATGTCAAGATGAAGGGGCCTTGGTGGCACCATGAGTTAAGCATCCAGCCGCTAAGCCAAAGGTGGATGATTCAAGCCCACCCACTACTCCATGGGAGGAAGAGGAGGCTGTCTGCTCTCATAAAGATTTCGTTCTCAACTGCCCTAGTGGGTTGATGTGAGATGATGGTGTACTTGCCATGCAAATACACCTTCTCCAAAAGTCCCCCTGCTCGTCCTCCCAAACACCAGCCATTTCTAGTCCTTTCTTGATGGGAATTTCTGGAGTCATTACTGCTTATTGGTTAGTTGAATTGTTTTCTTTAATAAGCTGATTCGGTTCTGTTAACAGAAGTACAGCATCCACATTCACTTCCTCATGACTGTCAGGGATGGAAAAATCTATCAGACAATATGCAAGAGCAGTAGTCGTCTTTACCAGGTGTGATTGTGTATCTAAAAAGATTAATTGCTAAAAGTCACCTTCACTCTTTGAAATACTAAGACTCACGAGAATGTCCCAAGGAGATATTTATAAAGACTCCCTTAAATGGCATTTGGCCTGCAGATGCTCCTGAAGCAGAGGGCTTGTGAGTGAAGTCAGAGGCAGCCAGGTCATCAGCTGTAACATACAACTTTGACAGAATTGACAGCATGGCGCTAACTCGTGTTGTCCTGTTGCCACAGTCTGCAACATTACTCCCTTTGTAGACAAGACATCTGGCTTCGCTGGAATCGTCTCTAAGAATATTTAAACGAGAGCAAACGCTGACACCATACGGGAAGGCTGTCTTCCCTGTATTTGCCTATCTGGCTTCCCCTGTGGTTCCCAGGGAAAATCACTGGGTGATGCTCACTAACGATAACAATGGTAGAACACAGTGGTTGGCAAAGGGGGAAGTGATTAGATCATCCAGTCAACTCATCTTTCCAGCAAAGGGCAGGAGCCTCAGGGAATCGAACACTTTGTGGAAGGCAATGGGCCAAGTAGGAAGAACTACACTGGCTTCGTTGTCTTCGTTAGCAGTACGAAGAGAGCGCCTGCATGGTTTCACTTGGCTGCACTTGTGGCCTACTTCATTCCTGAAAGGCCGGCTTCCAACCCATCGCTTCAACCCGGGCAGTAAATGCTATCTGGTGGAAGGCAATTACCTCCCTTAAGTGATCCCTGCGCAGACTCCAGGTCAGGTTTCCACGGAGCACACCTCGACTAGAGGAGGACAAGGCTGGAAAGCCGTCCTAGTGGGCCCACCTGTCTGGGGAGGCCTCACACCCTGTTGTGTAAACTGTGGCTCAGAAAGGGCTATTGTTCAGGGTTGTTTATTCACCTGATGGAATTGATTCAACAGCACAGCTGAAACATGTGGATTCTCACCCCTAGACCTTGGTCTTTGTAATAACTAGGTGGCCTCTCGGGGAGGGGACGTGGTGTCTACCTGGCTCTCAGGTACGTTTTCTTCTTACGCTCAAATATATGGTTCATTTAAATTCTCCAAGTGGATTTTATAGTATCTGTGGGCAGGAGACCAGAACTATTCTGACTGGCCGCTGGATTCCCACTGGGCTTTGGGGTTAAGAACCGGGAGCCCCCAATCCAGCAGCACTTTAATCCTCTGAGACTGTTAGGTACTGAATTGTGTTGTCCACAAAACACACTGAAACCCTACCTCTTGTATTTGTGAGCCTGACCTTGTTTGGGGAAATACGGGCTGTTTCTCTGTCGATGTTATCACGTAGGTCAGTGGGGTCAGACCAGAATCGGATGGGCCCTAATCCCTTCTGAGTTTTATAAATGGGAAGAACAGACCCAGGGTCACACACAGGAGGAAGGTAAATGACACAGACTGTATAGCAATGAGAAACGCTCGGGCTGTCCGAAGCTGAAAGAGGACAGGATCCTCCCCAAGAGCCTAGAGAATGAGCATAGCTAGGCATGTCTCCTTATGGCATTCTGTTATGGCCCCTCTGGGGAACAAAGCCAGTGACCAAGCCCTGGACTGAAGCAGGAATCAGGATGAGTATCAGGGCACTCGGTCTGCCTGGCTCTCTTTGCGTTTGTAAAAGTAAAGAGCTGTGTACATCTGGCACATCCAATGGCCTCCTCTCCTAGCCATTGAGGACATTACTGAGCGCACCAACGTACAGCCAAGTCTAGTCCTAGCTCCAGCTCCAGCTCCAGCTCTAGACTTCCCAGTCAAGCTAGCAAATGAACGCGCTTCTATTCTTGGACAACTCTGAGTTGAATTGCTGTCACAGGCAGCCAGTTATAGCCTGATGGAAACAGTACCCCAAAGTACCACCACGAACTCGAAACAAGGACAGGCAGCCCCAGAAGGAAAGCAAGAACTGGACAGTAGAATGTTTGTCAAGGGGCTGTATTCAGACCTACCAGGGGAATGACTTACTTCACAGACTCTGTGCTCAATTGGTTGGAGCATTTGCAGGGTTACATCTGTTATTCTTTAACATCTCACAGAGCACAGAAGTGCCCGTGCACTTGGGAAAATGCCACCAGAAAACGATTGTGTAATAAAATGGAATAAGGTGTCGTTCTGAAATTAAAGACCTGTGAGCTCAACTTTTATAGCAAGAGGCAGAGGCTATTAGGGTTGGGGTGAGCAAATAAGCTGACTAGGACTTTGCTTCGACACTTTTTTCCCAGAACAATATAATATTTAAATCTACTGCCAATGGTCAGGTAAATTATGTCTGTGTATCAGAGATCATAGGTACCCGAGAGAACAAATTTTAGAGCCAAGCCAAATAAGCCATAGCAAGGCTAGGGGCTTAGAGTATCAGTAACAAGAGTAGAGACTGGAGCTGAGGACATGACAAGGAGCAGAGTCTGAAACCAAGGGAATAAGCAACATCTTCAAATATGTTATGCCATTTCTTGTCTCTTACAAAAGTTCAATTTCCTAGCATGGGTCTTAAAGACGGTTTAATTCCTTTGAAATAGTACATACAACATTAAAAACCTGTCGCTAAATGGCTGCTTTAGACAATATCATTTCTTCATTCACTCATTTTACAAACACTTATGAAATGTCTTCATTTCACAAGGCACTTTAATAGGAGTAAGTAGAAAAATTTTTAAATAGACTATTAATTTTGTTTTTCCTTAGTGAGATTAGCTGAACTGGAAAGCATGTAGATCCTGAGCTGGTCAATGATACCTCTTCTATTAAGAACCCACATAAAAGATGTTAAGGTATGACCAAGTTCTAGTGGGTTCTAAGCCTGCTATGTACAAGCAAACATTTCGTGTATTTGGATTTGGTTCCTTGGTTTGAAGATTTAGGGCTACAGTTTCATGGGACATACCAGTGAATTGGCTTAAAAATGTGCTGAATGTCAAGTACCCCCTCAATGCAACAACACTTTGTTCCATTAAACTGACATTCCATGATTCTCACCTTCCCAACACGACTGCTGAAGACAAAGTGGGTGCATAAGTAAATGTGGTAAAGAAAGCGGATGGTGCTGGCTATCAAAAGATATAGTGTCTGGGGTCTTAAAGGCTTGAAGGTAAACAAGCGGCCATCTAGCTGAGAAGCAAAAAGCCCACATGGAAGAAGCACACCAGCCTGTGTGATCACAAGGTGTTGAAGGGATCAGGTAGCAGACACTAAAGAACAACAACAAAAAAATCATATCATTGTGAAGAAGGGGGAGTGCACAGTGGAGACCCAAAACCCATCTGTAGGCAACTGGACATCCCCTATGGAAGGGTCACGGGGAAGAGATGAGCCAGTCAGGGTGCAGTATAGCACCGATGGAGCATAAAACTTTCCTCTAGTTCCTAAATGCTTCCTCACCCCACTATCATGATCCCAATTCTACCTTACAAATCCGGCTAGACCAGAGGATGTACACTGGTCCAGAGAGAAACTGAAAACACAGAGAATCCAGGACAGATGAACCCTTCAGGACCAGTGGTGAGAGTGGTGATACTGGGAGGGTGGAGGGAAGGTGGGGTAGAAAGGGGGAACCAATTATGAGGATGTACATATAACCCCCTGCCTGGGAGATGGACAACAGAAAAGTGGGTGAAGGAAGACGTTGGACAATGTAAGACATGACAAAAATAATAATTTATAAATTATCAAGGGTTCATGCAGAGGGGAGGGAGGGGGAAAATGAGGAGCTGATACCAAGGGCTCAAGTAGAAAGCAAATGTTTGGAGAACGATGATGGCAACAAATGTACAAATGTGCTTGACACAATGGATGCATGTATGGATTGTGATAAGAGTTGTACAAGCCCCCAATAAGAAAAAAATGTGCTGAGTGCTTCCGTTCTACATCCTAGTTTGTTGTGTAGTCCCGGGGGTCTTAGATGCTTGCAGCTGCCATCCCAAGCATAGTACTTGGTCTCTACTCACCTGGAACACCAGGGAAAAGAGAGTGAGGGATATGAAAGGAATGTGGCTAACTGCCTGCCTGAGAGCAGAGGAGTTGGGGGTTGCCCAGCCACCAGTACCATAGAACAATCCTGGTCCAAAGGGGAGATTGCATAACAGAATTTCAAATGATCCCTTACTGGAAGCCTGGAGGGTGGGAGAACCCCTGCAACTATTACCCTGATGCAATCTTTAAACCTTAAGCCAAAATTACCACCTAAAAACTTCTCAAAACCAAGCAATAATATAGCTTACCTAGTAAAAAAGGTCTGCCTTGAGCATTATTCTCTTGTAAGTAACATCTGTACAACATCAAATTGACAACAACCAGAAAAATGAGATAATAACAGTAGGGGGACAGTCAGTTAAGATTAATGGGGAAAAACAAGCTGCACAAATTGAAGAATGTAATCAATGGTTCCAAATGGGACATGGACAAGCTGTTGAATTGGTATATGTTTTGTTGTGGATATTGGCAATAACAACAGGATTAGTAAAATTTAAACAGATGTGATGGGTAGATTTATTGTGTCAACCTGGCCAATAGGAGCATGTGGGATTAATAAGGTCACAGTTTGATTGGAGGGCAAAGAGATAATTGGCTCAGTAAGCCCTACCCCTCTCTCTCTTGCTCTCTGGTGATCAGACCAGCGTGCCACTGCTTTAGCTAGTTCTCTGCCTCAGCTTGTGAGCTACACTACCTGTGGGACAGCCAACCCATGGATCTTGTCACTAGAGCTTGAGGTTCCTTTGAAACCTGTTGCTGGTGTATACATTTCTTGAACTTGAGGCTGTCAGATCCTGTTGTCTTGCATTGCTTGAGTTCAATATCCCTTCAGGGCCTGCTTCGCTAAGCAACTGAGCTGCTAACTGTTGGTGACCTGCCCTGATGTTTGCTGCCTGTGGCTGGACTGCCAGCATTGCTCTAGGGAAGACTCAGCTCTCTGTTTCCTTGACCTTGGACCCAGCAGCCCTTGTGAGTTGAAGAAATTACAGTATATTAACTGTTCCATGGAAGTGAGTTGAACTGAGCCCTCTGTACTGCTGTGTGGACTAATTAGCTGTTATCTTCCTTGTGCTGTATATATCTATCTATCTATCTATCTATCTATCTATCTATCTATCTATCTATCTAATCATGTGTCCTGCTTTTGCTTGTCTAGAGAACCCTGTCTAGCACAATGGACAAAAGAATTAAAGACTTTGCAAAATAATCTTTTTAGAAGATATAACTACGTCCTAATTATAATTTTTCATTGCTTTGAAGATTGGGCATAAGCAAGGAAGAAAAATTCATGATTTAGCTAGCTCTGTTTTCATTTCATTTTTTAACATAGCTTAGAACATAGTTTTTAACTTAAAGTTTAAAGAACCTGGTCTTGTTTTTAGATCCAAATTTCCTCAATTGTCTTTTTTACTGCTACTTCAATATGTAGTTTTGAATCAGTGGCCTGCTCTTCCTAACTGAAAGTGCTATCTTATGTGAAACTTTGTTTTTGTCGTGGTCAGGAGGAAAACAAGTATGAAGCAAAGCATATGGAGAAAATATTATTTCGGTCTTTTCACTGTTCACTTCTATTTTTACTGTTCTTCTAAAGCAGTAAAATGTTGTTCTGGAAAGCAGGTTTCTACATTCCTCCCACTCTCGATGGCTCTCTCTGGTTATATATATTCATTTGCAAAATAACTCATTAGGTGAGCTTCATTTGAACAGCTCTGACAGAAGCTTCTGTAACTTCACTGAACTCTCGATTTTCACTTAGGAACCTAGTGTTAAACTCCCCATTTAAATGAATGTTAAGCAGTTACCAAATCATTTCCTTGTGGGTATAGCTCTCCACAAGATGAGTCACTAGGTGACTTATTCATCTTTTCATACAGTGAATTACTGAACACAACTTGGAAAAATGAACTGCTCTGGGTCAAAACCAGGTGAGATACTGACTTATGCCAGACCTTTTCCAGCTGTCAAACTCAATTCCAATTCCGTGACGAGACAAATGCTAGCACTGAACTCATTGCAAGCCATCTCTTTCATGAGGTAATTTATTATTTCTATTAAGTAAGTTGAACAAATTGAGGAAGACTCTGTAGAGAAGATGAACCCTACCGGACAGACAAAGAGTCAAAGAAGACACTCGGGAGTTTCGGAGGCATCGTGGGTTCTGAGCTGGAGTGCGATTGGAACCCGCCCGACTTCTCTGGGAGAGAAACAGGAGAGAAGCTGTCTGCTCCTGTGAAGATTTCCAGCCTCAGAAACCCCGTGCAGCGCCACTGGGAGGCAGAATCAACTCGATGGCAATGGGGTGGCTTGGCACTTCTTAAAGACGACATTGAGGAGCGCTGGTTGTGCTGTGGCTCTGCACTAGGCTGATGTCTGCCATGGCCCAATGACCTGGCAACGGCTCCTGTGAAGAGTGTTGTCTAGAAAACCTTCTGCAGGCCGTTCTACCCAGTCACACATTGTCACTCTGAGCTGAAAACCCACCCACTGGTGCCGTCAACAGAAAGAGACCCACCAAGTAAAGAGAGAGAGAAGTCAGCAGAGCCTGGATAGGCAAGACAGTGGTGTCTCTTCAGGAAAGTTCAAACACGGGAGCACGGACCAGAGCAGAGGCTTCAGAGAGGCAAATAGAAGTGGAGTCATCTAGTGAGTGGTGAAAGGACTGTGAGGTGATGTGAATGGCAAGCTTGTGAATGTGGAGTGTTTCTACGGTCCACTTGCCCCCTTAACTCTCTTCCTGCCCCCTTGAATCTAGCTTCAAACCATTGTCAAGGTGATCCTCCTGCAGATAAAGTTAATATGCACATACTATATAATTCGCCTGTCTTTGTGGATTTCAAAGGAGTGTGGATTCCCTGAGACTACTTACTCATATATGATGTCTATGGCAACTGAGCACTGAGTTCGCTCTGGCTGAGCTTGGCCTAGTAGGGTCCTCAGTGGTTCCTACCTGGACATGTATGGACATGGGTAAGCTCCACGAATGAGCTCAGGCAGGGGCTGGAAAATACTCTCAAGGAGCCCCTGGCAAATAGGCTGAGATCTCTCAGGTTGAACTCAGTTCCTGGAACACTTTCACATTGCTGCTGGAGGCTCCAGGCTCACTGAGTTCAAATACACCTGTGCATCAGAAGGTTACCTCCACCTTGTAAATACCTTTCAGTTCAGCCAAACAACATTTAGCGTATTGAATTTATGTTATAAATCCACATTTTTAGGTTTTATTTTCATTTAAATTTACTTATTATTAAATACTTTCATTGGGAGCTCTTATCACAATCCACACATTCATCCATTGTGTCAAGCACATTTGTACATATGTTGCCATCATAATTTTCAAAGAATTTTCTTTCTTTCTTAGTGTTAATTGATCTTATTTTTAATCATTTTATTGGGGCCTCGTACAACTCTTATCACAATCCATACATACATCCATTGTGTCAAGCATATTTGTACATTTGTTGCCATCATCAGTCTCAGAACATTTGCTTTCTGCTTGAGCCCTTGGTAAAAATGAGGAGCTGATGGTAAGCATTTTCCTTGTACTTGAGCCCTTGGTATCAGCTCATTTTCCCCTCCCTCATGAATCCTTGATAAATTCTTATTTTCATATCTTACATCATCTGCTGTCTTCACTCACTTTTCCATTGTTCATCCCCCTGGGAGGTGGTTATATGCTGATCCTTGTAATCAATTCCCCCTTTCTCCCCTCACCCTCCTGGTATCTCTATTTTCATTATTGGTCCTGAGAGGTTTATCTGTTCTGGATTCCCTGTGTTGAGGGCTCTTATCTGTAGCAGCATGCATATTCTGGTCTGGTCAGATTTGTACGGTAGAATTGAGGTCATGATAATGAGGGGGAGGAAGCACTAAAGAACTAGAGGAAAGTTGTATGTTTCATCGGTGCTATACTGTGCTTTGATTGACTCTTCTCTTCCTTGTGACCCTTCTGTAAGGGGATTTCCAATTATCTACAGATGGGCTTTGGGTCTCCACTCTGTGTCCCCCACTCCAAATTCACAATGGTATGATTTTGCTCTGGGTCTTAGATGCCTGAGACCTGATCCCATCAACACCTCATGATCACACAGGCTGGTGTGCTTCTTCAATGTGGGCTTTGTTGCTGCTCAGCTAGATGGCCACTTGTTTATCTACAAGCCTTTAAGACCCTAGATGCTATATCTTTTGATAGCCAGGCACCATCAGCTTTCTTCACCACATTTGCTTATGTACCCATTTTGTCTTCAGCAATCGTGTTGGAAGTTGAGCATCATGGAATGCCAGGTTATTAGAGCAAGGTGTTCTTGTGTTTCAGGAGTACTTGAGTCAATGCCCAATGTCCATCTGCTACCTTAATACCTAACACATAAATATAAGTACATATATCTATTTCTATATCATTATATAAAAATATATTTACATATGTTCATGCCTGTATTTAAATCTCTATAAATGTCCTTTGTCTCCTAGTTCTTTCCTCTATTTTCTTTTACTTTCCTCGTATCACACTATCATGTTCGGCCTTCATTCGGGTTTCAGTAATTCTTTGCTTTTGCACTACCCCTGATTAAGCCCCACTAGGCATCGTATGCTCTTTTCTCCATTGATTTTAGTTCACTTGTTGTTCCCTTGTCCCTGGGTTGGTTGACCCCCACCCCCTTCCTTTCTCCCACCTCACCCCCCACCCCATCCCGGACTCCTTGGTCCCATTGTTTTCTTCTCTGAATTGTTTGTCCACCCTATCTTATCTAGATAGACCTGCAGTGACATTAATAAGTTCACAAACAAGGCAAAGCTAAACAAAACAACAAAGGAAGGCAAAACCAACAAAAAACAAAATGAAACAAAATAATAACAACAACAAAAAGAAAGCCAATTAAAACAAGGAAAAGCCTATAAATAGTTCCAGGTCTGTTTTTTTACCTTTGGGAGTGTTTTGTAGCCAAGTCTTATAGGGTGCCACACTCCTGTCCCTAAAGCCTAATTTTACTCTTCCCTGGGGACTTCATTGCTTTGCTCCCCTTGCTGCTCTGTGGTATGCCCTTAGTGTTTTGCCCCAGTGTGATGGGTACAATTTGTGCACTAAATCTCCAGTGTTGTCCCCCATAGCTCTGTGGTTCAATGAGGGTTGTTGTGTCTCGTGGTGGAGCCAACCCTATTATGTTTTAATTGTGTTACATGTACTAGGAAGCAAAAAGTGCTGGTGGTGCTGTGGTGTAGGCATTGGGATGGTAACTGCAAGGTTGGTGGTTCAAGCCCACCAGCCACTCCTCAGGAGAAAGACGAGGCTGTATAGTCCTATAAAAATTTTCAGTCTTGAAAACTCTACATAGGGTTAAATGAGTGGGAATCAACTCAATGGCAATGAGTTGGGTTTTTTTTTTTTGGTTGGGGGCATTTATGGTAGAAGGTAGGGGCTGATTATATAAGAAATTTACACCTTGTCTTCTGTGTTTGCTTTATGATGAACATTATGATTACATAACATTGATGTTTATTATTGTCTTGTTAACATTATTGTAACATTACCTTTATGATTTTAAAAAATTAAAGAATGGAAATTCACAGAATTTTTTGCTTTAAAAAATGTGTTTACGTTATCGTCCAAGTAGAGAAGACAGAAGTGCCTCACTTGGTCTTAATAAATCTTCCTGGCAAGATGTGTATTATTCTTCCCACATTATGGATGAAAGAACTGAAGCCTAGAGGACTCGAGTAACTTACACCAGGAGTCAGTGGGGAAAGTGGAATTTGAACCTTGGTCTCTGTTTGACACGAATGGCACTAGCTAGGCACATCCATAAGACCCCTTCAGAGAGGGGAGAATGAATCTTAGGAAGGTGAGTTGTACAGGACTGGAGCAGTGGCGTTTAAACACAACATCTCCTTCTGGGCCGAGTCACTTCACATGACAACAACAACATGGCCTCACAGAAACAGTCTCTGAGGTGATGACTCTTCAAATCTTCTCTCCGCTCTGCGTCCGTGACTCCTCACGGGATCTCTCCTGTGTCCTCGACATTTTCCACTTTATCAAGGGCCAAGGTGAAATAGTGAGGCCTTCTCTTTGGATTTAATTCTTAAGAACGTGGCTTTTCTAGTGATGAGTTTGTATTTTTAGAACACTCAGAACACACTTCATCCACCAGTCCGTCTTCCTCTTTTCCATGGCTTTTTCAAAAACAAGCAATGGCAGCAACAAAAACCACCCGCATTGGGCCTTAGACTGCCTAACGTTTTAAGCCAGATCTCTGCTTGGTTTTCCAGGCAAAAGCGGGAGATGCAGTTAGCGAATAACAAGCTGGAGAACAATGGAACCGGAGAGCCTCAAGATGAAAACCATGCGGTTAGAGGAAATAACGCCAGCTGGTGCTTGATTATTAACTAGGCGTTCTGCTTCTTGTGTATTTTGAACAAACACAGGAAGCCTTGTGGGCCAGCAACGTCTTCCTTCCGAGATGAGGAGACGGGGCTCTGATGGCATTATGACCACTGTGATCCTGGGCATCACTGAAAGCCAAGCTTTGAGGGAGTGCTTGGTTTTATGACCACACAGGGAGCCCTTTTCTTTCCCAAGAATTCTCTCCAGAGGGAGGGGCTTTGTGCAGAATTTTCCTGAATGTAGTGAATGTCAGCACATTCCCAGCTAGAACACACGTTCCATTCTTATCAAATGAAACTGATCTTCCTGCCCCAGCATGCTCTCCTTGTTCATCACTATGATTAATCTCAATTTCACAAGGGTGCAGGTTTCTGGATGGCTTGCACGGTTGACTCCAGATGGCAACTCTGTGCCTCTGGTCTCTCCTTCCTCCCGTGGAGAGGCTTTGGGTTAGCCCACAAGAATGAAGGTTTTACAAAGAGTTGGCTTACACTCAGCTCTGCATCCCACAGAATGCTGCCCAGGCTGGCCTCTCTCCTTACAATTGGCAGATATCTGCCCCTTCCTACTCATTTTCCATCTCATACCAAGTGACTCAAGTGGGAGTCAGGGCCCAAATGAAATGTTTACCACGTCATTCTGATTTTACAGTATCTGTTGGGCCAATGGAAGCAACCAACAACGCCCCGACTCTCAAAATCATTACTCACTCATTACCTGGAATTCTACAGATTCAGCAGCAATACATAGCCCCCGTGTGCCTCGCCTCCTGTGCCCTAGGCAGCCTGCCCTGTCCTCCAGGGTCATGATGCATCGGAAATGATCTGCTGGCGGTGAGTTTGGTTTTGGTTTTATTTCAGGAAGCTTGTAAGTAAATGCATGTCTAGGTGTGCTTGTAGGTGTATGTATGTATACTTCAGGACAATTTAGTCAACTGACAAAACAGTTCATAAAGATAAGGTTCAATATCTTAGTTTGAAGAGTAGCATCTGGAATAGTAAAAGTTTACAAGTAGTTATCTAAGAGCCACACTATTGATCTCTATGCATATGTAGTGAAAGGGAATGAAGGAAATCAAAGGCTCAAAAAAGAAACTCGTGTATGGGACTAACAGCCCGCATGAACTAGGATCTCTTTAAACCTGAGACCAGAAGAGCTAGCTGATGCCCACCACTTGCTTTTCTGACCAAGGATGCAATGGAAGTTCCCAGATAGAAGGGAAGAAAATCATAGGACCAAAGGCAAATGTCTAAGGAAAGAAATCAGATCTCCTGGAGATTAAAAGAACCTCTTAGATTATTGCCCCAAAGTACACTTTAAACTTGAATTGAAGCTATTTCTACAGGGTACCTTTTAGCCATATACTAAATTGACTTATAAAATAAAGAACAACTCTCATGAATATTGCACAAAGATGCGAAAGTAGGGAGGGTACCTGAAAGGTAGAGTCATGGGAACACGGCACACAGAATGGAAATCAAAAGAATATGGACACTCCGCCAAAATTGTAACCCATGGCTCAGAGCATTTTGTACAAAAAATGTTTAAGGGAAACTCAGTTTGTTGGATAAACTTTCATCTAAAAACCAAATTTACTGACATCGATTCAATTGTGATTCATGATGACCCTATAGGACAGTACCATCTTTCTCCCTCAGAGAGACTGCTGGTTTCCAACTTCTGTCCTTCTGGTTAGCAGCCCAAGGAATAGCCACCACGGCACCAGGCTCCTTTTCATTTAAAACACACACTCAACTTTATTTTAAGAGTGAAAAGGAAACCGAGCTTTCCTCTAGGAAGCAAAGCTATGGATAGAGGTATAAGCAAAGGTGTCGATGCCCACATGTAAATTCATTAATTCATAAAAATAGAGGTATTGGCCTGTGTACATATATTTACATGGCAATACACTGAGGTCATGGACAGATTTGGGGTCTCTGCTCAAGGCCTGCCTCAACACAAGAACACCTGGCATTCTGTGATGCTCACCCTCCCAGCAGGATCACCGAAGACAAAATGGGTGCATAAGCAAATGAGGTGAAGAAAGCGGATGGTGCCGGGCTACTGAAAGATATAGCATCTGGGGTCTTAAAGGCTTAAAGTTAAACAAGTGGCCATCTAGCAGAGAAGCAACAAGCCCGCGTGGAAGAAGCTTACCAGCCTGTGTCAAGAGGATAACAGGCCTCAGAAGACCCAAAACAAACAAAACCATATTTTTGAGAACAAGGGGGATCAGAACAGAAACCTAAAACCTAGACAATGGGACTTTCTGTCACAGAAGGGTCACAAGGAAGGGTTGAGTCAACCAGGCACATTATAGCACAGTATATTCCTGTCGTTCCTTGTAGCTTCCTCAACCCCCACTATCCTGACCCCAGTCCCGCCTTTCACTTCGGGCTAGACCAGGTACAGATAAGAGGTACACAGGTACAGATAAGAGATAAGAGCTCATGATGCACAGAATCCAGGAACAGGAATGGGAGTAGAGATACCAGGAGGGTAGGGGGAAGGTTGGGAGAGGAGGGGAGGAAGAGGGAAGCAATTGCAACGATGAACACATAAACCCACACACACCCCTCCAAGGGGATGAACAACAGGAACCACGGGGAAAGGCAGACAGTGGTTGGTTTAAGATATGAAAATAACAATAATTTATAATTTATCAGGGGGTCACGAGGCAGGGAATTGGGGGAGGGAGGGATAAAAGAGAAACTCATACCAGGGGCTCAAATAGAAAGTAAATGTTTAGAAATAATAATGGCAGCATATGTACAAATATGTTTGATACAATTGATGTATGTATTGTTACAAGAGCTGTAAGAGCCCCCAATAAAATTATCTATTAATTTTTTTTAAAAAGGGTGAAAAGTTTAGAGAGGGTTCCAATTAAGGAGATTTAGCAGAACTTTAAAAGAGCTCTCTCTCTCTCTCTCTCTCTCTCTCTCTCTCTCTCTCTCTCTCTCTCTCTCTCTCTCACTCTCTCTCTCTCCCTGCCTATATTTTAGCTTTCTGTCTCCTTTCTTGAACCGTGACTCTCCCATAGGTCCAGGTTCTTTCCTCTCATCTCTCCCCTCTCCTCTAGCGACTGAATTCTTCACCAACTATGTTCCTTCTGTTCTCTGGTAACTTCAAGCTTTCCATGTCCCTTGTTCATACTCATGGAATATCTTTCTCAAAGAACTCCGCTGCTCATAAAAAACCTTATCCTAATGCCTCTTGGATCAATTTTTAAATTATAATTAGACCCTTTCTTCGCTCTATACTAGTTCAAGTAATCGTCCATTTAACATCCTCATCAGAATCACCTCCGGAGGTTTTTTAAACATGCCCACAGAGGGCCCATCCTAGGCCTTCTGAATTAGAATCACTGGGGCTAAGTCCAGGATCCAAGGGCTATAAAATAGGCACATTCATATCTATATGGGGTAAATATTCTCTGTTTTCTCAACTATCTAAGCAGTAAAAGTAACTCTTTTTTTAAAAAGAAGGATTCCATGGAAGCTTGATAGATAACATCAATGAAAGGGAGCAGCTTTAGCTTTCCGGAGGTGAGCGCTTAAAACGTCTCAACATCATTCCACTTCCCCTCTCACATGTTTTCCAAAAGTCTAGAAATTTCCTGCCTCTCTCTCTTCTCTGGCACAAAGTAATTTTTATGCCATTAGCAACATTTTTTTTTTAACTTACCACTCCAACACACAGGTTCAGAAAGCAAACGATGTGTGCTAAGTGATGACAGAGATGTCTCTTTGCCATGCTGGCGTGGTGTGACTTGTGGAGGGTCTCTGGCCTCCTGTGGGCCAACAACTCCCTGTTGTCATAGACGTGTGTGTGTGTGTGTGTGTGTGTGTGTGTGTGTGTGTGTGTGTGTGTGAAGAACCAATAAAGACCTAATTTAGTGCCTGCTGAGAAAGCAGCCAGCCCTTAGAGAGGGCCTGACTTCTGTTCTTAGGCCACAGAAACAAATTGTGTGGCTGAGCCTTATTTCGGATGGGAGATTGCCAAAACTGTTATTGGCCAAATACCTGATTAGCTACAGCAAACGATGGGTCACCCACGGGCAGTGACCCATTGCTGGTCTCTTTGCTCTTCAGATTCCTTCTAAGAGGTAGGTGAGAGACATTGTAAAGTGATTCATGTTCAGGCAAACAGATTCTTTCCTTGTCAGCACTGCCCACCTCTACATCCTGTACGGGCACTGTGAGTCGGAATCGACTTGATGGCAGTGAGTTTGGTTTGGTGTTTGAAATCCCTGTGACTCTGAACAATGAAGGATGTTTTATCACAGCACACATCTATTGTGACTGACTATCCTGGTTTTTGACAGTCCAGGGTCCCAAAGGATACTGGATTTTCAATACTGGGAATGTTCCTGGCAAACTAGGATATGTTGGTTACTTGAGCACAACCCAGTCCAGCACAGAAACTTCAATGTGAGCTGATTCCTGATGCTTAGGGCCAGAAAGTGGAAATATGTATCCACATAACCCTTTTATCTGCTGCAAATGCAAATGAATCCAGAGTCTCAAGTGACCTGGACTTGGTGCGGATCCCTCTGTTTCCCTGGCCCACATTGAAACTGGCAATTTCTGAGCCATCTAGAAATTAGTTCAGATCAGTTTTCTCAAGTGCAATATATGATGCTTTGCTAATCCAAAAAGAACTACCATGCACTTTTCCTCTGTCTTCGTGGTAAGAAGTGTGAGGGGAACAACTCATCCTCTTCTGTACAGGTCATCTCATCAGGCCTCAGGCTGCCAGGTTTGATGTGATGGGCTTGGCTGATGTGATAGACTTCTTAGCCTTTATAGAATTGTTTCTCACACTTCAGCAAACATGTACAAGATTAGAGCAGAGGTTGGAAATTTTTTTCTGTTAAGAACCAGGTAGATAATGTTTTAGGTTTCCTGGGTCATCTGGGAGACCTAGCAATGCTATAGTCAAGGGACTGACTGCTAACTAAGAAGTAGGCAACTTGAACTCATCAGCTGCCTCATGGGAGAAAGATGAGGCAGTCTGTGTAAAGGTTAACATCTTGGAAACCCCATTGAGCAGTTCTACTGTGTCCTATAGGGTCACTATGAATTGGGACCAACTAGATGGCTATGAGTTTGGACCATATAGTCTCTGTTGTAACTACTCTGCTAGCACAGTGTAAAGGGGTCATAACAATATATGACAGATGGGGATGATTGTGACTCATCCAACTTTATTTATAAAACAAGGATGCAGCCAGATTTGACCCAAGGGCTTTAGTTTTTCCAGTACTAAAGGACAAAGGTATAAACCACTTCCTGTTCCCTAGAGCCAGGCAGCATAATGCCATCAGCCTAATTTATCAGCATACTGGCTGGGATGAGGTCAGGAAGATCATGGTCCCTACAAGCTGCGTCATGCCAGAGGCTAGGAAAACTAGCCTGAAATGGTACCGTTTACGCGCATGCGGTGCTGCACGTAAAATAGCTGTGATGATGTTGGCTTATCCCAAGGACAGCATCTGAAACGGCAGCTATCTCCTGCTTACCTTTGCCTTTTGCACTGTCACCTATCATGATTCTTCCGGCTCTTCTAGAGGACAGATAGTTGAATTGAAGGAGGACATGAGAAAAAGCATTCCTCCATCATCTGGCCATCAATTGTGATGCTAATCTCTGAAAGTCTTCTCAGAGTGCTCTTACTTTATTATGTTTATGGAAGTGGATGTTAATTTCAAACAATAGCACCCCTTGATGACAATAGCCTTTATTCTACATATCATGGAACATATAATGTAAGGGTTCTCCAATTATGTCATCAAAGATAGGAGGACTTGTCTCACTCCCGTTCTCTAGGCCCTTGGGACTACATTGTGATTGTGCTTGGCCAAAGACTCCATTATCTACATGGCTCCACTAAGCTCGTGGTAAGTGGAGTTTCATGCAGGTGGAAGAATGGGTACGAGTTGGGCTGCAATCCCAAAGTTCAGAACCAACAGGGGTTCCTCGGGAGAAAGAGAAACTTTCTGCTCCTGTAAGCAGTGCCAGTCTCCGAAGCGACAGGGGCCATTCTACCCTGTCCTGTGAGTCAACATCAACTCCATGAGGGTTTTTCGTGATTTTTGAGTATTTTTATCATGATGGGATTTTCAGACTGTTGCTCTCCCTATCAGTTCAGATCCTCTACTTACTGGTTCTCAAAAAGTTCCTCAGGGAAAATTTCCTCTGGCAAATAGTATCTGTACCTTCGGTTAAAAAATACATTTACCATATATTCAAAGGAGTTTAAATAAATTCATGGACAAATGGAATTAAAAGATAATGGAATTTTTCTATGAATATTTTTAAGCTCCCTCATCTTTTCAGTGGTATAGCAGGGTCCTTCCGTAAGGGGCTCCAGTCTCCTTTAGTCAATGTAGTCTGGATCTGTGAAGAGACCGATACCAATCTTCTTCTGACCCATTTTCTTTATAATTGTGCATGTGTTTGAGATGAGACCCGAAAGTATAGACGGGATAAAAAGCAGGTGATTAAGTGGTGATGCAGGGCAAATTTGCAAGAGATCGTGGGACATCTCATAAGGAACAGGGGGTTACGTTATTTTATGGTCTGCAGGAGCGTGGAAGTCTTTCCCCTGCTGTGGATGGAAAAAGGCCATTTTGCCAGCCATGGGAGTTCAGGGAAATTTGGACATTACAGATGATCCGTTCGCCCATGAAAACGTCCCCGCCCCTGACTCTGGCTCTGCTCTTTTCCTGCGGGGTCCTCACAAAAGACACTTTGAGGCGATACACGCTGGCTCTTTGGCAGATCTGCCATTGCTGGCCAGGTGGTCCTACCCATGCCTGTCGTCCTTATCTGCCCTGCAGCTGCAGGACTAAAGCTCTTTACTGCTGTTACCAAGGTTCTCTGGCTTCCACCGCATGCCTTTCAGTTGGCCATTGGCGGTCTGTTGTTTGGTTTTTTTTTGGCAAAATTTCCATTGCCCTCAAAGCAGTCACTCGGTAATTTTCTTTTGCTATCGCTTGATATGTCAGGTGCATGAATTCTTTAGGAATTGCAATGCTGCTGCTTGCCAGAGGTGGGGTTGTTGCTGTCGGAAGCCATTATGTTCATTGGACAGAGAAGTGTCCCATGGGGATTCTAGAATGTGATCTTTATGGGAGCAGATCACTCACTAGATCTTTTCTCCTACACAGCTGTTGAGTAGATTCAAACAGTGGCCTTTTAATTAACAGCCTAGACTTCCATTGTGCCCCTAGGGCTCCTTATACCAAAGATTAGAGCCAACTAATTTACCTCCATAAGTGGGCATCCCACTTCTATCCTGAAGAACTGCCTCTCCTGCCAGTCTTTAGCTGAATAGAAAACAACCCGAGGCAACTCTTCTGGGCCAACCCTTCATTGTATGGTGGGATCGATAGTGGGAAGCTAGAGTGGAGAGGTACTCGGGGGATGAAGCATGGAATGAAGAGAGAGATGTCAGACCGTGCATCATCAAGCGTGCCAGAGCTCCACAGCAGACTTCAGTGACTCCAGTCTTGAGAGAGGACAGCTCCTGAGAGACCGTGTGAGAATAACTGCAGTATGCATTCTGCCAGGAAGGCAAGATCAGCAGTTTATGGGTGGGTTTCTCATGGGTGGTTTTTTCCTTTTTGTATCTCATTGCTCAAAGTTCACCCCATGGGATCAACGTTTCCACACATCTCAGTGACATCCATCCCCCTCAGGCAGCCTCTGGAGCTACAGTCCAGACAGCGAGTGGCTGCAGGTCTCCTTTCTCTTGGTGGAGTGTGCTGAGTGTCTTCATGTGTGTCGTGCAGGCTCAGCCGAACCACCAGGGCTTTAGGACCACAGGAATGGAACGCACTATGTCTGCAATCTGTCTGGTCTGTGGCCTGGCCAGGACCTGCAGGCCCATAGGTGAGGATGGGTGTGTTCTCTTTAAGAAACACGAGGCTGAAGGTGAGTCCATGAAGGAAGTAGGGCCTCTACCTCACTTAACAAGAACCTGTCATCATCTCAGAATTCCACAGACTCACGGGACTGGAAAGATCTGTGGATCTCTTCTGGCCCAGCCTTCAGGAAGGCCACTTGCCACTCGGGAGTCCCAGGAAGTGCAGAAGTTAGATTGCCCTCCACCCTGTTGGGGTGAAAACATTGAAGGGAAAACATTTCTAAATGTGAACCTCAGTTTGGGAGCAGCAGTGATTGAAACCGTGCCAGTCCATCCTGCTGATGATTTAAAGTAAGTGTGGAACCACTATGCTCAGCTCGGTCTTCTCTGTGGAAGTGAAATGGAGAACCGGGGTTTTCTGCATATGACGTGCCTACACGAACAACACGCACATGTAACGCATGTAGGATGTTAGTGTTCGAGGGGCTTGGGGGACTTACACATAATTTGTATAAAAATACGGCAATACTGGGAGAATTCCATTGGAAGTTCAGTTAACACGCTTCGCTGTTAAAAGGCTGGAAGCGCGTGTCCACCAGAGGCACTTAGGAAGAAAGGCCTGGAGATCTACTACTATAAAAACAGTCTCCGAAACCTGGAGCCCACTTCTGCTCCGACACACAGCGGCCACCGGGACTCTGCATGAGCTCCTTGGCAATTGGCTAACTGATCAAAATGACATGGAAAAGAAAACGTACAGCAAAGCAAAGGTACCATATATCCTCGAGTAGAAGCCGAGTTTTAGGTTATATATAATCTTTAAAGAGAAGGAGACTGCCCTCCCTTTCCCCCATAGACTCACTGATAGGTTCAAACTGCTGGCTTTTGATTAGTGGGTAGAGGTCTTTAACCACTGTGCTACCAGGGGGCCTAGGCCGAGTTTTAGAGCACATTTTTAATACAGTTTTTGTGGTAAAATTAGGAGCCTCGGCTGATATTTGTGTCGGCTTCTACTTGAGTAGATATGGTAAGTGTGTCTGACTGAGTTTTTGCCTCTATTTAATTCTAAGATGACCATTTGTTACCCAAAACACCCCAAACCAAACAAAAGGCTCAGGGCAGAGGTTGGCGCGGACGACTTGCGGGCTGGTTGTCTCTGCCATCCAAGTGACGACAAGCATTCGGTGTGCCCTTTACGGCACAGACACCGCGGTGGCATGGGTGGCTGTCATAAGGTCTCTGTGTACTTGAAGCAGAAGTCCCTTGTCCCTTGTCACCAACCTCCCTGCTAGCAAACCCAGAGGCCGTCTCTTTGGTCAGCTCATTAACTGCGAAAGCATGTGACCCTCCAGCGCCAGCGGTACATGTGCTGAAGGGCTAAGGGCCTCCCCTCACCTTCTGACCGCCTTGCTCTGAGGCGACAGAACCTGAAATAAGCAGCGCTGTGCTTTCTGTTGTTGTTCCAAATAATATCCTAGGAAGGGAAATGTCTTGTTTTTATTTCCTATGTGTGAAAACAAATTTTTAATTTTTTCCTGGCTTGCTCAAATCCGTTTCCTACGAAGTCTGCAGTGAGGCTGGCACCCATTCGTTTGAAGGCCTGCCCCAGCCATGTGGGAGGAAAGTGATGAGCTGGCTCCTAATTTCCAGAAGTGGGTGCCAACCACCGTGAGCCCTGCCACAGGCTGGGGCTGCTTTCTGCCAAGGGTAGGGTTTTCTTCGGATGCCATTGTGAATCCAACCCTGGATGAGGAGACAGCTACAGAGAGAAGGGGAAACAGCATCTCTTCGGTCTGTCAGCTCTTCTCCTTACAGCTCTCTCTGCCACAGAAGGACACGTGGATGTGCAATAAGAAAACTGCAGACTAAATGCAGCGCAGTGAAGTGTGAGACAAAGCTGAGGTGGTTTCCCAGTGAGCCTGTCACATCAGTAGTGCGAGCTACGCACTTGAACTGCCGCTGCCTGGGAACGCTGCCCGCTCCCAAGGTCTGCCAGGAGCCAGCCTGGACGCCTCCGAAAGCAAGGTCTCCTGGAGGGAGGGGAATAGAAAGCACGGTTACTCTATAGACAGCACGCCAGTAACTGCTTTCCCTCCTTTCAGACTGGAAAGGGCTAGCACGCTTCTGCAGCACCTGGAGGCTGGGGACCTCACGCAAGCTTCTTTCCTTGTTTGCTGCATTCTGCAGCGTGATCTTCCCAGTGAATTCCTGAAATGTTGGGGCTGTTCCCTGCTGCCCAGGACAACCTGAAACCGCCAGGAAACAAGGCTTTGCCCACTACCAGAGACCGGGCAAGGGTTGCGAAACCGGCTTCGAGGAGGCGAGTGTGCCCTTTGCTCCTCTCCCCTTCTTTAGACCCACGTATGAAAGGACTGTGCAGAGCACACCCACTCCTCAAACCTGGGGGCCGGGGGACGCCCATCGAAACCCACAGCTGTCACAACCAACACGGGCATCAGAGACGCTGATAGGTTCGGGGGGACTGTCTTTCTCTCCTTCAGGATTAAGTACCCTCTCTTGGAAATGATTCTAACCACTACTTAGACCAAAGTCTTCATCACCATCACCTGCACTTGCTGCGTGTGCAGTTTCTAAATCACTGGAGAGACACCAGGCCTTTTCTTGCACTAAACAAAGGCTAATATGGGGGTTGTATTACAGCTTCATGTCCAATTTTACCAGAAAATGCCAAACGTTTCCAAAGGGGCTGTTACCATTTTATGCAGTGAAGGCTGTATGAAGCACAGTGCGTGAGTGATCCAGTCTCTCACTAGATCTAGGATCTAGTGAGTGATCCAGTCTCTCCTCATCCTCACCTTTACTCAGTGTCACCACCCTTGTTACTTGAGCTGTGGTCCTGTGCCGGTAGCGACGTTTCATTGTGGTCTCGATTTGAATTTGCCTGACAGCTAATGATGTTGAATCTAGGTTTGTCACCTGTACATAATCTTTAGTGACGTGTCTGCTCATTTCTTCTCATTTTCTAAGTGATTTTTTTTAACCCTGGAGTTTTGAAAGGCCGTTATTTGCATATTAGCCATTTGTTAGAAGTGTTGTTTGCCAGTATTTTTCCCAGCATGCCTTTTGTCCTCTTTACTTGGGCTTCCACCCAATACATTTTTGCTTTTGTTCTTTTCATTGTAATGAAATCCAATTTGTTAACATGGTCTTTTATGGATCCTGCTTTGGGTGTCAAACCTAGGGACTCTTGGCCTAGCCTTAGATCCTATTTCTCCTATTTTTTCCCTAGCCATTTTATGTCTTACATATAAGTCTATGATCCATGTTGAGCTAGTTTTTAATAAGATGCATGGGGTCAGGCCAAGGTTCCTTTTGTCTCTTTGCTGCTGCATGTCCAATTGCCCTCGCACCACGAGCTGTGGTAGCCTCCCTTCATTGAATTGCCTTCACACATTTGTCAAAAATCACGTGGGCATACATACAACTCCAAACCAAATTCATTGCCATCCGTTGGATGCCTAGTCATAGTGACCCTATAGGACAGAACAGACCTGCCCCTGTGGGTTTCTGAGACTGTCGCTCTTCACAGGAGTGGGCAGCCTCCCCTTGCGCTAGCGGAGTGGCTGGTGGTCTCAAACTGCTCACCTTGAAGTTAGCAGACCAACTTGTAACCCACTCCGCCATGAGGGCTCATTTGGGCATAGATGTGAAGGTCTATTTTGGGGTGTCAACAGCAGTTTCACAGAGCCTCCGCTTCACTTAAGGGGGAGAGACTGGGCAGTTACTGCTTCACTGTGCATGAAAGAAGAGGATCTCTGTGGGCTTATTACTGTAACGGAGCCAAATGGAGAATCAGTGAGTGAGCGCAGAGCCGGGCCCACAGAGAAAACATCTGGTTGGCAATTGTTAGAGCACAGGCCTGGGCTTATTCTTATTATTTCTTTTTGCTTAAGGCATTTAACAGAAGATGGCCTTGGGTTCTCTGCCTCTCAATAGCCTCTTGCTGTTTTATCATTTACAGCAAACTGGGCTGTTTTGCTCCAGCTACTGATGATCAAAGACTCATTTTTAGGAAATCTCTTGGCGCTCTCAGTGTTTGCCATAGGCTGTGACGGTCACTTGTTAAGTGATGTTCCCTCCCCATAGCTGACGGCCTGCTGCCGGGGTGGTAGTAAGTGTCTGGGTGGGACACCTCCAAGATTCTTAGGCCAAAAGGTCACCATGAATCCAAGGGGACCCATGAGTCCTTGCCATGTGGCCTGCGCTCCCCCCACCCCCGTCTCACCTTACCTCCAGCAGGTATCTCACTACTTCGGGTGTTCTCAGAACCAACAGGAATGCCAGGATTTGTCTTGAGCCATGTCCACATGGTTTGATTGTTTGGAAAGATCTCCGAAGGATTTCAAAACCAAAACAGCCCATTGTGACTCCTGGTGACCCACGTGGTACAGAGTGGAACTGCTCTCGGGCTTTGGGAGGACGCACCCTCTCGGAGCAGGTTGACAGTACTTTCTTCCAGAGGACTTCTGCCAGCCGCCTTTCTGTTAAATGGAGAGCACGTAACCATTGTCCCTGCCCAGGGACTCCCTTCACAGGATACATGAACTCTCATCGGGATGTTTGCAGCGCTGCCTTCGAGTCGCTGCGTGCTTATGGCGACACCCCGCGGGTTTCTGAGACTGTTGATATTTATGGAATAGAAAGTCCAGTCTTTCTCCCGAGGAGCTGTTGGTGGGTTCTTAGACTACACAAAAACGGTTTCCGCACTGCGATGGAAATCCGTTCTCCAAGTCTGAGTGGCGGCATGGTAAATCCATCTCCTTGCGAGTTTTTCGGTTTTGTTTTCATTGGCCCTCTACCACCAGCAAGGCCCCTTTCCAAAGTGAGTGAGTCAGAGGCTCACCGTGCTCAATTCTAAGGAATATTCTCACACTTTTGTTCTTAGAGGATTTGCTCGTTCTTTTGGCAGTCCACAGTACATCCACCATTATCCACGAATGCTGAAGTTCAAACACATCTCATGTTCTGCCTGCCTTTCTCACTAGCTCGGTATTCCCATAGAGCTTTGTTTACAGAAGTAGCCCATGGGCTGTAGTTTGCTCTGTTACCATCCTCGCTCTGAATCCAGGCTGTGGGGTCCCCATCATTTGGAACATTGCCCATCGTGGTGGCAAGGAGAAAAGAGAAGTCATGGCGAATCATGCTCTGACTCTTAGATGTTTCACTTGGACGCTGCCCACATCTTTCCGGTCACATTTTTTTGGTAATCAAAACTGAATCACCACACCTAACTTCAGTAGGTGGGGGTGGGGAAGCAGTCCCCTGTGTCCAGATGGGAGAATTAAAAGCACTTTTTCGTTCATCTCGTTGTGTGGGTTTCTCTTTCTCCTCCAGGGAAGGAGGTGTAACGCCGCAGTCCGTGCTGTTTTTCGTTTCTGGATTCGTGAGGTTGCTTCCCACCCTTCTGCGGCTCCTCTTATCCAGCTCTCGGCTTGTTCTTGCTCAGCAACCAGATGCTCACAAAGCCAGCGGATAATTGAAGGACGAAGTGCATGTGTATTCATCTCAGAGAGGAGTTCTAGGCTTTGGGTGATCACATGCAGGAAAGTGCCTTCTGAGGGCCCGTTATCAGGTTTAGAAACTGGAATTTCATTCTTGTCTGATCTTCACACTCCTTCAGGCTATCCATTGTCAGCTGCCCTGAGTAGATGTCTGTAAGCAGTGTGTGTGTGTGTGTGTGTGTGCACGCAGTGATGACTAGTAGACAGCCAATTGGATCAACGCTCTCCGTTGTTCCTCTTATATCTGCTTCCATTTTCCAATTCCTCTTTACCTCTTCCCACTCCTTTCTCCCCAGTGACACTGGTGCACTCGGAGATTTCGTGCTGGGGTGGGGGTGGGAGTGAAGTAGTCTTTTTATGCTGTTGCTAAATCTCACCGATGGGCCTAACCATGCCTTCTTGCAGTTTTCTTTCTCTCGTTCACTCATCCGTGCATCATTTTGTCCACCATCCAAATGTGCGCCCAATATTTGTCAGGCCTCTGCTGGGCGTGGGAGCATGTCTCTGAAATAGAGATACATAGTCTTTGCCCAGATGAAGTGGACAATGTATGGGGATAAAATCCCAAGTAGTGGTGAGACTTGAAGACTGTAGGAGTTGGGGATCCTAAGGGAGCAGAGTATTCATTTGTGAGAAGATTCATATGAGCAGATTAGCTGGGATGCGTCCCTGTTACTCTGTATGAATGAGGGGAATGTTTAGAGTTTTTTGGGTTTTTAAAAATATTTCATTAGGGGCTCATACAACTCTTATCACAATCCACACATATACATACACAAATTGTATAAAGCACATCCGTGCATTCTTTGCCCTAATCACTCTCAAAGCATTTGCTCTCCACTTAAGCCCTTTGCATCAGGTCCTCTTTTTTCCCCTCCCTCCCCGCTTCCCCCTCCCTCATGAGCCCTTGGTAATCCACAGATTGTTATTTTGTCTATCGTTGTTGTTGCTGCTGCCGCCATCTTTAACTCTCCTGGGAGAATGGCACCTAGCCAGCAAGTCCTCAATAGGTTTCCCATTTGTAGTAGGTGTCTCATGTCTCTGGGTTTGCCGTAAAGATCAAATTGCCTTCTGCCCTACTTTCGGCCCTTGCCAAGAGATCAGGCCCTTTCCTCATCCTCCCTGTGAAACTCTGCTCTGGTAAGAAATCCGCACGACTTGAGTAGACGAGTGAAAACTTTCCAGGAAATAGAGGAGGCAGAAAAGTCATAACTTCTATCCTTTCTTTGAGGCCTCCAAGGCTCACGCTCTTTTCTGAGATTGTTTTTTCTCTATTTCCCTTGTGTTTGTGGCTTTCTTTCACTTTCATTTTTTCTTCAGTGAGAAAAAAATTTTTTCCAGTTGAAATTCAGGCCAAAGTAAAATTAACACAATAAAGTGTGAAGGTATTTTAAGAATATAACTCATGAAATCGGCACAATGTTCAAAGCAGCAAAATCATGTACAGTGACAACTCATTTATTTTGCCACCTAGTAAAACCTGCTATTCTGTATTGAAACATGTTTAGGAAATAGGCTCTTTTTTCTCTTTGGGAGGGTGGACATCAGCTACTTGGTATTAAAATATGTCTACAATGTTTTCTAGCTCTTAAATCAAACATAATTAATTCTGTCCTTGATCGCTCCAAACCATCAATTATTTATTTGGGTAATTCTAATTTTCTGTAGCAAATTAATTCCTGTAGGGCCTACCCAGGAGGTGTTGGATGATTTATCTTAATAGAATTGAGTCCAGAATACTGCGATTTTAGAATATTTGCATGAAAACTTATTAAATGCTTTTTCTCTTATTTTTTTTCTCGGTGTCTCATTACTTGGATGTCAGACGTCCCTTTGCCCAAGTGGTATGTGGGTGCTGCTAGTCAGCACCCATCTAACAATTTGCCACTTTGAATTTAAACACAGTTATTTGCTTTGAGCCCTTTGAGCACATTGGTTAGGGTAAATTTCACTACACAGAACATGTAGAAGAAAAATGACTGATTTAAATGGCATGAAAACCTGTTTCTGTCTCACATCGAAAAATGCCAAAGACAAGCAGTTCAAGACGAAACGTCACTTCTGATTTTCTCGGGATTTACAGCACATCTCACAAAATGGAGCCCAATTTTATAGATTGCAAAATGGAGGTGCCAACCTTGCTTCCTGAACGTGAAGAGGATTTGAAGTGCTTATAGAGAAAACAAAAATCGTCCAAATAGACCAGTAAGCAACACCGTGATAAACCAAGAGAAGATCGGATTGTCCAGGATTTCACTTTACTCAGCTTGATAATCAGCAGTGCCCTGGAAGCAGCCGTCAGGAAATCCAAGGGTATTGCATTAGACAGATGTCCTGCAAAAGACGTCCGCAAAGTGTTGAAAGGGAGGGATGTCTTCACCTTGAAGACTGAGGCGTCTGTCTTAGTGACCTAGTGCAACAATTGCACAGACACTGTAAGTGCAGGGCTTTCGAAATAGCACGCATTCGCTCACAGTTTCCGAAGATGGCATCGAAAATTCAGGGCATGAGCTGGATGGGAAGCCTTTCTCTACCTGTCAGCCACTGGGGGAAGGGTCTTGTCTCCTTTCAACATCTCTGGGATGAGATCCGTAGAGAACTGCATGTGTTTTGGCATCAATCTTCCCCTGATTCTCGGAGGTTCTTAAAGCAGAGACCCTGGGTCCAAAGGCTGCACTCTGCTCCCTGTTCTTGATTAGTGGTAGTTGCTAGCTAGGCTCCTCCTCTCTGCTCACTGCTTTCTCTTTTTGTCTCTTGTAAGATAAAAATGTGATTCAAGAATGAGTGGGACTTGTGAAAGGGTGGGACTTGAGTCAAGAAACAGCCAACCCTAATCCTGCCTCGTTACCATATAGAGGTTAGGGTTTACAACTGTATCACAGAATGTCGGATAATTATATAACATCACAAAATGGAGGACAGCCTGCCCAAGCTGGGACACAACGCAATTTGTGACAGTAAGTCTGGCCTGAGCCATGCTATGTCCAGTCACCTCATGTGCTTGCGGAAGGTAGACAAGGAAAGAGAAAGCCCAGAGGAGAGCTGAGGCACTTGGATTACGATGCTGGGGAAGAATATTGACGATACCATGGACCATCAGAATGAACATGGCCGACTTGGAGCAAGGACTGTCAACATGCTCAGGGAAGATCAACATGGTAAAACTTTGTTTCATGAACTTTGGACATGGTTTCAGGAGAGACCCGTCTTTGGAGAAAGATATCATGCAGATTCAATTAAATATTAAAAATGAAAAGAGGAATAGCCTGAACAGGGTAGATGAGCACAGTGGCTACACACATGGGTGCCAACATGGTGATAACCGTGAAGATGATGCAGGACCGAGCAGCAATGGGTTCTGCTGCATACAGTGTTGCTATGAGTCAGAACCGACTCCGCGGTAGCTGACAACAGAAATAGACATGATCTTGGAGTTGACAATTAGAGGTTATTGTCATACCCATGTACCAAACATATAACGTTTTTGAAAATTGTATAGAGATTTTGAGTAATATGAATTTCTCCTAGGAAGTATAAAAGGATATGGAAAGCACCATAATTTGCCAAAAGAACAAACAAATCTATCTTGGAAGAAGTACAGACAGAATGCTCCTTATTGGCAAGGATGGTGAGGCTGGGTCTCATGTACTTTGGACATGCTCTCAGGAGAGCACTGTCCCCGGAGGACAGCATGATATCAACAAGGAGGGAAGCCCTGAACAAAATGGAATGACATGGTGGCTGAAAAAATGGTTTCAAATCTAAGAGCCATAGTGAGGATGGAGCAGGTCTGGGCCGGGTTTCATTCTGTTGTGCAAAGGGGCGCTATGGGCTGGAACCCCTCAATGATATCTAACAGAAACAATGGATTCCTTTACCTATTTGAGTCACTACAAGGCCTTTTGAGATACTTTTCAGAATCTCAAAACAAAAAAGCTCATTGTCATTGAGTGAATATTGACTCATCATGACCCTATAAGCCAGGGTAGAACTGTCCCGGTGAGTTTCTGAGACTGTACCTCTAAAGGAGTAGAAAGCCCCATCTTTCTCCCGTAGAGTGGCTGGAGGTTTCAAACTGCTGATCTTGTAGATTTTAGCCGAATGCTTAACCACTAGGCCACCAGGGCTCCTTCAAAGTCAGCTGAGTTCTAAATAACTCAATTCGCTACCTGGATGACATTTGAATAGCTGGGGTGATGTTGTGGCTGACATTGTGTGTGTGTGTGTTCTTCTGCAGAAATGAAGAGCTTCTATTCTGCCATATTGTTGTTGCTGCTATCACAGCCCACGGTCAGTTCCAACTCATAGTGACCTGATGTCCAACCAAGCAGAACCCTCCCAGCCTGCATGAGCCAGTTGTTCGATTGTGTGAGCCCATGATTGTAGCCATTGTTTCAATCCATCTCATTGAAGCGTTCCCTCTCTTTTGCTGACCCTCTACTTTACCACGCCCGGTGTCTTTTCCGAAGGACTGGTCCTTCCTGATCACATGCCCAATGTATGCAAGACAAAGTCTAACTATCCTCACCTCTGAAAAAAAGCCTGGCTGTGCTTCCTGCAAGATGGACTTGTTTGTTCTTCCGGCAGTCCGTGGTCTATGTGATATTCCGTGCTAACACCGTGGTTCCAGTGCAGGGATTCTTCCATCTCCCCTGTGTCTCTCCCAGCTTTCAGAAGTATGTGAGGTGACTAAAAACACCATGGTTTGGGTCAGGTGCACCTTGGTGCTTAAAGGGACATCTTTGCTTTTAACACGCTGAAGAGATCTTTTGAACCAGATTTTCCTACTGAAATCCTTAACTGCTGCTTCCATGGTTTTTGACTGGGGATCCCAGGAAAAGGAAATCCTTGGCAACTTCAGGTTTTCTCTATTGATCTTACTGTTGCTTATTGGTCCGGAATATTGTCCATATTACACAAACAGATGATTCCAGATATGGGAGCTATAGCCCTAATACAAAGCGTATACTTTCAAGTCTGTACAAGCAGTGTATGTGGTATGAACAATTGGGACTGGTCTCCTTAAAAAATTGATCCTCATTTTCAATGTCATCCCTTTAGCGCTGTTTCTCAACTTACAGAAGCTGTGCTGTGACCTACTAGAAATAACTTCTTCACCTTTCATAATTCCTAGAGTACGACAGAAATCCTGTTTTGATTTTTGTCCTTAAATCTACTCTTTGCAGTGTTCGCGGCTTTGGGATAAAGGAAGTAACATTTACATGAAGACAGGATGCCGATGTGTGTACTTGATGAACATAACTGTGTTTGCCAAAGGGGCCCTGGTGACGTGTTGGTTACTGCAAGGTCAGTAGTTCTAAACCACTAGCTGCTCCATGGGAGAAAGACAGGGCTTTCTACTTCCATAAAGAGTTATAGACACAGAAACTCACCGGGGCCAGTTCTACCCTGTCCTACAGGGTCTCCACGAGTTAGCAAAAGCTCAATGACAGTGAGTACCGTACCATCAGATTCACTTTTCTAAAAATTTCTAAAATGACTAATATTTTTAAAATTCTTTCTTCCATGTGACATAAAGACCCATGACTTCACGATTGATTAAATCATGCCCTATAAATAGTGTAAATAGACCATTATGTACACTAGACAGTTTTCTTCTTGTAGATACATATTAATAAAATTGTTCTGTATAGCCATAAAGCAGTGCGTATCGGATGTCATACGTTGTCTACGAGTCTGTTGTACGGTTTCAGAGAAACCAGCTTGTCTTGTAGAAGGGTAGCTTGAGAGCCATGGGCCAGTGTGCCTGCGGTTGGGCCACATTCCCGTCTCAGGGTCATTCGTTCAGTTTGTGTAAAAGCACCTCTCTCCTTCTATTGATTCTTATCTCCTCTTTAGAGAGTAGGACTTTTATTCTTTTTAACAGTGCCCCTGGCTTGTATACGGTAAATTAAAATACTCTGAAAAACAACAGAAAAGGGTTATAGATGGAGAAATTGAGAAGGGGACAGTTCTGCCCTGCCCTAGAGGGTCTTTCTGAGTTGGCATCAACTGAATGGCAGTGAGTTTGGATTTGGGGTGTTTGGCAAGGCTTCCCCCCAATATTTGGTTCGAATCTAAAGCAACATTTGAGTGATTAGACAAACAGTACGTCTTGGACAAATTAAAGTGGGATGTAGTGGCCCTTCCTCTGAGTGACTTAGCTCTCTGGGCACTGCCCAGGAAGCAGGGCAGCACAGTCTTAGGGTGAACTGTCCAGGCCACTTTTTGTCTTCCCTGATCTAGCTGAGCTCACAAATGTGGCTTTTGTCTGCGAAGCCAATGTTGAAAGTGCAAACACTTAGCTTGCTCCAGGCGTGAGGAGCCTGGCTCTGCAGCGTCACTGGTTGCTCGCTACTGTCCTGCCAGGAGTCCGGTGTTCTGAGTATCATCCCTGAAAGGATTGGAAAGCTCTTCCGAGTGAGATGTCAGGGACTCAATGATGCCAGACACCCAGACGTCCCGAGGAGGAAGCTAACCCCTCGTCTCCAGCTCTCCTCCACCCAGGCTGCAGTCACAGCAGCCAAGTCGGAGTCTGGCAATCCTCGGGCATGAGAGGACAGGTGCCCAGCTAGGGCAGGTGGCCCAGAGTGTTCGCTTCCATATTTGACATGAGACTTTGCTTGCTCTAATTTGCTCCAATCCCCTGGCCTCAGCGTGTTCATGCGGGGTTTTAGCGGTGGGGGAGATGCTTTCTTGATGCACCAGTAGTTGCCACAGGTGAAGTACTGTCTGCACAGCAGAGACGTTTTCCTGCAACCGCATGCTTTCCCCCCTCTGCCTCGGTGCTCTGACCTGTCAGAGGGGATATTTACACCTACCTCACAGGGTACTATGAAGATTAAATAGCAGAAGAGCCCATGAAACACATTAGTTCCCAACACATGGTGGCTCTTGTATTCTGAAGGGTGGAACATTCTATAACCATTTATTAATCAAAGTCTGTTTCCTAATCTATTTTACCAGATGCCTTCCACTAGCTTTGATATCATAAGGAGTTTGATATCGTAGCAACTTCTCTCACATTGTTTCACACCCCAAACAAGAACTCAAAACCATCAGAGACATGAAAATAGGGCATCATCTTTAAAACTAAGTGAAACAACAAACATTACACTGAGAAAATCTAAAGGATCCAGTTTGGTTTTGTATTTTAATCCCTGTAGGCACCGTACTTGATACGTTTTCCTAACGCTTCTCCTGAGTCTGAAGCGTGAACGATACACAGAGTGATTTAGTGGAGGAAAGTTAGGCCCCTGAGGGAAAGGGCCTGAGTGCTCAGGTTTATGTGGGGGAGGAACGCACACGTGTTCTTTCTTGGACCGGGCTCCTTGCTGTCGGCGATACAGACAAAGCAAGCTGGATGCGGTCAGGTTGATTCTGACCCCCGCGACCCACTGCGCTACCAAGTAGAACTGCCCCTGGAGTTCTGCGGCTCAGGCCTTGTGAGCTTCCTCAAGAACATTTTTTAAACTTTCTTCTAAGTTGGCTAAGTCTGGGGGAATAAAAGAGAATAGAGTACAGGAAGACATTCAGAATTAAAGTTGAGAAGGAATTCAAGGAGTCTTTTTATTTTATTTCACCCAGTGCTTTTTGTTTTTTGAGTTTCAGACAGGAAAATCTAGCCTGACCTTCAAGATGGCCTGGGGCGGAGAGAAGCTTCTATCAGCCCAAGTTCTTACTGCAGGGAAAAATGCTTCTTTCTGCTCAGCCACATTCCTCTTACCGCAGGATAAACATGTTTCCTCTGGTGGGGTTGGGATGGAGACCAGCTGGGCATCACTCCCTCCATAATTACCCCTCATACATTCAAAGATGACAATTGAGTCATCTCCAGCCTCCCTTTTTTCTTTTTCAGGAAAAAAAATCCAATCCTTTAGAATTTGCCTTATAGATCTCTTTTCCAACCCTTTAATCACGCTCTACTCTGCGTGTCCGGGCCAACCTTCTGACTTCTCTTTTCAGTGGTGGCTCTCAAGGCTGTACGTAGTCTGACAGGAAGACAGACGTCCCTTCTGTTTCCAAACTCACGTGTCGGCCAAGGAAGCAGTTAGCAGTCATCACTGAGCACCTCCCAGGCATCATTCTAGAAAGGCATGGAAAAGTCCACTGTCCACAGGGACAGGGAGGCGCATAAGTGGGATGGGAAAGAATTCAGTCCAGTGAGAGAATGCATGTAGCCCAGCCAAAGGGGCAGCCTGAATTAGCCAGAGCTGACTGTTGCCAGGTCTTCCCGATTTTCTTTTCTAGAAATGTGAAATGTCTGAATTTAAAAGTCACTGGTTTTATACACACACACACACACACACACACACACACGTAATGTTCTTGACTGCTGAGGCAGTTAGTTTATTGTGCCAACCTGGCCAATAAACACATGTGGGTTAATTGAAGGGCGGAGAGATAAATGGCTCGGTAAGCCTCGCCTTTCTAGTTCTCAGGTCTCTTGCTTTGTGATGGTCAGACCAGGGTGCAGCTGCCTTAGCCAGTTCTCTGCTTCAACTGACAAGGCTCACTTCCTGCAAGACATCCTTGAGGAAAAGTCACATGGACTTACCCTGATGCAGCCCTGGGTGCTGGAGCACCCTTTTGGAAACCCCTGTCAGCGCTGAGATGCTTACATGCTCACTGACTCAGTTTTCTTCCTGCAGTCGGCATCATTGCATCTGTTTTGTGAGATGGAGGAGGACTTTGTGGATTGGTGTTGGACATATGGGCTAATGGGTTAATGTTGGACTTGTGGGCTCGGGCAGCACTGGGTTGGAATTTTTTCTTGATGTGTATTTAACCGTTATATAAAACTCTCTCTTATACATGAGTTTCTGTGGATTTTTTTCCTCTAATGTACCCAGACTAATACAACCGCTTCAAAAATAGTTGCATACTCTGGGCAAGGAGCACTTGTCTGGAGGTTGAATGGGGGCCCTGGGCTTCCTGATAACCTCTGTTCTAGTTCATAGAGACAAAAGACGTGGTTGAGTGGAGCCTGAGGATGGCTTAGAGACACAGGGATGGCATTGAGCTGTACTTCTCAGCCTTCCCCATGCTGTGACCCTTTAATACAGTTCCTCATGATGTGGTGACCCCCCCAACCATCAGACCATCAAATTCATCACTGTCATTTTGCTGCTGTTACGAATCGGGCGACCCCTGTGAAAGGGTCATTCGACCCCCAAAGGGGTCGTGACCTACAGGTTAAGAACCACTGGCATAGAAGGATAGATGGCTAAAAGGACTTAAAACAAGAAAGAGAAAAAAGACGGAAGGTAACAATGATGAACACACGTGTAAACAAAAGAGACATTTTTAACTAGGTACTAAAATAATATCCACTTTAACCCAGGGCCTCGACAGGTAAAATGTTCGCCGAACAAATCCCTTGCTTCGTTAAATTTGTTTTGCCTTTCTGCAGAATTTCACAATCTCATTGGCTCCACAGGATAACTAAGCTCTTCCATTCTCATTCCTTGTAGAACCACACAGTGTGAACAGCAAAATCAAACTTCAGTCCAGACACACGTCCTTTGTTTCTCCTCTTGGACTTATTTCCCCCAAATCTAGGGTCTGCCATACCAGCAGGCACAGATGGATATCTGTCTATGTGTTGTGACCTGAGAGAGCCCCAAAGTACCCCTCCTCCTCACATACAGGAAGAAACACAAACCACAGAAATGGACAGACAGTGGCAAGCAGGACTTCACCCTCCACTTTCGCAGCTACTTTGTTCTCCTCTCGGAGGGAACCTAATCCATTTATGTAAATCTCTGGATGTATGTTGTGTATTTGCATGTGTGATGTGCATTCTCCCTATTACCACCTCTTTAATGGTAGTTATAACAGTTCATTTTATCTGTCCATTTGGCTAAGCTTTGATACCTAATTAACAGCTCAGACTAGTCTAGAAGTTGCTGTGAAGATATTTTTAGAAGTGATTAACATAATTAACATTTACAGTCAGTTGATGCTAAGTAAAGGAGATTACTTTTGATAAAGTGAGTGGGCATCATCCAACCAGCTGAAGGTCTTAAGAGTGACAGTTGAGGCGTGCCAGAAAAGGACTTCTGCATCAAGACGTTAGCATAGTTGTCTGCCAGACTTCCAGCCTGCTACCTGCCCTTTGGCTCTCGCACTCAAAACTGCAATATCAACCTTTGTGGTAGTTACGTAATTTCATGTCAGCTTGATGACTAGAGTGAAGGAGTGGAGTTTAGCCTGTCAATCTGGTCACAGCCTGAAGCCTCCTGGTAGACGTGGCCTTCTCATGAGGATTCTGGAAGCTTCCTCTCTTTCGACCTGGAGCTAGGCCACACTTTCTGCTTCACTTTCCTGCTGTGGAGCCACAGTCGGAGAGCTGGAGGAGCCACATGAAGACCCACGCAGTGCTGAGATGCTTCCTTCGCCACTGAATCCACAAGCCTTTTCACCCACCAGCCTGTGCTCTTCCAGCATTTGACATCATTGTGAGTGGCTATGTGAGTCTGAAGAGGGATTTATGGCCTAGTATCAGACGTATGGGCTAATATTGGACTTATGGACTTGATCTGGACTGAGGTGGGATGTTTCCTCAATATATAATTGCTCTTTTATATAAAGCTGTTTCATACACACACACACACACACACACACACACACACACACATATACATATATATCCTTGGATTTGTTTCTCTAGTCAACCCAGACTAACAAACTTTTATCTGAGTTCCTGGACTGCAGGCCTATCCTGTAGATTGCAGACTTGCCAGCCCCTGTAAGCACATGAACCAATCACTTAACTATGCAAGTATATATGTATACATGAATGTGTATACATATATATACACATATATCAATGTACATATAAGTGCACACACGTGCATAGTGTATGTATATGTTTATACAAATATATACATATATGTAGATGTGTGTATATACCATATGCGTGTCATGTGTGTGTGTATAAACACTCCCCCAAACATATTGGTTCTGTTTCGCTGGATAACCCTGATTGATATAGTAGTCTTCTATAATACTATTTATTCTTTGCTACTTTTATATAAGACTGTATTCTGAATAATTTTCCATGTAAATGCACATGGAGGTGCCTCATTCTTTTTAATGATGGTTTAGGTTACGCTTAAGTTTCCACATGCTAGTAAGGAGCCCTGGTGGTGCTATCAGGTAAGTATTGGACTGCTAACCCAAAGGTGTGTGATTCAAACCCACCAGCTGCTCCAGGGGTGAAAGATGAGGCTGTCTGTGCACATAAAGATTTACAAAGCTTCGGGAATGCTTAGTGGGTCACTCTGAGTTGAAATGGACTTGATGGCAATAGGTTTATTATTATTATTTTTTGTACTATTATAAATAATGCTGCTGTAAACAGGTCAACCATGCATTATTTCACATACATGCATGTTGGAGTAAACCTATAGTGTAATTAATCACACATGGAGTTGCTACTTCCAAGTGTTAATCTTTAAAGCTTGCCAAGTCGCCTTCCACAGAGTCCAATGTACATCTTCACAAGTAATGTATCAAACATTATTATCCTATTTTAATCTATTTTTCTCTTTACTCATCCAGTTATTGGGCCATCTCAAGACAAGCCAAACTGTTCTACTTCTGAAATCCCAAACTCAAATATCACATCTCGGTTCATACGTCCCTCCAGCCACAGCCAGCACCCCCAGACTCCAATCTTACTGACCCATTCAACGCCTCCACACCTACTCAGGCTTCCTTCACCGCCCTTTCTCCTTGGTCCATCGCTTCACTATCTCTTTCCTTGCCCAAGCCTGGCAAAATCCTCCCCTTGGATGGCAAAACCCAGCCATCTCCCATCTCCAGCTGGTACCTGAGTGCTCCTTCAGACCCACGGGCCCTAGCCTCACCTGCGCCTGCTCCCCACTAGGAACACGCCCTCCCCCGGGAGCTCTCTCAGAACGTTCTCCTTCCTCTCACTCAGCGGAGCGTCGTCCCACTTTCCCAGGAACCGTGCCTCACGATTATTACATTTCTCTTCCCTTGTAATTCCACCTTTGCTCTCTTCTAGCTCTTCCCTTTGGTACTTAGAGACTTTAACCTCTCTCATCTAGAGAGACTCTCCCCTGACCCTCTCCGCCCTTCCTCCTACTGCCAATTCTTATCTTTCCTCCTGTGTTCTGCCTAACTTTGGGTAAGAGTATCTACATTTGTCATCTTCCCATTGTCTTTTCTCACTTTGTTACCAAACTAAGTGAACTCTAAAGTTTAGAGACCTGAAACTGGTCTCCGGCTTCTAGTAATCTCCAGATAGAAATCACAATGGGTCCCTTGACAACTTCTGGCCACTCAACCTGCCTGTGGCATTGATACCTTCACCACCTCCTTCAAGAGAGTCTTTGTTTTCCTTTAGCTGCCAGTCCTTGTCTCTTTCACTCACTACCTGCTTCAGTCTGTGCCCGGAGCCCTATTCACTCACTACCTGCTTCAGTCTGTGCCCAGAGCCCTATTCACTCACTACCTCCTTCAGTCTGTGCCCAGAGCCCTATTCACTCACTACCTCCTTCAGTCTGTGCCCGGAGCCCTATTCCCTCACTACCTCCTTCAGTCTGTGCCCGGAGCCCTATTCCCTCACTACCTCCTTCAGTCTGTGTCCGGAGCCCTATTCCCTCACTACCTCCTTCAGTCTGTGCCCGGAGCCCTATTCACTCACTACCTCCGTCAGTCTGTGCCCAGAGCCCTATTCACTCACTACCTCCTTCAGTCTGTGCCCGGAGCCCTATTCCCTCACTACCTCCTTCAGTCTGTGCCCGGAGCCCTATTTAAGTCTTTGCTTTTCTTCAAGTATGGGCCATGGTGTTGACTCTCCAAATCTCTGAGCCATCAGTGTAAACCAAACATAGTAATCCCATTCCCCTCGGGAAGGACTATATATGACTCAGGCCTGGCCAATAAGATGTGAAGAAATTAACAGAGATTAACAGAGAAAGATTGTCTTACTCCTAAGAAAAGTCTCATTTAAAAGAAGGATCTTCCCATGCTGAGGCTTGTGGAGAACATGAGGAAGAGACAAGGTGAAACCACAGAGGAGGGAGCTAGGCCTTTGTGTGGCTGACTGCCTAGGGGCCATGAAACAGACAACTCTCTGATGATGGGAGATCGTAATTGGTTTTATTGCTTAGGCTAGTTTGAGTTTTATTTACTTGAAGCCATCTGAACCAATGCATTATGCTCATTCTTCTGATGTGTTTTTTCTTCTGTCTGGAATAGCTTTTCCATCACTTAGCCTTGTTACCTCCTATTGTTTCTCCAAGTCTCTACTCAGACATATTTCTATCAGGAATCCTTTTATGATCTCCCCAAGAGAAGGGTAAATATCTTTCCTATCTGTTTCCATAGGAACTGGGTGAGTCTAAAGTGTGATATTTAGTGCCCATTTGCTTGACAGCAACCCCCACCAGCCTACAATTTCTTGAAAAGATAAATCACGTTGAGCAGACAACTCTGAACCTGATACATAGTAGTTATTCTCTAAATACTTGATGAAGGGATAGTGCTGTCACCCATTTAACCAGAATTGTTCCACAGTAATCCACAATATTGGCAAAGGTTTGTGGAAATGGTCACACACACACTTTGCCCATATATATATATACACATATATTAGAGTCTTTCTGAATGACAACTTGACAAAATGGTTTAGAAGATCAGAAAAGTTCCCAAGTTCTAGTTCAAAGAGTTCATTGTTAAATAGACTCATATCTCTGTGTTTATTTTTATGTAGTGCTGTATAGTTCTTATACATCTATAATAATGTATAACATATACAATATACGTTCATATATATATATATTTCTTATATCTCAAACCCAAACACACTGCCATCAAGTCGATGCCAACCCCAAGCAACAACCCCATTGGACAGGGTAGAATGAGTTGCTGGTGGTTTTGAACTGCTGACTTTCAGATAGCAGCCCAAGATGTAGCCACTAGGCTACCAGGGCTCCTCTCTCTCTCTCTCTTCTCTCTCAACATACATAGCTGTGAAGTTCATAATAATAGAACATTGAAAATACTCTGCCACAGGACAGAGATGGTTAAATAAATTATAATTTAGTCACATACTATAATACTATATACCTAATAAACCTTGTTATAATTTAGGAAAAATATTTATATTATGGCATTAAGTGGAAAGTATGTAAAATTATACATAAGTGAGATGCCTATTTTAAACATCTATATACACAAAATAAAAACTAAAGATGTACACAATAATATTTTTTATTTTTTATTAAATACTTTTATTGGGGACTCTTACATCTTTTATCACAATCCATACATTAATCCATTGGGTCAAGCACATTTGCACATATGCTGCCATCATCATTTTCAAAGCACTCTCTTCCCACTTGAGCTTCTGATATCAGCTCCCCATTTCTTCCCCCTCACACCCACCCCCCTGTCCTCCCTCACAAACCCTTGATAAGTTACACATTATTATTTTCATATCTTACACCGTCCTCCGTTGCCTCTCGCCCACTTTTCTGTTGTTTGTCCCCCTGGGAGAGGGCTATAGATTTATCCTTTTGATCGATTTCCCCTTTCTTCCTCAACCCTCCCCTAATCCTCCTGGTATCTCTACTCTCATTGTTGGCCCTGAGGGGTTTATGGATCCTGGATTCCCTATGTTGCAGGCTCTTATCTGTAGCAGTGTGCATGTTCTGGTTTAATCTGATTTTTTAAGGTAGAATTGAGGTCATGATAGTGGGGAGAAGTAAGCACCAAAGAACTAGAGCAAAGTTGTGTGTTTCATTGGTGCTATACTGCACCCTGACTGACTCATCTCTTCCCTGTGACCGCTCGTTAAGGGGATGTCCAATTGTCTACAGATGGGCTTTGGGACTCTACTCCACACCCTGTCCCACACACCCCCATTCACATAGGGTATGGTTTTGTTGTGGATCTTAGATGTCTGAGACCTGATCTCATCGACACCTCATGATCACACAGGCTGCTGTGTTCTTCCATCTAGGCTTTGTTGCTTCTCAGCTAGATGGCTGCTTGTTTACCTTGGAACCTTTAAAACCCCAGAAGCCATCTGGGGTCTTTTTGATAGCCGGGCACCATCGATTTTATTCACCACATTTGCTTATGCACCCATTTTGTCTTCAGTGATTGTGTTAGGAATGTGAGCATCACAGAATGCCGGATTATTAGAACAAAGTGTTCTTGTATTGAGGGAGTAATTGAGTCGAGGGCCAATGTCCATCTGGAACCTTAATTCTTAACATATAGATATGAGTACATAGTTCTATTCCCCTCTCGTTATATATATTTACATATATACATTATGTATTTAGATCTCTATAAATGTCCTTTGCCTCCTGGTTCTTTCCTCGATTTCCTTTTACTTTCCCCTTGTCCCACCATCATGTTCAGCCTTCATTCAGGTTTAACAATTCCTCACTGCTACATTGCCCTTGATTACGCCCCTCTAGGCATCCTATGCCCTTCTCTTCATTTATTTTAGTTCCCTTGTTGTTCCCTTGTCCCTGGTTTGGTTCCCCCCCCTTCCTCTCTCCCACCTCCCTTTCTCCTGTATCCCCCCAGACCCATTGGTCCTGTTCTTTTCCTCTCTGAATTATTTATCCCGCCTATCTTCTCTATGTAGACATACAGATACATTAATAAGTTCAAAAACCAGACAAAGCCAAACAAAACAACAAAGGAAATCAAGACCAGCAAAACAATAACAACAAAAAGCCACTGACAAAAAATGGAAAAGCCTTTAAGTAGTTCAAGGTCTGTTTGTTGGCCTTTCAAGTGTTCCCTACTCAAATCTGAGTGTTTCCTGTCACAATCCGTCTCCAAAATCTATTTTTGGCGTTCCCCAGGGATTTCCTCACTTTGCCCCCCTTGCCTGCCTGTTGCACACCTGTAGTGTTTCGCCACAGCGTGATGGGGTCAGGTTGTGCACTATTCCTGCTCTGTGCCTCCAGTGTTGTTCCCCACAGCACCATGGCTTAGTGAGGGATGTCGTGTCTCCTGGAGAGGCTGGCCCTATGGTCCTCTCTGTGCGTTGTCTGCTCTGAGCAGGAATATCATCCTTGGGGCCTGATGGGCCAGGTTGTCCTCCCTTCCCTCTCCATCCCTTTTTGTTTCCCCAGTGTGCTCTAATCAGATGCGCCCCTCTCCCCAAGCTGTAGCCCTGTGGGTGCTGTCCTCTGAAGTGCATTCTTTTGGTCAGTGGAGGGCGGGGTTCACATAGTTGGGATTGGGGTCAGCCCATGGACCTCTCTATTGGTTCCCTGGTACATACCGGTATGTTGTATTCACTTCTTGGCACATTGGGTTGAAGCCTGGTCTCTCTCGCTGCTCCTGTGGAGATATAAACAATACCCTCCCCTTGGGTGTGTTAGTGCCCTGTTCACCCCCTACCCACGTCTTTTTTTCCCTCTCTCTTTCTTTCCCCCTCCTATTTAGTTAGCTGCCATATATGTCCCTGGATTGGGTTTGGCCCCTGCCATAGTAGCTGGACCTCACTCCAGGGATGGTATCCAGTAATATTTTAATAGTAGGTATGTGACTGGTGAGGTGTGCTAATGTTAATTTTTTTCCTTTATGATTTTCTGACTTCTCAGGAAGAAACATGTACTTTAAAAATGCTAATAATCCTTGACGCTCATAGAAACAAGGGAAGAAAAGATAGAGATAGGCACACATATGTGAGAGAGAGAGAGAGAGAGAGAGAGAGAGAGAGAGAGAGAGAGAGAGAGAGAGAGAGAGAGAGAGCATGGAGCTCTGAGTCAGGAGAGTGGAGTGTTAGTCCTTGCTTTAAATTAAGATGTCATCTAGCATTGGCCAGGCTAATTAATCTTTCTTTCTCAACTTTTACTCATCAATGGGAACTTTACCCTACCTCAATGGCTTTGAATGAATAAAAATAGCATATGAAAAGATCTTTGAAAATATGTAAGTCTTTAATAATATAAGATGACTTATGGAATACTGTTTAACCAAAGCTACTCTTCCCATAATTTGAGTCCTCAAACTCTTCCCTTTTTCAAGCTAAAATAATGACATCAAATCCATTATGTCCTATGGGACTTTCCAGGCATTTGAGAGAGAGGTCAAAACATTCTTTCAATCAATAAGTGTGTCTGTCTTATTGAAACAAAGGATAAAAATTTCTTTCACCAGCCTGCCAAAATTGCTGAAATCCCCATATTCCTCATTCCTTTGACTTGAAGTATTGAAAGTTTCATGTCAAAATAAAAAATTATTATTAAAAAAGGAACTATTCTTTCTGCTTTCACATTCTTTGGAATAAAACCTATGATGAATTGTTTGTGAAGGAAGTAGAAATGTGTTGAAAGGTTGAGTCATAGGTCACCACACTGGGCAAAGGTATTTTCATTTCAACTAGAGCATCTAAGTAGCCAGGATTTCCTCTTATAGCCTCAGGTACATGGAATTAAGCTACTTAAGACTCTTTAATAGTCACCTTGGGTTGGTTTCCTTTTAGAGATCATTATGTATTACACATCTACCCTTCAGCCAAACTGGAAAACATCAGGCTCTTGTTATTTGTATTTCTGCAAATCCAATAAGATCAAATGGCATGTAGTAGGGTCTTGATTTGTATTGCTCTTATTTCTGCTAATGATATGTTTATTTGTGTTAGGCAGGGTTCTCTAGAGAAACAAAAGCAGGAGTCTTATGATTATTTATGTAAAAGGAGAGGTTTGTATAGTGAGAAGAAAGCCAACAGCTAGTTAGGCCACACAGCAGTACAGAGGGCTCTGTCCAACTCACTTTCACAGGACAGTTAATATACTGCTTCCAACTCATGCTGGCCGCTGGTCTGAGGCCAGGGAAGCAGACAGCGAAGAGGCTGGCAGCAGGTGTGAGGTCTGCCCACAGGGAAGGCTAACAGAGCCAGCCCACAGACAGCAGATGCGGCAAGGAGGGGCTGCAACAGCAGGAAGATGAGATGCTGAGGGGTAGCAGAGGCCAGTAGAACTATACATGGCACAGTGACCAAATCCATGGGTTGGCTCGGCTCCAAGGTAGTGCTAACTTAGGCAGTAGCATACTAATTAGACAGCTAAGTTAGGCAGTAGCATACTGAACCAATCACCAGAGAGAAAAAGAAAGAGGCTGGCCTAAAAGAGCCACCCTCCAATCAAGCTGCGACCTGATTGACAGGCGAAACTCTGTCCACATGTTCCTATGGGAACCATGTTGGCACCAAAAAAAACTTATCACAATTGGTTACATATGAGGGGCTACCCCCTCCTCCCCAAAATGGAATTGCACTGAGCAGAGAAATGCTTTGGTAGCACACATTTTCCCGCTAGGTGAGCATCCAGAAACGTGCTCCGACTTAGTGCACCCAGTGGCGTTGCCTGGGAAGGTTCTCTGGTCATAGTGATTTTTTTCATAAAAGCTGTTTCACTTGAACCTCTTTTTTTGTGATGGCCAATTTAAGAGAACAGCATGCGACTGTGAAATTTTGTTTGCTGCTCAGGAGAAATGCCGCAGAAACTGTTGTGATGTTGAAAACAGCTTACAATTACAACACTATGAGAAGTGTACAAATGGGTTTCTTATTTCAAAAATGGCTGGATCAGGATCCTCAGGAGTTTGGCAGTGAAGTTTCCCCAATAATGTGACCTAACATAATGTAGCAAGCAGTTGAGGGAAGATCGAGTGGAATGCAACCCCTGAAGTTCCCTGTGGGTGTGAGCCTACTTTATATATATAAATGAATGCTGTAGATTACTCACTCCCTTTTCCTTCCTGCTGACCTGGATCCTGCATCTGGTGTCTTGGAACTTGGGCTGACGGCCCTCATGTGGCTCCAGTCTTGGGAGCCACCAACACCTTGTCACAATGCCTACTAATCCTGCTAGCCATCAGAGCCTATGATATGACCCTGCATCCACCAGCCCCAGTCTTCCTGCTTCATCTTCTTATTCATCTTCCTAACTCCTGTTCCCCAGCCAACCCAGCAGCTGCATGAGTCGGGAACTGTCTCCAGCTTAGCATCTGATCCATGGACTTGGGCCAGAGTTTGCCCACTCTGTGGCTGTGGGCCACTCTCTTGATATAAAGTTATTTCTTATATATATTTGTCAGTGGTTTTGCTTCTTGGAGAACCCAGGATAAGCAAAACCACGGACACGTGTAGCAGAAGGACTTTGTATCAAGAGAATGGGAAACCACAGAGTGGGAAAATTCAGTCCAGCTCAAATCTGTGGGTCAGATGTCAAATTGGAGGTCCTTCCTGACTCACACAGCTGGCAGGGCTGAGGAACCAAGAAGCAGGAAGGGTAGTGGATAAGTGTTGGACTGTTACCCACAAGGTCATCAGTTCAAAACGACCAGCGGATCGGGGGGAGACAAATGAGACTTTGTACGCCTGTAAAGAATTACAGTCTTGAAAACCCATGGCAGCAGTTTTACTCTGTCCTATAGGATTTCTAGGAGTTAGAATTGAATTGATGGCAGCGAGAGTAAGTAACATAGATAGATGTATTTTTTCAAGTGCTTTTTCCATCTCTATTGAAATGTTCACATGGTTTATCTTTTAAATATGTTAAATTACATCAATTGATGTTTAAATGCCAGACAAACCGTAATCATCCTTCTTTAAAGAAATTTAGCAAGCAATTGCAGCTTGCCACTTGCAAGCCTTGTGCTTTCGTTTGTCAGAGTATTTAATAGTTATCCTTTACTCATGGATGCATTAGCCATACTACTTAGGGGCGATCCTTCGGGGATCTCTTCTGAATGCTCTGGGTATTCAGAGGTCTGTCCACCCTCGCTGGAAGAACTTAAATGTCTCCAATACCTGCATACGCTCTGGACATTGTTCAGACTTCGACTGTGGTGGTTGCTCTCTGCCCAGCCTTGTGGAGTTTCCTTGTATGTATGTGCGGCACAGGATTCAGTCATCCGATCAAAGAGATCCCTTGGGTAATTTCTGGAAGTCTTTCTTATCATAGCTTTCTCCTCCAATAACCTGGCTGAATATGCCCCAGCACGTGACCTTCCCATATTTCTGTTTCTGTCCCCTCGGTTCTCTGAGACCTCTGCACTGTGCTTGGTTCCCCTCCCCCACTGCACCGTCCTCCGGAGAGCGTTGTGATATAATATCATCCTATAACCAGCATTCCATCGCCTCAGGGATCACTGACCTGCACTGGTTTCCAGTGTCTACAAGTTGTTCCTATATTTTGTTGGATTTTCTAATTGTTCATAAAAGGAGCATGAGTCTAATACATTGTTCTGTCACTTCTGCCAGAAGCAGAAATTTTGTTACATTAAAAAAAAATACAAATCTCTCCAACTAACAAAACACACAAATAAAAAAATATGGATTTTCCTGCATTGAGTTACAAAGAGTGTGGCATGAACTGTGAAATATGATTAATTTAACTCTATATTCCTGAGGCCCTTTTTAAAGTAAATTGGAAAAACATAATTTAACATTTGTATTCTTTATTATTGCATGCAATGCTGAAAATCAATGTCATTTAGAATACATCATTTTTGCTACAGTGCACATCTGTGGAGCTGGTATATGCCTTTATTTTGTTGTTTTTATATATAGGGTTGCTATGTGGCCACTGTGAGTCAGAATTGGCTTGCTGGTAGTGGGTGTGTTTGTTTTATTGAGTATAATCTAATTCTCCTTAGTCCTGTAAAGTCTTTCTGATTGGGGTTAGACTTGAAGATTTCAGGAAACATCCTTCCAGAATGTAAAGGAAGTGTTAGGATTTTTCTTAGAATTAACCCTTACTCATCCTTTGCTGTATCTGTCCCATCTCACTCCTTCACTGTTCACCAGGTCGGTTGCCTCTTTTATCTATTTTTTCTCTGTGTGTCTCTGTATATGGAAGCATAGCATCCCTCTCCTGGGTTCACACATCTCTTTATACTTCCCATAGGACACTTACCACGTTCCAACCTATATTTTAACTCTTTGGGTCTGTGTCAAATTTGCTACCACCAACACCAACAACCCCAATTAGGATGTGACTTCATCCATGGCCAGGACCCACTCTTAATGATCTTTGGGATGCCCTGTGCCTGTAACTAGTAAGGCTCTCTAAGTCCTCGTTGACTGAATGATGGAGGAAACGGAAGGATCTCTGAGGTAAGCTTTGTGAGCCGGTTTTTGCTGAGAGCCAGCATTTCTCACTGCCGTCAAGAAAGGCGGGCACTGCACTGTTCCGAATGTGTGCTGCAGGAGCCTTGGTGTGGCTACAGCGTCATGTTCTCCCCAGCCTGAGTCTCCATGGAGAGTGGGTGTTCACAAGTGGGTGGTAAGAATAACAGGTGAGGTACTTAATTGTGCCAACCTGGCCAATAAACACATGTGGGGTTCATTGAAGGGTGGAGGGATAAATGGCTCAGTGACCCTCACCTTTTGAGTTCTCGGGTCTCTTGCTTTGTGATGGTTGGACCAGGGTGCAGCTGCCTTAGGCAGTTCCCTGCTTCAGCTGGAAGGCTCACTTCCTGCAAGACATCCCCGAGGAGAAGTTGCACGGACCTGCCCCGATGCAGCCCTGGGTGCTGGAGCAGCTGTGTGGAGACCCCTGCCAGCGCTGAGATGCTTACACATTCACTGACTCGGCTTTCCTCCTGCAGTCAGCATCATAGTGTGTGTTTGTGAGATGGAGGAGGACTTTGTGGATTGGTGTCGGACATATGGGTTAATTTTGGACTTGTGGGCTTGGGTAGCACTGAGTTGGGATGTTTTCTTGATGTGCACTTAACTTTTATATAAAACTCTCTCTTATACACGAGTTTCTGTGGATTTGTTTCTCTAAAGCACCCAGACTATTACAACAGGCCGCATAATTCATGTTTTCTCTCCCTTACATATGTTGTATTCCCCAGGCAATCTCTATTCCCATTTCCAGCCTCCTCTCAATCACGGAGGCTCTGGAAGCTTTGGTGAGCTAAGAGTAACAGGTCCGAGTGAATGCTGTAGACATGTACCTACCTATGAGAAGGAGGAGGAGGAGGAGGAGGAGTGTATTTGACTTAACTGCTAGCTTTTCTGTGCATCTTTGATGGAGCTTCCAACATTGAGAACCCTGGACTTGGTGGCTTTTAGCCTCTCTAACCTCCCCCCTCTTGAAGAAGGTTGCTGGGCAGCTCAAATGAGGAGTGCGCATCTACTGACCTCAAGATTGGCCATGTCAAGCAGTGGTGCCGCAGGAAACGGCCTGGTGGTCTGCTTCTATAAGAACAGCCAAGGGAGCGCTATGAAACAGCTCTACTCGGTGATGCATGGGGTTGCCACGTTGGCATCCACGTGCCAATCCGCCCCATCCTCCCTGGGTGGTACAGGTGGCTGATGTCCTCAGATACTAGCTGTAAGCTTGGGGGTGGCTGCTCTACCCTCGAAGACCGACAAGGAGAACTTCATTACAGCCGCATAGGCAGGAGAGGCCAGACACGCATTCTATCTCAAAAAGATGGAATCTCTGAAGCCAAGACACCATTTTAAAAGGATCTGTTTTATAGAGCAAGAGCATCTTTGGAAAGCTTTCCTTTGGTAATATTTCCAAACATTACAAATATATCCTTTATGATACTGAAGGCATTTTGTTAGATTTTCATATATCTGGGTGTGTTTATATCTAAATAATGGAATGTTTTGAAGCTGCTCATGTATGTATTTGTGTGTGTGTGTCTGTGTTTATATATAACAAATGTGTTCTTTGTAATACTAGAGGTATTTTGTTGGGTTTTTTGTTGTAAATAGTATCTGGTCGGTGTATTGATATAAATAGTGTGTTTGTTGTTATTTTCCCTTTGCTGTTGTGGTGGTTCCCTATAATTCTCGGGAAAAGGAAAGGCAAGCTGGTTTTTCTCCTTCATAGAAAGCGCACTCCATGGTTCTCAAAGAGCAGGAAGTAGAAGCTGCAGGACACGCTCTTGAGCGGCGTGTAGAGTCCCGTATTTCATGGTCCTCTCCAGGCAGGAAAGCCCGTACTCGGATCTTAGTCTTAAAACTCCAACTCTAGTTTTCCCTCTCTTAGATATTACTGTCTTGCACTTGCTTTTAAAATTCGCCATGCACAAATTTTGCCCGCTTTTTCTCCTTTTAACAGATAAAAACCTCTACCAACTTTTTTGTAATTAGTCCAAAAAAACATTGCTACTGTTTTCAGAGTAACGATGGAGAAGTCCCAGCGTTTGGAGTCACATGTGTAAATTGTGGTTCATTTCAGGCTGCCTGCAGGAGATTTTTCACTTTAAATTGGGAGGTTGAAGTAGCCAGTTTGATGGGGCTAGAGCAATAAACTGGTCATTCATGGTTGGTGCTGCAAAGCCCCACTCTGGCAGGGGGCTCTGAGGACTCCCCAAGTGCTCATGCTGACCTGGATCTTGCAATTTGAGCAAGGCAGAATGGTTTGGAAGAAGCACTTTCCAACCAGGAGGCCACTCATGCTCTACCAATTAGATTTGGAAACTAGTTCAACTTGCTGGACCCGAACTCAGTCATGCACCAGGCGTTTTAAAAATGCAAAAGGATCACTTGTGAAAATACAAGTAGAAGACAGTAATTGTCAGGTTAATTTAAGTCATCTTTGAGAGTCAATACCCTTCCACCCTGCCAAACCATCATTTAAATGACCCATTTCCTGCATTTGAACCAGACTGGTTGCTCAACACATAAAATACTTGACAGGCTAGGAAAGCTAGTCATTGAGAGAGACTGAATGTCTTAAATAAATTAGCACTGCTCATCTGTGGTGGATTTCAAATAGGCCCCAGTGGTTCTGAACATCACTACTTGGCTGTGATCCTCTACCATTCAATTCAATTAAAGTAACATTTATTTAGTGCCTATTATGTAAAAATTCTGTACTAGGTACCTCACTAATGCAGCAGTAGAGTACAAATGGATCAAGTGACTGGGAGTCATCTCAAACCATTTATCAAGGGTCCCCTATGAGTCAGGGTGCGATGTAGTACGGATGAAGAACACAGATTTCCCCCAGATCCTGGATGCTTCCTCCCCCCAGCTACCATGATCCAAATTCTATCTTGCAGGACTGGATAGGGCAGAGGTTGTACACTGGTGCATATGGGAGCTGGAGGCATAGGGAATCCAGGGTGGACGATACCTTCAGGACCAGGGGTGTGAGGGGCGATGCTGGGAGAGTAGAGGGTGAGTGGGTTGGAAAGGGGGAACTGATTACAAGGATCCACATGTGACCTCCTCCCTAGGAGATGGACGGCAGAGAAGGGGGGGAAGGGAGACTCCAGATAGGGCAAGATATGACAAAATAACAATTTATAAATTATTAAGGGCTCATGAGGGAGGGGGGAGCAGGGAGGGGGGGGGGGAAAAGAGGACCTGATGCAAAGGGCTTAAGTGGAGAGCAAATGCTTTGAAAATGATTAGGGCAAAGAATGTATGGATATGCTTTATACAATTGATGTATGTATATGTATGGATTGTGATAAGAGTTGTATGAGTCCCTAATAAAATGTAAAAAAAAAAAAAGAGTTCCCTATGCTTGTGTGAAGGAACCCTGGTGACAGAGTAGCTACGAGTTAGGCTGCTAGCTGCAGATCAGCAGTTCAAAACCAGCAGTTGGTCCTTGGGTCCTACTCCCATGCACTTGGAAATCCACAGGGGCAGTTCTGCCTTGTCCTATAGGGTCACTATGAGTTGGCATCTAGTCTATGGCAATGAGTTTGATTTGGTTTTTTTTTATGCTAGTGTGAAAAGATGCTACTTATCTAAAAAAAAAAAAGTCTAACCACCCCTGTGACATTAAAGATGCCCCTCAAATGCCTTTCAGCCCCTCAGAAACTGATCACCATGGTTCAACTTTCAGCCAAAGCATAGGTAGTCCTGTAAGGTAAATGATAGCACCAGGGAGGTTCCGATTCCTTAGAACAGTCAACCACAGGAGATCCAGGGGTCAGCGTTGGCCCGCGGGCAAAGCTCAGGAGGAAGGCAAGGGTTGGCGAGAAATGCAAATGGAAGCAGTAGACAGAGGGAGGATCTGGGAAATGTACGGATTATCCTCAAGATCACAAATCAAAATGTATTTGATTTGATGAATGGAAACCCAATTTATCTGTAAACCTTCACCTAAATTAAATAGAATGTGACATTACCAAATGTGACATCTGGTGAACTGGAGTTCCCAGCAGACAATCTACCCAGGCCTAATACAACAAAGACATGAGAGAAACCGATAAAACACATACAGATGAAAATCCCATCCTAGAAGTCCGTGCTGCCAAGGACAGTATGAAAAAGTGCGTCAAATACTGACTGGAAGAAAGAAAACCACAAACAAGGGAACAAACGGAACAGGGACTTGCCAGCTGACCCTACAAAGGGCAGCCACTTTGGATTTTTGCACCCACCATTCCAATCACAGCAACAACCTGACCACTGGCTCTGCTCCAGGACCCAAACCAATAGCCAGTCCCCTGGTTGGCAGGAACTCCTTCAGAGGCCAGGTGACCTGTTCTCAGCCACCATCAAAGCCAGTGGGAATTCCTTTCAGGACCAGATGCTCTGGGTTGTCAAGCATTCCTTCTCAGGCCAGGTGCCCTTCCCGCAGCCACTTTTCAGGCTGGCAGGAATGTTAGGTAGTTTAGTTTAGGGACTGGGGCATCCATTACGCATGCTCAGAGGTGTGAGCTACTGGCCAAGGAGTGGAACACTGCGCATGCTCAGAGGTTCAGGCTCCCGGCTAGCAAGGGGAGGTACACCTGGGTGGGTGCTGCACCTGGATGGGCCCACCGAGGCCAGGTAAATTCAATTCAGCCAATGGGGTTGACCAGGGTCATCCACCACACCTCTGGCAGAATAATTGAAAAAAGGCAGGAACTGGGAGCCAACCGTGTGACTTTCCGACCAGCTTCTAGGGAGGCTGCACGGGGTGAGGGGCCCTGCGGGTGCCTGTGTAAGCCTGAAACTTCTAACTTTCATAAAACTCACTTGGATCACAACCCAGGCTTCGGCGTGAATGCTTTCTCGCGCGGAGCCAAGGACGAATGTATATCTGTCGATCAGGAACTCCCTCCGTGACCAGCACACCGCCCGCCTTGATCTCCTTGCCAGGTCACCCTGGGCGCCCTTGACCCCCTAGTTTCTCCTTTGTTGTCCTTTCCTTTCCTTACTATTGTCTTTTTAATTTTTCTTGCTTCCTCTCATAGTCTTCTTTTTCATTTTATCTTTACCATTTCTTACAGTTCTTTTTAGTTTTCTCTTCTTGTTTTTTCCTCTTTTTCTGCAATACCTTTTGATTTTAATTTGTTATTGTTACTAGTTTTTCTAAGTATTATTTCACTTTTCTTTATTTACTATTTTATTGTGTAATTGTTGGTTTCTCTCTATTTCCCCCTTGTACCACCTGGCAGAAGATGGCAGTGTTGGCCACACTATGCAGGCACACCCACACCTTCTGCAGTCCCACCTCCTGGGAGAGGACCATCACTCACTCCTGCACTTGATAGATGCTGGATGGTGGCCACTGCTGACCCGATCCTCCATCAACTGATCTACACAAACGGTATACAGGGAGCTGAATACACACTTCCACGGGTCAGACTCACCAGGACACAAGTGGTGAGCTCTGGCATTGTGCCAAGCTAGTGAGCAGACTAGCATGCCCACCCTGTTCACATGGATATATCAAAACAAAACTGAATATGCTGGGCAAAATGCACCAACATGTACTCCCCAATTAAAGACAAGTACACCACCACTACAATGGCTCCAAGACAACAGACAATTTTAGTGCAGGTGAAGAAACAAGACACGGTGGCTTAAACAAGCGACCAATAGGCAGAGCCTGAAAATCTTTCCCAGGAAGAAATCTCTTGAGACTACTTGATAAAGAATTCTACAGCATGATATTTAGATACCTTCAATGGGCTGAAAGATGGAGGGAAATGCAGAGAAAATCCAAGAAAACAGACAAAACTCTTAAAGAATTCAGGAAAACACTATAAGAACAAATTGACCATATAACAAAAATTTTTTAAATCATTTTATTGGGGGCTCATACAATTCTTATCACAATCCATACATACATCCATTGTGTCAAGAACATATGTACATTTGTTGCCATCATCATTCTCAAAACATTTGCCTTCTACTTGATCCCTTAATATCTGCTGCTCATTTCCCCCCTCCCTCCCTACTCCCCCGTACCTCATGAACTCCTCATCATTCGTGAATTATTATTATTTTGTCTTATATTACACTGTCTGACATCTCTCCCCGCCTTCTTCTCTGCTGTCTCTCCCCCAGGGAGGAGGCTATACGTAGATCCTTGTTATCAGTTCCCCTTTTCTATCCCACATTCTCTCCACCCTCCAGGCATCGCCACTCTCACCACTGGTCCTGAAGGAGTCATCTGTCCTGGATTCCCTGTGTTTCCAGTTGCTATCTGTACCAATGGACATCCTCTGGTCTAGCCAGATTTGCAAGGTAGTATTGGGATCATGATAGTGGGGGTGGTGGGGAGGGAGCCTTCAAGAATTAGAGGAAAGTTATATATTTCATCGTTGCTACCTTGCACCCTGCCTGGTTCATCTCCTCTCCACAACCCCTCAGCAAGGGGTGTCCAGTTGGCTACCCTTGGGCTTTGAGTCTCCACTCTGCACTCACCCACATTTTCAGTGATTCATATAACAAAAATTTTAAAACCACACAAAACAGGATATAGAAACCCAGAAGATTAGTACGAATATTTCAAAGAGGGCAAAGAAAGATATCTAAATAATGGAAGACAGAACTAATCATATTACAGGCAAATCTCTCAATACTAATCTGTTAGAAGAATAATCAGAAGAAAGAACAACAGAAGGAGAAGGAAAGAAAAGGAGATGGAGGAAGAGGAGAAAGCAGCAATAAGCCCAAGAATGATGTGGGACTTTATCAAGAGGAATAATTTACGTGTGATCAGAATTCCACTACAGAAAGACAATGTTTTATGTCCTATTTTGACTGGTGTGTTAGGCTGGGTTGACTAGAGAAACAAATCCAGTGACACTCATATATGTGTTAGAGAGAACTTGATATCGAGAAATAATTACATATCAAAAAATATGCCAGCCCTATCCAACTCAAGTCCATGAGTCTGATACTGGTCTTTAAGTCCCTCTGCTGCTTCCCACAGCCTCATGCAATGATGCAGAATGCAGGAAGATCACAGGCAGGTGGGTACAAAGTCTTGTGGATCCAAGTGAAAAATATGGCAAGACTCCAGCAGTTCTCCACGTGACCAGCAAGCAGAGAGCGAGAGAGATGCCTCCAGAGACTTAAATATCTCCGTCCTACTTCCAAATGAGGCCATCAGGCTGCGACCTGATAGACAGGCTAACCTCCGCCCCTACACTTTTATGTATCTTCAAGTTAACATAAAATTTATGTAACTACCACAACTAGACTCTTAAAAACACAAGAATGGTCTTCTATGGTGCAACTATTGGTCTTTGCACATGCAGAGCAGTGAAGAAAATCAAAGACGCAGGAAACAGTGAGTCCGAAGTCCTAAGGGGTCACATTACCTCAGCTTCTGGGAATCTGACTCTGAAAGAACTAGCTGGTACCCAGCAACCACTACCGAGGACCGCGAAAGGCATCGGTTTAGAAGGTCCTGGATAGAGTGCTAGAAAAACGTGGAACAAAACTCAAATGTATATATTTTTTAAAAGATCAAGACTGATAGAACCCTAACACTTTAGCCCCAAGTCACCTTCAGGCCTGAGACTAGAGTCACAAGAGACAGCTCTATAAGGTGAACAAGGGCACTTGAGAGATATGCACTCCCTCGAACAACGAATTACTTGAGATCAAAAGGGCAGTATTTTCACAGTAACAAAGTTGTGTGCTGGGCACTACCCTATGCACTTTATACAGGTTAACTTATTTCTCACCATATTTCTATGAGGTAAATGCTATTTCCTGTCCTCGTCCACCACCACCCCCCACCAATTTTATGTCAGGACACTGCAGCGTGGACACTGAGGTTTGAATTTAAACCCACTTGCTCATAAATTTTCCCATTCTCACTGTGAAGGAGAAATTCCTGAGAACCAATGACATAAAGCACTATTTTCTATTAATTTTTAATCAAACTTCAATGTAAAATCAATACAAACTAAATCCAAAAGGGGGGGGGACACAAAAAGGATTCCTTCTGAAAAACCTAGTACATTGCTAATTAGACTGCAAAACAGCCTAATTAGTGAGCTCTGAGTTGGGCTCCGAACTTCAAGGCCAGTAGTTCGAAACCACTGGACGCTCCTTGGAGAAAGCTGAGGTTTTCTACTCTCCCAAAAATATAGTCTCAGAAACCCCCAGGGCTTTCTACCCTGCCCTGTACAGTTGCCATGAATCAGAATGGACTCGATGTCAGTGAGGTTTTGGAAGGCCATGTGGATGGGAAGCTACATTAAACATGAATGTTAAGGAGCAGGGAATTCAGGATCGTGAAATATTGTGTCCACAAGGTGGCAGTTATCCTTCTAAGGAGAAAGGAAAAACCCAGCTCACTGCCATCCATTCCATTCGGAGGGAGGGAACAGTCCTTGTTCGACTGTCGGCATCCTTCAGACTAAGAAACGGTCAGGGACCCCTCGAACTCCGCCAAATTTGTTATGAGGGCTTGAAAGTTCTAGTGCCTAGTCAGTATGGTGTAGTGGACAGATGCAGGTCTGTTTTCAAATTCAAATTTAAATGAAAATCTTTGTTTAAATCCCAGCCCCAGTCACTAACTGACTGGTTACAGGCGCTGCTGTCCTCATTTAACCCCCTTCCCTCCCTCCCCTATTTTCCCTCCCCCCTATCCCCTTAATAATTTATCTATTACTATTTTTATATCGTCTATCAAACACTGTCTCCTTTCACACACTTTTATGCTGTCCATCCCCCTGGGAGGGGGTGGGCAATACGTTGATCATTGTGATCGGATCTCCCTTAATCCACCGCCCCCCTACCCTTACCCTCCTGCTCCCCTTATTGTTCCTGAGGGGGTTAGCTGTTCTGGATTCCCTGTGTTGTGAGCTCTTATCTGTACCAGTGTACATGTTCTGGTTAGCCAGATTGGTAAAATAGAATTAGGATCATGGTAGTGGGGTGGGGAGGGGGAGGGGGGAAGCATTAAAGAACTAGAGGAAGATTGTGGGTTTTGTTGGTGCTATACTGCCTCCTGACTGGCTCATTCTTCCTTGTGGCCCTTCTGACAGGGGTGTCCAATTGACTACTGATGGACTTTGGTTCTCCACTCTGCCCTCCCCTCATTCCCACTGATATGATTTTTTGTTTGTTTGGTTTGGGATCTATGATGCCTGATACCTGATCCCATCGATACCTTAGTTTCACACAGGCTAGTGTGCTTCTTCCATGTGGGCTTTGTTGCTTGTGAGCTAGATGGCTGCTTGTTTATCTTCAAGCCTTTAAGACCCCAGATGCTATCTCTTTTGATAGCCAGGCACCATCAGCTTTCATCACCACATTTGCTTGTGTACCCATGTTGTCTTCAGTGATTGTGTCAGGGTGGGTGAGCATCACAGAGTACCATGTTAGTAAAACAAATTGTTCTAGCATTGAGGGAGTACTTGAATGGAGTCACAATGTCCATCTGCTGCCATAATACTTTATAAATAAATATATGTACATAGAGCTATTCCCTATTATTATATATAAATGTATTTACTACCTTTCTTTAAGTTAAAGAAACTTGAATGATTGTAAATGCTGACACAAAGAATCCAGGAGGTAGATGTTGAAAATACAAGCAAGAGAAAAGTTTCCAAGAAGGCAACAAGAGATGGTACCCAGAATGCAGAATGACAACTTCCTTAAGAAATGAAAGTCAAGAATATTTGTAGATTTGACTGAGTTAGCCAGCTAGACTTTCTACAGGATCCCAAGTGCTTTTAATATCCACATGGAATATTTGTTATTTTAATTGAAATATTTTAATGCTATGTTATATTTTAAGAAAGCAGTATCATGCTGTAGTTCAGAAAGTAGATATTGGATTTAACCAGCCCAAGTTCAAATTCAAGCCTTACCATTTAAATAGCTAATTCTCTGACCTTAGGTAATTTACTTAGCCTCCCTGAGCCCATATCCTCATCTGTAAAATGGGCATAATAGCATCTCCTCCATATAGAAGTTGTGAGAGCTAAGTAGGACAATGTTTGAAAAGTGCTGAGCCACCATCAAAAACATCATCAATAAACAATAGGTATAATTATGACTCTTACAGAACTTGCCACATTGTCTTTAATTATTGGTTTAGCAATGCCTTCCTCTCTGGACTGTAAACACCTAGACGGGAGGATTCTCTCCCTCCTAGTAAGCCAAGTGTTTGGTAAAAAACCAAGCAATCCACCCATGTTTTCTGGGGGATGAAGTAATTTATTAAAAATTCCAGGAGTCCTGCATCTTTACACTTTTAACACAAAACTAATATTCAGTGCGTGCTTACTGTGTACCAGGTTCTGTTCTGGTCCTTTATTTAGTCATTTAAACAACCCTATCAGTCACCTAGGGAGTCCTGATGGTGTCATGGTTTATGAGTTAGGCTGGTAAACACAAGGTCAGCAGTTCGAAGCCATCAGCCACTTACTGGGAGAACGATGAGATTTTCTACTCCCAAAAAGAATTATCGTCTTGAGAGCCCACAAGGGCCGTTCCACTCTGTCCCATAGAGTCTATATGAGACGGAATCAATTCGATGACAGTGATTTTTGTTTGTTTGATTTTTAATAAGCCACCTAATAGCACCACCAAAAACCAATAATAAGGTGGTGGAGTCTCTGGGTGGTATAAATGATTAAAATGTTTGATCAGTCCATCCAGAGGCACCTTAGCAGACAGGTCTGGCCAACCACTTCTGAAAAATCCACCAGTGACAACTGAATGCAGCACCTTCTGCTGTGACTTGCGCGGAGTCACCACAAGGCACGGTCGCCCCGCTGCCAGCAGGTCACGAGGTGGGCATTAGCATCCTCTTTAACAGATGGGGAAACTGAGGCATGGAGAGCGGCTCAGAGGTCGGTGGTTTCTGAGATCCTTTTCTGATCCCTTGAGAACGGTCAGGGTGTCTGTCCTTCCTGCTGAATCCTTAGGCCGAGGGGAGAAAAAGAAGCAGCCAGATGTTTTTCTTTCTGCTAGTAAAACATTTTGTTTATTTTCTAGTCTCTCTTTTCTCTTCTGGAAAAACAAGCAAAAGAAATTCTTACCTAGAGCACGATTTCCCCCCTGCAGAGGGCTGCAAATGAGGCCCAGGGTAAGATTTCGCCCCTGCCCAGCACCCTGTTCAAGGGTGCACATGAACGAAGGCCAAATCATCCCCGCCAGTATTACTTTTCACCAAGAGCGATCTGTGGTCCACGTTCAAGACAATACTAGTGGTAATAATATCTTAAAATATGTCAATATACAAACAATTAATTTGCCCTCAAAACTTGAAGGATGAGCCAGCCAGGGTGCAGTATAGCACACACGAAGCATACCACATTCCTCTAGCTTTTTAATGCTCTGCCCTCCCGCCCTGCGCCCCCCTCCGCCCCCACACTATCATGACCCCAGTTCTACCTTACAAATCCAGCTAGACCAGAGCATGTGCACTGGTACAGATAAGAGCTCTCGACGCACAGAATCCAGGACAGATAAACCCCTCAGGAACAATAATAGAAGTAACGATACCATGAGGGTAGTGGGGAGGTGCAAGGAGAAGGGGGAACTGATTGCAATGATTGACGTGCAACACTCCCACCCCACCCCAGTGTGTGGCAGTTACATAATCTCCTGTCATCTTGAGTGAAGGGGTGGAATCTAGCCTGTCAATCAAGCCATAGCCAATGAGGCCTCTGTGTGGGCATGGCCTTCTCCTGAGGATTCTGGGAACTCCTGTCTTCCTCCCTGGAGACGGGACACACACACACTCTCTGCTTCACATTCCTGTTGACAAGCCACATGGAGACACAATGATGGAGTCAGAGCCCTGGAGCTGGAAGAGCCACGTGGAGACCCAGGCCAGTGCTGGGATGCTTCCGCTGCCACTAGATCTACAAGACTTTCCAGCCTCTGGCCTGTGATTTTCCTGCATTTGGCATCATTGTGTGCCTGCATGAGTCTAAAGAGGACTTTATGGACTAGTATTGGGCATATGGGCTACTATTGGACTTACACACTTGATCTAGCCTTGCCTATGATGTCTTCTTAATATACAATTGCTCTTTTATATAAAATCTTTCTTATACACATGAGTGTCTATGAATTTGTTTCTCTAGTCTACCCAGACTAGCACGCACGGTGACAAACAACAGAAACATGGATGAAGGGAGTCAGTACATGGTGTAAGATATGAAAATAATATTTTTTAATTTATCAAGGGTTCATGAGAGTTGGGGAGGGAGGAAAAAAATGAGCTGATGCCAAGGGCTCAAGTAGAAAATGTTTTGGAAAGGATGATGGCAACATATTTACAAATGTACTTGACACAAAGGATGTATGGATTGTTGGTAGAGCTGTAAGAGCCCCCAATAAAATGATTTAAAAAAAAACAAAACAAAACTAGCAGTAGGTTAATTAACATTGAGAGTAGAGGCATTAAGAATAAAACGATAAAATAAAAAGCTTTTTCTCAAAAAGAATACTTTAGGCCATATGGTAACAACTGCTATGTTAATGAAACCTCTCAATTATTTGTTCATTTTCTCCACAAAATAAGTATTCAAAGCAAGAAGAATCTCTGGTAGTTACATGATATCCCGTATGCTTGAGGATATTAAGAGCGTAGGGGTGAAGGTTGTTAGCCTGTCAATCAGGTCAGCCAGGTGCTTGGAATTTCCTCTCTTTCTCCCTGGAGGAGGGACACACACACACACACACACACACACACACACACACACACTCTCTCTCTCTCTCTCTCTCTCTCTCTCTCTCTCTCTCTCTCTCTCTCTCTCTCTCTCTCTTTCTGCTTCCCTTTCCTGCTGTTGAGACCCTCAGAGAGCTGGAGTAGTCACATGGAGACCCAGGCTAGTGCTAAGATGCTTCCATCAACACTGGATCCACAAGACTTTTCAGCCCCCAGCCTGGCCTGTGATCTTCCTGCATTTGGCATCATTGCATGTGCTGCGTGAGTCTGAAGAGGAATTTGTGGACTAGAATGGGACTTATGGATTTGATCTGGACTGGCCTGCAATGTTTCTTTAATATACAATGTTTGATATAATGCTCCTTCTTACACATATGTAAGTGTCCCTGGATTTGTTTCTCTCGTCAACCCGAACTAACACAGAATCTTGGAACTATTTTACTTCAAGAAGGAAGCCAACTGGAACCTTTCCAAATTCCACATTTGTTTCTATTGACCAGAAATCTTCTGACTTGGGAAAATATTTTTATTTCCCTCCTTCTTTAGAAAAAATGTCCTACAAAGACCTGTATTCGGATGGGAAACAGTTTTTTAGTCCCAAAGGAGCACCCCAGTCCCCTGAAAGACAGCTGAACTGCGTGCTGATGGAGGCCGCTCGGGAAGATGGAGATGGTGCAGAAGAGGTTTTCCCTTCTACCCATACTTTCTTCATTCAGTTTTCCATTCAGGACAATCATGGTAGGGTCATTGTGATTCTAGAGAGCATCAGTCTATTTTTCTTTCACTTACATCATAAAAGACACAAAAGGGAACCAATGTACTTAATGGTGCCTTTGCACCTTGATCATTCTTTGAAGATGGTACAGACAGCGAAGCGCTAGACTACCAGCCAAAGTGTCCGCAGATGGAATCACCCAGCGCCTTGAGGGCCCTATGGAGTGATTTGTCTGTACATGGGGTGGGGGGGTCATTATGGGCCGAAACGGACTGCTTGGCAACTAACCACCACAGCATCCTTCTAAAAGTTTTCTTTGAGCAAAATGCTAGCATTAGACACAGAAGTAACAGAGTCCTGCCCATCCACTGGTAATTCCGTGTTGTTCCGCAGTAAGGAAATACATTAATTTAATGAATTAAATTAATTATTTAATATCAATTAAATAAATTACTTAATCATCATTTAAATAAATTTAAAATGAAGGGGGTGAGGTGGGGGCTCAGGACCTAGAAATATGAATTTTGTTTTATTTTTGCTAGGAATCCCATTACAATAGTAACTTAAACAATAAGTAGGAACATGAATTCCATCCAGTGAAACTTCATATGCACTAATGGAAAATTCACATGTAAAACCCAAACCCAAAACAAACTCACCACCATCGAGTAATGCTGACTTACTCTATAGAACAGGGTAGACTGCGCCAGTGAGTTTCCCAGACTCAGTTTTCATGCGAGTAAAAAGCCCACGTGCAAGGTCTGTGGAGCAGCTGGTGGTTTCTAACTGCTGGCCTTCCGGTTAGCCCCCCAGCTCATACCACGTACAATGTGTGGCAAATGCTACGTTTTAAAGGTCCGTGGTGGCTGCTCAGCCGTGGTGCTTTCTCGAGGGAAACAGGGAAGGACTGGAAAGTTTCGTACTGGTGGGGCTTTTCCCTGGAGCTCTTCCAACTTGAACCCCTGGAAGAGCCGGTGTTCTGCAGGGCTGATGGGAAGTGCAGTGGGCTAGGAGTGTTAGGTGAGGCCTCCCTTCAAGGTGCATCGTAGGTGCTCAGATGCTCGATGAATACGTGCCGGAGAAGAGATACAGGTTGTTGGGTGTACTGAGTGTTGTATTTAGAACTGTTTGGGCCACTTTAGCAGCCATGAATCTCATGTAATTCCATTAGGCGTGAGCTTATTTCTTCCTTCCAGTCCCTCATTCAAGTAGGTGGCAGAAGCAGCCAGCCTGCGACCATCAACGGAAGGGCTGGCCATTCAAGCTCACCCAGAGGTGCTGGGGAAGAAAGACCTCGCAGTCTGCGCCTATAAAGTTCCCGTCCAGGCAGGTCACAGGAGGTCTTGCGTGGAAATGGACTCACAAGACTGGCTTCTCGGGGATAGTTTTGCTTTATCAAGAGGCCAGATGTGGGTGTGGGCCGGGAACACAGCTGAGGCTATCATGGCGCTTCCAGTCCGTCCCGAAAGCAGGAGTGGGGCAGAGAGAGGGAAACCAGCCAACAGCCTCAAGTCACAGCAGCCTCATGGCTCTGTCGGCGCCTGCGGAGGCCAGCAGATAGAGGAAATGCCTGACCTGACAAGCAACAGAGGGGGCTGTGTTCGAGGGGCCGAGGGACCCAACTTCTTCATCGGAAGCACTCCTCTAAGAAAGAGGAGTCAGAAGAGGGCTACTGTACTGCAAAGGGGTGATGGGGGAACTTGTCAAAATAAAATTTATTTCCTATGCCTTTTGCTGGGAAAAAAAAAAAAAAAGCCCTGTTAGTGAATCACATTAGGCTTTCGTTGTACTTGGCTGCATCTTCTGTCAGAATAGCCGCAGTGTACAGCACACAGATTTCCCTGAGGACGATGGATTTAGAAGCTGCTCCAGAGAGCACCGATTATCATACAAGTCCCTCCTTGCCCTCCCTACCGCTCTTCTCCCATTTGTCTTAAATAATTGAGTGAAAGCAGAGTCTGAAAGCTAAATTTTCAAGGAACTAGAGTCACCATAAGGAGCTCTGGTGAAGTAGGTTACACGTTAGGATACTAACCGCAAGGTCCACAGTTCGAAACCACCAGCTGCTCTTCAGGAGAAAGACTTTCTGTCCCCATGAAGAGTTATAGCTTGGAAATTTACAGGGGCCGGTCCTATAGGGTCTCTATGAGTTGCCATTGACTTGATGGCAGTGAGTTTGGTTGCGTTTTTAAGGATGGATTATCCTCCGATTCCTGACTGTAGCGCCTACTTGTGGCTCTGTGAAAAGCATGCTAGACCCTTTAGCTTTCTATGGCAGTTTGCTCCCAGAATTGATTTGCTTTCTGTAGAGGAGATTTCTCTACCATATAGAAGGTGGGGCCTGCCCTGGTCTGATTTCATCTATTACCCATAGTTCTGGTTCAACAAGGTCCTATAAGATTGCATAAGGGAAACTGCCCGATTGACGTTCAAGTACTAGGCCTGTGAAGTTAAATCTCTGATGTCTGGATGTAGTTATTGCCTAGTCGATGTTGAGCCTATTTTCCCAATGGACCCATTGTCATTATGTGTGCACCATTGTTACCTTCTTCATTAACCAGTGCGACCGGATCCTGACAAACAGCGTGGAATGGGGCCAACCCAGCAGGCCGGTTTAGCCTGCAGTTATTCTCCTGCGTGGCACCTCGCAGAATTGGACGGCAGCAAGCAAGTCAGCCAGCTAAAGAGGAGCAAGTCCTGGGGCCTGCTTCCACACTGGGTAGGCGGACGAATGCTGTTCGAGCAACCTCGACGTTCAGTCCCAGGCCAGGTGGCATGAATGGCCACAGCCGAACAACAGACGTCGTAATAGAAGGGCGGTGACGGGTGTGAAAGCCAGGTGTCTGGCAGGCTGTGAGTTAGGAATCAGGGCAGAGTGTCAGGTGTTGCCAGCGAACACTGGGCCCTAAATGAAGATTGCCTGCACACTCCGATCCTGTGGACACAAGGCCACCACCAGACATGGCTAGTGGTTTTCAGCCGCTCAGCTCCCTGTTCAAAAGCCCAGAGCTTTGCTGGTCCATCCTTAGAATAAGATTCGTGTATGCTCTAAGGTAGTGGTCCTCAACCTGTGGGTTGCGACCCCTTTGGGGGTCAAACAACCCTTTCACAGGGGTGGCCCGATTCATAACAGTAGCAAAATAACAGTTATGAAGTAGCAACGAAAATAATGTCATGGTTAGGGGGTCACCACACATGAGGAACTGTATTAAGGGGTGGCGGCATGAGGAAGGTTGAGAACCACTGCTCTAAGGAGATGTCACAAAATTAACTTTATGATCACACCGAGCGTGGTGGGTCTGTCTGTTACTCCTTCCTGGCTGTTGTCCTATGCTGCTGTGGTCACGTTGGCCCTCATTCGTGGTGGCCTGTGGCACAGCGAGCGAAATCCTGCCGCGTCGGCATCACTCCCCGGGACTGGTTGGGTTTTTGAACCTTTGTTGTGAGCCTTAGGGTTCTCACTGGCTAATTGTCAGAAGTAGATAGCCTGGCCTTTCTTCCTAGTCTGTCTTAGTCTGGAAGCCTTGCTGAAACCTAGTCCGCGTTACAGCGACATGCAAGCCTCCACTGACAGACAGGAAGTGGATGAGATGCCTTGAGCGGTTACATTGTATCAGGAGTGACTGCTCCTCTCATGTCTTAAATTCTGAGATTACACGATCTATTAGATATCTGTTACTACAAAAATGCATCACAACTTGAAACAACAACTATTTATCATCTCACATAGTTTCTGTGTGTCAGAAATCAGAGTAGTTTGGGCTGGATCATCCCGGTTCAGAGTATCTCATGAGGCAGGAGTCAAGGGAGTGCAGATAGTCGAATGCTCACTGATGTTTTCAAGACATTTCACTTCTGTGGCCGCTGGCAGAGGGCCTGAGGTCTTCACCACATGAACCTCTTCAAGGGCTGCTTGAATGTTCTCACGATGTGGCAACTGCCTTCTCCCAGACCAAACAACACAACAAGGCACACGTTACACTGCCTTGTCTATCCTAAGCACAAAGATATGCCCCATCACTTCACACTCATTCTGTTCAGTAGAAGTGAGCCATCAAGTCTAACCCACAATTGTGTAGGGACCAGGGAATGGGGAGGTGGGAATTAGCTTCTGCTCCTTGGGAAAAGTGTTGGTGAAGAATTTGTGGGCATCGTTGAAGACCCTCCTCTCTTGTTTTCATCTCGGATGCTAAGTATCAGATGAAAAGGGAGAGCTCTCTATTCAAAGACAATTAAGAACTTCAAGACAGTGGCAGCAGAGCTTTAAGCCCAGCGGAGGGCCTTTCAAGGGACCGGACCCTGTGCTCCTCCACAGCCTGTACAGCTGTGGAGCTAGGCCCCGGACAGTGGTTAAGAGCATGGACTTTGAAGCCAAGAGTCTGAATCCTAGAGCCACTGCTTAATAGTTGTGTAACCCTGGAGAAAATAACGTCATCGCTCTGCCTCTTCATTCCCCTTTCTCCAAAGAGGAGAAGGACTAATTTACTTGCCACGTGGGGTTCTTGTGAGCGTTCTATGAAGCGCCAGGCCTGACTCCGGGTAGGCACTTGATAACTTGTCGATGTGCTAACTCCGGTCCTTGCAGGGGGCTCTCGGTGTGGGGAGGGAAGAAAGCCGCGGGGCGGGTCAATCAGATTGGTTTAGTGGATGATCTTGAGCGTCTTAAAGCGAGACAAGCGTCTCACACTCTGCAGTGCCATGACCCCTGCTACTTAGCATGGGCCCAAATGCTCAGGCATTTGACAAATATGGCCTATACATTGTAAGAATGGCTCAGCCAGTGTTTTCCGAAGTGGAATTTTTCAGCATTCTAAACAGTAGGACCAAGGTGACTATTTTAAGAAAATCCACATAAGAATACCGATGGTTCATTGGCTGTTTGCATACTAGGCATTTATCAGCACCTTAGAAATGGTTGCCATGAACTACTTTCTATTAATAACTCAGTTGATGAGACTGAATATTAAATGAGAACGCTCACATCACAATATTCTTTTGGGCCTGCTTTACAAAAAAGACAACTAAAACAAAAATTATTCCCGGATGAGCTCTTCATGCTGGCAAAGGGATTTTAAAAACACTTCATCTGTTGGAATGCTGACAGTAAAGTTCACAGTTCAAAACCACCAGCTGCTCCAAGGTAAAAAGATGAGGCTTTCTACTTCTAGAAATAGTTATCATCTCAGAAAGCCTGGGGGGGGGAGGCAGTTCTACCCTGTCCTTCAGGGCTGTGAGGAGCTGGAATCGACTTGATGGCAGTGAACTTGGTCCGGGGCTTTCCTGGCGCCCCAGTCAGACTTCCGCTCTTTTCTCATGCAGTGAGTGGAGTGTGCCCCAGTGAAGGCAATGACAATCTGGTTGGAGTCGTTTAAATTCCCGCAGCCATGAGCCAGGGTGCCGGCCGGTCCCCCTCATTCTCGCTTTGGAGGCTCCCTTCCCTAGCCAACTGGCCTCCTGCAAAACCCTCGCCAACTGGCCCCACACGAGCCTTCTCTTATTGAAGCTCTTAACCAAAGCACATGGTTGAGTCCGGACATCTTTGCTCACCTACAGAGACAGGTGTGTCAGCGCAGGAAGTGGGTTCCACAGAACCCAGAGTCGAAGGACCAGGCTTGGTGTGGCATCTGTGTGTGCCTCGCTTCCCTCCCCTGGAAAAGAGGGTCCCATCAGGCTTGGTGTGCCTCGCTTCCCTCCCCTAGAAAAGAGGGTCCCATCAAAGACCCGAGTGAGGAAAGCAGGCAGAGACGCCAATGATGTCTCTGGGTTAACAGCCAGTGAGAGACACGAAGAAATAGAAGAAGGGTTGGGTTGTCACAAACACATTTTAAGACCACAAAATCAAACAAGCTGGGCATGTGTGTCAGCAGATGTTTCTGACCTGAACTACACAGAGGTGGCGTTGTGTTCTTAGCAATGATCTTCTATTTCTCAAGGAATTTCTTCATTTAATCCCCAATCCAAAATTAGTTCCTTAATTTGAAACAGTCATAAATAAGCATCGCTAAAGAAATGCCTTGAGCTCTCCTACGCCCTCTCACTGCGTACACTTGTTTTTTTTCTACTGCTTTGTTTGTTGGCTGTTCTCTTTTGTTTGTGCTTAATACGAGGACCTGTGGCTTAACCGAGAGTGATGTGACATGCTGAAGTCTCTCCAGAAGTCTCCTGAAAGACCTTTCCATTCCATTTGGACCAGACAGAAGTAATTTCCCATTCATTTCACTCAAGTATTAGATTCAAACAAACGTCAATTATGTCACAATGTGGCTTTAGCACTCTGAAGCAATCGATCGCTTGCTGTGCCATCATGTCTTTGGGCTGGTCTGGACACACTGGTCAGTGCGTGTGAGTGGGGCCTCAAACCTTCAAGAGAGATCTTCCCCTCCCCTCTCCTTTGTTGCTTTCTGCCCAATCTTTATCTCCTCCCCTTCCTTTTTACCTTTCTTCCGTATCTCTTCCCCTTGTCTTATCAATGAGAGTCCTTAATCCAGTGGCTCTTCTCTTCTGACTCATCTGGACAAGGGAATGTTTGCTCGTTTGCTTTAGCCTCCCCCCTCTCTGCTTCCAATCACAAGCCCAACTGAATCCACTGCTGCGGAACCTGTTCTGACTCAGAGCGATCTGACAGGACGAAGGAGAACCATCCAGAGAGTTCCCGAGGGTCTAACCCTTTATGGAACGAGACTGCCCTATCTTTCTTCCCGGGATAGGTTGGTGGACTTGAATCACAGCAGATTTTTCAGTTGGTGCTGTAACCACTGTGCCACCAGAGCACCTCACTCTCTCTCCCTGAACTCCCAAGACCAAGGTCACTGCCATTGAGTCGATTTTGACTCAGATGGACTCTTCTGACTCAGGAGAGCTGCTCCTTTGGGTTTCTGAGACTTAGAACCCTTTCATTTTCCTCCCTCGGTGAGACTGGTGAGTGGACCCACTCCTGGCCAGTTTCTGAGACGGTGACTCTCCGTGGAGTCGAGAAAGCCTCCAGCAACCAGTGGTGTGGGGTAGGGTAGATCTGCAGACGTTGTCAATAACCCAACGCATACCCCACTGCACCATCCGCCAGCTGCCTCGACCTTTGACTTCTAAGCTCAGCCAGTGGGAGGTAAAGGCAGACCGCTGGAGAGTGGGAGAAGGGGTGAAGGCAGGCAAGCAAGCACTGTTCCTTTTGTTTTCAATGACTTCTCTGGCGATGTCTGCTTCTCCAGGATTCAAGTTAGTGTTGAATGGACCTCTGTCCTTGTCGTCGCAGGTCCCTCCCACGCTGCGTGCAGCTCTCTCATCTTTCCATCTTCCAGGCTCTCAGGATGCTGTGCCATCCATCGGTCCCTAAGTCCCAGGGGAGGTAGTGGCTTCTGACTGTTGCTATTATTTGCATTACCCACCCACCCCCAATACTATCAATCCTCAATTCTGGGTTGCCCATCACTTATATGATTGTTTCCTTTCTTGAATTCTCTCTATTCGAAACTCCGTAAGTGGTTTCTGTGTTCTAACAGGGCCCTGCGGCAAATGTTGCTGGCTGCCAGATTCTGACTCATAGGGACCCCACATGACACAGTAGAAATGCCCCACAGGGTTTTCTAGGCTGACATTTTTATGGGAACAGATCACCAGACCTGTTTCCTGTGACAGAACGTGACTGAAATCACTCACTGCCATCAAGGCAATTCCAACTTTGCTATGCAATCTGTCTGAAATGAAAACCCAAGTCACAGCGACCCCTGTGGGTTTCCGAGACCGTAACTGTTGGCAATGCCCAGTCCTCTCCCATGGCTGAGAGGGCAGCTCAGGAGAAGCACGTCAGCGTAGATGAACAGTTCTCTGGTGCTTCTGCGAGAGAAAGATGAGGCAGTCTGCTTCTGTAAAGACGGACAGTCGCAGAAACCCCAGATAAAGTCCCCAGACTCTGAACCGACTCCATGGCAATGCATTTGAAGAATGAAGTGTTGCTATACACTATCTTACTCCACGCCCCTTTGGGATTTTCATACATATGGTGAACCTGATAAGGAGCTCTGGGTGCAGTGCTGAAGCACTCGGCTGTTCATCTAAAGGTCAGTGGGTTGAAGTCTCCAGCCACTCTGCTGGAGAAAGATGTGGGGGTTGGCTTCCTTACAGAAACCGGGGGCCCTATGAGGACTTTCTCCTCTGTTCGAGAAGGTTTTAGTAACAGCTGTCAAAACCCAATGCCAATGTTAAGAGTGGGGCCCACATGAGGGGCGAAGGACACTAGGGACACAAATGAAACATCTTTTCCACTCATCCAGGTAGCCTGCTTCCTGTGCCTTCTCAAACATGGACAAAAGAGTTCTCCCCTTGCCTCACTCTCGTGTCCCTTACAGCAAAGGGTTCCCTACGACATGTCTTTGCCATCAGAGAGAGCAGATTCCATCTGCATTCCACCAGGGCCTCAGGACCCCATAACATGGTTTTAATCACTGTCTTCAGTCATCTTGAATCTTACTTCCCTCTTTGGGGATCTGGGAAATACTACATGCAGTGGTTTGCAACACTTCATGAGTCAAGGGACTTTTGAAGCACTTAAGGACTGGTCTGAACATTCTCCCGAGACAGATCTGCGTATGTACCATGACGGGGAGCGAGGATGTGTGCTTGCCTGTGTGGACACCCACATGTGCACAAGCTGTATCACGAGTGTCAGTGGCTTTGCTGACTCCACGTGCCACTGCTGGCTGTCTATGTGTGGAAATATACTTTTATAAATAGCTTCTCATCGTCTTCCCATTCACTCCTATTTTTAAATTATGGATTTAAGTTCAAGGTAGGAAAGCTGCTCCTTTCCCTTTGACTGATCTCAGGCAGCTAGTTCCATGTCTTAGTTGGGTCAAAGGGTTTGCCTGATAGTGACATTCATTGTGTCTGCAGACAGAGCGGTGCGTTGCTCCTGCTCTTGGAGCCAGCCCTCTGTCTTGAGGTGTCACTTGAGATCGAGGTCTGTGACGGACAGATTTAGGGAACTCTTGCTGGACATACGTTGCTTTGCGGAGGAGAAAGACCCATGGCACAGGATTTCCAATGGGGACCGCAGCACGTCTGCTGGAGTAAGTCACAGAGGATGCTGCCCAGCTCCGCCGCATTATTCCCTGTGGGCTCCAGAGAAGCGAATTGTGCTCATTCTTCTGACATTCGCTGTGGCTTGTCAGTAAGTGAACTCAAGCTCATAACTCTGAGAAGTGACTGGCTGTGAAGTGAGTGCTGAAAGAAGGAAATGCAACTCATCCGGAGCCATCTGGATCTTTTCATCCCAGTGAAGCCTGAGAAGTAGGTGAAGGGGCCTGGTCAATCTTCCCTTTGAGTGTAAGACTATAAAGATTCAAATTATGTTTGGCCTGATTTGCACTGGGAGATCAAGCTAAATGAAGTTATAGGCTCTTATATGGAAATAAAGGCCATATTTGGGGACATTAATGACACACTGACTGAGCTCTGCCTGGTGTATCTGTCTCTCTACAGCAATAACGCGCGGTAGCACCAAGGATTGGAAGGGCCATGAGAAGTATAGCTGTCAGCTCAGAGGCAGCCAGAACAGAACATATTAGCTTTATTTTAAATATTTTGGCAATTTTGTATTTTAGCTTATTAGAAGAGGCCTCTGTAAAGAAAAAATATCTTGAGGTTTATTAAAAGAAGACTCTTTCAAATTGAGTGCTGAGTTAGTTGTTCAGTACCCATGAAAAAAGATACTGGAAATCCTTGTTATTCATTTACTCCATGGTTCATTCACTCCACAAGAATCATTGAGCGCCTCCTGTATTCCAGGGACTGCGTCAAATAACAGAACAAGGAAACGAATGATACGATTCTACCTTTAGGATTGTCACAGTCTAATGATGACAGAGCATTAACAGGCACTTTGATCATGGTGTGACATTCTGCATGAATAATTTATTTTAAAAGTGTCAGCACCGAGTGTTTTCCTCTGATGTGGAGGTTAAAGATGTCTCCAATTTCCGACTTTTCTAAACTGCTGTACCATTCCGTCAACTCTAACATCAGCCACTCGGCCTCCTTGGGGTTGCTAATTCATCTCAACATCTCATGGAATTCATGAGTCATCAAGGAAGTGGCTCATTTGAAGGCTGCTAGTCCCAAATCTGAGGGTCAGACTGGAGGTTTCTCTTGCCTCTCTGTGGCTGCAAGGTGTGACCCACATGGGCAGGTGAGATGACAGGGCACTGGCTCACAAGGCTGCAGAAGCTGGTGAGTCAGGTCAGACTCTCGTCCCTTGAGGCAGCTGTTCGAATGTCAAGATATGGGAGTGTGTTGATGTTGGTTCCAGAGCAAAAGGGAGAGCTTTGTTGGAACCTTCAAATGTTGCATGTTGTCACTATGGGTGTCATGAGTTGGTTCTGACTCGTAGCAACCCTCTGCACAACAGAGCCAAACGCTGCTGGTCTGGCTCCATCCTCACAGTTGTTCGTATGTCTGAGCCCGTCATCGCAGCCACTGTGCCGACCCGTCTTGTCAAGGACCTTCCTCTTTCCTCGGCCCCTCTACTTTATCAAGCATGGTGTCCATTTCCACGGACTGATCTCTCTTGACAACATGTTCAAAGTACGTGAAAGAAGTCTCCCTATCCTTGCCTCGGGCTGTACTTCTTCCAAACCAGGCTTGTTTGTTCTTTTGGCCGTCTATGATATATTCCATACTCATCACCAGCACCGTAATTTAAAGTCATCATTTCCCAGCTCTCATATGCTTATGAGGCTATTGAAAATACCAGGGCTTGGGTCAGATGCACCTTAGTCTTCAATATGACATCTTAGCTTTTTAAAACTTCAAAAATATCTTTTGTAGCACCTTTGCCCAATGCAATATTTTAATTTCCTGACTTGCTTCTAAGGGCACAGATTGTGGATCCAAGTAAAATTAAATCTTTGACAATTTAATATTTTCTCCATTTATCGTTGTGTTGCTCATTGGCCAAGTGGTGAGGTTTTTGTGTTCCTTCTGTCGCTGTCCATGCTAAGGTTGCAGTCTTTGGTATTCAGCAGCAAGCAAGTTGTGAGTCTACGTATCTCAGTTGTTGATGAGTCTTCCTCCAATCCTGATGTCACATTGTTCATCATATAATCCAACTTCTCTGATGATTTGTTCGGCATACAGGTTGAATAAGTATGGTGAGAGGATGCAACCCTGGTGCACACCGTTCCTGATTTTAACCTGACGGTGGACAGAAGAATCTCTTTGTTCTATCAGATGACTATCTTTGGGTCTATGTGTAGGCCTGCCTGGGTGCAAATAAGTGTTCTGGAATTCTCATTTCTTTACATTGTCATCCATAATTCATTATGGTCCACACAGTCAAATATCTTAACATTGTCAATGTAACACAGATGAACATCTTTCTTGTATTCTCAATTTTCACCCAGGATCCATTTGATATACAAATATACCTTTTAAAAAAATACTCTCCTTTTTAATTCGCTTTACAGCTATTGCATCTTTTACAAAGGGAAGGTTTGTGGCCATCCTCTGTCAAGCAAGTATATTGATTCCATATCTCCAACCTGTGATACAGAGGCATAGATTCACTTTATGTCTTTGTATCACAGTTTGGTAATTCGTGCAATATTCCAAATGTTTTCATAATGCTATTCCATATTTAATAAACAAAAGCTCACTGAGCCAATTCTGACATATAGCAACCCTATAGCTGAGACTAGAATTGCCCTTGTGAGTTCCTGAGACTGTAACTCTTTACCAGAAGAGGAAGACTGATCTTTCTACTGCAAAGCAGCTAGTAGTTCTGAATTCCTGGTCTTGTGATTTACATCCCAGTGAACAGCCCAACCAGGGCTTCTCATTTAATAGACAGGGTAGTGTAAACATAGCCTTTGTATGCACGGGGAAATAAAAAATGATCCAGTGACTTGCATTGTTGTGATATTTGCTGGATTGCAGTGACCTGGAACTGAACCCACAATATCTTTCGGACTTGCCTGAATATTGGATGCAGAATGCACCCCTAAGGAAATTCTCCCTGTTTGAGCAAGGTGGTAAAAGAAGAGTAGTGACTTGTTCCATACCCTAGGTAAGTAGGTAACTCCAGATACATCCCACTCTAATCTTACTTTTCTAATCTAAGACATCTTACTTCCAAATGCGAGCATAACCACAAGCAGAGAGGCACATCACGAGATGGAGGATCCTTACATATCACATAACTGCCAAATTACGTGGAATACATAACTGTCAAGCCAAGTCAAGTTGGCACTTAATCTTAACCATCACAAGTTCCATACAGATTATTTGGATTAGTAGCAAGCTGTCCAATGCTTTTGGTGGGCCACACACTCCTTATTTGAGTAGTCATTTGTGGAAGTTGCAAAGACTTTGCCTAGAAGAGCCAGATGAAGTACTTCACTATACTGCAATGATGAATGACAGAGGGATAGTTGTGTGTGTGTGTGTGTGTGTGTGTTTCACTAAAGAAGTATTATTTTCTTGCTTTGGGGATCAAGAGGCTTTGGCAGAGAAGGAAATGTTTTCTAGAATGGAAAGGAGTTTTTCAGGGAGAAAGGGAAGGAGACACATCTTGGAATGGTGTGTGCAACTGCAAAAGGCTACAAATGCTGAGATTAAGGACATGGAATGACTTCGTGTACAAAACTAGAATGGATGTGGAGGATGAGCTGAGAGGAAGTTATCATATGGAATATTATCATATCAATAAGTAAAGGGATTTAAGACGACAAGAAGGGAAAACATGGATCTGGGATGCTGTAAGGAGGTAGCAGGACAGTAGAACTTCCAGAAAGAGAGAATTATGAAGTTGACATAGAGAGAAAATGATATCTAGATTGACACTTAGTTCCAAATTGAATAACTGGATAGCTGGTGAAGCCATTCACCATGACTATTAATAATAGTTAAGGAATAGTGTTGGAATTAGTTAGAGATGTTTTCTTATATTCTGTCTGAGTTACTTGTGAAGTTCTCTTTGGAACTTGAGTTGGAGGCAGATGTTTAGTAGACATATAAATGTTTGACACTTGAGTTTAAGAGATACAAATCAATAATTGAGCTGTGGGTGTGGGTGAAACCAGAGAGGGTTGAGAACATAATTAAAGGGAGCACCAACATTTAAGGAGGGAAGGCAAAGACAAAAAATGCAAGAGTGGTAAGAGGAAAATAATGGAGGGTGATCGACACAAGTCAGGGGAATTGTAGATTAAAGAAGGCAGAGATTCAGATGGTACAAGGATTCCAAACCACCTTAACATGTGGTAACTGAGGGCCAGATAATTAAAAAAAAACATTTTATTAGGAGCTCTTACATGTATAATTACAATCCATAGTTCCATTAGATCAAGCAGAGTTGTACAATTGTTGCCATCTTTATTTTTAATACATTTTCTTTCTTCTTGAACTCCTTGATATCAGCTCCTCTTTGTCCCCTTCCTCCCTCTCCTCCCTCCAGCCCTTAATATATTATATATTATTATTGTTGTTGTTTTTGCCATAATGTACACCAGCCAATATATTCATTCACTTAAAATTCTGACATTCATTTCCCAGAAGTGAGCTTATACAGTCATCCTTGCTACCAGTACCCTCTTCCCCATCCCCACCCCCTCTCTTCCCATACACTCATGGAATCATTACTCCCATTATTGTTTCTGAGGGGTTTATTTATCTTGGATTTCATGCATTCAGACACCTTAATTGTACCAATGTACAGACGCAGGTCTAGCAAGACGAGTGAGGTAAAACTAAGGCCATAATAGTGGGAGGAGGAAAATTTCAAGAACAAGAGGAGAGTTTTGTGTTTCATCTGTCCTCTACTGCCCCCTGGATATATCATCCCTTATGTGTGGCCCTTCTGTGAGGGACTGTCCAATTATCTTACAGGTGGGCCTTGGATCTCCACTTTGCTTATGCTTGTTTTTGAACTTCTGACACTTCCTGTTGACACCTCATAATCACAAAGGCTGGTGCACTTCTTTCATGTATTACTTCCCTGCTAAATGGCTACTTGTTTAACTGCAAGTCTTAAAGACCTCAGATGCTATGTCTTTTAATAACCAGGCACCATCAGCTTTCTTCACCACATTTGCTTATACACCCATTTTGTCTTCAGCGATCATGTTGGGAAGGTGAGTGGCATACAGTGCCACATTATTAGAACTGAGGTAGGATTTAAGTAGAGGTTCAAAGTCCATCTGCTTTCTTATTCTATTTACATATATCTACATACATAGATAAATACATGTCTTTATCTATTTATGTGTATACAGATTTCCATTTATACCTAAACATGTAATTGTTACTTCCTTGTTGTTTCCTCTATTTCTTTTTTTCTTTCCTCCTGCCCCTCTACCATATTCACCCATTGTTCACCTCTCAGTAATTCCTCTCGGGTACATCTCAATTGATCATGCATTACCCAGGGACTCTACACCCTCTTTACCATCAATTTTAGATCCCTTGCTATTCCCCTGCCCCTGGCATATTGACTCACAGTTCCCCTTCCCCCCACCTCCTCTCTCATGCCTCTCTGGAATCGTCAGTCTCTTTGATATCTCCGTGAGATGCATGTCCTGTCTATCTCATATAGTTAGACGTCAAAAACAAAAACATATAAAGAGTTCCAGGTCTCTAACAGCTGACCTTTGTAAACATCCCCAACCAGTTCAGATGAGGTGTCAAGCACTGTGCCTGAGTCAGAAGTCTACTTCCAGGATGCCTTGTAGACTTCTTTCAGCCCTAGTGCTATCTGCACTCCCCCCACCTATTTAGTTATTTATAATTTTGTGTAATGTTCTTTAATTTTTTATTTGTTTTTATTTTTGTGATAGTTATTCGTTTTGTTTTTATAAATCATGTTATTAGTGGCTCATACGACTCTTATCACAATGCATACATACATCAATTGTGTAAAGCATATTTGTATATTCGTTGTCCTCATCATTCTCCAAACATTTGCTCTCCACCCAAGCCCCTAGCATCAGCACCTCATTTTTACCCTCCCTCCCTGGTCCCCTTCCCTCATGAATCCTTGATAATTTACAAATTATTCTTTTGTCATATCTTATACTGTCCGATGTCTCCCTTCACCTATTTTTCTGTTGTCCATCCCACAGGGAGAAGGTTATAGGTAGATCCTTGTAATCGGTTCCCCCTTTCCAACCCACCCTCCCTCCACTGATGCCATGGGCATACTTGGGTTTGGTCTGACCCCTGCCAGAGTAACTGGAAGGATCAGATAATTTTAATGGGGAATTCTACCAAACATTTAGAGAAGAGGTAACACTAATCCTACATAAGTTATTTCACAATATACAAATGGAAAATATACTACCAAACTCACATTATGAAGTAATTATAACCCTGATACCCAAACCAGGAAAAGACATTGCCAGAATTGAAAATTATAGACCAATATATATTTTATAGTGATTTTATTAGGGGCTCATACAACTCTTATCACAATCCATACATACACCAATTGTGTAAAGCACATTTGTACGTTCACTGCCCTCATCATTCTCAACATATTTGCTCTCCACCCAAGCCCATGGCATCAGTTTCTCATTTTTTCCCTCCATCCCCTCTCCCCCCTCCCTCATGAACCCTTGATAATTTACAAAACATTATTCTGTCATATCTTGCACTGTCCGACGTTTCCCTCCACCCACTTTTCTGTTGTTCATCTCCCAGGAGGAGGTTATATGTAGATCCTTATAATCCGATCCCCCTTTCCAACCCACTCTCCCAGTATCACCACTCACACCACTGGTCCTGAAGTGATCATCCGCCCTGGATTCCCTGTGTTTCCAGTTCCTATCTGTATCAGTGTACATCCTCTGGTCTAGCCAGATTTGTAAGGTAGAATTGAGGTCATGATAGTGAGGGGGGGGAAGGGAAGCATTTAGGAACTAGAGGAAAGTTGCATTTTTCATCGTTGCTACATCGCACCCTGGCTGGCTCGTCTCTTCCCCAAGACCCTTCTGTAAGGGGATGTCCAGTGGCCTACAAATGGGCTTTAGGTCTCCACTTTGTACTCCGCCCCCCCCTCATTCACAATGATATGATTTTTGTTCTGATGATGCCTGATCCCTGATCCCTTCGACACCTCCTGATCGCACAGGCTGGTATACTTCTTCCATGTGGGTTTTGTTGCTTCTGCGCTAGATGGCCGCTTGTTTATTTCAAGCCTTTAAGACCCCAGATGCTGTATCTTTTGATAGCCGGGCTCCATCACCTTTCTTTACCACATTTGCTTATGCACCTGCTTTGTCTTCAGAGATTGTGTCGGGAAAGGGAGCACCATAGAATGCCAATTTAATAGAACAAAGTATTCTTGCATTGAAGAAGTACTTGAGTTGAGGCCCAATGTCCATCTGCTAGCTTAATACTAAACCTATAAATATATGCACATAGATCTATTTCCCCATGCTCATATATAAATATATTTGCATAGGTACATGCCTTTATTTAGACCTCTATAAATGTCCTTTGCTTCCTAGCTCTTTCTTCTATTTTCTTTGACTTTCCTCTTGTCCCACTCTCATGTCCAGCCTTCATTTGGGTTTCAGTAATTCCTCTCAGTTACATTGCCCTTGATCACTCCCTACCAGGCCTCCTACACCCTCCTCACTACTGATTTGGATCACTTGTTGTTCCCTTGTTCCTGGGTTTGTTAACACCACTACCCTTACCCCCACCTTCCCCTGTCCCATGTCCCCCCGGAATTGTCGTTCCCTTTGTTTTCTCCTCCAGATTGTTCATCCATCCTATCTTATTTAGACAGACCTGTGGAGATTATAACATGCACAAAAACAAGACAGAACAAAACCAAGCAACAATATACAACAAAACAACAACAAACCAATGACAAAACACACACACACACACAAGAAAGAAAAGCTTATAGTTAGTTCAAGAACTGTATATTGGCCTTTAGGAGTGCTTTCCAGTCCAGTCTGTTGGGGCACTAAGCACTGGCCCCAAAGTCTACCTCCAGCATTCCCTGGGGACCTCGCTGCTCCATTCCCTTGCTGTTCTGTTTGCACCCCCTTAGTGTTTCGTTTCAGTGTGGCGGGATCAGATTGGGTGCAATTCCCACAGTGTGCTTGTAGTGTTGTCCCCTGTAGGGCTATGGGTCAGTGAGGGACATTGTCTCTCCTAATGGGGCCAGCCATGTGGTCCTCTCTCTGGACTGGTTGCTCTGAGTGGAAACATCATCCTCAAGGCCTGGTGGGCCAGGATGTGCTCCACTCTCTCCTTGGCCCCCTTCATCTGCTCCCGTGTGCTCTGATCAGATATGTCCCTCTCCCAGAGCTGCAGATTCAATGCCGTCCTCTGAAATAAATTTTTCTTGGGGGAGGGGCTGGTGTCCATGTAGTAGTTGGGATTGGGCCGGCGCCCTAGACCACTCCACTGGTTCCCTATTCCACGTCAGCATGTTGCACTCACATCTTGGAGCACTGGGGTGAAGTCTAGTCCCTCTTTCCCTGTGGAGATATAAACAATAACCTCCCTTTGGGTGGGTTAGTGCCCTGTGCCCCTGCTACCCATTTCTTTATTATTATTATTTTTTCCTTTTCCCCACCTCCTCTTTAGTTGGTTACCATATGCATACCTAGATTTGGATAGATCAATATTTTTGATGAACATAGATGCCAATTTTTTTAAATCTTTTTATTGGGGCTCATAAGGCTCTTATCACAGTTTGTACATACATCAATTGAGCAAAGCACCCTTATACATTCGTTGCACTCATCATTCTCATAATTCACCTTCCACTTGGGTTCCTGGAATCAGCTCGTTTTCCCTTTTTTTTCCCCCCATCCCCCTCCCTCCCCGGTCCCACCCCTGATCCCTTGATAGTTTATAAATAATTATTATATCTTATCTTACACTCCCCGGCGTCTCCCCTCACCCACCTCCCCCTTGACAATCTCCCAGAGAGGAGGTTACACATAGATCTCCGAGATCGGTTCTCCCTTTCTACACCCCCTTCCCTCCTGGTGTCGTCACTCCCACCGCTGGTGTTGAGGGGTTCATCTGTCCTAGATTCCCTGTGCCCCCAGATCCCCACTGCACCGCTGTACATCCTCTGGTATAACCAGGTCTGCAAGGCAAGGTAGAATTGGGGTCATGCTGATTGGGAGGGGAGGAAGCGTTTAGGAACTAGAGGAAGGTTTTTAGTTTCATTGGTACTACACTGAACCCTGAGTGGCCCATCTCCTCCACACTACTCCTCTGGAACTCTGGAAGGGGTGTCCAGCTGTCTACAGATAGGCATTGGGTCCCCATCACGCACTCCCCCTCTTTCACGGTGATGTGATTCTCACCACCATCCCACCTTTGTTGTTGGAGACCTGGTCTCCTCTGCCCTTCACGATCACCTATGTTGGTGTGCTGCTTCCGTGTGGGCTTGGTTGCTTCTGGGCTAGTGGCCGCTTGTTTGCTTTCAAGCCTTTAAGTCCCCAGACACTATATCTCTCAGTAGCCGGGCACCATCAGCCTTCTTCACCACACTTGCTTATGCACACTTTCGTCTTCAGTGATTATGTGAAGAAGATGATCACACAATGATTGTTTTTGTTCCTTGGTGTCTGCTACATGGTCCATTCAACACCTTGTATTCGCTTAGGCCGTGTGCTTATTCTCTGTGGGCTTTTGTTGCTTCTGAGCTAGATGGCCGCTTGTTTGCCTTCAAGCCTTTAAGACCCCAGACGCTATATCTTTTTGATAGCCGGGCACCATCAGCTTTCTTCACCACGTTTGCTTACACACACGTCTGTCTTCAGTGATCATGTCGGGAAGGTGGGTATCATGCAATGACCATTTAGCAGGGCGAGGTGCTATTGTATTGGGGGAGTATGCATGAGGAGGCCCAATGTCCATCTGCTACCCTACTACTGAACCTATAAATATATGTACATAAGTCTATTGCCCCCATAATCATAAATATATTTACATATGTACATGTCTGTATTTAGGCTTCTCTGTATGCATTTTGCCTCCTACTCCTTTCCTCTATTTCCTTTCACTTTCCTCTCGTCCCACTACCATGTTCAGCCTTCATTCTGGTTTCAGTAATTCCTCTCAGTTACCTTGCCCTTGGCCACTCCCTACCAGTCCTCCCCTCCCCTCCCTCCTCTGGTTTTGAACCACTCGCTGTTCCCTTGTCCCTGTATTGGGCGACACCTCCTCGCTTCCTCTACCTCCCACACTCTCATGTCCCTCCAGGACCGTTGGTCCTGTTGTTTTCTTCTCTCATTATTTGTCCAGCCTATCTTGTCTAGGTGGACCTGCTGACATAGTAATATGTGCATACAAATGCATATGACTTTGACTGCGCCCAAGTGGCACATAAGAACATGGCTTTGACAGAAGCAACATTGACACACTGATAAGCATAAAAGCCACTAACATACAAAATTTACAAGGTAAAAAACAAAACAAATTAAAAAAAGACAAAACAAAAAGATAGCAAATATTTAAAAAATTGCTAGTAGTTCAAGGTCAGTTCGTTGGCCTTTAGGAGTGTTTTCTAGGTGTAGCTTGTGAGGTGCCATGTCCTGGCCCGGAAGTCCCTCCTTTATACTCCCTCAGGATCCCATTGCTCTGCTTCCTCCGCTGCTCCATGGCATGCCCCCAGTGTTTGCCTCAGTGTGGCGGGGTCAGCTCAGTCGCACATCCCCCACTGTGTCTCAGGTGCCATGTGTTGGTGCAGGATGTCGCATCTCGTAGTGTGGCCAGCTGAATGGTCCTCTCTGTATGATGGGCCCTTCTAACTGGTCTATCGACCTTGGGCTTGGTGGACCCAGGTGTACTCCACTACGTCCTTTCTCCTTCTTTTGTTTCAGCTTCCTTCTGGATGTGGTGTGGTGGGTCAGTTCCTTTCCCACTCCAGACGATCTATTTTTGTTTTCTGTGGTATTCCCTTTGAGTGTGGGGGTCGGCCTAATTCTGGTTTGGGCCAGCCTCTTTGTGTAGACCTCTGTACTTTGTGTTGCCCTCCTTGTTTGGTGTGTCATGGTGGGGTCCGTATGCATGTTCCAGATCTGTGGGGACACAACCGATATTCTCCCCCGGGTGGGTTAGTACCCTGTTCCCCACCCCCCCATACCATCCACTTGGATTCTCCCCCTCCCGGTTCTCCCTCTCCCTGCCCCACTACTCCTTCTTTATGCTGGGCTCTCATGTACCTCCCTTGGTGTGGCCTGCCCTCCCTCCAACTATCTATGCTTCCCCCCGCTTATTGTGGGATGGATGTTTATTCTTCTATTTCTGTCATGCTGATTGTACTTACCTCAGGGGACTCATGTTGTACCTGTCCCTTTGGATTTGGCTTACCTCGCTTAACATAATTCCTTCCAGCTCTTCCCATGAAATAACGTGTTTCATGTGCTCATCGGTGCTTTTCAGTGCTGCATAATACTCCATTGTGTGTATGTGCCAAAGTTTGCTAATCCACTCATCTATCGATGGAAACTTAGGCTGTTTCCAAGTCTCTGCTATTGTGAATTGTGCCGCAATAAACATTGGAGCGCATATGACTGGTCGTGTTTTATTTGCTGCTTCAACCGGGTATATGCCCAGTAGAGGGATGGCTGGGTCATAAAGTAGATCAATTTCCATTTTCTTTACGTATCACCAGATTGCTTTCCACAGTGGCTGTACAAATCTGCATGACCACCAGCAGTGGAGGAGGGTTCCTACTTCACCACAGCCCCTCCGACACTTGTTGCTCTCTGATTTACTGATCTGGGCGAGCCTCGGGGGTGTTAGGTGGTATCTCATGGTTGTTTTGATTGGCATTTCTCTTATGGCAAGGGACTTCGAGCACTTTCTCATATGTTTATTGGCCATATGGATCTCCTCTCTAGTGAAAGTTCTTCTCATTTCTTTTGCCCACTTCCTTAGGGGGTTAACTGTTTTCCTCTTTTTGCAGGTCACGATGGTGTTGTAGATTTTAGTAATGAGTCCTTTGTCTGATGTGTCATTACTAAAAATCTTCTCCCAGTCTGTGGGTTACCTTGTCACCCTCTTGGCGAAGTCTTTCGAGGTGCACAGGTGTTTTATTCTTATTAGATCCCATTTGTCGATTTCCAGTTCACCTGTGTGTACCCTTCCCTGTTGCAGTGAGCCTATGTGCTCCCTGGGCCAGTGCTCTGAGATTAGTCCCGATTCCCTCCTTAATGGTCCTGATGGTTTGGGGTTTGACTTCTAGATCTGTGATCCACCTTGAGTGTATTCTTGTGCATGGGGTGAGATAAACATCTTGTTTCATCTTTCTACATGTGAATATCCATTGTTTCCAGCACCACTTATTAAAGAGGGCATCTGCTTCCCACTTGACGTTTTTGGGACCCTTGTCGAAGATCAGTTGTCTATATGCTGATGATTTTACTCCTGGGCTTTCTATTCTTTTCCACTGGTCTGAGTGTCTATCATTGTGCCAGTACCATGCTGTTTTGACCACTGTAGCTGTGTAGTAGGCATTAAAATCAGGTAGGGCGAGTCCTCCAATTGTGTCCTTCTTCTTGAGGAGTTCTCTGCTAATTCTGGGTTTCTTCCCTCTCCATATGAAGTTGGTGGTCAGTTTTTCCAATTCTTTGAAGAAGGTTGATGGTAATTGGATTGGTATAGCATTGAACTTGTAGAGTGCTTTCGGAAGAACTGTCATCTTTACTATGTTCAGCCTGCCTCACCATGAGCAGGGGAGGGTCATCCATTTGTGGAGGTCACTTTTGGTTTCCTGTAATAGGGTTTTATAATTATGCTTATAAAGGTCTTTAGTATTTTTTGTTAAATATAGTCCTAGGTATTTCAGTTTGTTCTTGGCTACTGTGAAGGGTACTTCCCTCTTAATCGCCTCTTCCATGGCCCTGTTCGATGTGTATAGAAACCCTACCGACTTCTGTTTATTGACCTTGTATCCTGCTACTCTTCCGTATTCCTCTATTGCTGTAAGTATTCCAACTGTGGAGTTTTGGGGGTCTTCAATGTATAGGATCATGTCATCTGCAAATAGCGATAGTTTCACCTCCTCCTCTCCCAACTGGATCCCTTTGATGTCCTTCTGCTGTCTTATGTTGTTAGCCAGAACCTCCAAAACGATATTGAATAGAAGAGGGGCAGGGGGCATCCTTGTCTTGTACCCTTTTTCAGTGGGATTGTTCTTGTCTTTTCTCTATTGACTATGATGTTGGCTGTTGGTCTTTCATAGATAGCTTGTATGAGCTTGAGGAACTTACCTTCCAATCCTATCTTCATGAGTGTTTTGATTAGGAATGGGTGCTGGATGTTGTCAAATGCTTTTTCTGCATCTATGGATATTATCATATGGTTTTTATCCTTTTTCTTCTCGATGTGGTGTATGATATTGATGGATTTTCAGATTTTAAACCATCCCTGCATCGCTGGGATGAATCCTACTTGGTCGTGGTGGATGATATGTTTCATGTACCTTTGTATTCTATTGGCCAATATTTTGTTAAGGATTTTTGCATCTATGTTCATTAGAGATATTGGTCTATAATTCTCTATGCCTGTGGAGTCTTTGCCCTGTTTGGGTATCAAAGTAATGCTGGCTTCGTAAAATGAGTTTGGGAGCTTACCGTTCTTTTCTATGTTATGGAATACTTTGTGGAGGATCGGTGTCAGCTCTTCCCTGAATGTTTGGTAAAATTCTGCTGTGTAGCCATCTGGCCCTGGGGCCTTTTTCCTTGGTAGGTTTTTGATGACACTCTCTATTTCTTCCTTCGCTATGGGTTTGTTGAGGTTCTTGATCTCTGTCTTAGATAATCTAGGGAGAGATTGTTTTTCCTAAATATTTATCCAGGTCTTCCAGGTTTCTGAATTCATTAGAGTACAAACCTTCATAGTACTTTGTGATTATCCTTTTTATCTCATTGGGGTCTGTTGTTATTGCCCCCGATTCATCCCTCATCCTGGCTATTGATGTTTGCTCCTTTCTATCTTTGGTAAGCTTTGCCAGAGGAGTGTCAATCTTTAAAATAAATGCCAATTTTTTAAATAATGCCAATTAAAAAAATGCCAATTTTAAAACTAAAATTCTAGCCAACAGAAGTCAACAAAACACCAAAAAAATAATATATCACAAGTCAGGTCGGATTCACACCAGATATGCAAGGATGGTTTAATATTGGAAAAACAATGCAATTCACCACATAAACAAAATGAAAGACAAGAACCATATGATTATATCATCTGATGCAGAAAAAGTAATGGATAAAATTCAGCATCCATTCTTGATAAAAAAAAAACACCCAGTAAAATAAGAATAAAAGGGAAATTCCCCCAACATAATAAAGGTCATATATGTGAAACCAGCAATCACTTAATGGAGAAAAATGGAAAACATTCCCACTTCAAATGAGAACCAGACAGGGTTCACCTTTATCGGCACTCGTATTAAATATTGTCCGGGAAGCCTTAGCCCAAGCTATAAAGCATCAAAAAGATATTGATGGCATCTGCTTCGGCACAGAAGAAATGGAACTCTATTTGCAGATGATATAATCTTATATGTAAAAACCCCCAAAGATTCTGTTTTAAAATTTCTGGAACTAATTGAAAAAGTTTCTAATGCTGTAAAATTAGCATAAAGAAATCAGTTGAATTCTTGTATATCTAAGAAGATGACACCAAAAAGTATATTAAAAGACAATACCATTTACAATACCATTTATAATAACTACCCAAAGGATGAAATATGTAGGGATAAATCTTACCAGAGAGCAAAGGACTTAAAGAAGGAAACTACAAAACACTCTTACAAGAAACCAAAAGATATTTACATAGATGGAACAACCTACCATGCTCATGGTAGGTAGAATAATCTAGTGAAAATGGCAATATTACCAAAAACAGTTTACAAATTTAGTGCAATTCTGATTCAAATCCCAGCACAGTTCTTCAAACAAATGGAAAAACCAACCACTAGCTCTATTTGGAAAGGAAAGAAACCCAGGATAAGTAAAATACTATTAAAGAACAAAAACAAATAGACAGCCTTTCACCCCCAGACTTTAAAACCTATTATATAGTTACAGTAACTGAAGCAGCTTGGTACTGGCACAATGATAGACATGAAGACCAATGGAGTAGAATTGAGAACCAGAAATGCCACTAAATACCTGCAGACATCAAATTTCTGACAACGGACTAAAACACGGTAAGTGGAGAAGAAATAGTGTTTTCAACAGGTGGCGCTGGAAAAATTGGATCAGCACATGAAAAAGAATGAAACAAGACCCATACTCATACTAAAAACAAAAATGAACTTAAGACTTAAATATAAACTCAACAGCTGTAAAGACCACCAACGAAAAATAGGGACAAACTTCAGGGCCCTCAGACAAAGCATAAATACACTTCCAAATATAAAGAAACACATCCACACTATAGAAGACAAAATAGAGGACTTGGGCCTGCTAAAAAGAACACTTTATGCATACCAATAGACTTCACCCAAAGAATAAAAAACAACCCATAGATTGGGGAAATAATATTTAGAAGAAATACATCAAATAAAAGGATACTTTAAAAAAAATCTACACAAAACTACAACCCCTTAATAGCAAAATATAAACAAACCAATAAAAAATGTACACAGGACATGAACACAGGACCTGCTGAAGATGACATCCAGGCTTCCAACAGCCACATGAAGAGGCAGGTTCATTAGCAATAAAAAGAAATACAAACTAAAGTAACAGTGAGATACCAGCTCACACTGACAATGTTAGCAAAAAAAATTTGCAAAACCAGACAATAACAAATGCTAGAGAGGATGTGGAAAGATAGAAATGCTTTTACATTGTTGGTGGGACTGTGGACTTGTACAACCTCAATGGAAATCAGTATAATGCTTCTCTAATTAAATGCACATACTACATGTTGATCCTGCAATCCCGCTACTGGGCATATAGCTTAGAGATATAAAGACTGCAGCACAAACAAACATAGACATTCCTGTTTTATTGCAGCAATTGCCATAAAAAACATGGAGACAACCAAAACTTTGATTATAGCTGAATGGATAAACGAACTCTGGTACATTCATACAATGGAATATTATGCATCAATAAAAACAATGAGAACCTTCTTCAACACCACAAGACAAACTAGAGAACATATGCTTAGCAAAGTTAGTCAATCTGATAGAGATAAATATTTAATGACCCCCTTGTTATAAGGAAAGAAAGAAAAAGGAAAGTGGTTTTCACAATGGGAGAAGGCCCGGGGTGGGGTGGGGGCAGGGAGAGAGGAGGCACAGAAAAGGATGGAGGCCGAGAGGAGGGAAAGAGGCTGTGATGGGGGACACCAGAAGCACAGTTCTAGGAGGTTTGAAGCGATAGTATTAGATGTGAATTGATAAGATGAGCCATGCAACTACATAGAATATATTTTTCTTTAAAAAACAAAATAAATAACGTGTTTGTTTTTTAAGAGAAAGATTAAAGACTCACAGCCTTAAATTTCCTCAAACTTCTTTACCCTTCAAATCTAAACATGGTCTAAGAGGCTATAAAAGGGGAAAAGAAAGCTGAAGTTGACTTGGATTCTTAATAATACACAAGTTCCTATCAAACAAGTGGGAAAAGATTAACTGTAAACTCATTAATAAGGATTAGGGTGTGAGAGAAAGGTGAGAAATAGACAAAAATCATATACTAGAGGAAAAATGTGTAATAAACATTTAAAAAGTGATTTATGAGAGGTTCTTTTTTTAATATTGTGAAATAATTATTTCTAATGAAAATAAATGAAATTTTGTCTTTTTAAAAAACTTTTATTGGGGATTCTTACATCTCTTATCACAAATCATACTTTCATCCAGTGTGCCAAGCACATTTGCACATATGCCACCATCATCTTTTTCAAAGCATTCTCTTCCCACTTGAGCCCCTGGTGTCAGCTCCCTGTTTCTTCTCCCTCCCTCCCCCCTCCTCCCTCACAAACCCTTTGATAAGTTATACATTAGTATTTTCATATCTTACATCTTCCTCTATCAACCTTGCCCCACTTTTCTTTTATTCGTTCCCCTGGGAAGGGGTTATAGTTGATCCTTGTGATCGATTCCTCCTTTCTCCTCCCACCTTCCCCTAATCCTCCTAGTATCTCTACTCTCATTGTTGGCCCTGACAGGTTTATCTGTTCTGCATTTCCTGTGCTTCGGGCTCTTATCTGTAGCAGTGTGCATGCTCTGGTCTAATCCAATTTGTAAGGTAGAATTGAGGCCATGATAGTGGGGGGAAGAAAGCACCAAAGAACTAGAGGAAAGTTGTGTGTTTCATCGGTGCTATACTGCACCTGACTGGCTCATCTCTTCCCTGTGAGGGGTTGTCCAATTGTTTACAGATTGTCATTGGGTCTCCACTCCATGACCCGCCCCCCATTCACATAGGGTATGATTTTGTTCTGGATCTTAAATGCCTGAGATCTGATCACAACACCTCATGGTCACACAGGCTGGTGTGTTTCTTCCATGTGGGCTTTGTTGCTTCTCAGCTAGATGGTCACTTGTTTATCTTCAAGAAGACCCCAGACACTATCCCTTTTGAAAGCCGGCACCGTCGGTTTTCTTCACCACATTTGCTTTTGCACCCATTTTGTCTTCAGTGGTCATGTTGGGAAGGTGAGCATCACAGAATGGCAGATTATTAGAACAAAGTGTTCTTGTGATGAGGGAGTATTTGAGTCGAGGCCCAGTGGCCACCTGCAGCCTTAATTTTAACATATATATGAGTACATAGTTCTATTCTCCTTTAAATAGATATACATATGTACATGCCTTTATTTAGGCCTCTATAAATGTCTTTTGCCTCCTGGTTCTTTCCTCTATTTCCTTTTACTTTCCTCTTATCCCACCATCATGTTTGGCCTTCATTCGGGTTTAGTAATTCCTCACTGCTACATTGCCCTTGATTAGCCCCACTAGGCATCCGATATCCTTCTTGCAATTGATTTTAGTTTACTTGTTGTTCCCTTGTCTCTAGGTTGGTTTCCCTCTTCCCTGTTGCTTTTTCCCACCTCTCCTTCTCCCGTATCCACCTAGAACCATTGGTATCACTCTTTTCATCTCCGAATTATTTATCCCACCTCTTTCATCTAGATAGACATGCAGATATATTAATAAGTGCAAAAGCCAAATAAAACAACAAAGGACATAAAAACCAACAAAACACTAACAACAACAACAACAAAACAAACCCCAAAACAAAATAACAATAACAAAAAGAAAGCCACTGACAAAAATGGAAAAGCCTATAAATAGTTCAAGGTCTATTTGCTGGCCTTTAGTAGTGTTTTCCAGTCCAGTCTGATGGGGTGCCACACTCTACCTCCAAAGTCTATTTCTGGTATTCCCTGGGGCTTTCCTCACTCTGTTCCCCTTGCTGCTCTGTTGCATGCTTTTAGTGTTTCACCCAGCGTGATGGGGGCAGATTGTGAACTATTCCCACACTGTGTTTCCAGTGTTGTCTCCCACACCACTGTGGTTTAGTGAGACGTCATGTCTCATAGTGGGGCCAGCCCTATGGTCCTCTCTGTGCAGGACTATCATCCTTGGAGCTTGGTGGGCCAGGATGTCCTCTCTTCCCTCTCCAGACCTTTGCGTTCCTCCCATATGCTCTAATGTGACGCGCCCCTCTCCCCAAGCCGTAGCCCCGGTGCTGTCCTCTTGAAGTGCGTTCTTCTGAAGGGGTGGAAGTGGGGGAGGGTGTCCACATAGTTCAGATTGGGGCTGGCCCCACAGACCTGAGAGAGGTTCTTAAAAAACAAGCAAGCAAACATAAAATTCAAATTTTCCCACTGCCATCAAGTCAATCCCGACCTACATACAGTTTGCAAAATTGTAACTAGGTATAGGTGCACTTAACCTCAGCATTCTCTAGTGGAGTCCAGTCAGTTTAAAGCCCCTACCTTGCAATTGGCAGCCTAACGCCTAGCCCCCTTGTGCCTCCAGTGTTTGTCTTACCACCACAGACTTCTGCTCTGCCAGAGCCTTCTCCATGAGAACTACTGCTCAATCTTCTAAATATTTCCACCCACCCGGCAGAGGTTTTCTAGCCTTAACTTACAATCGTTCGTGTTATGAAATCTTTTATTTTCAACAAATATATTTGTAATATGTATATGTAATAAAACTGATCTTCCTCGAGTCCTTATAATGACATCTTTTTCCATTTGGTTGAAATGAACTTGTATATCACTGAAGAATCTGAGTCCACTTCAGTCTTACTTTTCCTCTTTTTGTAGCCACTAGACCAGTGTCATCCACTCACAAAGACTTTGCCCTGCTCCACCACCATTGGAAGAAACAATCCGGCGTAGATTGGGGGAGGGGAGAATAACTTTTTAAAAGATTCATAAGGAAAACTGAAAACATTTGGAAATACGCTTCTAATATGATGTAACAATGGATTTGTGGAAGCATGCAGAGACCCGGTACAAGGACCCTTTAGCGGTGTAGTTAAGAGTGTTGAGAAGAGCGGGCATTTGTGGAGCATTTTACAGACTCACTCCTGCATTTTACCTGAAGGAAAAGCATTTGAGTGGTATCCAGGTAGTCATAGTTTCAGACTCAAGATTTGAGACAAACAGGAAAGACTTTTAATCCCATAAACAGGGCTTAGGTGGGTGAGGTTGGGGGCTGGCAACTGTGTCCCAGAGACTACGTCAAAAGTATCCTTCCATCCTTCCCAAATGTATCCATACTGACATAAATGGATTATGAGAGAAACACCCACATGTCTAATGGAAAAGGGGACTCTGCATCTTCTGGGTAAATGCCTTTGTTTTAAGGCATTGATGCGTTTGTATTACGGCGTTGGGTTGCTTCTTAGTGCTCTGCTTTCTGTGGTCTGGTTCTTACTCTGCACAAGGTGGGCTGTGCTTGGTGCTAATCTATTTAAAAATTTTCCAGCTCTATTTAAAGTTTCATTATATCAATGCTGTGCCTCTAACAGCAAGGGTCTGATGCCCTCTGGGAAGTCTTTATAATGGCCGTGAGATCCATGTGAAAATGCTGACTCAGATTATAGACCAATTAAAAAATTAAATGAAATAAACTATACCATTTCCATTGAGTTGATTTTGATGCATAGCCCCCTGTATGGCAGAGTGGAGCTGCCCCCTGCGGTTCCTGAAGTGGTCAGCTTTAAGGAAGCAGACGGCTTTCTTGTGATAAGGAATGCTACATCTTCTTCCCACAGAACAGCGGATGGGTTCGAACTGCTGACCTTTCCGCTGGCAGCTCTGTGCTTACCTGCTGCCTCACCAGGGCTCCTTATAGGCCAATTCAGTTTACCTAAGATAATGAATATTATTAGCTCAGCAATTCAACATGTATTTATTAACCATCCTGTATGCGCCAGGAATAACTTGCAACGCTAAACCAAACGGGCATAACGATTCTGACCTCATGGATGTTAGAAGACATGTCAAGGTTTATAAGACAAGTCAAGATTTAGAATGCTAATGAAACAATGAACAATCTTGCCACTTAAACCTTGGTTGTATTTCCAAGTTAAATTTGGTTGATCTATTTAACAGTTTTGAACTAGTATTTTATGGTTGTTATTAAATTGGATTTTTTTCTCGAGTAGCATTTTGGTTGCATAAAAGAATGTAACACTGATGTTTAAGCCCATTATTACAGCCAGCGGGCCTTCCTTTCTGCTGCCCTTTGCCAAGCATGATGTCCTGCTTGGCAGGACTGGTCTCTCCTGACAGCCTGTAAGATGAAGTCTCGCCATCATTGCCTCCAAGGAGCACGCTGGACATACTTTTTCCCAAGACAGATCAGTCTGCCCTTTTCGTAGTCCATGGTACTTTTCATACTGGCTCCAGCACCACCATTCAAATGCATCGATTCTTTTTAGGTCTTCCTTATTTGGTGTCCAACGTTCGCATGCATATGAAGCGATTGAAAACACCATGGCTTGAGTCAGTTGCACCCTAGTCCACAGAGTAGCCTCCTTGCTTTTCAATACTCTAAACAGGTCTTGTACAGCAGAGTTACCTAATGCAACACACCTTTTGATCTCTTGACTGCTACCTCTGATAAGCATTGATTGTGCACCCAAGAAGATGAAATCCTTGACAACGTCAATCTTTTCTCCATTTACCATGATGTTACCTATTGGACCAGTTGTGAGGAATTTGGTCTTCTTTACAGTGAGTTCTAATCCAGACTGAAGGCTGCAAACCTTGAACTTCATCAGCCAGGGTTTCAAGTCCTCCTCACTTTCCACAAGAGAGGGTATGTCATCTGCATATCTCAGGTTGCTAATAAGCCTTCCTCCAATTCTGATGCCACATTCTTCTTCATATAATTCAGCTTCTCTGATTATTTGCTCATTATATATTACCTATAAATATATTATATGTTATTTATAATATATAAATATATTATTTATTTGTAGATTATTTGATAATCATACAGGTTGAATAATGTGGTGTGAGGATACAACTCGGGCACACTCCTCTCCTGGTTGAAACCAGGCAGCATCCCTTGTTTGGTTCTCACAGCTGCCTCTTGATCCATGTACAAGTTCTATGTGAGCACAGTAAAGTGTTACGGAATTCCCCTTCTTCTCAAGGTTATCCATCATTTGTTATGATCCACACAGACAAATGCTTTGGCATAGTCAATACAACACAAGTAAACATCTTTCTCTGATTTGAGCCCAGGTCCATCCGACATCAACATTGATATCCCTTGTTCCATGTCCTCTTCTGAATCAGCTGTCTCTGCCAGTTCTCTGTCAATGGAGTGCGGCAACAACTGTTGATGATCTTCAGTAAAATATTACTTGCGTGTCATATCAATGATATTGTTCTATAATTTGTGCATTCTGTGGGGGTGACACCTTTCTTGGCAAAGGATACAAATAGGGATCTCTTCTAGTGTGGGGGGAGGTCAGATGCTCACAGGCATCCTCCCTGAGGGCCATCAGTTGCCAGACTGCAGTGGGCCCTGCTCCCTGCTGTTAAGCACAATGGACAGGCCTACAGTCACTGATTTGGTTCCTGTAGGTGGAGTTCTCATCCTACTGATAATGGTTCCTATGGAGATCCAGAGAACAGGTCAAAGTTAAGCTGCCATCCTAAATGTAGCATTCCCCCCATCTTGTCACACGTATACCCCCAATCCCTCCTCTTCCTATTGCGTGTATGTCCATAGACCACCCCCTCTCATTGCTGTATAGCCTATAGTGCAACCCCTTCCTGTGTCGTATGTCTTCACCTGTAATTAGTGGGCTTGCACACCCCAAAAAAGGTATATAGGTCTGGGTTAGCCATAGAGCCCTCACTCTCTCCCGTGTGTGGCTCCCCCTCTCCTCTCCCATCCTAGTTCCATTGTTCCCTTTCCCTCCTTCCCTTCCCCCTCTCCACATGGACCATCAAGCCGGGCTGAGGTAACCTATGCTACCATGAATTGTGTCTGACTCCATTATTGCAATATCTCTTCTCTCTCATGTTCTCAATGGCTTTAATATTTATATGTCTCAACCATACAACTGTGCTTATTGAACCCAAGATTAGTGGGGAGGGGGGGGGCTGGCACTCCCCAATTCATAACCACATTCTAGGCAGTTGGCCAAGTAGCTGTCTACAAAATTTGCTGGCATAGATGCGTAAGGACTTCTGTTGAAACATTTCAATTGGTATTCCATCCGTTCTGGGAACCTTGATTTTGACTGATGTTTGCAGGGCCACTTGAACTTCTTCCTTCAGCACCATTGGTTCTGGCTCACATGCTCCCCGCTGAAATGGTGGCCTGTCCACCAGTTCTCTTTGGTGCAGTGACCGCGTGTTCTGTCCATCTTCTTTTGAAGCTTCCTGCATCATTCAATATTTTGCTCAGAGAATCTTTCATTCTTGCAGTATAAGGCTTGAATTTTTGTTGTTGTTCTTTCAGTTTAAGATGTGCCTTGGGTGATAAAAATGATTAAGCCACATATGACTAATTGTGCGGTTGGGGGTTCAGTTCCACTCAGAGGCCCTTTTAAAGGAAGGCCTTGCCTGGCCACTTATAAAAGATCACAGCACTGAAAACCATATGAAGCCCAGCTATTCTGCGAATCCTACGGGGCTGCCATGAGTCAGAATTGACTTGACAGCATTTTCATGTGCTAACACCTGTGATGAATGTGTACACTAGACACAAAATAAATGGACATTTCGCTTTAGGGACTAAACAGAATATTATTTTATTTGTTTGCTAAATTGCTGTTCCTTTGATATAGACGGCCAATATGTTTTCCTTTGCCATAATATTTGCTTTTTCTTAATGTCTTCCTTGGATCTCCTCAGCAACGAGTTGACAAGCTCCCCAGCTATCAGCAGAAAAATGGAAATGCTTTGTTAAAGAGATTGGAAAAGCAGCCTGGTTATTTTTCACATTGATTCATTGTTTAACAGCCAGGTTTTGCCATAACAGTACTAACGGGCAATGACTTGAGAGGAAATTTTTAAAAGACAATTATTTTACTAGGTGAAATGACAAAATGCTAAATTATGAAGTGTCAGGGGGGAAAATTCAAGCAATTTAAATTTCCTGGCAAAGGGTCTATAATTTATTTAAGGGATCAGAGTATTTTGAGCTATAGGTAAATGCATTTTTTGAGGAAGGAAAATTACCCATACCATTTTTCTGTGGGGTTTTAGATCTCAATTAGATTGTTCTACTTTTTAAAAGAACAGTTGTTTTTTATTTCCAAATGATCTAGTGCCTATGAGGTACCCTATTTGTGAGTTTTTCGAATTCCTTTCTAATCATTTTTTAAAAACATTAGTAAAATTTTCTGCTTGGGAGAAGTTTCATCAGTCTTTTATTCTTCAATATTCTTGTCATTTATCTATGGTTTTTAAAGTACTTACCATAAGAGTTGTGTTTTTAATGCTGAGTCCTGAATGCTGACAGTGTGACAGAATTATATTTCATAGTACCTAATCTGAATTTCAGGTAATACTTTAACCATTAAGCATTCTTTCAATATATGACAGTTTTGTTTTGCTTTTTTCAAAACTTAAGAGATATTCCTTCACACTCACCATATTTAAAAAAAACTTCTTATTATAAATTAAGTGACAGTTTACAGAGATCATAATTTACGTTCAACAATCCATTCATATTTTGATTCAACTCATCCATTACCATCCCCACAATGAGCCATCATTTATCTTACTTCCTCCCTGTGCTTCTGGTTTTGAGTCCTTCTTTCCCAACCCTCTGGACTTTGCCCCTGGGAACATGCGATCTCAAAGGGCTGATTATTCTAACACAGAGGTGAGTTCAGCTCCATATGACTAAGGAGCACCATTCTCCATCAAAAGATACAAGGAAACAAGACTATTTTTTGAAAGAAGAAAGAGAAACAGAAGAAAGGCAAGATGAAAGAAGTGAGAGGAAACGCAGCCTTGAGCCCTTTTACCCAACTGCCGGTGGACCCATCATCTATCCAGCGAGGTAACAGTAGCAAAATCCTCCCTGGCTACTGTAAAGGTTAAATAAGTTAACGCACTTGCAAGAATTCAGTAAGCTTTGGGCCTAGTGTTTTCACACTGATTTATGCATTTTACCTAGAGACCTACCTTCTATTTGGAAGGGTCATATATTTATAGGAGAATGCCCAGAAAGATTTCGTAACCTGGAGGAAATTAATAGGTACGGAGAGGATGGCTAGTGAAGATGGTTTCTTCCCCGCCCGCCTCCACCGTCTTGATTATTTTTATTATTTGATTGGGCAACTAGACCCAGGAGGGGCTGCGAAGGCTTAATCCTCCTCCTCCTCACCAGCTCCAGCCTGCCCTGGCCCTTTTTGGAGTTCCTCTTTTCGCGCCCAGGGCGTCCTCCTCCAAAAGGTGCACGGAGGGAGAAGGCGATGCGTTTCTGGGAGTCCAGGTGGACGGTGAAGGATGGGATGTTCACCACCTGCTTGCGGACCCTGATGTGGCGCTGTGGGATCAGCACTAGGGCGTGGTGGATGGACTTGGCCAGGCCCAGCTTGAAGACCTGGGTCTGCAGGCGCCTCTGCAGAAAGTCGTCGATCTTCAGGCGCAGGATGGAATCCAGCTTCCTCTTGCCCTCGTCCAGCACCCCAATGCGGACCAGCCGCCCCAGCAGTGCGTTGCCGCGGGTCCTTCTCGTCCAGCGTCAGCAACTCCTGGGCGGGTTTGCGGATCTTGGCCAGAATGAACTTGACCCTCCAGACCTCACGCTTGTTCCCAAGCCTGTACTCGCCAATCAGCTTCAGCTCCTGGTTGAGCAGAGACTTCTTGAAGGGTCTCTGCAGGGTGACATGGGTCTTCGGACAAACCCAGCTCCAAGCGACCGCGTGCTGGCTCCGCTGGGCCGTGTGCGCCTGAGTACCGGGCCCCCGTGGCAAAAAAAAAAGAGAGGAGATGTTAACAGGATTGACTCACCAGGATTCAATTCAAGTTGCCTCTCAGAAGTAGATGAGAACGGTTTGGTAACGGATAAATAAAATCTCACACCAAACTAAACCCATTGCCATTGAGTCAATTCTGACTCAGAGTGACCCTATGTAGGTTTCCAGGTTTGGGAGCCTCAGCCTTTCCCCCCAGAGCTCCTGGTGGGTTTGAACCAGTAACGGTAGTTAGTGGCGCCCAGTCCCTAACCCACAGCTCACATCGCATGCACTCACTGCCATCAGGTTGAGGCTGACTCAGAGAGATCCTGTAGTACGGGCTGGATTGCTCCTGTGGGTTTCTGAGACTGTAATTTTTTATGGGCGGCAAAACCTAGTCTCTCTCCCATGGAGTGGCTGGTGGTTGGGAAACACTGACCTTGCAGTTAACGGCCCAACACATAACCACTATGACACCAGGTCTCCTTCAAAGTAATTAAGAAAAATTAAATAGAGGTAAGAGAGACATCGAGTCAAGGGTTAAGCCTTTGTAAAAGGCTAGACAAACCGTATTGAGTTTTGCAGCCAGGTGATCAGCTACAGCATGACATCAGTGCGCACAACAAACCGGCACGACTGTGCTGCAAAACTTTATGGAGAGACACTGAAATCTCAATTTCCTATGATTTTTATATAGCATGAAATATTACTATTTGTTTCTTGCCCACCCCCGCCCCCTGTCCGCAACCCTTTAAAATGCAGAACCCATTTTTAGCTTGTGGGCCATCCAGATGAGGGGGTGGTCCAGATTTAGCATCCAGGCTGTGTCTGCCAACCCCTGACCAGTACCATCAAATTCAAAAACCAACCAACCAACAAATAAACTCATTGCTGTGGAACTGATTCTGACTCATAGCAACCGTATAGGACAGAGCGGGAAGACCTGCCCCTGTGGGCTTCAGAGACCACCCATCTTTAGAGGATTAGAAAACCTCATTATTCCATGCTCAAGCAGCTGGTGCGTTTGAAATGCTGACCTTATGGCCAGCCACCCAACCTGTACCCATGACGCCACCAGGGCTCCTGGGACACAAAGAAAGACACTGGGAATTTGAGAACTGGGCGGCCCCAACCCATTCCGAACCCAACGCCCTGCCATCTGTCATTGAGCCCAGTTTTACTCATAGAAACCCTGTAGCACAGAGTAGAATTGCCCCTGCGGGTTTCTGAGACTGCAACTCTTTATAGGAGTAGAGAGTCTTATCTTTCTTCCACTGAAGGGGTGGGGCTTTGAACTGCTGACTCACAAGGGCAGTTCTACTGTGTTCTATAGAGTTGGAATCAGCTTGATGGCAGTGAGATAGTACATGCCTTCTGTGAACAGTTGCACTGAATTACTTAACCCCCAAATGGGAGGTTGAGTGCTGGGGGTGGGAAGCCGTCGGATTTAGAGGTGATGGAGCTGCACGGTAGTTTGGGAGAAGGAAGAGGTTTACTGGTCCCTTAAAGAGTTACAGTCTCGGAAGTCTACCCTGTCCTATGAGGGGCTCTATGAGTCAGAATAATTGACTTGGTTTAGTTCGTTTGTGTTTGAAGAGCAATAGCCTCTGACCAAGATTCTAAAGCTAGCCTGTGGGAAATTCTAAGACAGCTTACAGCTCACTGGAAATTTTGCTACTACAAAATGAGGTCTCTTTGTTGTTCATACGGCCGTTTGGATATTTTCTTCCTCAATGTCAACCATCTTTAAGAGTTTAAAAAGGGAGCAAATGAAAACAGCAGAGAGAAATAAAATTAAAAATGCTTGGAGCTGATTCTCTTTTTGAGACATATAAAGATAGGCTTCTATATCTATTTCCCCACAAAGATGGCAAGATTTTTACTTGTTTTAATTTAAATCATTATATGTTTTTATTGAGCTAAAACATACTTCTTATATTCCTTTACTCCTGTGATTGGATAATTTATTTTCGTACCCTAAAAATCTTAATATACTCTTTCTACTTCTGTATACTTTCTAATTCTTCCAGATACACTGAGGAGGAAATAAAAATGCCTTTGGATTTATTAACTATTCTTGAAAACAGAAGCACTTCAATTTGCCCTGAGGAGACCTGGTGGTGTGGGCAAACCCATAGCATTGTGATTAGTCAGAATTGACTCAATGGCAGGGAGTATGTTTTTTTTGGTTGTTGATGGAGAAACCCTGAAGCCTTCCCCCTAACAGCTCTTTCAAAAATTCTGTTTAGCACATATTTGTCCTAAAATTATTGTTTATGAAAACTTGGCCATCTTCCAAGATCAAAAGATTATAAAATTCCTTTACTCTTCAATCCAGTTATTTACATGTTGTATTTGTAAACTTGCCCTCTGAATCTCTGTTCTTTTTGCAAATCTGGATTGGACGACAGAAGTCAGGGGGTCTGCTACCGCCCAACTATTATAAGCAGTTCCTTGGGAGCCTAAAAGCAAAGTAGAAACAGGAGTCTACAACATGTGACCAGGTAGCAGGTCCATTTGTAGTCTGTTGTCAAGACTGGACTTTTCGGGGTTCTCACTGTGCTAGGTGAATGTTTGAGGACATGCACTTGGTAGTTTAGGGTGGCGACTGTAGACTCGTTCTGCATGGGTTTAAATCCCAGTGCTACACTGTTCTAGGGATCTATTGCTATTTAATGACTCCCAGGGTTAATCCTGTATTTTTATTGTCATCTCTTTTGATGCCTGGGGACTGATACAGCTCCGTTAGAATGATTTCTCTCTAGGTCTCATGCGTGCTGTGATGTCCTTAGGCAATGGGTAGAGCTGGAGTAATCTTAAAGGATCACCCATTCGGTTGATGCAGGCCATCAGCTGAGTCCTCAGCAGGAGCGATCAACTGGAACACATATCTGGCTTTCCATGAATGGTGGTTGGGTTACAAGGGTGAGTTTCCAAAGAAAGAGATGCAGAAGGAAGCGGCATCTTTATGATCTAGCCAAGGAAGTAATGTAGCCTTACTTTTACTCTGTCCTATATAGGGTTGCCATGGATCAGCATTGACTCAATGGTAGCAAGTTTGGTTTGGGTTTAAGGTTGTAGGAACTCTGGTAGTGTAGTGGTTACCTTTTGGGCTGCTAACTGCAAGATCAGCAGTTCAAAACCACTAGTCACTCCATGGGAGAAAGCCAAAGCTTTCTACTTCCTAACAAGTTAGTCTCGGCAACTCACAGGGGGCAGTTCTAACCTGTCCCAAAGGCTCACTATGAATCAGAATTGCCTCAATGGCAGTTACTTTGGTTTTTATAGGGTTGCTGAGTCAGATGGAGTCAGTAGCAGTGAGTTGAAAGAGGGAGTCTTGCTAAAAGAACTTTCAAAGAATTTGTGGACATATCTTAAAACCAGCGCTTATCATGTGAAAATACATCTCTGTCCCAGGCTTTTCTGTAACACAGGGTGAGTGAATGTCAGTTTACCTCACTGTTTTTGTGTGTGATGAGAACACCAATAAAGAACCGTATCAGGCATCCACTATCTCTTACCTTAAACTATTCTGCTTTCTGCAGATCTGAACTGATGTTGTTGGTGACATCAATGGTGATTGGAATTCTAAGATAATCTCCACACCCTAAAACTCCATCAGTGGCATCTGACAAACCCCAGTGCCTGCGCTTCTTATCCCTGTGAGAACAGAGTTACTATATATGGTCTGAATTCCTTGGTTCACCTCAATTTAGTGACACTTTCCAGATATAGGTCAGGCCATTTAAACCTGCCCCCATTTATGGCAATTTATTTCATTATAGGATAAAGTAACTATGGGTAATAATTACTGTATCTACCGAGCTTTTTAACACCTTCGCCAACTAATCCTCACCTCACCCAGTGAGTAAGTTTGGGTGAGCACCCTACCCTCCTCCAGCATGAGGAAACCAGGGCCTGGGTCAAGGTGTTGTTCTCAATGCCACAGTGCCTCAAAGGCCCCGCTAGAGGGAGAAGTTGGGGCTCCCGGGTCTCTGAACCTCTAACACGCCTGAATGCTATGCCGATTAACATGGCCCCACTGCCAGTCAATACACTTTGTTCAGACACATGATGTACAATTTTCTTTTTTTTTATGTCCTTTATTTATTTGCAAGCGTCTCTACTCAGCTCAATGTGAAATGAAATAATCCATATTAAAAAAAACCCAGCACACTTTACCATTCAGTGTACTTTCCCCCGCCTCTTAACAATTAAATGAATTTTAAAATATATTCTTAGGCAAACATTTTTTTGTCTAGGGGAGGAGGAAACCTTGAGAGCATGCCCACTCTATGCAGGCAATTGCCTCCAGGCAGCTTTCGAGCGCCCCCTCTTCCCGGGCTATCATATTCCTCACTACATTTTAGGGACTCCATCACGACAAAGGGAGACGGGCCCTGACCCTTGTCTTCCCCAGGACTTGCCCAGGGCCTTAGGGTCTTCTAGGCTTGCCCCCACCCCCGCCGAGGGGCCAGCTGCAGAACGTCCCGCAGCGCTCGCCCGGGGGCGCTGTGACGCCAGCGCGCAGTGGCCGGGGGAGAACAGCCTCGGGAGGGAGGCGGGGGCTCCCGGTCCGGCGGGGCCGCGGGGCTGAATCCCAGGCGGCGAGGTCGCCGCCCCCGCCTCTCAGCCCGGCCCCTCTGCCGGCCGGGAGAGGGGAGTGGCCGGCCGCCGCCCGCCGCCGCGCGCCCCGCCGCCGCGCCACTGCAGCCGGCCGCTCCCGGAGCTCCAGGCGCGGCGCGAGGAGGCGGTGCCCGAGCGCAGGGCGCACCAGCGGCTGGCAGCGCGACACCGCAGGCGACGAGCAGCCCCCTCCGAGCGGCGCCGGGAGCCCCGCAGCCTCGGGCCGGGAGCGCGATCCGCAGCCCCGCCGGACAGGGAGGACGCCGAGGAGGCGGCGCGGCGCCTGGCGAGGTAGCGCGGACGCTCCCCCCGTTCCCTGCCCCTTCGCGCTGCGCCGGCCCCGGCCCGCGTGCGCTGGGCACCGGCCGCCCGCGCCCTGCTGCTCGGGGTCCCCTGCTGCTCGGGGTCCCCGGGGCCCCGGTCCGCGGCGTCCGCGGCTCCCCTCGGGGCGCGGCTGGCCGGACTGGCGCGCGCCGGAGGTCGCGCCTCCGCGGATGCTTTGGGGGAGAATGGGCGAGGAGGGCTGGCAAAGGAACTCGCTTTCACTTCGCCCCGTCCCCGTCGTACCTGCGGGCAAAGTGGAGCCCACATGCTCCCCGTGGGTCACCCACACGCCTGTCAGCCCAGTGGCCCCCGGCTGCTTCCTGGGTCCCGTGCGAGGACGTGGGGTGCCTCCCCGCGGGACGGAGAGGGGAAACAATGGGGCGCCGCGGGGCGCGGGGTTCAGGTGCGGTGTGCCCCCGCGCGGGGGCCGGGCCGGAGCCGGGACGGGGCTGGGTGCGCGTGCAGCTGCGCCCTCCTCCTTTGTTCCGCGCGGGGGAGGGGGCGGCCCGGGTCTCGTTTCCTGCCGGCCGGGGGTGGGTGCACCGCCGCGGCGGGGAAGGGGCGGGGGCGGGGCTGCAATGGAAACCAGATTAGGGACGGAGCCCGGAGGGAGCTGGGCCGGGAAGGAGACTGGGGAGGGGATGCTGAGAGCGCGCCGGGGAGTTGATTATAAACACACCTCTTTGTCCGGGGCCGTGTGGGTTTCTGGAGTTTGTTTGGAGTGCTTTGTTCGGGGTGCAACAAGTTGCGTGCCTCCTCGAGTTCTAGGCGCTCCGGAGGAGGTTACTTTGCGGAAATCAGACCGAGTCAATTCTAATGGAGGGTTTCGTCCTTTTTGTTGGGAACCAGGTTCTCTCTGGTATGCGTGTGCCTGTGGGTCTGCGAGGCGCGACGCGCTCCCACGGGTTAGATTGAAGGCACATTTTTTAGACGCAACTGCGACACAAACTACTTTCTGGAGAGTAATAACGGTAGGACACTTCTTCAGGAGTGTTTTGAGAGAAGCCACCAGAGAGTTGGACATTGCTAAGTAAACGAATTCGACTATGTGATGCTGAATTGCAGAGCCCTCTTTGCGGTCTTTGCCAGAGAACACGGCGCACCCACACTTCGGGGGTTTGAGAGTTGAGGGCACCCTGGCTGTCTAGTAGGGCATGCTGTGCACCCCAGAGGATTGTCTGGAATAAGAAAGAAACACACTTACCAGTGTGGCTCTCTCTCTCTCTCTCTCTCTCTCTCTCTCTCTCTCTCTCTCTCTCTCTACTAGATTGCCAGGTATTCATGGTTCGTGACGAGGGGACACTGGTGAAGCTTAGAATTTCTGGGTGATAATTAAGGCGACTTTCAGTGATGGTAGTCTGGCTACTGGGGAAGGACTTGGTGCTTGCTGCCTTTGACAGGCCTGATGTCTCTCATCAAACCACTCCATGGCCATTCATTATAAGAGAAACCAAGGTGGACAGCATCTTATTTAACCTTAGAAGGCAGATTAGGAACTTACTCTGGAAAAAAATGTTTCCTGCTCGATAAGTATAATGGAAAAGAACTGTGTGCATGCTACCCCTGAGGGTTTGCCTTTCAAAATGGGGCGTGCGGTCAGATTTCAGGGTACGCTGGAAAACTGTGGGGCTTGCCCTGAAGAACCATCCTGACGTGAAGTTGACGTGGGACCATGGCCAACTGTCAAGCTGTTTGTCCTGGGAAAACCGGCACCCTGCCTGGTGAAACATGTCCCTTGGGCAGCTAAAGGGGCTGGAGGGGACTTCTTTGTTAGTGCTCTCCCATGTTGGACTTTTCCTTTGGGTCCTGAATTGTTTTGTCAAAAGCAACTGCGGCTGGATTCCATTCAAGTAGGCACATGGGCTTATGTTAATGAACTGCAGAGCCTAAAAATGCTACTGGAGGAGACAGGCATAGAAGATTCTCTTAACTAGCAGGAGTTCTCGTTCTGAATGTCCACTGAGGTACCCAATTGTGTTATGGACTGTGTCCCTTCACTGAATGAGTCATCACTCCGACACACCTGGGGTTGGAGACTCTCTCTCCCTTTACTGCAGCTATGCAAAGCATTGAGGAGCGGCCCTGCCCAGCAATGGGGAAGAAGTCCACACCTAAATGGGAGATTTGGTTAGGAGGCAGTTGTGATGTTTGGTTAAGAATCATCCTCGCAGTGCCCTTGTTTTCAGTGTCCGTCTCCTTTTGAGTGAAGGAACTCTGGTAGGTAAGCTGTTGGGTAAGCGTTGGACTGCTAACCTGAAGGTTGGCAGTTCAAACCAACTCACCGCACCTATGGAGAACTATGAGGCTATCTGCTCCCATAAAGATAGGTAACCTCAGAACCTCTGTGTTGAGTCACTAGGACTTGGAATTGGCTCAAAGGCAGTGGGGGTTTTATTTTATTTTTTCTTTTGGGTGAGATGCACTTTTACTCTTTCAATTCTACTATTATAAATAGACAGTTGGATTTTTTTTTTTTACCAGATAGTCCAACAGTGATACCAATACACACTGCCATCGAGTCTGTTGTAACTCTTAACAATTCTGGAAGGCAGGGTAGAACTACTCCCCTTGTAGGAGGACTTAAAAAAATCATTTGAGACTTAAAAAAAATCATTTTATTGGGGGCTTGAACAATTCTTATCATAATCCATCCATCCATTGTGTCAAGCACATTTTTACATTTGTTGCCATCATCATTCTCAGAACATTTTCTTTCTACTTGAGCCCTTGGTATCAGCTCCTCATTGTGGCTGGTGGTTTGGAACTGCTGACCTTGAGGTTAGCAGCCCATACCTAGTCCACGAGGCCTCCAGATCTCCTGGTGGTTATAGCTATCATTGAGTAAGTGTTTACCATGTGCAAAGTGGTTTCTATGCAGTATTAACAACTCAGTAAGGCAGGATATAGTGCTTAAACAATTCTGCAAAGTATCTTCATTTCACAGTTAAAACAGGCTTACAGAAATACAGTAAGCTAAGTAACTTGTGTCTTCTACCATGTGCATTAAATAAACAGCAAAGGTGAGATTTGAACTCCCGACCCTCTGTTTCCAATGTTTATATTCTTTAATGTAGTACACTGTATGGCATATGTATTTTTTAACAGTAGGGATAATAGCTATTTGGTTATTTATAAGGCTTTTGAAATGTTCAAAATAACACACACACACATATGTAATTGATTCTTTCAAAATGCAGGGAGTGACGGCCCAGGTGTTTTTTATATTTTCGGATATGGCGACTGATTGCCACAGAACCTAAGTGATTTGTTCACGGTCATTCAACTAGTACATAGTGTAACAAGGTTAGAATTTATCTATCTGGTCTGAAAGGCCAGATACACGATATCATAATTCTTAAACTGATGTTGTCCCCAAAAGCTGTATGTTTCTATTGCCAGGAGGGATTATCTTTATAAGTGAACTCAACTGTATTTTTTTTTAAGTTAGGCTGCCAACATCTAAAAATAATCTCTTTGACGTGTTTGAAATCGGGGGAAGGGCATCGTCTCAAACGATTTATAGTTATTGGGATCTATTTTAGTCCGTTTTATCTCGAAGTGTTTAGCAGGACACTGCCCTTTGCTGCTCACCAGAGACCCAGGGCCTCAGAGTGTCTTTGTAGAAGAGCAGTAGGCAGAGAAAGAATGTGATTATGAAGAGGAAATGGGACATCAGAAGCGGAAACGCGCGGCAGCAGCGGCGTGGAGTTTCCCAGCACATGCTAGCCTTGTACAGACATTCTTCCTTAGGGGAGTGTCAGGGCCCTTCTTGACCATCTCCTCTGAGATCATCGCATTTCTGAGGCCTGTGGGAACGCACACTCCCCTGCTTGCTGTGCTCCTCGCTTCCCCTGGGAGAAGTGAGCTAGGGTAGGTGTTAGCAGGAAAGGCGGACAGTGGCAGGGAGGCTATCCGCTGGGCAGCAGGCTGCTGACGTTGGGCCAAGCGTGGTCAAGCACGCAGTGGGATGGGCTGTAACACCTGACATCATGCATTGTTCTTAGACTTCTCCTCAGAGTGCTGTTCGGCCATTGGAAAAGTCAGTAGCGGTTTCTTTTTGTTTGGAAGCTAAAACTGAAAACTCACTGCCATTGAGTCGATTCTGATTTGTAATGATCCTGTAAGACAGAGTAGAACTGATCCCATTGGTTTCTAAGACCAAATTCTTTACCGGAGTAGGAAGCCTTAATCTTCTCCCGCAGAGTGGCTGGTGATTTTGAGCTGCTGACCTTGTAGGTAGCAGCCTAGGAATATGCCGCTCTGCCCCCAGGACTCGCAGCATTTGTAAGATAAGACTTTAGAAAACTGAAAATTCTTCCCTGTTCAATGATTTCAAACTAGGACATCTTTTTCTTCTTTTTTAGGTCGGCTTATTTTTTGCAATTGTGAAATTTTTATGTAACAAAAATTATAATTTTAACTGTTTTAAAGGGTACAATTCAGTGGCAATTAGTACATTCATGGTGTTGGGCAACTAGATCAAAACAGTTCCATCACTTTAAAGTCAAACATCTTCTCCGTTGTAGCAGTTTTTCCCCACCTCCTCCTCCTTGGTCCCCTAGCTCTTGGCTCCCAGTGATCTGCTTTCTGTAAGTGTTGGTTTGCTTGTTCTGGATAACTCACATGAATGGAGTCATTCTACCTGTGACCTTTTGTGTCCTGCTTGTTACTGAACATGCTTTCTAAGTTTAGCCACATTGTAGCATCGATCACTACAAGGAGGTTGGAACATGTCTGGAGAAATTCCAATATCTTTGAATTCCCCTTTTCTACACATGTTTTGAAGTCTCCTCACACTTCATTCCTTTGTATGAAGGGATAATGATCTGTTTGGTGGCTATACCAGGTTTGTCTGTCCGTTCATCAGCCGGCGGACATGTGGTTCCTATAATCTTTTGTAGGTTGTCTCGTCAGCTGTCAGGGTATTTTCTGTATAAGCACAGAGCGACTGTAAAGAGTGTCTGTTGTTGTGGGTGCCCTGGGCCAGTGCGCACTCAGACGGACCCAGCGTGGCAGCAGAGCTGCCCTGTGCACAGAGGTTTCCGGCTGTTGTCTTTACCGGAGCAAAGCCAGTGCTTTTCTTCCACAGAACCACTCCTGTCACAGCACCCCAATGGTTCCTCTAGCTCCCCAGTGAGACAGAGCAACTCATGGGTCTGATATGCGGCCCTTAAGTTAGTAGCCAAGCAGGAAACTGCGCTCCCCCCCCCCCAGGCCTCTAGCAATGCATTAAAACAAAGCAAAATGCTTTACGAAGAAGCAGTGCATTGCATTAAAGCAAAAATCTGTTGTGGATTTGATTCTGACTCATGAGGACCCTATAGGACAAAGTAGAGCTCTCCCTCATGGCATTTCAGTCTGCCCTCTCTCAGGGAGCAGACTGCCACATCTTTCTCCTGTGAATCCTCTGGTAGGTTTGAACCACCTACCTACTGGTTAGCAGCCAGGTGCGGAACTACTGTGCCACCAGGGCTCAACAATACGGCACTCATTGCCATTGAATTGATTACAACTCACGGCAATGCTATGTCGGGTTTCCATCTCTGTAAATCCTTTTGAGAGCAAGCAGCCTCATCTTCCTTCTACGGAACGGTTGGTGGGTTTGAACTGCTGACCTTGTGGTTAGCATCCCAACCCCAAACCCACTCTGCCTCCAGGGCTTCTCCAGCAACACAGGAGATGTCTTTAAACATAATAAAGGAAAGCCATTATGCCTCAGAACAATCAGCAGGGTGGATCTGGGTACCCAGAGAGTAGATTTTGATGGAATGAAGAAGATGTCAGGGACAGCTGTGGTAACCAAGGCTACAGCAACACATGCTGCAAAGCCAAGCTGAAACCAAACAGGCAAGAGAGTGGCAGGAAAGCAGAAACAGGTTCATTTCTTCCAGCCTCTGAGGATGTGAAAGGGTCTCCACCTTGAGGGCTGCAGTAGCTGCCATGTTAGGAGACATCATCCTGGCGAATTCTCTGCCCACGGAGAGGATGGAGCGTCTTTGGAAGCAGAGAACACAGTGTTTTCATGGGAGAAGGGCTTCTGAATTGCAAGGCCAGAAGGCACATGGCAGTTGGTACCCTCCTATTTCTTGCCACCACTGCGGGGCATCAACATGCCCATCAATGCAACCCCACTGAGGATATTAATAAGGTGCCCCGAGGGCACGCTGTCAGGCTTTGGGTTGTTAACCACAAGGCTGGCTGTTCTAACCTACCAGCCACTCCTCAGGAGAGTGATGAGACTTTCTGCTCCAGTTAAGATTCACAGTTTGGGAAAGCCTCACAGGGTTGCTGGGAATGTCAGTGGGTTTTGTTGTTGTTGTTAAGGAAATTCTTACGGAGCCCAGGCACATGGTAGTTAGCAGCTGAGCTAACAGGTCAGCTAATCTACAGGAGTCAAAACCTGGCTATCTGCTTCTGTAAAGGCTCAACCCAAACAAAACCAAGCTTATGGACATCGAGTTGATTCCGACTCATAGCGACCCCTACCAGACAGTGTAGAACTGCTCCCTGTGGGTTTCTGAGACAGTAACCCTTAGTGGGAGTAGAAAGTCTCATCTTTCTCCTTTGGTGGTTTCAAAATGCTGATCTTGGGGAGAGGTTTTGTCCTTAGGTGAGATCTCTGGGTGGCACAAGGAGTTAATGGGCTCACCTGTGAAAGATTAGGTGGTTGATCTTCGCAGCCCCTAGGAAGAAAGGCTTGTAAAAGAATCAACCACAGAGACCCATGTGGGCACAGTCCCACTCTGACACAGGACATTTTAAGGCTGTTGATGAACTTAGGGCACATTTGTGTCTTCAAAGGCTCGGTAAACAACACATGCTGAGAACCAGAAGCATGAATGGCTAATATTTTGTCGTATGATACTCAGTCTGTTTTTTAGGAAGTGTTGGGAGCTGCCTTTGTCTCAGACTCTATACTGGGTGCTTTATACCAGTTGTTTTTGTTTAGTCTTCACCAAATAACACCCACTGCCATCGAGGCAATTCCAACTCACCGCGACCCTGTTCGTCAGAATAGACTTGCTCCAGGGGGTTTCTTTTCAAAGCTGTACATGGAAGTGGACTGCTACGTGGCTTAGAGCTGCTCGTGGCTCACCTCTTACGTGAGTATTTCAAATGCCAGTGCTACCAACCCCAACCCCAACCCCAATCCAACCCACTGTCTTCCAGTCAGTTCAACCCGTAGAGACCCTGTATAGCAGCGGTTCTCAACCTGTGGGTTGCGACCCCTTTGGGGGTCGAATGACCTTTTCACAGGGGTCACCTAAGACCATCAGAAAACCCATATTTCTGTTGGCCTTAGGAACCGAGACACCGTTCCTCTATCCGTGTCCAGGCGGGTCTGCCCACATGCGGATACACCCACATGTGAGTACCCGGCCTGAAGACTGTTAGGCATGCCACACCATGTGTCAAGACAAAATTTCATTGACTTGTCATTAGAAATAAATATTTCACAGTATATAATTGCATATCATTTTTGTCATTAATCACTATGCTTTAATGATGTTCAATTTGTATCAATGAAAATACATCCTACATATTTATATGATGATTCATAACAGTAGCAGTTAGGAAGCAGCAACAAAAATAATTTTATGGTGGGGGTCACCACAACATGAGGCACTGTATGAAAGGGTCGCGGCCTGAGGAAGGTGGAGAACCATTGCTGTATAGGATTTCCAAGACTGTAAATCCTTTTGGTAGCCTTCGCTGTCTTCTTCAGGGCGGCTGTTGGGATTGAGTGGCCGACCTTGCAGTTAGTCTGCGCTTAACCCACAGCAACACTAGGGCTCCTTTATTCGCATCATTATCTCTTTGCTGGAGCTCCTTGTAGATGAGGAAGTAGGCGTTTAACTTGCCTGGGGGCACAGGGCTGCTTGAGCGCTTGCATGCTTTACACAATACTCTGCCTTCTCCCAGTGCCATCCTCCGTGGGGAGGAGCTCTGCTATTGCTGAGGGCCAGGGAACTACCTAGCAGCCCGCCTGCGTTCTACGCCTGTGTTCTACTGACGGAAGCACCGCTGGCCCTGGGCTAGCCGCACAATCATTGCTGTGCTCCAACCCATCATCAGGCAGCCATTGTCAACCCAGCTTGTGGAAGGTCTTTTTGTCACCGCCCTGCTACTTTACCAAGCATGCCATCCTTCTCTAGGGACTGGTCTCTCCTGACAACGGGAGATGAAAACACGCTCCCTTGCCTCTGAGGAGCATTCTGGTCGTACTTCTTGCAAGACAGATTTGTTTGTTCTCTTGGCAGTCCATGGACCTTTCAACAGTCGTCACCAGCATCATAATTTTGGTGCATTAATTAGTCTTCAGTCTTCCTTATTCAGTGTCCAACTGTCACATGCATATGAGGCAAGTGAAAAGTCCGAGGCTTGGGGCAGGCACACCTGAGTCCTCAAAGGGACACCTTTGCATTTCAACACTCTGAAGAGGTCTGGGCAGCAGACTGACCCAAGGTAGTGTGTTTGACCTCTTGACTGACCCTTCCATGAGCCTTTTAAAGACTGGTGGGGGTTTCACTGAGGCATGCTGCATTGAAAGTTCCTTCTGAGTGTTTTTCTCTTTCCTGGCTTGCTTCCTTCTTCACGAGTGTCCTGGGGGTTTCTTGGCTTTTCTGGAGCTGGGTGAACTGGTTGAACTGCCTCCCAGCTTCTCTTTTTGCCCAGGGTCTTGTGCGTGGCTGTCACAATCTGTCTCCCCCCCCCCCCATGCACAGACACACAGTGGGGGAAAGCCTCAGCAGGACAAGATTCATCCTGCTAATGGTGTTGGAAGTGACTCTGACAGTGAACGAACCACATGAGGCTGGAGAGCCAGCCCTGCCTTGTGACATTTCTTATGCTCTGAGTCTTGTCATTTGTGCTTCTCACATGTTCTCTCCGCAAGAATTAGACTGGGCGTTTCCAGGGGCTTCTCTGATTGGGACCTTTATTCTCCCCGTGAGCAGTGCTGGGCTTGCCGGCCGAGCCCAGGGTCTGACGTGTGGATGACACGGCAAGACGGACAGTGTAGAGCTCTGAGCAAGGCAGGGAAGGAAAAAATGATATGAAAACTATAGTCCTCTAAGATAGGCAGTTTAAGAAATTAAGGACTGGCGAAAGGGCACACTGGAGTCCTTTCTTTGATATCCAACAAGCAACAATGCCAGCTTCTACAAATGTCAGGGGCCTGGCTTTCCATGTGGTGGGGAGACGCCTCAGAGGACGCTGGATCCTAGCTTCTCAGGGCCCTTCGGCACAATCCAGTGTGGATTCAGGATGCTTTCAAACTGCACAGCTGGCCCGATTTTGTTAAAGTACAATTCAGAATTGTATATAACGAGTTAAAATACTTTTAAAAAAGCATTCTTATAGACTTCTTAGAAAATTGACCTGAAAGAACAGTGGAGCCAGAGTCTCCCTGGTTATACCGTGTGCACACGTCATTGGCACGCTCATGTTCACTGGTTTCGTGGGAGCATTTTTCACACATGCTAAGTGAGTGTGTACATTAGTAAAACAAAGCCCCCAAGCCCCACTTAACATCTTCTGCTGTTCTCTTTCTCCATCTTCCCTCAGTCCGGTTTCCTTTTAAATGCTGCATGGAGTCCTGGTGCACTGCCAGATAAGCATTGCACTGCAGGGATGGTAGTTCAAACCCACTAGCTGCTCTGAGAGGGCGAATAATGAGCCTTCTGCTCTGAACTAGGGTCACTCTCAATTCGAATGGACTCCATCGATGGCAGAAGGTGTGGTTTGGGAACTTTATTATTAGACATAAAACACGCTGTCTTACACTCTTTCATTTTCTTAGTTTGTGAAAGGCTGCCGTCGACAGCAGGCACCCGAGTTCCATGCTGAGTCTTGGCATAGATTCCGAGTTCCGTCTGTATTTAACCAGCCATGGTAGAAAGTGGCAGTTTTGCCTTTAGGCCAGTGGTTCTCAACCTTCCTCAGGCTGCGACCCTTTCTTACAGTTCTTCATGTGGTGGTGACCTCCCCAACCATCAAATTATTTTCATTGCTACTTCATCACTGTCATTTAGCTACTGTGATGAATCGGGCAACCTCTGTGAAAGGGTCGTTCGCCCCCCAAAGGGGTCTCGGTCCACAGGTTGAGAACCGCTGCTGTAGGCAGAGTGTGTCTGAAAGTGATGACAGCTCCCTGGCTGGCCCTGGGAGGGGGACCCTTGCCTGGGGCTGCCTTGAATGACTGAATGACAGTAGTCAGTGGCCTTTGCAAAGTTGGAGTGCTGACAGACAGCTCTGATTCCGGGACGACCCTATAGTCAGGGACCATAACCAGACTACCAGGTCTGGGCAGTCAGGTGGTTGAAGCTCCAGAATTTGGGTACATCTTTTTAACCTAAGGTTGTGTACACACCCGAATCAAGGTTCTTTCCCTACTTCCTTAGTCCCACCTGTAGCAATGATGAGTCGGTCATGATTTTATGGCAATTTCCTTTGTTTCCCATAAGCTGAAATTAACCCCGTGGCCACACTTGATTGACCTCTTACTGGTGGTTTCCTTCATCCGAATGATGTGTCTTTGTCTTATCCTTGTCCTGTTTAAGGCTTAATGAGAGGAATCTTTATAGGGTGAACTAGGAGCCCTGATAGTGTAGTGGGTGACACTTTGGCTGCTGACTGGGAGTAAGAGTTAGAGCCTGGGAACCCATAGGGAATTCTGCCCAGTCCGATGGGCGCGCTGTGATTCAGAATGGCCTCAGCAGCAGTGAGGTTTTTCTGTAGAGTATAAGGGGCCCTGCTGGTGTAGTGGGTTTCGAGTTGGGCTGTTAACCACAAGACCAGCAGTTCCAACCTACCAGCTGCTCTGCAGGGGCAAAAATCTCCCGTAAAGATTTACAGCCTTGGAAACGCCTACAGGCAGTTCAGCCCTGTCCAATAGGGCCAATATGCGTCAAAATCGTCTGGGTGGCCACGAGATTTGATTTTTCTTTAGAATATGTATGAATTTGAAGGCCTTTTCTTCTAAGACCACCGTAACCTGTTATTTTTAGTATTCAGACTGCAAGTATTATTAGATTCCTAGGTGATTTTTTTTTCCGTTGAAAGTGCTTCAAAGGGCAGACACCGGTTTATTTCTGAGGCACAGCCTAAATGCTTCCAGGAAAAGCGTAACTTCTTAGACCTGGGCGTGTGCCAGTTTGCACGGCGACTTATTTTGTCATCGTCTGGCAATCTGCTTAGAGTGCTGCCCGCCGTTTGCTGTATTGAGTCATATAGCAAAACGTTCTAACTTTCCTGAAATCTTTAGGGAATATAGCGATGATCATAAAAGTATCTGAAGTGCTATATTGGGTTAGCTCCTGGATTTGTTTACCTTAGTAATCCTGCAACATTGGGGGCAGGGGGGGCTAGCTTTTTGGATGTTATCTTTAAAGGGCTATTTGGTAGCGTGTGTACATTAGTAATTGGATAATCTCTGAAAAGCCTTTCATTTGTATATTTGAATTCATCTTAAACCATTTGATTTTACCCAATTTGCTATCCATTTCACACCTTATTTAAAGCCCGAACTTGTTCGATCGGTATTTGATTTCAAATTCCCAATTGAGGGTAAGGCAAGGCTTTCTACTCCCATAAAGAGTTACAGTCTTGAAAACCCACAGGGACAATTCTGCTCTGTCCTGGAAGATCACCAGGAGTCAGAAATAGACTTGATGGCAATGAGGTTTTTGAGAATGCTGAGGATGAAAGTACATGGGCCCCAGCCTTTCATTGTACTTAGGACCTGCCTCGGCACAATACCATTAACTAGGGACGGGAATGGGAACTTGACCCCAACTCTCTTACCTTCTGTCTCAGTTTTCTCTATAGGGAAATACCTTATTGCTTTCCCCAAGCCATGTAAACTCAAGCTTAGCACCCTTTATTACTCCTGGGTCCTCTTCGGACTTTCACTTGTGTTAGTAGCGTTGTATCATCTTGACTGGCTTCCAGAAGCCTCACCTGTTTTCCTGTTTTATGTTTCCTGACATTTGACTGGTTGCTCTCTCATACTCTTACTTTCTTTCAAATCCTTAAGACCCCATTCTGGTGCAGACTTTTGAAGAAGAATGGACTCAATAGTGGTGACTTTGGCATTTATGTTTTTGTCGTTGTTGTTGGACTGCTAGCTTGCAGCATCTCCTCGTAGTTGGAGGGAAACAATACATAAGGTTAGTAGGTGTTGGAGGAGGGCAGATGAGGTGGCAAAGAGTTCCTGGGGTAAGCGAGGGTGGAAATTCCTGGGCTAACCATATTTGTAACTGGGCTTCTTTGCAAAATGGCTTTTGTTTGGGCCTTGGAATCTTCCAGAGGGAGCTAGAGGATACACATGCCTCTACTTGGGTGACCCTTGTACTGCTTCTCTGGGGTACCAGAAAGCTAACACTACCGTCCTACTTTCTAGTGTCATTTCCAGTTCCACCTGGATTTCCATGGGAGCAGTGTTCTGGGAGGGGGTCCCGGTGACAGGTTACACGTCGGGCTGCTAACTGCATGGTCAACACAGAGGGTGAAACCACCAGCCGCTCCACGTGAGGACAGGTCTTTCCATTCCCATGAAGATTTACACTTACAGCCGGGACACTTGCTGGGCCCGTTCCACCCTGAGCTATAGGAATGAAACTTTTTCGTTTGGGTCAGAACCTCCCTTATCTCAAGGAGAAGCTTCTTGAGTTCAGGAAAAAGCTGCGTCCACATTGTGGCTTGAATGGCTACCCCGTCACCACGCGGAGTACCAGACGCAGCTGTGCCTCGTGGGCACTGCCCTAACTGATGGAGAGAAGAACTTTCTGCCCTGCTGCGCCGGTCTTGCGCAGGGGCACCTCCTGCCCGTTGTTCCGACCCCTCACTCACCCTCTCCAAACACACCCAAGGGCTCAGCATTTGTAGGGAGGTGGGGATGGGTGGGACACGGAGGATGTTCGGGGGATAGTAGTGCCTGGAACATTTGGAAACTTTTGGCGCTCAGTGACTTGGGCTTTGGGGTATGTACCCCTCTGCTTCCTAGTTCTCTGTCCTGGGCTTAATTTGCGGGTGCCTCAGTTTTCTCCTCAGTAAATGCAAGTAAAAACAGAGCCACATTCTTTGGGTGGAAGGACTAACCCTCTGTGTAATAGCCCTTCTTGAAATGGCGTCAGGCGCCGAGCCAGCACGCAGCCTGAATGTTCGTGAGGACTACGCCTCTTCTGAAAATGGCTTGCTGGCCTTCTGTCTCCTCTCCACCACTCACTCAGATTCACTGCCAGCCAGTGCATGCCACCCCTGGGCACCCCGCTGGGTGGGGTTTCCCAGACTGGCACTCTTTACTGTCTTTGCTCCTCGGAGCAGCCGGTGGTTTCAAACGACTGACCCTGCAGTCTGTGGCCCAAACATTGTACAGCGTCTGCACCGCCAGGGCTCCTTGCTCCCAGTTGGGGGGACGTGAGCGGTGCACGTCAGGTATGATCCCCTCGGGACGACTCCAGCGTTTCTGTTGAGCAACGGAAGGGCAGAGAACCCTATCAGAGCGTTAACAGGGAGCGTGTACGCGCAGGGGATGGGGTGACCCGCGCGCCCTTACTTTCTCTAATCTGCGCATGTTCATTCCGTGTCTACGATGATCGGATCGACTGAAGAAAGGGCCGGGGGTAAAGTGGCGGGCCTGTGTTGTGGGGCTGTGATGGCAGTCACCGCCGGCCCGCGCTTCCAGTGGCAGAGATGCAGCCGTCCGTAGCGGAAGGTGCCCTCAGCCCTGCGAGGGGGACGGTGCTCCTGGTGAACCCGTACTGCGAATGTTTTTCTGCCACCATTTCCCCTTTGGTTTCTTCCCGAGCTCCCTCGGTGGGCCCCTGGCCACCCGTTCCTCCCACTCGTCGCCCTTCCTCGCCCTTCCTTCGGAAGACTGCTCCGTTTCAGCCCTGCTCGCTTTCTCGGAGGAGCCGGGTGCTGCACAGGCTTACGTGGTTGCTCGCCTCAGTGGCTTCAACTCGCCAGCCGCTCCTTGGGGAAAAGATGGGGCGTCTGCCCCGGTCGAAGACGGATGTCGTCTCAGGAACCCACCAGGAGCGCCCTGGGTCTGCGTGGGACTTTCCATGGCCCTGCCGGCCTTTCTTTTTCCGTCGCCCTGAACTGATGGGACACCTTTCTTCCCGTGACAGTGTTGGGTACATTTAATGTCTTGCGTTTAGCGGTGAAGGCAGATAAGTAGAACTCTTCACCCTCAAAACCTGAATGCAGTTGCCTTTCATTGATCCCCATCTAGAGGCACTTGCTGACTTGGGGGCGGGGTGGTTGGTGGCTTCTGGGAGATGTCAGGAACCTGCCGCGGAGGCTGAGGCATTCTGAAGGTCAAAGGCTCCGCAGGGTCTGTGCCGCCGTGTCGGAGTGTGGCACATTTGAACCCTTCCCCCAACTGCAAGAACCGAACTCTGGAAAATTATAGAAGTAGATTTTTATAAAGGAAACCAGGCCACATGCTCACCAAAGCCAATTGCTTTTATTTGCTTTCATGAGAAGCGAAATGAGCTTTTCTTTCAGGTTCCTTGTGGAGGGAGAAGTATACTTTCTTGCAAGGTTTGCTTTACACGTAAAATTCACCTTTCACTGTGGCACATTGTAACTCTCTCAAAATAGTAGAAGGAAAAGGACAGAGAGATTCCGGACGCCGCATCAGTAGACCCAAGTGCGGCGGAACCAAACCCAAACCGAACTCACTGCCGTGGAGTCAGTGCTGCCTCACGGCGAGCCCGGAGGACAGGGTGGAGCTGCCTCAGTGCGTTTCCCACACGTTCAGGGACGTCGAAGCCAGTCTTTGTCCCGTGAAACGGCTGTGGTTTCTAACTGCTTACCTGTGGATTGTAGCGCACCGCATAACCGCGGCACCACGCCGGCTCCTGAGACGGCCCAGGGCTGGGTGACTTGGTCTGTTACACGTAAGACCCCACATGTCTTGGCTGACTCAGTGGCAGTTGATAGTGACACGCGGGTGACAGCGGTGTTGCCTGGCTGCTTACTGCGCAGAAATGGCTAATGTCAATGAGGTCACACTGTAACATGTAACATTTATTTTATTGATCGCATGTTGAAATGACAATAATTCCCTCTGCCTTCTTCCCTTCACCGCCCCCACCCCCTCTTCAAGCTTCCCCAAAGTCGTTAAAGTTTGTTTCTTTGGGTGAAAAAACCATTTATCTTGTGTGTGTTTGTTTTTCTTTCTGTGATAGTGTCACATGCAGTATTTGTTTTTAGGAGATTGACTCACTTTTCTGCACATAATGTCACGAGGTGTTTGACCGTTTTAGAGATGCGTAATGTCCGTGATATGGACATGCCTGTTTATTTAGCCGGGCCTCCACTCGTAGGCCTTCTGACTGCTTCCATCTTTTTGCCACTGTGGGTAGACATGGTGTGCGAATACCTATTTATGTTGAATCCTTTATTTCTTTGTATAGATCGTATGTAGTGAGATTGCTGAGTCATATGGCATTTCTGTGGAATGTAAAATTTACTTGAGGGCATTTAAATAAACGAGGAAAAGGTGATACTTTTCTGAATCTTATTCTACAATTGTTTCCTTCTATAAATGCCTAATTTGTCTAACAAATAATGTAACATAAGTATGCATTGTAGTTTGTCTTTTACTAAATATTATTCTGTTTAGGTCTGAATTTATTCAGTAGGTATAATGTAACGTTTAAGAGTGGTTTTTGAAAATATTCATCATAGGACATCTTTGCATCAGAAAACGTATACCCTACTTTTTAGTGAAATGCTAGTAGTCAAAATGGACTCTCAGATGGGAAACTTGACCACGTCTACCATCGTTTTTGACTCCCACTAATCTGGCATTTCTCACAATTTTGCATCTAACGATATATTTAAAACCTCAGTCTGACTACTTGGTACTCAACAGTTACAAACGCCGTGGTGTGAAACGGGGGGAGCTCGCTGTAATGGTCAAGGTTATTGTCCGCTTGCCTTAGCCCGGGTTCTCCGTTATTTGGCAGTTCCATAGGGATGTGATTCGGCAGTTTTGGAGCTGTGTACTCACCCTCCATTGTGTGGTCCATATGGTCGTCTTCCATTTTTCTCACAATGCCTGAGTTTGCATATTGATCTGGCCTTTGGAGCCTGACCGTCCCTCTAAGAGAGAGGTGAAGATCCTTTCTTTACATTGAAACTCCTTCCTTGCTGTCGGAGAAGCTGTCAACCATTCGATACAGAGTCAACTGGCCTGGCAAGTGTCCTCTTGGCACCAGCTTGTGTGTGGTGGTCTTTTCTTTCTAGAACAGTTAATAACTGTGGCAGATGTTGGGGGCCGAGTTCTGCAGTCATGCAGCTGCTTTTATGTCCAGTTGAGTTTCTTAAAAGGAGTAATCAATTTTTAGGACCTCATTCTGAGAGCTTCAAGTATAAAAGGATTAGGGGAAAATGTTATTCTATGGGAGTCCGTATTGGGTATAGCAACAGATGTAGCTGGGAGGGGAAATGGCAGCTGATGAGACACACACCAAGCAGTTGAGAAGGTTTAAGATGATTAGAACCTGCTTTTGGACATTTTGTGCTAGAGAATCATCTTAAGAACAGCACAGAAACTTTGAGAAATAGCCAAACACACACACACACACACACACACACACACACACACACACACACACCAGTTAGTCTGCGGCTGTTGCTAGCTGCCACCAACCCGCCTCTGACTTAGGATGACACCATCATCAAAATGGAGAAGGACCAGGCCTGATCTTGTGTGCTACCCAAGATCCGTTGTGGATTGGATTGTTGTGGTCTCATAAGGGTTCTTTCACTGGCTTATTTTTGGCAGTAGATGGCCAGCCAGGCCTTTCTGACTAGTCCATCTTGGAGTGGAGGTGCTGCCGCAGCTTGTTCAGCCAGCGTCTTAGCAACATGCAAGCAAGCCTCCAGTGGGTGTTGGTCAGCGATGAGGTACATTGGCTGGGGGGATAAAAGGTGAAAATCCTGTCACTGAATTACCAGAGCCTTCTAGTCATTAACCTCCCACCCTAATAGAGCAATTTAGTCATTGGGGTATATTCTTGTCCGGGCTATGTATTTCTATTTATAAAATTTATTGTGACAAAATATGGACAACAAAACAGTTGTGATTTCTGTATGTGCAGTGCAGTGATGTTGATTCTGCTCACCACATTTTGCAAACATCTCCACTGTTTTCCAACATCCTGAACAGTATCTCAGTCCTTACATATGTGGTTTTAATGACTGCACCAGAGCGCATGCCCTTTCTGTGCTGCTCCCTGGCTTCTCTCATCCATGGTGTGGTTGTATATTGTCCATTGAGTCCTGTGGTTTCCTGAAACATCCCTTTGTTGTTAGGCATCTGTGTCGCTTCTGCCCCTTCCTCGTCATTAAAAAACAGCTGGGATGAACATTTTTGTGCACACAGCCTTTCCCACGGTTGGCCGAGGTCCTGACTCTACATGCCAAGTCAAGGGGACTGTGAACACTTGGACATGGTGACTGGATCAGAGAACAGAGGGAAGTTGGGGTCTAGATGACTCCCGGATTTCTGGCTCATGTGATTGTGGGAGCTGGAGGTGCAGATAAGACACAAAAGGGACATGGTTGAGGCTGATGCTGGCTTCTGAGAAGATGCGGCCAGCCAGGCTGAGAGGGAGGCTCCGCAGGTCATTAAACCCAAAGCCTCCTTTAGAAAGTGGAGAGAGAAGCGAGGAAGGCGGCCGATAGACTGACACTCTCTCTCTCTCTCTCTCTCTCTCTCTCTCTCTCTCTCTGAGTTTTCCGTTGCAGACTCGGAACACTCTGTCTCACCTCACTGATTGCAATCCCCTCCAAGTAGCATTACAGAACCCAGCTCTTCCCGGGGTTTCTGTTTTCCATCCCCCCTTGTTTCCTAACCCTTCTGACCTTTGTCTTTCAGTAAATGCTGCTGCCCTTTTGATCTCAAACGGTGGACTGTTCTAAGGTGTGTGTGCTTCCCGAGTGTGATTGGTGGGGAACCCAATTTTGCGACGAGCAGAGAAGGGAGCAGTCGATGAGGAATGACCGAGCGTGTGCGTGCTCGGTTTCCTTTGTGAACTAAAGCCACACGAAGTTTTAAGGTGATCCCAGCTTCGTGTCCGTGTTGTCGGTGCAGGAGTCTGGTTGACGTGGGAATAAATGGTATTGAAGCAGTATTTTGCTGTGTTGGGGTCTGGTATGGATGTGTTTACATAGTGTTGTACAAAATGCTCTTAATATGTACTGAAATATACCAGTATCATTTCTATATAGAAGATCATATTTTTAATGAAGACACTGAATATTAGATTTCTAAAATATATAACCCATCTTGGATCAATAGCTACCCAGAATAGAAGAACTCAGTTTTTGCTGGGTAATCTACACTCAGTATGAAATCCCATTTGAGAAGCCTGTCCGTTTTTGTTGACAGTCTTAAAGAAGTATGCCATTTTAAACTGAAACTTAAATAACTTCCGTGTTTATTCTTTCTAGCTGTAAGAGTCAGGTTGTGGAATGCCATGTGACCTTGTACTTTTGAGTCTAGCTCTAACTGGGTTTGAAGTGTGTTCGTGTGTGTGTGCTTTCTTAAATGACTTATCTATGCCTGACTACATTTGGAACAGAATAAATATGGTACTTGAATATAGTTTTGAAAAATTAACTGGATTTCTAACCTGGTGAACCCACGGTAAGCACTTGGTGCTCAGTGACGCATGGAAGGATGGGTGGTTTGCAAACCCAGTGGCTTTGGGAGAAAGACCCGGGCGCTGTCAGCTTCCTGAAGCGCAGCCAAGGAAACGGCGCAGGGCAGGTCTGTTCTGTCACTGGGGTCTCCGTGAATCAGCACTGACGGCCCCCAGCAACAACATGGTCGTTCCTCAGACTTAGGATCAATAGTATAAACTCTGTGTGACCACCAGACATGCTGGATTCGTTGATGTCCCTTTTCCCTCCGTGAAATATATCAACTGACGTTGGACTCTCCAGGAGATGGACGGACACTGGCTGAACTAGGGAAACGATTGTAAGGATGGGGCAGGACTGGGCACTGTTCCATTCTTTCGTAGATAGGGTTGCTATGAGTTGAGGAAGGAGCCTTGGTCGAATCATAGATTGCCAAGCACACATTCAACATTTCTAAACCACCAGCTGTCCCGAGGAAGAAAGACGAGGCTTTTTACTCCTGTAAAGAGTTACAGTCTTGGAAACCCGCAGGGACAGTTCTACTCTGTCCTCCAGCCTTGCTGTGAGTCGGAATCAACCCGACGGCCATGAGATGAATTGGAACTGACTCGATGACTTACTCTATAACGACTGCCCTCAGCTGCCACCAGCAGACTCGCAGCCACTCTTTAGGATACACGGATGTCAGAAACGACTGCAGCATGGGCAAATTAACCCTTCTCTCCTCTTCCACCATTCCCACCCCCGCCCCCTTGCCCAAGTACAGGCACCTTAACCCCCATTCCAGCCTCTGCCTGGTGTTTACCAGGACCCGTCTCAACCACTTCTGCTGCTGCCACTGAGCCTGCTCACTGTTTTCAGAACATTCGTTGTACCTCATTAGAGCTCTCGTTTCTGTTGAACCCCCTTAGACTCATCTTTCAAAGTCAATTTGAGGGTCAAGTCTCAGCCATCTCTGAGATCCTCCTGTGCCATGATGATGGCTGCATCTCTAAATATACATTTTGTTATCTATAGTGTGTGTATATATGTATATAGATACATATATATGTATAGTCTATTTGTGTGTGATCTAGTGATGTTTATTAAGGGAAATAGTGGTGTTAGTTTTAAAGATTTGTGGTGAAAGTATGCACAATAAAACATGCACCAGCTTAGCCATCTCGACACGTGTGAGGCAGTGACATGGATTGCCTGCTTCAAGTTGGGCCGCCTTTCTGAACCACCTTTTAAAGATGATTTCCCCATCGTCCACACCAGCGTACCATCCTCCTCCGAAGCTCTCCATTCTTTTTGTTTTAGGAGTAGCTGTCGTCAGTTTGCTCACCTAGAGAAAACTTTGAAAGGGTGTGGTAGTCTTCATTTCAGCATCCATCATCTGCCTTCTGGGAGTGTAGTACTGGCTGTAGGCCCTACTTACTTTCTTTCCCCAACTAGCCAGTAGTGCCGGGTCGGCAGAAACATCTCGTTCTTCTGGTGGCCTCCCAGCGCCGTGGGTCTCCCAGCTCCCCAGCCAGAGCAGCAGTGGTTGGGATCATGAGAGCCCAGCCTGGTTAATCATACAACCTGGTTCTGGATGGGAGTGGAGGCAGCTTCTTTTGAACCACAGTATTTTGACCTACTTTACCCTTCTTATCTGCGTGCAAAATATTTGTTGTACTTAGTGTGTTCTCCCTGTCACGACGCATGGTTGTCTCCCTTTCATACGAACCAAGGGCTCAAGTGGGTTTCGACCAGTGGAGAACAATGGAGAAGAGTTGGTAAGCAATTTTAACTTTCAAATGAAGGGCACTTCATATTCATATCATTAAAAGAACCCAACCTTAAAAGACATATATTCTATCTATCAAGAAACTTGGTTAAAGGTAGAATTATAAGTTTGGGGATTTTAATACCTTTTAATTTGCTTTACAGTATCTAAATGTGATATTTTCGAAAAATATTTTGGTAACATTTATGTAGAGAGAGTTGAACTGTTCTTAATCAGGCTAATGCTGTGTATTTTACTATTAAATAGTTTGCTTTTACAAGTATTTCCCTTGGGGAAATTTTTTGTATGACTCCAGGCATGTTCAAGCTGCTCAACTTAAACAATATACAGAAAGCTATTTTTGGTCTCGCCCTTAGAGTTGAGTGTGTTCCAGGGCGTGGGTGGGTTGGGTAGTGCGTAGGAAGGGGCTTAAAACGCTTGTGGAAGAACTCCATTTTCTTTTCTTTTGCAGCTTCTCTGGTGTTGGAATTGGGTTGACCGAGCAGGTCTTCTGTCTCACAGTGAACACCTCATATGCCTTTTGTTTCGCCTCCTCCGCGGCCCTCCTCTCACGGTGCCATCACCTACTTCGCTTCCATTTGTCCTGCTGTCCTCATGTTCTGAACTCTGTCCCTGGGGAACTTATAATGCCCTTTGGTCTTAAATGGCTTATTATTCTAATGGGGGTTGTGAGTTCCGTTCCAAACTTGAAAGGTAACGGCGAGCCATGGTCTGGAGGGTCCCACCAGTCTGTCTTCTTATTTTGAGCTCTGTGCTCTACTTTGATCTCACCGTCCAAGACCTCCTATGCCTCTGAGAGAAGCTGGGAGTGGCCGCTGGGCACCCTCTGGTTCTCCTCCCGGTTCTGGAGGCTTATGCGCGTGTGGCCCATTGTTGTGGACGGATTGTTTCCTGTGTCTCCTGATTCCCATCCCTCTTTTTCCTCTGATGGGGAGCGGCCAGTCATGGCACCTTACAGGGCTGCCTCGAGCTTTCGAAGCCATAGGTGCATAGTAAACTTTCATTCGCCCTTCATTCCATTTTCTCATAGTTTTTTCTTACCTCCTCCTATGAACATAGGGAATAGCTTCTGAGTTCTACAGAACTCTTGGAAGCTAACAGAATTATTGTTTGGTTTCAACAATTTTTAGTAAGTCTGGTATATTTAATTTGTGACTTTACATTGTTACTCAAATGTGCCATGTTTTATAGATTGATTTGTTATGTCTTTTGATTTTTTCATGAATATTTAAAATGTACTTAAAGGGTAATTATAGTACTTTTGATTTAAAATTCAGTTATGCATCCACCATCAGGGAAAATACTAGAAACTTATGATTTGGAACATATTTCCAAAGACAAATATATAATTTCTAATTGTAATCAACTTAGGCGATAATGTGTGATTTCCATGCTTTTTGAAATCCGACAAAGGAACTTAAACCTTCCCAGTTTCTATTATCATTGCAATTTGGGGACCATCTTTCGCTGTTCTCCTGTGATCCGTTCTCAAGCTGTCAGCATTCCGCTCTCCTCTGGTTTCTAGAGTCTGTTGGACTTTAATGTTTAACTGTTGGAGGAAACTTCTGAATTTTCTCTACTCTAAGAATATTTCCTTAACCGTGAGCAAGAAGGCCTCAAAGATGGACTGTTGAGACACCCATCAGCTTTTCTCTTCCTTTACTGCTTCCTCTCTTTACGTTTACATTTTAAAAATTATAATCCTTAGACCCTTGTTACATTGCTGCCCAGGTAGAGGTATAACAATAGCCAATGCCAGTTTGCAGCTAGCCGTGTGTAAAGACTTTCACACAGGAAGGTAAATATAAAAGTCTCTCTCCGAGGGTTCCGGTTCTTTCATGCACAACTTTCTTCCCAAGGAAAAAAAAGTGTTTACACATGTCTCTGCAGCCAATGTCTGACTGCAGACAAATTCTCTCAGTAATTTAATTGTCTTAATCCTGTGAGGGTAAAAGAGAAAAACTCCAGTCTCCACAGCGGCTTCTGTGGAGGTTGGCTAGGCCAGTTAAATTCAAGGCAGCTCAGAAGATTTATAGCCATTGCTTCTTGGGCTCCGGGGGCGTCATCTCAGTAGATTTTCTTGGAGGACGCAGGGCAATCACAATGGCCTCTTAGGAAGACGTTTTAAGAAAATGGAGAACAACATCAGGGAGAAGGAGACCAGGCCTGTTGCACCCGAGGTGTCCCGGCGGGGGATTGCTCGTTCTTCAGAGGCACCGAAGATTGTTCTACGAGCATTTTGTAGGGGAGCCTTATCCCAGTCAACCTTGAGCCCGTTCCTTCAGACTTCCCCTCTGTCTTCAAAACTCAAAGAACCCTGACACGGAGCACAGTTTTGACTCCCTGGAGGGCGCCCAAACTGCCTCTCTGACGTGGTCTGAATCGAAGTGCACAGCCTTCTTTGGGGAGGGGAAGGCCAGACGGAACCCCTACCTTCAGAAGTGTGTGGACGGAGGACAGGCTATCAGTCAGGCACTATCCCTTAGATAGATTTTTAAATGAAGAGTTGTACTTGACTTAGCATTGTGCGCCTTCATGCCTTCACTGACGCTTTTGATGGTGAGGTCAGACTCCTGAGAGCTGCATTTCCTCCCGCCCCGCGGCACATGCCATTGAGAAAGAGTCTTGTGGGCTGGCATCCGCTGGCTTCTTGGTTTTTAACGTTCCTTGTAACCAGACCCAGGATGCGCAGGCACCCCAAAATGAGGGACCCCAGGCTTTCTAGACATGAGTCTGGACACCTGGTTTGACACCTTTGTGAGGAAACCGAGTCTGGGAAGTGGTAATGGGTCCATGGTCTCGATGTGGTTTGCAGCAGAGGCAGACCTACCATCCACCCCCCTATCAGCCACCAGTACTAGTGCACACAGACACCGAGTCACCGTGAATCGGGGTGGACTTGACAGAGCGTCTATTTCATCTGCTCAGGTAGAGACTCCTGTCCCCGTCAATTCTGCACGTGCGGCCGCAGATCAGCTTTTAAAGGTGACGGGCAGGATGCAGACTCATTAAACTGCCCAGGATGCCCCGGAGCACAGCTACCTTCTTTAGGGAAGGAAATAAAGAAAAGACTTCTTCCCATCTCTTAGGCTCTTCTTACCGACAATGGAGGAAATACAGAATCTGGCAAATTCTTCGAGTTCCCTGGGGTAAGGCAAGTTATTCCTTGGTGAAATATCAGAGATGGCGTTCTGCACCCAAAACTCAGTGGTTAGAATAAAGATCCCTGGTGGCTGTAGAAAGTGTGTGTGTGTGTGTGTGTGTGTATGGTGTAGGGGTGGTGTGTGCGGGACAACCTATAAGATACAAGATATGGATCTTTTTGCTGAGCAGACAAGTATGGTAACTATCTGGGCCACCAAAGCCTGCCTTGTGATTGCCTCAAAAAAAAAAAATCCAGGAACAGGAGGGAGTAGAGATACCAGGAGGGTAGGGAGAAGGTGGGAGGAGGGGGGAAACGATCGCAATGATTGACATATTAACCCCCCCTCCTGTGGGATGAACAACAGGAACCGTGGGGGGGGGGAGACAGTGGTCATTGTAAGACATGAAAATAATAATTTATCATTTATAATGATTTATTATAATACATTTATAATTTATCAAGGGGTCACAAGAGTGGAGAGGGGAGAAAAAAAGAGGAGCTGATACTAAGGCCTCAAATAGAATGTAAATGTTTAGAAAATAATAATGACCACATATGTACGAATCCTTGATACAGCTGATGTACAGATTGTTACAAGAGCTGTAACAGCCCCCAATGACGTGATCTTTTAATAAAAAGAGGAAAATAATCTTCACTATGAGTGTATCTATTTGTTATAAGAGCTGTAAGAGTCCCCAGTAAAACAATCTTTTAATAAAACAAAACCAAACAAGCAAACAAAACCCCCTACAATTCACTGCCATTGAGTCAGTGCCTACACACAGCGACTCTCAGGCAGTTCTACCCTGTCTGATGCGTTTCTGGGACTGTAACTCTCTATGGGAGCAGGAAGCCCTGTCTGTTTCCCTCAGAGCGGCTGATGGTTTCAAACTACTGACCTGACAGTTAACAGCCCAAGTGTAACGCCTAGTATGTGTACAATCACTGTACTTTTAAACTGCGAGGAGGTACCGTGAGTGACTGCGTGGAGTCCACAGGTAGTGTAGGCTGGGGAGGACGGTGAAGGAGGACCTTGGAGAGGGTTTTAGTCCTGATTGGGATCATCTGATTAGCAAGGCTGTTCATTTGGAAGGGAAATTGGCTTTTCCCCTAGTGGTTGTATGCAGTTTAACTGTTCCTGGATGCACGTGGTACCGCTGCACTGGCAGGAACAGATCTGAGCTGTCGGGAATGCCAGCTAATTTGGCGAGTTTTATTCTCACCTGGGGGGGCTCCAGGTGTCGGGCTTGCCAATTTAAACATACTTGATTCCTTGGGAACATTTTTTTATGCACCTTGAGGGAACACAGCGAGGAGGGTATGGGTAGTAATTAGCACATGCGCCTGCAGCTGAGTTTGTGTTTCTGGCTAGAACAGTGATTTATGGGTTTGGCCACCTTGTGCCGCAGAAACCTGTAGCCCTTCTCAGACATTAGCTCATTAATTCTCGGGACATCCTGTGTGAGTTGTGTAGCTTGACCACAGGTTTCCCCCAAAGTCAGGGCTGCTACGCCAGAGGAGTCAACCATGGAAGGAGACTGAAAGCTGGGCCCTCTAACCCCAACTACCAGTACCCTTGGCCTTAGGGCTCCAATTGCCTGATGGGAGAGGAAGCAATGGATGGCTACCCCAAGACACTGGAATGGCGGTTGTTGGACCTTGAATGAGACTCCTGGCTTAGTGGGTGTCCAATGAAAAGAGACCCAGAACCACCATAGACTTAGGACCTTAATGCTCCCATTGCATTAATATGACAGGTATTGATCTGATAGGCAAGGGAGGATCTGCCCTTGTAAGAAATGTTTCCCTAGCACCAACCCCCATGCTCAATGTAGACAGAGCGCAGTCAATTAAGAAATCCATCGATACAAAGCCACACCTCCTCGATGGCAGCTTGAAGTTGGACTGTGTTTGAATAAACAGTACCTTACAGTCTATGCCATTGGATAAATGCTTGATGTTATGAGTACAATTGCCTTAGAGCTCAGGGGGCTGATTAACGATGTTTTTCTTTTTTGGTGACTGTTGTTGGTTTTGGTTTTTGTCATAATATGACTGCCGAAGTAAACCAGGGACGTTCATGACCCATAGACAAGCAGATGGATTCTGGGCTCCCAAGTAATTCTAGTCCCAATCCAGGAACAGTTAGTACATGGCCTGCTCCATAGTCACATTCATTAAGAGGTCACTGAAGCTAAGGGTGGGACAGCAAAGAGTGGTGAATAAAGGCTAACAACTGGAATAGTGTCTGGGGGCCTATAAAGGTTTGTATTCAAACAAACAGCCATCTAAGTGAGGCAGCAGCTAAGTCCACATGGACGAAGCACATCAGCTTGTGTGGTCCAAAAGTGACAATAACAAAATCCAAATATGATGAAGGAAAAGTACCAGAGCTTAAACATGAACACCCACTTTGTAGAAGGCAAAGGAGGAGAGTGGGAATCCAAAATCCATCGGCAGAATATCTGGTCAGATTAAGTCTGGCAGATCTCCTTTAGCTCCTGGCTTGGGCCTGGAACAGCTTCACTGCAAGGCAGCGATTACTGTAAACTTGATTATGGTGGCTGGATCCACTGTATAATAAGATCCTTAGTCAGCTGGGTCTAATCTACGTGATCAGTTGACCTTTCTCTTGACCCAACCTGAATTTGCTCCAGGCTCAAATATTTCTCGCTTGTTCTATGACATGAATTTCTTCCTTGGCTTGTTTAATATTGCTGTTGGTCTTTTCTTTCTTACTCTTTTATATGCCCGTTCTTTCTTTTTGTTTTGTTCTTGCTTTTTGTCGTTTCTGTTAGGCTTTCCAGTTTATGAAACACAGAATGAGCGAATGCATAGAGACAGTAACTGATGGGATCGCTTATGGATGGGAGGGTTGGGACGGGGGGAGGGTGAAGGGAGTTGGGGAGCAAACAATGAATGTGGGAGGGGACAAGGAGCACTAAACTAATTGTGATGATGTATAAACAACTCTTTTAAAAAGCGATTTAACTGTGGAAGTGCATGATATGTGAATATTATGAAAACAACTAAAAAACAGAACAAAACCCCCAAACTTGGCCAATGGCTACTACGAGGACAGGAGGAGGGATGTTTCCCGAGGGGGGCGCTGACTCTATGGTAACGGTGGTGGCGTAATTTAGGAAAGGATCTCATTAATGGTGGCACAGCATGAAGAGTGTAACCGGCACTGGATTAAGATGTAGAAGTTGTTGAATTGGAGAATGCTTTGTGCATATTTCTGCCACAGTTTTAAAAGTTGCACTAATAACAATGAGTGTAAGGAAGAAGAAAATGTTCTACAGTTGATTGTGGTAATGATTGTACAACTCTTCTCGATGTGATTGAACTATTGACTTGCATGATAGGTGAATGAAGTGCCAATAAAACTGTTGTAAATAAAAAGTCAGGGCTGCCCGCTACGGGACCTCTAGGGTGGCTCTTCTGCTTTGCAGTCATGCCTGTGTGAGGCGTCAGGGGGTCCCCTGAGAAATGCCTGTGCGAACAGTGATTTAGGGTGTCTTTCTTCATCAGGGGACTCAAGTCCAGGGGTGCTGCCGCCAAGGAGTCCGCCCTCTTGGCTGTTGCCAGAGACACGACAGGACTCTCCAGAGTTAGAAGTTGGGAGGAGTTGGGTTGGAAGGAAGGGGACCCAGCTTCTATAGAGAGCTTTCCCCATGCTGGGCGCTTTTCTTTTTTCATTAAGAACTTTTATTGAGGGCTCTTAACTCTCATCACAATCCATACATTCATCCATTGTGTCAAGCACATTTGTGCATATGCTGCCATCATCATTTCATTCTACTTGAGCCCATGATATCAGCTCATTTTTCCCTCTCCCTCCCCTGCCCACCCTCCCTCATGAACCCTTTATAAGTTATAGATGATTATTTTCATATCTTACATTGTCGCCCTTCACCCACTTTTCTGTTGTTCATCTCCCTGGGAGGGGGTTATATATCGATCCTTGTGGTCAACTCCCCCTTTCTCCCCTTCCTCCCCTAATCCTCCTGGTTTCTCTACTCTCCTTGTTGTCCCTGAGGGATTTATCGATCCTGGATTCCCTGTGTTGGGGGCTCTTATCTGTAGCAGTGTGCATGCTCTGGTCTAATCCGATTTGTAAGATAGAATTGAGGTCATGTTGGTCATGATGGTCATGAGAGGGGGAAGGAAGCGTCAAAGAACTAGAGGAAAGCTGTGTGTTTCATCGGTGCTATTCAGCATACTGACTGGCTCATCTCTTCCTTGTGACCCTTCTGTGAGGGGATGCCCAGTTGACTACAGATGGACTTTTTTTTTCAATTGATAGGTACGATAATTCTGTAAAATGTATGTTGTCAGTTTTTTAAATTGTGTTTAAGTTCCCGTTCAGCAATTTCTACAGAGTATTTATAGTCATTGGTTATGGTCTTCACCGTGCTGTGAACGAACAGTTCCATGGTTTTCTGTTCTGATTGTTCCATTTCTATGAGTCTAGTTTCCCTGGAGGAGCCTTGGTGGTATACAGGTGATGTGTTGGGCTGCTAACCACATGGTCATCAGTTTGAAACCTATTAGTTGCTTTGCATGAGAAAGATGAAGCTTTCTGCTTGGGAACTCACAGGGGCAGCTTTACCTTGCTCTGTGGGATCTCTAGGAGTCAGCATTGACTTAATGGCTGTGAGTGTTCCAATTTCCTTACATTGTCATCTTTGCTTTAAAGTAATTGTTGAGGCAGGTGGATCATTTCTGAAAGAAGCGCAGTACTCCTGACCAACACTCTTTATCTAGTAAGTCAGTTTTTAGCTACGAAGTGACCTGGTTCACAGTTGAAAGCATATTTCAGGGTTGTAGTATCAGGCAATTCTCCAGACTCAACTGGTCCATTCAGTCCGGACTTAAAAAAAGAAGAAGAAAGGTTCTTTTACTCATTTTCATCCTAGTGGGATCCATGGTAGCTGAGTACCATCTGGTTCTTCTGGGCTCGTAGTAAATGCAGATGTGGTTTGTATATGTAGATGGTTTCTTAACCCTATAGACCAGTTTCTTGAGTCTTTGGTTTCCTTCTTAGAATTCTTTTGCTTTGGATGAGTAGAGACCAGTACTTGTCTCTAATCAGATGACTGCTTGTAAACCCTGATTTTTTAGGTCAGAGGTGGTTTCTCCTGGATTTGAACCAGGTCTGATTATGCAGGCTCTGCTGTCCCACACAGAGGAGGAGCAGAAGGAATTCTCATTTGTGGAAAATACCTGCCACCAAACTTCTGTAGAGAGTTACATTTTTCTAATTAAAAGTGAAGCTTCACTAGTGTGTGGATGGAAGATTTTGCCCATTTGTGCTTTTAGGAATTAGATTGAAGAGAGTATATAATACAATAAGTGTAAACACTAATCTCAGATTAGGCAGGGCAGCCCCATGTACTCCTGAGTCTCCCCAAAATAAATGTGTGGCCTTAGGTTCATTTCATTCTCCGTCAAGAAGTTTAATCTGGGACTTAAGGCCGGCCTCCTGGCCCTTTAATGATAAAGAAAGGCACTTAGATATTTTGCTAAAACATGGGAACATATGTACTTAGTCATCCAAGTCCTCCTTTGTTGTTAGAACAGCTACTGTTATTTTTGACTCAAAAGTCCTTCTAATTAGTGAAGGTAATATATTTATCAAGCTGACCTTTATAGTGGGAAAAACCTCCCCCACCCGCCCTAGCACTTTACAAATTGTGAAATTCTAGATACTATCTTTGAAATCTTTAATAATCTATGTAAGCCAGGCAGGGATTGAGGGTAGTTTAGCTGCTAGTTCTTGCTAAGTCCAGCCTTTTTTTATTTTAACCTAGGCAGAGACAAACCTTGACATTGATACTAGATTCTTGTCCCATCCACCGACTTTGTAGGGATACCTTGCAGTTTAGTGAATTGCCTAACTTGTTTCTTCTAGGCATCTCCCAAAATGATGGGACCTTACTGGATCTGAATAAGGGAAGGTGGGGAAAGATGCTGATAGATGATATGATTTAGTTGTGAGTGATTGTTAATAGGGTTGTGATTGCCATCTTGCTGGGTGTTTGAAACGAGCCAACTCAGTAGCAGGAAGGAGGATCTCACACCCAGCAAAGACGAAGAGTCAGAAGTGGAGCACATCTTTTTTAGGCCCGGAGATCCTTGTGTATGGAATCTCCTTGACTCGTGACACCAGTAGCAGAACTAGAGCCAGAGCTGGAGGCAGGAGTGCTTGCTTGTGGAGTGTTTTGCCTCCGGGCACTTAATTAGAGGAGCTAGGCTTGCTGACCCACAGAACTTACAGCCGAGTACCTTCTTAGCTGAGGCTTATGTCGGAGTGGCGTACCCTTTCTGCATTTTTTGGCAGCCCTAAGTGAGCTTTATAACTGTGCCTGACCTTGACAGAGACCAGGCCAAGAGGCCAAGGGCCAGAGGTCTGATGGGGTGGAGAAGAAGCTGTGTTGACTGAACAACCATATCCTGAGAATTTCTCACCTAAATTGTAACTTGTTAGCATCTTTAATAAACTCCTCTTATTGAAGTTTTCCCTAATGATCGGGGTTAGAGAAGATGGAGGACATGCTGATAGATGATAAGATCCAGTTGTGAGCGATAATAGGTTACCTGTGATTGCCATCCTGCTGGGCATCACCTTCGAGTCTTGTCTGTGCGGCTTGTGTGGCCCTTTCAATGGCTGTTTCAAACCCAGCAGACATGCGGTGTTCCTTGGAAGAGACTCGCCCTCTAGAGTGTTAGCTCTCTTTATAACAAGGTTGAGTTAACTACCGTCTTATTTTTGGAGGGAGTCACTGGGTAGAGCAGGCAGCTAAACACAACTAAGCAGAATCTTGGTGGAAGGCCTCCACCCGAGAAAACCCCTGTGGATTTTGTACTGCCCTATTGCACTTGGGGTCATGACGAGTCCCAACGGTTTACCAGAATCCCCCCTATTTTCGCCTCCATTGAGCTTTTTGCTGGAGTCTCGTTTTCTGGCCCATGGCTTCCATTTGCTTTCATCCACTTGTTTGCTCTCACATCCTGGTTTCCTCATTAATGGTAATTCATTCCCCTTTGTGTTATCCAAGGTTTGTGCATAAGGCAACAACATGCGGTATGGAAACTGCGCAGAAGTTAATGCTTGTTCCTTCCGTAACCCAAGATTCTGTTTCAAAGCCTTCTCCGTAGCAAATTCATTAGTTGTTGCAGAATGCTTTAGAGCAGTGGTTCTCAACCTGTGGGTCACGACCCCCCCTTTTTTTGGGGGGGGGTTGTTGAGCATCCCTTTCACAGGGGTCGCTTACGACCATTGGAAAACACATTTCTGATGAGCTTAGGGACCAAGACACCGCTTCTCTATCTCAACTGTTGCACTGATGTTGGCTTTTTATGAATGCTGTAGAAAATGTAGCAATGTAGTCTATTGTTGTTATATTAAGACTGTTACCCATGCTATACATGCTTCAAGACAAAATTTCATTTATTTGTCATTAGAAATAAATATTTCACAATATATAATTACATATTGTTTTTGTGATTAATCACTATGCTTTAATTATGTTCAATTTGTAACAATGAAAGTACACCCTGCATATCAGGTATTTACATGACGTTTCATAACAGTAGCAAAATTATAGTTATGAAGTAGCAATGGAATAATTTTATGGTTGCGAGTCACCACAACATGGGGAACCTTATTAAAGGTCGCGGCATTGGGAAGGTTGAGAACCACTGCTTTAGAGACAGGGTGAAAGCCTTTCTTTAATGGGTATCAGCTTCCACAACGAAATAAAGGGCTGGGGAAACCGCCGAGAGACGTGTAGGCCCTGAATGAGCCCTACCTGATGCCATTTCCACGAAGGAAGTGTGTGGATTGGGGTGAAAATCAGCATCCTCTGCGCCTGGACCCCAGTTTGTGTCCGGGCAAAGGTTCTAATATGCCCTGGGAACCTGTGAAGGTGGTGCTCAGAGGCCAGCCAGCCCTCCTTCCCTCGAGAACCACAGAGATCGAGTCTATTGTAAGGAATCCGTTTGAGTCATTGGTTTAGCCAGTAGTGCGGAGACTCAGAGAAAGTGTCTTGTCCATGGGCTTCTAACTGGAGAGCGTCATGAAGATGTTCTTGGTGTATCCTCCGAAGGTCTGGGTCATCTTTGCCCACTGTGACTGCACGGGGAGGGGTAGAGATGCTGGGAAGAATTCTAGAAGGAAGGATGGAGTATGCTTCTTGAGTGTGCACTCCTTTATTTGTTACCCGAGCCCAGGGCTGTGCCAGCCACTGTGCCAGCAGTGAGGTCTTTACACTCAGAGGAATTGAGAATTCCAACCTGCCTCCAGCCTCCCCAAGGGAGAGACACAGAAACTAACCATTGCGATGGGGGTATCTTAGCTTGCTCAGAGTACAGCTGCCTATAAGGAAGGTTACCCACAGATGCTGGGTGTGTAACCGCACCCCAGAGGGTTAGCCAGGACCTTTCAGAAGCAGGGTGCCAGGCCTTTCTTCTGAGACATTTCTTGGTGGGTTCACATGGTCAACCTTTTGGTTAGTAACCAATCACCTAGCCCTTTGCACGGACCCAGAGACTCTGCTGTACAATCTGACTCACGGCAACCCACAGGACAGAGTAGAACTGCCTCATAGACTTTCCGAAGCAGATTGCCTTGTGGTTCTTCTGTGGCAAGGCTGATGGGGTCACACTACTGGCTTTTAGGTTCCGCAGCCCAGCCCTGGGCCACAGTACCAACAGGCCTCCTTTGGTTACCCCTCCAGGTCAGAATGGGAACTGCTCGCGGGATCCAAAGCAGCGTGTCTCTGCTTCTCTCTGCACTTGTGCTTTGTTTCCCGCCTTGAGGAGACTTCCTCTGCAGGGGTCTAGCCAGATTCCCCCAAATGATACCCCGTCCCCTGATCTGTGTTCAGTGTTTGTCACCTCCTGACTGTAGCCCATGCCCTAATGCCAAGACCCCTGGTAGCTAGCTAGCAATGTTTAGGTCCTGCTAGCCTGGTTGAAAGTGTCGTGTAACGTCCAGTTTAGTGATGGTAAAAGCTTACTCCTGAGGTTATGACTGGGCCCTTGTGAAGTGGGACTGTGTTCTCTGAAGAAGTCCGTGGGTTCATCCTGGACGTGGTGCAGCTCTGAGTGATTTTGGGGGGTCAGGGCAGAGGAGGCAGAGCACATGCGCACCCTGTGAAGGGTTTAGGGAGACCTGGGACTGGGAAGGAAGGTAAGAGTCCGGCTGCTGAGACTTGGCTTCTCTGCTAAGGAGTTTAAGCATTGGATTAAAGACACTGGGAATTACTGAAAGACTTGAAACAGGAGATAACTTGACGTGATTGTGGTGTGGAAAGGGAATTTGGATGGATGGGGGAAGGAGGGCCTGGTAGGAGCCCTGATGGCTAGACGAGGCTGAGACACCATTCAGAGGACTATTGATTTCGGTGAGAACTGATAAAGGCAGTCAAGATGGGGAGCAGAAGGGGAGAGATGGCCATGATTAAGTGATTATAAGTGCTATAAGAGATTAAAGTATCAGTGATTCCGGTGATATAAGTGAATATGATATAGCGGACCGAGTAATTAAGGTAATAAAACCCTGAGACAGAAGCTATGGATAAGTGACTAGGTGAGCTGTGACTAGACATTTAGCAAGAATCAGAGGCTTTCCCCCATCTATGTATTATTATTTTCTAAAAATGCACACGCGCAACTCAATGTAAAGAAGATCAGAATCCTCACAACTGGACCAATAGGAAGCATGAGAAGCGGAGAGCAGATCGAAGTTGTCAAGGATTCTTCATGTTTGAATCCACAGTCATTGCTCCTGGAGCAGCAGCCAAGAGATCAAATGATGCGCTGCACTGGGTAAATCCTCAGCACAAGACCTCTTTGGAGTATTAAAAAGCAAGGATGTTACTTGAAGACTCAGGTGTGCCTGATTTTGAGTTACCTCATGTGCACGTGAAAACTGGACAGTGGATAAAGAAGCCTGCAGGAGAATTAATGCGTTGAATTATGGTGTTGACAAATATTGAAAGTGCTGGGGGCTGCCAGAACAAGCAAACCTGTTTTGAAAGCAGTGCGGCTGGATTGCTCCTCAGGAGCAAGGATGGCGAGACTTCATGTCACATATGTTGGGCATGTTATCCGAAGGGATCAGTCCCTGGAGAAGGACATCATGTAGGCGAAGCAGAGGGACAGCAAAGAAGGAAGACTCTCCATGAGATGGACTGACACAGGGCTGCCAGCAGTGGGCTGAGGCATAGCATCAGTTGTGCGTTTGGGGCAGGACTGGGCCGTGGTTGGTTCATTTTGTTTTATGTAGGGTCGCTATGAGTCGGAACTAACGGTAGGGCACGCTTCGAATGGTGATGAAGGTCATTTAAAATTTCAAGTGTTCTTTTTTCCTGGTCTTGATTTTCCTGTTGAACTGGGCTGAGTAGAGGTGGGTGGTGGGTGGTGTGTGTGGGTGGGGGGTGTGGGGGGTGGAGGGGTTGGAGGGAGGAGCAGGAGATTCTGTGATTGTTCCGTGCGAACTTAGAACTTTACCACAAAGCTAGGAACGCATTTAAGACTGGACATTATAAATAGTTGAACTGAATTGAACAGAAATTGAATCTAACTCCTTTGAGGAGATGGGATTTGGAGCTGTTTAAACGACCTATGAGGAAAGAAACTTTATTTTTCTCAGTTAACTTACCTTCTTATTTTAAGTACTGAGTTGCGCCCTATGGACTTGGCCTCTCTTTTCTCTCTGTTTTGCCATCAGGACTTGCTGAGTTTTATTTTGTTCTTGAAATCTTGCTACATTGGCCCAGTTTTCTTACTTAAATGTGTTTCCCATGTTATTTCTTAAAAGCATTAGTGATCTCGTTGGGAGCCAAGTGGATCAATTCTGTTTCCTGTCCTTTGTTACGATATCAGGCTTTTAGAGGAATGGATCCAAGTGGCTTGAAGCTGCAGCCTTTCTGTTGTCTTCTGGTCTGCTGCGCACCAACTGTGGTTGGCAGCTGTGAGAATGGGCATTGTGGTGGGAATCAGCTGTCCATCGGGCATTTGCATACTTGCTTTCTCTTGAATGCAAGCGGCCGTGTGTGCACTCTGCTTTTGTGGAAATTATCATGAATAAGGAGTAACTCTTGACACGAGGACTGACCTGGAGTCAGATAAAGAAGGTCTGTCATCCAACACCGACTCCCTTCATGGTCAGTCCTAATGATGTTGTCAGAGATGTGTTTTCAAGTGTGGCCTCTTTAGCTTCCAAAGCAAAACATAAGTACTTTCCTAAAGTTTTCCTGCAGGCCCCCCTCCCACCTTTTTCTTTTGCTTCACATTTAAAATTAGGTTATTGTTATTGTTAGGTTCTGTTGAGTCAGGACTGAGCCATAGGGCTCCCTGGACAACAGGACAAAACCCTGCTCCATCCTGCGCCATCCTCACCATTGTTCCTGGGCCTGCGCCCATGGTTGCAGCCAGGGGGTCAGGCCATCTCACGGAGGCCTTCCTCTTTCTCGCTGCCCCTGGACTTTACCAAGCAGGGCGTCCTTCTCCCCTGACATGTCCAAAGCACATACGTTAAGTCAAGTCTGGTGGCACTTCTTTCCAGGACAGATTTGTTGTGGTTTTTTTGACAGTCTTTGGTAGTTCCAATATTCTTTGCCAGCACCATCACGGATGCCCATAAGTGACTTTAATATTAGTTCTTATTGTTAATTCTGGCAACCTCTGGGCCAGTTAGTGAATGTTCTTTTACATCTTCCAATAAAATTGTTTTATCTGTGCTACTCTGGAGAGTTTAAACTTAATAGGAGACCGCCAAATGCTTCATTTCAGTTTGGGGTGCATCTTCGGAATAGTCTGCAGTGTTGCCGTTTGGATTCGGACTCCTGGGATCACCCAGCTCTTCACCAGGGCGCGCCTTCAGCCTGGCGGGCTCTGAGGGCGGCGAATGGCTTAGGGAGTGCTGGGCTTGGCCTGCGCCAGCGCTGAGATGGCTCACGTGGTAGGTAGCTGGTAATTCCAGGTTGGCGATGGGCAGGCTAGTTATTTTTAACACAGGGATATTTTAAGATGCCGTAGAATGTTTATGCTGCTTTCTCTTGAATCCGGAGCATTTTTGAAATGAGACTTTGGATATTTATATGGTATTTTCAGACTGCAGAAGATGGCAGTAAATTAGTGTACATTGAAATGCAGAGAGTAGTTTTGGAAGTGTGTTGAGTTGAGAATGGGGGGAAGGACTGGTGGCAGTGAGGTAGCTTTGTCTTGGATGAGACAAAGAGCTGGCTGGAGCTGGCCAGCCCTGCACGTCCTGGCCCCAGCTCTTGAGGTGGTGGCTGGGTCACATCAGCACCCTGAGAGAGAGGTACCTTCTTCAGACACTACGATGACTCCTTGCGGGGCTCCTTGGCCTCTCTGGGCACCGACAGTTATGTGCTGCAGTGTCTTTTCCCAACTTAGAAAGGCTAGGTTTTACTAGAGCTCCAGCAGAGGTATGTTGCTGTTAGTTGCCTGGGAGTCACAAGCGTCCTATCTGTTGGACAGAGTCCCTGGATGATAGAAAAGCCTGATGCGCTCGACCCACCAGTTGAGCCGTCTCTGCAGAGGTCACTCAGAAGAAAGGCCTGGTGATCAGTTTAGGACACATAGGCCATTGAGGAATTGATGGAGCCCAGTTTTACTCTGATACCCATCAGATCACCATGAGTTGGAATAGAATTCACAGCAGCCAGTCTATGTGTCGGGCACTGTGATTTCAATAGTGTTTTTGCTACGCAGAGATTTCGGTGGCTGATGAAGGAAGGATGCAGGCACACAGAATTGCAGAGCGGTTGGAGGGCCAGAAAAGGGACGATTTGCACGATCGCGAGGAAGGAGTCAAGGAAAGGCTGGTGCTGGGCAGCAGAATCCATAGCAGAGAGCAGAAGCCACACTGCAGCCACGTCTGGCCTTTGCAAGACCAAGCAACCACCAGCCATCACCATCACCATCACCTGAGAGTCACGGCCCAAAGGTGTCGGAAAGAAGCTCTCTGGTGTAGATTCTGCACTGGGAATTGGCACTGGTATTCATGAGTCTATACAACTGGAGATTCCCTCAAATTGAGACTAGATTGCAATAATGGTATCATACAAACCCTATACTGGATAGCGGAGCCCTCTTAGCATAATTCGTAAACATTGTACTGATAACTGCAAGGTCAGCAGTTCAAAGCCACCAACTGCTCTACAGGAACAAGATGAGGGTATCTACTCCCATAGAAAGATTCAGCCTCAGAAACCCACCAGGGCAGGTCCACGCTGCCTAGTCTATGAGTCAGAATTGATTTGATGGCAGTGAGGGCTTTTTTCTTAACTGCCTAGCATTCTCCCTAAAAGAAAAAGCAAAGCCCACAGACACATGTCCACTGCGACTCTTCCCTTTAACGGCTTCATACTCACATGCATGCCGCTCATCCACACTCAGGCTTTCAACAAGAAACTGCCACTTAACACCATGCGGCCAGCCACCTCCTGGGTGCAAACGAACAGGCGCCTTCTCCATGAAGCGTCTTCTCTCTGAGATCTTCTTTGTCCATTTGCTTCCCAGACGCCCTCTGAACTGAGCACTGAGGACGTGTGTGTGTGTGTGTGTGTGTGTGTGTGTGTGTGTGTGTACAGGCTACAATGCTTCCCATGATTCGTGGCTCTGAAGCTTGATCACCTTATGGGCCGAGCAGTCTCAAACCACTGTCACGTGGACATCTTTGCCAGCGTAGGTCCTTAAAAATGGAGCTAGCTTTTAGAGCTTATCTGCTGCCCTGGGCTCAGCAGTCAAACACGCTGCCACCGCTTCAGCACTGATGCATCGCCACCCTCCAGGACAGGGTAGACCTGCCCTTGTGAGTTCCGAGACTGTAACTCTTTCTGTCCCCCTCTCTCCCTTGGTGGTTTCGAACAGCCGGCGTTGTGGAGCACAGCTCACCGTGGAACCACTACACCATCACGGTTCCTTTCAAGAACCGCTAACCCAGACGAAAACGGCTGCACCTCAAAGTTTGGGCTTAGCATCTAGTTTGGGAATGTGTCTCCTGGCAGTTGAACGTGGCGTTGGTGTGCTACTTATGACCTCAGCTCGCCCACTCCTAGAGTGCCCCGGGGGAGTGAGACGCATGAGAGGCAGTTGCGTGGGCTGGGTCCCCCAAAGTGCTACACAGTCAGTGTGGGGATGCTTGCAGATGCCTTTTCTGCCATCGACGGTGCTTGGGGTAGGTCGAATCCACCCTGCTCCTCCCACCTCCAGGCAGGACCACTCCTTTTAGTGTCCTGTGTCCTGTCTGCCCTCTCAGGCTGGCCACACCTGCACAGCACCTGGCCGATTTACTTTTTTGTAAACTCCAAAGAACTGGGCACCGCATGCTCTCGCCCTGAGAATCTTTTTCAGATGCTCAATGCTGCTAGGCCCAAGACCCAACTCTTAGGAAGAGGCCATAGTTTAGTAGCTGTTTCACTATTAGATAGGAAGGTGATCAAATTCCCAGTCCCTGATGGCAGGCCCTCACCCTCTCCACCCAGCCTTCCCGTGCTTTCTAGCACGTTCCTGGTAGCAAGCACTCCACTTCCAGGTACCTGCTTCTTTCATTAGGCTTTCTGTTTTGTCAACTCAAATAACTAAACAGTAAAGAGAACTAATTGGCTTACGTGAGGGGAAGCCTGAGAGAGGTGGGACAGGCGTCAAGTGCAATTTGAGCCCGAGGTTTGTGATGCCGACCAGAGCCCAGCCCTGATTCTGTTGTTTTCTTGCCCTGCTCTCCTCCACGTGCTGTCTTCTGCCTCAGGACTGCCAACGTGGCTACAGCGGCTCTCAGTATCTTGTCTGGGAGTCACACCATCTAGAGGTGGAGCGAACCCTGGTCCCCATAGATTAAGCAAAATCCTCAGGCTCAGGCACATGCCCAGCTCAATCAGTTCCTGAGGCTGGGAGATGGGAATATGGTGGATGTCTTAGCCTAGACTCACATGGTATGTTTCTGGAGCTTCTCATTTCTATGAGGTTCTCTGTTGGCATCTCATGTGACAGCTACCAAGGATCCTCTGGGCTCCAGGTACATGCACATTTAACTCTCCTTGTAACCCCCTGAAGGAGCCAACTCGCTAAGAGTTGGCCTCGACTGGATGACCTTGAGTTTGGGTTCCCCAGTGAGACCTTCTGATGGTGTGTGGCAACGTTGAGTTAGCAACAGATTATGGAATTTGCTACTGTGGTTCGCATAGCTCCTTCAGAGAAAGTCAAGTCCATTCCATTGCCTACTGGAAAGGCTGGTTTCACTGAGCGAGCAAAGTGAACCAGACGGAGGCGGGTGGTGGTGGCGCCCTAAGGGTGCAGTCCCTTTGCAGGAAGATATGGAAGTAGAGCCATCTTCTAAGTCTTCGAGTTTTACCTGGACAATGAGAGTCATTATTCCCTCCCTCCAAGTATCTAGCTGCAAAGAAAGCAAAACGAAAGTTAGAAAAAGCCCCCACACAGAAAATACTGGTTAATGACTAGGCTGAATGAATGCTGATAGCACCTTTTCAGTTTGATTTGTTTTGATGTTGTTGGCAAAAGCTGCGTTTCAGAGTTTACGTTCTTTACTATTTAAAACGCCCTTCACCAGTCCCCATTTGGATGGCAAAGTGAGGCTAGAAGTGTGGAAGGTAATGCCCAGCTTGCTTGAACTTTGAGTTTGAAGCTGGTGCTGCAGACTTAATTATAGAGAAAGATTGGCTGCTTAATTACTGTTACTTGCGGTGCATCCACATGGTCTTGCTGCAGCTGTTTCTATAAATAGACTTTATACACAGAAATCCACCCTGGGGCTAAGTGTTCCCATTCAACCACCTTGCTTAATTCAAATTGCTGGTTTGAGGTGGTTATTTTTAAAGCCCTTCTCAGGTTGACTTCCCCCTTAATCCCTAAACTTCTTCCATCGTCTGCCAAGTCCCATGTAAGGCTTCACAACTAGAGTGCTTTGGACAATGCGTGAGTCTGAGAACCTGAAATTCGATGTTAACAACAACAAAACCCAAACTCACTGCCACTGAGTCCATTCGAGCTGTAGAAACCCTACAGGACAGAGTTGAACAGCCGTCTGGGTTTCTAGACGTAGCTTTCCATGCGAGGAGAAAGCCTCCACGTTCCCCAGTGGCTTCGAATTGCTGATATAACATGTAACCCGCTACACGAGGATGCGCTGAAACGTTTATGTGACATGAAAAAAGATTTGGAGGTCAGGACTAATTTTTCAACAACACTCAAGTGGAAGGCATTGAAGCTACGCACCAAGTGGATGAAAATGTGCGTACCACCAGTGTCCAGATCAGGTGTTCAGATTTTAAGGAAGGCCAGGGAGCCCTCGGAAAATGAACCAAGAGAGGGAACATAGGCCGTCTCGACCAGGAAGAAACGGAAGTTCAGAAGCTGGTGGAAGATGACAGTAGAATTACCAGGGATGCACCAGCTGTTGAAGTGATGTCCATTTCTGTATCTTAACACCAGGCGCCTGGGTGGCTGCCCACCAAAAGGCAGGTTGAATCCATCCGTGGCTCTGTGAGAAAAAACGAGGCATTCCACCCCCATAAAGATGTAGAACCCCGGAGACCAGTGGGCAGTTCTACTGTCCGACGGGGTTGCTATGTGTTCAATTTTTCTGTTTATCTTAAAATTCGAGTCATTATAACAATTTCTACTTCATAGAGTGATTCTGTAGATCAAATGAATGAATGCATGTGATCTTGGTGTGGTTTTGATGCCTGGCACGTGCTTAATGACAGTAGCATCACCTTTATGATAGGTTTTCGAGGCAAAGTGCATTCTGGGCTTCCTCCTGGATACTTGACTGGATAGTGGCCTGAGGCAACAGGCTCCTGGATGTCGAGGTCCAACATGGGCACATTGAGGTGGGAGAAAGGTGGGGTAGACTGGAGTTTTACAACTTGTGGTTCAGGAGAGAGAAAGGGCTACAGAGGGAAACAGAGACTGTGGTTTCTTAGTGGCTCTCTGTGCCGGTGGAATTTGCCTAGGAGAACGAGCCTGAGGGAGGAGGAGGGCCTTCGGCGTCAGCTGGTTGGCAGATGGAGCCTCTGGTTGCTTGGCAGGGACCGCGGCCATGCCATTGGGCTGTGGGGAGGGAGGTTATGACACTTTGCGAGGCGGGTGAAGGCCATTTGGAATTACCAGTGTTTCGTTTCTCTAGTGGTGGTAAGACTAGCACGGGGTAGGTTTCCTCCTTTACACTGACCTCTTTTCCTCTTTCCTGCAGCAGGAGACGATGGCCAAGATGGAGGTGAAAACGTCCCTCCTGGACAATATGATTGGAGTCGGAGATATGGTTCTTCTGGAACCTCTCAATGAGGAGACCTTCATCAACAACCTCAAGAAGCGTTTCGACCACAACGAAATCTATGTGAGTGGACACAGCAGGCGGCCTGTGACCCACAGCACAGGCCTCTGTGCTCAGAGACAGCTTTTTCTTCTTTGGACTTTCCTCTCTTACTTCATTAATATCCAGGGTTTCACCCTCAAGAGAGAGTGTTGTTTGCTGAGTTGGCACATGAGTAATGTCGATCTGAGGCGGGCGAGTCTGCTCTCCAAATGGCATGTGGGGTGCCGACTGCATACGAGCACTCTGCTGATGCGGGCGCATCCGAAAGCAAGCAGACTAGGTCCTGGTTCTGAAGGATGGAGGCCCAGAAGGAAATGTGAAATTTGCCAACATCCTCCTGTGAATGCCTTTCTAAAAACAGGAAAGTCTAGTCATTGAGAAACGGCCTGTTAAAGTATAAGGGACTGACCTGTGAGAAAGAACTTGAACCTTCTGGACACGTGAAGTCTGTAGGGACAGGAGCGAATCACCAGATAAGAATGCGTTGTGGAGGTTTTTATCTGTTTCATTAGTTTGCTAGTCTTGTTAGTTTGCATGTTTGGGTTTTAATGCTTTTCTGTATATGAAATGCAGAATAGGTGAATCTAGACACAGTAACTAAATGAATGGCTCCTTGGGGGTATGGCAGAGCAGTTTGGGGGAAATGGGGACTAATGATGAGTCTGAGAATGAAGGAAATGTTCTAAAACTGACTGTGGTGATGACTGTACAACTCCTCATGATGTGACTGAACCATTGCGTTGTCTGATGTGCGCATTAAATGCGAATAAAACCACTGGGAATATAAGGAATGTATGTTTGAGGTTTGAAGATTTGCTGTGAGAACATAATGTCATGTCAAAAATGAAGACATACAAATAGATACATTCATAGTGGAGAGTTTTTTCTTTTAATTAAAAGATCACTTTATTGGGGGCTCTTACAATCTTTTAATAATCCATACATCAGTTATATCAAGCATATTTGTACATACATGTCATCATTCTTTTCTAGACATTTGCTTTCTTTTGAGCCCTTGGTATCAGCTTCTCTTTTCCGCTTCCTTCCCCCTCCTCCTTTGTGACCTCTTGATAAATTATAAATGATTATTTTTTTCATATTTGACACAGACCGCTGTCTTCCTTCCCTCATGGTTTTGTTGTTTATCCCCCTGGAGGATGTGTGTGGTTATATGCTGATCATTGCGATCGGTTCCCCCTTCCTCCCCTCCTCTCCCAAGAGGTAGAAGAGGGCAGGCTTGATGATGAGGCAGGAGGAAGGTAAAAGGGATCAGAGGAATGATCTTGGAAGCAAAGCCATAGATGGAGTTATAAGCATAGGTGTGTATATATGTAAATACTTTAATTCATAAAAATACAGAGGTATTGGCCTTTATACATATATTTATATGGCAATACACTGAGGTAGTGGATGGACTTCGGCCTCTGCTCATCCCCTTCCTCAAAATGCCAGAACACTTCGTTCCATCAATCCAGCATTCTGTGATGTTCACCCTCCCCGCACAATCGCTGAAGATAGAATGGGCGCATAAGCAAATGTGGTGAAGAAAGCAGATGGTGCCCAGCTAACAAAAGATAGAACATCTGGGATCTTTTTAAAAAAAAATCATTTTATGGGGGCTCTTTACAGCTCTTATCACAATCCATACATGCATCCATTTTGGCAAACACATCTGTACATATGTTTTCATCATCTTTTTCAAAACATTTTCTTTTGACTTGAGCCCCAGACGTCAACTCCTCATTTTACCCTGCCCTCCCCCACCTGAGATTTTTATGTTATAAGAATTCTTGATAAAGGATTACACTGTATTGCTATCAGCTTTTCTAAGTATATTTAAAACATGAATATGAACGTATTTACATACGGCTTTTTAAGGATTTGCATTGTGGAACTGGAGGTATGCTGGTAGTTAAACCACACAAACAGGACAATTGATTCTTTGTTGCCCAGCCCAAGAAGGAAACAGGATGGATTGGATAGAAATAGTTTTTTATAGACTCTTGCTTTGTTTCTCAGTTCTGGTGTGCATCATCTGCCCCCTATACTACATATCTGAGCCTTACGAAAAATTAGATTATTGGAACATACTATATATATATATATATATTTGTGTGTATGTGTGTGTGTGTGTGAAGCCTAGGAAGGAATATGTATAAATAAGAGGGAAAGTTTGTAACTGTTATACGTAGGATCCATTATAACTTTTTCAGAAGTTTCATCTTTGAAAGTACAAAAGTGCACTACTTATGTCACATGGTGTTTTTCCTTTCTAGAATAATTTTGGGTAATTGAGTTCCTTATGTATGTTTTCTCATCATCTGGGAATTGAGGATTTGTATTGTTGGAGGTAGGGGAAGGGTGACAGGAGCATGATAAACGTGGACACTGCGTGTTTAATGCTAGTGTATCACTGCCCACTAAACTGAGGTGTGGTTACGGTTCGGAGATGGAGCTCTAGAACGCACTGACTCAAACGGACAAGGTGTATAAGCCTCCGTTACGGAGCAGGGAGACGGTGTGGTTTGGTTGGGTAGTGAGGCTGGGTGCCACCTTCCTCAAGTAGACAGTTCAGCTTTCTGGTGGGAAATCTGGAGAGTTCTGCAGCTTTCCTTCAAAGTTTGGTCCCATATCAAACAAAAGACAGACTTTAGACATTGGTCGTTGAGATGGAGATAAGGAGGAATCGATTATATTGCCCTAACTTACGTTACCGATCATTTTTCTTTTTGGCTCTAACACGCACCGCACTCGGAGATGGATTGAAAGTAAGATGGGGAGTCGAACGTTACGTGCGCTCAAATACCTGATTTGTTGTGACCGCCGAAAAGAAAACAATCCCCTTTTAACCCAATGCCAAGTGCTAACATTCGTGAGTCTTTAGCAGACGAAATGTCTGGGCTTTAGTCCTGGCTAATTTTATTTTCTAAACTATTTTAAGAATTCTCCTTTCTGCTCCAAAACAAAAGATCTGCCTTCTGTGCCCAAACGCTCACATCAGTTAGCATTTTCCATGATGCTTCCGGGCTCCCATTTCTATGAGATAGGTGTGTGGCTCATTTCATGATCTTAAAAACCCACTGTGTTGGGGCGGAGCACACTCGACATTACGTGGAAAACCTGAGAAGCAGGCTGTGGGGTGCATAGTGTCGTCTTAATGTGTGTGGAGATGGCCGACGGGATTTCACAAATGTGGATGCTTTTATACACTTAGAGAGAGGCTTGTTAACTGTAGATTCTACAGTGGGATAGAGAGTGGGGGCAGGGGTGGATTACTTTTCATATGATGCAGGGAGCCCTGGTAGTACAATAGTTAAAGCACATGACTGCTAAGTAGAAGGTTGGCGGTTCAAACCCACCAGCTGCTCCCTGGGAGAGAGATGGAACATTCTGCTTTGTAAAGATTTTATAACTTTGGAAACTCTGTGGGCCAGTTCTGTTCCATCCTACAGGGCCAATATGCACCAGGATCCACATGAGGGGTTTGGTATTATTATGATTCATTCAGACAAGCATGTATGGCTTTTGTAATTAAAATAAAACAAAGCAGAACGCCTGTAAGATAAATTACCAACTCCTCTAGTGCTACACACCCTGTAAGACTACCCTGGGTAAATAAATAGGTTTCTGGTTTTCATTCGGACAGTACTCCTACTTTGCTTTTGTTCAAAGATTGTTGCAAAATGTCTAGCTTGATGTCAAAGGCTAAGTTCATATGACACGGGACATTGTACTTTCTTGTACCTTGCTACATTTTAAAATCCTTTTTCCAGAGAATGAATTCCCAACAAGGTATTCTGCCTACCCCCCCGGAAAAAAAATTTTAAAACCATTTTTCATGATTTTATTGCTGTTTCTTCTACTGTGAAGTAGATGTCAGCTTACATTTAGAAGCCATGGCTGATAAGAGACCGGGATGGAACGGACTCTTGAACTCTGGGTATGCCCAGTCTCAGAAACCTCCTAGGCGAGCCACCGGGCCTCTGCGGGCCTTGTTCTTCCATCCGACCACGCCTTGAACCTGTACAGAGCCAGAACGCAGAATCCGTCCCTGCTTCCACAGAGCTCCCCCAGGGGGTCGCTTCCCTGGGATGTGAGTTCTCAAGTCTATCTAGCAGTTGTAGTTCCTGGTGACCCTGTCACCCTGAACTTGTATCTCTGCCCAGAGCAGGGCTTTTCTGGAACCAGCCAGGGGAAGTATTGGTCGTGTGAGGGTGTGTTTGTTTAAAGTTAGCAGACCCTCAACCCAGTCTGGTCTAGACAGCCAGAGGACTTTTGGTTCTCTTGTGTACCTGGAGGTCTAGAAGTAGTTAGCATTTAGAGTTGGTTTGCTTTTGTGGCTCAGCCGTGGCACCAGCAACTTTCTTTCTTTCTCTCCATCCGCCTTACCTTCCGTGGCTGCTACCTTTATTCTGAGGTTTCTGGTAGCAGGATTCACATTCGTACTCCAGCCCCTCGAGGGGAGAGAGGCTGCTTCTGTCCCTGCACTTACAGGCCTGAGAGCTGCCCGAGGCAGGCCGCCGGGGTCACAGGTCCACCTCAGCCAACAGCTGCGGCTCAGTGACTGGAATGAGCAGAGTGACGTGAGAGTGACATTTCTGCTAGAATTGGGGACAGGTCAGCTTTTTCCAAAGTAGAAGAGATGTGTGAGTATATCTGCTAAAACAAAGCAAAACAAACAAACAAAAACCTCAAATCACTTTCCTTGAGTGGATTTGCATTCACAGTGACTCTTTCATCTGCTAGGAAGGGGCACAGGGTGCTGAAGGGGCCCAAACAAAGACCCCTTCCAGGTTTGACAGATAATTCTGCACCCGGCAGCTGGGTTAAATGCCCAGTTCTCACTTAAACAAGGTTTCCCACGGGAGCATTTCATCAGTGAAGACCCATGCTTCGAATCCACCCTAAATGTTCTTCTGGAGTGCTCCTTCTGTGGAACCCCTCAGGGCAGAGACGGTGCCCCAAAGATGTAGTGGATCGGCTTTAGGGACATTTTATTGAAATCTTCACTTCCCAAGTCAGCGTTCTCTTCTCGGGGTTGGGTGTGTGTCCCTTCAGTGTTTTCCTCCCCCTACTCTGAGTAAAACGGAGACTCCTGGGAGCGGCGCTGTGCTTTGAGGGGCTTCTCCCACCCGTCTGGAAAGCACTGAGTGGGTGGCTGGCTCAGACGGGGACTTAGGTCCGACTTTTAGGTTTCTGAGACTGTCAGTCTTCATTGGAGCAGACTGGGAACAGCTCCGGATCTTGACAGGGCCCCTGTGGCCGTCTGTCCCCTGGAGGTGGATGGAGCAAGGTCAGGTGAGAGGAGATGAAAGCTGGGTGGACAGGGGAATGAGCCTTCAGGGCCAGAGCCAGCTTGGCTCTGGTTCCTCCCTCTCAGCAGCGTGAGCTCAGGCTGGCATGCTGCTTGGTGCAGGGGTGCTGGCACCTGGGGCCTGCTCTGCGCTTGGGAAATGCTGGTCGTGCAGTCCTGGAGTCTTGCTCTTCTGGAAGCTTCCTGTCCTTTGTCATGCCTCCTTCCAACCTCCCCCTGCCAGTGGGGCAGCGGTAGGTCGGTAGGTTCCATGTGAACTTTTTTTTGTCACTTGGAGATGGCAGAGCTGAGATCCAGCCAGACATGAGTCTGTTTTTAGGGTGGCTGGTCAGGTCAGTGGTTCTGTTCAGGAACAGGAAAACGGCAATTTAGGCTAAAACAAGGCCAGGGAAAATTCTGGACGCTGGAGAACCAAGGTGTCTGCTCTCTGACCAGTATTTTTGGTGCTGAAAGTAAATTTAGCTTGTTTTCTGCCTGAGTCGGCAGACTGGGTGGGCAACATCCGTCAGTCACTCAGTTTTAGCAGCTTAAGCTCAAGTAGACGTAGTGGTCAGAGGTACTCCTTTAAAAGTCAGGTAGAGATTGTCCTGAGGTTCAGAAATCAGCCCTCAGACAGATGCCTGCAAGGATGAGATCAGGTACTTTTAGTGAAAGATACTCAAAATATATACTCACCGTATCTTCTGTTTAAAATATTGTGAAGCCCAACTATATAGCAGTATTTCCCGGTGGGCGATGGTCACTGGACGATCCAGCGGGGCTGCAGAGTAGACACTTAGACTCCATCCTGGATTATGGGCTATAGTACAAAAACCTTGCATTGGCAGGAGAAACTGAGTAATTTTTTTCCCTGAAAAGGTGGCGGCAGATCAAAGACATTTTGGAACGAACGCATGCTACAGCTATATGCATGTACATACGTATTTGTGACATATATAAATATATATATATATATATATATATATATATATATATATATATTTAAAGCTACAAAAATGCATTTCACTTAATACCAGCAATTCTCAACCTGTGGGTCGTGACCCCTTTGGGGGTCAACGACCCTTTCACAGGGGTCGCCCGATTCATAACAGTAGCAGGATTAAAGTTATGAAGTAGCAACGAAGATAATGTTATGGTTGGGGGTCACCACAACATGAGGCACTGTATGAAAGGGTCGCGGCATTGGGAAGGTGGAGAAGCACTGGCTTATACACATGAATGTCCTGCCATATGGCTGTCATGTATATTCCTGGGAATTAGTCGTGAGTACATTAGTTTTCTGGGCTGCGTAACAGATAACCACAAGCTTCGTGACTAGAAGCAACACGCACATACTTGTTTCTGTCGATCAGGAGTCTGGGGAGGCCTTAGCTGGATCCTGCATGCATGGTCTCATCAGACAACAATCAGGGAAGTTTTAAACTAAAAAATTGGATCGTGAACTGTGATTAGTTGACTGCTTGTCTTAGAATGACCATCACGCCACCACATTGAATCCTAACCCCACACCTAACCCTCAGCCCTTGAGCCAGTTCTGACTCTTTCTGACTAGACCTGCACTGTGAGTTTCCAAGGCTGTGACTCCTTAGAGGAGCAGAGGCCTCATCAAAACCAAGGAGCGGCTTCAGGCTTTGAACTGCTGACCTTGCGGTTTGCAACCACTATACCGTTAGGGCTCCTTACGATGTAGTCGTTAGTTCACTCAGAAATCAAGGCTGATAAAGGGCCAGTGACCAGTGGTGTCTCCTGTGGCTTGGTTGTTTCCCAGTCTTATGGAGTTGTGTAGTTCTCTTTCCCTAGTAACCTCCTTCCACCTTCGTCCCAGTCCCTGGGAGTCATAGTGGCAGATAACAGTGGTGAGTTATCTTCTGGAATATGCTAGTTTTTTGGGAGGTGGTTATAGCGTTGGAGTTACACCTTCTTGTTTCTCCATGTTGATGAGCTTTCACTGTGAGAAGCTGGCCCCGACAGTTTGTGTGAAGCAAGAGCGCGGTCTTCATGCTATCCCCAAGTCTCCTTGACTCAGAGGTGGAGAGAGGAGGGATCCTGGATGGGTTAGAAGAAAATGCCTGGATCTGGTGTCGGAGTGACCCCCCATGAGCAGCTCTCGGTCTCCCAGGCTGCTGAGAGGGAGAGGTGCAGTAAACACAGAACAAGTTGTGTGTATTTCAAGACTGCGACTTCAGTGTCTGAATGGAGACATGCATTAGAAGGCTAGATAAAGCTGGGGAATCTAGCAAATCACGAGGCTTAAGAGAAATGTGTGTCTAATTGCTGAGTATGGTCTGTCTCTTGGACAGTTTTAGAAAACGTTTTTTAAAGCAGTCATTTTGGGCAGTAACTTGGAAGGGCCAACTCTTGTAAGTTCTTGAAGCCATTGGTGATTGTGAATTTTTTCCTTTTAGAGAGTTGTTTCAAGGGTAGAGTGTAGCAAGTTTAGAGAGTTGTTTCATCATGTAGTACTATGTTATATTTGTAATAATAACAACCCCAAACCCACTCCATCAAGTTGATTCTGACTCACAGTAATCCTATAGGACGGGATAGAATGGCACCTTTGAGTTTCTGAGACTGTAATTCATTATGGGAGTAGAAAGCCCTTTCTTTGTCCCTCAGAGTGGCTGTTGTTTTCCAATTGCTGACCTCATGGTTAGTAGCCCAAAGCATGACTACTCTGCTGTAATAGGTTTAAGTATTTTGATTGGAACTGTATCTGAAGTTGGGGTTAGGAAGCACTTAGGCCTGAGTTGTCAAGTCCCCGTTGGAGGCTGTCTGCTGAGTACTGAACTCCAGACCTGGCTCTGCAGCATACGGTCTGTGAGACCTTGGGCGAGTCCTTTCCCTCCTTGTAGCTTCTGTTTTCTCATCAGTCATATAGTAACTGATGTCAAGCATTTAGTAAGTTTTTGCTGTGTATCGGCTGCTGTTCTAAACACTTCATATGCCATGAAAAGACAAAGAATTTCTTTCCAAGAAAGAGTTGCAGTCCCCTTGTAATTCTATACTAAGAATAGAGTACATTTCAGTGAAGTCCAGAATGATTTTTTAAAATATTTTATTGTGGTTTTACTGAAAGTGTGTGGAGCAAATTCTTTTCCCACTCAACAGCTTGTACACATCTGCCTTGTCTTATTAATTGAAATCCTCTCAATAGAACAGCAGTCTTCTCGTCCCTTCCCGCGTTTCCCATTTCTATTAGCCCGTCTTTCTGGTCCCTTCCTGCCCTCTGAACATTGTTGTCGGGCCAGTGGAATGATTTCCCTCCCAGGTTTGAGAAATAGGTTTTCTCACGGGCAGCATCTCTTCCCTTCCCAGCCTTGCTCTTCCCCTTTCTTCCCTTCTGCCCTGGCATTCCTTGCTTACACTTGATTTTCCTTTACTCCTGCTCTCAATCAGCCTCTCCTTATTTTTTAAGCTTTAGAACAGCGCAACAGTGGTGTACCTACAACATAGGACGACTCTGGCCTACTAGGACTAGTTCCAAACCAACTTACTGACATCGAGTCAAAGCTGGCTCATCTCGACCCCTGTGAGTTTCCCAGACTCTGGACTCTAAGTGTTTGCTGGAGTAGAAAGCCCCGTCTTTCTCCCATGGAGCTGCTGGTGGTTCCAGCTGCCGACCATGCGGATCTCAGCCCAGTGGGTAACCACAACACACACCACTGGAGCCCCTTGTATCTTAGTTAAGAGAGTTTATTAGATGTGGGAACTATTTGGAAAATTCCTACCACATCACAGGACTTATCTCAATGACGATAGGGAGATATTGTATTAACCTGTTCTGATGTAAAAGCTGCCCACGGTGAATTATTTTGGCCAGTATTTCGGCGTGGCATAGAATTCATATATAGTTCTGTAATTCATTGTCTGAGAGTTCTGGCAGCACAAGAAGCACAGTGGTAATTGGTGGTGGTTCAGACATTTCTTTGGACGGCACTAAAGTGCCGTTGCCTGCTGTCCTGTCTGGGGTAGGAGCCAGCGTCTGCTGGGCATGACTTCCTGGCCCATGAGCAGGACTCCTCCTCTAAGACCCCAGAGGAGATAACCAAAAACACGAGAGGGGGAAATTCGTTCTCCCCGATTTTGAGCTGAGAACTACTGAAACAATAACATAATCCGCGGAAGCAGAGGTTGGCAGTTAGAATTCCGAGAGACCCTAGTGGTCATGTCCAAGGCGAGACTGTGGGTCAGGATCGTTGAGGCAGACCAGCTGTCGCAGTGGAGCAGGCGATCAGAATGGCAGCTAGCTAGTTGGAAGAAGCAGGAACATGGGTAGGGGCCAAGGCATGTCAATATGAGGGGGGAAATGGAATGAAACGATAAGGGAAAATTCCCATGAGTTGTCTGAAGCGCCCTCAGACCCCTAGGGAACTGGTGAGGCCATCTTCCCAGAGCTGACCTGCCGAGGGTCCTTGATCCAGTTGTCTTGGGTCCATTATCATCCGTGGGCCCAGCTTGCTTGAAGCTCCGTGGTTGGTGTTTCAAAGGGCTCCTGGGTGCCTTTACCTTGATGGAAACACTTTCATGGCTTGATGTAATTCATAAGCTTCTCTGGCATGCAGCTGATGTTCTGTAGGCAGAGGAGCCCTGGTGGCGCTGTGAGCTAAGCATTGGGCTGCTAACTGCCAGGTTGGCCGTTTGAGCCCATCAGCTGCTCCTGAGGAGAAAGGTATAGCTTTGCAGTTCAAAAGCACCCCCCCCCCCCCAGGTACAAGGGTTGTGCTGAGCTGTAGCCCACCTGACAGTGGGTTGGGGTATTCCCTGGGTCACAGACTTGGCTGTGGAGCCTGGGTCTCAAGCTCCACCTCTGGCGTTAACTACTTGTTAAACCTTGCATACGTCTTTAAGAAACTGTCTCTGTCTAAAGATTCTTCCTCTGCAAAAATAGTGCTAATAATTGCACTGATTGTGTCGATTTGTTCGAGGATTAAAGAGCTCGTTAATGTCTCCGTAGCACAAAATAAACATTTGATGACCTTTGGCTGTTACTGGTAACATGAATACATGTTGCATGTTGACCTCTTATTTTTAAGATTGTGGTGTGGAGTGTATATATTGAGTTAGATATTTTAATAGTGATATATAGTAGATTGGTTTGTGTGTGTGTGTGGCACCATATAAAACCCATGTAGAATGGAAGAAGCATACCGGCCTGTGTGGTTACGAGGTGCTGAAGGGATCCGTTATCAGGCATCAAAGAACAAAAAAATCATATTGTGTGCTTACCTCCCCGATACGATCACTGAAGACAAATGGCTGCATAAGTAAATGCGGTGAAGAAAACTGATGGTGCCCGGCTATCAAAAGATACAGCGTCTGGGGTCTTAAAGGCTTGAAGGCAAACAAGCGGCCACCTAGATCAGAAGCAAAAAAAGCCCACGTGGAAGAAGCACACCAGCCTGTGTGATTAAGAGGCATTGAAGGGATCAGGTATCAGGCATCAAAGAACAACAAATCATATCACTGTGAATGAGGGGGAGTGTGGAGTGGCGATCCAAAGCCCTCTGTAGACAATTGGACAGCCCCTTACGGAAGGGTCATGGGGAGAAGATGAGCCAGTCAGGGTGTGATGTAGCAATGATGAGACATACAACTTTCCTCTAGTTCCTGAATGCTCCCCCACTCCCTCCCCACCACTATCATGATCTCAATTCTACCTTACCAATCTGGCTAGACCAGAGGATGTACACTGGTACAGATAGGAACTGGAAACACAGGGAATCAAGGATGGATGATCCCTTCAGGACCAGTGGGTAGAGGGAGAGTGGGGTAGAGAGGGAGATCTACATATAACCTCTTCCCTGGGGGATGAACAACATAAAAGTGGGTGAAGGGAGATGTTGGACAGTATAAGATATGACAAAATAATAATTTATAAATTATTAAGGGTTCATGAGGGAGGGGGGAAAATTGGGAGCTGATGCCAGGGGCTTAATTGGAGAGAAATGCTTTGAGACTAAAGAGTGTAACGAATATACAAATGTGCTTTACATAATTGATGTATGTATGGATTGTGATAAGAGTTGTAAGGGTCCCCAATAAAATGATTGGAAAAAAAGACCCATGTAGAATTGCCTTTGTTATTTTCACTTAGGCAATTCTGCACAGTTTTGAGCTGTGTCTAAAAAACACCAAAGCTCTGAATTAAGACAAAGGCCCTCTTCAAGGGAATTTCAGGGAATCCTAGAGATGTTTTTTTAAAAGCATTTTAGCACAGTTGATTATTGTGAGTTTGTCGATAGGTTGTGCATCTTTAAAAAGTTGAATGGACACTGTATTCTGGTATTTCTTAATGATGTAAGGTATTGTATAAGACAAACTTCTGATTAGGCACTCTTGGCCACTGTTAGACAAAGCTTCCTAGGCCCAATACTTAATTTCTCTGTTTTCTATTAAGAAAGAGGGTTCATGTCCATCTTAGGGGATTATGACAATAGTTCATTATAAAGGTTCTTAAGTGTACATTCTATTGCAGCACTTTCATTGGTTTCGGACCAAGTTTTTAATGAACTCCAGAAAGATAAATAGTTAAAATGTATTCTGAAGGCCCTAAAGAAACTGGTAAGTTGGCAGGCTCAGCACAGCAGGACTCTTACAGATGTGTTTTGGAAGAATTTGTTATTAAAAACAAAGGTCTCTTAACAGTCATATGGTGAAACCAGGCCACTGTAGGATTTCCTTAAGTATTTGATGGTTTACCTGCTGTATTTTAGTTTTAGGTTAGCATGGGGAATTGCATTGTAAACATCTCAGGGGTTAGGGCTTTCAAAAATCTTAATCTTGCTCTTGGGAGAAATGATATAAAAGATGTAAAATTAGTATTTTTGTATTCATATAATAATGCTTTATGTTTGTAGTGTGGCTGAGCAATATACATATAATTTTACAAAATTGAGATTCACTAATTTGTAAAGCTTGTGTTTTATTATTTTATTTGAAAAGAATTTTTTGGGGGGGCTAGATACTGTTTTAAAATGTTGCATATATCCGTGGCATCAGAAGCAGCACAGTCTGCCTCACTTTGGCCTTTGATTACTTATGCTGTGTTCTAATACAAAGTCGGCCCCATGCTGGCCAAGTCTATTCTGATTCTTAGGGACCCCCTAGGACAGAGTCCTGCCCCATGGTGGCACCGTTGGGTACATGCTGGACTGCTAACTGCAAGCTCGGCAGTCAAGCCCACTGTCTGCTCCTTGGGAGAAAGGTGAGGCTGTCTGCTCTTGTAGAGATTTGCGAAGCCTGAGAAACCCCACGAGGGTGCCCATCAGTTAGAATGGAGTTGGTGGCGGTGGGTTCCAGTGGGTAATGGAAGCTGACTGGCTCATAATCCTCAGAGGGCCTGGTAGATTCTGAGGACCAGCATTTCGATTAGCTGCCTTGTGCTTAATCCACGGTGCCACCAGGGCCTTTTATTCTAATACAGTCCTGCATTAAAGCTCTTGGAGGCAACTGACCCATGGGACTATTGCTTCTTCCCCTAAGTGGCACCATATTTTTGTGCTCTTTGGCCTATTAGTCACCTGTTCCTTGCCCTACCTAGCCCTGTCCTGTTTTCCCTGCTTTGCATTCCTTTTCTGTGTGGGTTATTGTGCCTGTCCTTAAGAGGGGAGTGTGTGTGTACCCTGTGTATCCAGAAATACGTGCAAAGTTCCATGTACATTTATATAAATAAATTATATGTGTGCTTTTCTGGACAAACACGGTTCAGAACGTGCAGTGACAGGTTAGAGGGATGAACAGCTTCAAACAGGTTAAGGACAATTGTAAGTGCTCTGTAGAAGGTCGAGGCAGCTTCCAAAAACTCGTGGAAAAATGGGGTTAAAGATCCTGGATTTTTCCATGGACTGTGGAAGCCTCATATTTTTTAAGATGCAGTTTCATCACATTAATGGGTTATAAAACTGATGGAGTGTGATAGGATATGTGGGTTAAAAACAACTTGAAAGAATTGCATTGAACTAAAAAATCAGTGACTTGCATGTAATAAGGGTATTTGTCGATTTGTGACATTTTACATTTCATATATGTTTGGCGTATATATCTAAATGCACATATCCTTGATCTTGGTGAAATTGTACTTACTGTGAGCAGAGTGACAGTCGTGGAAAGCGCCAGGGGCAGTTTTTATTAAATCATTTTATTGAGGGCTCACACAATTCTTATCACAATCCATACATACATCCATTGTGTCAAGAACATATGTACATTTGTTGTCATCATCATTCTCAAAACATTTGCCTTCTGCTTGAGCCCTTAATATCTGCTGCTCATTTTCCCCCTCCCTCCCCACTTCCCCTACCTCATGAACCTTTCATCATTCATATATTATTATTATTATTAATATTTTGTCTTGTTACACTGTCTGACATTTCCCCCTGCCTTCTTCTCTGCTGTCCCTCCCCCAGGGAGGAGGCTATACATAGATTCTTGTAGTCAGTTCCCCCTTTCTACCCTACATTCTTTCCACCCTCCAGGCATCGCTACTCTCACCACTGGTCCTGAAGGAGTCATCTGTCCTGGATTCCCTGTGTTTCCAGTTGCTATCTGTGCCTATGTACATCCTGTGGTCTAGCCAGATTTGTAAGGTAGAATTAGGATCATGATAGTGAGGGGGAGGAAGTATTTAAGAACTAGAGGAAAGTTATATGTTTCATCATTGCTACCCTGCACTCTGCCTGGTTCATCTCATCCCCACAACCCTTCAGTAAGGGGTGTTTTGTTGGCTACCAGTGGGCTTTGAGTCTCCACTCTGCACTCACCTCCATTTTCAATGATATGATTTTTTGTTCTTGATGCTTGATACCTGATCCCTTTGTCAGCTCGTGGTCACACAGGCTGGTGTGTTTCTTCCAAGACTTTGTTGCGTCTGAGCTAGATGGCCACTTGTTTATCTAAAAGCCTTTAAGACCCCAGACGCTATATCTTTTGATAGCCAGGAACCATCAGCTTTCTTCAGCACATTTGCTTATGCACATGTTTGTCTTCAGTGGTCGTGTCAGGAAGGTGGGCACCCACTGATAGGATATTTAGTTCTTTGATGTCTGATAACTGGTCCCTTCTGCACCTGTGGTCAGACAGGCTGATGTGCTTCTTCCATGTGGGCTTTGATGCTTCTCAGCTGGATGGCACTTGCTTATCTTCAAGCCTTTAAGACCCCAGACACTATATCTTTTGATAGCTGGGCACCATTAGCTTTCTTCACCACATTTGCTTATGCACACATTTTTCTTCAGCAATTGTATCAGGAAGGTGTACATCCTGGAATGCCAATTTAATAGAACAAAGTGTTATTGCATTGAGTAAGTACTTGAGTGGATGCCCAATGTCCGTATGCTGCCTTAGTACTAAACCTGTAAATATATGCACATAGATCTGTTCCCTACACTCATATAAATATATTTACATATGTACATTCCAGTCTTTGGACCTCTATAAATACCCTTTGTCACCTAGCTCTTTCCTCTATTTCCTTTGACTTTCCTCTTGTCCCACTATCATGCTCAGCCTTCATTTGGGTTTCAGTAATTTCCTGTCCTGTGGGAGTGCTGGGAGCTGGACTTCACTCTTGGCAGTGGCTCCGATGAGTCAGGATCAAACATTTGAAATAAGCCATCTCCTTTGCTTATCTCAGTTTACAGATGTTGCTGCTCTTTTCTGGTGTTGTGTTGAAATACCTGTCCCAAGGTTTTTGCAAATATAGGTAAATGAAAATAAGGCTCAAAGGATTTGGGTGTGTGATTTTTTTTCCCCCCAGAGTTAATTACATAGGAAAATTTAAAGGAAAACACGAGATGTTTGGTATTGATGATACGCTTAGTATTGTTGCTGTTGTTGAGAGTAAAATTGGTTCTGTGATTCTTGACGGTGAAGGCTATGGTTTTCAACCCTGGTTTAGAATGTTAGGGTTTCTGGGGGAGACTTTAAAAAATACTAATATCTGGCCCCTCTCCTGAAGTAGAGTCTCTTGGAGATGTGACCCTGCAAAGACATCCTTACAGAATAAAAGACATGGCTTCTGGGTTATGTATTTTGACTTCTTGGGGACTTTCCCTGTGGGCTCTTCATTGTGTTGTCGTGCCTGGGTCAGGTCTGTGACCTGGAGAGTTGAAGTTGCTGCAGGTGACACCTCCATGATCTCCTGGCAACTTGAGTGAAGGGGCGGAGACTAGCTTGTCCATCAGGTCATAGCCAGTGGTGCCTCTCTTGGGCATAACCTTCTCCTGAGGATTCTGGGAAGTCATGTCTTCCTCCCAGAGGTAGAATACACATGCTCCCTGTGAGACAATCCTGTTGACAAGCTACATGGAGCTACGCTGATGGAGCCAGAGCCCTGGAGCTGGAGGAGTCACGTGGAGACCCACGCCAGTGATCTTCCTGCATTCAGCAACATTGCATGTGTTGTGTGAGTCTGAAGAGTTTATAGACTGGTAGCAGACATATGGCCTAATATTGGACTTGAGGACTTGGTCTAGACTGGACTGGGATTTTTCTTAATATACAATTGCTCTTTGATATAAAGCTCTTTCTGACACATAAATGAGTGTCAAAGAATTTGTTTCTCTAGTCAATCCAGACTGACACACTGGATGAATGTTCTCCAGAAAAGACTTAAACATTTTTGCTGTGATCATGATAGGCCTACTCAAATATTTGACTGTTCACAGGGCATTTGTTCTGGAATGCTAGTCATTTCTGAACTCTGACGTTAGAGATTGGCTTAAGAATGTTTGTACATTCTTGATTTAATGTCTGCCCTAGAGAGGTAAAAGATAAACTTGCTAATTGAATATGTGTAGAAAGGTGACCCCTTTTCCCTTTCCCCTCTTTTCTGGTCTCTGCTTTCCTTCTCAACCCCCTCCCCCGTTATGTGGATACTCCACTGGTTTTGGTGTACATTTGATTCACCATTTGAATCCAACCTAAGACATTTGCGATCTAGAAATGGGGATTCTACTGGAACAAGTAACAACAATGTGGAAGTGGTATTGGAATTGAGCAATGGAGGCTGGAAGAGTTGAGTGCCTGATAGAAAAACCTAGAATGCCCGGAAAAGACTGCTGATAGAATCGTGGACATCAAAGGCAATTGTGGTGAGGGCTCAACTAGAAGTGAGGAGAACCATAGAGACCGTCTCTCATCTTAGAGAGTGCATATTGTACCAGCAGCAGAGTGTTGCTAGAGATGTGGATGTTAAATGTGCCTCTGATGAGGCTTTGAGAGAAAACGAGGAACATTGTGGTTAGACAGTGAAAGACGGATTGCACTTGTCTGAATTGTGTTCAGATGTTTGGTGGAAAGCATAACTTCTTTGTGTTAGGAAATTTCTCAGCAGAATCTTAAAGGAACTGTATGGTTTCTCATTCCCACTTCTAGTTAAATGCGAGTGAGAAGAGATGGATTTAAACTGTCCAATATGGAAACAAAGATTTGGCAGAGTTTGTGGACACATGTCTTGGAATTTTCACCAAGGACATGGCTACACCATCTTGTGTGGAGGAGATTATGTCTGTGACTAGTGGGTCCAACCAATTACCACAGCAGAAAGCCCATCAATTTAGAACAACATGAAAGAAGGGTGTCTGCTTCTCGGCAGGGAGTTGACCAAAGTACATAAATTTGTTGTCCTTCAAGAAAAGAAGAGGGTCGTCTTAGGAGCAGTGTAGCGATCAGCAGATCTTGGAAGTGGCCGAGGAAGTAGGGCTGCCAAGTGTCAAAGGGTGAGGCCACAGCCTCCTAAGTTTCAGAGGGTGGGACCATGATCTCTTGGTTTAAGAGTCAGATCTTCACTCACTTGGTCCTAGAGTTTTGGGAGACCATTCATGAATGTCACTGCCCAAAGTTGAGGGGTGAGAGTGCTTAAGGGGCAGAGTAATAGGTCTATGAGAATAGGGCCATCCAAAGCTAAGAGAGCAGACTCCCACTGGGCTTGGCAGGTGGAGCTTAACCAAAGCCCAGGGGCCTCCCCTTGGAATCCAGAGGCTATGGCCTACATTGAGCGTCTATAAGGCCAGGTCATTGCCTGGAAGTCCCAAGGACCAAAAGATCATTTGTTAACGTCCAATTGTTCTCGTGGGTTTTGGATTTTCATTGCGTCCATTATCCCTTCTCTGCTTCTACTGTCTCCCATTGATAAGGGCAATGTCTACCTGTGCCTGTTCTGCCACTGTATGTTGGAACAGGTAACTTGTGGTCTAGATTTCACAGGTTCACAGATGAAGAGGAATTTGTCCCACAATGGAAAATCACCCATATTTGATTTAGATTTGATTTAGAAGATGAGATTTTGTGATTGAAGCTGACCTGGTACTTTTGGGAAGACATTATAGGGTGAATGTGTTTTCCATGGGACAAGTATATGAATTCTATTTATTTATTTTGATAACGTGTAGAATGTAATGAATCGGGTTGTACACCCTGTCTACCTCCTACGAAATAGGCATTGTAAATCCTAACCTACATCTGTCGGTATAGTTCCTTCCATTTGGGGGACTATATTTGGGAATGGGTTGTCTTTGTTATATTAATGAATATGGTGAAACAAAACTGCTTAAATGTGGTTTTTCAATCCATGTCTTTATAATTGGGTGGGGTCATGTAAATAGGATGTGTTAATAGAGGTAATTGGTCAGTTTCACCATTTCGCCGAGTATAAGCGAGGCTTCTCAGAAGCAAAGAATCTTATGACCATGAAGAAAGGGATCTACTAGATCCCTTTCTGAAGTAGTGACCCAGCAGAGGTGCCAGAGAGTAAGGTTCTCAGACCATGCAGTGGAGAAGCACAGCAGTTCCAAGATCATGAGACTGAGCAGAAGAGAAACATCGAGAATGTGAGGCAGAGTGGAACAAGGCAGAGGACAAGGCATTTCGGATAAAACATCTGTATCCTTAAAATTCTGAATAACCCACCACAACCGTGAGTATTGCCTGTGAGTTTTTTGTGGCCAGGGCAATGGATGATGGAACCCAGCAGAGGAGGAGAGTCAGTGGGAGGAGTGGTTGGCCCGGGGCTGGGGTTGGCTTGGATTTTCCTCCTTTGTGTGACCTGGGGAGATCAGATGTGGCCCCATGCCATTTGCTCAATGAGGCAGGATTAATACTGGGTGTGTTTTGAATTGGTAACGTAGTAGAACACAGAAGAAGAGCAGATTGACTGGCAAGTAGCATCGGCAGGGAAGAGAGTCGCCACATCAAGATTCTCCAGGATCGAAAGTTCAGAAGACAAGGACCTTCCCTTCCTCCTGAGCTCACAGAGAGCGCACTGCCCCAGAGTCTGAATTCAGACTTCTAACTTCTTCAACTGGGGGAAAACAAATTTCTGTTTGTTAAATCCACCCACCTGTGGTATTTTTTTATAGCCGTTCTAGATAAGTAAGATCGTATCTTAACTCCAGCTACTTGATTTCCAACTATTACTCAATAAAGAGTTATTTTTTAATCCTTTTTAAAAAACGGATGATGTAATAAAACTCTGAATAGTATACAGCTGTTTGTTTTTTTTAAAGTAGCATCATATGTTATTCATAAATATAAATGTTGATTTATATAATAGTGAGTGGTCTAAAAAAAGGGGGGTGGCATGGTCGGGACACATTCTATCTGATCCCTAAAAAAGAACACTTAATCTGGTCATACAAATACTTGCATGTAAAACTCGTGTAGAATGTTAAACCCCATCAGCCAATCAATCAGCAGTAAAGGAATGCTTTTGTGTTTCTGGAGGGGAAAGAAGGCGGTAGCTACGAATATTTGAGTTTTTCCAGCGCCATCTATCCAGATACACGGATGTCCTTGCGTGTCTTAGTTACGTAGTGCTACTATAACAAGAATTCCACAAAAGGATGATTTTATTAGATATTTCATTTTTAAAGTTGTTTAAATCCTGCATTTACTTTTATTTAAATACTGATGCATGCTATTGTTGTTAGATGCCATGGTGTCAGTTCTGACTCAGCGACCTCTGTACAACAGAGAAAACACTGCCCGGTCTGCTCTGTGCCATCCTCACACTTGTTACTGTGTTTGAACCCATGGTTCAGCCACGGTGTCAATCCATCTCATTGGTGGTTTGCAACACATCGCACATCATTTAATTAAAAAACAAACAAACAAACTTTTTATTGTGAATTAGATGAAGGTTTAGAGAAGACCATAGTTTATAATCATTGATTCATAGACATTCTAAATCAACATTTCCATTGAAGACCATAGTTTATAATCATTGATTCATAGACATTCTAAATCAACATTTCCATTGGTTGACTTTAAAGAGCAGAAAATATAGTCTCACCATTTTGCAGCCTGGACCCGGGGCTGGAGGGCCTCATTCTTGTGCCTGGCAGTTGGCAGGCTTTAGGTCAGGGTGTCTTGGCTCTCCTCTCTATGACCTCTCCAACAAGCCACCTGAAGTCACTAACATAAAGGATTCCAGTCAGTCATAAAAAGGGGACTCATTCTAATACAGAAATGTTTTTCAAACTATTATCCCTTTGGTCAAATCAAGTCACAGGTCACATTCAGATCCAACAGGTGAAGAAATAAACTCCCATCTCTTGATGGGAATTGTGGCAAAATCACATTACTTACAGGGATCAGGGGAATTGTTTGTCTAGGCTTTTAGACAGCCTACTACCAGAGTAGGACAGGCAACGCCAGAGTGGGCGGGGTGTGTGTGTATTGGTTTAAGGATTTGTTCAATTTCAACACATGGCACACAGACTAACCAAAATATACTGGCTTATGTGAGGGGATTTCAAGAAGTTCCTACAAGTGTTGAATGAAAAGATCATGGAAATTCTCCATGAGTTTGTTTGAGCCCCACATATGTACTGTAGTGAGAATGCTGTTTGTCACCACGGTGATGTGGAATCATACAGACCCCGTTTTCTAGGCTGTGATCTTTATGGGAGTAGACTGCCAGGTTGGTGTTGCTGGTGGGGGTAGGATTGAACCATCAACCTTTTAGTAGGTGATCAATGAACTGAACAAGGCTCCTTGTAGTGTGCTTGGTCTCATATTGGGACACAAGAATAATTGAGAATCAGTGGTTTGTAATATCTGTTTTCTTAGTGGATGAACATGCCTGGTGTGGATCAGTCCTTTAGTTAAACATTTACTGGATACCACCAATGGGTCAGACACTGTTCTAGATGACCGGGATGCAGCTGGGGAGAATATGTAGACATAATTCAGAATGTATTAAAATCATGAGTATGACAAAGGGAAGCTTGCAATAATTGGTAGTGTGGCTTGCAATTCTGGGTTTGAGGCAGCAGACTTTGTTCTCTGTGTAAGAATGCCACAGAGGCAGCGCTTTAGGCAGAAATGGTCACTGTGAAATCCAATTTTCAATAGCAATTTGGTCATGTGTTTCTCTGCTGATAGCAAATAGGTATTTTTTTCAAGTTATTGGATTCAAAAACCAGTTAGGAGGGAGAAGGATTCAAGTCCTTAGCCCTTCCAGCTAAACACGACTGGTCTTGACAGCAACAAATAGTACAGGAATAAGCAATCATTAGGTCTTTTGAGTAACTTGTATTTTCACAGGCTCTTGAGAGTACGGCACAGACCAGAATGAGCAGAACAGCTGCTCACCCGCGGAATACAGGAAGGCTGAATCTAGGAAACCGCAGGTCCTTAACAATGAAATGGACCATGCAAAGATCGGCATCCTAGGCATCAATGAGGCGAAATGGACCGGTATTCACCATTTTGAATTGGACAGTCATGGTTTACTAGGTCACCGATGACAAACTGAGGGGAAATAGCGTCACTTTATCTTCAAAAGAACATTTCCAGATCTACCCTGAAACACTGTTGTTGGTGCGGTGAGTCAGTGTAGAGACCGCCGGTACACGATGTGAGGGCCGTATATTCTGTTCTTGTTCGGTGCCCCTGAGTGCGTCCTGCCCCATAGTGGTCATCTGTACAATGGATGCAGCGCTGCCTGCTCCTGAATCAGCCTCACAATTACTATGCCTATTGTTGTAGCCGCTGTGCCCATCCACCTCCTCTTTTCAGTGACCCTCTTCACTGTCACGCCTGATGTCCCTTTCCAGGGACTAGGCTCTTCTGATAGCCCGTCCAAAGCAGTACATGAGGCAGAATCAGGCCTCCCTGGCTCCTCAGGAGTGTTCTGACCACGGTACTGTCAGTATTCTTTCGTATTGGCAACAGTATCACTCAAACGCGGCAGTTCATTTGCTGTCTCCTTGCTCATCGCCCGGCTGTCACGTGCACTTGAGGAGCTGGAGAGGACCACGGCGTGGGTCAGGAGCACTGGGGTTCTGAAAGTGGCTTCTTCGGTTTTCAACACTTTCAAGAGGTCCTGTGCAGCAGATTTGCCCAGTGCAATATGTCATTTGGTTTCTTAACTGTTAGTGATAGCATAATAAATAAATGCAAAGAAGGCCGCCAGTTAATATACTGTTTCTCAAGATTATGCACCACCTACTAAAATCAAAGATGAAGAAATTGAAAAATCCTGTCAACTCCCGTAGCCTGAAATGGATCAAATATGTTATCAAGTTGCATTGATAAAACCATTGGGGTTTGGAATGCAAAGGTCAGAAACCCAGAAGGATTGACACTTGGAAATTCAGTGATTGAAACTGCACAGGAAACCCCATGATCCAATTTTGCAAGACCAATGACGTATTCATTGCAAATACTCCTTTTCAGTAACATTTATGTGGACTTTGCCACATCTGTGGAAAGAAATGGGCAACCTCAATGTCATCAGCCAGAACAAGGACAGGGTGACCGGTTGAGACCAAACTGCAGACCTTGTGGGTCACAGCCCAGCTTGTCCTCTCTCAGCCACCAGGGAACCTCAGCTCCTTATGTTGAAGAAAATGGAAATAAATCCATGTAAGCCAAATCACATCCTTGAGTCTATCCACCTGAATCTGGAGGTCACGTCAAGGACAGACTTGGCCCTCTCGTATAAAATTGTACTCTATTTGAGGAAGGGGGCTTCAGAAATTTCTATCATGTTAAAGTTCCATTTTCTCTCAAAAGTTTTGAAGTTCCTCTGTACATATTTGTTGGGGTCAGTCTTTATGTAAAAGCGGCGCCGCGGTGTTGGGTGGTTTGACCTCTTCTGAATTCACTCTGGGGAGAGAGAATCCTTATCAGTATCGGCAACCCAAGTGTGACGCCTGTGAAGAGGTGCTTAGCTTCTCTCTTCAGCGTTTCGCCAGTTCCAACACCAGACATTCTTCCCACACACCCTCGGCTTTTATGCTGGGTTCGATCATTTATTGCAGTGGCCACACAGAATTCCCCGACAATACTCTTCTGACGGGAGGGTGTATTGGGGAAGTAACAGGCTACTGCTCTGGATTAAGAACTTTTCCGGATACAGATCTTCAACCAGCATGGCCATCGCTGCTTGTAGGTTTCTTTTTGGGTCCTGGTCTCTTGGCCTGGCTCATGTCCTGCATAGGCAAGTGTTTGAGAGTTCCTTCACTCTGCAATCAAGTGCCTGGAGGCACCCCACTCTGCCAGGCAGTCCTCCATCTGATGGCATTCAACTTTCTTGCTCTGTGGTTTGGCATACTTACTGCAATTGCCTCATTCTCTGGGCCTGGAAGCCCACTGCACTGCCTCAGGCCATTCTGCTGTTGCCTTTAGAGAGGTGGATGCCAATGCATGTGAACACGCCACCCCAGAAATTCCGAGGACGGTGCAGGATCGGCAGTCTTTCATTGTGTTGTACACAAGGTCAATATGAATTAACACTGACTAATGGCGCCTAACAACAACACATGTACACTTCTGGTCGAGGTCTTAGAAGAAAATGTGTAACGTAAGACTGGACAATGGAGGAAAGAGTGCTTTTTATGCAGTGGCAAAGGACTTGTTAGAATTACCTTCAGATGTTTGGTGGAAGGTACAACTTGTAAGTGATGAATTTGGGTATCAGGGTTGAGAAAGTTCTAAGCAAAATCTTAAAGGAGCCATATGGTTTCTCCTTCGTAAAAACGAGCTGTGTGAAATAGAACAACACCCTTAACGTTTTGGACAGTTCTGTTGTACAAACAAACGACACATGTCTGGAATTTTCACCGGGGACATGGCTGCCCAGTGTTACATTCAAAGGGGATTAAGCCCCTGACTGCCGGCTCTAGCAGCTACTACTGTAGAAAACCCATCCGTTTAAGACCAAAGGCAAGGAGACTGTGCTCCTTGGAATTCCATGGCCAGGAAGCAGGCCAGAGCAATGCCTTGTGGTCCTTGGAGCAGTGGAGAGGAGCAGATCTGTCAGAGGGGGCAGGGCAGCAGGGCATTGCTTTCAAAGAGGGGCCCTCAGCCTCCTAGATTCCAGAGAGTTCCATCTTGGACCACTTGGTTTCATAATGTGGGACAGCCACCAAGGTGTGCCAGCGATGGGGTTGACACCCAAAGCTGAGAAGGTGGGTTTGCCATGCCTGAAGGGCACCCGCGTGAGGGGATTTTCTGCTTGGGCTCAGGGCCGAGCGGGTGGGGTTATCAATCAGATGGGCTTTGAGAATGGGCCCGCCCAGAGCCCAGGCAGCAGAGTTGCTGTCCCAGTAGACTTGTAAGACAGAGCGGAAGCCAGAGGCCTAGGGGCCGCCATCCAGAATTCCTAGAGCGTGGGATTACCCAGAGTATGGGGGACGGGTCCCTTGTCCATATGGTCTCAGAAAACATGATAATTCCCAAGCCTTGAGAGCTCGTGTAAACTGTTCTGCTTACGGCCTTTGGACTTAGCGGGTGCCCTCTCTCTCCTCGTTCTCTCCAGTCTGCCCACTCGGAGTGGAAACACTACGTTGTCCTTGTTCTGCCACTGTCCTTTGATGTGCAGCGGGAGTAACATGGCATGGCGTGCTCATAGCTTCTTCTGTCTCAAGGAGTTGGAGATTGAAGAGGTCCCAGATGCCCCATTCTTCCACGTTGCTGGTCGGCTCCACTTCCCTCCGCCCCTCCCACTCCATCCTTGAGTATATCCCTTCAGAGCCCAAGGGTCTGCGGTCCGCTGCAGCAGCCCACCGATAAGTCCCCACGCATTGAGGAAGTGTCTTGTGTGGTGGAGGGTGTGCTCCGTCTCACATCTGAAGGTGGGCAGAGGCAAGTCAGATGCTGGGGCCAGAGCCAGAGCCCCAAATGTCCCAAAGTCCCCACAGCTCTTTTTGCTTCTGCCAAAGTTTACTCAGGAAAGAGGGCATGCTTTCCAGGTGACCGGCTGGGGGCTAGAACCAGCCTGTATGCCCTACAGAGGATGGTGACGCACACCGCACGCCCTCTGCCAAGGGAAACGCGAGATGCTCCCCCAGGACGCAAAAGGTGTGGCTTGGTTCACATGCAAGATTTGCTTGTGGCAAGGTCATGACATTTATTGTTTGGTGTGTGTGTGGGGGGAGGGCAATAGGTAGAATGTTATCAATTGAACTGTATTCATCAAAAGTAAGTGTTCTGAATGGTAACAACGTCTATGCCTGTGTAAGGATCCCTGGTGGCTTAGTAGGTTGCAAGTTGGGCTACTAACCTCACGGCTAGCAGCTCAAAACCACCAGCTGCTCTTTGAGAGAAAGATGAGGCTTTCTACTCATCTTTAGTTAAAATTTAGGAAGTAATTATAATTTAGGAAACACACGGAACTAATTCTACCCTCTTCTACTGGGTCTCGATGAGCAGAAGTGACTCAATGGCAGTGTGTTTGGTTTCCGTTTTATGCCTGTGTGAGGAGGCCTTGGGGGCTTAGTGGGCTACGCTCGGAGCTAACTGGAAGGTCAGCAGTTTGAAGCTACTAGCTGCTTCAAGGAGGAAAGATGAGACTTTCTTCCCTGGTAAAGAGTTAGCATTTTGGACACCCACAGTGGCAGTTCTGCTCTGCCTTTTAGGATCTCTGCGAATTGGAATCGACTCTTTGGCAGTCGGTTTGGTTTCTTCCCTGTGTAACCATTTCAGAACGGGTTGTCTTTGCCACCTTAATGGGGCAGGATGAGTGCAAGGGTGTGTCTTAATCTTAAATCAATCTCCTTTGAGATATAAATGAAGTTAGATAAACAACCCAGAAAAGTCAGAAATGGAGAGAAAGAGGGACTTCCCCCCGGAGCCGACAGAGTCCTGGAGAACAGGGAATGCGAGCCTCCTCACCTGAGAGGAGCCCTGGGGTCTAGTCATTGGGCTGCCAACCTCAAGGTCACGGGCTCACACCCACCAAAGAGAAAGATGAGGCTGTTGGTTCCTGTAAAGACTTGCAATCTGAATGGTGTTGGGCATCTTTTCCTTCTTACGTATTATTTATCTCGTGTCATGATACTATTGTGATTTTAGCCTTACCACCTTCGTGTGATTTGTTTTTTATAGTTTTCTGTTGGGTCTCCCTACTGGGAAGCACAGGAGGAGTGGGTACATAATAAGAACTAATAGGAGGGGATAGAGGGAATCCTGGGGTCGGGGGTGGGGCGCTAGGGAGGGAAAGGAGATTTCAGGAGTAAACACTGAGGGCGGAGTGGGGAGGGAGCACAAGAAGGGACTGTGATTGCAAAACTCATGTTAAAGGCGATGCCACCGTGGGTGGGGGATGCTCTAACTAAGACTGATGTGGTGACTCTGCAGTGCCCCTTGATGTGATTCAATGATTGAATTGCATGATATGCAAATTATGGGCCAATAAAAGTGTTTTGGAAAAAAAACTTACAATCTGAGAAACCCAATATTGGCTCCATAGGAGTCAGAATCTCCATGATGGCAGTGGGTAAATTGATATAAAATAATACGTTTCTCTGTGTTCAAGCTATCTACTTGTGATATTCTAATGCAGCAGCTCTAGATAACCAAGACATAGACCGTCTCTCTTCAGAGATGTAAAACTCTCTTCAAAAATATAAGGTTCAGTGGCTAAATAGTTAGAGTGTTGTTTCTCAAAGGATGAAATAGTACTGAAGTTTAACGTATTACATACTAATGGTTACTTGTTTTGCTTTATTTACAGACCTACATTGGAAGTGTGGTCATCTCTGTGAATCCCTACCGGCCGTTGCCCATTTATTCCCCAGAGAAAGTGGAGGAGTACAGGAACAGAAACTTTTATGAATTGAGCCCTCACATGTAAGTCCCTGTGAAAGCGTACGTCTCTCAACCGCTCCATTGAGGCGAGGGTGACAGCTGTGTCCAGCTGTGTCCTCTGAGGAAAGTGGGTTTTTTTTAAGATTATAAAAGAATGTCAACGCTAATTGATAGCCTTTCTTTTTTCTTTTTAAATCGGATAAAAGAATGTAGAAGTTAATTGTTAACCTTATTAAAACAAAACAAAAGGCCGAATAGTACTTCATGTGGTGTTGAGCCCTTCAAGTCCTGGAATACTTGGATTCAATCTGTAATACATTTTCTGTCAAAAATTCCGTGTAAGTAGCAGCTGTTGCTAATTATTTTTGCAAATAAAACAGGACTGTGTATTGCTTATTAGAATAAAGAGCCCAAGCGCATTTTCATAGTCTCATTGGTCCCAGAAGGGTTTACAGTCCCCACTTGTGTAATCATGCTTGGGTGAAAGGCTTACGCCACATCCTTTGTTTATCTTCGCTGAGAACCTTACTAGGTGAGCACTGGGCCAGGGGGTGTTATGCGTTCAGCTGCTAACTACAACGTCAGCAGTTTGAAACCACCAGCTCCTCTGCAGGGGAAAGATGAGACTCTCTTCGCCTGTAAAGATTCATAGTCTCGGCAAAGCACAGCGGAAGGTCTGTGCCGTTCTCGGGGGTTGCTCTTTCTAGGTGAGCTCGAGAGCTTCTACCACTTTATGCCACTAGACTTGTGCTTCTTGTCGGAGGACTGAACACTAGCCCTGCCAGTGAATTCTTAGATTTCACCGCAGGAGGACTACGCCCAGGCCAGAAATGCAGCCAAGCTGGCCACCCTCGAACCAATTCTAGCTGACGGCGACCCTGTGTGTTAAGGTACAACTCCACGTGGAGTGTTTGGTGGCTCTGCCCTTGGAGAAGGCGCGATCTAGGCTTTGCTTTGCAGTCACCCTTGGGCGGATTGAACCACTGACTTTGGGTTAACAGCCCAGTGTGTCACTGTGTCACCCAGGGCTCCTGGCTCTGTGGTGGGACTCTTCTGTCAGCCCTTAGGACTCCTGCTGTGCTGAATGGGGGGGTAGGGAGGTGGGGAGAGGCAAGAAGGTAGAAGGAGAATAACCAGCAATTATTGTAAACAAGGGGCACGTCTTTCATTTCTCAGTTCTGCTTTATTTACTTATGCCTGAGACACATCTGTGCTCTGTTTACCATCCTTATCCATTGCTGGGTTCAAAGAAAAGGGAAAGATTAAGTAAGTTGTGTGCTGCTTTGCGAGGCACTCCCGGCTCCCTCCTAAGCTTTACGCCAGTCTTTTATGATTTTGTTCTTTTGAGCTGTTTAAGTGGCCCTTGGGTGAGAGGTGTTGGGAGACACAGCGTGACGTGTTTTGTGTGTAGTAAACTGTGGAGAGCAGATTAGAGCAGGAACGACTGCCGGACCCGGGATGGGGCCGAGGCATGGGGACGTCCCTTGAGCAGCCCTGCACGCTCAACCCGTTGCTCCCAAACTGTTGCTGTGGTTGCTGCGTTTTAGCAATAGTAGTCTTGTGTCTGTCAGCACACCACGTGGCGGTGAAACATACCCGGTGCCGAGTCCCTTCCAACCCACAGCAACCAACCCTGGGGGACAGTAGAGCTGCCCCAGGTCTTCACCGACCAGCCTACGGCGACTTCTCCTCTGCACTGGCGGGTGGGTTCAGGGCGATGGGTTCAGAGTCGAGCGTTTTAACCACCGCGCCAAGGGCTCTTATGTACTGAAAACACCTCTTCAGTGTCAGGAAATGTTTACAGGGGGTGTGAAAATGGAGCGGGGACAACTTCCGACCTCCTTTGATTTCCTAAGGGGCAAGGGGGATCGAAATAATGGGCCGCTGGCTGGTTTCGATGAAGCCTAGGCCAGCCGTTCCCCCATCCCGCCAGCCTTTTCATCCCTTCTGGCACCCTCTCCCAGGGCAGCCTGGGCATCTCAGCTGGGTTCCATACGTTGTTGCAGTGGCCACTCAGGACTGACAGACCGTGCTCATGAGTAGCAGGTTATAACTGAGCATCAGAAATGCTTAAGTTAATCCTGCTAACAAGCCTGTGAACACCTGCATCATCACATCATCGCCTATTAGCCTCCTACCCTGGCCCATCGGGAAAAGAGGAAGCACACCTATCCAACGCACAGCAGCCCGTCCTGTGGTGGGAGTTTCAAGGCCATGGCTAGAAAAGCCACATGTCATAACTGCACCACAAGGGGGGGGGGTTCCAAAAAGTCCGTGGAAAGAGTCCATTATCTCTCAGTTCTTTTTGAAGCCTTCTCCTTTGACGTCTATGCATATGTAAGTGTTGATGAACAACATTTGGAAAACATCATTGACAATGAGAAGGCTTAATTGGTCATTGGGTTATTTGGGGAGAGCCTTTGAAAATCGTTTAAGTTGTCAACGGCGGTCATTTCTAAAGTTGAGACATGGCTGCAGCACTTTTTAAAGCCCTTGGACTGTAGCAGAGGTACCGCTTTGCTCACCAGGGGACATTCGGCAGTGTCTGTAGACCTTTCCGTCGCCTCAACTGGAGGGAAGTGCTGTGCATGGGGCACAGGCCGGGTGCTTCCAAGTACCCTCCAAACCGAGGCTGGCCCTTCCCGGGAAGGACTCACCGGCCCAGCACGTCCTGAGCTGCAGGGAACGCGGGTAGAGATTCTTGGCTGTGTCCTAGCGGAACCGTCTCCCCATATCCTGAAGCTGGACAGACACACCGACTGCTGCAGCGCTGGATTTAAACGCAGCCAGGCTGGTGAAGGTGGCACAGCACCAGGCAACATTTCCTTCTATCGTACGTGGTGCCGCCATGAGTCGGAACCAACTTAGCTCTGCCCCATCGCCAACTCTTCCTTTTGATGGAGTACAAATCTAAAGAGTAAGGAACATATGTATATCACTGTCCAGATGTCCTGCTTGTCTTGAGAGTGCACACCTTGGCGCTTTGGATTCTTTGGAACAAAATATTGAGATCACTTGTGAAAATTAGGCTGATTATTTCATTTCTTCAAGAAGTAGTGGTTTGATCTGTTAGTTTCGTTTGGCCCTGGGAAGCCTGTCTTGGGGAACCTGGCGAGAACTCTTCCAAGTGGTCACAGTCCAGAGCTGAGCTGCAGTGTCACCTTCTTTGACTATTGCAACATGAGGAGGTGGCCAGCTTGCTTGAAAGGAGCGCTGGGGCTGGTTCTGTGAGGGAGACTCCGGCTCTCCCCACCACTCACTCTGCCGGAGAAAAGAAGGCCGTCCCCTCCCAGTGAAGGTGATGGACAGCTCTGGAGCCCCATAGAGGGTCGTTCAGAGTTAGAATTGACTCAGTGGCAGTGTCTTTTTGGACACATTACACCAAACATTGGGAGCAAGCAGTCTGTCCATTTGAGTAAATGAAACAGCCAACAACCAATTTCCAACCATTTGCTTCCCCTCACGGAGCAACGGGAAAGGCATTAGCAGGACTGCAGACTACAGATGTCAGCTGTCAACATGTGAACTCGCACTTTTGTCCCAAACTGGTTTTGCAGGGTCACCTACCATTGCGCAGTGAAAGACGCTGCTGGAACGCTCGTGTGGGTTGCGTCCTTGTCAATAGTCCTGCTAGCATTTACTCCATGCAAGGTGACCAGATACATAATGGTGTTAGTAGTACTTCGCACTGTGTCTCAGAATGGCTGGGCCGGTGGTGGTGTGTCGCGTGTCCAGGCTGGGAGTCCATGACAGAAGTCTTCTTATGCCATCAGTATTTTCCTCTGCTACCACCTGGTTGGCAGTTTGTGAGTAATTGTATTCAGGGACGTCCACAACTAGATGCTGAACTTTCAAAGGGGTTGTCTGCAGAATGGGGCATGATTGCGTGTTCTCAAGTGTGTGTGTTGATAGGATGTCACGGACTCCTTTGTACCGTTTCTCTGATTTCAGTTTTGGAAGCTTTGAGCCTCCTATGATTGATTCAGCTCCCTCCCCCAAGACCACTTACAGGAAATGGTTCTATGCTTTCCCATCTAACATGCATTTGCATTGATTGACATGGGCCACCCAGGCACCTTCTAGGTTTGCCTAGGCTGCATTCTTCACTGGACCGAGGCCTCCTGGGGCAGCGGTTACAGCTCTGTTCTTTTGAAAAGATTTACAGCCTGGGAAACCGTACCAGCAGTTCTGCTCTGTCCCCTGGGGTTTCTGTGAGTCCAAAGAGACCGAACAGCAATGAGTTTGGTTTTAACCTTCACGGGCCCAGATCTCTGGGTCTTTGTCCACGTAGCTGCTGGGTTGGTTCTGTCTGCTTCCTTTTCATTTGCTGCTGAGTGCTTCAGCAAAGCACCACCAACACGCACTCCGTTTTCTGGAACCAAACTGTCAGTCGGAAGGGAAAATGAGCGTGTAGCTGAGGGAAGAAAACGTTTTTGTAAAAAAGAGACACATTAGTTGTTTCCTTGAAAAAGAAGAAAGCACCTTTGGGGTTGTACTGTGGAAGGGGAAGTGGTTTAAGCGAGTAGGTGAGAGATTGAGCCGGAAAGAGATTACCTCTGCTTATGTCTCCAATTCAAACCAGTCACTCGGGCAGGAGGGTCAGAGCACCTGACTTAGCAGCTCCTGGGCTCCCTGTGTGCAACAGAACCAGCCAGTGCCACGTCTCGTGCTCCCTGCCTGCTGCTGGGCTTGACTTAACACCGCTCAGTCATGCTCCGTTGATTTGTTGACGCTACTTGCAAACCCATTTTCCTTCAGAACATGTCACTCCAGCATATGTTGACATACAACAAAATCACATACTCTTGGCCAAAGAGACTTCAGCTAACTCCGATTTCAGATTTTGAGACTTTTAAATGACAGTAGGAGGTTGGCTTTATGCAACTCTGATGCTTTGATCATGGAATCATTGCGATAGAAGCACACAGGTTTATTTATTAGTGGAGAGCTGCTTCCTGCGGTATGTTTGGGAAATCTCAGAACCCCAATACTTACATTCGTAGAGAATTTATAGTGCTTCCCACAAGGTGCCGAGATCAGAAAAGGCCCTGTTCACATCCACGTTCACCTTTATTTCAGTGGCAAGAAGGGAGAGGTGTTGTTCTCAGAGAAACCGATTGCTTCCTTCCAGCATATTACTGGTCCGGGGCAGGCACTAAGCCATTGTAGCACCTTCTGGAAAGTTGTCCAAGCCCCCCAAAAATGATTAGGAGTGGTGCAGGCTGACTCAGTCTTTAAAAGGAACAGACTAATCCTCTAGGCACTGACAAAAGAAGGCAGGCATCACTTGGGGCCACCTTGAAGGAGCCCTGACTGGCGAGGGTGCGCAGAGGATGGGGTGTCAGGGCTGTTGCCCCCTTCCCCTTGTTGCTTAAGTAAGAGTCGTTGCCAAGGCCTGTTGCTGGGACTGCTGTAGCAGTAGCATAGGTGGGAGGGGGTGTGGGAGTTTGTCTCCCGTTGGCAAGTACTTGACAATCTGGGAAAGCAGCAACTTCAGTATCATAGAGGTTAGCCAAGCAGGTCTCGAAGGAACCTTGAGCTCTAGCGACACAATCCATGGGTTGGCTGTCCCACAGGTAGTGTAGCTCACAAGCTGAGGCAGAGAACTATGCCACATGCTGGTCCGATCACCAGAGAGCAAGAGAGAGAGAGGGGCGGGGCTTGCCAAGCCATTAATCTCTTTTCTTCCAATCAAACTGCGACCATATTAATCCCACATGTTCCCATTGGTCAGGTTGGCACAATAAACCTACCTATCACAATCAGCCACTGAAAATCCCGTATTCTGCTTTGACATGTGGGGAGTTTGGGTTGACTTGACAGCAGGAGGGTTGGTTTTTGGTGTAAGCTGATGACCCAGATTTAAAATGGAGTGTGGTCCCCTTTTGAACTGTAGGTGATTCCATGATATTCTACTATTCCCATTTCAGGTGGTGGTAACACTACTTTTCCATTACGCACACCAGAAAAGCTTTTCTTCCCTACCTCTCCCACCCCCGATTCAAGCTGTCTTGTGTTCTTGATTAGCCTTTAGGTATCTGAGTCTGACCCTCTCATCACTTCCATTCTGCTCTTCCAAGCCAGCATCCTGTCTCTGTTGGATGAGATCATAATCCCCTAGTTGGTCTCCCTGCTTCTACTTTTCCATTGTCTTCCCTTCCCACCCTTCACTCCCGACACGCTTTTCTTCATCCACATGACGGCTGCTGCGCATCAGGTTGGTTTTCTTCTTGTTTGGTGCTGCCCAGAAAACCAGTGGTGGTTACAGGTGGCTCCATCAGGCGTCTCTTGACCCAATGCTAGCCACCCCTCTGACCACATTTACTATGTCTCAGCTCCTTGCTCCAGCCATCTGGCCGCCTTGCTGCTCCTCTAGCAGGCAGACATTCTCTGCATCACTCATCCCTCACACTGGGACCAGCTTGTTCTCATACTGCATCAAGAAACGACTTGCATGTCAGAAGAGAAGCCACATCTAAGGACGCTACTGAAACTAGCATCTCCGAGCCAGTCACTCAGTACCTCTGAAGAGGACTGTACTTCTCACAGCATGGATCTGTACCAGAAACTTTGCCATGTGTTTGTCATTATTTACCTTCTGCTTTAGAAGGCCATCCTTAGGGGAGCAGGGGTGTGTTTTGCACTTGTCCATCCAGCCATCGCAGCTAGAACAAAGCCTGGCACGGAGCCAACACTCCACATGTCGTGTCAGCGACACAGTGATTAAATAAGTATAGGTTTGGGGTCCTAGAGTTCATTAGAAATTGTGTGTAGAAGACACGGCTTCTTATTTTGTTTTTCAAGGATTGTCTAGTCTAGTGCGGGGAATGGCTCTGTAGGCGGAATTGCCCACTTGGGCTTCCAACACTGTCAGTCCTTTTGGGAGGGGAAGCCTAATGTTTCTCCTGCTGTCTGGCTGATGAGTTGAACTGCTGACCTTGTGGTTAGTAGCCCAATGGGTACCCCACCTGGACTCTGGTTAACGTAAACAAGGTTGTGTCTGTGTGTGTGATGATTGTTAAGACAAGGCAAAAATCAGAAACAGAACAATTGGTGGGTACAGGATTTGTGAGGACGTTCCCTGTGTTGAGTCTGAGTGTCAGAATTGCCAAGGTAGGTAGCTGCAGTGGTCTTACCAACTACAGAGATGATAAAAGGCACAAACGAAATACAGCTTGGCTGTGACACAGTGGTCCAGGATGATGGGAAGAGAAAAGGTGTTTAGCTGAGATGGCTGCTTTCTATTTTTTAATTTTTAAATCAAACGCTCGAATGCCAGTCTGCTTGAATCACTGGGAGGGTTACAGGATTACAAGGATTATCTTTCATCCAAAATGATGAGAGGAGTTTGGGATGAAGGCATTGCATCAAATGACAAATTTACATGCTGGAAAATTTGCCATCTTGTATTTTCAATCTTCAACCGAAAGGAGGGGAAAAAAAAGATAAAACCTGTTGACCTTGAGTTGATTTTAACTCCTAACATTCGTATAACACAAAGTAGAACTGCCCTGTAGGGCAGTGGTTCTCAACCCTCCTAATGCTGCAGCCCTTTCACACAGTTCTGAATGTGGTGGGGACCCCCAACCATAAAATTCTTTTCTTTTTTTTTTAGGTTGTAGATCAAACCATTGTGATCCACTTTTACTGCTTTATTTATTTTAAAAATCATTTTATTGGGGGGTTGTACAACTCTTATCATAATCCATGCATGCATCTACTGTGTCAACCACATTTGTACATTTGTTGCCCTCATCATTCTCAAAACATTTGCTTTCTACTTGAGCCCTTGGTATCAGCTACTCATTTTCAACCCTCTCTCCGCCCCCATGAACCCTTAATAATTTGTAAATTATTATTATTTTGTCATGTCTTATACCGTCCGATGTCTCCCTTCACCTACTTTTCTGTTGTCCTCCCCCCAGGGAGGAGGTTATTTGTAGATCCTTGTAATCCCCCTTTCTACTCCACTTTCCCTCCACCCTCCCGGTATCACCACTCTCACCATTGGTCCTGAAGTGACCATCTGTCCTGAATTCTCCATGTTTCCAGTTCTTATCTGTACCAGTGTCATTCTCTGGTCTAGCCGGATTTATAAGGTAGAATTGGGATCATGATAGTGGGGGGTGGGGAGGAAGCATTTAAGAACTAGAGGAAAGTTGTATGTTTCATCATTGCTACACAGCACTCTGACCGACTCATCTCTTCCCTGAGACCCTTCTGTAAGGGATGACCAATTGCCTACAGATGGCCTTTGGGTCCCCAATCTGCACTCCCCCTCATTCACAATAATATGAGTTTTTGTTCTTTGATGCCTGATACCTGAGACCATTGATCCCTCATGAACGCACAGGCTGGTGTGCTTCTTCCATGTGGGCTTTGTTGCTTCTGAGTTAGATGGCCGCTTATTTACCCCATAACATTATTTTTGTTGCTACTTCACAATTGTAATTTTGCTACTGTTATGAATTGGGCGACCCCTGTGAAAGGATAGTTCGACCGCCAAAGGGGCTGTGACCCACAAGTTGAGAACCGCTGTTGTAGGTTTCCTGGGCATAGGAGCAAGCCACCACCTTTCCCCAGTGAAGGGGTGGGCTAGTGAACTCGAACTGCCAACCTTTCCTTCAGTTGAACTACTACTGAACCACCAGGCTTCTTTTTCAGACACCAGAAATGTTCAGGCTGGTTATCTATTCTTACATGTGTAGGTATACACACGAAATGTTTTCATGAATAAGTGGGAATGGCCAAATATGGAAATGGTTTTCCTAAATGGGAAGCATATGTTCATTATTATGCTTCATAATATGACCTCCGTTTGCCATTGGTGATGAGTTATAATTCAGTTCTGGAGACATCCGCAGGTAAGGAGGGACCTTTGATTGATCCATTTCCATGAAGGGTGTATACTTCTGGATTTGAAGCCTCCCCTTTGGATATTAGGATGCATGGGCATGCAGTTTGAGGTCTGAAGGCAACATCATCTTCCCGGAAACCTCATTCTGTACCACGGATTCTTTAAGAACATCCTCAACATCATGGATGGTTTAAAGAGCCCTGCAGTGCGGTAGCGGGTTTTAGTTGGCCTTCTAACCGCAAGGCCAGCAGTTTGCGAACGCTCAGCGGAAAGAGGATGAAGCTTTCTGCTCTGTGAAAGATCTATAGCCTCGGAAATCCAAAGGGGCCTTTCTGTTCTCTCCCATTGGCTTGCTGTGAGTCCATACCAACTAGATGGTAGCGAGTGTTTTAATAGCTGGCGTCACCAATTTAACATAAAAACAACTAATAGTGCAGGAGTAAGCCATCGGAGTGTACACGCATACTGCTGATCTTTGCCCCGTCCCTCTTCCGCAACCACAACGACCACAAACTAGAATGCAGCTGGCGGGAAAGTTTGGATGGCTTGCCCATGGACCTCTAGCTCAGAGCAGCACAATGCAGCACCTAATTGGGTGATTTATTTAAACTCTCCATCCCCAGTGCCAGACCCCATTCACAATGGACATCTGAGCGTTGGTGAACGTCTGTTCAGAAGATGAGCGTTCTTAAGTCACTATATGATTGCTTTATAAATGCACTCGTATATTCACCACCCTGTCTCAGGTGCATTCCTACATTGTTACTTAGGCTTTTTTGTTCATCGTTGGCTGGGTGATTGTCAGTAACAGAGACCAGTGTGTGTTTCACTCTTGTGTGCATAAACAAGGGTACTTAATATGGTAGAATTTCCTCTTCGGTCAGAGGGAGGTACTAGGAGAAACGTAACTGAAGTATAAAGATATTAAATATGTGAATTATAACATGCACACACTTGACTATGTAGTGTGGGTTAGTCACCACTGGCTGGTTACTCATTGCCCGGGTCTACAAACACCAGGAAGGAGAATGTGTAGAAGCACTCGCTGGTACGGCTGTTTGTTGGACATTGTTCCCAAAGCAAATGAGAAGCGCCCTAGAATGCTCGAACAGTGGCTTCCTTTACATCGTTATCTTAGTTATGTAGTTCTGAGATCTCTGTGTGGGTGTGTCTGTCTGCTGTGCTTATATACATACACATACATGTATGTGTCTCTATGTATGTATGTCTGTATAAACCAATTCACTGATATCAAATTGATTTCAATTTATGGCGACTCTTTAGGGGGTCCCCAGGCTGTAAATCTTTATGGGAGCACACAGCTTCATTTTCCTCCTTCAGAGGGGCTGGTAAGCTTGAACCACCGACCTTGCAGTTAGTAGTCCAGCTCTCACCCAATTCTCTATATACCAATGTAAGAGAATAAATTATATATATATATATATATATATAACAGAAATGCCACAAAGTGGATGACTGTAACAAACGGAATTCTGTTTTCCCATAGTTAAAAATAACAAAACCTCACTGTCATCAAGTCATTGCTGACACAAAGCCACCCCCTGTGGGTTTCCGGATCTGTAACTTTGCAGGAGTAGAAAGCCCAGGCTTTCTCCCTTGGAGCTGCTGGGGGATTTTGAACTGCCAACCATGCCAATCGAAGCCCAACTTGTAACCCCAACACCACCAGAGCTCCATATTTAGGAGACCAGCAATCTAAACTCAGAGCCCCAGCGCTAGCGGCAGACTCTCTTTGCTAGCTCTGGGAATAGTACTGATTTTTTCAGCTTCTGCTTCCTGGTGCCTTGGAAATCTCCTGTGTTGTATTGACATTTTTTTTAAATCCCATCTCTCCTCCCTCTTTTATCCCCAGTCTTTTAAGAGAGACTTAAATCATGGTATGGTATACTAATCCTGCCCCCATACCATAACAGAACCCACTCCCCACTGAGCTGTTAGCCACAGGTAGCAGAGGCAGAGACTTACAGCACACATTTCTGGGAACTGAATTAAACTCATACCAAGAATGTAACACATTTTTCATTACAAAGCATTATATTTTTTAAAGACCTGAGCAAACAGGCTGGGCTGTTGTCATTTTATGAATATTAAGGAGATAAGGTAAGACTTGTTTAGGTGAAGGTGGGCCATAAAGTACGTGACGAACAGGAAATTCTCCCGTGGACTGGTTGCGGGTGTAGATGAGCCAGCTGTGCCACCGCTGTACTGTGCCACCGTGCACCACAGGGAGTCCCAGTTGTTGCAGGGACTGGCATTTTCACAATCAGTCGATAACTTGAGGGGCACAGATTGGGGGAGGCAGCTGTGTGTGCATTTATTCACGTTTTTAACCTAAGCTTGCATTTAGGATCCCCTGGCAGATGTGCTTCTGGGAACCGCAGTTAGCTCCCTACGTGAGTGACAATTTGCTTGGACGTCTCCATTCAGTTCAGAAGCCTCCTGAGAGAAGTGGCTTCCTCCCAAACCGTTGTAGATCTTATTCTGTCATTAAGGTTGCTCTGAGCAGAAAAAGATCCAGCCGGGGTTACCTGGCATCAGTCTGGCCATGCCAGAGCTCGCTGGCATGAAGGGCATGCACTAGGAGAAGGGTTGCTTCCAGAGTTTCTCTAGGCAGTCTCCTAGCAACTTAAGGTATCAAGATTTAGCATGTGACATCTGAAGATTTATTGTTTCATCGATCCAGGAAATATTTTGCACTCCCTGTCCCTGCAAGCCCCGAAGAAACTCAGCTATGAAGGCCCTAGAGGCAGGCCAGTGGAACTCTGTGCCACCTCTCAGGAGCTGTGCACCGGGAGCAGAAGGTGGCTGTGACGAGGCGACTTCTAAGCCGATGGGGGGAGAGTGGGTTTCCATCTTCACATCCTCGGAGTGGTGGACCGCAGACACTGAGCCATGCTGCCTTCAGACCGGAATAGAAAGTTACACGGAAAAGTGATCATTTGTGCAAGGAAGACCTGGGGTTGTAATCACATTTTGGAGAAGAAAGGTACTTTCAGCTGGAGGTCCTTGGGGAGATAGGAGCATTCTTTTGTTCTTGTTTTTACTTTTTTGTGGCTTAGGTGAAAGTTTACAGACCCAATGTCGTTTTCCACTCAGCAGTTTGTACACATTTTGTTTCATAGCATTGGTTGTAATTCCTTCACCCTAACAGCGCTCTCCCAGCCCTCTCTAGGCTTCTTCCTGCCTTCAGAACTTGGATGGGGGAGATTCCACCCTTTGGGTCTCATGAGGGTGAGTGCACCAGGGAGTATGTTTTCCCCGGGATTACTGTTCGCTTTGTAGGCCTGTTTTTTGTTTTTGCAGCAAAGGGGAGCCCAGGGGTAGGTTCAGTTCCAGGTTTGAAGTGTGTCTAAGGGTCCCAATCCCTATCAGATCAGTAAAAGTCTGGTCTTGTACATGGTGTTGAATTATGTTCTCTATTTTTCTTTCATTCTAAGAGCATCTGTGGTCCAGATCCACATAGTTGGTAGGGGTAGCCAGGGACCACCGAGCTCTTCTAGTCTTAGGGGTAGCAGAGGCAATGGTTGGTGTGGTCCATTCCTCCATTCGTGTCATTGCTCGCTTTAGTCTTTCGGAAGGGACCAATAGTTGTATCTTCGATGGCCATTCCCAGTACTTAAGTACCTTCAATGGCCATTCCCTAGTACAGTTGCTACTCACCACAGTAGTACAGTGTTTGTGTTGACTGTGTTATGTCAGTTGAATTAGCTTTTCCTTGAGATGGTGATTCTAAGCTACTAAGCCCTGGAACTAATTTAGGTGTTTGAGTATGGATCAGAAGCTTACAGAACTTTGTCCCCTCTTTGAGATGCCAGACTATTTTTGTTCCTCTGCCTTATTGACTCTAGCTGCCCCTGCTCCTCGTTCAAGAATTTCTGCCATAGCAGTTCCCTAAAGTGTCACCAGTGCAAATCCAATTCCTTACACTTTGTCTTTATGAAGTAGATTTCTTGGTGACTGTTTGTCTGTGGCATCACATAGGATCGATGAAATAGACTTAGTGACAGTTACTAGGTTCTGAAAAAACAACCTTAACAAAGAAGTTCAGATCGAGTAAAAGAATATCCTATTTCTCTTTGGAATCTTTTGAAACTATGGTTTTTTGTAAGGTGTGAAGTGCTATGACAAAGGTATATGAGGAGGCTTCAAAAATGGCTTGGAAATTCCTTTATCGTTTAATTCTGTTTTTCCATGAACTTTTGGAAGTCCCTTTGAATAGGTAATATTTCTCTGGAATTCTTTTATTTGGTTATTTATAAATGGTTGGTAAGGAAGCATAGCAGTTCCACACATTCACTTGTGGATCCTTTCTGTGCATAGAGAGGAGACAAATCAGTGTTGGGATTCATTCCGCAAACCCATTGAGTGTAGGCCATGCGTCAGCGGCTGTGCTAGGCCCTGGGAGGTGGTGAGCCTTAACGCCTGCTCTCAAGGAACCCAATGGGAGAGAAACAGCAAACAAAACTATCTCCAGAAAATCCAAGCGCCATATGCTGAAGAACTTTATTCAGTGGGAGGCAGGGGGCTCCTGGAGCAGAGAAGTGCCTAAGGCTTCCAGGAGAAGAGGGTGCTGGATGAGGCCCAAGGGGCAGGAGGAGGGGAGTAGCAAGGAGTTGTAGAGATCCGGGCCAGAGCAGGTAGGCTGGCCGGTTCCTGGGAAGGACCGTGTGTGCTCTGGAACAACACACCTGTGAGAAGGTGAGCTGTCTTAGACTGGGTAACCAGAATCAGATTGGATGTACATGAAGATTTGGTGTTATAGGCAGGCGTAAGCTTATATTGGACTTATCCCACATGATAGAAACCTATACATGTATGATGCAAACTTCCCGAGAACCCAGTGTCTGTCTCAGGACAGCTCTGCTCTTACCTAGGGGCTCTTGCTTTGACCCAGCTGTTCTAGGCGAATTGCTTATGTCCTCCAGGACTCGATCCTTACATGCTTAGGGCTAGTTACTAGAGGAATTTTGCAATGATAAGTCTTTGTCCATTGACAACTAACCCCTCAAGGTAGGATGTATTAAATACAGCCTGCTTGGAAATTCACATGTATGTTTCCCTCAATGTGTGCCCACAGACCGATGGCCAACAGAACAAAAGACTGCCAGGTCCTGGGATGCGTCCTCTCTCGGTGGCTGTGCTGGAAGGCACTGCTTCTCTCTTGCTAACCCTCCCCGGAGAGTCCAGTGCTCTCTCATGTGCACCAGGTCCAAGTGCAGCTTTGCCCGCTCAAAGGACTCAAGCAGTGTTCCTCTGCAATGTTCTCGGAATTGGGGGAACAAGATGAAGTCTGAGGGGGCAGGGCTAGTACCAGAGGGTGGATGAGGGCTAGGGCTTTCCAGCAATTCTCCCAGGACAGCTCTGGCTGCCTTGGAAGACGAAGCAGTGCGTGGTTGGGATGGGGACATGCATTAGGGAAGCTTTCCTGACGCCTCTTCCAATGCGGTTTTCTCTGAAGACTCATTCTTAATAGGCCTCATGCTAGTCCTGGACCCTTTGAGAAGAAAATCGACCACGATTCTCCCCATGGATCCCAGAAAGCCGTTCTGAGCTGACCTCTCTGCCTTGAATTTAACTGGCTGAGCAGATCTCTTTGGAAGCCTCTGTTTGGATCAGATCTTTCGCTTGAAGGCAGCGTTCAGTAAGACAAGTGTTGTCTGTGGAACTTGACTGCAGGCATCCACTGATTACCGAGGCACATGTAACTGTGTTTTATTTGGCTAAATCTGTGCATGTGTGCGTGAGAACCCTAGTAGTGATACTTTTTGACCTAGGAGGCGGGGCGCCTCCTATGTACACGCCTACAGCTATCGAGGGCTCTGCTTTGTGATAGAATGATCCAAGTTATTGCGTGCTCTTTGTGAGGTCCGGGCACCTTCTCTGTATCAGCGTGACATCGTCCTAATCAGGTAGCAAGGAGCCCGGTGGCATCGTGGTTGCACGTGGGACGCTAACCTCAACGTCAGCAGTAATAAACGACCAGAAGCTCTGCAGGAGAAAGACGGGCTTTCTATTCCTGGAAAGACTAACACTCTTGGAAACCCGTAGGTGTAGTTCTACCGGCCCTGCAGCGTCTCTATGAGCTGAAATGGATTAGGAGGCAGTGAGTCTGTATCAGGTAGCAGTAGCTTAAAGCACTGTTGTTCCATCAGCCCCGAGTTAACTCAATAGCCTGGCTCTGGTCTAGAGGGGTCAGGACCCCTTTAAAACTTGTGAGGGGGATGGAGTGATTCCCCTTGGCTGACTCCAGCATGGGGTCGGGTGGGGGGAGGGTGTTCTTGCTGCAGAAAGTGTGCCTGCAGCCAGAACGGTGCCTGGCACTCCTCTGCCCCATCACATGGGACTGCTTTGAAGCTGTGCTGACATTCTAGGTGCTTTTGTTTTAATAACTTAAGAAATAGTAACCAAACGAGGTGCTTGACAGACCTCCTAGTCTCATCCTTGAACTTTGCTATCTTGTTGTTGAAGCCCTTTCCCTGGAGTGGGGCCTGGGCTGGGGTGAGAAAAGGGGTGGGAGTGAGAACCCTCTGAAGACGCCCAGCCCGGGCAGGGGGGGGGGGGGGCGGCTAGGACATCGCTCTGCCCCAGTGCCTGCATGTGCATGTGCTTGGAGGCCTGCACTCGCAAAGGCGGCATCTGCGCCCTGGTTCCTCCTGGAGACCCACTGGTTCCTTGTAAAACTGGCTCCTGGGTTTTAAGATTAGTCACTAGTTTGTCTTGTCTGGAGCTCCTGAAGGAAGGCTGTCCTGTGTTTTGTCGATGTTCAGAATTTACAAGCCTTATTTGAATGGGCACATATTAAGCCCTGGGGTGTGTGCGTGGTGGGTGGAGGTGGGCAGCGGTGGGGGAGAGGGGGTGGGGAGGGGGAGTCCTTTGGTTCAGTCCAAACTACCTGGGGATTCCTCAGAGATCCCGTAGCACGAGGAATATGCTACCTTAAAACCAGAGCCCTCTTTATTGCGCAGTTTCTGGGGACATGACTGATCCCACGTGACTGAGTTCTAACCAACCTTGTTACAGAAATAAACAGTGAGAAGCAAAAGCTCTCTGCAGTGGGGAGAGGATTAGAGATGGAGAGGGGAGGGTGTCAGGCATTATATTGGAAAAGGGCATTACATTCTGAAATGTTTCTGCGCTATCTCAATCCCATGCAGAGATTCCTGAGGCTCAGGACAGGAAGAAGGGACTCTTCTCGGGTAATGTCAGAGTTGGTGATGGAGAGGAGGACATGGGTATGAAAGGTATTGGATCTTGGCCTGAAAGCAAAGATAGGATTTTAATTCAATTTTTAAAAATTTCTGGTCCTGCTAGTTCATTTCTCATGCTTTAGGGAAGGTTTTAAACATCTTTTTCTTTCCCTTTTCAAAACTTTTTCACATCCGGTATCGATGTGAATGACTAGATAATTAATCCCCCTTGGATTCCTCCTTCTTTATAAGTGATGCCCAAGGATTATCTCTTGGATCAGTGAATGCTGAATTCTTTGAAAATAATTTCCCAAATATTCATGATGCGAACCCAACGATGGACGAGGATGATGAAGATGATTCTTATTCCGCTCCTTTCTCCATGGTAATATAAGCAAGCCCAGGCATTCCTTTACATGGACACAGTGGTCCATGTGTGTGTGTATGCCTACATGTAATCAGACATCTAATGACTATTTAGGAGCTCTGATGGTGCAGCAGTTAAGTGCTCAACCACAACCCAAAAGGTGGATGATTCAGTCACATTCATTCAGCTCCTCAGGAGGAATGTCCTCTTGATTTGCTCTCCTCTCGAACCCCTTAGAAGAGTTTTTACCTTTTTCCCATGGGATTGCTCTCAGTTGAAATCAACTCAACTGGCACCTACTGACAAAAGTATGAGTTGCTGAATTTCACCATCTCTACTATGAATCTTGCTCTCTAAAATGTAATGCATTGATACTATTAAAAACAAACAAACACCTGACCATTTGATTCTGTATTGAGTGCCTATGTAAATTCTTATTTTACAAAGGGCTACCTCCCTCCCCACACAAAAAAAAAACAGTGGAAAGTACACATTGTTCCCCACGAGGTGAGCATTGAGCAACCACCTCTGAGTGAGTGCATCCAGTGGTGTCACCTGGGAAGGTTCTCTCTGGTCACAGTGAATTTTTTCATAAAAGCAGTTTCACTTGAACCTCGGTTTTTGTGATGCCCCATTTAAGAGAACAATGTGCAGCTATGCAATTTTGTTTCCTGCTCAGGAAAAGTGACATAGAAACTGTTGTGATGTTGAATACAGTTTGCAAGTACAGCTCTATGGGAAAAATTCTAGTGTATGGGTGGTTTTCTCGTTTCAAAAAAACACAAGTGCACGAAATGTGTCGACATTTTCACCTGTTTGGAAAGTTGACAGATGTCCAGTACAAGGTTTGTCATCAATCGCTATTTCACCTTTTTTGAAATGAGAAGTCCTCTTGGATGCAGCATGGCACTGATGGAACACAAAACATTCCTCTAGCTCTTTAATGCTTCCTCCCCCCCAGTATCCTGACCCCAATCCTATGTCACAAATCCTGCTAGACCAGAATATGTACATTGGTATACAAATAAGTGCTTTCGACACATGGATTCCAGGACAGATGCACCTTATAAACAGTCATGGGAGTTGTGATACCATGAGGGTACGGGAAGGGGAAAAGAGGGAACTCATAGCTATGGGGACGAATAACAGAAATGTGGGTAAAGGGATATATCGGATGTTGTAAGATAAGGGTGATGGAGGGAGAGAAAAGAGAGGAGCTGATAATTAGAGGACTCAAGTAGAAAGACAGTGTTTTGAAAATGATGATGGCAACATATGTACAAATTCACTTGCTTGATATAATTGATTTATGGATTGTTATAATATCTGTAAGGCCCTCAATGAAATGATTTTAAAACAATCAAACAAGAAAACCCCGAGGTTCGAGGGAAACTGCTTTTACAAAAAAATTCACTGTGACCAGAGAGAACCTTCCCAGGCAACGCCACTGGGTGCACTAACTCAGAGCAAGTTGCTCGATGCCGGCCTAGTGGGGAAAATGCAGACTATGAAAGCTCTGTCCAGCGGAGCTTTTCCCCATTTTCTGTTGGGGGGGTACCCCTGTGTATGATCTATGTCAAAGGCTGTTGTCTTTGATTTTCTAAGTGTTTTAAGCTTTTTCGTTGCTTTCAGCAAACAAGGTTGTATCAACTGCCTATTGCAGGCTGTTAAAACGAGGCTTCCTCTAATCTTGATGCCACAATCTTCTCGAGATAGTCCAGCCTCTGGGGTTATTTGCTCAGCTCATGGATGGAAGAAGCATGGTGAAAGGATGCTACCCCGATCCACAACTTTCCTGATTTTAAATCATGCAGTAACCCCTCATTATGTTTGAGCGACTGCCTCTTAGTCTGTGTACCGGTTCCACATGAGCCAGTGATGGGCTGTGGAGTTCTCACGCTTCTCAGGTTGTCCACGTGCTGGCTCCACAGAGTGGGTGCCTTTACGGAGCCAGCAAAGCACAAGCAGATTCTCTTCGTTGTCTTCCCTAGAACCTTTGCATGGGTGCACATAAACTCAGATGGGACACCACCTTTGTGAATTACCTCACTCTTGTACCTGTGCCTTTACATGTGCTCCCGCTGTGGTTTTTAAGGGCGTGATTCAAGACAGAGGAACCCATTCACACTTCAGGTAAGGCCTGATAGTAGCACACTGATAAAAAGTTGGAATGAGCCTGTTTGCATTTGACCGTCTGCCAGCTGCAGGCAGGATGCCGCCAGGGCGCCTGGCAGGGCTTTCCCCCAAGCGGTGTTTTGTGCACAAATCATTTCTGGGCACTGTTCTCTTTGAAGCGCCGTTTCAGAAGGAAGCTCTCAGGGGCACCAGGGATTACGACTGAATTCCACATGTTAGTGTCCAGGCCCTGGGGGCAGATGTTTCCTCCAAACTGCTTTCATCTCCTAAACTCCATCCTCCTCCTTCCTGGGATAATTTAGTCACTGTCAGCCTCTTAGGTGTAGTGGTTAAGCATTGGGCTGCGACCCACAAGGTCAAAACCACCAGCATCTCTGGGGCAGAAAGACGAGGGTTTCTACTCCTTTAAACAAGTACAGCCTTGAGAATTCACAGGAGCAATTCTAACCTGTCACCCAAGGGCACTATGAGCCGCATGTCCTCAATGGCTGTGAGTTTGGTGGTGTTCTTTTGAGAAGCTTTCTAGGTCAGTGGTTCAAGCCCACGAGCTGCTTCATGGGAGAAAGAGGAAGCTTTCTCAACTCACAGAGATTGACCATGTTGGAAACACAAAGGGACAGATTTGCCCTGTCCAGAAGCTTGGTAAGAGTAGGCATTGACTCAATGGTAGTGAGTTCGGATGGTTTGAGAAGCCTCTTAGCTGCTTCCTCATGTTTGTCTTCAGTGCTTGGCCTTTGCCGTCCGCCTTTGGAGAAAGAGCCCCCGTTTGCTCGGCCTAGCCCACATTCCTATCAGTCTCCAGTAGAAGGAAGGTCCTACTCAGCGCTCTGGCTCTGGATGAGCCCCGTGTGTGGTTGGCCCTTTTGATGTTGATACTGCTCAGGCTCCTGGGATTGTGTGGACTTGGGCGAGCTTCTAAACTGCTGCTTCTCAAGAGGATTACAAATAAAAATCTTTAAAATCTTGAGAGAAAACTAGCCTCGCTCGAATTGTCCCTGGCTAGTTCTTTTGCATCGTTTTCCATCCCTAGTGCTGAACTTTTCTGAACCCTGCTGGCAGAGTGGGTTATGAGCGGGGCTGCTGACTGCAAGGTCAACAGTTCGAAATCCCCCGCAGCTCTGTGGGAGTGAGATGAGGCTTTCTACTCTTGGCGAGAGTTCCAGTCTTGGGAAACCCACAGGGGCTGCCCTACCCTGTGCTCTGGGGTCCTTATGAGTCGGAATCTACGGGATGGCAGCGAGTTTGATTTGTTTTGCTGTTTTGCGCGCTGGTGTTTGATCAAGAATAAAGAGCTTTGCTGACAAATTCTATTGCTGGACTTAGATGAGTTTCGCCTCTGTGGACCTTTTACATGAGATTTTAGGTCCGTCCTTAAAAACTCTGTGGCACGTGGGGACTATTTTGCGTCCACAGAACATTCAAACACTGTCATTATTTTTTGTCTCCTTCGTGGCTGTATTTGACAGTCTAGATTACGATGTAACACTGAGCTGGACTGTGTTTAGGACCATTCCAGAGTAGCAGACGTAGTGTGCTTTGACACCATCCCAGGCGGTCTAGGACATTTCATAAAAATACCGTGGGACTATTTTTTGAAAACTAGTCTAATTCTACAGGAAGCAGAAACTTTTCACGTCGATTTGTCATGCCCTATTTTAAAGCCTGACTCTAGAGCTTTTTTATGCTTTTAATGTTGTCGTTCCACAACAGATGTCATCTTAAAATGACTCATCCCTGATGAGATTATTTCTCTGCTTTGTAGCTAATAGAAACAAGTCTTTTCCAGATAAATATACCCAAAAGAAAGCAACACGGCTTTTTCATGGAGGACATATGGATGTGTTTGAACTTAGAAAATTGTCGGTTTATGTTCAACTATTAACCCAATCCAATTAGCAACACCACAGCTGGAAGGGCCTTAGAGATGAGGTGCTGTCAAGATGGGTGCATGGAGTTGCCTGAGTCAGAGTCAACTTGAGGACAATGAGATTTTCTGGTTTATAACATTATTAGGAAAATTTGTGGTAGCCCATTTCTGAGGTCGGCACGGCCATCTGTCATGCCATGGTACTAACGCCTGCCCTTTTTATTGTGAGGGAGCCACCAGCGAAGTCCTTTGAGTTAAGGCAGAGAAAAAGCACAGTCAGTGCCTAGTTGTTGTAGTTTTAGATGCTTGGTTGGTTCGCTTTGCCTGGTAGATCCTGTTCCATCCGCTCAACATGTCTGTGTCCTTGTTTTTTGTGTCATTATACAAGGGGGCTCCAAAGAGTTTGTGGGTAACTTTTCAACAAACTGATTGGAGCCCTTCGTAATAGGATCTTGCTTCTTCTATTCATTGTAACATTCTTTGTCAGGAAAGTATTTCATCTGACACCGAGTGTCATAATTTGGTTGAATCTAAGCCTCCCGTGGATATAGTTTTCTCTCTTGATCCCTCTGTGTTTGTTCTCTGTCAGCCCTCTTTTGGATTAGTTGAATTTCTTTTTTTTTTAATCAAGAATTCCATTTCAGTTTCTCAATTAGACCCCCCCTTTCCTTAAGCTCCATTTCTTTCTCTTATTGTTTTAGGGTTGCTCTAGGTGGTCTGATAAGTCTACGTACATACCCTTAAACGTTCACAGTCACGTGCACTCAGTATTGTTCCACTTGTTGAATTTAGAAACCGTTCGCCACGTAGGTCTACTATCCCAGCCATGGCCCCGACCCTGTCTTTGTATTTATCTTGTACTCGTTCCTTCTCATTTCACAGTGCACACACATTTTGCCATTGTTTATTTTCAAAAATGGCCTGCTTTTCCTCTGCATCTTCTCTTGCTCCTGCTGCTTGGATTGTTAAGAGTGCTTCAGGAGGATGGTGGCTTGAGAGGACACCTGTAATGCTTAAACACGTTCATGTTTCCTGCGTATCCTGGTAGAGGAGAGGCACACAGTAAAGCTTCCCTACGTAACAAGTGCAAATAACTATAAAGACTCATTTTCCTTTAAAGATGTTTTTAAAGATGTGATGAGATAAATAATGTCTAATGGAAGGTATGCATAAATTTAACAAGGTGATTTGTTTCAAGTGGACAGGCGTCTGAATTAAGGAAATGCTAAATTCACTGCAATTGAGTCACTTTTAACATTGAGCAACCCCACAGGACAGAACTGAACTGCCCGGAAGGATTTCGGGGACCGTAAGTCTTTTTATTTTTTTTATTCCCAACCGTAAATCTTTATGGGAGTATAAGGCCTCATCTTTCTTCCATGGACCGGCAAGTGGTTTCAAACTGCTAACCTTGCAGCTAACAGCTCAGTGCATAACCCACCATGGCTCCATAGCTTCTGAATCAGGAATAGGAGACAATGAAAGACATAGGGTACTTATATCAAAGGAAGGCCAGCATTGCGCCTCTTCTTCAAAGTAGCAGTCAAATAATACAAGTCCCTGTAAGGTTGCTGTGGAAAATAAAAATACATGCTTATTGCTCTTTCCTTTCTCTTTCATTTGCCTAGTCAGCCTTTGATCTGTTACAGTCAAAGTTTAGAAATTGGTGAAGCACTTGGATCTTAGGAATTTTTTTTTTGGCGGTGGGTATGTGTGGGGTACACTGGGTGAGCTTCTGCTAGGGTGGCCTGGCGGTGAGTGGCGATGACTTAGTTTTAGACACCTCGGTTTTAGGGTGGAACCAGAGCTAGAAATGAAAGGAGTGCTTCCAAACTGTAGACGAGAATTCTGGGACGGAGCTATTTTAAGAGTGTCGAATGCAGAAGGGGAATTTCCCCGTGGATGTGAAAATGCTCCAGGATTCAGGATTGGATGAAAGAGAAAGCCCTGCCACGAGCTTCTGAAGAAAGGGGGCTGCCATCAGAACAGGTAGCTGGAGCCCCTGGGTGGCACACCGTGGCCTGCCTGGAGAGGTCTCAGTGCTCCCCGAGGCCCTTGACCATCGAGGCTCCAAACTCCAGCCATTGGCAACCATCTGGAGCTAATCTGACCTCCCGGGCTTGCCACGGGGCAGAGTGGTGAGCTTTTCACTGCTACCCAAGTGCCCGAGATTCTGAGCTAAACACACCCACCAACGAAGTGGCACGTGGAACGTCCTCCGATGGGCCCGGCTCACTTCAGAGACTGCCTCCCCAGGTATCTCACTATGGAGGAGCCAGGGTGGCAGAGAGAGGACAGCCATGGGTGTGTTGTGTGTGTGTGTGTGTGTGTGTGTGTGGTGCGTATTTGGGTGTTAGGAGAAGCGAACTTAGAAAGGAAATGGCAGGCACCGAGCGGGAGCGTGGAGCGTGGGTCAGGGCGCTGCGCCCGTGCCCCGATGACCGGCTGGCACGGCAGAAGCTCTGTGGATTAACATTCTGAACAGGAATAAAGTGCAGGGAGCCCATAAATGCCAGCTCGACAACTTTGAACACGCAACCCAGCATTCCCCCCTGATAGAAAATGACAGATGAGCCTCCGACCAAACTCCTCAAACCTCCCAGCGATAGATACAGCTGTTTGGGAACGTGCAGGAACATACTCGGTGCTTGGGTGGGGTGCCGTGGGGTGGGTCGGGTCTAAGTGAACAGCCGCCTAGCCGAGCGGGAAACGAAGGGGAGACTGCATTTAAGTGCCAGCCGGGCCCTGTTCTTAGAGCTCAACTAGAGGGCAGGAGAAGCGGGTAACGCAGGCTCTTGATGTGGGGGAACAAAAGGGATGCTTAGCCCGGCCTTCTCCTCATCATCTCACAGCAAACTGTTCATTTGTGTGTGCGGTAAACAGCAATGCTGACACGCTCACAAAGTAATGTAAAGCAGACGGGCCACAACTGTTTTCAACTAAAAATCTCTCTAAAGATTTATTTAGGTTCCTTAATTACAGAGTGGGTTGGAAGACTGGCGTGTGGTTTCAGTTTCTAGTTGCAAACGCTGGACTTGGTAAGGGCTCCGTGTTAAAACTGCCACAGAGGAAGAGGAACGCAATTGGGGGATGGTTTGTGTTCTTACTGTCATTTTCTTTGTTCATTTTTGAAGTGGCGTCCAGAACTGTGTTTGCTGGGAGAACGATGGCATGTATACTGCACTTGAGATGAGCGCACCCACAGTACAAGGCTCTTTTCCCCAGTGTTTAAATCCTTGAGTTGATCAATTTATACATTGACTGACATCAGTGACTCTTTCGAGTTGAAAGCTTGTCTGCTTTAAGTTCCTGTGTTGTCTTAAGATTACACCACCCATTCAACCTGTTTCGCAAAGTGGGTAGTACCACCCCCTGGCGCGCGCCGGCTTGATCCGGAGGGGCTGCAAAGGCAGAGGCCTAGGCTTCATCATGGGTTGTGGGCTGTGGTACAGAAGTTTAATGGCCAGAGGGAGGCTCTGTGGTTTTGTTTTTCTGCCCCCTGTAAACGGGGTGGTAGGCCAAATACGTTTGGGCGCCTGGGCGTTAGATAAAGGAAGCCCAGTAGCTAGGGAAAGCGATGAACTAGAAATGTCTCGCTAGTTCACGGAAAGCAATGTCGAACTAGACAAGCGCATGAGGGTCATGTGGTAGGCTTCTACAGTCTGTGTGTCTACACACATGCATGTAATTGTCACAGATAACTTCATGATCGACATAAATTTTGGGGGTCTAGTGGTAGTGCAAATACACACCTTACTAGGAGTCCTGGGAGCATGGGAAAGAACAGTCCACAGGAAGAGCTCTGCCAGTATGTGTGTTTGGAAAAGTTCACTGTCTTTGGCATAATGTACCTCGTGGGTTCCTAGCCCACGACGATAATGGTAGTCACTCTCTTCGCTATGATTGGGAGGTGGGAGGAGAGGGGAGGGGAAAGTCTGGTATGAGAGCTAAGCAATGCTCTCCTCTTGGGTGAAATCCATAGTAGACATGAATTCCTTAATGTGTCCGTGCCTCCTGGAGCTCATGCCAAGAGGGCTTCATCAGTACTCGGGGAAACACACTCACACACTCATTCATAAGTTACCTCTCTAGCTATACCTCGTGGATGACACAAAGATTTCTTAGCTAGGATGGCTTCTCCCTACAGAAACTTATATAGGCCACCAGAAATGTGTGCAGAACTAATTACAGTGCAATGTAGGAATACTTCTGACACGGACATAGGGGGTTTATAACACCCAGGAGCCCTAGTTGTATAGTGGGTTACACGTTGGGCTGCTCTCTGCAAGGTCAGCAGTTCAAATCCACCGGCAACAACTTGGGAGAAAGAAGAGGTTTTCTGCCCTTGTGAAGAGTTACAGCCTAGGGACACTTGTACTCTGAGTCCGATTCAACTCAACGACAATGAATTTAGCTGGTATTCATAACTCCCAGAGCAGTTTCATCAACTTTAATTCATTTCTTCAAGGTAGGTATATAGTGATTCGTCAATGAAGAAATCCAGCTTAACCAAGGGAGATGTCCTTCTTCAAGGTCGTGTAATGGTGAGCTGTACATTTGGAGCCTAGGTCATCGAATTCAGGGTACTTCCTGCCTTCGTATCCACTGCGCGTTCCATTACCTCCAATATCCAGTGGTGCGAAGAGAGGACACTTGCTTCCACCGCAGGACGCCAGCGAACATGAAGCGTGAGCCCACCGAGCCTCACAGGAGTGAGAGCAGGCCGTGGCCAGGTGGAGAAAGATGCAAAGGGAGTTGAAGAAGAAAACCCTTCAGGCAGAAAGAGATCAGCTTGCATTTTTCATATTAACAAGCAAAAGATTCAAAAGATTTTGTGCTAATTTTTTTCATTTTGGAGGTCTTTTATCTTTTATCTCTACATTAATTTAGAACAAATGCATTTAGAGCATGCTTATTAAAATCATGGCTGTTACGGATTTCGTTGTGGGTTGGAATCATTTTGACGATAACTGGTTTGCTTGTTTTTCGTGTTACGTGGAAGGTGTTGGATTCAATCCAACTGGATGAGAAGCCGTGCCCCAATGTAATTGTAAGAGACCGTGATGGGCCAGGGAGGGGGGGCGGGGGGGGGGGTTGGGGGCGTGTGCCACACGATAGTTCAGCATTCAAGTCCTGGTTGACATTTCTGCAGTCGTGGGCACCTCGTACTACCCCATAGCAAGGAAGCTGAAATGTACTGTTCAGAGCTGCTTGAGGATTGAATGCGATTATAGATATGAGAACACCCCACTCATCTCCTGGCACATTGAAGGTGTTCAGTAAACAGTGACTGTTCATGGCTCCCCACATTTTTTGATGGAAATCCAAAGTCTTTGATAAGCTTAAAAAGCTCTCTGGTCTCTTCAGTCAAATTTCAACATTTCCTGCTCACCGTCTCCTTGTCTCTCCCTCTTCCTTCACGTGCCCCCTGGCTGCCGTGAGCTAGCCATAATACCGGGGTGTGTACTTATCTCTGAGCAAGAGAGGGGTCAACTCCGGCTTCGTGGTTCCACCCAGGAGGCGACCTCTCCAAGGCAGGACTTCTTTTGTGTACAATATTACCGTCTGCGGGGGAAGAGGATAATTGTTTTGTCTTTGTAGGTTTGTTGGCGAGATATAAAATGCTTGGACCAAAAGGGCTTGGGGACAGTCCTGGTTTGTAATAAAACATCTGCTGAATAATCAGCTGCTTACGGAGCTATAGTGTGACTCCCTGGCTATCGTCACCTTCTTCCACTGCGTCCTGACCAAACTGCCCAACTATCCGCATCCTTCCCATTCTTGTGCCGTGACTTCTAGCAATGTAGCCTGGCCCTCTCACAACCCCCCCCCCTCTCCCTCCTCAGTGTTTTTAGCCACCGCTGCCGATGGCCTTTGTCTTGCTAACTCCTTCTTTAGACTGACTGGTTTTTCCACATCTTATGGGGTGTGATGTGGGTTAGGCTGTGAGTTGCAGACCACAGGTTGATGGGACTGATCCAACATCTATGTGCTCTGCTGGGGAAGATGAGGCTGCCTGCTCCCGTGAGGAATGACAGTCTCCGAGACCTCTACCGTGGGCCGCTAGGAGTGGAAATCTCCTTGTTGACGGTGTGTGGGTTTAGATTTGGTAGATCCTATAACTCCATTCCTTACTTCCTGAGCTCTTTTTGCTCTGCAATGTCGTCAACAGGTTTGTTTTTTAAAAAAGAAAATAATTTCCCTTACATATTGAGCTGCTATTTGTCTCTCTATCTCCCCCCTTTTGACTGAGATCTCATGAAAGAAGGGGTTAATTCTGTGGGGGAAGGGGGGCTGTCCACATAGTTGGGATTGGAGCTGGCCCCTCCGACCTCTCTCTGTTGGTTTCCTGCTTCATGCCAATATGTTGCATTCATGTCTTAGAGCACCGGGTTGAAGTCTGGTTCCTCTGGTTCCGCAGAAGAATTCACTTCAGGGACATGTCTGATCGGAGCATATAGGAGCAAAGGAAGGGGGAGTAAGAGAGAGTGGAGCACATCCTGGCCCACCAAGCCCTGAGGGCGAAATTCCAGCTCAGATCTGCCAATGATCAGAGAACTATAGGGCCAGTCCCACTACGAGACACAATGTCCCTCACTGACCCATCGCACTACAGGAGACAACATTGGAGACACAGTGTGGGAATAGCGCCCGATCTGACCCTATCACACTAAGGGCATGCAGCAGGAACAAACAGCAAGGGGAGCAGAGCAACGAAATCCCAGTGAATACCAAACGTAGACTTTGGGGTCAGGGCATGGCACCCCATCAGACTCGACTGGAAAACACTCCTAAAGGTCAACAAAAGACCTTGAACTATTTACAGGTCTTTCTTTTTCTGGCATTGTGTTTTGTTTTCTTTTGTTGCTTTGTTCTGTTCTATCTTGTTTTTTGTACATATTATTGTCTCTGCAGGTCTATCTAGATAAGATAGGCAGGATACACAATCCGGAGGAGAAAACAACAGGACCGACAGTTCGGGATAGGGGAACATTGGAGAGGGGGAGGCGGGAGGAAAGCAATTGGATACTAACAAACCCAGGGACAAGGGAACAACCAAGTGATCCAAATCGGTGGTGAGGAGGGTGTAGGAGGCCTGGTCGGGCTTGATCAAGGGCAATGTAACCAAGAGGAATTGCTGAAATCCAAATGAAGGCTGAACATGATAGTGGGACAAGAGGAAAGTAAAAGGAAATAGAGGAAAGAACTAGGAGTCAAAGGGCATTTATAGAGGTCTAAACACAGACATGTACATATGTAAATATATTTGTATATGAGGATGAGCAAATAGATCTATGTACATATATTTATAGGTTGAGTGTTAAGGTAGCAGATGGACGTTGGGCCTCCACTCAAATACTCCCTCAATGCGAGAACACTTTGTTCTGTTAACCTGGCATTCCATGATGCTCACCTTCCTGACGCAATCACTGAAGTTAAAACCGATGCATAAGTAAATGTGGTGAAGAAAACTGCTGGTGCCTGGCTATCAAAAGATATAGTCTCTGGGGTCTTAAAGACTTGAAGGTAAACAAGCAGCCATCTACCTCAGAAGCAACAAAGCCCACATGGAAGAAGCACACCAGCCTGCGTGATCACAAGGTGTCAATGGGATCAGGTATCAGACACCAATGTACAAAAAACACATATCATTGTGTATGAGGGGGAGTGCCGAGTGGAGACCCAAAGCCCATCTGTAGGCAATTGGACATCCCCTTACAGAAAGGTCACGGGGAAGAGATGAGCCAGTCAGGGTGCAGTATAGCACCGATGGAACGTACAACTTTCCTCTAGTTCTTTAATGATTCCTCCCCACACTATCATGATTCCCGAGTCTACCTTACAAATCCGGCTAGACTAGAGGATGTGCACTGGTACAGATAAGTGCTGGAAACACAGGGAATCCCTCAGGACTAATCATGAGAGGAGTGATACCAGGAGGGGAAGAGGTAGGTGGGGGGAGAAAGAGGGAACAGATCACATGATCTATATATAACCCCCTCCCAGGGGAATGGACAACAGGAAAGTGGGTGAAGGGAGCCATCAGTCAGTGTAAGACATGAAATAAAGACATATAAATAATAATTTATAAATTATCAAGGGAGGGAAAGAGGGTGGGGGAGAGAGGGGGAAAATGAGGAGTTGATACCAAGGACTCAAGTAGCAATAAAATGTTTTGAAAATGATAGTTACAAATGTGCTTGACACAACAGATGTATATATGGATTGTGATAGGAGTTGTATGAACCCCCAATAAAATGGTTAAAAAAAAGAAGGGGGTATTTTTATTTGATCTCATTGCTACAGCCATTGTATCCTCTCATTGAGGGTCTTGTTCTTTCCAATGATCCTCATATTTGCCAAGCGCGATGTGCTTCTCCTGTGATTGGTCTCTTCTGATACCAGGGCCAATGTGCACGTGATGCGGCCTCCCCGGGCCCGTGTCCGAGGAGCATTGTGGCTGCCCTTCTTCCAAAAGAGACCACAGTGCTTTAATGTTCTTAACCAATACCATAATCAAACGCATCAGTTCTTTTTTTTTTTTTTGCCCTCTACGATAAGTCAATATGTTGTTTGATTTCTTAACAGTTGATTTCATTGTGGCTCCAGGTGAAGTAAAATCCTCGACTGCTTGAATCTTTTCTCCTTTTTTCTCCAATTTGTCTGGCTCAGTTATGAGGATTTTTGTTTTCTTCCCATTGACTACTAGTCCATTAGTAAATGTCATGTAAGTTTTTTAAGCTTACATTAAGTAAGGTGTGTCATCTGCATATTGCAGGTTAATGAGTCTTCCTCCAATCCTTCTTCATACAGACCAGTGTCTTAGATTACTTTCCCAGCCTACAGATGGATTCAGTGTGTGAAAGCATAGAGCCCCATACACACCTTTCTTTAGTTGATAGTGGAATTGTTGTCACTAGAGCAGAGGGAGCAGTTTGGCCAGCTGGGACTAGATAAGAACTGGGGCTTGCCTGTGGAGCCACCGAGCTTCTGAGGGGACCTTGGGGTCCCACTTATTTGTTTGCAAAGATAATTGTTGCCTATTAACTTTGTTCTGATAGTGACAGCTCTTTAGTATTTTATAGCATTTTCCCAAATTTGGAAAATGCTGTTTTCCTTTTTGTTTTGAAACGTTAGTTTATTTGAAAGATGTGGTTCTGAAGGTCTCAGTATTATCCTTGTGTGGGCAGCAACATTTGCTGCTTGGTTCTCTGAATTTGTGAAGACTTTCTAAGATGAGTCAATAAAATGTGTCAGCAACAAGCCTGGGTCATTTTGGTTACTGGAGAATTCAGGGGGGGGAAAGTAACACGACTGAAAGTAGGGGCGTAGAGATTGATTTAAAGAATTTGAAGGAAACAAAATATGATTCTTAGCTTTGAATCCAAAGCAGAGTTACCCTTTAAAGAGCCAGTGATTACCATAAACGCATACTGTTCTAAGAGCTCCTCCCCTCTCCCCCTTGATCCCCTGCAGCTTTGCGCTGTCAGATGAAGCATACCGATCCCTCCGAGATCAAGATAAAGACCAGTGCATTCTCATTACTGGGGAAAGTGGAGCCGGAAAAACAGGTAAGGCCATCTTGCTTCCTTCTGGGTAGAAGCTAACTGATGTACAGAATGACCTTAGCAGAAGAGGGCAAGGGGCCTCACTAGCATGAAATGTCACGGGCCCATAGTGAGTCTCTCCGTGAAGGGAGCCAACTTCTTGCATTAGAAGCATGGATGGCGATTGCTGAAGAAAAATGGGTGCATAAGCAAGTGTGGTGAAGAAAGTTGACGGTGCCCGGCTATCAAAGTTATAGCGTCTGGGGTGTTAAAGGCTTGGAGATAAACAAGAGGCCATCTAGCTGAGAAGCATCAAAGCCCACATGGAAGAAGCACACCAGCCTGCCTGACCACAAGGTGCAGAAGGGACCAGTTATCAGATATCAAAAAACTAAAAATCATATCAGTGGGTGCCCACCTTCCTGATATGATCACTGAAGACAAACGTGTGCATAAGCAAATGTGGTGAAGAAAGCTGATGGTGCCCAGCTATCAAAAGATATAGCATCCAGGAACAAAAAATCATATCACTGAAAATGTGGGTGAGTGCAGAGTGGAGACTCAAAGCCCATTGGTAGCCAACTGGACACCCCTTACTGAAGGGTTGTGGGTTGGAGATGAACCAACCAGTCAGGGTGCAGTGTAGCAACAAAGAAACATATAACTTTCCTCTAGTTCTTATATGCTTCCTCCCTGCCCCGCTCCACTATCATGATCCCAATTCTGCCTTACAAATCTGGCTAGACCAGAGGATGTACATAGGTACAGATAGCAACTGGAAACCCAGGAAACCTAGGAGAGATGACTCCTTTAGGACCAGTGGTGAGAGTGGCGATGCCTGGAGAGTGGAGAGAATGTGGGGTAGAAAGGGGGAACTGATTACAAGAATCTATGTATAGCCTCCTCACTGGGGGATGGACAGCAGAGAAGAAGGCGGCGGGGGGTGGTGGTGGAGGGAGACGTTGGACAGTGTAACATGACAAAGTAATAATAACTTATGAATGATGAAGGATTCATGAGGTAGGGGGGGATGGGGAGGGAGGGGAAAAATGAGGAGCTGATATCAAGGGCTCAAGTAGAAGGCAAATGTTTTGAGAATGATGATGGCAACAAATGTACATATGTTCTTGACACAATGGATGTCTGTATGGGGTGTGATAAGAATTGCACGAGCCCCCAATAAAATGATTAAAAACAAACAAGCGTGGATGGACCGAATGTTGTCTGCAAAAGATTTATTCATCTCTGATTTGAAGTAACAGTAAGTCTCGTCAAAGGGGTTCCAACCGGTGCAGCAGTGCTGTCTTCCCATCTTTCTAGTGTAGCCCCTGGGTCCTTCAAGGTCCTTCACTCTGCCACCAAGACACCAAGGTTTTTGTGCACATGCAGAGCTAGTGAAGAAAGCCGGCTCATCCCTGGGAGGCCACAATGAATGTGCGCTCACCGGCACCCCTTGTTTCTACTGGAAAGTAGGGAAGGCAAGAGGAAAATGCTGAATGCCATTCAATAGAAGCCTTCATGGGAAGCTTAAAGATTTGAGAGTTGTGTTTGTGCATTTTAGACAAGCCTCCTCATAAAAAAGAAACAACAAAACCTGTTGGTATGGGGAAATGCTCTCCTCTTTAGCTCGTGTTTTTAATAACATTTTGTATGACTGCTGGTCTTGAGAGGGAAAGTGGTGGTACACATGGTGCCCGGTTACCTGGAAAAGATTCAGAAGAGCTCCGTTCTGAGTCCACACAGAGAGGTTGACCCACTGCTGCCCTGCAGGTTCTCTGATGGAACATAGCCACGCAGAAAGGGGGAGGGAAAGGAGGGAGGTGGTGTTTTCATGTGTCCATCCATAAGATGCTTTTGTGCTACAGATGTGCTTTGAAGTAGCTTTTCTTTCTCTGCCTGTTCTTCTTCCACGCGGTTTTTAGGAGTGCTTCTCTCCTCCACCTTGTGTAGCTGAAGAGAGAAGCCCTAGATAGGTCGGGGTCCCACTCCACTCCCAGAGCTCTTGGGGGCACAATGGGCCATTTCTCTGCAGAGTTGTGGGCAGGTTCTTGCTCTGGGTGGATAGAAAGAGAAAGTAAAGGGCTGTATCCAAGGACCTAGGTAACAAAAGGCATAGACTCATGCACTACAGGAAAGAATTTTATAGACAATTTCATGTCTCCTTAAGACGACCAAATATCCCCCCTCCCCCCGTAATTTTTTGTAGTGATGAAAGGATCACCAGTTTGTAACACTGCACACGGAATTTGTCATAGAGATTTAACTAACAAAGGCCCAACCACCCCTAGAGTTAAAAATGCCGTGGGATCTAACCCTACCTTTGGGACCTTATCAAGTTAGTCTGTTGGACCGTCTTTAAGAAAATCACTATTATTCGGAGATCACCATCCCTCACATCTCCCCAGGCCTAAAAATCCTTTCTTCAAATATTTCTCCTATGTTAAGGTCTCTATGAATCACTTTCAGCTCAGTGGCAGTGAGTTTGAGTTGTTTATTCATTCATCCAGGACATAATTACTGACTACCTACTGCTAAACCGTTCCATATGAGGTACTAGGGATAGGTGAGCCAGACACCATCCCTGCTCTGCCCTTAACAGTCTGTAGTCTAGTAGAGGAGATAAATAGTCGTGGTCTACTGTACATGTATATGCATATATTATATATATATAACTTATATGCAAAATATTAGGAAAAGTGCAGGGTGCTTCTGTACACATGTAAGTGGAAGTTCTGAGTTTATTCTAAAACCCTTCACTGTCATACTCATGATATAATCTGTTAGTGACATGATAATTTGTTAATATGCTTCATAAATGCACATGCCAGAAGCTGAACAGAATATATGGTCCTGGTTCTGGTTGGATGATTTAACCCCTTTAATGCAAATGTATTGACTTGTTATTTCTTTTCATCAAGCTAGATATAGGTTTTTATACATATGAACTTCTGTTAAGTTAGATCTTCTCAATTGAGTATAAACTCAAAAATAATCTCGTTGCCATTATGCCCGTCCCAACTCATAGTGACCCTATTGAGCAAGTAAGACTGCCGTTGGGTTTCTGAGACTATAAATCCTTAAAGACGTATAAAGCCCCCTGTTTCTCCCATGGAGTGCCTGGTGGTTTTGAATGGTTGAGGTTTTAGCTGGCTACCCACTACACCACCAGGGCTCCTGCAAACAAGCACGCGCGCGCGCGCACACACACACACACACACACACACAGTAATAAGAAAATAACTAAGCTCTCTGCCATCAAGTTGATGCCAACTCATAGTGACCTTGTAGGAGAGGCTAGTACTGACTCCATAAGTTTCCAAGACTGTAACTCTTCATGGCAGAGGAAAGCCCCATGTTTCTCCTAAGGAGGAGCCTAGAGGTAGGTTTTGAACTGCTGACCGTGTGGATCGTGGTCCAATGTGTAACCACTATGCCACCAGGACTCCTTTACAAATTACTATCCTACATGTTGAGTGTTTTAGTGTTCTTTTGTGTAGGGTATTTGGATTGTATCAATTTCTTCCAAAGTGAGCCAGCAGACGTGGGCTGTGGTCACAGGTTTGATTGGTCTTGGCCAATTTTTCATCTCCTTTTAGAACATATATTCCCACTAATTAGCATACCCACTAATTAGCTGCATCAGTGTATGACCTCAGCTCCACAGCAGTTAACTTCACCACTTCCTCCCGATGCCTGATCCCATCTCCTGGTGGGCGGGATACCTTCCTTCTGAAGAAGTGAAGTGGAGGTGGCTCGTACTGCTTTCAGAGGGTTGGTATCCACACTTTGGGGGGAAAAAACAGTGACAAAGCACTTCATTCCTCTGGTAGAAATAGAGTGGCATATTGTTATGTCCTATCTACTATAGAAAACCTCTTTCTCCTGGTCATCTTTCCTGTATGTGGATCCTCTTGGCATTTCTTGGCCCTTTGTGACAAACTGGAGAATGGACAACTGCTTCTTGGATCCTTTTACCTTTCTTCCTCGCCCCCTGGTAGGGTGGCACTTAACATTAGTGACTGCCTCAGGCGGGAATTTGGACGAGGTTGCTATGGACTCCCGACAGCAGAACTTCTTAAACTTTCCAAGCCTCTAGGACAAGCACCAGGTCTTGTTCCCCTCCAGTCTGTGATGAACCAATACAATACACAGCGATTTACAGGAAAAATGAAATAAAAGACGTCTTACAAAATTCAGACCTTGTTTTTTTAATGTAGTTTTAACATAGGAAGTAGTCTCACACGGCTGTGGAAATTTCTAAAACCTCGCTCAGAAAGCGCCCACGATGAGATGTTGGACCTTATGTTTCACTGTGAGCAGCACTGCCTTAGAGGTCAGTAGACGCCTCCTGGGTCCTGCTCTTGGGCCACTTGACTTCCTAGGTCATGAACTCTGGGTTTCTCAGGTCTCCGTTTCCTCTAGAAGTGCTTGTGCTAGTAGGTGGACACCATTCCTGAGAACCACTGCTTTTAAATACCCACGTACATAGCCACACACTTCCGAAGCTGCCGTCCTGTGGGCCCTACCTTCTCATCATAGATCCCAGCAGCCTTCCCCTCCTCTCAGCCCCCACAGAAGCACCGGTGTTGGCACCAGTCTCTCTTCTTCTCTCCCTTTTTGTTTAGAAGATTGTGGCATAGAATGATTTCAGAAAAAGGTTTTTAATAGTTTTAGGCATAATTATGGGACAAATTTGGGTAAAGCCCCAACTTTGTGTTTTGTTTAAAGCCTCTTTGGTGGAATTGGCTTTGGAGGACACATGATGCTACAGAGATTACAGCACATTAGCATCGGGGAGGAGGAGGTTCTGAGAAGAGAAAGGAAGCTAGGTCATGGTGAGGCATTTTATTCACGAAAATTGGTGTTCAGTGCATATAGACAGTCAAGGGAAGGAAAGAAAATATTGAAGCCAATAAAAGATGAGAACGAACCTGTATGAGGGCCTGGGAATTCGACGTGGTGGAAATGGTGCACGCACTCCGCCACTACCCAACAAGCGGAAGGTTCGAGACTGCCCTGTGGTGCCTCGGGAGAAAGGTCTGGACTACAGTCCTCCCACAGCCTCCCAGAGAGCACAGCTCTACTCCCATGCACACTGCATGGCCAGGAGCCAGCACCAAGTGAACCCGACTGGGTCAGAGTCCGTGGCCTTTACATCTAAGCTCTCTTCTCTTTCAGTCAAGACACCATACTCAGTAGCTTCTTTGAAACCACCGTGTAGTAGCCGAGGGTTGATTTGATAAGAAACAACTAATTAATGGAGGCCATACATCCCTGTTAGCAAAGAAGAGGACATGATTCGTCTTAAACACTGGAGACTCTCGTAAGCCAGGGAGTTAGATGACGTGGGCACTTAGGTAAGAGGGAGGCGAACTGCGTGCCTGCAGGGTCCTGCGGAGCTCATTACAGTTATGCTAAGTGAACCATTCACCGTGCTCCTGAAAGTGGCCTCGTATTTCTAGGTGGCGAACTCACCACTTACACCCCTGCACGCAGACCGTTTGTGGAGAACTATTCAAGCAGGGAGGCAGAACATAAGGGACCCATCAGAGTGACGTTTTCCAAGGACCACAGAATAAATCTGTGGACCTGTGAAGATGGTCTTGACATAAGAAAACATTCTGAATGATTTGGTTTCCGGTTTCGGAGTTACATCAGTTTCTAGGAACTTGCCAGCTGCCAGCTAGAGTTATGAAGCCTGTCTTGCTCGTTAAGACCTTTGGTTCTGAACCGCAAATGACCCTGTTCTTTCTGCTTCCCATCGGTGACTGCTCGCCAATTCCATCGGCAACAGCGACGCACTCGCGGTAGCCCACAGCACCGAACACACGCACATGGAAGCACTGTAGCACAGCAGGCCGGAGCTTTTGTTGCGGGGCCTGCTCATGTGAGAACGGGCCTTCTCGATGCACGTGTCGTAGGCGAGCGATCGGGGCTGTGCAGCCCTCTCTCCAAAGCGGGTTATGCAGTTTTCACAGTAGGAACGTGGCCAAAGGCTGCAGCTCGTACCGTAGGTTCTGTGTGGGTGTCGGGACGTGTGGCTGTGAGCCTGTCATGCGTGCAGTGGTCCACTGCTGTCAGGCGTATCTCCCTGCCCGGCAGCGGCATGGCTTTGCAGCATCGCAGGCCAGGTCAGGTCTGCTAGCACAGCGGTTCTCAACCTGTGGGTCACGACCCCTTTGGGGGTCAAACGACCCTTTCACAGGGCTCACCCAATTCATACCAGTAGCGGAATGACAATTATGAAGCAGCAACAAAAATGATTTTATGGTTAGGGGTCCCCACAACATGAGGAGCTGTTATGGGGTACAGCATTATGAAGGTTGAGGACCCCTGTGCTGGAGAGACTGTTCCCCCAAGCTGCAGCACGTCGTGCTGTGCCAGATGACTGAGCTTTCTGACCCCCGCGGGCTCGGCCCCGAGAACTACGTGGGTACCTTCACGTAGGAAGTAGAGGGGTGTAGAGGAGGATGAACGTGTCAGAACGTGTGTGCATAACCGTGCGGCCCTGCAGAGGATAGCGATATGGTATAGACCTCAGAGAGCAGTTTTCTGGGAGTGCACAGATATCTCTTACTCCTTGGATACATTTCTTAGAACCTCTGTGAGAAAGACTCAGACGAAGCCTTGCTTATGTTTACACCAAGGGCGGTGGTGCTTCAGTGGTGGAGTTCTCGCCTTGCGGGTGGGAGGCCTGGTTTCATTCCCAGCCAGCGCACTTCCTGTTATCCTGCTGAACAGGCTTCCGTGGAGCTTTGAGTAAAAGCGGGATCCAAAGGGAAGGCTGAGTGATCAGCTTCTGAAAACAGCTAGTGAAAGCTTTATCACTCACGCATGCGCTCACTCACACATGCACTCACTCACTCCGTCACGCATGCACTCACTCCATCACGCATGTACTCAGTCACTCATTCACTCAGTCACTCATGCACTCAGTCACTCATGCACTCACTCAGTCACGGATGCACTCACTCAGTCACGCATGTACTCAGTCACTCAGTCACTCATGCACTGTCACTCATGCACTCAGTCACTCATGTACTCACTCATGCACTCACTCAGTCATGCATGCACTCACTCAGTCACACATGCACTCAGTCACGCATGCACTCACTCACTCCGTCACACATGCACTCACTCAGTCACGCATGCACTCACTCACACATGCACTCACTCACGCATGCACTCACTCACTCCGTCACACATGTACTCACTCAGTCACGCATGCACTCACTCACATATGCACTCACTCACTCACGCATGCACTCACTCACGCATGCACTCACTCACTCCGTCACGCATGCACTCACTCACTCACGCATGCACTCACTCACTCTGTCACGCATGTACTCAGTCACGCATGCACTCACTCAGTCACACATGTAATCACTCAGTCACACATGCACTCACTAAGTCACACATGCACTCACTCAGTCACGCATGCACTCAGTCACGCATGCACTCACTCAGTCACACATGTACTCAGTCACGCATGCACTCACTCAGTCACACATGTAATCACTCAGTCACACATGCACTCACTCAGTCACGCATGCACTCACTCAGTCACACATGCACTCACTCAGTCACACATGTACTCACTCAGTCACTCATGCACTCACTCAGTCACACATTTACTCACTCAGTCACACATGCAGTCACGCAGTCACCATGTACTCAGTCACGCATGCACTCACTCAGTCACACATGCACTCACTCAGTCACGCATGTACTCAGTCACTCATGCACCTACGCATTCACCCACACATTCACTCACTCATGCATGCACTTGCTCATGTACACACTCACACACTCAGTCACTCACTCACTCGCTCACTCACTCACTCACTCACTCACTCACTGCTATCAAGCTTCTTTGGAATCACAACATCCCTATAGACAGAGTCAAACTGCCTCTGTGGGTTTCTGAGACTAAATCTTTGCAGGATTAAAACGTTGCCTTTCTTCCCCTGCAGCTGCTAGTGGTTTTGAACTGCTGACCTTGCAGTTAGAAGCCCTACGCATAATTAGTGTGTCTCCAGAGCTGCTTATAGGCCACAACTACTAGATCTGCAACTTCCCATGGGGAGGGTAGAGGCCTGGGCAGCATTTTGTTCTGTGGTGCATGGGGTTGCCGCCAGACAAGGCAGCTAACGATAGCACCTTCTCATCCCTTTGCCCGCGAGACACAGGCTTTGAAATGCTACGGGAGGGTTCCCATCCTTTGCTTTTGGTGGTGTCTTAATCACAGAAACACCACGAGGCTCTAGCAAATAAAAACTTATTCTCACAGTTTAGGAAACGAGAAGTCCAAGTTCAGGACACCAGCTCGAGGGAAATCTGTTCTCTCATGGTCAGCTCTCGGGAAAAGCCCTTGTCTCCCTTTCACCATCTGGGCTCAGGGTCCCTTGGAGCTGTGTGTCGGTGTCAGTCTTCCCTGCGTTTAGGAAGTTCTTAGCACAGAGACTCCTTCTGTCTGTCCTTGATGGTACTGAGGTCCCCGCTCTCAGTGCTCTTCCCGTGCCTTTGATCCTTTATAAGAGGTGATCCAGGCCACACCCCAGTGAAACTCCTTGCAGCAGGTCAGGACTGGGACCTGAGTTAGGGAGTTGACCTGAGCAAGGGTCATGCATCCCACTTCAGTCCTACCTCATTAACAAACACCACATCGTAGAGCCTTGGTGGTGGGACAAGTGTAGGGCTGCTAACTGCAAGGTCATCAGTTCAAACCCACTAGTAACTTTGTGGGAGAAAGATGAGACTGTTTACTCCTCTAAAGATTTACAGCCTTGGAAACCAGTCGTAGGATATCTATGAGTCAAACTGGACTCAATGACAATTTGGTTGTTAATACTGGATCATTAACCACAGGAATACATTGGGATTTATAACCTATCGCAGAATGCCTGGAGGATAATTGTATCCAATCACACAATGGAGGATGATCACACAGTGCAAAAAAGCCCAGTTAACACGTAATTTGGGGGAGTCACATTTCAATCCATGACATATGGTCTTAATATTTTTTTATTAAGACATTTGGCTCTTGTTTGCTCAGTCACCCACCCCTCTGTTATAACACTTACCTTCATAAAAAGTCTAGACTGTTATCAGTTCAGATAACTTGTAATTATGTGATAAATATATAATATGCATCTCTGAAGGGGCTTCAAAAACTTTGTGGAAAAATGCAGCCGCTGTCTCATACTGTACACAATCATTCAGACACAGTGCCAGAGAATACACTGATAGATTGGTTGCCGTTTACCCTACAGACTTTTCAACACCCCAGAATTGTAAACGTCCATCTCCGTCTACCAGCATCTCATTCTATCTTGTAGCAATGAATTCTGACCTGAGTATTCGTATTTTATCACTGACTGTCCATCAGTGCAGAATATCTGCTAAACCCTTGATGTGTTGTTTGTCATTTTCTACTGCGAACAGATTTTGATTTCAATATGGCAGATTCCTTTAAGAATTCATATATTTTCTTGAATATGACTTTTGGTGAATTTCAGGACTCAAATTACATTCAGACTTCTATGTGTACATAAATTTACATAACACTAATCAAAAAGGTATTGAAGTTATTGAAAAAAAATTAACGAACCAAAATCAATTCTATGCCATTCTGGTAGGTTTGCCAACTTTAAATGCCAGGCTCTGGGTGTCTAACAGCGGCACTGCTCGTCAGCATTTGTATTACATATGAAGAGTGCGCTTTTTTGGTCTTCAATGGAATCCTTTTGCACTTTGCTCAGAACTCACAAAAGATTGTGATTACAAGGTGCCTGCATTTAAAGAGTGCTACTCAAAAGTATTGCTTTAAAAACTGACTGTAGCCAGATTCTGATTGCCAGGTCGTGTTTCTCGATCTCTCAGACAGGTCACATTGTTCACCCTGCAGCATGGATGCAGGAGGGCGATGTTTAATTCCTCAGTCCCTTCAGGGATATGGCGAGTCCCTCTTTCTTTCATCGGAGCTATTGCATTATGGTTTTGATTTGGATAATTTGCATGCCGATCCACATTTATCTGAACTTTGCCACAGATGGAGCCCCAAAAGGAAGTGAAGCGGAAGGTCTCATGGGATTTCTATTATTTCCTGTTTCCAGGAGAATAAAATGTTATGAAAAGAGCCCGCCGGCATCTGTTGGACCTTAAACATGCATCCGTACTGAATTGCTCATGTCTCTAAAGTAGTTGCTATCCTCCGAACCTCTTGAATTAAAAGATCAGGTATTATTACTGGAGAAAGAGTTTTCTCTTAGACAGTCAGGCATTCTATGGAGAAAATGACCCTTAATATCAGTTTACAAAAACAAATTACTAAGATGAGCCCAGGGATAAAATTTCCAAAGATGCTTAAGAACCTGAACTTCAAATTTTTTTGTTTTTGTTTAAACAATTTGGAAGTAAGTATCCTTGACGTCTATTTTTAAATTGTATTGAATAACCTAAATGGATTTTAAAGTTAATCATGAAAATTATTCCTAATTTTAATTTTAATGAACCCATCTTTATAACCCAGCAGATATTGTAGATTACCATATAATTTAATGGCCAGATAATGTAAGTCCTAACTGAATCCCAAGAAATCTGCTCCTGGTGCCATTTCTAAGGAAGATATCTAACCCTGAGAGGATCTGATCCTATCTCGTCCTGCTCCCTAAAATGTTTCTGAAAGGCCCAGCCCAGCCCAGCCCCGAGGCCACCATGGTTCGCCCTGGATTGGAGTGTGCCCTGCAATAAGATGTGTTGTATGCCCGAACAGGCACAGACTCCTGACATTCACCAAAAGTCATATGCGAGAAAATATGCATTCTCAAAGTGAAAATCTGTTCTCAGTAAAAAATGGCAGCACATCCAGGTTTAGCAGATAGTCTGTGGAATAGAAAAGTCAGTGATAAATCCTTTATGACTATTTAGGTCAGAATTCATTCCTACAAAGAATATAGGTGTTAACAAGCCTGTAGGGTAAATGGGAACACATTTGCCAGTGTGTTCTCCAGTTCCTGAACTGTGTCTAAATGATACATGTGGTATGAGAGAGGGGCTTCAAACAGTTGATGGGAAAATTCCAAGATCTTTCCCTTCCAGTTTTCCACAAAATTAGAATATGTCAGTGGTTCAAATCCAGCAGCTACTTCATAGAAAATAGGTGTGATGATACGCTTTGGTAAAGAATGCAGTCTTGGAAACCCTATGGGAGAGTTCTGTGAACTAGGGGTTCGCTAGAGTAGGAACACCCCCCCCCCCCAGCAGCAGCAGGGTGGGGTCGAGAGCCAAGGATGCTGCTGAGCAAAGCAGGCTGCTAACTCAACTAAGTCACTGCCAGTGAGCTAGTTCTGACTCATAGCCACCTTACAGGACAGGATAGAACTGCCCTGGGGCGTGGGGGGTGGGGGTGGGAATGTGACTCTTCATGGGAGTAGAAAGCCTTTCTCCTGCAGAGCACTTGGTAGTTTGGAACTGCTGGCCTTGCCATTAGTAGTCCAGTGCAATGAAAAAGCATGCTTGTGGTATATTGCGTCCAAAGTTAGAATGCATGAATCACTGAAGAGCGTGGACCCAGTGTGGAGACCAGATCGCACAGGAGCCAGAAACTTGCTGGAGGACAGCCTCATCTGTTCCTGAAAGCCCAGAGACCCTAGAAGGAATGTATCCCGAGGTGACCAGAAGAAATCAGGGACACCAAGGAGTCAAATGAATGCATACCCAAACCAAACCAGCCACCATTGAGCTACTTCCAAGGCTGTAAAGCATTACAGGAGCTGACAGCCTCATCTTTCTCCTGAGGAGGAGCTGGTGGGATTGAACTTTCAGCTTTGCAGCAGTGAGTCCAGTGCTGACCTGATGGTGCCACCAGGGCTCCTGGATGAAATGTACTGCCCTGTGAATGCCTTCTCAGTGAATGAGCTGCTGTGAGCTCAAGCTGAGGAAACAGAATGGGCGGTGTACATGTAATTTAGCAGCTCTTATATAGTAGAGTGGGGGTAAGGCTCTGACAGAGATGAAGAGGCTGCTGTTTTCCAGTTTGTCCGTAAGCGAGAGAGCAGAAATCAGCAGCCACCGAACACTAGAGCGCTCTGTTGGCCCCATTTTCTTGTTCTAGGAAGCAAATAGGAGGGAGGCAACCTGCCATCGACCCACTGGAGAAGTAGCTACCCCTCTCTGTTCTCAGGGCTTTGAACCCACTGCCTTCCATTCGGCAGCATTCTCTAAGGAGCGCTACTGGCGGATCGGGAGTTGCCCTGGTGTCATGGTGACGGCACATTGGCTGTTTGTTGACCTTAAGGCCCACAGTTTGAAACCACTAGTCGGTCACTCTGCGGGAGAAAGCTGGGGCTCTCTGCTCCAGGCAAAGACGTAGAGTCTTGGAGACTCATGAGGCAGGTCTTTCCTGTCCTACAGCGTCACGATAGTCCGCATCGGCCGGATGGCAGTGCGCTTGGGAGCACTCCTCCAAATTGAGAGTTTGACCCCACCCAACAGCTTGGTGCAGTAAGAGACCGGGCCATCTGCTCCCATAAGGACTCCTATGGGGCAGTGACGCTGGGTGGGCATCGAGCCAGCCTCCGCGGCAGACAGCAGCCCATGTGCATTAGTGCCCTTGAGGCCGTCCTTGGGCTTGAGACGTTCTTATGCTCAGTGGCGTCGGCTAGTCGATGATTTTGGATTGCTTTAAGATCCTTTAAAAAGCACATTTGGGCAGCAGGACCCAAAGGACAGTCCCATTCGTTGCCCCTGGCCTCACCGACGGGAGGTGGGCTGGAAGGCCATCGCAGGAGAAGCAGCACTGTTGCTGGCTTTGTTGCCTCTGAAGTCTTGGCAGAGAACCCACCCCTCACACCGTGCCCTGGGGCAGCACGCCACAGCAGACTTGAAGCAAGGCCACGCTGGGAAAGATCGGTTTCCTCACCTTGACGCCGAGCAAGACCAGTAGCTGAGCATTTCCTGAGCCTCGTCATGGAACCTTAGAGCTGGGACAGCTCCGCAGAAAGCACATTCCAGCGGGCGAGTCGTGCCACATTCCACACCCCCTTTCACTGTGGAACCAATCGTAGTGAAGACTGAGACTTCCGGGTCGTTGGAAGACTTCCTTTTCTTCCAGTGAATCAGTGTGATCCTGAAGTCATTTGATGCGAGACTCCACTTTTTATCTCTTAGTAACCTGCCTTAGAATTCAGTGTGAAGACATTGCATTCTAGGAGCCAGGTGTTGAGGGAGAGGACAAGCAACAGAGAGGAGAAGGCAGAAGCCACCCAGAACACTTGCCCGCCTGACTACTGTGTGCTAAGAATGATTGGTGTGCCTAGGCATCCTGGTCTTTGAGCAGTTTGGTACAGCGGGAGCCCTATGGGATATGCCCTGAAGTTAGCGGCTTAATTTTGGAATCACATTGAAGAGTACTTTGGTCTACATACAGGCAAAGCAGTCTGATTTAGGAAACATTTCTAAGGAAAAGTGCTTTCTTAAAAGCACGTTTTAAAAATACATTTGGTAGTGCTCTCCAGGTTGTGTGGCCGTTTGGTGCATGAATCATCTGTATTTTGTATAGTGGTTGCATATCAGTACTTGACCGGAATTTTGTTTTGTTCCTTTAAGCAACCCAGTGATAACGTTTGATCACAATCCCTTTTATTGTCAGGATTCATGAGGCTTCATTGAATGAGAAAGAAAGTAATTAAAAAGGTTCTGAAACCTTACTTCCAGGATTAAAAATATTTAAACAGAAATCTTGTTTATTCCAGAAAGCCTTTCTAGCGAGCCTGCTTTTTCCTGTTCCCATCTCAATACCACCTGCAAGAGTCTTTAAATTTCCCATAAATGTATTCACACGACTTGTTTGTCATCCACAGAGGCCAGCAAGCTTGTGATGTCCTATGTAGCAGCTGTCTGTGGGAAAGGCGCGGAAGTTAATCAAGTCAAAGAGCAGCTTCTCCAGTCCAACCCCGTCCTGGAAGGTAGGATTTGCTCTGTACGGTAGGTCAGTGTGCCTCAAATGTTCAATCCAATTTTCAGGGCACCTGTGTGTTGGCCAGAGGGCAAGAGCAAGGGTCAGAAATGGAGCCAAGTTCTACAAGAGCAAGGATGAGAAATGGTGCCAAGTTCTACAGAGCAAATAAAGCTGTGTCCTGGGAACTTTTGGCATCCAGTGGTGAAAGGAGGGGACGGCTATTAACTCATGCAAAGGGAGCGTTCCCACGCGGCAGTGCTTTTCCGCTGGTAGCTGATGATTTTCAGTCAGTGTTTGCGTTTGGTGGCAGGGAAGGGCCCGTGAGTGCAGTGCTGTTTCGTCGCTAGGGTAAAAGCTGTGGCCGTGTATATCTGCTGTCAGGGAAGCCAAAGTCGTACTGGACAAACACTAAGGATTTGATTTTCTTTAGGGCTCCTGGAAGCCACCTAGACTTGTCTATAGCCAGCCCACCAGATGGTGAGTTCGGGCTCTCTCGGCCATTTACAAACGGTGAGGCCAGAGCCACATTTCTCTGCCTCGGCACAGTTGACTTTTGAGCTCGTTAATTATCATCTATAATAACATTATAATTAAATTATAATTTTCTGTGGGTGCATTCTAGCCCTGCTCGCTAGGTGCTGCTTCTCTTCCCAAGTGGTGACAGTGAAAAAAAACCCTCTACCAAACCAAGATCCGACGAACACCAGAGCCAAGCCAAACCAGAACCAAACCAAACTAGAGCCAAACCAAAACTAGACTCACTGCCTTCAAGTTACGCCTGACTCATTATGACCTTGTATGACCTTGTGTCGAGTTCCTGAGACTGTGCATCCACCTGGGAGCAGACAGCCTATGTTTCGCTCTCAGAGTAGCTGGTGGGCTTGAGCGCTGTCCTCGTGGCTCCCAGCTCACTATCTAACCCACGGGGCCATCAGGGCTCCTTGCCCAGTGTTCCCGTGGCTCCCAGCTCAATATCTAACCCACGGGGCCATCAGGGCTCCTTGCCAGTGTTCCCTGCAGAGTCAGAATCACGCCTGGGTGCAACTCACTGCGCTAGAGAGTAGTTCAGGCCAACTTTTGTTCAAAGCCATGGAAGAAGAATATTTAACACCAGTGACAGCACAGCTCTCAGTGGGGTGTGGGGCACATCCCATTGTGGTAGGACAACTCTGTCCCGTTGCTTTTCTTTAACCAGTTGCCTTTAAGTTCGTTCTTAGCCTTGTCTGTGGAGTAGTGCTGAACACCGCAGGGGTTTTCAGTGTGACTTTCGGGAAGTGAATTGCCAGGTCTTTCTTAGGGTGGTGTCAGCAGCAGAAGGCAGTAACTGTCTGCACCTCTCTGGACTCCACTGTGTGGGACCCTTAGGGCCACCTCTCCTTCCTTTTCACGGGATGCCTGGGGAGTCTCAAATGCGGAACCATCCCTGGGACCCCTGGCACATCTCCATGCGTGTTTCCCAATTTAGTTAGGAGACCGCAGCGCACAAAATGGTCCCTCCAGGGAGTGAAATGATAGATGTCACAATCCAATTCTGAAAAGCAAGGGCTTCCGTTACTTTACTGCTCCCTCTCCCCTTGAGACCTTAAGTCACAGAGAAGCGATTTTAGAAAACGCTTCTTTTTAAAGTTGCAATCACTGACTTTTGTTTTCAGTCTTTTGCCTTGGAATACGGGTGCTGTACCTTTGCTGCTTCTTGACCTGCCTGTGTCCTAAAGGCAAAGCACCGTGGAATGTGCAGTTTTCACCCTGCTTAGGCCCTGGCGCTTTTATTTGGGGCCGTTTGAAAGTAGGCTCCCCTGTAGGAAGTGGAAGCTATTCTCCTGTGGGCAAAGGTTTTCTTTTAAGGTGGATTCCTGTACTCCTTTTTCTCTAGAGCTGTGACTGTAAATGAACATATTGAACAATGAACTTAAACAAACAATCGCAGAGGGTGTCTCAAGTGCTCTACAAAGGAAGGCTTGTTTTGATTCTGTGGCCCACAAGAAAGGAAGGACATCACACAAGAAAGAGTTGTTGTTTAGTAATGTGCAACTCAGAGTTGTTTGATGAAAAGACGGTCTATGGCCCACAATTGGTACCCTGAGTAAAGTTTTTTTGAACCAATTCTTTCAATTGCCCCTGACCTTCAAGCCACAATAAGATGCCCTTTATGCACCCCTTCTCAAATTAGCTAACTTGGCAGCCATATATGTTCACACCCACCACAAAGTACTGGCTATGAAAACACGGAAAATGCCATGGTTTTCTTGACAGCAAGGCTGTACCTATTCCAGCCTTCTAGCTGATGGTGGACATAGGAGTCCATGGGTGATGGAGATGGTTAACATGCTTGGCTGCTACCTGAAAGGTGGGAGGATCAAATGCCTCCAGAGGTACCCCAGAAGAAGGGCCTGGTGATATATTTTGGTGGGGGTCTGGGGGTGTGTATGTAAGTCAATCAGCCATTGAAAAACCCTTAGGAGTGTCATTTCTCCAAGACGTGTGGGTTCTACCAGTCAGAATCAATTTGCAAGAAATGGTTATATTTTATTTTATTGATTTAATCATGTACTACCATGGCCCAGATTCATTGGCTCTTCCTTGGACCACAGGCTTGGTGAATAATTCTTTTGCCTTACAATTCTGGGGCCAGTGCAAGCACGTGGTTCTTCTGCAGTTTGAGCATGAGCCCCGTGGGAGAGTCCTTCTAAAAGCTGTTGAGGTTGGAACAAACTTGGGTTTTGCCGTGTGCGCCTACTTGCTCTCCTGATTTCCCGGAACGCTTCACTTGGGTATTCAAGGACATGAAATATGAGACTGTGGCGCATTTTAGCAAATTAGAAGAATTTCCAAATCTCTTGTCCTTTCTCTGTTTCAGAGTTACACTGCTACATTTATTTTGTAGAACAAAGAAGTAAGGTTTATTTTTTAGTAGTTTATTGGCATATACCTCACAAATCATATAATTTAATCTTTCAGTCATATTAAGAAGATTAGTCATCACCACAATTTCAGAACATTTTCTTCTCTTCCCCGTTGTTGTTAGTACAATTACATTTCAATTGCCTTGTTTTAAAATTAATTCAACAATTTAAAACAGGAGGGTTTTGTGCCTGTCTTTTTTTTTTTACATAATCTGGAAACGTCAAGTTCTATACATTGTTCTGGTAATATTATGTAGTCTCTGAAATAATCTTATCGATGAATAATAATGTTGGAAGAGTTTAGAAGCCTTGCTTGCTGACCTCCAAATTGACTGCTGTCAAAAAAGAGCTTAAAGGTGTTCAATTTGACAAGACTTATGTTTACAGTAAAACACAAAAAATTCCATGAGTCATAGGAATGACATTTTCTTTTTTTATCAACAATAAGAACTGGAAGCGCTAACAACTTATGAAAGATTTCTGCGTAAGTATATTTCCATGGAAATTTTGCACAGAAATGCCATTGGTACAAGTTGTATTTTCCAGGGTTTATAGATGTGAAGTGTTCTATTTACTGTCTTTTCTGCTTGAAATTATTTTTTCAGTTAATTGTAATCGCTTTTCTTTCTTACCAGCTTTTGGAAATGCTAAAACTGTAAGGAATGACAACTCCTCTAGATTTGTAAGTATTTTTGTAAGCTTTAAGTGCTAACACAAACATTTAGCCCATGTATGTTTAAATGACAAAAGACGCTTAACCTTTCTTAATACACACAGTTTAAAAAGAACTTAATCGCTATTGAAACACTGAAAGTATTACAAGGATGGGGACTGAGCTGAACAGGCTTTCATAAAAAAAAGAAAGTATTACAAGGATTATTTTTCTCCGTTTTGGAAGTTTCCTTTTGAAGTCGTCTTGGACTGACAGGCCATTTTCTTTCCTTATTACCCATGGAACCCCACGGACCACTTTAACACGTGATCGTTAGTTGCTGTTGACTTCATTCCAACTTACACATCAGAATTTTGGTATTTGGGAAATACAATTCAGAAGTTACTTCATTAGCTAAAGGGCTGCAAATTGAGTGTCAGACTTGGGACTCAGTGGAACTAGGAAGGACGGGGGTGGATGGTAGAGCTTTATAGATCTGTAGACTTGGCACCCACTGGGTGGGTGCGGGAATGGGATAGTAACCATGGAAGCTCGTGGACGTATTAAGCTTGGGTGAGTTGGGCACTGCTCATGCCACGAAGAGAAACTCGGCCTTGCCCACCCTTCCAGCCTCCTGTGGCATCTCTGGCACACATCCTTGCACATCTACTCCACGGCGGGTATGCCGGTGTGCATGAGTTTTCAAAAGCCTGATTGTTAGGGCACATGCACTTGCCAGGAAGTTGCTCCGGGCAATATGTTGAGTGTGATGGTGGTGTTTTAGAATCTAAAGTTCAACCAGTTTTATAAATGTTTATCTAAAAAACCATTTACTTTTCATAAGCAGTGTTCTCCCCTCACACAACAGGCGTGCCTTGTGACCCGAGGACCCATGTCCATGAAAGGACCCCATGTAGTGCAGTGGCTTACGCCTTGGTCCGCTAACCACAAAGCCCTTTGAATCCTCCAGCTCTCCCTGTCGTGTGAGGGTCCCTGGGAGGCCCAAGGAGTGACAGTGAGCTTTCGGACTGGAGGGAGAACGCACCTTCCGACCTTTCTCTCCCTCCACTTCAGCAGTTTTCAACCTGTGGGTCGTGACCCCTTTGGGGATCAAGTGACCCTTTCACAGGGGTTGCTGGATTCCTAACAGTAGCAAAATGACAGTTATGAAGTAGCAAAGAAAATAATTGTATGGTTTGGGGAGTCACCACCACATGAGGAACTGTGTGAAAGGGTCGCGGCCTGAGGAAGGTTGAGAACCCTTGTTCCGCTTTGTTGTACTATTTCTTCATGAGGGTAATCTGGTACTTAGGCAGGAAAATGACTTCAAGTGGAGATAGTTTTGACAGTTTAGAAAGCCAAAGGTTAAAGTTCCTAATTCTAAGACTGAAGTTTTTCAATCGTATTAGCCCCTTCAGTCGTTAAAACGACTTTGATCCATGCTTTTCCTGTTATGGTAACCTGGCTAATCTCATTATGTCAATAGAATTAGGAGTCAAGTGTGGGCGGAGAAGTCATTCCATACATCAAGGGTCATTATGTGATGGAAATCTTATTTTAGCTGTTTGCAAATGGTACACAAAGACATCTAATTTTTTCCTGTTTTCAAATGTATTTAGTAAATAGACCTTGAAGATGCAGAAAGCCACTTAATGACTTCTTAATATTTAATATGTACTGAAAATCTTGACAGGTGCTTAGCTTATTAAGCAACTCAAGAAAAATCCTATTATAATATGGGTATTAGAGTATGAGATTGTTATCTGATTATAGGCTAACTCATTTCATGCTCAGTTTTTAGTAAGTTTTCTGCCTTATCATTTGTAACTTGACCAAAAATATGACATGGCCAAATCCATGTTTTAATTTTATAGCAGAACCCTGCTGCATTTAAAGCAACTCCCGTGTCTAATAGTTGTCTACGCACTATCCATCTATGCTCCAGGGAAAAGGCGATTTCAACTCTGTTTGACGGTTAAAACCCAGAATAGATTTCTCGATACTCCTAGCACGCCCCCACCCCCTATACCTGGGAAATCTGAGCAATACTGCTATATTATAGTTATAAATATTCACTGTAACTGGTGATTTTGACCAGTCTTCTGAGGTAGGTGCCCCATAGCTCTGCCAAGTCCCCCCCCAAACACCCCCCCCACCAACCCCTCCAGCTGTGCTGGCTTGACTTGTTTTACATAATGAGCTTTCTATTAAGAAAGGGAACCCAACACTTTCAAACACTCACTTGAAGTTTGAAAAATGCCTGCTCTCAGCCAAGGCTTTCTGAGGGAGAGGTCTGTTAGACTTCTACCTACTGGCTGCAGAGAGAGAGCCTACACCATTGGGAAAACTTCATTCCTAGCTTCTTTTGTTGGGATTGAACACACATGCACATGCACACACACACACAGAGTTTATTCAGTTGTTTGACATCTATGTTTGAGTGCCCACCTGCTCTCCCTACTTTCTTCCCCTCTTAAGACCGGCAGCCCTGGTTGGCAACCTCAGTCCCAACACTGCCCTGCTATAGCCCTGTGCCTCTCACTTGCACCTGGGATAGAATATTATCCGTGCTCCTTCCTTCCTCGAGCCTCTCCTCAGGCCCTGATTCAACCCTCCTAGCCCGCAGCCCTTGCTCGCTGATCACTACCCCAGGGGCCTTTGGGACATTAGGCATTGCAAGCCTCGGCTTTTGCAGTTCTGTCAGGGTCGCTTTGGGGAGGCCTTACGTGGGCCACTCTGTAACTTCATCTGATTTTTACTTTCTTCAGACACTCGCCGTCTCTGAAATGTTTGTGTCCCTGTCTCTTGTGTAAGTGCTGGCTGACCCTCTGGCGTAGGAGCCATAGCAGTGGGCTCCAGTGCCTCCTGGTGCACTGTGGTAGCCCAGGGGCTGGAACGGTGCCGGCACCATAGACAACATGCAGAAAATGTCTATTGAAGAACGGATATCTGTTTTCAATTAGCTTGTAGAGAGAGGAAATTGGACGTGTTTAAAAATAATTTATCACATACATCAGCCTGTGTGACCCCAAAATGACAACGACAAGATCCAAATATGACGCAGGGGAAAGGATCGGAGCTTGAATTGTGAACCCCTTATTAGTGGAAGGCTATGGAGGACCAGTGGGAGCCCAGTATCGATCTGCAGAGTATCTCCACAGACGAAGCCTCTGGCAGGTCTCCTCTAGCCACAGAAAAGAGACGCTGGAGGAGTCTGGGGCAGGGACCAGTTGGAAGCAGACCCATAAGAGGGGCCAAAATTGAGCAGGAGTTAACCTTACAGCATCTTGAAGCCCGCAGAGAGAAACCAGAGTGAGTGCCTGGCGTTTGCCGGAGTCAATGACTGGCGCCAAGGGGGGTGGAATAGAACTGCGACCAGAGGGCTGGAAGGATGAGTCAAAGCCACACAACTTAGAAGGAAGAGTATCAGGTTCAAGTGTTATTCTGGAAGCACTGGGAAGTGGCTGAGTATTTCTGAGTCGACTAAGGCCTGATCACATGGGGCTGAACAGGAACAGCGCCATCCGGAAACAACAGCATCCCTCATGCTGCCCAGCTGTCTAGCAGTTTGTTTGTCCCGGTCGGCTTCCTTTCCATTCTCTGCTCTGCTCATTCTGTGCTCTTCAATGCAGCTATTCTTTCTCCTCTGCCGTCTGCGCTACTGCCGACATCACAGACATAACAAACCACAGCGGCAACACAGGCTCGTCGCCAGAATGAACTCTGCTTCCTGGGGCCTCACCTGGCCATGCACTTGGGCACACACCCTCCTGTCACACTGGAGGATCCATCCTGGTTCACATGAATCCCTCCACTGTGCTCACCGCCCTGTCACCTCCTCTGCCCAGGAACTAACTGCCTTTTATCTGAAGGATCCCCTTTCCAAGATGGTCACGAGCCTATATGGTGTAGTGGTTATACAAAATTAACAAGTTCAAAACCACTACTAACCGCTCCATAGGAGAAAGACAGGGCTTTCTACTTCTGTAGAGTTACGGTCTCGGAAACTCACAGGGACAGTTGTACCCTGTCTTCTAGAGTCGCTGTGAGCCAGCATCGACTTCATAGCAGTGAGTTTGAATTTTTGTTTCCAGTATGGTCAGCCGCTAGTTACCATTTTTCCCCCTCACACCTGCTCTCAGCCTGTGTCTCCGTCATGGGGAAGGGTATCCATAACCTGGTTGCCCAGGTCATCATCCTGGACTGTTTACTCTTGGCCCTCTCTTCCCCAACATGCTCAAGCAGACCCTGTCGTGGGATTCTCTGGGCTGCTCTCACATCTGCTTACTTCTCTCTTTTGCTACTTTTAGCCCTAGTGGTGGAATGATTAAGTGCTTGCCTGCTCACTGACAGGTGTCCGGTTCAAATCCACCAGTCATTCTGAGGGAGAAACATCAGCTCTCATAAACAAGGCTAGAAAACCCGATGGGAAGGGACACTTCTACTCATGGGGTTGATCAGCACCCACGAGCAATAACAAGTAAACCCACCATTTCCCCCCGATTAGCATGACTACCTCCCAATTGGTGCACACGGTCTTGTGCCTTTCAGTTCATTCTCTAGTCTTATGCCCAAAGTGCTCTTGTAAACAGAGAGGTTTGATCATGGCAACCTTGGTTAGGAATCTGTGTACCTTCCCATTGCTCTCAGGGGCTGCCACACCGTCATGCTGTGCTTCAGCTTCCCTGTCAAGCCTTATCACCCCACTCACCATCTTTATAGATGCTGATTCTTGATGCCCCCCCCCACCCCTTCTCCTGGCTGACCTCCTGGCACTTGATGTTTAAGTTGGAGTGGACTTCCTCAAGGCAATCTCTCCTGCTCCCTCGTGGCTCTCTCATCTTTGTGCTCCTATGGCAGGCACCATGGCTCACTGTAGCTAGCCAAAGGCTCATGGGCCCTTTGGACCACAATGCCTGTTTACCCCGGGGCACTGCAAACACAAGGGCAGGTGGTGCTGGGCTGACGTTTGTTGAATGTGCCAGTGATGACTTCCAAGGGCAGCTGGCACCTTACGATGCAAAGGGAAGATGCATGCACGAATAGAAAGTCATAAATTGCCTTGCTCCAGCACCGTGTGATCATGTTTCTTCTCCCTGAAGCCTTCGTTTGAAAATTAGAGTCAACAGTATTCTTAGGGAGAATAATTTACAGCCCTGCTATCTGAGTGTCACTTAAGGTAGGACATGAAACCACACCACGGACTTCACTTATTAGTATTAGATCAGCACACTCTTGCAAACAAGAAACAGCTGTTCGGATTACGTGTTGCTCTTTAACTAGGCACGTCGAGACCAATTCTTTTAAAATCCCAGTTTGCAGCTCCATGTGTGTTTCTTTGTGTTTAACACGCCATCTGCAAAGGGTAACCTGCCGCTGGATTACGTATTGCTGTGTACTCTATGAGTCCAGAGCCAGTGAGAATGAGAGGCTCCAGTCCTTGATTCTGGGTTGGAGCGTCACATAAACGTGTGCTGGCTCAAAACAGAGTGCTGAGTCTTCTGTTCCATTCACGGGTCAGTCTGTTTGGGGCTCTGAGCCACGGCTTAAAACACAGTTTAGGTCTTAGTTAGACGGAAATAGTTTTACCCAATGCATACACAAGGATCACATCTGATTTCTCCCTTCAATGCTTTTGAATACATCCTCCACCAGTTTAAAACACCTATCAGAGATGGAAAATGGCCTGGTGGCTGAGATCTAGTGTTGCACACGAGCAACAGGGTCTGTGAGCTTGGAGCGAATGGCTTACTTAATATGCATAATCTTTTGATAGATATTTATATATTGCCCATGGCTGCACAGCTGTGCCATTCCTACCTACAGTGAAATGAATGCTATTCTCAAGAGGACAATGCTGCCTGAAAAAACATTTTTTTTCCGATGAATTTGAAAACTTAACGAGTTTTTTTTTTGGCAGGGAAAATACATGGATATTGAATTTGACTTTAAAGGTGACCCACTGGGAGGAGTGATAAGTAACTGTGAGTATTTTACTTTGATCCTTTTATCCTATAATGTAATTCAAAGTGTTTCTTAGAAGATGGCCTGCATTTTTTACTCTTGAAAAACACAGAGGTCTGGCTAAAGAAATCAGTAGAGGTCCAACTATATTTTATCATCTATAAGTCTTTAAAAGCTGACCCAGTTATAAAAAGATCCTCTAAAGGGTACTTTCCATTAAAGAAATGCAGTGTTGAAAAATAAAATACAAGGAGTTGGTTTTCCTCGAGTAACTTTTGGGGCCACACCCATGAGACAGAAAGACTGGCCCAGGACTTTCCTGTGGAGAAGGGCTGTTTGCCTCCTGTGTGTTCAGATCCCTGAAAGGTGATCAGGTGTGCCAGGTAGAAACGCAGGTTCATTCGCTTCCTGTGGTCACGTGGTGGCTGTAGATGGGAAATAGTCTCTGCCGAAGTCGGACAGAAGACACGAATCCAGATGAGGGTGTCCAGCTCTTCTAAGGCCAGGTCTGCCCGAAAGCAGGCGCCGGGCCGAGCTACAGCATCTGTTACAAGCATGACGCTGCCCTCAGTGCTGGGGCCGCACTTCTCACACCACCCCCAGATGACTCGGCTCATCACCTTTCCCGAGTCCATTAGTTTGGAAAGTGTATGACGGTGACCGGGACTTTGTGCAACGCCTAATGGCGGCTGAGTCCGCCTGTGTCTTGAGGGTCTCAGTCCTGAGCCGCTCACTGCCCTTCACATCCTCCTCTTTCCTAAGTCAGAGAAGAAAGGGTCTAGTTAGGATTTGGAAAAAGATAGGACATAGTTGAAGAAGTGATCCAACGCAGTGCTTATGGGCTGGTTAAGCAGTGGCCTGCCATCTTCCAAGGAGATTTGATGCCAAATCTCCAAAGATAAGGCCGGTCAAAGGAGACCTGATCTACCTGAAGAGGCGATGGGGGCCGAGAACCCCTGTGCCCCCAGGTGGCCCTGGCCATGTTCATGAGGAGCCCTCTGCCTGGAGGAATGTCATTTATAAATTAGCATTTTAAGTAATTGGGGAAAACCGTGTAGCTGATTTCTTTGGGGTTAAGCCTTTTACAGTAACCTTCTAGGGTTAGAAATTCATACATAGCGGAACCTGCTAGGGTTAGAGTGGGTCTCGTCTTCGAAACAGTGGGGTTAAATTGGATGAATTCCGTGCTTCCTCCCACTTCCAGCATTCTGTGGTTTTTCAGAATAACTTCATTTTCCATTTCAGTTTGCCTGACTACACGCTTTTTGTGCCATCATTGGATCCGCTTTGTAAAAATATGTAATTATCAGAGAAACGGCTTGAAGGGACGGTTGGAAGAGGGCAGTACATTGGGTAGAACCGCCCAGCTTAGGGTAGATGGTTTTCAGTGTGTCACACGTGGAAGCCCGAGTGTGCCAACCATGTGTGCTGTGACCAAAAGCAAACAATGGGTGAGACTTGCCCGACATGTTGGGCTGGCTCCTTCGAGTCTGTGGAAGCCAATGAGAGCCAGAGAGGAAGAGCTAGGCGGTGGAGGGTTAATTTACCATTGGGTTTAGAGCAGCATCTACAGCTAACGAACCCAGCATTATTCTTGAGGACACCAGAAAAATAAAGCGCCGGTGTACTGGGGGGTATGCAGCGGGCTGCTCAAAGCCCGCCGCTGCTCTGTGCGAGAAAGATACGGCTGTCTGCTAAGCTCCTTAAAGATCCATCGCATCAGAAACCCTGCGTAGGGCCGTGGGGTCATCATGCACCCGTGGGCTTGGCCGTCTTACAAGTAATAGACAGCAACTGAAGCTTTACATTTTGGAGTTTAAATTCGCCACACAAATGTCTCCCTGCCCCCTACTTCTTGCAGTATCCATGGAGAACAAATATTACACGCGGAAATCTTTCTCCAATTAAGATGAATACATCTTCGTGAATGGAGTTCTCGTGGTGTGTGTTAACGTTTGTTCCCAAATGGAATTATGTTGAAATGTGTGGTCGTGACAACACCCTGGTATTTCATAGTATCCTTCGCTTCAAGAGGAAAGAAATACATTCGTGGTATGAGCGGAAATTTCACCCTGTGCAGGCTGACTCATGGGTGGCCACTGGGAGCTGCTGCCTGCTGGCTGATGGGCACGTCCAGCAATGAGTAACCCCACTCTTGTTCTCTAAAAGCAGCTTACGGAACAAAGAAGTTTCTGGTAATGCAGGAGAAAAAAGCACCTAGGGAAATCCATGCATTGGGATTATTTGTGAAAATATATAATTACTAGAGAAGTCTTGAAGAACAAGTTTTACTCTGAAAAGAAAAAAGAGAATGTTCTATTGAGGCTAAATGGTTTCATTTGTCGATTATGGAAACACATTTGGGGCAATTGTTACTGTAAAGTGAATAGGCGAGAACCCAAGTTGCTGGTCTACCAGGAAGGAGAAATGAAAACCCAACAGAGTCCTTGTGAAGAGAGATGCTGGAAATCAGTGTGGAACGGCCACAGACACTACGCCCTCACCGCCAAGGCTGTGTCATTAGCTGGGCGGGATGCTAACACAGGAAAGGGCAAGTGTTTGTCCCAGTAGAGAAGGGAGACTACAGAAGAGTATCTCCACGCTTGACTGATGCGAGCTAGTTTTGCTCCTGTTCTGTTAATGTTTTGTGGTCTTGCAGTATCTGCCTTTCTAGCTGATGACCTAGGACCTACTGTTGTGAGCAGCAAGCTTCTGGAAACCCGTTCCTTGAAAGCCGTGGCATTTGGTGGCCGTTTGCACCGTGGAGGAGATGGGTGGTACAAGTCTCGAGGGCTTTGACCTTCTCAGGAAAGAATAGCACAGGGCAGTGCATGCTGTGAACAGCACCTGGATGCTTCCTCCCCCAGCTACCATGATCCGAATTCCACCTCGCAGGACTGGATAGGGCAGAGGTGCATATGAGGGCTGGAGGCACAGGGAATCCAGGGTGGATGATCCCTTCAGGACCAGGGGTGTGAGGGGCGATGCTGGGAGAGTGGAGGGTGAGTGGGTTGGAAAGGGGGAACTGATTACAAGGATCCACATGTGACCTCTTCCCTGGGAGAGGGACAGCAGAGAAGGGGGGGAGGGGAGATATGGCAAAATAATAATCTATAAATTATAGGGCAAGATATGACAAAATAATAATCTATAAATTATCAAGGGCTCATGAGGAAGGGGGGAGCAGGGAGGGAGGGGAAAAACAGGACCTGATACAAAAGGCTTAAGTGGAGAGCAAATGCTTTGAAAATGATTAGGCAAAGAATGTACAGATGTGCTTTATACAATTGATGTATGTTTATGTACAGATTGTGATAAGAGTTGTATGAGCCTCTAATAAAATGTTTTAAAAAATAACTGGAAAAAAGAAACACACCTGTGGATCCAAAGGTGCAACTTAACTGCGTAGACTTTAAAGGCAAGAGAGAGATGACTGACCTGTTCACTTCATGTTTTAGGAGCCTAGTGTAGAACCTAGGAGCCCTGGTGGTGTCGTGCTTAGGCATTGGGCTGCGATCTACATGGTCGGCAGTTCGAAAGCACCAGCAGCTGTGTGGGACAAAGGCTGGGGTTTCTACTCCTGCAAACAAACAGCTACAGTCTAGGGAACCCACGGGGTCAGTGCATGAGCAAGGACTTGATGCCAGTGAGCGTGTGGAACCTGGCATACGGTAGACACTCCATAAGTACAGTCGATGAAGATGCCCTGTAACTGTGAGCCTATGACCTAAGTTTTGCTGGTTTGCCACAATAATGCAGGTTATTTAACCCTCATTCTTTTGAAGTAGGGATATAGCAGGATTGCTGCCATGGGTTCTGGTGAGGTTTAAGCCCATTTTAAGTATCTACAGCACTTGTCCTGGCATAGAGTTGGCACTCAAAACCAACCCCCTTGCCGTGGGGTCGAGTGGGACTCATGGCGGCCCTGTACCTGACCCTGTGGTTTCCCCAGACTGTACCTCTTCAAGGGAGTAGACAGCCTAGTCTTCCTCTTGAAGAGCCACTGGGGGTTTCGAACTGCTGACTACGCTTAGCAGCCCATTGCTTAACCACTGTGCCACCAGGCTGCACTCCCATAAATGCTTGCCTTTTTCATTATTAAGTAGTTACTATGTGCTTACTTGTTTATTGTCTCGAGTTTTTAATGGATGCTCTACATAGACAGAGACTTAGCAAAACTAAAACACAGTTGTTATTTTCAGTGTTTCTCAAAATCAAGAGCTTCTTTTTTAAGACAATAAGAAGGTTCAACTTAAAATAAACTAAGTGTACTGTTAGGAAGGTCTCAAAGTAATGTGGTACTTCCCCCCAAGGCCTCTTTGTCGTTTTCGGGCTGGTGTGAAAGTGGACATTTCTCTGGACCTTGGTGGCTGGGCTCTGGCATGCGAGGGGCGCACACGCAGTGGGGTTTAGCTGGGCACTAGTCCGACAGAAGAATGGCCTGCTTCTGTCTGGTAGTGGTCTCGTGATGGCGGCGGAGAGGGGTACGCGGGAATTCGGCTCCTCGGTTTCTCTACATCTGTCCTTTAACTTTTCGCTTTAGATTAGCTTAATGAGTCCATGCCTTCCCTTATCACTGAAACTGATACTGCTCTTGAGAGAGGATGTTGCTGTACTGGAATTCTGGAGCACATAAATGATTTTCTGGGCTAACGGCCTGGCGTTGCCTGTGCTTTTTGATTCCAAGTGTGGGTAGCTGAGGTCAAGCAGCAGTGACAAAGAGCCAGCTGCAGAGTCCACTTTGGCTTAGTGCAGAGGCACCTCTAAGTCAGTTGAAGTGCGAGGCTTTCTACCGAGTTGCCCTCTGTTCTGTACTTGGTGCAGTTGTTTGATACGGCTCCATGCGGCTTGACTGTGCAGGCCTAAAGCAGAATGGGGGGTGGTTTCAAGTGTAAATCATAATTTGGGGGCTTACATCTTCCTTCATTACTCTTTTACCTGGAAAACCAGGAAAACGTTGGCAGGAGAAAAGTCATGCAAAGGAACGAAAACAAAACAGAAAGAGGAGGCTCTAGGGTAGGCGTGGGGAAACTTTTCTTCCATTGGGGTATTTACAACATCATCCCACCTAAAAATTAGCCTCCTGCATTTGGTCACACATTTAGTTAATTCACCCCTGAAACGATGGCTAGCAGGAGCCCTGGTGGTGGTTGGTTACAATTTGGGCTGGTAACCTCACAGTCAGCAGTTTGAAACCACCAGCCCCTCCGAGGGAGACGGATGAGGCTTTCTATTTCCATAAACCAGTTATAGCCTCTGCAGCTTGCAGGGGCAGTTCTGCTCAGTCCTAGAGGGTCACCGTGAGTGTGAAGTTTGGGAAGAGGACGGCAGGAGCGGCTTCCCTTCGGTGAGACGTGTGATGTTAGCTGGTATTGATGATTTCTCAGTCCTGCTGTGGCCCGAGGCCTGAGTGTCTCCGCTCCTGCTTCAGGGACAGAGTCTACCATGTAAGCAGTAAAACCTATATCTTCTGTGTAATAAAAGGTTTCTCATTTGTGACTTAGTTGCTTTGATGAAGTCATAGATTCTGTAAAGAGCAGCATTCCCAAGTGTTTACAGATAGTGCGCGTGTTTGTTGGTGGGAATGATAAGTCCCTTAGCGCGGTATCCTCGTTATCTGAGACCTTGAATTCCTGCTCTCTGGTTTACGAACAGCGTGGTGTGCCTCTCAAGCGCTCCTCTCTACCAACGGGTTTAGAAAACCAGCCTCAGGTGGAAGAAAGTAACAAAAGGAAAGCGCTGGATGCTTAGTGCAAGGTCAACATTCTCCTGCCACTTCCCCTTTGCCCCCTTTAAGAAGAGAATGCATGTGTCTCCTGTTTGAATATGGTTGTCATCACCGGTCCGATCTGTCTGTGGTTTGAGCTTTCTTTAACACACGCTGCACACGTCAACATTATTCCTACAGAGGAATCACGTGGCCACTGATGTTTCTGCAGTCGCTGTGGTCACTCACTTTCACTCTAAAAGAGCCAGTCATCGGGCTGGCTAGTGCTCACTGCTGTACAGCATGGCCCAGTCCCCTTGAAGGACCATTGTTTGCTTTGTTAGAATGTGATAGTTTTCTATGTGCCTGCAAACCATCGTTGGTCCTCATTAAAGTTCTCTTGTGAGTTGTGACAGAGTCCCTGGGTGGAGCAGTTGGTTAAACGCTCCTCTGTTAGCCTCAAGGTTGGTAGTTCAAACTTATCTAGAGGCAGTTCAAACTTATCTAGAGGCTCCCAGCGAAAGAGTTCTGTAAAGACAACCCTTTTGCCAGCCCTGTGCGGCAGTTGTGACTGTGTCACATGGGGTTGCTATGAGTTGGCACTGACTCAAGGACACCCAACATTAACTCAAGGGAGAGACTTTCCAGTTCCTGAGCTGCTCACTGGAAAGACTGGGAGTTCAAGTCTACCCCGAGAGACGCTGAAAGACAAACTCAACCATGGAAACCCCTGTGGAGCGCAGATAGACAGGGCCCAGCCAGTAGTCAGAAGTGAGCAGGTTTGGCCTTGTTGTCTTTTGAAATGAGCTGAGAGGACGGCACCGTGCCAAGGCTTGTGAGGGTGGCAAGACTCTTGTGCTGCCGGTGGCTCTTAGGTGTACAGCAACTCGCGTGACCGAGAAGGACAGCCGCAGGGGCTTCTGGCCTGGCACCTTCCCAGAAGCAGACTGCCAGCCCTCTCTCCTGCAGAGCTGCCGCATAGGGTCCCGGTTAACAGCTTGTAGGCTGGTGCACGACTAACCAGGTTCTCGGGACTCTGGAAAGAGCCTGGGGTTTGTGGGTGCCGACAGGTGAGGAACATATGGCCTCTCTGCCTTCCCCCACCTCCATCCTTCCTCCTCGCTGGAGGATCTTGGCACGGCACCTTGAAAAGGCCGCTGCTGTTGGTTTGGGTGAGGAGCACGCAGGGTTCTTGTCGGCCTAGAGGAAGGAGGTCTTGGGCACCTTCCCAAGTAGTTCCTGGCACAGAGCGGCTGAGCAGTAAGTGAGATGACGGAAGGAATCTGCGCATGAATGGATGAAGTAAACTGTAGCCTTTGTTTATGGTGTTCGTGGAGTCCGGTTACTTTCTCTTAGGCCTGAAGAACGTCCTACAAGGATTTGCTTCTCAGTGAAGACTTGGCCTACCCCTTGAGGTTTCTTTCTTTAAAGATACTATTACTCTTAAGACCCTATGGCCACATGATAAGTGAAATCATGCTGCACTAAAAAAGAAAAAAAAATTGGAGGTAAAATGCACGCAACACAAACGTAGCCATTTTAAAGCAACTAGTTCAGTGGCCTTTAAGGCTACATCCCCCCTGATAGGCAGTCACCATCTCTGTGTAGCTCTGAGGCATGGTGCAGCCACTGTTTCTTTCCCTCGCATCGAGGGCCTTCTGCTTTCCTGCTGCCCCTCTGCTCTACCAAGCAGGACGCCCCTGGAGACGGAGGGGGCCATCCTGCTTGACACAGGGAGGGGCAGTGGAAAGAGGAAGGCCCTCGAGAAGGAATGACAGACACAGTGGCTGCAACCATGGGTCAGGGTGGCACAGGACCGGGCAGGGCCTCCCTCTGATCGTGGGGTTGGCATGCATCGGAGCTGACTCGTTTGCGCCCAATAACAATACCAATGCGGTAGGATCTCAAAGACGCCGCAGCGGAAACAAAGGCTGGACCTCCCCCCACATCCAGCACCCAGGTCAGGTCAGGTCTCAGTCCCATCCCATTCCTTTCAGCGTGGTAGAGAATGCCCTTCAGCATGGGCCATTCATGCCACAGCCACACAGAGTCCAGAACCCTCCTATATCATGTACGGCACCAGGGCTGCAGGAGTCAGAGTAATTGGCCACAATTTAAAGGTACTTTATCTCTGCATCTTTTTATGTTGGTGATTTTCGTTAGAGTTGCCCTTTTTCCTGAAAGTAGATTAAAAAACGTAGCTTACTTTACTAGTAAAAATTGGAGAATAACAGACACAAAGCGAATTCTCTACTGCTGTTTGATTGACAGGTACTGGTGGCACACTGGCTAAACATTGGGCTGCCAGTCGAATGGTGGGCTGTTAAAACCTATCAGCGGCTCTGCTGGAAAACAAAGATGTGGCAGTTTGCCACTGTAAAGTTATACAGTTTTGGAAGCCCTATGAGGCAGCAAATACCCTGCCTCCTCTGTAGGATCGCTAGGAGCTGAAGTCTACTTGCTGGCAGAAGTTTGAGGCTTGGGGACTACTTGATTCTTTGCCTTTGTTAGATCTTCTAGAGAAATCTCGAGTTGTGAAACAGCCAAGAGGGGAAAGAAACTTCCACGTGTTCTATCAGCTGCTCTCGGGCGCCTCTGAGGAACTGCTTGGTAAGTCTCTGTTTTCTGGACGAGTATCGACTACAGATATATTTGTAAAAAAGGACTTATAAAGATAAAACTGGCCGAGTTGTCAGTGGCCTCCTTATGTAAACGTTAACCACTTCTGATCCAGGGCTGCTTCTGGGTGCTAATGGACCATGCGCAGGAAGAGCCTGAGCCCTGGCTTACCCTAGAGCTCCCTGTAAACATTGCAGAGAGCGCAAAGCAGTTTGTACTGAGCCCTGGCTATCATGTAGAGAGAGACCGCGCCATGCCAAGCTGCAGGGCTATGACTAGGCAGGCATCCTATGGTACGATAAAATAGTACATTCAAGGCATCCTAGAGTAAAAAAATATCCATATGGAAAGAGCCTAACCTACTAATAAATGTAAAACATCAGAGTTTGATCTATATGTAACCGTGATAAAGACTGCTTCTGAAAAATGCTGTCTTTGATACTGTCCATTTTGTTCTGTTGAGTCAGTACCTAATCTGAAAGTCATTTTGTCTGATGGGCAAAAGGGATGTGCTGTTAAAGATGATTAAGATTTATTATCTGACTTGATAGGTGAACTTAAACTTGAACGGGATTTCAGCAAATATAACTACTTGAGTCTGGACTCCGCCAAAGTCAATGGCGTGGACGATGCAGCAAATTTCAGGACTGTTCGGGTAAGATGGAATGCTTTAAGATGGGTCGCCCAGCTTTGCTCAGTGAGAATCGGTACGGCTCTGACTTTTCACGGCCTCGCGTGCTTTCTAGGTTCTTAGAATTGTACAAGAGTTTATTCTATTTTCTTAATTTCATTTTTTCCCCATTAACTCTAAAGCGTACTCTTGCGAATGCTGTGTTTTGCTAAAGCGAGCCTTTCTGCTGCTTAGCATCAGGAAGGACCATATATTATTATCCTTGAGTTACACTCTTTCTTTTTATTTTTTAAAACATTTTATTAGGGACTCATACAACTCTTACCACAATCCATACACATACATACATCAATTGTATAAAGCACATCCATACATTCCCTGCCCCAATCATTCTCAAAGCATTTGCTCTCCACTTAAGTCCTCTTTTCCCCCCTCGAGTTACACTCTTTCAATGTTGTATTTAAATTCCAAATATTTTTATAGCCAAACATCAGTAGTTATTTCCAAGTGTGAAAACTGCCTAGGGATCATGAATTAAAATCGGTCTTGCAACAGAAAGCCATGTTTTTATGTAGTTTTTAGAAAAATCACATATAAACTGGAATGGCTAGCATTCCACATGCATTAGAAAAGGAAATTATTCCACGTAACTCTCCCCTTTTGGGTGTTTATGTGCCACTTTGGAAATTACTTCTGTAATGACTTGATTTTTATATCTGGGGTGTACTTTTAATGACGCAGCTGGTGGAGACTAAGTAGGGGCACTGTGGGCCAATTCAGCACTAAAACAAGACTTGCTGAGGGGGATCGGAAGGGATGTGGGGTTTCTTACCCATTCTCTTTACACACACATACGTTCACCCCTGAGGGTGAATAAAAAAATGTTCAAAAATATCACAGAAATTTTTATTAAGCAAAGATATTAAAATCTGAAAGCGCTGGTGTCATTGTGGCTTCCATGTCAGATTGCTAACAGCAAAGTCAGCAGTTCAGATCCACCCGCCTCTCCATTGGAAAAAGACGAGGCTTTTTGCTCCTATGAGTATTTACAGACTCAGAGGTTTTGTTGTTCCTTGATGTAGCAGCTTTCATTGAGGTCTGTGCGCTTCTGAAGGTGATGTCTCCTTCTTTGTAGCCATGGTGGTGTAGTGGTCACTCGTTGGGCTGTCCTCGTAGTCCGCAGTTGGACTGCCAGGCACTCCTGGAAAGAGAGGCTAGGCTTCCAAGTTCAGTAAACAGTGGGAGACTGAGCCAGCATGGACTTGATGGCCGTGCATGTTGAGAACCCTTCTTTGAAGAAATCTGTGCTCTTCAACTTCACACAAGGTCCAAACAGTTTGCTGAGTCAGAATTGGCTCGATGGCATTGTGCGTGAGTTTGAGTTTACAAATGGTGGATTTTGCATCCTTGAGGAGCTCAAAGCCTGTGTCTTTTCAACATTCTTTGAATTTTTGTAATCACAAGTCGGGAGAGGCCAGATCAGAGCTGTAAGGGACCACAGGCTAGTCCTTTCTGTCCTCAGAAAGAAGAGGTGCCTTGTAATGATAGAGAATCCCTTGGGGTACCTCTCCTGGCTCTTCCCCCTCACCAATGCAGTTTGCAGTTTTCAGCAAACTTCTCCATAATAGCCCTCCTGATCGCCCTGTGTTTGATAACGTCTATTAAGACTGCCCTTTTGGAATCCATTTAAAAAAATCGTCTCCATAATTTTCTGAGCAGAGGTCTGCTTTGAATTTAGGCCCAGAGGATCTCCTCAGAAACCATTGTTTTGATTCAATCAGGTTTTTTTTAAGATACTCTAATGAGACCAAGACAAATGAATTACTGAGAGACCATGTCTACGCCATCCACTGAGAGAGACGTGTTTGCACACGTTTTGTTTGGAATAAATCATCGCAGCAATAGTTTAGTGTACTCAGTTGCTAAGATAGAAGGGGGAGGGGTGTGTGTAGGTAGACACAGAGCTCTGTTCTCAGGCGGTTCCTCCTCTCTGTAGGTCTGCTTTCACCGTATCTTGTGAGTAGCTCCCAGAGCTCTTTGAATCAGACACGTGTAGCCCACTGAACAAGACTGAGCCCAGACTGGTTTTATAGCAGATCTTCCATACTGTGCCTTTTTGAAAGTTGTTTTCAAAGATGTGCCCCCCGCCCCATGCCCCAACGCTGGAATAGACGTGTAATATTTATCTTAAAACAACAGCAACAGACGAGCAGAGAGCAAGCAGATGCTGTTCTTTCGTTCTTCCAGAACGCCATGCAGATTGTGGGCTTTATGGACCACGAGGCCCACGCTGTCTTGGAGGTGGTGGCGGCGGTGTTGAAACTGGGGAACATCGAGTTCAAGCCCGAGTCCCGAGTGAACGGCCTGGATGAGAGCAAAATCAAAGACAAGAACGGTGAGGCCGTGCAGAGCCAGCCGTGTCTGGAACTTGCCCCGCTTCCTCAGCTTTGCTTTCATTGATTTGAAACTGAACAGCCGTGTCATTGCATGTGTTTTGATTTCCTCATTGTATACTGCTCCTCGTGAATGCCAGAAACAAAACTGCCATGAGCCCTGAACACGGTGCCAGTACCCATTGTGTGTCCTCCCTGCAGAGTTAAAAGAAATTTGTGAGTTGACCAGCATCGATCAATCAGTTCTAGAGCGGGCGTTCAGTTTCCGAACAGTCGAGGCCAAGCAGGAGAAGGTGTCCACCACGCTGAATGTGGCTCAGGTAGGTGACCTTTAACTTTCAGAAGAAACGTTTCCATGAAAGTCTACGGTCTTTCTGTGTAAGTGAAATAAAAAATTTAGCTTCAGTGTCTTTGTAGCAGATTCTAGGTATTGTTAAACAGGTCAAAGCCTCTGTTTTTGGGGAGCTTAACAAGTACTAGCAGGAAGAATTAAAGAATCGGTAGGCCTAATCCCTAAGTCAAGCAGCAATAGCAGGTGTAAGTGCAGGGGACAGAGGAAAGGTCGACCAAGATAAGGGAGAGCCATTGAGATGAGAGTGAAGGAAACAGTCTACGTGAGATGGGAAATGACTGGAAGTTGTGGAAAGATGAGGGGCACGACTGACCTGTATTTCAAAAGGATGGGCTAGCTGTGTGTGGAGAAGACTGGAGAGAAGGGAAGGGATGGGATATGCAGGAAGCTCTGAAGAGACGTGCAATAGCCCAGGACATAGACGGCTGCTTTCAGTGTATCTCCAGTGCTGATCACGATTTATTACTATGTATTTGATGATTGGAGTCTCTTCTGGTAGACAAGGGGAGTATCATGTTGATTCTGTGATGGGGAGCTGAGCAGGGACGGGTGCAAGATTGATGATACGGAGTAAGAACCCTGGACTGTAGGTTGGGTACCTCTTCCCCGTTCTGCCAGCTGCATGCTGTTGTGAACTTGGATTCCATAAATAATTTCTGTGAGCCCCTTTGTTTTGTTTGTAAAATAAAGATGTCTATCCTGTTACCCAATATGGAAGCTTGAAAAATCATTCTCATCCCACTCCCTTCATCAACCTATTCGTCTTCGTATCTGTGCTGTTAGCATCTCTCCTACCTGGCACCTCCTCTCAACCACCCTGCGGATGCCTCAGACAGGTCCTGGACGTCTCTCAGGGGAGCCTGAGTGGGTTTCTTGCCTTCTGCATGGTTCTCCCTCCATCGTTTGCGACTTCAACTTGCTTACTTTGAAAATATTAACAGGAGGGAGGGACCCGTCACTGAGAAAGCCTCTGTTTGGTACACTGGAGGGATGAGACTAACCAGGTGTGCAGTGGATGTGATGTAAAAGATTAATCCAGCTTGGCTGTAGCTAGTGATATGTTATCAGGAGTCAGTCCAAGATTTCAAGCTTCTTTCTCAGTTCGTGTCCATCTTACAAAAAGAATTCGTTCAAGGGACAGTTTTCAGACCAGAGGCAGATAAAAGGTTTCAACAGAATGAGTTGGTTGAGGGCCTCGGCTAACCAAGGGCCCCATGGGAATGAAGAGCTGGGTTTTTTATCCCATGAACGGTGAACCTTCTGTTGGCTGGCTTTCCAGCAAGTCTCCTACTAGCTGGTGTTCTGTAACATACCCGCCCTTTCCAGGTCGGTGTACCCCCTGCACCCCAGAGATCATGCTGTGTCCAGATCTCTAAACCGAGGGTCACTTCAGCCATTGAGAAGATCATGTGAACATGCTGTCTGTCCCTGCCCACACTTTCACCGGTGCCATCTCTTGCAGGGATAAGAACCGTGTGTCTAACCTGCCTTTTACCTTCCTTTGTGCTGGTGAAGCATGGGGGAAAGGTGCCTCCACCTCCCCTTTGTGCTAGAAATTCCGTCCATTGTCAGCCTCACCCTGCAGTCCTGTCTGTCCTGTCCCCCCACCCACCCCTTTGCCTGATTCTGTGTGGCTAACAGATAACAAGGAAAGGGCATGGGAAGGTGGCTGGAAAGGTTATGCCGAGTCTTGCAGCAGGCTTCTCAGAGGGCGAGACTCCGAGGACCGGTGAGTGTGCCTGCTGCAGGCCCTGGGTGTTTGAATCAGGAGTGTGGAGGGACCAACTAATTTGCATTTCAGATGAGGAAGAGGATGCTGCTGTCTGGGGACTCTGTGGAGGTCACTGTCTTGAGGGTAACTTTCAGTGGCCCCTGAGAGTTAGGTATGTAATGATGTGATGAAAAGAGCTGCATTGTGGCACCTTTAGGAATACATACATGCACACGGTGTGTGTGTGTGTGTGTGTGTGTGTGTGTGTGTGTGGTTTTTATTGTGTTTGATGCTTGCTTTTTAATCATTTACTCAAACCAGGCCTGGGTGCCTTATACTTTAAAAGCTTACTGAGCTGCCTGGCATTGCTGGGTAAAATTTCCACATTTAAAAACCTTTGGCCTGAAAGACTTTGGCTTGCAGTCCACAATTAGTCAGGTTCTTTGTCAAGAGCTGTGTTTGTTTGTTTGGCTTTCAGCATAGCTAGTGTTCAGAGTATCTGGTTCTATTGACCTTCTCATCTTGTTGCCTGGCAAGTTTTGATTGCAGGGAGAAGGGGTTTCTCTTAGGACCTCGCCCTCATAGCTTCCATTCTTCTCATCATGACTGCCCCAGGCCTCATTTTCCCTCAGGCATTTTAGATCATTCCCCAGATAGGATGGTGGGGAAACTCAGGCAGAGTTTATGCTCCCGCTCCCTGACAGACTGGGGGAGCAACCCGACCTGCTGATCTCAGCGGATCCCCTGCCCCCTCTGTCAGGGCCCTGCTTTGTGCGCAGTCAGCTTGTGCTTTCGCTCCTGTGGGCCTGCCGTGTCCTGGGGCCTTGCTCTCTCTGTCCGCCGCTGGTCACTGGCCCTCGCTGGCAGCTTGTTCTCCAGGAAGCCCTGCTGGATTGCGTGTCGCCATGCCCGCAAGGCCATTCTGGTTCCTCCGGGCTCATGCGTGTCAGAGTAGACCTGCGCTCCCTGGTGCTTTCAGTGGCCACTGGCTCACGTGTACATAACCAGGCCTTGTTCTGTGGCCCCTGTGGGGTGCTCAAACCTCCGATCGATCGACCTCCCCTGCCAGCAGCTGAGTGCAGTAACCATTTGGTTGCAGCGGCCCCTGGCCCCTATTCTCGGAGCACCCTCTTTTCCTCCCCTGGGCGTGGCTCCTGGTTGTTCCACTCGGGCTGGTTTGTCTCTGTGTGAGCCCCTGCAGTTGAGCTCCAGGCTGGCTGCATCTCTTGTTTCTCCACCTGGCCTGGTTAGATTCCTGGGTCCTTGGCCTTGCAAGAAAAAGAATTCACACCGAGGCCTGGTGTGGGATCCAAGTGAGTTTTTATAAAGGACAGAAGAAGGTTCGGGGTTTACACAGGCATCCTCAGGGCACCCCACACCTGCATGTGGGGACCCGAGGCCATAGAAACCGCAGCACAGCCAAGGAGCAGCTGGGAAAGAGGGCAGTGGGTTCCCGGTCCTGGCTTTTCAGGGCCCTCTGCTGGGAGACGTACTGGTTGACCCCACTGGCTGAAGTAAGCCCACCTGGCCTAGACTGGGGCCCTCCCAAGTGTACTGGCTTCCTCTCTCTCAAGGCAGGCCCTTCAGCCTTTATGGCTGGTTGGGCTCACCTGACTCTGCAGCAACCTCCGGTAGGGGTGCCTTGGCACGGAGAGGGACATCTCCCTATCCGCTACCCAAGACCCTGCCACTCAGGAGCAGAGTGCCCAGGACTTTCTCAGGGAGCACTATGAACACCAACAAGACCCAATCGCCTTGCAATCTGGTAGATTTCCCCTGGGAACTTCACGGTCTTTCCAGCACGGCCCTTAACCTGTGGGGTAGTAATTCAGCAGCACTCGGTGCCTTCCCACCTCCTTAGAGAGCCTCAAGGGGCAATCAAAATCCCTGCCCAGTTTCTTTATTGGATAATTTTATGGAGATGGTGTCCTTGGGTGCTGTTGAGTCATCTCAGACCCATGTTGACCCCATGTGACAGAGGAGAATTGCCCCTTCGTGCTTCCTGGGCTGTCAGAGAGATGACTAGGCCTTTGTTTCCATGGAGTGGTAGGTGGGTGTGAACTGCTGACCTTTCGGTTAACAGCCACACACTGGACCATTGTGCCACCAGACCTCCTGCCTGTGAAGATGAAGTTACCTGAACCCAGACCGTGCAAGGCATGGAACGCAAATGGCCAGGCCTGGGCGTGGAGATCCAGCTAGAGCAGCGGTTCTCAACCTCTGGGTCGCGACCCCTTTGGGGGGGTTTGAACGACCCTTTCACAGGGGTCGCCTGATTCATCACAGTTGCGAAATTACAGTGATGAAGTAGCAACGAAAGCAATTTTAAGGTTGGGGGGGTCACGATAACATGAACTGTGTGAAAGGGTCGCGGCTTTAGGAAGATTGAGAACCATTGAGCTAGAGGGGTAAAGCATTAGTCGTGTTTCACTGACTGAAGGGGTGTTTTTTTGTTGTTATTTTATTTCACTTCATTTTATTTTTTTACTTAAGTGCCTTTCGCCTGGACTGCACCCTGCCTGCCACTCTTCCACTTCCATCAGACGGTCCTTGGAAAACATTGAATTTTGCAGCCCATATTTGAAAGAAGCAGCCAAGATTACCATTGGTTGTGAATAGACACTTGAAAAAATATAATACAGAACAGTTTTCAGAATGACTTGCTGCCCTCGGTCAGCTTCTGGTTGGAGTGATGTTTGTTGGACGCAGGTAGCACACAGCCGCAGTTAAGGCAGAGTAGGAGCTTAGGGGAAAAGAATTGTCACTGTCCTGGTAGCATAGTTTATTTTTCTCCCTCCACGTCCGACATCACGTGCAGTTTCTGTTTCATGACTCAACTCTCACACGATTGGTGCTGGCCCCGCTGGCACGTACTCCATGGCAGCGCGTGCGTGATGTCACATCCTCTGCTCTGAGTTTCCTGACCCCTCTCGCCCTGTTATTGCACTTCAGGGCCCCTCCGGTTTTCTTTGTCCTGTTAACATCGAGGTGAATGTTTTTGTTGAGAACACTTTTGAAATGTTTAGAATTCGTTTCTTGGAATGAGAAAAAGTGTAAAATAACTGGGTACGACCAGTTTGCTTAACTCTTTTATGGGCTTGACTGTTCCTTCAGAAAGTAACCAAACCCGTTCTGAAAAGAAACTGGAAATAAAACAGTGTTAAGTATCCTTTAAAGTGTCTTTATAGTTTCATTGAAGTGAAGCCTTGTGGTGATTGTGGGTGTTGAGTGTCTCTTCTTTTTCACCAGGCTTACTATGCCCGGGACGCGCTGGCCAAAAACCTCTACAGCAGGCTCTTCTCGTGGCTGGTGAACCGAATCAACGAAAGCATTAAGGTACCCGTGTTCTGTCACCAGATACATCAGCCGGCCGGCGTCACAGAGGGAGCCTGCAGTTAAAGAGAGTCTAATTCTATAGTCAGAAAGATGATAACAATGTATAGCAATTTTTCATGAAAGGGAATTTACCTTATGTAGGCTTAAACTCTGTCAGAGACTATATGCCTATCTCATTTTGCCAGGTGGTAGGGCTCTGTCTCACGAGTGGGTAGTCTGATGTTCTTGGCAGAGTTACTCCGTCGAGAATCAGCACCCCCACTCCCTGCTCTGGCCATCTACTAACTAGCTGTAAATCAACATTTGGTCACGATGGTCGCATTACCTCTCAAGGCACTACTTTGTTCTTCTGTAAAATGAGCATATTGGGCTAGTTGCTTTGGAAAGACCCTGCCCACTCACAAAGATCTGCCCTCCTGATTAAGCACCACTAATGCTTTCTTTCTTTGGCGCCCTGGTGGTGTAATGGATACACATTGGGCTGCGATCCCCAAGGTTGGCTGTTTGAAACCTCCAACATTTTTTTGAGAGAAAGATGGAACTTTCTATTCTCATAAACAGTAAAAGTCTCAAAAATCTACAGGGGCAGTTCTACCCTGTCCTATAGGGTCACTTTGGGTCAGCATTGACTCAATGGAAATGAATTTTGTTATTTTTTTAATGCTTTCTTTTCAAGGAGCCCTGATGGCACAGGGGGTTACGAGTCGGGCTCCTAACCACTTGGTCAGTAGTTCAAAACCACCATGCGCTCTGTGAGAGGAAGATGAGGCTTTCTATTCTTGTATAAAGTTAGTCTCAGAAACCCACAGGACAGTTCTGCCGTGCCCTATAGGGTCCTCGGTGAAAGCGAATGGACAGTGAGAGAGGGAGAGAAAGAAAATGTTTTCTCTAAATAATTCATTTATTATTAAAACTTCTGAACCACTCCACACTCACATCCTATGGTACATTCGAAGGAACATTGCCATCACTCGCTTGGTAAAGAAGCAGAATTAAGTTGTAATGTATAGCTGTATTCTTTGCTGTGCTTTGTGTTCAGTCATGCCTCATGGCTATAACCGTCTGTAATTTGAAACTTCTTTTTCAAGGCCCAGACAAAAGTAAGAAAGAAGGTCATGGGTGTTTTGGACATTTATGGATTTGAAATTTTTGAGGTAAGACGATAATTATTATTTTGTAGCACTGTTATTGAAGTGGAACACTTGGAAATGCAGTCGTGTATCCTACCGATTGCATCTATCAGAAGTACTAGCTTCGCATGTACAGGAGCTTTCTTAATGGGACAGCGTGGGTTTATGCCTGTGTGGTGCTACAGTGCCAGCGTGTAGAGACAGTGACATGTCAAAGTACCTTTCTGCACATCATCCGGGAGTGAGCATTCTAACCTGCCACCTGTAGCCGTTGGTTTGTGGGTAGGTTGTTTGGGAAGTGAGGCAGGTTGGATACCTCATCAGGGATGAGGGACCAATTTCTAGTCGTGGACTGGCCGTCGCTGGTTACTTCATCTCTCTGAGACTCGGAGAGGGAGGGTTGAGATTAGAAGATTAGAAGGTCTCATGCAAGAAGCTCTGATGATTCATTTGGCTGCTAACTGAGAGGTCACAGGTTCAAAGCTACCAACCACTCCGTGGAAAAGAACATGACAGCCTGCTTCTGCCAAGAAGGCGGCATTGGAAGCACCATGGGACAGTTCTGCTCTCTCCTGCGGGGTCACTGTGAGTCGCCATTGACTCGCTGGTTTGGGATTTTGATAGGATCTTGTAAAGGACTCACTGAACTGCGATCTTGCGATATGAATTCTGTCAAAGTTTTCTGCCAAAGTTCACACTGAATTTTTTAAAGACTCCATGCGTATTACAAATTAAATACTTTAAAGCCACATATTTATATTAAAATATGGGTTGTGGGTTGGGCTGCTAACCATAAAGGCAGCAGTTCAAACTCACCAGCTACCCCACGGAAGAGATAAGCCATTCTACTCATCCTTTAAAGATATAAAGGCTTGGAAGTCCAAAGGGGCAGTTCTGCTCTGCCCGGCTGGGTCACTGTGAGTTGGAATTGACTCAATGGCAGTGGATAGGATGTTAACATTTGTGGTGCAGACCAGGGGTGTCACACTGGCGGCCCCCGGGCCACAGAGGTCATTTTTGTGGCCCACAATGCTCTGAAATAAAATGAAAATAGAAAAATTATTATGAAGAAAATAGCGCTTAGGGGAGCTTGTTAACCCTTTAACTACTGAAGACAAACAAAATCACAAAATCAAAGTTGCTTGTTTTAATTGAGTTTGACACCCCGCTTGGTGGTGCTGTGGTTAGACATTGGGTTGCTCAGCTTACGATGAGCAGGTCAAATAGACAAGCCTGCTATCTGTTCCCGTGAAGACTGCCGGTCTCAGAAACCCCATAAAGTCACTATGACTAACAGGCATGTGGAAACACCCTTTGCAGCCCTTTAGTTGGGTTGGAAATGTCAAATAAAGTGGGTTCTTCCTGTCTCCGTTACCGCCCTCTAGTTATTCATCTGGGAATTCTTTAACGACTAGGCCTTTCACAGAAGGCCCACCAAGAGAGGAATACAGGACCCAGGAAATCCAGTTCACAGACTCCTAGACAAACTTGAGCGGCCCACGGTGGAGGCTCTTCCAGTGAGCCTCTTCCCAGGGTCAGTGCATTCCCTTCAGCTAGACCCGGCGTTTCTAACAAATGGCTTTTCCTTCCCACATTCATTGCTTTCTTGGTCCTAAGACTAAGGACTTTTGTCAGCTGAGGACGCATCTCGTCAAATCCAACAAACTCACTGTCATTCCAACTCACCGTGACCCTACAGGACCGGGTGAAGGATTTCCAAGACGGGAACTCTTTATAGGTAGAAACCCCGTCTTTCTCCCGAGAAGTGGCTGGCGATTTCTAACGCTGACCTTGGGTTGGCAGCCCAATTGATCAACCACTAAACCACTGGGGCTACCATCCTATCTGGGAGGACGCTCTTATTAGGAAGCTAGATTTCTTTTTTTTGAAGTGTGTGTGCTTGCTTACCAGAAGTGCGGGTGGCGGGGGAGGGTAGAAAGGGGAAACAATAGGCTAGAGGGTAAATAGGTATTAATTTTGGTGAAGAAAATATGATTCCAATTGGGTAGCCAAATTGGGAAAAATAAAAATTAAAAAAGATCGTGGGGAAGAGCAAGCAAGCAAGCCATTGGAAGGCTTGATAAGTTATTTAATGGTGAATGCAAAAATGATGATCAATGAAAATAATTTTTTAATATGGTTGATAAAAACCCTAATACTAGCTGAAGTTGGATGTTGTTGATAAAGAGATGCTTTCTGTGAGAAATGTGCTTCTGAAATCTATGTTGCTTGTGGTTACTTGAAGCCTGTCTTGTTCGACATGACCTGCTTCCTCAAGTTATGGCATCCTCACAACAAGGGAAATTGCTGGTAAGAGGGCTTCAAAAGTTTGTGGGAAATGTCCATGATCTTTTAATCCCACCCCCCTCCCACAAACTTTCTGAAGCCCCCTCGTGTATTTCCAGTGGCTTTTGCTTTCTACAGAGGAATCCCTAGTAAGAATCTCAAGTTTAGCTTCACATTGGAATTCCCTGGGGGAACTTCTAGAACCCCAGTCATTCCAGGTACCCCCATCACACCACCCCAATCAATGAAACCGAATCCACAAGCCGGGGCACTGGCATCTCTCCAGGCGATTCGACGGTAAGCTCAAGGTTGATGTCAGCTGCTGTCCTAACCAGTTTCTACTGAGTGGACTAGAAATCCCACACATATCCTGCGTTCACGCCCTTGGACTTCTGCATGAGGCACCATTGTGAACTCTCTCTCCATGCCTCCACACAGTCTTTATATAATTCCTTTAAAACTGAGCAGTGTACAGTTGTGCTCTTTTAAACAGCACGTTAGCCAAGACCAAGTCCAGTCTGCCCCGTAGGTTCCCAGCACATCGAATGTTGGCCATACGATCACGGACGTTCCACTTCCTCCTTCTGCATGAATGTTGGAAGAATTAAGATGCGTTTTCCTTTATGATTAATTGGCTCTCTATTTTTCTGGCTAACCCGTCACAAAATGAGTGTTTTACATGTGTGACTATCCAATAACCTCTACCCTAGTTTATTTTGGGAAGCCAGAATAGAGATTTAGTTAGGTGCATAGGGATACTTTGACCTATTCTTTGCGACAGAATTAGAAATAAATATTACTGTATAATGTATACGCACACACACCAGATGCCATTCTGTGTTTTCGTTTTTGTTGTTGTTGTTACAACACTGAAATACAGGAAACCCATAGTGTTGAACGCCAGGAAACCAGACCCTTAAGGGTTCCAAAGTGCCACAGGCTAAAGCACAGGTGTAAGGAGAGTGCTGAGAAGGTGTATTTAGGATTCTCATCAATGCAAAGTGAACATGGCTGCAGGTATTTCCTATCTTACAGTGTATGATAGACTTTTGCCTTTGATGTTTAGTAAAAAAGCCTGAAGGCATTTAGAGATTTCCTGGGCATTAGCTTAAAACTGGACAGTAAAAATCCAGAGCATTCTTTGGTTTTGTGTGTAATGCTCATTCAGCCTCATGATCCCACTAGATAGTTCCCATGAAAAATGGCTTGGAGCTGAACCGGTGGGCGCCCTTCCTTCCCTCTGGTGCTTCTTTAACAGGAGAGGGAAGCTGGTTCATCCCTCCAGGCACGAGGTGTTGAAACACGGAGACTACCAGACATTCCCACGGCAGCGGTGTGAATAACTGCCTGCTGGCTGCATGTGATCTGATGGCAGTTGGGGGAAGAAGTTTAGCATAGCACCCACGGATATGGTTGACGTGGATCACAATGCATAGAGGGAAAATAATCTAGCCATAACTCTTGCAGAAGAGATGTCCGACTTCCCACAGGAAACAATGAGAACTCTTAAGTACTCCAAAGTGGTACAATCAGGCTTGGACTTTCTTATATCTGAAAGCATGGCCTGGGGGCCCTGAGAAACATTGGGAGCATCTCCATCAAAGACCAAATGCCGCTCTTTACGGCACATAGATTAACAAGGGAGCTGACCAGTCTAAATGGATTTTGTTGGTTTTTTTTTTAAGGCTTTATCTGCTGATATGAAATGGCTAGTTCACTGGGAACTGCTAATACTTAAAATGGAAAATGTAAAGAGCATTTTTGCCCTGGTAGTGCAAATGGAGAAGCACTCAATGCGAACCCAAGAGTTAGTAGTTCTCGTCATCCAGCTGTCCCCTTGGAGAAGGGCCTGTGGCCTTCCTACTCTCCGTGGGGAGGACCCCGCGCTGCCAAACCGGCACAGCAGCGCCCCCAACAGCACCGGGTTTGCAGCCTGGCCCCTGCTCTCGGGCGATGCTCCTCCAATTGGATTGTTTGACTCATATTTATGAAGAGCACATTTAGGAACCCTTTTTCTTAAAATTTACTTGATGGAAGTAAGTAGGTAGCAATGAGAACAACGTTACATGCTAAGCAGGAGGCTTCTAAAATTTTATCCTTTTAAAAAAAACCTTTTGTATTGTGAATTAGGTGTGAGTTTACAGTCTGACATTCAACAATTCACACACATTTTGTTTCAACTCTGAAGTTGCCATTTCCTCCCTGGGCCAGGCCCTCCCAGTGGCTCTTGTTTTCATTTCTCCTCTTTCTTTACTCTCTGAACTCTGGCTTGACGGAAAGGCCGCCCTGTCTCCTCAGATGGCTGGTTGTTCTAACTCCAGGATGAGTTCAATTCCAGACCTGAAGGGTGACCCGGGGCCATAATCTCAAGGGTGCCACCGTCTCTGTCCAGGCACATGACTCAATTTCCCCATTTATATGTTAAACAACACTTGATTTTTCAACACAGGCTACCTTCCTCTTTTTAAAATAGCGAGGCTGAATCTGATAACAATCATCTGACTTAAGTGACAGATTTTACAATGGACCCTTTTTGGTTAATAAACAGCCGTGTGTCCTGGAGCCTGGCACCTCTCCCATGTATCAATCTCATGAATCAGAGTCTCCCAAGAGGAAGTGGGCAGCAGCTTGCTCAAATATGTGACTCATCTCTTTTCCATGTTTCATCCTTGGGATTTTTCTTCATCATCTTATCCTCGCTGAGTGGTAAGGCCAGAGCTTTGGGGTGGGTGCCCCTTCAAACCAGTACCTCCAGGAGTTCCCATTGTCCCATTCCCTCAAATGAAGCTCGGAACGGCACCGTCCCCACCCGGACTGGCCGAGAGAGCACAGGGAAGCAGCGGGGTGTCTGGCTTCTGCACCCTTATTTCCCAACTGCAGACTGGGACAGCAAGTGCTCACGATATTATCAGTGTCCAGTACATACAGAGGGAAACCTCTAGGATTTCCTTCGAACATTCTGGAGCTTCCTTCAAAGAGCAGAAAACGCGTGCCTACTCTTAGGTATTGTCCTTCACTGCCATTAAGGTCTACGAATATTTTTTCATATTTTGTACTCTAAAATAATAAACAGAAAAATGGTGAAGTGGCAGTGGCAGCTCTACCCCTTGTCTTAGAGATGATGGGTGGGGAAGGAACTGCCAGGTGGATATTATATGATGTGTACAGGAAACAAGGTAGCTGAACATAGCATTATAATGTATTCAAGTTAAAAGGTACGGTTAATTACATATTTCATTTGATGTCAGATTTTGGGAACTGAAGGTGTATTTGCAGAAGATGCTGGGATGTCAGCACAGATAACGTATGATTCTAGTTTTGTGTGCTTTGGTTTGGGACCAGCGGAATCAGTCAAGTTTGTGTTCTTAGGCCGTTTTGGGGAGAATGCTCTTCGCCTTTCCACTTGGTTTGTTTGTTTTGGGAGGGGAGGCGCAGCACCTCGCAATCCTGGGGCAGGGGAGAGGTGGCTGCTTCTGGATCATGCTGTGTCCCTCCTCTCTTTCAATGACCTGTCCACTGACTTTTTCAGGGTGGGTATGGGCTGTGGGTTTCTGTCGCCTGCCTTTATCTTGCATGTGAATGGAGAAATATAGATCGCTCGATTAGGAAGCTTTGGGACTTAAGCAAATGTATGACTTAGCATTATTTCGGTCAGATTGTTTTTATCCTGAACTTAGCTTTAAGTAGTAGGACCGTACTTTCGCCGCCACGTGTAACTATTGTGGTCCCATCTTTTGAATGGATGGAGCTTGTGTGGCTTGATCCAAAGTTTCACACCCATTCAAAAGTCCAGCCTCCGTGTTTAAAAGCAGTGCTCTGCGACCCTGAATAACAACAAGCATTTGCTTCTAGAAGTCCATTTCTCGTAAGGACTGACTGCCTTTTGTATGATCTGTCCCTTTTTGCAACAGACTGCAGTAAGTATCGACTGTTTGCAGTGCTACTCTCTTGCATGCTCCCGTGTCGACAGCTGCTCCGCTGTGAGTCTTGCCTTACATGGATGCTGATTAGCCGTGTGGAGACAAAATGTAGAATTCACACAGGATTTTCTCAGTGTTGAGGGGAAATTTAGTTGGGCACTGACTTAAATATTCAAGTGTGTTGTAATCGTGCAGCCTCACCTCTATTTTCTCATCTGCTTGTGTACATTTCATGGTCCTGTTTCCGATGTGTGCTGCGAGCCACAAAACACTGCTTATTGTCCTCTGTCTCCTCCTCCTCCTCCTTAGCAGCTCTCTGAAGATTTCACATCATTCATTCAAATAGCTCCATCACCCCAGATTCATAAATAATAGGAAGAGGTGTCCTGTGAATCTAGGAGAAACCAAAGATCTGCTCATCTAAACCACTAAGATTTCAATTATAGTTGTAAGTCTTCTCTATGCGGTTGTAGTGCTGTGGGAGTACTGATTTCACCGAGCCAAGAAAACCGAATTTTATCTTCCATGAATGGCCATATGCCGATGAGAGTACAGGACGGTCCCTTATTATTACTGTGTTGTGCACTGAGGAGAGTTGTACCTCGAAATTATTAGGCCCTGAGAACTGGAGCATATGGTTTTAGAAGTTTGTATGGAATTGAGTACTGAAGACTGTCGAAGAGTATATTCTAAGGGTCTGTTTGTTGAGAGTACTGGACATAAGTCTTTGCCCTTCAGTAAGAACATTCCAGCTAAAAATGAATAAAGCAAACTTTGATCCATGGCTGAATTTAGCATTAACAAGATCGGTCAGGATTAGTGTATATGGGTGGGCCCTTTACTATTTAGAGGTAAAAACATCCTCTTGAGAGTCAGTTCACTGCGAGAGGTGAGAAATCCGCAGTTGACTTCTAGAAGATTCTGGTCAGGTGGCTGCATTTGACCGTGATTTGACCTGGGTAGGACCAAAGTGGATGTTTCCGTCAGCTTGTTAAAATCTCCGTGTCAATTTTCCTTGGTCTCCTTTGTGGTGGAGAGAAGCCCGTGTGGTGCAGTGGTTCCGTACCTGACTGCTGACCCGAAGGGTTTGCGGTTCAAACCCACGCACCTGACCACAGAGAAAGAACTGATGTTCTGTGTCTGTCAAGGCTACGGTCAGGAAAATCCAGGGTTGGTTGAGTTCTGCTCCATGGTACCCTAAGACGGGTCTTGATGGCACGTGAGAACATTATCGACACAGGGCGTTTTGGAGACTCCTTGCTCGGTGTGTGTGTGCACACAGACCAGAGACTTCAATTTCGCTATTTGCCCTGGCCTCTCATAGCTCCCTAGAGCTGGGCTGGCCACTGTGGTGAGGGCAGCGCCACGTTTCCCCCAGCCCCACTCCAGAGCAAGGAAGTGGAAAGAGCAGATGAGCCTGTTTCCGTGCCTTATTTAGCTCTTCCATGAGAATGTGTTAAGCTTCTTCATTCAGCGAATGTGCACTTGGTACCTTCAATGTCTCCAACAACACAGTAAGCTCTGCAGGTTATTTAGGCAGCAGCCTTCCTGCAGCGAGGTCTCAGGAGATCAGCTAGTAGAACGAGGGACGGTTGGGTTCTATCCGAGTGATACAGCCGTGGACTGAGATGAGAGATGGTTCCCAGCTGACGGGAGGATTTGCTATACTAGTGCCTTCGGTTCTCCTTTTTGCTGGAATTTCATTCGTTGACCCATCACATGTAAAGTGAGTCCTTGCTAGCTGCCATGCAAAGCTTGGCATTCCATTCTGGCTGACCAAAGACAGGGTCAAGCCTCGCTTTAAGGAGTTTGCCGTCTAGTGAGACAGAGGGACATGAAGGGAATCGTCATAGACACACACACACCACGCAGAGACTTCAAAACGTGTGTGGGAGAATCCCCTGATTTTTAATTCCACTTCCCTATGACCTGTCTGACGCCCTCTGTCCTGGTTTTTGAAAAGCGCATGGGGTTCGCTGGAATGGGAGCCCCTGACCCTGCGTGAGGTGCGTAAGCAGCCAGGCGAGGAAGCCGTGTTGGAGCTCCGAGGTTCCCCCAGAGACCAGGGGCTTAAGGACTGGGGTGAAAGAATGTGAATCTGGCTGGTTATGTTCATTCGGGCCCTCCACTGGGGAACGTATCACGTTTTAAAACCACGTCTCGAAAGCCTCTGTGTCGACTAAAGTCTGCATCTTTAAATACCGCCTTTGTTGCGTATCCTTCATTCGTTCACTTCTTCACGGGCCATTTCTCAAGTGCCTGCGATGTGCAAGCTTCTGTCCGCGGAGCTGTGTGCTGAGCCACTGTCGCGCCTGACAGACACCGTGCGCTCTTTCTCGTGGCTGGCGAAGCCAGACGGTCGGGGCTCGCAGCCCACTGGTGGCATGTCTGACAAAGCTCTCTGCTGTTTCTCCTACAGGACAACAGCTTCGAGCAGTTTATTATTAATTACTGCAACGAGAAACTGCAGCAGATCTTCATTGAGCTCACTCTTAAAGAAGAGCAGGAGGAGTACGTACGGGAGGTAACGTTCAAGAACTTTAACAGATGCATGCGCCTTCTTTTCTTTTCCACTCTTCGATTCTGCATTCTAGAAACGGCAAGCGGGCTTCAAAGAGTTGAGAATGAGTTTGTCCACAAGCCCCTTGAAGGCCCTTCATGTGTCCACTTGAAATCACAGGTGGACATGCACACCTGGCAGAAGTTGAATCAGACCACCAAGCCGCAAGATTTTTTTTCTTTTTTTGGTATTGTTTTCTGGCACATATAGAAGTTATGCTCACACCACTTATTGAGTGTGCAAAAAATTAAAACATTGAACTATTGTGAGAATTGCCGAAATGCGACGCAGAGACACCAACGGAGCAAGATGGTGCTGATCCAGCTTGCTCGACGGAGTTGTCATAAACCTTTCATTACAAAGAAAAATGGAGTCTCCGCTGAGCTTAGTAACAGCACAGCACTAAAACCAGGTGTCTGGAAGCCTGGGAACACTGGGAGGAAGCATGCGCCATCAATTTATGAATCGATTGCTGTCTTCCTCCAGCCGGTTCACGCTGATTTAAGTGCAAGCCTGTCGCCATCCTGAGGACTGATTATAGTGGCAGTTACAAACACTGTAACCTTTACATTTGCCAAAATTCGGAGAACTGTAAACCCACTCACCCCTCCAAATGTTTGGACAGAAAAGTTAGAATATAATTTGGGGCTTTAATATTTCAGGAATAACTTTACTTATTTTTCTTCCTTTGCTTTAGTGTCATTTGACTCCATTAAGGACACTCCATTTGTTTTTGCCTTTGCCTCTCAATATAGATTTGTAAAAAGCGGTAGTTATTCCCTGTGATTCTGTAAAACAACCCGTTTACCCTAAATCATAAACATTTCACTCTTCTTCTAGAGTGATTGTTATGCTTTAGAAACATTGCCTGGCACCTTTTAGTAACATAAACATCCTAAAAGCACCATTCAATCTCTTCCTGTCTTCTCATCTTAAAGAGAATGCTCCAACTTTGATCTGTAACTGGAAACAGTTTGTACAAATTTTCTAAAACACTTCTAAGCGTATATAGGAGGATTCCTCGCTTGGTGTATGAATTAAATTTCTTCCCCTTGGGAGAAAAATAAATGTTTACACTTAGGGATAAAGTGCAAGCGGGCATGGAATGGTTACATTGGGCCTCACAGGCTTGGCTTCATAGGTAGTATTAGAACCAGTAGATTGAATTTCATGTCTTTATGTAGAGAACACATTTTCTTAGCACTGGGCTTACTTTATATTTGAAATAGTTAACTTCCCCTACAGCTGTAAATATCAGAATATCAGCATAATCTCAACTTGCCTTTATTCATACAGTTGTCTTCTAAAATTAAATGTGATTAAAATTTATGAACAGAAACATCCAGCCTTAGATTCTTGGGATCAAGTTCTGACTTATTTCTTTATAAACATTGTAAATTTATACAAAGTAATATTGACCTAAGGGCCCCTTGAGTGGATACTTGGCCCTTTCCCAGCGAAGTACATGGGAAATGGCCACAGATGGGAGAGTGGCCTGGGAGGCCGTCTCGGGACAGCTCAAGGTCATTCATTTCAATAAGACCGAGTCAGGGGTGGACTGCTATGATAAACCAGAGGATGATCTTTGCAGTCCCAATTCTATGTAAGATACATGCAGAGAGGACGTAAACTCTAGTGAGATAATAAAAGGTAATATCGCTTGGTGACATTTTGCTTTTCTTTTCAGGACATAGAATGGACTCACATCGACTACTTCAATAATGCTATCATTTGTGACCTAATAGAAAATGTGAGTACTTAAGTAAAACTTCCTGAAAACAATTTTTTGGGGTTATGATAATCATGTGTGAATGATCTCACTGCCTTCCACGGTAAACATTCATGTTGTCAACACTTGAACACATTGCTTTTAGGAACTACAGAGCTCTAGAGACTTTATTGCAGCCATAAGACATCACATGCCATTCTTGAACAGACACATAAATACCAGGCATTTCCATATGTCCGCAGGATTCCTAAGGTCCCCAAGGGCGCCCAGGGCCTTGTCCCCATGCAGAGCATCTCATGTGTGGCAGAAGTCCAGGTTCTCAGCAACAGAAACACGCTCAGAGGGGTTCAGAGCAGCCACCCCAGGGTTCTTCCAGGCGAAAAATCCACTTGATTTCTAGAGCTCCAGTGATCTCTTCATAGTAAGATCAAAGAGGATCCAAGAACCTGTTTGGAGGTGAAGTTAGCAGGACTCTTGAAGTGGCTCAGGTGTAAGCAGACCTGACTTTGGCTCTTGGGAATATGCAGAGAATATTACATTTGTGACTCTCCAGTGGCCAAGGCCTCGGGGTTTTTCGGGTGACCCAAGTGTGTGAAAGACTTCGCATGTGGTTAAAGATATTGTATACTTCTTACTAGGCCTTCGGAATCTTAGACTGCAGTCTGTATTTACTGTAAATAAATGAATTGTTGGAAGATAAATTTAGAAGTGAAAATTGGGAAGCTCTTTCGTCTTAGCATTGCTTACAGCCCTGGCTTTCGTGACCTAAGCTTGATTGTCTCTCAGTCCTTTTAACTGTGAACTTGGCATCTCAGCGAGGTGAGTGCTATGCTCCTGAATGAAGTCACAGCTTCTATAAATGTAAGGGATCACTCCCTATTTATCTTAAACCTATCCTTTTGGAAATTACGGAATTAGACAATATTTCTTCTCAGTATTCAAATGTGCTACCAAGAATGGACTCTTCGATTGAATTGGACATTGACAACATGCTAAACCATTGCTGTTTTGCTTTTTTAACATATAAATATACATTGTTTTGAAAAATCAGCACTATCTTAGAAATGAAACACTGCAATTTCATCCAAGCAATTGGAAACTCTTCTAAAATTTGGAGATCCACTATAGGTTATCCTGGTAAATTTTGCAATCAAGGGAATTTGCTGTGAGAAAGTTAACATTCAGAATTCCTGACTAGTACATTTTCCTTCGTGAGCATAACATTGTACTTAATTATTTCCTTTCAAGAAAATAAGGGTGGGGGCGGGGTAGAGGAAAAGGAGTACTGTACTTAATTTAGCTTGATTATCTCAGCCAAAAAAATCCCCATATATGATTGCAAAAACTGGTGTTCACACAGGACCTAAGTACATAAATAGAGGAAATACTTCCTTCCATTGAACAATAACGTTTATTCTGGGGCTGTTTGGAACACACTTGATTCCTGAGAGCCCACACTTCCCCCCTGGGCTTTGTCTCCAGTGAGTAGATGCTCAGAGCTGGGAGGATGGGTAGGCTGTGCCTCTGTGGAAGCGGGAGGGTTGACTGTGAGCCGCCATGGGCCCTTTGCTTTGGAATTGCACCCGCCTATTGGGGCAACCCAAGGTTCCACAGCCTTTATTGAATCAGGTAGAAGATTTCCGATTTATGGTTCTGTTTAGAAATCATATGCAAGCTCTGAATACACAACAAAGTTTCCCCTCCTTTACCATCCAGTTATTAATTTTAAGTGGAACCAGCATTTTATTCTAAACAGATATTCTTGAAACCAGCTTGATTGCATTAATCATTTAAAAGCAGATTTCCAAATTGCAGCTCCCCCCACCCCCCACTCTCCAGAAAAGAAATGAACACATGAGCAGTTTGGAAACATCTGAAACTAATTTCCCTCCCAAGCTGAGAATCAAACATAAGCTCCAGAAGACTGCTTTCTGGTTGATGACAAAGTATTATAGAGACTGTATATGTTTCTGACTTTAGACGTGTTTCAGTCTTAGTCTTTGAGGATGGTGCAAGACTGGCCATTGTGCACAGGGTCACTGTGGGCCTAACAAGAAATATCACCTTCGAGAAGTCTTTTTCTCTTTGCATCTTTAATCATCTGAATGACAGTTAACCCACTAAGGTGGTCATGGTGACTCACCAGCCCTGTTCTGTGGAGACAATGGAGGACTGACAAAACACTCCCTGCCTGTGCTGTGGGTCCCCCCACCCCCACACACACCTGGGACAAGGGAGGGGACTGCTTTCAGTGGCATTTTCTGACTTGTGTTTTTGCCCTCTACCTTTTGTTTTCCCTGGGCGGCATTTTCTCGTGTCCTGGTTGATTGTGTTTGACGGTGTAATTAGGAATAATTATTAGAACAATACAGTGAGGAAGGAGGAAGGAAATTTTATTTCCTCTCCCCAGAACACAAACGGGATCCTAGCCATGCTGGATGAAGAGTGCCTAAGGCCTGGCACGGTCACGGACGAGACCTTCTTAGGAAAGCTGAACCAGATCTGCGCCACCCACCAGCACTTCGAGAGCAGGATGAGCAAGTGCTCCCGCTTCCTCAACGACACGTCTCTGCCGCACAGCTGCTTCAGAATCCAGCACTATGCTGGCAAGGTACGCGTGGGCAGCCTGGACACCAGCCCGGAGCAGCCGGCCCCGGGAGACTGGGGCTCAGTGCCATCGTGCTGAGTAGCGCTGCCCTCCTGGGGCTGTCAGAGGCAGTAGATCTCAAAGCCTTTCTTACAAGGGACTCTGGGCAGGTTGAAATTCCTAGCCTCCCTGAGGTCTGGCGGCTCCTCCGTCTCAGAGAGAGGCATCCTAAAAACCGCTCACCTAAGAGGATCGGTTAAGCTGACATTACATGTTCCATATAAATAAGGGCTGGACCATGGTAAGTGAAATCACATTAATTTTAAGAACATTACCAGATGTAAGCAAGGGTCTGAATAAATTAAAACTTTTGGATTTTATGATTGTGAAGCACCAGCCCATGCAAAAGACCTGTCGATGCTAATAAAAGAGGACTGTCGCTAACAACTAGAACTTTTTAACGACTTACAGTAAGGTTTTTGTTTCTTTTTTCCCTCCAGTTTTACTAATAACTTTATTTAAATTAGACACGGGAACTTCTATCCTGAGAAAAAAAATTACAAAACAAAAGCCACCTACTGCGTAAAGCGCCATTGTGTGGGACCTCCAATACTGTTCAGCGAGGTGGACAGAGTTAAACAGTACAACTACATACAACATTTAAGCAGGCCTGGCAACTCCTACAGCTGCACGTGGGCTGCGTTTGAGCTTATCAACTTCTGGCTGATTTACATGGCAAAGCACACGCTTCGGCTCAGAGCTCTAAGATGTGCTGAGAACACGTGTACAACACAACTAATACTCGGTTTCTCATGGGAAAATAAGAGTACACGTCACTCTAATTAGCGTGCATCAGACTTCATCACCATAAAAAGCACGTAAGGTCCATCTTTCTGACACTGATCGTGAGACTCTTGCATCTGATTTGGACAAAAGCAGAGCATAAGATCAACACATTATAGAATGCTAAGACAGAGATCAGAAGGTAAATGGAGCTCATATTTATCTTACAGAACTAGATTTCTCTCCCTTTAACCACAGTCTACAAAATACAGTATTTTCATCAAGGCCTAGATTACTGTGTCTGCTGCTGAAAAGGTTGTTTTAAAGAGTTTGCCCGTGAAAAATGGCAAAAGTAAACTGAGCCTCTTTCTCCAGGACACTTTGATGAAACTAATTTTTAGAAACCTAAAGGATTATTGGCTAGAATCAGTACTTTGCTCCTCATAAAAACGTGATTGCAAACTTCAAAGAGAAATGAATGTGACATAGGTAGTAAAAAGTGTATAATTTTTGAATTTCATTTCAAATGTTGGAACTTACCTCCTGCCCCACCTCCCCACCGTCCCCATCCCCACCACTAGACCACTAAATGACACTTTCCTGATCGTTTTCCGTGCTGGTTTCGGATGTCTGTGACAGTATCGATGTTATGTCTTCTTTATTTCTCCATGTCTGCTCTGAAACAGACTAGAACTGGCACGTGTGAACTAGTAAACAAAGTAAAACCTCAAAAATAGCTCCAATACCCCCCCCCCAAAAAAAAAACAACCTAAACCTAAAAGCCTTTGAGCACATTAGGATAACCTTTTCTGAGCTTATTCTCGCAAATCCTGAAGGGAATAGAATGCATGTTGAACTCCTCTGTAATTGAAGCAGACAGAATAGAAACTCAGAGGCTCATTGGGTATGCGAGTGTGACTAACCGTTTGGGAGGTGTTTCTGATAGAGAAAATAGAGGCTGACATATAATCTCAGAATCTGAGGAATGCTGGTTAGGGGTTGAGTAGGTTATGTTCACCGCTGACTTCCATGTTCCGCTCGTAGGTGCTGTACCAGGTGGAAGGGTTTGTTGACAAAAACAATGACCTTCTCTATCGAGACCTGTCCCAAGCCATGTGGAAGGCCGGCCACTCCCTCATCAAGTGTTTGTTTCCGGAAGGGAACCCCGCCAAGATCAACCTGAAGAGGCCTCCCACGGCGGGCTCGCAGTTCAAGGCTTCCGTGGCCACACTGATGAAGAACCTACAGACCAAGAACCCCAACTACATTAGGTATTTCTGGCAAACACAGATCTTTCTTCAGAGTTCCAAGGGGCAGGCGCTCTGGGGGAAGATCACTGTCCTATGTCCTTAAACCTGAGTGTAGCCCAAGCCAAGAATAACTGAGGTTCTTACAGGCCAAATCCTAAGTTATTATGGGATTTGCTTACAAAGACTTCAGTGCCGCACATCACCACCACCAGGAAGAAGTTGTGTGCATGTGTGTGGGGGTGGGGGTGGGGGTGGATTTAAATCAGAATCCTAAAGCTTTCTGTATGTTTGTCTAGTTTCAGGCCGGACAGGAAATGTAACATTTTCCTAATCGGGCTTCTGCATGAAAGCCCTACCACTAGAACCACTTCAGTTCTTGTTGTATTAAGAGTGCCAAGTTGAATCAAGAGGGGCATTAATTTCGGCTTTGAAGTTGGGAAATGGTTACCTTTTTTCTCCTGTAGAAGTTGTGTGCCCTGAGGAAACGATTCTTAAAACGATCTGATTGTTTCCAAAGCCATACAAAGAATGCCTACAGCAGCATCCCTGCTGGTCGTTTAGTGACTAGAAGTTGGGCTGCAATCTGCGAGGTCAGTAGTTCGAAACCATAAGCTGCCCCATGGTAGAAACTTGGGCTCTCTCCCATAAAGAGATACAGCGCCAGTTCTGCCCTATCCTCGAGGGTCGCTGTGAGTTGGCATCGACTCCATAGCTGTGAGTTTACGTTTTGCTTTAAGGGTGTCCCCTCAGAAGGGTCACAAAGAAGGGATGAGTCGACCAGGGTGCAGTATAGCACTGATGAAACACACAATGTTCCTCTGGTTCCTTGAGGCTTCCTCACCCCCCACTATCATGACCCCAGTCCTGCCTTTCACTGCGGACTAGACGGGAGCATGTGCACTGGCCCCGGTAAGACCTCACGACACATGGATTCCAGGACAGATAGAGCTTCAGGGGCAGAAATGGGAGTAGTAAATCCAAGAAGGTAGGGGGTAGGATACCGTCGGGGAAGGGAGAAAACAGTAATAAAATATGAAAATAAGAATAATTTATAAAGGGGTCATGAGGGTGGGAGGGAAAAACAGAGGAGACGATACCAAGGGCTCAAATAGAAAGTAAATGTTTGGAAAATAAGGATAGCAACATAAGTACAAATGTGCTTGATGCAACTGATGCATAGATTGTTATAAGCTATAAGAGCCTCCGCTAAGATGATTTTTTTTTTTAAAAGTTTGTGGTGTAAAAAACAATTCTGTGAAGACCAACTTCAAGGCTTCGAAGAGTTTGTGGACATTTTCTATTATCTTTTAGCTCCATTTTTCACAAAACTTCTGAAGCTCATTGGTATTTGCTGAAATGAGCCAAGGTGGCACAATGGCTAAGGCTGACTGCTGACTGCGAGGTCGGCAGTTCAAACACACCAGCCGCTCGGAGGGAGGGAAATGTGGCCTACTCCCACAGCGTTTCCAGACCCCGGGTAAAGATCACAACGTTGGCACCCCTTCGGTAGTTCTCGGTTGCTGTGAGCTAGAATTCACGGCAGCGGGTCAACTGCAGAGCCACAAGGAGAAGGTGCTTGTCTGCTGGGTCGGTTTTCATACAGCTCCTCCTCTGTAGCTGTGTGAAACCGCAGCCATGAGGAAACCAGAGGGAAAGCATTTCTGGCAGGCGGTTTGCGTGCCTGATATTTATATGAGGAAAAGAGTGCGACTAGGCAAAGCCCTCTGGATTGGCTGCAAGCAGGTTAGGAGGTCCACGGGTAACCCCCTGTGATTGGCCCTCCTCCTCATCTCCGTGGGTGGACGTATTTTTATACCTCAAAAGGAAAAGGCCACACTGGGTCAAATTTATTTGTTCCCTGGTCATGTGTGTGAGAAAGCTGTTTGACACTAGGCTGGTGCATAGTTTGAACACAGTGATTTCAGAATAAGATCCTGAGCTGCACATGTGTGAAAATGACTTCCGGTGTGAGTGGCGGGCTGTGCATGGCTGCCTCTCCCCAGAATGCAGGTGCAAGACGGCTCACCACCAGGTCAGCATTCCTGGCCAGCGAGAAGTGGGAGGAAAGCAAGGGGGCTGGGGGTGGTGGTGTCCCTTCCCGGAAGGGCCCAAACAGGAAGTGATCCACATGACTGACTCTGATCCTTCTGACCTGAATGTGGTCACGTGCCCACATCTCCTTCCAGGGACAGGCTGGGAAATGTAATTCTTCCTTGGGCAGATAGGTGTGTGAACAGGTGAGGGAAACACCAGTGTATTTCCCCCGGCGGTAGAGTGCTTACCTGTTGGACTGCAAGCCACATGGTCAGCAGTTCGAAAACACAGTTGCTCCGCGGGAGAAAGACTGGGCTTTCTATTCCTGTGAACAGAGTCTCGGAAGCCCACAGTGGGTTGATCTGAGTCAACATTGACTTGAGGACAGTGAGTGTGGTTTTTTGGATAAGGTGTAGCACGTAGAGTAAACCGCCTGACATTCTTGCAGATTTCATCCATGTGAAGTTTTTAAAGCCCCTCATACATCTGTATATAAGACATTTCCGTCATCCCCTTTCCTGTTGATCCCGCTCCATGATTTCTTCTTTCCACCTTAGTTTGTGTGTGTGTGTGTGTGTGTGTGTTCACTTCACATGAATGGGATCATGTAGTATATAGTTTTGTGCTTGACTTTTTTCATCAGACAAAATGCTGTGATATTCATCTGTGGTTTGGTATACATTAGGCATTCTGTGTTATTAATTTGCTATGTAGTACTGCATTGGTTTTATGGTTTTTTATTATTTGAAGTAATATAAAAATAAGAAAGTTCATTTCCAAAGAATTATAAATGAGTATTTCCCTCTGAAGCAGTGACGTTGGAGTGCTTTGTAAAACAAGGCAGATCTATCCATAAGAGACAGATTTTGAAAGCTAAATGTTTTCTAATTCCTGCAGGTGCATCAAGCCAAATGATAAGAAGGCAGCCTGCATCTTCACTGAGGCTCTCGTGTGCCATCAGATCAGATACCTGGGTCTTTTGGAAAATGTGCGAGTGAGGAGGGCAGGCTACGCCTTTAGGCAGGCTTATGAACCTTGCCTAGAAAGATACAAAATGCTTTGTAAACAAACATGGCCGCATTGGAAAGGTCCAGCACGGTAAGAAAATCATTGTCCCTATTCTATTAAAAAAATTTTTTTAAGCATTTATATAACACTGTGGATTTTTATGGCTGTTTTTTGGTTTGCATTTTCTGAAAGTATTGGCTGTAACCTTGTTTTGAAGCCTTCCACCAGGATATCATTTTGCACTGATTCTTGAGTTCTGGATTTTCTGGGCTTATCCAACGTGAGACCAGAAGAGTTAGATGATACCCAGCTATCACTATAACTTCTCTGAAAGGGTCACACTCGAAGGTCCTAGAGTGGGAGAAGAACGTGGGATCGAACCCAAAGTCATAAAAAATTACTAGTTAAAGAGAGACTGGTGGCACCCCCCAAAACTATGACCTAGTCGCTTTCTTGTCTGGACTTGAACTAACCCCTGTTGTAGGAGAACCGACCACATAAGAATATAATAAGAAAATATCGCCCCAAGGACAAAGTTCTGATGGGTTAGGAGAGAAGGCGGAATGGAAACGCAAAACAGGAAGTGGGAGAAGAGAGTGCGTCCAGGGGGTTTGATAGATGAGTTAAAATAAAATGTACATGACTTGTTTCATGTGAAACTGATAATCTGCTCTATAATCCTTCCTTCAACAATTTCACAATAAACAAGTTTACAAAACAGAAGCTCTACCCATGTGAATTCGCGTTAAAAATCCCTTGATCATTGTCGCTGATCACTGATTTTCAGTTAACAGCGTCAGAATAAACCCAGTGCCTCTAACTACATTCTGACTCAGCAACCGTACAGGACAGAGTAGAACTACCGCTGTAGGCCTCTGAGACTGTCAGTCTTCCTGGGAGTAGACAGTCTCATGTATGTCCGTGGAACAGCTGGTGGTTTCCGACGACTGGCCTTCTGGTTCTCAGTCCAGCTTGTACTCCGCTCTGTACACCAGGGCAAGGGATGAGAAGGTAGTTAATAATTGGCATTTACATTTGGGTTGGTTCTTGGAAAGCTGGTATTGGTGGCATGTTGAATTACAACTCCTAATTTTTGTTTGCAGACGATGAAGGGGCTGGGTTTATATAGCGTTCATGGGGAGGGGGCTTCACGTTGTCCTGGTCTGAGCCACTTGAGAACTAACTGCAGGAGACACTTCTCACTGTGTTCTTGCTGGGAAAGCTGGGCTAGCGACTGTGGCTTGAACCCCAAGCCACACAGCTTTCAAGTCGCCCATCCTGAATTGCATCCCCGCCTCATGCTAGGTACAAAGCTGGGTATCTATAGTATGCTCTGCGGCAGCCCCAGGAGCGCGCCGCCTCTGGGCCAACGGGGTGCTGCGGAAAAGCCCAGAGCAACGACCCTTCTGCTACCCTCCGCCCCGGGGTACAGAGGTGCTCTTCCCCGCACCCGCAGGGCCTGCTGTTTGTGCTGTTTCACGGGCCCAGGAATGGTGTTGCTTGTGTTCTCACTGTTCCACCGTTGACAGGAACATCCGACAATGGGGTTAGACACGTGCTCTGAGAGATAGAAACTCCAGCCACACGGTGTGGTAATTAGATGCTCAAGGGTGGGAGATTTGGTAATTTGGTACTGTTTCTTTCTGTCCCTACTGCTAAGTTCCTGAGTTTTATAAGAAGCATGTACCCTGCTACATGCGTTCCCTCAGTGCCCCGCACTTGGCTACACATGATGGAGTGAGTTTTCATTTCAATGATGGATGTCGACACGGTGGTCCAGGCTGGAAAGGGTTGATCAGAGCTAGAGCAAGCCTAGCTCCTGCCACAGAAGGCCCACGTTGCTTAGCACCTCTCTGGGGCCATGTCCACACCTTGTGGGGCAGTTGCAATGTTTGAAATACTCTAAAAATGGACTGAGTAAAACTGAGTTCCCTGCTCACCCACCTGACTCTGTGATTCATCGTGAGGAATATATTTGAACAGTAAGCCTTTACTGACTCTACTAATGAAATCAAGAAATTGACTTCGTGGCCACTGCATCTTCCTGAAGCCAACTGTACTTTATGAACAGTTCACTGGTTTAGGTTTCACTTGTGAACTTCATCCTGGAAAAATGTTCGCTAGATGAATACTTAATGAAAAGCACTTACACTTAGAAATGAAGCTATTTTTGATACCCTGGACAACTTGATATCATCATTTAAGAGAGTTTAAACTGTCTTTGAACCTCAGGTGACTCATTGTTTTATTTCTGTTTATTTTTCTAGATCTGGCGTGGAAGTTCTGTTTAATGAGTTAGAGATTCCTGTGGAAGAATATTCCTTTGGGAGATCAAAGATATTCATCCGGAACCCAAGAACAGTATGTAATCAAAACCTTTACACGCAGAACTTAATTTATAACCCTAGAGCCACGTTCTCACAGGGCAGGAGATGCTGTCCCCAAATGGTCACAGTCTTTCATTGAGAGCAGGGCAGACAGGAAGACAAGTATGAGGGGCGTCCAAGAATGTGTGGCAAAACGTCATTCTCCTTCTACTCCATTTTCTACGGACATTTTGAATCCCCCACATGTATTTTTTTTTTAACAAAACACATTTCAGATATTTTAGAGGAATTACATAACAGATTATGAAAACATCTCTCTAATGCATAGTAACTGGAGCTAACTTCAATTGGTGATATCTGAGTTATACAATAACTTTAAGAACTACAGCTCTGTTCTATAGAAATACACAAAGGCACCCAACACTCTCCTTTAAAGTCAAATAGAATACTTTACATTTTGCCTCCTTATAACTTAATTTTTTTATTGTGATTGTGGTGAAGATTGATACGGCAGGTTAGGTTCCCCTTCTACGCAGGTTGTTCGGTGAAATTAGTGACATTCTCCATAATGTGTGAACATTACTTCCGATCCTTTCCCTTGTGTTTTCGTGCGATGTAGTCATATAAGCGGTGCATCTGAAACACACAGTAAGCCAAGGAAACTAATGCGCAGTTTGCAAAAAACAATGCAGCATGCAGGAAAAAATAATTCAGAACAAAACAGTAGAGTGCATGAGCCATGTTTGTGTAAAATCGCAGTGTTCGAGTTGTTTTGCTTCCTTCCAGCCCATCTTTCTTTCAAAGTGGCGTTGGTCTGAGAAAGATGACTGTGATGAGAAGCATAATGCTAACAATAGGCACCCTGTATGCAGAGTTAGCCGTACTGGGACCTGGAGCGAGTGTCAGGCCACTAGGCCCAGCTGGTCGGCTAGGGCTGTATTTGTTTGTTTTAGGGATTTGAAGTTCTGTTAGACCAGTGGTTCTCACACTGTGGATCACGACCCCTTTGGGGCCTGAACAACCCTTTCACAGAGGTCGTCTAAGACCATCGGAAAACACCTATTTCCGATTGTCTTAGGAAACAAGACCTCGCTCCTCTGTCCTTCTCCAGGTGGGTCCACCCCCAACAGATACGCCTACAAACGAGTACCTGCTGTGGAGACCCCGTGCTTCAAGACAAATGTCATTGTTTGTCATTAGAAATACATATTTCACATTATATAGTTACATATTGTTTTGTGATGAATCACTGTGCTTCGATGATGTTCAATTTGTAACAATTAAAATACATCCTGCGTATCACATATTTACATTACGATTCATAACAGTCGCAAAATTATGGTTATGAAATAGCAACAAAAATAATGTTATGTTTGGGGTCAGCACAACATGAGGACCTGTGTGAAAGGGTCTCGGCATGAGGATGGCAGAGAACCAGAGTTAGACAGTCTTCTAACACCGAGACTTCCTTTCATATGTGCCATGAGTGCTGAGTGGTTGTTTTCTGTAAATCCCTCTGTTATTTCTTATTAGTTATTCAAGTTGGAAGACCTGAGGAAGCAGCGGCTAGAGGACTTGGCTACCCTCATTCAGAAGATTTACCGGGGGTGGAAGTGCCGCACTCACTTCCTGCTCATGAAGAAAAGTCAAGTTGTGATTGCCGCGTGGTACAGGAGATACTCGGTGAGCGTCCTGGTCATTTCCGTGTGCCGTTGTGATGCTGCTGCCCCTTAGTGCGGACATTCTGTGAGTGGGATTTGAGGTGCTCAGTCTTCCCAGCATCCTCTTGACATGGCTGCTCGTATAGTTTTGCTTGTTTACTTTTGTTTTTTTAAGATGAGTAAAGCCCAGCGAAGTTAAGTAATTTGCCCGTGGTCGCTCAGCTACAAATTGACAGGGAGTTGGAGTGAGGGCCACTTCGAAGCTTGAGCGGTCACGTTACCTTCTGTTTCGCTGGTCAAGGTTGTGGAAAGTTCGCGTTTTTCATTTGGCCATAACAAGGGAAGAGACGATGTTATTGAAACCTTGGACTATGATAGAGTCGATTTTGGCATCGATTCCCAAAAACAGATGCCCTGTTTTAGTATAATTCTGGTTTTGTTTAAGAATTAGAGCTGTTCAGTTAGTTCCTAAGTATCTGCCTCCAATAGTTACAGGAAGAGATTAAATATCAGCATGTTTGGTTCATTGATAAGGAATTTCTCACTTGATTGTGGATGTCATGTTGGAATGTCCCACAGGTTTGAGAGAAGCTTGAAGGATTACCTTTAAGCTAGCGTGGATTTAAGTTCTTAGAAAATACATCTTAATCATAAGAACTCTGCTTCCAAGAGCTCCCTTTAACTGGGCACCTTTTCACTCGAGAGAGTGGGAAAATCACATTGGCAACGATTCCTCCCTTCTAGTGTTTTCCTTGTGAGCTGCAGGAGTTTCACTCTTCGTCAGTGGGCAACCAGGACAGGTGTAGAGGCTAACCTGTTCTCCTGTCAGACACCCTAGTGCACGGTTTCTATGTCTGGGAAGTGAACAAGGTGCTTAAATGAGAGCAACAATGAAAGAGTGTGTCTAATAGCACGTAGGCGAACGACAAGAATTTAATCAGCACTGCAGGTCTTCCAGGAGTAAAGGACACATCGGTGGTGTATGCTACAGGGGCATGGTTGCAGTATCTCTTGTCCCCTAGCTGGGTTGCCGTGGACCGTCATTTGTGGGCATCTCAGTGTGACTTCTCCTTTCCGCTAGCCTGAGAAAGGAAAGGGAGGACCCCACGCCCCCCGAATTAGCCAGCCCTCAAGGAACTCTTTTTAGTCACCTATTTTGAGTTCATTAAGAAAACGCAAGCTTGGAAGTGTGCCGCATTGCATTTATCTATGAGGAAGTTGACACATACTGGTAGTTTGGAAACACCTGCCCTGCCACCCCCTAGGGATAACAAAGTTCTTGACTTCAGTTGAGCTTTAATGAGGGACAATGAGCAATTAAGGGAGTAGAATCAGGTCCATAAATAATAAGATCTTAGGAGGTGCCGGGAAAGGAAGAGATCTGAGATAAAGAATAAACGGAGGGGTGGATAGGCTACGACTGTAGACGGGATGCTTAAGGCAGACTTTGTAACTGGGGGGTGGGGGGGCGTTTCATCAAGGAGCATGGTGAGGAATGGCAGCATAAAGGGCAGTTTAGAGCACTTGGTCCGTCTTCATTCAGGGCTGTGTATCTGACCCCGGATAAGCTAGCATGACACCAGGAACAGAAAGGAGCCATTTAGGGATCATTTGATGGGCGTTAGCATCCTGTGGGTTAGCTGTAACAATCTTGGACTATTTGATAGCTCCTGGAAGGAGTGGGAATGATGAAGAGTCGGTTGCCCTGAACGAACAAGGAGACCTTTTCCCGTGACAGTGTGGGACCGCGTGTGGGGTGTGCCTTACAGAGACGTAAATGGGACTGCTGATAGCTTCCCTTTGTGTCTTCTGCAGCAACAAAAGCGATACCAACAGATAAAGAGCTCTGCCTTGGTGGTCCAGTCGTACATCCGAGGCTGGAAGGTGAGTTTGAGAGAACTGTGTCTTGTTGGTGGGGCAGGGGCCTGGGGCCCTCACGGAGGGTGATCTCCGCAGGCTGCCTCCGTAGCGGGGAACCTCCTGTCTCCTGCCTACCCCATGACGGAAGGAAAGAATAAGCACTGTGGGCTACACGGAGGTTCTGGTGACCACGTCCTGGCTGCTTCCTCCTAACAGGCTTGCTTTGGAAAAGCTTTGTTCTCTAAGCAGGAAGTCCTTGAAATAAGACCGTACATGATTTCAGTTTCCTCTCTGCCTGCGTCTTCGAGGGAAGCTTTTAGTCCACAGACCGTTGAGTTCTGCCAGATCTTAGCGCCCTCAGGCCAAGATGCTTCCGTAACTTCCTTGTCCCTGTCTTTGGGCTCCGTGGTGTTTCAGAGGTCTGCGTGCTCCCAGTTCTAGAGGGATCCTCCTGGTTCCAGGTCCCTCCTGAAGCCAAAGGCTGGGTGCATAGGTGCGTGAGTCAGCAAAGGACAGCCTAGCCTCAAACCCACCCAGTCACCTGTTTTTGTTTAGCTTGAAAGCTTGAGAGTATTTTGTACCTTTGTAAACCATCATTTAAAACAAGAAAGAAAAAATACCTATTGATACCTGCAATGATATGAAATTTGTAAGTTCATTGGAACGGAGCCATACTCATTCATTTGTGGATTCCTTGTGGCCGCTTCAGCGCTGTCACAGCAAAAACAGAGGCAACACGTCACACAACGTCGGGCAAATGTATTCCTTATGCGGCCCGTGAAAGAAAATGTTTGGCAGCCCTTGCTTTAGGTCAAAGAGCCTCCAGGGCCTGCTCTGGCTCTTCCCGTAGGAGACTTTGATGGCTGGCCTGACTTCAGAGAGGACACTCGTGGGTAAATCTCCAGGCTGAAGGTCTCTTCAGCAGATAGAGGCCTGGGACAGGGGTCCTGGGGCATCCGTCGACCTAAGTCTAGGCCTGTGGTCACTTAGGGTGTTCTGGTCTTCCCACAATACAAACAAACCTGAGTGTAGTAGTGCTTGCAGGCCCTGCCTGGGCCCTGGGTCCAGAAGCGAGACCCGACATCCTGCCTGCAGGCGTCTTCCTGGTCCCCATAAAATCAGCTTTCAGCAACTACAGGAAAGAAGCCGCTGCCTGAGGCCAGTGAGATCATTTTGTTTTAGCGTTCAAAAATACACATCCCTTTCTAATAACAAGTAACTCTACCCTCTACTGACCCATAGCAATGCCACAGGACAGAGTAGAACCACCCCATAGGATTTCCACCGCCATACTCTTTGCAGGCATAGACAGACGGCCACTTCTGGCTCCTACTGACTGAGTGGTGGGTTCGAAGCACCGAGCTGTTCGTCGGCAGCCAAGTGCTTAACCACCAGGGCTTCCTAAAAAGTCCAGCCACAGTTCCTTTCCAGACAGGAACAGTGAGAGATGGAAAAGACTGGGAGAATTCCTGGGGGGCCTTTGGTCATAGTCTCAGATCTGTTTCCTCCCTTCAGAAGTAGGGCAGCTGGGGGTGGGTGGCAGATTCTCCCTGTTCCCACCGGGGCCCGGGAGAGTGATGCTCAGTCTGAAGCAGGGGCTACCCTGCGATTGATGACAGATCCACCTCCCACATTCTCGTAGTCAGTTTGTGCTAAGAGGGCGACAGACAGAATGTGGTGGTAAGGATCTCTTCAAGCCCTTTTCTCAAGTTCCTTAATTTTTAAAATAACCTTTCTGTTGTTTGGGGGGTTGTGCACCTTAGGCTCGGAAAATCCTGCGGGAACTGAAGCACCAAAAGCGCTGCCAGGAGGCAGCCACCACCATTGCTGCGTATTGGCACGGTACCCAGGTAGGCCGCGCCCCCCCCAGGGCCCTCTCGTTGGGGGCAGGAAGTATTCCAGTGGCTTCCTCTGCTGAGCACCACTGCCTCTCACAGCGCAGTGCCAGGCAGCGGCAGCCCAAGCTTCCGAGCTTGCTTCCGGTGGTGAACGGTGTCCTGTCTTCCTCTCGCTCCCTTGGGTGCCCGCAGTCACCTTGCCTGCCTTAAACTTTTCGGTAACTCCTTTTCACGTGCACCACAGGCGCGAAGGGAACTGAGCCGGCTGAAGGAGGCGGCTTGGAATAAACATGCTATTGCAGTGATTTGGGCTTACTGGCTTGGATCGAAGGTACCTGACGCACACCCCCCACTCCTCCTTCCTCGGATTCCGCAGTACCCCCCCCTACCCGCTAGCATAGCATCGGAGTCATGGCTACAGTTCCTCGGGGCTCGCCCCGTGCATGTCCTAGCAGCCCCTGGAAGAATTCGTCGGCGTGGGCTTGCCAGTGTCATTCGTGCATCTAGGAAGCTGAAGCATGTGTGGTGAAGACTGCATTGCTTACTAACATAACAGCCTTGTGTGGTTTTGTTTGTTAAAAAAAAAACCCAAGTTACATGCATGTGTAGATTCCCCCACTCCCTTTTTTTTTTTTTTTTTTTTAATGTACATGGGCGGTTTTCTGTAGAAGTTGGGATTCTGGGGGCATGCTGGAATTAGTATATTAAAAACTCAGCTTCAGTCAGTCGACTGGCAATGGAAATGCCCTTTATGCATGCCTTAGAAAACTTAAACCGTGAATGAAATGGTTCTCAGGGTTCTTTTTCTTATTTTCAACCCTCCCTCACTGTGGCAACTATTGATTATTGTAAGTGAACTAGCACATAAGAAAAGAAATTGCCCATCTCTGATTCAACGGAAACTGTTCCTGCAAAGCCCGCTATCATTGCCACCGAAGCACGCCCGGAATGTCCGCATCAGCTGTTTGCTTCAGAAACAAAGGCCTCCTGAAATACTCTCCCTAATCCCCAGGCACGGTCGTGGGCTCTGTGAACATTTCACATTCCCCAGGGGACGGGGTTTTAGATATTTTTGTTACTTTAAAAAAAAAAATGAAAGGTCATTTCTGCTAAAAATGTGTACTCCGGTCAGAAAGACAAATATCCATATAGTCCTAAGTTTTTGTTTTCACTTTGTTTTTAGTAACTATGATTTCAACTGCAGCTTGTTAACATTTGAAGCCTGTCTTGTGAGAAAAGCCAACGTTTGCCTGCATAGAGAGTTTAGTTTGAGGCCAGAAGTTGTTCTCTTGAGTTCTTCCCGCCTGCCCAGTCTGTGAGGAGCAAGGTAGTAGGTCCTTCAGTAAAGTGACGACAACAGATCGGAGGCCAGAGGACACTTGTGGCCACTGGTGACTGGGCTCCCTCTCTTCCCAGTCTCCGGACTACAGCGCAGTGAGAAACCCCAACCAGTGTACCTTTTAAAACGGCATGCAGAAGGTCCGCTTTTAAGACTGCAAACTCCTTGCTGTTTGCTCTGTGCCAGCCTTCAGCATAGTTCACTGTTTGGGGCTGACCTGATAGTTGACTTTTTAAACACGTTATTTCTTTAAGTTGGGAAGAATTTGGAGTTTGGGTTTTTGGTTGAACTTCAGAAACGCAGCTTTTGTACCTCCCATTCGTTTTTTCACACGTGTGTCCTTTTATATTTGCAAATTACGGAGTGCGAACCGGGATCCAGAGACCTGGCGGTGTAGGGGATAGTGCTTGGCTGCTAACCGAAAGGCTGGCAGTTTAAACCTGCCGCCCGCTCTGTAGGAGAAAGGTGATCTGCTCCCAGAAAGATTACAGCTTTGGAGACCCTGTGGAGCAGTTGCCCCCAAGAGTCGCTCTGAGCCTGAAACGACTCAGTGGCCACCGGTTTTGTTTGCCTTGCAACCGGGTCTGCAGCCTCCTTCGCCCCGCGAGCCGCTTCCCTTCCTGGTCAGTAGGTGCCAGGTCCAGTTCTCACTCCTGACAAGGGTCTGAGAGTGCGGAGGAGGAAGTGGAGAGAGAGGGGCCAGAGGAGGAAAGTGGGCAAGAATGGGAGTAAGGAGAACCGAATTCTTCAGGTTCCCCGTATTGGCCTCCTCAGAAGGAACAGAATCTCATGCACCTGAAAATCTTAAGACACCAGCCTGGCTCTGCCTGATTCCTTGGACTTAAAGGCGTATGCACTGTCTTCTCTCACTCTGAAAGCCTTGTTCACAAAATTGGTTCTTCTGGTTGGTGGGGTATCTTTTTCTGGTCATTTGTGCTTGTCTGCATTGGGCTGTCTCTATGATTTACTATCTAAAACATTCTAGGCTCGAAGGGAATTGAAGCGCTTGAAGGAGGAGGCTAGGCGTAAGCATGCAGTTGCTGTCATTTGGGCTTACTGGCTTGGACTGAAGGTACTTTCTCCGTCACTTCTCTCTGTCCCAGGCGGACTCAACAGAGCCTAGCACCTACTAACACTGAGAGAACGATGGGTTATGCTTGCTCATGGTCTGCACAGGCTCTTAGAGTGGTCTCTTGCCTCATTTTTGTTCCTTTCAGAGAATAAACCTATGCACTAATATGTTCTAATTTGACTGACATGTCTCTTTAAATGATAATTTTAATGTAACTGCAATGTAGCTTATTTTAATTTTGTATTTTTGCATTATCTTTGTGCAGTCAAAGATGGTTTTTTCTTAACCCATGAGATAGAGTTATAATCATTGAGCTAAAACCCGAACCATTGTCTGCATTGATCAGCCTGGCTTTAGTTCTCTTTATTTCCCCATTCCGTGTCACTGATGACTGCTTGGGCTCAAGCCTGGGCCCCAAGCAGCCACCATTCGGACGGCTGAGCACAGAAACCAAAGCGGTCTGCAGCACCAAGCATAGAGGTATTGATGGGTGAGAGTAGGGTTAATGATCTAGTAGGTCCTTCCGGTTAAAGAGAACTTTATTTTCAATAAATGCCCTATAGTTCAAATGGGGTTTGTTCTCTATTACTGTTTATGATTTTAGAATAAAGTAGACATCAGTAAATTATGACTTCTGAGCTCTGGGAAACTTTCACAATTCCTTTTAGGCAATTCAAGGATTTTCATCCTTCCGGTGCTCAGTAACTGCTAACTCCCAGAGGACCATCATGGTTAATGAGGCTCCTTTTAGGCATTATTCCTCATTAGTATTTTTTGCTTCTTTTAAAAGCTGGGGGGGAAATTTTAACTATTTCTCTATTTTCCCCCTAATTTTCATGAAAGGAAGGGTGAAAATCAACTTGAGTCAAGATATTCGGTCACTATTTTTGCTGCCAGTAACATAAGGTTACTCTGTTTTCTGGGTCTAACTGCTTATGACTTCCACATTAGAAATGTTCACTAGCAACTTACAAACCAAATTCCCTTTGTAGGTGAATGATGTTTTAGCTCAGGAGTTCTCAACCTGTGGTTCGCTGACCCCTTTTGGGGTCAAACGACCCTTCGACAGGGGTCCCCCGATTCATAACAGTAGCAAAATTAGTTATGAAGTAGCAACAAAAATAATTTTATGATTGGGGGGTCACCACAGCATGAGGAACTGTATTAAAGGGCCGCAGCATTAGGAAGATTGAGAACCACTGTTTTAGCTGAAGTTAATTGGGTTTACTTAGACAAAACTGCTATTTTACATAATCATTGTCAATGTGATAAAGATGAAACATTTTTAAAGTTCAAAAAAGAATTATGTTGCTATGAGCAAACGTTTTACCTTTTGAGATGATTTGATTCTTTTTATGGATGTGATTATAACATGTATTAGACTCTTCTAGAAGGGTCTCCACAACCCCCCCCCAAAAAAAAAAATCTCACCCACTGCCACCAAGTTGACTCTGACTCACAGGGTTTCTTCCCGCTTTATGAGAGCAGACAGCCTCATCTTTCTCTGTGCACAGGCACCTCGCACAGTTAGGAGCACACACACGTCCCTCCTACAGGTGCTCTTGGTCTTGTCATGAGAATGGGACCCCTCGTCCTGCTGCTGCTGCTGCTGCTGCTGCTGCTGTGCTGGTTTTAGATGCCAGCTCGGCGGTCCCAGCTCAGACAGCCTGCGTACAGCGGCACGAAACTGCCTGCGCCTGAGCCGTGTTCGCCGTCTCCCTGGGTTTGAGCCCGTTGCTGCAGCCACGCTTTCCAGGCGCGCTCATCTGAGGCTGCCTCTCATCCCCTGACTGCCAGGCACGCCGGCTGTCCTTGACCGGCACGTCTCGATGCCGGTGCAGAGAGCATGAGGTGAAGTGTCACTGTGCTCCCTTCTAACAGCTTGCCGCCTGCGCTGCTTCCAAGCAGACTGGTTCATTTTTTCTGGCAGTCCATGGCGTATTTGATATTCCTCCCAGTGCCACGTTTCCAGCCTTGTGCCTGTGAGGTATGCCTGGAGTCCTCTAGTCTTCAAGGCGTGAAGTCTTGACTTTGTAACACTTCAGAGAGATCTTCTGCAGCAGTTTGGCTCAAAGTGATACATTGTTTCCTTTGTGACTGCTACTTCTAGGGGTGATCATGATGGGCCCAAGGAAAAGGAAACCGTGGGCAACTTCCATCTTTTCTCCACTCGGCATAATGCTGGTTTTTCGTCCAGTTGTGCGCATTTTTGTTTTCCTTAGTATTTATTAATAAGTGTTTCAAGTTGTTGTCTTTGATTTTCTGTTCTTGCTAGATCACAGAAATTTTTAATAAACTGTTGAATTGTGTAAAATTTTAAATCTAAAGAAATAAGAATATAAAACATTTATCTACAAATTGAACTTGGTTTGGAGTTGCTAGTTTCTAGCCCATAAGGTAGAAATATCTTAAACTTGTATAGTTAAACCCAGAAAACTGAAAATAAAGGAGAAACATGTATGTTTGAGTTATTCAAGCTAGTGAATATTATGTTAAATATTTACTCTTGATATCTGGATGGTTAATAGAAGTTTTAACTGATTTTTCCCTCTATTTTAATTTTAACTGCCACTTATTTGTTCATTCACCTAACAAACACCCCACTTAGTTCTGGTTATTTGTTAGGGATCTGCAGATGAAATATATATGACACTGAAGCAAGGAAGAAATGTGAGGGGGCTTCCAGAAATTTGTTGGGGGGGGGCATTATTTTTTCCACAAACTCCTTGGAGGCTTGTATGTACACTAATTACAACATGGCGTTTTAAGAACTAGAATAGCATTAAGCATAAAATTTGGTGAAAGTTTGAGAGAAAAATTAGTGCCATTAAGTGCAAGGTAATAATAGTTTAAAAGCTTCTTTGTAAATTTTTATTTTTAGCCACATTCAGTTCTCATTTTATAGAATTTAAAGTACTGTCTATCTTCATGTGCAAGACTTGATAAATTATCCTTTCTTGGATATGCTTATTAAAAATAATTGAAGCAGAAATCACCTTACAATTTTTCAAAAATATGATGATGCTTATTGTCAAATAATTAGGCCCTTTAAGACTGAATACGATGATTTAAAAATAATTCTGGTATTATCAATCACTTGAGAAGTATTCATTTCTTTTTCTATGACTTAAAATTTACTATCTGAATCTGTTTCAACTCTTTTACTACATCGGAAAGGACACTGATTTTCAAACTCACTTGTTACATAGTTTCTGCCTTAATCAAGGAGTCTGGTCTTCACAAACAACCACCAACCACGTGCTAACCACCATCATCTGCTTCTTTTTTAAGGTGCGGAGAGAGTACCGAAAATTCTTCAGAGCGAATGCTGGAAAGAAAATTTATGAGTTTACACTGCAAAGAATTGTAAGTTACTGACTATACGTGATGAACATGGTTAACTGGTTTTGTTAGCACTGTCTCAATAAAATTTTGGCTTCTCTGGGAATAATTAAATCAGCCATGGGTGGGGGAGGGGGGGAATCAGCCAGCCATGGTACTGAGAAATAGTAGCCTTTTAGAAATCATCTTCCTAAGAATTCAGGTAAAAATGTGCCTGAAAGAATTATTGGTAGCCCATGTTTGAGAAGTAAAATGTTCATCCTTTGGACCGAGCTGCTTTGGGCCAAGGTGGACCCAAGAAAGCCTGGGTCTTGTCCTGCTAAGGTGCCACTGAGCTGACACCAGGCAAGGTTGGCAAGCAGGATAGGTGGGGGGTGAACAAGTGAGACGGTGGCTCCGGAGGTCCCCTTGCTTTCAAAGGAGCATGCACTACCTTTCTTAGAATTGTGACGTTGAACAAGTTCCCTGAGTTTCGCGTCGTTGGCTGTCACGTGGTGGTCAGATTAGCATGCACCTCTGCATTGGGAGGATTACAGTGAGGTGATGGTGGATCTGCTCTTCAACCGCTTTCTGACACATAGGAAGTACTCTGGAGCAGCACTGCCCGATCGAACGGCCTGTGACATTGAGAGTGTTCTATGGCCCGGTGCCACGATGCAGGAGCCACCAGCCACGTACGGCGCGGGAGCACTTGAAGTGTGACCAGTGTGACTTAGGGGCTCTAGTTCACTTTATTCCATCGTAATAACTGACTTCTCACTTAGACAGCCAGAGGTGACCATGGCTACCTCTGTGGTGTGAACTGGCGTGTCCGCGTCGGTATTCCTGCTGCTGCTGCTGTGTTCTTTTCTCAACCATTGGTGGGATATGAAAAGTGGAAGCAAAAATTACTAGAGGACTGGCAATGTTTTCTGGACTGAAACTTGATAAATTCCACCAGAGAGTGGTTTCTTAATTGTAGTGTATATAAAACACGATCTTTTCTGCTGTGTTATACTAATCGAGTATTTTCTTCCAAACTCGGCCCAGGTGCAAAAATACTTCCTGGAAATGAAAACCAAAATGCCATCCTTATCTCCCATCGACAAGAACTGGCCATCAAGACCTTACCTATTCTTAGATTCTACTCACAAGGAACTAAAAAGGATTTTCCACTTGTGGAGGGTAAGGAAAGGCCGTATGCTATTTTCCCCCCCAGAGACGCCCTGTCCCGTAATTGAGTGTTCGAGGAATGTAACATGAAAGCACACGTTTCGCACATTCTTCCTCTGGCAGGGAGGAAAATTATTAATTGAGGATTTTGGTATTTTTTGAGCCAAGTACTGTCCTCAGCTTTCTGGAGAAACCCTGCAGCAGCTGGGGCATGTCCTGCGGCAGTCTCCTCTTGTGGGGCGCACAAAGGGGCCTGCTCTGCACCTTGGCCTTGTCGTACCCTCTCTGGTTCCACCGGGTTAGCAGAGGGCTTTGTTTTTGTTTCTATTTTTTGCTGCTCTCTTCTCTTTATCTGACAAGTACTGAAGGGGGAAAATCTCTTCCGACCATACGGTTAAGTCCTGCAGGTTGTATGTGTTTCCTTCATGGGATTTACCGGATGCGGAGGCATCCATCCATGTAAACACACGCCCTGTGGCAGACTGTTAATAAAGACGCCGAGGTCCCTAGAAGACACTACACTGTCCTCGACCTCCGCAAAGGGAAGTCGGAAGGCTCACGTTGTCTATCTGAGAGCACAGCCTGCCGTCTAAGGGCTGCCCGCACGGGGCACTAAGAGGCTTAGGTAGACGTCCTGGTTCCAGTCACCACCAGCGGCTCCGCTAGAGAAAGACTGGGCTTTGTGTGCTCCCATCAACCGTTGCAGGCTCAGATCCGCACACAACATTGACTCTATGGTAGGGAGTTGGGTTTGGAGCTCAGCTAATATCTGTAATGCGGAAGATATACCGGAGCCCTGGTAGCATAGTGGGTCACGTATTGGGTTGGTCACCATAGGGTCAGCAGTTTAAAACCACCAGCTGCTCCACAGGGGAAAGATGAGGCTGTCTGCTCTTGTAGTGACTGGAAATGCAAAGGGGAAATTTTACTCTGTACTACAAGGTTGTTATGACTCAATAGCAGTGGGTTTGGGGTTTATATACACACAAGCACCAGATGTAGTAAAGTATTTGAATTGAAGAGCTGGTATTTGGTAAGCGAACGATCAGTGGACACACCTTTAAAGACGTGTGTTCCTTCTGCACCAGCATCACAGAGCGAGACGTTATCTCGCGTTCGTGTAACAGATACTGCCAGCCTAACATTCCGGTCTCTGTTCCCTAACTCAGCGGGCCAATGTGGTGAGAAAGTTCACCATCACTCCTCTTTTGAGTCTGGTAAAGACACTCAAGTCGGAAATGACAATGGAACCACTGACCTCAGACCAGGGGTTTAGGGTCCCCTGGCTTCTGCATCTCGCCCTTCCCTCACAGGAGTGCAAGGTGGACCGATTACTTCTAGAGGGAGCTGTGTCCCAGCATCAGAACATTTCCGTATCATTATTCCAGTGCTTCGGAACCAGATCTATAAGGGAGCTTTTGGAGAGCTCACCAAATCCTTGCCTGGCCCCTCCTTCCGCCCCCAGCCTCATCCAACGTAGACTCTGAATTGGGGTGAGGAGGCCTTTCTCAGGCGCCCGTGCATGTTGTCAAATGGGGGTGAGGGGTGATTCCCCAGTGCCCATTCATTGGACACAACCATGGCAGGAGATCCAAGTCAAAGTCCAACAGCCACCAGGTCTATGCTTTTGAGCTAGCAGTCATCTGCTGCTTCTCACACGAGGGCACTTCAGCCTGAGAAGTCCAAGGGCTACAGGGGAGATTGAGGTAAGGCTCAGATTACTCAGTGGGGTTTCCACATCAAGTGCTACTGGAGTGGTCTATGAAGGATGGTGTATGCCTCCAAAGAACAATCTAGAGCCCCACTTGTCTATAGCACATGGCCACCACGAGCTGGATAGAAAGTAGGCCAAAAGTGTCTCATCAGGACCCTAGTACCAGGCTTCTTCTCCTGCTGGGTTTTAAGTATTTTTCCCAATGGGAGACTGCACCTCCCTGCTTCCCTACCAACAGAAACGTGGTTGTCTTCTCCCAGACATACATGCTCCCTTCCCCCTGTCCAGAAAGGTGTACTTATCACTCTAGAATGAGTGCTTGATGACGTTTTCCAAGGGCAGCTTTTTAAAGTCCACAAAGGAAAAATGCTTCATGAGTCTGTGGGTTTTGAGACGAACGTTTCCTGCATACTCACACTTGCTCTCGACGCTGTTAAACTGGCTTAGCACATTTAAGAATGAGCCAGGACCCATCTAGAGAAGGGATGTTCGTTTGTTTAGTTTTCATTCTCATATTTTACAGTGTAAAAAATACAGGGAGCAATTCACCGACCAGAAGAAACTTATCTACGAAGAGAAGCTAGAAGCCAGTGAGCTCTTCAAGGACCGGAAGGCTCTGTACCCATCTAGGTATGGCTGTTGTGCTTTCTCCATCCGCGCTTTAAGGTTCCCCGGCGTATGAATAGGAATTTGGGCGTGGAGTTTGGTATCAATAATCCATGAATGGTTTTCAGTTTTGAGTATTATTTTCTCATCAGCTGAATATGAATGTGCACTGAAACCATGGTTTCCACGGCTCTATGCGAATCTGGTCAGGAATTTGATCGTAAGCTACAGACAGGCAGTGGGTGAGCCCAGTGACCGCTCTTTTCTGAGTCCCGCTTGGACGTTCCCCGGGCCCATGGTCTGCTCGGCTCACTCAGCGGGCTTCACCTCAGTGGGCAGAGCAACAGGGTTTGGCGTCTGTAGTGCGAACATCCTGTACTGGGGGCAAAAAGACCATCACCACTTGCACGTTTATCCAATGAAGACCGTGCTAAAGCCTGCTTCTCAGAATTTTCTTACATCTCCAGTAATCTTGCGTTTCTCCAGAATTTCCATCCCTTTCTCGTCTTTCAAAGCAAATGAATAGCAACTTTCAGCCTCTCCCACAGGGTGGCCTAGAAATAAAAATACATATGATATGCTGAGTGTATACACACAGGGGGCTTCCAAAAGTTTGTGGAGACATTCCCTTCTATTTTATGTCCAGTTTTCCACATGTCTTCGTTTCAAAGCCCCTCGTCTATTCAATAGGTTCTGTTTACAGTCCCTGCATCCTTACACCTACGCGAAAGCTCTTCCTTTGAAAGGGTTATGTGAACACAAGATGCCAGGCTCGGCCGGCTTAAATATTTTAAATTCCTAGGTTAGCTAGACATGTCAGCTTTTGGTGGCACATAGCACCCCTCCCACAGGACAGGAACGAAATCCACTTGCATCCAACATGGCTCTGGGAAGCATTTTCTCACAGGGAAATGGTCTGTAGGCTTCCCTTAGCAACAACTTTTTTCCAACCATTTCTTTGTATACTTTTAAGTTCCAGAGTGGCCTGTTCAATGAGCATTCCCTGTAGTTGATGCTTCAGAAATGGGGAGAGGGGAGGTTGAGGAACCGAATTAAAAAGCCTTTAGCACTTTTTATTATTAAAACCACGTTTAAATATGAACCGCCACAACAAAAATGTGACCATCTCGCCAAATCTGTTTTTGGCGTTTGATCAGTGTTTAGAGGGTGGTGGAAGCAGGCTCGTTCTACAGCAGTGAGAGTTGGAACAATCAAGCCTCCCACACGTTTGTGCCATGGAGGTGGCTCCTATGGGAGTCAGCCTTTTGTATCATGGGAGCTGTGAAGCACAGAGCACCTACGTGGATTTCTCCCCCGGTCCTCCACCCACAACCCAAGTGCTTCAAGTGGTGTTTGCAAATCACCAGAACTTTGGAGCTCCGAGTGAAGTTTACCCTGTTCCCGAAGCACAGTTTCTCGGCGGCCTCTAAAGAAGCTGTCAGGTTTAGCGGCCGCCCCACACACCATTCAGGCCATGAATGACAACGTTCGGGTGAGTGGCAGATTGTGCCTTGCAAGAATGAAATTGCTGGAAAGAAAACCCCAGTCTCCAACATTTGCCTCGGCCACTCTGTCTGTCGATGGGCTTACATGAGGGGCTAGGTTTATTCTCCTTTTGTATCGTGCATCTCTGGGACCTTTGTCACCAAGTTATGGTAACTGCACTGTAGATTCCTTCTAAAGTGCTTGCCCTGGATCCATTCGTACCCAGAATGCCCGTTGATTTTCCTTGCACTCTGCAAAAAAAAAAAAGAAATTTATTCCATTGGAGCGAGAGATGGTAACCATCTCGGTTCCTTGTTCCGTTGCCATATTTGTTGTGAAACCCCAACTCCCTGCCATGGAGTCGGTGCCGACTCCTGGTGAGCCTGTCTCGGGGTCACTAAATGCTCTGTGGCAGTTGTTAGCCTTAGGTTAACAGATCAGAACCACCAAGAGCAAGTCCATTACCATCGGTAGGATCCTAACTCCTAGTGGCCTTGTGTGTGTGAGAGAGTAGAACGGTGCTCCAAAGGGCTTTCAGGACCGAGTTTGCACAATTAGACTGGCAGGCCTTTCTTCTTGGGTGCTTCTGGGTGCGCTCAATGATGTAGCCACCCGAGGCTGTTAACCCTTTGTACACCTGGTGACTCCAGCAGAACAGGTGGGGGTCCCATTTCCTACGCATGATCCCGTGCACTGGTGTGTTAGTTGTGGTGTTGTAAATGGTTTTCTGCCCTGATTATTTCATGTGATGAGATTTTTCTATATAACCTAATATCACTATCACATAAAACAAACAACAACAAAAGCAACTCTTTAGATAGCTTTTAAAGGGGGCTTTCCAGCATAGTTACAACAGGGGCAGATTGAATGTGTAAAATATAAAAGATAAGTTTGAAACTAACGCCTTCTTGTTATTTTTTTCCCAGGAATACCTCCGTTTAAGACAATTTCTAATATACATGATTCCCCCCTCCCCCTTTAGTGTTGGGCAACCCTTCCAAGGGGCTTACCTGGAAATCAACAAGAATCCCAAGTATAAGAAGCTCAAAGACGCCATTGAAGAAAAGATCATCATTGCCGAAGTTGTGAACAAAATTAACCGAGCTAATGGGAAGGTAAGGAGCCCTGGTGGTGGAATGGGTTATGTGTTGGGCTGCTAACCTCAGCAGGCTGGCAGTTCAAGCCCACCAGCTAGCCGCTCCATGAAATATGAGCTGTCCTCTCCTGTCTGCTAGCTAGAGGCCTGCGAGGAGGTAAAATAGACTCATAGCAGGTAGTGTTTTGCTTTTTTTTTTAAATGGGTAGGTAGACTGCTAACTAACTCTGCAGTCTGATATGAGGTATTTATCAGTTGGGACTCTTTCTTCGTTTTCTGAAAGTTAAGTTTTGTGTTACATATTCTCCACAAAGTTATTGTGAAGGGAGCTATTTCACTTCCCCTTCCCTGGATGCTCAAGCAGAATGAAAACATATGCCGGTGTTCTTTACCGAGTGCTCAGTTTACCTAGCTCTGCATGCTGAACAACTGGCGTGCAGAGCGCATCGTTGTGCACAACTAGTGCCTAAATCCAAGGATATTCGGGAATATTTTTGAAACCCCTTTGATTTTACACCTTTTTGGTTTTTTGTTTTAGAGTACGTCCCGGATTTTCCTCTTAACAAATAATAATCTCCTTCTTGCGGATCAAAAGTCTGGACAAATCAAGTCAGAGGTTCCCTTGGGAGACGTGACCAAGGTGTCCATGAGCTCACAAAATGACGGCTTCTTTGCTGTCCATCTCAAAGAGGTACCGTGTCAGCTGTTGAGTGTGAGACCTTCCGACGTTTGCCCGCCTTGCAGCCGTTGGTTGAAAATGTGACTAACCGTATTGCTGGGATTTACATGTAACATGTTCACTGATGTGCACATATTGCCTTTCTTCAAAATATCAAACTTAGTTTTCCAATAGTTGAATAAGATTAATTGCTTTTATCCACGTGTTCACTTGAGTTTTTATTTAACTGAGTAGTGTTTGTTTGCGCCCACCAGGATGGACTCTGGCGTGGCTTTGAGATTAATGCATAGAAACATTAAAATGATCTGCACGAGGATTCTTCCCGTGTTTCTTCTATGTACCAACTCCGTGGGTGTTTTTTGGTTTGCGGTTTTTTGTTGTTCTTGTGAAAGAATACAACTGTGATAAAAACGGCCGCCTCGCAATTGTGACCTACAGCTTTTTGAGTGTTGTAAACTTGTAGCCCAGAGCCGGGCCTCCCTGCTAGAATGGAGCAGTTCAAGGGGGGTGTGCCTTCCAGCGTGATGACCGGGGCTGCAGCTTTCCCGACCTTTGTGCATCTTTCTGACGCTCCTTATCTGAAATGTAGATAACAGTATTGACAGCCTGGTGTTTCTATGAGGCTTACTCATACACTGTAGATAAAGTGCTTTCACACAGTGCCTGCCACCTAATAGCTGTGAAATAAACAGCTGTGAGCAGAGACTGAGTGCCATTTTAGCAAATCCTCCACTGAGAAAGGCTTTGTGTAAGTTTGGCTCAGCCTGTCTTCCCCTTACGGATCATGACCACAAGAGGCCAGATCCGAATCTCTCCAAACGGGGCACCAGTACCCTATTTTTCTTACTTCCCTTATGCATTGAGGCTCCCGCCCGTGGGTTTTCGGTGGAATTGGGCTGCCTTTTTGTTCTTGGTTTTTAAGTGCTCTGTCAGAATGCATTACAGGCGAACTCAGTGCTTCTTGAACTTGAAAGTTCAAACAGATCCCCCGAGGGTCTTGCTGTGGCTGAATAGTCAGTGGACCTGCAACGGGGCCGTGAGTTGGTTTTTCTCACAAGTGCCCGGTGATGCTGATGGCGCCTCTGGGCATCAATCGGTGCAGGACCAGCAGCAAGGGGTGAGGTGACCTTGCTCCACGGCCCAGAGCAAGTTGGGAGCAGTGCTGCTGTGCTTGTTTCATGTGGCAGAAGAAGGCCCGGTGCTCAGTGTCTTAAAGAGACTGTAGGCACACTAGCAGTGTCACCTGCAAGCATTAACCTCCGCCGGCTTTCCCCAGCATCGTCTGACTCTTGGTTCGCCTTTGCAGGGCTCAGAAGCGGCCAGTAAAGGAGATTTCCTCTTCAGCAGTGACCACCTGATTGAAATGGCCACCAAGCTCTACCGCGCAGCTCTCAGCCAAACCAGACAGAAGCTCAATATTGAAATTTCTGACGAGTAAGTTCACGTATTCCTATTTAATTTATACAAGGGGGTCTTCAAAAAGTTTGTGTAAGAATTCCTTTGTCCTTTCATTTCACTCATCCATGAGTTTTTTGAAGCCGCCTTGTCTACCAGCGATTTTATTAAGCACTGTGTCCTGGTGGCGATGGCAGGTGGGCATTGCACTGCACGCTGTTGAAACCTTCTAACCTCTCCATGGCGGAAAGAGGAGCTCCTCTGGGCCTGCCATTGGGCCTGACAGCTGGGGAGCCCTGCAGGAGGCTGCGCTGAGTCGGAGTCAGCTGGGCGACCATGTGTCTAGAGTTGTGCTCGGGGATGGCAGTGAACGAGACTGATCGAGGCCGGATGGCTGGCACAAAGCTACCTGTAGTGATGTGATGTTGGTTTGTGACAAGTGTTATCCGTGAGTCCTTGCAGCAAGGTGAGGGCCAGAATACGTCATGTTTGATGGCGTGGCCGTACAGTGCATTTTGCAGATGATGGCATGTGCGGTGAGGCTGCTGCGGTGAACCAATTGAGGGGATTAGCCGTGCACTAACCTGGGGGAGACGGCGATGCCTCGCAGGGCAGGGAGGCAGCAGGTGCACAAGGCCAGGGATGGACATCGGCTTCCTGTCACTGAGTGGGGGTGACTGGGAGAAGACCGGAGAGAGAGGCAGGGGCTCGCCAGGTAGAGCAGAGGTAAGGAGTTGATATTTTACTGAGCGGAATGGGAAACCAGTGTAGGCTTTGCGTGGCAGTACGGCATCACCTGACTTTTGCCACGCAGAGACCACTCTGAGAGTGAGTCCATCGAGGGAACATGGCAGCGGAGAAACGAGTTAGGAGCGTCTCAGAGCAGTCTGCGGTAAGGAGGAGGGTATGGCTTCAGCTGGTGCGTGAGTGGGAGGCAGTGCGAAGTAGTCGCATTCCAAATGTCATTTGAAGGAACCAAGAAGGCTTATTAACAGACTGGTTGCTGAGTTGGGGCCCAAATGCTCTTGCCATTTAATGCAGAAAGTGACGTTGAGAAATGAGGGCTTGGGGTAGATGGGGCTGGGGTGAGATCACGAGTTCTGTTCGAATGGTTCAGATTTGAGATGGACTGATTTTTGTGTTTTGCTTTTCTTATTCCATAAGTAGCGAGCCCTGGTGGTGTAGTGGTCACGAGTTGGACGGTAAACCTCAAGGTCAGCAGTTCAAAACCCCCGGTCACTCTATGGGATCTTCTCCCATAAAGAGTTCTGCCCTGTCCTTGAGGACCTCAAGGGTCACCGTGAGTCAGAATCCACTTGGTGGCAGTGAGTTTTCAGTTTGATGAACAAGGGTTTATTAATATTTAGTAGCAGGGCTGGATTAAAGTTGAAAAGTTTACATTTCAACACCTGTGTACTGTCTGCCTGTGTACGACAAGTACATGTATGTAGACTACAAGTTCCTATCACGAAAATGCTTAGGAAATTGTTTTCATCTTATAATTAAAAATTTGCCAGCCTGTCTTGCCTTGATGGTTCCTATAGGTCTTTCTAAAATAAAGTCCTCCTGATTCCTGCCCTGCTTGTTAGTGAATCAGGCTGGCTGCCTCGGGCCGGGCAGTGGTCTACGTTCTTCGTGGCCACTGCAAGGACTGCTCGAGGTTGGATGGGGCATTCTGCCGCATGTAGAGTGTGGACTCTGTGTTCAAATGTGATCTTTTGACAAGACCATTTTCCATCACATGGCCTTTCTAATAAAACAAAGAATATTAAGGAGCTACAGAATGGCTGGTCGGTTTCCAGTTAATTGAGGTCTCCCCCTGTTGGAGTTTTAAATTCCCTTTCATTAGAAGTTTTCAGGATTTTGGGGTGTGGCACCTGTTGGACTGTCAGGCCTAATCCCTACTCACTGTGGGCAGAGGGGGTGGGTCATCCAGATAGCTACTCCTGCATATGTGGCTGAAGCAGCCTCGGAGTTGACCATGTCCGTTTAAAGAGGCTTTCTGCACCATGAACAGATCATGCTGGTTACATAATGGATCACGCATTCAGCCTCTAACCACAGCGTTCGCAGTTCGAACCTTCCAGCCGCTCTGCTAGAGAAAGATGAGGCCGTGTACTACTGAAAAGATGTAAAGCCTCAGAAACCCCCAAAGGCAATTCTGTCCTCGACGGCAGAGGGTAAGGATGGCTACCCTCAAGCCTTGCACAGAGCCGTGCGCTAGGAAGGCGGACTTTGTAGGATGCTGATAACAAGGTGCCTGCCCTCTGGGGAAATCCGACCGCTCTCTTTAAGAGAGGACTTCGTTTCCCAGCAGGTAGGTCCCTTCCTAACTCAGGGTGGCCCCACTGTACTAGCTTAGGACTGAGCTCAACAGACTTCTCAGTGGCTGATTTTTTAGAAGTGGCTTGCCAAGCCTTTCCTCCGAGGCGCCTCTGCAAAGGTGCAAACCTCCAGCCTTTGGGTTAGCAGCTGAGCACATGAACCTTGTGCATCACCTCTAATCACACACGGTGACTCTCCTCAGAGGACGTGAGCTGCTGGGTGGAGTGTGTTGTGTTTCCCAGGCACTCCCCGACACAGAGCCCCTACAGCGACTCTCAGGGTCTGTGTTGGGAAGTGCCCAAATCAGGAAACACTGAGGGGAAAAGTGCGCTTCCCAGCAGCGGAGACCGAAATGCTGCGCTGTCACCCAGCACACGTGATGTTATAAATGCCGTAAGCCTTCAGGAAACGTGGCTATCAGAGTGAAGTTTTACAGTGGGGCCACATTTTTTTTCAAACCAGAATCTTAAAACCAGTCCGTAATAATACTTTGTTTCTAAGTCCTAATTATTAATCAATCTCATAATAACACATGACTGATGAAGCCTTCATCGCACCTGCCTGGGCAGTCCAGGGAGCCTGGAAACCAGGCTCAGGGCAGCTTCTGTTTCACAGCCCCGGAGAACATTCACATAGCAATTATAAATTCTGGGAGAGAGTATTTAATTTTTTTTCTTCAAAGGTATCCATTAGGGTGCCCATGCCTTCATTTTCCAATCTCCATGCATGTGACTCCATTTCATTGGCATTATATCCAGAGTCCCCTTGCTAGATAGACCGAGTGTGTGAGCTGCCTACAGGACAGTGATTAAAACCTTCCTCACTGCATCCTTTTCCAAGGCACCAGTAGTTCTTCCAGCAAACTCAATTGCTGTAATCATTATGGACAACCTGGGAGGAGAGCCCAAGTCGGTGTCTCTCGGAGCAGTTCTAACCTGTACGTGTAGAAATGAAAACGGATTTCCTTGAGGGCAGTCTCTGTTGCCTCTGCTTCGGAGTCCTTGCAGTCCCCAACTACTTACGATGTAAATAGGTTGCTTTTTAAGGATGACCTGCCACCTCGTAGAGTATTTCTATCACGGAAGCCCAAATTGCATGTGAACTTGTTCTAGTAAGCATTACAAATATAGGCCTGGTGAAAGTTGGGGCTCTCTACTCCTGTCAAAAATGACAGATGGAGAATCTCACAGGTTGCTATGAATTGGCATGGACTTGAAGGCAGTGAGTTTGGTTTTTTGTTTTTGTACCTGCCACGTACGTACATCCGCATATATAATTTAAGTTACACAGTTTTTTGTTAGGTATCTCTATATATAAATATATATATATTACATTTTATTAGGGGCTCATACAACTCTTATCACAATCCATACATATACATACATCAATTGTATAAAACACATCCGTACATTCTTTGCCCTAATCATTTTCAAAGCATTTGCTTTCCACTTAAGCCCTTTGAATCAGGTCCTCTTTTTTTTCCCCTCCCTCCCCGCTCCCCCCTCCCTCATGAGCCTTTGATAATTTATAGATTGTTATTTTGTCATATCTTGCCCTATCCGGAGTCTCCCTTTCCCGCCTTCTCTGCCATCCGTCTCCCAGGGAGGAGGTCACATGTGGATCCTTGTAATCAGTTCCCTCTTTCCAACCCACTCACCCTCCACTCTCCCAGTATCGCCCCTCACACCCCTGGTCCTGAAGGCATCATCCACCCCGGACTCCCGGTGCCTCCAGCTCCCACATGCACCAGTGCACAACCTCTGCCCCATCCAGTCCCGCGAGGTAGAATTTGGATCACACAATTGTTTTTGTGATGATTCTTCTTCCAGACCACTTTTTGCAGCCGGGGGGAACCCTGTGGGGAAGTTCCGCCTTGTCCTCTGGAGTCAGTATGAGTGGGCAAGCACGGCAGTCTGGGACCTTTTTGGTACTTGAAAGATCAGCTGTTAAGCAGAAGGACAGTGGTTGGAAGCCCCAGCCACTCGGTTGAAGCTCTCTGGGCAGTTCTCCTGCAGGTTACAAGGTTGCGCTAGAGTTGAAATTGACTTGGCTGTAACACGTTTGGTGTTTTTTGGCTTATAGTCGATTCAAATGCTGGGAAATAAAGTATCACTCTCAACCTTAGTCTTGTTTCCCAGAGGTGATTTCACCAGTCTTAACCTTGTTCCTGCTTCGAGGGAGGTGAAAAATAATACCTTCTCCGTCAGATTGTTTTCAAGTAGAGTTACTAGATGTACATTGCTACAGATGCTAGCCCTTCTTGTTCTCTCGAACATGCAGCTCAGTCACGCGTTACGGATCCAGACACAGAGCTAATTGGATGTTGGCGTCATTGGCAGAAGTTTTATTGGGGCTCCTACAATTCTTATCACAATCCATACACACATCCATTGTGTCAAGCACATTTGTACATTTTTTGCCATCATCATTCTCAAAACATTTGCTTTCTACTCGAGCCCTTCGTATCAGTTCATTTCCTCCTCCCTCCCCACTGCCCCTCCCTCATGAACCCCTGATAACTTATAAATTATCATTATTATTTTGTCATATATTACACTGTCTGACATCTCCCTTCACCCACTTTACTGTTGTCCATCCCCCAGGGAGGAGGTTCTATGTAGATCCTTGTAATTGGTTCCCCATTTCTAGCCCACCTTCCCTCCTCCCTCCAGGTATCACCACTCTCACCACTGGTCCCGAAGAGGTCATCTGTCCTGGATTTCCTGTGTTTCCAGTTCCTATCTGTACTAATGTACATACTCTGTTCTAGTCATATTTGTAAGGTAGAATTAGGATCATGATAGTAGTGGGGAGGAAGCATTTAAGAAGTAGAGGAAAGTTGTAGGTTTCATCGTTGCTACCCTGCACCCTGACAGACTCGTCTCCTCTCCAAGACCCTTCCCTAAGGGGATGTCCAGTTGCCTACAGATGGGCTTTGAGACTCCACTATGCACTCTCCCTGATTCACAATGATATGATTTTTTGTTCTTTGATGGCTGATACCTGATCCCTTCGACACCTCATGATCACACAGGCTGGTGTGCTTCAGTGTGGGCTTTTGTTGCTTCTGAGCTAAATGGGTGCTTGTTTATCTTCAAGCCTTTAAGAACCCCAGACACTATATCTTTTGATAGCCGGGCACCATCAGCTTTCTTCACCACGTTTACTTATGCACACCTTTGTCTTCAGTGATCACGTCAGGAAGGTGTGCATCATGGAATGCCAATTTAATAGAACAAAGTGTTCTTGCATTGAGGGAGTACTTGAGTGGAGGTCCAATGTCCATCTGCTGCCTTAATGTTACACCTATAAATATATGCACGTAGATCTATTTCCCCATCCTCATATATAAATATATTTACATATGCACATGCCTGTATTTAGACCTCTGTAAATGCCCTTTGCCTCCTAGTTCTTTCCTCCATTTCCTTTTACTTTCCTCTTGTCCCACTATCATGCTCAGCCTTCATTTGGGTTTCAGTAATTTCTCTCGGTTACATTGCTCTTGCTGAATCCTACCAGGCCTCTCACACCCTCCTTTCTACTAATTTTGAGTCACTTGTTGCTCCCTTGTCCCTGGGTTTGTCAACACCACCTCCTTTCCCCTCCTCCCCCTCTCCCATGTCCCCTGGAACCATCAGTCCCGTTGTTTTCTCCTCCAGACTATTCATCCAGCCTATCTGATCTAGATAGATCTGCAGAGATAATAACATGCACCCCAAAACAAGGCATAGCAAGCCAAAGCGACAAGAGAACATAACAATGACAACAAACAAGAATACTAATACCCAGAAAGAATAAACTAATTTAAAAAAAGAAAAAAATTTAAAAAGAAAGAAAAACCTGTAAATAGATCGAGGTCTGATTTTTGACCTCTAGTGTGTCCTCCAGTGAAGTCAGGGCTGCCACGCTCTGACTCCAGAGTCTATCCTTTGCACTCCCTTAGGGCCTCCCTGCTCTGCTCCCCTGTTGCTGTGCTGCACGCCTTTAGTGTTTTGCCTTGGTGTCTCAGGGCCAGTCGGGCCAGTCCTGACACTGAGTCTCCAGTGTTGTGCCCTGTAGGGCCATGGGTCACCTCTGCATTTTTTTAATACTACCAGGGTCTTAGAATAGAGAGTAAAACTAGCAGTGTGGTTTTCCCCATCTCTTAAATGCGGGTTCTCCAGAAAAGGACTGGGAACCGGCTAGACAAGTGCTGGGCGAGCTGTCGCACCAAGCTTGATTGTGTGGGGGTGTCATTGAGTTTGAGGGGTGGAGGTGGGTCTGTGCAGGAGAGTCGTCGGGGAGGAGTGGGTGAAGGCAAATCTCAGGCAGTCGCTCTCTTTCTCAACACTCTCAAGTTGAGAAGAAACACCCATTTTAAAAGACCAAACTAGTGTCCTTTTGAAGCACCGGATGAGTCTTAGCGGGGGTCGGTGTCACATTTCATGCCAGGAGATAATGTTTGCTGAACGTGGGCAATTTAGACCTTGGAACTGAGCCTGTGCACACAGAGCGGGGCATTGACGTTGCTATGGTATCGGTGAGTTTGTGACCGGTCACTTGGTGATTAGGTTGACTCACTCAATAATAGAGCAGCTACTCAAACTCTGTTCCCGGAGAAACATTCTGAAAACACTGTAACCTCATACTGGTTAGGATGTTCGAAGAAACGGGGAACTGGCTTCAAGATGCGGAAAACCCAGGTTGTGGTCCAGCCTGTCTGCCCTTGATGTTGATGGTGCCCTTGAGGGCAGGAACTTCATCCCTTCCATCGGGGCCTCCCACGCAGCCCCCACGTGGAAGGAAGCCATGGACTGTTTGTCCTAGGAAGGTGTGAGGAAGCACCATGTGCACAGTCGACCGCCTGACCCGGCTGGCCTGTGAAAGGAAGCACTTAGCTCACCCTGCTTCTCCCGGCCTGCTAGACACCCGTACCACGGACAGGGTAGGAGAGAGCTTTAGATAATGCAGTGGCAGAAGTTAAAATGGTCCATATGTGTGGGTTTACATGCATATATAGCCTGTCTATGTGTTTACATATGACAGCGGCACATTTGTCATTGATATCAGTAGAGGAGGGTGACTTCAGAAAATTTATGGAAAAAATCCATTATCTTTTAATTTCCAGTTTTCCACAGACTTTCTGCCCCTCCCTTGTACGCATGTATATATAATATATATCATTTATAGGCTATAATAATATTTGTATTTTCTATAATTTGTAAGTTCATATTGTACATCATCATTGTGATAATAAAAGCAAGAAGCCAAGCCCACCGCCATCACGTTGGGACGGACGCACAGGGCTTCCAAGACGGCAAATCTTCACAGCAAACCAAAGCCTTAGCCCTCTCAAGCAGAGTGGTTCTGGTCGTTTGAGCTGCCAGCCCTGCACTGAACAGCCCCTCGCTAACCCACGGCACCAAGTCCGTATATTCACCTTTTGTTAGAAACTAGAAGTGCGATATCAGGCTAATTTTATAGATGCTGTTTAGGTCATAGCTATTTTGAAATACTTCTATACAGGTTAAAAATAGCTACTAGCTTAGTGTGTGGATATGATGGAAATGGCGTAGGGAAAAAGGCAAACGACATGTGAGGAAACTGCCGTCCAGAGTATCGCCAAGCCCTTTGTTATTTTGAAATGCTTCGTTTCGTTTTCTGAATGTATCGACCTCTTAGAAGTACGCTCATCATTTTCCAGTGTAAAAATGTAAATGTTTGCCATACAAGACCAGGACAACGGAGCTATAACAGACTGGTCTCTCCATTTGAAACGCGGCCGTAACTCTTCTCTGATGTTTTTCTTTTATTGGACTGTGATGACTTGGTAAGGCTCGGCGATGACTCGTGGGATGAAGGGCAGCAAAGTTCATAATGGTGTAATTTTGCGCACTGAAGTGCTAAGGAAAAGCGGCGATTCTTACAAAGATCTGTGTCCTATTTTTGAAAGAAAGCTGGAGTTGGTGTAGTCACCATTGTCGTGCGCAAACTTTAATTTCTTTCACTCATTCCCCTAGGTTTCTGGTCCAGTTCCGGCAGGACAAAGTCTGTGTGAAGTTTATTCAGGGCAGCCAGAAAAACGGGAGCGTGCCCATGTGCAAACGAAAAAACAACCGGCTCCTCGAAGTCGCCGTCCCTTAACTGGCACCTGCTCTCCGCTCTCACGGACTTGGCTCTTTAGCGGTGCACTTGGGGTTCATTGTATGTTTGGAAATTGCCGGGGCTCCTACTGTTAGAGACCCTTGGCAAACATTTTAAACAAAAACATTTGACTAATCGGTTTTCATTATTGGAATAGTTTTAACCCTTAAAGTACATGTTCTGTCCGGGAGCAGGATTGTAGAAACTAACAGTGTCTAGGCCAAGCCATAAGTGTCCGCTTTTCTTAGTCAGCACGTTAGAGCGTGTGCCATGCGCCAACATAGTACTCATGCATCCTTAATATGTCTAGGTGTAGAAAGCTAGTATATTCGTTCATTAAATATTTATTGAATGCCTGCTCAGTGCTAGGCACTGTGCTAGATGGTGTGAAACTTATGAGGAATCTTTTCTTTTTTTGTCTTCCAAGCCGTTGCATTTTGGCTGGTTTATGTTGATTGAACTGGGGCGGAGGGGGCGTGATGAAAATATGGAGACCAAACAGTGACGGTTACAGATAGCCGTGTTAGGAAAACTACTTCCAGAACAGCTGGTCCTGAGAGGGACTCAGAATCTATGGGTTCAGTGCGCCCACTTGCAGTGTCTGTTTGAAGAAAGAAACCTGACATCTGGACATGACCTTTGATTGGCTTAGATCTCTTGTGATTGCTTTTAATAGTAGAGAAGAGTCACTGTTAACTGAGAAAAAAGAGACAGATGCAGACAGACAGAAGATGATATGTCCTTGTTTCCAGGTAACACCAGATGTGGCCCTGCATGTGCTGTGATCTGCCAAGTATTGGGCAGATATTTTACAAGAACTAGGCCAGGGCAGGGCTGCAAGTCTTTCCGAAAGTGGCAGGCATTCTGTACGATGTGCAATATGCCATCCAGATCTCTTGTGAAAGTTTTATTTATAATAGACATTTCTTATGAAAGAAGTGATTGGTACAGGGTGCATATTTTAATCAAGACTTAAAAAGAAAGTTTGTGTTAATTTGCAGGGCTGTTTTTGTTTGTTTTCTTTTTCCAATTTCCAATAAGGATGATTTGGGACATGATGTTTTAAACTTTGGAATCAAATGGTTTCTTATTTGGGAAGACAATGTATATACCTTGACATTATGTTAAATAATAAAATTGTTCTAATTTGGTGCCATTTTTCTGGATCATAACTATTTTTGTATCTCAAGCTATTTTCTTACATTGTATGAAATGTATTGTCACATGGAAAGGCTTTCCAAGCTGAATAGTCTGGTCTCTGTGTAACTGAATTTCATTTATCTTTGATAACTCAAAAGACATTTCATTGAAAGTATTTTTTTCTGGGGAATTTTCCTGAATGTTTGTACTTCCAAAAAAAAAAATGTTCTCATCAAGAAGTTCCTGGAAACTCTGGTGTCATTGGCACGGGTAGAGGCCGTGCTTACTATCTCAGCAGCATTTCCAAATGCACCTGCAGTAGCACATTGATGATTCCTCAACTCTTGGTAAGTAGAATTCGGGGACTAAGAGTTTGTTGTTTGTTGAACTGTCTTTTTTTAAAATATGTAATGCATTCACTTTGTCTAAAAAAATGAAAAGGTGTCTAATAAAAATTCTCCATCTCATCAGCCATCCAATGTTCCTATGCTCCCAGTTAGCTACTGCTCTGATATTCGTGCATCTGCTGACAAGAGAGTCAAACCACAGACTGTCTTCTCCCCTCCTAGAGCCAGCGCGCCTTCACGCAGGACACCCGCTGCTCCTTTCGTTTAGCAGGGGGTCATGAGGCGCTCTTCCTGCAGCCGGGGTGAGCCGTGATGCACTGAACCAGCGCCGTGCTGGTGGTGATTGCTTGGCGTTCTGAACAGGAGGTGGAGCGGAAGAGGGGCAGTATTCTAGAGGTCTGCTGTCCCACTTTCCCAGATAGCTGAGGTGCAAGACAACAGCAGTCGGCAGCAATGTGTTCTTCCACATGGATTACCAATAGAGAAATCATTTCATTGCAAACATCAGGGTCAGTCTCCTGCAAGGATCTAAAGTAGATTCCAGAGTCATTTTACCTAAGGACAGTTGTCTAGATTGATCACTGATATTGTTGGCACTGGTAATTTATCATGAGACTCACCCTCGGTGGATTTTGACTGTTGTCATTGCCAGGGGCTGCTGAGGCCGTTTCGACACATAGTGACCACCCCCCCCCCCCCCATGTGACAGAGTACAATGGCCCAGAGAATGTTCTTGGTTATAGTCACTACCAGCAGGCGTTTCTCGGCAAAGACTCCTGGTGGGTTCTAACAGCCAGCTTTTCAGTGCATTCAAGCACTTGGCCATTTGTGATGACACCAGGGCTCCTTTTTAAAATAAATCATTTTATTAGGGGCTCATAGAACTCTTATCACAATCCATACATATATCAGTTGTGTAAAGCACATTTGTACATTCATCATTCTCAAAACATTTGCTCTCCACTTAAGCCCCTGGCATCAGCTCCTCATTTTCCCCTTCCTCCCCATTCCCCCTCCCTCATGAACCCTTGATAATTTATAAATTATTATTTTGTCATATCTTGCACTGTCTGACATCTCCCTTCCACCATTTTTTGTTGTCTATCCCCGAGGGAGGAGATCACATATCACATGTAGATCCTTGTAATCGGTCCCCCTTTCCAATCCACCCTCCCTCCACCCTCCCAGTATCACCACTCATACCACTGGTCCTGAAGGGATCATCCGCCCTGGATTCCCTGTGCCTCCAGCTCCTATTTGTACCAGTGTACATCCTCTGATCTAGCCAGACTTGTAAGGTAGAATTGGAATCATGATAGTGGGGGGTGGGGGATGGGAGGGGGTGAGAAAGCATTTAGAAACTAGAGGAACGTTGTATGTTTCATCGCCACCACATTGCACCCTGACTGGCTTGTCCCCTCCTGGATACCCACCTGTAAGGGGATGTCCAGTGACCTACCAATGGTCTTTGGGTCTCCACTCTGCACTCTGTCCCTCATTCATGATATGATTTTTTTTGTTCTGATGATGCCTGATTCCTTCGACACCTCATGATCACACGGGCTGGTGTGCTGCTTCCATGTGAACTTTGTTGCTTCTGAGCTAGATGGCCGCTTGTTTACCTTCAAGCCTTTAAGACCCCAGACACTATCTCTTTTTATAGCCGGGCACCATCAACTTTCTTCACCACATTCGCTTATGCACCCATTTGTTTTCAGTGATCATATCAGGGAGGTGAGCACACAGTGACATGATTTTTGTTCTTTGATGTTTGCTAACCGATCCCTTCAGCACCTCGTGATGACACAGGCTGATGTGCTTCTTCCATGCAGGCTCTGCCACCTCTGAGCTAGATGGCTGCTTGTTTAGTTTCAAGCCTTTAAGATCCCAGACACCATATCTTTTGATAGCCGGCCACCATCAGCTTTCTTCACCACATTTGCTTATTCACCCGCTTTGTCTTAAGCGATTGTGTCGGGAAGGTGAGCATCATGAAATGCCAGTTTAATAGAACAAAGTGTTCCTGCATTGAGGGAGGACCTGAGTGGAGGCCCAATGTCCATCTGCACCAGGGCTCCTTTGGACTTGGTGGGAAAAGTCTGCTGAACTTTCCTCATAAGCTTCCTTGGATCCCATGAAGAGACTGCCTCCTGAGAGTGCCCTGCACTGGGCAGCCACTGGGAGAGAGTCCCTGAACTGTGCTCCCAAGTGGAAGGGAGAGCGCTCCCTGCTCTGTGAGATCCCTCCCCATCCTGCTGCTTCACTGGTGAGCTAATGGAAGTGTTCTTGCTGAGAGAAACGCTTCAGTTTAGAAACAACCACAAACCCTGGTTTTCAGGGCTGAGGTTAGGGTTGGCTGCCAGTAAAGACGCCGAAGCTCGGTTTAAAAGCCCGTCATTGCCACCGGTGACGCCGAACCACACTTGAAATAAGGGCGTGGCCACCACGGTTCAGTAGCCAGCTGGAGTATAGCATTTTCCAGAATGTCACCAAGCATCCCATCTCCGTCAGTGTCACAGTGGGTTGGGTTCCACAGCAAGATCAAGGTCGAATCCGGCCCTTCCAGAAGCTTTAGAAGGAGCGCTTGAGAATGGGCATTTTAAAGACGTCTCCTGATGATTGACAGACATCACGGTTTTCAGAACCGCTGAGAGGAAGACGAGCTGTGTACAGCCATCTGTTTAATGAGGCCTTCTGGAACTGGTACCCGAGTGTGAGGACCATTCATCTAGAGCTTCCCTGCAGTGGCATGTCATGTCACCTGCTTCTCGGTGCCTCACGAGCACCACTCTTGACAGTGACTGTGGGGAATAACTGCCGCGGCCTGGTCCAGAGTTCCGGTCTACCCTGGCCTGGGCACACAGCTTTTGAGCTAGTTGCCAATCATCACTTAATTCTCCAGCCTGGACTAAGTTGTGATACTAGCAGAGGTAATGGGTACCCAACAATCAGACCATGGAAACTACCATTGTCTTTGACTTTCAGATGCCACGGGGCAAGAAACGTGGGACTAGTTGCTCCCAAAGAGCACACTGGGTGTCATTTTGCATTTCACATTCTTGGAGTAATACCGCACACTCAAGACCCTCAACGAAATGGACTGACACAGCAACTGCCACCGCGGGTTCAGACATAACGATGGGAGAGCACAGGAGGGCTTGGGTTTGGTTCTGTTGTACACGGGGTGGCCAGGAAGCTGACCCAACTCAACCCCGAGCACCCACGGGCCCCGGATGTCAGACTGCAGCTAGAGCCCTGACCCCTCTACTTAGACCAGGGTCGGTGGGATGTGTCTGTGATGGCAAAGCCTGGGCTCGGGGTTTTGAGAATCTTTGGCACAGGGTCACATTGAGGATTTGGCAGCAATCTTACGAGAATGCACTGCTTTATTCTGGTGCCATTTTAATGTGCTGAGTGAGATCTCAAGGTTGTGCCATTAAGGGTAATTATGATAATTCAAGCATAGTTGAAAATTGCTCTAGGTTAACTGTAATACTTTTATTATAGGCTATGTTTTACAAAGCAGCTAAGGCATTTCTCAAATAGCAGGATTCTTTCCCGAAAGGTCTGTGTTGAAGGGGTAAAGATGCGGTAAATTCTTAATGTGCCTAATATTAAATTCTGACCACTTTAAATTGTAGTAATAATAGCCTTTGTTTTTAAACCCAGGCATTGTTTGTTAAAAGCTGGCCACTCAAGCTCTCTGAAACAGTTACGCGCTGCAAAAGCAGGCACTCACTTTGCTCTTTCCTCCTGGTGAGAAACAACAAAAGCCAGCTGGGGCTTTCCTCGTTAGTTTGTTAGTTTGGTGGAAGATTGTGTTTGGGGAGCATATTCTCAGTGGCGTGGCTCTTCTGTGCAGCCCGCTGCAGCCATTCTCGCCAGTGCTCCTTCACGCGCAGGCTGTTGGTGAGCTGGCACTGGCTCTCTGGTCCCATCAGCTTCTATTTCAATAGCTACATGGGGGAGAAAATCTTTGTTGCGTTTGCATCCCCAAAAACCTAGGGACATTTGCCTCATGCTCTTTGGTTTACGGATAATGTTCAAAGTCTGGAGTTAATCACAGTTTGGCAGAAGCCAACCTCGTCCTCACTAACTCGACTTCTCCCTTGCCTGCCTGTAGGCAGGTCCCCTTTCTTCTGATCCGTGGAGTCCAGCCAGACTCTCACTTTGTAACCTAGGAAAATAGTCTCAGCCTCTCGGTGATTTTAGGAAGAAATGGGAACAGAACTGAATTCTTTATTTACCCAAAAGCCTGCCAGGCCAGAGGGAAGGGAAAAACTCGACCATGTTCTGTGTAGCATGTGAGTCACCTTGTCGCTTTGCTTCTTTTACGCGCTTTCCCATGTCGCCGTTGTTTTCTTCTCTTTCGCTCCATTTGCTAAAGGATGTGGCTTCACCACCACCACCCCCACAGTGTTTTTATTGTTTCTCTGGTTGGATTATGATTTTATTTTCATTATTTTCCATTGGGAATAGTAATAGTATCATCATATATATACATATATATACATGCATGTATATATATACATACACACACACACACATATATTCGTTTGGGGCAAAGAGTTACAAAGCAGCTTAGGTTCCCTCTCGTTCACTGAAGTCTACACACGTGATTGTGGAGCGGGACCAGCTCCTTCACAGGCGCAGCCGCTTTCATTGCTGTCACCCCGGTGCTTTCATTTCCATTCGCCTAAGTTCAACCCCCCCCCCCCAACCTTCTCCCCTTGGCTTGATCGCTGTCTTTGTAATGACATCACATGCATAAGAAAATGTGCACACATCCTAAATGTACCGGTCAGTAAGGCTTGCATCCCCCCTTCTAGCACCCCCAAACAATATGGACACCCTGTGTCCCAGCCCCAAAGGCAACTATTCCATTGTTTTTTAGTACAATACATTTTGCCATTTTTAACTTTATGTAATTAGAATCATACAAATATGTATTCTTCTGGCTGGTTTCTTTTACTCAATGATCTAATTGTGAAGTTCAATCATATTGCCTATAACAGGTCCGCTATGCTCCTCACTGTAAGATTTCATTTTGTGCATATACTAAGATTGTGTAATACACTTTATTGTTGATGGCCCTTTGGATTTGGGCTATTGTGCAGATGCCAGTGAACAGTCTTGCACATGTCTTTTGCTGAATATACATATATACATATATATATCTTTGGGGTCTATGCCTGAGAGTGGAACGACTGGGTCCTGCGGTAAGTGTTCAGAGTCGTCGATTCCCCTCCCTGGTTTTCAGGAGAATGGTCCAACGTGCGCTCCAACCAGCTGTGTTGTCAGGGTTGCGCCTGTTCTGTCTTATCATGCTTTCAACCAAAATGTAAGGGCCTTTGAAGTGCTTACTGCTAAGTGGCATTTCCATGATAACTAATGAGCTTAAACACCTTTTCAGTATTGGCCAGTTGGACATATTTTGTGAGATGTCTATTCAAGTATTTTTGCTAAATTTTCCTATTGGGTGTCTGCTATTCTCCTGTTGATGGCAGTTCTCTGTGTACTTGGCATGAGGGACCTTGATCAGATGATACCCTGATGGCGTGGCTTCTCACAGTGGTACTGGCTGCTTCACTCTGGGACCAGTGTCTTTTAATGTTACATAGATTGTCCCCCTTTATGGTTAGTTTTGTTGTTGTTGTTATTGTTTAATTTCCTGTGTGCAAAATACTTGGTGACCAAAACTATGAAGATGCACTTTTGTGCTGTCTTTTAGCAGCTGTGTGTTTCATCTTTCATGTGTAGATTTTCAATCCACCTGGAATTCTTTTCTAGAATGATGTAACTAGGAGGTCGAGATTCACATCCCCACCTTGTGGACGCCCCATCGTTGGACAGGCCACTCTTGCCCTTCTGTGCTGTTTCTAGGTTCTTTATTATGTGGGTTTGGCTCTCCCCAAAGGGTTGGCCCCTATTTTGTTGATAGCTGCTGTGAAGTTGTCCTTCTGATTCACGGTGGCCTCATGCCCTTTGCCATCCTCGTGTCTCATTGCAGATCCATAGTTGTAATCCATATTTCATAAGGTGTTTCCATTGGCTAACTTTTAGAAATTTGTCTTCAGCTTGGTCTTGAGGCTCGGCTGAAAATCGCCCTGACATCCAGGAGCAAGCAGCCCTCCAGGAACCAGTGGGTGGTGGCCACCTATGAGGTGCCTTGGCAGAGCAGCAAGCCCAGGTCTCTCCTGGAGGCTGAGGTTTCTCTCACTGGCCCACCAATATCCCCACTGTATTGATATTAAACTGTGTTTATTACGGTAGCTTTGTATCATGTTGGCTTAGTCGATAAGAAGAGAAATGTATAACTTGCTTAAGGTGAGGCCCTAAGTTCTCCGGAGAGTTGTGGGGAGAATTAAAACTAGTAAGGAACCTTTGTCAGATAGTTAGAGTTTGTTAAAGTTTTCATGTAGGCATAGAGTCAGCTTTTTCCTTTAGCCACAAGGCCTTGCGCATGGGGGTGCCCACTGGGATCATATAAGGGAAATATTTGATGTTTCCTTGAAGGAAATTACTACTTCTAATGTGACATGGCTTTCCACTGACTCCATGGTTTCTATCCATATTATTAGTCATCCCTTTTCATTTTCCATAAAGTCTAACGAAACTGATGGCATATGAGTGATTGCTTGTGTTTGAGCTAAGACTGTTGCCCTCTCCCCGGTCCAGTTCTTTTGCGGCTGCTAGTGAGCAGCCTCCGTGGGTTTCCCCGGTCTGTGTGACAGTCTGTACAGTGTCAGCACTGACAGATGCTGGGCAGGGAATGGGCTCTGCATCTTTGGTCAGCCTCTGTAAGACTCCACCTCCTTTCTAACTTACTGTTTGTATTTTTTTTCTAGAAAATTTCCAGTTATTATCCAACCCATTCCATGTACATTCCAGTTATCATCCAACCCATTCCATGTACATTTCTGAGCTGAATTCAGAACTGTCTTTCCTGAAATAATCTCTGCAAGCTTTCCCAAAAGTTGAGATTTTAATTGACAGGGAAAAAGAGGTGCCAAAAAGGCAGATTCGCTATTTTTAGCAACACTAAAAGCATATGCATCTTATCCTAGGAGTGGCAATTCGCGGAGACAGGAAAACACATTTGATCTATTGATTTGATCAGTAACAACAAGGGAACAATATGAGCCCAGAGGAAATAAGTCTTGTCAGCATCGGGGACTGTCCTGGAAGGAGGAGTGGGTGGAGCTGTCAAAGCATTGTGTGAAAGGATGTCACACGTCCCCTACTGTGTTAGGCTGGGTTGACTAGAGAAACAAATCCAGAGACACTCATCTCTGTAAGAGAGAGCTTTATATCAAGAAGTAATTAAGTATCAATAAAACATCCCAGCCCAGTCCAACGCAAGTCCATATGCCCAATACTAGTCCCTAAGTCCCTCCTCAGACTCACGAAGCCACATGCAATGATGCAGAATGCAGGAAGATCACTGGTCTGTGGGTGTAAAATCTTGTGGATCCAGTGGCGGTGGACACATCTCCAGGGCTCGAGCAGGTCTCAGCATGGCTCACCTCGGGAAGATGAAGGCAGAGAGAGAAGGGGGGCTCCCAGGACCCTCCCCACGAGGAGGCTATGCCCACAAGGAGGCACCATCAGGCTGCGACCCAACCGACAGGCCAGCCTTCACCCCTACACTTCAGTTTGACAGTAAATTATGTAACTACCATACCTGCATTCTTCAGAAACCTGAAAGACTGCAAATTCACCTCCTATGTTTACTCATTAATACAATGCATTTGGTGGGGCAGCCATTCTGTTGTTGCTTGAACCCTAACTTCAAGGATGAGCTAGTGTCATGTATAAACATTCATTATCAGTGCTCATTCCCTGTGACCAAAGACAACCCCAACCAAACCCATTACTGCGGAGTCAGTTCTGGCTCATAGCGACCCCATAGGACAGGGTAGAGCTGCCCCTGTGGGTTTCTGAGACTGCTTAGAAGAGTAGAAAGCCTCTTTCTCTCCCGAAGTGGCTGGTGGTTTCAAACTGCTGACCTTGCATAGCAGCCCAACGCTTAACCTCTATGCCCACAGCTTTGATATAGAACTGAAAACACGTGTAGAGGTTAGGACTATCAGCTACGTAAGTCCACGCGCTTTTATTCTAAGGAAACTAGCTAGTACTTTCTAATAGGGGGGAATGAAATCAAGTGTCTTCCAATGGCTGACCTGGGCTTTTTAAAAACCAAGTGTAAAGGGGCTTTATAAGATTTGTATAGGAAAACATGCTTTTTATTTCCATGGGAGGGTTAAGAAAATACTCTGGAGGTTATTATGTAGCATTTGGGGAACCCTAAGCAAAAGAAGGAAGATGCTTGCAGCTATCTTGGCGTTTCTCCTTGTAAAAGTCACTTTCGTTTTGCATCTCCAAGGGGACAAGAGTTCTCATGTCTTGGCGTAGCTGTGGACGAACACGACACAACTTTCGCAGCGGCCCGGGAAGTGGCAGGAGTTAGAATCTCGGGTTGCGACTCCCCTCGGAGTCTGTGGGGAGCAGCTGGCTTTGCTCCCCAGCACAAGTCGGACTTGGATCTGAAAGAAACAGGATCTGCGAACATTTTGGAAAGCATTTGGGAGCCGTCTGTGGGACGTGATTAAAGGAGAAGGAAATCCATCCACCAATTTGTTCTTTCCACTGGGAAAAGCCCACAGAAGGAAGCGGCCGTGCGTGGTGTCTTGAACTGCCCCCAAACCACACCAGACACTCAGGCACAGTTTGTTCGAAAGAATTCATTTCAGAAGTATGTATAATTGCAGGCACATCACTGATACTCCTGTCTAAAGACGCCTTTTCTGATCAGTTCGTGTGGCTAATGAAAACTGATACAGGTCTGCACCACCGACCAGACTGCCCTTCAGCCACCTGGCTCACACGGATGCCGCTCAGCCTTTGAAGGAGTCCCCTCTTGGAATGCTTCGTCTCAGGGAGCCACTTCAGGAGTCCATTGCTTTCTACCGAGACATGGAGCCTTCTCGTAATGAGCGCTGTCTCTAGGCTGAGGATGTAGAGACTGACGCTCTTCCAGTGTTGCCATTGACTCTTAGTCTGATGTGATCAAACCACGTGCTTCCAAATAACTGCAGCTAATAAAACACTCAGCCTGGACATCAGACCCCAGAGTGGACCATTTCACCGTATCTTAGCTGACCACTTCACCTTCGCTGGCCAACTGTATCAGTAACCAGGTGCGCTGTTGGTGGGTTGGCAGAACTCAGACAGTGCTCTTCGTGTAAGGTAGATTGAGAATGTGTTAAAGATTATTGTTTTGTTTCAGAATGTCGATGCTGGGGATTAGAGGGTTAATGAAGAAAAACACTCTTACCAAAAAATGGAGTTTCAAAAGCATCAGTGGGACAGAATGTTCTGAGACAGCCTCTGTCCAGCCCGGTGGTTCCTAACATCTTCAAGTGTGATGATCCCACATTTCACAAGCACTTGCCGGATGGTAGCCATTCTTTTAGAATAGTTTTATTGCACAAAACACATCATTTTTATAGGTTGAAGACTTCAACATGCAATTCTTAATCACAGAGCATCTAAACATGAATGGAAAGTAACTGCACATATTTCACAAGTCTTCATGTAGGCAGCAGAAATGTTGACTCATGGATTTGAGGTCCTTGTGTTAGGTTGGGTTGTTTAGGGGAAAAAACCAGTGACACTCATCTCTGTACAAGAAAGAACTTTGTATCGAGAAGGGACCCCAGCCCAGTCCAACACAAATCTGTAGGTCCAACACTAGCTGAGACCTCTTTGGGCTCACATTGCTGCAGGCTGATGGTGCAGGAAGGGGCAATAGGAAGCAGGAAGCATGGTCAGGCACCAGCGGCTCTCAGAGTCGGGCAGCCCACTAGAGGCCACGCCTGGAGACAGAGGCCCTATGAAGGCCCAGCAAGGAGGAAGGGAAGCGGCAGAAGCCCTATGTGTTCCATCTTGCTCTTACCCAAAGGCCACACCCCAAGGGGTGTCATCAAGCTACCACTTGATTGACAGGTTTGACTCTAGTTGACGCAAAACCTAGCCATCACAGACTCCTCATAAAAACTCAGCTGGGTGCTAACCAACCCATATCTTCCCATCCTTTCACTTTAAGAAAATACAGGAGGGGGGGCAGAAAAAGAAAAGAAAACTCAAGTCCAGAGAGATCCAGAGATTAGTCAGTTTTGAGCATCTTGGCAGAAATAGACTGTGTTGCTTGACTTCTGCCTCTCCCTCTCCTGCTGAGGGCCTCAGAGAGGTGGCTTAGAAAGGACTGGCCAAACTCCAGCCTTTTCACTATGCACCGGTGGACTCAGGGACTATGTGGAGGAACAAGTGCAGAGCGGGCGGGATTTCGGAGAGTGCGCTCCTTAGTCACCCTTCTAGCCCGGACCTGAGCTCACCCCATGGCTCCACTGGCAGCCGAACAGTCAACAGGCCTATAAAGTGAATGGTAGCACCAGTGACGCACACCCTCAGGAGAACAACCAAACGTATGTAGGAAAAGTGGGACCCCAATGTAGAAGTCACGGATTAGCTGTGCTTGGCACATAGGAGCCCCTGCGTGGCACCAACAGAAAGGATAAGGTTTGAGTCCCCAGCCCACTCTGTGGAGCGCACATCTACCCTGATTCATGGGGTTGCTGAGTTGGAATCAACTTCACAGCAACTGGCATTCTGGTTGGCACACAGTAACTCTTCAATAAAACGGAAATACAGGTTTCTTTCTGTATCTCTGGCCTTTTTGAGCATTCTAATTCCCTTAAAATATAACAGGGTCAGTTGTCATCTTTTTACCCAAACTATACAATTGAAAGTTCATGACTACTTACCCAGCTATGTTTATAATAATATAACTCCCATACCCCTTCACCTCCCCATTCAATCTAGCTGTTTTTAGCTTCTGTTTTAAGTGGCTGCCTTTTTTTTGGGGGGGGGGGAACATTTGGAACAATAACCATTTTATAGTATCTCACATTTAGCAGGTCAAGAATTTGAGCAATGAGATGCTCGCTGGTACTTCTTCCCCTATCGCTTTTTATACATTATGGCATTCATCCTATTTCTTAGGTAGAGATTCTCAAGAAGCAAAACTAGTGAAGCTTATATGAGTAAATGTATGGATAGATGGATTGGTAGGTAAATTTATCTCAAGGAAATGACTCTCAAAGTTCTCTAGGCTGGCAAGTTCCAAGTTTGCAAGTCAGCTGTCAGGCTGTAGGATTCTCCTGACTCTTGTAGCTACAAGGGCTGGCTGCCAAGGGGAGTGATCCAAGGTTGGCACAAGGTTGACTTAGGCTGCAAAGGCTAATGACTCCCAGAACTGGCAGATAATATGACAGGCTACTGACTTCAGTCTAAAGATCCAGAGACCAGATGGAGAATTCAGATCCATTAAAAAGCTCTACCAGAATGGGGTTGATAGAGTTATGGATATGGAGAGTGAGTGAGTGAGAGAGAGAGAGAGAGAGAGAGAACAGTTTCCCTAAGAAAATTCCCTTTCAATTGAGGTGCAGAACTCATCATGGGGAACGAGAATGTCATTACCATGTCATCAAGCTGACATACAACCATCACCTCTTCAGGTGGTTCTCAGTTTTTGAGGGTCCAGGCAGATGTTTCAGAAAAACCATGCTCTCTTCTGTTCTAAGAGTAAAATTGATCGGAAGAATGAAATAATTTAGTTTTTCTCTGGCTTGCACTATTTCTGTCATCTCTAAAGTAATTAAGACAGCTTATTCCAAAACCAAATTATATCTTGAATATCCTAAATAAACACTGGAGAGCTGGTGGTGTAGTGGTTTTGCACTGGGCTGCAATCCGTGTGGTGAGTAGTTTGAAACATCAGCCGATCCGTGGGAGAAAGACTGGGTTTTCGACTCCATTAGCAGTTACCGTCTCAGAACCCACAGGAGATCAGGGTGAGTCAGCATTAACTCAACCACAGATGAACAAATGCCCCGTTTGCCTTCTCCACCTCCCCGAGAAGAGCGGTGCTTGAAGCCATGTCTGAGGAAACGCCACCAGGGACGCGCCCAGGAAGAGTGGCGCCTGCTGCTGACAAAGAGGGTCTAATGATGAGTCAGGTGGTATTTCGGGTGATCTTTTCATGAATCCTTCGTCCTTTGGATTTCCCCACAGGGAAGAGGGAACTGATGCTTCAGGGTCAGGAAAAGACATGGGGCATTTAGATATTGTAGCTCACAAGCCTACGTGATAGTGCTTCCGTGTAAAGCAAAAGCATTTAAAGCTGCTTGAGAGCTCAACGCTTCGTGTCTTGATTGTCGCCTCGTTTCTTTTACAGTATTTGTTATTGCTTGCCACAGAGGCCATTTATTTAATAGACAGGGTCGGGGAGTAGATTGAGTTTCATGAGATACTAACACTTTATCTATTTTTTAAAATCATTTTATTGGGGGCTCATACAATTGTCATCACAATCCATACATCCATCCATTGTGTTAAGCACATGTGTACATTTGTTGCCGTTTATCTTTTGAGGAGAACATTCTAGAGTTGATTAGAACGGCCTGGTAGAGTCTGCTTCATTAACTCATTGGGTGGTCCGTTACAGGTGCATAGGTACATGCTAAGCAGTCGAGGGAGGGTCTTTGGAAGTACACCCACATCTCTAGGCATGGTGGTGGCGATTGCTAACTACATACTTGCAAATACAGCACATACATAGACAGCTCAAGGAATCCTGGTGGTGCAAGGGGTGTAGCACTTGATTGCTAACTGACAGGTCGATGGTTCAAACCCGCCAGCCCCTCTGCAGGAGAAGATGAGGCTGTCCTCTGTAAAGATGTACCGTGTCAGAAGCCCGAAGAAGCAGTTCTACGCTGGACTGCAGGACCCCTACGAATTGGAATCAACTTGATAGGAGTTGGATTTGTTTATCATCAGTAGCTCAGGCGTAGAAATTACTTAGACACTGGGACTGTATCACAAATGTGTCCAAACTGTTAGCTGGAACATTGATTTGCTACGCACACCTTCCCCTAATGCACAATAAAGTATTCCTTAAAAATAATACCTGCTACAGAGGAGAATTAGGATAACTGATGAGCTCAGCAACCTATAGACACTGGGTACGGTTAGGTCCTGAGGCTTGGAGTGGTGCGGTGAGCTCGGCATTTGGTGATTCAACCCTGTCAGTTGCTCCCCGGCAGAACTCTCGGGCCGTTTGCGCCCATAGGGATTCCAGTATCAGGGCCCTCAGGATCACGATGAATTGGGATAGACTTGATGGCGATGGCTTTGCTTCTGTGTGTTTAAGTTGGAGAGTGCAGTAAGAGTGGTTTCAGCATCTTCAGCATGTCCTTCAGCGCTTGTGAATGACAGGGTAGAGACCGCAAATAGCTCTTCAACCTACACAGCTGGTGCTTTGCACTGTAAGTGTAAACATTTGCATCTGTAGAGGTTTACTTATGCTTCCTTTAAGATTTGTAGGAAATCGTGACCTTGGGTTCCCCTTGAAAGCCTTGAGGCTTGGGCGCTGACAAAGTGAACCAGAGAGACCTTTGCTCCTAGTATTGATTCGACCTGGAAAGCCTTCCGACTTTGATCTTGAGGCCTCTCTTGACTCAGCAGTACTGTTGGAGGCCTTTGTGCTGGTGACTGACAAATGGATATTCAAACAATCACATGGATTTTATTCTGGGAAATCTTATCATTCAGTCACTCCTTTAATTGTTTTCTAAGACAAAGTGTCATTTATTTCCAAAATAAAGACGTCCTTGAAGGGGGCATGTGAGTGTGTGCGTGTAAACAAGCACGGGCATGGCCAGTGTACATTAAAAAAAGAAGAGAACACGTAAGACCTCCCTTGAACTTTAACCTGATCTTGGGAACCAGCAGATCTCATCTGTGATGCATCTCATCAGGAAGCAGTGGAGATATTTTTGTAACTATTTTGCAACACGATGCTACATCTTCCTGTCTTCTTTGAAAACAATATGTCCTGTGCCTCAAAGATCATAACACTGGGGTTATAAAATAAAAAAAATTAAGAGAACAAAGTAGAATTCCATGATGTTGGCTTGGACTGGATCCATTATGTCTATCAGGCAAAGTCCTAGACTCTATGCCCTTAGAGATCACTGCTAATTCCCTCTCATAGCTTCCACTGGTGGAATTAGAGAAATGCTTCATTCTTTTCTGTGGGACCGTCCGGTTGTTCTGCGTGGCTGCAGACCACTTTGCCAGCGGGGTGGAGAGAAGGGGAGACTTGATGAAGTCATGGAGACTGGGAGAAGGGCAACATCTATGAACTGAGGAACAGGCAAGTCATTACTACGAGAGCTGAACACGATGGTTTGGCCTGGAGATTGCAAAGGGAAGGCAATATTGTTTGCGTGGCGAAAGGACGGATAGAGTTGGGTGCCATGAAAGCACTCTTCATTGATAAACAGTGGTGAGTACATCCTTCGAATTTTCCTTCAAGTTCATTTTTCACATAGAAAAACAATGTCATGAGATCAGAAGTAATTTGCCCAGGTCTCTTAGGAGTCAGCCTGGAATGTTCTAAGAGATGTTAGCCAAAGCTGCTGCCATGGGGTCCCTTCTGAACTGTGCTGCCTCGTCACACTCTGCCTCCCGGGGCTCTTAAAGCTGTTGTCTTCAGAAATGAACAACCAGGCTTTACTTCTGAGGTACATTCAAACTGGAAGCTTTGTAGTGCGGCGGTGCAGTTCCGTAACTTCATGTCAACCTGAAGATGCATAAATGCGCAGGGGTAGAGCTGAGCTGTCAATCAGGTCCCAAGCTGATGGTGACTCCTGTGGGTGTGGCCTTCTTAGAAGCAGGGCCCTGGGAACCTCCCCTTCTCTGCCTTCCCCTGCCTGCTGGCTGCCAGAGCCTGAAGATGGCTCTGCACCCACAGGCCTGTGCTATTCCTGCATTGAGCCTCCGTGCCCGTGGCTGCGTGAGTCTGAGGAGGGACTTGAGGACTTGACTTGGACTGGACTGGGATGTTTTCTTGATATAAAATTACTTCTTGATATAAAGCTCTTTCTTACACATGTTTGAGTGTCACTGGGTTTGTTTCTTTATTCAACCTGGCCTGATACATTTGTATTGTGTTTGGTCACCTGTCTAGTTGAATGAATTTGCCTTCTGTGTATGCGTACGCCAGCTCCCCTCCCCCCACTCTTCCCCACCCATATAGGGTCCGGCACTAGCTAGGTTATTAAATAAATGTTTGCTAAAATAGTGAAACAATAAGTGAAATTATAATAAATATTGGTTGAGCACTTACATAATAGGATAAGTGATAAAAAGATTGCAATAAAGTCATAGAAACCTTTATTAAATGAAAATGTCCAAATGTGAAGCTACTTCTCAGTAAAGCCATCATGTAGAATGGTTCCCTTCTGAAGGCAATGTCTCCATCTCTCTTACCTTCCCCCAAAGAGTTCTTCACTCTTGAATTTGCCCCACGCCACAGCCGGCCGTGGGGGCACGCCGAGGGACTCCCGTCATGTTAGTTTTCAGTGTCCTTGTTGTAGGGGTTCAAAGCTGTTCGAGGAGGGGTGATGGGAGGGAGGGGCTCAGTGGAATTCTCACGGGACAGCCCTTGCCCCTCTCAAAGAGCACACAGGTGGTTTGTCATGAGTGTTGTCGTTTGGTTCAATTGAGTCACGTCCAACCCATAGCAAACCCTTCGTGCAACAGAACGGAACGCTGCCCGGTCCTGCTCCAGCCCCACAGTGATTCCCACGCTGAGCCCTATGCTGCAGCCACGGTGTCAGTCCATCTCGGCGAGGGTCTCCCTCTCCATGCTGCTCTCCTGTGCAAAGTACGAAAGGTGAGTCTCCCCACCCAAGACCGCTGTGGAGCACTCTCCCTGTAACCCTCGAAAGACAGATCAGTCTGTCCTTTGAGCAGTTCCTGGGACTTTCAAAATCCTCTCCAGCACCAACATTCATTCAAATGTATCCATTCCTTTATATTTTTGTTGTCTTGATGGGGGAAAAAAAATCCCTAGGACAGTTTTCCTGGCATTTTTTTTCATCAATGGGGTTTTCCATTTTCTTAAAATTTCTTCCTAATAAGCCTCCATGACAGTCCTATATCCATTGAGGAAATCTCTGAAGATTCCCCTTTGGACCCCCACGCAGTTCCCAGCACCTTCTGAATGGCCCTCTCGGCCCCGACTCTAACTGGCCTGACACTCCCCTTGGGAGCCATTGTGTGGACTGCCACTTTTCTTTGAAGGTACTTTCATGAGACTAAAAGGTGCATCACCAAAGAATTGGTTTTATGGCAGAGACGTGCTTAACCACATTTTCTTTGGCATAAACCTGTGTAAGTATGAACAGGAACCCCAATTGCAATACTGTTTGACTTGCCCTTACATGTCAGATACTGTGTTAGGTGTTCAGGATAAAATGAGCAATGGCAACAACAACAAGGGGGGTGGGGGGGCGTGACAGGACAAGTTTCCTGACTCCTGGAGCCATAATCAGAACTGATGAAGGGATCAACTCATCCTCATTTAAAAGGAAGGAAAATGATTTTAAATTAAAATATGCATCATACGAGTGCACTTTGATCAGCCTTTGAAAACACACAGAAGGTTCTTTCCATCTTATTAAGATTTTTCATTACATGTGAACATCTGAAGACATTTGTGTAAGTGCCAACTTTTAAGTGTAAATCCATACTTCCCTTCCTAGTTGTTCTCGGTGACCGATGTGGGTTTGAACTCGGTGTCATGGCCCCCCGGAGGCAGCTCGGATGAATGGTGACATGACTATGCTTTGCAAGTGAGCGTGGAAACCCAAACATTTACAATAATTTGTACTTACAGTCTCTATCAATGGATTCAAAAATTAACTCTTGAAATAAAGCGTATCTGCATGGCATTGTGGGATTGCCGCCCAGTCAACATGGAATGCAGTATTGAAAGAAGCGTCACTAAAGGCTCCTAACCAAGAATAAGATGAGGCTGCCATTCCCATAAAGTTTACAGTCTCTGGAACACTATTGGGGGGGGTTATGAGTCAGAATCAACTCTGGCAGTGAGAAGGTTTATGAATGTAATGAATATCACATTTAGTCTATTAATTTCCCTAGCGACATCATTGTCAAGAGGGAGAACTGAGAGAGACTCTTGCTAACTAACATGTTAGTTACTTAGGAGTTGTTGACTATGGAGCTGGTCAGATGATTTTATGTCAACTAGATGCTCCTGGCTTGGCGTGAAGTCAAACTTGTCAATGAGGTCACAGCCTGATGCTGTGTCCTTGGAGGTGTGGCTTTCTCATAAAGAGAACCCTCAACCCTCCCCACCCCTCTGCTACTGACCTTGAGAGCTGCTGGATCCCTGCCATGTTTCCACTGACCTTGGATCCACCCGACTCTGTCCCCACGGGCCTGTGATCTGCTGGCCGTCTGCAGCATTGCCTGTGGCCGCCTGAGGACTGATAGACTAGTATTGGGCTTAGGGACTTAATTTGGACTGGGCAAGGATGCTTCTTGATATAAAGTTCTTTCTTATACCTATATGAATGCCACTGGTCAACCTAGCCTAACACAACGATGCAAAGGCCTTGTGAGAATATAAATTCGTGTAAGTTCACTAAAGCCACCCACTTGTGGTATTTTAGCTACAGCAGCACCAAGAAACTAAGGCATCTGCCATCAGCGTCTCTTCCAATGGGGGAAAAACACAAACCAAAGTGTTGTCACCTGTGTTAACTCCAAAACCAATCTCCCTGTCATCGTCAGCTCTGTAGGACAGCGCAGAACTGCCCCTGTGGGTTTCTGAGGCTGTACCTCTCATCGCAGTAGAATGCAGCTGGTGGGTTTGAACTGCTGATCTTGTGGTTAGCAGTCCAATTAGTAATCCACTATGCCACCGGGGCAGAACTACTAGAAAATCTTTATTCTATTGCTTTTGATAACTTCTTCCATTTTATTTTCTTGTATTATTTCTCATCAAATAGTCACCAAGGAAAACCAGACTTACTGCCACAGAGTCAATCCTGACTATAGAAAGTAAGCTGTCAGTAAGTCTTCATGGGATCAGACAGCCTCACCTTTCTCCCATAAAGAAGCTGGCGGGTGCGAACCACTGACCTTGAGATTAGCATTCCAATGTCTACCTGGAAGTACCACCAGGCTCCTGGTTTGCAACAGCATAAAAAAGGGCTCCAACAAACGTGGACAGGAGCCCTGGTGGCATATGGAGTACCTGGTCATACAAGGTCTTACAAGGTTAGCTGTTCATGGGAGACAATGAGGCTTTCTGCTCCTATAAAGATTTCCAGCCATAGAACCCCTAGGAGAAGGTCTGCGCTGTCCTGTTGGGAGGGACTTGGCTCCAGTGAAAACAAACCTAAAATTAAAATTTACAAAATACATACCTTTACCTCTGTTACACTGTCAGTTGAAGGATTCAGATTAGAATTGGTAGCAGTGACTCCAAATTGATCAGAATTCAAGTTGAAACTTATTTTTCTCTGCCACCTGTTTTATGGAATTAGGTGTGTGCTCAAAAGCAGTCAGCAGATTAATATGTAAGATACAGAGAAATGGTACATGTTCATTCAAATCTACATTTCATCTTAGAGTAAGAGAAAATATTGCAACAAAAATCTGTTGTTGCCGCTGTTGTTAAGTGCCATCGAGTTGGTTCCAACCCCTCGCCACCCGATGCACAGCAGAATGAAACACTGCCCCGGCCTGCCCCGCGCCACCATTGTTCTCTGTCTGAGCCCACTGTGGAAGCCACAAGGGCAGGCCATATTGGCGAAGGCCTTCCTCTCTTTCACTGGCCCTCTACTTGACCAAGCATGATGTCCTTCTCCAGGGACTGGTCTTTTCTGACCACATGTCCAAAGAATACCAAATGAAGTCTTGCCATCCTTGCCTCTCAGGGGAATTCCAGCTGTACATGTATTCGTCCATGGGGCAGGCCATCGTATTCTCTGAGATACATGTTCATCCGTGGGGCAGGCCATAGTATTCTCTGAGATACATGTTCACCCGTGGGGCGGTCCACAGTATTCTGTGTTCCCTGCGATACATGTGTTCATCTGTGGGGCAGGCCATAGTCTTTTCAATATTCTTCACCAACAGCACCAATTGACGGCATCAAGTTTTCTTCTGTCTTCCTTATTCAATGTCCAATTTTCAAGTTTTGCCCATAGAGGCCTTTAAGCTTGCAGCTCTTGGCTTGATTTTTTCCCTTCAATTCTTCCAGCTTGAGATGTGCTGGATGTGTTCTTCCTGTTTGGCTTCTGATGCCAACTCTTAGCACGTTTCATCACACCAGCTTACCTTGTTTTTTCAAGCTGCCCTTTACGTTGCTGTGCAGCTCTTTTACGTCATCATTTCTTCCACTAGCTTTAGTACTTTACTTTCAACAGCAAGTTTCAGGTTCTTCTGGCACCCATTTGGTCTTTATTTTCTTATCTTTCTAATGACCTTTTTCTTCATATAGAATTTTCTTGATGTCATCCCACACTTGTCTGATATTTGGTCACTAGCGTTCAATGCATCAAGTCTGCTCTTGAGATGCTCTAAATTCAGTTGAGGTATATTTCGGATATTTTGGCTCTCTTAGACTTGCTTCAGTGCTCTTCAGCTTCAACCTGAACTTATAGGTGATGTGTTTCACAGTCAGCAATGGCCTACTTTTCCCCTGAATGATAACGAACTTCTATAACTACTCTTCCCACAGATGTAGATGTAGTTAATTTGATACCTATGTATTTCCTTTGCCTTAGTCCAACTGTATAGTAGCTGTTAATGTTGTCTTAAAAGGGGATTTAGATATAGGTCTACATACATATATTTATAGGTTAAGTATTAAGGTAGCAGATGGACTTTGGGCCTCTACCCAAGTCCTCCCTCAACACAAGAACGCTTTGTTCTAGTAACCTGGCATTCTGTGATGCTCAGCTTCCCAACATGATCGCTGAAGACAAAATGATTGCCTAAGTTAATGTGGCAAAGAAAATGTGATGGTGTCGATCTATTACAAGGATCCATCTAGCAGAGAAACAACAAAGCCCACATGGAAGAGGCACACCAACCCGTGTGATCATGAGGGGTCAACAGGATCAGGTATCAGGCACCAGAAGACCCAAACAATCATGTCGATTTGAATGAGGGGGGTCAGAGTGGAGACCCAAAGCCCATCTGTAGACAATTGGGCATCCCCCTACAGAAGGGTCACAAGAAGAGACTAGCCAGTTGAGACACAGTGTAGCACTGATGAAACACACAACATTCCTCTCGTTCTTTAATGACAACTCCCCCTCCCCGACTATCATGACCCCAGTTCTACCTTACAAATACGGCTAGACCGGGGAACATGTGCACTGGTACAGGTAAGAGCTCTCGACACAGGGAATCCTGGACAGAGCAACTCAGGACCAATAATGAGAGCAATACCATGAGGGCAGTGATGCCATGAAGGAAGGTGGGGGAAGAAGGGGAGCCGATTGCAACGATCAACAGACAACAACCGCCCCACCTCCCCCCACCCCGGAGGATGGACAACAGAAACGTAGGTGAAGAGAGACGGGACAGTGTAAAATATGGAAGTAAAAATAATTCCTAAATTGTCAAGGGTTCACAAGGGTGGGAGGATGGGGGAGGGAGGGGAAAAGAGAGGAGCTGATACCAAAGGCTCATGTAGAAAGAAAATGTTAGGAAATGATGATGGCGACAAATGTACAAATGTGCTCGATACAATTGATGTTTGGATTGTTATAAGAGCTGTAGGAGCCCTCAATAAAATGATTTAAAATAAAAAAGCAAACATCTATTGGGACAGTCGCTGAATGAGTGGCTTCGTGCCTTGGGGATCTGGGCGGGGAGGTTGGAGGAAATGGGGAGTTGATAGCAGTGAGTCCCAAAGGAACTATTCTGAAACTGATGGTGGTGATGATCGTACAACTCTTTATGATGGTACTGAACTAGGAAAGTGTATGAGAGGTGAATGATATGTCAGTCAATGAAACTATTAAAAATAAAAGCAAAAAAAAAAGGGTATTTGCAATGAAGAAGACATTGGTCTTGTAAAATTCTGGCCCGTGATCTCCAGCTTGGGTTCTACCACCAAGGCCACTTTTCCAACCACCGACCCTTCCACTTTGTTTTCACTTTTGCATTCAAATCATCAGTAGTTGTCAGTGCATCTTGATTGCAGCTTAGATCAATTTTGGATTGAAGAAGTTGGTCAAATGCTTCATTTTCTTCATCACTAGCTTTAGTGGTTGGTTTATTCATTTAAAGCAGGGGTATCAAACTGGTGGAATGAAAAATAGAAAAAATTGCTATGAAGAAAATAGCACTTAGGAGAGATCGAGGAAATACCACACACAATTCCCTCATTACATTTTGTTTCAGAGCATCATGGGTCACAAAAACCTACCTCGGGCCACATGTGACCCGTGGGCTGCCAGTTTGACACTCCTGATTTAAAGACTCGGTGTGTTCATTGGACTGCCTTGTGTGGTAAAGATATCCTATCAGGGACAGCACTGTACCTCGGGAGAGGTGTTGAAATGAGGACTGTGTCATCATTCCTCTTGAAGTTGTCATTCCGGATATAGTAAACTCCATGATTATCCAATTCCAGTCCATTTCAGCTCACCAATGCCTACTCTCTTTGTGTTCCGTTTAACTTTTGATGACTTCCAACTTTGCAAGAATCCCACTCCTACGTTCCATGTTTGGATCTTTAGAGTATGTTCATAGTGTGTGTTTTCATTTAAGTATCGGCAAATGAAGGTTCCACAACGTTGGTTCTCAACACCATTTAAAGTCCTCTCTCCTCTGAGGAGGAAGGTCCCCCTCAGTGGCGTTTGCAGTGCCTTCCACCCTAAGGGGCTCATCTTCTGGTTCCCTGTCTGACGCTGTTCTGCTGCTACGTGAAAGGCTTTCAGTGGCTGAGCCCTCAGGAGGGGATGGTCTAGTTCTTCCCTGGCTGTTTTTCATCAGAAAGACCCACTAACACCATGGGCGATCCTGCTCATATTTGAAATACCAGTGGCTTAGCTTCCAGCAACACAGCCCCCTCCACAGTGTGGCCTATTGAAAACCGATGCATAAAATTATAGAACCCTTTACTGAACAAAATTAGCAAAAATGCAAATCCAATACTTTTCAACAAATCCTGCTCCCAGGTCTACACACTTCTGAAGGCGATGTATTCATCTCTCTGAAACCCTCTGTGAACTCTCGCGCTCTTCGATTGACACCATGTCCAAGCAGCAGTGTGGGAACCTGACTCAGGACATGTTCCTGGGAGTTGGGAAACCTCTGCAGGGTAATATTAGGGTAGTAGGGGAGTGGGGGAATCAGTCCCAGTGACTTTCTCAAGCAACAGCTCTTGCTACCTTCAAACAACTGACACATCATCGTGATGAAAAAACATCTCAGCACAAGTTCCTTGCTTTTCTTAGTAATGTAATATTTCTATTTTCTTAAAACTTCTTCCCAAGAAGCCACCATGGTTGTCCCACGTCCTTTGAGAAAATCCACCAGGATTACCCTCTTGGAGTATGTGTGTGTATGTGGGTGGGGGTGTGTGTGATGGAAATCATACATCATATGGGACAAGAGACAAATCTCTAAAATGTATAGAAAGTATCGCACCTCAACAACAAAAAGCCACACTCAAATGAAAACTTGGCCGAGGACATGAACAGACACTTCACCGAAGAAGACATTCAGGTGGCCAACAAACATGAACAAGTGTTCATGATCACTAGTCATAAGAGAAATGCACATCAGAACAACACGGAGATTGATCTCACCCTGGCATGAATAGCCAAGGTCAAGAAAATAGAAAACGACAATGCTGACAAGGGAGGGGGGAGTCTAGGGTGATTATATACTGTTAGTGGGGTGTGCATTGGTGTAATCACTGTGGAAAATAGTGTGGCACTTGCTTTAAGAAGACAGAACTAAATACCATCTGAATTGGCACCATCTTTACTTGGCATATAACCGAAAGAACTAAGAGCGGAGACATAGACTTATGCACACCAAGGTTCATTGAAGCAATGTGCACAATAGCAAAAGGATGGAAACAAGTCAAAAGCCCATTAATGAAAGTAGGCTCAGGGAACACTTCCTGGATGAACCTGAAAGACATGATGCTGAGTGACGTGAGTTCATCACAAAAGGACACATCTTGGGTGAGACCACTATAAAAAGTCAAGATAAGCTTATCACCCTCAAAGAAAGATTCTTTGATCGTTATCAGGGAGGGAGGATAGAGTAATATAAATTACTAACTAAACAAAACCCCCAAACCCAACTTAACTGCCATCGAGTTGATGCCTTCTCATAGAGTACAAGCAGAGTAGAAGTAAGTTTGTAAGACTGTAATTCTTTCAGGAGTAGAAAGTCCATTCTTTCTCCTGGTTTCAAACTGTTGTCCTTGTGGACTGCAGCCCAACATGTAACCACTATGCTACCAGATCTCCCAATTACTGTATCCAAAAGCCAAACTCAGTGCCATCAAGTACATGTTGACTCCTAGTGACCTCCTGCGGGTTTATGGGAGTAGAAAGCCCAGTTTTTCTCCTTCTGAGCTGCTGGTGGTTTCAAAGTGTCAACCATGTACATCACAGCCCAACACATAACCACTTCACTACCAGGGCTGCCAAGTGACTAACTAGAGGGTAGATATAGAGGAATTTGGTGGGTGAGGCAGAAAACATAGAGGCAGGTCAGCAAAAATGATGTCGCTAGAGGAAGACACGGAGGAATGCAAGAGTGGCAACAGTGATGGTGATCTCTGTATGATAGATCACACATGTGACAGATATGCAGTCGGGAGAGTGGGAATACACTCACCAAGAAATGCAGGTTGGACAGAGCACATTTTACATGGGTATTTATCTTTGCTGAAAATATATCCACGAATGTGGTAGAGGATACAGGGAACAAAGTTATGAAAATGTCGACATAACCAAGTGCCTTGAAGGAATGAATCATGGGATCTGGGCACAGTGTGGACACCGGAGCATGGTCAGGACACCGAGGTTCAGTGGCCTAATGCAGTTCACAAAGACAAGCTTCTCTATCCTAGTTGGTTGAGTATAGATTGGAGTCTTAAAAGCGTATAAGTGGCTAGCGAAGGTGTAACTGTTGGTTTCTCTGTCTAGAGGAAAGAGTAAATAAAATCAAAGACACCTGGAGACACCTACTCTCATGTGCTAGTATTAGACAGTGCAAACATCAATCTGTACGATTGTGAACCCTGAAGAACTAGGTAGGGCCTGGCCACTACTGCTTTGAAGGGATCACATTAGGAGGTTCTGGAGAAACGTGGGGAGAGGGAAGGGGGCCAGAAATGAAACAAAACTCAAAATCAAAGACCAGGCTTATTTGTCAGCTAAAACAGCTAACCCCCCTGAGACCATGTCCCTCAGTCACCCTGTAGGTCTGTAGAAGAACTCAACAGGTGTGTAAGGGGAGATGTACACATGCTAAAATGATCAATGCTTGAGTCCAACCAGGGCAGCACTGAGCCAAGTGTGAAGTTGAGAAGGGTTAGGAAAGAGGAAGGAATGGGAACGGGAAACGGAGGAAGTGGGATAAATGATGTTACATTGTGGGGATTGCCATCCAGGGCATGAGACACAAGGTGCATATGTTTTGAATGAAAAACTGATCTCTGGAAATCTTCACTCAATTCTCAATAAAATGCGACACCACCACTAACAAAAGATTAGCCTCAGAAGTCTCAGAAAAGTCTCCACATTCTTTTGGGCTGACCTCTCGGCCCTGAATTCAACTTGCCCAGCAGGTGCCCCCAGAGGCCACCATGTTTCTGAAGGCAGTTTCCTGAAACTAAGACACGTGTGTTCCGGAGAGACCATGACTGCAGCATCTACTGATCCCAGAGGCGCGTTTAAACAGGTTTTATTTGGAATGGACCCAGGCATGGGTGAACCGGGACCCCAGTAGCAATACCCTTTTTTTTTTAACTTAACCTTGTCTTTTATTTATATCAATTCTAACGGAATCTTTTTAAACACTATGACCAAAACCCTTTTGAAGACTAAGCCTGTCTCCACTAAGTCTCGTGCTTTCTAATAATGCTTGTTAAGACGGCTCCGGACAAGCAGTGACTGGCATGCGTGTGAACGAGAGTTGCTTCTACCTGGATTTGTAGCGTCACTTCAGCGCAAGAGAAGGTTTGAAATCTCTTCCGGGACTTAACGCTGCACATGCAGCAGGTGAAGGCGATGACGACGTAGCATTTAGTGCACGTGCAGATCGGCCAATCAATTCTCAGCGAGGGTCAAATTCACCTAATATTAATGGGCAAGTATGGAAGACCATTGTCCATAATGGTTTTCCCTCATGGTTCAGATGTCAGATGTTGGTAAGTCGGGGGCTTCCTGCCTTCATGGAATTCACAGCAGTATCTCTGCCTCCTGGGTGTAGGGCAAGGTAACCGTGATGCAAATAGGTACCTTCCGGCAGAAGCTAGCTTTCATATCAGCTAGCGTCTTGTAAGGTGGGAGATCTTCATTTGAAAGAAACTGAGCTTGAGACCTGCACTTGGAAAACATAGTGTAGACAAAGTGTTGCTTCATTCCCTGGATCGAATAAATCATTAATAAGCTCAGCTACGATCCAAAATATTGGGGGTTCAAGGTGCCCTCTGAAGAAAACCTGGCAATTGACTTCTGAACAAAACCCGGCACTGAAATGAAATCCCTGGGGAGCAGAGCGCTCCCATGCCACACGGGGATCGCCGTGGGCCGGCATCAGTGCATCAGCTCTGCCGCATTAAAGATGTCTTCAGGAAGGAGTCACGTGGCCTTAAAGACCACGCAATAACCTCCGAGGCTGAACGTTCCATTTCTAACTTTTCAAGAACGCAGCTTTTGCCCAAAGGAAAGGCCAGCGTTTGGTGGGTCCGTTCCCAGCACCCTCGTGTCCCACTGGGTCACCTGGGTGCTCTTTGGGTACCTCGTGTCGCTTTGGTGTCGGTCTGCATATGCACGTTTCCCCGTTCACGTTCCCAGCCCCGAGTAAGCCCGGCCCTCACCTGGGAATGTGGGCCCTGTTTGGAATTGGTCGCTCCTGCTGGAAGCCATCTGCTCAGGGCAAGGTCAAGATCTCTGCCGCTTGGAAGCCCTGGCGGAATCTTCTCTATTTTCCCCTAAACCAAAGCTTTCCTCTTGAACCTTTAGGGAGCATGGAGCCTAAGTCCCTGATCCAGAGCACACCCGTCGGGCAGCGCCCTGGGCCTGCGTCTTGAGTGAAAGGGGAGTTCGGCCTGGAAGGCCGCTGACCTCTTACATGGGGTTCGCAGTCCTCACGGGCCCAGGGTGGGAACCATGACCAAGAATTCTAAGCTCCGAAGAATCAAACTCGGCCGCCGGCGCCCGCCTGACATGCAGCAGGGCCAGAGGAAGCCAGATGTTTCGGGTCACATGTGAACTGTTTGCGGCTGGATTCTTTTTGAAACTGATTGTTGATGCTCTCTTGAGACAGCCTCTGACAAACTGTATAATAAAAATGTTAAAAATAGCTTATTTATTCCCTGGAAAAGCTGAGTTCCCACAATCCACCGAGCTGGGAAAATTGCTAAACTTTTTGTACCACAAAATTCATATTCCCGGCTCACTGACTTTAGCGGCGTTTCTGATACCTTCTGAGATTTCCATATTCCTAGCAAAACTCCAGCTCACTTTTAAAACGAAAACAAGCGGTGATTTGTATTTTTGAATCCAATGAAAGGATCCAAATAGAAATGGATGTACACTATTGATAACTAAATTAAATAGAAAGGACAGTTAATTTTGGGGAAAAGTCTATCAACACTGTCCAGCAGAGAGAAAATGGAAGCCATGAATGCAAACCAAATATATCATTGTAATATATGTCTAATTGTCTTATTAAAAAGATCAAAAAGGACCAGGGAAATTAATTGACAAAATGCGTTTATTTCATACTGCTATGTAACAGTGCCAAAGACTAAGGCCACAAGGATACAATCTGTTTGGAGTATGTAAATCTCACACAGAAGCCTTAGCAATTCTAAACATTCTATAAGGAGTAAGCATTGATGTCACTTGGCATGATTATTAAGAAGCCCTGGTAGCATAGTGGTTATGTGTTGGGCCGTGATCCTTAAGGCCTGCGGTTCAAAACCCACCATCTGCTAGGCAGGAGACAGCTGCTTGTCAAACAGTTACAGTCTCAGAAACTCGCAGGGGCAGTTCTACCCTGCCTTCTAGGGCCCCAGGAGTTGGCCTTGACTCTGACAGTGAGTGCCTGAGCTGGTAGCAGTCTTATATAAACTAGTATATAAATCATATATAGAAAAAAGTTGTGTAAATATAAATTGTACATCATCACTATTTTATCACGATCTAGCATTTCGGACTGCATAATTGTCATTTTGGCTCTCAAGTACCCAACAGTCTTCCTATGTGGGGGAATACAGAGAGCAGTAAGGCACGGCCCACCACACAAGGGAAAAGGGACAGGCTTGCTTTATTCCATTCCCCCTGCCCGCGCCCCCCACCCCTCACCGGGGAGCTATGTCGTGATCCTGGGCTCATCACAGTGAACCCGGTGCCCCTGGGACTTTGTGTCTTTGGGACATGATAAAGGCTCAGGGGCCATTTGGGGTACTCTGAATCTGCTGCTGCAGGAAGGTCGGGGGTTCGTGCCAGAGGTGACAGTGCTTGGTAAGACTTGTGGTAAGTTGCACATGGTGACATAGCGGCAGCATCCTGCCGGGCCGCTGCTGTGACCTGCTGGCTGGATTTCCCTTTGTACTTCCTGTCCAAGTGTGCTTCTCCAACATTCCTGTCAATGATGTGATGTACACAGAATGTACAGCGCTGTGAAAAACATCCTGCTGCCTTCCACCCACCCTGAGCAGTGTTGTTTTGTTCTTCACCCGAACCTCTGACCATGCGCACACAGAGGTCTGTCACGAAGCCACAGCAGAAGTGGGAGTGGGCACTGTTCCTGAGGAAAGCTGGAGGGCAAACTTGTGCATGACGTAGAAGATGGGACCGATAAGGAAATCTGGGATCAATGCTGTTCCATAGCACAGAATGCAAATTCCACACGTAATGTAGGGAAATTTTAATAGCCACATCAAAGGAAAGAAAAGAAACAGGTGAGATTAATTTGAATAATATATTTCAAATATATTTCTACATTTAATCACTATAAGTTATGAGATATTTTGCATATGATTTTCTTCATATTAAAGCTTTGAAGTTTTACACATACTTTACACACAGCACATCTCCATTTACCCATCTACCATTATCAGCCACTCTTCTCAGGAACGCAATAGAAGGTCCCAGTTAGGGTGGGTGAAAATCATGGAACAAAATTCAAAGTTATGAACAAGACCAAACTTACTATCTGATAGAGACTGGAGGCACCTCCAAAGACTACCGCCCTAAGACAGCATCCTACACTGGTGCATAAGGGAAGGAGATAACATTTCAGCCAAAGCACAGACTGGTCTATAAAGCAAACCTCAACTCCCAGGAGAAATGCATTCTCTGTTCTAAAAATCTAAAGGGCAACACTTGCTCAGAGGCCAAGATAAGAATGGAGTGAGAAAGGAGGGAGGGGCGGGGGAAGCAGAGGACTCGGGAACCCCAGGTAGAGATGGGGGGAGTGCGAACATTGCAAAGACCGCAATCAATGTCATGGAACAATCTGTGTATGAACTACGGAATGGAAAACTAGTGTGCTGCCTAAACTTTCACCTGAAGAGCAATAAAATGTTCAAAAGAAGACTATAACGTGTAGGGATGTACATCTGGGTGACAGAACCCCAAAAATAATTCCAGAAAAGAATAAGGAGGAGCATCATGCTTCCTAACAGGGAGGGGAGGTCGGGATGGAGTTGGGGACATATGGAGAGACTGCTTGGGTGACTGGTGAAGTTCTGTTTCGTCACCTTTGGGATATCTTGTGTCTGGAAGTGCTTGCCTTAAACTATTCAGTAAATCATACATCTGATTTGTGTGCTTCCCTAGGTCTGTGCTTTACTTGACAACACATTTTTTGTTGTTGTTTAAAAGAAGAAAAAGTTTCCATTTTCATCTAACTATTTTTTGGGGAAGCGAGGTCTCACAGGGGTCCTGGGCTGGTCTGCTCTGGGAAACACACTTCAAGGGAACTTTGGGTTAAGTTTCCTCAGATTTATTGTAACTTTTCATGAGCTGTAGGTTTATTTTTAAAAAATAAGTAAACAAAACAATGATAGCTTTCTTCCTTACTCTCCCAGAAGTGGTGAGAAAAGAGAGTGGTGTGTTTTCTCTTGCAAAGGCGTTGCTTAAAACATTCTTTGTAATTTATCTGAGAAGCGCATTTCTATGAATCAGTTCAGCAGCATGACAGGATACCTGACTCTGGCCTGTTTCTGGAGGCCCCCTCCTGATTCGTATCCACCCCTAGGCGGGTCCACGCCCCTCGATGGACTCTCTTAGCCGGGTTGAGGCTTGCCCGGTGGGCACCACAGCCGGTGCCCGGTATGTTGAAGATAATTGATGCTTGCTTTAAGACAAGTAAGCAACTAAATTGGACAGAAGAACATATTGAACTGCACCACAAGAATGCAAGCCACTAGATCCAGTTTGTGGACTCACGTGAACAGTCAGTGCTGGGAGGACTCAAGAGTTGTCTCAGAATTCAGTCTCTTGTGCTAATCCCCTGCTTCATCTCATAGCTTTAAACAAATAACTTCTAAATTTATATCTGTAGCCCTGACATCTTTCCTTTACTCCTGCTAATGTATATTCCAATTAGCCCATGTGCATGGCTAAGAGGCGTCTCCCACTTATTCTAAGCTGCACTGCATTCCTGCCATCTGCCTCCAGAGATTTCCTTCACCCGCACGTTCCCCAGCTCCACAAATGACTACTCTTTCCTTCCAAATGTGTCGGTCTCATGTCTGGGCGTCACTCTTGATAAAGTTCACGTTCTGTGGCCAATCCATCAGCGAGTGATGTTGAGTCCCCCTTTCAAAATATATTCGGAAGCTCACTCTGCTTATGACCTGCACCCCCAGTCCTGAGGGTTGGGCTGCTATCTTATTCTTCCTCTTTTAAAAACATTGATAATGCAACTTCACCGACGTTTCATATTATCTTCCAGCTGTTTTATCATTCTCTTGTTTATCTTTTCTTCTTTCTCTGTCTCCATCTTTCTGAGTCTCTTTCTTGCTTCTTCTCTCAGATATCCACATAAGATATACGACGCCAACCTCCAAACTTGCTGCCATGGAGTCAACGCTGATGCATTGGGACCCCCTGTGGGTTTCCGAGACTAGCTGTTTATGGCAGTAGGAAGCCCCGTCTTTTCCCCACGCAGCTGCTGGTGGTCTTCAACAGCCAGTCACGTGGATCCAGGCCCAGTGTGTAACCGTCACCCCCCCACAGGGCTCCAGAGGTGTGTTCTGGAAACACATTCTGTAACTAAGAAACTACAGGGCAAGGGCGTCTTTAACCTGAACACAAGAAACAGAGTTTCTTCTCACAAATACTTAGTAAAATTTTTATCTTGGTATAGTTTACATTCGTATTTTCTTGATGATAAATACCATTGGTCTTATTTTCGTGTCTTATTGTGGTAGTTTATATACCTTTGTAAAAGTCTGATCAGATATTTTGTCGATGATCTTTATTGTTTGTTGTGTGTGTGTATTGATTTATAAGAATGGGCTACTTGATAGGGCTTTTCTAGCCTTAGTCTTGATAGCTCTCACCCAGTAGCTGGTTGGGAGTATGTAACTAAGGTGTATCAAAATCGCCCTCTGAGTCGATGCTCACGCACACCGACCCTCAGGGCAGGGCAGAACTGCCCCCGTGAGCGTCTGAGACTGGACGGTAGAACTGGTACTAGACCGCATCAGTACTCCACATAATCGGATTTTGACGTGAAATGTTCCGAACATTTGGCCTCGGAGCTCAAACAATACATCGACTTCCGACCCGACACGCGTGGTTCCTGTACACAGAAGCGGTTCGTGTTTCCATCACTCGCCGTTAGTGGGTGTTATCAGTGCACGTCGTTTCAACCTTTCGCAGCTGTGCTCCAGGCGGTTTGCTATAATTTTCTTCGTTCTTATGACTTTTTGTACTATTTTTAGATAAAAAACCTGGATCCTAAGAAAAAGTTTTATGAATAGAATCATCATGATAAGGAACTGGTTAACCGTGTTATGATATTTTTGATGATAATTTAGTAAACCCTTTTAGAAAATAGTTAAGGCAACACCAACAGCAGACCACATTAGGTAGATATTCTTTTAGAGAAGGCCAGCCAGGTCCTAGTGAAAAAAGGCCAAGAATAGGGGGGAAACCGCCTGAAAAGCAGCTCCCAGCTGATTGGATGGAAGGGGATCCCCTCCCACACACTGCCTCTCTCTCCATCCCTCCTCTCACATCCGTGTCCACAGATCCAGATCCTCATCCATCTCCAGGTATAGGCCACACTGCAGTTGTTAAAAACCTTTTTAATGTGTGTTTCTTATTTTAATGATATTATTTAACTCTGAACTTATTTACTTTGAAATTTCTGTGTCATGTTTTGTATACAAAGGCAAGATTCGGGTAAACAGTTGATGGTCGAGAACAGATTAGTCCATTTTCAGTTATTTCTTATGGGGAAAATTTGGGACTCGACTTCCTCGCATCTCGACGTTCCTTCTAGAACGGGTTAGCGTGGAGGTCCGGGTTCTACTGTAACCCTTTACAGACTTAGAAGGCCTGCTTTTTCTAAGAACCATTGGTGGTGAGAACCGCTGACCTTGCATTAACCGCCCATTTCATAACGACACCCTTCAGAAGCAGGAGAGAGAATTCCACGAGCAGCTGAAGTAGGCTCCACGCTTGACTGGGGTCTCAGCGTAAAGACGTGACAGGAGATCCCATGAAGAAGGAGCTGGTGCAGCAGCAGAGTTGAGTGCTGTAGGGTAGGAGGCTGGCTTGCAAAGCAGGGTGGTCTTTGAGCTTTTCTCAAAGCTAAAGGAGCCCTGAGTCAAGGGACCAGGCCCCTGATTGGCTAAGGGCTAGAGAATGCCTGCCTGCCTGCCTGCATCACTGGACCTTGGTCTTAATGCTTTCTGATTCATACTTGCTGGCATCTCTTAACACCTCTACTCAATCCCTGTCATCATGAGTATTGTCTGTGAGATCGGTGTGGCCGCTGTAATAGATTATTGAACCCCGCAGAGAAGGAGAGTCTTGTGTATTGTGAGAAGGATGGCTGGTGTCTGAAGAGGAGGAGGAAGTTGCAAGGCCAAGGCCTGTCCGACATAGGAATCATCCTTGGGAAGATGTGGCCTGAGGAAGTCAGACAAGCCCCTTATTATTTCCTAAAAGAGATGTTATATATTCTGTATTCAACTCTTTATCAGAAATCTAGGGACCCTGGTGATTCCGCCTTGGTGATTAAATGCTTAGTTGCTAACTGATATGTCACAGCTCAGACCAGGATTTTGAACCGGTTCATTGTTGCCTGGCCTCCTATTGAGAATTTGCATTTGCAGCCAACACACTGAAAACCAAAAGCCAAACTCACTGCCATCGAGGCAATGCTGACTCCGAACTACCCTATAGCAAAGGGTAAAACTGCCCCTGTAAGAAACTACATTTTAACAAGATTCCCAGCTGAGTAAAAAAAAGAACAAACATACTAGGAAAAAATTGTTAATGCAATCTCTAAATTTTATTTTTAATATTTCAACAACAACAAAACCCCCAAGCAATACAAATAAAAAGTAGGCATAGGAGATGAATAGGTAGTTTACCAAAGAAAACATTCAGATGCCTAGCAAACACATGAAAAAATACTTGCAATTATTAGCTATTAAATCCAAACCCAAACCCCACTACAGTTGAATTGATTCCAGTTTATATCAATCATATAAAGCAGGGTAAAAATGCCCCATAATATTTCTGAGGCTGTAAATCTTTAGGAAAGCAGACAGCCTGATCTTTCTTCTTCAGAGTAGCTGGTGGGTTCAAATTACCACCAATTTAGATATATCGAAAAAGTTGGGCAAGCGTCACTACAATCAATTTTAGAATGGTTGTCTGATCAAATTCATTTTGTGTGTGGTATAAAGCAAGAGTAGAGGTTCACTTTTTCCACATATTTCTCCTTATTTACAGAACCCTGTGTTGAAAATAATTTTCTTTTTTCTTTAATTTTCTTTTTTTTCCTTTAATTTTCTTGGTGTCCATATAAAACATCAATTTCCCATCGTAAATCTATTTTGAGCTCTATTCTATTCCACTGCTTGTTTATCTGGCATTTCGCACTCTTAGAGTAAGTTTACCATTCGATTTGTGTGTTCTCAATCTTTGCTCTTCTGTTTAAAGATTGGGGCTCTTTGGGTCTTTTGCATATAATCAGTTTATCTATTTCTACTAAAAAAATCCGGTGAGATTTTGATTGGAATTTCATTTAACTCTATGGATCAATTCAAGAAGCACAATAGACCAGGCTGCCTAGAAAACCATCTGAGATTTACATGCAGAAGTAACACTGCCTTGGGTAAGCGTTGGATTGCTGCCATGGTACCTTTTGGGTAAACACTGAATTGTTAACCATAGGTCAGTGGTTCAAACCCATTAATTGCTCTACAGGAGACAGATGAAGTCTGCACCTGGAAAGATGTACAACTTCAGAATCTCTACACATGGTGCTGTTCAGTCAGAATTGACAAGGTGGCAGTGGCAGTGGGTTCTTAGAAGAAAGGCCTGGGAGGTGGGAGGGAAGTATCACTGGATAGAGGTGTGTGATAGGTAGGTTTATTGTGTCAACCTGGCCAATAGGAACATGTGGGATTAATAAGGTTGCAATTTGATTGGAGGGCAAAGAGATAAATGGCTCTGCAAGCCCCTCCCCCCTCTCTCTTGCTCTCTAGTGATCGGACCAGCATGCAGCTGCTTTAGCTAGTTCTCTGCTTAAACTTGTGAGCTACACTGCCTATGGGACAGCCAGCCCATGGATGATGTCACTAGAGCTTGAGGTTCCTTCAAAACCTGCTTTGCCACACTGCTGCTGTGTACATTGCTTGAACTTGAGGCAAGTAGATTCTGTCATCTTGCATTGCTTAAGTTCGATATCTCATCTAGGCATGCTTTGCTAAGCTCCTGAGCTGCTGACTGTTGGTGACCTGTCCTGAAGTTTGCTGTCTGAATTGCTCAAGGGAAGACTCAGCTGTTCTGCTTCCTTGACCTTGGACCCAGTAGCCCTTGTGAGTTGAACTGAGGCCCTTGTACTGCTGTGTAGACTACTTAGCTGTTATATTCCTTTGTGCTATAGAAAGCTCTATCTATCTGTCTATCTATGATTATATATATATAATCATAAGTGTCCTGGTTTTGTTTCTCTAGAAAACCCTGCCTCACACAGGGTGGAATTGCAGTGCAGTTGCAACAGAGGATTCAGTCCCCTCTGCAGTAAGCTCTGAAGTTGGGATGAATGGTCCTTCAGAGTAGCCCCACCTTGAGGCTAGTGAGTCATGATTTTGTATACCAGAATGTGTCAGTCACATAGACGGAACACTACCACTAGGTTAAGGGCATAATCTCAAGTAGTAGTTTTCTTCCGCTGAAGTAATTGCTTAGAAAGGGACTCAGCTGAAAGGCACCAGCGGTTAACACTTGAAGCAGTTAGGGAAATGAGAGCCTCCATCATGATACAAGGAATCTGGGCACTGTGGTACCACACCTGGTGGTACGGAGTATTTCAGGCATGAGAACGCACGTTCTATTTATTTATTCATTCATTCCTTTTTTGGATCATTTTATTAGAGTTCATACAACTCATCACAATCCATACATACATCAATTGTGCAAAGCACATTTCTGCATTCATTGCCTTCATCATTCTCAAAACATTTGCTTTCCACTTAAGCCCCTGGCATCAGCTCCTCATTTTCCCCCTCCCTCCCTGCTCACCCCTTCCTCATGAGCCCTTGATAATTTATAAATTATTATTTTGTCATATCTTACACATCTGACATCTCCTTTCACCCGCTTTTCTGTTGTCCATCCCCCAGGGAGGAGGTTATATGTAGATCCTTATAATCGGTTCTTCCTTTCCACCCCACCCGCCCTTCACCCTCCTGGTATTGCTACTCTCACCACTGGTCCTGAAGGGATTCACCCTGGATTCCCTGTGTTTCCATTTCCTATTGGTACCAGTGTACATCCTCTGGTCTAGCCAGATTTGTGAGGTAGAATTGGGATCATGATAGTAGGGGGAGGAAGCATTTAGGAACTAGAGGAAAGTTGTATGATTGTTGCTACACCCTGACTGGCTCATCTCTTCCCTGTGACCCTTCCATAAGGGGATGTCCAATTTCCTACAGATGGGCTTTGGGTCTCCGCTCCCTACTCCCCTTCATTCACAGTGATATGATTTTTTTTTGTTCTGATGATCCCTAATATCTGATCCCTTCAACACCTCGTGATCACACAGGCTGGTGTGCTTCGTCCATGTGGGCTTTGTTGCTTTTGAGTTAGATGGCTGCTTGTTTACCTTCAAGCCTTTAAGAACTCAGATGCTATATCTTTTGCTAGCTGGCCACCATCAGCTTTCTTCACCAAATTTGCTTATACCCCCACTTTGTCAAGAAGGTGAGCATCATGGAATGCCAGTGTAATAAAACAAAGAAAGTATTCTTGCATTGAGGGAGTACTTGAGTGGAGGCCCAATGTCCATCTGCTACCTTAATACTAAGCCTATACATATATACACATAGATCTATTTCCACATATATTTACATATGTACATCCCTTCATTTAGACTTCTATAAATGCCCTTTGCCTCCTAGCTCTTTCCTCTATTTCCTTTTACTTTCCTCTCATCCCACTATCATGCTCAGCCTTCATTTGGGTTTCAGTAATTCCTCTCAGTTACATAACCCTTGGTCCCATGCTACCAGACCTCCTACACCCTCCTTACCACCGATTTGGATCACTTGTTGTTCCCTTGTCCCTGGGTTTGTTAACACCACTTCCTTTCCCCCCACCTCTCCCTCTCCCATGTCCCCCCAGAACTATTGGTCCAGTTGTTTTCTCCTCCAGATTGTTTATCCAGTCGATCTTATTTAGACAGACCTGCAGAGATAATAACATGCACCAAAACAGGACAGAGCAAAACCAATCAACAAAAGAAAACAAAACAATACCAACAACAAGAAGCCAATGACAAAAAACATAACTCAACAACATGGAAGAAAAGCTTATAGTTAGTTCAAGAACTGTTTGTTGTCCCTTGGGAGGAGAACACACATTTTAATGGTGTGGGTTTTCCAAGCTGTGAACAGAGCATGTTTTTACGTTTGCTTGGATGTTCTTTGCGTTCTCTCAGGCATGATTTATAGTTTTGGTTATAAGTCTTGCATGTTTTTGTTACATTTATTTGCAAGGAGTTTACATCTGTTGAAATTCTAAATGAAAAGTATACAATTCCATTTTTCAACTGTTTGCAGCTAGTGCATAGAAATGCAGTTAATTTTTGTGTATTGGCTTTGAACTCAACAATCTTGCAAAAGTCACCAAAAATTCTGCCTGACAGCACAGATTTAGTAGTTTAAACAATCTAGGCACAACATAATTAATCTCCTCCCTGTCCTCCTCCTCCATCCCCATACAGGGTCTAACAAGGCTACAATCATTCGGGCGGCATTGTTTTTTGAATCAGAATCCTATTCCAAACTCAAGCTGGGTGGCAAAACCCAGTTCCTTGTGACCGTAAGAGTGAGGTTCCTGTTTTCCTCCTGGCCATTTCCTGTGCCTGCTCTCAGTAAACGGAAGTTGTTTGTACTTCCTGCCCACAGCTCCTCTCATGCCCTCTTACACCGTGTGGCTTGCTTCTTCAAGACCAGTAAGAGTATCTATCACATCAGTCTGACAAGACAGAATCTTATATATGTAATATAATCATGGGTGTTACTCTTGTACTATGGTTATTTATCACCTTGGACATAGGAGGAGGTACCCAAAAAAACAGGATTTTTTTTTCAAAGCTATATATTTAATTTTTTTAAGCAAACAACTTTATCACCTTCAAAGTATATCCATTACACACAATACATTTGTCAAATCTCCTATTCCATTCTTGGAAACATTTTTTACACTCATCTGTTTGGATGGCTGATGGCCTTGTTTTTTTTCCTTCACCTCTTCTACGCCATCAAATCATTGTCCTTCCATGTCCCTCTGTATTTGCATAAACAAAAAGAAGTTGCAATGAGGTTAGGTTAATAAAGTGCATGGGCAAGCGAGGCATGCTGTTTTTTGCCCAAAACTGGTATACAGAGATGGCTGCATGAGCAGGTGCATGGTTGTGGTGGCAAAACCACCACGCTGTCTCCTACAAATCAGGCCTCCTTTGTTGCACACTGTTAGGCAGTCTTTCCAGAACCTCTAAATTGAAAGCTTGATGAACAGTCTGACCTGATGGAACAAACACCAAGTGCGCTACAAGTCAACATTTCCATCCATTTGGGAAGTTGATGGACATTCAGAATGCAGTTTGTCATCAATCGACATTTCAACTTTTTTGAAATGAAAAAACAACACTTTTACACTTGAGTTTTCCCCATAGCGCTGTCCTTGTAAGCTGTGTTCAGCATCACAACAGTTTCTGCAGCATTTTACCCCAGCAGGCAACAAAACAGCAGCATGCTGTGAAAAGGAGGCTTGAGCAAAACTGCTTTTATGAAAAAATTCACTGTGACCACAGAGAACTTCCCAGGCGATGCCGTTGGGTGCACTAACCCAAGCGAGTTGTTCAATGCCCGCCTAGCAGGAAAAATGAATTCTACAAAAGCACCACTCAGCATAACTCCGTTTTGGGGGGATAACCTCATAAAACAGAACCCAATTGAGGATAGATTCGCCAATAAATAGAATAATTTGGCAATTATTCTATTTGATTAGAAGTAAACCAGACATTATTCCCACACTCAGAGGTGGTCACGCAAGGGTGTGGTCCATGGTTGTTGGATGGACTCTGGGCTGTGTACATAAAAGTAGACCTGATGGGTGATTTCCGTCGGGTTTTAGAATGACGATTTTTTTGAGGTGCCACGTGGTAGAGGCAAACTGCCCACTCTCCCGGCATCCACTGAGCAGGTGAACCGTTTGTATCACCCTCTGACTCTAGGACGCCATCAACAGCCCCTAAAAGATGAAGATTTTAATTTAAAGTGAAAGAATGTTTTTTCTTCAAGTAAACTTTATAGATCTCAAATAGAATACATTACAATTGTACGGCTTGAAGTAAGGGGGCTGTTTGCAGATCAGTCTAGGTCAGCTCTTCTCATCGTGCGGAGACCAGTTGATGGGAAGGAGTGCTACGGGTGAGGAACGGAGAGTTGACACGGAAACCACGGTTCGAGTCTTGCTCTCTGAGGCCAGGCCCGGCGTGCACTGAGGCCTGATGGCCAGCAGCCCGACTCCATTCAGGACCTGCCCAACCACAGGGCTTCCCTAAGAATTCAGCACCAAAGCCGCAGACTGGATCATTCTAAGTCAGGAAACTGACTTTGGGGTGATAAATGAAACATAAGTGGACAAACTACCATCCGTCCTCCATGTTTGGGGAGCCCCGAAGGCAGAGGGGGCTGACTGGTTGTGCGGCGATTGAGATCAGCTGGCTTCCAGGACAAAAATACAGGCTGGTCTGATTTCACAATCAGCGCCTTGCTCGTGACTCCACATGCACCGACCTGCCTTCCGAAGAGCACTTTTCTCATGAGCATCTTCTGCCTTTCTCCGCGCTTCACCTCGGGTACAGTGGGGGTGCATTGGGCGATCTGCACGGTCAGCCTTCCAAAACCACCAGTCGCTGAGCGGGAGAAGAACTGGGCTCTCTACCCGCAGCAGCAGTGACAGTCTTGGAAACCTCCAGGGTGTCGCCATGTGTCCAGCTGGACTGGTGGCAGTCCGAGGTCCTGGTCCTGGGCTGTCGCATGCAAAGACGGTCTTTCCTACATGTCGTCAAAGCTGCTGCTCTGTGGTCCTTCCGGTGGATATGCTAATGAAGTGGTTCTCAGGGGACAACTGGCCATCTCTGCCCAGTTTGTCTTGCTCCCTGTGGGTGGGCAAATGGGTACGAATGGCATCTGGTGGGTAGAAGCCAGGGGAGAACAGGTTGGCTCCTCCAGTGAAGATTTCTCTGGTCCAAAGACCATGGTGACGAGGTTAAGGACCCCTGGTTTGATGCCGACCTTCTCTGTGGGAGCAGTGACTACAATACAATGATTTATGCCTCGCCAAAGTTCAGTCGAACAACATCTCGTTTCCTATTCTGTAATGGCATGGGGGACGCATATGACTAGAGAAAAACCAACCAACAAACAACCCAGAACCAAATCAAACCCAACCCAGCAAACAGAACAAGCCCCCCGTCTTAAAAAAAGTTCCTTAAGCAAATGATAATGGAGCGAAGCTGGGGAGCACTGGCATCCAAGTAGAAACCTCTTGGGGTGAAAACCAGTTTTCTCACGCCTGTGTAGCAGGCGCAGAACTGCCATTCAGCACAAGTTGGCTCATGGCTTTGAGATAAAACCCCCCCCAGAATTAAACATGATTTAAAATAGGAGTGTGTTCATCCTGACGTTCCTGGGGGGAAGGGCAAGTCAGGCCAAGCGTCCAGCAACCCCATCTTTCCTCGAGAGGTGTGAGTGCTTTCTGGCCCTAAAGACACTTTTAGATGCTTTGGGCCAGTAACTTACATAATGACACCCAGTGACCTAGAAGAATTAATGTGCCTTTAATAAAGAGTTTTTATGGCCTCCTCAAAGGCCCTAATTAATTTGGTAGTTGAACACTGGACCATCAGAAACAAAAATGGTAGTTGTTTTTTTCAAAAGTGGTAGTTGTATGCGCGCCCACTCCCACCACTGAACAGATGCTGCGCTCTCAGCTGAACATGGTTCTCTTTGTTTAGAGGCACCTCTCCTAGCCAAAACACAAAACAAAAGCATAAAATCACATTTTCTTTCTTAGCCGTGGAAAGTAAACATATCTTGACATGTTATTCTGCCCAGAGTATTAGAAAAAGAAAATCACCTATAAAATAAATGTAATGTCATATTGTAGGCCCATAACTTGTATGTATTTTAAGCCGTTAATATTTTTATTACTAACACTTTTTGTTTGTTTGTTTTAAGCAGATCTTGTTGGAATTCCTGGAGATATTAAATTTTTACTGAAAGAAAATGGCAGATGGTGAGAATGTGTAAAACTTGGCAGCCTTTCAGGTTTTTGTTATTTTTTTTTAATAGGTTGTCCTTAGTTATTCCACTTTTTGCCTGGGAACAATCTCAGGAGGTGGCTTCCACCAGGAAAGGGCACTGTGAGGCAGTGGAGCCCCCAGCAGTGGCTAACTTTGAAAAGTCACAATTTCTTTTAAAATCAGACACATACTCTTCCAACATTGAGGACAAAAGTTTGGGGCCTGTTTGTTCAGAATAATTCATTGGAGGTCAGTCCAGGAATGTGGCCTCCTTGATCCACACAGCTGTAGAAGACTCTGGGAAGAAAGCTCCCCACTTCCTGTAGCTGTGGGTGGCTCCACTGGGACTTCCTGTCCCCGGGGGTCTTGAAGGCTCCAGCCATTCTCCCTTGTTTTTCCTCCTACCGGTTTCCCTCATCTTTAAGCAAAAGAACAAAGGGAAAATGAGCTCATTGCAGCAGATGCCAAGAGAGATTTTATAGCAAAGAGCTACTTTCTAAAAAAAAGAAAAATCTAAGTAATTTTAGTTATAGCTTAAAAAAATAAAACAAGGCAGAAATAGAGAAGCGAGAATGCCCTTTATGAGGCCCAAATAGAAGTTTTATTGGATTCAGTTCCAAAAATAGTTCCTGGGTGCAGTTCTATAGACAAAGTTCAACTCACTGTGACAACACAAGGCAAATGATTTCATTTTACTTGTACACACGATTTTCATTTTAAACCTGGCCTCGTGTCCCAACAGGGAAAATAACTTTGGCATTGTGAAAGTTTGCTTTTCTGAGTCCTCTGAGATTTTTTTTTGCTGGACAGCATTTAGCTGAAGATTTATTAATCATCAGACTTGGAGAAAAGCAATACAAGACAATAACTGTATGAAAACTATACTAGTGCTTGACACAACTGATGTGTGTATGGATTGTGATGAGAGTTGTACAAGCCCCAATAAAATGATTTTAAAAACCCAAAAAACTATACTAAACCTGTTCAATGGAATTCCTTTTCATACAGAGAATGGATTAAGTTCTCAGTTACTGTTCAGAGTGAGTCAAGGCAGGTCTCTTTACTTCAGATCAGTGGTTCTCAAGCTTTAGTGTGCATCAAAAGTCTCCTTCTAGAGACCTTGTAAAACACCTATTACTGGGCCATCCTGCCTTTGCCGCCCACTGTCCACTGCCTGCTAAACTTCTGATTCGGTAGGTTGGAAAATGAGGCCTGAGAACTTGCATTTATAGTGTTTCCAGGTAGTGCTGATGTTGCTTGTCTGAAGATGGCGCTTTGAGATGTTGTCTAAGTTATTAGTTCACATTGTTGTTTTCATATATATATAATTTTCATATAATGTATATATTGTCATATAATGTATATATTGTCTTTTGGCTAATTGGTGTTTCAGTGGTTGCTTGGAGGATCAGTACTGAGAAATATAAACAATTTGTACATAATAATAATCACTATTTTTTTGGGGGGTCACAATGGCTGTATTTCTGATGTTTAGGGGTGGAAGGGGATCCGCGGGCAGGCAGTTTGTCCACTCTGCTGCCATCGGCTGAGGAGGTCCTTGGAGACTGACTGACTCTGTATCCACAGCCCAAGGGAAGTGAGTGCTCTGAGAACCAATTAATGGAGCTTTGTGGGGCATTCTGCGCTTAATTTTGTCACAGATGCCAATGCTTATTTAAGAGTACTCAGAAAATGTATTGTCTTTATTAAACACACAAATCGTCTTAAGAATGACAAATTCACTGAGTCGATGGCAAATGTATAACTGGAGAGCAGTTTTATAAGCTTCCCCTCCTTCCTCCCAAGTAAAGTGCAACCAATAGCAAGCCACCTCTGACTGTTGATTTCATAAAGAATAAGCAAACGGAAGTGTTCTGACCAAAACCAGCTGGAAGTCCTTGGCGATAATGGCCTCAGTTTGTACACATTTCAGCAGTTTGCAAGCACTTTGTTTCCATATTTTATCTTAATAGAGAAGCCTTCGGGGAGGCTGGCAAGCATTCTATACTGGATTCAGATCTCAATCATATTTCAGATGTGGCAGCATATTACGTATTGCTCTTCTGTGACATGGATTTTTGGGTCCGTGGACATAGCTAACTTTCTGATTTCCAAACAGCCTCACTTCCCAGCAGCAGAATCTCAAAATATACCCATGGATAAACAAAGGAAAAAACAGCAGAGAATAACTTAGATTTCACCCAATATTCACTCCCACCCCATAGTCAAACATTTCTGTATAGGCCACAATCTCTGTCGTTGTACGACTATGTAGTCGTCCTGATAACCTTTGTCTTGCCTGGTCTTCTTCCCCATCCTGCTAGGACCAGACTCCTGGGATACTATTCAGGTCCAAGACCTCAGAGCTGTAAGAGCCTCCAATAAAATTACTTATTTGAAAAAAGTATAGAAAAACCAAAAGAGCAAGGGGAGATTTCTGGTTGACCTCATATGTTACCACCAAGAGCTAGCTTTCTGATGGAGTTCTCAAAATGCCCAAATAGACTTTCAATTCGTGGTGAAAGTGATGCCCGTCATTCTTATTGGTCTGTCCCCTGCAGGCCTGAAGCTCTCTGCTGTTGCCATAGTACACTTGAGGAACTAGGTTGTTGGCTTCGAAGTCCAAGGCCCATTCTCCAGGCACGCCACACAGCCGTTTCTCTCGGTGCTCTGGGACAGGCAGCACACGTGCTCCCTGTGCTTGGCTCAGTCTCAGACTTCAACTCTGTCTCCATCTCTCATCACCTCCTGCACGTTCCTGACTTGACTCTGTGTACACTCCAGGATGCTCAGTCCCTTGATATCAGTCTGCTTCAACCTATAAGGATTCTTTCTTCCTTTTAATTTACAGTACTGATTGTCCATCGCAACTCATCAGACAGTTAAAAGTGGACTGCCTTCTTGCTGCTTCTTTTGTATAAAGATTTTGTGCTCCTCTTCCTGTTGAAGTTTCCCTGTCGCAGTGCCTGGCATTGAGACTGTCTGTGCCCACAAAGATGTACAGCCGTGGAAACCCCACATAGCATTGATATGGATCAGAGTCACTTTGATGGCAGTGGCTTTTGGTTGTTATTGTCCTATCTCATTTTTATATATTTTCTGCAGAAACCTTTATATATATCCCACGTCAATGAATAATGAATGAGTGATTACATTATATTTGCTCTAAAATGTTTTATTGTAGTTCTATGATCATTGGAAAGTAACCTTGGATTGAACTTGTCTTTTTATCCTTACATCCTCGGAGCTGAAGGGTCAGATTCCCATTAAGGTGTCAATCCAAATACATCAAAGGGACCCAGTTTCTTACAACTCCAGGTCTCCTATCTATCTATCTACACACACACATATACACATACATACATATATAAATAAAAACAATCTCTTGTGTTTATGGAAAGGCTTATTTCCCATGTATTATTTATTAAAAATAAATTTTATAAAATTATTTATTAACAATAAATTTTATTAAATTGTATAAGTTTTATAAAATTTATAAAAATAAATTTCACCAGGACAGCTAAGATGGCATTGATAATAAGCAGGTTTAGCAAGTTAGAGTCTTTCTAAGAAAATGGATCATATGTGACTACTAAATTGTTGAAATAAAAGAAATTCATAAGTCACAGTTACTATCCAATTGTGCTGTATACCAAGTGGATCTTTTCAAAATAGTCAGAGTTGAATGCTAAGTATAATTATACCTAAGTTGTAATCAAATTGCCTAAGAACGTCTCATTAAGTCCTTGAGAGTTAATATTAACTAGAGAAAAAAATGGTAAGTGTTGTACCAGTCATCAATCAAGCTTCTGATATTATTCTCAAAATACATAAAACGGACGTTGAGTTTTCAGTGGAAGTAGTCAGGACTTTACAGTCTGGCTGTAATTGATAGATCTGCGGAGGCAATGATTAGTGTAAGGTGTGAGCATGAGGCTTGCTTTTATGACACGACATTCGAAGGAGGAATTAAAATGATCTCTGAGACCTGCTGACACTGAGTATATATGAACTTGTCCTTCAGTCAGGACTAATATCTGGAATACTTTTTTGTAATAGGGAATATTTTGCTTTCTTGCCTCAAATAGTTTTGCTCAACAAAACTAGTCCACACACTAAAAAATTAATATCAAGATCTTTCACAATGGGAATCAAACTTAGCATCTCTAGCTTTTTCTCAAACTGGGTCACGATTCACCTGAAGGGTTTTTACATCTTTCTGGGCCGAGCAGGTCAAGACACCAGGTTACCGAGGCCGCCTTAGCAGCATAACGTGGGCCAGACAGCACTGGCCGTCTTGCCCTGGAGTCAACACTCACCTTCGTGTCCGCACTTTGCTGGCACAGCTCAAGCATCCGACTTACCTGTCTCACCTTCGTGTCCGCACTTTGCTGGCACAGCTCAAGCATCCGACTTACCTGTCTCACCTTCGTGTCCGCACTTTGCTGGCACAGCTCAAGCATCCGACTTACCTGTCTCACCTTCCTTATCTACATCCGGGTCTGGAAAATACCTCTCCTCATGCTTTGATTAAACTCTTTCAAACTGTTTTCTTTCCCGTGGAATCTACAGGGCCTCAAAGGAACACCTCCCAACCCCAATTTACGCTGCTTTCCTGACCAGACCTTGACCCGTGCCCTCCGTCCCTGCTCAGTGTCTGCCCTTGTGTAATATTCATTGAGTGGGAGCCTCTTAGACTATGTATGCCTCCATTAGGAACATGCAGCTATTAAAACATCCCCTAGGATCATTCCTATGGAATGAGGACAATGAATTGGTGAATAACATAAAAAGTCGATTGAAGCAAGGACTCATAAAAATGATATATATGTATTTTAAACATTTTATGTGAAAGTGAACGCTTTATGTCGATGTGCCCAGCAATCTTTTGATGAAGGGCCAAGTTCTCTGATTAAAGCTCTGAGTTTTCTTTCTGGCATTAAACACTTTACCTATAATTTCTAATTTTATATTCTTTATAAGGAAGGGGGAACTTATGATGATTTTAATGACACGTTTTTAGGTTCTTTTTGAATCTTTTAAGGTTTCTTGCTCACACTCAATATATTTTGAAGACTTTATTGTGAATCGGGGGAAAGCTGAGAGAACAGACCATCAGTTCTAAATTTAAGAATTCATGCACATTTTATTTCATCTATTCATTGCAGTCCCCACACTGTACTGTAACATCACTTATCCCACTTCCTCCCTGTGTTTCTTGATTGTATTCCATCTTGTGAACTTTGGGGTGAATGCTACCCTTTTGATCTCAAATGGTTGCTTATTCTAAGATGTACACACCTCCTTACCGCTATTGTTCTCCTTGCAAACCAATCTATTATTTGGCTGAAAATTCAGCCACAGGAGTGAGGCCACTTCCAGAGCTGAAGGGTGACTAGTAGTCATAGTCTTGGGGTGCCATCAGCCACTCCCAACCAGTTAGTCTGGTTTCTTGGGTGCTCTTGCATTTTGTTCTGCCTGCTTTCCCCCCCTCTCTCCAGAACTCGATCTGGGGATCCTTCCAGACTAATTGGTCATGGTGGCCAAGCAACGGCTAGGCTTTCTGGTCTCAGTCTCCCAGAGACGGACGTTCACGTGGTTCCTTAGTCCATTGGACTCATTTTCCCATGTGTCTTCAGTTCTCACCACTCTTCTTTCCTCTGCACAGGGGGACCAATCCTTGTATTGTAGGTAGCTACTTAACAAGCGTTTTTTTCCATTGATTATACATACAATTATATATATTTTATGTACATTTTTTATTATGAATTAGGTGAAGGTTCGCAGAAGGGGTCATCAGTTTTACATTCAACAATTCAACAAACTTCCCTATGCCTTGCCCTGTTTCCATCATTTCTGGCCCATCTCCCTCTTGTTGGATATTGTCTTCTCTTTCACCCAAGTTAATACCTGCCTAGCCTCTAGCCTCTGGTGATTTCCCCTGTCCCCCCCACCCCCCACCACACACACACACACACACACACACACACACTTACTCTGCTAACTATCAAAGTCTGTTTCTTTCCGTGTGAAAACATTTTATTGATTTTTTAATAACAGTGGTCTCATGCAATATTTGTCCTTTCGTGTTTTGCTGATTTCACTCAGCATCATGTGCTCCGGGTTTATCCATGTCATGAGGTGTTTCTCAGATGCCTCCTTAGTCTTACACCTTGGGCAATGTTCCACTGTGTGTGGGAGCCAGCATTTATTTGCGCATACTTCCACCACGGGCATTTCCATCTTTAGCGATTGTGAACAGCGCTGTGAGGAACACGGGTACGCACATATCAGTTCATGCTGCGGCTCTTATTTCTTTAGTATGGATGCAATGTGCGTGCGTTGTTGGATCATAGGGTATTTCTATTCTCAATGTTTTCAGGAAGCACCAAACGACTTTCCGTAGTGACGCATCGTCCCACCAGCAGTGCTTGAGGGATCCAATCACTCCACACTCTCCAGCATTTGCTGCTTTCTGTTGACTTTGTTGTCATTGCGGTGTGAGTGGTATCTCATTGTTTGGATTTGCAGCTCTGGAAGTAACACTTAAATGGATATAGTTTTATTCCGTGTACTGTTTTGCTTTCATCAAGTCTCCAAAGCATTCGACTTCATCTTCACAGTCACACCCTCTTTTCGCACACAACATTGATTTATACAGCATAAGTTATGTTATGCAAATTAATTAACTAATACGCATCATAAAGAGCTTTGAGTTAGCCTTTTGAGCCATGGAGCAGAAGATGAGAAATGAGAAAAAAAGAGTACTCTAGCAGCAGTGAGTGTTCCAGACCCGTGGGGATCCTTCAGTATTGATAAGAATGAAGAACATCAACTGGAGCTACATCAGAAAGCAGTAGAAAACCTCTGTTGTACAATGGTACAGAGCACCGCCCACCTGAGGCAACCCAAGAGAAATCCAACTCTCATGTTCAACTCTGCATAGCAATACATGGAAAGAATCTGATTGGGTCATATGTTTACCGTGAGATTGAACATTGTTGTCAGGGAGACAGGGTACTCTGCTCGCCCAGCTTGGGTGACACTAACTGTAAATGACAGCTCCTGAGTATGTGCGCAGCATAGCCTGAACAGTCGGGTGCAGCGGCGGCCCTGCACTGAGTGACTGACAGGATATAATCCCTGATAGAGTTCATCCTGAAGGACTAGTTGTGGGAAATGGTACTGGAAAATTCTTACAAGGAAGCTACAGTAGTTTACATACTCGATTTTTTCATCAGCTTTTGAAACATTATTTTAATCTTTCTTGAAAGTGAGATGTGTTATATAGAGAGTTGGTCTCCTGCTGATCTGGTCAAGAAGCAAATTGCCAAGGACTTCCGGTAAGTTGTCGAGTAGGCGGACTACACAACACAGACCTTTGGCAACTTCCATCTTTTCTCCGTTTATTATGATGTTACCTGTTGGTCCAGTTGTGAGGACATTTGGGTTTTGTTTTTTTTTGTGGGTTTTTTTTTTTTGCATTAAGCTGTTATCCATCTTGAAGTCTATAATCCTTGATCTTTATCAGCAAGTGCTTCAAGTTCTCCTCACTTTAAGCACGCAAAGCTGTGTCATCTGTATATCAAAGTTGTTAAGCAACCTTCCTCCAATCCTGGTGCTGAGTTCTGCCTATAGTTTAGCTTCTCTGATTACTTGCTCAGCATACAGACTGAGTACATGTGAGAAGTTATAACCTCGATGCACACCTTTCTTGATTTTAAACCATGTACCTTTCCTTTGTTCTGTCCATGCAACTGCCCCTTGATCCAGGTGCAGGTTCCACATGACCACAATGAAGAATTCCCATTCTTCTCAAGGCGATCCATAGTTTGTTATAATCGATGCAGCCCAGTGCTTTGGCATAGCCAATGAAACGCATATCAACCACCTTCCGCTATTCTCTGCTTTCAGCCAAAATCTATCCAAAGTCAGTAATGATATCCCTTGTCCCAGGGACAAACATAGGGGCCCTAAGGTGGTTGCTGGTGTTCGTGCATGCTGTTGAGTTGATCCGACTCTACAGAGCCTATGTACAACAGAGCAACCCACTGCCCGGTCCTCTGCCATCCTCACAGTTGTTAGGTTTGAGCTACCTGTTCCAGCCACTGGGTCAGCCCACTTCATCAAGGGCCTTCCTCTTTCTCACTGACCTTCCACTTTACCAAACATGATGCCCTTTTGTCGGGGCCCGAAACCCAGAATACCAAACTCCCTGTCATCGGGGCCCTACTGCATAGCATGATTACACTGTCACATATGATGAGAAACACACGAATGACAGAAGGCAAAATAGATAACTGAGAGCTAAACAAAATTGACACAGGTGCATCAAAAGTTCACTGAAAGAATAAAGAGAGAACTCACAGACTGGGAAAAACATATTTGGCATTGAGATATTGGACAAAGGACTAATCTCGAGAACTTACAGAAAACTTCAATACCTCAAGAAGAAAAAGACAATTATGTCGGTTAAAAAATGAGCAGAGGATGTGAACAGACACTTCACCAAAGAAGACATTGAGGCAGTTAACAAACATGAGAAAACACCGGGGATCATAAGCCACTTGAGAGATGCAAATCAAAACAATAATGACCGTCTGACCCAGTGAATCCGATGGACTGTTAGACTGTTTCAGCCCGGCATTAGCAGCAAAAGTAAACAAGGAAAACAAAGCAGAAAGCAAATCAGAGAGACTGGAACCCTCACCCACCCCTGTGAAGCAGTGCAACGGATTTGTAAAGAAGTCTGACATTTCTCAAAGGTTGGGACTAGACATAGCACATGATCGAGCAATCCCTCTACTTGGTATATATCCTTAAGAACTAAAAGCATCTTAGCATGAATAGATATATGTACACCCATGTTTATTACAGGACTGTTCAAGTAGCAAAAAGATGTGAATAAATACCCATTAGTGAAAGAATGGGCAAGTAAACAGGTACAGAGATACAACGCAATATTATGAAATGTCAAAAATAATGATGAATCTGCGAAACGCCTCCTGACATGGATTAACCTGGAGGACATTATGCTGAGAGAAATTACAGTGCTAATTACACACTCTACTGTCAATTTGAGCAACGGCTGGAGTCTAGCCTATCGATCAGGCCATAGCCAATGAGGCCTCTCTGTGGGCATGCCCTTCTCCCAAAGATTCTGGGAACTCCTGTTTTCCTCCCCGGAGGTGGGACACACACTCTTTCTCTGCCTTGTCTTCCTCCGGCCAGACACATGGAGCCAAGCTGATAGGGTCGGACTTCTGGAGCTGGAGGAGCCACATGGAGACCCACACCAGTGCTGAGATGCTTCCACTGTCACTGGATCCACAAGACTTTGCACCCACTGGCCTGTGAGCTTCCTGCATTCAGCATTGTTGCATGTGTTGCGTGAGTCTGAAGAGGAATGTATAGATTGGTATCAGACATATGGGCTAAAACTGGACTTACGGACTTGATCTGGGCTGGGATGTGTTCTTAATATGCAATTACTCTTTTACATAAAGCTCTTTCTTACACACATATGAGTGTCTTTGGATTTGTTTCTGTAGTCAACCTGGGCTAACACAATTGGTCACTCTCAGAAGGACAAATATCTATGACACTATTTTAAATATTCAAGGAAAAGTTTGATTAAAAGAAACATTCTTTGATGGTTGCCAGGGATGGAAGGTGGGGGACGGAGGGTTAGAGTGTAGACAAGTGTCAGGCTGTGTGAAAGGGAAGGTAATAAGGTGCAGTAAGAAGAAGTTTGCCAAAAGTGCTGGCAGTAGGAGAAGCTACTGGGAGCTTACAGGCAGGCAGATATTGTTGTGTCTGCAATCCTACAATAGTGGTGATCTGTAAGTAGAAGCTCAGCTGGTCACAGATTGACCAGCTATAGTGTGGAGAGTAAGAGTAGGCCCACAAATATAGAGAGATTTGACAGAAAATAATTTTATGTGCATTTACACTTGCTGCCAATATGAATGTGGTAGAAAATATGGGGGTGGGAGGTAAAGTTATGAACGCTTCTTAGACATCACCTAATACCTTGTTGGAGTGAGTCACTGGACATGGGGCATCAGGACCATAGTGCTGGGAACACCAACGTCAACTGACATAGCACTGTTTCACAAAAGGAATATTCTGCATTGAGATAGTTAATGTTTATTCTACCAACATGGCCAATGAACATATGTGGAATTAATTAATTGAAGGGAGCAGAGAGAAATGGCTCGGCAAGCCTCACCTCCTTTGTCTCTTGCTCTTAGATTTATCGGACCAGTGTGCGGCTGCCTTGCTTGTTCTTTGCCTCCTTTGGCAAGCTACACTACCTGTGGGACACCTAACCCGTGGACTGTGTCGCTGTAATTTGAGGTTCTTTCAAGACCTGCTTCACCACACCATTGGAATTTACATCTCTCGAGCTGGGGACTGTCGGACCCTGTCATCTGGCTGACTGTTGGTGACCTGCCTTGCTGTTTGCTGCCTGTGCCCAGATAGCCTGAATTGCTCTACAGAGGACCACCCCACGGCCCTCTAGACTCGAAGGACTGCCAGTGTCTCACAGCTGCCTCACGGGGGTGAGTTGGACTGAGCCATTTATACTGCTTTATAGATTATTTATTTCTTATGTTACCTATCTATATAATTATATATATATATATGATTAGTGTTCTGGTTTTGTTTCATTAGAGAACCCTGTATAACACACCCTACTTTGATGAGTAGTAACTGGGTCCTTAAAAATTCGTGGACAGCTCTTTAAGGTGCAGCAATTGGTGTCTCCCCCTCCAGAAGAAAGATGAGTGATGAGAATAAGAAATGTATGGATACAATGAGCCCAATGGACTATTGGACCATACAACTATCAGGATCCACAACCTGAGACCAGAAGAACTAGAAGATCACGGGCCATCACTACCTGTTCCTCTGAAAAGGATCACATTAGAAGGTCTTCCCTAGATGGGTAGAAATAAAGGTGGAACAAAACTCAAAATAAAAAAAAAATCAGGCTTATTGGTCAGATAGGGACCATTAGGATTTCCCCTTGTCACCCTTCAGGTCTGGAACTGAACTTATCCCCATATTAGAATAATCAGCCATTTAAGATCAAAAGGGCATCATTTACTGAAGAGCAAAGTTCAGTGGGTTAGGTTTAAGAAAAAAGAAAAAGGTTAAAGTGTCATATAATAGTAATTATTAATAATGAAATGGCTACCCCGGATTGAGCTGTTATGGTAGGCTGGGTACTATTCCAAGCCCCTACTTGATTATAATCTCATTTGTTCTCTCATGAGCGCTGATCTCCATTGGGTCCCTTAATGCTGTCTACTCATTTTGCTTGAACTCTTGTTCATTCCTATCTTTTAGAAAACCATTTCATATCTCAATGTATTTATATAGCCTACCTCTCATTTTTTTCACTTTATGAACTTATTCTAAATTAGCTGAGAAAAGAGAACTTTTACACATCCCTGTGCTTCATGTACAAACCTGTACCTGTGTCTGTGTTCCCTGCTTCTTCTCTCTGCCCACTGGTCAACTGCTTGTGCCCCGATCTCCAGCCAACCCTCTAACGGGACATTGGAGCCCATCCATTTTCTCTCTGACACCCAAGGACTTACCTCCTGCAAATAGTTCCTCTCTGCAGAGCATCATTTTCACCTTTCCACCTACTATTTCTTCCAGCATAAAAGATATGATTTCTCCCATATTAAAAATCACCCCACAAAATTTTTATAACCTAATATTCCACATTATTGCCTGTCACCTGATTTTCTTTATAATAAATATACTTAATGGGTCTAGATATACTTCTCCTTAATTTCTTCTTTTCTTTCTTGAATGCTTTTCATTCATGCTTTTGTCCCCTCATGCTCCTAAAACTTTTCCTGTCAAGGAAACCAATGACCTGCATGATTAAATTCAGTTACCTGTGTCTTAGCAGCATTTAACAAAGCTGATCATTCCTTTTATTTATGGGACAATCTTATTTGTTTTGCTCCTGCATTAGACCATTCTTTCTTAGGCTTCCTATTTATATAGTTACTGTAACACATCACCACAGGTGGATTGGCTTAAAATAAGAGGAATGTGTTATCTCCTATGTCCGTCGGCCAGAAAACAACATCCTTGGGCTAATGTCAGTGTCAGCTGGCTCATACACTCTTTGGATGCTCTGGGGGAATCTGCCAGCATTTCTTGGCTGTGGTCTTGCCATTTGAATCTCTGCTTCTGTTGTCACACTGTTTTCCTCGTCTGTGAATCAAATCTGTCTTCCTGGTATAAGTGATTGTATCCAAGGCCATCTAGATAACCCGGGATAACTTCTATGTTTGAAGAGCCTTGCTTTAATCCCATCAAGAGCAGCTATTTGTTTGCCATGTAAGGTAGCATTCGGGTTAGTTTTTCAGCATAACTTGAAGAGCTATGCTGTCCCCTCTCTAATAAGTGGCATTATCCCACCTGAGAATCCGGATCCCTGTGACACTGTCCGTTAAGAACAGGACTGCTAACCCCAAGGGAAGTGACTAAAAAGCACCAGGAGAAGGACGAAACCCTGCATCTGTAAAGATTGACAGCTTCACCTACCCCCGACACGACACGATCGCTAAAGACAAAGCGGGTGCATAAGCAAATGCGGTGAAGAAAGCTGATGGTACCCGGCTGTCAAAAGATGTAGAATCTGGGGTCCTATAGGCTAGAAGAGAAACAAGTGGTCATCTAACTGAGAAACAACAAAGCCCACATGGAAGAAGCACACCAACCTGTGAGATCAGAGGTATTGAAGGGATCAGGTATCAGGCATCAAAGACCCCCCCCCCCAAAAAAAATCATAGCATTGTGAATGAGGGGGAGTGCAGAGTGGAGACCCAGGGCCCATCTGTGGGAAATTGGATATCCCCTTGCAGAAGGGCTGCAGGGAGGAGATGAACCAGTCAGGATGCAATGTAGCAATGATGAAACATACAATTTTCCTCTAGTTCTTGAATGCTTCCTCCCCCCACTATCATGATCCCAGTTCTACCTTACAAATCTGGCTGGACTGGAGGATGTACACTGGCACAGATAGGAATTGGAAACACAGGGAATCCAGGGCGGATTATCCCTTCAGGGACCAGTGGTGAGAGTGGTGATACTGGGAGGGTGGAGGGAAGGTGAGGGAGAAAGGGGGAACAGATTACTAGGATCTACATATAGCCTCCTCCCTGGGGTACGGACAGCAGAGAAGTGGGTGAAGGGAGACGTTGGATGGTATAAGATATGACAAAATAGTAATAATTTATAAATTATCAAGGGTTCACAGGCAAGGGGGCAGCAGGGAGGGAGGGGGGTAATAAGGTGATACCAAGGGCTCAAGTAGAAAGCAAATGTTTTGAGAATGATGATGGCAACAAATGTTCAACATGCTTGACACAATGGATGTATGTATGGATTGTGATAAGAGTTGTACAAGCCCCAATAAAATTATTAAAAAAAAGATTGACAGCTTCAGAATGCACTCAATAGCAGTGGGCTGGGGGTATGTGTGCCAATCAACTTCAGTCATAGATTGAGAGCTGCTCCCACGGACTGCTCATTTGCCACCATTTGGGACCTGCTGGTGTTTGCACAGAGCACTACTGGACAAAGTCAGAGAGAGAGATTCTATTCAGCCCCTTGGAGTTCAGGGATTGGGCACAGATATCCTTTGGGAGGCCCCTTCTCAGTGTCTCATATGTTTCTTGGCTGGTAGCGTCTCATCTCTTACACTAAATGTTGAGCTTCCTGAGGGCTCCTCGCTGTACTCAATCCTTGTATGATTTCATGGATTTAAATATGTCTATAAAATGATGACTCCTTAATTTATAACTCCAGTTTAGAGCTTGGCCTTAAACTCTAGACAAATTCCTATTCACTATTTCATTGCCCGACAAGAATAATCTTAAACTCAATACACCCAGTTCAGCTGTAATGCTTATTTTGAAAATGTGAATTTGTTCCAGTGCGGTTGCTTGTGTGAGGGTACAGTTCTAGCATAACACTAATTTTTCCATTGCCGGTGCGCAGTTTGTCTGTGGGAAACATTAGCCAAATAGGATTGATTACACAGTTGAACCACAGAGACTATACAAAACGTACACACACACATGCATCATCTACCAGCTATTTTAGTGTACCATGTGTCATCCTTTATGGTTGTGATTTTGCTATTGTGTACATACTGGTGGACTCTTCTACATTAAAAACATTTCCTTTAACATGTCAAACATCTCTAAGGGTCCAAGTTTACAAATGCCAGGAAGTGCATGCAAAAAGAAACATGTTTCAATATTGAGGAGAAACTTGAACTAGTAATGTGTTTTAAAAAAACAAGAGGATACAGCCAGTCTCCACTTTATGCAGGAGCATGTTGATAGAAACGCGTGCAGATTAGAACTGTGTGCTCTTTGCATGGTTGGGTGGTTACCGGATAAATCTCAGTAAGGACCGGCTGACTGGCTGTGATATCTTCCATCAGTACAAAGCTGTGCAAATCAAGGACAAGGTGAATGTGATTTTTCCCGAGAAACCGGCATAAAAGAAGCATATTGTAGACCATGACCACAAAAATTTTTAAGAAGCAAAGGAAGAAAAATAAAGAATTAAAAGGAATAAAAGAAAGCCGTTTTGGGGAGAATGATTAGGAAACCAACAAGAACAAGGGCAAAAGAAAGAGAAGGGGAAATAGTTGAATATATGGGCTGAAGACAAAGCAGTGAAAAATCGTAGCACCGACCTTTCCCATCATCAAAGGAAAGTACTGTCTATGCACACAGCACTTACGTGGAAATGGACAAGTCTGCAAAGTGGCAGCTGTCCGTGCGCAGTACCGGTGTGCTGGTTTCCAGCAAGCATCACCAGCGTTTCCACGGTTGTCGGGCCGGCTGTTGAACCTGCAGAAGCAGCTGCGGTATAAAATAGACATTACATCAAATTTTCCATTTTGATGAATCAGATATCTGTTATAAATGCATATATTGCAGGACCCTACATCTCATAAGCAGAAAGACAGTGCTTCTGGGTTAAGATTGGGAAAGGTAATTTACCTGTAAGGCAATTTAACTGAAGTAAGGACAAGGAGTCAAACCTATCTACATCTTTTGTTACCATTTCTGTCCTATTTCAAATCCTCCTGTCCCACCACACTACAATCCCTTTCTGCCGCAAGCTTACAACAATGAATCTCACGAGCCAATGCCAAGTGTGTCCCCAGGGGACATGCTACATATCTTAATGCAGTACTTCCGGATTTTTAACTGTTTAACATATCAAACAGTGCTAGCATCTGAACTGGGTTCCTGTCTTTCTTTTTTAAGTATGCACTGATAAAGTTGAGCATTGGGCTCTTGGTCTCATTTCTCCATAGACCTCTTTGTGTGTGTGTGGGGGGGGGGCAGTCTAGCTGACTTTTAAGAACACACGTCATATTCTACCAGAACTGCTTATATATTCACTACTAAGCTAACATTCCCCCTAAAACCTCTCCTGCCTATAGTCTGACCAATTGTTCAGGCCAAAAACTTGGAGTTAACCTTGCACTGTCTTTTTCTATTAGACTCTGTCTCCATTCCAGAAGCAAATCTTATTTACTCCATGAAATATATATGTCCAGAATCCGCCATTTTATCTTCATTATTTTCACAGTATGCAAATGATTACCCAGGCTACTACTGCTGGGGACAAGGCTGGCGGTTCAAAGGCACCTCAGAAGACAGGTCTGAGGATCTACTTGTCAAAGGTCACCACGTAGAAAACCTGTGAGCAATTCTACTCAGCACACCTGGGTCACCAAGAGTCAGAATGTGTCATTGTCACAGCCGGGCTCTTTGAATACTCCACTCTGCCTCCTCCTTCTCTCGTTATCATTCACCTGGACCACTTTAGTAGCCTAGACCTTCACTCATATGATCCTAATTAATTGAGGGCCAAGAGTTGTTAGTGGCTGCAACAATGGGCCCAAGCCTAAGAACAATCATGAGGCCGTGCAGGACCAAGCAGTGTTTCCTTCTGCTGTGCATGGGGTCGCTATGGGTCAGAACTGACTCGAAGGCACCTGACAAGAACAACAACATAGCCGGTAGGATCACCACGTGACTAAGCGTGCTTTGTACTGTGGCTTGCATGTTGCTGTGAAATGAAATCACAAATATTGAAAATACTAACAGCCGTCACTCAGCGTGAACAGATTTCAGCAGAGCTTACAGACTAAGAACAGACTATGAAGAGGGATTAGCCATCAAAAACCTTATTAATAGCAGTGAACAGACTGGAAGTCACTCAGTATACTGATAAAGAGCTGCTCTCTCAATGTAGACTCCGCCATAGCTTTGCGGATGAAGTAACGTTTTCAGAACCTAAATGAGCTGCTAGGGGACAACTCAAGATGAGAGAGGAGGGGAAAAAATAGGTGCAAGCATCCATTAATAATTGGAACATGGGATTTATGAAGTATGAATTTAAGGAAATTAGAAGTTATCAAAATGAAATGGAATACAGAGCTCAATGTACTAGGGACTTGTGAGCTGAAATGGACAACTATTGGCTGTTTTGATCCAGACAATCATATAGATTACTTATTATGCCAGGTATGACAAACTCAAGAGGAATGGCATCACAGTCACTATCAAAAACATTATATATATATATATCTTGAAGTACAATGCTATCTGTGATAGGATATCTATACACCTACAAGGAAGTCCAATTAATAATCAAATTTATACACCGACTACTAAAGGTAGTGATGAATAAATTGAAACTTACCAACTTTTTCTGTCTGAAATTGATCAAACTTTTAATTAAGATGCAATGATAATTATTGGCAATTGGAATGCAAAAGTCAAAAACAAATAAGGAGAAACAGGTGGAAAATGGCTTTCATGATAGATATATTTTTTCAAGACAAATAACTTCTTCATTGCAAATTCTTTTTACAGCAAAATAAAGTGGGACCAAACTGTGTTAGTCTGGGTAGACTAGAGAAATAAATCCATGGACATACATATATGTATAAGAAAGAGATTTATATACAAGAGCAATTTAACATTGAGAAAACATCCCAGCCCAGTCCAGATCAAGTCCACAAGGCCGATATTAGCCCATAATTCATATATCAATCTATAAAGTCCTCTTCAGACTCAAAAAACACATGCAATGACGCAGAATGCAGAAGATCACAGGTCAGTGGGTTGAAAGTCTTTGGATCCAGTGTCACTGGAAACATCTCAGTGCTGGTAGGGGTCTCTCTGTGGCTTCTCCGGCTTCCAAGGACTGGTTGCAGCCATGTGGCTTGTCGTCTGCAATGTCTCCCAGAGTGTAGCAGAGAAAGAGAGAGTGAGGTGTCTTCTGCCTCCAAGGAAGAAGTACCAGATTTCCCAGAATTCTCAGGAGAAGGCCATGCCCACAGAAGTCTCATTGGCTATTTCCAGATTGACAGCCTAGACTCCACCCCTACACACTTAATCCTTAAATTGACACCAGATTAGGTGACTACCACACAGACAGATGCACGTCACCAGAGAATCAAACTGACTACACCTGTGGGAAGAGATGATGGAGAAATTCCATATCAGCAGCTACAGTGAGTCCAGGGGCAGGTGTAGGAACAGAACATACATTGCTTAGACACCCGTTTAGGTTGGAATTGAAGAAAATTAAATTAAGTCCATAATAGGCAAAACAAAACCTTGAGTGTACCTCACCAGAACTGAAAGAACATCTCAGGAACAGATCTGAATAATAATGATTGAAGACCTGATGTGATTTGGGATGACATTAAAAAAATTCTACATGACGAGAGAATAAGAATATCAAGGCAAGAAAGAAATAAAATAGCAAAACGATGTTCCAAGAGACTCTGAAACTTACTCTTGATTATAGAGTAGCTGAAGCCAATGGAGGAAATGATGAAGTGAAAGAGCTGAACAGAAAAATTCAAGGGTTTTCAAGAAGACAAAGTAAAATATTATAATGAAATATGCAACAACCTAGAGTTCTAAAGCCAGAAAAAGAACATAATATTCAGCATATCTCAAGCTACAATAACAGTAGAACATTTTCAGGCCTTGAGTTGATTTTTGCAGTACTCTAGAGGAAAATATTGAATGATGCAGGAAGCATCAAAAGACAGAAGGAACACTCAGTCACTGTACCAAAAAGAACTGGTTGACATGGACCATTTTAAGAAGTGACATATGATCAAGAGCCAATGATACTGAAGGAGAAAGTCCAAACTTCACTGAAGGTTTTAGGGAGAAACAAGGCTCCAGGAATTGAAGACAATAGAAATGATTCAATAAGCTAATGAAACACTGCATCTACATTAAAAATTTGGAAGACAGCTATCTAGCCAGCAGACTGGAAAAGATCCATATCTGTGCCCATTTCCAAGAAAGGTGACCCAGTAGAATGTGTAAATTTTCTAACAATATCATTAATATACATGAGAATTAAATTTTATTGGTCCCTCAACTATAGTTCCAGCAATACACTGACCCGGAGCCCCGAAACTCAGGTTAGATTCATAAGAGGACATACCTTGCGGAATCTGATTGCTCACATCGGATGGATCTTGGCTGAAACCAGAGACTATGAGAAAGATGCTTATGTGTGTTGTATTGACTATGCAAAGACATTTGATTGTGTGGATCATTACAAATTCTGGATAACCTTCAGAAAAATGGGAATTCCAGAACCCTTAAATGCGTTCATATGGAATCTGTACATCGACCAAGAGGCAGTCATTTAAACAGAACAAGGAACAATTGCATGTTTAAAATCAGGAAAGGTGTGAATCAGGGTTGTATCCTTTCAACATACTGATTCAATCTGTATGCTGAGTGAATAATGCAAGAAGGTGAACTACATGAAGGAAAATGTGACATCGGGATAGGAAGAAGGTGTACGACAAAACCTTTGCTGAAAGTGAGGAGGACTTGAAGTCTTTGCTGATGAAAATCAGCATGAATTGTAATTCAATGTAAAGAAAAGCAAAAATCCTCACAACTGGACCTATAGACAATATCATGATAAACAGAAAAGATCGAAGGTATTAAATGATTTCATTTTGCTTGGATCCACAGTCAATGTTAATGGAAGCAGCACTCAAAATCACAAGACATCACATTGGGAACCTTCTGCACAAGGCTGCATTCAAGGGATGGAGAAAAAGGATATCACCTTGATCGCTAAGGCCCACACACAAAAAGCCATGTTATTTTTAATCACCTCTAATACATGTGAAAGTTGGACAACGAACAAGAAAACCTGCAGAAAAAATGATGAATTTGAATTATGGTGCTGGAAAAAAATATTGGAAAAACCCAAAGAACAAGCCACTCTGTCTTTGAGAACTAAGGTGAAAAAAAATCATACTTGGAAGAAGTACAGACAAAATGCTTCTTCTGGAAGTGAGGATAGCCAGACTTTGTCTGATGAATTTTGGGCATTTTATCAGGAGACCTGTCCCAGACTCATCATGCATGGTAAAGTAGGATGTCATTGAATAAACGGAAGACACCTAATGAGTTGGATGGACACTGTGGCTGCAACAATATGCTCAAACATGACAACAGTTGTGACGATGGCCCAGGACGGGGCCATATTTCATTCTGTTGCTGTGAGTCAGGAGGGGCTCAATGATCTCTAACAACACAGCAAGCCTGGAGGAGTTGGGAAGCAAACGCTGAAGAATGCTGCAACTCACTTCAAACTGCCCATAAACTAAGAAGAGGTGACGTAGAACTAAACTATTATAATTCTATATCAAAGGCATTTGGTATTTCCAGAGAGATTTGCTTTTTCAAAGGAACGGAAAGAAAGGAGCAATTAATTTCTTTTTCTTAACACCTTGTTTTTGTGTTTTAGAATTTCTTGTTGGGAATTTTGTGAAGGTTGACAGAGAAAATCATTTGTCCAGTCAACAATTCATACACACCTTGTTTCACATCCTCTGTTGCAGCCTCCGCAATGTAACCCCACTTCTTCCTGTGTCTCGCGTTTTCATTTCTATTTCTTTCTTACCCTTTGTGTCTTATGGACTTAGTCCTTAGGAAAATGCTACCTTTTTACTCTCAAATGGTGGACTATCTAAGACAAATCCTTAGTATTATCGTTCACTTTGTAGACCTCCGTTATTCATCTGAAAACGTAGCTGCAAGGGTGAGTCCCGTGACAAGGCCGAGGGGTGACTAAGGACCATAGTCTCAGATGTTCCACTAGTCTCCGTCCAACTTCTAAGCGTGGTTTCTTTTATGATTCTGAATTTCATTCCATATTTTCTCCCATTCTCTCCAGGATCCTCTACTGTGGTCACTTTTAGGGCAGTCAGAAATGGGAGCGGTGTGCTGGCAGCTGAGGTTTGGTTTTGTGGGCCGTTAGTCCTTTGGGCCAATTGTTTCCATGCTCCTTTAATTGTCTTCAGTCCTCTTTGCTCCAGATGGGGAGCGACCAACAATAGCACTTTAGATGGCAGTGTGCGAGCTTCTAAGACACCAGCCACTACTTGCAAAAGTAGAAAGTAGATGATTGCCTTTGGGAATGATGACACGTCAGCTGACCTTGTGGTCCCCTGATATTATGGTCCTAAACTTCCAGACCCAATGACTCTTTTCCGGCGTAACTGATTTTCAATGGATGACTGAAAGCGAGGGCTCAGAAAAGAGGTGACATTTGAACTATCTGCAAGAATCTATTGATTGGAATTTGCCAAGCAATGTATGGAAAAAAAGTTAGACTTTTTACCTTCTCTTATTTCCCCAACTCAACTGCTTTGAAGGCAAAGAAGGCCATCCTTCTGACAAAAGGAATGTAAGCAACAGCAACAACAACAAACTAACGGAGAACATCCGTTGCGTCGTCTGGTGAATGAGATGACTTGGTAATACAGTAATAAAACTGCTTTGTCCATACTTAGGTAAGGTTGTAGATGGAGATGGGCACGTCACTTCCCATTTGGGGTCCTATTTTTTCACCCATAAAAGTCAGCATGTATAGTAAAAGATCATTCTTACTCTATAACACGGTGGTTCTTAGTTTTTCCTAAACCTGATCTTCTCAAGTTTAAACAGTCTTTATTCTCTAACTGTTCCTCAGATGATACGTTTTCCAGGACTTCACCCACATATGCTCCTTCCTTTGGACGGACCGTGCTTTGCCAAACTCCCTTTAATGTGTAGCGCAGTGCCTGGAGGGATGCGATACCCTGATATTGTTCCACCAGAGAGGAGATTCTGAGGCAATTCCCCTTTGAACTCGAGCTTGCACTTGAGTGGTGTAACTTTAAGAACTGTTTGTTTTCCAGTCACAGCATAGATTTACCTTTTCTCCACATGCGCTCCTAATTAATTAACTTATGCACCAAGTATGGTTAGTTTATGCAATTGATTGAACCTAAATGTAGGACTTGACATTGATTCATGTTAGGTTCATCTTTGCATTCCCAGAAGCATCTAGCATAATCAATAGTTATTTGTTGAGTTGAATACATTTTCATTTTGCTTTAAACTAGCAATGTGACTTAATACCAGCATCTTTAATTTTAAAAATTAATTTTGCGTTCTACAACACTTAAGCCTTCCTAAGTTACAAAGTATTTGGAGATGAGAGTCTTGATTGTGCATGTTCTCTCAGGTGTGTGCTTTCTCCAAACCAGACACATACCCTATTTTTGTCTCCACAGTGAGTGTGACTCAGAGGAGACCCAACCCTGAGGATGTTCGCCATCTACTTTCTTGAGCAAAGATTTGCCCTGCCAAGCATATGAAGGGTTCAAAGTATACTCAAAGCAACGAGCCGGGTCCTGCTGACACAGTGGTCCAGCACTCAGCGACTGATCGAAAGTGGGCGGTTCAGACGCAGTAGCAGCTCCCCTGGAGAAAGAGTGGCAATCTGCTTTGGCGATGATGTCCAGCCTTGGGACCCCTCTCGGGCAGCTCTGCCTGGCCCTCCACGGTCACCGTGAGTCAGAATGGGCTCACTGACAATGCTTTCCGTTTTGAAGGTTGTTGGGTTTTTTTTAGCACAGGTATAAAAATAAATTATAAATAATAACATCACTCTTTCACGAAAGCATTTCCAGGTACGAATCTGGTGTGGAGTAAAACTGTAAAATGAAGCCACTGACGTTGAGTCCTATAGGACAGAGTCAAACCGGGAGGGACATCTTTATGGGGCAGACAGCCTCCCCTGCGTTCCACAGAGACACGGGTGAGTTTGAACTTCTGACCTTGTGCTGCTTAGTAGGCCCACAGAAGCCCATAGCACCCCCAGGAGAGGTACAGTTCTCACCTTGCTGTCAGCCACTATCCATCCAGCTGGGGACTCCTCTGATTAGAGGAACAAAGTTGTTTCAAATGAGGCGATCTTGCTCTTTTTCGTTTTGTTTGTTTGAAAAATTAGTTCTGAATTGAATGGTCAGAAACACCTTCAATGCATTTAGAAGTTAAAGGCCTCCAAGAACACCAGCAGCCCAGCGGGCAGCCGAGTGGCAGAGTGAAAAACCCCGAGCACTGCTTGGGCCACTTGGGCCACAGAAGCCTTGCCCAACTCTTCAAAGACTCCCTTCCCTTCCTTAGAAAGTCTCTCTCTCCCTCTTCCCTTCTCCAGGTCAAATGGAGGGTTCAAAAGAGCTGAGGCCAAAAGGGCCAAAGGGACTATGTTTTCCAGTCACCCCACCCGCTTTAATCCTGTGCTTTAAAAAAGTCTGCAGGAGTGGCGAACCTGTAAATAGATCTCTGTTATGGAGACCTGGTTTCCATCCACTCTTTTCAGAGCTTCTGCATTAAGCACCTTCTATAGAAAAAGGACTCAGTGAATCACGATGCAGAGGGGCAGCCTTGCGAAATAAAGCGCAGCCTGAATGGGGCCGTGCAGAATCAAGAGCGAGCCAGGCAGCCTCAGATAGTCCAGGGCTCTTGCTGGATTTTCTGTTTTTCAGAAGAGATGCTCAATCAGGAGCCTGTGTTCATCTCTTTCTTTCTATTTCCCCCTCTCCTCCCCAAGGAAGGAAGCCATTCAGGCGACAAGCAGGCTCTTATCGTGGGCTTCTTATCGTTAACCAGAGTAGCCTGTGCTGGAAACGAGATTGGGAGCCAGGACCAGGAAAGGCTGTTTCCTTAATTGAGTAAGCTCCCCTTTGAAGTTTTGTCTCCCCACTGGAGCCTAGAGCTGGCTGGGTCCCCTGGCCAAGATCACTCGTGTGTAATCTCCTGCACACCAGAAGCAGATGCTCCACGACATGGCGCTTTGAAAGGCCTTTAATAAGATTTCTCAATCCTCCACGTGTCTGGCAGGTGGTGGGAGGGGCAGTTTGCGGAAAAGCCTCTGATCAAAGGGCCCAAGATTTCAGACTCTGGGGCTTTCCTGCCAGATACATTTCAGTCAAGGGGAGGGCCCTCTCTCGCTCTCTCTCTCCCTCCCTCTCTCCTTTGTACTCCCTTTTATTCTAGTTTCTAACCTCTCTCCTTTCCTTATAGCCACATCTCCTAACAGAGTATACGCATTCTTTTTATTTTTCTTGCCCTGAGTTCACTCCTTCAGTCTGACTTCAGCACTTACCCCTCTCTTCTGCATTCGTACCCCCCACCCCATGGCTACTTTCTGGTTATCTGATCCTCATGGATAGCTTTACTACCACCTCATTTCAACCCAGCCCACTTTCCTAAGCTCTAGACTCTGACAAAAGTGCACCGGGCACTTCTGTTGAATGCCCCACCAGAAGCAGGGAAAACCACAAGCTCTCTGCCATTGAGTTGATTCTGGCTCATGGTTACCCAAGAAAGCACAGTAGAACTGACTCATAAGCTACCCAAAGCTGTACATCTTTCTCCCTGGCAATGACTGGTGGGTTTAAACCCGTAACCTTGCAGTTAGCAGCCAAGGCTTCACCCACAGTGTCATCAAGGCCTGTCAAAATCATGTTAATTAATCCTAGTATCCTCTTACTCAACCTTCATGTTGCTAGATCCAGTCATAATGAGTCTCCTCTATTAGTCATAATGACAACGACAACTTATTCTAGCTCCTCATCTCCGAGGGGCCCTGATGGCGCCACCGAGTTGAGAGCACTCAGCTGCTCATGGGAGGACCAGCAGTCCAAGGCCACCAGTCTCGCTGTGGGACAGAGATGCGGCCATCCGTGTTGGTCAAGATCGACGGCAGGAACCATAGCAGTTCTGGTCGACCCTGCAGGGTCCCTGTGGGTTGGAATGGACTAGGTGGCAGCGGATAAGCTGCTTCTTGAGCTTTCCATGCACAGCAGCAACTGCGTTGGGAGTCCAGGTTTCATTTTAGTTTTCTTCTTTTTCTACAAAAGGGCCTTTTTGTTGTTGCTGCTGCTGAGACTATGCAACAAAACATGACACCCATTTAAAAGTGTCTGCATGTATGAGGGGGCTTCACAAAGTCTGCGGAAAAATGGAATGAAAAGATAGTGGAATTTGTCCAGGAACTTTTGGAAACTCCCCGGGACATTGATTACATCCTTTAGGTTGTACAACCATTCTCACGCGCCGTGTCTGCGTTCACATCGACTCATCACCTCCTACGTCTCCCAGCACCCGCTCCAGTTGCTGTTGTCGCTGGGATGCTCCATGCAGACTCTGCTCTCCTCTTGTTGGAGTTGGATGCTGTGGCCCAGTCAAACTCAGTGGGACCCGACAGGACAAAGCATTGCCCGATCCTGAGCCAGCCGCACAATTACCGTGTTTGAACCAGCCCCTACAGCGCCCACTGTCTTGTTGGAGGTCTTCCACTTTCCACCAAGTGTGATATCTTTTTACTTCTACAGAAGTGATATGCGAACCTTACTGGAAATTCACGTCAAGATGGGGGTTGGGAGGCACGTAAGTCTAGGAGTAGACAATTACGTTTCTGTTGGTGGGTAAACCGGGAGAAGCCACCTCCTACTGGGGGAAAATGCTTTACATGTCTTACAGAGCCCCCGGGAGAGGCTGGGCCTGTGACTGCTCCTAACTGGATACTTTTGCCCTAGTTTCTATCCAGCCTTTGGTGACCCAGGTGTGTGCTATAGTCCGCTTGGACATTAGACTTTGCCTTGGAGTTGCAGGCCATCCTTCAGAGGCCACATCGGAAGCATCGATGGAAAATCCCACTAAGTGAACTGGTTTTTACCTGACAAGCACCTAGTGCAGATTTATGGAACCAACACCCTCCCTTGGACGCAAGCCTGCACAGCCTGGTGTGAGAAGGAGCAGATGACTGCTCTCCCAGGATTACGGAATTGGCAGTCACTGGACTTCGGTCCTGATCCCTTGCTTTCAGGGTGCCCATATATTTACTATTTTGGCTATATTTATTGGCAACCACATATTTACTATTTTTACTCTATTTGCCATAGATTTACTATATTAGCACATATAGTAAATGCCCATATATTTTCTATATTATATATAATGTCCTACAGGAGTTCTGGTGGTATGGTGGTTATGCATTGGGCTGTGACCCTAAAGGTCAGTGGTTCGAAATTACCAGCTGCACCTTGGGTGAAAGACGGGCTTTCTACTACCCTAAACAATAACCGTCTCAGAGACTCATGGATAGTACTGTGAGTTTCCATCAACGCATGGCAGTGAGAGGTTGTTTTTGATATGAAATATATCATATCATATGATTATAGTATATAATTTTGCACCACATAATTTTATAACTGTAATGTAGAATTATATGATATATAATAATATCATATATAATAATATAGTACTATATTATATATAGTAATTACCATATATTTACTATGAATACTATATACTTGCTATGTTAGTATATACACTGGACTACAGCATAGTTACTGTTTTCATGCGCTCCTTGCTTTCTTATGACATGGATCAGGCATGGTTCTGTCTTTGTGGATGAGTATTATTGAAAGTTTTGTCCTATCATCAATCCTCATTGTGTCCAGTCGCTTAGGAGTTTATTCTGTATACATCAACAGTTCATGTAGTGCAGTCTGCAGCCAGGCTAAACTTGTCTAATTTCCTTTTCTCAACAGTGTTTTGAATTCCATACCATTGTCTAGATTCATTATGCTATTAATAGAATGATCTTGTGCCCCAGGGGAATGATTTCTAATGCTCTCAATCATGAAATGGTAATGACGTCTCTAAAGTGAACCAGAGACATATAAAAACCACAGATACATGAATGGGTTCGGGGCTCACACTTAATTCCAGCCCCAATCTAAGAGCAATTAGTTCTTATGACATGGCCCTGCTCCACGTTTGCCCCATGCAGAGATCCCTGAAGACAGGGCGCAATAGCAAAGTGTGGTGAGGAAACCAGATGGTGCTCGGCTGCCAGAAGGAACCGTGTCTGGGGGTTGCCAGGCTTGCCTTCGAACACACGGACATCTAAGTGGGGCATCCACTAAGTCCACTTGGAAGTAGCACAGTGGCCTGTGTGATCCAAGGATCGGTAATAATTAAACCCAAACCAGAGGAAGGGATTGGTATCAGAGCTTTCATTGCGAACACCTGGTTTGCAGAAGGCTGTGAATGACAGTGGAAGTCCAAAGTCCATTTTTGGGTCCGCAGCACCTGGATAAGTCACAGGTAATTTCCCCTTGGCCATGGCAGAGGACGGTAAATGGCCTTGCTGTCAGACGGGGAGCGTTGCGCAGTCAATTACGGCAGATAGCCCTGAGTTAAAATGTAACACCTCATTATTTGGTCGACCTTTGGACACATTTTAAAGTGGCTTCACTTTTTAATATTTCCTGCTTTGATGGAGGTTTTTCTTGGTTTTGTCTAGTTATTGTTGTTCTTCCTTTGCTTCCTGTTTGTATTTTGTTGGCTTTTCTATCGATGGCATCCAGAGTACTTAGATCTATAGAGATGGTAGCAGGATAGGGGTAGGGCAGGGGAGGGTAGGAGAGATGGGAGCTAACATCAGTGTACATAAGAAGAAAATACTCTGAATTGGCTGTAGCCATGATTGCACCACTATTCTTAGTATGATTGAATGATTACATGGTGTGATTTGGGAAGTATATGGAAATAAATGATTATTTTTTTAATACAAAGCGTGATGTCTTTGTCCAGGAATGGATCTCTCCTGACAACATGTACAAAGTGTGTGAGATAAAGTTTTGTCATCCTTGCTTCTGAGGAGAATTGTGACAGTCTTTCAAGACAGAGCTGTTTGCAACAACAATAGAACTGATGTTTATTGAGCATCGACCAAGCGTCGTCACTCTTTTCAGTGCATGAGATCTTTGTGACGACCCCATTTTTAGTCTTATGCACTTACCAAGCTGAAAGGGAGTGAGCATGGCGGCGTTTATTCATCATAGACTGCCTGGGATTGTCTGGTGGTGTCAAAATGTATTGAGTGAATGACCTTGTAGATGAGCCTACAGAGGCCTAAGATAACACAACTAGTAAGAGATGGGGCCAGACTTGAAGTGCACTCATTTGGCTTCTTACAGAGTCTGTGTAGAATGATGAACTAACATGAACTTGATCGTTAAAACCAGCAGGAATATCACTTCCCTTGGGAAGCTCAAAGGGTCAGAGAGACTCTGGAAAAATGTCCCATTGTTCTCACCATCCAAGTGGATGTGCTGAAAAGGAAACAGCATCTCCAGGCTACCGGCTGGAGCATCAGCCACAGAGCAGCTTGCTTCATTTGGAAACGCTGCGCTGCTTCCTGTGGGCGCCGCTTCTTCTTGGCCTCCTCCCTCGCCCTTTACCATGCTCTGTCCTCCCGTGCACTGCCAGGATTCCCAGGGTTCCCACTCCCACCCTCAGCCTTGCCCTTTGTGGTCACACGGCCCACTTCCTCCCACTCCCCGGGGCCCATTTTGTTAGCTTTGCAAGAAGAAACCACTTGGATTTCCATGTCTAGTCTGTCTTCCCTCTGAAGATTATCTAATAGTGCACACATTTCATCTCCGGCCTCCTCTCAAAACCTGAACTTAGGCGGCTAGGCTAACCTGGGCATGAGACCCACAAGTGAGGGCTGGCGCCTGCCCCTCTTTGCCCTCGTACAGCAGAAGCAGGAAGGTGAGCCTTTTTTAGACATTAACTAGAGGACGCCCCGCAGTCAGCAGGGTGCTAAGTTTAGCATCACCTGGAATGGTTTTGTCTGGCCCTCAGGGGCATGTTACTATTCGTGCGAAGCCTCGTTGGCTGGTGCTTTGAAACTTAGCAGAGGACAAGCGTCAGAGGACACGTGGCCGCACAGACGCCCCAGAGAGGAGCAGACTGGACGGGAGACTGCCTCCGGGTCAACGCTGCATTTGCCATGGCCCGAGGTCCCATGAAAGAGCGGTGGCTCCACGGCTGAGAAGAATGGAAACTAAAAGTGAGACCTTCTCCGGTGGGAGGATGAGGAGTTCATTTCTAGAGTCATGGGTTTAGGAGGAAATGCTGTGATCTTTCTTTCTTTCTTTTCTTTTTGCTGTGATATTTCATAAACTGCAAAATACGATTTTGTCTTGGAGAAGGAACCAGTGACGTTCTTGGGAAGTGAGCTGTGGAAGGCAAATGGCCTTGTGTGGCCTCCTTGCGATTCCTGGCGGGGAGAGCGTGAGTCAGAACCACAGACAGAGCCTTCGTCTAAGGCCGGGCGGCAGTTGGGAGCTGGGCTGGAGGTTACTCCTGGAGGGGAAGCCACCTCCCGCTGGCTGACGTAGCGGAACCTGGCGCTGCTAACAGAGCAGAGGACCGCTGCCCTTGCCTTCTGCGAGCGGCAGGTTTTCATTCTCTGCGTGGCACGGTCGTCAATCCTCTCCAGACCGCTGTCCACCCATGTAGCGAGCCGGAGTTTCAGAACCAGACACAGACTTAGAGCGCGTCTCTATCTTCTCAAAGTAGGGAGTCTAGGGGACTCACCGTACTGATGTTCTAAACTTGCTTTTGCCCTAGAAATGACAAGATGGTCTCCATAGGTCAGCTCCTGGGTTCTAGTAGAGGAAACAATGAGAGTGGACACGGAGGTCTGTTTGCAATGGTTCAGCACTTGAAGGCGACTGAGAAGTTGGAAGTTGGAAGCCACCCCATTGCTCTGTGGGAGAAAGACCTCCCATAGCAATGACAGTCTAGAAAATCTTTGGAGCCTATTCCGCTCGATCTCATGGGATCTCTATGTGTCTGAATCAACAGCACCCAACAACAATGTGGAGAGGACAGAGCATCCTTTTGTTAACAGCACTTTAATGAAATTCTGATCATCAGTGACAGCGAGCAAAGACAATGTCTTCAGTGCCATCCTGGGGGCGGGTGGAAGGAGCACAAAGACCAACATCAGGAGCACTTGAGCTTGACCAAGCCAAGTTGGCGAGGAGGACTTCATGCATATCTCGTGTTTTCAGCCTGGCAAGTATGCAGACTCTGTGCAGGAAATTGTGCTGTGTCGGTTTGTCTACGCTGAGGAACTGGTTCCCAGAATCCCCTCCCTTGTGTGAATCTGGTTAGAGTTTGCCAGAAGGATTTGGGTGAGATTTGAATGGTGGAGAAGGAGTCATTCCTTTCTGAAAGTCATTTCAGGCTTGGGTGTGGTGACACACACATGTATCCTGCCCTGACCTGCTCTGAGTTCAGTTCTTACAGATGCAACTGGCCCTGAGGATCCACAGCAGGCCCAAGCCTCCCCGGGGGACTGGGCTACGATGCGCACAGGTAGCATAGGGCAGAACTTCCACTAGCCTCTCCACTGGCCCCTCCGCAGCCCCACTTCTCAGGTTGACTGGGGTGACTCATTTCATCCCTCAACTCACCTTCCACACCTTCAGTCCGACTCCTCCCAAGGCTTATGCAACATGTAAGTCTTTAAGATGGCCTTCTTTATCACATAGAGTGAGTCTGCTCTGAGGAAGTGAGTCAGGCTTCATCTTCAGGAATGGCTGAGCCGGGGCTGTCTGATCCCTTTGTATTTCCCTGAATTTGGCAATCCACTGAAAACCTGAGGTGGCAAAGGAGGAACTAGGAAATGCTTTTGCTGCCTGCCAGCAAAGCACATTGTCATTACCTTTCCGTAAGACTCCACGGGTGAACTAGGTATGTCACTGTTGTAGCAAAGGTCAGCCAAGGGGGTGACATGGCGATAGAAAGTGGGAGGGATGTAGAGGAAGGTGTAAGTCACACACCCTACTCAGCCCTCTGACCGAGCCCACCTCCAAAAGCCTTTGCAGCTTGCGGATCTTTCCTATTCCACCTACTTGAAAAGAATTGAGTTGTGCTATGAGATTTTTGGTATCCTTGTTGTGTAATTAATTCACAGAGCTAAAGACTGACTTCCTAAATCTGCTTTGACAGTTTTCTTCCTAGACCCTTCTGGGAACAGATAAGGTATGAAAACAAAGCTTCTGATGGACTGAGTTTTCCCAACTCCTTGAAGACATATAATGTGTAACTCCTCACATCCAACCACCTGTCTAGTAATTTGTCGTGCTGTGGGGCTTATGTGTCGCTGCAGTGCTAGATGTCATGTCACCAGTGTTTTAAATACCAGCAGGGTCGCCAAAGTGAACAGATTTTAAGCAGAGTTTTCAGACTAAAAACAGACCACGAAAAATGGAATAAACCACCCACTTCTGAGGAATTGGCCACTGATAACTTTGTGAGCAGCAGTGAAGTATTGTCAGATGCTGACGACCTCATGAAGAGCGGCAGAGCCTTGTCAGAGATTGTGCCAGGCCATGAGCTCCTCAGGCGGGAAGACACTCAGAATAGGACGGAGGAGAGCTGCCTTCTCAGAGTAGGGCCGGCCAGACTGACAACGATGGAGGAAAGCCTGTGAGACCTGCAACTGCTGGTACGTTGACTCAGAACGAGAAGCAGCAACTTCAAGCATCTATTAGTAATTGGAACTTGGAGTGTACAGAGTCTGCATCTAGGAAAATCAGAAGTCATAAAAAATGAAATAGAAATAATAAAAACCTATATCCCAGGCATTAGTGAGCTGAAATCGACTGATATTGGCCTTTTTGAATCACAAACCACAAATCACGTGGTTTGCTTTTCTGGAAATGAAAGATTCAAGAGGAGCGGCATCACATTCATTGCCAAAAGGACTTTTCAAGCTCTATCTTGAAGAACGTGCCGCTGTGATAGGATTATATCTTTACACAAGGAAATTTAGACAGTGCAGCTAGTGCTCAGATTTATGCACTAACCACTAAAGTTATAATGAAGAAATTGAAGAAGTTGACCAATGTCGTCAAACCTGCAATCAAGATGCGTTGATAATTATTGGCGATTGGAACTCAAAAATTGGAAACACAGAGAAAGGAGCAGTACTTGGAACTATGGCCTTGGTGCACTAAATGAAGCTGGAGGTCACCTGGTAGAATTTTGCGAGACCGATGGCTTCTTCGTTGCCAATCCCTCTTCTCAGCAGCACAAACGGTGACTATTCGCGTGCTCTTCTCCAGGTGAAGTGCACAGAAATCAAATGGGCCGCATCTGTCACGAGACTACATCTAAAGTCGAGAGATGAAGAAGAAGCTCAATATCAGCACCTAACATGAAGCCAGGGGCCAACTACGGATGTTCATTTTGAAGCAGAAAAACATTAAAATAGATCCAGGAGAGCCAAAACACAGCCTTGAGTATATACCACGTGAAATTCCAGAACATCTCAAGAACAGATTTAAGGAATTGAACACTCACGACAGAAGATCTGATGATCCATGGGAAGACATCAAGAATATCATTCAAGAAGAAAGCAAAAAAGTCATTAAAATGGCAGAGGGACAGTGAAAAAGAGAAAACCCTTGGCAAGGTGGATTGACACAGGGGCTGTGGCCATGAACGCAGACGGAAGGACAATTGTGAGGACGGTGCAGGACCCATCAGTGTATGTTCTGGCGCCCGTGGGGTGGCCGACCTGGAACCATTCGATAGCACCTAAGAGTGCCGCCGCCACCTTCTCACACTCTCTCTCCCCTCTGTTATTCCCACCTGAAAAGAGAATGGAGAAAAGTTAGGATACATTTGAATGAGCTTCCTGACCCCAAATGTGCCCAACTTTGAAAGCTATTTAATCTACCACATTTTAGCTGCAATCTAGATGGTATATGAAGGATGTAAAGATATCTGAGAGTTAAAACATTAAGTGGCTTTTATTTAATAGTCTCTCCTTTTAATTGTTTAAAATTGTGCAATGCAAATTTCCCTTTTAAATGTATTCATTGATTTTCCACGTTTAAATCAGTCCAATCAACAATGGCTGAGAACATCAGTGTTTTAGGCTGTTGAACACCTTATAGGGGAAAAAAAAATTCCCCCATCTAATAAGTGATGGGCAACACTAGTTGAAAGCCCCCAGGAAAGCACCGTCAACTAGAATACAGTTAAATGTGCCTCCTTCTGGGGAAATTCCTCACGGCCTCTCCTCTTGCTGATGTGCACCTGGAGTACTTAAGGGATGCTCTATGTTATATTTTACAAACTGACTAGATCCTTAACAAACAGAAAAAGAAGAAACCATTCCCAATCCAACAAGCCATCCTTCGGGAGGAGTTCCTGGGCGGCACCCATGGTCAAGGACACCAGTCAACCCAGTGGGGCCTGAAATGAAAGGCCTGTGCTCTGCTTCCTAAAGGCCACAGCCTTTGAGCAGCCTGCAGGCAGTTCTGTTTTGCACACGCGAGGTCACGTGAAGTCGCCGAGAGTCAGAGTCAAGGTGAAGAGAGAAAGTTTATTACTCCAGCCAGGTAAGGAGCAGAGAGGGGCATCCTCCGACTGCTGAGTTTTAGCATATTAGGCATCACTTTTATTAGGGACAAATCAGGAAATCCTACTTGCGCATAATGTGCTCACACATCACTCCTAATACCTGCATGAAGGAAAGCGGCATCAGCCCGTGTGGCTGCACTGTCATGGTGGATAAGCCCCACCTGGGAGGGAGGTCTTACTATATAATGAGGCTTAATAGAGCCTGGGTGACATTGTCGGGTAGGAGTGAGCTGCTAACAGGAAGGTCTGTGATTCAACCCCCCACCCCCAGCAGGTTTGGGAGAGAGAGAAGAGGTTGTCTGCTCCTTGGGTTTGCATTACCAGAACCCACTGCCACCATAGTGGCCTTATATAGGGTTTCCAAGGCAGTACATCTTTATTGGAGCAGATGGTTGCAACTTTCTTACGAAGTTAGGCTGGTGGATTTGTATGGTCAACCCTGCAGTCAGCAGTCCAACAAACACTTATGTGAGCACCACCTGAAACCCTTAGTTTCTGTTGAGTTGTCCACAGCTGATTCTAGCCTAGGAAAATCGGTCCAGAGCAGAGCTCATTGAGGCACCCTGCACGGTTATATTGTCCTTGAGTGAATCAGCAGTTTTGCTTCCTTTCTGCCACACCTCACTTAGTGTCCCATTTGTAAAAAGTTGGCTTAGTAATTCTAAAAAGCTACATTAGAACTCTTGTCCAAGTTGAGTTTAAAAATTACAATAACATTTACTTTAAAAATTGCAATAAAATTTTTCATCAAAAGCATGAAAAGAGAAGCCACAGATGGGGGGTGGTTAACAATGATAGGGAAGATAGAGGGTGGATCCCCCCAAATTTATAGAAACTACAACATCTTAAGAGAAATATAAATAAGCCAATAAAAATGGGCACAAAATATGAATAGACAATTTACCAAGGATGCCAACAAGTGTATGAAGAAATGTTCACCTTCATTAGCAGTAAGAGAAATACAAATAAAAACAGCAGTGAGATACCACCTCACACTGACACGGTTAGCAAAATTCCATAAAACAGAAATGACTCAATGCTGGAGAGGGTGGAGAGAGATTGGAACACCCATACATTGCTGCTGGAGCTGCCGAAGTGCTCAACTGCTATGGAAATCAGCATGGCGCTTCCTTGAAAAATGCAAATACAGTTCCCTTATGATCCTGCAATCCGTCCGCTGGGTACACACCTTAAAACAAATAAAGAATACGACACACACCGACATTTGCACACTTGCCTTTATTGCAGCAGTTTCCACAGCTGCTAAGACATGGAAACAACCAGCAAGTCTGATTATAGAGGAATAGAGAAATAAATGCGGGTTCATTTATACAACGGCATACTATGCATCAATAAAAAACGGCGACAACCCTGCAGGACATGGATAAAACTGAAGAACACGAAAAAAATAACAACGAAACCTTGAAGAACATCATGGTTAGCAAAGTTAGCCAATCTTATAAAGACTAAAATTTAATGACTGTTATTATAAGAAAAACAAACAGAGCAAAAATTGGTTTTTACACCAAAAGAGAAGCCTTTGAAGACTTGAGGAGGTCAGGAAGGAAGAGGCTAGGGGAGGGGCCAGGAACGGAGAGAGAGGAGGGGTCGGGTGGGGGCTGTTTCTGGGACAGGATTACTAATCTCATTTGTTGAGGCGGGGTGTGCCATTATAGAGAATGTGTCTCTTTAAAAACATAAACAAATCGGAGTGAAGGTCACAGTCTTTAAAAACAACCCAGATGTAAAAACACAATGCTCAGATCCAAGAAGGAAGAAACGTAAAACTGAGACAGATCTGGAGTCTTTCGTGCTATGCAAGTTCATTTCGAGTCTTTATGAAGAAAAAATGCAATGAAAAGATGCTGTTTATTTTTCATACAATGGGCTAAGAACATTGACATCAAATTTGTTAGTACTACATCCAAGAACGGATTTTGATATTTTTGTTAATTTTTAAAAGAATTGAGTTTCATTTTTGTTGTTGAGAATACATACAGCAGAGAAAACACCAATGTAACAGTTTCTATGTGCACAATTCAGTGAATATTCTTGTAATTTTAAGTGGAACAAATGTTTAATGCATCTGTAGTGTCGACAATTCGCAAAGTAGAATAACAATGAGCGAATTCTTATATCAGTTGTGAAAGGTTAATTTAATATGGCTTGATGATATGTATTAGAGAAAATTTTGGGCGTCTGGATTGTTTTTCGGGAAGCACAGTATAATCCATATGAATGTCTGTGTCTGCATTTTCAAGGATTATCTTCTTCAGGACCTTCAGGGAAAGGCGGCATGTGACAGTGGGCTTTGTGTCAGCTTGGCCTCGGACTCTAAGTGATTTGGCCGTTAATGGTTAGTGATCCCCATACCTTGACCTACAAAGTGGTCACAGCCAATCAGTCGTAAGAAGATAAAATGAAATGCAGCGCCCTTACTCACAGTTCTGGTGGAATCAAGAAAGGAACTTTCCTCGGGGTGATTGTCCTCTTCTTAGGTAAACTGAGGCTTGCTTTTTGTGGTGCCTGGATCCTGCTCCTTCATCTCTAGTGTTTTGGACTTCAGTCAATGACCTGCCATATCCTAGGAATCCTCAGGAGCTTTGCATATGACCTCTTGACCTTAGATTCATTTGTCTTTGCAGCCACAAGCCTGTCTTGCTGACCTTGGGTTCATCTCCCTCTGCAGCCCCAACCTGTGTTCTTCATGCTGATCTTGGGTTCATCAGCCCCAGCAACTAGTCAAGTTAGGAGAAGCCTCCAGACTGACAGCTGACCCACAGACTTAGAGCCTGCCTGGACTTGGACTTGCTGAGTGTGAGAATACATTCTTTTGGAAGAATTAGTGGCAGACAAGCCCCCAAAAGTTAGAGATTACAGATGTCCCAAATGTCCAACTCTTTCAAGATGTGACTCTACTCCATTTTCTCCCCACTCCTCCCTGAAGTAAATTCCCTCATGCCCCCACCCGCCCCGGGCCTGGGTTTCAAGGCCCAGAGATCTAATTCTGAAAATCATCAATGCAAGCTTTATTATCTTCGTGGTTTGATCCCCGACTAATCCTGGGGATGGCACCTGGCGATGGCACCTGGCGATGGCACCTGGCGATGTTTCCATTCCACGCGCACGGGGTCACCACCAGGGGGAGGCCAACTGATGGCAGCTAACAGCGATGACAACTGGCTCCAGCGGGCCTCGTCTTCTGAAGTCTCTCTGCTGCTTGAAGTTAAAAGATTGCTTTTAAGGGTTGAGATTACAAGGCTGAAAATTCGATTTAGATAGCACTGTCCTAAAATTCTTTAACCGTTTTCTCAAGAGTAATTCTTACCCTCCGTGAGGCCCTAGACGACCTTCATCTTTGCCTTTCTTGTCTATCTCATTAATACATTACTGACTGACTGACTGTGTTGAGAATGTGCACAGAAACACATCGATTGCTCCTCCTTTTTAGAAGTAGGGGATATGGAGGTAACGTCCCATCCGGTGAAACTCACCCTTTTCAGTGGACAGCACCCCGGGAGTTTGACAAATACCACAGCTGTGTAGCCGCCACCGCTCAAGCTGCGGGATATTTTCCTCACACCGAAAATGTCCTTTGCCCTCCTTTCCAGTCATTCGCTCCCATCACCCCCAGCCCCGGGCCCCGCCGGACTGCTTTGTCTCCACGCACTTTTTTGCCTTTTTGAGAATGTCATTTAAAAGGGAGCGCAAAAGGATATCGCTTTACTTCCTTGCCACAAGGCGCCTGCGGCTGATCCGCACCGTCCGGAGTCAGCAGCGTGTCCCTTTGCGAGCGTAGCACCTTGCTGAGTGTTGCCCGCGTGTGGCTGAGCACCGTTTAGCTAGTCATTCTCCAGCTGCCCACTTGGGGCACTCGTACATGGAGGTTCAACCTCCCTTAAAGTTTGTGTACAAAGTTGTATGTGATATAAGCTGGCGTTTCTCTTGGGTAAACATCTAGGTGTGAGGTTGCCACATTACTTAAGGATATGTTTAATTTTAATAACAAACGGAGAAACAGGTTTCTCAAGAGTCTGTACCATATTGCATTCCTCTCAGCAATGTTCAACTGATCCACGTCCTCACAAACATTGCCTGTTTTGCCTAAAAAACAATTCCAATAGCTATGTCGTTGCAATCTTGTTGGGAATTTAATTTGCTCTCATGATTTAGGAGGGCAAGAGTCCCTGGGAGGGGAAAATGGTAAATTTCCTGAAGTGCTTGCTGAGAGGTTGGTGGTTAGAGTGCACCCAGAGGCGATTTAGAAGGAAGTCCTTGCAACCAACGTCCACAGAGTCAGTCATTGCAAACTCTGTGGAGCACACTTGGGGCCAATCAATTCAAAACCAAACCCAGAGCACCTAGAGGTAGTTTGCTGAACTAAAGAGCAACGGACAACTTCGCTGAACTTCCTAGGAAATCCACCAACTGTTCAGGGACTGTAACACTGATCGTGATGTCACGGGAGTCTGCAGGTAATTGATTACAGGGTTACTTTGGTGAGTCAACCCTGTCCTCAATGGCATTCGAACGTTAACTCTCGCAGTCTTCCTCAAGCAGGTGATCTCAGCTTTGGAAGAAAGGTACTACGTCCCTGGACATTACATCCTGACAAAAACGTTCAGAAGAAGATGAGGAGTAGGGCGTTGTGAGAGATGGCAAGAAGAAGTACAATTGAAATATTTTAGTGCCTGTAGAATTATTCCATACTTAAGGTTCATGGAGGTCACAGAATTTGTCAAGGGCAAATAGTTACTATCTGGTGAAGGCAAAGAAGGAGCAGGGTAAGGGCTAGTCCGAGTTCCCACTGTGACACCCGGCAGGATGAAACGACCCTAATGGGAAGGTAGAACAGTTTGGGCTACTGTGGGAGATGGTTGGGATCAGAAGTTCAGTTTGGAGAAGTGAGTTTGAGATGTCTTTTAGACATTAAGAGAAGATATTTCATGGACGTAGGATGCGTAAGTCTACAAAATTTAGGAGAAAGATGTGGGCTACAGTGGGTCCGTGGTCATGCTGTTGGGGAAGCGTTGGACTTCTAGCTGCAAGGTTGGCAGTTCAAGCCCACTAGTTACTCCACGGGAGAAAATTGAGGTTATCTGCTCCTGTAAATATTTACAGCCCTGGCCACCCTACGTAGGGTCATGAAGAGTCAGAATCGCCTTTTCGGCAGGGCTAAGGGAGGGGTCTCCTGCTGATCCCACTGTAGGTTTTAGTTCCCTGCAGCTGGAGAAACTCCTGGGAGAAGGACTTGTAATGGATTCTGCTTTGATATCTTATCATCTGAGAAGACACTGTTTTTAAAATCCTTCATTATGGCTGCCCTGACTGATGTCCCATGCGAATGCACTCACAGACCACATCGTGATTTCATGGTGTATTGTTAACTCTAACTTGGGATATGTCTACCAAGTGATCTAAATTAGGATAAGGGATTTAGCCGTGAGAGAAACCAGAAGGGTATGAGCTCACGCATTTAAGAGGGTAACGAGACAGATGTTCAGAACATTCATATTGCCCGAAGGGGAAGGGGCAGCCATGTCCCAGGATGTAAATCCTGGGGTTCAGTGAGATATACACTGTACTCCTGGATGGTGAGCCTAAAACATATATGTAACAAGATAAATGTGCTGATACCCAAAGGAGCTTACCCCCTGACTTTATGAGAAGAGGAAGGCAGTCTTGGAGATTTCATCCCTCTGTGTCTTCAGCTCTGTTAATGAGATATATGCTGCCTCTCACCTGTCCTTGGGACTATAGCAGGCTTGTCTGATTTTGGTTTATGAGATAGAGATTAAAATGGTGTCCTAGGAGCAGCAGTAATTAGTGTCAGCTTTTGTTTTAAAAGGGAGAATTTTTTCTCCTGCGATACAAAATCCTCAATTTAGTGAAACCCTTTGATGCCTTCCAAAAGCCAGTGTACATACAGACATTGAGACATATTATTTTTTATTTCTTATGAGACTGACTCAAGACACAGTGGCACATTAAAACAAACCCTCATTAACAAAGTTGAGAATTCGAACACATGTGCTCCTCATTCTCCTGTCTCTGTGGCAGAGCTTGGAGGAGGGGGGGTCTCGGGGTTACCAGAGTGAGCGCCGCCATCCGTCAGACCAGGGTTTTTGCCTTGGTTTCACCAGGTATTAAGTGCACCTCGGCCAATTATATAACCTCCTTGAACCTCAAGAGGAGGGATAACTTTAGCAGTCACAGCCATTAAAATATTCTCATTCTGTTTTCACCTGGTGCCTCTCACAATGCCTGACATCCATCCATTCAGCAAACAATGATGTCTGTTATGTTCCAGATATGGCACCAGGTAATAAATAGGCAACGATGAATAACACAGTCTGTCCTTGCCCTTATGGGAATTGCCCACCGGGAGGAAGCAATTCATAAAAGACCCCATCGAGTGTTCTACGACTTGTGGACACCTGCCCTCTCTCAGGGACATGCCCGCTAACCCCGCAGTCAGGTAGCATTTAACATCCGTTCACTTGGGGGAAAAACCTCTAATAAGGCCCAAGTTTGGTAAGGACTGTGGAGGAGACACAAGGTCCTTTTTGTGACTACGAGGTGAACTTGGCAACATCCGGTGACGTGAAAAATCTTCTCTTCTCCCTGAGACTGCAGCCCAGGTAAACTCAGGTGGCGCTCCAGGAGCCGTGCATACGATATTCACCCAGCAGGGGTTTTGATAGCCTACACGGCAACCTAAATGTCTACCAGCAGGGATTCCAACAGCAAAATAATAAAGAGCCCACCACCATCGAGTCCGTTCCAACTCAGCTATTCAGGGTTTCCGAGGAGCTATAGAGGTAAGCTTTGGCCCTGTTGTCCAGAGAGGCCGGTCTCTGGGGAAGGCCATCGTGCTTGGTAAAGTGGAGGGCCCGTGAAGAAGAGGAAGGCGCTCCGTGGGGTGAACTGACAGATGACTGCACCAATGGGCTCAGCCGCAGAAACAGTTGTGAGGATGCCACTTGCCGGGCAGGGTCTCCTTCTGTTGTGCGCACAGGGTCGTTGTGGGTCAGAATTGACTCCATGCCACCTAACAGCAGCAGCAGCAGCAACAACAACAAAGATGACGGAAAGATGGGAGTGTGATAGGTACGTTTATTGCGCCAACCTGGCCAATAGGAACACGTGGGATTAATCAGGTTGCAGATTGATTGGAGGGCAAAGAGCTAAATGGCTCTGCAAGCTCCGCCCCCATCTCTCTTGCTTTCTGGTGGTCAGGCCAGCATGTGTCTGCTTTAGCTAGTTCTCTGCCCCAACTTGTGAGCTACACTGCCTGTGGGACAGCTAATCTGTGGATCATGTCGCTAAAGCTTGAGGTTCCTTTAAGGCCTGTTTCACCACACTGCTGGCTTATACATCTCTTGAGCTTGAGGCTGGTGGATCCTGTCATCTTGCATTGCTTGAGTTCAATACCCCATCTGGGCCTGCTTCACTAAGATCCTGAACTGCTGACTGTTGGTGACCTGCCCTGCTGTTTGCTGCCTGTGGTCAGACTGCCTGCATTGGCATAGGGAAGACTCAACTGTCTGTTTCCTTGACCTTGGACCCAGCAGACCTTGTGAGTTGAAGGACTTCCAGTATATTAACTGTTCCACAGAAGTGAGTTAAACTGAACCCTCTGTACTGTTGTGTGGGGGAGTTATTAGCTGTTATAATCCTTCATGCTTTCTGTATCTATAGAATCTATACCTATATATAATCATAAGCGTCCTGGTTTTGTTTCTCTAGCGAACCCTGTCTAGCACAATTTGAACCTGGAGTGGTTCTAGAGAAACAAGATCATAAATATGGGCTTCTCAAATTGCCTCTCCAGTTTTAGGCCTACCATCACAGATCATGCTCTCTCTGCTCCCAAAGGCATGGAGGAATCTGCCACTCCTACTGGAGAGGGGGGTGCTCATCCCTGGTGGGAAGTCACAAAGCTAGTGTCCGCAGTGTCGCCACAATAGATGAGGTGCTGGTGAGAGGAGAGGCTCTGGGTGATGGTATGTTTGATAGTTTCCAGCAGTTTTGTCAGGATGAGATGTAGAGGGAAGCTGGTTGGCTGTTCCTCTTACAATAGAAAATGTGACCAAGGAAAGGGACAATCTCAGAACCTCAGAAGCACGTCTCACGTGCCGAGAATAACAGACCTAACAGCTTCTGCATGTGGTAAAAGGAGCGTCTTCTCTCCTCTAGTAGTAGAGCTGACTTTGCCAAAAAGCATATCCAGAGTCTCATCATACGAGTAGCTGAATTACAGCATCGGCTGAATTGCAGGTCTAGGACAGTGCCTGATATTAAAGTAAGGGCATTAATCAGAAAGAATGGGACCCTGAAACATGAGATGGGAACATATGGGCTGATGATCCAGAAGAGGAGGATATTGAGCCCTTAGAGTCGATCGAGCCACCCCAGTCATTAGATCCACACCTCCCACCTGAGAGGATTAATCCGCTATCAGTAAAACAACTCACACTTGAGCGAATTAACCAAACTGTCCAAACTGAAGTGCCAGGTGGGCCGGCATCTGTAGCATTGCCTGGGGGCGATGCCTTACAAGATATTGCAGAGAGCCCCCAGGAATCACCCACCACCCATTATTTCCTCTAGATCTGTAACTACAATTAAATCTCAGAAAATTCCTAAAGGTGAGGTTCAGATGATGACTCAGGAAGATGTGCGCTATACTCGTAAAGATCTGTGTGAATTTTCTAATATGTACAAGCCTGGGGAATATCCCTGGGAATGGTTACTGAGGGTGTGTGATACTGGTGCAAGGAATGTAACATTAGACCAGTCTGAGTTTCTTGATATGGGGCCCCTAAGCACAGATTCTTCTTCAATGTCTCAGCAAGAGAGGTTAGGAGAGGATCTAATTGCTTATTTGGTTGGTTCACTGAAGCATGGGCTGCCAAAAGCCTACGTTAGACCAACTTGAGGCACCTGACCTACCTCGGTAGTCTGTAGAATAGTGGTCCTCAGCCTTCCTAATGCCACGACCCTTTAGTACAGTTCCTCATGTTGTGGTGACCTCCAACCATAAAATTATTTCCATTGCTATTTCATAACTGCAATTTTGCTACTGTTAGGAATCGAATGTAAATCGCAATGTGTTTTCCAATGGTCTTAGATGACCCCTGTGAAAGGGTAACTCGGCCCCCAAAGGAGTCATGACTCACAGGTTGAGAACCACTGCTGTAGAAGAAGGCATCCAAAAGTTTGGGCACATTTATGTGTTTGAATGGCTCTATCAGGATAATCCCATAGACCCCAGAGGGAGTGCCCCAAGAACGTACCTTTCACCACAACCATAAGGAACAAGTTTGTGAAGGGGCCCCAGCACCTCTGAAGACTCCTGTGATTGCTATTATATGTACAGCAGGATCAACAGTAGGCACTGCCCTAAGTGAACGCCGACATTGGCCTACAATGAGGCTGATTGGGCCCCGTGGTGTTAGAGGGCAGGCGTCAGCACTGAATCACCAGAGTCAGGGTGGTGATCGTAATGGACAGCAAGATTTCCATTGCAATCAAAGCAACCTGTCTCCTGTGGACTTATGGCATTGGCTACTTAGCAATGGTGTCCCTAGGAGTGAAATACATATTTACGTGATCTGTACAGGTGGAAGAATGCTAGATCAGGTGAACAGCAGAATAGAGAGTCACAATCGCTCAACCAATTCCCACACCTGAACCAGTTTACAGACCCACAACCCCTTGAATGAGGGGGTGGCTGGCTCCCTTTGAAGGAGGACCCTGATACATCACCGAAAGTTTATACTGTTAGCCATTCTTCTAGCCTTCCCCAAAGGGACCTGCGGGCTTTCACAAGAGGGACTGTTCATTAGGGGAAAGGAAATAATCAAACTTTTCAGGGATTACTGGACACTGGCTCTAAATTGACACTAATTCCAGGAGACCCCAAATATTTTGAAGGCCTGCCAGAGTTGGGACATATGAGAGTCAAGTTATTGATGGAGTTTTAGCTCAGGATGCTTCACAGTGGGTCCAGTGGGCCCCGAACCCATCCTGTCACTATTTCCCCAGTTCCAGAATGCATAATTGGAATAGACATACTTAGTAGCTGGCAGAACCCCCATATTGGATCCCTGAAATGTGGAATGAGGGCTATCATGGTAGGAAAGGCCAAGTGGACAGCATTAGAACTGCCATTGCCTAGGAAAATAGTAAATCCAAAGCAATTCCACATTCCTGGAGGGATTGCAGAGATCAGTGCCACCATCAAAGACTTGAAAGATGCAGGGGAGGTGATTCCTACTACATCCCCATTTAACTCACCTATTTGGCCTGTAAAGAAGACAGATGGATCCTGGAGAATGACAGTGGATTATCATAAACTTAACCAGGGGGTGACTCCAATTGCAGCCACCATTCCAGATGTGATTTCATTGCTTGAGCAAATTAATACTTCTCCAGGTACTTGGTATACAGCTATTGATCTAGCTAATGCCTTCTACTAAATACCAGTCTCAAAGGACCACCAGAAGCAGTTTGTCTTCAGCTGGCAGGGGCAACAATATACCTTCACAATTCTCCCTAGGGGTATATTAACTCTTCTACCCTGTGCCATAATTTAATCCGAAGGGACCTTGAGCTCCTGTCTATTCCGCAAAAGGTCACACTAATCCACTCTATCGATGACATTATACTGATTAGACCCACTAAGGAGGATGTATCAAAGACGCTAGATTCATTGGTACAATATTAGCGTGCAAGAGGTTGGGAAATCAACGCAATGAAGATTCAGGCACCATCCACCTCAGTAAAATTTCTAGGGGTCCAGTGGTTTGGGGCATGTTGAGACATTCCTACTAAAGTGAAGTATAAGCTATTGCATCTGGCCCACCCAACAACTAAACAGGAGGCACAAGACCTAGTGGATCTCTTCAGATTTTGGAGGTAACATATCCCTCACTTGGGTGTTCTACTTTGACCTATTTATCAAGTGACACAAACATAAAAGGCCTCCAATTTTGAGTGGAGCACAGAACAAGAAAAGGCTCTGTGGCAGGTTCAGGCTGCTTTGCCACTGGGACCATATGATTCAGCTGACCCAGTGATGCTAGAGAGGTCAGTTGTAGATAGAGATGCAGTGTGGAGTCTTTGGCAGGCCCTTATTGGTGAATCACAGTGTAGACCATTGGGGTTTTGGAGTAAAGGCCTGCCATCCTCTGCAGACGACTCTCATTTGAAAAATAGCTGTTTGCCTGTTACTGGGCCTTATTAGAGACTGAACACCTCACCATGGGCCACCAAGACACCATGAGGCCTGAGCTGCCCATCATGAACTGGGTATTGTCTGAACCACAGAGTCATAAAGTTGGATATGCACAGCAACACTCTACTGTGAAATGGAAGTGGTATATATGAGATTGGACCAAAGCAAGACCGGAAAGTACAAGTAAGCTGCATGGAGAAGTGGCCCAAATGCCCACAGTTTCTACTCCTGTCACAGTACCTTCCTTCTCCCAGTCTGCACCTATGGCCTCCTGGGGAGTTCCTTATGATAATTTAACTGAAGAACAGAAAAGTCATGCTTGGTTTACTGATGGCTCTGCACGATATGCAGGTGCCACTCGTAAGAGGACAGCAGCAGCACTACAACCCATTTCTGGGATCTCCCTAAAGGACAGTGGTGAAGGGAAATCCTCCTAATGGGCAGAACCTCTAGCAGTGCACCTGGCCGTTCAGTTTGCTTGGAAGGAGAAATGGCCAAATGTGAGGCTGTATACTGATTCATGGACTGTGGCTAATGGCTTGACTGGATGGTCAGGGAATTGGAAGGAACACAATTGGAAAATTGGTGACAAGGAGGTGTGTGGAAGAGGTAGGTGGATAGAAGTCTCTGAATGGGCTAAGAAAGTAAAGGTAATCATATCTCATGTGAATGCTCACCAAAGGACTTTTGCTCACCAAAGGAAGAGGAGGACTTTAATGATCAAATGGATAAGATGACACGCACTCTGGAGACTAGTTCTCCTCTTTCCTCCGCCACTCCTGTCATGGTCCAATGGGCACGTGAACAAAGTGGACATGGTGGCAGGGATGGAATTTATGCATGGGCACAACGACATAGACTTCTACTCACCATGTCTGACTTGGCCACTGCCACAGCTGAGTGCCCCATCTGCCGCAGCAGAAGCCAAGATATAGGATCATATCCCAAGATATGGGATCATTCCTCGGGGAGATCAACCGGCAACATGGTGGCAGGTTGATTACATAGGACCACTTCTGTCATGGCGGGGACAGCATTGTGTTCTTACTGGAATAGACACCTACTCTGGATATGGCTTTGCCTTCCCTGAAGGCAATGCTTCTGCTAAAACTACTATTTGTGGACTACAGAATGCCTCATCCACCGGCATGGCATCCCACATAGCATTGCTTCAGCTCAAAGAGCTCACTTCACAGCAAATGCAGTGCGGCAATGGGCCCTTGCCCAGGGAATCCACTGGTTGTATCATGTTCCTCATCATCCTGAAGCTGCTGGCTTGATAGAATGATGGAATGGGCTCCTAAAGACAATTACGGCACCAACTAGATGACAACAACTTGCGAGGCTGGGGCAATGTTCCCCAGGAAGCTGTATACTCTCTAAACCAGCGGCCAATACATGGTGCTGTGTCTCCAATAGCCAGAATTCATGGGTCCAGGAACCAAGGGGTGGAAGCTGGCGTGGCACCACTCACTATCAATCCTAGTGATCCACTTGCAGCATTTCTGCTTTCTGTCCCAGCAACCCTATGTTTCTCAGGCCTGGAGATCCTGGTCCTGAAGAAAGGACCTCTCCCACCTGGAAACACAGCACAGATTCCACTGAACTGGCAGTTGAGAATGCTCCCTGGGCACTTTGGACTTCTCATGCCTTTGGATCAACAGGAAGGGTGTCACTGTACTGAGTGGTGTGATTGATCCTGATTACCAAGGAGAAATTGGACTGGTGCTACATAATGGAAGTAAAGAAGAATATGTCTGGAATCCAGGCATTCCCATAGGCCGTCTCTTAGTGCTACCTCCCTGTGATTAAAGTAAATGGTAAGTTACAGCAACCCAATCCTGACAGGACATCTAATGATCCAGACCCCTGAGGAATGAAGGTCTGAGTTACCCACCAGGCAGAAAACCACGGCCAACTGAGGAGCTGGCCGAGGGCAAAGGTAATACAGAATGGGTAGCATAAGAAAGTAGTTCTCCCTATCAGTTAAAACCATGTGATCCATTGCAAAACAAGGATTGTGATTGTCAGTGTATCTGCTTATATGTGATTATTTAATATCTTTCCTTTGTTCATATATGATGTTAGGTGTAAGTGTGTGTGGGGAGAGGTCAAACGCTTACAGACATCCTCCCCAGGGTAGTTAGTCACCAGACTACAGGGTAAGTCTCTAGGGTAGTTAGTCAACCAGACTATATGGCAGGCCTCACTCCCTGCTACTGGGGACAATAAACTATTCCTCCCTGAGGCCTGAGACCAAGCGTTCACACCCTACTGATAATGGTTCCTATGGAGATCTAGGGAATAGGTCAAAGTTAGGCCGCCATCCTGAACCTAGGATCTGCCCATCTTGTCACATGTATACCCCTAATCCCTTTCCTTCCTATTGCATGTATGTCCCTAGACCACCCCTTCCCATTACTGTATTGCCTATAGTACAGCCCCTTCCTGTGACATATGTCCTTACCTGTAATTAGGGGGCTTGCATGTCCCCAGAGAACATAAAAGGGGCCAGGGCTACCATTAAGCTCTCTCTCTCCTTCCACGTGGACCATCATGCGGGGCAGAGGTGAGCATGCTACCATGAATTGTGTCTGACTCCCATTTATTTCAATACTTCTCTCTCTCATGCCCTCTATAACTTTACTATGATCTTTACTTATTATCGCTGTACAATTGCGCCTACCGGACCCGTAATGATGTGTTAGGGGCTGGCTTCCCCTGACAAGTGTGGAAATTATATATGACTAAAGAATTGTGTATAGGTGTCAAGTTGGCAAAGGGTAGACTGTGATAGGTTTATTGTGCCAACTTGGCTAATAGGAGCATGTGGAATTAATAAGGTCACAGTTTGATTGGAGGGCAAAGAGATAAATGGTTCAACAAGGTTCACCCCTCTCTGTCTTGCTCTCTGGAGATTGGACCAGCATGCAGCTGGTTTAGCTAGTTCTCTGCCTAAATGTGTGAGCTACACTACCTGTGGGACAGCCAATCCGTAGATCATGTAGCTAGAGCTTGAGGTTCCTTCAAGACCTGTTTCATCATGCTGTTGGTGTATACATCTCTTAAGCTTGAGTCTGGGTGGACCCTGTCATCTTGCATTGCTTGAGTTCAATATCCCATCTGGGCCTGCTTCACTCAGCTCCTGAGCTGCTGACTGTTGGTGACCTGCCCTCCTGTCTGCTGCCTGTATTGCCCTAGGGAAGACTCAGCTGTTTGTTTCCTTGACCTTAGACCCAGCAGCCCTCAAGAGTTGAAGGACTTCCAGTATATTAACTGTTCTTTGGAAGTGAGTTGAACTGAGCCCTCTGTACTTCTGTGTGGACTAATTAGCTGTTACATTCCTTTGTGCTGTATATATCTAACCATATATATGTATAAACATAAGTGTTTGGATTTTGTTTCTCTAGAGAACTCTTCCTAATACACGGAGCAAAAAAAGCAAATTGGAAAACCATTATTCTTTGTCTAATTTAAATAACACACATAAAATATATGTTCTTATGTATTAAAATGTAAAAGTATACTTAGGAAGAACACATAAGAGAGTGATTATTTCTTTGGATGAGAAAATCAAAACCAAAACCCAAAACACCCCACTCACAGCCATTGAGTCACGTCTGACTCATAATGACCCTATAGAGCCGCGCAGAACTGCCTCTGGGATTTCTGAGGTTGTAAATGTTTGCAGGAGCAGAAAGTCTCCTGCTTCTCCTGCAGAGCCACTGGTGGTTTCAAACTGCTAAACATGTAACCCCCTGTGCCACCAGAGCACCTCTGTGGAGGAGCAGGAAAAAAAAATGCGTGGGGTGAGGAAGGGAAATTTTAGCTGAGTTTGTAGTTGCTAAAGCTAACAATTTGCTAAAATCAAGATCTTATATAAGCGGCTGCTACTTTATAAAATTGTCGATATGTCGGAAATATTTCACAATGAATTGTTATAAATCAAAATCAAACAAACAAACAACATGTTACAGGTAAAAGAATAAAACAAATTATTGCTCAGTAGGTATTCCCAAAGGTAAGATAAAGCATTAAGAAGTCTGTTCCCGTCTGGGGTCTTAAAGGCTTGAAGATAAACAAGTGGCCATCTAGCTCAGAAGCAAAAAAAGCCCACATGGAAGAAGCACACCAGCCAGTGCGATCACGAGGTGCCCAAGGGACCAGGTATAAGGCATCATGCAAAAAAATAAAAAAGAATATGTGTATGTGTGTATGTATGTATATATATCTATATCTATATATATATAGATATATATAGATAGATAGATAGATGTATACCATATTGAATGAAGGGGGAAGTGCAGAGTGGAGACCCAAGGCCCAAGTGTCGGCCACTGGAGATCCCCTCATAGAGGGGTATAGGAGAGGAGATGGGTCAGTCAGGGTGCGAGGTAGTACCGATGAAGAGCACAGCTTTCCCCCAGATCCTGGACGTTTCCTCCCCCCAACTACCATGATCCGAATTCTACCTTGCAGGGCTGGATAGGGCAGAAGTTGTACACTGGTACATATGAGGGCTGGAGGCACAGGGAATCCAGGGTGGATGATACCTTCAGGACCAAGGGTGTGAGGGGCAATGCTGGGAGAGTGTAGGGTGAGTGGGTTGGAAAGGGGGAACTGATTACAGGGATCCACATGTGACCTCCTCCCTGGGAGAGGGACTGCAGAGAAGGGGGGGAAGGGAGACTCCGGATAGAGCAAGACATGACAAAATAATGATGTACGAATTACAAGGGGCACATGAGGGAGGGGGGAGCGGGGAGGGAGGGAAAAAAAAAGAGGACCTGATGCAAAGGGCTTAAGTAGAGATCAAATGCTTTGAAAATGATTGGGGCGGGGAATGTATGGATGTGCTTTATACAATTGATGTATGTATATGTATGGATTGTGATAAGAGTTGTATGAGTCCCTAATAAAATGAAAAGAAAAAAAAAGAAGTCTGTTCCCACTGCTCTAGGCTCACTTGGGGGTAGCAAATGCTGTGTGTCGTGTGTTTCACAGCTGAGGAATCTCTGGTGCCCACAGGACACCGTGGCATGGGCACTTCACAGCAGCCAGCGTCACTGGAGACAAGGCTGGCTGCGAGCCTAAGGAGGGTGTGCTTCCTATCAGTCCCTCTTTGTGTTGCTTCTTCTGCCGCAAGTAATGTTCTGTCTCAAGCTTAACAATTTTCTCTGAAGTGAAGCTGGCAGAAGCCAAGAAAGAAAACAGTCCTCGGCAATTGTCGAGTGATACTTGGGTTGAGCAAGTCAACTGCAGTGGAGACAGTCCTCAACCCACCTAAGTTTTGCTCATAGCCCCCCGCCTTTTGGTCCTATCACGCTGCTCGTGAGTGTTTGACGATGCCCAACCCCAGGGCTTTTCAAACTGCCTTCCAGCATCACCTCTCACTCTCCCCAAGAAGGTTACTCAGAACTGCATTACTTTGTTCCAAACAGCTCAAAGTGGGGCTGCCCTATCTTGTTAAGGAGGATGGGGTGGATCAGTGGTGTAGATCTATTGGATCCCAATCCAGGGCAATTCCAGGGAATCCCACTTGGGAAGAGGTTGCATGAGGCTACTAGTTAGGAACCCCACAGAATCTGGGGACAGATGAAGAGCAAGGAGGATTCTAATCCAGAGAGGATCAAACCCTTGTGTGGGTATGTAAGGTCCATAGAGGTATGAATATGGTTGTGTTTGTGGATGAGATCAGGGGTGTTGCCGTGCACGTTATTGCTGGAGTCTGTGTGTGTGTGTTTGTGTGTGTGTGTGTGTGTGTGTGTGAGAGAGAGAGAGAGAGAGAGAGAGAGAGAGAGAGAGAGAGAGAGAGAGAGACACAGACAGACTGGGTGGTATCTGATTGCTAGATTTCATAAGTATATGTGTATTGTGTTTATCATATTAGAGTGATATCTAATAGCTGGAGCTCACATGCACTAATGTATGAGTCTGTGTGTTGTTGTATGCTGAGGGGGTGGTATCTGATTGCGAAAGCTCCTGAGCATATGTGTGTGTGTATTAAGACAGTGGCATATAAATTCTGAAGCCCCTATCCTCACAGTCAGAGTGGCGTTTAAAACCCTTCGGGCTCCTCAGGGCATGATTTCAAAGATCACTGACTTGTCTGACCTCATTAAACCCTTAGGATGCGGTGTGGGGTGTAACTAGGTGTAATCAGCCCTGCATAACATATGGTCAAGCTGAGGCCAAAGTCCCACTGGTGGTAAGTGATGGTGTCAGGCGGATTTGCTATCCTTCTGCAGAGCCTGGGAAGCTGCAGCAGCTGGGAGGGTGGAGGCTTTTGGGAGCCATGGTGACTAACACAAAAGGAGTCATCTCTCCTGTTGGGGAAAGCCCCTCTGGCACACGGAAACAAAGCAAATGAGAGCTGTTGGGGAAGCAGGCCAAACACGGTTAGACTGAGCCAGCGCTGGGAGGCTGCTCATCTCCTGGGGAGCCCCATTGTAGTCAGTGCCCTCCTCCAGTGGAGCATCACACAGGCTGGTGGAAAATACCCCCCACTAAGCACCAGTGGCTTCAGTTCTTTCCTGGTTGGTCCCCCTGTGCCCCTGCCAGAGGGTGAGGGAGGCAGGAACTGGGGGTATGAGGGAGAGGCAGAAAAGGGCGGGGTGGTGACCAGGAAGGGAGAGCAGTGGAAATAGGTTGCTTCCAGGGAGGGGCAGCTGGCGGGAGTGGGTGCTATCTATGTGCCATGCTGGAGGAGCACAGGCCTTGCCAGGACCCAGTCCCGGCTGTGTGACAAGGTCTGCTTGGAAGCAGGTTTCAGTGGATGCCTCTCTCTAGACCGTCCTTTCTCCTCTTGCTTTAGCATAGGCAATTGAAAGAAGAACCAGGAGAAGAGCGAAGAAATTGATCTTCATTTAGAGACTAGAAAGAAAAAGGGGGACCATCTAAGGCTCAGTTCAGTGCTTGATGACTAACCCCAAATTAGTGGTCCAAAGCCGCCCAGAAGCATCTTGGGAGAAGGGCTTGTCAGTTTCCTCCGGAAAGGTCACAGGCACTTGGAAATGCTTTGGGGTGCACTTCCACTCTGCCATGCATGGGATTGTCACGGGGCAGAGCTGACTGCCTGGCAACTGGTGCCGGGGGTTCAGAGATCCCTATATTAACCCCTGGGTATGTAAGGTCATACCCTGGTGAGTAGAAGCAGCTTTGACTTCACTTCTAGAGGAGGGGGAGACCCCGTGACGCAGCTAGGGCCTGGGGAGAATGGAGAGGGGCAAGTGAAGGCACAGGAGGTTGGCATCTTGTCTGCGCTCAGCGCGTGGCTGGTTCTGTGGCACCGCTCGTGCTGATGGGCCTGGGACAGAGGCCAGGACTCAGGCTTCAGCCCAGCAGTCAAGGAGCACCAGCCCTGACCGGAGCCTGAAGTCTGTTTAAGGAGGGGTTTCCGCTTCCTGTCAACATCCTCCCTTTCTGGTTGTTTGAACCCAGTGAACGTTGAGCCTGGAGGCAATTACACCTTCAGAGATGTGCCCAATTGTTCTAGGAGATTGTTTTCGTTCATAAGAGTAGAAAACAAACGCCACACCTCGGCTTACTTTTTTCTTCTTTAAAAAAAAAAAACCAATAAAAAAACTAATCCTAAAATGTCTCTGGAAATTTCAAGAAATCCTGGCCTAGAAGCATAATGTGATTCTTTTTTGCTTTCCCTGAGGAAATTCAGCATGTACCTGTCTCCCCCTTGTGGAAATAAATTTATTTCTCAATCGTAAAAAAGTTAAAACAGAGTGAGAGGGAGGATTTACTGCATTGTCTCTGGATCACCTTTCTCTGCATCAGGAATTTTCATAACTATCGAAGAAAACACTTAGCTTCTTGAATTTGGCAAGTGTTTTGAAATAAACTTTCCAAGCAACACTGGATAGCATGCAGATGCTGCTTGTGAAATTTAATGTTTCAAGATTTGGCCTTAGTTCAAAGGTACTTAATCCTTTAATATCAGGGTGAATGTTTGTCTCCACTTTATAGCTAAAGAATGAAAAGAAGGAATTTCCCTAAAACCTTTGTCAAAAGTAAAACTTCCTCCCCTAGCCCAAACTCCAAACCCTGCAGCATCGTTTGCAACTGTCTCAAAATGCCACACTAGTTTATATTTTCAGTTTCCTTATTGCCAAGCACCAGGCCAAATATGTCACCGTGATTTTCTCTCATACTTTTGGGAATAAATTTTTTGGTCTAATTTTACAAGGAAGCCGAGCCTTAAAGAGGTTCGGTAACACAGAACCCGTGGCTGGGGTGAAGCCGGGTTACTAACGGTGTCTCTAAATGGAGATCCAGGAAAGGGTAGTACAAGAAGCATATGCTGACTCCCCTCCCAAATTTGGGCCTTGAGGAGATGAGCAGAGGGTGTGCAAATAATTCCCAGGTCTTGGTTATTTGTTCTCCTGCAGTATTTTTAAAGGGAATGGAGTTGTAGATAATGTGGATGGATCATATTTGACAATAATTTGCCAGGTTAAAGTAATTGTTGGAAACATGAACTATGTATAAAATATGAGACACTAATTGGGCCACAAGGTGGGGACTTGGGACCCAGATGTCAGGAAGTGGAGGTAGTCATGATTGTTCCACCGGTGCCTGTGACCCCCCTCCCCCCACCCCATTGATTGCTGGTTGCTAGTGAGACATATAGTATGCACCAGCAGGATGCGGAGGTGACAAAGCTTCCTTGCTGATCCGGAACCCCTTGGGCTGAACAACAAGAAAGGGTGGGGTAGCAGAGGCTCTTTTGAAACATGATATCTAAGTCTTAAATAGCTACTATGACTTTGTGTGTGTGTGTGTCGAATTTTCTATAAGGTGCCACTGTGTTAAGTTTTGAATTGAGTTTAGATCCCCATACAAAAGAGAGTAAATGATCTCCATCACACTGTTGGATCTTGATCGTCTTAGTGATCTATTGCTTTATCAATTTGAATCAAGTAGAGTCACTTTTGTGATTTGACCAACCTAGCAACCTACGCTGGTGCTGCAGTGCAGTAAGCATTGGACTGCTAACCACACGGTTGAAGGTTCAAACCCATCTTCCCTTTCAGAGGAGACAGGTGAGACCGTCTGCCCTGTGAAAATGTATCATCTTGGAAACCCAAAGGAGTCAGAGTAGTCCTCTGAGATTGCTATGACAGAATCAGCCTGGCACAGTCCACATCACCTCTTCCGTGACCTGTGTCTCCCAGAGGCCCTCTGGCTCAGTGGGGGAAATAGCCCATTGGGTCCAATAGTGATTTTCTGCACAGAAGCAGCTGTTCTGAATTGCCAAGATGACAGCATAGACACGAAGTAATTCTACAATGGGTGGCAGGGGAGGTCAGTGCACTGATGAAAATGACAGCTCCTGAGATAGCAGTTCTCAGTGATTTTGTGTAAACATTGTACCCAAAGGAGGGTTGGGTCTAGTCAGGGGGCTTGAACACAGCATATCAAGATGCTTTCGATTAAGAAACCAAAACTCCAAACTCAACTGGCTTAAACAAAGGGGGCAATTGATTTTCTTTCGTAAAATAGATAGATAAATAAATAAGACAGTACTGAGGCAGCTCTAAGGTTGGCTCATTTGGAGGTAAACTGGTATCACTAAGGACTTCCGTTCTCTCTGTGTTTCCATGCTGCCATCTCATCCTCCTGACCCGCCGAGGACGCCACGCTCAGCGTCCAAGCATGGCTGCTCCAGGCCCAGGTGTTATGTGCAGACATGAGCACATCCAGCGCAAGACCAGAGAGCTTGTTCCTGGGTTTTCAATTGTCTTTTAAAGAATGAAAAATATACTTCCCAGAACTCCCCAGCAGATACTTGTTCTTAATGTATTGGCCAGAACCAGATCATATACTGAAAATAATAAGGGGAATTATGTTGTGTTGACTTAGCTACACCAGACAAGGTCTATCCTTGAGCCCCATGGGAGAAGGACAATCTCTGGAAGTCAATAGAAGCTTTGTCATTGTTGTTATTATTATTATTTTAAGTAAGGGAGGAGAACAGTGAAATCTTGGTGTTAGCAACCAACAGTGTCTGCTACGTGAGGCTTGGACTCCATGTGTACAGATGCTCGTGCTTTCCTTCCTGTGTGCCATTTCTTTAAGGGGTCCTATTTAGAGTTTCAACTCCATCTCAGCCATTTGGAATTTAATTTGGCAGGAACCGACTTGGTGGCGGTGAGCTGAATTTTCTAGTGAAATGCCTCTCAGTGAAAAAAATAAAGAAAAAGAAACCTTATAGAAGTTCAAATGTCTTGGCGCTAGAAAATTATAAAGAATAAATAGTGTTGACTACTGTCCATTTCACAGTGGGCAGTCTCCAAGTCCCCAAACAAGTTGGCCAGCAGTTTCAACACAATGCTGCAGTCCATGAAGTCGTTTTATGTCCATGAAGACATAAAAATAATGTCTTCTGCTCATAAGAGTAATTTTATATGATCAAAGGTTTTAACATTTAGGGACACAGGCAGAAAGAAAGGGAGAGGGAGAGAAAGGAGACAAAATCAAATCATGTTGTAGTTGTTTAGGAAAAATGCTTAATACATTTCTAGTACACCAAAAATGAAACTCAAAGGGCATATTTAGAAGGCAAGGTGGTGAAATTTCTCTGCAAATGAAATGAGCAGAAGGATAGTTATGGGAAAAGAAGAGAAGGGAGCAGAGCAGCCAAGCAGGAAGTGACAGGACATTAAGAAAGACTCAGGATCAGGCATGTTCCGAGTGTTCTGCCTGAAGACACATAGGTTGTACACCTGCAAAACGTTGAACTTCCAGAAGTGGTGGGATCGGTATATTCACAATGAGAGCACACCAGCCTGTGTGATCCAAGGATTGTAAATAATACAATCTATACGAGGAGGAGGGAACAGTATCATAACTTAGATTCTGGACACCTGGTTTGCAGAAGGCTGTGACCCGAAAGGCCAGAAGTTGGAAACCACCAGCCCCTCCACAGAGGAGGACAAGGCTTTCTACTCGAATAGAGTAGAAACAAACTGGCTCTTTATGAGTCAGAATTGACTCAATGGCAGTGAATTTGAGTTTTTGAGTTATGGGTGAGAGCGGAAGCCCAAAATATATTGACAGAGTACTCACGTGGATTAAGCCTCCGGTAGAATCCTTCTGACCACAGTCCAGGGATGTACAGGGCCTTGCTACCAGACAGAGAACATTGTAAAGTCAATTATGGCAGATTATGTCAGTTATGGTTAGGTTAAAATGTAACACCTTATCATTTGATACACCTTTTGAACCATTTTAAAGTTGGTCTCATTTTAATACTTTCTGCGTTCTTTTCAATTGAAGTTTTTCTATATTTTATTTTTTCATCATTGGTGTTTTGTCTGTTTCTTGTTTTCATTTTGTATGATTTTCTGTATATGAAATCTAGGATAAGTAAATCTGTAGAGACAGTACCTGAATAATTACCAAAGGTGTTGGAGAAATGGATAGTTAGGTTTTTATGCCAGAACGACATCTGTTTGAAGATATGGGTGGAGGTTAGCCTGTCAATCAGGCCACAACTTGATGACTCCCTTGGGAGATGTGACCAAGATAAATGGCTCTCTGTAGGTAGGCTCTCTCGCTTTGGCGCTCTCTCTGCCTGGTGGCGAGATCTACCTGCCCTGAGTCATCTATCATGCTGCCTGATTTACCTGCCCTGCCTCAACATGCGCACGTGTGCTGTGCTAGCTGTGGGCTGTGCAATGCTGTGCTCTACCTGGCCACGTCTGGTGGACCACGTCGCCGTGCCGTGCTGTTCCACACGGCTGTGCCACTCCAGCGTCTTGCCAGATGCCTCACCTCCCACCAGCCTCTTCCCATCGCTACCCTGTGAGGCTCCACAGTGACCTGCCTCATTCACTATTCTGGGCTGTGACTGGCCTCTGCTATGCGCCGCACATCCGTCTTCCCACTATCTGCTGCCTTGCCATTGGTCGGGCTCGTCGCCGGGAAGAGTTGGAAGGACCTTTAGTATATTCACTGTCCCACGAAAGTGAGTTGGACTGACCTCTCTGTACTGCTGTGTGGACTAATTTGCTGTGACATTTCTTTTCACTATACAAACATATATATCTATATATTCCTAAGTGTCCTGGTTTTGTTTCTCTAGGGAACCCTGTCTAGAAGTTCTCAACCGTATGAGAAAGAAGAAAATGTTCTAAATATGGTTTGTGGTGATGATTGCACAATTCTCCTTAATACTATCGGACTATTAAATAGTATGCTATGGAAATCATATACCAATCAAATTATTTTGTTTTAAAAAAAGAGTAGCTTCCGAGGGTACTTATGTACAACCCAAAACCTCCTGGGCTTTAACTCTTTGCTTTGGAGGTCTAGGGTCTTGACTTCGTGGGATATCCCAGTTAACTGGCCTAATGTGATGTTTGGCGTTTCTGTTTTTCTCCTAGCTCCATGTGTAGGCCTGTGGTTTTAAAAGTTTGACAACAGGCATCCAACACATGGTCTCTCTTCACTTGGAGCAAAGGAGAAAGGAGGAGTCAGAAAAGGAAAAAGGATATGGGGTGTCTGGCTAATTGTTCCCATGCACAGCTACTTCCTGTGCTGTGAGAGCAGAGAACCAGGTGGTGCCCAGTTACCATTACTGAGCATTTTGATCAAGGATTTCGTGGAAGAATCCTGATCATAAGGTGGCGGGGGGCGGGGGGGGATGCAGAACACAATCTCAAAGTCACATGGACTTTAGATTTTCTGGAACCATGAAGGCTGGATTAACCCCTGAAACTCTTGCCTTGAGCTCATCTTTAAGCTTTAAACCAAAAATATTCCATGAAGTCATCTTAAAATCTAACAAGAGTTTAGTTTGACCAGTAAAGAATGTCTTCCTTGAGCGTTATGCTCCTTTAAGGACTATCTATAGGGGATCAGATTGACAACAGCCACTTGGAAGAGTAGAGAGGAATCTAGGAGGCAGTGGCTTTATGTTAATAAGGGAAGGACAACTTAGAAAAGAGGGTGAGCACAGTTTCATAACTTGAAGACTGTAACCAATGTCACGACATGGAATGTGTTGACATTGTTCGACTGGTATGTTTTGCTGTGTATATTTTCAACAATGGCAACAAATTAAAATTATATATATATATATATATATAGTTCAAGAAATTACTATGGTGGAGTGATGAAAGCTTTTTTATCAACAAGTAAGTCTAGTATTCTATTTGAACTTGGGTGGGTACTTAATGATCCTCTTTGTTGTTATTGTTAGGTGTCATTGAATCAGTTATGACTTATAGCAACCCTATGCAAGTCATACTGAAGGCTGCAATCCGTGATCAACATCAGCAGCTGCCTCAAGTCCTCCTCACGTTCGCAAGCAAGGTTGTGTCATCTGCATGTTGACAAGATTGTTAACAAGCCTTCCTTCAATTCAGATTCCACACTCTTCTTCATATAATCCAGTTTCTTTGATTATTTGCTTAGCATACAGGTTTAATAAGTATGGTGAGAGACTACAACCTTGTTGCACGTCTTTCCTGATTACAAACCATGTAGTATTCTCTCATTCTATTTGCATAACTGCCTCTGGATCTGTGTGCGAGTCCCCAGAGGCACAGTGATCCTTTGGATTTCCTTAAATTGTGTTGAGACTAGTGTCACACCTTCATGCTTGTGTTGACCCTTGGGAGAGATGGAAATGGTTGGATTCTGGGTCTGAGTCAATGTGTTGAAAGAAGAAGGAACCACCATGCACAGTAATGTTTTCATGAGATCGAGTGTTTCATAGAAGAAGAAAATGTGGCACTATAAATAACTATGAAAAACTTTAAAAGACATATCTCATAAGCATCTTCCACTAAACATATGAATTCTCAAAAACCTAGTTATACATTATACTCTATTCCAATTCAAAAACACCTAACAAAATTATATAGACTTGGTACTTCATATGAGAGCTGAAGAGACGTATACCATCCTTACAAATTCATTTGAATAGGATTGGACCTATCACTTAAGTTTTATGGTGAATTTTTAAAAAGCTACCTGCTGAAATAGCCAAATCCTTGTTCTCTTGAATTTTAAAATTGTAAAGTTGCCTAAATTGTGCTAAACCCTTGAAATAAATGTGTTGATCTGAGTTTAGTAGGTGTGGGCAATGAAAACAGCTGTCTGTTTTGGTTATTCTTCAAAATTGATTTTCCTTGTACTTCTGTTAATCTTACATGAACGTTTAAAGTCAGTGGTAAGGCAGGTCAGGAGTCTGCTGTGGAGCTTGTTGACTTATTCTCTTAGATTGAAGATAGATGATATCCCGGTACACGCAAATATCCCGGTACACGCAAATTCTTTCTTTTTACACAAATGATTGATGTTGAATGTTAGCTGTTATCTCACAAGGGAGCACTGAAGAGGGACTTCTTCCCTTCCTTTCTTTCAAACCATCTCCTCTCAGAGATATTTAGTGAGGGCTTGAGGTTTAAGGCATTCTCTTAAGCATTCTGTAAAACAAAAACAGCCGGCTGACAATAAATCACCGTCTGCCTTTCATTTTAAGGGGCCAATTTCAGCATGAGTCTAAAATCTCAGGAAGTGTTAAGCTCTGTCTCTGCTTCTACATGTGAACATCTTTCACAGGCGAGTCTTTCCCACATAGGCCCAGGAGATCATTCTTGCAGATATAGTAAGAATTGTATGGACCGGGGTATAGTTTGTGCCTGTGTCTAAATGTGACTACTTGTTGAATGTGTGTGTGTCCGCTATTGTGAATTAGTGAGACACAAATTCACTGAGAAGTTTTGTGAAATCAGTGCTATTCTTTTGTTTCTAGAAATTTCTTCAGCTAGTGTGATGCTGGGAATATGACTGTTATCATATAACTGTGGGATCATTTAGTTTTCTGTTCCAGAAAAGGCTTGTGTAGTAGCGAAAAATTGAAACAGCCCAAAAACCCAACACTAGTTCAATAAGAGATGTTCCATTCTTACAATTGAAATATTAGACAGTCATTCTTAAAATTACATTGTAGGGTAAAAGATTGAGTGAAGAGGAAATATACTAACAGAATATCATCATGTAGAAAACATTAGGTTATAAACTAGTATTGTGATAGCATATTATATTTTGAAAACAAACATGTATATCATATATGTAGACTAAAAGGATATTATCGAATGCTAACATTGTACCTCTCTGGGTGAGGAATCGGTCTTTATTCTCATTAATTGCATATTTTAGATGTCCTATACAGTCTAGTCTAAGAGAAACTTTTGATTGAATTTAAGGGTCCTGGTGGGAAGGAGTTTGGGGATCATGGCTATTGTCACCGAAATCAATGACCGTTGGTGATCCTGGGCCTTTTCCACCAGTCCCCGTGGCCTGAGGTTGTTGACCATTGTGTGGGTGAGAGGGCCGCAGTCAGCATTTGCTGGGAACCCGCTCCTGTACCCTGTCTCCGGCAGCCCAGCTAATGATGTGACTTGATGCCTTGTCACCAGACCCTGAGGGGAGGAAGCACAGCTGGAGGCTGCTTTCCCAGGGAGCAGGGGAGCCCTTCTGGAGCTGTGGGAGAAGACGTGCAGGCATTTAAAAGGAGTGCTGAGACGATTATTTTTTTTAAGGAAAAAAAAGGAAAGAAAGCGCTCCCTTTTCTCTAAACAAAAATGTATATGCTACGGGTGTGTGCGGCGTGTCCCTGTGTGGTGTTTTTCAATAAGGGAAAATTGCAATTAGAGCCAAATGTGGCTCTGGGCTATCGTGGGCCATTACTGCCCCTTTCCCGAGCTCGCAGATGGACAGAATTATGTTGCCGTAATAACGAGGCTCTTAAGTGCCAGCTGTCATGCAGCGTGGAAGGGGGGAGGGGGGCACGCTAACAAAGCCCTCATTAAACGGTTTGCCTGGAATAATTTGCCTGCTCTGCCTGCCTTTCTAGCAACTGACAACTCAGCCACCTGTCCCCCCCACCCCCCCGAACCCATCTTTGGACCCCATTAATCACTAAGAGAGAAGTCTAATGGGATGGTAATTTTTTAAATGCTACATGTCTTGATATTATTTTGAAGCCTTGTTTCAAAGTTCTTAAAAGAGGCTGGTAGCTAACGTCCAGTGCTCACATTCATTCTGTGGCAAAATAATAATGGCTAATTCTCTTCTTCAGAGCACCCGAGCTTTATCAGGAATAACATTATGCAAATGACTATGCAAATGTCAACCAGAGGAACTGCTCCAGAAAAGTTCAGATAAAACACATCCAAAGTTGGCAGGAAAAAAAAATAGCAGACCGTGTTAGACTGTAGGGTCAGCAAAGTAGCCAGGGGGAATTTATTACTAAGGGGGATTTTGCATGAATGCTCTGTGTACTGCAACAATGTAAACGAGGTAGGCATGCATCCGTTCTGCCCTGGCCGGGTCTCTTCACCTTCCGTGCAGTCGAACAGTTCAAAAATGCGCCATGTCGCTTCCCTCAATGTTCTGTTAGCATAAGGAATGGACCCTTTATTTGTCCTCTGCATTCGACCTTTTTTTCTTGTCATTTTTTGTTTTAGCATTCTCATGTTTAGTATTATTGGGAGGGCGTTCATGAAAATAGAAAAAGTGGAACTGGTGGGGTATTGGTGACGACAGCACGGCTTTTAGACCCCAGGGGACCCCTTGGAGAGACATCTGACCCCGGTTGACCGAATGACAAGGAAGAAGAGCTCAAACGCTGAGTAGTTCACATATATGATGTGTGGGTGCATTGAATTGCTTTAAAAAAATTAAATGTTATTCACTAAGTTTTGTTGCAATAAAGCTGAACTTTCCTTTTTTTATTTTTTAAGAATAATCCTTTTAAGTTTAATCTGAAAGTGTCTGGGGACTGGCTTTAAAATGACCAGCCAAATGTACACTTAAGACTCGCCTGTTGGCTGGCAGGGGTAAAACAACTTTCTTGCCTTAAAAGTCCCCCCCGAACATGCCCTGAAATGTCTATCGAAAAATCCCGCAGTTCAGTACAGATCGATCGCCAGGAAGCCGCGGTACATTTGGCTATGGAAGTCAAACTTCAGTGTTCCGGAAAATGCGGAGTCCCAGACTGCCCTCAGCGCTAGCCCGTGGGACCCCCTAGCGGGGCCTGCGACCTGACCTGCGCTTCCAGACGGGGCACTTCACAGGGCTACGCCAGCAAAAGGACCGCTTGTTGCCTTCGCTGGAAGAACAAACAACTGCGTCTCAGAATGCTCCTTGGAGGGGATGGCAGGCCTCCGTCTCGTGGGCGGTGGACGCGTGAGCAGGAGAGGCCAGCCTCTGGAAGAAAGGCGTCCTGCGCGGGGGAGCAAAGGGCCGCGAAGAAGGGGAAGACGCTTGAGCTGCGTTGACACCGTGCGTGTCATAACTGGACGTGGCCGGGCGCAGGCAGCGTGCTGCTCCGCTGTACTGGTCTGGGCTGACTCCAGGCCAGTGGGCAGCACTGGAAGCCTGGGAGGTCGCGAGAGGAGATGGAAAAGGCTAGTTTTAGGATGAGAGGCCCGGTGGGGGAGGGACAGGGGAGCAGGGAACCACGGCCGGCCGCAGTGCGAGTTAAGAGCTAGAAATGGGATACAGAATGGAAGAGAGAAAAGTTTTACGTCAGAGTAATGCAGCTTCACCGACTTGACGTTTTATCCACGGTGTCAGAGGTAATGACGCTCTGTACCAAAGGGAATTGAGCCCAGCCAACTAACCCCTCTGGATCTCAGTTTGGTTATCTTCGAATTGAGTGGAAAGATAGAGGCGTTAGAAGGACTGCCCGGGGCTGACCAGGGAGGGTGCTATTACAAGGCGCACTTTCTCACTGGAATCAGGTGATTCCATCTCAGAGTGAGCCTTTGAGACAGGGTAGAACCGCCCCTGTGGGTTTCTGAGGCTGTAACTCTTTACAGGAGTAGAAAGCCTCATTTTTCTCCCAGAAAGGCTAGTGGATTTGAACTTCTGACCTTGTGGTAAGCAGTCCAACAGGGAACCATGCCCTACCAGGCCTCTTTAACAAGATGGGTAAGTGAATGGCTATTGGACTCCTAGGAATGAGGTGTTAGCTCCATGCTGGACCACATGTGTCTGGAAAATTATTTAACCCATCTGTATCTCAGTTCTCACACATCTGCTGGGGCTAAAAAAAAAATAGTACCTACTTCGTAAGGTAGATGCGAGATTGGGAGCAAGTGAGAAAGTACATATACAGCAATGAGCGTTACCTCATTATTATTTTATAAATAAAGCAGCTGGTACCTGGCGAATTTAATAAACGATAGCTATTATTAGAAGTAATAATCACTCCTGGCTTCCAGACAGGCTCCAAATGCCAAACCGTCTTGTGCAATCCTGGCTGGGCCCTACGCCTTGTTCCTAGTCTATCTTAATAGTGCAGGTGAGGTGATTTGCATTGACATCTGGCTGGAAGCGTTATTGTGAGGTGGTATAAGCATACATAATTGAGCAGAGAAATAGCTGAATGTTTTATGAAGGCATGAGTGTGTGTGTGTGTGTTGGGGGAGTGGTTGCCGGCGGTAAGCCGCAGCCCATGTCCCGTCCTCCTGAATGGAGGGCGGAGCTGTGTCTGCAGCCATAGTGGCAGGACGAGCTGACCTCCCGGAAGGTAATGGACACACTTAGGAAGAAAATGATTTGAAAAGCAAAAAAGGTATTCGTTTGATATTAAAAACAAATAGCCTATCGCCTTCTCTCAGGAATCTGTTGCTCACCTCGTTCACACAGACCATGTCCTGCATCCTACTTGTGTGACTAGCAACTGGGGTCTTAGAAACCCAGGAGCCTCCATGTCAGGTGCCTTCACCGGACTCCACCCCAGTCTGGAGGAAGAAAGTGAAGAAAATTGAAAGACAACCAGGAACAATTAGTCCGGTGGTCTAATGGGCTACACCCATATCAGTGCCCGCAACCCTGAGACTAGAAGAGCTAGAGGGAGCCCACCTATCACTCCCAAGTGCTCTGACAACGATCATATTGGAAGGTTCTCGATAGCGTGAAAAAAACCAACCCTCTGGCTTACTGGTCAGAGAGAGACAGTGGGACCCCTTGAGACTGTGTATGGCTGTCAGTACCTCCTCAGGTCTGGGAATGAACTCAGCCCTGTGGTGGCGTAACTGACCGTTCAAGATGGAAAGGTTGGCAATCGCCCCCCACCCCCCCAAATCCCCACCCGACGAAGTTCCCGGGGCTAGAGAAGAAGGGGGCTGGAAGCGGGAAAAGCAGGGAGACCGGGACTCGGCGATGGGACCTTAAAGGGATTGCAGTGAGTGAGTGAAGGCAAAATGTGTAGGAATTGCTGAAATTCATGCAATTCACAACAAAAAGTCAAGATGAAAAATAATTCATTGTTCCTCTTTTAAAATGTAGCTCTCCAATACCAACAGATGACGTATTTTTTTTTAATCTGGGGAGCATCACTGTTTGATCTTTCTCTGTCAACATTTACAGTTTAGAAAGTAAGGCTCAGGTTTGTTTGTGGTCCCCCACCCGTGAAACTTCTGCTGCAGAATAAACTGGACATTTTGATGCACAATAAGGGCCTCTCTTGCATGTTGCAGGCGGGCGTCATTTATTGTTAAATGGAGATTTGAGCGTTTGCATTGGTGAGAGTGAGGGGAGGGTGAGAAAGAGAAATGAGAAACAAGAGTTTCACATTGAAGCTGGAACAACACCTATCAGACACGTTAGATTAGTGAGCACATTCATTCACCGAGAGCGTGGTGGACCAGATCACCTCATAAGTGTTTGCAGACACCAAGAGACTGTGATCCAGAGTGTCCTTTCACAAATGCCCGGGCCGGGCAAGGCAGAGATGGATGACCCCCAGCCAGCCCTGAGCACAGGAGCGCTACGGCGGGACTCGGCCAGTTTCCTCTGTGAGTGATTCAGACCCAGGGCCGTGAGGACTAGCAATCATTTGAAGCCACGTCTTGGAGGCACAGATAAGATTTATACATTAGGAAAGAAATCTGTCTTGTGGGTCGTGTGCAGAGAGGTGTTACAGCCCTGCTGGCTCCATCTAGAATGTTCCACGTGGAAGGTTCAAGAGTGCAGGGAGGCCGCCTGCTTTGTTCACAGCATGGAAGGCTCAGAGCATGTAAATATGAATGAATATTTGTAGGAAGAATTAGTAACAGTTGGCATGGTAAAATTCAAAGCATCCACAATGATATTTTTTTTACTGTTGATGTCATAGATGTAAATCTTGAAATGAAAGATTATCCTGAAATTTGTGAGGACCTAATATTAATGAAAAAATTTTTTCAAATAAAGTTGCTAAGGAGTGTGTCTATAGACTGGACAGAGATGCCTAAGAAGGATGCCAACTGGCTGCTTGCATGGCAGGGCATGGGCACTCTGGTTTGAAGTCTGGCGCTTAGCTGGACAGGTTAAGGGTTGGATTATATGGCTTAACCATGGGTGTTCCTACTACAATCGCTAACCCCCAAAAGTATGATCACCCTGCCTGCTACCAGCTAACAACTTTTAGAGGTTGAATCATTGCCAGGCTCCATGGCTTATACACATTAGCTCATTTAGTCTTCCCAACAGCACCCTCGGGTGCCACCATTGCTGGATATCCCTGTTCTTCTGCTTGTACAGATGCATATGCACTTTTGAAATTCATTTGCTAATCTTAAGGTGAGACAGTGCTTTGGGCCAAGTTAGTTCATGTGAAGATGGTAGACTTCGTGTCCCCAAGATTGGCATTTGAAGGGGAGGCAAACCTGACCCACTGCCAGTGGGTCAATTCTGACTCATGCCAGCCCGTGGGAGAAGAGCTCCCTGCAATGAGTGAGACCCAAGTCAATCAGTCAATCAATAAACAATACGTAAATAAATGGGAGGCATGAATCATTCATTATTCCGAATGTCATTCTTGCTCTCCCCAAACTCTTATTCCAAAAGGTTAAAAAACATTCTGATCATCAATTGTATGACAGGTAAGACTTAGCAAGTTGTTTTTTCGGAATTCTTGCCATATCTGAGTCCGTGGGCAATATGATGTACATGGTATGCATGAGCAGAATCACCGTGTGCTTCAGGTACTTAATGCATGTGGCTACCCATGGAAAGATTGGAAGTTTGAGTTCACCCCTAGGCACCTTGAAAAAATGGCCTGGTGATCTATTTCTGGGGGCAGCGTTAGCCCTGGAAAAGCCCTGGGATCCCAGTTCTACTCTCACATGTAGCGGGTTGCCGTGAATGAGTGTGCACTGGCTCGGCTGGCAGCACCGGAAGGCTTTTTGCTTAAGTGCCCCCAAAGAAAGGGGAAGAGAGTGGGAAACGAAGCTTCACGGGCTCTCCAAACAATGATCATGTCGGGCATTGAGCATGGAAAAGAAATCCGAGGATCCATGCAGACATTTTGGGAGGCATGAGACTCTTTTCCAAAGTTACAAACAAAAGAAAAAAATAATTGACAACAAGGGCTTTGCTTTTCTGTCACCCTCCATTGTGGGAGCATATGTTGCATAGAATATTTATGAGATATAATCTTTATAATTGGTCTGAAAGTGGTTTAGGGCGCTGCTATGAATTAGAAAAGTGCATATAATTATGGATTTGTTTCCCTGAACAGCTATAATTTTATCAGTAAAAGGCCTCCTGGCAACCTAAGCTCCCTAACCCTTGAATATGATGTTGCCACAGGGGTTCCCTAGTCTTCAGGGCCCACAGGTCTCAGCAAGGCCATCTTGAATCACTTCATTTAAACCTGGTTCTTGTGCCCTTTCCCCCCACAAGCGTTCTCGTCTATACTGTTTGTTCAATCTTGATCTCTTCCTATTAACTGGTAATTTCACGGGGAATCTGAATCTGGATATTTTTTGCTCACCCATTTTTCTGAATTTGTATCTATATCCCAGGAGCCCTGGTGCTGTAGTGGTTACTTGCTAGACTGCTGACCACAAAGCCAGCAGTTCAAAACCCAGCTCTCCTCCGGAGAAAGACGGTCCTTTCTACCTTTCATAAACAGTCACAGAGTAGGACACCCACGGGGGCATTCCCACCCTGTCCTACAGGGTCACCAGGAGTCAGTGATGTTGATGGCAGTGAGTTTGTTTGTTTGTTTTCATGTATTGAGATCTATCCCAGTTGCCAACTCAATCTCTTTGTTTGCAAATATTTCCTACCTGTTGCTGTTGTTTGTTGACTTCAAATTGAATTGGTCCCACCTCAGAGCGACTCCATGCAAGAGGGAACAAAATGCGGCCCCAGTTTTGTGTGTTAGCTCCATGGTTGGTTAGCTGCCAGCTCTCACTGATACTCAGAAGTAGGGCACCACACATTTCTTCCTCGTCCATCTTAAGTCTGGTAGGTCCACTGAAATATGTTCTGCATCGTAGCACTGTGCAAGACCTCACCAACAGATGGCTGCTGCGACACATGAAGTATGTTGCCTGGAAATCGAACCCAAGCCTCCCACATGGGAGTCAAGATTCAACACAGCGCCCCCTGGCCACAACAGGTCACTCCATCTCCACTTTAACCCTCAAACATGTTCTCCATTTAACTACTCGCCATCGTCTCCTTTGTTGTAAGTCCTGGCTACCCCACCTGAGAGCACTGCAGCACTTCTGCAACTTGTCTCCCTGTCAGACGGATACTTTGAAAGGGCAAATCAGGATGGATTGTTTGCCTCTTCAAAAACCCCAATACTGGCCCCCTTGCAGTTGGCTGCTTTTCAAAACCTTATCATATCTGACAACCAATCTGTCACTTTCCCCCAGATTCGCTTGAGCCCATCAGTCACAACAGCATGTTTTAGCTTCTCTGAAAAACACAAGGCATTAGTCAAACCTCTACCTAGGACTGTCCCCAAATAACTGGTCTGCCTTATCTCTCCAATCTCCCTGGTGGCAGAAAGTGGTAAAAATGTGATGGGGATGCAGTGAATACCATTGCTAAAGTCAGAGGCTGTCTTCAGTAGTCATCCTCAAGGCCCGGGGCTGTCCTAGATCACTAAGAGGAGGGCTGGGGTAAAATCACAAAGTCTGGTCTATTAATCAACCATAAGCTTTGGATATACATCAGTGCAATATATTATAGCCATACAGTGCACTCTCCCCTCCCCCATCTCTCACATTTTTCACATTTGTCGTGTGCGGTAACCATTCTTCTATTGTGCTCTATTTAGTGAAAAGTATTTTTAAAATTTTCTTCTCTGACAGGTTTCTACTTTACAGAGGTTCCAGTTTGTGAAGGTTTTACTTAATTAATCCTTAACTGCAAGCAATCACCTTGCCATCCAGTTAAGGAGCACTACTGTGTAGGGCGGGCTGAGCGGTCACTCACCTGCTGCTGTGTTGTATGCTGTGGGTCAGTGCCAAGTCACAGCAGGCCGACGTGACAGAGCGCGCTGCCCCAGGCTTGCCGCGGCATGGCTATTTCCAGAAGGAGACTGGCACCAGCTTGGTCCAAACCATCCGTCTTCCATTCAGTTAGCAGCTGAAGGCTTACAGAACCGTCTCACGCCCCAGGGCTCCTTACAACTGGAATAAAGCCTTATATGTTGCATATTTGAGATCCTCAAATTATGAGGGAACTCTAGAATAATTTTCACAATGGTTTTATGACAATATTAAAATATTCCAGAGGGCAAGAAGAGGCGATGTTTGAAAATACAGCCCAAGTATATTTGTGTCTTGATTTTTTGCATGGATGATGCATAGGAGCAGGGGTTTTGCAGATGGATTTGAATATGGCAATAACATGCAAGGACATTGCAAATGAGAACTATAACTAGTGAATTTTTGAATGTGTGCAGTGGTAAATGACGATAGCACACAAGCCCACTTTCCAAACCAAACTCCAACTCAAATGCAATTTTTATTAAATAATTAGTTGCACTGCTGGTTAGACAATAAAATAATATAATTCTCTACCTTAGGCCATTTCTTTATCAAGTCGTCTCTCTTCCACAAAGGGCTAACAATTAATCTCTTCCTGGGTCCAGGGTTGAAGGTAATTTACCAACGAGCCAGCCTCTTTACTTCATAACTCAGTGCAGCTTTCTCTCTTGCTCATTTAGAAACAGACAAAATCACTTCCAAAAGAAACCTTTTAGCTTTTCTTCCCTCAGGATTGCTATTAATAAGCAAACCAAAGCAAGGAAGATTTGAGCTATTTTAAAATATGTAACCCATAGTCATGAATTAATTACCATATAATACTTAAAGCTTTGATTATTCGTACATGAGTGCTTCCATTATTAATTATTGCTTATGAAATTAATCTTTCTAATTTCCATTATGATTCAAATTAACTTGATTGGTTGGTCTCATAATTCACATTTCTATCAACTTCTACTTTTTATTTCTGGAGCATGAAATGACATAAAATGTCTTTGGGGGACGAGCACTTAAAATTAAAATGTTACTTTGATGCACTCAGTAAATGGATTGAAGCAGGTGAATGGTAATTGAACTTTGTTTCATTCACACAGTGTCCTCTGGTGTTTAAATGGCTACATTGCATGTTACAATGAAGGCTCCCAGCTCCAATGGCTTCTTGCACTTGGGAAGGCCCATTTATTGTTGTTTGGCTAGAAATAATATGCTTTAATAAGATTTTCTGTAGGTGCACTGAAAAACTCAAATGATGTGATGAAAATTAAGTGCTTTCTAGTTCACAAACCGGAGGCTGGTAGAAAATGTATCAGTATTGACAGGATATAGCCTATCTTTCTAAGAGTGCAGATGGAGATGGATTTGAATGTGAAATCATTCACATGGGACGGTTCACTTCATTCCCCCCCTACCCTCCAGTCTCTCCTTAAGAATCGAATGTTTTCACTACAGGCCTTAAGAAAGGAGAACTTGGCGATGGTCTAGTGCAGGTATGAAGAGGCCCGATTAGCCTCTCAATCAGGCTTTAGTGCTTATTGAGGAACTCTGCCTTCTAACAAATATCCCCCAATTGCCTTAACTGAGCATTCCCCACCCCCATGACCCAAGACTATTTCTCTTCTGATTTTTACTGAAATCAAGGTTGAATTTTCCTGCTGTCTCTTTGTTTCCATTTGTTTGATCATTTTTACTCAATGACGTTCCCCCTAGCGTCTCTTGGATTGGCTGAAGGCTAGACTTGCGGGTTTATTTGGTTTCCATTTTTGTTTGTGTTTTAGCAGCCTGTCCTCCTATTTCTTTTTCTAAATGGTGACAGGAGTCCTGCTGCTTCGACAAATGCCTTGGATCTAATTTAGCTTGCTTCGTCGAGTTCACTGGAGGAGTCCTGTGAGGTCATTTGATATGAGCAGGGTATGGAAAATGATAAATGGCAGCCTAAGGGAATTTATCATTATATTGTAATATGCTCACAAAGGACAAGTAATTTCAAGTAATTAGCACGAGGTCATCAGGGAATGGCTGCTTTCTGAGAGTGGTGTGTTTTTGCAAATGTACTTCTCCGAAGCAAGAATAACACTATCAGACAAATTGGTGGGGTGTTCTCTCATCGGGAAGAAGAGTGGACAGGATCACCTCGTGTTTGCGGACACTAAGAGCCTGTGACCCAGAGTGTCCTTTCACAAACTGCCCGGCAAGGGCAGGGCAGAGATGGATGACCCCCAGCCAGCCCTGAGCACAGGAGCTCTGCGGCACGACTTGGCGAGTTTCCTCTGTGAGGACTAGCAATCATTTGAAGCCACATCTTGGAGGCACAGATAAGATTTATAAATTAGGAGAGAAATCTGTCTTGTGAGTCATGTGCTGAGAGGTGTTCCAGCCCTGCTGGCTCCATCTAGAATATTCCACATGGAAGGTTCACGTGCTTTGTTCACAGCATGGAGGGCACGTTGCATGAATATTTGTAGAAGGGATGAGTGAGTGACAGTGGGTGTGGTGAACTCCAAATATTAAAAGAATTATATTGGTGACATCATACACACACTCATACATATCTATGCATATGCCATTCAAAACGCTCAAGCAGCAATTCCATGATCTCTTCATTCTATATTTTATAAACTTTTTGAAACTCCCTTATATACGTGTATGTATACATATATGCACAAACACACACACATATACATATGTGGTAGTTAAATAATTGTCAGTTTAAGGATTTAGTGTGTGGGATGGAGTCTAGCCTGTTAATTAGGTCATAGCCAATGAAGCTTCTGTGTGGGAATAGCCTTCCCCAAAGGATTCTGGAAATTCTGATATTTCCTCCTTGGAGGTGGGAAACTCTTGGCTCACACCCTGGGAGACATAGCAGCTGACAAGACACATGGACCCACCCTGATGCATCCCTGGGTGCTGGAGAAGCCATGCAGAGACCCCTACCAGCGCTGAGATGCTTCCAGTGACACTGGATCCAAGGACTTCCTACCCACTGGCTGTGATCTACATTTGGCATCATTGCATGTGTTTCCTGAGTCTGAAGAGGACTTTATAGATTGGTGTTGGACATATGGGCTAATCTAGACTGGGCTGAGATGTTTTCTCAATGTTCAATTGCTCTTGTCCATAAATCTCTTTCTTATACACATATATGTGTCCATGGATTTGTTTCTCTAGTCTACCCAGACTAACACAACATACATACATATATATATATACACACACATATATGTATACACTCCCATACCCCTCCACCCATATATATTTTCCCTGGTATCTTATGAAACCATTGCAAGCTGAAATGGCATAATGAGAAGACACAATTAGCATTCATTTACGTGGGAAATTTGTCACCATTCCCAGACTCCCCAAAATCGTTTACATGATTCCAAATGACACATAGAGCTCACAGACACAGTTCAAAGTTCTGGTGGCTGGGTGATGAGATGCTGGTGTACTTCCCTGGGAGGAGCTTGGGAACACTCCGGTCTGAGCTGCCTCTTTAATGGCTCCAGATAGATCTAGGTGCCTATATTTATAGGTTTAGTATTAAGGTGGCGGAAGGACATTGGGCCTCCAATCAAGTACTCCCTCAATGCAAGAATACTTTCTTTTATTCAATTGACATTCTATGATGCTCACCCTCCTGGCACAACCACTGAAGACAAAGCGGGTGAATAAGCAAATGTGGTGAAGAAAGCTGATGGTGCCCAGCTATCAAAAGATATAGCGTCTGGGGTCTTAAAGGGTTGAAGATAAATAAGCGGCCATCTAGCTCAGAAGCAACAAAGCCCACATGGAAGAACACAGCAGCCTGTGTGATCATGAGATGCCGAAGGGATCAGTTATCAGGCATCAAAAAACAAAAAAACATATCATTTGGTGCACACCTCCCTGATACGATCGCTGAAGACAAACGGGTGCATAAACAAATGTGGCGAAGGAAGCTGATGGTGCTTGGCTATCAAAAGATATGGTGTCTGGGATCTTAAAGGCTTGAAGGCAAATAAGCAGCCATCTAGCTCAGAAGCAACAAAGTTCACATGGAAGAAGCACACCAGCTGTGCAATCACAAGGTGTCAAAGGGATCAGGTATCATCAGAACAAAAAAACCTTACCATAGTGAATGAGGTTGGAAGTGCAGAGTGGAGACCCAAAGCCCATTTCTCGGCCACTGGAGATCCCCTCACAGAGCGGTCTAGGGGAGATGAGTCAGTCAGGGTGTGATGTAACACCGATGAAGAATACAGCTTTCCTCTAGTTCCTAAATGCTTCCTCCTCCCCCATCCCCACTATCATGATCTGAATTCTACCTTGCAAGTCTGGCTAGACCAGAGGATGTACACTGGTACAGATAGGAGCTGAAGGCACAGGGAATCCAGGGCAGATGATACCTCCAGGACCAAGGGTGTGAGGGGTGATACTGGGAGGGTAGAGGGAGAGTGGGTTGGAAAGAGGGAACTGATTACAAGGATCTACATGTGACCTCCTCCCTGGGGGACGGACAACAGAAAAGTGAGTGAAGGGAGAAGTGGACAGGGCAAGATATGACAAAGTAATAATTTATAAATTATCAAGGGCTTATAAGGGAGGGGGCAGCAGGGAGGGAGGGGAAAAAAGACCTGATGCCAAAGGTTTAAGTGGAGAGCAAATGCTTTGAAAATGATGAGGGCAAAGAATGTACAGATGTGCTTTACACAATTGATGTATGTATGGATTGTGATAAGAGTTGTATGAGCCCCTAATAAAATGTTAAAAACAAAAGACATTATCTGCATGCTAGTTTCATTTTTCACCTTTTGTCTTCAGTGAAAATCCTCTGATAATTTCTTTCAATTACGATAGATACTAATATTGATCTTTTCTAAAGGTAAAGTGATGCAAAGAAAATTTGCTAAAAGTGGGGGACATCTGTTTATGATATGATATATTATGAGTGTGTGTGTGTGTGTGTGTGTGTGTGTGTGTGTGTGTGTGGACCAAAAACAAACTCACTGCCATCAAGTTGATTCCAACTCATAGTGAGCCTATAGGCCAAAGTATCAAACCTCACCTTTCTCTGGGGGAGTGGTGGTTGGACCTTGTGATTAGCAACCCAGTGAGTAAGTCACTATGCCATCAGGGATACGCGCGCGCGCGCACACACACACACACACACACACAAGATATATGGTATATGTGAGAAATCTATATGGGTGCCGGTGTACAATAAACTTGTGGGCAAATGTAAACTGCTGTGAGTAGCCAGCACTTATTAGAGGCTCCCTCACGAACAAGGCTGAATGACTAATCCCCAGGGTAAGTAAAGCAGTATTGCTACAGCGTTCCAGTTCACCCATGTCTGGTTTATTAGAAACGAAGCATGTTGACACCTGTCGCTGTAACCCGTCGATGGCTGCGGACAAGTTCTCTCAGTAATGCACTTAGTTTCATTGGGGTGTCTTACAAACAAAACCACTCAAAGCAAATCCTGGCTAGTGAAATTTAAAGGTGGGGGGTTATGATGACTGGGGTTCCAGAGGTGTAATTTAGTTGTATATTTTGAAGGACATGGATGATTATGGAAGTACACTATGACAAAGTTTTAAGAAAACTCGAAAACTGCGTCAGTAAGAAAGGACCAAGAATATGTTTCCCTGTCACTGTTCACATGCGTGTTCTATGAGAATTCCACCCACCTAACCCTGATCTGGTCCTTTCTGCCTTCATTTTGTTCTCAGATCTCAGAGATCATTTAAAAGGAATGCAATACCAGGCCTCTGAGGCTGTCAAACAGCCATCTTGATGTGGTCTCAATTGAAGAGTGCCGAATGCTGCAGGCAGGCTCAGAGAGACGGACATACCATCTCAGAAGTGCACAGCTCTGTTGTCGCTGCTTCTAGGTGCCGGCGAGTTGGCTCTGATGCCCAGTGATCTGTGCACACTCGGACGAGGCACGGCCTGGTCCTGGGCATTCTCCCAATTGTCCCTATGCTTGAGCCCAATGTTGCAGCCACTGTGTCAGTCCATCTTGTTGAGAGCCTTTCTCATTTTCTCTGCCCGCTACTTTACACGCTGTCCGTCTCCAGGGAAGAGTCGCCCTGACAACATGCCCAAAGTATAGAAGATGCAGTCTTACCACTCTTGTCGCTAAGGTGCATTCTGGCTGTGCTTCTTCTAAGACACATTCATTTGTCCTGTGAGCAGTCCCTGGTACTTTCCGCATTCTTCTCCAGCACCACAAGTCAGATGTATCGATTCTTCTTTGGTTTCCCTTATCCAATGTCCAAACTGACATGCATTGAAGGCCATGGAAACTAGGCTTAAGGCTTAGGTCAGGTGCACTTTAGTCCTCAGAGTAACAGCCTGGCTTTTCAACATTCTAAAGAGGTCTTGTGCAGCAGATTTAGACTCGACAATGTGTCTTTTGCCCTCTTGAGTGGTGCTTTCATAAGCATGGTTGTGTATCCAAGTGGGACAAAATCCTCAACAACTTCAGTCTCTTCTCCATTTATCATGATACTCCCACTTGGCCCCGTCGTGAGGATTTGGGTCTTCTTAGTCTCGAGTTGTCATTCATCCGGAAGCTTGCAATCTTTGCTCTTCATCAGAAAGCGCTTCAGGTTTCACTTTGCAGCAAGCAAGGCCGGTCATCAGGCCGGTGCACATTCTTCTTCATATAGTCCATCTTCTTGGATTATTTGCTCAGCATGCAGATTGAGTAAGTCTGGTGAGAGAAGACAGTCCTGAGACACACCTTTCCTGGTCTTAAACCAGGCAGTATTTTCTTGTTCTGTTCACACAACTGTCTCTTGATCCATGTACACATTCCACTTGAGCACAGTGCAGTTCTAGAATTCCCAGTCTTCTCAAGGTTATCTGTAGTTTGTTATGGTTCACACAGCTGAGTGCCTTGACACAGTAAGGTACACGTGACCATCTTGTGATATTATCTGCTTCTATCTAAGATCCTTCTGACATCAGCAATGATACCACTGTTTCATGAACCTGGCCTGAACCTCTGAGAGCTCCCTGTCAATGTACTGCTGCAACTCTTGTTGGATGATCTTCAGCAAAATTTTACTTGCATGTGATATCAATGATATTCTGTAATTTCCACAGTCTGCCGAGTCTCTTTCTTTGGAATGGATACAAATATGGATCTCTTCCTGTCAGCGGGTTGAGTAGCTGTCCTCCCAAATTTCCTGGCATCGATGAGTGTTTTCTATGCTTCATTAGCTTGTTGAAACAATTTAATTGGCAGTCTATCAATTCCTGAAGCCTTGCTTTTGGCTAATGCTTTCAGTACAGCTTGGGCTTCTTCCTTCAGCACCAGTGGGTCTTGCTCATAGGCTGGCTGCGTCCTGCCATGGCGGAGGCCGAGGGGGTCTCTTTGGAGCAGTGACCTTGAGTATTCTTTCCTTCATCTCCTGCTGCTTCCTGCATCACTCAACGTCGCGCACACAGACTCTTTCAATATTGCACCTCGAGGCTTGGATTTCTTTCCCCTGTATTCTTTCAGTTGAAGGTTTGCTGAGCGTGCCCTTCCTTTTGGGGTTTCTAACTCTTGTCATTGCATATTTTATTATCATATTTTACTTTGTCTTCTTAAGCTGTCCTCTGAAGTTTTCTGTTCAGCTCTTTGACGTCATCATTTCTCCCATTTGCTTTAGTTTCTCTAAGATTAGGGCAAGTTTCCGAGTATCTTCTGAAATTCCCTTTGATTCTTTCTTCCTCTCTCTTTCTTTCTTTCTTGTTTTTTAAATGACATTAAAAATCATTTTATTGGGGGTTCTTAAAGCTCTTATAACTTGCCATACGTCAGTTGTATAACATATTGTACATATGTTGCCATCATCATTTTCTAAACATTTACTTTCTATTTGAACTCTTGGAATCGGCTCCTCTTTTCCCCCTGTGCCTTGACTCCCACACCTGTGAGACTCAAGGTCGTACTTTGGACCTCATGGACTTGCTTTCATTTTCTTCAGCTTCAACCTGAACTTACACAGGAGCCCACTGGTCTGTTTTTATATTGCTGGTATTGAGCTTCTCCAATATTTCTTTCTACAGATGCAGTCGATTTGATTTCTGTGGATTTCATCTGGAAAAGCCAACATATATCATCACCATTTGTGTTGTTGAAAACAGGTATGAGCTATGAACAGTTTATTGTTCTTGCAACATTTTATTTTGCCATCTCCAGCTTAATTTCTATCACTGAGACCATATTTGCAATGATTGTTCCTTCCCATTTTGCACTTTTGTATTCCACGTTTGCATTTCCATTGCCAATAATTATCATTGCATCTTGATTGTGCATCGGATCAATTTCAGACAGAAGACATTGGTAGAATTCTTCAATTTCTTCATCACTAGCTTTAGTGGTAGAAGCATAAATTTGAATAATAGTTGTATTGATTAGCTTTCCTTGAAAGTCAAAAGATATCATCCCATCACAGACAGATACATCTCCAGATGTCCTCTCTGATGATGACTGCAGTCCCAGTCCTCTGGATGGTGTCATCCTGGCATAGTAGACTACATGATTTTCTGATGCAGAATGCCAAGACTCGTCCGTTTCAGCTCACTAATGACTAGGACATAGATCTTTATGTGTCCATTCCATTTTGACAACTTCCAGTTTTCCTAGATTCATGTCTCATATATTTCAGGCTTCAATTATTGGTAGATTAAAAAATAATAAAATTTTATTTGGGGCTCATACAACTCATCGCAATCCACACACCCATCCATTGTGTCAAGCACATTTGTATATTTGTTGCCATAATCGTTCTCAAAACATTTTCTTTCTACTTGAGCCCTGTTGTCAGCTCCTCATTTTTCCCTCCCCTTTCGTCCCCCCCTCACGAACCCTTGATAATTTATAAATTATTATTATTTCGTCATGTCTTACACAGTCCGGCGTCTCCTTTCACCCACTTTTTTTGCTGTCCATCCCCCAGGGAGGGGGTTATATGTAGATCCTTGTGATCAGTTCCTCCTTTCTCCCCCACCTTCCCCTTCCCCTCCTGGCATCGTTACTCTCGTTATTGATCCTGAGGGGTTATTATTGGTAGATTTTAGCGGCTGTTTCTTTTCACCTTGATTGTTTCCTCATTCGCAATGGAAGATTCTGAGGGCTCCGCCCACAAGCTCTACTCCAATCACGTCACTATGGTCACCTTTGGGAAAGCATTTCTACTGCCTTCGGACAGAGGGGCCCATCTCCGGCATGATCCCCGTTAAGTCTGGCTTCCGTGCATTCGACCGTGTCCAGTGCCTGGCGAGGTCTCCATGCGATGGGTGGCCTGTCCACCTTCTTGGTGGTGCCCTTTGGGGAGCAAATGTTTTAACTCCAATGAGGTCCAATTCAACTAGTTCTTGCCTCTGGTGTCATAGCTATATAACCGTTACCAAATTCAACATACAAAGATTTATGCTGATGTTTCTTCAGTTCTTACATTTAAGCCATGTATCTATTTTAAGTTAATTTTTGTATACAGAGTGTAAAAGAAGTGGGTTGACTCGTGGGATTCTGCCTCTCTAGGTTCAAAACAAACCATTCTCTTCCGTTAGCCTGATCTTTGTCGGGACATTGACTAGATTGAAGATGTCTTTTACACAAGCTCACAGCATTCAATTTCTGGGACCTGCTTTTCCGATTTTGACCATCAGAGCAGTCTTTCTTTTAAGGTGCCTTTTGATAATCATGTTTATCACATGTTGGCTCTTTGAGGGAACACGTGCCTTGTCTGTTCAGCTGGTTCTGACTCAGAGCTACTCTACGGAAAGGAGAATTCTCCCCACAGGCTCCCCAAGGCTGCTGTCTTTATGAAAGCAGACTTCTGCATCGTCTCCCTCAGCTGGGCTGCTGGGTTTGAACCACTGACCTTTTGGAGAGCAGTTGCGTGCTTAACTACTGTGCCACCAAGGCCCATTGAGAGAATAGGGTTACTTGGGGCTGGGGTAATCTAACAGTATGTTAGACCGTATAGACTATATAGAACAGGTTTTTCTGAACTTTTGGCTGGGGGTCAAAGTTTGTAATTCAGTAAAATTCATGGCTTTCCCTGAACTAAATTGAAAGTCACAACCAAGAAAATAAGTATCTTGATAGGCCTTCACTATTCTAGAGATCTTAGGAGACAATTGTCAATGTCAGCTCAAATATGTGGTTGATGGAGCGGGGGTTTAGTAGGATGAAATGGACCTGTCATTTGCACAAAGAGATCTGCTCTCTAACTAGGTTACCTGTTTACTTTTGCGAATAACTGCAGGTGATACAATTAGCGGGTGCATATTTGTAGGTCTGGGCTTCCCAGGATGCCCCGGTGGCACTGATGAGCCAAGTGTTCGGGTAATTGCTCCCTTGGTTGTAATCTAAAGAGTCAGAAGCTGACAGTTCACTGTAGACAACTTTCACTTGGCAATCAGGTTTTCCCAAGTCAACAAAGCATAAGGTCATTAATTCTCAGAAGGTGGAAATGGGACATTTTTTTTGTGAAGTCTTGTTCATTGGCAATGAGTATAGGTCAGAGATGAAATAAGCTCATTTTCTAATCACTGTTCCTAGCTGATTTACACAATCAGTACCATGATGGTTTTCCCAATAGTCTAAGAACCAGTGAGAACATTTTTCTCCATCTAGAATTTTAAATTTCCTAAGTGTATGACAAGATTTTTACCATTATTATTTAATGTTCCAGCATCTATATTTGTGGTCTCATTAAAAAAATCAGGTTGTCTTCTCTTATATAAGTAGATATAAATAGGTATTCAAAACAGAAGAACATACCAGGATACATGGCTCACAAAATAGGGACTGTCTTAGAGCACAGTTGTTGGCATATTATTGTTTTGTTTCTCTTTCTTTTGGCCTGTTGTTCTATCTGATAATAGACAAGTGATTTATAATTAAATGCAGTAGGAATGGAAATGAGTTTATACCCAGAAAATATTCAGTCTTTCTTTCCAAAAGATACCTGAATTTAAACAAATGACTCGCACATACTTTTTGCTTTGAAGCTAATAAAGCGTAAGCTTTCTAGTCTTCTGCTTGCAAGGGCCTTCCTGGGGCCTTTCCTGGTGCCGGTGATGGTTGAATCACACATGCACGTGTGTAACGGTACTGAGCTGCGCACGTGAAGCTTGTTGAAATGGAAAACATTGTCTACCTCTAAATCTATCACAATAATACTTTAAAGAGTCTCCAAAACGAGCTAGTTTCAGATTTCACAGCTCTTGAGCCTCCTTTCTTCACGCAAGCTATTTCTAAAATTGAAAACAAACTAAAGCAAGCAAGTAAAGGCAGGATATTCCTAAATGAGTAATTTCTTCAACTTTTATAAAGAGATGGCAATGGAGAAAACCCAGGATTCCTATGATAGCCGTCATAAAAAATATGTCTCTTATTCAGTTGACTCTTACCCTCTTTTGTTCCAAACTCACTGTGTATTGTCTAGTGAGCAGCTGTATTTAAGGGCTGAGTGGAGCAAGTGGCATCTATCGCCACCCCCTGGAGGAGCCCCGCTGTAGGAAGGATAACCAAGAGGACAGAAAGGCTTGCCATCAGGCTCAGTAACCCTAGTCTATCAACCCACTCCATGGCCTGCAGGTGTCGTGGTTGCCAATAAAAATATGGCTCCCCTGCCTCGTTCCCCACAGCAGGCGATGCAGGCCTGCTCTTCTGCGGGAACTCCGTGGTGCTGCGGAGAGAGATTTCTTCCCTCCCTGCCGGGAACAGCTGGCACCACCGGGGCTGGTCATTCGCACATCCTCAGTGGTTCCTGGGAATTTTGACATGTCCCCAGGAGCAGAGCCTGACAGCCCTCCATCTGCTGTGGGATGTGTTTTGGGCCAAGAAATCCCAGGAAGAAAAGGAGTCAACCCACCCCCTCTTCCCATCCAAGAAGCCACAATGGCACAGCTGGTTCTTAGCACAGCTTTAGTCTTGGGTCACAAGCAAAGGTGGGAGTGTGCTGGGACTTCCCACTTCCACTGGGACATGTAGGTTCTGTCCTTGATTGGAGAAGACCCGTGGAGAAGTTACTTCTCCTTTTTCCTGGATCAGGAAGAGTAGGCTACTCGATTAGTGAAGTTTGGATTGAGTATACAGTTAAATACCAGGTCGTGTCCGTGTTGCAGTTTCTTCAGAGAGAAACTAGGTCCCAAATGGCCTTTCCTATTCAGGCATCAGAGATTTCAAGTGAAGTTCAATAGAAATGCTGTTTAACAAGACAGCATGATTTTGAAATTGGGCAATTTGGGTGGCATCAAAGCATTGGATAGACTATGTCTATATCCTTTGTCTTTCTAGCCCCATAATGTACCAGAGGGCCCGGCAGACATTAGATGTTCAACAAATGTGTGCAGCAGGAGGTGGTCCAGTAGTAGGCTTTGATGTCTGTCGTTGCCCCCATGCATTAAGTCAGCTATTGCTAACTACTTTAATAGCAACCCTCAAACTCAGTAGCCTAACACCAAAGAACTCGATTTCTTGCTTATGTAAAGTGCCATGACGGGCAGAAGGGATCACTGGGGAGTTTAGGCTGACAGAGGCCCTGCCATCTTGAACACGTGGTCTCAGCATCTCCATGGGTGGCCGTCAACGTCCAGTCAGATCAGGCAGAAAGCCTGAAGGATTGCACAAAGGTATGATGGGTCTAGAAGCAGGGAGCATCCTTGCTCCCATAAACCACGGGGAAGAATTCTGTCACTTGTCTTTCATTTACTGTCTCCTTCCAGGGGAGGGGAGGAAATTAAGTCCTTGGCTCGTTATTTATTTCTCAGGAACATCTGGACAACGTGGAAAGGCAGTGGCGGCTCGCCATCTCAGCAGTCCTGCAGTCCTATAATAGAGGAGAGACAGAGAGATTATGTGTGAGAGAGAGAGAGAGAGAGAGAGAGAGAGAGAGAATGGATGAGCCAAAGCAGAAGTGATACAACACGTAACAAGCGAGTAGCAAGAATAAGAAGTTCCCAGAACATCAGCCTGAGAGGATGAATGGAATCAAAGTAAAGATGTCCACTCACACCCACCCCACTGCCATTGAGTCGGTCCCGACCTATAACGCCCCTTTGGTCAATCTTCACAGGAGCAGCCTGCCACCTCTTTTTGCTCCACAGTGTATCAGGTGGATTTGAACTGTTGACCTTCCTGTTAGCAGCCGTGTGCCAACAGAATTCCTTGCAATAAGGCCACAAAATAAATATAGAAGCAGTTAATGTGGGGAGATGTTCTTTGATCCCTTAATATAAAAACAAAGCCGCATGCTTTTAAAGCCTCTCCATGCGTCTCTTCCCTACAGTTTCCTCCTCTGACTAAACCGTCCATAATTTTTCCATGCTTCATTCTGCCAGAGAGACTATTCAAGGCGCTCAGAAGCAGTGTTCCGTCCTGACTTTGAGTAAGAAGGCTAGACAATATCAAATCTTCAATTTCCACTTATTTCAGTTGCACCTTCGTGATGTTACTCTGGAACTCTGAAAAACAAACAAACCCTACCACTGCCTCTTTCTTGAAAAAGAAAAGAAAGGAAAAGCGCTTGTCATCCATCAGTAAAGGGGTTTGTGTTGTTGTTAAGTGCTACTCTGTCAGTGACCTGGAAACCTCTGAACTAAAAATGAAAATTTCTCAAGAGCGAGGTTCCTACCTGAGTGAAGATGGAGGTCTGCGTCTAGAAACAGAATTGCGTTGAAGTAGCTGCAGTGAGTTAACCTGGGTGAGAAACAGATTGCTTGAACAGTAGACTTAATTAACTTGTGTTGATGTCTTCTATCAGAGCAGGTGTGAAGTCCCAGGGCACCTGCTGATACACCTGAGCTGGAGGCCCGAGTTGTTTCAAAATGAGTGTAAAAAAATGACTGAAGCGTTAAATAAGAATTTCATCACAGGTTTAGTTATCTGGGAGACAGAATGAAACGCCTCTTTCTTTGGAAATGCATCTCTTAAGTTGTCTTTGTGTTTATTAAATCTGTTTTTTTCCATAGACTTTTTTGCTGTTTATTGTAATGAGTGTTAAATATGGCAGCAAAATGCCTGGGGGCACATAGTCCAGAAAGCAGACATAACTTCTTGTCTGGTTAGCTTTTCAAGCTTGACTTCATCCACTAATGATTGCATTATGAAATTCATCTGGGTTCCCTACACATTCAAAACAAAACAAAACCTAACCTCATCTACTTATTATTAACCTGTGGATGAGATCACCCATATTCAGGGACACTGAGGCCATCTTCACCTGGTGGGGAAATAATTTACCATTAATTATTACTTCCGGTCTGAAGAATTATCACCAGCGTATGGTGTGGTTTTGGAGAGGAAATTATAAAGGAGAAGAACTTGCTGAAAGGATTTAACTGAATTAAAGGAGAGAATGATTGAACACACGGTCGTTATCATCCTCCCAGACCCTGAGTTAAATGCTCAGGTAGATGCGTGTGTGTAGACACATGCTTTATTAATTCACCTGGATGCATTTCATTATTCTTCCCTTATGGCCACCAAAGTCCTAGTGTCTAACAATGTGAAGCGATATAAGACAGCTGTCAAAGGGTTAGATAGCGCAGAGAGAGTAGGGAGAGATCTCGTTTGGTGAGTTTATCAAGGCTCATTAGGTTTGGCATATGTTCATCCAATGTGACCACAGGAACGGATTTTATAAACATCTTTGGGATCTCTCAGTCCTCATAGATAGACCCTTTTAATTAATGAAGCATATATGATACTTAAACACACTGATTTAATCCAACCCACTCAATTCACCCATTCATCCAAGATCTTCCAACACAGTCTTCTCTGAAGTCACTTATGACTTCTGAGAAAGAAAAATATAGACAATGAATTAAGTGGAAAATGGAAGTAGTTTAAGTGCAAAGCATGAAAGAAGAAAGGAGGGAACACATGATGTGTTGTGTCTAGAAGAAGAAGGGAGATGAGAGGACATTTGAAATAGGCCTTGAAAATTGAGATGTGTCAAGAAAGTAAAGATGATACACCAGGGAGGCAGGGCGAGATGGTGAAGTGAGACACTTCAGACAACTAACTGACTAAACACGAAGAAAAACAAGTGCTGATAGAAGCTCAGGACCCTGCACTGAAGCAGAAGTCTTGGGAAGTGTGGGTGAGGCTAGAGGTGGAGGAAAGTTAAGAACATTAGCTTGGGAACTGGAAGATTCTACTTGCTAACTCGTCACAGCCACTTTAGGACATGGTCTGGGTAACATCCCAAACATAAAACACCGAAACGGAGCTCATCTGAGCAAGCTGAAGCCTACCTTTTTAAAAAGGTCATACACATTGGCTGTGGAAATTCATCGGCCATGCAATTGGGAGGAAGCAAAGGTATATGGTGGACTGAGTAGTAGTGCTAGCGAATCTTGCTGAGGCCCATGGTGGATGAGCATGAGGACCAGGGAAAACTGCAAGGGAAACAGGGTAGGGTGAGGCAATTACTTCAGAGTGACAGGACAAAGGATTTGGCCCATGGGAATGCCTATGACGGGGTCCTTGTGCAGGAAAGACAGAGAGAACCCCGCATTGTTGCTACAGGAAAGTTGAGCCCTGTGGCTTCTGGCAGTGTCTCTGGACAATTAAACAGCACTCTCCACCCGCTTCTGTGCATGAATTCTAGAGACCAACCAAGCAAATCTCCTGAACCAGCATGGAAAAATCTAGTTGTTCTCAGGAGGAGACTCCAAGTACACTGTCACGGGGTCATGCTGAGTCACAGCAAGTCTGTAGGGCAAGGAGAGGTTGCAACGTGGGGTGAGTGTAGGGCGAGTCTTTGCAACGGTAGGCTGCCGCATCTTTCTCCCACAGGTGGCTGGTGGTGCAGATCTTAGGGAGTTGGCAGCTGGGTGCATGCTTGACATCCCACCAAGGTGCCCAATCAGAAAATTCTTTCCCACGATAAATAGAATTCAGAACTGTTGTCGATAGGTGCCATCGAGGCCGTTCCAATGTACAGAGACCCGCCGTGCCGCAGAAGGAACTAGTGTCCATCCTGCATCACCCTCACCACGTTTTTCTGTTGGAGGCCACTGTGGCGGGCCATCTTCTGGAGGGCCTGCCTCTTTTCACTGTTCTCAGCCTTACCAAGCATGACAGCTTTCTCCAGAAACTTCTCTCTCCTGTCAACATGCCCAAAGATGTGAGACAGTCTTGCCACCTTTGCCTCTCAGGAGGAATGTAGTTGTACTTCTTCCAAGAGAGATTTGCTGGTTCTTTTGGCAGTCCATGTATTTTCAACATCGTTTTCCAGCCCCCTAATTCAAAAGCTTCAATTCTTCTTTGGTCTTGCTTATTCAATGCCCAATTTTCACATGCCTAGGAGGCAACTGAAAATACCATGGTTTGGATCAGATGCACCTTGGTCTTCAAAGTCACCATCTTGTTCTTCAACACTCTGAAGAGGCCCTGTGCAGCAGATCTGCCCAATGCACTGGGTCCTTTGATCTCTTGACTGCTGCTGCCATGTACATTGACTGGAGAAAAGCAAGACAAATCCTTGACAAGTTCATCTTTTCCCATTTATCATGATGTTACCCTATTGGTCCAGTTGTGAGGACTTTGGTCTTTACATTGAGTTGTAATCTATACCGATGACTGCAATTCTTGATCTTCATCGGCAAGTGCTTCAAGTCCTCCTCAAATTCACTAAGAATGGTTGTAGTGGCAAAAAGAAAAGAAAAAATTAAAAGGCCCTAATTCAACAAAAGTTATTAAGACACATAAAATCACAATAGAAGGAAACCTCGTCTAAGAAATCTAGAATAATGCAAAGAATTTATAATTTTCAGAATATGGCTCTAAATACATATAAAGAAAGCAAACACACACAAGACAAATGAACAGGGTCTAGGAACCAAATGGAAGCATAAAATGTATGATATGTTATAACAAAGAAATTGTACACAAAACAATACAAAAACTAAAACAAAGAGTGTTGGAAACGAAGCCTGAAATATCTGAATTAAAACAAGTATAAGAAGTACTCAACAGCAAAGTTGAACAGAGAGAAGACAGAATAAATAGACCAGAAAATAAAATAGCTAAGTGCATCAAGTCTCCAGAAGAACAAGAGAAAAGAACAAAGAAGAGCAAACACACCAAAAAGGAAACATGGAGTCTACTGGCGAATTCTAACATTAGAATTATTGGAATCCCAGAGCACATGACAAGAAAGCCACAGAAGAAATGCTCCCAGAAATATGATTTCAAAGACCTGAATAGAGAACTAAGCCTACAAATCAGGGAGCTGCACAAATCCCATCATTTTGTTGGGGGCTCATACAACTCTTATCACAATCAATCCATCCATCCGTTGTGTCACGCACATTTGTACATTTGTTGCCACCATTCTCAAAACATTTGCTTTCTACTTGAGTCCTTGGTATCAGGTCCTCATTTTTCCCCTCCCCCCACTTTCCTCCCAAACGCTTGATAATTTATAAATTATTATTATTTCATGTCTTACACTGACTGATGTCTCCCTTCATCTACTTTTCTGTTGTCTCCCAGGGAGGAGGTTATATGGAGATCATGGTGATCGATTTCCCCTTGTTCACCCCACCATTCCCTCCCCTCCTGGTATGGCTAATCTAATTATTGGTCCTAAGGGATCTATCTGTCCTGGATTCCCTGTGTTTTCAGCTCTTATCTGTACCAGTGTACATCCTCTGGTCTAGCCAGATTTGTAAGGTAGAAGTGGGATCATGATAGTGAGGGGGGGGAGTGCGGGTGGGAGGAAGCATTAAAGAACTAGAGGAAAGTTGTATGTTTCATTGGTGCTATACTGAACCCTGACTGGCCCGTCTCCTCCCCATGGCCCTTCTCTAAGGGGATGTCCAGTTGCCTACAGATGAACTTTGGCTCTCCACTCCCCACTCTCCCTCATTTACAATAATATGATTTTTTGTTCATTGATGGCTGATACCAGATCCTATAGACACCTTGTGGTCACACAGGCTGGTGTGCATCTTCCATGTGGGATTTGTTGCTTCTCATCTAGATGGTCGCTTGATTATCTTCAAGCCTTTAAAACCCAAGACACTATCTCTTTTAACGACTGAGCACCATCAGTTTTCTTCACCCCTTTTGCTTATACACCCTCTTTGTCTTTGGCAATCATATCGGGAAGGTGATCATCATGGAATGCCAGTTTAATACAACAAAGTGTTCTTGCATTGAGGGAGTACTTGAGTGGAGGCCTAATGTTCATCTGCTACCTTAAGACAAAACCTATAAATATATGCACATAGTTCTATTTCTCTATCATCATACATAAATATATTTACATATGTGCATGCCTGTATTTAGACTTCTATAAATGCCCTTTGTCTCCTAGTTCTTTCCTCTATTTCCTTTTACTTTCCTCTTGTCCCACTATTATGTTCAGCCTTCATTTGGGTTTCAGTAATTCCTTTAGGTTACATTGCCCTTGATCAAGCTCTATCAGGCCTCCCACACCATCCTCACCATCGATTTTGGATCACTTGTAGTTCCCTTGTCCCTGGGTTTGTAAACATCCACTTCCTTTCCCTTGCCTCCCCCTTTCCCATATCCCTCCGGAATGCATTGGTCCTGTTGTTTTCTCCTCTAGATTGTTTATCTTGCCTATCGTATATAGATAGACCTGCAGAGATAATAATATGCACAAAAACATGGCAGAGCAAAACAAAGCAACAAAAGAAAACAAAACAACAACAAAAAATAATGACAAAAAAACGAATAATCTATAAATAGTTCAAGGTCTGCTTGTTGACCTTTAGGAGTGTTTTCCAGTCGGATGGGGTGCCATGCCTTGTTCCCAAAGTCTAATTTTGGTATTCCCTGGGGACTTTGTTGCACTGTTCCCCTTGCTGTTCTGTTGCACGCCCTTAGTGTTTTGCCTCAGTGTGCTGTGGTCAGATTGTGCACAAGTCAGTGACAGACGTAGTGTCTCCTAGTGGGCCTGTGCATTGGCTGCTCTGAGCAGGAATATTGTCCTCAGGACTTGTTGGGCCAGGATGTGCTCCACTCTCTCCCTCCCCCTTCATTTGCTCCTGTGCGCTCTGATCAGACATGTCCCTCTCCCTGAGCTGCACCTTCAGTGTTGTCCTCTGAAGTGAATTCTTTTGTGGCGTGGGCGGGGAGGAAAGGTGTGTCTGCATAGTTGGGATTGGGGCCACTCCCTCAAGACCTCTAATAAAACTTATTTTAAAAACCAAGGAAAAGGAGATAATCCTGAAAAGTGGCAACGGAAAGATGCAAGGTACCAAAGGGTTTTTATGAGAATCATGTAAATGCCTCCCCAGAAACTGTAGAGGCCAGAAGACAATGGAGTTACATATATAAACTATTGAACCCAAACAATGGCCAAATGAGAATTCTCGATCCAACAAAGGTGTCATTCAAAGATAAATGGGAAATCAAGATTTTTCCAAACAAACAGAAGCTCTGAGCATTTTCTAGTGCCAGACCAGCTTTGCAAATATTATTTAAAGAAATGCTCCAAATGGAAAGACAAGAGCATTCATAAAAACATACAGAGTAAGCTTATTGAATATAGGTTGTTTATGAATAATCACAGGATACAAGGACAGCACCGGGGGAATGAAGAGCATATCAAGAACAGATTCGCTTGGAGATGCATATTTTCCTGTGCTCCAAATACTTCCCTGCACTACAAAGGTGGTGGAACACAGAGAGGACAAAATGACAAGCACTTCTCAGATGCCACCAAATGTCTGGAGGGAATGGGTTGCTGGGCCTGATGCTCCAGGCTCAAAATCCTCGGGGAACTCTGGTCAACTGGCAGGAACAAAACAGTTGACAGAAACAACGTGCTGCATTCTATTTTGGTGAATAGCAAACTGGGGTCTTAAAGCTTGTGAGCAGTCATCTAAGGTGCAACTATTGGTCTTTTCTTGTCCAAAGGGAAGACGAGGGATGGAAATCAAAGACACATGGAAACAAGTAACCCAGTGCACTACGCAACTAGCAAACTCCGCAACCTTGAGAGCAGGGGAATCAGATGGTGCCTAGCTACCACTACCAACTACTCTAAAAAAGATCACAATAGGGGAGACGGACAAAAATGAAAGTCATAAAAGAGATCAGGCTCACTGCTCAGATAGAGATGATGGAACTTTCAGCATGATGGCTCTTAGTTACCCAAGACAGATTCTGAACCCCCTGTTGGTTCTGAGGGGGCCACAGTAGTTGGGCATGGCTAGTGGGAGAAAAATATGGAGCAGAACTCAATTTGTTTTTTTTTTCAAGCCGGACAAACTGGAGCAGTAACAAGAACCCGCTGAGACCATCGCCCTGAAGCACTCTTTAAACCTAAACCCAATCCCATCCCCTCAGGTCCCCTTTTAGTAGAGTGGCACACCAAGAAAGGATCTTACCTTTAAATCGGTGCCCTACTTAAAAGCCATCAGTCTCAGACGCCCAAACAGAAAGACAAATTGGCAAGGGAGGAAGTCGGAACAAACAAACCACAGTTACATGGAATACAGACACAGTGTGATGAATGGAACTAATGTCACGGAACAATGTACGTAGAAATTGCCCAACCTAGCTCTGTTCACCAGAAATGCTGTGCTATTGCTTTTAAATGGACAAATCAGGTGGAGGGAAGGGCAACGGGAAAGAGCTCCAGGCAAGGCAGGAAAGGACTTGGAGCGCCGAAAAACTCTGTAAGGCTAGAATATTGAATTGATGGTCATGGGTAGTTGGGTGACAGGACAAAAAGGCTAGCTGGGACCAGGGTGGACATGGCACCCCAAGGAAGATTCAAGAGGCTGCCAAGCAGAGAATTGAAGTTACCCGCTGTCGAAGTTGGTGGTAGTGGGTGGGCTGTTTGATGGGAATGGCTGAAGATGGATGCTGCTGGGTGCCACCAAGTTGGTTTGGGCCCATAGTGGCCCAGAGCACAGCAGAGAGAAACACTGCCTGGTGCTGCGCCTGCCTCACACTTGTCTGTCAGTTTGTCACACTGCGGTGGCTTGTATGTTCCTGTGATTCTAGAAGCTATATCACGGGTGTATCAAATACCAGCAGGGTCACCCAAAGTGCACAGGTTTCAGCAGAGTTTCCACACTGAGAACAGACAACCGGCTGCCCACTTCGGAGGAAGCAGCCACTGAAAACCTTATGCATGGGAAACCTTGTCAAAAGACTTCAGACGTCTAGATTTTATCATTCTCCAAGGAAGCAGTGAAGGGAACCGAGACTGGGCAAGGGAAATGGAAAACAAAGGTGCTTCGGAGGGGAAACTGAGAATCACAAGAAGAATCTCACAAAGGAATTCAGTTGAGTACGATTTTGGGGTTTCCAACAGCATCCATTACACGAAACCAAGGTACTAGAAGAAAGCGAGGTCAGGTAAAACTGGGACAAGTCCCTTCAAGAGTTAGCTCCAGTGTCACTTCTTAAGGGACCGGCAGCCATGCGCTTTCTGCTACTCTGCTTCCTTTTCTGCCGACACTCATCAAGGTCAGAAATTGCCTTTGCCCTTGTTGCTCTATGTGCTACTTCCTGCTTCTTCCAGCAGAACGTAGGCTCCATGTGGGCAGGGGTTTGACTGCCTTGCTCCCTATAGAAATCCCAGTGCCAAGATGATCTACTCAATATTGTATTCATTGGAAAAATACACGGAAATCAATCCCAGAGGACAGGAGTACACGGGACTAGGGTATCGTGAAAACAGCCAAACAGAACCGTGCCCAGACAGGGAGGGAGGAGGAGTGGAGTTCCTAAAGGAAGCAGAGACGTCAGGAAGGAAAACCAATGTTGGAAGCGAGATGTATTTTCGGTCTCTCTCATCAGGGAATGCAGTACAGCACCTCTGCCAGCAGCCCGGCCATTCAGATTGGATTTCGTTCCTTCACTGTAAGGAGACATGGTCCTCAATGAAATTATTAGTCTGAGAGGCTGCAGTCAGTGGCGCGAGCAATTTTATGGAGAATCAGGAGCTGTTATACAGTTCTAATTTCCGTGATTCCCCCAGAGTCCTCCCGTTCTTTGACAACTCATTTCCAACTCACAAATGTGTTATATGGGTCTTAGTGTGCCTATTAAGTCACTAGGCCCTGGCTTATGAATACGCTTTTATGTGTCAGGCCTTGTATCTCACTTGTGAACTACTTCTTATCTAGATGATAAAAAGCAATTTCAGTAGCACTTAACTTAATTGGTTTGTGACCAGACAAGGACCCTGGGCCCCACTTGCAGAGCTCAGGCAGGATGCTTCGGCAGTTCTAGAAAGTACGTCTTTTATGTTCAGTCACCACCTTCAATCACCCATTACGTCTGGGTGGGAAGGTGGAAGATTCTCTGCCTATTAAATGAGGTTTGTGAAACCCAACCTTGCAACTAACTGAAGGAAATTACTAGACAACCAGAAGTTGGATCATCATTTGAAAAAAAAAATCTGTCCTCCCACATCACCAGTTTTCTGATGGAGTCTACCTTTGGACACAATTTCATCCTCCCTCCTTAAGGAACTGCATTTACTCAAGCACACATTGCTTTTTATCCCCAAACTCCCATCTGGGCATTCTTTAAAATACGCTGGTGATTTTTAAAAAATCATTTTATTAGGGGCTCATACAACTCTTTTTACAATCCATCATTATGTCCAGTACATTCGTACATATGTTGCCAGCATCATTCCCAAAACACCTGCTTTCTACTTGAGCCCTTGGTATCAGCTCATTTCCCCCCTTCCATCCCAATCTCCCTCCCCCTGAACCCTTGATAATTTATAAATAATTATTATTTTCTCATATCTTACACCATCCGATATACCATCGGATGTCTCCCTAACCCAGTTTTCCGCTGTCTGTCCTCCAGGGAGGAGGTTACATGTACACTATGCCATCTGTTCCCCCTTTCTCCCTCACCCTCCCTCCACCTTCCTGAAATCGCCACTCTCATCACTGTCCCTGAGGGGCTCATCTGTCCTGGATTCCCCGTATTTCCAGTTCCTATCTGTGCTAATGTACATCTTCTGATCTAGCTGGTTATGTAAGGTAGAATTGGAATCATGATAGCGGGGGTGGGGGGGGAAGCATTCAAGAACTAGAGGAAAATTGTATGGTTCATTGTTGCTACACTACACTCTGGTTCACCTCCCCATAGCCTTTCTGCAAGGGGATGTCCAGTTTCCCCCAGATAGATCCTGGGTCCCCACTCTGCACTCCCCCTCATTCACAGTGCTATGATATATTTTTTGTCTTTGATGCCTGACACCTGATCCCTTAGATGCCTTGTCATCTCACAGGCTGGTGTGCATTTTCTATGTGGGCTTTGTTGTTTTTCAGTTAGATGGCCCCTTGTTTATCTTCCAGCCTATGGGACCCTAGATTCTATATATTTTAACAACTGGGCACCATCAGCTTTCTTCACCTGCACTTGCCCATGCACCTGCTTTGTCTTCAGCGTTCACGTCGGGGTAGGCTGGTGTGCTTCTTCTGTGTGGGCTTTGTTGTTTCCTAGCTAGATGGCCGCCTGCTTGTCTTCCAGCCTAATAGGCACGTTTACTTGACTGCAACCTGGTTGGCAGACCACCTTGTTTCTTCTTTGTGCGACCTGGGCATTTGCGAGAGAGGCCTCCCCATCCTGTCAACGTTGACAGCAGCGTCTGGGGAGTCGCATCGTCTCCCTCATCTCGGTTTCTTCTCTTGTCGAAGGAGGATGGGGGCGGGAGGAGAGGGGGGAAGGCCCTTAAGACTCACTCGAGGGACCCACTTTCTTCCTTTTCCAGCCGCTGAGTTTAGGCTCCTAGGACACTTCCTGGCACAGCATGGAAAGGGGGTTCTTGTCCCCCTCCCCCGCAGGGCTGTCTGCATCTGGCCTCCACATCCCCACCCTCAATGCTAGGCGCACGTACCAGCTCCTGAGGGGCGGAAAACTCCCCCCAGGATGGGCTCCTCTTGCCCCAGGGCTGTGTTTTTGTGAGTGCGTGCAGTACATTTGCTGAGTGGACGCTGGGCGCGGGGCAGCCGTGGGCCTGTCCTGGGGTCTTCCCTGAGCTGTGTCCTCTGTGGGAGCCAGTCGCCAGGTCTATTCTCCTGTGGAGATGATGGGGGGCTCGGCTGTCCACCTTTCTTAGCTGGGTTTGTGCCATATTAGTGGGACTGCAAGCCCTGCCCCAGCTGGGGACACCAGGCCTGGTTTCTCCTTGGCTCTGGTCGGTGGCGCTGGTCCCACCTGTGAGAAGTCGATTCTTCCCTGAGATGAGAGGCAGAAATCCCATGTTGGTTCCTGCTCGCTTAGGGCCAGGCGGAACCCGGCCATTTAATAAGCTGGCCCAGGCAGGCCGCAAGGCCAGGTGTGGGAGGGAAGAGCAAGCCCCTCAGAAGGAAGGGCAGGGCAGGCTTGCCAGTTGAGTTTCACTTGAGAGAGAGGCTAATGAATATACAAAGGAGTTTTATTGTGGCTATCACCCCCCACCCTCACCCCTGGGAGTGTATAGGCTATAAAAGAATTACAGTAATTAGTGCAGCCAGCTAGCACAACAATACAAATATTCAGCAGCATTTGTGAATTCCAGCAGCGCATTTGCTACCTGGGCAATTCTCCTTCTGAGTCGGTTTCTTGAGTACATGGTTTATAATCGTTTCGACTTGACATTTATATCTTGAGCAAAACGGAAATGGGCAGCTAAAGACTAATTATGCTAAACATGGCAACAAGCATAATCACCGGGGCGCCAGCAGGGGGGCACCGAGCAGCATCCTGTCCCAGGGTCTCCCTCTCTGTCTCTCTTTTTTCTTTATCACCCCTCCACCCCCAAGCCCTGTGTGGCTTCCTTATTTTAGGCTTATTTAATGGAAGCTGATTGCCCAGGCCTAATGATCTCTCTTTTGCATAACCTGCTCCGCAATCACCTGGAAACATTTTTATTTCCGCATAACTTTACATTTGGGTTTCTGCTCTGTTAGATTCTTTCTGTGGGGAGAACAAAGGGGTCACAGAAAAGCCCAGCCTCAGCCCCAGCCTCGCCTGGGAGGGTTTGGGTCCAGTGAGCCTCCGGGGCGTGTTTTGGGGGCTCAGTGCCCCCCCCTGGGGGGGGCGCCGGGCGGGCCGTGGGTAGGGGAGCAGTGGAAGAGGGAGTGGAGGGGAGTGTGGGGGAGTCCTGGCAGACTCGGTTTCTATAAGTCACCAGCTAATGCTAGTGATCAGGGCAGCCTCCCAGCCGCACACCCTGGAATTCCCCGTGGCACTCACAAGTCAAGGACCCGATAGAGAAGATTACCGAGAAAATCCCTGGCTTCAGGAGCCACCATCCTTTCAGGGCTTCGGTCTTTACAGGCAGCTGTATTGCTGATTAGATGTCAGAACTAGTGCTACTGAAGGGCCCTGTTTAGTGATTAACTCAATGGACCAATTTTGCTTTCAGACACTTCACCAAGAGGGAAATTTGCATATGGATTTGGAACCAATGCTCATCTTTCTAGGTTGTGCAGGGAGGGTGGGGGCAGGGGGCCTGGAAAACGTGGGAAGACCACGATAATGCCCTTCCACAGGTGGCTTTTCCTCACACCTCCTCTCTTCGTGAATCATCTTGATGGCCAAGAGTGTGGCCGAGCCGCCGGCTGGTGCCGCAAGCAAATGGCCTCTGGACTAGCTATGCTAGACCGACTCGTGTCTCCCTACCAGACTGACTGCTCGCTGGGCATCAGCACCATGCAGGCCTTTCCACCGGGTCCCATGGATTCCGAGCATGGGCCATGTGGAAGGCGTTCCCAAGTGCGGATGGGTGTGTCGTTTTTTCAATGCCTTGTGCACATGGTGTATCAACCTAGCGCTTCCCACATGTTGGGTGTCCTCACAGAACGACCCGCCATAGAGTCCTTCCTGTAGCTCACCCTCCTGCTCAGGCTGCACTTCCTCTGCTGCCCCCCCACCCCCGCATGCCATGCTCAGCATCGTGGGCAGCTGAAGACCAAGGAGTGGGTGTGACGTGGTGTTGCCTTCAATGCCACCAGCTCTCTTCAGCCAACCGCGGCCATTGCGAGTCCTCCATAGAACATGCCTCCCGGCTTTGGAGGGTCCCTCCTGGCTTTGGAGGGTCCCTCCCGGCTTTGGAGGGTTGCACACCGAACTTCCCCCTCTTCAGTGAGCAGCCTAAAGGGAAGAGCAAGAAAGAGACCAAGTTCCAGCCTCGAAGTCCCTGAGTCTATGAAGAAGCCACCATAAGTGCTCAGGAGCAGATGTTTAGTAGGCGCATGAGGGAAGTGCAGATGCACTTGATAGATGCCATATAAAACGGAAGCTGTAAACGGACACAGGGCATTCTGCGGTTAGTAAAATAGGAATATGTGCACAATGACGTTGCATGGTGCTTGGTGAAGAATACTGAAAGGACTATGGACTGCCAAGAGAAAAACCAGATCTGTCCTGGAAGAAGTACAGCCAGAGACTTTATCTTATGTGCTTTCGACATGTGTCAGGAGAGACCAGTCCCAGGAGAAGGATGTCACGATTGGTAAAGGAGGGGAGTAGAGAAAAACAGGAAGGCCCTGGGCAAGACGAATCGACACTGTGGCTGCGTTGACGAGCTCAGCCGTAAGAAGAATTAGCTCAGGGCCGGGCAGCGTTTCATTCTGTTGTACATAGATTGCTTTAAGTCCCAACCGACTGGATGGCACCCCAAAAGAACAACAGGGAACGAATCAATCGTGTGGTGTATTTTGGCAAGTCCCTCACCTCGCCTCTCCCCCCGTCATTTGCAGGATCCACAGTCACAGTACAACCAGCTCACATTTCACAGCTCTGAATACTTTAAAACGATTAATCATGTTTTTAATTGGTCGATAAAATATGTCATTGCTCACTATCTTGATAGATATCATCTCATAAAAACTTAGAAGGTCAAGTTTAAATCAAAACTTCTCATGCTCCTCGGGGCTGAGACCAACATAACTCAGTGATAAAGTGAGGGGTTGTGCACTCACGTACATGGGAATCCCCATCCACACAGCTAAGGTTCAGTCGCGCCCCTGCAAACAGTCCCCACGGCCACCCCTCTGGCGTGCGTGGGGGCTGCACACACCAGTATGAAGGTTGCACCCACAGATGGAAAGTGAGCTCTGAGCCACTGGGACAGGGAATCTCAAGACCTGCACTTGGAGACAGATCAAGAAAGAGGCATCTAGATCAATCCAGAAGGTGTCCTGTTGGGGAGGGGCCCAGTTGGAAGATGAACAAAATAGATTTCTCTAAAGTAGCCCAGCCCCAGTGTCCTCTTGCCTAGACCCGAGGACAACATACATACATGGAAGAGCTGGGGATGCTGGTGATGAAGGAAGAAGAAGGTCCGGGCCAGAGAAGAGTCAGGACAATCCCCTTATTCACACGCGGGCAAGTTTCCAGCAACTCCTGATGAAGGAACATTATATGGGATGTCATGTAGCAATGGTACTGCAAGGTATGTAATTTATAAATTGCTACACACAGTTGTTTTTGTTATGCATATAGAATTCTTTTTCATAGAGTATGGGCTTAATAATTTGCACTGAAACCTAACTCCTTGCATTAAATATTTGGGAGTGGGAGGATTCCAGTTGATAATTGCCGTCTAGATTTTGGCACCCAGTGTGAGTAGATCGATCTTTCCCTGAAGGTTTTTCAAGGGTTAATCCTGTATGAATGTGCCATTGTCACCCCAAACCCTGTAAGAGGTCTTGGGGCGAAGGAAGGAATAGGAGTAGTAAATGGATTAAGAAGACAATTCCTTAAATACGTACTAGTATATGCCAAGTTCTATGTGTGTAAACTTCTTTGATCGCCTCTATAAACATCCATTGCATCCATGATATTCTAAACATGATCTTACATCCATTCTATCACGGAAGGTTGGGATAAAGCTCAAGACTCCTGGTCCCCATTAGGGCACTGAAATATTATATATTTTTTGTTTATAGTTTCCTTCCCTAGGATTCCTTGAAAAGAGGGATTCTTGTCTCTAACTGGTGCATTGTGAATGTTTGATCAACATAATCAAATGTATGCTAGCGTTCCAGGGATTTAATGCTTGTTATGTTCAGTCTTTGGAAGCCCCGAAGACAATGCTGCATGAAGGCCAAAGGAAGAGTTAATAGACACCGACACATCCTACTAGAGGACACAGATAAGACGTGGGTCTGTTTCTTGAATAATTTTGCGCAATGTCGGCACGCACCAAAGGGGCCCACCGTTGCTTTGTTCGTGACACAGTGCCTAACCCTCCAATGTGACGACAGGGAGGAGGGCGCCCAAGGCTTCCCTGTTTGTGCTCAATGACAAACAAATAAAGCGAGGCCAACTCGCCTGGAGAGAAGTGCTGCCTGCGGTTTCTCACATTGAGAAACGGTCACGGGGGGAGCAGCTGTGTGGCCCTCACAGATGACGATGCCGTTCTTATCGAAGGCACAGGGTGCAGTGGGCCCATCTGTAGCCAGCACGGTTACAGCAGACAGGATTAGTCTGTCCACACAGGAAGAGGATGCGTTTGCCCGCTGTACGTGTCGGGCGCAAGAAGTAATAAATCACAACTGTAGCCTTCCCTCTAGGACAGAGACTGTGATGGAGCTCAACCTGCCTCTCCAGGGATGTCACGGATCAGCAAAGAAAGCATAGATCTGTTGCCAAATGGGCTTCAGAGTACTCCCTCACTTGAATGAAAGTTTCCTGCAGGTTTTCAGTCCGGAAGTGCACTGAATGGCCAAGTAGGAGACAGCTTGGGATAGGCTGTTCCCCGGGATAGGCTGTTCCCCAAAGGCCAAAAGCTACTGTGCTAGACGAAATGAGCTCTTTGCTTCAAGCTCGTATATGAGATCCAATGGAGGGGGGGGCGGGGGGGGCGGGGAGGGTCAGGAAATGAGGGGCATCAGAGTCTGGACTTCTTGGAGAAAGGAAGTTCCCTCCTGCTTACCTTAAATGCCAGTGGCGATATGCATAGACGTCTTATCTCATTGACATGACTCTAAAGAGTTGAACGCCATAAGGCAATGGATGATTATAAGACCGTATGTATGTAGGTCACAGTCTGCCTATTTTTGTCCTCAACAGCAAACAAAACATTTAAGAAGCAGCAGCCTCTTTCTAAGGGGGTGTGCTCTTTAGTAACACAATCTCAGGTCCATTTTCCTTGATACTCTCCGTCTGCCAACTTCCCCCAGGGGCTTCATGCCATTTTTGCAGCCATTTGGGGCTCACCAGCTGCTTCCCACCCTTACTGCTTATGGCATGTGTTCAGCTGATAGACGAAAGAGAAACCATGGTGACAAACCCACAAGGCTCAGCCATGCAGGTCTTAGCCAGGAAACGAAATATAAGAGGGCACATAAATAAAACACAAAAGCATCAAACTCGCGTTTCCTCTTTTTGACTTGATTACCTATGTAGCTAGCTTTTCAGTGAATGCTTCCAGAGTCTCTGCAGATCACATGCTATCCCGGAATTCGTATCGGTGGACGGCACATCTTGGCATCACATTTATTCTTTTGATAAAGAACCCTTAAGAACTGACAAAATAATAATAATTTATAAATTATCAAGGGATCATGAGGGAGGGGGTGAGGAGGGAGGGGGAAATGAGGAGCCGATATTAAGGGCTTAAGTAGAAAGCAAATGTTTTGAGAATGATGATGACACAAATATACAAATGTGCTTGACACAATGGATGTATATATGGATTGTGATAAGAATTGTACAAGCCCCCAATAAAATGATTTAAAGAAAAAAATTAAAAATAAAAGAACCCTAAGAACTATGAAGAAAGACCTGGAGATCCACTTTTAAAAAATCAGCCAGCAACCACCCGATGGATCACAATGGCCCAATGTACGACTCGCCACAGGGATGGCACGAGACTGGGCAGCATCCAGTTCACTGTGCCAGGGGTCGCACGAGTCTGTGGTTGACTCGGCAGTACAAACAGCAACGGCTAGGATTGTTAGAGATCAAAGACCATCTTCCTGGGTACTCCTGCACCCTTGGACGTTTACCCAGACTCGACCCTTACGGACTCAAGCACTACATACCCAGTAAGACCCAAGCCATCGCTGCGGAGCTGACTCTGACTGCTGGTGACCGAGGGCTGCAAAGTAGAACTGAGTTCCAGGGTGTTTTCTTGGCAGTCGTCTTTACAGAAGCACATCGCCAGGCCTTTCCTTCACGGTACCGCTGGGTGGGTTTGAACTGCCAAACTTGCCTCTAGTGATTCGGTACCAACCATGCAGAGGGCCCTCTTCCAATAGCTCTGTCAGGTCGGTTCCGACTCATAACAGCGCGGTGCACAACAGAATGAAACCCTTCCGGGTGCTGTGCCAACCTCACGGCTGTGGTTCAGGTTGAGCGTGTGGTTGCAGCCATGCATCCTTCCATCTTGCCGAGGGGTTTTCCCCTTTTCACGGACCATCTACGCTACCAAGCAGGATGGGTCTGGTCTCTCCGTGTCTGAAGCACATGAGACAGTCTCATCATTCTTGATTCCAAGGTGCACGTGACTGCGCTTCTTTCAAGAGAATGATTTGATCTTCTGGCAGTCCGTGGTACTTCAATCATTTTTGCCAACACCATGACTCAAATGTATCAACTCCACTCTGGTCTTTCCTAGTCCCCACCCGGCTGTACATCCATTTGAGAAAGCGCTATGGCTTAGGTCAGACGCCTGAAGAGATACTTGTGGCCCTAAACTTGAAAAAGGTCTTGGACACCAGATCTGCCCGCCGCAGTAGGTCCTCGTGTGGTTGTTTGACTGCGGCTTTCATGAGCGTTGATCACAGCTCCGAGTAACGTCCTTGACAATTTCAGCCTTTTCTCCATGCCCCCAAGAAGGTAAGCAGTCAGGAGAAAGTACTGTCATGGTGTTGTGGAAAGCAGAAATGCATTCCTACTTTATTTCTTATCATCACAAAAGCTCAGGAAAGAAACAACTGTCCCTCCTAGAGCTGACCTAATAGACATATATTGTTGTTTTGCCCTCAATGGCTGAAGGGTTGGAGACGCCGCAACCAGGCAGTTGTCATGACGGCCGTCCTTGGGATGGATGCAGAGGCAGAAGGCCTGTTTCTGGTTTAAATTGGCTCGGGCCTTAATGTGGCTCTTAGTTAAATCGCAAGATTCCTCAGCGTTTTTCTTCCGTGGCTGTTTTGCAATTTTACACACCATGCAAATATGTACCCAGGAGGGCAGTCGCTCGCTAGTAAATGTTCCTTTACAGTATTGGATTTGGCTTCGACTCCTGTGGAGCGGTTTTTACCAGCTTTACAAACAGATCAAACCTCTTTAAGCCCATGCTGCAGGCTTTTATTCATGGTTGCAAGACTGGCTGGCCTCTCCCACCCCAAACACACCACGCAGTCCCTTAGTCAGATCCCCATTCTTTCCCTTTACATTGTCACCAGCAGTTGAAATGTGTGTGTGTGTGTGTGCGCACGTGGGGGTGGGGGGGGTGTCCAGCTATTGACGCCGTGGGGTGAAAATAGGCCTGGAGTGAACTCCAGGCCAGACAATGAGACAGCAGCTCCTCAGAATGACAGGGGCGAGATATACTCTGCGGCTGAGGGTGGAGGTTCTCGTCTACCTACAGATATCTTGGAAGAAAGGGCTGGCGAGCTACTTCCAAAAAATCAGCCACGGGAAGCCTGCTGGAGCACAGTGCCACTCTGAACACGGCGGAGGGGGGCGGGGTGTCACTGTGGTACCAGGAGACATCAACTCCACCGCTTTAGGACTAAGTTAACGCCTTTATTAACAGCTGCTTCCAGAGTAGGCTAGGGCCTGGAAGACGCTCTTGACCCAGGACCAAGAAGTTCCAGGACGGTATAGTTCCGAGCAGTGGGCTGGTTTAAGGGGAGGGGTATTCCAGCAGCTACATTCTTATCACACTGGTGGGCAGGGGGGGGGTGGGGCTGGGGGGGAGTGGGGAGACCCTCACAGCTGCAGGTAATAAGTCAAGGTCTAAAAGGATAGTTTACATTTCTTGCTAATTGGGCAGGCAGAGCCCAGAGAGAGTCAAGGTCTGTCAGGAGAGTAGGGAGGGGAAAGGAGGGGGAGAGGCAGCTACCTGCTTGCAGGGGTTGAAGGCAGTTTAAAACAAAATGGAGTCCCCAGAGTACCAATGGACAGCAACTGGTAACTGGCAAGGAGAGTCAGAGTGCTGCTTTGCACCTTTCGCCTGACTGCAGAGGCCAGCAGGAAGCTAGGGCTGGGCTGTTTTGTTTTTTTTCTGGCCACTGCAGGTGGCAGGATGCAGCTTTCACCAATGCTAATACCTTCCCTTTATTCTCCTCCTGCCTCCCAGCTCTTCCCCCCTCTGGTTTATGCCTCCACCACGCCTCCTTTTCCACAGAAGGAAAACCGAGTAAGGCTTTGCACCCAATTGCTTACTTGCTGTATGGCCTCGGGTAAGATGTACAGCCACCCACCCGACCCGGTCAGATTTCTTCTCTGTGCATTAAGTGTCAGCCTGAAGCTCATGGGGTGATGATGGGCATCCCATGAGGCAATGTTCATAAAGGGCCTGGCACTTAATACACATCGAATTACAATGGAAATAGTGCTATAAGCTCTGCAGCTGATGTTTGGTATAAGGCATCATGGAAGACCTTTGGATACAGGCTGAGACACCTCTGTGGTCCGGGGACGTAGGCTTGGCTATGGTCTATGAAGCCTGCCTCCCTAGGCACATCTTACTTATATTTTACTAGAGATTCACCCTCCAGAGGTTCTGAGCCTTCAGGGGTGTGCTGAGGACCAGGGTCATCCTTGTCATCTTGGCCCACCCACTTGCCAGTTCTTACTGGCCAGCTGCTACAGTGCAGTCGCTTCAGGCTCAGGGTGACCCCAGGTACCTCTGAGTAGTGCTGTGACCCATCAGGATTTTGCTGGCTGACTTTTTGCAGGAAGGTCACCGGACCTTTCACCCAATGTGCCTCTAACCACCTACTTTTGATGAGCAGTCAAGTGTGTGAGCACTTGGGCAGGACTGCGGGAGACCCTTCCCCTAAGGCTCCAGTGTTCCTCTACTCCCTTTTGGGGAGACTCATTGGAGTGGTTAAGTAACAGCTGTTTCAGGATGCCCTGGCCCCTCTCTTTTCCGTATCTTGTGCAGGGTCAGCGCAGTTTGCTGGATGGGGCTCTCTTCATTTCCTGGCCTCGGCGTTGACAGGTCTCATAGTGCAGCCCCTGGCCAGGATAGCGTGGTCTTTGTTGGGCGAATCTGTTACAAACAGAAATACTCAGGCCCCACCTCCGATTGGAATGAGACAACCCTGGGTTGAGCTCAGCAATCTGGGCTTTAACAAGCTCTCAAGGAGGTTCTGATAGGCAGTCGAGTGAACACAGGCCCGCTACTCTGCGTTTTCAGATGTAGGCTCTTTCCCGAAGACTTTTGCCTGAGACTTGTCTTTGCAGTGGAGTGTCTTTGGGCCAATAGTGATACACACCCAAGAACTGTAATGTCTGCCCCAAACCTCAATCATTTCAATCTTGTGTAATCCTTCACTAGCCTGCGGTGGACCATCCCATCGGGTAGAAGCTACTATCAGTCCCCTGTTGGACCAGGCAGGGTCCCCACTTATTTCTGCCCTGTTGTCTCACCTCCCTTTCCCATCCTACCCACTTGATGTTTCATTTATCTCAAAGCTAACCCATTCATGGTTTAAGTGTGCTCCTGGGCTTTCCTGGTCAGAGCTGTGCGGATCTTCTTTAGACACATGGAACAGTGACCCCAATCTTCAAGACAATGTCCCAGTGGTTCCCATTATGGATGCTACCATAAAGCAGCCTTAAGAAGAGGCTTCTCGGCCTTGGGCCTCTACTCAAACACTCCCTCAATGCATGAATACTTTCTTTTATTAAATTGGAACTCTATGATGCTCACTCTCCCGACACAACTGCTGGAGCCAAAGTGGGTGAACAAGTAAATATGGTGAAGAAAGCTGATGGTGCCTGGCTATCAAAAGAGATAGTGACTGGGGTCTTAAAGGCTTGAAGAAAAACAAGCGGCCATCTAGCTCAGAAGCAACAAAGTCCACATGGAAGAACACACCAGCCTGTGTGATCGAGTGGTCCCGAAGGGATCAGTTATCAGGCATCAAAGAACAAAAAATCATATCATTGACTGCACACCTCCATGATAGGATCACTGAAGACAAATGGGTGCATAAGCAAATGTGGTGAAGAAAGCTGATGGTGCCCGGCTATCGAAAGAGATAGTGTCTGGGGTCTTAAAGGCTTGAAGGTGAACAAGCGGCCATCTAGCTCAGAAGCAAAAAAGCCCACATGGAAGAAGCACACCGGCCAGTGCGATCACGAGGTGCCAAAGGGACCAGGTATAAGGCATCATGCAAAAAAAAAATATGTGTGTGTATGTATATATGTGTGTATAAGTGTGTATGTATAAATATATATATATATATATATATATATATATATACACACACACCATATTGAATGAAGGGGGAAGTGCAGAGTGGAGACCCAAGGCCCAAGTGTCGGCCAATGGAGATCCCCTCATAGAGGGGTTTAGGAGAGGAGATGGGTTAATTAGGGTGCGAGGTAGTACCGATGAAGAACACAGCTTTCCCCCAGATCCTGGATGCTTCCTCCCCCCAACTACCATGATCCGAATTCTACCTTGCAGGGCAGAGGTTGTACACTGGTACATATGAGGGCTGGAGGCACAGGGAATCCAGGGTGGATGATACCTTCAGGACCAAGAGTGTGAGGGGCGATGCTGGGAGAGTGGAGGGTGAGTGGGTTGGAAAGGGGGAACTGATTACAAGGATCCACGTGTGACCTCCTCCCTGGGAGAGGGACTGCAGAGAAGGGGGGGAAGGGAGACTCCGGATAGGGCAAGATATGACAAAATAACGATGTATAAATTATCAAGGGCACATGAGGGAGGGGGGAGCGGGGAGGGAGGGGAAAAAAAAGAGGACCTGATTCAAAGGGCTTAAGTGGAGAGCAAATGCTTTGAGAATGATTGGGGCGGGGAATTTATGGATGTGCTTTATACAGTTGATGTATATATATGTATAGATTGTGATAAGAGTTGTATGAGTCCCTAATAAAATGTAAAAAAAATAAAATGTAAAAAAAGAAAAGAGGAGCAAAAAAAAGAAAATGATTAGGGCAAAGAATGTACAGATGTGCTTTATACAATTGATATATGTATATGTATGGACTGTGATAAGAGTTGTATGAGCCCCTAATAAATTGTTTAAAAAAAAAAAAGAAGAGGCTTCTCAGCCTGTGCTGGGCCCGGAGTCATTCCAGAGAACTCTGATTAAGAAAGAAATACTGCGCCCGTGGCATCAGACCTTCTCTAGCTATGCAAGAAGGAAGAAAATCAAACTTAATATCAATGCTGCCTAAGGCAGATTTCTAGGAGGCTGAGGTCAGACATGCCTTTGCCTCCCATTCCTTTGCCCTATTCTGGCACTAGCCAGTCCTCCCATGGCCCTCTGCTTTCCTCACTCTACTTTTCTGCTACTTCTATAATTCCTTGCAATGGCCACACAGAATTTATATGTTGCTTGCTGTCATGGGGCTTAAGGAGCCCTGCTGGGTTAGTGGTTATGCATTAGGCTGCTAACCACAAAGTCAGCAGTTTGAAACCACTAGTCACTCCTTGAGAGAAAGGTGAGTCTTTCTACCCCTGTAAAGAGTGACAGCCTAGGAAACTCACTCTACCGTGTGTTATAGGGCCACTGCGAGGTATAACTGACTTGGTGGAGTGGCTTATTAGGGAAATTGAGAAATACTGAGATACAGTTGTTACAGGTCCTTACCCTTTCTTCTCTGTTGTGCTTGCTTGCCAGGCAGGCCTCTCTCTGGCTCTTGGCTCTTGGTCTGACCTCTACCCTACTTGGGCAACGTGACAGATCTCCATTTAGGGGTGCCGATAAATGCCCCAAGGGCACACTACCGAGCTATGAAGTTCATCCTGAAGGCACTGAGCTCTGTGGGCAGCAAACTTGGCTCCCCCAATTAAGTGACCAAAGGAACTCCACTCCACATGTCAGCCTCCTGCCCCAAAGCACTCAGCTTTACTTGCTCTGTAGGCTAGGTCCACTGTTGGCTCTTGTGCTATGGCTGCTGCTCCTCTGCCACTTCTCTGGGGTCAAAGCTGAGGAGCAGCAGTAGCAGGATCAGAGAGGTTCCATGCCCAGGGCTCTCGGGGTCCAAAGAACCTAGCCGTTCTCTCTTGTTAGTAGTGAGACACCCCCTCCCACTTGTGTGATGGTTCACTTTTTGTACCCAGAAAGATGGCAATCATGATTAACTGTTAACAATCTGCCACAACTGAATCATAAAAGTCAATCGATGCCTCCCCTCCCCCCACACCGTCTTACCCAGACCCGTCAGGGAAGTGAGTGTCATTTGGAGGGAGAAATAAAGGCTATGGCTAGAAGGGCCATTTTAAATCATTCACAGCACTGCAGGTGACACCAGCTCATCTGCTCAGTTTCTTCAGTACAGCCATGCCGGTCAGCTAGTCCCATCTGTAAGGACAGTGGGACCTGGGAGAATCCCCTTCCAGCTTCGAAACCTTCTCGTTTGCCTTCCAAGAGCTCGTTTTCCTTTTTGTTCACATCTAAGATCTTCACCTCCTCACGGGCTTACCTTCTTTTGATTTCTTTCCCCTTTTCTCTAGAGTGCGTGTCCTGGTAGGGAGGCTGACATACGTGGAGGCTTCAAAGAATTCATGAAAAATGGGATGAAAAGATAATGACATTTTCCCATTAACTCTTTGAAGCCCCAATGTATGCTTTTCCCCAACTTTTAATCTTGGAAAAGTGGATGGCAGAGCGCACGGATAGGCTTATGTTTTTGTCTGGATTTACCAGTTGTGAACATGTTGCCACATTTCATCGATGCCTCTCTCTCTACATGCACACACACAAACACACGTGCGCATGCGTTCACACAAAAACACTCATACTTTTTTATGTAAACAATCTAAAGGTAAACAGTACTCACCATGACATTTTATTCTTAAATGGTTCAGCTCATATTCTGTTAGAGCAAAGACACTCTCCTTCCATGATCACAGTAACATTATTACCTTCAAGACTTGGAACGATGAATTACCGATAGATAGTCCCTCCCTGGGAGACTCAAATGGGTGAATGCTTGGCTAGTAACTGCAATGTTGGCGATTCGCATCCACCCAGGATTGCCTTGGAATAAAGCTTTGGAGATCTACTTTCAAAAGATCACAGTAGGAAGTTTCTTCTCTTTAGTCTCTTTTAATGTGGAACAATCTCCTTGACCTTATTATTTATTTTTCTTGTCATTGTGGAAGAGTTCGGGCCAATCACGTTTGTGACACGCTCACAATTTGGATTCATGTGATCTCCCCCGTGATGGGATGCAGGTTGAACATTCGTGACCAGCATGCGGCCTGTGACCTCCTGTTCTTTTCCACTCCAAAGTCCGTGAAGTCTAGGGAAAATCAAGTTACGAGAGAAGGCGGAGCAGCAACTAATCTCCAGGCCGAATCCAGTCATCTTCTATAACAAACGAGCATGTGGGAACACAAAGAAGTCAGAAGACTCATCCAAGGACACGGCGGACGGCCGCGAGATGCTGCCAGCCCTCAATTTCCTACACTCGCCTCCGGTCAGCGGCCGCTTTCTTCAGCTCTGGGGGGGAGCCCTGGTGAGTGTGTGATAAAGATGGGCTAGATGGGATAGCTGGATTCTTTCTGCAGATGCCAGGGCACGTTATTGGGAAGCCTTTTCTTTTCCCGTCTTTAAGGTCCGATAAAATCCCCCTGGAGACTTCTCTCTGAGAGATACTCAAGAGGCGGCTAATGCCGGTGTCCAACAGGACAGACCACTTTCACGTAAAGAATGGCCTTCTCCCAAGCTCTGGAAATAGTTCTAGGTTAAGAGAAGCAGTAGCCCAGCTCTTCTGAGCTATTTGTGTCGATTTAAAAGGCAGGTGTCTTTCCATTGACCTGCTTTCAGTGCTAGAATCCCATTTACCTTGACACTATTCTCTGGAGTTTTGCTTTGTTGGGGAATTTTAAATTACTTTATTTGTAACAGATCAAAAGCTATCTGGCACACAGACCGCATTTGGACGCAGACTCTTTGATGGATCTCGCAGCCTAACTGAATGGTCGTGTTCGCATATTCCCCCAGTAACCACTCATGGTCTGCCCACTGCCCCCAATTTTAAATGGTAACTATATTTGCACACCTTTCAGATCTTCTCCCAGAGAGGCTAACTGTCACTTTGTGGATGAATAGAGAAGCAGGCCTTTCAGATAGGTTTTGTGAAGCCTACCCAGTGGCCTTACGCTGTTCAGGGGATGACTCTGGCAGCGGCTTTGATTCAGGTTTCCCTGGGACTCTAGAGCGTTGGCATGCTAAGTGGTTCAGGTGCATCCCAGAACCTCCTCTGCATGTGTGCGTTTGCACGTGGGATGGTGGAGCAGCGCCCTGGGCGAGGAGTGTGACTGGGCCATTTGAAGGGATCAGGCCTGAATTCAGCAAACCGGCTCGTAGGCCAAATGCCTCTGGTTTTTGAACAGCCCACACTCAGTGTTGGGTTGGGTTTCCTTTTTTTGCCATTTAAACGAATGCAAAACATCAAGGGAAGAATATTCTGTGACATGTGAAAAGTATATGAAATTCAAATTTAGCATCCATAAATAAAGTTTTATTGGAACACACTCATATGCCTCCATTTATAAATTCTCTATGGCTGCTTTTAGGTTACAATGGTGGGGTTGAGGAATTGAAACAGAGACCAGATGGTCTACAGAGTCTGAATAGAGGCCAACCATTCATCCCCGCATTCATCAAATCCCTATTCCCAAACCACACTTGCTGCCACCAAGACCATTCCAAAGCATATGGATCCCTTATCAAGGGGTCTCTGAGATAATACATCTTTGGGAGAGCAGATCGCCTCCTCTTTCTCCCACAGAGTGGCTGGTGGATTTGAACCGCCAACCTCTTATGTGTCAAGTAATATAAAGCATGGGAGGTAGACAGTTAATAGAAATCATTACCTCCTCTTGGGGAGTTCTATCTAACAGGTGAAACATGAAAATGAAACAATTTCTCAATGAGATACGTACTTTGGGTTTGCCATGATTTGGCCTGACTGGCCACGGCCACGGCCACGGCCACATACGCCGCTCCCCCTCCCCCACGCAGAGCTGTATAAAACACACTGCAGGAATTCACAGTGGGCAATCTGATTGGAGGGAAATAGACAGGCAAGCACTTGACATTTCAGCTTTGCAGCTGGGAGGGGTATTCAATATTTCTGTCACTTCACACAACCTTTATGAGATTTCTTATCAATCTCTCCTCTTATGCATGTTTTATGTGGTAGCAGTCCTAGCACAGATATCATTTTGTATTCTGTTTACCTGCCAACTTAGTTGGATCCTATTTATTTAGGGTTGAGCCCTCTTGTTGATAAATTTATGCCTTGTTGTGAGATTTTTCCAAGGCCTTATTCTGTAGGCAAAGGTCCCGAACACATTGGCTTTAGCAAGAGATTGCAAATGCATTATGGAAAAGAAGCAGGCAGGGGAAACCCTGAAATGAAAGAGCCTGAAGGAGGATCAGGTAGAACATGGCAGGACTAGCCAGAGTGGGGGATCATGAAGCACTGACAGGATGTAGAAGCAGAGGTGGAGGGTACAGAGGGTGGCTGGGAGAGTCATATCTGTGGTGGCAGAACTGACTGGGTGTGTTAGTCTGGGTTAACTAGAGAGACAAATTCATGGACACACTCATATGTGTATCAGAAACAGCTTTATATACAAGAGTAATTGGATAGTGATTAAATATCCCAGCCCAGACCAGATCAAGCCGATAAGTCCGATATTAGCCCATATGTCTAATACCCGTCTGTAAATTCCTCTTCAGACTCACACAACACATGCAATGATTCTGAATGCAGAAAGATCACAGATCACAGGCCAGTGGGTGGAAAGTCTTGTGGACCCAGCAGTGGTATAAGCATCTCAGTGCTGGCAGGGGTCTCTATGTGGCTCTTCCAGCTCACGGTACTAGCGTAGCTTCATGGGTCTTGTAAGCTGCAATATCTCCCGGGGAGGCACCCTGTATTCTGCCTCCAGCAAGCTATTTATCTCCTTAGTGCCTCCAAATGAGGTCATCAAGCTGAGAACTGATTGACAGCCTAAACTCCACCCCTTCACTCTTAATCCTCTCAAATTGACTATATAACTAACACACTGGGCATGAGGGGCCAGGGAGCAGTGTTACCTTGAAACTGATGCTGTCAGGAGAAGAAGCAGGGCTAACTGACGCAATAGGTTTTGCTGAGTTTGCATAGTGGTGGGGTGCAGACTGCGCTAGACACTGGGGGAAGGTTGGAGCCAGAGAGTCATGAACACATGGCAGGAAATGACACTACAGGACTCGAGGCGGCTTTCTCCAAGGAGAGAATGGCTTGAGCTCAGGGACATAAGGACAGAGCTTGCGAACACAAGTAAGGGGCAGAGAAAGGGCCAGGAATTAGTGAAGAGAGATTGGGAAGTGGGAGCAGAATTAGGAAACCATCAAAGGAGGACGGATTGGGGAAAGAGGGTGTGGTCGGCAGGATCCAATCCAGGCAGGCCGTTCAACAGGGTAAAGATCAAGAAGCATCGCATATTTAAATCATGGGATCTTTAGGAATCTCCGTTTCCCCAGAATACTTTGAAGGGCAGCATGTAGTATGCGATGCTTTCATACTGAATGGGTAAAAAGGACACAAGTGTGGGGGGGAGACACAAGGGTGCCATCTGCCATCTTTGATGGTCACCCTGACTGGCCAGCACAGGCTTAGACGAGGGCAGCGGCAGTCTTTTCTCGGGGCCTTCACCATAGGGCCTTCCTCGGCACACCTGTAGGGCTGGAGGAGAAAGCACTGCTTTAGCCTGAAAACAAACAACCCTATGGGAAACCTGGGCCTGGGCATGACGGTCACCAGCCTGTTACATTCCCGGGAGACCGGTGGAAGTGATCGCTTCAAAATAAAATAGAGATGAAACAAATGTTGGGGATCTTTCTGGTGCTGTAGGCTAGATAGGCCCACACTAGAATATCCCAGAGGCTTTTTGTTGGTTGGAACAGCAAGAAATAAAGACTAAGATAAATTTAATATTGAACTCTAAATCTTTAGTTTCCCCCATTAGGCTGACTTGCCCGCAGCCAGACTGCTGTAAATGAAACGGCCAGCACTGGTGTGTGGCCAAAACGCACAGCCGGAGACAAGCTCACAGTCCTCTCCTTGTTCTCCCGCCCCATCAAGCTACAAACAGGAAAGGAATGTTTCCCATCCAGAGATGTCATTAGAAAGGATGGATAAAAAAAATAAGCAAATTGTCAGCTCATCTTGGAAGTAGAAATCCGGCCCTCTCTTTCTCTTGAAGCTAGACTTTGGAGAACAACGAATGGCGCTTATTATGGCCACAGCTTCTCCCGATGGGATCTCATCACAGGAGGGCTTCACAGGTGCCCATTTATGGTCCCCGCCACCCAAAGGACACCACAACACCATCGCCCAGAAAAGGCTTTAGGCCCCACAGCAGCTGATGGCGATACAGGGGCCCCTGCTGTGCGGAAGACCCGGAGGCTGAGTCCTGCAGCAAGGGAGGGGACGTTCCTGCGAGTGACCATGCACCTGGATGGGGTTGGAGTCCACTCCTTTGCTCAAGCCATTGATCAAGGATGGACAATCCACCGTCGTGTTGCTCTCCTCCCACACACGTGGTGGCATCCTGTGTGGTCCCATTAGTGTTAACGGTCAGTACCCACTGCCAACACATTGACTTGGAGTCACCGGGACCTGATAGAAGGGTCCCGAGGCTGTAAATCTTTATGGCCCAGACAGCCTCCTCTTTCTCCCCTGGGACAGCTAGTAGGTTTGAACGGCCCACCTTATGGTTAGCAGTCCATCGCTTACCTGTCAGAGACACTGGGGCTTTTGGATCACTAAGACCCTGAACCTACTGCTGTCCAGTCGATTCTGACTCAGAGTGACCCTATAGGGCAGAGTGGACCTGCCCTGTGGGCTTCTGGGCTGTGACTCTACAGGAGCAGGACATCTCGCCTTTCTCCCGGGGTTTGGAACTGCTGCCTTCATGGGCAGAATCTCCAGGTGACCCATTACTTTTTTACCAAAGGAGGATAGAGGTGGGCAACGCATGCTGTGTGGTCCCTTCTGCTTGCCCGAGCCTATTGCTCCGTACACCAACACGCTCCCTCACCTGTCAGCCGCATGCACTGGTGACTTGGGAATTCACAGGAAGCCCCTTTCGTTTCAATGACTCGCTGAGACTGTACAAGGCAGCGAGTCTTTGCCCCATCCCAGCTCTCGAAGGGGAGTGATAAATGATTTTGAATTTTCAAAGTGTGTTCATCTTAATGACAAAGAGGGAACATGTTTGTTTGTTTGATTTAAGGTCGAAAAGAAATCTATCAAGTTAAGTCTCATCGATTTTCTTCCAAAATCATTACTACCATCATTTGAAATAACATTCAGAATAACAACAAACTCAATCCCAAAGTCAAATGTCATTACCAGCGAGTCGAGTCCAACTCATGGCGACCCAATCAGACAGGATAGAACGACCCTGTGTGTTTCTGAGACGGTGGTGCTTTACAGGAACAGAAGGCTGCCTCTGTCTCCCACGGAGCAGCTGGTAGTTTGGAATTGTTAATCTTGTGGTTTGCAGCCCAACACTTAACCACTATGCACCAGGGCTCTTTAAAAAGATATACAAAAAGATTGATTTTGAAGTCTGAGTTAGTCTGTGTAGACTAGAGAAATAAAATCCGTACACCAATCCACCAAGTCCTCCTCCATCTTACAAAACATACGCAATGACGCCGAATGCAGGAGGAAAGCTGAGTCAGTGAACATGTAAGCATCTCAGTGGTCTCCACATGGTTGCATCAGGGCTGCATCGGGGGAGGTCCATGCAGCTTCTCCTCAGGGATGTCTCACAGGAAGTGAGCCTTGCCAGCTGAGGCAGAGAACTAGCTAAGGCAGCTGCACCCTGGTCCGACCATCAGAGAGCAAGAGACAAGAAAGGTGAGGCTCACTGAGCCATTTATCGCTCTGCCCTTCAATTAACCTCACATGTGTTCATCGGCCGGGTTGGCACAATAAACTTTAACTATCACAGAGCCCCTTCGCTTTTCTCAACAATAGCTCCTCCTCCTCTTCCTCCCCCAGTCCCTGGTAGCCCTAAATCTAGTTTTGTCTCTATAGTTGCCTATAACCGATATTTCATTTAAGTGTGCTCAAACAATATTTGTCCTTTTATTCCAGCTTGTTTTACCCAGCACAATGCTCTCAAAGTTTACCTGTGTGATAGTGAGTATCAGAACTTTATTTCTCTTTATAGCTAAATAATAAGTCCACTGTATGGATATTAAAAGCAAAAGACAAGACAAAACCAAATCCCCTCACTGCTGTCAAGTTAACGCCAACTTGTAACTGCACAGGAGTATGTACAGTTACACCACTTTCTAAATCCCTTCATCCCTTCATGGACATTCTGTTTTCCGATCTGTTGTTTTTTTCCCCTGGCTATTGGGAATAACGTTGCAATAACCTTGGTGTTCAAGTTACTGTTGACGTTCCTGCTTTCAAATCTTTGAGGGATGAATTTAGGAATAGAATTGTTGGTGGCATAGTGGTTTACAAGTTGGGCTGCTAACCACAAGGTCAGTAGTTCAAACCCACCAGATTCTCTTTGGGAAAAAGATCTGGCTTTCTTCAGTTCTATGGCCTATCGGGTCACCGTGACTTGGAGTTGACTGAATGGCAGTGAGTTTAATTTTTAGTTTGTGGAAATTATGTCTAGCTTTTTGAGGATCCATCAAACTGTTTTTCATAGCAACTGCACTCTTTTACATCACCCGCAACAAAGGGTGAGGGCTTCGATTTCTCCGTGTTCTTGCCACACCTGTAAATTCTCACTAAAAACGAAAGCAAACAAACCAAAAAGCCCTCCCTAGTGGGTGCGAAGTGGAATCTCATTGTACTTTTTATGTGATGTCCTTAGTGACTAACAATGTTACGACGCACTATTTTATGTGCTGAATGGGCCCGGGAATATCTTCTTTGAAGGAATGTCTTCTCAGGTACTTGGACCATTAAAAAAACAACACAATTTTATTGGCACGTAATTCACATACCAGACAACTCAATAGTTCAATCATATGAAAAAGACTTGTACCCTCATCACCACAATCAAGGTTAGATCATTTTCTTCTTTCTTGTTCCCCATTTCTTCCCAACCTTCCCTGCCATACCCCCAACAGACCATTAATTCAGTTACTGTCTCTGTTTAGGTTGGCCTATCCTGGATTTCATATACAGAAAAACATATCCAAACAACAACAATAACAGTGAAACACAGACAAGCCTCAACCGGAAAGAAAGCAGAAAAGATTGAAACCCACAACAACTTTAAAAGGGGTCAAAGGGGAGATCAATTGTTAAGGTGTTAAAGGTTCACCCAGCTGCATCTGCAGAAATCCACTCTCCAGTGCCCTCTGCACAAAAGCATGGCGGTTCACACCCAAGTTTATGGTCAGAGAGGACTCACCAGTGGCTTAATCCATGTGTACCCTCCCCACGCCCTTAAACTAAAACAACTCTAAAATGGGCCAAAAGGGAGATCAGATAATATTACATTTTAACTTGCTTATGTCTGCCACAATCGATTTTACAATGTTCTCTGTCTGATAACAACGCTGTGCACAGCCCTGGACCATTTTAGAGATTGGCTGGTATGAGCAAACATTTTTAAAGCAGGTTTTCTCCACCTTGGGAGCATATTTGAACCACTTGGTGGCGCTGTCGGGTAAGCATTGGACTTGGAACTATAGGGCCGCACAGTTCAAACCCACCAGCGTCTCCCAGGGAGAAAGAGGAGGCTCTCTGCTCCCTGAGAGAACTGCAGCCTCAGAAACCCTATAGAGGGTCGCTCTGAGTTGAAACCCGGTCGATGGAAGTGTTTTTTGGAGAGCTTTGTAAGACCGAATACCTAGACCTGCATTGATCTTTTTTTTAATGCTTCCCAATTGATTCCAGGAAGCAGCCACGGGGGACAATCCTGCACAAATTCTCCATCCAGATGGCACGTTGGATTTCCGTGGGCTCCAGCCCAGGCCAGACTAATGAAAATGTTTTTGGAAGTTCCCTAGGTGATCCTCAAGTGAAAAGGGGGTGCTTGGGAGAAGCAGGGGACCTTGTGTAATTTGTACCATGTGTACATCATCCCTCTGTGTTAGAAGGGCCATCGAAAATGCACATACTAGAGGGAAACTGATCAGTCTGAAGGCAGAGTCATATTTATTGTGCCAGGCCCCCACCCCTTCCCCCATCCTTGAACAGGCTTTGACTTGGGGAAGAACACGCAGAGCACAGACTGTTCAGTCAGGAGAAACTCCAGCAGGGCTGGGGGAGAGAAATTGGAAAGGATCTCATAGCCAAGGGAACATTTTTGCCCAGGATGGGCCTTGACCTTGATTTATAATCAAAAGACGAAAACACACAAGTATTTATTTCCCTTTCAAACGTTGCTGCTTAGCAAACAACCTGGGGCTGGCTCTCAGCCTTCCCGGGTTCTCTGTTACATAGGCGTGGCCCTTGCCCATTAGGTTCTCCAGACCACCAAGCAGCTAGGAAATGTTGCCTCAAATGTACCCTGTCGACACCAGGTGGCAGCAGCAACCCAATATCTTGTCTGATGTCGAGGCTGCTGAACCAGGATGGCTCTCGCCATTAGTGGACTGCACGTGCCATAGAATCATAAGCATGTAGACACGAAAGAACATTCATTATCTGTTCTTCCGACAGCCACAGGTGGACATTGGAGGGAACAAATGTAGTAAGAGCACCCCCTTATCCACGCAATAACTTCAATCCATGGAAGAGTTGGAGAAAATGGTAATGCGTTGTGATGACTGCTATCTGCAGGCATTTACCAAAAATCCCTTGTTAGGAGTCCTGGTGGCATAGTGGGTGGTTACCTACTGGGTTTCCAACCGAAAGGCTAGCAGTTTGAAAGCCCCAGCCACTCGTGGAAACCCCCAGGGGCAGCTCTCGCTGCCCTATAGGATCACTATGTGTAGGAATTGACTTCACAGCTGTGAGTTTTGTATATGTTGTCTTGTGTGACTCACAGCTTACCTTTATGACACGGAGGCGGCCCTTCCGTCTTACAGGTGGGGAAACTAAAGTCGGGATAGGTTGAGTCGGTGGCTCAGAGAAGGTTCAGAGAGGTCAGTGGCGGGGACAAGAATGGAGCTCGGCCACCCCCTTTCCATTATGTCAGGTAGTCTCTTGCAGCTGGGAATATTGATCGCCGAAGATCTGGGTTTTGAAGGGTGACTCGGGGTTGGATTCTGTATGCTTCTAGGGAGAAAGGGAGAGGAGAAAAGAGGACTTTGATTGTCAGGGGAAATACTTATCTCTGGAGTACACTCTGTTCTGTGTCCCGTGCTTGTGCCAGGCACAATAGGCAAGGGATCGAGGACGTTTTTAAAATTGGACCCCCCCCCCCCGAGTAATCGGGAGGCGCTTCTTGGCAGCGCAAGTGTGCTGATCCAGAGGACTATGCTCCTGCTGAGGTGGAGACAGAATGCTGCTTCCCACCGCCACCCCCAGCACAATACGAGCTTGAAGTCAATGGAAGGTTTTACTTCATGTCAAATGTGGGAAGGGATGCTTCTTAGACAAGGTTCCTCTATATCCAACTGCCTTGTGACCAAGTAAGAAACGTACATCTCTACATCTTCCTAATATCTCTTCAGTCTCATTGGAGAAAAAGAAGACATATCCCCCTCTACGTTCCTGCCCTGCTCCTACCACAAAACTCCCATCTTGGATGGGCAAAGCATTGTCTGTATGTTGTCAGGTTATTCGTTTGCATCCTCTCCTAGCACTGTCCCTAAGAGCCGTTATGTTAGAGCACATGAAGTGTTTCCACTACAGAACGGACCCGGGGGCTCGGTCAGTAGGGACGCCCATGATTCTAGGGCTGGTCCTGCATCCTTGTTAGGAAAATGCTCCAAATTGTCAAGGTCAAATGGATTCTCTACCCTAACATGCGACCCCCATTTTTACTTAATTGCAACGAGGTCAGCACTTTCTTGGAGTGGATTTCCTTCTTGTAAAACGTCCCGCTTGCCTCGAAGCCTCGTGGGTGGTGTCACTAAGATGCTCTGGTCCTTGATCATGCCATTTGCTGGCTGGCCCAGAGGGGACCCTCATTGGGAGCTGGCTCCATATGTGTCGTTGTGGGTTTCCTGTGTATGACACTTCTGAACTGGTTTGCTGCTCCTCCTCAATTGGATTTGCTTGTGTGTTTTGCTTATATATTTTTCATGGCTCCTTCAGCAAGTGTGCGTGGGGAGTGTATCTTCCAAGAGTTTTCATGGCATTCTTACTTGACGGAAGTTTCAGGAGGAAAGTGTGTGGCAGGTCTCTCAAGAGTGCTTAGTGGTCCTCATCACCATGCAGTAATAACACACCAGCATCGATAGGCCTGTAATTGCTATTTACAATATTTCAGTACTATCTTACCATTATTTTTAGTAAAAGTGAATGTATGGTTAAATTATAATCTTAAATAAATCTCTCTCTCTCATTCTTTTTGGTGGCTTCCAGCAAAGAAAACTCTCTCGAATTCCCTTTACACCTTCAGAACTGGACTTTATAGTTCCCTCGGACATTCTATTATGTTGCCAGGAAGTCATCTGGAGAAGTTTAAGGCAGTATTTCCGTCACTATTTTTAAGTCCCATCTTCACAACTCACTGGAAAGCAAAACATTTCACAAGAAAGTGTGTGTAGCGGCCCGGGTCTGCCGAGACCGTGGTGCCTGGGCAAGGCAGAGAGGTAAGGCTGCCAATAGTGTTTACTAGAAAAGCGCTCTGCATAAAGCAAGCTCTCTTAACTCACCAACAAAATGCCTTTGGGCCTCAGAAAATGCCTTGCTCTCCCCATGAAAGAAAAAACATTGGTTAGGTTTTTGATTTATGAGCCCCCTCCCTGCACTTTATTGATGTTTATAGTTCAGAAATCTGTGCTTTGCCTGCCATTAGAGCTTAATTTATTTTAAAAGGGCTATAGTCAAAGAGCTCTCTCTCCCGTTCTCAGCCATTGAGTCCATCCTGACTCATAGGACAGAGTGGAAATGCTCCTGAGCGTTGCTTCTGAGATGCTAAATCTGTATGGGAGGAGAAAGCCTCGTCTTTCTCCCGGCGGAGCAGCTAGTGGTTTCAGACTGTTGACCTTGCGGTTCGCAGCCCAACTTGTAACCCACTATCCTACCAGGGCTCCCTGAACAAGTGTTCCAACCCCACTATTTTCTCAGGTTCCCTCTCATCATTGCAGATCATTGCAGGTCATTGCTCACCTGCTAGTCTCAACACTGGCAGTTCAGACCCTCCTAGCTCCAGCTCAGACCCAGAGACCTGCTGTCGTAGTGATGCCAGCCAAGCCAGCCCTCTGCAGCAGCTCTGCTCACAATGCGCAGAGTTGAAATGATCTCGATGGCAATAATGGAATGATCTTAATTGTATCCATGTGGATATATTCTTGTGCTGGGGGGAGGAAGGGGGCTGCTGGGTGAAGCTGCCTGCCTTCTTTTTGTTTATACTTCCACTCATGAAGAGTGTGTTAGTCTGGGTGGACTAGAGAAACAAATTCATAGACACACTCATATGTGTATAAGAAAGAGCTTTATATATAAGAGCAGCTGAATATTGAGAAAACATCCTAGCCCAGTCCAGATCAAGTTCATGAGTCTGATATAAGCCCATATGTCTGATAGCAATCTGTAAAGTCCTCTTCAGACACATGAAACACATGCAATGATGCTGAATGCAGAAAGATCACAGGCCAGTGGGTGGGAAGTCTTGTGGGTCCAGTGGCATTATAAACATCTCAGCACTGTTAGGGGTCTCCACATGGCTTCTCTAGTTCTCAGGGCATGGGGTCTATCAGCATAGTGCCATGGGTCTTGTCAGTAGAGCGTCTCTCAGGGAGTGAGCAGAGAAGAGAGAAAGTTTCCCTGTGTACAAGGAAGAAATACAGGAATTCCTAGAATCCTCAGGAGAAGGCCATGCCCACACAGAGGCCTCACTGGTTGTATCCTGATTGGCAGGCTAGACTTCACCCCTTCACTCTTAATCCTTTCAAGTCCCAAATTGACACCAGATTATGTAACTACCACAGAGAGGAAGACTACAATAGTGGTTAGGATGTGGCTCCAAGGGCCCAGCTCCTTCCAAGGTCACTGCCCTGGAATGCATTCTGACTCCTGGTGGCCCTCTAGAGAGTCAGACCTGCCGGTGAGTTTCCAAGCCTGCACATCCTGATGGCGTAGAAAGCCTCGTCTTTGTGGTTGCTTCTTTTGAATGGCGGTCCTTGTAGTTAGCAGTCCAGCTCGTAATCCACTGTGCTCCTCAAATCCTGCCTACTTCCTAATGGAGTGCCCCTACTTCAACTTCCACAACTCATGTGTGCCTGGTGCCCCAGATGCTGCTTCTGAGGAAAGGAGATAACCCTAGTCCGTGCGCTGTAAGATACTGTAAAGGCTAAATGTAAGACCCGACAAGACCACTGGGCCCCTGAAAGATCTCTCATGCGTCCTTATCATGCGGTTATGATGTCAGCTGATGATGTAGCTAACTCTCAAGACGATGCAAGCTTAGGGCTGATCAAGAAAGAGCCTTTCTCAAAACTTGTGTGTGATGGGCAGATGGGCCTGAAATTAAAAAAAAAAGTTTTGATCTAAGAAATCTATGGAAAAGGGGGACGTTGACTAAAATGTGAATAATGGAAAAGGATGTTCACAAGCCAAAAGTAAGGAGAATATTATATTTATGTAGCTTTATATAAAGTGAAAACATGACCTGACTATACACTGACACATGCAATACCCCCCACTACATGGAATGGACCAATGTAATAGATAATACAAATAAAGTATTTAGAACTTCATATGGCTTTACCTTCAAAATAACACATCAACAAGGTTTCTCTGAGTTTCCAACCCTTGGACTAGAGTTTTAAAGGGAAGGGTTGAATGGAGAGGTTGCTGAGTTGACAGTGAGAAGACATCCATGACAAGACTTGACCTCTCTGAGTTGAACCAGACTGTGACACTGCATGTTAGGAGGAGATGTTCTGTGAGTCCACATGCTTTCCTGCCGCTGGACCTCTCTGAGCCCCGAGGGGGTGGCTCTGCAGCCTGCTGGAGGGCTGGCCATCTCCACAACATGTGTAAGGAGACATCAGAGGAAACGCAGTGCTATGGATAAAATTGTGCCACCCCCACATAAACATGTCTTGGGTCCCTAACCACTTGTACACATGTGTGCATTCTATTATAATGATATTTAATGCTATCAAGTTCTAGAATTTAATCAAGTGTAATATAACCACTCCCCATAATACAGTCTAATGTAATATAATTAATCCGTGGATCTCATACCAGTGTAGGGTGGATCCTAAATCTAATCGCTTCTGAGCTATCTAAAGAGAGGAGCATAGGCACAGACGTACAGAGGTGGGCTGGGGACAGATGGCAGATGGATACAATTTATAAGTCAAGGAATTCCCACGAACCAAGGATTGCTCCGGGCTACCGACAAGAGAGAAGTCAGCATGGCCAAGGCCTGATTTGGCTTACAGCTCCTTCAAATGAGTTTTTGTTATGCAAAACCAACTATTTGTAGTACTCAAGTTATAGCAAAAAAGTCACCCTTGAAATTAGTCCAAAGAAAATTTGTTCTCTGACTCTGTGTTTGACAGATTAGACAGAAGACAGAAATCAGTTTTTAATTTGGGTCAAATATAGCAGTTAATACAAACAAACACGAAGCTACGGGAATGGCCACATTTCTATTGAGGTAGATCTTGGAATAGGAACCAGTGACTCTCCGGGTGTCTGTGTATGAGCATTAAGAAAGATCATCTCAAGTTTCAAGGAGGAAAAATCCTCATCGCTACATTCATGTTCTTAACAGATGGCTCCCGAAGCTCTCTTAAGAACCTAGCCTTAAAACCTGACGTTACTCTGTGTTTAAGCAATTACTTAGAAGATTATCTTAAATTCACTTGACCAAGTTTTATTTGTTAAACTTATTTAACATTAAACTTGTCTAATTAATTACACGTCGACTGCCTATAGCCTTCAGGTTTTGAATGACTTCCTTAAATGTCTAAAAGGGGTCTCAAGCTCGTTGAGTTCTCTTTCTCAAGTGGAAATGGGCAAGAGCCAGCTAGCGCTTCGGCCTAGAATCATAAAACACGGAGAGAACAGTTGGCTTGGAGTGAGGCTCCAGCTGCAGTTGCTGGGCCCGGACCACTGCGGGGGCACAGAGCAAACGTTCGTCATTGGAAGTGGAAGGAAAAGTAGAAGAGGGAAATCTCCTTCTCTGGAATGTAAACATGTCTCCCCCCGGATTGGAAATCATCACAAGACGTCCATACGGCATCCAAAGCTTGCTCTAAGCGCAGGGGCTGAGTCACGGCAAAGAGGGCAGCGTTTACACGCACAAGGTTGTTATTGTTTCTTGAAGTAAAGCACTGCAAACTCATTTATCCACGGTGCCAAAAAGGCAAGCTCACCCCTTCCTCCCTGGACCTCTGCTCTCGAGAGAACGGGATGGCTCTTGTTGAGTCATGTCAGGGACACATGAAAACAGTAAGAACCCTAGAAAGGACTTGTCAGGGACCAGCTCAACAGCAGGTGACAGCAAACTGTAACCATTCCCAGTCCTCACTCGCGATGCGGTTAGGTTCCGAAGACGAGTGGAAACTGGAGGATGACCACATCAGATCACAACATCAGACTACATCACGGCGTAACTGTCCAGTTCCCTCATTCCATAACTGCGGCACCACTGAGAAACATGGCTCAGGCAAGTGGACACATCACCTTGTCCACCACCGCTGGTGGCACCCAGGCGCTGCACCTAGGCACATGCCGTTTGCCCAGACGTGCATCCTTAATGGGCAAAATGGTTGGTTAGTTGACTTTTTGATGTAAAAGGCTGCCTTACAAGACAGTTGATGTGTGAAGAGTAAGTGTGTTCCCTCATTCTTTCGTTCACACACAGAGTCTACTCACACGCACTCACAGACGACAGGCTGCGTGCCGGGTCTGGGAAATCCAGCCCGGGTGAATAAGTTCTGACCCCCCAGAGTCATGAGTTCAGTGACTGGCCGAGGGATAGGCCAGAGATTCCCCCTGGAAGGGTGCATCTCAGAAACACACATGAAAGAGTAGGAGAGAGACACTCTGAGACAGGCAGAAAGATAAATCAAAGGGGTTGGCAGGTCCCTCAACCTCCTTCTCCCCGTGCCCAGGGGCTGGCCTCCTGCCTCCCCCGACTTTGGGCAGAAACAACCAAGGCGAGAATGATATCCCTTCGTTAGCTTGGACTCCAATCCAGGCAGCGTGATTGCCTTGGGGACTGCAGCTTGAGAACAAAGAAACAAACTCAACAATCACCAAGTCGGGACACACGCCTAGAAGCTAAAGGAAAACACAATGTCTCCATCCGATCCCTGCTCTTTTCTAGCAAGCCCATTTGTTTCCCTGTGGAAGAGATCTGCATTTGATTCCGACAAGATATGCAGTAATGAGTCATGTACTCCGGGGAGGAGCTGTTCTTGGGGGAGCCGGGGTGTGATGGATTCACTTCCTCGGTGCGGTTTATAATCTGTGGCAGCTTCAGTGAGAGCAGGTATTTGGTCTATAAACTCAGAGAGCAAGGCATTAGAGGCAGTTTGTTTCTAAATGAAGAAGAATGCCGCTCTCCCTCTCATGCTGGTTATTAGTCCTCCTGGGGAAAACAGCAAGATGAAGGATTTTCCTGATGCTGTGTTTGCCTGTCACGGCAATGCGCACAGGCCCCATCCAGCCCCCGCGAGCAACCCCGCAGCTGTGCTATTTTTGCTGCTGAGAGTTGTTTCTGGGGAGACCCAGGTCCCATCCGGTGCTGAATGGAATCGCGGTTGTTGCTCTCTCCTTGTGCAAATGCTTCCTCTCAATTAGATGCTCTCCGATTAGCCGCTTCACAATTAGACGCCGGAACTCTTGTGTAGATGAACATCCAGTTCCTGGTCCCTGGAGGCCATTCCACGTCCTCTCTCCTCAAAGCCTGCTGTTCGGCTTGGTGCAGTTTAAACGGTGCTAAAGAGAGGCAGAGCTGGCAGCCAGCTGGCTTCCCGCCGGGCCTCGGAGGCCGCCTGCACTGGTGGGCCACCGGAGACCCGCATCTGGTCCTCAGCTGTGCGCGTGGGCACGCGCCCTGTCATGTCCAAGAGGAGCGATTCCCTTCCAGGGGACCTACTCATGTGACCTCATCTCGTCAGGGACTGGCTGATGCCTTAAAATGCCGATTTATTTATTATCTATTAGAAAGACACTTGCCAAGCCGTCTATCTGTGTGAGCCATTTGGTTTGTTCTGTGTAAACCAGTGAAGTCCATTAGGGAAAGCCAGCGACAGATCGTGATGTTGCGTGGGGACGGAGGGTAGATAGAGGCTCTTGCAGTCGCTGAAGCAGGAATCTAAGCTGAGGCCAGCTTTGTGGGAGGCATGGCTTTATTATGTCGACCCTTTATCCGGGACAAGCCTGCGGAGGGCTTAGTGGTTCTTCATGCCGCCCAGTACCTTGAAAATGCCCTCAGTGGCTGGTAGCCTCCCCTCGACTTTGTCTGAAAATGTGACTCCCCCACCCGCACCCCCTGACTTCTCAGCTTCCTTTAGGGGATAGATTGCCTCCCGTTATCCCAGTTGGTGCTATCCAGACATGAAGGGTGTCAAACTATTACACTTCCAACTTCATTCACAGTAAGAAGACGATTGCTCCCTGCTCCCCACGGGAGCCTTAGTGGATGGGCTGCCTGCCTTTGGGTTCCTGTCTCCTCCCACCGCCCTCTCTTCTCTCCACATCCCATCACATCTTCTGGCCTCTCAGAGGGTGGAAAGGAAGAGGTGATTAAATTTGGAGTGAGGGTGGCTAGCACAAGGGGTTTGGAATCTGCTGCTAAACTGAAGGTCAAACTAAAGTTTGAACCCGCCCAGGGGCTCTGCCTTAGAGGAAGAGCTGGCAGATGACTTGTAGAAAGATGACAGCTAAGAAAATTCTGTTAAAAAGTTTAGCTCCATCACACATGGAGTTGTCAGACTCTGGGATCACACGGAAAGGTGCAGGCTCCTCATTGCTGGTGATGTCAACTCCCAGGGAGCCAAGGTGGCCATGTAGAACTGTCTCATCGGGTTTTCTTGGCTAGAAGCTTCATAACTGGACCAATAAGCAAAATTGTGATGAATGGAGAAAATATTGGAGTTGTCAAGGATTTAATTTTACATGGACCCACAATTTCATGGACCCATGAAAACAACTGCCATGAAATCAACGATTGCATTGCACCGGGCACATCTGCCACAAAGCATCTCTTTAACACGCTAACAAGCAGAGCTGTCACTATGAGGACAGAGATGTGTTTAACCTAAGCCATGGGAGGCCCATGGCCTCATATACAAGTAAAGCTAGACAATGAATCCGTGAGATGGAGGGAAATGATGCCTTTGAATTACAGTGTTGGCTAAGACTGTCCCCTGACTGAGAATGTGGACTGCCAGGATAGGTAAAGCTATCTTGGGAGAAGCACCGCCACAATGTCCCGTGGAAGCGGAAGTGAGGATGGTGAGACTCGATCTTACGTACTTTGGGCGTGTTATCAGCAAGGACCAGTCCCGGAGAAGGATGTCATGCTGATAAAGCAGAGGGTCAGTGAAACAGGAGGACAGCCCTCTGAGTCAGATTGACATGAACAGAGTGGCTGTAACCATGAGCTCAGATGAGGTGACCACTGTGATGATGACACAGGACCAGGCACCTAGCAACCTCAGTGACATTGTTTACTGAATACTAATTGTTTGGCCAGCTCTTTCCCTCATGGTGTCACCAAACTTTTAACCATTTTTGTCAAAGAGTTCTAGTTCATACATGCACAAGTTTATTCCAAATGAAACACGTCCAATCATATCTCTGGCATCAGGGTATGGTGCAGACTAGTTCTCACAGTAATGGTTAGGCTGTCTAAAGAAGACGTTCAATCCAAACCATGGCTTCTGTGTGCATCTGCCGGGCCAGTTCAATTCAGGACCGAGACGTTAGCTCAGACGGTGATGGCGACTCTTGGCGGATTCCAAGGGAACCATCTTGATAGATTGTTTTCAAAGGACACAGTGCACCGGCATTGACGGGAAACAAAAAGCCAAGAGAGTTGAACTGAGGCATTCCCCCCCATTCTGGCAATGCACCTACTTATTCTGTGTGGGCAGCGAGGGCTTTCCTATAAGAATTTCATTGGGAAACCATCCGAATCTCCCCTACAGCCACAGTCTTGGCCCAGCAGACTTCTCTTTGTTCCTCAAACTGGAGAAAAACCAAACACTGAAAATAAACACCATTTGAATCCTTCAAAGATGCCAAAGTGCCATTTTGACAAGCTGTAGATTGAAGAGTGTAGAGTTCTTTAGAGGAGGCAGAGAAATAGAAATTCTGCTTTCAGAGATGCGTAGACCTAAATGGGGATTATGTCAAGAAACTGCAGTAGCTGAAGCTTTTGATACTTCTGCATAATAAAGAGTTCCATGATTTGATAGCAATGCCTTTTTAATTAGTTACTATACAAATACACATATCCTATTTACAAAAGCAACACAAAATTTATATATATGTTATATAAATGGATACAGAGAAAAAATTGGAAACCTCTTAAAGTTTAAAATGTCCATAGTGAATAGACTCAGTGGTGAAATTTTTGTTGTCTTCTTTGATTTGTGTATATTTTCTGAGGCTCAAACAGTTAATAGTTGGATCTATTCATGTATTTTTTTAACATCAGAAACAAAATATAGGAAAACAAATTGAGAAACACACTCCTAAGGAAATATAAAGTGTTGGAATTGAACTTTAAGTGAATTTTTAAAAGGCAACTGGTGAAATAGAGCCAGATCAAAACTTTCAGTGACCTTGATTTTAAATACTAAAATCCAAATCTGAAGGAGGAAATGGTATCAGTACTTAAATTGTGAACACTCAGTTTGCGGATTAAGCCTCTGGCAAATCCCTCTGAACATAGTCTAGCCCTGTGAATAGCCTTGCTGTCAGACAGAAGGCTTTGTAAAGTCGATGTTGGCAGATGTAGTTAGGATAAAATATAATGCCTTATCAATTGAGCTTGTTTCCATGTTTAATACTTCCTGCTTTCTTTGTGATTGAGGATTTTCTATGTTTTGTCTCATCATTGTTGTTGGTGCTTGTTTGTTTCCTGTTTGGGTTTTGTATAAAATGGACATGAAATCCAGGATAGGTATCTTTAGAGATAGTAACGGAGTGGAAAATTGCCTAGGGGCATGGCAGGGGAGCATGGGGGTGGGGCGGGGCAGGGAGACATCAAAAATCAGTACAAGAAGAAACTGTTCTGAAATTGATTGTGGAGATGATTGTAAAAATGCTCTTAATAAGATTGAAAGCACCCCAGCTTTGGATAGTCTCCATGGGTGTCTAGTTCGTGCCTGATTTCTTTCTACCCCTTTCTTGTGGCGTGGCCAGCTAACTTTTGTTTAGCCTAGTCATTCGGTGGAGACACTTCTATCCCTAATCTTCCTATCGATGAACATGAGCCTGTTGCTGTGCTATGCTGTTGTACCTTCCACCCGAGGAGCCTCATCTTCCAGTATTAGAAAATACTCTGTTGTGATCCATAAAATTTATACAGACTAATTTTTAAAAAGTAGATCACAAGACCTTTCTCCATAGTTTGTCTTAGCCTGTAAACTCTACTGAAACCTGCCCACCGTAGGTGACCACGTTGGTATTTGAAATACCAGTGGTACGGCGTCCAGAAATATAGTAACGTGCAACATGCAAGCCATCGGGGGCAGCACCCTGACAGACAGGTGGTGGTCGGGGTGAAACGCGTTAAGATCCAAGGGCACATGCTGTTGGTGTCATTCGCCCTGGCCCTTGGCAGGACTTTGCAAGGCACAATTGGGGGAGCGGCAGTTGTGCACAATGTTCACCAGAGCGCCACGGTGTTCAGAGGGCAGATGGCCATGAACACGGTGAAGAAGGGCCCTATCTGACTTCCTCTTGCTTCCTCATTGTCATGAGGCGTGGCTCAGACATGCCTCCACCCCACCCCATCCCACCCCTCTTCTTTACCCCATGCTGACACCAACCCTGCCCCCCACGGCACTCTCCTTCTGTGCTGGGTTCCATCATTCCTTGAAATGGCCACCCAGAACTCACAGACAAAGCTCACAAGGAAGGGCCTTTTTTAGGAGAGTTAATGTGTTACCAGGATCCGTCACCAGTAGGGGGATAGGGATGGGTCCACAGCAACACTTTGCCTTCATCAGCAGCGTCCAAAGTCCCTCTTCTGTCTGAGTCTGTCAGTCACGTGGACCTTGGCCTCTGCCCCTGGGGCCCAGCGGCCAGACCTCTGCTGGGCCCAGTCTCATTATTTAGGTGTGACTCCTCTGTCCTGTTCCACGGTCTCCTTGCCGCAGTCTCTGGTGCCTCTGGTCCCAGTCTCCATCACAGAGATCTCGAACATGCTGCACCGGTGACTCTTCTTCCAATGGCTGAGATGGTTCTCTCTTCCTGCCGAGACAGCCCATTCTCTGGGACAGCCAGAGGAGCAGCAACGAAAACTGACCAATCCCCTCTGTTACTGTCTTACTTGCCCTATTTGCACAGTCGCATCTCACCCTGTGGTGGGCGTTACAAAGACATGGCGAGAAGAGCCATATCGAGAAAGGTCACTCCGCCACAGTGGCTCAGGGGCAAAAAGAATCCTTCACACTCCTGCCTCATCTGGATAATATCAAAAGCAAAGCCTCCGTCAAATAGGATCTCAGATCTGGTGTCTTTCAAAGTGGAAGACAATACTCAGAGAAAGGAATATAGAATATGGAACTCGTGACTTAAAATGTAGCGGCCATTGGAATTCCAAGCTGCTCTGCAATTTAAAATGCTGGTTAAGGCAACCCCCAATTGATCAGACTATCATAAAACCTGAGCTTTGAAGTCTGAAGACCAGAATGCGCTTATTTATTTATTTACTTACTTACTTATTTACTAACGTATCTGTCTATCTATCTATCTATCTATCTATCTATCTATCTATCTATCTATCTATCTATCTATCTATCTATTTATCTATTATTTATTTATAGGGGACCCAGGTCAGGAAGAGGACTATAAGGTGACTTGAGGAATGGACATCAATTTAGATTTTACTGTCCATCATGTCAGTTGTACAGCTTGAGCCCCGTTGGTTGTGAGGTTGTCCATCGTCCCTCGTTGGTGGAATGGAAACAAGAGTGGAGAGTAGGGCCATGAGGCAGCTGACTGCAGCTGATGGGTGGCATTTCCTGGGAGGCCCGGTGAATGGTGACATGGAATGCCTTTTCCTCTTCTGTCTCCTTTTGCCTGATACTTTCAGTAGTCCATGCAAGGTTGAAAGAGGCCAAGTGAAAAACTGGAAAATCAGAGCGGCAAGTGGACAAAACCCCCTCAATTTGGCCTATGCCGACTGGAGTGGAAGAGTCCAACTTCTGGCTCCCCAGTGCCCATTAGAACGGGTGCTGCGGAAGACTCTCCTAGTTAAGTGTGTCTGAGAACTTGATGACACACAATCAAGAAATCACTGGCAGGCTAGAAGCTGATTTTTTAAGGAGAGGGTCTTCCTTGTTGGCACTGTATTCCTCTCCCCTGTTACTCCATTACCATCTCAGCTGCTCTCCTCAGCCCCTCCCACACCGCCTCCAGTGATTGTTATCTGCTCTCCCTCACCAGCCTTCGCCCATAAACCAGCGGTTCTCAACCTGCTGGTTTCGTAACAGTAGCAAAATGACAGCGATGAAGTAGCAATGAAAATAATTTCATGGCTGGGGGGTCCCATCACATGAGGAACTGGATTAAAGGGTTGTGGCGTCAGGAAGGTTGAGAACCATGGCCAAGAACACTCTAGTCTACTTACTTGGAAAGCAAGCACGCAGTCAGCTACAAACAATTCCTCGTGATTTCCAAATTCATCTTCCTTCCTGGGTCACACAGAGTTTTCACTTGATTGTAAACGTAAAGGTTGGCGGTTTGAATCGGCGGAGGCAGCGTGGAAGAAAGGCCTGGTGATCCTCTCTCCTGAAGGACGACAGGCAAGGAAGCCCTGTGGAACAGTTCCGTTCTGTCACACGGGACACTGCCGGGCGTCAGAACAGACCCGATGGCAATGGGTTTGGTTTTGGCTTGGCTAACCTGCCAAACCTCTTTCTCCTCTATTCAAACGTTTCTCCTCTGTTGCCTTAGCCCCTGTTTCCTTCCCGTCTTTTCCAACTTAGCTTTCACCTTCCCCTCCTTGTAGTTGGGGGGTGGCCCATCTTCCCAACGCTAAAGATGGCTCCTCATTGCCAAATCTTCATCTTCATCTTCATTCAGCTTGAAGGCACTTGACAGGTTAACTTCTTCCCACTTTTGGGAACTCCGCTCTCTCAGCTTTTGCAACACCAATTCCATGACCCTTTCCAGTCTCCTGCTGACTCAGCTTTCACCTGCCTGACCTTCCCTACTGGTGGTCTTCAAGTTCTGCTCTCTTCTTGGGCGCTGAGCTAACAGAAGACGTTTTGGTCCACCTAGCACAGAGCCCAAACCTAGGAACACAAAGATATCTAAACTGTCACGGACTGTTATGAATCCTTGGATATATTACATATCCCCTTTGTGTCTCAGGTGTTCGATTAAAATTTCTTTTTATTAAAATGGGGATCCTAATACATAAGGCCCAGAGAAGAGGGAATTCTGTATCAAGCCTGGACCGTAGAAATCCTGTCCAAGTTTTCAGCCTGCCAGCTTGCTCTATGGATTTCAGGCTTAAGGCAGCACCATCAGCCCTATATATTCTGAATTTGCCAGCCACCACAATCACATGAGCCAATACTGCTTCTGTTTGTCTGGAAAAAGTTAACTGACAGGTAGGAGCGGAATGAGGCCCCGGTGCCCCCCTCTGCTTACAGTGCCCCCCCTCTGCTCACAGTGCTTTTATCCTACTTGCCCTCCTTGGGTCACCATGAGTTGGATCAACTTTAGGACAGTGAGCCCACATGGGGACATCTTCCTGAGTTCCAGGTCCGCAGACACCCTTTTCTGTGAGCCCCCTCTGATGCTTCTCAGGAAGAACAGAATGCTCATTGCCATCTCCTGTGTTTGCCTTCCCTCCTGTAGCTTTCTGGATGTGTCATTAGGTGGTGAGAGATGTTTGCTTACCAGAGCAAGGACGACTCCGAGGCTCTTTACCTCTCTAATTGCGCGTCAGTCGCTGCATGGACAACACTCACAAATGCATTTGGCATGCCGGGGGCTGGGAAAGAAAGGCGTCATAATCCCACCATGCCCAGGGTTATATGGATTTTTCCCCAAAGCTAAGTATTTAATTTATTATTATTATTGTTACAAAACACCCTTATTGTTTTTTTTTTTAACAAAACAGCCTTCAAAGTACTCTCCATTACAATGAATACATTTGTCAAATCTGCAATTCCATTCTGGAGAACATTTTTTTCAAACTCATCTGTTTGGGTGGCTGACAGCACCTCCCTAGTTTTTTACTTTACCTCTTCTGCATCTTTAAATTGCCGTCCTTTTGTGTCCCTGTGCATTCGAGGAAACAAAGCAAAAACAAACCTCATGGAGCGAAGGCAGGTGAATCAGGTACGCCGGGCATGAGAGGCATGCTGGTTGTATTTTTGTTGTTGTTGTTGTTGCCCAAAACTGGTGCACTGAGATAGCTGAATGAGCAGGTGCATTGTTGTGGTGGCAAAACCAACCCCCCATCTGCCACAAATCAGGCCTTCTTTGTTATATATTGTTATGAAATCTTTTCAGAACCTCTAAATAGAAAGCTTGGTTAACCGTCTGAGCTGGTGGGATGAACTCCAAATGCATTTTTGTCTGTTCGGGAAGTTGACAGATTTCCAGAACGAGGTTTGTCATTAGTCAATACTTCACCTTCTTTGAAACAAGAAAACCATTCGTACACTTGAGTTTTTCCCATAGTGCTGTCATTGTAAGCTGTGTTCAACATCACAACAGTTTATGCAGCATTTTGCCCAAGTAGAAAGCAAAGTTTCACAGCCACACACTCTTAAATCGGCCATCACACACAAAACATCAGTTTGAATGAAACTGCTTTCACACAAAAAATTCACTGTGTCCAGAGAGAACCTTTCCAGGTGACGCCGCAGGGTGCACTAACTCAGAGCAAGTTACTAGATGCTGGCCTAGTGGGGAAAATGCATGCTATGAAAACTATGCCCAGTGGAGCTTTTTCCCTTTTTTTGGGGGGGGGAAGGAGGGTGGAGTACCCCCAAGTACTAGCTGTTCCTGGTTACAATAGATCCCCGAATATTCACCATTGCAACTCAGATGGCATCCTGCAGTGCTCAGCCCAGAGTCCACGTGAGAGCAGCATCGTCCCTTCCCCAACTCTACCCATGTCCCCTGGGCTCAGCCAGGTATATCCCGCCCCCCCCCCCAGGGTGTATTCTAGCCAGAACGACAGGCTGAGCCTCTCCTTATTTGAGCCCCAGACTCAGGCATCGTCAGTCTTCTTCACCACATTCTCTTTGGATGCAGATCCCAGATTAATTTGAATAAATAAATAAAATAGACCCCAGAGTTGTTGAGCCAGTTCCAGCTCATGATAACTCCATGAGTGTGCGAACCAGCCCACAACCAGATGTTTCCTAAGGAACGGCTGTGTACTGGAAGGGACTAAAGAAAAGATAAGCGTTTTTAGGTACTCACCTCTTCCATGAAGTCCGGAACCAGGTCTGAGTGGGAGAGAGAGCTAATATATTCTTTCACAGGAATATATAGTTCTCAGGACATGCAGACCTCATTAATTACATACATAAAAGGTGGGCGGTATCCATCCAGAGGGCCCTGAACTCCCTGGGGGAGGAACCTAATACCAGCCTTGGTGGCAGCAGGCAGAGAGAATTCCACTGTCCCTTGAGCAGGGAGAACAAAAGAAGCGCAATGCGTCTGCTTGTATAGATAAGGGCTTCTGCCGCATAGAGATCTGCCGTGAGCTTGTAAGAGGTAACACTAAGGCAGCACTACAATGAGAAGATATTGAGGGGTGATTTTTAATTAGGAGTATGTGACGGGGACTTTTCTTCAACTCATAAATGTGCATGCCTGCCTCCTCTCAGACTCCTGGCCTCCCGGGCTTCTTAGTCACAAGCGTAGAGAATTTGTCCGAAGACACTCTCTTTCCAGCACGCACTTTCCCACACCCGTGTGTCAGCATAAAACCACGCTCCGTAGGGAGTGCGATGGCTGAATGTTCACATGCGGATTGCCAGCTCTTTTTTCCGAGGTGCCTTTGATTGGATTTGAACCTCAAGTTGCTGGTCGCAGCCACATATGTTGGCCACACCCCTCAGGGAATTGCTTGCACCAGCCTGAAGCCTTTGCGGTGACTTCTGAAAGCCATTTATGAAGCTTTATCTTCAATTGCTTGCTTTCAAGCGTTGCAACAAGCTTCAGCTACTCCTTGGGTTGCTGACTAGTGAGGACAATTTCCCACCGAAACAGCACCATTCTGCACCTGGCTGGGCAATACCTTTGTCTTTTTGGGGTAGGTCCTTAGAAGCACAGTATGTAGTAGGAACCCCGATGGTGCGGTGGTTAGACATTGACTGTGATCTGCTTGGTCGGCTGTTCGAAACCACCAGCAACTCTGTGGAGAGAAAGACTGAGCTTTCTACTCCTGTCAACAGTTACAGTCTTGGAAACCCCCTGTAGGTCGCTATGAGTCAGTAAGATACTTCTGGGTTTTCAGACGTTATCGGAGGAGCCTGGAAAGGAGCCAGAGGACCAATATCCAGGATTTCGTGCTGATGGAAGATACGTGGGTGATTGCTCAGTGCCACGCACTGTGGCAGCAACACGAGAGCCTGCCTGTGCCCCAGGGGATTTCTTTAGGTCACATTCCAGCATCTCAGGGCAGGCCAGCATCACAGTGCCCTGGCCGACATTCCTGTCCATCCGGCATTCTTACTTTTAATCGTGGCTTTTTGAGTTCGTTTGTGAAAGAAGTCTCCACTGAAATTTTCCCCTCATTTGAGCTTCTGAAGTGTTTATTTACTCGAAGATTCAGCTTTTAGATTCTCTGAGGAAAATTCTTTTCGTAGGAAAGAGAAGAGGCTAAAGACATTGTAGTGAAAATCAGTTTCTCCGTTGGCTTTTCAACGTGATCGCAGCCATGGCAATTGTCAGAAGCAGTAGCTTAACAATTGGCTGCAAAGGTGAGCTCTCTGCTGTGATTTGAAGGAGCTCTCCACGAATGTGACTTGCTAATTACGCCGTGTTCTTGCGGGCACTAGAAAGCTCCAGCTCTCCAGGCTTCATTCCCCAGGTGACCCTCCTGGTTAACAGTGTCCCATTTGACGGTGGCACTTAACTTTCACCCTACAGTTTATTGCTTATGACCACTTAATTACACCTGCCAGCCTTAAGAAAGGTCCATGATGAAGAATTATCATACTTGGTGTCATTAATCTGCCTGGATCCCCTTTCATCTAAGGACATCAAAGTGTTTCTTGTTAATTTTTAATATACTACAGGGACTTAGTGGTGAGCGTTAGCTGACAATAGCGGCCACAGTGGCAATCACGGACTTCCCCAAGGTCAGTCAAAGTCACCGGCAGTTAGGGCATGAATTTAGAGATGTGGAGTGTCAACCATGAGGAACAGGCTTGTAGCTGTCAGGCAGACTCTGACTCAGAGTGACCCGATGCAGGAGAATAGCATTGCCCGGTCGAGTTCCAAAGCTGTGGTCTTTTCAGAAGCAGACGGCCACCTCTTTCTCCTGCACAGCAGCTGGGCGGGGCAAACGGCCTACTTTGGGGTTGTAGCTGCGCATGAGCCTCTGCTCCTCCTCCGTGGCTCCTTATACTGTAGAGCGGACATTGCTTTCCATCACAAAACCTCATGAAGGACGCTGAGTGGTCGGTCATCACATAGCCTCAGTTGGTTCTTGCTTCTGCAAGCGTGTCATTGCTCGCGCCCCGCTGGGTTGGGCGTGTGCGTGTGTGTGTGTGTGTGTGTGTGTGTGTGTATGCATGGGTAATGGCCCACTGGCACAACCGGTTCTTTCCTATGTCTGAAAGGCAGAGTGCACGTGAGTGCTGCTTGAGTTTATCCATACATTTTCGTTCCGTTGAGAATCTCATGTTCTTTAGACAGCAACACGGACCACCAATATGCCTAGAATAATCTGTGGGCAAGGCATTTGAAAGACTGACTGCCGTAATGCTGTCTGCTCTTTTTCTTTTCTCTTTTGAGTTTTCTTTTTGATGCTGTCTGTTCTTCAGACAGTCTTCGCTGTCAGTGAGGCTGCAATGTTGTTGAAATGGCAGCAGAAAGGGAAGGAATAAGAGGAACAGTGCTGACCTAGAATCTAATTAATGTTGCCACCAATTTCTATGTAATTGCCGATGAATTACTAGTCTTTAATACATAATGGCGATAGGAGTTGACAAAGCCAATTGCTTCGGGAGATGGGAAATGGGGTGTCATAGTGAAGGGGGCGGGAAGAGGGGAAGAGCAGCTACACAAACCCGTGCCTCCTCACAGGGGGGCAGGTAAAGCAGACACCTGCTAACTGAGATAACTTAGGAGATGCAGAAATGGACAGAAGTAAATGCCTTCCCCAAGAAAACAAACTAGAGGCCTTTTGCTTTAAATCATATTGCCTCATGCTGCTCATAAGCAGTTGAGCCTGCAGATAAAATATGATACTGATCTAATCATCTAGGTAGTTTGAGGAGAGGGTGCATTTGGGGGCGAGGCTGTGCTTATTTTCGGTGTTCTGGAGGGGCTCCAAAACTTTGGCTAAATTTAGATTGTCCTTTTAATTACTCCTCTAGCCCCACAGCCATACCTTCCTCTGAATGATGACACCGTGCGTTTTCACTGAAGGGCAATGAACTGCGCGCTCTGAATCTACTCCCATCGCTCAGCTTTGTTCCCAGGAGGTTCTCTCTAGACAATCTCCATTTAAATCGGCGATGAATGGGACGGTTGCCCTAAAGTGGACCATCTGTGGACTGACCAGCCACTTCATCAACTTTGATCTTGATTCAATTGAACTTTCTCCTGGAGCTTCTAGTGCAGTTCTTTCAAGCCTGCAGAAAGCGGTTCTCTGAGCCCAGGGTGTTGGGCAAGTCCTGAGTCCTTCCCTGTGCCGACACATGCCACACCCCAAGCACCTCTGCTTCTCTTTATGAATCCCTATGTGGGAGGGAGTGGGGAGGATGGCATTTGGAAAGGTCATGGTCGGGCACTGAATTATTCAGTATGATGCTTCTAGCTTGGTAACTCCCACCAAATGACAGGGTAGGATTGGGCTGGGGGCCATTCTTGTGCTTCACCAAGGGGATAGGATAGCTTGCTAATAATGTAAGGTACACGAACCCAGATTCAGGCTTAACATGAGCCACTCCAGAGGCAGAAAGGGGGATCTTGCTACCATGGAGAACTAGAGTCAGGAGTGGAGTGTGTCCTTTGGACTCAGATCCCTGCACTCCAACTCCCGTAGACAGGACACTGTGATGGCAGAGACAGAGTTGGGGGGAAGCAGGTCAGCAATGGCAACAAAGCCTGGTAAGCGGGGTGCCTTCAGGCAGGTTTGCTGGTTGAGTGGGGTGCCATCCAGGAGATTTTGACTCACAGTGACCCTGTAGAACAGGGCAGAATTTCCTCTTCTGGTTTCTGAGACTGTGACTCTTGTTTTTTTCTTTTTAATCATTTTATTGGGGGCTTGTACACCTCTTATCACAATCATACATACACCCATTGTGTCAAGCACATTTGAACATTTGTTGCCCTCATCATTCTCAAAACATTTGCTTTCTGCTTGAGCCCTTGGTATCAGCTCCTCATTTTTTCCCCTCCTTCTCCGCCCCGCCTCCCTCATGAACGCTTGATAATTTATAAATCATTATTATTTTGTCATATCTTACACTGTCCGACGTCTCCCTTCATCCAGTTTTCTGTTGTCCATCCCCCAGGGAGGAAGTTTTATGTAAATCCTTGTAATCGGTTCCCCCTTTGTACCCCACCCTTCCTCTACCCTCCTAGTATCACCACTCTCACCACTGGTCCTGAAGGAATCATCTGTCCTGGATTCCCTGTGTTTCCAGTGTTTATCTGTATCAGTGTACATCCTCTGGTCTATCCAGACTTGTAAGGTAGAATTGGGATCATGATAGTCAGGGGGGAGGAGGCATTTAGGAACTAGAGGAAAGTTGTATGTTTCATCATTGCTACACTGCACCCTGACTGGCTCATCTCCTCCCTGCGACCCTTCCCCAAAGGGATGTCCAGTTACCTACAGATGGGTCTTGGGTCCCCAAGCTGCAGTCCCCCTCATTCACAATGGTTTGATTCTTTGTTCTTTGGAGCCTGATACCTGATCCCTTTGACACCTCGTGATCACACAGGCTGGTGTGCTTCTTCCATGTGGATTTTGTTGCTTCTAAGCTAGATTGTTTACCTTCAACACTGTGACTCTTTATGGGGGTAGAAAGCCCTGTCTTTCTCCCAATGAGTGTCTAGTGGTTTTGAACTGTGGGCCTTTTGGATCACTGCCCAACTTTAAGCACTGCACCACCATGGTTCTTCGGGGAGTTAAATTTGCTAGCTCAGCACATAAAATGGAGTGCCTTCAGGCTTATTGGGTAAAGTGGTGTGCTCTGGGAACTTACAGCAATTGGTACAGCTAGATGAGCTTTGGAGAACTTGCCTGAGCAGGCTGGAGGCCAGAGAGAGGCCAGAGAGAAGCCTGCAGGCATGTCTGAGTAGAGACTGACCTGTATCCTGAGTTGTTTCTGACTTGTCACATGTTACCTTCCAAAGAGCGCCCTAACTGTGAGCACGGCCTTTGAGTTCTGATATTAAGAAACCTTGAAGAGAAGCAGGGAGTTCTGGGGGAGGGGTAGGTAGCATCAGAATTGGTCGAAAGGTTGGGGGGTGGATGCAGGCTTGGGTGGGTGATGATTATGACTTCTTTCCCTGGGGAGGCGACAGGAGACCAGGCACCGCCTCCCCCACATGATTTTGCGAGTTCAAAAAAAAAAGGCATGTGTGTGCAGAGACTGAAACTCTGGTCTCAATCGAAAAGATGTTTCCAGCTGGAAAAATCTTTTGGAAGAGCTTGGAGCAAGTACCTCAGCTGACTCTAGCTCAACACTCCTTTGAGGCAGCAAGATAGTCTTAAACAAACGCAGTCTTGGTGTCAGAGTCTTGACACCCTGCCCACAGCCGGGGAGGAATGGGATGGGCAAGGCGGGGCGATCCCCAAACAACACAGCTGTGGGACAGGACCGAGAGGCATGCTGGGGGCATGGTTTGTGTCGGCTTTGTTTTCATAGCTTCTAGATTACTGCTATAACCTGCACCAGCATAGCCTGCATGGCAGTGAGAGCTTTTGCTTGGTGCTTATTTACAGTGGGCGGTTGAGCTTGCCCCCTGCTCTCCCGGCTTTCTTACCGGACCCTGCCCTCCAATCTGCAGACTCACACTTGCTTTCTTCACACGGCCGTCTACCGTCTGTGGTCCAGCACGGCCGTCTTCCTGGATAGCCACCCTTCTCCACGCCTCTAATCGAGTCTCCCCTTGAATCTCACCCCTGAAAATGACTGTATGAGGTAATTGTATACAACCAATTGCAGACATTTAAAGTATGCACTTTGGAAGCTTTGGAATATGTATACATCCATGAATCTATCACTTCAATCAGGATTGTGATTTACCCACAAAATTTCATAGTGTTCCTTTGAAATCCTGCTCTCCACCCAAATAACCATCAATTGCTCTCCATGCACAGAGATTACTTTGCATTTTCTAGAGATGCATATAGCTTCAATACTTTTCTCTGATTTATTTCATTCATCATCATTATTTCAAGATCCATCCATAGTGTTGCCCATATAAATAACTCATTCCTTTGTATTGCCGAGTAGCAATCAATTATATGGACATGCTGATATTTGCTGATGGACCATGCCTTTGGTTTTGTTTTATAAAATCATTAAGTGTAAGAAGTGTAAGGGGCTCCAGAGTTCATTTCATATAAAGGAAATCACGGTCTATATCCTTATCCCTCAGGCCTGGGGTTGAACGAACCTCCAGAACAATCAACCAGTGAAGAGCAAAACAGCAGCATGCGCCCAAGGACCAAGGTCAGAGGGATAGGAAAGGAGGAGGAAGGGAACCAGGAAACACAGGGAGGATAAGTGATGGTCCCACTGAGGGATGGCAGCGGATGAATTGAATCAGCATGTACATGAATCGTTCAATGTAAAAGTATGATGTGCTCTGTAAACTTTTACTTCATTTACAATAGAAAAATAGAATCATTGTAGAGATCAGGAAACTGAAGCCAGGACCCTGCTTCAGAATTACCTTGGGGAAATATTAGGGCTTCAGTTCTGAGCCCCCACTTGCAGAAAGCCAGCGATGACCGTGGAAGCCCTAAGTCCAGTTGCAGAGTCCCCATGTGGATTAAGCCTTCATGGAATTCCTTCTGATCATTAACCAGGTAAAGCACTGCCCTGGCCCCCAGGCAGAGTACATTGGAGTGTGGCACACCTCCACTCTTCTCTAGCTAACAAACTCATTGTCATCCAGTCGATACCAACTCATAGTCACCCTCTAGGACAGGGTAGAATTGCCCCTGTGGGTTTTCAAGACTGCAGCTCTTTACGAGAGTAGAAATCCCCTTCTTTCTCCTGCAGAGCAGCTGGTGGTTTTGAACTGATGGCCTTGCTCTTAGTAACCCAATACATAACCACTATACAACCAGGGCTTCTGCCAGCCTACACTGGGAAGGACAGTCTCCCTTAGGGGCTTGCCTGAGTGTGTCCTTAATGGACAGTATTGAGGGTCCCATAGTCATCAGTCATATCCTATCAGTCTTGCCCTGCTTTGGTTGGAAGGCCAGGGACCAATCTTATAAGAGCCTGCATCTAACATAATGTATGTGTCGCAATCACGGTCCTGTTCTGGATTGTGTAGACCCACCTGTAATTGTAGTATATTGAACTGCCACCAATCGTGACTTTGTGACAAGTTGTTTTGTGTTCCACGCCTATGTGAGCAGCTGTGTGGCTATGAAACCTTGACGTCATTTGGGCCTCGTGTGAATGGTCTCCCCCATCCAGATGATGTGCTTGTGTCTTTGTCCCGCTAAAGACTTAAGAGATGTTATCTGTAAATTATGTTTGAGAGAGGCAGTCTCTTTTACATTCTCAGCAGAGATTAAATAAAAATTCATACCGCTTTTGGCTTCTGATACAGATGATTACATCCAGGTGTGTGGCCTATTATACTTCAGACACAGAGCCAGATGACTCTCATAATTGATTCAAGATCAAAGGAGGTTAGGAGCAAAGATAGGTTTTGATTCGCCACTTTTGATTTTCAAGTTCAGGGCTTTTCTGTTCCTTTTAAAAAATACTTTTATTGAGGGCTCTTACACCTCTTATCACAATCCATACATTCATCCAGTGTGTCCAGCACATTTGCACATATGCTGCCATCATCATTTTCAAAGCATTCTCTTCCCACTTGAGCCCCTGATATCAGCTCCCCATTTCTTCCCTCTCCATTCCCACCCTCCTTCATGAACCCTTGATAAGCTATAGATTATTATTTTCATATCTTACATTGTCCTCTGTTGCCTCTCACCCACTTTTCCATTATTCATTCCCCTGGGAGTTGATCTTTGTAATCGATTCCCCCTTTCTCCCCCCACCCTCCCTGCACCTTTTGGTGTCTCTACTCTCCTTGTTGGCCCTGAATGGTTTATCTATCCTGGATTCCGTGTGTTTCAGCCTCTTATCTGCAGCAGTGTGCATGTTCTGGTCTAATCCTATCTGTAAGGTAGAATTGAGGTCATGATAGTGGAGGAAGGAACCATTATAGAACTAGAGGAAAGTTGTGTGTTTCATTGGTGTTATACTGCACCCTGACAGGCTCATTTCTTCCCTGTGACTCCACTGTAGGGGAATGTCCAATTTTCTACAGATGGGCACTGGGTCTTCACTCCATGCCCCCACCCCCATTCACATTGGATATGATTTTGTTCTGGGTCTTTGATGCCTGACACTTGATCCCATCGACATCTCATGATCACACAAGCTGATGAGCTTTTTCCTTGTGGGCTTTGTTGCTTCTGAGCTAGATGGCCACTTGTTTACCTTCAAGCCTTTAAGACCCCAGATGCTACATCTTTTGATAGCTGGGCACCATCAGCTTTCTTCACCACATTTGCTATGAATCCGCTTTGTCTTCAGTGATCACGTTGGGAAGGTGAGCATCACAGAATGCCAGACTATTAGAACAAAGTGTTCTTGTGTTGAGGGAGTACTTGAGTCAAGGCTCAATGTCCATCTGGAACCTTAATTCTTAACATATAGATATGAGTACATAGTTCTATTCCCCTCTCATTACACACACACACACACACACACCTGTGTTTAGACCTCTATAAATGTCCTTTTCCTCCTAGTTCTTTCCTCTATTTCCTTTTACTTTCTTCTTGTCCCACCATCATGGTTGGCCTTCATTAGGGTTTAGGAATTCCTTGCTGCTACATTGTCCTTGATTAAGCCCCGCTTGGCATCCTACACGCTTCTCTCCATTTCTTTTAGTTCACTTGTTGTTCCCTTGTCCCTGGCTTGGTCCCCGACCCCTACCCCTGCCCTTCCTTTCTCCCACCTCCCCTTCCCTGCCTGCCCCTGGGACCATTGGTTCCATTCTTTATATGTCTGAATTATTTATCCCACCTATCTTATCTACACAGACAACCCAGGGCCTTTCTCGGACATCATGTCAACACTATGTAACATCAGACAGCTGATAGTCTGACACTGTCTGCCAGCACGAATCATGTTCCCTCAGGTGAATGATCGAGCATGCCACAGCTCTGGGATTCTGAGCTGTCTGTTACTAGAAGGGAACACTGATCAAAGAACAACATATTTTTTGTTAATTTCCTTCCTTATTTTCTTTTCCTTGCTTCTTCCTCCTTTTTGTTGTGAGTCACTAGAGTAACATTCATGAAGAGCGATGAGTGTGGCACACTCGTGGGGTGGCAGATTATCTCCCCTTCCGTGCAGAGCCAGGGCTGGCCAAACGCTTGTGGATTTTGTGGCAATCGGTGTTCGCATTGGCTGGCTTTGGACTCTAATTCGGTGAGTTAGCACATTAGCTCACTGACCTTCTCAAAACCATCGGGATGCACCAGGGTAGCGCTGACTGAGCAAAAGATGAGGAGGCAAGAATGCTGGAAATACAACCGGAAGTGAAGAAACGCTGGTCTTGGGCACAGCACCAGTGGCCCTCGGGGAATCTTCTCTGTCTTACCTCGTGGCTTGTATGTCAGTAAGGGAGCCATAAAGGTCAAACTTGGAATATTTTCCCCTTCACTGATTATTGTTTCAGTGACCTTTGGGCTGCTTTCCTCCAATTGCTGAAATTCAGAAAGCAGTCAAAAAACTGGGGGGACACCTGGTGGCTGGGGAGGTTGCTTCTAGGGTAGAGCTAGCTACGCAGAGCTATCAAGATGGTAAGAACGTAAGGTGTCAAGTGAGTGTAATTCCTCTCTCGAGAACGTTGGCATGCTCTTCACAGTATTTCCCCGATGCCTCAGATGATTCAAATGTGTTTGCTGCCTTTGAAGCGCTGCACGGGCCTTGGCCTCGGGCAGTAAGACAGCCATTGGGACCTGGGAGTGCCTACAGCAGAATGATGAGCGGAAGTCCTCACGTCCCTTCCCTGGGGCCTGCTCCTCCCTGCTTACATCAGACATGGACGTTCTGTGGCTCTCCTCCTGAATTCTGAGTGTGGGCCTTGAGGCGAAGGTGATTTAACCTTTATGGATCTATTTCCTTATCAGTAAAATGGTGGTGATGATAATGATGATAATGTGCACATTTGTGGGTGACTTCGGGGATTAAAGATAACATAGGAGTATATATATAAAGTGCCCAGCCATAGGCAGTAGTTAAAGGAATGTCGGATAGGTGTCGGGTGTGAAGGTGATGGGAACTTGGGGACTTTATTTTTCCTTTTAATAAGATGTCTTAGTGCAACTGAAATGAGATCACCAGGGTAGATAGATGTGGTAGCTAGCTGCTTTCTCAATAAGGCTGTTTGTACCTGTGGTGCGCTGTAACTGAAAGTCTGCCCAATTTGTCGACATGTCCTCTGTAGGCGTGGGGCTTGAGTCTTTGGGCATTTATAAGAGTTACAAAGCTAACTGGGTGAGTAGGGAATTGGGAAGGGACTCCAGCATCCTTGGGAGTTGAGCTATTACACTTGGATAAAATGTGTTGCTTCATCTCAAACACGCACACAGACACAGAATGACAAATGATTCCCACGAGTCTGACAAGGAAATTGATCTTGTTATTTTGTGGCCACACTTCTTTGATGATACAATTTTATTTTGCCAAAATGTGTAGCTGTGTTTATGCACATATACACACTCTTTGATGGCTTATTTCTATACTTCCCCAAAGTAAATACAATAAAAATGGTCTCTTTACAAGCCAGTTAGTTATTTCTTGCACATGTTATGACAGGAGCATTTGCTGTGATTTCTGTTCTTGGGTAATGAGAAGCTGTGATAGACGCTAACACAAGAGGCTTCAAGTGGAAAGCTCCCCCAGATTTTCTCACCGCCTCCCCCCAAGCTTGATACGCTGTGATGTGTTTGGTCTTATTATTATAGTGTCTGGGTGGAGATGTATCATATTGAGAGAAGAGAGATGAAATGCTGTAATCTAAAAATGAGTACACAGCTGTCAAGAGAGAGTCTGAAGCAATGTCATCATGCTTAGGGAAGGTTTAAAGTGTTCCACTCTTGGCACCGTTGCCTATAATCGGTAATTAGTAATTCATTGGTATGTATTTGTTAAATGCCTACATTATAACTAAAGACTGTTGAGATGTCAGTAAGCCAGTAAGAGAGCATGCTTCAATATTCATGCTAGAAAAGATTTCAGTCTCTTGGAGGAGGTAGTTTACCTGAAGCCAGGTGGGTGCTAGGAATCAGTAGCACACTTAGCCCCAGGATACTGGCATCTCTAGACATAACAGAGGGGCGCAGGTGCAGGAGCATCTGCCCATGGGCACCCACATGATTGTGGATATTTTATATATATATATATATATATATATATATATATATATATATATATATATATATATATTGCAAAGCTCAGAAGAATTCAGAAAACTGTCTTTCAGGTGTTGAACAACAGTTTTCCAATATTACACAGAGAATCCTCGCTGTCCAGGCCCTGAAGCTTTAGCTGAAGCCTCTTTTCAATCAGTCAGGTCAGGGTTTAATCTGGTTAATCCCACTGAGTCCTTTCTGTCTGTAGTTTTCCATCAGTCCAAGGTAAAAGTGCTTAGGTTCCTGAGAGGCCTATGTTTTCAGTACACTGCAGTGATATCAGAAATAGGTGGCCCAAAAGGAAACAAACTGTTTTTTGTGTTAGATAGCTAGATGAAAAATATTTGTAGTTTGTTAAGTCAGGTAATATTGAACTATGTAAGTTTCAGCTTTATGGCGTAACCACTGGTTACTGGGTATGTTTAGCACTTAGCCATTATTCGGGTCACATTCGGGTATGGCCTCATGTTCCCATATCCAGAAATACTCAGCATGAGCTGGTAGCAAGTAGAAAGCTTCAGGTTTGTGTGATCAGGATCCAGTAAAACTCAGATAAGATGGTTTTCATTGCTACCACCTATAAACGGTTTCTTACGCATTGAAACACATGTGTACATTAATGTTGGGCTTTATTATGTCTGTGATGTGAAAATAAAAATAATAGGATATATTTCTAAAATTTAAAAAGGTAGACAGGGGATTTGATGGTCAGTTAGCATCAGTCAACAGGATTGAGAAGGCGCCAGTGAAGGGATGGATCCCAGATTCCAGGGTGGAACCTACAGGAAGGTCGTGGTAGCAAATCCCGAGAGAGGGACTATGAGGGGGAGACCCCGCTTTTGTTGCCTCATTGGGTGCAACAACTTTGAGGTGTGACATTTAGAAAATGGAAACCTGACTTTACCATTTGCCACATGTCGACCCAGCCTAGAGCTTTCCAGAAATGCTGTCCACGTTATTCAATTAACCACCATGAAAACACAAAAGAGACTTCCTGAGCTGGATTATTAGAAAATTAATTCATCTTGATAAAATTTTACATAGAAACTACTTCAGAATCAATCAACAGTACAATGATGTATGAACAAAATCAATTTTCCTTTCGATCCCAGTGATGGTTAGTTAGGGTTTGAAGTCTCCTGATCAGGAAGCAAGACTCCAGGCATGATTACTAAACACTTCAAATCGTGCTATGGAAACCAGCATCCTGAGAATGCCTTCATTAGCATAAAAAGTGTAAGAAATGGTGTTCAACATCCATACATAACACGGGCCCGGGCCTGGGGTCAACCCAAGGCAGAACTGACTTGAAGACACCTAACCCCAACAGCAGGCATGGTGTTCTCCCCGGTCCCGCAGGAGAGCTGGCAGGAAATCTGGCACTTCCTTAGAGTGCCCGTGGGGGAGGGATTCAGTTCTGAGTATCACAATTCCCTGAGCACTGCTACCTTAGCCGCTTGGCACCTGTCCCCGCATCAGAATCTTCACCTTGGGGGACAGCCTTCAGGCAACATGCTTGCTTGGCACATCTGAGTGCAGAGTGGGGCTTTCCAACTGCACCAGAAGAGGGTGATTGCTTATTAACATGTGTTTGAATAGTTGACAGAATTTGGCCTATGACTGACCTTCATTTAATCCATCACTTGTTGAAAAGTGATGGGGAAACAAAAAGAGAGTCAATCACATCCAACCAACAGAGCCTTCAACATTCATTAACAGCCTTGAGCATCTGTTGACTTAACCCACTAGTTTGGTTAAATCCTGGAAAGAACTGTTGGCAATATGCTCTCCAGGTTTCCAAGGATGGGAAAGGGTAGAGCGCCAGGTATCTGTGGCTTGGGGCAATAGGATGGATGGAAGGATATTTTAATCTATAATCTGAGGATAGTCATCTCTCTGAAGCCAGATGGGAACTGAAAGACTAGAGGAACTGCATTGCCTGAGATTGGTTTCCAGACTTAAAAGGAATTTACAGGTAGTTACCAACTAAAAGTGGGTGTGCACAGAAGGCTCAGTGTGATGAGCAAATAAATTCTAGGAAGAAATATCTATTACTTGAAAACTAACAACTTTCAAAATTCCATTAATTAAGCCTGTGTTATTTGAAGGAGTTAGAGCACCGTGACATCCATTTGGAAACTCCTGAGAGGATCTGTTCTGGGAATTTCACTGTGCTCTTGGTGCTGTGTATCAGCAAGTCAGCACTGCGTTCATACTTCTGAAAGTGGCCAGGAAGGGGGGGAAGGAGGAGCTGATAGCAATGATGACTGTATAACCCTACTGTAGGGGAACAGATACATTGGATGGTGTAACATATGATGTGTGTGTGTGTATTAAGGGTTCTGGTGGGGGAGGAAGGGGGATAAAGTGGAGCTGATATCAAAGAGTCCAAGAAGAAAGAAAATGTTTTGAAACTGATGGTAGCAGCAATTATACAATTATGGATTAAACTAATTGAATTATGGATTGTTATGATAGCATAAGAGCTCCCAATAAAATGATTAATGAAAAAAGAAGAAAAAGAAATATTTTCAAATTTCTTAAAAGCAGCACCTTGTAATGTCCATAATTATGAAAAATTGGACCCCATCTAAGCGAAGGGAAAGTCAGCTCATGAGCATATACCAAAGCAAGGGACTCAGCACAGCCTCTTAGAAGATCCTAGTGAGTATGACAGGGCCCACTTGGGTGGGGGCGCAGGCAGAATATAATGGTGTATTATTTGATTAGAATTTTTTAACTTTTGTGTGCTTAGGACAGGAAAAATAAGAGAAATAAAAATGGTTGATTTGGAGTAAAATTTTTTTAAGTGTCTAGGTTTTATGACAACCAATGATGAAAATAATTTATTAAAGAGAGACCACAGAAGTATTTGTGAATGTACATTAAGAGTAAAACTTACCCCTTAAAATGCCTTAGATTTCTAAGAGTCAGTTTTGCTTATGGAAGAAAAACAACTTTCATAAATGAGTGAAATATGTCAATTTGGGGAAAAACTGTAAAGAAGGTGAAATATTATCTACCCACATGCCATTGAACTTTTAGCTAACTCTTCTCTGCTAGCTGTTTTTTTGGAGAAAAATGTTAATGACTAGGCAGAAGTATAAAACTTGCTGAAACTTTTTTATTGGCGCTATCTTTCCAAAGAAATTCATGTACCAGCTGAAATGTAACACTCTGGATCACCACTCCTCAGTCAGTTGATCATACTGCCGTAGCTTGCCAGCTGCTGTGATCGTGGCAGTGATGCCACCAGCATTTCTCGTACCAGCAGGGTTCCTCCCGGGGGGCAGGCTTCAGTGCCGTTTCCAGACTACGACTCCCTAGGAGAAAAGTCCTGGCAATGCACAATCAACACCCTTGTAGATCGCACAAGCAATGCCTGACGCAATACTGAAAGGTGAACGCCCTAAGTTGGAAGGTAGCATGGAGTGGCCGAAACAACGGGCTTCAAATATGTATGACCATGACGATGGCACAGGGCTGGGCAATACTTCCCTGTGTTTATACAAAGTCACATAGAGTCAACCCACAGCAACCGAGGACAGTGACCATCCTTTGGAAATGACATCTCTCTTAAAGTCGGCCTGGTCCGTGAGTGTCACTTGGCCTCTCACACTTGAGCTAGGTCTGAAAGTAAAGACCAGCAGAGACTCTTGACTGGAATGTCTTCCTCCGGGAGTGGGGAGGGACAGACAAAGAAGAGGTGGATAGAAACCTAGGGACTTGAATCTTAACGCTAAAGACAAACACCGCCACCGAGTCAATTCCAACTCATAGCAATCCTATAGCGCAGGGTAGACTGCCCTGTGGGTTTCTGAGACTGTAACTCTCCATGGGAGCAGAAAAACTTGTCTTTCTCCCATATGGCGACTGGTGGTTTCAAACAGCCGACCTTGCTGTTAGCAGCACAATGCATACCCACCACACCACCATGGCCCCTCCTTAGCTCAATAAGATCCTTTAAAAACTACAACAAAACTCCGTGGCTGTTGAGTCAGTTTTCTACCCACAGTACTTCGTTTCCAGTGCTGTCATTCTTTCTGGAAGCAGACGTACCTTATAGGTCACCCAATTCATTTCCTCAACCCTACTGTCGACAGTGGCGCTCCTGTGCTGTGAGCTCCACCTCCATTTTATACAGCATTGATATTTAACAATGCTTCACCTCAGAATGAACTGGACCGACTGAGGTGACTACGGCCTGAGCCACAGAGAGGAACTCTTCGCTTGCTTTTGCCTGACAATCAACACAGGCGCCTCCTCCCTTGCCGGTGTTAAAATACATGGAGAAGCAGGCAGTTTTCAGTCTGTGAGGTTTGGAATGGCAAGGCAAGCTAGTGCGTTTCCCGCCTAGCCCTATCTAGCCGGAGGATCTACAGGGGAAGTTTAGTCTACCAAAGAAGTCTCTCAGCTACAGAGACGTTTTCTCCACTCAATTAGTTAAAAGATGTAAGAAAAAAACCACCTCCAAGGCTATTTTGAGCAGCGCTCGAGTGACGCAATGGTTCTGTGCTCAGCTGCAACCCCAGAGGTTAGAGGTTCAAACGCAGACAGTGGCTTTTCAAGAGCACGGAGACCTGCTGCTCAGATGACGGCAGTTCCGCTCAACCACAAGGGGCTGCTCTGAGTCTGAGCGTCCTGATGGCTCGAGCTAGATGAAAACACGAGGAGCAGGCCTGGGACCACCATACAGCTCGCAGGCACCCGGGAGACAGACCGCAGAGCTGGGCCAGCAAGCCCACGGAGACGCGGAGCTTGCTGTGGAAGGCCCCTGCGAAACTGTGGTTCTTTGATAGGTAGCAAGTACATGGGCCTGGAAAACGAATCACCACGAATGCCCAAAGCTGGTTCAGGAGCAGGCACTTTACAAAGATTGCTTCATTCATTTGCATGACAAATTTAGGGGTCGGCATTAGTTTTTTTCCTGTGGTATAGATGAACCAATCGGAGCTGAGCATACTAAGACAACTTAGTCTAGATCACACAAGTAGCTGGAACAGAACCAGGTTAGTTCCAATCCAGACTGTAGAATCCACTCTCTTCCACCATTCTGAGGAGTTGCCTCTGACAGACTGACTTCAGCTGAACTGAGCTGAAGCTGAAACTGTCTCCATGCCTCCAACTGGGGACATAAACAAACCCATGAGGTAGTGGGGTCCATTCATGTGCATATTCATCACGGGTTTCACAAACACCTACTGTACATTGTGCTATGTCTTGGGCATTGACTAATAAATATGATAGACACTATTTTTGCCTACATTGGGCTTACTCTTTCATTTTATTATGGCTTGATTTCATGGATGCTTCAAGTTTGGCTTGTGGTATATGGATTATGGTCGCATTTGATACTGTGTACATATGCAAACAGCAACCCTAGACAAAGAAAGCTCTGATCGTTCAACTTTCCATTTGGCGGTGACTGACAGCTCGCAATGAATGTCATCACACTCTTCAGAAATGCATGGTTAATGCTGACCAGAAGGGCCCTTCCCAGAGGGCTCCGGTATGTCCCAGGACAAAGAGTTTGAGAAGAACAAGATTGCTCCTATGTGGCCTTGGGCTGTTATAGTTCTTGTTATAAACATTATCAAACCCAGACAATTTCTGAATTTTAGAATCAAAATGACTAATCTACTGGAAGAGTGGTAAACCAGGGAAGATTAAGAATTATAATTAAGGAATGGGATTGACATTGGTACCAGAGGCATCTCAGCAGACTCTCTGAACAGTGCATTAAATCAAGTGAATGATTTCTACCACAATAATGGTATTTATTATGATACAATAGCATACTAATTACAACCTGTCAAGGATCTAACAAAAACACCATTATAAAATAAAAATACTGGAAGAAGCGATATGATCGGTAATTTTAAAAGAACATTGTAATGCCACTATATGGTTCAAATGTTCAGATATCAGGATTTAATATAATAAGAAAAGACAGAGAAAATGAAAATTGGGGAGACTTTTGAATAGAAACCTTAAGAAGGGGATTTGCAACCGAATGGAAATAGGCTGATTTTTGATTACAGTTTAATATGAGATAAAGTAAAGATGGGGCAAATCCAAAGTGAAACATAATTATAAGTTTCTGCATAATCCCTCACAAAATATTAAAGATTAGATTTCAGAATTGTGTTAGTCCCACAGTACAACTTTCCCCACTCATAGTTATGCACTGTATATTAAACATTGTTAGAAAACAGATAAAGCCATAGTAATAAGTTGAAGCAATCATAAAGGAATATAATAAGGTATATGGATTTGGAAGTTTTGCCATCCGTTTTGTAAAGTAGTCAAGAAAAGAAGCCCCCCCCCCCAAATATAGATAAAGCTTATGGCAGAAAACAATGCATACACACACCAGGGTATGAGCGAGGAGTCAGAGTGCCATGAATCCAAATAGAAAGCACACGAAGTATAAACTACTTTCTCCAGTAAAGCAAGCAAGATCAGACCATGCTTCGTGTTTTATGCTATTCCTTGATTTCTTTTCACAGTGGCTTTGTAAGTAATGACACACTCCCATGGGGACACAATTGGAGAGAATCACCAATAATCACTGATGGAGGTTAATTGCCCCCAAATCTAGACAAGCAGTCCTTTCTCCATCATAGCTGAGAAAGACAGGCATCGTTCACAGAAATAAACCTCAAATGTGGCTGGAAGAAGCCAACAGCCCTTCCCTTAAATACTGACAAGTGACGGAGAGTTACAGCACCGTTCCACAGAGGAGAACAGTAACTTCTTTTTAGGTGACTATTTGAGGCTCAAAGAGCCAAGTGGCATGGTCGGTTCCTCATTGGGCTGCTAACTGCAAGGGGTCAGTGGTTCAAACCCACCACTTTCTAGGCTGGAGAAAGAGGAGGCTTTCTACTCCTAGAAAGGTTTATAGCCTCAACCCACCTAGCCAGCAGTTGTACTCTGTCCTGTGTTGCCAGGAGCTGGATTTGCTGGATGGCAGTGGGTATCTAAGATTTGTGGGCATCTTATGAGAAGTGTCTGAAGTTGACCAGGTTGTTGTTGATAGATATGTTTCATGAAATATGCCTCTCGTTCATTCTATTTGCCGAGAAACCAGCAGTGTGGCAATGAGCCTGGTGTTTCTGGTGGTGTCTGTTTTGTCTGTCTGTCCCGATACAGAAGCAGGTGAACATGCACCAAATAAGTCTGTACCAAACCCCAGAGGGATGATAAACCGCATCTGTCGGCTGCTAGGGGAAATGTCCCTCTCTGAGTGGCATGTTTCACAGAGACGGAGAGAGACAGAGACAGAGAGAGGGAGCGTGCATTAGAAGATCTTCTTTTCGTAAAAAAAAAAAAAAGAACATTTCTGCAAATAAAATAGGAAAAAAGCAGGAGATATGTAGATAGGGAAATAAAAGTGAGAATTGCATTCTTACAATCATGCCAGCCCTGAAGAAATGGGTCTAGTCTTGTCTCTCCAAGTGTTTCGCTGGAGCATGTGGTAAAAAAATGACAGTGTTGACTATATGGCTATTCTTTTAAAAGATAAAGATTCATTCATTTCCTGATTTTTTATTAGCGATATTAATGTTTGAGATGTTTAGAATATTAGAAGGTGGACTTATGCCTATGAATTTATTATATTTTAAAAGAAAGTTTATTCCTGATTATAATGACGTGACATTGTAGGTAATTGGGAATAAGAATGATTAAAAAGATAAAATTAATAAATCGATAATCCTTCAATATGAATGTTATCATTTCCTAATACTTTTAATGTTCTCTAGAAAATATAGGTATCACTTGTACAGATGGCATATTTTATATTCAATTATATACCCTAATTTTTCCTTAATATTACATGATAAAATCATTCTATGTATGTGAAAACTTTAGTCTACATCTTTTTAATTGCTGTGTCATATTCCACTACAAACTAGATTCTCATTTTAATGTTCCATTTATTTATTGCTATTTGTGTATGTGTGTGTGATTCAATCTCAGAATGAACATCTTTGTATTTCAGGGTAGTTTCTTAGCAGAGGTCTTTAGAGTAGTTGAAAGAAAGGCTGACTGTTTTACATGATTCTGTGGCAGAGACAGTCAAGTTTGTTCCCCAAACTTGTTATATTTTCCTTCTGGGAACTGAGGTAAGCTGCATTTCTCCCTTGAAAACGCTGTTGCAGTCATGGGCTCCTTGGGTGACAAGGGCTGAGTCCTGTGGTGCTGTGGTCTGCCATTGGGCTACTCGCAGCAAGGTTAATGGTTCAAACTGAGCAGCAACTCTGTGGGGGAAAGATGAGGCTGTCTCACCTGTAAAGCCTTAGTCTTAAAAATGCTGTGAGGCTCGCTAAGAGTAACAATGAAAATGATGGCAGTGGGTTTTGGTGGGGGGGTGGGGGTAGGTAGGTGGCACAGAGTCACGATGGTGCAATTGTCAAAGTGCTTGGCTGCCGGTGGAAAGATGTGCAGCTGCCCCCCACAGGAGAGAGAGGACACCCTCTGCTCCCGTGAGTATTCCAGGCTTAGAAACCCTCTGGGGCAGTTTACTCAGCTCTATAGGGTTGCTATGGCAGAATCAGCTTGGTTGTGATGTTTCCATTTTTGTGTGTGAGCAGTACAAAAGGTTAGCAATCCGCTATTAACCTGGGTTAGGAGCTTTAGTAGTCCTGTGGCATCGCATCAGGCTATGCGATTGTTATGGTTTTTGTATGGCTGTGCCAGTATTACCAATATTCCCAATGGCTTAAGACCTAATGATGACCTATTAGGAGATCTGCAGTGAGCAGCCAGTTAATTGAAAGATTTCCTTGTGGATGGACTGATTTTCAATGTATGTGGACATTGTGGAAAGGCTTGTTTGCTTTGTGCTGGGTCCTGTTTTTGCATCTGATTCATCATTTGATCTTTGCTTCTTTGCACTTGAACCAGCAGCCTGTCATCTTACCTGCCACCCGTCAGTTCATTTTCCTCTGCAGTCAGAAACCTAACATCTGACTTGCTGATGTTGGGTTCATCAGCCATTGCAGACTCCAGCGTGACATCTGACTCAGTTTTGGAACTTGCCTACCTCTCCAACTGTGTGAGCCCTTTACGTAATATAAACGTCTCTGCGTAAATACAAAGGAATCTCGATGTGTAGTGAATTACAAATTGGACAGCTAACCTCAAGGTCAGTGGTTCAAACTCACCAGTCACCGCAGAAGAGAAAGATGAGGCTATCTACTCCTGTCAAGATTTTAAGTCTTGGAAACCCAAAGAGGCAGTCTTACTCTGACCTATAGGGTCACTATGAGCTATAGAACCGACTTGATGACAGTGAGCATATATAAGTTTCACTCGTCTTACTTCTCTTGAGAACCTCATCAAGCCTAACGCAGCTGCCAACCAAATGGATGGGGGTTCAACTCACCCCTGAAGGAGGAGGGAGCTTTCTGCTCCTACACAAACCCACAGTCTCAGAAATCCAAACTCACTGCTATCAAGTCAATTCTCTTTTGGGTGCAATTAATCTGATAGCAGTGAGTTTGCATTTATTGGTTTGTTAATCTGGGGTGTAGCTTGAATGTACCAGAGGTGCCTAAGAAGAAAGGACTGGTGATACGTAGCTGTAAAGATCACACCAAGAAAACCACACGGTCACTGTGCGTCAGAATGGAGTCGACAGCAACATATTTAATTTGTTTCAAACCACGGATTACATGTAATCCAAGCTTTCGTTCACACTCAACATGGAGGGGACTCTCCAAGGACAAGGACTATGGGGTCATTTCCAAATCCTGCTGACCACCAGCAGGACGATGTGAGTCTGGGACGCATGTCCAGTTGCAGCAGCCCTGGATTAGATGTTTTTTTTAGCGAAAAATTGATCTCTGTCTTTCAGTTACTGATGGTCAATTTTTCTGGGACATATAACTGATAGCCTATACATGCTCCAACAAATTTACTTTAAGGTATAAATAGCCCAATAGTCAAATCAGCAAAGGTTAAGCACAGGCAAGTAACAGGGGAAAAAATTAAATCAGCATTAAACTTGTAAAACAGTTGATAAGTTAAAAATTGAAACCAGGCCCTCCCCTCATGACACTGGCAAAGCATCAAACTGGCTTGAGTTAAACAATAAATTTTATGTAGTTAATAAATAATTTTAAAGCACACAGAATGTACAGCAAGTTGTACCTAAGGAGGGAAGGAAGGGGCCAGGGTGGGGGATATCCTGAAAAATGACGTTAGTGCTGTCTGCATTACTATCTTTCAATAGTAAAAATACTGTAATGTAGTCTCAGATAATTAAAACATTGTAGAACTGTGCTGGTAAGAAGAAGATATGTGAATGGGCAATAAGCACATAAAAAGATGGTCAACATCACTAAACAACAGAGAAATACAAATCAAAAACACAATGAGATATTACCTCTGATCTTGTAGGTTGTCTGTCTATACTAAAAAATATGGATTATAACCAGTGCTGCCAAGAATATGGAGAGACTAGCAATTTTATCATGAAAATATTCAACAACTGGGTGGCAGTATTGGCTGCACACTTTGTAAACTTACTTTATGATATGTAAACATGAAATTGAAAGACAAAACACAACAGGGCTGAGCAAGATGGGGAAAATGAACACCTTAATATATGTTAGACATGACATTGATAAAACTTTCCTAAGACGTTTTAAAATTTCACGTTTCCATTCTTATCCTGCCTGTAATGGGATACACCTACACAGCTGCTTCTCACAAAGCTGCCCACCATTCTGAATAATTGAAATAACCTAAGTACCCATCAGTCGAAGTCGGTGAAATACACGAAACCACTGACTCTTCTCGCCAAAGTCTCTTAAGTCCTACCCAATGAAAGAAAGTGGAGGGAGACACTGAGTCCCTAGGAGTCGAGACTCCCTGGAGTGCCATCCAGCTGTGTAGAAAAACGCCCTCTGAAAAGCAGGAGGGGGGATTGTATTACTAGTAAGAGCCAGGAGAGGAGTGTGTTCTTTGGACCCAAGATTCCTGCGCAGTGATCATCATGGATCCAATCGACAGCCGAATCAGGAGCCAGAGCATGGAGGAGAGAGACGAGCTTTCTAATCCACTGTGCAAGTTGAGTGCTTTTTTGTACAGGGTTTGCTTGCACAGTGGCGTGCCTCTGGGCACTTAATTGGAGGACTTTAGATTTGCTGACACACAGAAGTGGAGCTGAGTGCCCTTGGGCTGAGGCTTACTGGAACAGGATGCCTCTGGGCACTTAATTCAGGAAAGTTGGGTTTGCTGACGTACAGAGTTTAGGCAGAGTACCTTCAGATGGAGGTTTACAGTAGAGTAGTAAGCCCCTTTGGACATTTATTAGCACACCTGAAACTTCATAGCAGGTGCTGCTAAACCACTGTCCTGAGCACTTCTCACTAACATGACAACTTGCTAACTTCCTTAATGAACCCTTTAGAGCACAGTCACAAAGTCCCCGAAGAATCCCCATCGTAGACTTCTGACTGGGAGGTAACAATTGGCACCCAATTTAAACTGGTTGGAGATTATGCCCAAGGGGGCCACACTGAAAATCAAAAGGCATAATTGGTGTGTGTGTGTGTGTGTGCACTAGACCACGCTATCCCTGAATGCAGGAATCGCAATGGGGATTTAGGATGCCTGCCTTTCAGAGACGAATGCTGAAGACTGAAAGGGGGTGTGGATTGTTAGGTGAACAGGACCCGGGATGTGGAACACTGAAAGAAATGGGGACTGGACTGACGGTTCATAACATGTCCTTCTCTCTATTTATCAGAGAAATATTCGTCTGCTCTATGTCACTATCCCTGTTAGATTTGCGACTATCTGGATTTCTGTGTGTGTGTGTGTGTGCGCTTATCTATACAAGACAGGCAGGATAGGCAATCCTATCATGGGAGGGAAGGAGATGGGGGAGCCAACATGATGGATACAGGGGAGTAGTAAGTGTTCTAAAACTGATGGTGAGGAAGGTGTAGCTTTTCTGGTTATGTTTGGTCAAAGTGTGTCTGAGAGGAAGTGCTGAATGAGGTGAATGATGGGTAAACATAATATTATGGTAGGAGGATAAAAAAGTGGGAAGAAAAAGTATATACATATATATGTGTGTATTTGTTGATATATGCACATATACACAAATGCAGCAAGGAAGTAGATGGACTTTGGGCCTCTACTTAGATTTTACAAATCTTAGAAGAACCGTGTATTCTAATAATGTGGCATTGTATGATACCTTCCTGATGTGATCACGGAAGACAAAATGTGTGCATAAGCAAATGTGGTGAAGAAAGCTAATGGTGCCCAGCTATTAAAAGGTATAAAATCTGTGGTCTTAAAGGCTTGTAGTTAAAACAAGCAGCCACCCAGCAGAAAAGCGACAAAGCCAATGTAGACGAAACACACCAGGCTGTGTGATCATGATGTGTCAATGAGAACAGGTATCAGAAGTTCAAAAAAAGCAACCAAATCTATGTGAAGGGGTGTAGACGTAGTGGAGACCCCAAACCCACCTGTAAGATAATTGGGCAGTTCCTCTCCGAAGGGCCACATGGGAGGGATGATAAATCCAGGGCACAGTATATACTCATGACCCACATACCTATTTTCTAATTCTTTAATATTTCTTCTCCTTACTATTATGTTTTTATTTGTTTTACCTCCTAATTCATGTTAGATTGATATATGTTTATTTGTATATTTAATATCATTTAGTACATAAAAATTAAGAGAGATAACTCACCAGAAACAGTAACAGGAGTAATGGGACTCCACCTCACCAAGGCAAAACACTGAAGGCGTTCAGCAGAACAGCAAGGGGAACAGAACAAGGAAGTCCTGAGTACCAAAAATAGACTTTGGGGCCAGGGAGTGGCACGCCATCAGACTCGACCAGAAAACACTCCTAAAGGTCAACAAACAGACCTTGAACTATTTACAGGCTTTGTTTTTTGTTTTGTTTGTTTTCTTTTGTTGCTTTGTTTTGCTCTATCTTGTTTTGTGCATGTTATTATCTCTGCAGGTCTATCTACATCAATTAGGCTGGATAAACAATCTGGAGGAGAAAACAATGGGCCCTATGGTTCTGGGCGACATGAGAGAGGGGGAGATGGGGGAAAGGAAGTGGTGTTAACAAACCCAGGGATGAGGAAACAACAAATGATCCAAAATCGATGGCGAGGAGGGTTTAAGAAGCCTGGTAGGGGTTGATCAAGGGTAATATAACTGAGAGGAATTACTGAAACCCAAATGCAGGCTGAGCATGAAAGTGGGACAAGAGGAAAGGAAAAGGAAATAGAGGAAAGAGCTAGGAGGCACAGGGCATTTACAGAGTTCTAAAGAGAAGTAGGTACATATGCAAATATACTTATATATAATGAGGTTTAGTATTAAGGCCGCAGACATTGGGCCTCCACTCAAGCCTTCCCTCAATGCAAGAACACTTGGTTCAATTAAACTGGCATTCCATGATGCTCAATTTCCTGACACGATCGCTGAAGACAAATGTGTACATAAGCAAATGTGGTGAAGAAAGCTGATGGTGCCTGGCTTTCAAAAGATTTGGCATCTGGGGTCTTAAAGGTTTGAAGGTAAACAAGTGGCCATTTAGCTCAGATGCAACGAAGCCCACATGGAAGAAGCACATTAGCCTGTGTGATCATGAGGTGTTGAAGGAATCAAGTATCAGGCAGCAAAGAACAAAATATCATATCATTGTGAATGAGGGGCAGTGTGGTGTGGGGACCCAAAGCCCACCTGTAGACAACTGGACATCCCTTACAGAAGGGTTGCAGGGAGGAGACGAGCCAGTCAGGGTGCAGTGTAGAAATAATGAAACATACAACTTTCCTCTAGTTCCTAAATGCCACCCCCCCCCAACCATCATGATCCCAATTCTACCTTAAAAATCTAGCTAGACCAGAGGATATACACTGGTATACATAGGAACTGGAAACACAGGGAATCCAGGGCAGATAAACCCCTCAGGAGCAGTGGTGAGAGTGGCGATACCAGGGGGGTGGAGTGAAGGTGGGGTAGAAAGGGGGAACCAATTACAAGGATCTACATATAGCCTTTTCCCTGGGGGACAGATAACAGAAAAGTGGGTGAAGGGAGACATCAGACAGTGTAAGACATGACAAAATAATAATAATTTATAAGTTATCAGGAATAATGGGTCCCTGAGGGTACTGGCATAGAGGGGGGAGGGGAGGGTGGAAGAGCATTGATGACTATATAACCCTGCTTGATAGGATCATTCAGAGTTGTGTGCAAATGGACATATTGGATTGTGTAAGATATGGCAAAAACAAACAACAAATCTATTATAGAAAAAAAGGAATAAGGGTTCCTGGGGGGTATGGTGGGGAGAGAGGGGGTAACGGGGAGCAGCTATCAAGGAGTTCAAGAAGAAAGAAAATGTTTTGAAACTGATTGTGGTAGCAACCGTACAACACTCCTCGATGTGATTGAACTATAGGATGGTATGATGTCTGTAGAAGATCCCAATAAAATGATTAAAGAAAACACCATCATTATTGCTACACTGAACCCTGAGTGACTCATCTCCTCCCCACTACCCCTCCTACCTTGCAAGCCTGGTTAGACTAGAGGATGCACAGCGGCACAGATGGGAACTGGAAAGACAGGGAATCCAGGACAGATGAACCCCTCAGGACCAGTGGTGAGAGTGTAGATACCGGGAGGGAAGAAGGGGGTTGGGTAGAAAGGGGGAACTGATCACAAGGATCTATATGTAACCTCCTCCCTGGGGGATGGGCAACAGAAAAGTGGGTGAAGGGAGACTGTGTAGCCATTGAAATGGATATCAGAGCCCTAAAAAGTAAAGTTGTGTACATTAATTAACTTTGGTACAGATTCTGTACTGATGTATTCAACATTGAAATGACCTTCAAGTATGGAATTACCATGGGAATCTTCATGGATTTTTGTGGAAAACAATTTTTAAAAGGTAAAACCAAAATGTAGTTATAGTATAGTACTTACAGTATGGATCTATTTATGTTTACAGAAACATGGGGACAGGCTAACCATTGGGAAAACATAAATATTTCCAAGAACACTTTATAAATTCAATGCATTTCTGATCCAAATACCACCACAATTCTTCAAAGAAATGGAAAAACTAACCACCAAATTTATATAAGGAAAAAAACCTAGGATAAATAAAGCACTATTAAAAGATAAAAACAAAGTAGGAGGCCTTTCACTCCCAGATCTTCAAACCTACAATATAGCTGTAATCAAAACATCCTGGTACTGGGCACTGGTACAAAGTTAGATAGGATGGTCAATGGATTCAAATCGAAAACCCAGATATACAACCAAGTACTTACAGACATCTAATTTTTGGTAAAACACTAAAACATATTAAATGGCTTTTTCAACAAAGTGTTAGAAAAACTGGATCTTTACCTATAAAAAAATGGAACAGGATCCATTCCTCACAATATGTACAAAACAAATTCAAGATGGATTAAAGACCTAAATATAAATCACACAATATATATGTACAAACTTAAGGACTAAACACACTGCCGAGCATAATGAAAATTACCCACACTATAGAAGACAAAATAAAGGTCTGGGGTCTACTAAAAAATACAACATTCATGCACATCAAAAGACTTCATAAAAAATAACAAAGAACCCATCGACTTGAAACATTTATCCAGTAATAATTGATCAGAAAAAGGTTTAACCTCCAGTCTATACATCTTAACAAAAAGATACTAACAACCCAGTAAAAAATGGGCACAAGGCATGAGTAGACAATTTTTTCCCAATATCCAGAACACGCAGAAGAGAGAAAATGATTATTTCATCTCAATTTGCAAGGTTCTTATATATTTTATCCCAAGCCTATAACTGCTCACATCACTGACAGACAATAGCAGCAAATCAATGGGAAACGAGTAGACAATTTACAAGAGATGGCAACCAGGTGGCCAAGAATGCTATGAGGAAATATTCTTGATTATTAGCAATAAGAGGCATATAAAGCAGAACAACAATGGAATGTCACTTTACATGGACACTTTTAGTAAAATTCAATAAAACAGAAAACAATAACTGCTGGAGAGGATTTGGGGAGCTAGGAGCGTTTGTACATCGCTGATGGGACTGTAGAATGGACTGCTATGGACGTCAGGCTGGGACTTCCTTAAACAAATGAAAACACAAGCATTTGATGAGCCAGCAATCGCTGTACCGGGTACATACCATCCAGAAATCAAAACCCCAACACAAGCAGACATAGGCACGCCTATGTTTACTGCAGCAATTTCCATAATAGCAAAACCATGGAAATAACCAAAAGCTCTGCTTACAGAGGGATAGATAAGCAAGCTCTGGTATGTTCATGCCATGGAATACTATGCACCAGTACAACAAAAAAAATGACACAGACAAATCGAGAGAACATTATGTCTAGCCTATTCAGCCAATCTTACCAAGATAAGTACCTAATAACTAGGATTATCAGGAAAAACAATGAAAAAAGGAATGCTGTTTATGCACCAGTAGATAAGACTTGGATGATTAACAGGAGGCCAGGGCCAGCGACTGGACTAGGGAGAGGGGAGGGATAGGTCACTGAGTCCGGAGGGAGGAAACATGGGGGGTGGGGCGGGGGAAGGAGAGAAAGAACAGAGTATATGGCCGGTTTAACAGGGTATTGTCGGTAACTTCATTTCTTGAGACGGGCTGTGTAAATATGTACAGCATGTCTCTTTAAAAATCAAAAGCCTTCCAGATTCCTTATCCTCAAACCTAAACCGAGATCCAAGTGGCTTTAAAAAGTCTATGGGTGGATTGTGATAAGAGTTGTATGAGCCCCTAATAAAATGTTTAACAAGAAAAGAAAAAAAAAAGAAAATGATTAGGGCAAAGAATGTACAGATGTGCTTTATACAATTGATGTATGATATGCATGGATTGTGATAAGAGTTGTATGACCCCCTAATAAATGTTTTTTAAAAAAGGGAGGAGGGGCGTGGCGGGAGGAACAGTACAACTGAAATGGACCTGAGGCTTTAGTGATACGTTCATCTCAAAAATAAAAAATGAAAAGGGGCCGTAGGTTATAAGATACTAACTTTTACTTTCTCTGAAACATGTGAGCTATTTGGGGCCATTACATATGACAAAGAAAATAGCAACACATTTATATTATGTCAAAGGAATCTAAAACTTAGATGGAATGTTGCTATATCTTTGCTTACTATGACTAAATGAAGATAATGCTCTGGGATGATGTAAATCCAAGAGGGCCGGACCCCCACAGTGTGCAGAAGTGTCCAGGCCTGCATGGAGGTGTCCCAAGGAACACTAGACTTGCATTTTATATTATTGTTGAATAAAGGTTTTCATAAATTTGTAGCAACACTTTGTGACTCCACCTTGAATATACTATATAAGTAGCATTGGTTAGGCCATGGCTAAGGCTCAGCTGTTAACTGCGCCAGTGACCCCAACACCAGCCTCTCTGGAGAAAGATGCTGCGGTCTACTCTTGTATAGACTGCAGCCTTGGGGGCCCCGGGGGCGTCTAACTCCGCCCCATAGGGGCACTATGGATGGAAAGCCTCTCAGTGGAAACAGGTTAGATATGGTGTACACATTGATGTGACAAAATTCGGGGATATTTTTCTCTTCCAGTTTTAAACTAGCTAAATTTGTGTCCACGTGCATATTTCTCATCTAATATTAAATACCCCATTTGACATGCAGTTTCATATTTTAATTTGTTTGACTTTGGTGAACTAAATCTAATACCTCATCTTCATTTAATTGGTCTTGTAAATAGCTTTTTCTTCCAGCATATTACATATATATATTTGCTTAGAGATGTTATATTTCTTGATCGATATCAGTATCCAGCGACAGCTAGCAGCTAGTTCTGATTTGAATTACTATGTAGTAGTATAAGTAACATTCTCTCTGTGAGAGTACTCTAAGTGCTCTGGAGGAGGTCGAGCTCTGCAGTGCTGCCTACAGGACGGCTGGTCCTGCTGCCGTCGATGCTCTCGAGCGGGTTCCTCTGTACAACAGCACGGTGCACTGCCTGGGCCTGCGCCGGCCTCACAACGATGCCTGTTGGAGCCCATGTGACCGCCACTGCGTCAACCCTTCTTGTCGTGGGTCTTCACCAGCACACAGTCCTTCTCCCGGGAGCCGTCTCTCCCGACAGCGTGCATCTCAGGAATATTCCAGTCGTACGTCTTCCAAGACAGATTTGTTCATTGTTCTAACCATCCGTGGTGCCTCCTAATTCAAATGCATCGATTCTTCTTGGGTTCCCCTTATTTAATGTCCACCTTTCAAATGTATGGTTGGAGTGAGGTGCACTTTAGTCCACAAAATAATTTTCTTGCTTTTCAAAACATTAAAGAGTTCTGCAGCCGATTTCCCCAATGACTGCTGCTTCCATGAGCAATGGTTGTGGATCCCAAGCGAGACAAAATCCTTGTCACCTTCAACCTTTTCTCCACTTAGCATGTTGGTGGACCAATCACTTTTGGTCCAGTTGTGAGGATTTGGGTCTTTAGATTGAGTTGTAATCCATATAGAAGGATCACAGGTTTTTTAAATGAAATAAGCTAAAATAGTTTGACGTGTTTAGGACTGAGGACCACTTCTTCAAGTCTTTCTACAGTCACCTAAAGAAAACTGGGGGGGGGGGGCGCGGGGGAGAAAAGAATAGAGCATTTTAGAACCTATATCCTCACCAGAAAGGAGAGGCAAAGGAACTTGTAACATTTATTTATACAAGAAAGTAAATATTTAAGGAATGTGTACTTCAAATAGCCCGCGTGAACTAAATGTGACCCTAAATAGCTTTTTCTTCCAGCTTGTTATATACATATTTGCTGAAAGACTTTATCATATTTGTTGATAGATGCTAATATATAAAGAAAGGTGTCTCTCTGTGCATAGATCCATCAAATCTACTCTAAGTATATCAGATCACGCAATGGAGTTATCTTAATAAGTTAGAATCACTAGTTGGGGCATGCACAGATAAAACAAACAAACAAACAAACAAACATATCCTTAAAAGGCCATTATTCTCTGGTCTGAAGCAGCAGGGGAGCAGCTGCATGTTAGTGTATTGTCTTTCAGTTTATTTCAAAAGTTACAAAAATAGCATTATCGATAGGGATCTAAATTCCAAATCATATAGATATTCATAGAAACTGAATTTGAAAAAATAAACATACCTAGATTGTGGGTAGCTGACAAATAGGTAATTAGGTATTGTTTGGAACCAATGGCCAGTGGCTATTCACAGCGATAAAAATAATGTCTGCATATGAGGAAGAAGTAATTTTGGAACTTGTAACACAGATCATTTGTTTCCTACAAAATAGAAACTACTGTAGCAATTTGAGAGATAACACATAGAACTTTCATTTAATATTATATTGATTTAATATTAGAAGCTATAATATCTTCTAAGGAGCTTTGTGGTGTCGTGGGCATTGAGCAGCCAACTACAAGGTCAGCAGTTCGGACCCATCAGCTGCTGAGTGAGAAAGATGAGATCATTTGCTTCGGTGAAGATTTAAGGTCTTTGAAACCCAAAGGGTGGCTCTGAGTCAGAGTTTACTCGATGGCAGTGAATGAGAACAATACCTTCTGGAAGAATCACAGCCAGAATGCCCCTTAGAAGAGAGGATGGGAGACTTTGTCTTACATTTCAAGCACTTGATCAGGAGGGGACAGTTCCTGAAAAAGGACATCATACTGGGTGAAGTCGAGGTAAGCAAACGAGAAGAAGACCCGTAAGGAGATGGCTTGACCCCGTAGTGGCAGCAATAGACTCAAACACGGCAATTGTGAGGATGACGCAGTGCTTCATTTCAGAGTATGTAGGGTCACCATGGGTCTGAATGGACTGGGCTTCACCTAACACCAACAAGAACATCATATCTTGGAAGGACTCCGGGAGGTACAATGGTTAAGTGCTCGCTGGTAAGTGAAGGTTAGTGGTTTGAACCCCTGAGAGAAAAATGTAGCAGCTGCCTCATAAAGATTGTAGCCTGAGAAACTCTGTGGGGGTAGTTCTCAGTCCTACAAAGTTGCTATGAATTGAAATCAACTCTACAGGGCGAAGAGTTTATAGTACCTTTGAGTCTTTCTGTGAAACAGCAAGATTAAGGGCTTGTTTTTGTAATTTAATACCAAACTGTAATTTGTGAAACAGCACTTAGAATTGTATTGTCATTTCCAACAGGCTATCATTCCAACAGGTTATGGTGCTTAAAAATAGGATAGATGCGAAGTAACTTTTGACTAGGCAGTATGTCGCAGCCGGCATTGTACTTTGTTCGCTCCATTTTTAAACCTAGAATTTTAAGCAGTAGAACAGTTTCTAGAGAGGGAGCCCAGGGCCCAACAAGCAGCCAAGGGGTTGGACAACTCAAAGTCAGTGTTACTGCCTCCTCACCCTAATATTTACTTGCTCCCCCCCACCCCGCCCACGGCTGGTCAGCATAATTGGCTGTACATTCTAATGACCTGAGGAGTTAAAAAGTAGAGATGCTTGATGCCACTAGGGATTCTGGTGGAGTTGATCAGGTGTGTGGTTTGGATTTCCAGTCTTGTACAAGTCGTGCTAATGCGGAAGCAAGACTGGCCAATGTTGCTACTCAGTGTGCGCCCAGCAGGACCAGGGAAGTTGTCAGAAATGCACATGAGAACTCTGGCAGCTGAATGGGTTATGCATTGGGTTGCTAACCGCAAAGCCAGCAATTCGAAACTACCAGCCGCTCCAGGAACAGAAAGAAGAGGCTTGCTCCTCCTGGAGATTTATACTCTCTGAGACCCATAGCGACCCTTCTACTCTGTCCTCTGAGTTGGAACCAAGTCCATGGTAGTGAGGCTGTTTTTATTTTGGTATCCCAGACTAGCCCAAGGGTGGGACCTAGACTACTTTGTTTTGACACCCCTTCAGGGAGATTCTGATGCAAGCTCAATTTAGGGCACTTCCTCCTGAAGAGATGAGCCTTCCACTGGCGAAAGTGAAGCAGGGAAGCGAGACAGCATAGCAGTTGCGTTCCTTTGCAGGCCCTTCCTGGGTGCTGTGCCCCTGCACAGGTTTCACTCTGTCCCTGCCGGCACCTGTGAAATATGTCCGTTAGGAATGCTTTTCTGATGCTTCATTGGATTTGAGTATTTTCAAGCTTGTCTGCTACCTTGGAACAAACCGTGGTGACAACCTTAATGGGAAATGTCATTAGCTATGCACAATGGATGGCCTCCGCATCTTCTCATAATGTTGGGACTGAATCCAAAGTGAAGTCTTTGCTGCTGGCATACGGAGGGCTCAGCTGTTTGTGTTTAGGTGCTAGATTTTTTTAAATGTGTTTTTTAACCGTGAGCCTTGTAACCAGGCCGTTGTTCTTTGCCCTGGGTCAATTCCGATTCACGGTAATCCCGGAACTGCTTCATAGGATTGTCGAGGCAGGTAGCAGCCTGTCCTCGGAGTTGCCTCAAGGTAGGTTCTGACTACCAGCTACTTACCGTTTGCTTTACCCAGGGACACTACCCTTAGAAGGAAGAGCTCTGCGCAAAGAAAGTGTTTAATGGATGCAAATCTCCAGGAGACACCCGTGAAGCCCTCAGGGACAGCGCTGTCTGTTCCTTCCTGATTTGACTTTGGAGATCCTGTGCAGGAGCCTGGGGGGCATTGTGGGTTCCTCGTTGTAAGGCAGCTAAACACAAGGTCAGCACTCGAAACCACCAGCTGCACTTCAGGGGAGAAACAAGGTTTTCCGTCCCTGTGAGGATGAACAGCCTTGGAAACCCACAGGGGCGGTTCTGCCCTGTCCTCATGGGTGCCTAGGAGTTGGCATCGACTCAGCGCCAGGGAATTACAGCCCGGACATCATGTTGCTGTGGCCATGACCACAAACTTAGGTCTGAATATTGACATTGGGATCCCGGGCTGAAATCAAGGTGTGGGCAGGTCCGTGCTCCCGCATGGCTCACTGGGGCATCATCTGACTCCTGGCGGCACCACCGTGGGTACCAATCATGTGTGTGTCCTGAATCCACGATTGTCCGATTTTGCCCTACATCCTGATCCCCTGGAGAACTCACAGCCATTCCGACCCACAAAGACCCTATAGGACAGAGTAGAAGCCCCCTGTAGGTTTCCAAGACTAGAAAGCCATCACAGGAGTAGAAAGCTTCATCGTTCTTCCATGGGGTAGCAGGTGGCTTCAAACTGCCACCGTTCTGGTTAGTGGCCCAGCATGTAACCAACAACAGCCCTGGGAATCGTTCTGTCCAACTTGTTAAAACCGGATTGCTGGGCCCCACGTCTTTCGCTGCCATAGAGCTGATTCTGCCTCGGTTTCTGGCACTAGAATTCTTCACAGAGCACAAAGCAGTCATCAGCATTCCACTAGCAAGGGCTCCGCCTCTGGAGGGTCTAATTCAGGAGGCTTGGCTGGGCTGGGGCGAGAAGACAGAGTTCTAGCAAGTTCCACATGATGGGATGCTGCTATTCATCTGGGGATCACAACTGAAGCCCCAGAAATAAATTAATTTTGTTCATAAGTATGTTAGCCTGGTCAAAACTGCAGAGTTTTCATAGAATGAAAAATTTTATGTGTGCTTTGAAGGATTTCAAACTTTCCCCAGTTTTCAAGTTGTCCTTACTTTTTAATCATTTCAATATTTTTTCCTTTAAAAATTTTATCGTCCAGAAATTGAAAAAAGAAAATCATATTTCTCCAGTAATAGCTGTCTTATAATGCTTTATTGTTTATCTCTGCTCTCTGGTGCATTCTCTAGAGATGAAGACAATTGAAAATATTCGGGGAAGCCTCGTTGGTAAGAAGGTTTTCAGGTTACTATCTTTAGCGTGGTGGTGGCACAGGCTTCAGAAGGAGCCTGAAGCTTACAGCTTAATTTGCATTTTTCTAGTTGGTTTGGTTACTTGATGTTGTTGCTTTTTACTTCTCAAAGTGGGTGAAAATGTTAAAAATTAAGGAAGATGTTCACAGGCAGTCTTGAAGTCAGCCACTACATGAGACACGATCAAGATAAGAACTACTGAGCTCTTTGCCCAATTTGCAGTGAATGCTTTGTTTTCATTATAGACCAATCTAAAACTTACTAAGTAGATGATTTTTAGGAAAGTTTTGTTCTTTGGAGAACAACCTGGCTTTCCCCCTGTATTTATTCAGCTAGAACTCATTCATAGGGGATTGATTGAACTAATGTGTATCTTTTCAACCTAAGTCATTCTTTGTAGGATTTGAGGATAAGGTTCCACTTTCATACAAAAGGAAAACAGTAAGCTATTCTCATAAAATGCCTCCTAAACGTTGGATCAGTCTTGCAGACAGCTGACTGCCTTTGAATCTGGGTGTTGGAACAGTTTCTGGTCGTGAAGAAAGAAAGGGTGTTGGTTTTATTTTTTGTATGCCTATGAAAAGGCGGTATAACCAGATTGATGGGATGGAGGATGACTAAAATATTTTTATAGGGCTGGGAAATGTTAATACCCATATACAATGCCGAGACTGACTATTTGCTGGGCTGACGGAAGCATCGTGTACACAAACTCTTACAACAAGCTCATGGTTATTAGTCAATCAATGGCTTTTACTGAGGACTTAGCATGCATACCTCATTCTTTTTACAGAGGCTGGCTTACGATCATTTTTCCTTTGCCATACTTAAAAGTTAGACACTGGTAAAATTCTTCTGCTGTTAGTACTCAAGACAGGCATGTTCATGTTTTTGTTTGTTTTCTAATTACAAGGTGTAATTTGCCTACAACAAAATAGATCGTAAATAAGTAGTTGGATCAATGTTGACAAGGGTGAACGCTGGCATGGGGATGATGCATGGAGCAACTACACATGAGGTCAGCAATTTGAAACCACTGACATTTCATTTAAAAAATGGCTTAAACATCAAGTCTTAAACCTTGGTAAGCAGAAAGCAGAATTAATGAGTAGCCCTCGGTTCCCGTCTGTGGTGTCAACAGCAGGGAAGCCTCAGTGGGTACAAACTGGTCTATACTTCCTACAGTGGGTTCCCTGGGCAATAGAAAGGCGAGAAAGATGAGGTGAACGGCGAGGCTTTACTCCTGTAAAGAGTTACAGTCTCAGAAACCCACAGGGGCAGTTCTACCCTGCCCGTGAGCAAGCACATGAGTTAGAATTTACTCAATGGCAGTGCGTTTGGTTCGGTTCTATATCCGCCTGTCAAGCACCCCCTTCTTGGTCTCATGCTTGTTACCCCAGAAACTTCCCTCATGCCCCTTCCTAATCAATCCCCACACTTCTTGCAAGTACGACTGGTTTGATTCGGGCACACTCTTGTGCTCCACGTCATGTTTGTGAAGTTCAGCCCTGTTGTGGGTATCAGCAGTGAGTTCTTCTACTGCCCAGGAATTCCTCTGTCTGAGGGATAGGCCAGCTCCCCGCTGTGTGACCCCACAGACAGGAACTGAAGGCTACCTTTTAGTTCTGCTCACCATTGCTTATGACTTGATGGTTAAGCCATTTAAAATGAAATACAAAGCTTGGCTTGCCTTTGTCAGACTCACTCAGACCCCAACGTTAGACCAGATGTTTTCTTTTTAAAATCTATTACATTGTCAATATATATAAGTGGCATAATTTATACATATGTAATATATATTACACATATATAATACATATAATTGGCATACAATTCACCTTTTATACAATTTAATCATTTGATCATATATTTTTAAACATTTTATTAGGGACTCATACAACTCTTATCACAATCCATACATACATCAATTGTATAAAGCACATCTGTACATTTACTGCCCTGATCATTTTCAAAGAATGTGCTTTCCACTTAAGCCCTTTGCATCAGGTCCTCTTTTTTCCCCTCCCTCTCCACTCCCCCCTCCATCATGCGCCCTCAATAATTTTTAAATTATTATTTTGTCATATCTTGTCCTGTCTGGCGTCTCCCTTCACCCCCTTTTCTGCTGTCCTTCCCCCAGGGAGGAGGTCACATGGAGATCCTTGTAATCGGTTCCCTCTTTCTAACCCACTCACCCTCTGCCCTCCCAGTATCGCCACTCACACCCCTGATCCTGAAGGTATCATCTGCCCTGGATTCCCTGTGCCTCCAGCGCCTATCTGCACCAGTGTACATCCTCTGCTCTTGCCAGACTTGCAAGGTAGAATTCGGATCATGACAGTTGGGGCGTTTGATCATATTAACAAGAGTTGTGTAATCAATTTTACCCTAATCAACTTTAGACCATTTTCTTCTTTCTTGTCGGCATAGTTGTTAGCTCCCCACTCCCTCCAACACCCCTTGCCATGCCTGTAGATTGGGTCTTATGCTGTCATAATCTAAATACAGGATGAAAACAGGTTTGTTTGGCTTTTGTTCGTCTGTTTGTTTTAAGCATGCTCCCTATGGATTGCATAGGACATGATGGGCAATAGTCCTTTTAGTCAATATTTTTTTATTATAAACAAACCATTTTATTGGGGCGGTTACAGCACTTAAAACAATCCATACATCAATTATATTAAGCACATTTGTACATAGGTTGCCATCACCATTTTCAAAATATTTTCTTTCTGTTTGAGCCGGTGTGTTGTGAGGAGGATGAGAACAAGGCACAGTGGCCGAATCCTGCCGGCATGAATGTCGATGAGCCGCAGTACGTGGATTTCCAAACTGCCACTCAGCTGAACACTGTGTGAGGTGGGAAGGAGCAAGCGGTCCCAGGTCAAGGTCAGCGTAACGCCCTGGGTGGTGCCTCCAGGTGGTGCACTCCGCTGTAAGTTCAAGTCCACGCAGAGGAGCCTTGGAGGACTGAACTGGCGATCTGCTTCTGAGAAGTCCATTCTACTCCGGTGCCTATGGAGGGGTCGTGAGTTGACATTGAACCCAGGCCCTTCGCGTCGCAGTGGCTGAGGTCAGATGTGCGCAAACGGCAGGAGGAAACGGCGAGAAAGCAAACAAAGGAAAGCAAACTCAGTCAGCTTGTGGTGTCTCCTCGCTCTCGGGCCACCCCGTGGATGCTGCCCTGTCCCTTGAGTCACTACGAGTCAGCCCTTGTGACCGGATGGAAAGCCCGGTGTCCTTCTCCGGCAGGGCTAGTGGGTAGCAGCCCAGCAGGTGACCCCTGGGCCACCGGAGCTCTGTGGTGCCTCCTGGGGAGAGAAAACAGATTTGAGTTCACAGGAAGAAAGACCAGCCTTGCCCTGCCTGATCGCACGTCGCCCCACTCTGCCTCCCCAGGGCAGGCTGCTGGCTTCCCCCTGCGGTTTCCCTGGAGCAGAAATTCACAGAGCATGCTATCAGTGCTTTTGAAGCACAGGCCGATGAGAAACAGCCCAGAGAAATGGGCTCTCTCCCCTCATGTATAGTGATAAGGCACTTAAATGCCAACGTGATAAGAACAAGATAAATAATAGCAACCAGCCCTGAGACGCACCTCTGAAATGTCAGGCTGCCATCGCGTGCTGTCCAGGAAAATGTTTCGGATGATCCAGGGACAGGAGAGGAGTCTACACTGTTTACTTAAACGATTTTTTTTTTTTACTTAAACGATTTTATTCTCTTTTCAAGTGCCAAACTGTTCCGAGACCGTGCCATGCCTGCTGGGAGGAGGTTGGCTATCTCGGGCTGGCAGTCGCCCGGCAGACACTAGGCACAGATCAACAAGCTTGTCTCATCTTTCACCATCTTTGTGCTGCGCCCGCCGCTGCGGGCTTATCTTCCCGGCTGCCACCGCCACCAGGCCTGGGGACAGGACAGAGCGCTGGTCTACATAGTGTCACCTGCTGCTGGCACCCCACCCACTGCTCACCTGGAACCTTTCCTTCCTTCTCCGGGCTCCAAGGAGTCCTGCCTGTGCAGTCTTGGGCTGCTAACCTGGAAGTCCACACTTCGAAACCACCAATGCTCCGTAGCAGAAAGACGAGGCTTGTTATTTGCTCCTGTGAAGATTTACTGGCTTGGACGTTGACAAGAACCGACTAGCTATAGCTCCCAGTTGAGTTTTCTCCCGCCTCAGGCGGGAGGGTGGAGGTCAGGGCTGAAACGCCCTTGACTATTGTCCACTGAGCCCTTTTCTCAAGAGAAAGACTCACTCCCGTACAGGAGGGTCTCAGAAACCCACCGTGGCAGATCGACCCTGTCCTGCCCATCGGAATGAGGAGCAGGCAGCAGAGCCACGTGGGCATTTGATAAACAGCATTAGCCACATCTGCCACATGGGATGCACTCCCCACCATTGAGTTTATTCTGCTTCACAGCGACCTTACAGGACAAAGTAGAATCGCTCCTGTGGGTTTCCAAGTCTGTGAGATTAAAAAAAATCATTTTAATGGGGGCTTGTACAACTCTTATCACAACCCATCCATCCATCCATCCATCCATCCATCCATCCATCCATCCATCCATCCATCCATGGTGTGAAGCACATTTGTACATTTGTTGCCATCATCATTTCCCAAACATTTGCTTTCTGCTTGAGCCCTTGGTATCAGCTCCTCATTTCCTCCCTCCCTCCCTCCCTCCCTCCCTCCCTCCCTCCGTCCCTTCCTCCCTCCCCGTCCAAGTCTCAGCTTCCTCCCCAGAGCAGCTGGTGGGTTCACACTGCTGACCTGGTAGGTTAGCAGCCTAACATGTAACCCCTTAATCTAGTAGTTTGCAAACAAACAAACAGACAGACAGACAAAAAACAAAACACCCTGCCATCGAGTCCGTGCCGACTCTCAACAACCCTAGAGGAAGGTAGAAGTGCCCCGTGAGTTTCCGAGACCGCCTTGGCGAGAAGAGAAAGCCCCATCATGCTTCTGCAGAGTGGCTGGTAGTTCTCAACTTGGGTCCTGGAGGATCGTAGTCTAACGCGTAACCACTAGGCACCCCGGGGCGCGTGTAGTGGATATACGCTACAGAAAATAAACGCCAGGAAATATTCACCTTCATTCTGTGGCCTTACTGTTTAGTCAGAGGGTGGATAGAGCACACTGAATTAATGTGATTTTGAAACGGAGTCTGAACTGACTGGAACGCAGTGAGTTTGGAGTGTTTGTGGATAAGGTGCCCTGGAGGTTCGCTGGTTCAGGCTGGGCTGTGAACCAAAAGGTACATTGTTTGAATCCACTCTGAGAGGGCTACCCGGCAATCTGCTCCCCGAGAGATGACCCATTCCTGTCCAGTTGATTACAACTCACAGCAACCTTGTAACAAAGAGGACCCTTCCCAAGGCTCTAACTCTTGACCGAAGCGGAATGCCACATTTTCGGAGCCGCTCGTGCATTTGAACAGCCGAGTATAACCACTGGTCACCAGCGTTCATTTCTGGAAACATTACACTTTGGAAGACCAGATGGCACAGATCTACTCTGTCACGACATGAGTCCCTATAAACTGCAATTTGACTGGAATTCATCTTACAATAGCATAGATCTCTGTTGTACTTATATGTTAATGCTATAGAGAGATACAGGGGGAAAAAAGTTAAATAACCAATAGGAAACTAGTAGGCTTTTACTTTAGATCAAACTTAAATTTGAAATATTTGAAATTTAGATTTGAAATGAAATTTAAATTTGAAATATAAAATATTCAAGTAGATTTGAATTTGAAATGTCAACACGAATACATGTTTTTAAAAAAGTTTTAAAATATCCTCCTCCCCCCTCCATCTATGCCCACTGAAAAGATTTAGAACCAATGGCAAACCAATAACTGAATGTAAGCACCAGCTTACAGCCTCTGAATATTCTTCCAGAAGAAATTGGAGAAACAGTTGGTTCCAGACAGGACGCAGAAATAAGCCGAGACTGGATCATCTTGCTATGCTGCAAAGGAAGGAAACCGTCCACTTGCCAAAGGTGGGCAAGCCCATTAATTTTATTTTAAGTGTAAGCAGTTGATTGAAACGCACTAATTAAATAGAAGTCTGTGAATTTGTAATGATTCTTTTCTAGGGGGGAAAAAGACCCCCAATTCAAATATGTTTTATAGGGAAATATTTCTTAAGTCTTAAATAAGACAAAGGCAAGAAGCGAATAATCTGGATGATGAAGATCATTAGCATGACAAAGTCAAAATGGTAAACAAAGGGAATTCATCACAAGATCATAACTGATAGCAGATCAATTCGTCGTACTTGTGGGCAGGATGACAGAATCAGGAAAGGGGCCATAATTGAAATAAGAATACTATTACATGAAGGAGGAGGAAGACAGAGTGTAGGACATCCTGGTCCACCAAGACTTGAGGACGATATCCCTGCTTCGAGCAGCCAATACACAGAAAGGACTATATGGCTGGACCCACTTTGAGACACAATATCCTTCACTGACCCATAGCCCTACAGGGGACAACACTGGAGACACAGCGTGTGATTTGCACCCGATCTGACCCCCCACCACACCGAGGCAAAACATGGAGGGCGTGCAACAGAACAGCAAAGGGAGCAGAGCAAGGAAGTCCCGAGGGAGTACCAAAAATAGACTTTGGGGTCAGGGCATGGCACTCCCTCAGACTCGACTGGAAAATACTCCTAAAGATCAACAAACAGACCTTGAACTATTTATAGGCTTTTTTTTTTTTTTTTTTGGTCATTGGTTTTGTTGTTGCCTTGTTTTCCTTTGTCTTGTTTTTGTGCATGTTATTATCTCTGCAGGTCTGTCTATATAAGATAGGCTGGAAAAACAATCTGGAGGAGAAAACAATGGGACCGACGGTTCTGAGAGGACATGGGAGAGGGGGAGGTGGGAGAAAGGAAGTGGTGTTAACAAACCTAGGGACAAGGGAACAACAAGTGATCTAAAATCAGTGGCAAGGAAGGTGTAAGAGGCCTGGTCGGGCTTGATCAAGGGCAATGTAACCAAGAGGAATTACTGAAACCCAAATGAAGGCTGAGCATGACAGTGGGACAAGAGGAAAGTAAAAGGAAAGAAAGGAAAGAACTTGAAGGAAAAGGGCATTTATAGAGGTCTAAATACAGGCATGTGCATATGTAAATATATATATGAGGATGGGGAAATAGATCTATGTGCATATATCTATAGGTTTAGTATTAAGGTTGCATATGGACATTGGGCCTCCCTCAAGCCCTCCCTCAATGCAAGAACACTTGGTTCTATCAAACTGGCATTCCATGATGCTCACCTTCCTGACATGATCGCAGAAGACAAATGTGTGCATAAGCAAATGTGGTGAAGAAAGCTGATGGTGCCCGGCTATCAAAAGACATAGCATCTGGGGTCTTAAAGACTTGAGGGTAAAGAAGCGGCCATCTAGTTCAGAAGTAACAAAGCCCACATGGAGGAAGCACACCAGCCTGTGTGGCCACAAGGTGTCGATAAGATCAGGTACCAGGCATCAAAGAACAAAAAAATCATATCATTGTGAATGAAGGGGAGTGTGGAGTGGAGACACAAAGCCCATCTGTAGACCACTAGACATCCCCTTACAGAAGGGTCTTAGGGAGGAGATGAGCCAGTTAGGGTGCAGTACAGCAATGATGAAACATACAACTTCCTCTAGGTCTTTAATGCTTCCTCCCCGCCCCACTATCATGATCCCAATTTTATCTTACAAATCTGGCTAGACCAGAGGATGTACACTGGTGCAGATAGGAAGTGGAAACACAGGGAATCCAGGACAGATGAACACTTCAGGACCGGTGGTGAGAGTGGCAATACTAGGAGGGTGTAGGGAAGATGGGATAGAAAGGAGGAACCGATTATAAGGATTTGCATATAACTTCCTCCCTGGGTGATGGAAAACAGAAAACTGGGTGAAGGAAGACATCAGACAGTGAAAGACATGACAAAATAATAATAATTTATAAATTGTCAAGGATTCATGGGATGGGGGAGCGGGGAGGAAGGGGAAAAATGAGGAGCTGATAGCAAGGGCTCAAGTAGAAAGCAAATGTTTTGAGACTGATGATGGCAGCAAATGTACAAATGTGCTTGACAGGATGGATGGATGTATGGATTGTGATAAAAGTTGCATGAGCCCCAATAAAATGATAAAAAATTCTACTGCAGATTAGAAATGTATTGCTTCCTGTCCCCTGATCACTTTGTCAGGGTATGAATCAGAACGACGCCACCCTAGTGCACCAATTACCATCCAGGGCACACCCAGGCCAATTGATAAGAGTGTGGCCCACCCTCCCTAGCCTGGGCAGGGAAGTCTAAACAGTTTGCTTTCAAACACACTCTTCCTGAGAACAGAGGTTCTTTCACTGCAAGTCAATGGTGAGAAAGAACTTAATGGAGGCCGAATCTCTGCGGAGATTCAAAATAGATTTGGGGCTCCTTCTTCCAACCTGGTGCTCAGAATTTAAGCTCTAATATGCTCAACAGATAAAGTAGTGAAACAAATACAACTCATTTGTTAATACTGGAAATAGTTGATCAAGTCCGATACTTGGTAGATGATGGGAAAGAATGAGCTCTTGACCTGATTTCCCTGTGATAGCTCTATTTGCAAGTCTTTATCTCGCAGGTTTTACCAAAGTATTTCTGCTAATGAACATAAAAGAGTGACAGAATTAGAAAATTGATTATTTTATACATCTGATTAAGTCATTGATTCAAAGAATAAACACTGATGGGTGGTAAAACTATGAAGTGAAATATTCACAAGGAGCCACTGAGTCATAGCAACCTTATGCACAACAGAGTGAAATGCTGCCTGATCCTGCACCGTCCTCACATTTGAGCTTGTACTGGGTATTCCCAAAGAAACTCTTGTGGTACTCTAGGGGAAGCGTTGATTGGACTATTGATTGCTAAGTTGATGCTTCAAAGCCACCACCCTGCTTCATGGGAGAAAGATGAGGCTGTCTGCCCCCATAAAGATTTACAGCTTCAGACAGCCTATACAGTGTGAGTCTGAGTTGAATCGTGGTAGTGGGTTTGTTTTGTTTTGGATATTTTTAGGGAATGCACCCTACAACTTCACAATCGGGGACTGGTCCACCCGAGCATTGTTAAAAAGTAAGAGAAACACAGAAAGTTGTGGATGACAGGGGAAGCAGCCCTGCTATCAGACAGTACTGTTAAATCAATTATGGCAGACATAGTTAGATTAAAATGTAACATCTAATCATTTGGTCTTCCTTTTGACCCATTTTAAAGTAGTTTCAGTTAAAAAAAAAAACCTGAAGGGAAGAGACACATGGATTAAGCCCCTGGTGAGCCCCTCTGACCGTGGACCAGGGATGTGACCACCTTGCTTTCATGCAGAATGTCTTGGAAAGTGCTTTGTTGCTGATGCAGTTAGGTTATAATTTAGCACCCTATTATTTGATCTCTCTTATGATCCATTTTAATTTGTTCTAGTTTTTAATATTTTCTGCTTTCTTTTTGATTGAGGTTTTTTATCTATTTTACTTTGTTGTTATTGTAAGTTATTTTTACAAAAATTTTTTTTTCTATCTATGAAATCCAGGATAGGTAAATCTACAGAGACAGTAACTGGATTAATGTTTCCTGGGCGTGGCAGGGGAGGCTGGTGGGAAACAGAGAGCTGCAAACAATGAGCACAGAATGAAGAAAGTGTCCTAATACCGGTTGTGGTGATGACTGTACAACTGCTCTTGGTGCGCCTGAACTACTGACTTGCATCATGTGTGAATTATATGCCAATGAAACTGTTGGGGGGGAAATTACAACTATTTTTTTTGCTTTTGATGTGATGTACTAGGAAGTACATAGTATGAGCTATGAAATATCATTGTCTACTGCCTAGATTGCTGTTCCTTTGTTAGGTGTTGATTCAGTAACATCGTTTGGTTAGGTGCTCTCCCATTGGTTCTGAGTCTTAGTGACCCTGGTACATCTTTACAGGAGCAGATAGCCTTGGTTTTGCATGCATAGTCTTGCAAATTAATGTGGTTATTTGTTGATCCATGCACTCCCACTAACCTCTGGTGAAGAAATTGTCTGTCTTGTGATTCCTTAATCCCTTTGTTTCTCTCTACTCACTGTCATTGAAATCTCACCACAGCACCATTCACTGCTGTTAGTCGGGGTAGACTAGAGAAACAAATCCATAGAAACTCTTATGTGTATAAGGAAGAGGTTTATATACAAGAGCAATTGAATATTGAGAAAACATCTCAGCCCAGTTCAGATCACGTCCATAAGTTCGATATTAGCCCATATGTCCTATACCAATATATAAAGTCCTCTTTATATATTGACTCATGAAACACATGCAATGATGCTGAGTGCAGGATGATCACAGGCCAGTGGGTAGAAAATCTTTGGATCCAGTGGTGTTGTAAGCATCTCAGCGCTGGCAGGGCTTGCTACTTGGCTTCTCTGGCTTCAGAGGTCTGGTTGCATCAGGGCAGGTGCATGCGGTTTCTCCAACTCGGGGCACTAGTTTAGTTCCATGTGTCTTGTCAGCTGCAATGTCTCCCAAGGAGTCAGTAGAGTATGTCTTCTGCTTCCAAGGAGGAAATCTGATTTCCCAGAATTCTCAGGAGAAAGCCGTGGCCACACAGAGGCCTCATTGGTTATAATCCGATTGACAGACTAGACTCCACCCATGCACTCTTAATCCTCGCAAGTCCCAAATTGACACCAGATTATGTAACTCCCACAACTGCCATAGAGCCCACTGGGACTCGGGCAACCTTGTAGGTCAGAGTAGACCTGCTCCTCCGGGTTTCTGAGGTAGTAAATCCTCACAGGGACCTTCAACATTGGCTGGTGGGTTAGAACCACGGACCTGTCCGTTGGCAGCTCAGCTCTTAAACCACTGTGCCGCCAGAGATCCTCCATGGAAATCTAGAGGGGACAATTTCATGAAACAAATAGGACATAAAGGGGCATCAACAACCCGAAGTAACTCTTACTCAAAATAGAATTCTGAGGCAGTCATAGATGGCGGGAGTCACAGAATCAAATGCACAGATAATTTTGTGACTGATAACACTTCTAGCTAGGAGTGGTTAGCTAAAAGTCATCAAATATCATGCTCTGTTTGTGATGGAAATCAGAGGCTGCACTGGTGAGAACTGAGCTGCAGGGGTCTAGACAGACATTCCCCCCTAACTGTGCAGAATATTAACAGTTGATTAGAGTTCTCTTTCTCTATAAGAATCAAATATATGTCGCTTCAATGGGAGTTGTGTTCCACACTTCAAACCGTGGTGAAGCGGGCCTCCCTATTTAAATTCAAAGCATGTTTGCCTACACGTATATGCATGTGAATATCCGTCTAGTGTCAGCTGGCTGTGGCACTCACACTGCTTGCGTAACTCCACCTTCTCTGCACAAGTTTTAATTGCATGTGTTTCTTGATAAATCAAAGCTAGATGTACAATCTCAAATTCATGGCAAAATATTAACTATCCTTAAAACCTGAAAGGAATTCAGAGAGAAAATAAGCATTATATTATGTAGTAATCTGTGATTACACCCCTCCCCCTGGTTTTTTGGTCACAGATTGCTTTGAAAACACTCACAACTCTTCTGGGCCCTTTCCCCAGAGAATGTAAACAGGGAAAAGGAGTCCATTATGGCGTAGGGGTTCTGCTAATTCTGCTGCGGCAGATTGTCCCGTCTAAAGATGCCCCAGGCATAGCTCTTCCCTGCATGCGCAATGGGAGCGCCAGGCTGGAAGTCTCCTCTTTCCAGACCTGAATGAGCTGTTGGACCAGAAGATGTAGGTGGAAAACATTCTGGGACTTGCAAGGTTTGGTCACAAGAAATCGTGGAGCATTTACCTGGCGTTATTCTCAGGGATCCCTGGTGGTCTAGTGGTTCTGCACTGGGCTGCTCACCACGAGGTCAGCAGTTTGAAACCACCAGTTTCAGGAGAAAGATGAGGCTTTCTATTCCCTAGAGTTCTAGTCTCAGAAATTCTACTCTGTTCCATAGGGCCGCTGTACGTCAGCATCGACTCGATGGCAGTGAGTTTGTTTGTTTGTTGTTGGTTGTTTATGCTCACTCTTGGAACACAGCCTTTTGGGTACCGCTCTTTCAACACAGCCACTATGCCATACATCCACAAAGAGAGGCCGTATTTGGGCACTCTGGTGGTCAGGCACAGACGACCTCCGCCAGTGACAAACGTCATTGTCAGCCACGGGAGGGCGTTTGTCTTGACCGCATATCAGATATCTGCCGTCCAGCTAACATCTGACTGCAGAAACTTCAAGAAGAACTGCCCACCTGAGCCCCGACGACTCATGGAACTGCTAGAAACAATAACAACTTGCTGCTTCGGGTCATCAGGTGGTGGGTGATTTGCTATACTGCATTAGTGACATCACTTCCTCCTATTGAGAATTGCTGCTTTGAATGATGTATTGAGAAAAGGAAATAACTAAGGTTCACAAATTTCCGTGAAATACTCTCCAACGCAACAAGTTACTAGCTGTATGTCTATTGCATTTCTTATTAAAGACACAATTTTGTTTACAAAATTTAGATATGAAACCTTTTAAAAATTTTCTACCTTGATTTAGAATGAGTAAGATCACAAATGGTTATTCAGAAAGCTTTTTAAACCTAACCGTTCTTTTCTAACCTCTGGGTATCATTCTGCTTTGGACTTGAAATGATTCTGACATTTAGATTCTGCAGCAATAGATCTTTCTCCCCTCTGCTCGTTCCCTCTATCTTTCCTCTGATCCCTTTCTCTCTCTCCTCACCTCCTTCAGACCCAGTTATGCATATAATGGCTGCGGCAGTGAGATTTTATGCCAACGTCATGGCGTCCGTGTGGAATTCGGGGCAGAGCCCAGCCAATCAAGAGGTAACCCAATGACACCGCCTTGGGGTGTGGTCTTTTGTGTAGGAGTGAGTCACACTGGGAACTGCTCCTCTCTTGCCCTTTGTCTTCATCCTTGCCCGGACTCTGTGTCTGACTCGATGGAGGCCCCATGTGGACCACCTGACCCTGAGAGCTGTCAGCACCCTGCCGTGTGCCCACTGACTTTGGATCCACACCTGTGATCTCCCTGCTTCCCATTGCATCGTTTCTATTCAGACTCACCGAGCTGCAGGACAGTGGTACCTATTGCGTTGCATGGCTCTTGAGCTAAGAATGACTTTGGACGTTTTTAAATGACTGAAGAAGTCAAAAGGAGCGTAGCATTTCCAGACACGTGAAAATTATATAAAGTCCAAATTTCAGTGTCCATAAACAATTCATAATGTTGTAAATGTTTACTATGTAACTCTTTACAGAATACGTTTGCCAGCCCCTGAGCTCACATGAAGAATGTGAGTGGCGTCAGGAAGATTCTCTGGAAAGATGTCTACTGCTACTCGATAGGAAAGTTAAAGGACAGTGAATATAGTTCAGGGGCGGACTGATTTAGAAAAAGAGGTTTCTAACTTATTACGACTACAGAGCTTGAAGAATGTAATCGGTGCCATTCAACTGTGCATATAGATATCATTGAATTGGTGTATGTATATTTTCTGTGGACGTTCTCAACAGCAACAACAAAGCAAATTGAAAACAAATCTATTATCAGCTCTCCCTTCCTCTCTCCTCTCCCCAAATGATAAAAAGAAAAGAAAGAAACCTCTTCTGGAGTAACTTTCGCAATGTGGTATATTTCATTTTTGGTTTCTTTTCTTGTCTTCTTTGGTGAATCATCGTCATCATCGTCATCCTCCTCTTCCTCATCTCTCTGCCATATGGAGTCGATTCGGACCCCTAGTGGCCCTATAGGACAGGGGGAAAGAGCTCCTGTGAGGTTGGAGATCGTAATTCTTTAGAGGAGTAGAAAGCCTCATCTTTCTCCCATGGAGGAGCTGGTGGATTCAAACTGCTATCCTCACCAGGACTCCCCATACTCTTATGCATATGACATTGCATTACTTTCAGTAAAATAGATGCAGCGCACACCTTTGCCCAGTGTCTTTAGGCTTGACTATGCTATGCTTTGCTTTCCTAGTAGAATATAAACATATATGATATGAGTGAGGCTTTAAATGTGCTCATAGAATTTGGCCTGGGCTTTTGAACGTCTGTGACCTACCATGAGGTAAGAGCCACCCTTTTCTGGGTTTTATGACCCAGGACATGAGGGACATACAGAGCAGACCAGAACTCGAAGCAGAATCAACCCAGCTGGTAGAAAGGTCCAAGAGTGAGAAATGCACGTTTGTTGTTCAGAGTCACTAAGATACAGGGATTGTTTGTTATGTAACAATATAGTAGCAAAATCCTACTTCATACTCGGTAGCTATGATGATTTGCATATAGGTCTCCAATGTTAAAAATATAACTCACTGAAACTCATTGCCATCAAGTCAGTTCTGACTCATACGTACTCTAATATAGGCACTGTAAATCTCATTAGAGTTAGAAGTAATTTAGATTACTCCAGGTACGCAGTAAATGCACTAGTATATTATTGCTGATTTATGAACACAGTGATAAGTCTGATAAAATTCTATGCTACCATTTTTCACAAAGCCCCCAAATCATTTATTGTCTAATGTTGTGCAAGCGACCCGCTTGCTGTTGAAAAGCACTGAGCTAGACTTCGATGTTAGTCCACTCCATTCCTACTGTGCTCTTTGTTACTTGTGGATCGTGTGACAAGTGGTATTTTTGTAAGCAATTCTTTATAGGATTCTTAAACCTTCAAATGAATTTCTAAACCTTAAAACCCTAAAAAGAATAAATTAGAAAATGAGGTTTCCAACTTCTTATGGTTACATAACTTGAAGGACGTACAGCGTCACTCAGCTGTGAACACAGAAGTCGCTCCGCGGTGCGCACGTGGCTGTGGACGTTCTTGGCAGCAGTAACAGAGTCCACGTCAGCCTGAGTCTGCTGCCGAGCACCAGGAGCAGTGACGTAGTGCGTCATTGGCTTCTGTTCTTGTCGTCTTCCATGTATCATCTGGTAGGTAAAAATATAGAAACGGGAAATTTGTATCTTTAGTGGTAGAATGGAAATATTTTGTGGATATGCAAACGTTCCCATATAAGCATCATATTTATTAAGCTATTGAATTCCCTTAAGTCATATTTCTCAATAGTGGTGTGATTGACATTTGGGGCTGGAATTATTTGTTATGGGCTGTCCTGTGCACTATCGAGTGTTTAGCAACATTCCTGATCTATCTGTACTAGAATCAAGTAGTGTATCACTCCCAGCCCCCTAACACCGACCCCCCCGCGAAATGTCATGATAACGGAAAATGTCTTCAGACACTTTCCAATGTTCTCTGAGAGGCCAAATGACACCCATTTGAGAAGCACTACTTTAAAAGTAGAATTTTAATGCAATATTGTTAATATCTGGCTATACAGTGAGATTTTTTAAAATTTAAATTTAAAAAATTTCTAAAATTATAACAATGTAATTTCCATATACCATTTGTTAAAATTTGCCAGATCAGTGCTTTATTATTTTTCCCTGTATATACTAGGAATACACATATATATTCACAACTATTTGGAAATAAGTTACAGAGAGGATGTTGTCTTACCGTTAATACTTGGTATATTATCTAAGGACAGAATATTTACATAACATTTAGCACCGATACAAGACTATTATCCAATCCTTGGTGCATATTCAAGTTTTTCACTTAGCCTCAAAATATCTCTTCTATTTTTTCAGAGTTCAGGATTTAATGAAGGATCCCTTATTGTCATTCAGTGTCAAGTGTTTCTGTTCTCCTTGAATCTGGGACAGTTCCTCAGACTGGCATTGTTTTTCATAACCTTGACATTTTTCAAGAATACTGGGTGATTATTTTGTAGGGGAAAATCTTAATTTAGATTTTATATTTTCTCATACATAGCATGTTTATATATTTTGGTAGGAATTCTATGTAAGTAATAGCACATGGTTTAGAGTAATGCATTTATTGGTAACATTAGCATTGAGCATTTGCTTAGACTCATGTCCCCAAGATCCCTGCACTTTGAAATTTGTATTATTCCTTTGTGGGGCAAAGATGTGTTTAAATGGCCAGAAAAAAAATGTGTGGTCATAAATATCCAATGGAATTCTAAGGTTTCTAGGTATTTCTGTTGCATTGTCTAATTAGAGGAGCATTAAGAGCTCTATTCATAACTTCTGGATTCCTGGTGAGATAGTGGTTATTCATTGGGCTGCTAATTGCAAGATCCGCAGTTCAAAACCACCACCCGCTCCATAGGAAAAAGTGGGTGCTTTCTACTCCTGTAAAGAGTTTCATCCTCAGGAACCCATAAGTGCAACTGTACCCAGCCCTAGAGGGCCACTACGCATCAGAATGGACTCAATGGCAGCGGGATACACAACCTCTACCACTCATCTGCTTGTCTTACTGCAGTGCCAGTTCCGTCGTATTGAAGTTATGCCACTGGTATTTCAATACCAGCTGGGTCATTGATGATGGATAGATGTCAATGGCAATTCCAAACAAAGACAGACTAGAAAGAAGGATTTGGCAATCTAGTTCTGAAAAAAAAAAAATGGCCAGGGAAAACCTTATGATAGCGGTGGGGCATTGTCTGCTAAAATGCCAAAGATAAGCCCTGGCTGGAAGCCGCTCACACTTTGACTGGCGAAGAACTGCCTTTCCAAAGTAGAGCTGACTTGAGTGATATGGATGTGGTAAAGCTTTCAAGACCTCCATTTAATGACGTGGCCTGACTCAAAATGCGAGACAGCTGCAAACATCCATTAACAGTGAGAAAGTGGAATTTGTAAGTATAAATCTAGGAAAATTGGAAACTCAAACTCTATACAACCAGGGCTTGATCGTCTATCCTTTTGAGGTACACAACATCCCTCATAGAGCACACGAGAAGGATTTGATTGGCAGGGAATGGGGCGCTCGCAACAAGAAGTACAAGGAAGAAGAGATGTCCTGGAATTGATGATACTGATTGTTGCACAAGTCTTATGAAGGTGATTAAACTATTGAAATGTATGATATGTGAATTGTATGTCAGTGAAATTGTTTTAAAAAACTACTCATACATAAATTAATTAACACCCCTAAACTTGCTGCCATCAGGTAAATTCTGACTCATGTATGTAAAACATAAATATGTATGTCCTAGATATTTGTGAGCTCAAATGAATTAATGTTGTTCAGTTTGAATCAAAGGATCGCTGTGAGGTGGTCTCACAGTCATATCGATAAAGAATACTTGGAGATCTATCCTGACGTCCCATGCTGTCCAGGGCAGGAATAACCGCCGACAAGGTAGATGAGTTCATATGATTGCTATTCACATTTCTGTACCTCCTACTAATGCCAAAGATGAAAAACTTGAACACTTTACCAATTTGTGAAGGCTGCTATTGATCAAACATGCAATCAAGCGACTGATAATTAACAGTGGTTGCAATGTGAAAGTTGGGAACAATGAAGCAGGATCAATAGCTGGAAAATATTGCCCTGGTGACCAACTGAAGGCAGAGATCGTGTGGCCGAATTTTGCAAGACCAACAGTTTTTTAACACCTTACTCAATGTACACATGGTCACATGAAACAACACACAACCCTGCATGAATAACCTTTTGCTGGCATAACAAAGCACTTTAGACTTACATTTTTTCCTATCCCAGCCCTAGACTCAGCCGTTTTCACAGAAGCCCTGGTTTATTTCAGTAGGGCACATCACTTATAAACCATGATCTATGAGGAGTTTTTTAAACAAAAATGTTTGAGCTCCATTTTTAGAGATTTTATTTCATAACTGTGTGTGTTAAACTCCAGGTGCTTCTGCTGCATAACAATGTTTGAAAACCGCTGTTCAAAGGCATTTAAACCAATTCACTTTTTAAAGTACTTTGTTTCAGGAATGATTTACATTTTTCAGGAACACAACTTTCACCTAAATGACAAAACCTGTGTCAAATTATAGTTACAAGAGATTAGAAAACTGAACACGATAACCTTACAACATCTGAGAGAACATGCTAGATATCTGTGATGCATGCCTAAGATAAGAGATACATTTCAAAATGCACAATAATTATTGATTATAAAACCGAGTCAGGTTAGCGACAAGTCTATACATTATTAAAATCTCAATTCAAATAGCAAGTGGAATTTTTAACTTTTCAATTTTAGTTCTCTGACTCTATTCTCTCGCTCTTTCTCTCTGGGGAAAGAATACATCACTTTTTGGGAAAGGGTAAAGAGAACACAAAGGCTTCCACAATGGAATAGAAAAATAATCTATTTTAATATCTGTTGCTTGACTATCTTCAATAATAGATAACTCAGAGAGAATGAACAAAATTACTTCAGTGAAGCCATCTGAAGTGCTGCATAGCTATATCACATTTCGGTATTGGGCATGAAAAGGCATTTTTTCCTATATGAAATTTTAGGTTAATCTATTTTACTCCTTAAAAAATAGAAAAGGAGGGGCATTCAAGAAACCAACATACATGTCCTGAGGAAGAGTTTCTGGCTCTATGTAGGAATGAAAAGTATGGATACTGAAACTGGGGTTTGAAACTTTTTCTTGATAAAAAAAAAAAGGTGATGTACCACCTTTTTCAGCTAGCAGCCTGTTTTCTAGAAAATCACTAAGATCAATTAGAAGAAAATCCCGTATAAGAGTAAAGGCTATAATCACCAGCTTTCAGTAATAACTCACTGCCACCCATCCGTCCCACATCGCAGTGACCCGACAGGACAGGATCGACATGCCCTGTGGGCGTCAGAGACTGTCACTCTGTTCAGGCGCAGCACAGGAGCCAGGTGGTTTAAAACGGCCCAGCCCAGCATGTAATCAGAGTATGTACCAGGCATTTTATGTATCACTTCTCTTTTACTCAAGTTCAGAAAGACGGCCTAACTCTCCAAGGTGACATCGCTAAGAAATGGGAAAGTCAGGATTGCCTGCACAGGTCAGCTCACAGGTCTCTGTGAGGAATAGCTCAAGCTACAAGGACATTGTGGATGGGCCATGGCGCTGGGGTACAGTTTTACCTTCACTCTTGAAGCCAACCTGACGGTCAAGCTACCGGAATATTGCCAGGAGGAGCAACAGAGAAAAAGAGAGCCTGGTGAAGCACATACTTGTCCTGAAAGCTTCAAGCTGAGAGAAGGAACACAATTACTTCAGGGAAGTCAACGGAGTAGCTTTTCACATTTTGGAATTAAACATTTGGCATTTTACATTTCATTGGTCAGAACAACTTACGGTCATAGCTGATATCAGTCAGGTGGGCGTGTATGATTCTACCATAGGGATAAGCAGCCAATGGTTGTGATTAACAACTAGCCTTCCACAGAAGGGTGTGCTGCTGGTCTATTTTCAACCGTATGTCCCAGAACCTCAGAGATTGGTTCACTTTGGTCCAGTCCGAGTGAAGCAAAGACCATTGTTTGATGGTTAGGATAAAAAGTTGGCCTTACTCTTTCTTTGACTGTCACAGAGCTGCTGCTGCCATTTAAGAAGGAGATATAATTGTTTTTCTTTTTCACCAGGAGGATTTAGAAGTGCCGAGGACAAGGCAGGGAAACAGAGCCACTGACTAGCAATAGCAATCAACCCTCTAGAGCAGTTCATCTCGAAGCTGGTCCAAACTCTGTCCTTTCCAATATATACCAATCAATTCTCTTAGATTTAATATAATTCGAATAAGATCTCTTCTTACTTCTATTCTGAATGATAATGTTAAAATCCAAAGCCTAATGAAGTCCTGAACTGTATTGAAGGCACCTATGTTTGTATAATATATTTCATTTTTGTACAGTACACCAACATTAGGAGAATTTTAAGAATGTAAAGAAATGGCTAAAAATTATACTATTCTACAGCATCAACCATTATCAGGTTTACGTATATTCTTCCAGCCTCCGCCTCCCCCGCCCCACATACATTTATTTTTTATGGGTTACGTCATAGAAAATCTTGATTTTCTTATTTCTATGAATTTATATGAATAATTCTTTTTCCATACTGCTATGTAACATATATTATATAGAGATTCATTGGAATGGCTGAAGAATACGCCAGCAATTGAATATAAATGAAATGTAGATGACTTTCTTTTTTCTATTTGGGGACACAGGAGTTGCTTTCAGCTTTCCCCTTTCTAGATGCGGGCGTCCCGCGTGTCTAAGTGCCTCAAGGCACAGGGCAGGGCACAGGCCAGCAGTGAAGGCCTGTGGTCTGTGAGTGGGTGAAACTCAGAGAATAAGGCAGTGGTTCGACTCTTTTCTTCTTTGTCTCTTTTCTAGTAGAAGAGGGAACTCGCAAACAAAGAGTGACAAGTCAGAAAGAAATATTACGGAGATACAGTGATAAAAATTTTTTTTATGGAGGCCATCAAGTGGGTTCTGACCCCACAGTGACCCCACCTTATCATTTGAGCTCCCTTAGGACCCATTTGAAAGTTGTTCCAGTTCTTAATATTTTCTGGGTTTTGTTTTTTACAACTGGGGTTTTCCTGTTTTATTTTGTTATTGTTGTTAGCTTTTCTGACTCTTTGTATTTTGTATGTTTTTATATGAAATCCAGGATGGGTGAATCTATAGAGAACGGAGCTGGATTCATGCTTCCTTAGGGGTACGGTAGGGGAGGTTGGGGGAAATGGGGAACTTCTAACAAGGAAAACAAGAAAAGAGTAAAATGTTCTAAAATTGTGGTAATGATTGTACAACTCTTCTTGATATGATTGAAATATAGAATCATATGATATTTGGATATGTCCCAATAAAACTGTTTGTATGTATGTATGTGTGTGTGTGTGTATGTGTGTGTGTGTGTGTGTGTGTGTATCTGAAGTAGTGGATCTCCCAAGGCAAGCTGCCCCAGAGGCTGTGGCCCCGAGGTTCCGAGGAGAGGCATTGAGGCTCCATGGTGCCTTCTCCTTGTTTGCCTGAGAAGATGAGACTGAGAAAGAGCTTCAGGTGGGTTGGTTTCCTGGCCCACGAAGACTGGAGCGGAGCGACCATGGGGCTGAGAGGGGAAGGACCAGAGAGTGACTTGGTTGCTGGCTGAGGAGAGGTGGGACCGATGACTGGGCCCTTACTGTTTTCTGTTCCTGACTCGTGGTAACTTAATAACTTCCCCAATCCACTCCCTTAATCATGAGCATTGGCTCTGAGTTCTGAGGGGCCATTACAGCGAATTTTGGACCACCGATGTAGAGTGCCGTGGGAAAGATGGTTGGTGTCAGAATCGGTAAAGAAGGGTGAACTGGGTAGGGGTGACTGGCACCTGCCTTGGGGCAATGGGGAAGCCAAAGCAGTCAGACACGCCCTCCGTGCTGGGTAGTCCAGCTGATCTCCTAATCGGGTTGGCCCTTATCTACGGTGAGGTCATGCTGAAAGGATCCAGCTCTTTATTGTTTCCTGAGTCTAAAGAGCTCTGCTGACTCACAGGGTCCCTAGCAGTCAGCACGGACTTGATGGCAGTGAGTTTGGCTTTCTGCTTTTGATGAATCTGCCTTGGCCTGCAGGGTCATATGTCTGCTGGCCCGACCTACGCACTGGCCTCTGATAACATAACCTGGGCCCCCTCGTCTGGTCCAGGGTCCACCCCCTCCCACCCCCTCTCCAGCTCAGTTTACTTATAGTTTGATCACCTTCCAGTCAACTTAAGATAACATTCCATTTGCTGGATTGCAATTCATTTAGATTTAGGTCTATTTTTATATAAATAATTAAAAGAGACTGATGTGTTTATTTAAGAGTAGTGCCCAGGTAGCTTCCAAAATTGATTTTTCTTTCTCAATCTCATTTAGGAACTACAAGGCTGGTAGACCTTTGATTAGACATTGAACCTTTTGGGCCTGATCCTTGGGTCTGCGTGTTCTGGGAGAGATCTGTAGCCCCTGCCCCCTGGCCCTTCGTCCAGCTCCCAAATAGGATCTCTCCCAACTATCTTAACAAATGCATTTCACCTGTACTGGAAGCACAGCCAGGTAGTTTGTTTTATACATTTCATTTCCCAAATCAGGCTCTCCTTCTTTGTCTGGAGGGGAGAAAAGTAGCTTTGGGGCAAAGCAGTGCTATGTCGCAGAGCCCCAAGGGTTTAGATTAGTTTCTTCTGAGCACAGAGTAGCACATGGACCGGGGCTTTGAAAGAAGCCCATCATAGAGCATCTCTAGCAAAACTGACCGAGGGAGCCTTCGAAATCATTCTTCCCAGAGACCCAAACAGGTCTGCAGTCTCAGAAAGATACAGGGTCAGTATGAGTCACAATCCGCTCAATGGCAGTGGGGATTTTTGGCCTGTTGTTATTTGTTATGTTTTTTAAAGATAGACCAAAGTATCCCTGGGTGATGCACCCCTAACCAAAATATTGGCAGTTGACACTTACCCCACAGTGCCTTGAAATAAAGGCCTGGAGTTCTGCTTCCGAGCGGCCATGCCTTGAAATACCATAGGAGTTGTATTACACTGGAGGCGGGGGGTTTTAAAGTGGGGTTTCGAAAGGACAAAAATGTCATTCCTTACTTGCCACCCTTCCATACCTGCTGAATGACTGAGTAAGGTTTAATCACCCTGACTTGCATGACTAATTTCTTAACATATCGATTTGGTGAATTGACATGAAGGCATATATTTGAAAGGCCATTCTTTTTTTGAAATTAGGAATTTTTCAGTGCTTTAATTTTCAACCAATTGTTCTAGTATTGCTTTAAACACTGCCTCGAGAGGCCCGGTAGTGTAGTGGTTATACATTGGGCTGCTAACCAGAAGGCTGGCTGTTTGAAACCATCAGCTGCTCTATGTCCGAAAGACGAGGCTTTCCACTCCCGGGAAGAGCGTCAGTCTCTGAACTCCACAGGGATGGTTCTACCCTGTCCTGTGGGGTCACTCGGAGTCAGAATGGACTGGATCGTAGTGAGTTTGTTGTGAGTAGAATCTTTTATTGCTCTTACCTTCAAAAAGCCTTTTAAAATCTATTCCTCAGATTCAAAGGTGATGATGTTGGCCATGCTCTCCTTATGCTTCTCGAATAACCAACTGAACTTTAAAACAGCACTGCATCACTCGCCTGTTTGCAAAGGCTTTGGCCCTTGTGTATCGTACAGCCCCAACAGGTAAGCTCCTTGAAGGCAGGGCTATGCCGGCCGCATTTACTACGTTCTCCTAGTTTCTCAGCCGGTGCCAGGCTGGGTCAGAGAAAGGGACCCCCGTATTTCCCGTTTGATTGCTCTTCCCTTTATTGTGCTTCCCAGAGATTGCTTTTTGGTTTGTTTGCGAAACCTTGCAGTGAGCCAGCCTGCCAGCTGTCATTTTCCCAACAGCGTGTACTCATCATGTCCCTGGGTCACATTTAGGTAATTCCGCCAATGTTTCCAAATGTTCATGATGCTATTATTGCGCACTTTATGGTCGGCAGTTGGAAACCACCAGCTCTGTGGGAGAAAGTCTGAACTTTCTACTCTGTAAGCAGTGACACTCTTGGAAACAAACAAAAAAGGGTCACTGTGAGTCAGCATTGACTCGATGGCAGTGAGTTCAGGCTTGTTTTCAGTAACCCATTAAGCGTGCAGCACACAGCCAAGGGTACAAGCTGTTTGAAAGGAAAGACACTGCGTGGAAAGGCGTGTAGCATGCTGTGGCTCTTCAGAATCCCCCAAGTACCGAGAGCTAGCTTCAAGTTCTCTGAAGGCGCTTTCTCGGCACTCTTGAATTACCCTGGGAGGACCGTCACTGAAGGGCGGATCTGGCCCTTCTGCTTCCTGACTTAGTCCCGGTACGCAAGGAGAGGGCATTCTCTGACCCTCGGTGCCCCTTTGGTCATAGCCCCCCACACAGCAAGCCTGACAGGCCATTCACTGCTCTCGGCGGCAGGGCGAGGGCTGCTCCCGGGAATGGCTGGGCAGAGAAGCTGGGCAGGACCAGGAGAGAGGGAAGCCACGGCCGGTTGGGGAAGAGCAGCTAAAGGAGCAGTGAGTGGGACACTTGCCAAAGAAGATGGGGGCTCCCCGAACTATGGCTGACCCCGAAGAAGCCGGATGGCCTTCCCATGTGTTGAGGGGCCGCTGTCCTCCTCCTGCACGGCTTCGTGCCTCGATTCCTCTGTGAGCCCAGGAAACACTCTGTAAGGCAAAGCGAACAGGAGAATCATCCGGAGTAGCTTGGTGGATAAAGAAAAGCAGCCCGTTCTATAGAAAATACACAGAGAACTCAAAATCGGAAAGAAACCACTTCAAAGTGGAGCTATACCCGAGAGCAAAATGGGCATGCTTGCTTCCATTTATGTCACACAGATGTGGCAAGGAGTCGTGAGTGTTTTCAAGGCGTGACTTTTGATCCTAATTATTTAAACTTGAACTGAATGGGAAGGCTTTAAAAATGCAGGCACATATACTGAAAATAAACCCCACAGCACCCAATACATACGTGTATGTGCTAAATGCTGAGACATTCCCTCTTCCTCTGCTACAATGTAAGCATCCAAGCAATCCGATGTCTTTAACCCAACCGTCTAACAGAAGCAGAGCTCTGAGGGTGCAGTGGGTTAGCTACAGGGCTGCTGGCCCAAGGTGAGCAGGTCAAACCCACCAGCTGCTCCAACGTAGAAAGAGGAGGATGTCTGCTCTCTTAAATAGTTTCAGAATTGTTTGTATTCAGGAAGCCCATAGGCCAATTCCTCTCTACAATTCTTCTCTGTCTAGGATTTCTAGGAGTCAAAACTGAAAGCAGTGAGTTACTGGGTGTAACTCTAAGGAGCCCTGGTGGTGTACTGTGTTCAGCTTTGGCTTGCTAACCACGAGACTCATCGCTTGAACCCACGATCCGATAGTTGGGAGAAAGACGATACTTGTTTGCTCCCTAAATATTTGCCGTCTTGGGCATGCCAGGGGAGTGAGTCTCCTCAACGGCACTGGGGTTGGTTTGGGTTTTTATCACGTACCACTAGTTATTGATCACTGAAACTATGCTCTTGAAAATGCTATAAGAATTAGTAATCCGTTGCCTTCCATGGCAGAAGCAAGCTCCCAAGGCAAAAGTGCGCTTTAAGTGATTTAAGGCCCCACGTGCACACGCTCGCTCAGCGTGCCTCCTCACCGAAACTGCTGCTGCCCCGTAAGGCAAGGGAGCACCTTCGCTCACAGGTACTTTCCACCTCCTTGTGGGGAGTTTCCTTTGGATCGTAGACTTTAGCTTAGTGACTCACCTGTCCTGGGAGTTTCACTTAGTGAATGCTAATTTTGTGTCTCTTATCCACTTTCTAAAGGGACAGATTTCTCGTTGATCCAGATGCTACCGTTCTGTTCTTTGGTTCTCAGATCAGACCCGGAAGCCAGAGAATCGTGAGGCAGAAGAAAGAGGGATGGGCCCTGTGGGCTTGAGTCAGTCGATGCAGAAAATGTGGGTTGACACGTGTCACTCAGAAATGTGAGATAGTTTAGATTACCGTCACTTCTGTAACATGCTGGTGCATCTGATCCTCCGTGGAATTGCTAGCTGGTCTGCATAGTGCAGAAGCTGTAGTCGAATGAATGATCAATGACCTGACAATATAGGCACCTGCATTAGACATTGTCTAAAGACGCCGATAATAAAGTTAATTCTCAGGAAGAAAATATGTTAGTGGTTCATGATCAATGAAGTAATCAGCGAGGGACTGAAAACTGGAAGAGAAAAACAGACGGGGCCGCATTTTTACTATAACACAAACACAACAGTTCAAAAGTTACAAATTGTTTGTATTTGTGTGTGTTGCCAGATCAAAGTCTCAAAGCGGGGGAAATGCTTATTAACTCACTAAAGGCTGGGAGGCCTGAAAAGCAAGGTAACAGAGATCTGAACTCAGGTTTCAGAAACCTTTGGATCCAGATATTCTATAATTTAGGACATTGGGGATTTGGAGTCGATAACAAGGTAGGTGTAGCATGTCACTTACAACATCCCCAGTCATGTCGGGAGCATCACCCTTTCATGAAACAAATGGATATCTCAGCAATGAAATGTGTGACTCGCTGGCTGCCAAATGAGTTATAAAATCTTCCGAATTTCAGAATCGTGCCTAAGGGATTGCGAGCCTGTCCAGCTTACGCAATGACTAGCAAGCCTCTCTCTCTCTCTCTCCATACTGAATAAAGTTGAAAAGATACGCTGCTAATTTTTTTTTTAAGATGAAGCAAGACGTAATGGAGCAACAACAAGTTCGAAATGGTCAACGGCGGTCCATGGGAACGTCTGCCTCTGGCAGAATATTTAGACTTCTAGTAAAAACGGGCTGAGCAGATGGGGAAAAATGACCTGAGGCGGACAGTTATGGTGAGTCTCATGTTCTATAGGCTTGCCTATGAAGGAACTTAAAACATTTGGGGAAAATCCCATTATCTTTCGATGTCCTTTTTCAAAGAGCCTTTGAAGGCAGCCCCGCGGACAGACACGTCTGGAAGTGAAACAAGGAGCCCGTGCTGTGCTCCCCACAGCAGCACAGCACTGGAAGGACGCGTGCAGGCGGCGGACCGTCAGAGACGCAGCATCAGCTCTCCCGAGTGTGTTGCTTTCCTCTTCTACGTGTTCGTTTTCCCACCTGTGAAATGCTCCCACTTTACCGATTTCTGCTGCCGGATTTTTATTTTCTTTCTCTGCTTAGTTTGCGCTTCATCTTCTAATGTGAAAGCTTAAATCTTTGTCCTTCTACATTTTCCCTAATGCAAGCATGTTCTAATGTAAACAATGTAAAGATGTAACAGACATGCTATGTATGCATTTTTATAATCACTTTATTGGGGGTTGCTATCCCGCACACATCAATTGGCTCTGACATATCCGTACATATTCCATTGTTCCTTTCCAGATGGTCACTTCCCATTGAGCCCTTGGGATCAGCTCCTCTTTTCCTACCCCTCCCACCCCACAAGCCCTCATGACCCCTTGAGAGATTGGAGATTGTTAGCTATTTTCAAATCCCACACCGACCGCTGCCTTCCTTCCCCTCTGGTTTCTGTTGTTCTTCCCCCTGGATGGAGGTGTGTGGTTCTGTGCCGTTCACTGCGACTGACGCCCCCTCACTCCCTCTCCCTCACCCCCACCCCCCTACCCTTCTGGTATCTCTATTCCCATTCCTGTTCCTGGGTTCCATGTGTCGTGAGTTTTATCTCTTGCCTTTACCTATGTACACGCTCCCGTCCAGTCTAGATTGGGAGGCGGCATTGAGGTCATGATAGCGGGGACTGGGGGGCAGTGAGGAGGCCTCAGGATCAGCGGTATATTGTGTGACCCATTGGTGCTCCACTGTACCCTGATTGACTCCGCCCCTTCCTGTGACCCCTCTGTGCGGGGATGTTCCATTGTCCATAGGTGGGCTTTGGGTCTCCGCTTCAACCCCCTCCTCCATTTTTGCTTGTTTGTTTACTGTTTGTTGCGAGTCTTCTGATACCCGTTGCCTGGTCGCAGTGACACCTCAGGATCCCACTGTCTGGTGTGCTTCTTCCCCGTGGGTTTGTTGCTTCACTTTTGGATGGCCATTTGTTTAACATCAAGCCTTTAAGACCCCAGACACTATATCTTTTAATAACCAGGCACCATCCTGTCTTCCCCACATCTGCTTATGCACCTATTTTGTCTTCAGCGATTGCAGGGGTGGGGTGGAGTGAGGTCAAGCATCACAGAATGCCAGATTGTTAGAACAATGTGTTCTTGTATTGAGGGAAGCTATGAGCCAAGGCCCAAGGCCCAAGGCCCATCTGCAGCTTCAGTGTATTGCCTTATAAATATATGTACATAGGCCAATACCACTATTGTTATGATTAATGTATTTGCATAAGTACACACCTCTGTTAATCTCCCTATCTATGTCTTTGCTTCCTAGAACTTGCCTCTGTTTCCTTTTGCCTCCTCCTGCCCTGCCATCACTTTCCCCCTTCTTCCACCTCTCAGTGCTTCCTCTCCACTAGCTTGGCGCTGCTCTAATACTCACACGATCTCCGCTCTCTCCTAGAGGCTGGTTCTGCGTCCCTAGTTGCCCCTGTCCATGATGCTGTCTGCTCACCACCCTTCTCCCCCCCGCTCCTCGTTATACATGCATTTTTAAGAAGTACTTTAGTTAGGTCCAAATATATTGCTATATTTTGTTTCATTTTCATTTAGTTCACAGTATTTTCTGCTTTTATTTGTCTTTTCTTCTTTCAGTCATAAATGTTTTAGAAGTTTGTTTTATTTATAATATTTGGGAATTTTTAGTATCTTTCTGTTATTTATTTCTAGTTTAATTAAGTTCAAATATCCTAATTTATATGATATCTATATTCTTTTACATTTATTAAACTTTGTTTTATGGCCCAGAATATAACCCATGTTGGTGAATTTTCCAGATATATTTGAAAGACATATATGTTATCATATAATTGGTCAATGATTGGCCCTGGTGGCATAGTGGGTTAGACATCAAGATGCTAAACCACAAGGTCGGAGGTTTGAAACCCTGTCCTGCCCCCAGCTGCACCTAGGGGAAAAGATGAGGCTTTCTACACCAGGAATGATCTTTAGTCTCAGAAGTCCAGAAGAGCAGCAGTATCCTGTCCTATAGGGTCACCATGGGTTGAAAAGACTCAATGGCAGTGAGTTCAGTGGTGGTGGTGGTGGTAGTGGTGGTGTGTGTGTGTGTGTTTTATAGTTTGTCAATAGTTTCAGTTTAAATGAAATTACTTGGTCTGACTCTTCTATCCATAGTTTTTTGTAATTCTCATCGAGTGATGGGTCAAACCAGAAATCCGCATTGTCCAGGGTTCTTGAGCTTGGGCCATTTTATGGGAACAGGTATCCTCGTCTTCTCCTGAGGTTTAGCAGTCTGATGTTTACCCACTCAGTGACTGAGTGGGAGCATGCTAATAAGACGTGGAGGTCTGCAGAGTGCATTGGAAAATGAATCACTGCAGATATAATTAGGTTAAAATCTCACATATTATTTTTGTCCCTTTTGCCCCATTTAAAATTTGTTCTAGATTCTTTTATCGTCTGCTTTCCCTTGAAGAGAGGTTTTCCTGTTTTGCTTTGCTGTTGTGTTTGGGTTTCTTGCATGACCACCTTTGTCTGAAATCAGGGATAGGTAAATCTGTAGATGCACCAGCTGGATACATCGTTTGTTCGGGTTATGGCAGGGGAGATTGGGGGTAATGAGGAGCTAATAATAATGGCACACGAATTAAGAACATGTTCTAAAATGGACTGTGGTGTTTACTGTACAATTTAAAATATATATATTTAAACCATTGGATTGTATATGAGAATTTTATCTCAACAAAACTTAAAAGAAACAAAACAAAATATGTACAGGTCTCTAACTTGGGGATTGGTCAGTTCTACCATCTCCTAGGCATTAAGTACTGTATATACTCGTGTATAAGCCGGGGTTCGTCTTATCCATGGGTCAGTGGTACCCCAGCGAGGTGTACCATCTCACTGGAGCCACCCCCCCCAAGGTAATGGGACAAGTGTCCTTAATCTCATGGGTGATTGCCATTTCTCCGCTGTCCATTCAAAGCCCCATTGACACTGCAGGGCTTTGAATGTTTGTTTACTCACATCTAACCAATCAGAGTCGTCCTATGACCTGTATCTTTGAATAAGCCTTTTAAAGACCTTGTGTGAAGGATGTGGCATGAATGAATATCATCTGGTCAAGCCCGACTAACAAAAGGAGGAAATCTCATGAAGCCTGACACAATGTTAATAGCAAATTGAGTTCGAGATGCATGGGAAGACATTCCAGAAGACATGGTGCGACGTGCCTTCCAGAAATGTAGTATTAGTAATGCTATGGATGGCAGTGAAGACTGCGCTCTGTATGAAAATGACAGCAGTGATGGTGATGACGGAGATCTCAGTGAGGACAGCGTCTATGATGACCTCACACCAGCTCAACCTCTGCATTGGGATACGGATGATGATGAAGAATCCAGTTTTGAAGGATTTTAATTAACATTTTAGCTTGGTTGCTGATTGAGCTCAGGGAATAGTACTCTTAAGGTATCATTGTTGATACCTTATTGTTTTTGTTGAACCTATTTTCCACTTACTGTGCTGGTTTACTAATGTTAAATGACTTGTCTTTTTATTTATGTTTTTATTTAAAATAAATATTTAAATACATTATCCCACCGATGTCTCAATTTTTAGTAATTTTATTTTCATTTGTTTTGATTATGGAAACTCACCAATAGCTTCTGTATTTTCCACCCTAGGCTTATACTCGAGTCAATCAGTTTTTCTGGTTTCCCAGGTAATAATTAGGTACCTTGGCTCATACTCGGGTCGGCTTATATTCGAGTATATACAGTAAGTCATTTTCAGAAGGAGAAATAGAGCTTGTCATAACTGACAGAAAGAAGGACCATGAGTGATGTACGTCTGAGACCCCATGTGGAGCAGTGGTGTGACTGCATGGACCGGAGGCCGTAACACAGAGACTGGGAAACTGACCGTGGTTCCCGTCCACAGGAGGACAGCTGAGGGCCTGCAGGCTGGAGGCTGTCTTGCGGAATGCGGTGACTTTGAGACATTCAGCAGTGCTAAAGGAGCTTTGTGATGCTTGTCCTGAGCAGGGCAGAAGCTAAGAGGCCATGCGACTGAGAAGCTGAGAAGAGGGGCTGTGGACGAAAGGACTGTGTCCTTAATACTTTCCCAACCTGACTTGTGGGAACCTGTTTATTGCCCTGCCATAGACACTCCTCCCGCATCATGACGCTTGTGTGCGAGTTCTATGTGTTCATTACAACTCCTCAGAGCAGTGGTGTGCTGGCAGAGGGGAGGCAAGTATCCGAATAGGACAGTGTGGAAGTTAGATTTCATATCAATCTAAGCTTGAATGAAGTGTAGGGGTGGAGTCCAACCTATCAATCAGGTCACAGCCTGATGATGGCTCCCTGCCATGGTGGCCTTTTTATAGGGAAGCACTGGGAACTTTTCTCCTCTTTGTGCCTCTTCATCTTTTTCCTTGCTGAGGCTCTGGGTCTGCCCCTGTGTGGGCCACCTGATCCAGGAAGCTGCCAGTACCCTGCAGTGTTTGTATAGACCTTGGATCCACTTGGCTTTGCACCCACTATGCTGTGATCTCTTTGCCTCCTGCTTCACCATCCTGTCCCCTTGGCTTGCGTTGAGGGGTGTGTCTGAAAAAGACTACAACTGGCATCCAACCCATAGGCTTAAGTTGAACTGCTCTGGGCTTGTATAACTCTTATCACAATCCATCCATCCATCCATCCATCCATTGTGCCCAGCACATTTGTACATATGTTGCCATCATCATTCTCCAAACATTTGCTTTCTACTTCAGCCCTAGGTATCAGCTCCTCATTCCCACCCCCCTGTTCCCCACTCCCCCATAAACCCTTGATCATTTACAAATTATTATTATTTTGCCATATCTTATACCATCCAACGTCTTCCTTCACCCACTTCTCTGCTGTCTGTACCCCAGAGAGGAGATTATATGTAGATCCTTGTAATCTGTTCCCCCTTTCTCCCTCAATTTCCCTCTATCCTCCCGATATTGCCACTCTCACCACTGGTCCTGAAGGGATAATCTGCCCTGGATTCCCTGTGTTTCCAGTTCCTATCTGTGCCCATGTACATCTTCCAGTCCAGCTGGGTTGGTAAGGTAGAATTGGGATCAAGATAGTGGGCAGGGGGGTGGGGGTGGGAGGAAGCATTTAGGAACTAGAGGAAAATTGTATGTTGTATCATTGCTACACTGCACCCTGACTGGCTTGTGTCCTCTCTGCAGCCCTTCTGCAAGGGGATGTCCAATTTCCCACAGATGAACCCTGGGTCCTCACTCCGTACTCCCCTCATTCACAATGCTATGATTTTTTTTTTTTTATGCCTGATACCTGATCCCTTCGATGCCTTGTGATCTCACAGGCTGGTGTGCTTCTTCTAGGTGGGCTTTGTTGTTTCTCAGTTAGATGGCCCCTAGTTTATCTTCCAGTCTATAGGGCCCCAGATTATATACGGAAGGGATTTTTTAATTACCATGTGAGTGTCACTGGTTTTGTTTCTCTAGACAACCAACCCGGGGCATTTTGGATTGGATTCTCCTTACCTGAAATCAGACGCGGCTCTCATGGTGATGTGTGGCTCCGTGCCATGTCTGACCATGCCAACAGTGTTGCTCAGAGCTTGTATATCTGTGCTGGTTTCCTAGTTACTTTTTCTATCAATCACCAAGTGTTAACTATGCAATAAGGATGACTTTCTCCCTTCTGTTCTATAAGTTTTGCTTATGTACTATAAATAGCTGTATACACAAAACAAGTTTTTCTTTCTTAAGGAATTGACCTTTGTTACAAAATGTCCGTCTTCATCGCTGAGAATGTTTTTTCCTTCTCTTTCTGGAATCTACGTGGATAATGACAGGGCTATTCTAATGCATTGTGGCCACAATCTGAAACGGTTCTCAAGGTCTCCACCTCCTGGTTTGCACACCCTGCTGTAGTCCTTTCCTCCAGTGCACCGCAGTTGCTCCATGTGGCCAATAAAACATGGCGGGAGGGGGGATGTTTCACTGGGAGACACTGTGTGTGGGTGTTCGAGCCAATCATCCAGCTGTGCTGCTAATCAATAGCCAGCAGGAACTGAGAAATATGTCATTGAATTGGCCTTGAGATAATTCTAGTGTTAACCTTTAAGGCCTCACAACAATAGTGAAATACTTCCTACTAAGATTTCTCTAAATTCCTGATCCACAAAAATTATTAAAAAATAATGATTATTATTGGAAGCCACCATGTTTGGAACAATGGATTTCGTTGTGTTTCATTAAGTAGTTTAGTATCATAAAGACAAATATTGCCTGATATAACGATTGCAAAAGAAAGAAAAATAATTTTCACATGAGAAGTAGACTTTGAAGGCTATGTATGTATAAGGAGGGTTGGGGGAAGGAGAAAGGGAAGAGAGTGAAGGAGAGAAGAAGAAAGTAAACAAATAAATGTACATTTAAAATAAGCATGAAATTTAAAGTATCTATAGAAAATTGCACTTTACCGACAAATATTTCAATATATTGAACTACCTCATAAAAAGATAAATGCAATCACATTGCTTTTTAAGAACATGAAATGCTGAAGCTTTAAGCTCTGTGGCCTTTTTCAAGAAGTAAACAAAATGAAATATTAAGGGTTAAAAATAAAGGAGTGGAGAATAATATCCCCAAATTTAATTAATTCTAAGTTGAGTCTCTTTTTCTCCTTTTAATATTGGTACAACTGGAATATAGATTAAAATGGGTGTTTTCATAGCATTACGAGTTTAATAAAGAATACTTTTATTTCTTAATATGAAATGAAAATATTGGTTTCTTCAATGTAAGGAATAATAATTCCAGGCAAATATGTTTTTAAAATAATAATTTGAAAAGTAGTGCGATAGCTTGTTCTATTGTTGGTTAAATCATTAGTGATCACATGGGTCATTCTGAGACTGGTTTTAAAGTTTAGGGTCGGTTGAAAGTGTAAAGTGTGTAAAGGGACAGATGGTATTTGAGGCCTTTCAGGCTCCACGTGTCTGCTTTGGGCACCGATGGTGCGGCTGTGAAGTGGTTTGACTGCTCACCACCACACATTGGCTGCATCAAGCCACTAGCCACAATGCAGGAAAAGATGTGGAAGTCTACTTCCATAAAGATGATAGTTTGGGATTTTTTTCTTTCTAGTTTTTTATTAATGTCTCTTGTTTTTGTTTTTTTCTTTTTTAAATCATTTTATTAGGGGCTCATACAACTCATCACAATCCAAACATCCATCCATTGTGTCAAGCACATTTGTACATTTGTTGCCATCATCATCCTCAAAACCTTTTCTTTCTTCTTGAACCCTTGGTATCAGCTCTTCATTTTGTCCCCGCCCTCTGCGCCTTGCCTCCCTCATGAACCCTTGATAATTTAAAAGTTATTATTATTTTTGTCATGTCTTACACTGGCCAATGTATCCCCTTACTCACTTTTCTGTTGTCCATCACCCAGGGAGGAGGTTATATGTAGATCCACATAATCAGTTCCCCTTTTCTACCCCACCTTCCCTCCACCCTCCTGGTATCACTACTCTCATCTGTCCTGGATTCCCTGTGTTCCTAGTTCTTATCTGTACCAGTGTACATCCACTGGTCTAGCCGGATTTGTAAGGTAGAATTGGTATCATGATAGTGCAGATGGGGGAGAACCATTTAGGAACTAGAGGAAAGTTGCATGTTTCATTGTTGCTACACTGCACCCTGACTGGCTCATCTCCTTCCTGCGACACTTCTGTAAGGGGATACCCAGTTGTCTACAGATGGGCTTTGGGTCTCCACTCCGCACTGCCCCTCATTCACAATGATGATTTTTTGTTCTTTGATGCCTAATAACTGATCCCTTTGACACCTCACGATCACACAGGCTGGTGTGCATCTCCCATGTGGGCTTTGTTGCTTCTGAACAAGATGGCCGCTTGTTTATCTTCAAGTCTTTAAGACCCCAGCCACTATATCTTTTGATAGCCAGGCACCATCAGCTTTCTTCACCACATTTGCCCATGCACCCGCTTTGGCTTCAGCGACTGTGTGGGGAAGGTGAGCATCATGGAATGCCAGTTTAATAGAACAGAGTGTTCTTGCATTGAGGGAGGGCTTGAGTGGAGGCACAGTTTGGGAAGTTTACTCTGTTATGTAGGGTGGTTGTGAGTTGGGATCAATTTGCAGCTAAATGGAATTTCTTGGTGTTCCTCTTCTATCCATCGTCTCTCTAGGTCCTACCAAATGCCCAGGAGGGAGCATGCATATAACATATAGTGGACTCTAACGAGAGGCCTGGTCAGTTCCGCCATGTTAGTGGGTGCCAAGCAAGCCATCTCAGAAACAATGACAGAGAATGACCGGGACCAGCAGAAGGAGGATCTATGAGTGAACCACATCGGGATTCCTGTGTGTGGAGAAGCGGCAACAGCAGAGACCACGAGAAGCCTAGCAGCTCTCACAGCCTAGAGAACAACTACGGCTGGGTATCGTTGGGCATTCACATTGCCACAGGCGCTTTACGATACTTGACCGAGAGAGAGCAAGGGGCAGCGTGCCCAGAGGCCAAATATCACAGAGACATGCCTGCTGGCAAGATCAATACAAGGCATTAGGGACAAAAGAACTGTATCCTAAATGTTTTCTGACGCTGACTTGTAGTTACTTGCTAGCTTCCCTAGTAAACCCCCATAATCGTGAATGTTGTCCGGGAATTCTGTGTGGCCATTGCAATGGATCGTCAAACCCATTGGAGAAGTAGATTGCCATGGGAAGAATTATTGGTATCAGGACAGGATAATGAAGGTTGGAGCGTGGCGGCATGGAGGAAATGGGGTGGAAGGCACATCTGACCACTTCTGGTTCCAAGTTAGCCTACCTCCAGCCCAACTCCATGTTAGGTCAGACAGGCCTCACCCTCCACGCTTCCTTTCCCTCACTCTGACACCAATTATCCTTTCTCACAGCACGCTACCTTGCCCACTGGGTTTGGTAGTATATTCTAATGACAACACAGAACTCACAGAAAATCCTCCTGACCATGGGAGTTTGTTAGGGAAGTATTCAGATTACCAGGTGTGAAGGGTACAGTTCTTTTGCCCCCCATTGCTTCTTCCCAGCATAGGTCTGCCTCCCTCTGGTCCTTGGCCTCTGCTTTGTTCCGTGGGCTGGGAAGCTTGCCATTTTGTCTCATGGCCCCCGCACTGCGCCTCTGCTCTGTCTCGTGGGTTAGTGCTAAATCCCGTGGTCTCTATGCCTCCATCATTTCTTACAGACACTCTGCCAGGGGGCTTTTCTCTCTTGAGGCATGTGGATTCCTGTTCTTGCTTCTAAAAGGGCTCAGCTCACTGATACCCAGAGGAATGGCAAAGCTGGTCAATCTTTTCAATTCGTGTTTCACACACACTATTTACTGGTCCCTGCCAAAGTATGCGGTGAGAGTCACAAGGGCATGGTTGGAAGTGCCATGTTTCAGCCATGTCACTTTTCCACAGGACATCTGACCTCTGCCTCGGAGGAAGCACCCTTGGGCAGATGTCGCCTGAGTTCTCCTTCTCCCTACTGAAGCCAAGGGAGGTCAAGTGTGATGATCCCTATACCATTTCCTCAAACAGCAATGACTTTGGTTTTACAGTCTTTGTTGCATATTTTTCTTTACTTAGTTTTGCAATTCTTTAAAAGTGTACGTGTCACTCTTACCTGATAAGTAGTCTATGGTGCTGACTTGGGTGTACGGTCCTTAACGTGTCAACCCTTATCCTATCTGATATTCTTGGCATAAGAGAGATTTTTTACTCTGTCTTACAGAAAACAAACTATTCCTAGTCCAAAATTGTTTCCAAAATCATTTTCTCTTTCCGATGCCCCTCCACCCCATCTTAGGTGATTTTCCTCCCATGGATGTGCAGATTTACCCTCAGGGAAACCTTTGAATGGACCTCTATGTAGATGTCTGGAACCTCTCCATCCAGCTGCCTCCTCCCTGGCATTCTGTTCCCCAATCCTAGCCTCCCTGAACATAGACCTCTTCTCTACTTGGTGAGGCAGCCAGATTCAGTTTGGGTTCCCCCACTCTGTGCCAGAGCCTGGAAGTAGCCTGCAGGAAGCTAGCAGGATTCATCCCATTTATGTCCCTTCTTCCAAGGATCACAGGTCTGTGCTGATTGCTATTGAATTTTTAAAAAAACCATTGTTTCATATGTTTCACCTTCTCTTCTATTTTCAGATGGGAGGTTAAGTTCAGTTTCTATTACTCAAGAATACTTCTGTATTACTGAGGAACTGGCATGGGGGGCATAGCTGGCTTCTTCCTGCAGCCACAAAAAGGGGAAGGAGAGCCAGATTCCACACCAGCACAAGGCTCATTTAGATGAGGCAGAGGTCAGACATCCCTCCACTCCCCAACTCTCTGTCCCAAGTCTGCTTCTCAAGGGACTCTACCTCTCCGCTAGGCTCGGTAATCCATTGCAATGGCACGTAGAACCCATACACAATAGTCATTATTTTGGACTTTTTAAAGGGAAGTTAACAAGTTGTAAGTCAGGATCAGAAGCATTAAAGATACAGTTCTTTTATAGCTAGCCTATTTTCAGCTAGCTGAGGAGCATGTCTCTTTCTGACCCTCAGCTTTTCAGCCGCACTGGCAAGTATTACAAAGCTCCTTCAGCGCGGATCAATGTCCAAAGGGCGCCCCAGCCTGCAGACCAACCTCCTGACTCAAGGCACTCAGCTCTACTCTTTCCATGAGGCAGGGCACCTGCAGCTCTGTGAGCTGTTCTGTGTGTCACCCTTCTGGCTCACCCACAGGGATCTCAAATGTGCTCTGTTTTCAGTTTCTCTTTCTTGATGCTGGTGGGAGTCTCTGTTCCTCCTTGTGAGATGACTCCCTTATTTTTAGCAGAATGGCAGAGCAGACCAGCTCCCACGTATTAGTATCACACATGCTGTTCGCATGCCCTATGCTCTCATCGTCCCAAAGACTATGGATAGAGCCGTTATGTAATTCCACCTTGTTTTTAATTTTTCAACTACCTCACTGCTAACCGTCACATTTTATTCACTGACATATACTCCTATGTGTTGAACAGAAATTTCTAATAGACACTATTTAGTTTTACTTACTTTCTTCATTTTTAAACACAACCCTTGCTATTTGCAAGTCCTCAGCATAATAAAAGCTATATTCCAGTAGGCCATAGAATTACAAACTTTCTAGTTGAGAGAAATCTTGAATGTGATATCTTATCTCAATTCTAACCCCTTTTAGGGTTCCCCAATTAAATTTTCATCCTAATAGTGAACATGCACTTATGATAGGACACACTCTACTTTAATTTTATTTTATTTTTCATATCATTCCATAGTTCCATCATGTCAAGCAGAATTGTACGAATGCTATCACAGTTTCCAAACACTTTTTCTCCCTGGACTCCTTGACATTGTCTCCCTTTTAGCACACACACACACACACACAGACACACACACACACACACACCACTGGATCCCGCCACCTAGCCCTGAAACCCCTATTCTACTTGCTCTCCCTATAGCCTTTTTCATCATCAGGGCACAGTTGATAGTAAATGATTTGCTGGTCAGGAAATGTTTGACAATGTATTTTTAAGAAGCTAAAATAACTTGCTTTATAACATTGACTTTTGGATACTTATTGCATTTATTTGCAACCTAAATGCGAAGGATCTTTTGTTCTCATGACCTCTGAACTTTTGGTGTAGGAACTTAAGTCTGAAAGTATTGCTTGTAGAGCCCAGGTGTATATGTGCATGGCTGTATTTAAAATAGACCATTTAAACAGGTCTCTGCCATCCATGAACGGCTGTAGACAAGTCCCCTCCATAATGCTCTTGCCTTACTACCTTAGAAAAGGTCAACCAAATGGTGGCTGTCAAGTTGATCAACTGGGCCTGTCGCAGTAAAGGCCAAGAGGTCAGTGCAAAAGGCTCCCACGACTGCTTGGAGAGTCACCAGGGAACCTTCACCACCTGTCGGTGAGTTTGCCCTGCTGCGGTGGCTCAGGCATGGCTGTGATGCCGGAAGCTGTGCACTATGCCCTTGGTATTTCAAGTGCTTAACAGATTCGCGGATGAAGCTGCAGGACTGCAGCCTCCAGGATGGATGACAACTCAATGTAAAGAAAGCTAAACTTTCCCCAACTGGACCAGTAACATCGTGATAAGAAGAGAAAAGATGGAAGTCGTCTTGCTTGGACCCACATCAATGCTCATGGACGCAGCAGTCAAGAGAGCAACCCATGCGTAGCCCCGAGTGCATGTGCCGCAGGAGACTAGACTACTTCAAAGTGCTGAAAAGCAATCACCTGACCTTACGGTTAGCAGTCCAGCATGTGACCCACAGAGCTGGTCTGAATTCTCTTAATGAATATAGCCATATTCAAAATACAAGAATTCTCTTAATGAATATATCCATATTCAGAAATACAAGGGGGTAGCAAAAAGGGGGATTTTTGTCAAAGCTATATATTTGAATTTTTTTAAAAAATAAAACAACCTTATAATCTTTAAATTACTCTCCATTACACTTAGTACATTGGTCAAATCTGTGATTTCATTCTTGGAAGCATTTTTCAAACTCATCTATTTGAAGGGCTGTAAACTCCTTCCTACTTTTGTTCTTTGCCTCTTCTAGGCCGTTGTCAAATCGCTACCCTTTCGCATCCTTTCACGTCCCTCTGCATTCACAGAAACCATAAGAAGCCGCATGGGAGCAAGGTCAGGTGAGTAAGGTGTGTGAGACAAGAGAGGCATGCTGTGTTTTATCCAAAACTGGTGCACTGGGATGGCTGCGTGAGCAGGTGTGTTGTCATGGTGGCAAAACTAGTTCCCTGCCTGCCACGAATCAGGCTTTTTTTGGTCATACACGGTTATGCAATCTTTTCAGAACCTCTAAATAGAAAACCTGATTAGCAGTCTGTCCGGGTAGAATGAACTCCAAATGCACAATCCCCCTCACATCACGTCCTCGTATTTGGACATACATCTGAGGTGCCAGATTCCATTCTAATATAAATAAGTTGTGTAAATAGTTCTTTGTTACGGTATCATCCTCATCTCTGGAACATTCCAGTACTGTGTGCCCTGAAGTTCATATGGTTTAAGGTCTCATTTAAGAGAGAGAGAGAGAAAAATAAAACAAATCAGAATAAGACAAATGAAGGATACAAAACTAAGCAGAGGGCTTGGGAGAACTGCTTGCAAGTGAGTAGCCCCAAAGCTGAGAGTTTATAGCTTCAGAAAAAATAAATATTTGCCTTCTCTGGAGGCTTCAAAGAATTCATGACCGTTTGATGGCAACATTATCAAGGAATTTTACATGTTCTGTAGAAAACTTCACTAGCTAGACTTCTAAGTGTCCTTCAAATTCAGAGATTTTAATTTACTTGAATGAAATTTGAGAATTGAATAGGTCAAATCTTTGCTCCTTGAATTGATCTTCTAAGCCACTCTGCATTGTAGGTGCCTTTTCTGATAGCCAATGGTGTAGGTATTTGTGTATCGCTCAAGTTCTAAAGGAATTTCAAAGTCAAATGCTTGGCTTCAATTCGTGGCCAATTGTTCTGTTCTCTCCTCCACTTACATGATTTCAAGGTTGAGTATGATTTCTCAGCTGATCGATGTACACAGAAATCAATGATTGACTGACACAGCATCTGCACCTCTGATTAAGGGTATGCACCTCATTCTCCTGGTCACAGGAAGATGGATGAGAGGGCTTGGAGATTCAGAAGCCTGATTGGAAGAACTACCAATGCACGAATGTCTATGATCTTCTTAAAAGGGAAAGAGCACGTTGCAAGGAAAACTAACCCGTTGCCATGAAGCCCTTTCTGACTCCTGGCAACCTCGTATGTTACCAAGTAGGGCTGCTCTAGGGGGGTTTTGTTTGCTTGTTTTTGTTTTTTACTATCATCATTGGGAAACAGATTGTCAAGCTCCCCTTTCCCCCCATGATATCACTGGGCGGGCTCAAACCACAGACCTTTAGGTTAGCTGTTGTTAAGTGCTGTCCTCATTACCAACTCATAGTGACCCCAAGCACCACAGAAGGCCACACTGCCCAGTCTTGTGCCACCTCACAATTCTGTCATCTGAAGGTCAAATGTTGCAGCCACCGTGTCAATCTGCTCATGGAGGGCCTTCTTCCTGCGTACTGACCTTCCACTTTGCCCGTATGATGCCCTTTCCCAAGGACTAGTTTCTCCTGACATCAAGTGCAAACCACTTAGACAAAGTCGCCCAGCCTCTCTTCTTGAGCTGGCTGTTGCAGTTGGGTGCTGTCAAGTTGGTTCTGACTCCTAGGGACCCCGGACCTCCACCATCCTCACGTGTGGTTCCTCTGAAGCCCATTGTTGCCTCCATCGTTGTTTCAATGCACCTTGTGGAGTGTCAGTCTCTCTTTCAATTTCTATTTTATCAAGCATGAAGTCCTTCTCCAGGAACTGGTCTCTCCTGATAACCTGTCCAAAGTACCTGAGATGAAGTCTCACCATCTTTGCCTCTACAAAGCATTCTGACCATACTTCTTTTAAGATTGATGTGTGTGCTCTTTTGGCAGTTCATGGTACCATCAACATTCTTCACCAGCACCACAATTCAAGTGTATGGACACTTCTTTGGTCCTTCTTATTCAGTGTCTAACTGTCACATGCATATGTGGCCATTGAAAATGCCATGGCTCCTGTCAGGCACAATGTAGTCCTCAAAGCAATGTCCTTGCTTCTCAACACTTTAAGGAGGCCCTGTACCACAGATTTACCCAATGCAATGTGTCCCTTTCTCTCTTGACTGCTGCTTCCAGGATTGCTGATTGTGGATCTCAGCAAAACAAACCCCTTGACAACGTAAATCTCTTCTCTGGCTAACATGGTGTTACCAAATAGTCTAGTCGTGAGGATTTGGGTCTTCTTGAATTGTAATTCACACTGAAGGCCGAAATCCTTGCTCTTCGTCAGCAAGTGCTCCAAGACCTCCCACTTTCTGAAAGCAAGGTGTGTCACCTGCATATTAATTAGCCTTCCTCTAACCTCGATACTTATTCTTCTTCATCTAATTCAACTTCTCTGATTATTTGCTCCGCAGATACATTGATTAAGTATGCTGAGTGGATGCAACCCTGACACACAACTTTCCTTATTTTAAACAATGCAGTGTCTCCTTGTTTTGTTCACACAAATGTCTATTGATCCATGTACTGGTTCTGCGGGAACACAATGGAGGGTTCTGGAATGCCCACTCTTCTCCAGGCTATTCATAGTTTGTTATGACCCACGCAGCTGAACGCCTTTGCAGAGTCAATGAAACGCAAGTAAACACCTTTCTGAATTCTCTGCTTTGAGCCAAGATCCATCTGACATCAGCATGTCCTCTTCTGAATCAGGCCTGAATCTTTGGTAGATCCCTGTCAATGTCCTGCTACAACTATTGTTGGATGATCTTCAGCAAAATGTTACTTGCATGTGTTATCAACGATATTATTCTATAATTTGTGCATTTTGTTGGATCATCTTTCTTTGATACAAATATAGATCTCTCCCAGAAGTTGGCCAAGTGACTGTCTTCCAAATTTCCTGGTGTCAATGAGTGATTGTTCCCAGTACTTCAATGTCCTGCTGAAACGTTTCAACTGGTTCCTTCCATTCCTGGAGCCTTGTTTTTGGCTAATGCTCTCAGGACAGCTTGACCTTCTTCCTTGAGTACTATTGGTTCCTGTTCATATGCGACCTCTTGAAATGTTTGGCTAGTTCTCTTGGGTACAGCGACTGTGCATTATTTTCATCTCCACTTGATGCTTCCTGTAGCCTTCAATATTGTCCCCAGGAAATCTCTCAATAGTGCGATTGAATGCCGGAATATTATTCATGGGTTCTTTCAGTGTAGGACATGCTGAGTGTGCTCTTTCTTTTTTGGTTTCTGAACTCTAGTCTGTTGGCATTGCATTATAATATATTAGTTTGTCTTCTTGAGCTGCTCTTTGAATTCATCCTTTCTTCCATGTGCCTTAGCTACCAGTTATGATTAAGAGCAAATTTGGAGACTCTAAACTCTGCTTTGATGTTTTCTTTCTTTCGTTTCTTCGTGTCTGATCTTCGTGATGTGATCTCACAGCTCATCAGGGATTCTGTTACTAGTGTTCAAATCTTTTCTTGACACAGTCTCAAAATCTAGGCGGATAGACTCAAGGTCATATTTTGATTACCGTGGACTTACATACAAACTTACATACGAACAATTGATGGGCTGATCCACAGTTGGGACCAGTCTGATTTTAGGTGCTGATATTGAGCTTCTTCTTAGGTTTGTAGTGGAGTGCAAGCCGGATATCATTTAAAAATCCACAAAGCCAAGCAAAACAAAACCTTGAGTCCATTATGCTGGGAGTCATTATAATAATGCAGAAATAATATTAACAATAACAAAATGCTACTAGCACATGGTGAATAAGCATTCCTGCATTCTCAGAATAGTTGTCAGGGCCCATCATAAGACTTTTAATTAGAGCTCAGAGGCAGGTGAGGCAGATGACTGGAGGTCCTGCCATTCGGGTTACTAAAGCAGTAAAACCAGGTGAGGTTAAATGGACACCTGACCACACTCACCTGTGATTGCTTTTCCAGTCTGTCAGGTTGCTTTGGAATCTGACTCAGGCGCCACACCCTTGCTGGAAGGTGCTCAAGTTTGGAGCTAATTCCTTGATGTCAGTTGGTTACCTGGAGCCCCAGCCTCGTCGTTCTCTGGGCGTCTGTCTCCAGGGCACCGCTGCAAGCTCAGGAAGACTCCATCTGAACCTACCTCCTACATCTGATGCGGAACCAGTGCAGCTCTTTAGTTGGAGAGAACTGACGGCAAATGGTCCTTAGTTTGAGGACTTGCCCCAGGCTTTCATATCTACAAGCAGGAAAAGGAAAAACAAGCTATTTTTTGATGGTTATGTTTCTAAGGGATTCCTGCCACTTCTAAAACACACACACACATGGGAAATTTATGATATGAAGAAAAAATGTGCTTCAGGATATTGGAAGACTTGGGAATTCTGTGTGCTATTGTCCCCTGCCCACCCAGACTTTGGAGGTGTCTTTGCTCAGTCCCACATGAGGACAGAACAGGTGGGTGAGGGATCTCAGGCAGGGGCTCTGGGATCAGTACTGCATGAGTGACTTTACCCTCTCTGGACTCCACTCAGCTGACAATTTCTATCATCAAGCATCAATAATGTTGACATAAATCTGCTTCATATCTATTTGTTTATTTGCTTTGCACCAACAGTTGGGAGAATATTGTCTATTATTTGTTAAGCAAATTTATTGCTTTTCAAACTAGGTCTGGCACTTGGGGTATTGAAGAACTATCCCCTGTCAACCAGACTTTAAGTTGATATCAGAAAACTTGCTGTGTTCCTTCTATTTCTCTTTTACCTGGTCTCGTCACTCCTGATTTCTATGTTCTTTCTCTTCAGATGCTTTTAAAATGTTTTTAAGTTATTGAAATTAGAATTCACCGTGGTTTTTGACCAAAGATACCAGGTTTACTATTTTATGGATTTAATGACCATGCTGTCATAGTAAATTGAACCCATCTGTTTAAGAAAGAGTTGACAATGACACATACCTTTCGCAAGATTTTAACTGATAATTCATCATCCTCCTGTAGGTAAAGTATTTCCACCCACTATCCTTGGATATATGGAACCACATTTTGTTTCTACTTTCCTTGTCCAGGCATCTCTTTTATTCTCTGCAGTGAGTTGACATTTTACTCTCTGCAATGTCTTCATGCTGACAATAATTTACCAACAGGATAAATAAGGGAGCTGTCCTAAGACGTGGTCGTGGAAGGGATCCTTTAGGACAGTGTGTACTGCGCTCTCCTCCAGGTGAATGATCCCAGAGACCAAAACTCAGCCACAGAGATGAAAACTGCTTGGTAAGTGTCTTAACCGAGTCCATGTGTGGTGCAAATGATTAGCATACTTGGCTGCTTACCAAAAGGCTGATGACTGGAGTTCACCCAGAGACGTGCTGGAAGGAAAGCCTAGTGATTTACTTCCTAAAGATCAACCGCTGGAAAACCCCAGATGGAAAAACTGCTCAGTCCTGTGCCAACCTCACAATTGGTTGTGTGTCCAAGCCCATTTTGTAGCCACTGCGTAAAGCCATCTTGTCAAATGTCTTCCTCTTTATCACTGCCTGTCTGCTTGACCAAGCATGATGTCCTTCTCCAGGGACTTAGCTCTCCGGATACCAAGTCCAAAGTATGTGAGACCAAGTCTTGCCATCCCTGACTCTCAGGAGCATTCTGGAGCATTCTGCCTATACTTCTTCCAAGACAGATTCGTCTGTTCACATCTGTTCACGGTCATTTCAATATTTTTTTTACCAGTACCATAATTCAAATGCATATATTCCTCTTTGGCCTTCCTTACTCAATGCCCAATGTTCCCGTTCACATATAGATGGGGCAATTCATGGCTGGAATCAGGCACGTCCTAGTCCTCAAAATAAAATCCTTGCTTTTCAACACTTTAAAAAGGTATTATGCAATAGATTTACTCAAAGCGATGTTCTTTAATCTCTTCCTTAATCTCTTGAATGCTGCTGCTTCCATAAGCATTGATCGTGGATCCAAACAAGATGAAATTCTTTACAACTTCAAAGTTATCTCCATTTTATCATGATGTTACCTACTGGGCCAGTTGTGAGGATTTTTTAATAGGGTCACGATGTGTCCATTCAACTTAACTGGTAGTGATTGTTTTTTTTTTCCATATGCAGTGTCAGATTTCTAGCAATATCAAAACTCTAAAAACAGCCCACCCACTTCCATCAAGTTTTAAGTCTGTACATCTTTATAAGGAGTCCGGTGGCATAGTGGATTACAGGTTGGGCTGCTAACCACAACTTCAGCAGATCGAAACCACTAGCAGATCCACAGGAGAAAAATGGGGCTTCTTACTGCAGTAAAAAGTTAGTCTCAAAAGCCCTCGGGGGGAGTCCTACTCTGTCCCACAGACTTCTTATGAGTCAGAAACAATTCAGTGACAATGAGTAGTGAGTGAGTAAGTCAATCTTATCCTGTTTTTTTAAATTTTAATAAATCATTTTATTGGAGGCTCTAAACCTCGATGGGAGAAGGGATGTTCATCTCCTTCGGAGCAGTTGGTGGGTTTAAACCCTGACCCTCTGGTTGCAGTCCAATTTTTGACGAGACGGTGTCACCAGGTTGCCTTAAAAACAAAGCAAAGTGACCAAGTTCAGTGCCAGAGGCCAATTATAGAACCTCCACAGGGTCAAATGCCGCAGGCATTTTATAGCCGCTTCACAACAAATGCAAACAAGTTGCTTACCTGCTTGCTCAAGCGTCAACAGCCCAGTGCGTACAGCAACAACAACCCAAAAAAGGTCAAGCTACTCGGAGCTGGTGTGACAACTGCAGTAGAAGTGACGCCAGTACCTTGCGGGCAGCAGAAAAACCTAAAGAGGCCCAAATCACATAGTCTATTAGCACATATTCACCAACTGCAGCTAATAACAACAGCCTTGAATCATCGAGATTCTTTTTTTCAAAGAGCCTAGAATAGGAAGCTTTGGGAAAATTTTCCTGAGATAGAATTGAGGTTAAATTGTTCTGATATTTGAAGATCAACTTCATTTATTAGAGACGCTCACCTATGTTGAGCTAAAACTTCCCAATTTTACTGCATAGCTGCTTCTTCCCATACCTGACAGATCAGATCATGCTGGGGAGTTGGGAAACTGTCGGTGTGGTAAGAGCGGGCCGGAGCTGGCTGGGAGACCAAGGTCTTTAGGTTTAGATTCACCTCCCAGTGAGGCTAAGCAAGTCGAGGGATTCACCAACACGTTTATCAGACAATTTTTAACATCAGCCTTCTGTTGGGTACAGTGAATTAATATTTTAACAACTTCTCTAATGCTTTCCTACCACGTCTGTCAATGTCATATAGTGAAGGCTTGTATGTTGCCAGGATGCTGGATGCTGTGTCACCAGCGTGAAAACCTAGGGTGGACAAGCTGCAGCTTCAAGACTAAGACAAATACCAAGCACAGCTTGCTCTACTGAGAAATAACCAGTGAACACGCTCGGAATCACAATAGAGCGTTGTTAGGTATAGTGCTGGAAGATGGTCAGTGAGGCCCTCGGTTGGTCTTATTACTGTCCAGTGGATTCCGATCGATAGCTACCCCATAAACAGAATAGAAGACAAACCCCTACATTGGAAGGCATTCCAAATGCAGTGCCCACAGAAATGGACACAAACAAACCCACCCTTGTGAAGTTGCCTCAGGACTTTGTTGTTTGATAGAGGGGGTCCGATTGAGTGGGAGATGACAGGATGGCAGCTCCGAACAACAGCAACTGGATCATGACCTTGTAAGTAGTGCAGGCATGTGGGACTGTATGTGCTCATGGGGAGGACACTGTGATACGTTTGGTGGAAACAGTTACAATATAGCACCATTTTCATATCTGGCTTGGCATTTCTTCATGTTTTAATACATCAGTGCCTTAAAAATATTTGCAGCCTGGGCATCTCTCAACCTGAAAGTGCTCTGGGCTCAGTCCCCCCACGGGTAATCTCCTCTGGTATGCACTTTGTGCCTCTGCCTACCTGCTGTCTCATGGAGTTATATTTATTCTGCTGTCTCATGCCTTACGAGATTATGCACTTGATTCCCAATGACCACTCCCCTGTGCCCCTTTCTGTAACTGTTAGCTCCCATGTCAAATCCTTGAGTACTCGAGTACTCTCATTCCTCTATCCCGCCCCCCCAAAAAAGCCCAACTATGCTTTTCTTTCTTTCTTTTTTTCTTTCCACAGTGCTTAGGCAGCTCCCTTCCAAGGCAATCCTTAGAGCTCTGCCTTACTTATGCTCTAAAGATGAACCCCACCACGCGCTGCCAGCAAGTCTTTGTACAGTGCACAGCGGTGCTGTGGTGCTAAATGTTTAACGACTTGTTCCGGGCTGGAGTGAGTGAGAGGCGAGCCCTGCTTTTGAGTTTGCTGCTTCTGGAGACGGCACAGAATGTGCCGTAGGAAGAGTTGTGTGGAATTGGCTCGGACTAGCCGATCCGATTTCCAGAAGGTTGCTGTCTACCGTGGGCTCACGGTTTCGGGAAGGCAGAGGCTACTGTGGTGTAAGAAACGGGCCACCAGTCGGGCCCTTCGCCTTGCTGCACAAGGCGAGCCTGCAGCACTTGGCCACCCGTGCTCGCTCCTGTTTACCTTGACCTCTTCCTTTCCTTCCTCAACTAACTGAACAAGAGTGCAAGGGTGTGAGAAAGCGCTCCAGAGTGGTGGGCAATGAGTCCTAAAAGGCTCTACTCAGAAATTCCTTAAAGGGTGACGAATATTTGGGCACTTCTTATGCTCCCGAATGTATGCTGTGTACAAATAGACTTTCGGGTTAAAATCATTAACATTTCTTCGGGCATTTCTTCGCATGTACACACATGAGCTAAGGAAGCAGGGCCTTAAGAGATAAACACTTTCCTCTGCTATCCATGTGCCAAGGTGAGTAGATTTGAAGCTTTCCCAACCATTCCTCTACTTCCATATGCCAGCAGGAGCAGATTTTAATTTCACTAGTCAGGAATTTTGCTTTATTCGATCTCTCAATAAAAGCCAGACCGAACTCACACCCTCGAGTCGTTGTGATGGTCTAGTCCCAGAAGCCAGCCAGTAAATACTGGGCTGAATGAATGCTTCTTTCTTGAAGCACATTTTCGCGCAGCAGGTGCTCCTGACTGCTCATCAGATCTTACAAATGATGACCATTTCTCTTAGTAAGGAAATGTTTGTCTTCAGATGAACTGATTTTTTGCCTTCGACTATAAAGACTGGACAACTGCCTCTCTATACCTCTTCCTGGTTATAGTAACAAGCAGGTAGGCAACCATTTCACTCCTACAACTGAGTGCTTTTCCAAAATACCACAGCCTCCAAAACCTTGATCAGTGTGAACTTCATCTTATGCTCAATGATGCTTGTGTTCGTCTGGGTAGGCAAGAAAACAAATTGATAGACACTCATGTATAGGAAAGAGCTTTATATACCAGAGCAATTGAATATTGAGAAAACGTGCCAGCCCAGTCCAGATCAAGTCCATAAGTCCGATATTAGCCCAGATGTCTGATACCAATCTAGAAATTCCTCTTCAGACTCATGAAACACATGCAGTGATACCAAAGGCAGGATGATGACAGGTCAGTGGGTGGAAAGTCTTGTGGATCCAGTGGCATTGGGAGCATCTCAGTGCTGGCAGGGGTCTCCCAGGGCTCTGTCTGCATCAGCTCGTCATCCAGGGAGTGAGGGAGTGCCCTGCCTGCACTGAGATGCTCCCAATGCCACCTTAGCACCTCCAAATAATGTCATCAAGCTGTGACCTGGTTGACAGGTAAACCCCACCCCTTCACTCATGTCTCATATTGACAACAGATTATGTAACTACCACAATACTAGTTTCTGGGACTTGAGGGATGAAAAAAATGTGGAACTTAAAGTGCAATAAGCCTAATTAAAGGCCTCTGAGTTTCTGTTAAGGGGGTGGTGAGGGATTTTGGAAACAGACAGTGGTGATGTTTACACAACATGGTGAACATAATTGCTGTCACTGAGCTGTACACAGACAACATGTTGAACTGACCAATGTTTTGTGACACACGTATGTCAGCAGAACAGAAGGAGAGACCCTTAATGAGATGGATTGACAGTGGCTGTATTCAAGTAACTTTCAGAGTCTGTTCTGACATCCACTTTTATCTTGCCTTTCTTTCCTGTCTGTTTAATAATCTTTTGTTTTCTTCATGTATGATACTCATAATGTCATCCCTCAGCCCATCTGCCTCTCCATCTTTAGAGTTCAATGTGTCAGTCTGTTTTTGAGATGTCCTTTAAATTCAGGTGGAATATACTCAACGTTGTATTTTAGCTCTTGTGAACTTGTTCTAATTTCTTCAGCTTCAGTCTGATCTACAGATGAGCAAATGATTACCTGATCCACACTCGGCACCCGGGCTTGTTTTGGGTTAATGATATTGAGCTTCTCCACCATCTATTCTAACAGATATAATCTGATCTCTCTTTATTCCATTTGATGAGGGCCACAGGTACCACTATTTATGTTGTTGTTCAGCCATTTCAACAGGCAGCATATGATCAGAAAACGATGGCATCGAAGGAAGATGCTCAAACCACACTGAAGGCTTTAGCAAAAACAAGACCCTAGGAATTAACAGAATAACAACTGAAATGTTTTGACAAGCTAATGAAGCATTGGAAGCATTCCCTGCCATGCCATGAAATTTGGAAGACAGCTACCTGGCCCATTGACTGGAAGAGATCCATATTTGTACTCATTCCAAAGAAAGATACTCCAGTAGGATTCTATCTGTTATGGAAATTATCTAGCGATATCATTAATACTACTTGCAAGTAAAATTTTGATGAAGATACTTTAAAACATTTGCAGCAGCACATCTGCAGGGAGCTGCCCAAAATTCAAACTATATTCAAGACAGAATGTGGCATGAGTGATATTAGATGGATGTTGGCTAAAAATAGAGAAAACCAGAAAAATGAGAAAAAAGCTGACATAGCTTATTGATTATGGAAAATAACTGGACTGTGTGGATCACGACAAGCTATGAGTAATGTCATGAAGAAAGTGAATTCCAGAACACTTCATTGTTTTCTCTAGGACTGTGTGCACATACCAAGAACCTGTAGCTCAAACATAGCAAGGGAATGCTGTGTGGTTGACTATCAGGAAAAGTACCATATATACTTGAGTATAAGCCGACCCGAATATCAGCTGAGGCACCGAATTTTACCACATTAAAAAATGTGCTGAAAGAACTCTGGATCAGAGGTTGAACATTCCTTTTGGAGCAGTGACTCTGTATTTCCTCCATTTTCTTTCTTACTTTTTCATAAAGATTATTTTATTGGGGGATCTTACAGCTTTTCTAACAATCCATACATCAAGTGTATCAAGTACATCTACATTTGTACAGATATTGCCATTATCATTTTCTAAGCATTTACTTTCTATTTGAGCCCTTGGTATTAGTGTCTCTTTTTTCCCTCCTTCCCCCACCCACCCTCATGACCCTTGATAAATTATAAATTATTATTATTTTCATATCTTACACTGACCAATGTCTCTCTTTCTATTGTTTGTCTCCCTGATGGCATGGGGGGGAGGGGGGCTGCGTGCAGTTATCCATTGATCATTGTGATCAAGTCTCCCTTCCTCCTTCCACCTTCCCCTTATCCTTCTGCTGTCACTATTCTTACTTCTGTTCCTAAAGGGGTTATCTGACCTGAAATGCGTGTGCTGTGAGTTCTTATATGTACCATTGTACATGCTCCGGTCTAGCCAGAATTGAAAGGTAGGATTGGGATCATGATTGTGGTAGGTGGGGAAGGCTCAAAGAACCAGAGGAATATTGTGTGTTTCATTGGTGCTATACTGCACCCTGACTGACTCATCCCTTCCTTGTGACCTTTCTGTGAGGGGATTTCCCATTGTCTACAGATGGGTTTGGAGTCTCTGATCCAGCCCCCGTCATTCTCAACAATATGTATTTTTGTTTTGGGTCTTCTGATGCCTGTTACCTGATCCTGTTGATACCTCATGATCGCACATGCTGGTGTGCTTCTTCCATGTGGACTTGTTGTTTCTCTGCTAGATGGCCGCCTGTTTAACTTCAAGCCTGTAAGACTCCAGATGCTATATCTTTAATAGCTGGGCACCATCAGCTTTCTTCATCACATTTACTTATGCACCCATTTTGTCTTCAGCAACCTGTTTGGAGGGTAAGCATCACAGAATGCCAGGTTAGAACAAAATGTTCTTGCATTGAGGGAGGGCTTGAGCAGAGGTGCAAAGTCTGCCCACTTCCTCAATGTATGTATATAAATATATGTACATGTCAATACCTCTACTTTTAGGAATCATTATATTGACAAATGTACACACATATGTTCATACCTCTATTTATAACTTAGCTTCCTAGATCTTTCCTCTGTTTCCTTTTACCTTCTTCCTGCCCCACCATCATCCTCACCCTTCTTCTGCCTCTTAGTAATTCCTCTCTGCTAGATTGTGGTTGATCCAACACCCCCAGGATCTCTACATCCTCCTCACTGTTGAATTTAATCCCCAAGTTGTTCCCCTGTCTATGGCCTTGTTTCCTCACTGCTCCCTTCCTCCACTTCCTCCTCCACCCAAGTCCCTCTGGAACCTTTGGTCCTGTTGCTTCTCCTCGGGCTTGCTTCCTATGCCTATCTTATATAGGTAGGAAAAGCAACAATAATGGAGACAAAAGAAAACAAAAGATTGAATAAAAAGAGAAAAGAAAAAAACTATTAGCAACCCCCCAAACATACATAATTCCAGGCCAGTCTGTTGACCTTTATGACAATCTCCTCTCTAGTCCTAAGGGGTTCCAGAACTGCCCCTCCTGGTCTGAAATCTATATGGGGGACTTCTCAGGGGTTTTGTGGCTTGGCTTTGCTCCCAGTGATTATCTATAATGTCTCCTTCTTGGTTTGCCCCACTGTGTGTGTGTGTGTGTGTGTGTGTGTGTGTGTGTGTGTGGCGTGTCAGACTTGTGGCCCCAGTACTGTCCTCTGTGGTGGTATGTTCCAGTGAGGGGACATCATGTCTCCAGATGTTGTCACATCATGTCTCCAGCTGTACAATCCTCTCTGTGCCTTAGCAGCTCCGTGCAGCTCGTCCGCAGGGCTTGGTATGCCAGTATGGGTCTAGTCCCTCGCTCTCTCTTTTTCTTTCTTGGTTTGCTTCTGTGTGGGCACAGCAGGCTGGCCCCTCTCCCCCACCTGCAGGTTTCCTCCATCTTCTATTGATGCAATATTACAACCAGAGGCTTGAGCATTTTCTTCAGCTCATTCAACTTGAGGTACACTTAACATGTTCTTCCTTTTTGGTTTTCTGACTCCAGATTCATATACAATACTTGACTTTGACTTCCTGAGCTGCCCTTGGAAACCTTCTTTTCTACTCTTTTACTTCATCATTTCTTCCGTTTCATTTAGCCACTGTACATTCAAGATGTAGATTCAAGATGCATTCTGCAGTCAAATTCTCTGAATTCTACATGTTGAGCTTTCAGCAATTCAAAATCACCAGCTGTTCCAGAGGAAAAAGATGGAGCTTTCTACTCTTGTAAAGAGTTACAGTCTCAGAAAATCACAGAGGCAGTTTGACTTTGTCCTACAGGGTCACTTTGAGTCAGCACTAACTCAATAGCAGTCAGAGTTTTTTGGAGAGCTTTAGTGGTTGGTGCATCAAGTTGAATAATACTTGTATTAATTGGACTTTCTTGTAAGCATATAGATATTATTCTGCCGCAGACAGCATTGAACTTCAAGATGGATTTTGAAATACCCATTTTGGTGATGAATACGATGCTATCCCTCTTGAATTTTTCCTTCCTAGCATAGTAAACCATTTAATTGTTGGACTCAAAATGGCCGATATTAGTCCATCCTTGCTTACTAATGCTAGAATTATTATCTTTGCACATTCCATTTCACTATCAACAGCTAAAAATATTCTAGATTCCTACTTTGTAAATTCCACATGCTGGTTACTAATAGATTATTACAGCTGTTTCTTCTTGAAAAGTTCAGCATAAACTTACCACGTGGTCCTGCAATTGTACCCATAGGTAACTACCCAAGAGAAATATACTGTATATACTTGTGCATAAGCCAAGTTTTCCCAGCACGTTTTAAAAAAATCATTTTATTAGGGGCTCATACAACTCTTATCACAATCCATACATACATCAATTGTGTCAAGCACATTCGTATATATGTCGCCATCATCATTCTCAAAACACCTGCTTTCTACTTGAGCCCTTGGTATCAGCTCTTCATTTTGCCCCTCCCTCCCCACTCCTCCCTTCCCCCTGAACCCTTGATCATTTATAAATTATTATTATTTTGTCACATCTTACACCATCCAACGTCTCCCTCATCCACTTCTCCGCTCTCCATCCCCCAGGGAGGAGGTTATATGTAGACCTTGTAATCTGTTCCCTTTTTTTTCCCCTCACCTTCCCTCCACCCACCCTCCACTCTCACCACTGGTCCTGAGGCGTTCATCCGCCCTGGATTCCCTTTATTTCCAGTTCCCATCTGTGCCAGTGTACATCCTCTGGTCCAGCCGGATATGTAAGGCAGATTTGGGATCATGTTAGTGGGTGGTAGGAAGCATTCAAGAACTAGAGGAAAATTGTATATTTTATCATTCCAGCACATTTTAAATGAAGTTTTTGTGGTAAAATTAGGTGCCTCCGTTGATATTCGGGTCGGGTTATACTCAAGTTATGCGGTAGACTTATATCCATGAAAAGACTGGTATATGAGAATAGTCATAGAAGTCCAAAATGAGAAATAATCTAAGTGTTTATCATCTGGTTAATGACAAAACAACAACAAATAAAATTCAAACAAAACTTAAGCTCACTCTTTTTGTAGGTGCACTTGAGTTAAAATTTAGCACTCTATCATTTGATTTTCCTTATGCTCCATTTAAATTTATTCTAGCTTTTAGTATTTTCTGATTTAAGTGGAGATTTTAAATCAGTTACTTTGTTATTGTGGTTAATTTTTCAAAAACTATCTTCCTGTACATTACATCGAGGATAGGTCCATCTATAAAGAGAATATCTGGGTAAATGGCTCCCGAGGGTATGGCAGTGGGGGCTGTGGGGAGATGGGGCGTACAAGAATGAAGAAAATGTGCTATCACTGAGAGTGGTGGCAATTTTACAGCTCTTCCTGATGTGGTTGGACTACTGACTTGTGTGATAGATGAACTATGTGCAGATAAAGCTGTTAAAAATTACCTCCACTCAATGGAATGCGATGAAGTAATAAAAAGAAATAAAGGTACTACAACATTGAATACCACCAAGCTGAAGCGTCTCAGAGACATTATCCTAGGTGAAAGAAGCCAGGCACAAAAATATTCCATATTGTATGGTTTCATTTATAGGGAAGAGATAAATCCCCAACAAATGAAAAGTTGTTTGGGTTTTAGAGATAAAAATTGGAATTGATTACAAATGCATATGAGGACACTTTTGGCGTGTTGCAAATGTTTGTGTATTTTCCACAACTTTAAATTTACCTAAAAATCTTTAAATTGAGTGTATGAAATGGGCGAGTTTCATGAGATGTAAATTATGCTTCAAGAGAGATGTTAAAACATAGTGGCAAATAGGCATCCGAGTGGTCACCTACAGGCTTCTCTTTTTACGAGGAGGTGACAAGAATGGTTCCTGAACTTGCTGCAGGAGGAAGGCGCTACACGGGACACAACAAATCAGTGGCCGTGTTGCCAGAGTTTTCATCCGCTCGGGGAACGCGAGTGGCTCGGTCTGCAAGGAAGGCTGTGATCTGTCCCTTGAGCTATGCCTGGGCATGTTTTCTCACAGGTGATCCTGTGAGAAAATCAGGCTCCTATGAAGTATATATTATTGGCTGCAGATGCATGCTGGGGAAAGTATCATATGTATAGGATCACACTCTCTTATGCTCTTGATTTTATGCAACAAACATGTGGTTGCTGTTATTAGGTGCCATCAAGTCAGTTCTGACACATAGCGACCCTATGTGCCACGGAACAAAACACTCCCAGGTCATGTGCCACCCTCACGAGTGATGTCATGTTTGAGCCCACTGTGTCAAGATGGAGTGGCTTCTAACTCAGTTCTTTGCTTCACGCGCTGAAAAAATTCACGCTGAAGCATGCTTTATAATCCAAGTGAGTTTTTATGAAGGGCAGGAAACGTTCCAGGTTTTACAGTCTCAAAAGGTGCACGCTATTTCTGGAACACGTGCCCAGCCCACGGAAGCTGCGCTGGGGTTCACAACTGGGCACCATGGGACAAGAACACCACATGGGAACTGGGGAACCCTGGGACCAAGGGTTCAAGAGAGCAAGAAAGCACGCTCAGGGATGCTCCCTGCCTTCATTTGATTTTGCTTCAGGAGGTGTAGTAGAAGGAATTGGTTTCATTGGCTACGTTCAGGCCCTCCGTGTGATGTAACAGGCTCAGGTGGCTTTAGGCTTAAGTTACACCTGCGCCAGGGGACTTAGTTTGCTCATGGCCAGTTCTGGACCTGCGCGAGGTGTCTAACTGGGTGCCTGGTTTCCCCCAACCCCATCATGTGGTCCTTGGCAGGCATGGGAGGGACAACCTGCTCCGGTGTTCTTAAGCGAGCTGCTTAACAAATCCATCTTGTCAAGGACCTTCCTTTTTTTCCATTGCCCCTCTACCTCACTAAGCGGATGTTCTTTTCCAGGGAAAACATGTCTAAAGTACATGAGGCGAAGTCTCGCCATCTCGCTTCTAAAAAGCATTCTGGTTGGTATTTCCGGGAGAGATGTGTGTTTGAGAAGAATATAGTCCATATTAAACGGTCTTGTTTTACCTTAACAGATGAGATCATTTCTTTGATCACTACTGTATTCCTTTCCAAAGGATTGTCCTCTCTTTTGACCAAAATACAATAGGAAGTCAATTGGGAACTTGACGGTTTTAAGTTGATTTTGGATGTTGCCTAGAAAGCTGTCCTGGAGTTTTTCCCAGACAAGCTGACTCTAAGAATTCCAGATGTCTTCCCTCGGACGGGGCAAGATATGACAAACAACAATAATTTATAAATTACCAAGGGTTCATGAGGGACTGGGTAGCCAGGAGGGAGGGCAAAAAATGAGGAGCTGATGCCAAGGGCTTAGGTGGAGAGCAAATGTTTTGAGGATGATGAGGGCAATGAATGTACAAAAGTGCTTTACACAATTGATGTATGTATGGATTGTGATAAGAGTTGTATGAGCCCCTAATAAAATGATTAAAACATTACAAGAAATTAAAAAATAAAAAGAATCCCAGGCAAGAATTCAAAGACCAGGAACTTTGATGGGGGGTGGGGGTGGGGAGGGGTGCTATGATATTTTCCCAGGCTGAGCAAGATAACAAGGCACTGTTTTTGTTTTGTTTTGTTTTGTTTTGGTCTATGGAGCTAGCAAAGTGGCCAAAACAGAACACACACACACACACACACACACACACACACACCCCTCCAAACCTCCCCCCCTGGCGTCAATTCTGACACACGGTGCCCTGTGACAGCATAGCCCTGTTCCTTAGGGTTTCTTAAAGGGAGGGAATCACCATGGGAGCAGACTGCCCTACCCTCCTCCCGAGTGGTTAGTGCATTTGAACCCTGGCCTGTGGTTCTCAGCGCAGTGCTGCCGGCCCGCTCATTTGAAATACAGTACTTAGAAAAGGAGAGTCCCTGGGTAGCTCACAGGGCTAATCTTCTTGGCTGCTAATGACAAGGTTGGCTCTTTGAGTCCACCCAGAGGCTCCTCGGAAGAAAGACCTGGTAACCCACTTCTAAAAAATCTCTTTTTGTCAACCCCCTGGAGCGCAGGTCCCAGGTCCACTCTGACCAGCACCCCGCTGACCGCACCACAACTAGGTAGCAAACCATGAGTCCAAGACTGTAACTTGGGAGGCTCCATTTCCTTCTTCCCGGGAAAGAAGCGCTCTGGGATCCTACTCATTTCTGACGGGCTTGGCTGAGCCCACTTGTGCCCCACTGGCTTTGCCCCCTTGAGAGTTTGCCTCTCCTCCCAGGCTCCACATTCCCAGCGTCTTCACGGCCGGATCTTTCTTCGGCGCTTTCTCCAGCCCGAGGAAGCCTCGGGCGAAGCCAAGGCTGCCATGGGGTTGGTTCCCACCCATGCTGACTGGGCGCCCCACAGCTGACTGCGCTCCATCGAGTTTCCATGACGGATTTGTCGGAAGCAGAACATCCAGGTCTTCCTTTCGAGGCTCCTCGGAGTCTCCTCGAAACGTCCAGCTCCTGATTAGCAGCTTTGCACCACGAAGACACCGAGCCTCGGCCACAGAACGAGGTGTCCCCATCCCTTCCCACGGCTTGTTGACGCGTCTATCCAAGTTGGGAGAGAAGAGCGTTAGTTGGTGGGCGCAGATGATACCTCGCTTTTCTTACTTTTGGATTGTTTGGGGAATGGCCGGGCCTCCTTTCAATACGTTAGCAGACTGAAATGAGACAAGGAACAAGTGAGCAGCCAGCGCTTGGCAGCGGGGAGACAGTATGCATTGTAAAGAAACACGGTGTTCTTTCATTTGTTCTTCAAACGTATTTAGATTGAGTCACACTACTTTTTGGCTCTGGTTAAGAGTGGTGAAATCTTGATCTGCATACCACCTCTGTTTGTCTTGTGCAATTGAATTTGAAGATTTACTGACAAGCCAGGCAGGCTAATGTTTCCTAAAACTATTTTGCTACTCCCTCCCCTATAATTAGGATTTTCTTTTCCTTTTAAGGAAACAAAATGGGTAAAATGTATTTCTAGTATCTCAAACCACTCTCAGAGAAATCTAACGGCTTTGTACCCCCTTCTCTGCCCACTGTTCCCAAATCCTCCTCCTCCTACTGGACACTGTTGTGTTTAGAGTAAGGGCGATTTGAGACAGTAATTATCTTTATCTTCATTCTGGAAAAATCCACAGAAAATTTCCTTTTAGAAGGAAGTGGAGGAACCCTTTTTGTTTCTTCTCTAATCAGTATATTTTTACAGGTGAAAAGTCGATTATTTTTAAAATCAGTTTGTTTAACTTTGGCACAACTCAGCTCTAGGGATTTTGTAAAACTTCTTATGTGGTGTCAGCATATCTCATATTTCCTAAAAAAAGATATATTTAGGACACAGGGGAATTTTTTTTGAGGTCAAGGCAGATACAAAATATTTAACAAAAACTCAAGTGGCTATCTCAAATCAATGAAGCTTTGTCACAGGTTTATAGAAATGTTGCCCCATATCAAACACCAGTTTTTAGATGGATCGACTGTTTTAAGGAACCTCAAGAAGACCTCAAAAAATGAATTCGAGGCAGAAAGCTTGGCTGAGATAGTGATGGTGACTGTCTTGAGGGGTTCCATAGGGATAATTGTGATAGATTTTCTCAAAGAACATCTCCTGATCACAGGACCTTATCATGGAGAAGGTTTAAGAAAATGGAAAACTGAATGGATTAGTAAAAGGCCAGAAAATTTGCATGAGGAATTCTTTCTATTATGACAACGTACCTGCTCATTCTTCAAAGGAATCAAGGACTTCCCTGTTAGAATTTTGTTGGGAAGCTACACACTATCCACCCTACAACCATAATCTTACCCCTACAGATTTATTTTCCAGTTTCTTGAGTATGTCAAAACCTTTATTGTGATGTGGTACTTTTACAAAAAAATTCACTGTGACCAGAGAGAATCTTCCCAGGTGAAGCCACTGGGTACACTAACTCAGAACAAGTTTCTGGATGCTTGCCTAGTGGGAAAAATGCTTACTTGGAGATTTTTTTCTGATTTGGGGGGCGTCCACCCTTGTATGTGTGTGTGGTATGTGTGTATTAGCTATTCATGAAGTAACTTCTTTTTAAATACAAGTATAATATTAGCGATTGAATACAAAAGTGGCATATGCCATTTTAGTTGAATGAGATGAACTGGATTATAAATATTTTCATGGATGTGGGGTAGTAAGATTTTTACCCTATACTACATTTTCTACAAAAGGAATATTTTGCATATCCTACAAAAAAAGAAAATGAGAGCGTCAACCTAGTGACTTCAACAATTAATGTATAAGTCTGTTGATTGCCCACAACAAAAACCATTTCACTAATTTTGCTGTAAATGGCTCATTTCTATTTTGATGCTCATTTCATAATAAACATGGTAATTATAAATTAAATAATAAATGTAATTATAAATTAAATTAAAATATAATAAAATAAAATTTAATGATCAGAAAGCAAATATTTCAACAATTTACTTTATTTTATTTTTGACAGATCTTTCATTGCTACCCTTGCTCCAAAAATTTTCTTCAATCATTTCTTGATAGTTGAACTGTTGAACAATAATTACTCCTATAGATAGTAAGAATAATGAATTGAGTCTTTTTTGCATCATTGTTGTATGCAGGGGAGGTCTGAGTCTCCTTAGGGACAAAAATGAGCATTCTGTTGTACATTTTGTGATCACTGAAATTAGGAATATTCATAAAGAAACGTCAACATTGGAAAATAGGCATTGTACAAGGGGTACCCCAAAAACAACAACAACAAAAGAAACGGGAAAATGCTCCACTGGGCGGAGCTTTGGTTCTACGCATTTTCCCACTAGGCAAGCATCCAGCAACTTGCTCTGAGTTAGTGCACCCAGTGGCGGCACTTGGGAAGGTTCTCTCTGGTCACAGTGAATTTTTTCGTAAAAGCAGTTTAAAAGCAGTTGCTTAAATAATGTTTGTGTGTGTGTGTGTGTGTGTGTGTGTGTGTGTCTATGTGATGGCTGATTTAAGAGAACAGTGTCCACCTATGAAATTTTGTTTCCTGCTCTGGAAAAATGCTGCAGAAACTGTTGTGATGTTGAACACAGATTAAAAGGACAGGGCTATGGGAAAAACTCAATTGTGTGAGTGGTTTTCTCTTTTCAAAAAAGGTGAAATGTTGATTGATGACAAGGCTCATCTGGACATCCATGTCAACTTTTTGAACAGATGAAAACATTGACAAAATTCATGCACTGTGCTCGAAGATTGACAATGAACCATTGAAAATATAGGAAAGTTATTTGGACTATTTTGGAGTTTAGTTCAGGGAATTTTAATGGAAGATTTGGGAATGAGAAGGGGTGCTGTGAAATTTGTTCCTTGGGTTCTGACTGATCAGGGAAAAGAACATTGAGTGGAAACATACCGTGCTTTGAAAGAACAGCTCTGAACTGACCCAGACTTTCCCCCAAGGTCATTACTAGTGAAGAGACATGGTGCTGTTCTTGGTGGAAAGCAAACATCAATCAAGTCAGTAGAAGATGCCATCATCACTTCACCTAAAACGAGTCAAGTGCAATCAAAGAGCAAGATGATGCTCATTTGTTTTTTTCATTTGAGGAGGACAGTGCATTTAGAATTCTTTGCACTGGTCATATTGCTAATCAAGCTTTCTATTTAGAGGGTCTGAAAAAGTTGTGTAACAGTGCATGACAAAAAAAGGCGTGATTTGTGGCAGATAGGGGACTGATTTTTCCACCACGACAATGCACCTGCTCACACAGCCATCTCAGTGTGCCAGTTTTTGGTAAAAAAGAGTATGCCTCTCTTGTCCCACACACCTTACCCACCTGACCTTACTCCATGTGACTTCTTTTTGTTTCCACAAATGAAGAGGGACACGAAAGAACAGCGATTTGATGACATAGAAGAGGTGAAGAAAAATATGAGGGAGGTGCTGAGTTTAAAAAATATTTTCAAAAGTGAAATCGCAGATTTGATTAGGTTTAAGGTTATTTTGTAGAAAAATTTACATACATAACTTTGAAAAATTCAGGTTTTTATTGGGTACCCCTCATATTTTATCTTCTATTATGAAATGATGCATGCCTACTGAAGTAACATTTATGTTCCCCGAATCTTTAAATTAGCTCTGGTATAAGAATGACATTATCACGCTTTTCATAAATGTCCATATTTAAGTACTCCTTGGATACCATCATACATTGTTCACGAGGTTCACTATGTTGTTTAAAGAGGAGCATCAATGTGAAAGAACTTCTTATGTTTGTGTCTGTCTCCTCGTACAAGCTCGAGTGTGTCCACGGTGGTGTAGCAGACGGCTATACAACTGATCTCTGGCACGCACGGCACTTCAGGAGTCCTTCCAGCATGGGCTCATTTCCTTCTAATGCGTCTAGGATAGGGAATTCCTTGATAATCAGGATTTGGCAGTATTTGCTTTGTAGTATTTTCAAAATTTTAAAAAATCTCTTAAATTATGGCTGCTAGACATCTGTGCATGTCTTTACATATACTTCTAGATCTTGGAAAGCTTGACTTGTCTGATGAAAATGCCACAGTATATTATTTCACATAATCAACATCAGTGCAGGCTTGAGTGTTTGTATTCTATGGGCAATGTTGTCAGTTTCTCTTTTGAAACATTTTGTAGACATTTTTCAACATTTTTTAAGGCATTGAGAATATGAGAGTATGACTCCTTGCTACATATCTACTTCTCAATATATTAGAAAGACATTTTAAAATTTGATTGCTGCATAAATATTTTTTAAGAACTGCACATCAGAGGACAGAGATGGCAAAAAATGTGTAGTGTAATTGAACAATACCAAAAATACCAAACAACCTCATTGCCATCAATTCAATTGAATAGAGGTGGGAAAATCCGTTCTATCCAGGCAAATTTCGACTCTGATACATTCTGCAAGAATCAGTGAATGTACAACACATGGTGTGAAAGTGGCATATTCAGTACATTCTAGAATGTTATGTTCATGCCCTTATCAGGTTCTGACTCACTGACAGATTGTCACACAGCCCAGTCCTCCATACTCCAAAAAATCAATTTAGCTAACCTCACATAAACAGTGCTCGATTCAGAATGTGTTCAACAGTGTGACTTTTCAAGCTACTAGAAGGGATAAATGGCTTGATGAGTCTTCCCAACTGTTGGAGATTAAAGACCTTAACGCATTCCTTTGTTGCTCAGAATCAGAAAAATAAGGAGTGGAATCAAAACACAAACTAAAATATCAAAGTATTCTTATTTCACTAAAAGTAGTTGATTGGATTTTATAACTTATTAAATTTATTGAGGAGCCGTGGAGGCATAGCTGTTCCCCATTGGGCTGCTAACCTCAAGGTCATCAGTTCAAAACTACCAGCATTCAAAACTACCATTCGTGGGAGAATGACGAGACTTTCTACTCTCATAAAGAGTCACAGTCTTAGAAAGGCACAGGGTTTCTCCCGTGTCCTGTAGGGTAGCTATGAGTTGGCATTGACTCAATGGCAGTGAGTTTGGTTTATCAAGTGTATTAATTTTCTATACATTGTTGAAGACATATATAGATATGATGGATTGTCCTTCCTTGTGTTACTATATTTTGAGATGTGACCTCCTAAAATCTAATCAAATTGAACAGCAAGTTCAAGTGAACCCCTAAACCTTTTATTTTGTGGGCACTTAATTGCTGTCTCAGGTTCAATAGTTGTAAAATGGCAACAGCATTATGTTGCAAATCAGCTTTCCAGTACTGATGGTCTTCGTTGATTATTTTTTTCAGTTCACGAGCGACTATGCCAGCCATTTAAATATGACAACATGCAATCTCTGTGAATTGAACTTTCAAGTAGAACCAGTCCCTAAAACCATCCTTTGCAAGTTGAGAATTAAATTATTTTGAATTGAATAGTTTGCAAACAAAACAATATACGGCTTGACTGATGAAGACTACGGTGGCCATGACCTCTTATAATTTTCATTATTATCTTTGCACCCTAGGAATATATCATGGCTACAGAATCTTGTTTATCACCCAGACATTTTTTATATGAATTTCTAAATGGTCCACTATGAATACTTTCTTTTGATCCAGTAATTTCATCATTGAGAGGAAAACTTTACTTCACAAAGTATGATGTGTATTTTGGTTATTAATGGTGTCTATAGATGTGACTATTTTGGATTCTAAAGTAGTCTTACTTTCTAAGCCATTACTAACTTTTTTTTAACTTCAGCAAGGAGTGGATTCAGAATTTGGAACAAATTCTGTTACAGTACATTGCTATTAGTGATTTCAGTACTAGTATAATGATTTGCATCCATTAAACGTGAGCATTCAGCGAAGGAAGTCTCTTCTGATTCATTATATTTTATAAAATAAGTTAAATTTGGGCAGTCATTAAGGATTCACAGATGATTTTGTCACCAGTGTACTTTTATGTGTCTGTTGGGAGCATTCATATTTGTGTTCTATTAAGTTGTCATTTCATTTTACCTGGATATAAAATTATACTACTTTTTAGACTTGGTCTTATTGGAGCAGATAAATTAGAACAATTGGAAGTAAATGAAGTCTTTAGAACAAGAAAAATGTATAACAAGCAAAATTTATAACAAACATTAGAATTTTGACATTGGCCTTTACCATAAGAATTTGTACTCAAAGATTATTACTATATATACTCGTTTATAAGATGTTTTTCAGCACATTTTTAAATGCAGTTTTTGTGGCAAAATTAGGTGCCTCTGCTGATATTTGGGTCGGCTTATAATCGAGTATATACAGTAAGTAAAAAAATGATTTGGAATATATAATTTCTTCTACAAGTCCAAGATAGTCAAAAGAAGTAGTACTTTAAAGGGATTGTGAGTAATTTTATTAGCTGGTCATACAGTGTTTGTTGGTGGCCCTTCATAGCTCTCCATGAGTGTTTTTGTCTTGAAATAATACTTACTAACTTGAGCCCTCCTTTTTTTCCTTCCGGTACTGTACCTTCACAGTTCACTGGACTGCTGCTGATGCTCAGTGGAGGTGAGCGTGATCACAAAAAGCACGATTTAGCACAAGGGGCTGCTCAAGCTGAAGGCATGTTTGGGTCCCTTTGCACAATATCAGACATGTTATGAGTCGTGAATATATGTAGTCTTGCTGGCATGTTCTTAAGTTGTCAGTGAGAGGAAACTGAATAGAAGGCTATACTCAATGAGTCCAAAGCTCTCTATGTAATTATCATTTACCAAATTGATCAGGTGATATCACGCTCATGGTGGCCTTAGCTTTTGTTCATGTCTAATTGGTATCTCTCGCCTTTACTTTGGATGCCGGTGCCCCCCGTTTGTTGATGCCCTGTGTATGTGCTGACCCGTGTCTGTTGGTGTGTGCATGATGGTGGTGGTGGTGGCACTGAGGAAGGAGGGCACAAGTAAACTCATCTTAATTACAGAGAAAGGTTCACTAGTGTCCACATCAAATGATTACATTTTTCTTTTATTGTGAACTACTTATACACTTACAGAACATTGCAAAGATAGAGAGGAGCGTTGCTGCGTAATCTTATGAGCTGCCCATATTTAAATTTTGTTTACTGATTATATTTGTGAAAGTCAGCCCAAAGTTCTGTTGGAACAAGGAATGGTGTGTCATTAGCCTGAACATTCGGTGGCTTTGTGCCTTAGAACAAATGAGTTGGAAAGAGTGACTCAGGCATCTCAGACAATTTTGACATTGGACAGATGAGCTACTTTAAAAGGATCTAAGCCTGTATCTTCCAGTAATTTATGCTCCAAAGGGATTTGGCCACAAGAGAACAGGAGTTAAATAATATGGCCCAAAGAATACTGGCCAACAGGACAACATGATTAAAATTCTGAAATTGGAACAATTGAATTTTTTGGTATTACTAATTTGTATTCGTCATGAAGGAAGACCAAAGAAGAACGGATGCGTTTGAATTATGGTGTTGGTGAAGAATATCGAATATACCACACATTGCCACAATTGCAAACAAATCTGTCTTAGAAGCAAAAAAAAAAAAAAATCGATAGCCAGCATGCTCCTTGGAAGCAAGGATGGAGAGGCTGTTTCACACACTTTAGACATGCTACCAGGAGAGGCTAGTCCCCAGAGAAGTACATCATGTTTGGTAGAGTGAAAAACAAACACATCAACAAGTCAAATTCACTGACATCACATCAGTTCTGATTTGTCGCCAACCTTCAGGACAGAGTGGAGGTGCTCTGGTGGGTTTCCCAGGCTGTTACTCTACAGCGGGAGGAAGCCTGGTCTTTCTCCCACAGCACAGCCGACCTTCCACCTGCTGCCCTTGCACAACGCAGCCAGCAGAGCACCCTGGGAAAGGACCCGCAGAGCAGCGTAATACCTTCAACAAGATGGACTGACGCCGGCTACAACCATGGGCGGCCACAGAGTAATGATGGCAAGACCGGCAGAGGATCCGGCAGTTTTTCATTCGGTGTACGGAGGGTTGCTCTGCATTGGAATTTATCTAATCATATTAATCATAAACTAATTTCTAACCCCCTAATATGGACTTTAATACTTGAGTCCATTTTTCTTATTTACCCCTACTGTTTATCCTTAGTAATATTCCTAATTTGTTTTGGGTCAATAGAATGAGTTGGTATTACATAAAGGTTCAACAATTTATGGCTTGCTTAAATATTGGCTATCTTAGAGATTATGATATAATCTTACAGCATGACTCAGTATTACTAGACGCAAAGAACCTAAGTAATCAACAGAAATTAAAAGGACAAAAACAATCAGAAAAATGCTTCCCAAAATGCTCATTTTCATGTATTATGTTTTACTAATTATCCTATGACATTATTTTTAAACTGAGTATCCACAAACACTTTACATTCCGTCAAATTGTAGTTAACCAAATTGTTTTCAGCCAAATTATCTGTTGCCGATATATACAGCTTGTGAAATTTGCAACATGTTGACATTTTCAGTCTGAGCTGCGTAATTTCAGTCTGTGATGATAATTGATATGTCTTAGCATGTGAAATAAAAAGAACACTGTCACTCTCAGACCTTGAGCTTGTCTATCTTCTGGAATGTGTCTGTCAAATTATACATGGATCAGTCTAATCTTTAAGAGAGGAGCAAGAATTACATTTTGTAATCCTGAAAATTAAACAAAAAAAAGCTCTTTCCTTTAATTATTGTAGGAATAATTGGCTTAGGATGTGCCTTTAGATGACTGTAACTGAGCAAGACATTGGGTCTGTTTTAGCCAAGGAAAGAGGAAACCTGCCCCTTGCTGTTGAGCCTGTTTGGACTCATAGCCACCCTGGAGGGCCGAGTCCAACTGCCCATCGGAGTCTGAGTCTGTAACGCTGTACAGGACCAGGTAGGCAGAAAGCCCTGTCTTTCTCCCACAGAGCAGCCAGGAGGTTTGAATGACTGACCTTGTGGTTTAGCAACCCAAACGCCCACTTGTGTCATCAGGGCTTTAACGAGCGAGCCATAACCTAACTTAAAGCATTTTCTTTTTTACAAGCCTTCAATCATTTGAAAGTTATTTGGGCTTTTAAGACAAACCACAGCCACCTCCAACACCCCTGTTTTTCAAGAACTCTTTCTGCTGAGCATTTCCTTGCAATTTACTCTGTGGTCTTTCTACCTGAGGCCAAATAACTCAAGTGCTAGCATAGTCACATAGACTCAACCACTGCACTGTGTTTCCAAAACTTGGTCCTTGCAACCCCAAGGTGGCTTTACACTAGATGCTTCTGGTTTCTGCTTGATTTGAATTTAAAACAATACCACATTTTCCTCAAACGAATTTGTTCCAAATCTGAACTTAGATACAGTTGCAAATCCATGGTCCAGGAGGGGAAAAAAAGGCTCCAAATTCAAATATAACTTATAGCAACCCCCTTTATCAAACCTTAAACAAGACAAATCATTCAGTGAGGGAGAACATTAGCATGAAGGCATGATGGTGTCCACAAAGGTCATGGCCACATGAGTAATTATAAACTCGTGGACGCTGAGTCAATTCTGACTCACAGCAACCTTGTAAGTCAGGATAGAACTGCCCCTGGGGGTTTTCAAGTCTCTTTCCTGGAGTAGAAAGCCTCATGTATTTCTTGCAGAACGTCTGGTGGTTTCAAATTTCTGACTTTTTGGTTAGCAAACCAACATATAACCTACCATGCCACAAGGTCAATTATTGAAGCTAAGTATAAAATATGGAAAATAAAAGACATATTAATAAAATCATGATTGACAGTAGATTAATTTATCATTGTGGCAGATGGAGCTAGGGAGGCAGGGGAAGGTACCACGGTTGGGAGGCATACACCATTGCTGATTGGAAATATTTACAAGGATTGGTTCTGGGGCTTTCTGACCAATTTGGTCAAGGTATGACTCATGACCCTATTTCCTTCATATCTCCATTTCCATTAAGAGCAGGCCACCACAAGTTCTTAAAGGCTAGCCTACCCCTTCCTAGGCTAGCTAAACACAGTTCCAGCAAGTGGATCCCAACTCCTAGTGAGCCTATATAGGGTTTGGGGGACGGTCAGTCTTTCCAGGAGCAGACAGCCTCCTCCTTTCCCCTCATAGCAACCGTCCAGGGCAGTACCAAACACACATTGCCTGAGGGCAAAGCCCGCCCTCTACATTCTCAGTGAACGGTCAGGAAGAACTCAACTGGAAGTTGAATTTATATCAAGCCTGACAATGGAGTTACAGCTCTCACTGTAAACTACTGCCTTCCTCAAGCCAAGGATGTAGAATTTAAGCTTTACTTCTCTGCCCCCCCCACGGGAGTAGGGGCTGGGGAGGGGCGGCGGGGGGGCGGGGGAGAGAATGTTTCCAAAACCATAAGGAGATAAATTAAGTAATCCCAATTTCGAGTGTATATTGTTGGTTCTCTTCCCATTCAATGTCCACTTTTCTCGCTCCTTTTTTCCTAAGAGAGTTCCAGTTTGGTTTCGTCTGGATGCTTATTAAGCTAATTGTCCTTGTGGGGTTCTGACTCACTGTGAGCCCTGGCCTCCTAGGAGGACCCAGACCCACAGCCTTCAGTTCGCAACCAAGTGCTTCACTCTTGGCACCCCCAGGGACTCCCAGTGCTAAACAGCCTAGAAGAATGAGAATTCAGTACCCTGGTGTCCCCAGTTTGTGGGTGGTTGGTTTCAATGGACAGGTCTGGCCCACGAGGGGGAGGAATCTGCTCAAGAGCTTCTGGCAAAGGTTTCCTTCAACTGAGAGGGAGACATTCAAAGAGGTGCTCTGGTCCTTTCTTGGAATGTGCCCCTGGAATCACTGCTGTGGGCAGGGAAAGGAAGCCCAGGATGGGAGAAGGCAGAGCTGGCAGGCTCGCCCAGCAGTCAATCAAGGAGAGCTGAAGTACCATGCCCGAGTCTCACCACTGGAGTGACCTAGTGGTTACACAGGAGACTGCAAACTACAAGGTCACCGGTTCAAAACAAGCAGCTGTTCTTTGGGAAATCCAAGATTTTCTATCCCCCTGAGGAGTTATTGATAGTGGAAACTCACAGGAAACAGATAAATCTACCCTGGCTTATGGGGTCTGTGTTTGGGTATGTTAAATCCCCGGGGGAATTTAAGCCAAGAGGGGTCAGGGTTCCATTTGCAGAGACAGCTGAAGGGTGTGCACTTCCTTCGTGGACCATTCTGCATTTCTAGGAAGCAGGCTTACCTGATTGCAGTGTACTGCCAGCTTGGACAGAGCACGGGGGAGTGTGGTGAAAGACTGCTAGACGCTGACACAGGACAGGAGGAGGCACTGAGGCAGAACCCAGCTTCCTGGAGGCCGCTGTGTCCTCCAGGGTGCAGCAAACAAGCCGTCCACCTGGGCAGCCCTGTCTGGGCATCCGTGGCTCGTCCGAGTGACCCGGGGTCATCGGGGCAGGTTGGCTTCTGCTCAGTGTAGCCGTGGTGGGGCGGGCTGAGGCTGGGTAATGGTTCCAAACCCGGCCGCCTACATAAGGAAGAGGTTCAATGATCCACGGGACACGTTCATCTGAAAGGCACACAGAGAGCAAACGCCCTTGCGACGGTCAATCAATGAGCTCTATGCACACGTGCAAAAAGGCGGTTGTACAGTTGCTTCGTCGGGGGCGGGGGAAAGGGAAGAAAAGAAATCGAGGCAGTATGGTGTTGGCTACAGAGAACGGCTGGTTTCTGTGTTGCTCCCGGAGAGAGGCCACAGCAGAGGAGGCCGCAGAGCGGGCTAGGTGGCGTGGCTGTTCTGCCAGTGCCTTGATTGGGGCTCAGTGGCCTCACCAGCTCGGCCCAGCTCTCTCCTGGGAAGCCTGCCAGTGGGAAGGAAATTGGCTGCTCCACTCGCTCCTCGAGGCGGGCCGAGCACTGGTAATTAACATGGAAATCCAGGTTCTCAGGAAAGATCCAAGGCCCGGCATTGCACCTAGCCAAACAGGTTCTCAGCGCGCCAGCTGATGGCGCACCTGGGCGAGACCCACTCAGAGCCAGGCAGCGCCGCGCGGCCCCGCGACCAGCTGCCCGCCGGTGGCCCCCAAAGGCGGAGCCCGGAGGATGCGCGGCGAGGGGAGCCGCAGCGCGGAACCGAGCCCCGAGGTGAACACTGCCTCCGCCAGCGCCGCGGACGTCCACCTAGATGCTGTCCATCTCCAAACAGGAGGGGCTGCTCTAAGCCGCCCCCCGCCCCCACTTAGGGGCGTTACTTTGATTTTTAAATCGCCTTTTTTTATTTAAAGGAGTCTCCTGAAACGGAAACAATACGCACATTTCCATAAGCTGCCGCTCCTGCGGAGATCTGAGCCACGGGGCCACCGCATGCTCCAGGGAGAAGCAATGTGCTGCCCCGGGGTCCTGAGACTGACTTGTCAGAAGGAAACCACGTCTTTCTTCTGAGACACCTCTGGGGGCCTAACACCTCCATCTAATCCGTATGTTTCTTATATGTGGGAGATAGTTATAATTTTTTAATGTTTGATAAACGATTCATTATCAACTGAGCATTATGTGAAAAAGCTAAAATTAAAGGCTCTTCCTGGGAATGTATTTAGATTAATGACTTTCAATGCCCTTCCCCTATTCTCCCCGCCCCTCCCTTACACTAGTGTATTGTCACTGCGTTAATGCTTAAATTGTGAGCACACCGGGTTACAGCGGCAGATCCCTAAATAGATGAAACCTCCATTGAATTCTCTCTGATCATTAACCAAGGAGGTAAATAATCTCACCCTTAGGCAGAGAGCTTTCTCCAAAGTCCACTCTTGCCACATCTCCCCAGCCAATCTAGGGAGGGGCAGGCCCTGCTTGAGGCTTGCCCGTGTGTGCCCTTGATGGAGGGTAAGTCCTGGGACCATCCAGGGGGCTGCCGAGTGGTGAATGGTGCCCTATCCCTCTCATCCTGACTTCCTTGATGGGAGGGCCCCAGACTAGAGCAATTTGTAAGTCCTTCTATCTAACAATGAACTTGTCTCAATCATAGGCCCATGGCTGCTTCTGTGGTCCCACCTGTAAATGATGCATCGATCGTCCACCAATTATAAATTTATGTCCCACACCCTAGTTATCTAGCGTCCCGCTCGAGGGTCCTCGGATGCCCTCTCCATCTTGTGCCCATGCCTCCTTCATCTGGATGATGTGTCTGTGTCTTTGTGTTGTCTGTCTCTTTTAAGACTTAATCCATGTTATCTTTAAGCTATATTTGAGATTGGGATCTCTTTGGCACCCTGAAAAGTGACCCAGAACGGTACTGTATCACTGATTATTTTCGTTATGATCATCAAAAGAGTAATCAACATTGTGTTACATAGTGCTGAATAGTCTGTCTTTATTTATTTTAATATGACCACAGCAAGGGTACTGTTGCCAGTCCAGATCTCACCCTGTGCAGCTGAAAGTAAGCCCCTCACAAAAAGATGGGTCAACCTTTTTATACATGTATACCAGGATGTCAATTGAGGGGATTATGGATGTGCAACCGATTTTGGAGAATTAGTCATGAATTCTTGACAGGAAATGACTCATTGCACCTCTCACTTTCAAATGCCTTCTGAGTTGGCCCAGTGATGTGTTACAGGCAACTTTTGGTTCCTTCCCGAAAATACTTTTTTTTGGGGGGGACCAGAAGGTTGTGACTGTCCTTTCTGCACATGTTCTTTGGACCAGATCTGGTCATAAATGATGCTCCGTTGCTGTGCTGGGATACTTTACAGAGAGGAATGGACTCAAACGAACTTTACCAGGAAGGAAAGTACAGGCTAGTCATGGGCAATGTAAGAGGCATACGTACAACCCAACAGCTTGGGACAACATCCCATCTCCTAAGGGTAGGTTCATGGGCAAGCTGTGGGATTTAGGACATTGAATAACGCTGAGCAGGTTGGGGAAGAAGTCTCAGTACAATTACTAAACCCATTTTACAGATGGAGAAGATGAGGCTTGGAGATTATTTGCATGGGAGCACAGAATGGGAAGTGTTGAGTCAATTTAAATACAAGGGGTTTTCAAAAAAAGGAACCAGAATTGCACTTGCAGGGCCTGGCTTTCATAGTGTGCAGTTTTTCCCGCCACGTGTGCATAGAGCAATTCTCTCCTTGTAAACTGGCAAGATTCTGTAAATTTTACTTATAAAGCACTTTGTTAGCCATTGCTAAATCTCTTTTCTGTGTAGTCTCATATTAGTCTCTTGAAGTCTTTCCATGCACACATGTGTTGATCTTTAGTAGGTCCCACTCATCTTTGAGGGGTTACCCCCAAAAAAGCGGAAAAAGCTTTGCTGGGCAGAACTTTTTTTTTTTTTTTAAACATTTTATTAGGGGCTCATACAACTCTTATCACAATCCATGCATATACATACATCAATTGTATAAAGCACATCCATACATTCTTTGCCCTAATCACTGTCAAAGTATTTGCTCTCCACTTAAGCCCTCTGCATCAGGTCCTCTTTTTTCCCCCTCCCTCCCCACTCCCCCCCTCCCTCATGAGCCCTTGATAATCCACAGATTGTTATTTTGTCATATCTTGCCCTATCCAGAGTCTCCCTTCCCCCCCTTCTCTGCTGTCCATCTCCCAGGGAGGAGGTCACATGTGGATCCTTTTAATCAGTTCCCCCTTTCCAACCCACTTACCCTCCACTTTCTCAGCCTCGCCCCTCACACCCCTAGTCCTGAAGGTATCGTCCACCCTGGATTCCCTGTGCCTCCAGCTCCCATATGCACCAGTATACAACCTCTGCCCTATCCAGTCCTGCAAGGTAGCATTCGGATCATGGTAGTTGGGGAGAGGAAGCATCCAGGATCTGGGGGAAAGCTGTGTTCTTCATCGGTACTACATCGCACCCTGACTGACCCGTCTCCTCTCCTAAACCCCTCTGTAAGGGGATCTCCAGTGGTCGACACTTCGGCCTCGGGTCTCTACTCTGCACTTCCCCCTTCATTCAATATGGTATATATATATATATATATATATATATATACTCATACATACACACACACATATATATATTCTTTTTTTTTTTTTTGCCTTATACCTGGTCCCTTTGGCACCTCGTGATCACACCGGCTAGTGTGCTTCTTCCATGTGGGCTTTATTGCTTCTGAGCTAGATGGCCGCTAATTCACCTTCAAGCCTTTAAGACCCCAGACACTATCTCTTTCGATAGCCGGGCACCATCAGCTTTCTTTGCCACATTTGCTTATGCACCCATTTGTCTTCAGCGATCCTATCATGGAGGTGTGCAGCCAATGATATGATTTTTTGTTCTTTGATGCCTGATAACAGATCCCTTCGGGACCACCTGATCACACAGGCTGGTGTGTTCTTCCATGTGAACTTTGTTGCTTCTGAGCTAGATGGCCGCTTGTTTATCTTCAAGCCTTTAAGACCCCAGTCACTATCTCTTTTGATAGCCGGGCGCCATCAGCTTTCTTCACCACATTTACTTGTTCACCGCTTTGGCTTCAGCAGTTGTGTCGGGAGAGTGAGCATCATAGAGTGCCAATTTAATAAAAGAAAGTATTTATGCATTGAGGGAGTGCTTGAGTAGAGGGCTGGGCAGAACTTTTATAGTAAGAATTTTTCCTGTGAGGCGAGCATCTAGCAACTCGCTCTGAGTTAGTGCATCCAGTGGCATCACCTGGGAAGGTTCTCTCTGATCACTGTGAATTTTTTCGTAAAATCAGTTTCATTCAAACTTTTTTTTTTTACTTTGTGGTGGCCAGTTTAAGAAAACAGCGTGCAGATGTGAACTTTGTTTTCTGCTTGAGAAAACTGCTGCAGAAACTGTTGTGATGTTGAACACAGCTTACAAGGACAGCGCCATGGGAGAAACTCAAGTTTATGAGTGGTTTTCTCATTTCAAAAAAGGTGAAATGTTGATTGATGAAAAACCTTGTTCTAGGTGTTCATCAACTTCCTGAAGGGACAAAGAAGTCTATTCGTAGTGTATTTGGCCTTTGTTCCACCAGGTCAGACTATTAAGCAAGCTTTCTATTTAGAGGTTCTGAAAAGATTGCATATCAGTTGCAACAAACAAAGCCCTGATTTGTGGCAGACAGATGACTGGTTTTTGACACCACTACAATGTACCTGCTCACACAGCCATCTCAGTGCACCAGTTTTAGGCAAAAAACAGCATGCCTCTCTTGCCCCACACACCTGACTCACCTGACTTCACTCTGTGTGACTTCTTTTTGTTTCCATGAATGAAGAGACATGAAAGGACAGCAATTTGACAACTTAGAAGAGGTGATGAAGTAAAACAAGGGACATGCTGTCAGCCATCCAAACAGAGCAGTTTGAAAATGTTTTCAAGAATTGAATCACAGATTTGACAAATGTATTAAGTGTAATGGAGAATGCTTTGAGGGTGATAAGGTTGTTTGGTAAAAATATTTAAATACATCTCTTTGAAAATAAATCTGTTTTTTGGGGGGAGGATACCTCCTCGTATAAGTTCTTGGAAATTCTAAAGTCTTAACTGCACCTGCAAAGTTACTGACAACAGTTGTACTGAGATTTTTCCCAAGATTTCCTTTTGATTTTTAGATAAAGAAGATTTACATCCTCTAGTCTGATAGATGTTTTGAAGGAGAGGCTGAATCACACGAATGCACAAGGAAGGGTCAGACATTGTGAGAATTGGGAGGATGTAGTGCTTCATCTATTTGCCAAAACAAACCCACACCAAACTCACTGCCACCCAGTTGAATCTGACTCATGGTGACCCAATAGGACAGGGTATATGTGGGTTCCTGAGGCTCTTTAAGGAAGGAGATAGCCTTGTCCTGAAGGTCTCGAAATACTGATCTAGCAATTAGAAGCCCAATGTGTAACCACTACCACCAGTGTGTCAAAGCAGAAAAAAACTGGAGACGCAATTTTAGTGTTGCTTATTCAGGCAACTCGAATGCTGAAATGCAGTTTAACATTACACAGAATTTTCCTACCAAAACTCTAAATAATTCATTGTTTTTTCATTCTCCTGAGATACCTATTTGGTGTTTAAAAGTTAATTTAAAAAGCACAAAAATGATTGATTTAAGCTCTAAAATATACTCTGCACTGTTTTAGGGGAAACAGAACTCCAGATTCAAATATATTTTATAGAGGCCTCTTTATTAAGTCTCAACCAGGACAAAGACAAAGACAAAGACAAATCTCCCTGAGGAGGGAGACACTCAGCCGGAGGTTGTCAATCATTATAGGAGCAGAAAGGCCCATTTTTCTTTGGTGGAGCATCTGATGGATTCAGACTCCCGAACTTGTGGTTAGCAGTTCCGTGTGTACCCACTATACCACCAGGGTTCGTGGCATTGCGAACAAAAGAAATTGCCACGAAATCATGATTGGCAGCACATCAAGTCATGACAGAGCAAGACTGGAAAAGGCCACGATTAGGATTTTACTCTAAGGCAAGTCCCTAGGGGTGAGACTGCCTGCCTCTCCCTGGCCTGGCCCCAGGAAGCCCCAGGAAACACACTATGTCGGAGGACAACGGCTTTTACATTGCCTGTCAAAGTCAGAATTCGGGGTAGCTGAATCTATGTTGAGATCCAAAACAGATTTAGGGGTCCCACTGTAAATCATAGCCTTCCACAAATCCAGGGCTCAGAGTTTAAGCTAGTTTAGAACACACACTCAGACTCAATTCACCCAGATCCCCAAACCCCTGCTGTTCAGTTGATTTTAACTCACAGTGGATCTGCAGGTCAAAATACTCGAAAGGATTTCCAAGGCTGTGAATCTTTATGGAAGTGTTCTGCCTCATCCTTCTCTCCTGGAGCAGCTGGTGAGTTTGAATCAACTACCTTTTGGTTAGCAGCCCAAAATTTAGCCCATTCTACCATTAGGTCTCCATTCGGGTAAGTGCAAACTCATTGTCAATGAGTCAGTTCTGACTCATAGCAGTCCTGGATCATTACCAGATATTCTCTCACAAGGATTATGGCAGCAGTGGGTTTTGCTTTGATGAATTCTTGGAACGTCCCACTTTTATTCCCTGAATATTTGGTTTAAGTCCACTACGTGTGTAAGGTGATCTCTATGTGGGTCCCATCTCCACTGTTTTCAAGGTAAACAAACTGGTTCATACATTCATATTTTACATTACAGTTTTTCCCAGTTAATAAAAAATGTATGTTCACATATACGCATGTTCTATATATACATAATTATAATGTACATGGATACAATGTACATCTATATATGTTATGAAAGCAGTGCGCTCATGAGGAAAAAATAAATCCAAGAAATGATAGCTTTGAAGTGAAATATCTGCATACATTTCATTGTCATAAATTACGACTTTTTAAGAGCTTACTATTTTATCTTCCAGATCTTGAGGCTTAAAGTTTTTGACTCTGCTCCCCTTCCCCAATCCAGTGTGACCTTATCTCTCCTTCATTTTCCTGGGCCCTCTCTGCTCAGTTCCGTTTCCCACCAGGAGTTTCTCGTGTGGGTGGGGTCCTGTGCTGCTGTTGTCAAATCTGCTGTTTTGGTCTCCTGCCTGGTGGCACAGTGGTCTACACGTTGGGTGGTTAACTGCAAGGTCAGCAGTTCCACTCCAGCAGCAGCTCTGTGGGAGAAAAAGGAGGCTGTCTCTTCCAGTTTGAGCTTAGTCTTGGACACCCAGAGAGGGCAGTTCTACTCTGTGAAGGATTGCTCTCAGTGGTAATGGACTTGACGGCAGGCATGCACTTGCTTCCCTCAAATTCATGAGCCACGGAACTGCTTCCCTCGGCCGCCATCTGCACAGATTGTGCTGTGACTTGTCCTCACCTGCTTTCATTTTGGAAACTGTAAGACTATCTTGCACCTTGTTTGGCTGCATGTATTGTCCATGAATTTTTGCTTTATTGTTTAACTGTTCTGTTTTCTTATAGAACTAGGGAGATTCTAAGACTGTGTTCACGTTAAGAATCCCCATCTGGGCCCAGGCGTCCTAATTTGAACACGTTAAAGCTAGTGGCACCACAAGAGCTATGTCGCCCTTAATCGGCTGCAGACGAAGGAACGCTGTTCTGTGAAGGACAATGTTTTCTACCTTTGTTGCACATTGGCATCACCTTGACAGCTTTAAAATGCTGGCACCTGCTTCCCTCATTTCCCATTAGGTTCATAGTTAATTGGTCTGGGGGGGTGTGCTCCCCAGATGATTTCAAACTGTAGAAATAATGAGGGGGGAAAAGTGTGTGTGTGTATGTTTTTAACAGAATCTCAAAGTCCTTACAAGTCATCTGAGATGAAATCAATTACTGTCTATTTACTCAGCATGTGAATGTGAATGTAGTCTATCCCCCATTCTCCCCCCATATGGCTCAGGTGAGACTGACCCATTCTGTAGTGACTTTGGGTAGGCCGCCCAGGCCTGGCCTTCCAGGGTGCTCATGTCCTTCCCAGGGAGAGTCATGTGACCCAGGCTGAACCAATGAGTAACTTCCCATATTTTTGATAGAATTCTCATAAGGGAGTGGCTCTCCTTTTACAGTTTTCCAGCTGTGACATTAAGGCAGACCTAGAAATTCCTTCAGCCAATTTCTCCCAAGCGTGCAGAGAATGAGGCTAACAGGGGAAGTATTGTTGAAAGCTGGAAAAATAAGTAAATATTCTGGCATCACTGCTGATGTAGTTAGTGGCTCCAAATGTAATACTATCATTTGCCTAAATTCAGAACAAATTAAAAATAGATGCAGAAGTTATATAAATGGAGAATACAGTGTTTTATTACTGAGAAACTGATTGAACTCATGGCTTCGGGTTGTTGCCCCAAATAACTCAAACACTGTTCCTTAGTTAATCTGATTTGCACACCAGTTATAGGCGAGGCTGGAGTCTTTGACCCTTGTCGTCTAGTGCGGTCTGTTTCCCACAAGATAGAAGGGAAGACTAAAATAGATTTGAGGAAAGGTGGGGCTGAGCCACGCCCACACATCAAGTGCCTTCTTAGCTGTCCTAGGGCCATGATTCATGGCTTGTCTAGATTGAAGGCCCACTCACTACCCTCTGCACCAATACTGAAGATCATTTCCTTAGTTGGAGCGAATGAGGCTGCTGAGGGAAGGTGGAGGGTTCTTCCCAGGTTTGCTCGTCCTGAGAAAATGGGGCATAAGTGTCCAGTATTATTTGAATCAAATAAGATGCCAGCCTCCCTCCTAAAACTTCCAGATGCAACATAATAAACGATCTTTCTTTGTTTACGTCAATTTGACTTGGATTTTTGTCATATGCAAATTCAAAGTCTTGGTTAATACCTTAGCTAACTTTCTGGTGATTAATCAAATTGCATTGAATGTTGTAAGTGGGGTCTTTTGGGTACATATTGAGCTTACTGTTGGGTTTTGGTATGATTATCCAGATGTGATTCTCAAAGCATGGCCTTATGAATATGTCTTATAAGCTCCCCTGAAGAGCCCTGGTTATGAGTTGGGCTGCTAACCTCAGGGTCAGCAGTTTGAAGCCACTGTCCACTGCTGGAGAGAAAGATAAGACTTTCTACTCCCATAAAGAATTACAGCCTTGGAAACTCCCAGAAGCCCTTCTACTCTGCCCTATATTTACTATGAGTCAACAGCAACTTGATGGCAATGAGTTTGGCTTGGCGAAACCCCCTCACCGCTCCTTTCCTCTGTGGTCTGATGTGGTAACAATTCCATTGCTACTAGTTCTAGAGTTCTGGAGCTCTGGTGGCATGGTGGGTTCCACGTTGGGCTGCCAACTGCAAGGTCAGCAGTTTGAATCTCCCAGTCCCTGTGTGAGAGAAAGATGAGGCTTTCTGCTCCCTGAAAGATTTATAGCCTCAGAAACCTGGGGGCTGTTGTATTCTGCCCTATAGGGTTGCTATGAGATGGGATCAACTTGATGGTGATGTTTTGTTGTTTGGTTTTAGTCTTAGATTAGGAATCTGTGCATTGCAAAGGGTAGGGTAACTCAACTACTAGGATTCAGGTTAGCAGTTTGAATCCAGCCACAGGTATCTCAGAAGACAGATTTAGTGATGTGCTTCTGAAAATCACAGCCTGGAAAGCTTATGAAGGAGTTCTACCCTGCACATGTGATGTCACCATGAGTTAAAATCAACTTGATGGTAACTAACTACAAGGGAAAAGAGTGCAGTTGTCAAGAGTTTCATCTTATTTGAATCCACAATCAATTTTCATGGAAGCAGCAGCCCAGAGAGCAAAAGGCGTGTTGCACTGGGGAAATATGCTGCACAAGAGCTCTTTTGAGTGTTGAAAAGTAAGGAGGTTTCTTTGAAAATTAAGGTGCACCTGACCCAGGCCATGGTTTTTCCATTGCATCCATGCATGTGAGAGTTGGGCATTAAATAAGGAAGACTGAAGAAGAAGCGTTGCATTTGAACTGCGCTGCTGGCAAAGAATATTGAAGGTACTATGGACTGTCAAAAGTATAAAACCATCTGTCTTGGAAGAAGTAAGGCCAGAGTGCTTCTTAGAGGCAACGATGGCAAGAACATGGTCTTACATGCTTTGGACGTGTTGTCAGGAGAATCCGATCCCTAGATCATGTTTGATCAAGCAGAGGCACAGCGAAAAGCAGGAAGGGCCCAGGGATGTGGCTTGACACTGGGGCTGAAGCCATGGGCTCCAGCCTGGGAGCAGGGTGAGGAGGGGCAGGGCCGGGCAGTGTGTTTTCCTGTTGTGCATAGGCTGCTGTCGGCTGGAATCCACTCAATGACACCTAACAACAACAAAAACACCTACATGGTGGCACCCGATCTTCTAGTCCTCGTGGTGATCCCGTGTGCTCAGAGTAGAACTTTTCCGTAGCACTCCTTCCTTTGTAGCTCCAAATAGAGCAATCTACTACGTGCTGGATTGCTGCCTGCAAGGTTGGGTGTTCAAACCCCTCAGCCCCTCAGGGAAGACGAGACTATCCGCTCCTGTATCGGTTCACAAAGGCTTGGAATCGACGCACAGGCAGCAGCTTCACTCCTACAACTGCTCCACCTTTGTGAACAGCCCTTTGACGATTGCTGCTGACAGGCTACAGCACTTCTCTCCTTTGAATGGGGCATCCTGCCATCGGCTCTTGCGGACAGGTCAGTTCATCCTCCCACAGTAGTCATACCTTCACGGGCACCCACGTTCTCTCCAGTGCCCAGAGAATCACTTTCAATTATATCTATGGTACAAAAGTAACAGACCTTTGAATATTTTTCTCAAGAGGAAGTGCCTCCTGGCCTCTAACAAGGACACTGTTTAACTATCTTTTTAATGGAAATTTCTCAAAAGAATATCCTTTCTTTTTCTTGTATTGAATTAGATTTCAGAAGAATGACAAAACTAGGAATGTCTAGATAAGAAGGGAGCCTGAAGGCATAGTGGTTTACATGTTGGGCTACAAACCACAAGGTCAGCAGTTCAAAACCATCAACAACTCTGTGGGAGAAAGATGAGGCTCTCTATTCTGGTAAAAAGTCACAATCTCAGAAACCTCCAAGGGCAGGCCTACTAGGTTCTATCAGCGGTTCTGAACCTGTGGGTCACGACCCCTTTGGGGTCTTTCACAGGGGCCACCCAATTCATAACAGTAGCAAAATTATAGTTATGAAGTAGAAAGGAAAATAATTTTATGGTTGTGGGGGGGGTCACCACAACCTGAGGAACTAACTGTGTTAACGGGTTGCAGCATTAGGAAGGTTGAGACCCACTGTCCTATATGGTTACTGTGAGTCAGAATCGACTCAGTGGCTGCGAGGGTTTGAGGAGATGGGGAAATGTTTGCACATCGTTCCATTCTCCCAGTGTGAGGAGACATAGTGAAACCTTCATTTGGACAGTTTGAATGGTAGCCATTGTTTTAACTATCACGTGAGAAAGCATAGAAATAAAATAATTTTAGGCAAATTTAGGCAAAATGTCATGGCATTTTGCGTACAAGTATTGGATAGATACATTATTTTTCTACTCTTTCACTAGTTTTTTTCCCTCAGACTAAAAAATTCCAAAGTAAAGAGAATCTAAATGTTATGTTTAATTTCTACATGGCCTTATTTCCTATCTACTTACTTCATTTGATATAAGCTTTTACACTGGTTGGTTTTTAGAAGTTGATCTCCAGCCTGCTAGTCCTCATCTATCTGGGTCTGGAAGCTTTTCTGAAACCCATTAAGTACCAGAGCACCCCTAAACCTCCACTAACACACAATGCTGGGCGCATATGCATAACCCTCCACTAACACACAATGCTGGGCGCATATGCATAACCCTCCACTAACACACAATGCTGGGCGCATATGCATTACATCAGCCAGAGTCTGACCTGAGCAGCCCTCTTAGAAGGGAGAAATTCCACCACTAAACCGCATAGAGTATAAAATCAAAATTGCTTTGAGAGGGATTTAAGTGGCATTAATGTGCCATGGCTGAGCCCTGGCGACTTACCAAAAGGTCTGCAGTTCAGAACACCAAGTAGCTCAAAAGGGAAAGATGAGGCTCACAACTCCTGTAAAGAATTCCGGTTTTGGGAAGGCCAGGGACAGCCATCCCTGGGCCTATAGAATCACCGTGAGTCCAATCGTCTCGATGGCGGGGAGTTTGGCTTTTGGAATGTGTTGCTAAGGTTCTCTTCCCTACACAATGTGCATGTGTCAACAGCGTGTTTTATGTTACAAAACAACAAAGGAGGAAACATGATGAGAAAAAGGGCAGCCATTAACAAAAAGTCAGAAAGAACATAACAGATTAAGGAGGAGCCTTACTAGGAAATGCGCATCACCAATGAAGATAAGTACATAACCTTCTTGAAAGCATAAGGGAGAAGAATAAAGTAATAGAAATTACGTGCACTTTGTGCTAGGTTCTATGCTCCCACATTCCCTGGTCAGGTCCTATCAAAGATGCAGCGTGGCCATGAGCACAGGGAGCTCCTGAGCAGCGTACTTAGCCCCTCTAGGCTTCAGTTTCTGTAGCTAAACGCAGGCCATGTGACAGAAAACACCTCACACGACTGTTTTGAGATTTAAATAACTAACTGCAAACAAAGTGCTTAGAAGAGTGCTTGACAAAAGACCTTCCCTCTCTGTTCTTTTCAACACTTCTGACAACAACTGTAGGGAGCATTTTTTAATCTTTTTATAGAAGAAGAAACTGGTTGTTAAAGACGCTAGTGGCTTGATTGAGATCACCCAGCAAGAAAGTGACTCAGAATCAGAAGCTGTTACAGCCAGCTTAAGAAGTAGAACTCTTAAGCTCATATGTGATGATACCAGAAAGATGTTTACTTGTGTTTCATTGACTGTGCCAAGGCATTCACCTGTGTGGGCCGTAGTAGACTGTGCATCACCTGGAGAAGACTGGGAATTCCAGAACTCTTCATCATGCTCCTTTGGAACTTGTAAATGGATCGACGCAATTGTGCAACGGGAACAAGGAATACTGACTGCGCTGCGTGGTTTAAAGTCGGGAAAGGTGTGCATCAGGGTTATCCTGTATGCTCTTACCCAACTAGTTTAGTCTGTGTACTGAGTAAGTCCTCATCAGAGACATTGGAATAATCCAGTGAAGAAGAATGTGGCATTCTGATTGGAGGAAGGTTCATTAACAACCTACACTATGCAGATGACACAACTTTGCTTGCTGAAAGCGAGGAGGACTTGAAGCTTTTGCAGATAACGATCAAGCATTGCAATCTAGTATGGATTCCAACTCAGTGTGAAAAAGACCAAGATCCTCACCGCTGGATCCACAGGCCACATCATGATACATGGAGAAAAGGTTGGCGTTGTCAAGGATTTCGTCTTGCTTGGAGCCATAGTCAATGCTCGTGGAAGCAGCAGTCAAGACGTCAGAGGATGAGTTGCAATGGATAAATATGTTGCACAAGACCGCTTTAGAGTGTTGAGGAACAAAGGTGCTACTTTGAGCATTTGGGAGCTCCTGACGCAAGCCATGGTGTCTTCGGTTGCATCATATACCTGTGAAAGTTGGACACTGAAGAAGGAAGACAGAAGAAAAATGGATGCATTTCAACTATGGTTCTGGAGAAGAATAATGAAAGTACCATGGACTGCTAACTGGACAAGCCAATCTGTATTGAAAGAAGTAAGGCCAGAGTGCTCCTTAGAGGTAAGGATGGCGAGACTTGGTCTCATAGACTTTAGGCTTACCTGTGTCATCCGAAGAGTCCAGTCCCTGGAGAAGGACATTATGTTTGGAAAAGTAGAAGGGGGTGAAAAAGAAAGAGGCCCCGAACGAGATGGATTGACACCGAGGCTGCATCAGGGGCTCAGGCTTAGGAACAAGTGTGAGGGTGAACGAGGACTGCACAGTGCTTTGTTCTGCTGGGCAGAGGGTCGCTATAGGTTGGAGCTGACTCGATGGCACCTAACCACCACAATATATGAACGGTAAAAAGACAGTGGCATTTGTTTGGTCATTTTGACAAGTAGTTGTAGACTTCATCTGGAAGAACAAACAGGTAACAGTTTTGAATAATAAAAGATAAGGAGGGATAGATCATATACTCATATGGGTGTGTCAAAGAGTTAAACATTTCTATATGAAAACTAAAAAAGAAAATTAGAGTGAAATATTTCCTATCACAATTGTGATGGTAGTTCCATAACTATAATCACTTCCCAAATCCTTAAACTTCACTTAAAGTGGTTGAATTTTACGAGTGAAAAGCATACTGCACATGAAGTGTCGACGAGATCAGCTAACAGGCATCAGAAGACCCCAAAACAACAAACAAACAAGCATATTGTTGAGAATGAGAGGGGTTGGAGCAGACACCCGAAACCCATCTATAGACAATTCAATATCCCCTCACAGAAGAGTCGCAAGGAAGGGAGGAGTCAAAGAGCATGAGTCTAGCACTGACGAAACACAACATTCCTCTGGTTCCTTGAGACTCCCCCACTATTATGACCCCACTCCTTCCTTTCAGTGCGGGCGAGGCCGGAGCATGGATACAGGTACAGATAAGAGCTTAGGGCACATGGAATCCAGGTCAGATAAACCCCTCAGGAACTGAAGTGGGAGTATCAATACCAGGAGGGTAGGGGGAAGGTAGGGAGAGGAGTGGGGAAGAAACTGCAGGGGAAGGGAGACAGCAGTTGGTGTGAGATATGAAAATAATAATTATCATTTATCAAGGGGTCATGAATGTGGGAGGGGGAAAAGCTGATACCAAGGGCTCAAATAGAATGTCATTTAAAAATATTATTAAATACTTTTATTGTGGGCTCTTACAGATCTTCTCACAATCCATACATTCATCCATGTGTCAAGCACATTTGTACATATGTTGCCATCATCGTTTTCAAAGCATTTTCTTTATACTTGAGCCCTTGATATCAGCTCCTCATTTTTCCCCTTTCCCCACCCTCCCTCAGTCATGAACCCTTCATAAATTATAGATTATTATTTTCATATCTTATATCATCCTGTCTCACTTCACCAATTTTTCTGTTGTTCATCCCCCTGGGAGGGGGTTATATGCCGATCCTTGTGATCCATTACCCCTTTCTACCCCACCTTCCACTTCCCCTTCTGGTCTCTCTACTCTCATTATTGGTCTTGAGGGGTTTAGCTGTCCTGGATTCCCTGTGTTGTAGGTTCTTATCTGTAGCAGTGTACATGCTCTGGTTTAGTCAGATTTGTAAGTTAAAATTGGGATCATGGTAGTGGGGGGTGGGGGGAGGAAGCATTAAAGAACTAGAAGAAAGTTGTATGTTTCATCGGGGCTATACTGCACCCTGACTGGCTAATCTCTTCCTTGTGACCCTTCTCTTCTGTAGACTTTGGGTCTCTACTCTGTGCCTCCTCCACCTCCCCCAATTCATATTGGTATGATTTTGTTCTGGGTCTTAGATGTACTTCGGAGAAGAAAAACAATGGGACTGATGGTTCCAGTGGGATAAAAGAGAAGAAAAGGTAGGAGAAATAAGGGGTCTGTTAACCAGCCCAGGGACAAGGTAACAACAAGTGAACTAAAATCAATGGCGAGAAGGGTGTAAGAGACCTAGTAGGGCTTAATCAAGGGCAAGGTAACAGTGTGGAATTACTGAACCTGAATGAAGGCCGAACATGATAGTGGGACAAGAGGAAAGCAAAGGAAATAGAGGAAAGAACTAGAAGGTAAAGGCATTTATAGAGGCCTAAATACAGGCATTTATATGTGTAAATATATTTATACACAATGATAGGTAAATAGATCTATGTCCTTATATTTATATGTTAAATATTAAGATAAGATAGCAGATGGATATTGGGTCTCTCCTCAAGTACTCCCTTAACACAACAACACTTTGTTCTATTAAACTGGCATTCTGTGATGCTCAAATGTGGTGAAGAAAGCTGATGGTGTCTGGCTATCATAAGATATAGCATCTGGGATCTTAAAGGCTTGAAGATCAACAAGCGGCCATCTAGGTGAGAAGCAACAAAGTTCACAAGAAAGAAGCACACCAGCCTGTGCGATCATGAGGTGTCCATGGGATCTGGTATTAGAATGTAAATCTTTAGGAAATAATGATGTGAACATAAATACAAATATGTTTGATACAGTTGATTTATGGATTGTTATAAGAGCTGAAGAGTCCCCAATAAAATTGTTTTTTTTTAATAAAAGCATATTGCAATGAGATTTGGTGGGGGGAATATCTTTAAAAGGCAGGCATTCAACTAGAAGAGAATTAATACAAATACAATAAGAAATTTAATGTGTTTGCTGTAGCACCAACTACAGTGAGATAGTTTTATAATTTCCAAAAACCAAAAATCAAACTCACTGCTATCAAGTACATTTTGTGGATTCTTTATTAGACAGAATGGAGCTGCCCCTGGGGGCATTCCTGAGTTACATAACAGTGTAAACAGGTAGAAAACCTAGTCTTTCTCCTGCAGACTGGATGGTGGTTCCATATGGTTGACCTTGCAATTAATGGCCCAATGCAGAACCACTATGCAACCATTGGTCCTAATTTTATAACCTATGACCCAGCCATTCCAGTCCTGGATATGTACTCGAACTGAGGGCTTCTATCTGCCTGAAGATATGTAAAGAAGATCCACGGAAACTTTATTCTTCCTAGTTCCAAATGGCTAGCAACAAAATTCCCATCAACAACACAATGGATACATAAATTGTGGTGGTTCATTCAGTGGAAAATAGCAAATCAACGAAAAGGCATGATGAACAATGTACACAACATCAACAACGTCCAACCTAACACAATGGCAAAAGAAAGAAGCTTCACACGAAAGAGTGTTGGCAGAGTGGTTCCATTTCCAAGTGGAAGACTTAGCTTCACCTATGGATAACGACAGGTATAAGAATAGAGGTTGCACCCTGGGGGTGACCACGAACTGGGAGGAGGCATGGGAGAAATATTTTGGGTTCTGGAAATGGTTTATATCTTCAGTGAGGTAGTGATGACATAGGTACATGTATATGTTTATATATATACATAAATTCATTGAGCTGTTTATTTAAGAATTTCTCATTTGTGTGTATATACATGAAATAGAAAAGAAGTGCTCAAATGGACAGAGGACTAGAGCTGAAGACTGTTAAAAAATAAAGTTTTCACAATATTAAACATGCACATGAATTTATGAGCTTTCATTCTCAGGAAATATGTGGCCTGCAAGTCAGAGGACAATACTACGGGCAAGCAGCCGAGACCGGAGTTAAATGGGGAAGATGCTGGGAGGGTAAGGAAGTAACATTGGACAAAAAGTCGTTGGCTCGTTGGAACTTTGATAGAGAAGTCCTACACGGTAGCTAAAGCAGCCAGCTATGCTGATTGGTTTAGGTTTTATTCTTTTTTTTTATGTTTCTTCTTCTACTCTTAAAAAACACATATTCTACTGTGATTTGGGAGGAAGTTTGCAGAGCAAGTTGGTTTTCCATTCAGCGTTTCATACACATTTTGCTTATGACACTGCAATTTCCACATCACAGGACCCTTCCCGCTTCCTCCCTGGGTTTACTGTCCCCTTCTTCCTTCCTGGGCAAATGCTGCCCTTTGGATGTGTCTGGTTCATTGTTGTGAAGGAGAGTGTTTCTCCCTGGTGCCATGGTGCTTCTGCTTCCCATATAAACCCAAACCCAAACTCGCTGCCCGAGAGGTGATTCAGCCTCGTGGGGCGAGTTTCTGAGACTGGAGCTTTTACACAGTGACTGGTGGTTTCAAACTGCTGACTTTGAGAGTCACAACCCAACGCATAACAACTGTGTCATCGGGGCTCCTGTTCCCCATGTGAGCCTGTTACTAGTTGGGCCGTGATCATAAGGTGGGCAGTTTGAAACCACCAGCTGCTTGGTGGGAGAGAGCTGCAGCTTTCTGCTCTTGTAAACAGTTAAGAGTCTCAGAGACTCACGGGGGCAGTTCTACCCCTTCCTGTGGGGCCGCCATGAGTCAGTACTGACTCAATGGCAGTGAGTTTGTTTGTTTGTTTTGGTTTGGGAATGTTTGGCTGAAAATGGTTTCCTCATGACCCATAGAGTGTTGGGATGGGACTTCAATTCCAAGTCTGAAGGGTGAGAAACGACTGTACTATCCGATTCCATGATCAGACCGATAAGCCTGGTCCATTCTATTATTATTAATGTTTTTTAATTTTGGTTCACAGCTTTTCTCCCACTCTATCCAGAACTTTCTACTATGATCAGTCGTGGCAGCCAGCACCAGACAGTCTTTTCGATCTCGGGGTCATGAAGGCTGGGCTCGAGCTGTCCTTTGGACTGACAGTTCCTGCACATTTCAACATTTTATTCACTGTTCTTTGATTTGAACAAGGAACAGCTAATAGCTTTACCTGAGATGGCTGTTTGCAAGCTTTTAAGACCCTGGTATCTATTCTCCAAAGTAGGGTGTGGAGCATTGTCTTTGTGAGCGCCGTTTTGCCAATTGACCTTGAAGTCTTTGAAGACTATGGTCTTGAACCTCCTGACCCGGTGACTCACTCCTCAAGATCCTTGATTATGTTGGAGAAGTTTTCATAACTTTCCCCCTAGCTGCTGTGCTATATACACAGGCATGCTAGCAGCTCACATAAATATGTATGTATAAATATTCTTTATGAAATCTACATAAAAGAGGCTTCAAAAAAGCTCCTGGAAAATAGGATTAAAAGATAAAAATTGAAAATGTAAAGTTTATTTCTCAATATAAGCTCCGTTGGTTAACACATGTTGTAAGTGACAAGTCACTTAGCTTATCCCTGGAGAACTGAGGGTCATGGGCGCTTCGTTGTGTCCACAGTCTTTCTACAGCATAAACAGATGGAAAATGAATGCTAGTTAAAGATGTTTTTAAGGCTAGGAAACAAAAATAAATCAAACGGAGCCCAATCAGAACTTTCAAGTGGATATCTACTGATTTCCCATCAGAACTCCAGCAACATTGCCCTGTGTTGAAAGCAGAATTGTTACGATAGAGAAGGACTCTCTAGTGAAGTTTTCTATAGAACTTTTCTGTGAAAGCTTTGGCTGACTGTATTAAAACACTCTCATCCCTGTTTGGTACTTACCTGAATAAGGAGATCACTGGAGACATGGATGCGATAGCAAATTGTGGTGAAAAAACCACCCGGTGCCTGGCTATCAGAAAGAATACCATCTGGGGTCTTAAATGTTTGTTCTCAAACAAGCAGCCATCTAAGTGAGGCTTCAACTAAGTCCACATGGAAGAACCATGGCAACCTGTGTGATCTAAGGATTGTAAACAATATACTCCAAATCTAAACATGGAACTGGTATCACAATTTAAATTGTGAACACCTGGTTTGTAGGTGGCTACGGTGACAATGAAGTCAAAAACTCATTCTTAGGGTGTCCACACATGCATTAGGTAAATCCCCTCTGACCATAGTTGAGAAATGTGAATAGCCCAGTTATCAGACGGAGAGTATTGCACGTGGATTATGACAGACGTAGTTAGGCCAAAATGTAATGTCTTATCATTGGATCTCCCCTTTGACCCATTTTAAAGCTAGTTTCAGCTGGGGTTTTGTTTTTTTAAGTGAAGGAGAAATGCCTGTGGCTTGAGCCCCTGGTGGATCCCCTCTGACCATGGACCAGTATGAAGAGCCGGGCTGTCGTGCTTTGGAAAGTGGATTATTGCAGAGGCAGTCAGGTTAAATTCAGCACTCTCTCATTTGATCTCCCTTATGATCCATTTACTTTTGTTCTTGATTTTCGTATTTTCTGCTTCTTTCTGGATTGAAGGTTTTATCTCTCTTACTATATGATTGTTGTTAGCATTTATTTGTTTGTTTTCAACGTTTTCCTATATGTGAAATCCAGAATAGGTAAATCTATAGAGACAGAGCTGGATTAATGGTTTCGTGGGGTATGTCAGGGAAAATGGCGGGGGGGGGGGGGGATGATGAGTAAAAAATGAAGAAAATGTTCTAAAGCTAACTGTGATGATTGTGCAACTCTTCTTGATGTGACTGACTATTGAATTATATGCCAATAAAACTGTTAAAAACACGAAAACAGAGGCACAAAATCTGTATAAATAAAATAATAAAGCACAGTCATGAAAACAACACATAATAAGCAGATACTATTTTTCTTAGGCCCTTCAGACAGTCAGTAAGCAATACCATGAATGTCTCAGAAATACTGCCACCATGAGCTTTGCTTTTGAGTGTTCTGCTTTTGCTGTAACTGGACCACTCCCACTTCTTGGTAACCATGGCTTTGCTTGCATTTATGTTTGTTCAGAATTATACTGGTAAAGGCTCATTTGATCTCTTGTTGCAATTCTTCCAAGAAATGTACAGAAACGGGTTCCATTTCCTCGTAGTAGATTGAGGCACAACCTTGTTGGCACCAGATTAATGTGCTTAACTTTAATTTTTCCGTAAGATTTATGTAAGCTGAGCCAACTGAAATGTGTATGGTGCTGGCTATTATTTCTGCTTTTCCTCATTGGCCCTCTTTAATTAGGGCTTAATTTTTTTTTGTCCTTCAAAAACTGATGAGAATGGCCAGCTGCATTCCGGCTCCACCTTCAAGATCATTGTGTCCCTTTGAGATAGGAGTTCTCCGTCTGTAACCTGCTGCTTTCTTTGCGGTCTTGTCCCATCAACTTTTGGAAAGGGCCACTGATTTCACCATTCTTCTATCCAGCATTCACCATGCATTCGATATTCTTGCTTCGGTTTTAGCAGAATTTATAGTGCTCCAAAAGCAGCTCCAGCCTTCTCAGTGCCTCCAAGGAGCGCTAGTGGAACAGTGGGTACGTGTGGTGGGCTGCTAACTGTAAAGTCTGCGGTTTGAAACCCCAGTCGCTCTGAGGGAGAAAGACGGACTTTCTACTCCCTTAAAGAGGGCCAGTCTCAGAAACCCATAGGGGAAGTTCTAACCTGTCTTACAGGTGTCAAGAATTGGAATGGACCCCATCACAGTGAGTTTGGTTTTATTTTTTTGAGTGTCTCAAACCGGAGTCTATTCAGATATATTCTAACAAGCTAACATGAGTTAAATTTGATGTACAAAATAAAATCAAAATTCATTCAGTTTTTCCTCATAATTTATATTATCCATTATTTTTTTGAAGTACCCTCAGAATACAAACTATCATTATGACTGAAAGATCTTCAAGCTAATATACGATGGCTGTTTATGATCCTATTTCTGGAAGAAAAAGAAAAACCATATTCAAAATCAAATAGAAATGATACAGATAATGTAATTGGGGGCTAACTCTGGGTGGTGAACAGTTGGGAATTTAACCATTTTGTTGTGATTTTGGAAGATACCTCACATTCGTGCGTTCAGTCCTATTCGCCTTCCCACACCTGTTCGGCTTGTGAGTCTATCTCGGCATCATTGTCATTGCACAGTTGCGTGTGCACTGGTAGTCCCTCTGCTACTTGTATCTCCAGGAGCTCTGGTGGCAGAGTGGATAACACATTCGGCTGCCAACCACAAGATCAGTAGTTTGACTCCGCCAGCTGCTCCGAGGGAGACAGAGGAGCCTGTATGCTCTTAGAACGATTGACGGCTGCAGGAGCCCCCACGCGGTTCTGTGCTGTCCTATAGGAGCACTAGGAGGCAGAAGTAACTTGATGGCAATGAGGTTTTGGGTCGACCCTTGACTCTTGTGCGCCTCCCTTTCCCTTCATTACTTTGTATTGACCTTCCTCTTTTTGTATATTGCCTTTTCCCTTGCCCGTTAATATGTGCTTCCACCCGACTTACTGATTTCACTGCTCTCCCCCCGTCCTGGCAATCTTCAAAAAGTCAAGAAAAGGCCTAAACACAGAAAGAAAATTGCTTTCTTGACTTTTTACAGTAGTGCCTCATACAATATTTGTTGGTTTGTGTGGTAGTGGATGTTATTTGGCCACTTGAGTTTGTATGAAAGTGTAGGGATGGAGTCTGGCCTGTCAATCAGGACACAGCCTGCTGATGCCGGCTTGAGGAGATGGCCTTCTGAGAAGGGAGCACCTGGGAGCTTCCCACCCCCTCTCTCTGCCACTTGTCTTCCTCCTTACTAGCAATGCCTGCCTTCAGGGTTGACCCCACACGGGCTACCTGACCCGAGCGCCGCCATGTCCTGGATCCACAGGACTCTGCACTCATGTGCTCCCTCTCTCTGCGTCATCAGCCTGCAGTTCTGCGAACCAGAAGACGGCTGTAGCCAGCACTGGACCATGGACTTAAGTTGGTCTGGATTGCGATGTTTTCTTGACACAAAGTTCCTTCTATGTGTATATGAGTGTCACTGATTTTGTTTCTCTAGACAACCCAGACTAACCTGTTGTGTAATTAATGTCATTGAGGACAGTGTCCTGCAGGGTGCCTCGGATGGTCAACTACTTGGCTCCGATTTCCAGTCTGGGAAGGCTAGGCGTCTACGTGAACTAGAACTGCTGGCGTGGGATCAGCACAGTGGCTCCATTTGGGGATGAACTTAATCAGGGTTTAATCTTGCAATTAAAGAAACCTGGCTGATTTAACGATCATGGACATGTGAAGACTTACTCCATCTTAGTAAGCAATGCAAACGAGAAGGATTTTTTGATGGTAAAACACCTATAGCATGGGCAGATGAGGAAATTACAAAGAAGACGCTGAGAGGGTGGTTTGTGGTCAAGTGATTACCGAGGATGTTCTTAAAGAAGAACGAATAAGATTTGAGGGAAGAAGCAGAGAGGAGGGCAAGAAGTCAAACGAAGTTCAATGTTAAGCGAAGCCACAGTCAGCCTAGTCCCACAGGGAGCTCTGAAGTGTACATGAGACTGTTTAAATGGTTCTGCCTTAGGCACGTCGTCTGAGTTTTCATCCCATATTCTATGCGAAGATCAATGACACAGGGGACATCAAAAGGAGATGGAAGGGATATATATGGTCACTGTACTAAGCCGTTTAGGAAGAACGTATAGCCAAGGACCAATTATTTTGAAGGAAGATGTCCAAGCACTGGCAAAAACAAGGCTTCAGGGACTGCTGGAATACCAATGGAGATGTTACAGCAAGTGGATGTAATGTTGAAAGTGCTCATGTGTTTATCTCAAGAAATGGGGAAGACGGTTATCTGGTCAGCCTTCTGGAAAAGATACATGTTTGCCCATTTTAAAGAAAAGTGGCCCAAAAGCATATAGACCTTATAGACCAAATACTTTAATAGACCAAATACACAAGTAAAATTGCGCTGGATATAATTTGAAAGATAGTTACATTGACATGAAACTGTCACAAATTCAAGCCAGACTCATAATAAGACGTGGAGTGAGGAATATCATTGTTCATGTCAGGTAGACTTTGGCTGAAACCAGAGAATACCAGAACAGTGTTTATCTGTGTTTTATTGACTTTGTGTAAAGTCTTCAACTGTATGAACTATAACAAATTATTGATAATGAATAGTTATAAAGAATAGGAATTCTACAACACTTAATTGTACTCCTCAGAAAGCTGTGTGTAGACCCAGAGGCAGTTATGCAACAGAACAATAGGATATTGGAGTGGTTTAACATGAAGAAGGGAATGTACCCTTTCTGTCCTTTCGCCACACTTGCTCAATCTGCCTGCTGACAAATCAGCTGAGAAGGTGGACGTGTGAAGACGGTGCAGTGTCAAGGCTGGGGAGACATGGACAACACTCACTGTGCAGAGGATACAATCTTGCTTCCTGAAAGTGAAGAAAACTTGAAGTGTTTACTAACAAAGATAAAAATCTATAGCCTTCAGTAAAAATTATGCTTCAACAGAAAACACACACAAACAAAAATCCTTACAACTAGCCCAATTAGCAACCTCATGATAAAAAGAAAAAATAATGAAGCTGGATTTAATTTTATTCGATCCACAACCAACACCTTTGGAAAAAGCAGTCAGAAAAACAAACGATTTGGTAAATCTACAACAAAAAAACCTCATTAAAGTGTTTTCTAAAAAAAGGAGAGACAACTGAATTAATACATTCAGAGGGACATGACAGGGGAAGCAGCCAGGAAATGGGGAGCTCACAACAGTGAGAACCAGGACCAATAAATGTCCTGGAAATAATTGTGATGATAGCCACACAGCTCTTTTACTTTTGTTTCATTTATCTTCTTCTTTAAATCATTTTATTGGACCTCGTACAGCTCGTATCACAATTCATACATCCATCCATTTTGTCAAGCACATATGTTGCCATTATCATTTTCAAAGCATTTTCTCTATACTTGAGCCCTTGGTATTGGCTCCTCATTTTCCCCCTCCCTCCCCCACCCTCCTTCCCTCACAAACCCTCGATAATTTATAAAGTATTATTATTTTGTCATGTCTTATACTGTCTGATGTCTCACTTCACCCACTGTTCTGTTGTCCATCTCCCTGGGAGGGGGTTATATGTAGATCATTGTGATTGGTTTCTCCTTTCTTCCCCACCTTCCCCTTCTCCTCCTGGTATCGCTATTCTTATTATTGGTCCTGAGGGATTTATCTGTTCTGGACTCTCTGTGTTTCCATCTCTTATCTGTACTAGTGTACATCCTCTGGTCTAGTTGGATTTGTAAGGTAGAATTGGGATCATGATAGTGGGGTGGGGTGGTGGGAAGGAAGCATTAAAGACCTAGAGGAAGTTGTATGTTTCATCATTGCTATACTGCACCCTGACTGGCTCGTGTCCTCCCCGAGACCCTTCTGTAAGGGGATGTCCAGTTGCCTGCACATGGGCTTTGGGTCTCCACTCCACACTTCCCTTCCTTCACAATGATATGATTTTTTGTTCTTTGATGCTTGCTACCTGATCCTATTGACACCTCATGATCACACAGGCTGGTGTGCTTCTTCCATGTGGGCTTTGTCGCTTCTGAGCTAGAAGGCTGCTTGTTTATCTTCAAGCCTTTAAGATCCCAGGCACTATTTGATAGCCAGGCACCATCAGCTTTCTTCAACTCATTTTCTTATACACCTGCTTTGTCTTCAGCAATCGCGTCAGGAAGGTGAGCATCATGGAATGCCAGTTTAATAGAAGAAAGTATTCTTGCATTGAGGGAGTACTTGAGTGGAGGCCCAATGTCCATCTGCTACCTTAATACTAAACCTATAAATATAAGTACTTACATCTATTTCTGCATCGTCATATATAAATATATTTACATGTATACATGCCTGTCTTTAGACCTCTATAAATGCCCTTTGCCTCTCAATTCTTTCCTCTATTTCTTTTTACTTTCCTCTTGTCCCACTTTCATGCTCAGCCTTCCTTAGGGTTTCAGTTATTCCTCTCGGTTACATTGTCCTTGATCAAGCCCTACCAGGCGTCCCACACACCCCTCACCATTGATTTTCCACGGTAAAATAGAAAACTCACTGCCATTAAGTTGACTACAATTACTAGAGACCCTATAGAACAGAGTAGAACTGCTCTTATGGGTCTCTGAGACTTTAACTCTTTATAGGAGTCAAAAGCCTCGTCTTTCTCTTGCAGAGCAGCTGGTGGTTGGAAGCAGCTGACCATGCCCCTAAAAGCCCAGACCATAAGCCACGACTAAGCCACCTGCGCTCTTTTGGTAAAGTAGAGGGTCAGCAAAGAAGAGGAAGACTCTCAACAACACAGAGATTAAAACATGGGCAGCAAACAAAGGACTCTGTTTTATTTAGGTCTCTATGGGTTGGAAATAACTTCAGGGCACCTAGCAACAGCAACAACATGACCTTGTGTGAGATTGAGCTGACCAACTATGATGAGTTGGCAAGAAGAAAAATGAAGCCAGGGGTTTTTGCCTTTACCTCTCTTTCTTTCCAAATGAACCTGTCGTTCTAATTATTTCTCTGTTCTTTATACATAAATAAGTATTACTTGTTAATAGAAAGGTCTTTCTCTTCCATATGCGTGTCGCTGGGTTTGTTTCTCTAGACAACCTGGTCCAACACAGTCACATACGGGAGAGTTGGACACATGGGTATTGTCCTATGAAGACAAATAAAACTGTGAGCACGTTATAAAACAAGTAGTCACTTTTATTAGAGCTTTACCAAATGGGCGTGTGATGCACTGAGCTATCCCCGACCTTTTGCCAAAACACAGCTGTGGTCAAATAAATTCTGAGTCATGGTAGGCTCAGAGTAGAACTGGGCTCCTGGAATTTTAAACGATTTATTTACAGGATTTCTTTCCAGCATACCTATGGGTAGACTTGATCCTCCTCTATGAGTCTGAGCCGTCTGAGGCCTGCAACTCCCTATCTTTTGAGAGCTGTGGGGTGTTCTTTCCCATGGAAATAGGAGGGTAAAGATTTCCTGGAGGAAGGGGCTCAGGCTGCAGTAGCTGCAAGGAGAGTCCAGGGAAGATCGGCAGGGACCACATTAAGTGCGTTTCTCAGCACACTCATCATAAAATAGGGCTCTTTCAGTATTTACACGTATAATTTACTTTTAAGTTGCCAGAACACATTTTTTTAGCAAGACTCACAATAATTCTAAAGGCTCGTTTCGTCCTTTTGACACTAGTCTTGGACACTCTTGCCTCCTTGATTCAGTGAACCATAGTCTTCTCTCATGGTTTTCACGACCCCTGGGTTGATCATGAACGATCATCATGTTAATGTCTTCAGATTCTTCCTCTTTTTCTTTCACCTTCGTGTCATGGAGAGTCATATTGTTGTTTTGTTTTTCAACGAGCAGTGATATTATAAGAAGTGGTTCACTTTTGGATTTCAAAGTGCTTCCCTGAAGACAGCATAATGTCAACAAGGCAAGTAATTAAACCGAGTAGGTGCTGACTGTGGGTGAAGAGAGTGCCAAGTTGTTAACACAGCAAGTAATTAAGCAAAGCGACTACTAAACCCAATAAAGCAAGATTTGCCCTGGATAAGCTACCCTGGGACAATACAAAGTTATCTATATTAGGCACACGGTGGATGAAGACTAAGACAAACCAGGAGCGAGTAGCCTTTCAGAATGAAGAAGTGAAGGAGACCCTCGGAGCTGATATGGCCTACAGCCCTGCCTTTAGAGGCACTAATGACTAACTAATGCTTTTGGGCTAGATGCCCGTCCATTTTAGTTTTCCAAGTTAATCAGAATAGACATGCTACTTTGCTTTAAAAGCAGTTTGTTCCAGTGTTTAATGCTTCTACGTGTTTCTTTCTTTTGTCCAACTGAGGCTCTCTCAAATTTAAGATTATTTTTCCTTGGCCAAGCATTTAACTTATGGGGAAGAACAGCTCATCACGTCTCTCATTAAAGGGATTAACCACACAGGTTCTGGAGCCACAGCGTCTGTGGTGAGCCCCACTGGACCACTTAGATCCACAACGTCCTAACTTCTTCTGTCTGAGTTTACTTGTTGGCAAATAGAAATCCTCTCAGCTAGACACTCAGAACGTTGCTATGAGGATTCAATGTGATAATGCAGGGGAGACTCTTGGCTTACATAATACTCAATAATGATAATGATAGCATTCATTATTAAGTATGTCCTATATTTACAGGTGCTAATTAAACTAAACTCTTAGTCTTTGATCACAAATTAAAAATTCAAGTTCTTTTTTTTTAATCATTCAAGATTATCTTTTAGTTTCCTGATCAGTCAGTCTGAGGACATTTAACATAGCTATTAATATCTCTCTATATTTCACAAGTGGCACAGAGTTTGCACACTTGGCTGTGAACCAAAATGCTGGAGACTCAGGTTCACCCAGAGGAGCCTTGAAAGAAAGGCCTGCCAGTCTATTTCTGAAATATCAGCCATTGAAAATCCACAAAGCACAGTTCAACTTTTGATACATACAAGGCTGCCATAAGTAGGAATCAACTCCACAAGCTTATTTTGTAAAATATCAAACATATCTCAAAAGACTGCGAAATCAATTATATACATGGTTTTCACAGTAATGATCTCAAATCATTAAAGAAAGCCTGCCTTTTGGTATTGAGTGTACAGAATAGCTTTTGAACTTGAGAAAGGTTTCAGCCATGGTGAGTCTATTCATGTCTAGGCCAACCCTTAAAGGGGCTAGCAGTCATCAACCAGGGCCTGAGAGCACACCAGTGAGGCGTGGCATGCTCTCTGCTCTCGTGGTTCTTACAGTCTCGTGGAGAAGACAGATAGGAATCAAAGGATCACACCAAAAAAAAAGGCAAAGTCACATAGGAGATAAGTGCTGTAAAGAGAGGAAACTTATTTCTATTCAGAAATGAAAAAAAACACCAGCCTGACTTCACCTAGCTCCCTTTGGGAAATGGCACAGGACTGCGACCTGTGGAAGCAGCAGGCATCACCAGGGACCAGGAGGAGAGGAGGTAGTTCTTGTTGCTGGGGCCTTCGGGTCAATGCTGACCCATAGCAACACCGTGTGACACAGTCCAACTGCCACTTAAAGCACCCTAGGTTATCGTTTGTATGGGTGTAGCTCGCCAGGTCTGGGCTCCACAGAGCCACTGGGGAGTTCAAAGTCCAGCCTTCCACTTAACAAGTGGGCGCAGAACTACTAGGATGGGGCCCTGGGGTGTGATGGCGAAGCTCTTGGCGGTAGCAGAGAGTTTGGAGATTCAAACTCACCCAGAGGCTCTGTGGGAGAAAGATTTGTCTATTTGCATCTGCAAAGATTTCAGCCCAGAAAAGCCCTATTGGGCAACCCTGCTCTGTCACTTGGGGTCACTCTGCGTGGCAAAGGAACTAACTGCATCTACAACAACATTGTCTCTAGAGGGGCCTCTGAGGAGGAGGAGAAACAGGTAAACGAGGGCTAGAAAGAAAGGCATCGGGGCTGGGTGCTGAGAGCCAGGAGAAGAGTAACCCAATATAAGAAGGAGAAGGAGTCAGGCCAGACCCTGCAGGCTCTTACTAGCCTGGTTACAGATTGTCATCTTAATCTCAAGAGTGATGGGGAAATCCCTGGAGGCTCTATGTAGGATTATGTAGAACATGAACTAGCTTGCATTTTGCAATGGCGTCTCGGGCTTCAGGCTGAGGAATGTGCTGTTGACGGGTTCCTATGGCTGCAGCACAAGGAGGTGAGAGGCTCCGACTGGTGTCTTCAGAGCAGAGACGGAGAGTCATGTGATCCACATGTGCAGGCCGGCCTTGGTAACAAGGATTCTGGGGGGATGAGAAATAGAACCTAAGTTATCACAGCGATAAAGAACTACTTACTGCGATAGTATGCATTGCCGGAAAACATAATTTGAGTGCTAGATTTTGAGTCTTACTTTGGTCATGTGTTACAGGCAATCAGAATAAATGGGTATGCACCGATTTAAAACACAATGATGGAGGGTTCTGATGGGCATTTCTCCTAAACTATGGTGTGATAGTTAAGGTTTATTGTGCCAACCTGGTTGATAAACACATGTGGGATTAATTGAAGGGTGGAGAGATAAATGGCTCGGTAAGCCTCACCTTTCTAGTTCTCGAGTCTCTTGTTCTCTGATGGTCAGACCAGGGTGCAGCTACCTTAGCTAGTTCTCTGCCTCAGCTGGCAAGGCTCACTTCCTGTGAGATATCCCCGAGGCGAAGCAGCCCTGGGTGCTGGAGAAGCCACATGGAGACCCCTGCCAGTGATGATATGTTTACATGCTCACTGATTCAGCTTTCCTCCTGCAGTCAGGGTCATTGCGTGTGTTTTGTGAGTTTGAGGAGGACTTTGTAGATCAGTGTTGGACATATGGGCTAATGTGGGACTTATGGGCTTGGACTTTACTGGATTGGGATGCTTTCTTAATGTACACTTACCTTTTATATAAAACTCTTTCATAAAATATGAGTGTCTATAAATTTTGTTTCTCTAGTCTACCTAGACTAACATATATATGGTTATTGAATGTCTTTAGGGACAGCATTTGGGCTAGCTAGATTTAGTATCTCACTTTCTAGAACACCTGAAATAAATGTAGTCAACTTCTCCAGAACACTGATGATCACTCAGGCTCTGGAGCAACCCAGTTGAAGATTGCAGATTAAATGTAAACATCCGAATGTCTTTACCCCAGAACTCAACCAATAGACCAATAAAATGATCTTTCAGATGATGTGAATGTACACGCACAAAGGGAATGGGTAAGAGAGCAACTCACTAACGTCATAGAAGCTGAAAAGCAGGTAATGGTACCTGGCTTAGGTCACCCAAAAGCCGACTTTTCACCTGGATAATAACCAATCCAATGTACCCCATAAAACTAAAACACCAACCATATTGCTATCAAGTCAATTCCAGCTGGTGACACCCCGATGTATTAGAGTGTAGCACTGCTCCACAGGATTGTCCTGACTGTGATCTTTAATGTTCTTTGTTACTGAGTACATGGATTCGAACTACTTAACCTTTTGTTTAGGAGCTGAGTGCAAACCATTTGTACCACCCCGGGACTTATCTTACACCATAACCCAAATCAAAACTGTTTGCTCTTGTTGACTCTGACTCATAGTGATCCTAAAGGACAGCATAGAACTGCCCTGCAGGGTTTCCCAGGTTGTACTCTCGTATGGAAGCACACTGTCGTCTCCTTCTCGTCAAAAGCAGCTGGTGCGTTCCAACCGCTGGTCTTGCAATTAGCAGCGCAACGTGTAATCCACTGGGCTCACACATGGGAGCATGCGGGGGCTGACAGGGAAGGTCCCGTGGGAAATCTCTGGGAGAAGCTGATAGATCATCAGCTCCTCACACCTTTTCCTCTCAGGAATCAGCCCCTCCCACACTCGGTGCTCAACTGAAGATTGGTTCTCGGGAGAGGAACCAGCAGAGGGACTCTGGACTGGGATCCCAGGAAAAGATGAGGACTGAGGATTATGGGTACACTTTCGGACTGGGGGTTGAGACTTTTTTTTTGAGTTGATGCTTTTTCAATCTGTTCCGAACACTGTTAGCCAGGCTTATGCTTTCTTGGCAGCCAATGAAAGAAAAGACATGGAGACAAGTTTAGCATCTGGATCTGTGTCAGATTGTCCTGTAGCAAATCCCAGGCAGGGCCCCGTTTATGAACACAGAACATCTTCTTCAAACAAAGAAAGCAACTTGAAAGAAATATGTTGCCAGTAGAAACTTAAAAAGCAAGCACACTGTCTCAGCATCCTCAGAGTGATAAGAGGAAAATAGCAACACGAACAGAGTTATCTGGAAAGGGAATATTCAAGGAACTCAGAAGAATGCCTCAGACATTAAAATATGACATGAGAAATAATTTGTAAAATCAAGAGAAGATCTAAGAGATAAAGAAATCTCCTAAAGAGCTCAGCAAAGATAAAACAGACAAGAAAACTCTGAGACCAGTCCGGTGGGTCACAGTGTAATGTTGCTGCTGTTGCCGGGCGCCACCAAGCTGGTTCTGAGCCATCGCGTCTGTTCTTATGAGCCCCACAGTCCTTCCGATGTTTGGGCCCAGTTTTGTGTTGTAACCACTGTGTCAGTCCATCTCGCTGAGGGCCTTCCTCTTTTTCACCGCCCTCCGCTTTACCAAACGCGATGTCCTTCTCCAGGGACGGATCTCTCCAGACAACATGTCTGCAGGCTACTAATAGGTGTAGTAAAAGGTGACAAAAAAGAATAGAAAGTCGACAAAGGAAAATGAAATTAGCAAAAAGATCCTGCAATTTAAAAGGAAAGATCCTGCCTTCAGGATTTCCTGGGCGAGCGCTCTCTAAATGTACAAAACAACAGATAAAACAGATACCTGCCCGCACATGTCGTACTCACACTGTCATCGATGCATCCCTAATAGCCAGAAAAGCACCTGACATGGTGTAGGCACTGAATGCATTTGTGTCGAATAATAAAGGCAGATTTCTGGACAAGAGGAATAAAGCAATGGAACAATAAATCCCTGGGTTGTGGGTGGGGGAGGGGGGAAGCAGTAGTTAAGATAGCCCTATCAGAATTGACTCGATGGCAGTGAATTTTGATCTCGATCAGGTGGGAGACAGATGAAGCTTTCTGCCTCTTGTAAGGATTTGCAGGCGTGGAGACCGCACGGAGCAGTTCTGCGATGCCCTCCAAGTTAGGGGTTCGAACCAGTGGAACGGCAATGAGGCCTGCTGGGGATGGAGAATCAGAATGGTTTCTATTCCCATTGTCAGCACCAGAAGCTCAAAGATTATGAAGAGATGCTTTCAAAATTGAACATGGGTTGGGCAGATTGGGGCAGGGGCACAGAATAAAATAAAGACCTCCATATTCTGAAAAAAATATGAATGCAGGAATAAAATATTTTCAGATGTGCAAATTCTCAAGAATGTGTTTCCCTTTCTCAGGAGGCTACTGAGCTATATCCGTCACAAAAACAGAAGAGAAGACCAAGCGAAAGGAAGACCTAGGAGGCAGGATAAAAAGAGAGCCCAGGAGTGTCCTCGGTGGGTGGCGAAGGCAGCTTCAATCTCACAAGGCACGCTAGAGACCACCTGGTACAAACGGAAGCACAAACCAAGTTTTCTCTGCAAGAGGACATAATTGGAGTGTCCGATGCCTTGGGACGTAGTTAAAGAGATTTATATGATTGGGGGAAAGTTTGAATGAGTAATAAAACAAAGAAAAGAAAGGAAGAGGGAGTAACACAACAGCAATGCCAGGGAAATAGGAGGGTGGTACAAGAAAGGCAAAGCAATCACGGTGCTCTGCAAGCTTGGATCGTAAGGCCACACCCTCCTGTCCACAGTGATGTAAATGCTGAGCATTTGATGGGATGAAAGCACAATATGAGAATGGGAAATGCATAGGGTGGGGCTGGGCATGGAGAGAGAGGTGAGTCAAGCCCTCATCTTCAAGTTCCAGTAGAAAGAAAATGTTTAGAAAATGATGATGCAACATATGCACAAATGTGCTTGACACAATGGATGGATGGATGGATTGTGATAAGAGCTGTAAGAGCCCCCCCCCCCAAATGGTTTTTTAAAATTAGTTTGTCCCTAGGGTTTAAGATATGGGGTAGGAGAGGGAGCCTGGGGACTGATGCTTTTGAAACTAACCTTATAGAACTATTTGATTCTTTAAACTATGTGTATATATAAGTTTAATAAAAATAAAACATAAATTTTTAAAAATCTGATGAGGGAAGTGGTTTTTTCTTTCTTCAGAACTAATCCCTAACCGTTACTAGAGGGTGCTTAGAAACGAAGATGGCAAGACCCTGTGTTTCAGGAGAGACCAATCTGTGGAAAAGGACATCATGCTTGATGCAAGATGGGTTGACCCCGGGGCTGCAACAGGGGCTTGAACATAACAGCAATGCGTGAGGACGGGGCTGGACCAGGCAGAGTTCTGTTCTGTTGTGCAAAACCTTGGGATGGGTCTGAAGCAACTCAACGGCCCTTAACAAGAACAACAGTCAGAGGGTGTGATATTGGATGAGATATTTAACTTTGTTGAACATCAGTTTCTTCATCTGTAAAAATGAGGATAATGATGATGCCTATTGGTCAGGCTATTAAGAAGATTAAATTAAGTAAAATCTTAGCTCCGTGCCTGGTCTGGTGTTTAGGGGGGTTCTTTTGCACAGCACCCTAATTTTACTCGTTCAGTCTTTCCCTGAACTACCAGGGAAATGCTATTGCATTTCAGATCAAATCAGTTTCCCAGAAAGTGTGCCAATCCATTTTGCTTGGAATTCTGAGTGCTCTCAAAAACACTAAACATTTTTAGCAATGCTTCATTAGTGAGAAAAGCAGATATGACATGATATGACAAGCATACTTATGATGACCCCCCCCCAGAATGCATCTAGAAATACATTCACCAGCAATAAGTAATTCTTACTTTCTTCTTTGTTGTCTGGACTTATGTTTATATACCATGAACTCATGAACATGTAGTACTCTTGAAGAAGTAAATACTCAGAAAAAAATCAAATTACATTAAAAAGACTTTCTAAAAACTAGTCTTGAGTCAGACATTGATAAAATCATTATTGAATTCTGAAGATGATTTTCTCATCTGTTATGTGTGAATTTCACTAGTTTAACTTTACAAGGACCAATGACTTTCCAAATTCCCAATGATACCTTCTACTCCCCGTATCCTGTGCCAAAAAAGCACTCAGCCGATTTGGGGCACGTTGTCACTAGGTGCCTTACACTGGCTTGTGACTCAGAATGCCTCCCAAGACAGAACCCAACACTGCTTGCCCCTGTACCATCCACATAACCAGTTCTATGTGTGAGCACATGATTGTCATCGCTCCGTCATTTCATCTCATTGAGGGTGCGCTTCCTCTTCAGTGACCCTCGGTTTCCATTTCTTGAGGGACTGGCCTCTCCCAAGAACATATCCTCAGTATTTTAGACAAAGCCTCACCACATCCACTTCTAGGGAGCATTCCTGTTGTCCTTCTTCCAAGACAGATTTGTCTCTTCTTTTGATGGTCTGTGAGATATTTAATATTCTTTGACACTAACATAATTCAAAGGCATCAATTCTTCACGGGTCTTTCTTACTCATTGTCCAACTTTCACATGCATATAAAGTGACTGGAAATACCTTAGCTTGGATTAGGTACACCTGAGTCTTCAAGGTGATATTTTTGATTTTTAATGACCCAATTCAAATATCATTTGACTCCTTGACTGTTGCTTTCATGGGCTTTGTGAATGCAAATAAAATGAAATTCCTGAGAATTTTATTGTTTCCTCTGCTTATCATGAAATTACTGGTCCAATTGCAAGGATGACGTGCTCTTAGTTGAGGATCTATCACCCGAGGTGCAGTGATTTGTGGGGAAGTCACCAGAAAGTAGCAAGATTAGGACTTAACATTTGCGTTTTCCCATCCTACCCCTGGTGTCCTTTCTGCCTTATTGATTACGTACATAACCGCTCAGGTTTCAAATTCATGATATAAAGGCAAATGGAGTAGATGGTGTAAGTTCCTACCAGCTCTGACATTCCATGAATTATTGAGATGTGTTCATTTGGCTTCTACCTAAAAGGTAGCGGGTGGGTGGTGGTGATGGTGGTGAGCTTACTCAGTAACTGCTAGGGAGACAGACACGGAGATCTCTTTCTGTCCAGAATAGAGCCAAGAAAGCCCATGGGGTAGTTCTACTCTGTCACAAGACATCACTATGAGTCAGAAGAAGCTCAATGGCACCCAGTACAAACAATGTGTGAAGAGTATGCCTTTATCATAGAGGGAATTTCATTTCCTTCCATGCGAATCCATGTAGGAGTCCAGTCAATGCCAACACGCCTTTATGCTTACAAGGTCAGGGATACTAGAATGCAATTTTCACTCTCCACCTTATTCATGAATACCAAAATGTTGGGGTTCTATTTTCACTTTTGCAATCACTTGGAAATCTTTTGAAAGCTGAGCAAGAGGGTTGGAAACCCATAAGGATTTCCCAAGAAGCTGCGAAGGTTGTGCAATTCATGGGTCTGTAATCTCCTGTGAGAACAGGAGTTGACTGTACAGGCAGCTCATTTCCAGGATGCTCCTGGGGAATTCTCTGGAAACAATGTGGAGGACACGCTTAGTTCAGCCCAGTTGCATGCTTCTGGTTTGGGCCTCTGTCCAGTGTCTGTAAACCAACAGGAGCTTCTCCTTTCTGGGCACTCAGCCAACTACACAGGGTTATAAACGATCTAGGCCATTTATTCCCCTGCGGGTGCTCAGAGGTACAAACACCAAGTTGCTCCCAGTGACAAACTCAAGCTGGATATGAATCACAGAGATAAAGTGAGCTTGCCTTTTGCTTAACTATTGACTAAACTGTACACAGCCCACGCTGCCTGCCCAGGCATTTCACTTCCCCTACTGACTCCTCATAACAATTTCAACCCGAAACAGGTTTGGGCCAGTTGCCTTGAGTGGGTTCTCACTCAGAGTGATCCTGTGAGCTTCAGAGGAGAGCTCTGCTCTGCATAATTTTCAGTGTGTGCAGTTATTTCTCTCTCTTTGTAGAAATAGAGAGCTAGGCCTTTCTTTGCGGCCCCTCTGGGTAGACTAGAACACCCAAACTTTAGGGCAGCAACTGACTGTGTTCACTGTTTTCATTCCCCAGGAACTCCTAAACATTATTTTAGGCTTTGATTTAAAAAAAAACCTATACCTTAGGTTATATTGGAAGATGTAGAGGACATGTACTAGACAGCTTTTTAGATAAAAAATATATGAGTCGTTGACTTGTACAGATTAAAAACTGAAGTGACCGGGCACTATTTACACAAAGCGTGAGGGTTGAAGACAGGTCAGAACGTCCAATAATATTCATTCACAAAGGTGGAACCACGTCGGCTTGCACTCTGCTCAAGAAAACCCAGCATTAAATCTCAAGAACATTCTTTGGAAAAATCACTCTCTATGAACTGCTGCTTACAGCTGATTGTATTTTAAAAGACACAATCCCAAACATCGTTCATAAGTGGCCCCAGTCAACTTCTGGAGACTATCTGATGCATTGATTATAGGTTACTGATCCTTGACTTACGGGACTGAAATCAGCAGCTGAGGGGCAGATAGCAGTTATCCAAGGTTATGGATTTGGTAGTCACTGGACCTTGTGTCAGATCTCTTGCTTTAAGGGTGCCTAATGAAAGGCAATTCCGGACTACCATATATTTTCTATTTTCATACTTTTTAAAAATTACACGTGTCTGGCAGGTATGATTCCACCTCTGTGAATGAATGTTATTGAAAGTTTTGCCCTATCTCTAACCCTCAATGTTTGTGTGAATAGTTTCCAGTCACTTAACATTTTAATCTGTACAAGTTAACAACCCACATAGTTTGGTCTAAAAAGCTGTCCCATGCATATACACTTTCCTTCCTCAACAGTGTTTTAAATGACATATTAATGATATTATCAATAGAATTACCATATGTCCCATGGAGATGATTTATCATGTTCCCCAATAAAATGAAGATGATACCTCTAAAGTGAACTGGGGACATACACAAACTATAGCTATATGAGTGGATTTTGAGCTCCCACATAATCATAGCCCCACTCTGAGAACAATTAGTTCTTGTGACAAGGCCCTACCCCATACTTGCTCTCATGAAGAAATCACTGAATATTTGGGTGCTAGGGCAGAGCGTAGTGAAGAAACCACATGGTGTCTCATTATCAGTAATAATAGTACCTGGGGTCTTAAAAGCTTGTGCAAAAATAAGCAGCCATCCTAGTGACGTGTCAGTCAAAGCAACATGGAAGAAGCACACTGTGATAGGTGAGGTTTATTTTGCCAACCTGCCCAATAAACACATGTGGGAATTAACTGAAGGGTGGAGAGAGAAATTGCTCAGTGAGTCTCTCCTTTCTAGTTCTCAGGTCTCTTTTTCTCTGCTGGTCGGACCAGTGTGTAGCTGCCTTAGCCAGTTCTCTGCCTCAGCTGGCAAGGCTCACTTCCTGCAAGACATCCCTGAGAAGCCCTATGGACCTACCCGATGCAGCCCTGGGTGCTGGAGAAGCCGCGTGGAGACCCCTGCCAGTGATGAGATGCTGACATGCTCACTGATTCGGCTTTCCTCCTGCAGTCGGGGTCATTGCGTGTGTTTTGTGAGTTTGAGGAGGACTTTGTAGATTGGTGTCTGACATGTGGGCTAATGTCGGACTTATGGGTTTGGACTGGACTGGGTTGGGATGCTTTCTTAATGTACACTTACCTTTTATATAAAACTTTCTCTCTTATATACATATGAGTTTCTGTGGATTTGTTTCTCTAGTCTACCCAGACTAACTCACACACCAAGGAAGAAGACTGTGTGATCCAAGGATTATAAATTAAAAAATCTAAGTCCAGAGGAGGTAACTGCATCAGAGCTGGAATTTTGAGTTGGTCGGTTTTGCTGAAGTCTATGGATGGCAGTGAAAACCCCAAATCCATTTGCAGGGTCTCCACTTAGATTAAGCTCTGGTGAATCCCCTCTGACCATGGACCAAGGATGTGAATAACTTTGCTATCAGACAAAGTGCATTGGAAAGTGGTTATTACAGATATAGTTAGGTTAAAATTTGCTTTCCTTTTTGATTGTTATAAATTTGTTCTAATTTTTAATTTTTTCCTGCTTCCTTTTTGATTGAGATTTTCCTGTTTTATTTGTTTGGGGGGGGTCTTTTTGTATGTTTTACCATATATGAAATCCAGGATCAATAAATCTAGAGAGACTAACTGAATTAACCCAGGGGTATGGCAGAGGAGGTTGGGGGAAATGGGGATAGATCCAAGCATGCTATCTTTCTCCAAAGTTTGTGAGACAAAGTATCACCATCTTCCCTTCTAAGCAGTATTCTGGCTTTACTTATTCCAAGACAGATTTGTTCATTGTGCCGGCAGTCTATAGTATGCTCAACACCATAAATAAAATGCGTGAGTGCTTCTGAGGTTTTCCTTATTCATTGTACAACTTTCACATGCGTTAAAAAGGCATGGCTTGGCATTCTTTAGGAAGTTTTACAATGGAGAGAAAAATGTGATGATTATATTCTAGGTACTTCTCTGAGGTAAACTAAGCTTTTACTGTGAATCAGTCTCAACTTGAGGACACTCTCTACTTACCCTGGAACACATCTTCAAACCCACCCACCCCCACCTCCCCACTATCCTACTGAAAGTACATCAAATCAGTCACAATGAAATGTAAGGACTGATTCTGTTTAGGGTGTTTCCCGCTTGTAGGGATGTTTTCACTTTATTAGCTCTTAGGTCCTGAGTAGTGCAAATGGCTCAGCACTGGACTACAAACCAAAAAGTTGGTGGTTCAAACCCACCCAGAAGCACCTTATCCAGAGAGGCCCCACCACTGGCTTCTGAAAGGTCAGAGTCTGGACTACTCTAGAAAGCTGTTGCTCTCTAACGCTCAGGGCATCTCAGGAGTCAGAATAGACTCCCTGCGCTGGATTGCTTTGGGAGCTCAGTGACGGCGTCTGGTATCAGGGTTTATTTTGGAGAAGCAAGGTGGAGGAGGAAAGGGTGAGCTTCCTCTAGACTTTAACTACGAGTTTACATTAGATTTAACCCTTAAAACAATAGTACACATACAAGTGTTAGCAAAGTACTCGGTGCATAGTGAGTACTCCGCAGATAACAGCTAGAATGCTTATTGTAACATCATAATCTAGAACTGGATTATAATCTAGAACGCTTATTGTAACATTATAATCTAGAACTGGATTATAATCTAGAATGCCTATTGTAACATTATAATCTAGAACTGGATTATAATCTAGAATGCTTATTGCAACATTATAATCTAGAACTAGATTATAATCTAGAATGCTTATTGTAACATTATAATCATGGATGCTAGCACTCAGCTACCCAGGACATGGCCTGACCCTTCACTGACAGAGCTTTGAATCTCCATCCAGTTCTCTGCTTGCGCTGAGCACATTGTCTTCTGCTCGGTACTAGTAACTAGAAAAGAGGGCATTGTACATTCTTGACCCTGGCTTAAGAACCTTGTGGCACAGCAGTTGACTTGCTTGGCTTCTAATCAAAATGTTAGCACTTGGGACCCACCAGCAACTCTGAGAGAGGAAGCCATGGCAGGCTGATTCCGTAAAGACTGAGTCTCAGAAACTCAATGGGGCAAGTTCTCCTCTGTCCTTGTCGGGTTGCTGTGAGTTAGGATCCGCTCCGTGTCAGTGGGTTTGGCTTGGTTTGGGTTGACCTTGGCTAATGTGAACCAGCTGAGCTGTTTGGGGATTATAATTTTAAGATCTATGACAGGAAGCGTTTACAAAGTTTTGGACATTTGTAACCTTCTTCAGAATGACGCTCAGTCTAGTGACTTTGATGAAATGCCAAGTTGAATCACAAGGAGACTCAGGCCAGTGAGTAAGTTGCTAATCTAATAAGCAAGGTTAGGCAACCACCTAGCAAGTTCCACTCAACTTTGTGGTATTGTTATCAACTTATTTCATATGCAATCCACAGTGTTGCTGTTTTTATAACCGATACTAAGCTGCCCGCGCCACCCACCCCCACTCCTGTGCACAGGTATACACACACACACACACACACATGCTGATTGTTAGTTCTGGATCCAAGAAAGTGGTTGTTCTTAGTGAAGCAATAGAGCTTTGCCTTAAATTAGGGTGTGAAATATATTATTTGGAAGTGGTTTTAGTCTAAGACATGAATAAGTCTTCTTTATAAAACAAAAGGATTGGTCAAAGTATTGAAGAGAGTACTTTGTCTCAGGGGAAAAAATGTTCGCTGGGTAAAAATTAAATTTTAGTAAAAGATGCAAAGGTAGGAATTTATTATACAGATACTCTCCTGCATGTGTGAAATGACTTATGTGTCAGCATACACATTGCAACATTGTTTGGAACATCAGAATTCAAACATCCATTAGCAGATAGTCAAATAACTTACAGTCACCCATCAGTGAAGTATTTTGATGACATTAAAAAATAAGCAAGCATTCTATGTATCACTATGGAAAAGTCACTAAAACTTAAAAAAGAGGAAAGAAAAACCCAAAACCAAAGTGTAGAACTATACGGACAACAGTATTGTACAAATTAGTGGAGAAAAGGAAGATGCGATATGCATACCTGTTTTGACAACTTGGTGTGCAAACGAAAGCTGAAAATGTGAGTGAAACTGATGAAACATATATAAACCTGTGCTATCATTTAAGTTAATTTATTCTTTTAACTTATTAGACCTATGGAGATACCAATAAAAGAACATAGATTGAGACTGGCTACTTAATATCTCATAATGGAGCATTCATCTGACCTTTTGCATCAATGTGAGTGCTAATATTTAATTTTTGCAAAATTTAGAAGTTAGGTTCTCAGCTCAGACATTTCAGGCTTCTCCTATAGGATCAGAACCTATGTAAGAGATCCACACTGATGAAATACAAAGTTTGAAATTTAGAATATAGACTATTAAACCACTAGATAGCAAGAGAACTACCCTTTTGTAAATAAGCAAATAAATAAACCAAAAGCCTGAATCCAATGCCACTGAATTGATGCAGGCTTATAATGATCCAATCGCAGAGCAGACTGCCTAAAGGGGTTCCTAAGGACGTAAATCTTTGCAGAAGCAGACTGCTACACTGTACAGGATTAGCCAATAAACAAGACAAACACAGGCTCACTTGTGCTTATTTACTAATCTGTAGTGAACAATGGCACATTTTTTCATCACACTGAAAGTTCTGCTTCTAGGCATGGTTAGTGTCTGTCTCTCTCATCCCCACAGCACCTTCCTACAACATCACACCGCTTTCAAGTGTGTAGTCCCTGACACGGACAGACACCGTAAGGAAGGCAAGCACGGGTGCACATGTACTAATTTGTACTATGCGGTTTCACGTGGTTTTACTACAATATGTCCTGAGAGTCATGGGAAACCGTTCACTACAGATTAGTAAAGAACACAAGCAGCCCCATGCTTGCCTTGCTCATATGTAGTCACTCCTGAGAGCCATGGCTCTCTCCCACGTGGAGACTGCTGGTGGGACAGAACCACCATCCTCTTGGTTAGCAGCCCAGAGCTTAGACATTGTGCCATCAGGGCCCATTCTAACAGCACTGGAGTACAATATAAGCTATAATGCCTTCTTCATCGATACTTTGGGTGATCAGCGTTCTTAGAAGATGGGGTTTGTAAGTGAGTCTGCCGTGGACACCAGGTCAGGACAAGGGAAATGGACTCATTTTATAAAACGCTTCCACGAAACAGGAGCAGAGTCAGCTAATCCCCTTGACGTGCATATGAAGTACAGCTTCCCAGTGTCTGCCAGACATGGAGCCTCTCACCCCGGGATAGGGCTTCATATTGATCGACAAGATTTTTCCGTTTTTTTATTTTCTCCAGGACACAGCCAACTTTACCTGTAAAAGTTCAGATTGTAATATGTATCACAACGCTGACCTCTGCTCTTGTAGCTTGAAAGCAGCCACAGGCCACACTGGGTGGAAAAATAGGGGTTTGACTTTCAATCAAATTTCATTTTCTGAAATAGGTCTGGGACCAGATTAGGCCACAGGCCAAAGGCCATAGTTGGTTGACCCATATTCTATTATTATCATTTTTTAATCACCATGCAGACTACCACACTTTGGGAGTAATACCCAGGATATGTTGCACTTAATCAGGGCTATTTGTGTTTTGAGTGGGAGAAAGACGAAGAGTGACAGTCTTGGAAACCCACAGGGACAGTTCTACCCTGTCCTATAGGGTCACTATGAGTCTGATTCTATTCCACAGCAGTGCGTATGCTTTTATAATTTAGACTCGTGGGCCGGGGAGCAGAGACAGACACTGTGGAGTCAGAGAGACAGAGTTGGAATTTTATTTGTTTGCAGTGTGAACCTTGTCCTTCAGCTCGGAGCTTCATATCCCATCTCATGGGTTGTGGATAAGCAGTCCTACTCTGTTGTTACTTCTTGTCGAGTTGGTTCTGACTCATAGAAACGCTGTGTACAGCAGAACCAAATACTTCCAGTCCTGCTTCATCCTCAGAGTCATTGCTATGCTTCCGCCTAGGATTAGACAATTCATTTTGTGGAGGGTTTTCCTTTTCTTGCTGACTCTCTACTTCAGTGAAGGGGACAAAACCACTTTTTTATAAGATGCAGCTTTCCACTCCTGTACAAAGACTCACCGTCTTGGAAATCTACAGAGGCAGTTCTGTCCTGTACTATTCGTTGCCTATGGATCAGAATCGACTCTGTCATTGACAGCGAGTTTCGCTGTGGTTTGTACATGATCAAACATTTCATTAACTCATCCCAAATGTGATAGCTGGAACTGCTTCTCTGTGGTGAGACACGTGAGGCTAATTGGTACTGATGATTTCTCACGACTTACACAGTTCATGGGCTGGACTTTCCTCTCCTTAAACAAGCATGAGTTCTGCTTCTTCTTGATAATGTGCCCAAAGTACATGAGATAAAGCTTTTGTTCTTAAAGTAACACCATTGCTTTTCAATACTCTAAAGAGGTTTTATGCAAAAGATTTACCCAATGCAATACATCTTTTGATCTCTTGACTGCTATTTCCATCAGCATTGATGGTGGATCCAAGCAAGACAACATCCTTGTCAACTTCAACCTTTTCTCCATTTATTGTCGTGTTACTTATTTGTCCAGTTGTGAAGAGGTGGTCTTCTTGACATTGAAATGTCATCCATACTGAAGACTGCAATCCTTCATCTTCATCAGTAAGGGTGTCAAGTCTTTTACACTTCCCACAAGCAAGGCTATTCCATCTTCATACTGCAGGTTGCTAATGAGCCTTTCTCCAATCCTGATGCCACATTCTCCTTCATGTAATCTAGATTTTCTGATGATGTGCTGAGCATAGAGATTGAATGAGTGTGGAGAGAGGATACCGCCCTTCTGTGACTTATAAACATGCAATATCCTCCAGTTCTGTTCTTATCTAGGTAAAAGAGACCTCTCGATCCATGTAAACGTTGCATAGGAGCACAATGAAGTGTCTGAAATTTCATTCTTTTCAAGGTTAATTTATAGCTTGTTAGGATCCACATAGTTGAATGCCTAAATAAAAACATTAATCTGATGTCAGATTAATGTTGCCTGAAAGCAGAGAATATCAGGGAAATTAAGGATGGTGAATTGAATTACACTGTCTACTAAGGCCAGAGCTCAAGGTAAATGCCCACCTTAATCTTAACTCATGACCATAACCGACATTTCACTCCAAAATGAGATCATAACAGCAGGAGTAAAAACATTGTAATACATCACAAAATGGAGGAGTAGGATTAGAAAGGCTGTCTCAAGTAATTCACTGCCCCGCAGGACACAAGAACAAAACAGAGACAAGTAGAGAAAAGAAGTGAAACCCGGTTTCATAGTAGTTTATGTGTTGGGTCAGCAGTTCAAAAGCACCAGCCACTCCTCAGAAGAAAAATGAGGTGTTCTATTCCCATAGAGAGTTATAGTCTCAGAAACCCACAAGGACAGTTCTACTCCATCTTAAAGAGTCACCATGAGTTAGAATGGACTCAATAGCAGTGAGTTTGTTTGTTAAGAAAACAATCTTAATGGAAGAACTGGGCTTCATGAAGAACTGAAGCAATGCGCGTTGGTCTCTAGGATAAACAGAACACCCAAGGTTCCCAAACCTAAAATGGGTTGTCTTCACACATACACTTTCTTTCATTCTGAATGAGACGTCTTTTCTTAATTTGATTGAGCTTTTCTTTGAGTCTCTGTCATTCATTTAGTCTTGGCTCGGTCTACTTCTGTTTCCTTGCTTTCTGGATTCGATTTCCTTATTGCTTCTAGAAACCCATGAGGTTTTCTTAGACTCCTATTGCGTTTTGCTCCATGAGTTTCTTTCTGTGTGCTTTTGTGTAAGAAAGATTTAATTTCCGAGATTACTGTTCTTCGAAAGGCCTCTTTAAGAAGGGTATGGGGTCAACTTCTGACTTTACATTGGAGAAGGATAGTCAGCCCAAGACTCAAGGCATGTCAATCCTTACACCAACAATCCGTCCTACAACATTCTAATTCTCGGTTGGATTTGATAATTCATTGAAATGTTCACATGCCTATCAAAGACAATACTCACAAATGTAAGTTATATTAGGGAAGTTAACAGGTTACAATTCAGGATAAGAAAGATTCAAGATGCAGTTCTTTGGTCAGAACCATCCCAGCTATCCCTGCTGACAAGCTTCTCTCTGGTCCTTGGTCTCTCAGTCCCATTAACTGTTGGCCTCGGCCCTGCTTGGAGAATGTAGCCAAGCTCTTTTATTGTTGCCCATAAATGCCCCAAAGACACACCATTCTTCCATAATTTCTATCCTAAAGGTGCTCTTCTATAACTCTGTGAGGAACCAAACCTAGCTTTCCCAGTTATGTCTGGGTGTACCCAATTCTGCAAGCAAGGCTCTTGACCTACAGTGCTGCGTTGTATTTCCTCCCTGCGCTGGGAAGCTACCACTCTGTCCTGGGCTTCCACTGTGGCTGTCGCTTCTGTTGCTGCCACCCCTGTGCTGCTCCTTTGCGCCTTCTCTGGTAACAAACCGTTCTGTCCCTGGTCCAGAGACTCAATACACATGGATCTTGAGAACCCAGTTTACTCTCAGCTCTTCTTTCTTTAAAAATCATTTTATTGGGGGATCATACAGCTCTTATCAAAATCCATTCATGCATCCATTGTGTTAAGCACATGTGTACATTTGTTGCTATCATCATTTTCAAAACATTTTCTTTCTACTTGAGCTCTTGGTATCGGCTCTTCATGTTTTCCCCCTCTCTCCTCCACCCTTCCTCCCTCATGAACCCTTGATAATTTATAAATTATTATTATTTTCTCATGTCTTACACTAACAATTGTTTCCCTTCACCCACTTTTCTATTGTCAATACCTCTGGGAGGGGGTTATATGTAGATCATTGGGATCAGTTCCCCCATTCTCTGCGCCCTCCTCCCCACCTTCCCCTTCCCCTTCTGGTATGGCTACTCTCATTATTGCTCCTAAGGGGTTTTACTGTCCTGGATTCCCTGTATTTCCAGCTCTTATCTGTACCCATGTATATGCTCTGGTCTAGTCAGATTTGTAAGGTAGAATTGGGATCATGATAGTGGGGTTGGGGGTAAACATTAAAGAACTAGAGAAAAGTATGATTCATGGGTGCTATACTGCACCCCGACTGGCTTGTCTCTTCCTTGTGACCCTTCTGTTAGGGAATGTCCATTTGCCTACACATGGGTTTGGGTCTCCACTCTGCACTCCCTCTCATTCACATTGATATGATTTTTTTGTTCTGGGTCTTTATGATAGTTAAGGTTTTTGTGCCAACCTGGCCAATGAACACATGTGGAACTAATTGAAGGGTAGAGAGATAAATGGCTCAGAGAGTCTTACCTGTCTGGTCTCTTATTCTGTGATGGTGAGGCCAGGGTGCAGCTACTTTAGCTAGTTCTCTGCCTCAGCTGGCAAGGCTCCCTTCCTGTGAGAAATTCCTGAGGAAAAGCCCCATGGACCTACCCTGACACAGCCCTAGGTGCTGGAGCAGCCATGTGGAGACCCCTGCCAATACTGAGATACTTATACGCTCCCTGATTCAGCTTTCCTCCTGCATTCAGCATCATAGCATGTGTTTTGTGAGAAGGAGGAGGACTTTGTAGATCTGTGTTGGACATATGGGCTAATGTTGGATCTATGGGCTTGGACAGCACTGGGTTGGGATGTTTTCTTAATGTACACCTACCCCTTATATAAAACTCTGTTATACACATATGAATTTCTCTAGTCTACCCAGACTAACACAATCTTTGATGCCTGATATCTGGTCCCATTGATACCTCATGATCACACAGGCTGGTGTGCTTCTTCCATGTGGACTTTGTTGCTTCTCAACTAGATGGCCACTTGTTTATCATCAAGCCTTTAAGATCCCAGACGCTCTATCTTTTGATAGCCGGGTACCGTCAGCTTTCTTCACCACATTTGCTTATGCACCTGCTTTGTCTTTGGTGATCGTGTTGCGAAGGTGAGCATCACGGAATGCCAGGCTCATAGAACAAAGTGTTCTTGCTTGAGGGAGGAGTGACCCCATCGGCTCTTCCTTCTTGATGGTATTGATATCCCCACTTCCTGCTTCTGAGATACCCAGCAGGATGGAAAACTGATCAATTCCCACCATAGAGTCCCAAGTTTTCACAATCATATAATGAATCAAATAATCCTAACAGCATCCTCTGTTATACAAACCCATTAGGAAAAGAAGAAATATGTCCACCCTACATGATCCCACACAGTCACTTGGAAGTTACAGACTTTAGCGAGAAGAGCCATATTAGTTAATTCAGTGTTCTACAGCCCCCCTTCAAGGTTTCCCTTGACTGGCATCTGGAAAGTCCGTTTTCAGAAGAGGTCTGACCATTCTCTAAACGATAAGAATAGTTCACTGTGACTTTGCAAACCCAGTATGACTTAGGCTGACAATCTGCTTATTTGTTTGGAGTCAGGCATTTTGGAATGCGCCAGGAAGAGGGTACCAACCAGACCAATTCCTAACAAAAATCTAGAGCATTGACTAATGAAATTTGCTGGTAGACCACATTTCACAGGTGTTTCCACAGAGGTTGCTGGAGGAATTAGATGTGCTTTTCATAACTCCATGGGAAGTGAGAGGGTAGGGCCTCTTGGAAGCTCATGCTTGCTCTAGACTTTGCCTCCTGGGCCACTTCCTTTTGCTGACTTTGCTGTGTATTCTGTCACTGTAATAAATCATAGCCATGAATATAAGCATATACTAAGTTCCGTGAGTTCTCCTATTGAATCATTGAACCTGGGGATCATCATGGGGACTCGTGAAACGGCTTTACATTTAGGCTCTTCAAGAAAGGATGTTTTCAGAATGATAATGGCAACTAATGTACAAATGTGCCTGACACAGTGGATGGATAGATGCTAAGAGTTGAGCGAGCCCCCAATAAAATGATTTAAAAAAAGAAAGGAAGACTATCTTACAACATCAGTTTTCTGCAGCCAATTGCATGGTTCTCATGGTGACCGGATGAATGGCTGGCTTCCTCTTCATCCTCTTCATCCTCAGCTAGCACTCCTCAGCTGCTGCTTATTGTGGCACGGGTCTCGCGGCTTTTCAAGCATTCCAAGGTTTTTGTAGTCACTGTTAATGCTCTCTGAGCTTTCCTTAGAGATTGGCAAGGTCTACTCCTTCCCCTCATTTCTGTCTCTGCAGTCATGTCACATGTCTAAAATACCTCCCACCCACACACATGTATACCCCGTCAGCCAGACATATTATTTATCTTGCTATGATTGTTGTGTACTGTGGTAATGATTTTTTAAAGAATTAATACCAGACTAGTCCAAAGGAAGGGGGCCTAGTGACATTGTGGTTACACATTGGGCTGTGATCCTCATGGTTGGCTGTTCAAAACCAATAATTTCTCTATGGGAGAAAGATCGGGCTTTCCACTCTTGTATACAGTTACAGTCTGAGAAATCCACAGGATGTCACTATAAGTCAACACTGACTCGATGGCAGTGAATTTTGGGTCCATAGAAAGTGGAGATGAAAGGTGTCCCAAAGGTGTGACATTTCCAAGAAGTTCTAGTGGATTCCCTGATGGCCCTGGGGTCCTGAAAGCACTACCATGTCTCATAGCAACTCATGAAACTGTAAGGACATTCCTTAGTGTAGGCGAATGGGATATCATGGAAAGTCAGAAGTGCAACTTATAAGAAGTGCCCTTTATTCGATTGTGAACTATTGTTACTCCCGCTTTCCTTCTTGTGGGGTAAAATTGGATGCACTATTTTGGCGATTATATTAGGCATGAGACAACCTTGGGAATGCATGGTACAGCCAACCGGACTCCAGTGTCAATCCCTGAGCACCTACCCCAGGATGAAGGGGAGCAACAGGAAAGAAAAGACTTATGCCGTGCTTGGTAAAGTGCGGGGCAGTGAAAAGAGAGGAGGACCTCCAACAAGCTGGAGCGACACAGTGGCTGGATCGATAGGTTCAAACGTAAGAACATGATGAGGATGGCACGGGACTGGGTAGGGTTTCGTTCTGTTGTACATAGGGTCGCTGTGAGTTGGACCCGACTGGATAGAACCTAGCAGCATGGGTAAGCCCATCATTTGGAGTTTTCTGACACTTGAAGTTGGCCCCGATCCTAGTCATCCAAGCACTGAGGTGTCTGACTTCTCGCTGCAGGTGTCAGAGATAGTTACAGAGCACAGACAACATTGCATTATACAAAGTATCCATTTTGCTTAAGGGAAACCATGGGCAAAACATGAAGACTGAGGGTAAATATTGCCTGGGAGAAAATGGTACCTGCGGGATGCATTTAATAACTCATGAATCACACCACTCTGAGTCCCCCGGCTGTTTTGCAACTTGATTGGACACTTTTATTGAAATCATAGGGGTTGGCTTTGTGCTTTGACCCATTGTATGTGACAAAAGTGACACTGTGCTAGTGTCAGAACTTTAAGAGAGCTTGCCCCATCTCCACTTGACCTCTTGGAACCCCAGTATTACCAAACTGTGAAGTAGCTCACGGAGGTGGTGAAACCACATGGAGGACAACCGATGGGTCCCTGTGGGAAGCCAACCACAAATGGCGGACAGACATGCAAATGAAGCCTTCTTGACCCTTCAGGTGAGCCATCAGACGCCTTGAGTCAATGCACGACCCCAGGAAGACCATCAGAAGATACACTGAGATGGCTACTTGGCACAGTTATGAAAAAAACAAACAAATGAGACTTTTGTAAATTTTTGCGATCTTTTTGAAATCGCAAAAAAAGGGGGGAAAAAGTTGCCATCATCTTGATCCCAATTCACAATGGCCCCAAGTGTGACAGAGGAGAAGGGCTCGTGAGATTTTCTTGGCTGCAGTCTTTACAGAGGTGATTGTCAGGCCCTGCTTCCACAGTGCTGATGGGTGGGTTTAGACTCCCGACCTCTAGATTGATAGTCCATGCCATTAATAATAACAGTGCCAATCATTGGTGCCTCCCAGGGTGCATTTCTGTTTTTTGAGACACATGTAGGTGAAACACTACTCAATTAAGCTTGATATCATTGAAGGAGAAAAATAAAATGACCAGTTATCACATTTTAATGTTAAAAATAAAGAACATATAGCCTTATTCAATACAGAAAGTATGAAAAGGGGAGCTATGATAGTTAAGGTTTATTGTACCAAATTGGCCAATAAACACATGTGGGATTAATTGAAGGGCAGAGAGCTAAATGGTTCAGTGAGTCTCACCTTTCTAGTTCTCTGGTCTCTTGTTCTCTGATGGTCAGTCCAGTGCTAGTTCTTTGTCTCAGCTGGCAAGGCTCACTTCCTGAAGAGCAACCACAGGGACCTACCCTGATGCAGCCTTGGGTGCTAGAGAAGCCAAGTGGAGTCCCTGCCAGTGCTGAGATGCTTACACGCTCACTGATTCAGCTTTCCTCCAGCATTGTGTTATTGCCTGTGTTTTCTGAGTTTGAGGAGGACTTTGTCGGACATATGGGCTGATGCCGGACTTGTGGGCTTGGACAGCACTGGGTTGGGATGCTTTCTTAATATACACTTACCTTTTGTATATACACTTACCTCTCTTATATGCATATACGTTTCTGTGGATTTATTTCTCTAGTCTACCCAGACCAACACATTATGGTACCTTGGGAGTGGGGTATTGGAGAAACAAATCATAAGATGGAGAGTATATGTTTGTTTGACCTTTCCCTCATGGTGGTTTTTCTTCTCTGGCTAGCCAGAAGTCAGATAAAACCACACTGTTTACTCAGTTGTTTTCTGGAAAGAATATGGGAAGTTAGTTTTGAATATTTTGTTTGGTTGTAGTCTTTGGTTGTTCTTGTGTGATATGACAAAAATGAATGTGATTAATGTATATTTTGAGATCTGGGGTAGAAATGGCCATCTGAATTTCTCAGAAACCATGCTGCTTAAGGAAAATGGCTGACAGAAGGTCAAAATGCCCGACAGAAAGCCTGGATCTGGTTTAATGATCTCAGATACTTAATCCCATATTTCTGTATAAATAGAATAGTTTAGGTAGGATTGAACTTGACAGTTTTAAGAATTTAATTTGGTAGACAAGTGGCCATATAGCTTAGAAGCAACAAAACCCACACGGAAGAAGCACACCAGCCTGTGTGATCACGAGGTGCTGAAGGGATCAGGTATCAGGCATCATCAGAACAAAAAATCATATCATTGTGAATGAGGGAGAATGCAGATTAGGGACCCAAAGCACATCTGTAGGCAATTGGACATCCCTTAACAGAAGGGTCTCGGGGAGGAGATGAGCCAGTCAGTATGCGATGTAGCAATGATGAAACATACAACTTTCCTCTAGTTCTTAAATGCTCCCCCCCATGCCCCACTATCATGATCCCAATTCTACCTTACAAATATGGCTAGACCAGAGGATGTACACTGGTACAGACAGGAACTGGAAACACAGGGAATCCAGGACAGATGATCCCTTCAGGACCAGTGGTGGAAGTGGCGATACCAGGAGGGTGGAGGTAGAAAAGGGAACCAATTACAAGGATCTACATATAACCTCCTCTGAGGGATGGACAACAGAAAAGTGGGTGAAAGGAGATGTCAGACAATGTAAGACATGACAAAATATTAATTTATAAATTATCAAGGGTTCATGAGGGAAGGTGTGGTGGGGAGGGAGGGGAAAAATGAGGAGCTGATACCAAGGGTTCAAGTGGAAAGAAAATGTTATGAATGACCAGGGCAACAAGTGTACAAATGTGCTTGACACAATAGATGTATGGATGGATTATGATAAGAGTTGTATGAGCCCCAATAAAATGTTTTTTAAAAAATAACTGAAAATGGACACATGCCACTCTGTGAGCTCCCTGCTTCCTGATTCTGCTTCATTGGGCTTCATTCAGCTATATGAATCTAAAGATGAATCTGTCTAGCATTGGGCCCATGGACTGGAGTTGGACTGGGCCAGGATGCCTCCTTGATATAAGATTCTTTATTGTACATGTGATTCTCACTGGTTTGTTTCTCTGGACAACCCAGCCGAACCCAGGGCCCATCTCATTACCCACTCAGTCATTCATTCAAGAACTATTGCCCCAAGTATTGCAAGCAATTGTCATATGGCATGAATGAATAGGAGACGTTGACTTTCTACTTATATATTTCTTTATAATTTGCTTTAGAGAAAAACACAGATTACTTCTTTATGGTCAATAATAATAATAAATTTGAATAAGAACTAAAGCCTTCAGTGAACACTGGAACTAAGAGCACAAAGTATGTGTCTGACTCTTGAGGTACCCACATTTTAGTAGAAAGAGAGTACTTTATTTAAATTATATAATATGTACATACTGTCCTAGAATCATATAAAGAATATCATGGAGGCCTGGGGGAGACACATCCCACTAAAGAGAGGGAAGTTATGTGTGTGTGTGGGGGGGAGAGGTTGAGTGGATCGAGTGAAAAAAGAAAGACTGGCAACAGTGACTGCAACAATGAGCTCAAGCATGACAATCATATGTGAAGATGGCCCAGGACTGGGCAGCGTTTCATTCTGTTTGGCACTGGGTAGTCACGAGTCCATGGCACTTACTACCACCACCAACACCACCATGCTGAGTACAGTGGCTAAGCACTCAGCCCCAAACCAGGTCGAGCCCACCAAGCATGGCACAGGAGAAAGGTGTGTCAAGCAGTCTGGTTCCGTAAAGTTTCCAGCCGTGGAGGCTCTTGGTGGGCAGTTCTACGTTGTCCTATAATACCACTGTTAATGCCCACATGCCTGCAGCAGCTTCTGGTTTTAATCTGGGGATTATGTAGAAGGAGGAATAGCAATACCAAGTCTCTGCTTCCTCTTTGAGCTTGCTTGTCATATGTAGCATGGATTCCAGGGTAAAGACTTCAAAATTCACATCCTTTAAATAGATTGTACTAAGCTTTAAATTCCTTCCCTTATCCTTGGTTTTTGCATTGTCTACACATTAGGAGTCTAACTAGCATCTGGTGGCCAGTATTTGGTAGTCAGTAGAATTTAAAGTCAACTTTTACTAGTCAGATTTTGAGTACAATGTTTGATTTCATTCTCTAGAGAGAGTCATATGTTTCAGAATCAACAAGATGGTACTGAATTTTTATGTGGCTAAAATTCCAGTTCTTTTTCAAAACCCATGCATCTCTTCTTCCGTGGAACTAGAGACTTTGGCAACTGTGACTAGATGTGACTCTGTGACTAAGTTTTGGTGAATGGGACACGAATTAAAGCCACGTGTGTGATTTCCGGGTCATGGCTACCTTCAGAGGGGAGATACTTTTCTCTGTCCCCTTTCCCTGTTCTGGCACACTGACTGAGACTGCAGGCAGGATGCGGGGAAGGGAGAGCAGTCAAAGGGAGCGAGCTGGGTCCTGGAGTGCATTTGTGGAACAGGTGCTCGCCACTCATTTAGATGGTTCACCTGGAGACTAATCTGAGAAAGAAGTAAGCTTCCACCTTATTTAAAACCCTGCCAAAATGAGCATATTTTTGGTGTGTCTTTTTTCAGCTCATAAGCAAGTCTCATTCCATTTTCCACTTGTTTTCACAGTGATCTTGCCTGGTAGCAGGTCCAGGATGACTGGTTTCTAGTTGACCCACCCATATGGTTTATCTGAGCTCTGAGGACACCTGAGATATGCATTTACATAATCTCCCCTTTCTTCAGTGTGGGATGCCCTCAGTGGAGAAGGCCAATTGTTCTTTGGGCTCTTGCAGGATTTCCCCACTAGCCTCTGCCTTGCTCCTTTGACCTACATTGACTGCATTTATGGGAACTCGCCTCACGGTGGTTTGGTAACTCAACCAATGGACACAATTCAGTCTCCGGACTTTCCTCTGGGCCTGTCTCACTTCCTTTTTCACCACTGGAGCACGAGCACTTTCATGGTGCAGACAATGACACAGTAACATGCAGCCCTTTTCCAGTGATACCCCTGCTTTCATCGAAGAGTAATTCAACATGTGCTTTGTAAGGTACACACACAAAGTATGGAAAGTACTTGAGTTTCCAGTCTCCCTGGAGGAAATTGAGAAAGAGGTAAATGTAAGCTCAACAAAAAGTCCTCTAGTTGTAATAAGTACACTGTGTTACGGAAATACTTAGGAAGAACACCTAAACCAGTGTTTGTATAAGAGGGAGTGGTCATAGTGTGAAGTGAATGAAAGGCTGAGATGTAGACACGGATACACTTGTTAATTCACAATCTGACATCATTCTAAAGCACCAGAGTACACAAAATAAAAAGTGAAAGTGCCATTCGACCAGATTAATCATAATCTCCATAGTGATTTGTAAATGCTTTGCTGATTGTTCTTCCAGATATGTAAATTTGGAAATAGATATATTGAATCATATCCATGCAGGTTTTTCGTTTTTTTTTTCTTTCTAACAATTTATTGGGGCTCATACAATTCTTATCACAGTTCATACATATACATACATCAATTGTATAAAGCACATCTGTACAGTCTTTGCCCTAATCATTTTTTTCTCCTCTTTTCTTTTTTTACATTTTATTAGGGACTCATACAACTCTTATCACAATCCATACATATACATACATCAATTGTATAAAGCACATCCATACATTCCCTGCCCCAATTATTCTCAAAGCATTTGCTCTCCACTTAAGCCCCTTGCATCAGGTCCTCTTTTTTTTGCCCCTCCCTCCCCTTTCCCCCCTCCCTCATGTGCCCTTGGCAATTTATACATCGTTATTTTGTCATATCTTGCCCTATCCGTAGTCTCCCTTCCCCCCCTTCTCTGCTGTCCTTCTCCCAGGGAAGAGGTAACATGTGGATCCTTGTAATCAGTTCCCCCTTTCCAACCCACTCACCCTCCACTCTCCCAGCATCGTCCCTCACACCCTTGGTCCTGAAGGTATCATCCACCCTGGATTCCCTGTACCTTCAGCCCTCATATGTACCAGTGTACAGCCTCTGTCCTATCCAGCCCTGCAAGGTAGAATTCGGATCATGGTAGTTGGGAGGAGGAAGCATCCAGGATCTGGGGGAAAGCTGTGTTCTTCATCGGTACTACCTCGCACCCTAATTAACCTATCTCCTCTCCTAAACCCCTCTATGAGGGGATCTCCATTGGCCGACACTTGGGCCTTGGGTCTCCACTCTGCACTTCCCCCTTCATTTAATATGGTATATATATGTATATATATACACACACATATATATACATATACACATACATATATCTTTTTTTTTTTGCATGATGCCTTATAACTGGTCCCTTGGCACCTCGTGATCGCACTGGCTGGTGTGCTTCTTCCATGTGGGCTTCTTTGCTTATGAGCTAGATGGGCGCTTGTTCACCTTCAAGCCTTTAAGACCCCAGACACTATCTCTTTTGATAGCCGGGCACCATCAGCTTTCTTCACCACATTTGCTTATGCACCCATTTGTCTTCAGCGATCCTATCATGGAGGTGTGCGGTCAATGATATGATTTTTTGTTCTCTGATGCCTGGTAACTGATCCCTTCGGGACCACTCGATCACACAGGCTGGTGTGTTCTTCCATGTGGACTTTCTTTTATAAAAATATAACATATACACTCATGTACATATAATGTCCTTTTTCAAGTGTACTCGTTTCCTTAACAGTACAGGTATATTTGCCTCATTTAAATAATAGTTATATACAGTTAGTCCAAAGGAATACTGACGTCGGCCTCCATAACCCTCAGACCAGAAGAACTGACAGATGGCCCCTACCAATCACTATGAATCACTGAAACAGAGATCACACTAGAGAGTCCCAAACAGAGTAGAAGGAAAATGTAAAACAAGACTGGAAATCATAAAAAATAAGTCTAGGCTACCTGGAGAGAGACTGGTGGAACCCTGAGTCTTTGTCCCTTCATCACCCTTCAGGCCTGGAACTGAACCCTTGGCAGCGGCTCAGCTTTGAAGCAAAAGACAGACAGTTCTGTGTGGTGAACCGTAACAGCAGGGAGGAGCACACTCCTTAGAAAAAGGAACGATGTAAGCATTTGTCTGGACATAGAAGTCAGAAGCAGGAAGGCGCAGGGAAGAAGGACGGATGGAAATGGCAGACATAGGGAGAAGGTGGGAAGAGCCCTATTACACTGTGGGGATTATACTCCATGCCACAGATCAAAGTGCGGATGAATTGTTGCATGGAAAACCCATTTTCTCTGTAAACGTTCATGCAAATCATAATATAAAGGGTTTTTTTTTGTTTTTCAAGTTAAAGATAGACTTCCTAATAACAACACACTAATTTATTTACAGATTACTTTTTTTGGATACTTAAACTATTATTTTCTTTTAAAAAGTCATAGTTAACTATTTTATCAGGGCATTTATAGAGGTCTAAATAAAGACATGTACATATGTAAATATATTTATATATGAGGATGGGGATATAGATCTATGTGAATATATTTATAGGTTTAATATTAAGGCAGCAGAAGGACATTGGGTCTCCACTCGAGTGCTCCCTCAATGCAAGAATACTTTCTTCGATTAAATTGGCATTCAATGATGCTCACCCTCCGGACACACCGCTGAAGACAAAGCGGGTGAATAAGCAAATGTGGCGAAGAAAGCTGATGGTGCCCAGCTATCAAAAGATATAGTGTCTGGGTTCTTAAAGGCATGAAGGTAAATAAGTAGCCATCTAGCTCAGAAGCAACAAAGTCCACATGGAAGAAGCACACCAGCCTGTGTGACCATGAGGTGTCAAAGGGATCAGGTGTCACCCATCATCAGAACAAAAAATCAAATCATGGTGAATGAGGGGTAGTGTGGAGTGGAGACCCAAACCCCATTTGTAGGCCACTGGACATCCCCTCATAGAAGGGTCTCAGGGAGAAGATGAGCCAGTCAGGGTGTGATGTAGCAACGATGAAACATACAACTTTCCTTTAGTTTCTAAATGCTCACACCCCCCCCCCCCCCACCACTATCATGATTCCAATTCTACCTTACGAATCTGGGTAGACCAGAGGATGTCCACTGGTACAGATAGGAAGTGGAAACACAGGGAATCCAGGACAGATGAACCCTTCAGGACCAGTGGTGAGAGTGGCAATACCAGTAGGGTGGAGGGAAGCTGGGATAGAAAGGGGGAACTGATTACAAGGATCTACATATAACCCCCACCCAGGGTGATGGACAACAGAACACTGGGTGAAAGGAAACATTGGTCAGTGTAAGACATGACAAAATAATAATAATTTATAAATTATCAAGGATTCATGAGGGAGGGGGAAGGAGGGAGGGAGGGGTAAAAATGAGGAACTGATGCCAGGGCCTTAGGTGGAGAGCAATGTTTTGAGAATGATGAGGGCAATGATTGTACAGATATGCTTTACATAATTGATGCATGTATGGATTGTGATAAGAGTTGTATGAGCCCCTAATAAAGTGATATAAAAAAGAACTACTTTATCAATTGGATTGAGTGATAAATAATAAGAAAAAGGGACTACAGTAAAAATTCCTAGACCTTCTCACACTATGATATGGGTGTAAGAACAAATAGAAGACATTTTCGGTTACAGAGAATGTCAGAAGGTTACCTTTCGCGCTCTTTGTGGGGCGCTTACTTGAGGAACTACCGTAGCAAAATGAAAATGGAACAGAATCATGACCTCAGGGGAATTAAGGCATGTAATGACATGAGTGAGTGATTTGGGAACTTTAAAAGAAGATCAGCACATCATTGTACAGTTGCTGGACAAGAAATTTGAATACTATGAAGAAATTGATGCTTTGCCAATTGTTGTTTAGGCTCCTTTTAGATCCAACAAACATATGAGAGAGCTTTTGTTTGCTTGCTGCTGTGAGCCATGACGAAACTTTTTTAGAAAAGCAAGTAATCTGGAATGATTAGAGAATGTTTACAAGAGAGGGTTGGGAGTTGTATTTTCCCGGTTGACTGCTGAAAACCACAGGTACATAAAAGCATAATATGGATTGACAAGGAGCAGATTAATCGATGACTTGGAAGAAATACCCTGGAACCAGAGTTTATAAAATATAAAAAGATAATATATTTGAAACAAAGTACAAATCCCAGAGTAAGAAATTGTTTCCATAATAACTAATGTTGGGAAAAGTTTGCTTACTCAATGGTATCTAACAACAACATAATGAATAATTTCTTATTGTTTTTTGTCACAGCATATAAACAGATGGAGTTAAAATTCAACCAAAAAAGGAGGTATAGAACAAATTTTACATTTCTCTTTATGAAAGATTTCCTAAAGCAAAAAAGAAAACAAAACAAAAACAGGAAACCTCATAGTAGAAACCATAGGGGAAAAGGGTTGACTACATAAAAAATATAAAGTTTTCCTACTTCAGAAATATTACTGATCAAAGGAAAAGGCAAATCACAAACTGGGACACATTTGTACAACAGATTTACTCTCATTTGTCCAAACTCAAATTCTGGTTAAATCCAATTCTCAGAGTAGTCTGTACCTAAACCCTCACAGATAAATGTGGCTAAAGAAAGTCACAGAATGTATGCCCTGACCTCACTTTCCATTCATCACCACTTCCTTCAAGTGGGCTCTAGGGCTGTTCTGATATTGGACGTCATTTACCTCATTGATTCACTCTCACAAACCTACTGTTTCACACCCTCTTCTCATTCTTCAAACTTGTAGCATCTCCTCTCCATCTGTATTCTGACATAATATTTCTTAGATTACTCATAAAATAAACACAGTCAGAACGTCCACACACCACCATTATCATATTAACTACTCACTAGCATCTGTATACTCTGGTTCCCTTTGTGTTCCACAAGAACTACCTATGTTCCCATCAACTCCTTCACTGGATCACTACATCCCCTTTTCCCTTACTCAAGTTCAAGAAGGACATGTTGTCCACAATTTCTGTACCCCTCTATCCACTGGATCATTCCCTTTAAGCTACAGTCATGATGTTATTTTTTAACACCCTGAATGTGTGTGTATTTTTCTAAATGGAACATTGGTAACCCTACATCAGTAAGCTCATCATCTGCACACACACCTATGTATCTGTCTATGGAGCTAGCTATCTATCTATCATTGCTCTATCTACCTATCGTCTAGCTATCTAGCTACCTATCTCCAATTTTCCCTCAAGTCTTTGCCCCATTTGATGGCTGCTGTTCTTAATAGCAATGATCCCCCCCCTCCCAAGGAGTTACCAATATTTGTTTGGTGATTGCCAATTCGGGGACTTGCCTTCTCTCTTGAACCTAATCTGTTGACTCCTTCTCTCCCACTACAGTTCTCAATGATCTTGTTTTGCTAAACCCAGTGATCAATTCTGTTTTATCTTACATGATCTATCAGCAGTATTGGACACCAACACCGTTTCCTCTTTCCATAAACCTTTGGTTCACTTGGCACCCCAGGCACCACCTGCCTTAATGCAGGTACCTCCTTCCTCAGCATCTTCTCGTGTATCAAATGGCATCCGGTAAGCTGTTTCAAGTGTGGTCACTTCGAATTCAGTTAATGACCAGTCTATCTGTCCATCTTTTCCAACCCAAAATCAGGAGACTCATTTCATGTTCCCTTATTCCACATTCAATCACTAGTCAAGAGGGACTACTGGTTCTAACTTCAAGATCGATCTAAATGCTGATCGCCATTGATTAGGCCACAGCTATCATCGTCCAGGCGCAGGCGTCAGCACTTCTCAAGTGGCCGGGTGCAATACTGTCCTGGCTGATGGATTCCTCTTTTGTTTGCTCCCAGTGGATAGAGTGATCCTAGAGAATCAGATCAACGTATCTTCTCTTAGCTGAACACACTCCAACAGATTCCTGTGTTGCTCAGTAAAAGACTAAGTTTACACGTAGTCCTCACGATATGATTGCTCACTCTGCTTCAGCCACAATAGTCTTCTGACTGCTTCTAGAATAATCCAGGCACACTAAAAGACCGGGTGGGCCTTGCCCTGGAATGCGAGAGCTCAGATAACCCTGCTGACGCTTTTTCCTTACACAAATATCACCTTCTAATGAGAAGTTCCCTGGTGACTCTGCAGGCCCACCTTGGAATTCTTACCAATGCCTTTGTTTTTATCACCTTCATACTTACCATGTTATGTAACACTAATTCTACTTACTTATTTTATTTAATATCTACCCCCATTAAAATGTAAGTGCCACATGAGTGAGTTTGATAAGGCTGTGGAATAAGAGAAGGTATTTCTTTTTATTGTATACTGATTATGTTTTACTGATACAGCAGCTTCAGGGCTGGTTCATAGTAAACTGCACAACAAATATTTATTGGTTAGATTAATGAATTAGACACACAGAGGGTAAGTGGGAGTGAACATTTATTCAAAATTCCTAAAATGCAATTTGTCAAATATACTAGAATTCTTCAATAATTTCACTCCTAGGATTTTTTTCAAACTAGCAGAAAAGAAACACTATTCTAGAATATTAATAGATATATGGAAAACTAAGAAAATTGATTTAAATATTCTCTTTTAACCTGCTGTGGTTTTCGAGTTTGGCTGAACCTTGTAATTACTTGGGGAGTTTTGAACTCTACTGACGCCTGAGTCCCACCTTCAGGAAGCCTAATTGCATGGGTTTGGACTTGTTGCCTCTCTTGTTGTGATGTCAGCTGCCTTTGACTAATATTGCTGAGATCCATCCATTCATTCGGGGCTGTGACTGCTAACCTTGTTAATATCTCTGAGGGTATTTTTCAGATATAAAATGAAAATTGGAGAGGTGAGAGTACATTATTTCCAAGCACCCTTCCAACTGGGACATTCTCTGGTTCTACGGGAAAGGTTCTTGATTAGAAGTCTACACAGAAGCTCTTCTTATTTCTTCCTGGTGTGTATATGTGTCAGAGAGAGAGAATGTCTGAGCTTCATTATGCTATCAAATAAGAAAGGTGCTTCTTTTTACATAGAAACCAAAACATGGATCAGAATTATCAAGCGTTCCACTCAAACATGTGTCAAGCATACGCTCTAAGAAGCTGTCACATACTTTTCACGGGAACAAATAGAATAAAGAGCCCAGCTTTAAAACCGGAGAAAAGCCAAAGCAAAAGGGCCACTATGGATTCCCCCGTACAGGACAGAGTGTGACCTGCAGGGCACAGGAGAACGGCCCCGAGACGACGCGTCGGGGCAGGGCCAGATTGCCTCATCATTCTCCCATCGAACAACGAGTGGGTTCAAGCTGCGAACTCTCCCTCGTGCACACACAGACACACCAGGAAGACACAGGGAAAACTTCTAGGTAAACGTCTAATTACGAGCTTTCCCCATCTATGCACAGAATCTCCCCGTTGGAAAACATGCTTGTGAATAATGTGCCCTAGCCCCTTCGTTTTACAGATAAAGAGGCCGCAGAGAGGTTAACAAGGTGAGCATTTACAGCCCCAAGGGAATTACCGTGGTGTGCAGCCCAATGCACAAACCACAGAACCCACGATGCCACCAGCGCCCCTTAAAACCAGACACGCCTACTGAAACCCCAGCGCCATTCCTTCCTGTACAACGGGAGCAATGGTTTCATATGCATTACGCAATGCATGAATGAGTGGAAAGTGCTTTAAGTGGAAGGTGCTCAGTGAGTGGTGGGGGTGGGGGGGTGTAAGTAGGTTCAAAGCCATAGGAGCCTTTTGCACATAGAATATACCATTGTCCAGTTCTGTGCTATCTTTGAAGATGGTACATTTGACTTCCTTGCTTTGGCTTCGAATCGGTCCATTTCCTTGACAGTTCCCCTTGTTCTCACTGACTCTGCTTTACCAAATATCATGTCCCTTTTTAGCTATTGGCCGTTCCTCTGGATAAGGAGAGGTCAGCAGGCTGAAGTCGGGTCAGAAACTGTCCATCCTCTTTGCTAAGGTGCATTTTGGCTATATTTCTTCTTACACTAGTTTGCTTATTGTCGGGAAATCCATGGAATATCCAATGTTCTGCCACGCGAGCACTTACTATTATTGTGATGATTTGTGTGGGAAAAACGACGGAAAGAACTTTGGAATCTTTTGGTTAAGACAGTGATTCTCAACCTGTGGGTTGTGACACCTTTGGGGGGGGGTCTAATGACTCTTTCACAGGGGTCACCCTATTCATAACAGTAGCAAAACTACAACTATGAATAGGAACGAAAATAATTTTATGGTTGGGGGGCGGGTCACCACAACATGAGGAACTGTGTGAAAGGGTTGAGGCATTAGGAAGGTTGAGAACCACTGGGTTAAACCATTTTTTAAGATAATGTTTGTGGTTCTTAGTGAATTTTAAAAATGGTTGGCTTCCTGACTCAACTAGATCTGGGATCAAACAGTGCTTGGAAAATGGTTTTGCTAATGCTGTCATTTTTGGAAATCGATGGGTGGTGTGAAGAAAGTGAACGTGACCTTGGGAATCCCAGCACCCACCACCCAGAGGAAAGCCTGAGGACTGGGGTGGAGGAGATATAATGTACAGGGAGATCCTTACCAACGCTAACTCGGGTAACAAGAAAAGCCACGGTGCTGTAGTGGTTACTCGTTGGGCAGTGACTCCCAATGGTCCACAGTTCCAAACCACCAGCCACTCCAGTGAGGAAAGATGGGGCTCTCTACTCCCCTACAGAGTTATAGTCTCAGAAACGCACAGTGGCAGTTTCACCCTGTCCTATAGGGTCACTGTGAGTCTACCTAAACTCGATGGCAGTGAGTGTGTTTTTGGTTTTTGGATACCCTTCTGTAGTACCCTGGGCTCTTCCTAAGTTACATAATCTTTACGTGCGGTGGTGGGGTTGAGGTTCTGGACACAGAGTAGAAGAGTTCATCATCTCAGATTCATTTTATCTTTGGGCTTTGAAAAATGCCAAAGATCTGAAGAACAACAGTCTTAGAAGGAAGAAGACCTACGTCATCTTTTTAATAAACAAAGGATATTCAAGAAGCTGTAATATCATTATGACCTAACTGAGCTGGCCAACTTGCTTTCTTTGGTTATTTCGCTGAATGGTAATCTTAGGAAAGATGACCTGGGTGGTAATACCTGTTTCACTGGCCACTCTGTCGGTGGTCGTTTGTTTGCCTGTAAACCGCCACCCTTGTAGAAAAATCTGGGGCAGCTGAAACCAAGTACCCTGGTTTGAGCAGCTCTGGTACTGCCCACCCCACCTTGCTGCTTAAGGCTGCCTCCCACATTGGTTAGTGAGAAAGCACGCCCTCCCCATTTCCTGTCTGAGGTCGGCTCAGTTGGAAAGGAAGCTAAGCCAGCTGTTTCTGCTGACTTCTGCGCTGTGGGGGAAGGGAACGCTGGGCTACTGCTTTGAGCACGCACCTCTGCCTTTGTGGGGCTTGGTTTTGTGTGTCTCCTTCCCCTTCCAGGATTCCTGGTGGCACCTTTGTTAAGCAGGTGACTTGGCTGAACCCATCGGTCACTGTCAAGGGTTACAACCTTGTGCACCCATCCCTTTTCATCCGTTCCAGGGTCCCTGTGCGTGGGGTTGCCCTAGATGGCAATGGGCATGGGTCCATTTTATCAAATGTCTATATCGTTAGGTTGAGCAGACTATCAGATTACCTGTTTGGGGGGATGGGTGGGGAGTAAATGACTGAACTTGAGAGAGTGGCTAACTTTGCCCAAACGCCTGGCCACAGCTCTGATCAACATTCTCAATCGGTTTCCTGTCTATTGTCATTTCTTTGAATACATCTTCAAAACGTATTTTTCTTCTCTGAATGATCCTTTGAAACATTGCTCCCGTGAAAACGCACTTGGCCTGTGTTGAGGAGAAAGACCCTGAGAGCAATTTAATTGAATTCTGAACTCTTTCCCAACACCTGTGGCAGAATCGGAGCTTTGAATGGTGTAAAGGACTTCCGCGCTGGAAGCCTCTGGGGGTCTTGAGGTCACTTGGATGCTACTTCCTCCAATATCTAGCAAGTTTCCTCATTTCTTTGTTTGGTGTTGAAATCAAGGTATTTTGTGCCACTTTCCGCCATTATATCACTGTCTGTGAGGCCTTATTACGTCCATGGAGTGGAAGCTTCTGCTTCCTTCAGACTGTCTTGACTCTCCTGGTCATGTTGTGACTATTTGTGAAACTCTCTTCTCAGCTGTAATGCAGCTCTGCCGCTGGTGTGCAGATGTTTGGGACGTGGTGGTTGGTCTAAAAATATTCAGAAAGGATAACGAAAGCTGCTTCTGACATGCAAATTCTCTGACACACTTCCCCACACTTAGGTTACCATCACCAAGATTAACTAGCTGGTTCCTTAAAGTCCTCCAAAGAGATCCTGCCACTTCTACTATATTTTTTTCACTCTGTTCTCAATCCTTTGAATTCCAGGATCGCAACTTAAGTCAAAGAATGTACCTGTAGAACTGGAAGACTGTGTGGACGAATTGCCTTGATTAAAAACCCAGTTTGGACAGTTTCTAGTTCCTTGACTACAGCCGAGCTTCATACTCCAAAAAACTCAGCTTCAAAGCCAGCACTCACCAAAGAGGGGCTCATTTCAAGACAAAGAAGGCTTTACTCATGTTTATTTTTCTTTGTATGTTTGCCTCCCATTCTGATACCGGAATACTTCCTTTTAGATATATAAAAACCCAAACCCCAACTCAGCTACCCAGGTGTTTCTGACTCATAGTGACTCGGGCTGAGTAGCACTGTCCACGGAGTTGCTGAGTCTGTACATTCCTCCCGGAGTTGACGAGCTCATCCTTTCAGACACGGGCTCGAACCCTAGATCCTGCAGGCAGAAACCCAACACTTAGCTCACAACCACCAGACAAGGAATCCACTCCCACTCACAGTGAACCAACAGGAGGCTGAACTGCCTCTGTGGGTTTCCGAGACTGTAAGTATCTCAGAGCAGAACGCCTCATCTTTCTCCCACAGAATGGCTGTTTGTCACCAGCCCACAGCAGCCCCAATGATACACAGAAACTATCGGGTCCCCATGGGGCAGAATTGAGTTACAATAAAAAGTGGGGGAGTGGTGTTAACGTGAAGGGAAAAACAAAGTGAGGAAGGCAAGCAACTTGACAGGGGAAGCGTAAAGAACTGTGACAGGCTCACAAAGGTATTGATCTACTTGTCTTATAATCAGCTTTGTCTGATAGAGTAAAAGGAGCTAGGCCAGGCCAGAGTTGAGAATCCTGCTGGCTGCCGGGTGACCATCAGGAAACTCAGTTTTCTGGTTCAACTTAAATATGCCTACATGGAACACAATCGAAGAAAGTTTTTATTGTTTTGAAGTTTAAAATGGAAGGCTTGAGTGTATCTCCCTGTATCCCTTGAGTCCTAAAACTCCCTCACCTCCGCCCAGCCACCCTAGCCGCAACCCTGACCCCCGCCCCAACTCGACTGTACTTTTTAACGTTCCTACTGGATCCTAACTACAAGAACTCCACGAGATACAAGGCAAGATATCCTGAAGTTGAACAGTACTTCCATCATCAAAGGGACCAGGGCAGAGCTGAGTCACAGGGAGAGGCGGGGCGGGACCGAGAGCGGATTGGCAGGCCGGGGTGCGTCGGGGGCGGGGCCCCACCTAACCCCGCCCCCGCCCTTCTGGGGCTGAGCGGTTGCGCAGGCGTTGCCGGCCCGTCGCCCCGCCCCCGCCCTTCTGGGGCTGAGCGGTTGCGCAGGCGTTGCCGGCCCGTCGCCCCGCCCCTTCCTTTCCCGTCTCTCACGTTGTGTGGGCGGGGCGGCAGGCGCACGACGCCTCGTGACGCCACAAGGGGCGGGGCGGGGCCGCCTTGGGTGTAGCCGGCGCACGAGCGCGTCCGGCAGTCGGTGTGTGGGCAGCGGTGTGCGCGGTCGGCTCCTCAGTGCTCCTGGTCCACGGTCGCCGCCTGTTCTCTTCCCGAAGCCCGGGACAGAGTGGGTGCGCGCCCTCGTGTGTGTGAACGGGACCCAGGGCAGAGGCTGCCTTTTTTCCTTTTATCCGAAGGGGCACTTGGCTGGCTTCCCTTCCTTCCCCTCAGGAGAGGGGCTTGGCGTGCCGGCCGGTTCGGTTTTTTTCTTTTAAACTTGCGGCGCCAGCGCCCCCGCCCCCCCTTTCTTTTCCCAAGCTCAGCGCCCCAGGGCTGTTTCTCCCGGTCCCTGGGGAGCTGCTTTCCGCCCCTTGCCTCGCGACCCGGCTCGAGGTCTCCACTCCGCCCCGGTCCCCGGCCCCGGAGGGTGGGAAGCCAGGTCCCGCTCCCTGCCCGCCGCGTCTCCGCTGCCGTAGCCGCACCTGCCTCAAATATGAACGGGCTCAAGGACCCGCCTCTCTTTATAAAAGATATTAAGCCCGGACTGAAAAACTTAAATGTCGTCTTTATTGTCTTGGAGATAGGTAAGTGGAGCCCGCAGTTCGCTCCGACGGCCCACAGCGTCCGGGCAGCAGGGCGCGGCCGCCGGGAGCCCGCCCCTCCCCCGCCCCCACGTGGCCCTCGGCTCCCACCTGGGCCTCGCTCCCACCTGCGGCGGGGCCTGCGCCGCGGGCCGCCTCTCGGGCTCCCTGCGCCCGACGGCAGTAGGGCGCCTGGAAGCCCCGCCGCGGCACTTGTGTCTAACGCGCGCCTCTCGATTTCTGCATCCTCACAGGACGAGTCACCAAAACCAAAGACGGCCATGAAGTGAGATCGTGCAAAGTAGCCGACAAAACGGGCAGCATCACCATTTCCGTGTGGGATGAGATCGGCAGCCTCATACAGCCGGGGGACATTATTCGGTTGACCAGAGGGTAGGTGCGCTTCAGTGGGGCCGGGAGTGCCGTGTGAGGTGGCTGGCGCCAGGGAACGTGGCCTTGAGGGGGACCATTTCGGAAGCGCCCCTCGGTGTGGTTGGAGGAATCGTTTCTTGCCAGGAAAACACCCGCCCCGCCCTACACATCCACCTCCCCACACACCTGACCAGTCCACTATTGCTCTGCGAGTCATTGGGGCCGTTGAGTGAATCGTTAAAATCAGTACTTTATCTCCTCCTCGTTTAATGCACTTAACTGTATTTAGACGGTGTGGACATGAAGTCGTAGTTGAAGGCCTTTCTGTGGTAGATCCGGGTGCATTACACTCCAGCTAAAAGTTAAGAGAAGTTTGCAGTACATGAAAAGCACACCCTAAAAATAAATAAAATTTAAGAAACGATAGAAAAGCATTCTAGAAAATGGTTTCTGTGCCTTGTTAGTGTAAGCTCAGGGTGACACAAGACTAAAATGATGTTTGAAAAACTTCGGTGATAATTCCATCCGGAAGATACAGTTGGCCAATCTTTTCTTGTTGTTGCTAATTAGATTGCCACAAAAACAAAAGACTAGAAAAAGAGACCTTGGAAGCTTTTGTGACCTTAAAATTACAATATTTATGGTTTAGGAAAAGTGGGTGGAGATCGATGTTGACCTAAGTATCTCAGAGAAGTATTCTGAATGTAGGAGCTTACTTACAACATCATCAGGGAGGGAAGTAGCTGATCAACAAAGCAGGAAGTGAGAGTCAGGGCTTAGATATTTTATTTTCTGACACTGATGACTCATTTTGATGCTAATTGTTCCACTTAAGCTTCCACATGTTTCATTTACTCAAGAGAGGATTTAAGTATATGTCAAAGGGTGTGGTGAAGGTCACCATAGATTTTTTTGGCTCCAAAGAGCTTTCTTTCATACAGTGATTAAAAGTACTTTATAACTGCAAATGTCACAGAAAACAGTTCCATTGAAAAAGTTGAGGAAAATTAGATTGAGTAGCTGTTGACTAAAACAAAGTATAATTAGAAGGAAAAATTAAAACTAAAGAAGCTCCCCTACTGACTAACCTTATTGTGACCTTCAGAAGTCATTGCACCTCTTATCTTCAACTTCCTCCTCTGTAAAATGGAAATAATCATACCTCTGCACTAAAATAACAGTAGGATCTGGCCCACTGTGTTACAAGCCCTTAAATCTCGATTAAATCTAAGAAAATAACTTGAAAAAAGACATACCTGGCAATTTTACCTTAGTAAGGGATGAACCCTTAATCTACTCTTTCTCCGTCACCTTCTGTATAAGAGTGGTGGATGGAGTCTTTAAGAAATGCCCTTTATTGATATGATGACACCTACAGAGTGTGGAAATCTCTTTGAGAGGGATCAACTATTACTCTATTTGGTTAACTGATAATTAAAATGCGCCATTGTCAAGTCCTAGTCATTAAATGAACCATTGCAAACCAAATCTGGACCGAATTTTATAATTTTGATTATAAAATTAAACATTTTTCTTAGATAGGATTCTTTAATTTATTAAGGCTATCAGAATTTAAAATTGTTCAGCCAAGTTGGGGCTAAAAATTGCAAAATTGAGAAAACGGGTTAGAAAACTGGCTTTTGTTTAGCACCTTGATTAACTTCTACTCAAGCCCTGTAGTCGTTGGGGAACTATGTGGTTTTTCATGGATCCCAAGGAGCGAAACCAACACCAGCATCCGACTTGACCAAGTAAATGAGTGACTGTAAAGATGAGGATTTAATGTTGGCTTCATGTATCCTGTGGCGGAAGATAATTTGTACAAATTAGATGGTTAAGTTAAAACTGCATTTTCTGTTTCTTTTTAAAAATTTTTCTTCTTTGTAAGTAGCAAGTTGGGCAAAATTAGATTTGTTCTGTTTATGATAGACAGGCAGGGCTTGATACACATCTTTACCCCAGCAAAAAAACAATACAAGTTAAGGATTAATGTGGTGTAAGTAGAAGGCAACAGACCGCTCTAAAAACAAATTATCATTTTTACTCTAGGTACGCATCCATGTGGAAAGGGTGCCTGACACTGTATACTGGAAGGGGTGGTGAACTTCAAAAAATTGGAGAGTAAGTATTAAAGTGTATTTTGTCTAAAATATCTACAGGGTAGCAGGTAAGTATAAACTATACTTTTAGCTTGGTGTTTTTAGGGGGACAGGTAAACTTAATGCCTTTGGCGGTTTAACTGAAAAAGTTAATGACATTTATAGTAGTTAAACAACTGTCAGCATGGTTTCCTTTGCTTGAGAGAGTGAGCTTTTCCTAGTACAAAGCAGTAAAAAGCTGCCCTTAGACCGGTTCCAAGGGGACTGCTCCCATAGGTGCAGGAACATGCATGAAGGTCACAGGTGCTATTCAAATCAGGTTCTCGCTACCAATGACCTGCGATAAAGGGACTGAGTGTGAGTTCCCAGTCCTTGCAGTTCTGTTTTTATTTTTCCCTGTTGATGAGCGATTTGCAAAGGACTTGCAGCCATGAAAATTGAAGTCCTCTATCTATCCACAGTCTAGGTTTGGTGCAGGCAGCCGCACTGCAAGCTTCCAAACACTACTGCCCTGTTTTGAGCTCCACCCTGACCTGGAGGACCCTTCCTCTCTAGGGCGGTGAAGGTAATGCAGCCTCCATGCAAGCATTGACATTTGGGCTGTACTCAAAAGTGTGTTGTCAGCAGGAACCCAGTTATTTGTTGTATTTGGTTAATGCTCAGACATCCACCTAATACCCATCCCATTTGGAGGATATTCAAAGAGTGCCGAATGCCCTGAAAGCAAGCAGAACCTGACGGCAAGGAAAGGAAGCGAGTGAGCCATCATGCCAGCCCTTCAAGGGCAGAAGCTGGTCACAGAGCCCTGCTGGGGTTGCGGTCACAAGTTGGGAAGTTGAGCTCCTGGGAAGAAAGACTGGACGTTCTACTCCCATAAACAGTTACTGTGTCAGAAACCCACAGTGGGGGTCACTATGAGTTAGCGTGACTTGATGGCAGTGGGCTCTTTGCTTGTATTTAGAATAGCATCATTAGAGCAAGACATGAGAAATCTTAACAGCAGTATTATGGAAAGGTTTCAAATTCTGTTCCCACTTACGCTTAACACAGGTGTCTCTGAATAAACAGTTAAGTGAAGATCTATTCGATTCTTATTGTTCTCTGTTAGAATCAGTCTATAGTTGATCAAAATTGGATTTCACTTCTTTTTCGGCAGATGGGGAGCTATGACCATGCTTTGTGTAATGTTTATATGCACCGTACGGTCGCCCTAAAAGGGAAACCTGGATAAACTCTCTTGGTTTGATAAGCCAGCTATACTAATGCATGGTTGTAGCATTCACTCTTAACTTGAATGCTTCTCTGTGCAGATTCCCAGTGATTGGCCACTAGAGGGACTGGCTGGGAGTGTGGATGGGTCTGTGTAAACCCATCACCACTGCTGGGAAACCCACTCTGGGACCGTCAATGTGTGGCCCAGGGTCAACCGGTGTGGAAAAACGGGGCAAAGATGTGTTTCTGTGCCCTTGATCTCTGACACACTTTACAGTTCAAGAGAAGATTCACAATACACAATAGAATGCTTTCCTATGCATCATAGGTGATGAAATATTAGATGTTTTTATGGGAGGTCAGCACTTTAGGAAGTTTTGCTGTATTTGCAAAGAGCTAAATGGCATAGTACTTTCTAGTGCGTTCATTTAACTCCTAAATTCTTTATTCCCATAAATGTTGTATGTTATACAAAGGAAGAATTTATTTAACTTGCCCTTTATTTTATTTTCAGATTTTGTATGGTGTATTCAGAATTGCCAAATTTCAGTGAACCTAATCCAGAGTATCGAGGACAGCAGAACCAAGGGGTAATTAATCCAAATGTGGAGTTTATTTTTATGAGTAGGCTAATTTTGACTGTATTCTAATTTTATGGCTAGATTGGGACTCCCAGAGTGTATTAAAGAAAGTGTGAAAAGATTAAGACATCTCAAGTCCTGTGTGTTCTGTGGTCCGTATCACGGTGGGCGCATTTCCCCTGTAGCACTGTGCGGAGTGGGGAGTAATCTGCAGTAACTCCTAGGAAAGGTTTAGGAAACATTGCTGGGTAGTAAATGGATTTCAAGAAATTCTGTTAACTAAAAAGTTTAAAAACATTTTAAATGCTATAAATATGATGCCATGCTTAATGTTTTTGTTTTTTAATATTTTTAGGCATATAGTGAACAGAAGAATCATCTCCTGAGTAATAATACGGGTACAGGTACGCATAGACCAGTGGGTGAGGTGATTTTGCTTTATTTGTAATCAGGTGTGAGAGAAAAAGGAGCCTTTTGTGGCAGTGATTTCACAACTTTGTGATGTATTTGATTTATGTAAGTGCATTATATGTCAATGAAACGGTAAAGAAAGTAAGTTGATATAAACAATAATACACCCCCCCCCCCCAAAAAAAAAAAAAGGAAAAGGAGCCCTGGTGGCAGAGTGGGCTGCACACGGAGCTGCCAGCCACAAGCTCCTTGGTTCGCACCCACCAGCTGCTCTCAGAAAGATGAGGCTGCCTTCTCCCGTGGAGATTGTAAGTCTCCAAAACCCCACAGAGCAGAGTCTATGAACTAAAATCAACGCCATGGCATTGAGCGTGGTGTTTTAGTTAACTTGAGAGGCTTGGTGGGGATGGGGTAGAAAATGTCTTTAAGTATAAATTAGTATTAAACGGGAACTACTAGTGGTCATGGAATTCCCAAATAACTGCATTTTCCAGCAAACAAATGGCCCTTAAAGCTCCTTTATTTAGTACATTCTATATTTTTAAATTTGCTTGAGGTTCATGGATTTAGCGTGGGGAACATTGACTCCTAATGGAGAGCCTGATGTTTGGGTGATGCAGGTGAGAGGGACTCAGGATTATCACTGGTTTTCTCTAAAGGTTTGTTTGTTGTTGTTTTTAAATTCTGTAATCTTGGTTATTTATAATAGACACAGTGTTTCTGATGGTTTGGTTGTGCTGAAAGATGTTATCTTCAGACAAATAGCTTGCCTAATTTTCACACCCTGATGCCACCTCTGTCATGTTCAAAATTTACCTTGCCGCTGGGTCAAAGGCCCTTTAAAGGTGTCATTCTTTAACAAGTAATTTCTGCATGGACTGGGTAGAGTGGCTCATGTGTTTTATTTGACGTGATGGCTACGTCTTTGGCACAGCTGATCCATCATCACCTTGTCTGAGGAGCTCTGCCATCTTTTTCCATCAGTTTTAAGTATTGAGCCTATTGCAGGACTCAACTATGGTATCTTTCCTTTTTTTTTTTTCCATATTGGCGCAGCCAGTGCATGGCTGTATTTTAATTTTACTCTATTTTGATATTGTTGCCTAATTTGACCTTTTTAAAATAATACATTAATAGAAGACATTTACTGTAATCAGGCATTTGGAAAAGCCTAGAACCCACATTAAGGCCCCCTCCCCACCACTAAAAATTAAAAAAAAAAAAGGTGTCTGTTTTCCCTAACACTTGTATCACTAGCATATACTGGAATTTCAAATAGGTATCCTTCTGTAGATTAGTGTCTGAAAAGTGATGCATTATTATGTTCTCTTCTAGGAAATGGTATTCAAGCCAGCCCTGATTCTCGGGGCTGTCAGTTTTCCTATGGTGGTAGAAGTAATGGCCGGGGACCAATCAATCCACATCTACCAGGAACAGACCGCAATCACACAGTTGTGACCACAATAAGTACTGGCAGGGACCCTCGAAGAGCGCTAAAGAGATGACCAGAAGCAAAATGCTTAATGTAGTTTTTTAAACTACAGGCCCTACTTGAATGCTTATTGCACTTTTATTTATTGTTAACTGTGAAAAGTATGTCTTTCGTTGGTTTCCTTTCTCTTTTTTGTGTGTGTGTGTGTGTGTGTGAAGAAAAGTGGTTTTTAAGAGAAAAACTGCCAAGCTGCTTGTTTCCGATTAAAATGGGAACATTAAAAAGGAGAGGCGTTCATTTTAGAGCAAAAGGATTATTCAGTAGCCTCTCCAAATCTACCCACTTCATGGGTGACTTACTTAAGACACCAGCTTTATAGCCTCTATGAGTCTGGCTTCTATCTGAAGTTTATACCATTTAAAATAAGACTTAATTGGAGATGTTCTTTTGTCTTAAAGTCAGATATTGCCAAGTAAAGCAATAACGACAAACAAAACCAAAACAAACGTGGTCAGTGCTTACTGTGGATTTTTAGTGTGCTTCCAGGAATGACCGGCTTCCTCAGTGAGGGACTGCCATTAAGATTTTTCTCAAGGGCTGAATCAGTCTACATTTCCCCTTTTGTTTTGCTTGGCTTAAAAAAAAAAAAAAAAAAACGAAGTCCAGATTTCTAAAATCAGAATTATGGAATAGAAGGTGACCTGTGGCAAGCAATTTAAGAAGAAAGTGGATTTTATTTTGGAGTACAACTGAACACTTGTTATCAAATGTGGACCACATTGAATGGGAAATAAAAAGACAAGATATTTTTAATAAATATATATTTGAAACCCATGTTCATTCAATATTAAAGTATAACCTGAGAATGCTAAAAAGTAATGTCAACATTGATTTCAGTATTTTTAAAAATAATAGAACATTGTGAAGGGGATTCGAAGTAAACTCATGAAGAAATGAGCAGCAGGTCTTGAGTAAGCATTGCAGGAGCCCAGGTGCTTAGCCTGGAGTGAGGCCCTTAAGCACTAAACCATATTTGAAAGGACTTTTTTGGGGGAGGGGCTAAGTATGGTGGGTTGTCAAAAGTGCCTTGATCTCAGTTCACATAGCCTTATTAGGAAAAGCTAAGGAATGGGTTTCCCAAGTCAACACAGCTTGCTTTAGAAGTGTAAAGATGAAATTTATCTGCATCATAGATGGTACCCAGTTCCATCTTTTCCTGTAGGGTGAATTACTGGCAGAATTTTTCTGTGTTAATATTTAACTCTCCTGAATAAAATTTGCATTAATGTTTTTTTCCTCTTTCAATGACTTACAATGGAGAGTAGTGCATCTTGTTACAATTGCACTAATGAAACGCAACTTGACGATTACTTAGCTATGCAGTTGCTTTGTATTTTTTCACCTACTTAGCTATGCAGTTGTTTGGTATTTTTCCACCTCAAATCAAAATAAGTTGATCTTGTTTTCTGAAAATGAAAACATTTGGATATAAATTTTATGCCAGATTATTTGGTTGTGCTAATTCAGTGTAGCTAACCAATATTTGAGTACGCGCTATGCATTATTAGCTCTTGTGCAGAGAGTGTTAAGCGAGAGACTAATCCCAAGGAGCTTATTTCTGGTTTATAGTACTTTGGATATATTGTTTTAAAAAACATTTTTAAAAATGTACATATTGATGACTACAATTAATTTGACTTTTTTTGCTTTGTGAACTAATATTTTCTTAAGAATTACATTTGAAAATGCTTCAAAATTTCTCTTCATGACTGGGACAAGTAGCATATATACTCGTGTATAAGCCAAATTTTTCAGCACACTTTTTCTGCAGTTTCTGTGCTAAAATTAGGTGCCTCAGCTGATATATGGGTCGGTTTATACTCGAGTATAGATGGTATGTATATTAAGATTGTAAAAATGCTACCAATTAATAGCAATTTCCTGTTTCGGATTCGTTTTGCTTTCAATAAAAGCTGAAGTAGGAACAAAAAGTCCCAAGTTAGTTATGAGAGAATGTAGCATTAGGATTGGTTCTAATAGCCTTGGCTTTTCAGAACATTAAAATACTGTGAGGTGTGGATTCCTGGGTTTGCAACCCTGTCTTCATGCTTAGCTGAGATTTGGAGCAAGTTACACATAACTGGAAATCTCCCTACACTTAAATTCCTCAGCTATAAAAGTAAGCATTTCCCTTTGTGTAAAAGTTCCCATGTGATTGTCAGAATGATTTCTGATCCAAAGCGTCTCAGTATTTGTCATCTAATCATGCTATGTAGTGCCTGCAGAATGGGGACAAGTCAGATCGAGTGTGGAAGTGCTGTTGTCAGGTGCTGAGTCAGATCACCCTCTGAGTCTGCATAACAGCAGCTCCCCCCCCCCTCCCCTCGACAGTCCTGCCTCGTCCTCACACATTGCTATGTTTGAGTCGGCCTTGGGAGCCACTGTGCCAACCCACCTCATTGTGTGTCTTCCTCTTACTCTATCAAGTTTGCTGTCGTTCTCCAGGGGCTGCTCCATCCTGATACCATGTCCAAAGAACATGCCAGGAAGTCTCGCCATCTTCGCCTCCCAGGAGCACTCTGGAGTACGGCTCCCAAGACAGATTTGCCTCGGGTGTTGCTGTGGGAACATTGGTACTCCCAAGTGAACGTGTTGGAAGATGAAGTAGAGAAAGGCCCGAGAGTTTATTTTTGTAATGACGCGGGGCTGGCTTCACTAATGTAACATTGCTGTTGTGCATTCTTTGTCATTAACTCTCTTTTCTTCAGGAAACCCTCAGATCCAAGCCTCCGCGTGACCCTCATCCGTGATGTGATGACGTCTGCCTCCCAGTCTGCGGGGACAGCACGCGTCACGGCGTTCTGAGAGGAGCATGGGTTCTCTCTCCTCCCTGATACTTTCCGACCATCAGTTCTGAAATACATTGATGCAGCACCTACTGAAAAGCAAAAACTAGGACAATACACGGCTAGTTGACTCCCCATAACACCCCCTAAAACAGATGAAGTGGATTGAAGGCTGATCAGAGCACTTTACACCTTTACACCTTAAGGCTGACAGGGCTTGGGAGAAATTCTATAGTTATGAAAAGTGGAATCCAGAAAAGACTATTTGCTTTCTTATAGGCACTTAAACCTTAAAGTTCTATTTGTCTTCTTTGTGCACTAAAACTCAATGCCATCAGCGATGTCAGTTCTACTAAGGAACGTGATAGGACGGTAGAATTTGCCCTGTGAGTTTCTAGAGTGAACAGGAGTAGAAAGCACCCTCCTGTCTTTGTCTTGCGGAGCGACTGGTGGCTTCTACCTGCTGCCCTTGCAGTTAGCCATGGTCATGAGGGCTCCCATATAGTAGTTTCAAAATTTGTGGACAGTCTTATTAGGGTTCTCTGGGTATATGTTGATAGTTTAGTTTTTTTAATTTAATGTCTAAAATTTGCTTTGGGAACAATAACAAAATATAGTTTATAAAGGAAAGCTATAATTTATGATGTAAGTATTTAACCTATAAGGAAATGGTTTACTGGCGTTAGCTATCTAGTGGTGCTAAAAAAGTAAGCTCTCTGGAATCTCAAAAGAGTAGGGGCTAGAAGTCAGAGTACCAGCCCTTACGGAAGGCTTTCTCTGTGTGTGTATACTTTTGACATTTGGGGCCCAGTCTTTCTGAAGAGAGGTGTCTTGACTTCTAAGTCATAGAGACTCTGCAGAGTGAACATATATGTACTCCTGTACTTAAAGGCCTGCTCTTGGCAATGAGGCTCTGCTTGTTTGTTTGCCTCGGGGATTAGGACTAGCAACAATAAATGGATAATTAGATGGTAACTGCAATACACTGGAAATCAACACTTAAGCTGACACGTCTAGGAGAGACCTAGCATGGCCCTAAAAAGTTATTTCAGAAGTCAGGAGTATTCAACATCAGTTTGCAAACAAGAGTAGCTGTATGTATTTGATACACAACTGGAATTCCTAACCTTCTCTAACGTGAACATGACTGCCGCACCACAGGACTCGGACGCATGCGCTGCGTGCTTCTGAAAGGACTGGAGGGTAATCGTGTGAATACACCAATATGGAACTCTTCCCAAACCTTTTTGAGTTTTAGGATTACTTTCCTATGTTCTGCCGTGCTCCGTTCCACCCCACCCCTAGTTTATTTTTCCTTTTTCCCCCACTTTGTTTTATCCCTTACCCAGTGAGAATAAGCATTTCTAGTAGAGGAAAGGATGGGTGTAGTCATTTCCTAGGGCCATGTGAGGATGGGTACTGCGGTTCCAGCCACTGGCTGCACGTTGAGACAACTAAATCATCTCACAGTTCACAAAAGTCTTAATGACTAGCAGGGAAGCTTCTGAGGAAATCCGATTCTGACCTTTGGAAAGCATTGGCCTGAAAAGCTAACGTGCCGTATATACTCAAGTACAAGCTGACCAGAATATCAGTCGAGGCACCTGATTTTACCACAAAAAATTGCCTTAAAATGAGTTGAGCTCAGCTTGTACTTGAGTATATGGTGGATGCGTTCCAGTTTCATTGGCATTTGTTTCATAGGGAACACGAGTTTGGATTCAAGTTCTGTAACCAAGTTTACAGGTTCTGAGCCAAAATGTCCAGTGTTAAAGCTCACAACACAACATCAATGGCAAAGCGTTCATGAAGCATTTCCTCCCATAAAGAACATTAGATTGAAGACAATGTGATTTTTACCCTATGTAGTAACCAGTTTGATGTAAAGCAAACATCTTTAAAGTGCCCTGCAGACACTTAATCCTTGGAGGTGTCGTGATAGGTCATCCACAGTAGCGCCCCATGTTTTGAGTGCACGTCCACCTCAGGTTTGGATGGCGTGTTCTAGAAGGAGCCCAACCTGGAGATGGTTAACATACCGCACTGTACACATCATGCCTGACCAACCACCTCAACAAAGTATGTTTTTTAGCAACCAATTTATTCTGCCTCAACCATAAATTTTATGAGTCAAGTTCAAGGGTAGGACATTCCTTAAGTACTTGATGGAAGCAGTTTATTCCCGCAACCGGAAGGAAAATCAAGAGTGTCGACTGGCAATGCGCTGTAAACACCCTAATTACATTCTCCCTGCCTTCGCTATCTCCTCATGGTTCCTACCACACAGACCCTGGGGATTGTTACACATAGCTTGAGAGGAGCTTGAGAGGCTGCCTCAGCTGCCTACTGTGTGAGCTCGGAGCACGCTGACATTCTGGATTGTAAATCAGAAACTACTCCACTTCCTTAGTGCAGGATTGATGCGTAAAGTGGGAAAGAGGGTGAGTTCACGAAGGTCTCGACGTGAGTGCTGGGAATTTTGAATTAGGTTATATTACAAAGGATCAAGTTAAATCACTGCTGACAGGTGAAATACGTAGATCAAAGTGAAATGTTTTCGCCCAAAGATTCGGTTTTAAGAAATGACTTTTGAAAAAGGGTTTTTTGCATTTCAGTCAGTAGATTTACTGTGTCGCCTGCCTTACTCCTCTCCCCGGAACATTGCCAGACGGGAGGCTGGTCCCAGTGGAAAGTGATGGGCTGGAGGGGGTGGGGGGTGGGGAGAGCAGACACGTGAGAGCGCCTTGGGAACGCCCTTCACCCTCGCCAGCAGCTGCCCTAAGGTTCACAAAGGAGCGGGGCAAAGGCACCATCTGATTGCCATGGGGTTGCATAGCTTATGTTTATATATACAGAAGTGTTAAATACTTATTTGTAGCCTTAGTAGGAGATTGAGTAAGACTTGTGTCTTTAGTGACTGGGCAAAAGGTGGAACAAACAAAATAAGGTAGTTAGCATAACAGGGAATTGCTATCTTCCCGTGGTTTAGGAGTCAGTGCCGGACTTGTGGAGAAGGGGTTCCTTCATTGCATTGGATAAGATTTTTTTCCCTTCTGATTTAAGCCCGAGACAGGAGAACAGTAAGGGCAGTTGGGTCATCTGTTTAATTTTGCTTTATGAGCAAGGAAAAACTGGCATAGAAATTACACTTGCTTCAGTGAAAGATTGATTAAATCCTGATCTGCTCCTAAATTTATAAAAATATGGCAAGGATTTTTATTAATTTGGTATTATAGTTGTCAGCATTGCTGGGGGGGGGGGTGCAGTGTGACAAAAATACCTTTTGGTGGGTATTCTTGATAAAGACCGTGGAATCGAGTACAAACATGCCATTACAAATGTTTCAACTCACCCAGTGGTATTTTGTGAAATCCTGGCCCAATGGCTGTTGCTGTTTGTGTAGTTAGAGCGTTGCAGGAAAGTTGATTTTAATGTGCTTTGGAGAAATCCGGTTCTTGGGCTGAGGAGAAATTGGTTTGGGTCCTGGGCCTACAGCTTATTGGCTCCATGACCACACGCTTCATTATAAAATGTGGATAATGGAACGCTACCAAAGGGCTATGGGATTATGTGAGCCAACATATATAAAACATTTGCTACATAGCCAGAGTTCCAGAAATGTTACAGCCTCCCCTCAAAGCAGTAGAAATGCTGGTCATTTATTTCATCATACCAGTATTAGAAAGCCGTCTTTTTCTAGAACAGTATCTAAAGTATTTGGCACTTTATATAAATTTTTGCCATCATTTTTCCTGTAACAGTCAAAACAAGCCTTTACCATTTTCTCTAGATGCACACACACAAAAACACTTCTGCTGAGAGTCCCATGACACCGTGCAGAGTTAGGTCTTCATTACAGACATCCCCCCAGGAGCAGAGGCAGCCTCTACCGCGTTCTCCAGTCTCCATTTGCCTTTCAGGGTGAGCACATGCTTGTGGAAGTGCAGAGGGAGAGGGAAGACGTGGGCCTGCCGGGGTGGTCAGTGGTCGAGAGGCAGGCAGAGGGCACCCTGGGCCCAGTGCTGCACTCCCGGAGTCTCGGGCTCGCTCAGAGTGGTTTGTATGCTTCTGCTGTAGCACTGGCTACTTCAGCTTTTGAATTGCCAGCCTACGACAGTATCCAAAGACGTATACGAATACCCACCACCCACATGTGGGCATGTTCATCACCGGATCCATCTATGCGTCCATCCTTTTCATGGGTCCATTTGTAATACATTTCAAGCACGCTCTCCTAAGTGTTTCGTTGAGGACAGTCACTAGCTACATCTTGCACAGTTAGTTACGTACAAGGACATGCAGAAATATTGTCTGTACCTTCCTGAGTGTTCCCAAAAGCCTACACAAATGTAACGAGCGCTGCTGGCAACTTCCCTCAAGCCCGACTCAGGCCAATTCTCAACTCCACTGTCCAAGCGGCAGCCATTTTCCGCTGAGATTTTCAAAATCATTTAAGCTAAAGAGAATGGTTCCATCCGGATTACAGTCAGCTCTGGGTTTCTCTCTGAGCTCCCTAATCCGAGCCCCAGGCCAGGGTTTAGTCAAGCCCACCCCTTGCATGCCTCTGACATGTAGCACGTACTGTTAGTCCCTTGTTTCCCAGCTCTGCATTTAGGATCAGTGACCCTGCCCTGCAAAATGTACACCCATTCTAGAATCTGCCCCTCGGAAGACCACCTAAGCAAGAGAATTTGACGTCAGGCTCTCAGCCAGAGGACACAGGGCTGTGGCTGGAAGGAGTTAGCTACCTGGGATATACCATCCCTCAACCCCAGAGCCTTGGTGGTGTAGTGGTTATGCTTTGAGCTGCTAACCTCAAAGGTCAGTGGTTTGAGACCACCAGCCACTCCTTGGGCGAGAGATGAGACTCTACTCCCATCAAGAGTTACAGTGACCTGACAAACCCAAAGGGGCAGTTTTACCCTGTTTCATAGGGGCGCTATGAGTCAGTATCGACCCCCTGGCAGGGAGTGAGTTTTGAGCAGTGGGCAGAGTGAGTTGGGCACCCTCGAGCAGGACTAGCTCTGAAATTCCCGTTTGGAATGGAGTCCCAGGAGAGGAGCGGGACACAGTGCGATAAGCGTTATCATGTCATCATATTCAGGTATTTAGGAAATCTTCATTATAAAACACTTCGTTTTCCTAAGTTATTAGCTAATCAAAAGTGCTTTCTGCCTCTTAAGACTTTGCCTTTTATTTTCATAGTTTGGGGTTCAAAGTGGGCAAACCTAGCGTGTATAGTCTTGAGTCAAGCAGAGACCCCTATAAGGAAATATCCTTGAATGAGCAGACTAAATAATATAGATCTTCTCAGTGTGCATGTATGGGCATATTCACACATGCACACAAACACTATGCCTACATTAGTATTGGCACCTGTGTGTGTTTTTCATTGAGCTCCATGATTCTTACTGTCATATATCTCATATATTTTTTAGGTTTTTTTCCTTTCTTCATCTGATTTTTTTTCCCCAAATCATTTTATTAGGACATAATCCAGACATCATACCATTCTACAGTTCAATCAAATCAATGTTGTACTACAACCAGTTTCAAAACATTTTCTTCTTTCTTGAACTACTTGATATCAGCTCCCCATTACGCCCCCACCCTTGCTGTGTCCCCTATTGTATTTGTTCTAGATTCAGCCAACCTGATTTACATACACCGAAAAACATAAGAAATATGTAAGAGAATCAAGAATGCTACCAACAATAACAAAATACACACAGCTAAGCATTAATCTGGAAAACAAGCGACACCGCCACCCTGGAAAATGTTAAAAAACAAAAAAACAAAACAAAAAAAAAACCCCAGATCAAGCTCAAAGTGTATCCAAAAGGAGCTCAAATGGAAGGCTTTTAACCATTCAAGTCAGACTTATCATTTTAATCTACTACAATCATCTCTCTTTCTGATTAGCCAGGTGTGTGACTTCTATAACCTGCTGTCAATTAGAGGATTACGAGTGAAGGGGTGGAGTTTACCTGTCAGTCAGGTCGCAGCTTGATGACCTCATTTGGAGGTGCTTAGGAGATAAATAGCTCTCTGGAGACGAAGCACTCTCACTCCCTGTCAGACATTACGGTCCATGAGCCTGATGGAGTTATGCTGACGCAGCCAGAGCCCTGGGAGCTGGAGGAGCCACGTGGAGACCGCTGCCAACCGTTGAAATGCTGACCCTGTCACTGGATCCACAAGACTCCCCACCCACTGGCCTGTCATCTTCCTGCATTTGGCATCATTGCATGCATTTCGTGAGTCTGAAAAGGACTGCATAGGTGGGTATCATATGGGCTAATACCAGACTAGTGACCTTGATCTGGACTAGGCTGGGATGTTTTTTTAATATTCAGTCGCTCTTGTATATAAAGCTCTTTCTACACATACGGTTCTCCCTAGATGTGTTTCTGCCCGGGCTAACACACCAGGCTATTCATAGGTCTCATTTATGGTCAGAGGGGTAGCACTGGAGGCCAATTTCCTATGAAGAGCCTGCGTATGTATTTGGGCTCCCACGGTCAACCATAGCCCTCGGCAAACCAGACTTGCTCAGTATGAGCTCTGACATCAATTTCTCCTTTGAATTTGCATGATACCGTTTCCACTCCTTGGATCACAGATGGTGGTGTGCTTCTTCCAAGTGGAGTACTTGACATCATTTAGATGGCTGCTGGTTTGCAAACAAGCCTTTAAGACCCCAGTTGCTATTCTTTCTGATAACCTGGTACCAACCAATCTTTTCACCACACTTTACACCTATATCTTCCATGTTTCTTTCATGAGGGCATGTATTGAGCAGGCCGTGTCAGAATAACTAAGTGTTCTTAGATTGGAGCTAGGATTAAGTGTAAGCCTAAATCTCTGTTTTCTACCTGACTCTGGTTCACCTTAGAGATGTCTTTGTTACTTAATAGTAGAGACTCTTATCGATCATTTCCCTGGAACATAAGGTCCTTCTATTTATAGTGTCATTGATGTAGCCCATGCTAATGTATTTAAAACAGAGTTGAGAAAGGAAGATCAAACAAGTTTGTTTTTTCCCCATCATTTTCCATCATAAGGATCCATGATTTCCATTTTAATGGGATTGCCATAATTTATTGAGCACTTATTACTTACCAAATATTTTGCTAATGACTTAGCTGCATTGGTTCATATACTGAAGGAACCTATGAGAGAGGACTCCTTATCCTCATGTTGCAGATAAAGTGACTAAAGTTTGTCAGGATTACATAATTTTCCTGAGATCATACATCTAGGAAATCACAAGGTCCCATATATCAAAGGCTATAATTTTAATTTCTGTGCAATATTCAAACTGAGTTTCTTGCTGACTAATTGCCCAGTATCTTAATGACAGAGGTAGGATTTGAGTTGGTTTTAAAAGGAGTGTAGGGGCAGCTATCGTTAGAGTGGAAAACAGCAGGTAGAACTATGAAATTTAATTAATTCTGGATGGGGCTAGTCATACTTCAAGTGCATATAGGCCCACTGCATAGACTCAATTAATTACATGAAGTTTAATCTATGGCAAAGGAGGCATCACAAATAAATAGGGGAAACATACACTGTTGGATGTTGGAATAATACACACAGACATTAGAAAAACATGAGAGTAGATTCCTCAATTTGGAAATGGGAGAGACTTCTTACAATACCAATATCTAGATGTCTTAAAAGAAAGGTTAATAAAATTGACAATTTGTATGGTGTAACAAATGAAACAACAACTGGAACCCACACAAAGTAAGAAGACATGATAAGCTTGGGAAAATAAAGGGTTACTATTCTTAACACTGACATTCTTAACTCAGCGTGTGGCACCAGGATGGGAGGAAGCTTATTAATAACTTGCGATATGCAGATGACACAACTTGCTTGCCCAAAGGGAGGAGGACTGCAAGCACTTGCTGTTGAAGGTCACAGATTGCAGGCTTCAGTATAGATTACAACTCAATGTTAAGAAGATCCGAATCCTCACTCCTGGACCAAGAGACAGCATCATGATAAATGGAGAACAATCTGAAGTTGTCAAGGATTTTTGTCTCACTTGGATCCACAATCAAGGCTCATGGAAGCAGCAGTTAAAAGATCAAAAGACGTATTGCATTAGGTAAATCTGCTGTGCAAGACCTCTTTCGAGTATTGAAAAGCAAGAATACTACTTGGAGGATTCAGGTGCACCTGACTCAAGTCATTGTATTTTCAGTTGCATCATAGGCACTTGAAAGTTGGACAGTGAACAGGGAATACTGAAGAAGAATCAGTGCTTGGGAATTGTGGTGCAGGAGAGGAATATTGAAAATACCAAGGGCTGTTGAAAGGACAAGCTGATCTGTGTTGGAAGAAGTAGGGCCAGAGTGCTCCTTAGAGGCAGGGATGGCACACTATGTCTTACATACTTTGCACATGTTGTCAGGAGAGACCAGTCCCTGGAGGAGGACATCATGTTTGGTAAAGTGGAGGGGCGGTGAAAGAGGAAGGCCATCAAAGAGCTGGGTTGGTTGACACATCCATCCAGCGTCAATGGGCTTGGGCACAGGAACACTTGCGAGGGTGGCACCTGACCATGCAGTATTTCATTCTGTTGTGCATAGGGTCACTAGGAGTCAAAGCCAGCTCAATGGGACTTAACAAAAATATTCCGAACTTGCGAAGAGCTTGTTGAAGAAGAGATGATCAATCCATCTAAGGATGAGTGGACAAGGGCGGTTAGTAGGACAATAAATCCAGCTGGCCCTTAGGCATAGGAAAAGATGCTCAATCTTTCAATAAGAAATGCATACTATTGTGAGACCACATACTATTGTGAGACCACTGCTCGTTTTGATTGGTGGAAGTTTGACAGCATACTTTATCTCACCCTGTGGGAAAATGAGCACTTTTACTCAGTGTAGGGGATGCAAGCTGGGCCGTGGCCCTGGAGGTGAATTTGACGATTTCCCATGAGACTCCCTATTGCCCCCAATCTTGCCGTGGCTGCGAGATGCCATCCAGTGGGTTCTGGCTCATGGTGATCTCGGGTGAAGGAGACACTGCCTGCGCCTGCACTGGCCTCACAATGGCTGTGTTTGAGCGCACTCCTGCAGTCGCTGTGTCGATCCATCTCATTGAGGGTGTCTACTTTGGCACCTCTCTTCCAAGCTTGATGTCCTTTTCCAGGGACCATTTGCAAATGGATGCTTTGATGTCCCTCTCTATATGCATGGCTTAAAGGAGACCCTGAGTGCTGTAAATGGTTACGCTCTCAACTATTAGGTAGCACGGTGATGCTTCAAATCCATCTAGGCGTGTCTTGGAAGAGAGATGTGGTAATCTGCAGGTCACGGCCTTGAAGACCCTACGGAACAGTTGTATCATGTACGCTTGGAGTTGCCATGACTCAGAATAACTTGAAGGCAACCAGAACTCTGGGTCTCCTTTCTCTCCAATGGAGAGGGGCTTGTCCATGCACCTTGCTTTGACCAATACGATAGCAAATTTGTTGTCAACTCAAGATTGAAAAATGAATTGAGGATTTCGCTCTCTTAATGTACTTGGAACTCTGTGACTACCTATGAGCGTATGGATGAGTGGTAGCATGCCTTTGGGGGATGGGATTGGGATGGCCACCAACTAGCCAACATCAGACTTGGTAGTGAGTCTATTTTAAGACTGTCCATCTCCAACCACGTTGCCAGCTGACCTCAGTCATGTGAATAAAAAGCAGCACAAGGACAGGGCTGAATCCTGCCACAATCGCTGCCCTTCGAGAAGCTAGAGCTCGTCGTCTTTGTTTATGTAACTAAGTTGAGGGATCCTGGCAACCACTGGGGCTGTCGAATGGGGGAGTAGGTATAGGGGGTGTGGTGGTAGGATACAATGAGAAGACACCAGCTGGGGACTAACTGGAAAGCTCCCCCAGAGCCAGCAGAGCTTGAGAAGCCATCCACTGGAGTGTTGCCCAGTCTTGGAGTCTTGGGGGGAGGTGAGCACCACGTGCATCCCCTGAGCTGCCGGCTCCCTGTGCCTCTGGATCAGCAGGAGAGCCCAGAGCCCAGCACAGCCCCTTATCTCCTCCGGTGTCCCTCTAGTGCCCTCTACTGGCGAAGCTAGCAAAGGAGAGATGATTCCATGGTTTAACTCCAACATCGCAAATGCATGTGATTTGCATCAAAATAATTCGGTGGGTGGGCATCTAGATGAAATAGGATAATTGTTGAAGACGAGTCAATGGTCCATTCATTAGACTCGTCCTTCTTCATAATTTATGTGTGTGCCTTATATCTGTCTTGTTCCTCACTATCTCCTTATACACCATTTTGTTCATGAAAATTGGAAAAATTCCCATGTGGCACCTCCAATGGTCCAGGGCCAGCTCGGAGATTTCCTATTGGGCCCCACGGGGGATGGTGGTCAACTGGGCACAGGACCCGTCCCACTTATCAATGTTGTCTCTGCCCAACCAGGGAGGGCATGGGGCCAGGGTGGATGGCATGAGGTCGCGGAGAGGCAGAAGAGGCCAGGAGGAAGGGAAAGAGCTGGGAGCTGAGGTGGATGGAAGATGTGTAGGCAACTGCCGACCACCAGTTCCACCACCAGCTCCCATCGCTGTGTGCTCTACGGTGATGGGAAAGACACGGTAAGGGAAGAGGACCGGCGCACCGTGCATATCTGAGATATGCATGGGGATCCCGAAAAATGGTGGGGGGTTGAGGGTGGGGCGGACACTGGTGCCTCAAACCAGACTGGCTCTTGACTCCTACCTAACACCAGTTTTGCATATTGAGCAGGTCTTTGGGACCTTACCATGCCCACAATGAGGGGTGAAGAGATATGTATTATAATGACAATGAGGAGGGAAACATATATGATATATAAATAAGAATACACATTTATTTATGTATTTTCCCTATTTGTTTTCAATATTAAAAAATGTGTGTTGGCACATTATCTGTCCTGAGGAAGCTAAGGCTTTAAATGATAGACGAACAATGTAGGAATTGTCCGACTTTGGGGCAAGTCGGGCCCTGACAGAAGATGGAACTACCGAGCTGACTATCTGAGAGGGACGGAGCTGCTCCTGTCGGGAGATTATGGGCTCGTTGCTCAGTGTAGGCAGACCCGTGTTCTTCACATTGAAATGTGCTGGCCACGCACTGGTTTTCAATAAAATAAACAGTACTTAGAATATTCCAAGTGTTACCATGTGTTAGTAGCAGTGCGTGGTTGCAGTAATTACTAATGTTGCTATTGTCGTTGTTGTGATGACTGCTTCGCGTTCATGTTCTCCCCATCATTAAAAAAAATGGAAATAAGCAGGACTGCTGGCAAGGCCTCCTCTGGTCTTCATGGGATAGTATTACGGAGACTACGGATTAACCAGGAACTCAGAATTTGGCCTTCCCAAAGAGTGAGCTGGCCAGCACCTAAAAGTGTCCTGTTTGCTCTCCAGCACCTAAAAGTGTCCTGTTTGCTCTCCGTTTCCTGTATGTCTAAGGGAGAGAGGCCGCTCCGCCTGGCGCTGGATTCTCTTGTTATCGCCGAGGGTCTGCCAATGGCATGAGAGGCAGAACCGCGGTGGCTATCGGAGTGCTGCAGCAGCCGGGGCTGCGGTCCAGCGTGCGGAGGAGGGACCCTGAGGGGAGGCAGGAGTGCAAACCGGCCTCAGGAAGAAACGTACTGGTAGCAGGGCCGTCTGGTCCCTGTGTAGGAAGTGACGGGCCTCAGGAAGGAGACGTAGAAGGGACATCTATATTAGCTGAGATGGCGTCTTGCCACTTGGTGAAGAGTGTGATGAGGACTGAAGATGCCAAGGAGTTTAATAAATGGGAGGAAACTTATTGGACAATGACTAGAGTTTTGAAGGAAATATTTTATTCATTGCCTCGTGGTTGTGATGGTGTGTGCATTTGTGTGGGGGTGGGTAGAAAAAACAGATCTGCGTGCAAGTGTTTCGGAGCGTCTGGTTGTAGCAACGTCCCCTGGTAGAAAGAACTCAGACCTATTTGGATTAAATATATGAGCAAATGAACATTGCTGGGTAACCAGCTTGTTCTGTTTGTCCCCTATTGTGAAGATACATTTCACCCACATTCAATTTATGGCAATTTGACTAAAAGTATTCAGCATGACAAACAAAAACAAGAACCTCAAACCAGTGAAAACAAGATAGACACTCACATAGTGCAGCCCCCTTCATACCAGCAACGGGGGCCCCCTGAGCGGCCTTTCAATTGCATCAGTTCCATGGCCTGAATAAAGGGATCGAGTCCCATCCTCGTCTTTGTACAACAGACTGGCTGCTCACGGCAGCCCCGTAGGCAGTTGATTGCATTATGCTAGGCTACATCATGAGGGATTCCTCAGGCTTCCCTATTAAACCACTGAGAACCCTAACCCAGCCAGATCGACACCAAACCTGTCACAGCATATGGAAACACAGCCCTCCCCATACAGATAGACATATAAAGCCTGCCACAATATATCGAAGCATAAGCCCACCAATGCGTATAGACATTCCCACATGTAATACACATGTAAACCCGTCACTATGTATACATACACAGTTACATAGACACATACACAAATGCATATATAGAAGCAAATGCTTACTTGGAATATGTGCAGTGAATTGCTATTTCACAGAGGGTAAGTCAAACTCTTATTTTTCTTTATTATTTTGTTCCATACAAAACAGATGTGACTCCTTAAGAGCAGAGTGGGGGGGAGGGATGAAGAGGAGGGAAGGTGGACGGACTTTAAATGTAGCATTTAGAGAAGCAAGAGTCAGAGGATAAAGGAAAGCAGCCCTTCTCTATCTTACACAGGAGAGAAGCAATAGAGGGCAGACCTGATAGACCATCCACATGTCCATGGACTTGGCTATGTCAATGAGTGAAGTCTAAGTCTGGTTTTACCTGTTTATAAATTGCTTAAAGAGACAGACCATGTTGACGGCCCGCCTCTTATCCACACTATGCAAACAGTGCAAAAGACCTATTGTCCCAAAGCTACCATGTGGCCGCTGCTTTGTTATCAGCTGCTGTGGAATAGATGGCCGCCCATGGTGCCTCCATTCATCACATGGGGCATAGTGACTGCACGTGGCCTCACATGGCAGACCTGCTCTGTAGGCTCTTCTGGACCAGCGTCGTAACAGATGCCGATCCCTAGGCATTTCCTCTGCCAAGACCCTGGATGGCTTCAAGTGACGCTGGTCTTTACATGAGGAGCGGTGGGCAAACTGCCGCTCAGGACCTGCCCGCTGCCTAACAAGGCTGATCCCAAGAGTTACCTTCCCTGGGCTTGCTCTCGCCCATCTTCGGGATTGTCATCACTTCTGAGGGGTTCATGTTTCCTAGACTGACTTTTTGGTTGGCGACAGAAGAGCCTCCTGGGAAAAGAGCTTACACTGGCCTGGCTGCTGGCATTCAGAGGCATCTGGCTTTGCCAGGCAGGCTGGTGAGACTGCCCAAAGACCTGTTTGCTGGGGGAGTGAGGGGTGCGAAGGAGCAGGCCAGGCTTGAGAGGAAAGGATCTGGGCACGGGGTCCTTGACCCAGAACAAAGCTTTTGCCATAGAGCTGAGTGGAAGTTTGGTGTACAGCAGTCTCCTAGGTTGTGGGGTGCTGGCTGGACCCGAGGAAGGAACAGAGCTTCAGAGACTGAGGGAGCTGCTTAGGGCCTGAGGAGGGGAAGGGGCCAGGAGCTCTCTGGAAGGGAGCGTAGCATTTTGTAGGGAGCTGCTGTCCCAGTCTTCCAGAGTGAGTTATGCTTCAATTTTAACTTTTTGGGGGGTTTTAAATTTTCTGTGGTTTCTAATTATTTCCTTCCATAAGCATGACCTTATGAGACTGTATAAAAAGTAGTTTCAAATGTATTGAAGTAAAATAAATTTATTGTACTCCCAAACGCTAACTTGTCTTATCTGCAAGTGATTTAAGCTTCTTGTTGTGGGATGTAAGCTTGAATTTCTCAGCTTTTCTGTCGCTTTTTCCCCCTGTAGACTTCAGAATGTTAATCATGAAAGTCATTTTTTTTTAAAAAAAGAAAATACATGGGAAGATTTCTCAACACGTTTCAAGAATAGTTTGGGAAGAAAATTAGTTTTCTAGGTTTGTGCTATGTGATTTCCACACAAGCCTCCTAAAGCAAAATCAATATGCAATAAAACCTTGGTTACTGGAGCTGCTGCTGCCAGTTCCTCCCTAATAAGTTTATTAGATCGGATCTCCTGTTCGGTCTCTGCATTTGTGTCCAGGTACACCTGAGAAAAAGCAAACGTGAAACTGTCTTGCTGTGTGATCGTCTCCATCCCTTACCTACCTTTCTTCTCGCCACCCTCACCTCCCCCATTTTTTTCTATTTCCATTGGAAGTTTTGCAAAGCAGTGGGAGACAGAAAACCAGAACAGCACACACTTTCTGGAACGAGGAAGCGAATGTCAATTTGCAATAATAATCGGTTGCTTTTTCTGACTATTGAGGCGGGGGAAGGAGACTGGATAGCAAGCTGGACTCTTCTTGCTTACTTCTTGCCTTCATTCTCCCTCTTTCAGGTTGGGATAGTGTTAATTTCTGTTCCGGAGGGTGCTTACCTGACCTTCAGCTGGGTTGCTAAGTCGCGAACACTGCCGTGCCCACATCACCCTCTAGCCACTAGCAGGTCAGGGCTACTCCATCCCCTTTTTCTCCTCTACCACCGTCAAGCCTGGCTTCAAGCTTCTCGGAATTAATAAAGGGAGAGACAAACACTAGAATGCCCAGATTCTAATTAACTTTGATGTGGATTTATGTGTAAAGTTGGATGAGTCACTGACTTCTAATAAATTGGAGAGAAAATCTAAAAGATTCATGTAATAGCTGAGAACACAGGAACCAGAACTTTGATGCTTGCTTAATTTTTTTCTCCCAGCCCATGTCATTTAGAGAAAAAATATCAAAGACCCATGCAGGAGCGGAGAGGCAGGGGATTATGCAAATCAAAAGTGCACAGGATGAAATCATTACTCTCTTGCAAACGAGCTTTTTATGCGCTTCTCAGGAGTGTTTTAGGGTTATATTTGCACAGAGTACATTCCTGATGATAATAAGAAGTGGAGGTAGGATGAAAAAGAGCCTCTTTGTTAATTCATTGGTCTGTCTGCGTATTAAAGAACACCAGTAGCAGCAGAACGAACTCTCCCTCATGGTGACCCAGGTATGTTCCGCAGACATGCTCTGTGGGTGACTTTGTAGACAGTGATCTTCTTCCAAGTCACCCTGGGTGGACGCAAACCATCAATCTCTGGTTAGGATCTCAGTGTAGTCACCATTTGCACCATTCAGAGGCTTCTGTAGGTAACAAAAAAAGAAAGAAAGAAAGCTAATAACTAAATCTGAGATCCAGTAAGAATCTGACTTTGTTTGCATTCATAGTCTTTAAAAAGGAGTAACATGTGTTGTGTACTATCCAGGGTCCTAAGAGCTTGTGCGTGTCCATGCAAAGTCCATTTGGTCTCTACATCCCTGGAGCAATGGAGGGGGCAGCGCACTGGGGACTCGGAGGACAGATGGCACGCACACCTGCCGGCCTCCAGGACTGGGGCCTCCTTTTCCAGGGGCCAGGAGAGCTGAGTGGTGCTCAGCCACCACGACTGCAGCTTTGAGGACAGATTCCTAGAACGTTTCTAAGGAAGCACCGAGATCAAACGACGTAACGTGTCGCACAGACTTTCAAATTCCCATGGAATGTCCCCTGGGAGCTCTTACATCTGGAGAAGCCAAGGAAGCTCTGTCATTGCTCTCAGATCATCTTTAAACTTCAAATCAGAAACGTCCCCTGAAGATTCTTTAAACCAAGTAACAGTTCGGCTTCATTTTCATTAATAAAGCCCGTCTGCTGGAACGCGGAGCAAATTACGGAGGACAAAGGCTATCTGAGACCACTGTCGTATGGGAAAAATAAATTAAAAATGGAAATGAAGCCTTTCCTAGCAAAGGGAACAGGCTCTGGAGACTGAGTGGGGGTGGGGAGAGGGTTGAAACCAAGGAAAGGAGAGACTTCCAGGCCAGCCCGTGCACAGCTGCCTCTCCTGTCCCGAGTTGGAGGCCAGGGCAGGGAGTGGGGTTCAAATTGCTCATGGAAGCATCTCCATCTTGGGTACAATGGTTCAAACTCTCAGGCCCCTTATGGTCCCACTTGATGGAATGTTCCCGGGTGGAGCGTCTATCAAGGTAAATAATTTAGCCGAAAGCTCCCTTTGGCCTGATAGTAGACAGCTAATACATTTGAAGATATATTTCGAGTGGTTGTACAGATTAAGTATTCAATTTTTCCCTAAACGTTAAGCTGACAGAGTGATAGATATGAAACAATGCCCAAGACCTCATTGTGTTTGATTAACCTTGACTGCGGTTGCTTTTCTAGCTAAGGCAGCTGGTTTGAACAAACTCGCAATTTCCCAGCCTTACAAAGAAAATCATTAATCTTTTATCGTTTTATAAAGTTGGAACTTAGTCTATATTTACTGATAATGAAGGGACATATGTAGGTTGGCATAATTTATTGATGACCTCACATCTGAGTTCTGGAAACAAATACTCAAATGATGTCCTTGGACATATATCTTCTGTCTCCTGTTGTCTTTTCTTGAGAAAAAATTCATGAGATAATATACATCTGTCACTTCTGAGGGAAGTGACTTCAAAGGCTGCACTTGGCTTTGTCTCCTTTTAGCTGTGAAACTTTGTGCAGGCCACTTAGCCTCTCTGAGATTAGTTTATTTAGCTCTAAAATGGATATAATGTCACTTGCATCCTAGAATTTTGTATCAGGAGATGAAATAGCATATTTAAAATGCTTATGCCAGTGTTTAATGCATATAGACATGCTTGGTAAACATTATTATATTTTTAAAAACTCACTGCCATTGAGTCAATTCTGACTCATAGCGACCCTATACAACCAGGGAGAACTGTCCCCATGGGTTTCTAAGACTGTAGCTCTCACAGGAGTAGAAAGCCTCCTTTCTCCAGAGGAGCGGCTGGTGGTTTCAAACTACTGACCTTGTAGTTAGCAACCCAACAGGTAATCAGTACTATTATTTTTCCTAGAGCCAGATTATTGGGCTGTTGTTGTTGCCGTGGTGTCAGTTCTGACCCATGATGACCTCACGTGTGCAGAATGGAACTGCACCATAAGGTTACCAAGCACACCCCTTGCCAGCAAGCTGATTCCAACTCAAAGGGATCCTGTGGGCCAGAATAGAACTACCGCTTTGGATTTCTGAGACTGTACATCTTTATGGTAGCAGACAGCATCAACTGTCTTCTGTGGAGTTGCTAGTGAGTTTTAATTGCTTCCCTTGTGAAAAGCATAGCATACAGCCTACTTTGCCATCAGTTGTCTTTCCAGAAGGTTAAGGGAATGAAACATATTGATACATACTGTCAAAGTTTATCTTAAAATTTTGGTTTTAAAGATGTGGGACTCATCACTGCATATATTAAAGTAAGAGGCATAGGCATGTCTATGAATGTAAGAAGATGCCTCTATGTTTCATATTTATTCTTTCCCTTGATAAGGGCACCTTGCTGTTTCTTTGGAGAACCATCATTCCCCATTGGCTCTATGCACAGCTGGATAGTGGGCCCTTTAGGCTGTAACGCATTCACAATACACAGTAGCTACAGCCATGGGCTTGGGCATGTCGAGATTGTCAAGATGGTGCAGGACCTGGCAATATTTTGCTTTGTTTTACTTGAGGCTGCCATGAGTTAGAAACAATTCGACAGCAGGAAGTCAATAAGGAGTTGAATACAGTCTGTGTGTATGTGTGTGTGTGTTGGGGGGGGGGCGGGGACGGGGACTGCAGTACATGAGAAGTAGCCATGAGGACTCCCTATAACTTGAAAACAGTTCTCAAAACTTATAAAGAGAATTACGAAGAGTCACTTTAAAAGCAGACACTTTTATTCGTAGCCTATGGGTCGCCCCCCCACCCCCACTGCAATTATGGATTCTCAGTGGTTTTGCAGTTATGGGATGATGTCATTTGGTAGTTGTGTCGTCATGCACTCCCCCTCATGATGTGATGTGACATGACCGGCCATCAGCTGTAAGGAGATAAGAACGGGATGCAACAGCCGTATTTAGGTCAAGACCCGAATCTGATATAAGTGGGGCATTTCTCTAGGATACGGCATGCATCGCCACGTATCTTACAAGAGATAGAAGTGAGCAGAGAGAGAATGAACTCACCATCACCAAGAAAGAAAGAACTAGGAATGGAAAAAGCCATTTAGACGCAGGGGTCTCTGCCCCCACGACCTCCTCACTCACTGCCATCATGGAGTAGGACGGACTCCGCCCCACCGAGCAGCCCTGCCCAACAAGGCAGCCCTGCCTCTGTGCGGTTCTGAAACTCTAACCCTCGATGGGAGGGAGCCTTCTGTCTCCCTCAGGGGCGCCGGTGGTCTTGAACTGTGAATCACAGCTGAACGCATAACCATTACACTCTCAGGGCTCCTCCGAGCCACCTGGACTCTGGGAAAGTGATGCCAAGACACGTGGAAATCTCAAAGAAACAGGAAGCAGCAGCTAAAGAGAAAAGGGCCTTTCTCCAGGGCTGGCTGAGAGAGGCGCTCATTTCTTCTGTACCCCACGAGGTGCGCTTTCTATCCTGAAGCTGGTGTGCTCCTTTTGTACCATCAAAACCAAACAGCAACAACAAAACTAGGCAGGGGATGAAGAAAGCACATGGGAGAGGGCAGAGCTGAGAAAACTCCAGAAACAAGGGAGCCAGAATCGTGAAAGTCACTTCACATATGGACTGGCATACATTTCCCTCTATCGTTTAGGCTGTTTCCATTTGGGGATCCTGGTACTTTCCAGGGAAAGCATATGAGGGTATTGCAAAAAGCTCCTGGAAGTGTGGAATCAAAAGTTAAAGAGAATTTATCTTTTAATTGAAGCCCTCTCGCACAGGGTTTAACTGTCTCCTCTCTGTTGGAGGGAATGACAGGTTATCCGTTATGAGCACGGGTCTTGAGTCGCGTACAGGGGATGGCAGAGCAGCTCCTGTGGTCAAAGGCGTGGAGGGGGACCGATCCCATCTCTCCTGGCTTCCCTATTGCCCGGAGGCGGGTGGCAGGCATGCTCCAGTCTCCGTGCTCCAGTCTTCGTGATCTCCTTGGACATCAGCCGGTCATCCCTCCATCGGGCATCCCTTCCACCACACTGTATGCTGGGTTCAATCCTGCATGGTGATGGCCATCTGCACAGAACTCAGCGACAATGCTCACAAGGAAGGGGCTTTTCAGGGAAGTCAATAAGTTTCTGTAAATCAGGATCAGCAAACAGTGAGGATACTGTTCGGCGTCCCTTCAGCAATACCTCTCCCCAGCTATGGGGTGGCCAAGCTGTTCTCTGGTCCTTGGGCCCTCAGCCACATGGTGTCCTGGCCTTTGCCTCCATGGGTCAGGAGTTCTGCAGTTCCCTTGTCTCAGCCAAGAGGAAGAGACGGGTCACCATCGTCTCCATGCTACAGTCTCAGATGCGTTCGGTCCTGGCAGCTTCAACCTCTGGAAACCTTGGATGCGCTCTTTCAAGGTCCTCTGCGCTTAGAGAGACTTGGGGTTTAGAGAACTCTGTTGCTACTTCAGAGATGGATCATCCTTATGGTTGGGTGTGGGTGGGTGTGTGCGAGTGGGTGTGGGTTGTGGGGTGCAATGAAAACTGACCAATTTCCTCTATTAGTGTCACACCTCCCGGTTTGCATCGTGCCACCTAATCATTTGGTGGGAGTTACAGAGACTTGAGTAGAAGAGCCATATTAAGACATTTCACTCCAGCTCACCGTTCAAGAAATAACTGTTGTTCCATGTTATGGGAAGATTCAAAATAAGCGGGGGCCATCTGAGGGAAAGGATAGACAAAGAGCTAGAGGCCGCAGGAGAACTGGAGCTAGAGTGGGAGCCACTTTAGGAAGAGACAGACCACGTGGGAACATCTTTGTACCTGATGAGAGAGCCAGTAATCTGTAAGGGCAAATGCTACAGGCACCAAGGTAGCCAATGGACAAGATGCAGTTGATAATTTGGGGGCAATTAGTTACTTGGTGAGCTGCACAGAAACACGTACTGAGTGACTTTGGATTGTATTTTAATTGTCTAAATAGCAAGTAAACAGATCCCCAAGACACCAACCCCCAGCAAAGTATAGCATTTTAATGGTAGATCAAAAAAGGATTTTCTGTGGGTTTGTTTCCAGTTACTTTTGAGAAAGCCTAGCCCGCCTAATACAAAGTCTGGGGATAGTCAACATGTGTTTCTTGTATCCGTCACGGACCCTTGGAGGGGGGGGGTGTACCATTTTCTATCGACTCTGCTCTTGCTCTCTGAGAAACTTACTTGATGATGTTGGCAGAGACACGTGTGTAAGACAAATGAGTCACCTCTGTAGGGTTAGCAACTCACTCACCACTTGGGGCATTCCCTTGGGGGTGTGTGGGGGGAGTAGAGGGTGAGGCTAGAACTGGGTCATCTTGGGCGTTTCATTTGCCACACACTGAGACAGGTCTTTCCTTCAGCGTGCCCTGCTGCTGACCAACCTTTCCGTCGTTTGGCTTCTATTGACACATTGGAAAATTTTAAAAGAGCAATAGAACTGTCAAGAAATGTCAATAGAAAACCGATAAACAAGAAATGCAAACATTAGATACAATCCAATTCTGAGAAGTGTTTTCTGTGTATTGACAAGAAGTTGAGATGTCAGTGATTAGTCTTAACACCCCTTCCTCTGGACAACACTTCCCAATTACTTGTCAAATTGTTCTTCTCAGGTCCTGTTTCCCCACCCCTGCTTTGCTGAAAATCTTCTATTCATGTGCTTTCCCCCTTTCTTCCCAACACGAATGAGTCAGATACTTGATTAGAATTTAACTTACAATCAAACACCAGGTCTTCCTCCTTGAGACTGTCCTCAATCACCTTGATCAGAGTTGAAGTGTTCACAAACATTCCCTTCATACATTTTTAAAGATAAGTGCTAGAATTTACTTCCGTAGTTGAAAAGTTATATCTTATGGTACAGATATTTTCTAGTTCATCTATTCAACAAATACTTACTGAATGCCAACTACGTACAGGTATTGTGCTTAACGCGGGAATAGTGATACCGAAGAAGACAGGCACAGTTGCTGCCCTTCATGGCATCGAGTAATGAGTGCCGAGGGAACACCCTTTCAAATTCCCGGGGAGGTAAAATATCTCTTGCATCTTAAACCCCAAAGGTCAATGCTTCCGGGCATTAATGATGTCCATTTTTCTTGTTGAGGACTCTACTGCTCTATGGACTGTCTGGTCAGAGGTGGGAGTGGAGAAGTTGGCTCTTTTTCTAACTGTAGGATAAGACGCCCTGGGGTGACTGCCAACTAAAAGGTTGGTGGTTCAAAGTCATGCAGGGGCCCTAGGGAAGAGAGGCTTTGAGCCGTTGTCCCTGAAGCTCACAGCTTTGATGGCCCCGAAGAGCACAGTGCTCTGCAGCACAGTGGTTCCCCGCCTTCCCCAGGCCGCTGCCCTTGACCATTTCTTACAGTTCCTCATGCTGTGGTGACCCCAACACTAACGTTAATTTCGTTGCTTCTTCATCACTGTCAGTTTGCTACTGTTATGAATCGTCATGTAAATATCTGTCATGCAGGATGGATTTTCATTGTTACAAATTGAACATCATTAAAGCATAGTGATTAATTACAAAACATTATGTAATTGTATACTGTGAAATATTTATTTCTAATGACAAATAAATGACATTTTGTCTTGAAGCATGGTGTAGCATGGGTAACAGTCTTCACACCAGGTACTCGTATGTGGGCGTATCTGCATGTGGGGGACCCGCCCAGAGATGGAGAGAGGAGCGGTGTCCCGGTTCCTAAGACCTCGGAAATAGATGTTTTCTAATGGTCCTAGGCAACCCCTGTGAAAGGGTGGAGTGACAAAGGGACCGAGACCCTCTGGTTGAGAACCACTGGCGCAGCACAAAGGATTGTGAAGGGTCAGAGTGACTTGGGAAGCAGCCCTTTTGGTTTGGTTTCGGGTTACGGAAGAGCCAGGCGGGGGGAGCATGAACAAGTGACCTGAGGGCAGGATCTTCTGATGCTCCTGGGGTAATGGCGTCAACACCCACCACTCTCTTTCCTTGACCTCCTTCCTACCTGCTCCAGCATTTGCTTCGCCGCTCTGGCTATAACCTAAATGTGCATTTTGAGTGAATTATTCTTGAGGATTTATTTTTTTTTAAAATTAGAAAACCTAGATTCATTTGTTTAGTTATTACAAAGACAAAATAATTCTCACGAGTACATTGAGAACTTCATCTCAGTTCCCTTTGTTCTGTTATAGAAAATGACCCTTTAAGAGGCTGGAGCCTGAAGGATCTAGCCTCACAGGCTGGAACACCCTGGACTCGAACAGGCTCAGCACAGCGAGCAGGGATGCCAGAGACTGTGAATGGGTGACATGAGTGACCGGGGTCCTGGATAAATTAATCTGGGCCCCATGTGAGGAAAAAATCCTTGTCCCTGCAGAAAATGAACAAAGAGGCTACGATTTCTCTGAGGGGTCCTTGTTTAGTCCCGTCCCCAGGCTCCTGCGCACGTTCACCTCGTGTAGGTCGGCTAGCTTACAGAAACCCAAACCTCAACCAAACTCCCCGTCATTGACTCACACCAATTCCTAGTTAACCCACCAGGACACTGCGACAGGGTAGATCGATCCTGTGAGTTCTGAGGCTGTGACTTTTTACAGGAATAGAAAGCCTCATCCTTCTCCCTTGGAGCAGCTGGTGGTTTTGAACTGTTGCCCTTTCGGATCGCAGCCCAGTAAGTAACCTACATCACCAGGCTACTAACCTATAGAAAAAGGTAGATATTATAGGCCTACTCGGAGGATAACGATTCAGAAAATACAATACACTACAAATACTCTCTTAGTTGTGTTTGTTAATACAATGTATAAGTCTTTATTGCTGGGGACAAGAAAAAACTAGTTGAGGTGAGTTTTGGAGATGAAAAGTCTTTTATCAAGGCTGACTCCATAGTGTAAGAGGCCCAAAGTTCTCCTACAGTTATAGGAAGAATCTTTAAAAAATTTTTAATAAATCATTTTTATTGGGGGTTCTTAAAGCTCTTATAAAAATCCATATAGAAATTATATCAAGCACATTTGTACATATGTTGCCATCATAATTTCCCAAACATTTTCTTTCTACTTGAACCCTTGATATGAGCTCGTCTTTGTCTCCCCTCCCTCCCCCACCCTCCCACCCTTGGTAGTTTATAAATAATTTTTATTTTCATATTTTACACTGTCTGCTGTCCTCCTTCACCAACATTTCTGTGGTGTGTTCCCCTGGGGCAGGGGGCCATGTTGACATTGATCATTGTGATTGGTTCTCCTTTCTCCCCTTTTCCCCCACACCTCCCCCTACCCTCCTGGTGTCACTACTCTCATTATTGGTCCTGAGGGGTTTATCTGTCCTGGGTTCTGTGTTGAGAGCTCTTATCTGTACCAGTGCACATGCTCTAGTCTAGCCAGATTTGTGAGATAGCACTGGGGTCATGACAGTGGGGTGGGTGGGTGATGAAGCATTAAAGAACTAGAGGAATGGTGTGATATAGGCAGAGTCTTAAAGTAAGTTTTGGTGCCTAGCATCCGCATCCTCAAGTTACCAAGCAACTGTGGGTGTGGTATCTATCTCCATCCCATCTTCAAAATCGCTTATTGAGTCCTCCATCCGCACTCCAAACATGTCCTATTGGTTGCTTTCAGTCTGAGAAAGCATTCCTTCTAATCTCTCCAATGTGACTTGGCCTTCTGCTGTTAAATGGGATAATCCTTCTTCACAGGCATAAGATGTCGGGATGTCGCCCTCCCCTTGTAGATATGCTGCCACAGCATACTCTTCTCCACCATAATCATCTGCATCTTCATTTTTGGGATCTGGATGCAAAGCTGGGCATTCATACATTGTGGTGCACTTTGCTTTGAATGCTGGTTTGTCACTGGGCACAAATCTAAATTCAGCAATAGGCTCAACACCATCATCACTGTTGTCTTCGTCTTCAGTAGCAACAGATTCTTTTGATTCTCCAAATTTCAAATCCCCATAGCATATACATAAATAGTCTCATGCTAAGCTTTGAGGCCCCTGGACACAGCATGTGAACTGGTGGTAGGTGTTTTATTGAGAGTCCTAATCCAGAGCCATCTCCCCATGACAGGCTGCTCTCAGCGATGTGAAGGGTGACCTTTTCCATCCAACACCACCTCACTGTTTGACTGCTGCTGCTGCCACAGCCCCTCGGCTGGGCTGAGTGGAAGGACACTTTTGAGGAAGTTCATTAGGAGCATTGAGATACAGGTTTGCAGCTGTATCTCAAGCTGAGGGGACAGCAAACTAACAAAAAGAGGAATTATTTTTTTTCCTGCTACAAATGGACTTCCTTCACACATATGAAAACCATCTAACCAACCTCACTGCTATCATCGATTCCAGTACCCAGCAGCCCCATAGGGCATGGTAGAAATACCCTTGGCGTTTCCAAAACTAATGCCTTATGGGAGTGGAAAGACTCACCTTTCTCCCCAATAAGCTGCTGGTGGTTTAATTGCTAACTTTCTGGTTAGCAGCCCAGCAGAGAACCCACTACGCCACAGGTGGCCCCATGAGGGTCAAGTTGACATACCTGTAACTTGTTTATTGAACGCCATCATAAAATGAATGGTCGCACACAGACCAAAAATTAAACTCGGGGCTCCGCACGAGGCTTTGAACATAAAGAAAGAAGGAAAGAAGCGAGGGAGTGAAAATAGAGGGGGGAATTCAGCTGGAATGAGAGAATGGATTTTAGGGCAGAATTCAAGAAGTTGAATACATAATAAGTACTTAATAATTACTGATAGAGGGCTTGGACAGGAACAAGCAGTAATTTACAGCGTTCTGGCGAGGCTGGTCCCTGTTTGCAAGGGCAAGTGCAGCCTACGCTACTGCAGAGAAGTAAGACCGCTCATTGCCAATGGACTCAGATATGGAGTTTGAATATGGAGCGCAAGGTTGAAAGCCGAATCTTGAAACGTGTTTACAACCTTACTTTGTGTTTCCAAGGATAAACTATCATTTCTTCAGGAATTTTGGATGGCTAGGCTGTGCCAAGTTAGTATTAACCATTTCCGAAATCCATGCGAGAAAATCAAGGAATAGAAATTGCTTATCCTGAATGTAAGAAGGCTGCAGCATCAGCTAAAAAGTGAGTCTGCGGCATCAGCAGCCACAGGCTTTTCACATCCTTGAGAGGCAGAACCCCATGCTGGGCGAAGCTGGGGCTCCCGCTGTGAAATGGCGCACTGCACATTTGGTGGGTTTGTTGGATTGCGGGGCGCTTCCTGCGTGGTGGTTAAAGCAATAAGGCGGCGAATATGCGAAATGAGGACAGGTATATTAAAGCTATCATGTAGCTTTGGGTTGCACACATTTAAGCTGCTTAGAGCAAATAGCTCCAGGTTCACCCCTTCTGTCCTTTATCTGTTTAATCAGTTACAAAATGTATCTCTGCTTTGTAAAGCAATAAGTAGGAAGCTGATCTTTATGTTAAAAAAAGGGGGGGGGCATGTCAGCTCCACTGTTACCAGGCGACTTATACATATGAAACCGTTTCTAGTGGCTGGAAATGAGTAAGTCTGGACAGGCTATTTCTTCCTAAGCTAACATCCTTACTGTAACTAATTACGTGTGCAAAGATCCCCTTGTCCAGCTATAGAAGCAGGGGTTTTCAGGGAAAGCGATGTGCTTGAATTGCTTATTTCTGAGCTCTTTCTGGGGAGTAAAGGGCTTAGCTATTTCTCACGATGCCCTTTCCCTATCTCAAGACTTGATTCCAAGGAAGAGAGAAGAGAATGATCAAGGGAGAAGACAGAAAGGTTTTGCGAGAGGAGAATGCCGGTCTGCAATAACAAGCAGCCTTCTATGAGCCAGGTTATGGGTCTCAGGTGTAAGTCCTATCAATTCAACTCCGTATCGCTTAAACAAAGAAGAGAAATGTGTTGACTCCAAGGTCAAGCAAGGTGGCACTCTGAGTATGTGAAAATTGTTCAGGAATCTTGTTCACTCCATCATCTGAGCGATTCTCTTCTTTGGGTTAGCTTTGATCTTACATTCTTTCTATGCCACCGAAGGCTTACATTCTATCATGTTAGTAACGCTATAGAAAGAACCTTTCTCTTTTTAATCTATCAGATAGCAGGTTTCAAACTGCTGCTCATTGGTTCAGACGGGACCATGCACCCACACTGGAACTCAGTACAATGGCTCTGCTTGAGAGAACTTGGTCATATGTGCGCTCGTCACCCTTACCCGCCCACACCAACAGACTCATAGTGGCCTCGTTAACTATATGAAAGTCAAATAAAGTAAAAAATGTGACAAGTGGAAATCCATTCTTTCTTGCATAGGATGGTTTAACCTCAGATAAACATCAATTCTCTGAAGTTAATATATAAATCTAAGGTAAATCCAATAAAAAATAGAATTTTTTTTTCTCCTGGACCTAGATAACTTGAGTCTAAAGATAATTTGAATAGTAAGAAAGCAAGATCAGGTGAATCTTAAAAAGAGAGTGATCCTCACAGTTCAATTTAAAAAGAAATCATGCTTTATCCCCCATTAGTGCTTCTAAATATTATCTATTAAAAGCAGCACATCAAAGGACATCTACAGGCAATCTTGCGTGTATATACAAGGTTTTTCTGTAGAGCCACTCCTTCAGAGGAGGATTTTGCGTATGTGCATCTGAACAATTCGTTGTTCTAATTATAAAGGTTGAAAAGCCCAACCAGTCTGACTGAGTTTAAATATATCTGTAAAAAATGTGCTCCAAGTATAGTTCATTTGGAAAACAAAAATGGCCAAGAATGACAGGACCCGAGCCAATAGAATGAGAGCTAATTGAGAGTTGACTTTACTCAATAATTAACATAATAACTACATAGAGAAAATCTAAAATTGATAGGCAATGTGCTACAGATGTCAACTGAATCTCCACCATCGCTTCAGCAGGGAAGTTATATAAACCTTGGCTGGCTTTTGGGCTCTTCTTTGATAAATTTAGTCCTTTGTGACCATCATTTTCATTCTGTCCCACATCCTTCTTGAATTCATCAGTCCCTTGTAAAAATGCCTTCAACACTTGAGAAGAGTGCTCAGATCCTTTTAGTTTGCTTAAAATCCACACTTGACTGACTATTATTCTCCCAAGCACTAGCACAATGCTTGGCAAATAGAAGAACTTCTGTCCAACTGAAATCTTCAGCACTTTTAGTTTATAGCTCTAACTATCCTTGACCTTATTTGCATAGCCCCATGTGAAGTTCCGTTCTGGAACTTCCAATGCATGTTTGGAAATAGTATTGCCAGATGGCTCCAACAGAAAGACCAGGATCATTTGAAGGAAAGAAAAATACAAACCCAAAATACACCAACAGTGTATTGCTGAAAATCTATAGTGCATGGTGTACTTTACTTTAGATAGTCTTTATATCAAATATGCATTTTCAAGAACACTATTCTGTTTTTCAAACAAGTGAATAATATTTCTTGAAATCATGAATTCGCCTTTTTTTTGAGTTAATACATTTTTGTGTGTGTGAATAGGTCCACATATTAACCATAACCAGCACTGATTTTGTAGAGAAATATTTTGAAGGTTATTCCAAACTCCTTTTAGCATTTTATAACTGAATTTATATTAGCCAGGGAAATTAGTGGAATTTAATATTCAAACATCTTTATTATATGTGTTTGAGTTGCTATATGGCAAATTACCCTAATCCTTAGTGGCTTTAAAGAACAATAGGTATTTATTATCTCTTACATATAGTATTCAGTGTTGATGATATTTGTGAGTCAGGAATTTGGGAATCATTTGGCTGGGTGATTCTGGTTCAGGGTTTCTGATTGAGTCAGCAACCATCTGAAGGCTAAACTGGAGCTGGAAGATTCACTTCCAAGGTGACTCACTATGAAAACAACATGGATGACAATCTGACCTCCCTTGGATTCCCTGCTATCATGAAGCAGAAGTCAACATGCCTTCACCTTCTACCTCTTTGTTTTAAAACTATTCTGACATAAGCTGTCCCTCCCACACCACTCTATTTCTATTCGGGCTTCAAGAGTTCATTGCAATAGCCACACGGAACTCACACAGTACTCACAGGAAAGGGGCTTCATTAGGGAACTGAAGAAGTCACCACACGTTAGAATCGGTGAATAGTAAGGACGCAGGCCCTGGCTCACAGCAGCACGTCGCTGTGTAGTCCTCAGTCTCTCAGTCACTGTGCCCTTGGCCTCTGCCTGCAAGAGCCAGGACCCCGACTGTTAGCCTGCTTCAGAGCCCCAGAGTCTGGGGCGGCTCCTCTCTCCTGTCTCCTGCCTTCCTGGCCTCAGACTTGGCCTGGCTCCTTTGCTGTCTTATAGTCTCCACGCCTTAGATCAGCGGTTCTCCACCTTCCTCACGCCGCAACACTTTCACACAGTTCCTCAGGTTGTGAGAACCCCCAACCATAAAATTATTTTTATTGCTACTTCATAACTGTCATTTTGCAACTGATATGCATTGTCATGTAAATATCTGATATACAGGATGTACTTTCATTGTTACAAATTCAATGTCATTAAAGCGCAGAGCTTTATCACGAAACAATATGTAATTCTATATTGTGAAATATTTACTTCTAATGACAAATAAATGACATGTTGTGTTGGAGCATGGCGCAGCATGGGTAACAGTCTTCACGCCGGGCACTCATAGGTGGGCATGTCTGCATGTGGCTGGACTGGCCTGGAGACAGATAGAAGTGCGGTCTCGGTTCCTAAGACCGAGGTCGGAAATATGTGTTTTCCGGTGGTCTTAGGCGATCCCTGTGAAAGGGTCATTCGATCCCCGAAAGGGGTTTCAACCCACAGGTTGAGAAGTGCTGCCTTTGACTCTGGTCTCTCTGGCCTTGGTCTCCATTACTTCAGCCAGATTTTGAGAATTCTTCTTCTGATGGTCTTGGGGTTCCTCTCTAGTGTGTTGCTTCTGAGAGGGCTGTATGCATGGAGAAGTGACTGTGAGGTATGACTTTTGTCTTTCAGCGTGTCGTACCACAAAGGAAACAAATGGTGTGACTTGGTTCACACCCTCTCCTAAATCGGAGATTTGTTGTTGTTCTTGTTAGGTGTCATTGAGTTAGCTATGACCTAGAGTGACCCTCTGCACAAGTGAACGTAACACTGCCCAGTCCTGCACCATCTGTACAATTGTCCCTGTGCTGAGCCCATTGTTGCAGCCATGGTGTCCATCCATTTCCTCGAGGGCCTTCCTCTCCTTCGCTGTCCCTCCGCTTTACTAAGCATGCTGTCCTTCTCGTATAAAGCGTGCAAGGCAAAGTCTGGCCATCCTTGCCCCCAAGGAGCACCCTGCCCTTACTTCTTGCGATACAGATCCGTTTGTCCTTTCAGCAGCCCTTGACACTTTCAATATTCTTCTCCAGCTCCACCATTCATTCTTCTGTGGTCTGCCTTGTTCAGTGTCCCACTTTCACTTGCTTATGAGGCCATTTAAAATACCACGGTTTGGGCCAGGCACATCTTAGTTCTCAAAGTGACATCCTTGCTTTTCAATTCTCCAAACAGGTCTTGTGCAGCACATTTACCTAACACAACATGTTCTCTGATTTCTAGACTGCTGCTTCCATGAGCTTTCATTGTGGATCAAAGTAAGAGAGAGAGAGAGAGAGAGAGAGAGAGAGAGAGAGAGAGAGAGAGAGAGAAGAGAGATTTATTGCTAAACAGGGCTTATATATTCTCTGGGGACGTGCAAGCCCCCTAATTACAGGTAAAGACATACTTCACAGGAAAGGGTTGTGCTATAGGTAATATAGTAATGGGAGGGGGGTGATCTAGGGTATCCACGTAATAGGAAGGGGAGACAATGGGGATACACATGTGACAAGATGGGTGGATCCTGGATTCAGGATGGCAATCTAACTTTGGATGTCACAGAGCTGGTTTGACCTGTTCTCTGGCTCACTATAAAAACCATTATCAGTAGGGTGTAAACCCCATGCACAGGAACCAAACTAATGGTCTCAAGCCTTTAGGGAGAAGTAGCCCATTGTCCTTGACAGCAGGGAGTGGGGCCTACCTGTGGTGGGACCAGACAGTTGTATGGCAACTGACTGCCTTCAAGGAGGTAACTTGACAATCATTTACCATTCGCTGCAAGCAGTGTCCTAAGTCTAACATATATTCGTGGGAGGCAACTTGGGAGAAATCTTTCTGTTTCCCACACATATAAGCCACTTTCCCTGATTATTTTCTTGGCCATTGGAGTGAAGAAGTATGGCGAGAGGATACAACCCTGATGCACACCTTTCCTGATTTTAAACCATGAGGCACTTCTTCCATGTGGACTTAGTCGATACTTCACTTAGATGGCTACTTGTTTGAATACAAGCCTGTAAGACCCCAGACACTATTCCCATTGATAACTGGGCACAGTAAGGTTTGAGAGACAAGGGAGGAGATATGAAAGACAAAACATGGTATTAGTTAATATGTTTATTTAGGGATAATGGACATGACAGAAATCAAAGGGAATGAGATAAGAGGAATTAGCATAGTTGAAGGAGGTTGGAGTCAAGTGAAAGAAAAGGAGACACTGAGCCTATAAAGTACAGGGGCTACAAGAACCCCAGTTTCACAGTAAAAGAGAGAAACAGATTTTAATACAGACTCACCAACAAACTACAACAGAGTTGTGGAGAAAGAGTTTAACCAGTGCTGGTGCCACAGCCGCTGTTTCTGCTGTGGGAACCCAAGCCCAGAAGGTGGTGTGTGTGTGTGTGTGTGTGTGTGTGTGTGTTGTGTGTAAGACAGAGAGAGAGAGAGACAGAGAGATGCACGTATTCCAGAGGACCCGCAGAGCAAAGAACAACAAGGGAGGGAGCTCAGAGATAGAAGAGAGGATGATCTCAGATATTTAAGTCTTTGGGATACTGAAGACTCTTAGACAGGAGGGTTCCCGCGCATCTTTCTGGTTGGATCCTTCTGCGCCCCTGGGCCGACACTCACATCTGCAGGCTGTGATGATGTTGTTTTGCCTCATGGCTGCAGGGTTGAGATAGGGAGCCTGGATTTGCCTATAAACAAATAACGGAGGATTAAAGCTGGCTGGAAACTGCAAACAGTCTTGCTATTGGACCCTTCAGGGACCATCTGCTTCCCCCCCCCACTTTGCTGCAGCGCCCTCATGTCAGTGATGGCTTCACAGAAGCGAGTATGGAATCCCGCAGGGCCGTGTGATCAGCACTGACTGTTGTTGGATTGGGGCTTGAATTACATCAGACACAGAATCCATCAGCGTGTCCATGCGTTATGAACAACTCCGTTTTATGGCGGAGGTCATATGATGACAGATCAATAACCTAAACCATCAGCAACAACAATAAGAGCTCCCACACCAAACCAACCAACCAACCAACCAACCAACCAACCAACCAACCAACCAACCAACCAACCAACCAACCAAACGAACAGAATATTGTCATTTATCCCCTTGGGGTATAAGGCAATGATTTGGTAACATCAATAATTTCTCCAATGGCATGGAATTTAAGGTTCTGTTGGTATAAATTTATGCGAATACAGTCCAACTGCAACCTGCATTCCAGGAGAGGTTGCTGTACAGATTGATTTCTTAATTGACTGAGCTTGGTTTACATTGAGCATGGGGGTTGGTGGTAGGGTCAAATTTCCTGTATCATTTCTCACAAGGACAGATCCTTGCCTATACGATTAATATCTGTCATTGAGGTACTAAAGATGTGGTAGTTCTGGGTCCTCCTTTCCTGGCTACTCACTAAATCAGGGGCCCCTCCCAACTGCCATTTCCACAGTCTTGGGGTGGCCATCCTTTCTTTCATATTCCATCAGCGTATTTCAGTCCTAAGTCCAAGGGTACAGGTCATTTTGAGGTTGGACTTCCACACTGAGTTCTTTTGGTGTGGCCCTTAGGGGATGCCTTGTTCCTATAAGGTCAGCCTCTAAGGTCATCATAGTGCTTAGTCCATGGGGTGGTTCACCGAGGATTGGGTAGACACATATTTGAAGTGTCTCCTCAAGACCATAGAACCAGGCTACTCTCCCCTTGGGTTCCCTACAACTACTGTTTAGCAGCTCGTCCTGATGTGAGGTTGCTCGTCCCTCTCTATTTACCCACCATTCCCACCAACAGAAATATCAGTACCTTCTCTGAAATGTAGATGCTCCCTCCCCCTGGTCTGAACTTAATTTTCCAGCAACTTCCCCTCTCATTCCTGCAGAGGGCCTGTTGATCTATTTTAGCCTTGTCTCAGTGTTGTGTAGCATCAAGTGCGTGGGCGTCTCCGTTTTCCTCCTTCTTGAGAGAGTGGCCCCTGTTAATGTGAGGTGGTTCTTAAGACGCACACATGGGGGTGGCGGGCGGGGGCGGGGTGGCTGCGGCGATGTATGGTTCGTGGCCAGGAGATTGGCAATCTAATCCTTCGGGAATTGATCTCTAAGGTTTGTTTCGTTGGTGTTTCTCCTTATATTAGTGGACTCATACAATATTTGCCCTCTTGGAATCGACTTACTTCACTCAGCATCGTGCTTTCCAGGTCCTTCCATGTCATGTGGTGTTTCATGCTTTCTTCAGTGTGTTGTAGGGATGCACAGTCTTCCGTGGTGTGCATGTACCACAGTTTCTTTATCCATTCTCCCACTGTTGGGCGTTTGGGCGGCTTCCAGTCTCCTGCCATTGTGAGCTGTGTGGCTGTGAACATGAGAGGCCATCCATCCATTCGTGTTGTGTCTCTTATTTCTTTGGGATATATGCCTAGTAATGGTATTGCTGGATCTTAAGGGATTTCAATTCCCAGTCATTTTAAATATCGCCATAAAGTTTTCCATACTGGTTCGAAGTATTTACAAGTCCACCAACAGTGTCTAAGAGTTCCAAAATCTCCACATTCTCTCCAGCATTTGCTATTTTTTGTTTTACTAAATTGGGCTAGCATTGTGGGTGTAAAGCGATGGTTTTAATTTGCATCTCCCTGATGACTAGTGTTTGTGAGCATGCTTTCATGTGTTTGTTAGCCATTTGTATTTCATTTTTTGTGAACTGTCTATTTGTGTCTTTTTCCTACTTCTTAACTGGGTCATTTGTTATTTTTTTGAGCTGTTGTTGAGTTCTGTAGATTTTGATAATTAAACCCTAGTCCAATATGTTGTTGGTAAAAATTTTTCCCATTCTGTGTGTGATATGTAGTTTTATTTTGCCAACCTGGCCAATAGGAACATGTGGGATTAATAAGGTTGCAGTTTGATTGGAGGACAAGGATATAAATAGATAGGCAAGCCCTGCCTCTCTCACTCTTGTTCTCTGGTGATCAGACCAGAGTGTGGCTGTGAGTTCTCTGCCTCAATTTGTGAGCTACACTACCTGCAGGACTGCTAACCTGTGGATCATGTCGCTAGAGCTTGAGGTTCCTTTGAGACCTGCTTCGCCATGCTGCTGGTGTGTGCATTGTTTGAACTTGGGACTGTCAGGCCTGGTCATCTTCCTGACTGTTGGTGACCTGCCCTGCTGTTTGCTGCCTGTGGCCAGACTGCCAGCATTGCCCTATGGAAGATTTGGCTGTCTGCTTCCTTGATCTTGGACCCAGCAGCCCTTGTGAATTAAAGGCCTTAGAGTATATTGGCTGTTCCATGGAAGTGAGTTGAACTGAGCCCTCTGTACTGCTGTGTGGGCTAATTAGCGGTTGTATTCCTTTGTGCTCTCTCTCTCTCCACACACACACACATACACACACACACATATTCATAAGGGTCCTTGTTTTCTTTCTCTAGGGAACCCTGTCTAACACACGGTGTGTTCTCATTTTACTCTCCTGAAGTCTTTTATGTGCATGAGTGATGTGATTTCAGCATGTCCCAGTCATCTATCTTGTTTTTCACCCTGTGCGCCTTCGTCATTATACTTGGGAGTCTATGTAGGCCCCTCAACAGGGCCCCAACATTTGTTCCAGCTTTTGCATCGATGGTCCGGATAGATCTGCGGTTTACGTGTAGGTCTTTCATCCATCTTGAGTTCATTGTTGTGCATAAGGAGAGAGATGGGTCTTGTTCATTCTCCCACAAATGGAAATCCAGTCGGCCCAATGACATTGTGGAAGAGGCTGTGTGTGTCCCATTGGATTTCCTGGTTCTTTGCTGAAGATGAATTCTCTCCATTAGGCAAGATTCATTTATGTCTAGCTATTCTTTCTTATCCGCCGGGCTATGTATTTCTTATTGTACCAGTACCAAGCTGTTTGGCTCCTGTGGCCATGTGACCACTTCAGGTCAGGCAGTGTGAGGCCTCCTGCTTGGTTCTTCTTTTCCAGGGGTTCTTTGCTTATCTCGGGTCCTTTTCTTACCTACATGAAAGTGGTAATTTGATCATTTCTTTTTTAAAAATCATTTTATTGGGGGCTCTTACAGCTCTTATAACAATCCATGCATCCATTGGGTCCAGCACATTTGTATTTATGTTACCATCACCCCTTTCAAAACATTTTCTTTCTACTTGATTCTTTGGTATCAGTTCCTCGTTTTTTCCTTCTTCCCCCACCCTGCCTCCCTCATGAACCCTTGACAATTTATAAATTATTATTATTTTCATATCTTATACTGACTTGTGTCTCCTTTCTCCCATGTTTCTGTTGTCCCCCTTGGGAAAGTGGTGGTTATATGTAGATCCTTGTGATTGTTCCCCGTTTCTCCCCAGCCTCTTTCCCCTACCCTCATGGTGTCGTTACTCCCCTTATTGTTCTGGAGGGGTTTATCTGTCCTGGGTTCTGTGTGTTGAGAGCTCTTATCTGTACCAGTGTAAATATTCTGGTCTAGTTGGATTTGTAAGGTAGGATTGGGGTCATAATAGTGGATTGGGAGAGGGGAGAAGAAGGAAGCATTAAAGAACTAGAGGGAAGTTGTATGTTTCATTGATGCTATACTGCACCCTGACTAGTTCGTCTCTCCCGTGTGACCCTTCTGTGAGGGGATGTCCAATTGTCTACAGATGGGTTTTGGGTCTCCACTCCCACCCAGTACCTCATGATCACACAGGCTGGTGTGCTTCCTCCATGTGGACTTTGTTGCTTCCTATCTAGATGGCAACTTCTTTATCTTCAATCATTTAAGAGCCCAGTCGCTATATCTTTTGATAGCCAAGAACCATTACCTTTCTTTACCACATTAGCTTATGGACCCATTTTGTTTTCAGTGATCATGTCAGGAAGGTGAGCATCACAGAATGCCAGGTTATTAGAACAAAATGTTCTTGCATTGAGGGAGTACTTGAGTAGAGACCCAATGTTCATCTGCTACCTTATTTAATATATAAAATATGTACCTAGAACTATGTCCCTATCATTATATATAACTATATTTACATATGTACGTGCCTGTATTTATATCTCTATATATATCTGTTGCCTCCTAATTCTTTCCTCTATTTCCTTTTACTTTCCTCCTGTCCCACTATTGTTTTAATTTTCATTTGACTCCCAGTTATCCCTCTTGATTACATTGCACTTGATCAAACCCCACCAGGCATCCTCTGCCCTCCTCGCCTTTGATTTTATATCACTTATTTTTCCCTTGTGCCTGGCTTTTTGGCTCCTCACCTCCCCATCTCCCATGTCCCCCAGAACCACAGGTCCCATTGTTTGCTCCTCAGGACTGTTTATCCTCCTTATCTTATCTAGATAGACACAAAAACAAAACAACAACAAATTAAAGACTAAATAGTTCCAAGTCTGTTGACTTTTATGGGTTTTCTGATGAGGTGCCACACCCTGGCCCCGAAGTCTATTTTGGGGATTCTTCAGGGACTTTATTGTTTTCTCCCCTTTCTGCTTTGTTGCACCCCCTTCTTGTTTCACCCCGGTGTAGTGGGGTCAGATGGGGCACAATTCGCACACTGTCTCCAGTGTCTCCATAGTGCTATGGGGTCAGTGAGGGATGTTGTGTCTCCTGGTGGGGCCGGCCCTATGATCCGCTCTGTGTATTGGCTGCTCTGAGCAGGAATATTATCCTCGGGGTCTGGGGGGCCAGATTGCGTTCCACTCTTTCTTTCTCTTTCCTTCCCTCTTAGTTTGCTCCCGTGTATTCTGAGCAGACGTGCCCCTCTCCCCGAGCTGTAGCTTCAATGCTGTCCTCTGTATTTCATTCTTCTGGGAAGAAGTTCCACGTAGCTGGGATTAGGGCCAGACCCACAGACCTCTCTATTGGTTCACTTTTTCGTGCCGGTATATTGCATTCCAGTCTTGGCACCCCAGGCTAAGGTCTGGTCCCTCTCTCCCTTTCCTGTGGCGCTATAAACAATACCCTCCCCTTGGGTGGCTAGTGCCCTGTTCCCCCAGTACCCATTCCTCCCTCCCTTTTGACCCCTTTCCCCTCTTTTTCCCTTTTTAGCTGCCTGCCATATGTATCCCTGGGTTGGGTCTGACTCCTGCCCGAGCGCTGGACCTTGTCCTGGGGATGTATGCTTCCAGTAGCTTTCCCCCTATGTCTCTTTTGCTTTTTAAAGCTTACCTCAGTGGACTCATGTTGTACTTGACTTTTGTGCTTGGCTTACTTCACTCAGCATAATTTCCTCCAACTCTTCCCATGCGGCGATGTGCTTCCTGCGTTCAGCACTGCTTTTCAGGGATGTGTAGTGCTCGATTGTACGTATGTACCAGAGGGTGTTTTCTCCCCACTATGTGTACTGGATATTCTTCCATCAGTGTAAGTCTTTTTTGTTTTCTTGTAGTAATATTCTGAAGTTTTCTCTGTATCCGTCTTTTGTTTCTTTAGTTAGGTTTCTTCCTAAGCATTTAATCTTTTTTGTGGTTATTGTAAATAGTATTTTTTATGTCTTATTTCATAGCTTTCTTTCCTGGTATATATGAATCTGGTTGACTTCCGTTTGTTAATTTCTATCCTGCTATATTGCTCAATTATTTCTAGTAGGCTTTTTGGAGAGACTTTTGGGTTTTCTTTATGAAGGATCATATTATTTCAAGTAGCGAGAGTTTCACTTCTTCTTGGCTATTTGTACTCCCTTGATTTCCTTTTGTTGTCTGATGGCTCTAGCAAAACTTTCAGCAAGATGTTGTATGAGAGTGGTGATAAGGGGCACCTCTCTCTGATTCCTCTTTTCAGTGGAAATGCTTCTATTTTTTATCCATTAAGTATAATGTTGGCTGTTGATTTTTCATATATAGCTTTTATTATGTTCAGGAATTTTCCTTCTATTCCTATTTTGTTGATTAAAATGTTTTAAATAAAAAATAGGTGCTGAACATTGTCAAATGCCTTGTCTGCATCTATCAATATGAGCCTGTGGTTTTTAGTCTTTGTTTATGTAGTGGATTACATTGACTGTTTTTAAAATATTGAACCATCCATATATCCTTCAAATGAATCCCACTTGGTCATGGTCGATTATTTTTTTGATATGATGTTGGATTCTATTGACCAGAATTTGTTGAGGATTTTAGTGTCTACATTCATGAGTGATATTGGTCTATGATTTTCTCTTTCTAGGGCTTGGCTATCAGTGTCATGTCATGCTGGCTTCCTAGAATGGGTGTGGGAGTTTGTGGTCTTTCTCTATGTTCTGGAAAATTTGTGTACTATTGATGTCAGCTCTTCTTTGAATAGCTGGGAGAATTCCCCCATGAAACCATCTGGTCCTTGGCTTATCTTGGTTGGTAATTTCTTAATGATTTGCTCTAATTCTTCTTTTTTTATGGGTCTGTTCAGGTTTTCAATATCTGTCTGCATTAATTTGAGTGGGAGAGGCATTTCTAGGTATCTGTCCATTTCTCCTAAATTATCTAATTTTTTGAATACAGTTTTTCATAGTAGCACATATTTTTTAATTTCATTTGGATCTATTGCATGTTACCTTTCTGTCTCTTATTCTGGGTATTTACATCTTTTCTTTTTCTCCCCGTTGTGAAGTTTGCCAGTGTCTATTTTGTTAATCCTTTCAAAGCGCCAAATTCTTGTCTTATTGATATTTTTGATTTGCCTTCCCCCCACACACATCGTTTATTTCTCTGTTGATGCCTATGATTTCTTTCCTTTGATTGGAAGGTTTATGTTGCCATCCTTATTTCAGTTCTTGAATGTGTCCTACAACTTGGCCTCTGATCAATGCTTTTGCTTTGTCCTAAAGGTTTTGATATGTTGGGCTATTGTTTTCATTTGTCTCAAGTATATTTTTTACTTCCTCCTTTATTTGCTTTATAACCCTATCATTTTTGAGTATCATGTTGTTCAGTCTCTATGTGTTTGCCTTTACATTTTTGAGCATCTTATTGTTGATTTCTAATTTTATACTGTTGAAGTTTGAGAAGATATGTTGTAGGATCTCTCTCTCTCTCTGTTAGTCTGGGTATGTTAGAGAAACAAATCCACAGAAATGTATGTATAAGAGAGAGTTTTATATCAAGGTTAAGTGCACATCAAGACAACATCCCAACCCAGTGCTGCCCAAGCCCACAAATCCAACATTAATTCATATGTCTGACACCAATCCACAAAGTCCTCCTCCATCTCACAAAACACATGCAATGACGCCAACTGCAGGAGGAAAACCAAATCAGTGAACATGTAAGCATCTCAGCGCTGGCAGGGGTCTCCACACGGCTGCTCCAGTGCCCAGGGTTGCATTGGGGTAGGTCCATGTGGCTTCTCCTCAGGTATATCTTGCAGCAAGTGAGCCTTGCCAGCTGAAGCAGGGAGCTGGCTAATGCAGCTGCACCCTGGTCCGACCTTCACAAAGCAAGAGACCTGAGAACTAGAAAGGTGAGGTTCACTGAGCCATTTATCCCTCCGCCCTTCAATTAACCCCACGTGTGTTTATTAGCCAGGCTGACACAATAAAGTAAATAAAGTGTTGAGCCCTACTTTGTGGTGTTGTATGTGGTCAATTGCAGAGATTGTTGACTGTGTTGTTGAGTTTTCTTCTTCTTCTTGGTGTTCTGTCTTTCCTTGAGAGTGGCATATTGAAGTCTCCTATTATTGTTGTTGAGATGTATGTATCATTTTTCAATTCTGTGAGTATTTGATTGATGCATTTTGAGGCTCTTTCATTGGGTGCATGTATATTTATTTGGGGATAGGGTTAGATTAAATGTTGGGGGGATAAACAAGTGGAAGAGCAAGTGTTAGAGGAGGCAGAAAGAGAGGGAAAAGGAAGCACAAAGAGAGAGATGGGGGGAGGGGAATCAAGTAGTGTTAATTGGTAGTTTAAAGGAACATTTTGGTAGACTAGAAAAGGTCCTTGCTTCACAATGACAGAGAAATGAATATTTGAAAGAAAAAAGGAAATAATTGTAAGAGTCGTGTCAGCCTTTAGTTTTATGAGAAGGATTAATGAGAAGAAAAGAAAGCGTTTAAAAGATAGGTCAAAATGCTATGCAACACACGTTTAGATATTGAAATCAAAGAAAGAAAGAGCAAGAGACAAAAGTATTAAAAATAAAAGAGAAAAAATAGTACTGGAGTGAGAAGCAGAAGAGTTGTTAATGTACATTTGTTTGGACTCTCAGCTCTGCCAGGAGCTTCGACTCTGATGTGGGTGCTAACTTGTGGATTGATGATATGCTGAGGGGCTAGAAAACAAAGGAAGCAAATTGAAAGAAAAAAAAAGTAATAACATTTGACTGTCCTTATGTATACCAACGGAGGGGGCAGTCCTGGATAAGGATGAATTACAAGGCAAGTGCAAAACTCTGTTAAGGAGGAGGACCTAGGAACGATAGAACCCAGAGCAAACACAACACCAGCAAAAAGGCATCTGCGTTCTAGACCTTGTCTGGGGGAAATCATGCCTGTGTGGCTCGGAGGTCTTCCGAGCAGTCGGGGACAGTGTCTGGCAGTGTGTTGTTCTCCCTGTGGCCTTTTAGGATGTCAGGGTAAGGTTAAGATTAGGGTTGGGAAATAATTTTAGTGTCTGGTAGGGCTGAGAGTCCTATATTCTTATGATTTAGGTTAATTATCTTAAAGGAATAAACCCACAGTGGATAAAGCCAGAGGGGAAGTGGTTTGTTCTTTTCAGATGAGGGAGGCAACTAAGTGGGGTGGGCAAGGTGTCTATGTCCTTTTTCAATGCTATCGCTTTCCTAGATGTTTAGGAGGGAGGAATAAACAATAGCCCACACAGGGGGTAGTTTGCTTATGTGAACAACTTGGGCTACTCACCAAAGGCTGGTGTCACGGGGCACCTGGTGAATCATTAGGTCTACCCAGTTTGTCAGGCTGTTCTACGCCTGCTATTGGGAGGTAGGCTGTAAGGGTTTAGCTTGATCCAAGAGCCAAGTCTATTTGTGTTTATGTACTTCCCAGTCTGGTCACAGAGAGCTTGGCCAACCAGCCTTCCTAGAGAGCTCCTGGACTGGGAAAAACTGGGCAGGAAAGTTGGTGATCTGTGCTCTGCCGCCTTCTGCCAAGGGCTGATGACATAGGGTTGTCTTGGCAGGAGTTGCTGCTCTTGTGTTTCAATGAATTTGTGTCTAATTATCTTTATGCTGATAAACTTGCTGTCTGGAAGTGTAGGGTATTCCTCTTCATGGCCCCTTTTTATGATCTCTGCGGAGTTCTTCCTGTGTGTACTACTTGGTCTCCATCGAGTCCAAAATGGTAATATATGTTATATATTATAATTATAATGAGTTATATTGAATTATAATGAATTATAATGAGAAGGGCATATTCATTGACTACATCTCAGTCACTCACAATACTAGCAGGTTCATGCTGGGCTTTTGGATTCTTACTACAGGTTTTCTCCAAATAGTGCATGAGAAAATGTACAGGGGCATGTTTCCCTGTAGCAAGCCTTAAATATGGCAACTTCTCTCACCACTGGACCTGAGGGGTTCATCTGTCCTTGATTCCCTGTGTTTTCAGTTCCCATCTGTACCAGTACCTCCTCCAGTCCAACTGGATTTGTAAGGTAGAATTGGTATAATGATAGTTGGGGGGAGGAAGCATTTAAGAACTAGAGGAAAGTTGTATGTTTCATCATTGCTACCCTGCACCCTGACTGGCTCGTCTCCTCCCCACGACCCTTCTGTAAGGGAAGGTTCAATTGCCCACAAATGGCCTTTGGGTCCCAACTCTGCACTCCCCCTCATTCACAATGATGTGATTTTTGTTCCTTGATTCTTAATACCTGATCCCTTTGACACTTCATGATCACACAGGCTGGTGTGCTTCTGCCATGTGGGCTTTGATTCTTTTGTGCTAGATGGCCACTTGTTTATTCTCAAGACTCAATATACTATATCTTTTGATAGCCGGGCATCATCAGCTTTCTTCACCATACTTGCTTATGCCCCCGTTTGTCCTCAGCAATCGTAATGGGAAAGAGAGTACACATGATATGATTTTTCCTTCTTTGATGTCTGAAACCTGATCCCTTTGACACCGCATGACCATACAGGCTGCTGTGCTTCTTCTGCGTGGGCTGGGTTGTGTTTAAGCTAGAAGGCCGATTGTTTATCTTCAAGTGGCGATACCGGGAGGGGTAGAGAGGGGGAACCAACTACAAGGATCTACATATAACCTCCTCTCTGGAGGTCAGTTAACAGAAAAGTGGGTGAAGGGAGACATTGGACAGTGTCAGATATGAAAAATAATAATGACGTGTAAATTATCAAGGGTTCATGAGGGAGAGGGGAACAGGGAGGGAGGGTAAAAATGAAGTGCTGATGCCAAGGGCTGGAGTGGAAAGCAGATGTTTTGAGAATGATGATGGCAACAAATGTGCAAATGTGCTTGACACAAGGGTTCTATGTATGGGTTGTGATAAGTGTTGTATGCGCCCCCAATAAACTGATTAAAACTTCTGCCCCAGAGATTATGCTAATTTGCTTACTTTTTCTGTTAGGGATGGCATGAGAAAATTTTAGAATGAATAGTGTATGTCATAAAAGGGAATTATACTGATATGATTTCTTTTTCCCATTTCTACATTTATAAAAATGTTTATTGGTCTAGTTGTGAGGATTTTGGTTTTCTTCACATCTGTATATATTTTATAATATATTTTAGTGGCATATAGTTTATTGATGTATCTTCCACATTCCAATATATCCATTCACATACAATTCTGTTGTTCTATCCCATCTGGTGGGGTTATTCAGTCATTGATGCTATTGCACCCCCATGCCCAACCCTATCTACCTCCTTCTTCCTCCTGTACCCTCAGAAAACTACCACTCCTGTCACTGACTCTGAGGGGTCATCCATCTGGACCTTCATGTACAAGTGCATATATGAAAATCTAACATGATCAATGTGGTGAAACGCATAGAATCCTTACTAGTAAGGGGAGGAAATGTTAAAGGATTAGAGCATAGTTATGTGGTTCATCAGTGCCATACTACACCCTAGCTCTATCATCTGTTCTGTGTGGATCTTCTGACCGGGACTGACCAATCATCTAGCAGGAGGATTTTGGGTCTGCAATGTATCTACACCCCTTCACATGGTGTTGATTGCATGGTTTTTGAACTTTTGATACCTCTTCCTGTTGACACCTCATGATCACACAGGCTGGTGTGCTTTTTCCATGTGGGCTTTGTTGCTTCTCTGCTAGATGGCTGTTTGTCTAGTTACAAGCCTTCAAGACCCCAAATGCTGTATCTTTTGATAGCTGGGCACCATCTGCTTTCTTAACTGCATTTGCTTATGCACCCACTTTATCTTCAGTGATCATACCTAGGAGGGTGAACATCACAGAATGCCATTCTGCTAGAACAAAGTGACCTTGCATTGAGGCAGGGCTTGAGCAGAGGCCCAAAGTCCATCCACTACCTCAGTGTATTGCTATATCAATATATGTGCCTAGGGCAATATCTGTAGTTTTATGAATTAATGTATTAACACATGTACACACCTACGTTTATGCTCCTCTATCCATAGTTTTGCTTCCTAGATCTTTCCTCTCTTTCCTTTTGCCATTTTCCTACCCCACCATCATGCTCACCCTTCTTCTACCTCTTAGTAATTCCTCTCAGATAGATTGTTGTTGCTCCAACCCCACAGGATCTCTACATCCTCCTTATTATTGATTTTAATTCTCTAGTTGTTCTCCAGTCTATGGAGTTGTTTGCTCAGTGCTCCCTTCTCTGGCCTTTCTCCCTCCAGAACCATTGGTCTCTTTGCTTTCTCCTCCAGCTTGTTTCCAATGCCTAACCTATATGGGTAGGCAGAGATTCCCTCTGCCTTCTCCCATCTGTTGTGACCAGGCAAAGAATGTCTTCCTTTCATGAACCTTAAGGGTCTATCCTTGGGGATTCATCCAATATCTGTCCTTTTCTGATTGATTTCTTTCACTAGAATAATTTCCCCCCTGATTCATCCTTCTTATGAGGTATTTGGGGATTCTTTGTTATTCTTTAACGTTGCAGAGTATTCTATTGTGTGACTGTCCATTTGTTTGTTTACCCATTGATGGGTACTTAGGTTGTTTTCTTCTTTCTGATATTGTGAATAATGTTGCAATGAACATGAATGTTATGAAGCCTATTTTTTAGGCTATATTCCTAGTAGTGGGATTGCTTTACCAGAGAATACTTTTAGCTTCAAACCTTTTTTGTGTGTGCCTTTTTAGCTCTAACTTTTTAAAATGAGGTATCTTCTGTATATTTTTTAACTTGAAAATTTTGTTAAAGAGAATAAGTTTTAGAGTTTTGCCCATGATGTCCTTCAACATGATCTGCTGTCCATTATTCCTGCAAATCTGTAGTTGGGTCTTGAAGACTTTGATTTGACATTTTTGACAAGAATATTTCTCGTATGGTGTATTCTTCTGTCAACAAGAACATAATTTTTGCATATGCCCTTTCCCTCTTTGGTAACAAGAGCAGTCACTGGTAATTGATGTCTAGATTTTTAAAAATTCATTAGAGGCTGCAAAATGGTCATATCTAATCTAGCATTCATCCTTCATTTTTTTAAACTGGAAGCACTAATCCTACAAAGAAAAAATTCTCTCTGTGTGCTATTTGATTATTCAGTGCCTAGTTCATATAGGAAAGGCAGGGAATAGGCTAGATTACCTCCCTGCCCCCCCTTTTCTTCTAACCAGTTTCCAAAATGAATTAGTGGATAACCAATTACTTTTGTTGACCATCCTTGGAAAAACATGGATTTAAACATATTGGTGTGAATTAATCCATTTAACATCTTTAATAATAATTTTTTACTTTAAATTATGTGGAGGTTTATATTTCAGATAATTGTTTTGACTGGTGTTCTCAATCACAAAATTTCCCCAACATTGACCAGGGAGAGCCTTTTCAAACTGACTCCAGAATCTTTGATATGACAGGAGTAGTCAAGATTGTCTTTCCCCCCCCTTTTTATTTGGTAAAAGGTATCTTATCTTGTGTATCTTCTGTCAAAGGCTGTGACTCAGGTATCTTTCCATAGGTACTACAACAAGCTCACCGGGGTTCAGGGGCATATTTACATTTTTTGACGGAATCTTAATAATTGACTTATTTTGGACAGAATATGAACAACCAGTGAAGGGTCATTCACATTTTCAAAATTAAGTAATCTTATAATATTTTCAACGATGGAATATATTTGGGGTGCTAAGTTTTAAGTGGTCGCTGGGATGAAAAGCAAGTGTTTCTTGAAAATTTATGGGAAATGATGGTGGCATGCCCTATCTGACCCAAGTAACTGTGCAGTACCTCTAGCCTACTTGTGCCTGCAGGTCCCAATATTCTATAGTAAATAACTTTGATTGTTTAAGGATGATACAGATTTTTTTTTCAATTTATGTGTATTGTTTTTATCAAATGTTACTAATCTATGGGCAAATCATTACTTTTTTTTGTTTGTTTCTTGTGCCATCCTCAAGATTGTTCCTGTGTTTGAGGCCCTTGTCACAGCCACGGTTGTCATGTTGTCAAGGGTCTCCCTCTTTCTCACTGCCCCTCTACTTACCTAGCATGACATCCATTCCCAGGGACTAGTCTTTCCTGACTACATGTATAAAGCATGTGAAACCAATTCTTGCCATACTTGCTTGTAAGGAGCATTCTGGCTGCACCTCTTCCAAACAGATTTGTTTGTTCTTTTGGCAGTCCAATATTCTTCGTCACCATCATAATCCAAATGCATCAGTTTTTCTTAAATATTGCTTATTCAGTGTCCAACTTTCATATGCAGATGAGGCAATTGAAAATACCATGGCTTGGGTCATGCATACATTGGTCCTAAAAGTTACATCTTAGCTTTTCAATACTGTAGCAGATTTACCCAATACAATGCGTCATTTCATCTCCAGACTGTTGCTTTCATAAGCATTGATTGTAGATTAATTTAAGAAAAATCTTGGACAAATTAAATCTTTTCTGTTTACCATGTTGTTACCTACTGGTGCAATTATGAGACTTTTGCTTTTCATTATATTGAGTTGTAATCCATATTGAAGGCTTCAATCCTTGAATTTCATCAGCAAGTGTTTCAAGTCCTCCTCACTTTCTACAAAGCAAAGTTGTATCATCTGCATATCACAGGTTGTTAATAATGCCTTCCTCCAATACTGATATTTTATTCTTCATATAATCCAGCTTCTCTGATTATTTGCTCATTTTACAGAATGAATAAGTATAGTGAAAGGATACAACCTTAGCACACACCTTTCTTGATTTTGAACCATCAGCCCATAGCTGATGGGATTTATTTCTAGTTTCTTAATTCTTTTCCATTGGTCTATGTGTCTGGAGGTCTGAGGTTTCCTGCTTCCTCTGCTTTAGTAGGACTTTGCTAATCTGGTATCTCTTTCCTTCCCATAGAAAGTTGGTAATTAGTTTTTACATCTCTTTAAAGATTGATTTTGGAATCTGGTTTGGGATTGCATTGTATCTGTAGGTCATTTTGGGTAGCATTAATGTTTTTACAATGTGCAATCTTCCTATCCATGAATATCTATTTATTTTTGAGTCTCTTGAGCTATATGTAGTATTAGACTTTTGTTTCTCTGGTTAGATTTATTCTTAAGTGTTTCTCTTTAGAGGTGACTATTGTAAATGGCATTGTTTTCCTGATTTCCTTTCCAGAGTTTGTTGTCTTAGTGTAAAGGAAGTTGACAGATATTTTTATGTTAATCTTCTATCCTGTTACTTTGTTGGATCTTTCAATTAGTTCCATTAATGTTCTTGCTGAGTCCTTGGAGTTTTCTATGTAGAGGAGTATATATTTTAAAGTCAGAAATGGGTATTGTATTTTGTCAAATACGATTTCTGCATCAATAGATATGATCACGTTTTTGTTGTTATTATTTTGTTTTGTTTATGTGGGGCATTATCTTGATTGTTTTACTAATGGTGAATCATCCTTGCACACCTAGTGCAAATCCCACATGATTACCTATATATTTGTGTGTGTTGTTTGGTTTTATTTGTTTTGATTTTGTTGAGAATTTTTGTGTCTGCATTCATGAGGGATATTGTATTATGATTTTCTTTCTTTTTCTTAGTGATGTCTTTGCTTGGTTTTGATATCAGATTTGAATTGATTTAGAAGCATTTCATCCTTTTCTCTACTCTGGAATAGTTCGAGTAGAACTGGTATCAGCTCTTTTCTGAATGTTTGGGAAGATTCACTAGCAAAGCCATCTGGGCTTGCATGACTTTTGTTGGGAGTTTTAAAATGATCTGATTAATTTCTTCTTTTGTTGAGTTTGTGAAGGTTTTTATTTCAGTCTGTGTTAGTTTCAGTAGGTAGTGTGTTCCCAGAAATGTGTCCATTATCAAGTTCTCAATTTTGTTGGAATACAGTTCTTCATAATTTCACAACCCACTGCCATCAAGTTGATTCCGAGTCACTGTGACCCAGGGAGGGTTTCTGGAGCTCAAAGTCTTTATGGGGCAGATGGACTCAGCTTTCTCTCTTAGACTAGCTGGTGGGTTCGGATCACCAAACCTGGGGTTAGTAGTCCACTGCTTACATATTTCTCCATAGTATCTTCTTGTCCCTTTTACTTCAATCGGTTCTGTTATGAGATTGTCCACTTCATTTCTTATTCATGTTATTTGCATCTTCTCCTTTTTTTTTCTGTTAGCATTCCCAGTGGTTTCTCAGTTTTATTCTTTACAAAGAACCAACTTCTGTCCTTGTTTCTTTGTATTGATTTTCTGTTTCCTTTATGCTCTAATTATTATTTCTTTTCTTCTGGTGAATGTAGGCTTATTTTGCTGCTCTTTTTTCTAATAGAGATGTTGGGTTAATTTGTAGATTGTCATTCTGCTTTATTTTTTGATGTGTGTCTTTATTATTATAAGTTGCCCTCTGAGTATTGCTTCTCTATGTCTCAAATATGTTGTATTTTCATCTTTGTTTGATTCAACAAATCTTTAAATTTTTTTCTGTTACACCATAGTTTTTAAGCAGGATATTATTCTATTTGCATGTACTTGATTTTTTTTCTCCTTTGATCTTATTGCTGATTTCTGATTTTGTAGCATTTATCTAAGAAGATGCTTTGTAGTATGTGAATGTTTAAGCTTCGTACCCACCCTCCTCCCCCCGTCCCCCATGCTTGTGGCCTAACATGTGATTTACTCCTATAAGGAGCCCTGGGGGCACTGCAGCATTAGGCTGATAATTTCAAGGATGGCAGTTCACATCCACTAGACTTTCTGAGGCAGGAAGAGGAGACTGTCTGCTCTCAGGAACCCTAGACAGTGTTGGTATGAACTGGAGTGGACTCAGTGGCAGTAGGTCTTTTGTTTGAGATTATTGTCATAGAGTTCTGTGGTCCTCTCTTCAGTGCTACTAGAGTTTGGCTTACGCATGTTGAGACTCTTTTCTTGGCTACAATGATATTTATTATGACCATGTTCTCTTGTTCTGTTGCTCCTTTTATCCTTATCATATCCTTTCCTATCTCTTATGCTGGCTTTTGTCTTTAAGTCTATTAAGCAGAAATTAATATTGCAATTCTTGTTCTCTTTTGACTGATATTTGTTCGTTGGTTTTTTTCTACTCTTTGATTTTTCATTTATTTTTGTCTTAGTGACTAAGTTGTGTCTCTTGTAAGCAGCATATTGATAGATCCTGTTTATTGTTCATTCTGCTGCTCTCCATCCCATAACTTGTGTATTTAATCAGTTTACATTCTCATTAGATAGGAATTTATTGTCACTTTGCTGTGTGTTTTTGGTGGGCCTTCTGTGCTGAGTTCATTGTCTTTGTGGATCTTCTTATCCTTAATTCCTTTGTGGCTTTTGTTACAGTGTTTACTAAACCTTTATAATTTTCTTCATTTAAAAAATAAAGTTTATTAATTTTCTTTTATATTACCCTTTAGGTTTCTCCCCCTTCATGTTTAAATAGTCTATTGGATAGGTTAAAAATCTATTTTTATCTATTGGATAGATTAAAAAGTGTAATGGATAGGAATTGAGAGGGGAGATTGAAATTTTAAATAGGGTTGTCAGAGTAGGAATCATGTACACTATAACATTTTAACAAAAGCCTGAAAGATACGAAGGAGTGAGTCATGTGAGTAAGCAAGAAGCAAAGAGCATCTGAGTCAGGGGAAATGGCAAGGATAAAGATCCCAAGTCAGCATCACCTCTGTGCAAAAGGTACCCAGAGCCAACATCAACTGGCTTGCTAACCGAGGACTGGCTGTTTCCAAAGAGAAAAAGTCAAGTGGGTTCAGGCTGCATACAAGTGAACGTCAGAAAGAAAATCCCAGGTTCTTCCCAAGGAAAGAAGAAAATGTGAGATGTAGGGCTAGCTAAGACTGTTTACCACATTCCACACATTCCTCATGCTGATGCGCCTTGTCCTTTTAAAAAAATCTAGGATCTGGAATGTAATTTAAATGTGCTTTATTTTTATCTTGAACATACACTGGCAATATTGTAGTAGGTAATATCCTTGGTCATTTCTTTTTGAATATAAAATATTTCTGTTCATTAACAAAACAATAAGACTGAAAATAGAGGGTGGAAACCTGAGGATTTCTGGACCTTATTACTGACAGGGCAAAGACTGTTGGAACATTCACTTTCCAGCTGCCCCGTTGACCTGCTACAGGATTGTGAATGCAGTTCTACTTCTTGAATGCCTTTATTCTCAGATTATTTATGTTTTCATTAAAAATGATAACTTGAGGGCATGTCATGTATCCAGTATATTTGCTCAATTTTATCATTAATCACAACTTTTTCTACCTCATTCAGATGTATAATGCACATATCATATTCTTATCTAAAATCCCCAAGGGCGAGTATACCTTGGGAAATTGTATCATCTTTGAAGATTGTAATTTTTAGAAAATTAGAATTACATAAACATATTTATATAATTCCATTAAAAAGTACAGTATCTCTTGATAGTAAGGTCAAAGGCGATGATGTCACCACTGGCTTTAGCCGGTCTCCTCGGCTTGGATTATACTTGACATTTCTAGTTTGGGAGCTTTTCCTTTATCTAATAAAAAGCACTTTGCTTTGCCCTTTATATCCCATTACTTTTTTTGTGTGAAATGGGTGGGCAAACGAACTTTCAAAGGTAGCATTTTGCTAGGGCCTCTCATACCTGGGCACAAGTCATAGCCAGTTTCTACCACTTTCACATTTAAATCTGTATAAATACTGATTATGTGGGTTTCAATTAAGTGAAATGTAGCTGAGAGGAAGTACAGAGAGCTGCCTGAAGGTTGAACATGATATTGTGACAGGAGGAGAGTAAAAGGAAATAGAGAAAAAAGTAGGAGGCAACAGGCATTTATAGAGGTATAAACATAGATATGTATATATATATATATAAATATATTACTAATAATGATAGGGATATAGGTGTATACACATATATTTATAGGTTAAACATTAAGGTAGCAGACAGACATTGGGCCTCTATTCAAGTCCTCCCTCAATGCAAGAACACCGTTCTAAATAACCTGGCATTCTGTGATGCTTACCTTCCCGACAAAATCGCCGAAGACAAAATGGGTGCATAAACTATTGTGGTGAAGAAAGCTGATGGTACCTGGCTATCAAAAGAGCCAGCATCTGGGATCTTGGCTTGAAGTTAAACAAGCAGCCCCAGGGACGCAATAAAGCCCACATGGAAGAAACACACCAACTGTGTGATCACCAGGTGTTAATGGGATCAGGCATCAGGCATCTGAAGACCGAAAACAAACAACCGTGACTGGAGGGGCCAGAATGGAGCCCCAAAGTCCTTCTGTAGACAGTTGGACATCCCCTCATAGAAGGGTCACAAAGAAAGGAAGGAGCCAGCCAGGGTGCAGGATAGCACTGATGAAACCCACAACATTCCTCTAGTTGTTTAGTACTTCCTCCTCTCTATTATCACAATCCCAGTTCTACCTTACAAATCTGGCTAGAGAAGAGCTTGTACACTGGTATAGATAAGAGCTTTTGACATACAGAATCCAGGACAGATAGACCCCTCAGGACCAACAATGAGAGTAGCGGTACCATAAGGGTAGGAGGAAGGTGGGGGGAGAAGGGGGAGAAGGGGAACTGCTCATAATGATCAACATACAACCCCCATCCCACCCCAGGGGGATGAACAATGGAAACATGGGTGAAGGGAGACAGTGAATGGTGTAAAATAGGAAAATAAAAATAATTGATAAATTATCAAGGTTTCATGAGGGTGGGGGGGGGGAAGGAGGGAAAAAAGAAGAGCTGATACCAAGAGCTCAAGTAGAAAGTAAATGTTTTGGAAATGATGATGGCAACATATGTACAAGTATGCTTGGTACATTTGATGTATGGATGATATAAGAGCTGCCAGAGCCCCCAATAAAATGATTTATTAAAATTAAAAAGAAAGAAAATATAATGGTTTCCCTTTAAATCACATTTACAGATATGCAAAAAAGAAAGAAAGAAAGAAAATCTCCACTGTGGTAGTCACCTAATCTGGTGTTAATTTAAGGATTAAGAATGTAGGGATGGAGTCTAGGCTGTCAATCTGGAGATAGCCAATGAGACTTCTGTGGACATGGTGTTCTGAGAATTTTGGGAAATCTGGGACTTCTTTCTTGGGGCTGAAGACACCCCTCTCTCTCTGCTACTCCCTGGGAGACATTGCAGAAGACAAGCCATGTGGATGCAACCAGACCTCAGAAGCCAGAGAAGCCACAGAGAGACCCCTGCCAGCGCTGAGATGTTTAAAACGCCACTGGACCCAATGACTTTCTACCCACTGGCTTGTGATCTTCCTGCATTTGCCTTCATTGCATGTGTTTCACGAGTCTGAAGAGGGTTTTATAGATTGGTATCAGACATATGGGCTAATATTGGACTTATGGACTTGATCTGGATGGGGCTGGGATGTTTTCTCAATGTTCAATTCCTCTTGTATATAAACCTCTCCCTTATATGCATATGTGTGTCTATGAATCTGTTTCTTCAGTCCACCCAGACTAACACACTCATCATGTGGAAAAAATTCAAGAAGCAGCAGGTTGCACTCATCCCAACGCATCAGCTCACTAGAAGAGGTTCAAGTGTGGCCTTCGGGGCTTTGTATCAGAATTCCAGCAAAAATATATGTGACTCCAGATAAACATTTCACCTGTGATTTGGAACCAACTTAATGGCAATGGTGTTTTGTCTTTTTAAAATCATTTTATTGTGGGCTCGTACAGCTCTTAACACAATCCATACATCCACCCATTGTGTCAAGCACATTTGTACCTTTGTTGCCATCATCATTCTCAAGACATTTTCTTTATACTTGAGCCCTTGGTATCAGCTCCTCATTTTCCCCACCCTCCCTTCCTCATGAAACCTTGATAATTTATAAATTATTATTATTTTTTCATGTCTTACACTGACTGATGTCTTCCTTCACCCACTTTTCTGTTGTTCATCCCCCCAGGGAGGGGGTTATACACAGATCATTGTGATCGGTTCCCCCTTTCCCCTCCACCTTCTCCTTACTCTCTTGGTATTGCTACTCTCATTATTGTTCCTGAGGGGTTTAATTGTCCTGGATTCCCTGTGTTTCCAGCTCTTATCTGTACCAGTGTACATTCTCTGGTCTAGCCGGATTTGTAAATTAGAATTGGGATCATGATAGTGGGTGGGGAGGGGGGCGGGGGAGGAAACATTAAAGAACTAGAGGAAAGTTGTATGTTCTTGGGGAAAAAATTGTTACCTGGAGACAAATGGCTAAATGACATTTTCGAACAAAATCCGTTTCTAGATTTTAACATTTTCGAACATGTGACTTTCACTTAACAAAATCTGTTTTTAGATTTTAAGATATCAGGGATTTCAGTCCCCTCCCTTCCCTACTCAGCACATACATTTGTTTGATTTTAATTGCCAGTAATCAATGTTCAGGAACCCTGTTGGTGCAGTGGGTTGTGTGCTGGGCTGCTGACTACCAGGTCAGCAGTTCAAACCCACGAGCCACTCTGAGAGAGAAAGATGAAGCTTGTGTTCCCATAGAGATTTGCAGCCTTGGACAGCCAGAGAGGCGGTTCCCCAGTGCCCCACAGGGCTGCTCTCGGTTGGAATCCCACCAACAGCAGTCATTTAAAGAAAAATCCAGTTGTCATTAGCTGATCATGACTCAAGGCAACATCAGTTGTGTCATAGTAGAATGGATCTCCACAGCGTTTGCAGTGACTGCATTTTCAGAATTATTGACAAATCTTCATAAGAAATCTTCTGAACCCAGTGGCATCACTAGAGGGCTGGTGGGGGGATGGACTATTTCACTAGGCGACACTGTCAGATGGAATGATACCAGGATGACCGTAAACATTTTGTGCAGCATTTCAACTGAAACGTATTACTTTTTAATGAAAAGTTCCTGTCATTACGTATACAGCAGTGTAGCTTACATGGGTCAGCATATCTCTCAGGCTCCATTTCTATGCTAATTTAGTTTTTGAAGCTTCGGATATGTGCCAGCCAGAACTGTCATTATTACGCAAGCCATTCTCAGGAAGCATATTATACCAGGCAGACATGTTAGCAGAAAAGACCGTCCTTTGACTACTTTGTGGTGACCTGTGAGCATCCCAGGGCCACCAAATGATTACTACTTGCCAAAGCCCACACGTCACCAAGTGGTAGCTAATCCATAAAGCCGTCATGTCACCAAGTGGATTTCATCAATTAAGATGGTTTAAGCCAGGTACTGTAAAGCATCTCCCCCTACTTTTGTTAACCTGCATTTAACTTTTACAATTTACTTCCTTCTTACATTTACAAGCTTAGATGAGAAAGGACTTTCAGAATGACTTGCGCCCTTTCTTGATAAAATCCCCCTGTATTTGGCAGGTCCCAAGGAAGGCCCAGAGGGGTTGGTGCTACCAAGATCTCACTCTCGTCACTCAACTTGTGTCAATTCAGTAGTACTTCTCCATTTTAGTTCACATTTAGCCAAACTGAAAAATAATATAAAATGATTTGCATGTGGTAAGAAAACTATTAAGACATACTGCTTAAATTGTCCAAATGTTATTGAAACATCTGTTTGGTATGACTCATTGATTTTAAAAGGTTAACGTTCTTGAACAACCTCGAGGAAGAGAAAGCTGAATAGTAATCATCAGCTTCTACATAAAAGTTTTTATTCAGTCAGTTTGAATAGCATTTTAGAATATTTTAATAAAAATACTTGTGAATGGTTCAGGTTGAATAGTAAATCTTAAACCTTCCTTTAGGATTTAAGATAAATATTGGTTCATGTGGGGTTAAAATCTGAACTATAACTAAAAAGGTGTTCTTTTGTTGCTACAGCTACCTAACCTTTTCACAATTTTGTCAGTTTATCTTGGTTTATTCTATTCTGCTAACAACTTTTTCTGTTTTCATCAATGTAAAAGTGCCGTGGTGTGTACATATATTTTAAATTAATGAAAGTATGAATTCATTTCAAATCATATGAAGCCTATTGCTCTGAGATACTGTACAAACTGCAGAGCCTAAGTGACAATTAGCCAGCAATTTTGAATACCCATTGAGTTTCATCTTCCAACACCAAATCCCTGGTTTTAAGTGAATAATATTAGGTACTTAATATCGACAGAGGAAGAATCTGTATTCCATGAATTCTCAATGAAAGACTACTATTGTCCAAGTATAATTACCAAATGATTGACAAAAGCACTTAAAAGTAAGTAACAAAACTCTCTCTCAACACTATCAGCTCATCTTGTACTCAAAATCCAATTTGTAGATAAGGAAAATTAAAAAGAAGATGAGAAATGAAATGCATTCTAATTTGCTGCCAAAAGTTATTCAGTAGCCAAATTCTCTCTCATTTTTGTCTTGTAATAGACTCTGTCTTTTCTAAAGCTTGATTATTTTAACTGTACAGTCTAATTTTTAAATGGAAGGTGTTTCTCTTCCTGAATAAGGCACATTTTGTCCAATGGGAAAAATATGAACATAGAAGAGAAATTTGAAAAGAAGAAAATAAAGCTGTAAAAGATGAAATCATTTTGGATTATCTAATTTAAATGGCAGTGGGCCTAAGCTATTGAGTTAGCCTGTTTCTCTCTGTATGTGCTTCATTGAGAGAAAATTCCTAATAGTTGAAAACTGCCAAAGAACCTTACAAAAGAGCCTTATTGTCCTTAAAAAGTCTGCTCCTTGTCAGTGCGGTTCTGGCACAGGAGTTTATTCCATTGATGTCACTCAGTATTCTCGAGGTTCATGCGTGTTCTAGCATACATCACGAGTCCTTTCTCTTATGGCTGAGTAACATTCCATTGTATGCATGCACCACGGTTACTGTATTCCTTTATCTGTCAATAAGCAGCTCAGTCGTTACTATACTTTTAGAGTTCGGAACCAGAAGGTATTTCCTTCTCAAAACAGACCAGAAACATGTCCAAGACAGTGGAATAGACCATTTCTCCAAAGATAGCTCTCAAAGACCATCTTGTTTTCTGTTGTTGTTATTTTTAGTATCAAAAATCTGGAAATAAAGCCAACAGAGGCTGTGTGCCCTTTCAGTTTAATCTGCAACAGTGTCTAACAGGTCCACCCAAGGTACTGTTAAACTCTTTTTGGGAATGGCTTTTTGTTTGCAATACTATTTGTTATTGATTACAGCCTAGAACCTGTGATTACTCTTCAATGTGTAAAGTAAGTTTGTCTGAAACCAATGCAAATGATATCTGTCTAGTAGAAAATACAACCCCAAACTTACGGTCTTGCTGCTCTATAAATGATCATCCAGAATTGTATCTAAATGCGCAGTCTGAGCCCAACATCCTTCTCTCTGTGCCGAGCACCATTCAATTCCCCAAACGCTCTTTGAATCAGGCGTGCCATCCAGCTGGTTCCCTTATAAAGGAGCGCAGTCAATTTTGGATTTATTTGTAAGAATCATACTTGCAATCTTTTAAAATCTTTACTTTGACAGGTTTTCTTGTTGTTTTAATTACCTTCCGACCGCCACCAAAGGCAAGAAGACTGGGTTGCCCAGAGTGGAGCCAATACTTACTCTACGCCCTGAGCTCCTATCGATCCGCATGTTCCTGCTTGTTCTTCCTCTGTGTCCTACCACCTACTTCACGGTGTCTGCTGCAGTGATTGAATCCACTGACAGATTCCTGAGGGTTCAGGCTTAAACCTTTATAGTTTTGAATATTTTCAGGGAAATTAACATGCTGCGACTGGTAGTTTTGCCAAGGAGTGAATTTCACTCGCAGGCTGTGCAATTGTAATGGGCTGGAATGCCTGGCACAAGGAGGAAGACGACTCCCTCATTGCCAATGAGCTAATCCCGATTTATCGTAACCCTGAGGGACAGAGTATAAGTGGGTTTCTAAGACTGAAACTCTTTCCGGCAGTGGGAAGCCTCATCTTTCTCCCCTGGGGTGGGTCTAGACCAGCCTCTAAATTTCAACAGGACCCTGTGGTGCTATACTCACTCTCTTGCACTCAAGTTCTCCATAAGAAATAAAAATGTTGTTTCTTGGTAAGATGGGCCATCGAAGAGGACCATCCGCTGACGTTAGTAATAGGAAACGACTGTCGGAACCGTAGACCACACAGGCCTGTTCAGTTCGGAAGGTGGTAGTTCTGCCTCTCTACCCCTGGCCCACAGAACTTGAGCCCGTTCAATTTACATCACATTAAAACGACAGCTCTCCGTGAGGAACTCAAATAATGCTCCTTTTCAAAGTTCTTTGCATTTAGGGCACAAACGGAACCCTGAAGGTACAAGGCCAGGGCTGTCGGGTGGACGGGGTAAGATGTCCCCGGGAAACTGTCACCACGCAGCCCTTACGTCGCTGGAAGAACGAACAGACGCCGCGTTGCTGTGATGGGAAAAATACTGCGCCGTGCAACTTTCCTGGTTGTTGACTCAACAATGCAGTATTTGATGTTCTTAAAATTTATCGATATTCAACCCTTAAAAGTCTCTTGTGAAGTTCAGAAGCAATATCAAGGTTCCCATTAGCAGCCCCCAAACAGTTGCCGTGACCTCTCAGCTGACCTCGGCACTGACTTTCACCGGCCCAGCAGATCGCCGCCGTCTTCGTTGTGCTTTTGTTTCAGAGGCTCTCTAACGGGATTCAGACCAGTGCATCCCTGAAAGAAGCTGTAGATGTTGAAGAGTAAACCTGTGTGTGTGTGTGTGTGTGTGTGTGTGTGTACTGTAATACTCTGGGACTTACCCTCATCTATTACAGATGCGATACTCTCTAATTGAGTCTAGAAAAGAATTCTTGTGAAAGACATATGTTTTTAAAAAAGCAGATCAGTGAATCAGTATGTGTGCTTAATACGTTTCATTCTAGTTTGCACTGTACTAGGATTAATAGAGGTTCCTACTGTATATGTTTACTTCAATGAATCCCCATCATCCTGCCTTTCGCAGAAGACGACCCAACACCATTCTTAACTTAAATGCAAGAAGAGTCTTCCAGGGGCTTGTGTGGACTTTCTGGGAGAGGTAGATTAACTGCCTGCCCTCTTGTTATAACCATAGCTTTGATTCCTGTAAAGAGAGAGAGTATCTGCATCATTCATGATAATAAGCAGTCAATGGAGTCATCCATTTCTTTATCCGCTCCAAAGAAAACCGGGTAATTGATAAAGTAGCATCCTTGCCAAAAATGAATTAATATAATGGCTAAATGCTTATCTGTATAGTGAGTGATTCACTGCTTCAAGCTGGCCTTTGAATCAGGCATGCATCGGCCACTTGCACATTCTCCATCAAATCATTAAGAAGTGAGCTGACAATGATCATCCAGTCTCTGACATTTATTACGTATGAAAGCCATTTAAGAGATGTGAAGACCAGGCAGGCCTGAAACAGCTGTAAAGACACAAGACGGAAAGCATCAACAGTGACATTCAGTGGCTCAGTTATGCCAGCAAAGTGGCCAGTGCCCTTTAGTTTGAGATTTTAATTCTAATGTAGGCCCCAGACAGGCCAAGGCCACACAGTGTAATGGTGGAGGAGTCACAGTCCGGGTTCTGAGTCCCTGCTCTGATCCTAAAAAAATCTCTTGATCCTGAATTAGTCATCACACCTCCCGGAGTCTCAACTTCTCTGCCTGTATGTAGGAGATACGAATTTCTGTTTGCGAATTTAGTGATGCAAGTGACATAATGTGTATTATTCCAGCATTTTCCTAATGTGTAAAGTACCACGCAGATATTTTTCATGATAATTGTATTAATCGTGAATGACTGCATGCAGTTCAAAACGATGCTACGCATTTCATGACTCCACACTCGCTCTTGATTCTAACAGAGTCTCGCTGAAACAGGACGAAGCACTGCCCCGGCCGGCACCACCCTCATGATCGTGCCGCCTTTGAACCCGTTGTTACAGCCGCCTTTTCAGTCCATCTCCTTGTGAGTTTTCCTCCTCTTTGCCGACCATCTCGCTTTACCAAGTATGCGCTCCTTCCCCGGGGACTCATCCCTCGGTAATGTCAAAGTCAACGAGGTAGACCGCTGTGTGAAGGTGGGTTATCTAGAGAGACAGACCCAAGGACACTCATACGGGTATATGTACAGGAAAGGGCTTTCTATCAGGAAGTCATCCCAGCCCTGGCCGGCCCAAGTCCATCAATCTGATGTTAGTCGGGGGCCTCTGCAGACTCTCAGACTGCAGGCCAGTGAAAGAGAAGATGGGAGTGGGAGTCAGGGAGGCTCCAGGATGGTGGGCGCAGAATCGTATAGGATAAGTCAGTGGAAACAGCAGGGGACCCACAGGTCTCACAGCGGGACAGCCCACCTGGGGCTGCTCCTGGGGGCAGACAGAGTCCCGGAAAGCAGGCAGGTGAAGGGGAGAAGAGGAGGGGAGGGTTCCTAGTTCCTTTCTTATCAAAAGCCCACATTCCCAAGGAGGCAGCTTCGGGTTGGGACCTGATTGACAGGTTGCTGACATAGAATCTACCTACCACATCCTCCTTGCTTCTAAGAAGCATTCTGGATGCACCTGTTCCAAGACAGTTTTGTTTATTTTCTGGCAGTTCGTAGTCTCTTTGACATGTCTTGCTGGTGTCATAATTCAAATATATTTGTCTTCTTTATGTAGGCTTCGCACAGATAAAGAACTTTTCATAGGCTTTGGGGCTGATTGAAAATGCCAGGCTTGAGTTTGCACACCTTGGTCCTCAAAGTGACTGTCTCTGTTTCGGAACAGTCTCAGGCAGTGTTCTTCAAGGTCAAGGTTGGTTTGGAACAGTCCCAGGCAGTGTTTTTCAAGGTCAAGGTTGTTTTGGAACAGTCCCAGGCAGTGTTTTTCAAGGTCAAGGTTGTTTTGGAACAGTCCCAGGCAGTGTTCTTCAAGGTCAAGGTTGTTTTGGAGCAGTCTCAGGCAGTGTTCTTCAAGGTCAAGGTTGTTTTGGAACAGTCCCAGGCAGTGTTCTTCAAGGTCAAGGTTGTTTGGTTTCTTGACTGTTGCTTTCATGGACACGGGTTGTGGGTCCACATAAAACAACACTCTGGACTACTTCAGCATTTTCTCTCTCCTACCAAGAGCTGTAATCTTGTATCTCTATCAATCCATGTTTCACATTAGCTTTGCTAATACAAGGCTGTATCAGCTGCTACTACCGGTCGTTAGCGAGTCTTCCTCCAATCTGGAGGTTGCGTGATTTACACAGTCATCTTTTAGTGGTATTTGCTCAGCACATGGATCGAATACATGTGGTGAAAGGATGCGACCCAGATGCTCCACCTTCTTGATTTTAAGCCACACAGTATAACTTTGTTTTGATTTATGTGCAGCCTCTGAATGAGCACAATTAAGTATATTCAAGTTCCCATTCTTTCCATGTTCTCCACAGTTTTTATATCCCACACTCATCTTTGAGTAGTCAGTAAAACCCACCAAACATCTTTCTGATCTGTTCTTCTGTCAGTCAAGGTTTGCCTGATATGAGGGTTGATGTCTCACACGGGCTGGTTTGTCTTTTCTGTGTGGACTTAGCTGACTTCTCACTTAGATGACTGCTTGTTTTAGTACAAGACTTTAAGATCCCAAATGTGTATAAGAACGGGCTAGGCACCATCTGATTTCCTCACTGCACTTCTATAGCACTTATATCTTCAGTGATTACTTCATTAGGGCAAGTGTTGAGCAGAGCCATTTCCATTACCCTTGGTTCTTAGTCATCTGCTACTTCCTGAAATGGTTGAATACCAACCCATTCTGGATTTAATTCAGCCTCTATCCTCACCATGGGAAAAAAGAACAGCTTGTCTCAGAAAGCCCAAGGAACAGTTCTATCGTATACGGTGACTGCAATTTGGGACCAGCCCAATGGCAGCGGGATTGGGTGTTATATCCTCATGAACAGTAAATATTGATGAGTGGGTCCAATAGTAGTCATGTGATTTGGGGTTAAAGGTGATTGTGAATACAGTTCTGTAGGCATCTGTAGACACCAATAGTTGGGATGGAAACTGCTAAAATATTAATCTGGGAGAGTTAAATTTACCATTAATGTGAAAATATTGACTTTTTTTCATAAGGTTAGTTAGTGATTGCGTCCTGAAAAGCCATTAGGAAATTGAAGATGTCTGGATTCTCAGGTAGCTTGTTTCCAGGGGAAAAATGCTTCTCAGTGTATGAGCAGGAATCATCAAGGGCTCACAGAGAAGTCAACATGTTCTTCCTGGATAGCATGACAAAGATGATAAAAAATAATATCTAAGGGGGAAGTTCATCAGTGTCCCAGAAATTGAGGTCTTTTCACCTGTGCATCTTAAATTGCTTCCAGCGTGCGGAGGATAGACATTTTGGCCACAATGTACTATGATCCCTAAGGACTCACCTCTCTTTTATCTGCTTTGCACTGTTCTACATCGGAAGTCCTTTTAGTTCAAAGCTTATTAGTAATTACATTTGCATGTATGCGACTCAGATTGCAATCCAGAGGATGCTGGCACTGCCTCTTCCCTTGGGCTTTCTAAATTGCAATAATGACTATGCCGTTTATATTCCAGGGCTCAGCTCAGGCCTCCCAGGTCCATTTCCAATAATAGCTCAGGCCTCCAGGTCCATTTCCACCACACAACCTGCTCGTTCATAAGAGAGCGCATGCAGAGATATTGATGGCCAATCAGCAATCAATATATAAGTCTCATCTTTCTGACAACCAAAGTGAAAAACAGACTCACAGTTGGTTATAAAATACACATCTATCTTCAGAGCATTGCATGGTCTCTGTTGTCCCAAAACAAGTTTGGTTTTGAACTCCTTTTTGGTCTCTAACCCCCTCCCTCCATTTTTAGCCCTCAAACATTGCCTGTTCTGGGATTGTTCACTTGCCTTGGCCCTAGTTTTGCCTTTTTAATTTTTAGCACCGTGAAAGTGAAGATTATTGGTCAACTTGGCTGGGCCAGGATGTTCCGTTGTTGTGGCAGTTCAAATGTTGTCATTCCCCATGATGAGATCTAATAAATGCTGTAAGGATAGCCGTGTTGAAACCTACGGGCAGCCAATCAATTGAAAGGGAGTTTCCTTGGGGGTGTGGCCTGCTTCTAACAGATGTGGATACTCCGGAAAAGCTAGATGGCTTTTTGCTGAGTTTGGGTGCTGCCTGTGGCTCATCATGTGACCTCTGTTCCTGTGACCTTGAGTCAGTGGGTGGCCTGCCATTTTGCCTGCAAATCCTGGGAGCTGGTAGCAGCCTGCCATCTCACTTTCCAACTTAGAATTTAGTCACCTCTGCAGTCAAACGCTGGTTTTCCCACCTGCAGCTCCTGGATTCATCAGCCTCCACAAATATGTGAGTCAGGAGAAGTTTCCGGTTTTACATCTGACCCGTGAACTTGGAACATGTCCACCTCCACAGCTGTGAGTCATTTCCTTGAAATAAACTTCTCTCTCTCTCTCCTGGTTTTGCTTGTCTTTGGAGAACCCAGCCTTAGAAAAGCACTCTCTCTAGTCTCTTCCCCCAGCCAACTGAAGTGCTGAAACTTTCCGGAAGCTCAATGTTGTCTTTGCATGTCTATACTAAATAGGACACAGTAAAAGAAATACAATCATGGATTTTCCTACCTGTGGTAGAGTGAAAATAGACAGGAATACTGTGGGGCAGTGAATTTCTTGATATGATTATTTTAGCCATAGCCTTTGTAACTTCCACCAAATGACTGGGTTGGGCCTCACAAATAAGGGGTATGGAAACAAAAGGACAATCTGAGAGGCTGTGTCGCCATAGCTTCCGTGCACAGGTTCCATTGATGAAACCAATAGAAGGGTAATTTGAGGTTTGGGAAAGCGTTTACCCTGGCAGGACAGAGATTTTAAATGATTACTAAGAAATGGAATAATTATGGTGAACATTGATGGACTTGATACAAAGATTCTAACGCAGCACTACAGAAGGCTGGGTGGAACTTCTGGTCCCTAATGATGAAGAGGCCTGAACAAGGAAGCAGAAGCTCAGCTACTTGATCAAGATAAGAAGCTAAATGATGATATTGATCCACTGCCCCCCCCTCCCCCGGGTTTTCGTTCCACTGGGTCTTAAATGAACCACTTTGGAAGTAGGAATCGGGGATTTCACTACTGTCAAGAAAGATCAACTAGTGGTGAAGTGGATCCTTTGGACCTCAAGATCTCTTCACACTGCATCTCCTTAATGTAGGAGACAGATAATTGTGCTACCAGAGCAGGGTGGAAGAGCAGGCGCAGCAGAGCCAGCAGCTCCCAGAGCATGAGACAGGGTGGCCGGCTTTGTGGGCAAGAAAGCTGAATGCATTTAGGTAGGAGGCTCTCTTAAAGAGTCAAGTCCTTCCCAGCACTTAATTGGGGGAGTCAGACTTACTGACCTTCAGAGCTAACATTGATAGCTTTCAGATGAAGGCGTATGGCGGAGTGAAGTGCCCTTTGGAAATTTTTAGCAATGCTAACAAGCATTACGTAACAATGCCGGAGAAGGGCAGAGGCCAACGGGTTGTGTGATTGAGAGGCCAACGACCAGAAAGACGGGTGCTTAGGGTATGGCTGAGAAGTGCTCCTGACGGGAATAACTATATCCTAAACATTTCTGATCATGAACTCTAACCTGCTAACTTCCCTTCATTAACCTCATCGTTGTGACTATGATCTATAAGTTCTGTGTGAACTTTGCAATGAATTAGCAAACCCAGCTGAGAATAGACTGCCACGGGAGGGAAGGTTGGTGTAGGTAGTTACACAATCTGTTGTCAATTTGAGACAAGAGTGAAGGGGTGGAGTCTAGCCTGTCAATCAGGTCACAGTTTGATGACCTCATTTGGAGGTACCATGGAGATAAATAGCTTGCTAAAGGTGGAACACAGATATATTGCCTGGGGGACATGCCAGCTGACAAGACATATGGAGCTTTGCTAGTGCCCTGGGCTGGAGGAGCCACGTGGAGACCCTGCCAGACACTGGATTCACAAGACTTCCCATGCACTGGCCTGTGATCTTCCTGCATTTGGTGTCATTGCATGTGTGTGGTGAGTTTGGAGAGTGATTTATAGATTGGTATCCGACATATGGGCAAATATCGAACTTACAGGCTTGATCTGGACTGGGCTGGGACGTTTTCTCAACACTCAGTTGCTCTTGCATTTAAAGCTCTTTCTTATACACATATGAGTGTCTCTATGAGTTTGTTCTTCTAGTCTACCCAGACTAACACAGTTGGTATCCGAAATGGAAACGAAAAGTGGATGGTAAAGATCTCATCTGATGCTGAGTTTGATTCCCCTTCTTTTCTGTGAAGTTAGAGGTTGTCAGTTGCCACGGTGTGAATTAATATTTGCCCCATTATGATGGTTTTTCCATAGTAAAGTAACCTATGGCCTTGTTATATTCCTCAATTTCTTAGGATTAGTAGGGATTCTGAATTATAGTGAAAGATCAAAGGCTATGCTTATTGGAAGACTTAAAGCTGGCCACACTGAAGGGACTTTGGAGGTGTGGTGGGCGTGGCTGTCATATTGTGTTTCACGGAGCACAGGTTGTGTGCATGTGCATCCTGAGCTCGTCTGGTAATGGTGGCACGTCACTAAGCTTTCCTGCACGTGTCTGGGGAGAGGTAATCCAGCAGACGCCTTCATAATGATTCAGAAGACTGTCAATTTCCGGAGCGATAAAGCTTTATTGTGAACAGAGAGTATGATGCAGAAGTATCCCGCAGAGGGACTGCTGGACAGATTGGTGTCCATATGAATCCCTTTGGCAAGCGATACTGAACAGTCTGGATTCGTGAAGTTACAATCTGGTAATAAGTGAGCTTAATGAACTCAGAACAAACTTTAGCTGCATGCGTAGGGGAACATGTCCCATCAACATAGAGAATTCCTCTTGGCTTCTGACCCTCTTTTATTTGCATTTTCAGTCTTTACAGAGGTTTTCATCTTCAGAATTCTTTATTACCACATGAATTTATTTTTAAAGTTTGATAATATTTCTAATACATAGTGATTACTTTCTAGTTTAAACTTATGATCTTTTATTTTTAATCAAATGATATAGAGTAGTGTGGTAAACTTGATTATATAAAGCATTTCCTTAGGACTGAATGAGTTATTCTCATCACCGACAAAGAGTTTCTGCCACCCCTTTAATCTCTAATCTATTATATAAAAAGGAATTTGTGCTAATCTTTAGTCAGTCATTTAATGTTTTATAATCAACACTGACAGCTTTTAAAGGACCTATATATAGCAGCACATTGTTCTGTTTGTTTCCTCATGGGTTTGAGGTTTTTTTGTGTGTGCAGAATTTTCATGGGTTTTTGGGTCTCTGGTATTTAAATAGATTAGTGTGACACTGTAGAACATCTCTTGTCAGTAGGGAAAATGGCAGAAATAAGGGGCTAATGAAAATAAGGGTGTATCTCCTGAATAAAAAAGTATTTTTAAAACTCTGGAGACTAAAGGACCATATTCTGTAGACTTTATTTAAGTAAAGCCCTTGTAGACATCAACAATGTACTGCGTTTTCTTTTCTCTCACCACCCCTCCCCCTTCACACACCCCTCACCAAACCTGACAATGATCATTTCTTTGTACTTCTGCCATATTGGAAAGAAATCCCAATAGATTATAAAAAGGCTCTACATTCATATATGAGTCTGTTTTCTCTTAAGTTGTTTGAAGCGATGGCAAAGGAGAAATGGGGTGTGTTGCACGTGGAGAATGGTGTTAGGTTTAAATGTCTACATGCTCAGCCCCTCCTCTCTTTTCTCTTAGGACAGTCCACCCAATTCCCTGTCTCCTCGCTGGATCGCCAGCTCGGCACTCTCCCTTCCCCCTCCCTCCGCCCTCAGTTTCCCAGATCTGTTTCATCCCATAGTTCCCAACCCTCTGTCCTCTTGGCGTTTGTCTTCACCAATTATCCAGTATCAGCCTACGAAAGTTTCTAAAAGTGAAAAGCAAGTGAATCATTTCCTGAAATTCACAAAGGAAGGACCTTGGCGAACATAGTTTTAATTTCCAACAAATAGACTCAAATACAACCTGATGCGGACTCAGAACTCAGACCTCACCCAAGAGCTACTGGTTTTCTGCCATTTTTTAATCTTCTTTCCTCATAATTTGTTGTGTGTGCTTTTCTCTAAGCATTTTCCTGGGAAAAGAAATGAGAGGTCTGGAGAATTCTTCGGGAGCAGATTGTTGACAGTGTCTTTAGAGGGAGGCGGCTGATCTTGACTCTGGAATGGTGCATGGGACAGAGGCAGGATGTCATGCCACGCCCAGTAGGTGCATCAATGTGAGAGGGCAATTCCGAGTCACGCTGGGAAGGAACAACCAGAGGGAAGCTGGTGGGGGCAGTGGACGTGCATATTTAGTTTGAGAGCGATAAGGGAAAGTTATCGGTATGGAAGAGAGAAGAGAGTGAAACCAAAGAGCTGTCACGGTTGAGAAAAGGAGGCTGCAGCAAGTGAAGGTGCAAGAGGAAAAGGTGCAATGACGTTTTGCCAGCAGAGGGCTGGGGATTGCTTCCATAAACTCACAGGAAGATGATCTTAAATGTTTATAACAGGTATTTATCCTTTCAAAGGAACCCATCCCATATTGTTTTCATTGTTGCTACTTACAACATGGCGGGTATCTTCTCTTTATAGATCCTTGATGGTGGGATCTAGGTTTGGCATGTCCTTTCTCTGGAAATATGGTGAGCCTAGGGCACTCTCAAAGTCCAGTGGGTTGTTCTTCAGTCACACCTGGTCCTATTGTGGGGAACCTTGGAAGTAGCCCAGAAGACAGAGAACCAAGGTGGACTGAGCAGGGTGTGAAAGACTTAGCCACCCCAAATCAAGCTCACTGTTGTCCAGTCAAATCTGATTCATGACTAAGCTTGGCCATAGTCTTAGAAATTTGGAAGACAAACCTAACTTAAGTTTGTGATCTCAATACTGTCTGTTCATTTAAGAAGCATTAGTTAAGTATGACAGTGTCACCAATCACTTGATCTCACTCACCCTGACTAAGGCTGTTCTTATTTGTACATCATAAATAAATAATAATAGCTATAGAATTGTAGGAAAAGTAGAAAAATCAGAGGAGTGAAGGGTCAAAAATGATGTGAATTAACCACAATTCATTTCAAATTTATCGATATCTGTAGTAATAAGCTTGACAAGATGGACTGACAGAGTGGCTGCAACAATGGGCTCAAATATAACAATCGCGAGGATGGCAAAGGATGAGGCAGTGTTTTGTTTTGTTTTGTTGTACAGGGGTTGCTATGAGTTGGACCCAGCTTGATGGTACCTTACAACAACATAGTTAGAGACATACACTTAGACATCTTGGCACTATGTCATTTTTGGATAAATTGTTATTTTATGTAAAAACATAACATGAATATGTTTCCACATCATTAGATTTCAATTTCAGTGAAATGTCAGCAAAAGTGGTTTGAGCAAGTTATGTTGGAATAAATCCATAGTGTGAATCATTTATTCTGTAAATTGGAAGTCATATGTTTGGAACAAATGGTGTCATTAGTCACGAGAAGACAAAAGTATTCGTAGGAATTTGAATAATAGTGAAATGCACAGGTCTCCACCCTCAAACCCAATATAGGAAAGACCATTTGGAAGGCAAGACAGGGCTATGGCTTTCTGTCGTAGCAGGACTGGGCAGTGTTTCATTCTGTTGTATGTAAAGTCTCTATGAGTTAGAAGTCAACAGGATCTGACAACAAGAATAACATATGAACTTAGTAATGGTTAATGAATTGCTATTTGTAAAGTATTTAAAAAAGCATTCAATTTTAAAACTGTACCTTATACAACAAGAACAAGGAAGATTTCAAGCATTTACTGGAGTATACTTCAACACAAAACAAAAATCCTTAGACCAATAAGCAACACCATGATAAGCAAAAACGATATAGAGGTTTTTGAATATTTCATTTTGCTTGAATCCATAATCAATACTCATGGATGCAGTAGCCCAGGAATCAAATGACAAAGTGCATTGGGCAAATTTGCTGCAAAAGAATGTTAAGATAATTTAAAATCAAAGCTGTTGCTTTGAGAACTAAGGTGTGCATGATGCAAGTCATGGGAATTTCCGTTGCCTCACAACTGTGAAGGCTGGAGAGGGGCTTGGGAAGACTGGAGAATAATCTCTGTGTTTGAATGACAGTGCTAGCAAAGAATATTGAGTACCCCATGGACTGCTAGAAGATAAATCCGTCTCATAAAAAAGTACAGGGAGAGCATTCCTTCGAAGGGAGAGTGGCAAGACATTTTCTCTTGTACTTTGAATATGCCATCAGGAGTGACCAGTCCCTGAAGGAGAAAATCATTCTTCTGATAGAAGGTCAAGGAACACGTGGAAGACCCCCAAGAGGTGGCCTGGCACTGTTGTAAAATTAGACTAATACTAGCCACGACTGTGAGTAAGGCACAGGACCAGGCAGTGTTTCTTTCTGTTGCACATATGGTGTCTGTGAATTGGAACTGGCTTGATGGCACCTAACAACAACAACAAGAAAAACACAATTATGCATAAATATCAGTTTAGTGAATGATATTGCTTTTAATTTTTTTTGAACGAAGAAAGAACAGATCTCCTTCAGGGTAGAAAAATGTCTAATATATTTTCTGATTCTTAAGTTTGAACTCACGGTTTATTGAAAAAACTCGGATATTCTAGAAAATGATTTACTGTCTGAATTACAATGCCTGATTTATTATTCACAGCATAATTTTTTACTAAATACATTTTCAATCCCATTATCATTTTTTAAACCACTTAGCTCCAATCAAAATGAAAATGCCCATTTCTTCATCTTTATTCATGCCTTTCACATTTCATTGCCCTAGAAACATGTTTCTCCATTTGTAAATGAAAAATTCTGGTTGCTCATTATAGCTGCACGATAGAAAGATGTGGTGGAAAGGAATGATGAAAAGCCCTACAACAGCAACTGTTGCGCCATTGTGTTTTGCTTTCCCAGAATAGGAGCTGCTATTTTTGTCTTCAACAAAACCATTGGGTCCCTGACCGGCGTCACTGAATCTTCTTCACTTTCTCTGGCCATCTAGGTGGGTTAGTCACCTGAGATTGAGAACATCTTTTCTTGCTTTCTTATGCACATAAGTTGCAATTTTTTTTCTCCAAAAGTAGCACAAGGTTGAAAATTAAAGTTTTTGAAAATACACAAGGAAGAAAGCAAAGAGATGTTTTCTTTCAAATGGATGCAAATGGAAATATAATGTGCATGACAGGCCCTGAGACCAACTTTTCTGAAACGTGGCATGAAACATACATTCTCTAAAACCCGGGACTCCTGGAACTTGGTTGTCGAGTAACAGAAGTCGTGGGAGGAAACCTGAAAGGTCTGCTGCCCTTAGCAGGTCAGGGTATTAAAGAAAAATCTATGTGCAAATGTATGTATTCCCAGATAAGACATAAATTCAAAAGAACTGTCTTCTAACAGATTTTGTTTGAATTTTTTGCTTGACATTCCAGAGAATTCGACACCCTATTTCATAGATGCCATCTGTTTTTTGGCTGACCTCAATTTTCTGGATGACTACTTTCCTTCACATATTTTTAAGACACGACTAAATTTCATTTAATAAGAAACCTTTAGGTTACATTGAGAACCAGGAATCAGATGTTATGAGTCCAAACACTGAATTACACTGAAAACAATGCTCTTTTTTTCTCCTGTGTTTGATCCAAACTGATTTGTAATTGTGTTAATGCTCCCAGGATAAACTCCATTATTAAAATCTGGCCCCTGAAAGGCTAATTACATATACAGTCTTGTTTGTTTTAATTTTCTTCATTTTAGCATTTCATAAAACTCAGGCATTATAAAACTCAGGATTATAAAAGTAAACTCTCGTTCGCTAATAAAAAACGACAGACGATTTATATTTAAAGTGATGAATACACAGGATACTAGGACAGCCAGCATATGTAGTAGATTATTCACAGGTTTGACTTTTGTAAAAATATAAGTGCGCCACAAGTTTGTCTGATCACAACGGTACCTGGAATGTCTGTTAAAAATATAGATTCCCGGCACTGCTAATCCAATTTAGTGATATACATTTCCCCATCAGATTCTTAGGACCTGAAAGGTCAGTTCCTGGGGCAATTTCAGTTTTCCGTGGGGATTTGAAAATAATGTCAATTTTCAGGCTTCTCTCCAGACCATTAAGACCAATGCTCTAGAGCCAAGGCATTACAATATTAAAATAAAAATTCCACTTCACTAGGCTATATATTTTCCTTATAACACATTGATGAGAAATAGATTAAAAACTTATGTGGAAGATCTCTCTAAATGGTGGCTAGAATTCTTACCTGTCTACACTGTCAGCTTTATGAAGGCAGGACCTATCTGTATCTGTTCTGTTCACACGAAGGCAGTGACTCCATATATAATACGGGTGTACATTCAACACCAATGGAGTAAATCCAGTTTTTGTTGGCTAACATTATAATAGTCTCAATATTGAAGTCTTGGTACCAAATTAACTTCTACGAGTTGTCTAGCAATGGTAACCTTAAAACATGCATTATAGGAGGGATGCGAGATGGGTGGTGATATCAGGAGACGATTGATTCCAGGGGAGCCCTGGTGAGCCAGAGGGGGCTCTTCCCCTCAAACCCAGGGTATTTGTCTGTCTCAGTAGCCATGACTGAGTGTCCTTGGTCAGAAGCACATCTTATTACATTGAACGATCCCCATTTCTTCCCCTAGGGATGGGACAGGCTTTGGAAACAGAAGAACAGACAGACCCCCCATCCCCCACCTCCTCTCATCCATCTGCACCCGGTCCCTGTCAAAGGACACACTTAGTTGAGTTAATTTTGGCCCAACTTCTGCACACAACCACTTCCCCTCCTGCTCAGCAGTTGTTGCCAACGTGAGTTTGGCACTCTGAGATTGTCATTTTGTTGTGTGACCACAGGGGCACCTAGTATGGTGCCAAACACACAGGTGTGGCCAACTACTACTTCGAAATGATGAATGTAATGGACAAGAGAAGACGACCAGGACAGTGCCGCCCCTTGCTAAAAGGAAAAGTGGAAGGCTGATGGAATGGCAGAAGCTTTTCACGTCAGTTTCTCTTTTGCTTTTTATAGAATGATCAGATGTGCGCACTTGGCTAGAACCAGGGCTGGCCAACCAGGACCGGGGAAGAGTAATTAAAGCGTACTTGGGATGTTGGAATACAGTCGGATTAGGGCAATGCAGCAGAAGAGAATTGCAGGAAGAACGAGACCCCTGTGACTTTAGTTTCAACTCAACTCCCTTAGTGGTGACGGTGGGGAAATAAAGGTCCCCAGACCTTGCTGTCCACCTTGCTCACATATTCTCTACCTTTGAGGGTTGTTGGGCAGAGTAAAGGAAATACATCGTGAGGTACCATTTGGATCTAAAGCATATTTAGTCTTTGCAGATGCCACTGCACATCTGCCAGCTTTTGCTTGTTAGAAACGATGTAGGATAATTCTCTGCAAGACAGCAAACAGGATGTCAATGTACGCTGAGCCATGGGAAATCCGTGGGGGAAAACCAAACCAAACCAAACCAAGGAAGTAGCAACAATTGAAGAGAACCAAGAAGTTGAGAAGGAACCTATATGTCATAAAAAAGATAAAATGCCAATGGAATTATTAATAAATTGCCAATTTTATTACTTTATATTGTTGAGACATAGCACCCCAAAATAAGGACCTGCAGGTGGAATTCTGCTTAATTGTCCTAGTGTCAATGAAGCTTAGCTGCTGAAAATTCCCAATATCTTTTGATTTGGGGCATGATAATCATATGTATGAACATTAATTAGCTGGAATGTAATTTATGGTGCAGCCTTTATTCAAGAATGGCACTGGGGAAAACAATCAGATCAAGGACTCCACATAACTCGACAGAGTCATTTTACCAGGACTTCATAAGGGTCTGAGCACACCACACACTGGAAAGCCAGTGGCTTTCTCTACTATGTTTACGAGCCCATGCAAACCAAGCTACTTGCAATTAGTGTTTGGTAATTGATAAATTCGGAGTGGTTGTGCCTTCACTTTGCAGAATGCCAATGTGTAGCAGAAGGAGAGTAAATACTTCATGTCTGACGATCATCCATAGACCCTGGTGCCCCGAAGGCAGTATTTCTCCAAAAAGCTCATCCCCAACAGCAAAGTCATCTGAGAAATTTGTTAAAAATGCGGAATTCTTACCTGTTTCCAACACTTGTCTGTCTGTCAGTTTGTCTTACAGTGGTGGCTTGACTGTGGCTGAGAGGCTGGCAGCTTAAGTCACTGCTTTCTCTGAGACCAACCCGGTCGTCCATGGTGACTAGCTTTCAGTAGTGCATCCTGAGAACAGGCTAGGGAGAAGAGCGTCAGTGACCCTATAGAACAGAGGAGAACTCCCCATGTGGGCTCCTAAGGCTTTAACTCTTCATGGGGCTGAATGTCTCATTTTGTTCCTTTGCTGTAAAGTAATAAATCAACCTTAGTGGTTTTGAACTGCTGACCTTTTGATTAGCAGCCCAATGCATAATCCACTATGGTCATTCTGAGTAGGAATCCTTGGTGGCCGTGAATTGTCGCTGGTCAGGAAGAAGAAATAGGCAGTCCACTTCTAAGGGATTGTAACTAAATACCTTATAAACCACAGTGGGATATTGTCTGATACCATGTGGAAAGATGAGCCCCTCAAGTTGGAAGCAGTAAAATGATGAAGGGGGAAGAGCTGCCTTCTCAAAGCAGAGTGGATTTTAATGATATGGAGTAAGCGAAGCTCTGGGGAGCTTCATTTGCTTATGGACCACAGTCAAAATGAGAAGAAACAGTTGTTAGCACCCATTAATAATCAGAATGTGGAATATACAAAGTACAAGGGCGTACCCCCAAAACACGGAATATTTTTCAGAGATATGTATTTAAATTTTTTTTAGAAACAACATTATCACCTTCCAAAATACTTACCATTGTATTTAATATATTTTTCAAATCTGCAATTCCATTCTTGGAAACAATTTTCAAAGTCATCTGTTTCGATGGGTGGCAGTACTTCCCTTGTTTTGTTCTTCACATCTTCTATGTCATCAAATCGCTGTCCTTTCATGTTCTTCTTCATTCTTGGAAACCAAAAGAAGTCGCACAGAGCAAGGTCAGGAGAGTAAGGTGGATGGGGCAAGAGAGGCATGCTGGTTTTTTTTGCCAAAAACTGGTGCCCTGAGAGGCCCATGTGAGCAGGTGCACTGTAGTCATGGTAAAGCCAGTCCCACAAATCAGGCTTTTTTGTTGCACACCGTTACACACTTTTTTTCAGAACCTCTAAATAGAAAGCTTGATTGACAGTGTGACCTCGTGGAATGAACTCCAAATGCACTACCACCCCCCTCACATCACTCCTGATTTTGGGCAGTAGCCCCTTGTATGAATCCAGGAAAATTCAGCCAAACCAGACATCGAGTCATTTCTGACTCCTAGTGATGCTACAGGACATGGTCGAATGACCCTTATGGGTTTCCAGTACTGGAACTATCAAAGTCATAAAAAATGAAATGCATAAATATTTATATTCTAGACAATAACAAGTTTACATGGGCAGGTATGGGTCACCATGAATCCAACAATCATAGGTTTTGCTTAAGCCAGGAACAGCAAATTCAAAAGGAATGATGCCATAGTCATCTTCATGAAGAACATCTTAAGACATATCGTGAAGGACAGTGAAATCTGTGCTAAATCAAGATCTATGTGGTTACACGGAAGCCATTAATACAATTGTTATTCAAATTTACCCACCAACCACGAAACCCAACGATGAAGAAATTGATGAATTCTACCAACTTCTTCAGCCTTAAATTGATAAAAAATAAATACAATCAGACTCATTGATAGTGATGAGAAATGGGAATTCAAATGTTGGAAACAAAGAGGAAGACTCAGTGTTCAGAAAGGAAGCTGGAGATGGAATGATATAATTTTTCAAGGTCAAATTCTTCACCGCAAGTATACTTTTTTTTTCAAGAGCTTAAGTGGCAACTATACATGTGGACTTCACTAGATGAAATACTCAAGAATCACGTTTCCTAGATCTGTGGGAAGACGCAATAGAGAAATTCTATATGAACAGCCAGAATAAGGCCAGAGACTGACTATGAAACAGCCCACCAATTGTTTAAATGCAAGTTCAAGTTAAAGCTGAGGAAAACAAGTCTATGAGAGCCAAAACCCTTTCTGCAAGCATACCCCACCTAAATTTAGAAACCATCTCAAGATCACATATGAACAGTAGTCATAGAACATAGAACAAGATCATAGAACATTAATGACCCTCAATTATATAAGTTGACACATCGACTGTAACAACGGGCTCAAACATTACACTCTGAGAGTGGAGTAGGACTAGGTGATGTGTTGTTTTTCTGTACCTGCTTAGAGATGGAATTGACTCAATGGTACCCAATAGCCCAAACAATAAACCTGTCCCCGAACTTATTAACCTGAAACTCTGAAGGTAGAGCTTAGAATGTAAAGGATACGAAACATCCTAAAAATTCTTATGCTTATTGAAATTTGAGATCTGCAGATTAGGAAGTATTATAAACGGCTAACAAATTTATTAAGAACACGGTTGAAAGAACTGAAAACACCACTAAACATTCCAATGATTTTAGAATCAATATGATAGGATAGGTTGTACTCTGGAAAAGTGAACTAGCAGTTTGTGTTTTCCTGTACTGGGCATGTGATCCCTAGATTGGCTTGAACTCTGCATGCGTCAAAGTGAGGAGCCTCGTGCTGCAGCGAGTTAAGAGCAGGTTGCTAACGGAGAAGTTGGTGGTTTGAGCCTGCCAGCGGCTCTGCTGGAGCAAGCAAGAGAAGGCAGTCTGTCTCCGTAAAGACCTACAGCCCCAGAAATCCCCCAAAGCGACCAGAACACCATTCTGTTCTATAGTTCAGGGAGCTCACAAATGCACAAACACAAACTCTACCTTGTCTTTTAAAAATTCATTTATAAATCATTTTATTGGGGGCTCTTGCAGCTCTTATAACAATCCATATATCAAATGTATCAAGTAAATTCGTACATATGTTGCCATCATCAATTTCAAAATATGTTCTTTTGGTATAAGCTCTTGGTATTAGCTCCTCTCCTCCCCCCCATGGACCCCTGATAAATTTTAAACTATTATTATTTTCATATCTTAAACCACCTGCTATCTCCTTTTTCCCACTGTCTATTCTGTCTTTTAGGGTCACTGTGAGTCAGAATCAATTCAAAAGCAGCGGTTTCAGTAGGTAGCAAAGTTAGTCTGGTTTCATCATCACCGATTGGTTGGCTATTTGTTCCTTCAACATATCTATGTTAAACCCCCGAGATATTTCTGTTACTAGTAGGCATTGAGTACTGCATAAGGTAAAATAGCTAATCATTGTCGGGTAAACAGCTCATTGCTACTTCTTTCTCTCATTCTTTTTTTTTTTTAATTTTTATTTACAAACCCTTGTGTCGAGGGCTGCCTTTCAATAGATCGCAGCGAGGGAGCTGCTCTGCTACGTACAAAACCCCGACCCAGAAGCAGGTCGTCTACGAATGGTTTAGCACCAGGCGCTTTCTCTCATCCATAGGACGGGGGCTCACCCATGCCCAGACACCGACTCTACCTTATCTGAGAAGGTTTCTATGAGTCAGAATCAATTTGATGGCAGTGGATTTTAGTAGTTGCTAGAAATTTGGAAGAAGTTCAATCAAGAAACAGCATGCATTTCAATGGTGCAAACAAGGAGGTGCATTTGGGAAATGAGAATCAGGATGCGTAATCCCAGCCACCCCCTTGGAGTGGGTTTTGGAAAGTCCCCAACTCAAAAAATCTTTGTTCCATTTTGGACATCTTTTTCCCTCCCAATAGAGGGAGGGCATTGTGTCACCAGGCTAATGGGACAAGCAGGTACATTCTCTGGGCACAGTAGTTTCCCATCTCTTGGGGTTTAAATAGATATATATCTCCCCGGGCTTTACTCCAAAGTAATTAAATTAGCGTTTCTGCAGGTGGGGCCCAGGCACTGGTACTCTTTTTAAAAGGGCTTCCAATGATTCCAAGCTTAAAGGCCAAATTAAAAACGGTGTAGGTAATACAGAGGCGGGGTACAAGCAGTGGGAACTAAAGGAAAAGATACACATGATTACTCACTCAAGTTTGCTTTATACAAAGACAGGGGTTTAGAATAAGCAAGTAAATCTGAATTAATAAGGGCATTAACCACATTCAAGGACCAAATTGATTTTCCTTTTGCAATACTCTTAAATGGGCACCTTTCTTTTCAATCTCATTGTCCCTGCCAAATGCAAGGGCTTTGTCTTGCATGGGCACTATTTTAGTGGCCCTGACGCGGGCCTTCCTATTTCTGTATTGATTGCCTACACTCCCCAGAGCCTAATATTTGGGGGCCAATCCGTGCTTTGTTGAGGTCTTAGCGGATTTGTTATGCGTATTCTATTTATAAACACAACGGGCTCATTACCACTCCTGTGTTTTCCTTCAGTTCAGCTGAAGACCCGTGCCCGATCAAGGAACTGCCAGGTCATCTGGGAAAGGCTGCCAGCCCTTGATTGCTCTTCACTCTCCATGCACCAACATCAAGAGCCCTCCGGTGCGGTGAGTAAAGCCGTGGCTGCTTAACTGGGAAGTCAGTGGGTTGAACCCCCCAGAGAACGATCGGGCAGTCTGGTTCTGTAAAGACTTTACAGAAACAGTAAGAAAACAACTTTCTTCCATTGCTCTGGGAGCTCACACGTGCACAGACTCCAACTCTACCCTGTCTTCCAAGGTCACTCTGGGTTGGAGTCAGTTCGACGCCTGTGGTCTTAGGCAGCAAAATTGGGCTGCTTTCCTCATTCGTGGTTGATTAGTTGTTCCTCTAGCGCACTTACATCGAGCACCTGAGCTATTCCTGTTGCTAGGCAAGCACTGAACGCTGTGTATCGAGGTGAAAGGCCTCATCGTTGTTGGGTAAAGAGCTCAGTTTCTTCATTCTCTCATTTTTCTTCACCACTCTTCTGCACACGTTTCTTTTACGCAGACTCACCTCTAGTACGTACCGGGACAGAGGCCAGAGTACCACTGGAGGCCCGTCTGCTAGAGGGCTCAATATTTAACCTTACCACCAACTCACTGTCATGGAGTCGATTCAGACTCGGTGACCGATGGAACCAGGTCGAACAGCTCCCTGGGGTTTAAATATTTATGGGAACAGACAGCTTTGTATTTCTCCAGAACCAACACGCTCACAAACTGTTAAATAAGTTATTTTCTCTTCCCTCACTTTGGCAAATATGCCTTTATAATAACCCAGCAGCCAGAGTCCCATGTAGAATTCTCAGACTCTTCAGAGATTTGAGTTGGAATATGGTGGTTCAGGAAGGCTCTGCATCTGGCATCTGGTTCTGTCCTTCATTTATATTTTATTTCTGACTCTGCAAGCTTTGCTTTCCTGCACGCTATGGATGCTGTAGGTTTAAGCACTATCCACTTGCTTTTGGTCCCTGAATCAGCTGCCCCTTGAAGTATGGACCCCAGTTTGGTTAGCATTAAGGAGGGCAGGTCTTAGATGCTGTTCAAGGTTCATTGACTAGGGAATTCTCAGGCCCTGTTTTCATTTCCAGAGTCCGAGCAGGTTGGGAAAAGGGTACAGGCTCCAGGTATGCATTTCCCTGTGCTCCTAAAGGGAATGATGCCACCACAGAAGGACCAGAATGGGACAACTGCAGTGTCATGCTCTCTAAAGTTTGGGTCACTCCCACTGCTTTTGATTTTCATTGTTGCTGTTGTTAGTTGTTAGGCACCATCGAGTCAGCTCCGACCCATAGCCCCGCTGTGCAAAACAGAACAACGCACTGCACGGTCCTGAGTCATCCTCCCCATGGCTCCTGTGCTCGAGCTCATTGATGCAGCCGCCATTGGGTTCTTGTGAAAATCTGCCCCCTCTTTAAAGCACTTGGCTGAAAGATCTAGCTTTAATTTTGCTAACAAAATTGCTGTAAGAGTTAAAACTAGGTAGTAACTAATATAAAAGTCTGGGTCTCTGTTATCCGATTCTTTGAAGATTAAGGTGCACCTGACCGAAGCCATGGTATTTTCAGTCCCCTCTCATGAACGTGAAAGTTGGACACTGAATGCGGACAACTGGAGAAAAATCACTTCATTTGAATTATGGGGCTGGTGAAGAATTTTGGAAGATGTATCAAAGTGTAGAGGTTGTATCAACTTGTCAATCAGGTTCCAGCCTGAGGGCGCCTCCTCGTAGGCGTAGTCCTGGGACCCTCCCTGGCCCCCCCACTCTGCCCTCCCCTCTCTGCCTTTCTGCTCCTGCTGGCTGGTGACCTTGAGAGCTGCTGGAGTCCTGCAATGTCTCTGTGCGACTTTGCACCTACCAGCCTGTGGTCTTCCGGCGTTCTGCACCACTGCAGGCGGGGGAGTGAGTCTGAAGAGGGACTGATGAACTTGAGTGGGACTAGGCTGGGACACATTCTTGCTATATAATTATTCCCTGAAATAAAGCTGTTTTTCAAACACATTTTACTGCCACTGGATTTGTTTCTCTAGTCAACCCAGCCCAACACAGTCAGCGTCTTCCAGCCTCTAGTCGGAGGAAGTACAAACAGAGTCAGATTTAAACTCTGGCACATCACACGTAGTACGTGTAAATCGGAGCTAGGCTTCATGCTTTCCATATAATTCCTAATTTATGGACTTGCATCCATTTCAGATTAAGCTATAATAAATATATGTAAATTCATCTGTGTCAGCATCTAATTTTATTTTGCCTTGATGATGAGGAAAGTTCACAGGCAGTTAAAACTGTTGACTTCTGGGCCCAATAATAAATATGCAAATGCCTGCTAAAATAGAAATCCAATTTAAAATAATTCAAGTGAAATTACCTAGAGAAGGTTAGCTTAAATGGGTACTTTCTACCTGTCTCTTTGTATTTGGTGCTGTACGGAGAGTGGAGAATCAAAGCCAAAGGTTGTAACTCAAATTATACTGAACACACACAGGCGCCTTCCAAACAACTTGGACTTTGGCTGGACTCCTGGGGGAGTTGGGAGAACTATGTTGTGCTTGCCTAAGAAGGATACCTGGTAGTAAATCCCCCTAGGTAAGCCAGAAGTGGGGAAAGATAATTGAGGAAAAATACTAGTAAGTACTCCATGAAGACACCTGCTGTAAGAATAAAAATAAAGGCAGTTGGCAGTGAACATCCTTGAAATATATGCCGTGGGCTTTTGAGCTAGAAAGAGCATGATGGATGTGGCCTTTCAGAAATGAGATTGCAGTGTAAATTGGGCAGGAGGTCTAAGAGAGTTCCCACATTAATTGCTAATCTGTGTGATTGTTTACTGAGTAGTGGCGAATTTATGAAGAATAGAGTCCTCTATAAATGCCCTTTACCTCCTAGCTCTTTCCTTGTTAACACCACTACCTTTCCCCCAACCTCTCTTTCTCCCATGTCCCCCTGGAGCTGTTGGTCCCATTGTTTTCTCCTCCAGATTGTTCATCCAGCCTATCTTATTTAGACAGACCTGCGGAGATAATAACATGCACAAAACCAAGACAGAGCATAACTAAGCAACAAAGTAAAATAAAACAACAACAAGAACAAGCCAATAACAACAAACAAAACAAAACACAACAAGAAAGAAAAGCTTGTAGTTAGTTCAAGGACTGTTTGTTGGCCTTTAGGAGTGTTTTCCAGTTGAGTCTGTTGGAGTACCAACCCCTAGCCCCCAAAGTCTATTTTTGATATTCCCTGCTCCCCTTGCTGTTCTGTTGCAAGCCCCTAGTGTTTTTCTTTTGTGTGTTGGGATCAGATTGGGCATAATTTCCATACTGTGTCTCCAGTGTTGCCTTCTGTAGGGCTATGGGTCAGTGAGGGATATCATGTCTCATAGTGGGGCCTGCCATGTCGTCTTCTCTGTGGATTGGCTGCTCTGAGCAGGAATATCGTCCTCTAGGCTTGATGGGCCAGGATGTGCTTCATTTTCTCTTCCTCCACCTTCATTTGCTCCCATGTGCTCTGATCAGACATGTCCCTCTTCCTGAGCTGCAGATTCAGTGCTGTCCTCTGAAATAAATTCTTCTGGGGGGAGGGGCAGCTGTCCATGTAGTTGGGATTGGGGCTGGGCCCTCAGACCTCTCCACTGATTCTCTACTCCACACCAGCATATTGCATTCACATCTTGGAGCACTGTGTTGAAGTCTGGTTCCTATTTCCCTGTAGAGTTATACAATATACCCTCCCCTTGAGTGGGTTAGTGCCCGTACCCCCGCTACCCATTTATTTTAATTTTTTCCTATGCTCCACTCCGTTTTAGTTGGCTATCATATGTATCCCTGGATTTCATCTGGTCCCTGCCATACTACTTGGTCCTCACCCATGAATGTTTGTATACAGTAGCTTTTTCCCTATGCCCTTTGGCATATTTTTTTAAAGCTTATCTCAGCAGATTCATTTGTCCTTGTCCTTTTGTGCTTGGCTTACTTCACTTAGCATGATTTCCTCCAGTTCTTCCCATGAAGCGATGCACTTCATACATTGATCACTGCTTTTTAGTCATGCATAGTACTCCATTGCATGTGTTTCACAATTTTTTAATCCACTCATCAGTTGACGGGAATTTTGGTTGTTTCCAACTCCTTGCAATTGTGAACTGTGCCACAATGAACATTGGTACACAGATGTCTGGCCGTGGTTTGTTTCTTGCCTCTTCTAGCTATATGCCCAGTAGGGGGATTGCTGGGTTGTATGGTAACTCGATTTCCATCTGTTTTAGATATCACCAGATCGATTTCCATATTGGCTGTACATATTTATAGGTCCACCAGCAGTGGATGAGAGTTCCTGTCTCCCCACAGCCCCTCCAACACTTGTGGCTTTCTGAATTTTTGAATTGGGCTATCTTTGAGGGTGTTAGGTGGTACCTCATTGTTATTTTAATTTGCATTTCTCTTATGGCTAAAGATTGGGAACATTTCCTCATATATTTATTGGTCATTGGATTTTTACCCCTGTGAAAATTTATAGAGGTCTAAATAAAGGCATGTATATATGTAAATATACTTATATATGAGGATGGGGAAATAGATCTATATGCATATATGTATAGATTTGGTATTAAGGTAGCAGATGGGCATTGAGTCTCCACTCAAGTACTCCCTCCATTCAAAAATACTTTGTTCTATGAAACTGGCATTCCATGATGTTCACCTTCCCAACACAATCACTGAAGGCAAAGCGGGTACATAAGCAAATGTGGTGAAGAAAGTTGATGGTGCCCGGCTATCAAAAGATATAACGTCTAAGGTCTTAAAGACTTGAAAGTAAGCAAGCAGCCATCTAGCTCAGAAGCAACAAAGCACACATGGAAGAAGCACACCAGCCCGTGTGATCATGAGGTGTCAAAGGGATCAAGTATCAAGCATCATCAGAACAAAATATCACATTGGTGTGAATGAGTGGGAGTGTGGAGTGGAGACCCAAAGCCTATCTGTAGGCAATTGGACATCCCCTTACAGAAGGGTCACGGGGAGGAGACGAGTCAGTCGGGCTGCAGTGTAGCAACGATGAAACAATGAAGCATCTAGTTCTAAATGTTTCCTGTCCCTGCCCCCCCCCCACTATCATTATCCCAATTCTACCTTACAAATCTTGCTAGACCGGAGGATGTACACTGGTACAGATAGGAACTGGAAACAGGAAATCCAGGGAAGATGATCCCTTTAGGACCAGTGGTGTGTGAGTGGCGATACTGGGAGGGTAGAGGGAGGGTGAGTTGGAAAGGGGGAACTGATTACAAGGATCTACATGTGACCTCCTCCCTGAGGGACAGACAACAGAAATGTGGGTGAAGGGAGATGTCAGACATGGCAAGGTATGACAAAATAATAATTTATAAATTTTCAAGGGTTCATGAGGGAGGGGGGCAGAGGGGAAGGAGGGGAAAATTGAGGAGCTGATGCCAGGGGCTTAAGTGGATAGCAAATGTTTTGAGAATGATGAGGGCAATGAATGGACAAATGTGCTTTACACAATTGATGTATGTATGGATTGTGATAAGAGTTGTATGAACCCCTAATAAAACGATTAAAATAAAAGAAGAATAGAGTCTATAGCAATTAGTTTTAAATTGCTTAATGATCCCTCACAGCTGGTGATGTCACTAGCAGTGGCTAGTGGCACCTCCCTTCACGTGGGACTCAGACACGTGGGGCACCTGACGTTCCTAGGAATGTGTCTGAGAGAGGGTTATTTGTTAACTTTATGATGCTGGTTAAAAAATATCTAAACCAACACCGAACTGGCTTTAAATTGTTTCTATATTAAGACCAATGAGAATCATTTTTAAGTTTATTGTGGTTTCCTTTAAATACATTTCAGCTGTATCATAAAAATGGTGCATTTGACAGTTGAGCAAGGTGCTGTCATTAAAGTGGCAAGCATTCAAATAATTAAAATAGTAAAAAAAATAAAACTTCATGAGCATCCAAACAATTCCACACATGCTGTCCAGTCCTTAGACAACATTCGCGAAGGTTCTGGTGATCCAATAATAAATATATAAGGGGATCAGAGAAACATAAAGGCAAACTCATCTAAATTTAATTTGTTTTAGACGAAATCCACATGTGTGCTTAAATATTGCATTTTAATGATGTAAATATTTTAGGGGGGAAAGTAGGAGTTTGAGAGTAAGCATGGTAAATTAATTAAAAGTTTCTAAGAAGTTACACCCAGGTATCCTTTATCCTTTACTTTTGGCTTTTGGTAGAACATTGTATAAAAAATAATATTGTACATCTTCCTCTCTCTACCTCTCTTATTTTGTTTATTTATGCATTTTCCTCAAGTGGGTAAAACCCATGCACTCAAACGTGGGTGAACCATCTTCTGGGACAGCGCGTGGGGAGAGTCGTTATGGATAGTTCCACAAGCACCAATTTATGATGAAGGCGGAGCATTGTCCGTATTTTCCTTTATTCTGCACTCAAATCCAAACTCTTCTGGAAACAATGATTATATTTTGATTTGTTACTTATAACACGTTCTGTTTCAAATTAAAATCTGAGAAAACTTGAAATAGGGCCACATATCCAGAGGCAATGAAAACAGAACTAAAGATCAATGTGTGAAGGAGAGAAAAAGTCTACTAACAAAAACTTACATCATTGCAGGACTGAAACATAAAATGCAGCCACTCTTTTCCATGAAATTAATTGGTGAATCTTAGGTACATGCACAGTGGGTCAAATAAATGAACATTTAAAAAAGTCATTTTATTAGGGACTCATAAAACTCCTATCAAAATCCATACATACATCAAATGTGTAAAGCACATTTGTACGTTCGTTGCCCTCATCATTCTCAAAACTTTTGCTCTCCACCCAAGCCTCTGGCATCAGGTTCTCACTTTTCCCCTCCCTCCCCCCACCCCCTCCTCATGAACCCTTGATAATTTATAAATTATTGTTTTGTTATGTCTTGCTCTGTCCCACGTCTCCCTTCCCCCACTTTTCTTTTGTATGTCCCCCAGGGAGGAGGTCACATGTAGATCCTTGAAATAGGTTCCCCCTTTCCAACCCACCCTTCCTATGCCCTCCTAGTATCGCCACTCACACCACTGGTCCTGAGGGGATCATCCACCCTGGATTCCCTGTGTTTCCAGTTCCCATCTGTACCAGTGTACATCCTCTGGTCTACTCAAACTTGCAAGGCAGGATTTGGATCATGAGAGTGGGAAGGGGTGGGGGGAGGAAACATTTAGGAACTAGAGGAAAGTTGTATTTTTCTTTGTTGCTACATCACACCCTGACTATCTATTTTCCTCCCCAACCCTTTTGTAAGGGGATGTCCAGTGGCCTACAAATGGTCTTTGGGTCTCCACTCCGCACTCCCCTGCTCATTCACTATGGTAATATTTTTTGTTCTGATGATGCCTGATACCTGATCCTGGACACCTTGCGATTGCACAGGCTGGTGTGCTTCTTCCATGTGGGCTTTGTTGCTTCTGAGCTAGATGGGCATTTTTTACCTTCAAGCCTTTAAGACCCCAGACACTATATCTTTTGATAGCCAGGCACCATCAGTTTTCTTAGCCACATTTGCTTATGCACCCATTTGTCTTCAGTGGTTGTATCAGGGAGGTGAGCACAAAATGATATGGTTTTATTTTTGTTGTTCTTTGATGCCTGATAACTGATCCCTTCAGCACCTCGTGGTCACACAGGCTGGAATGCTTCTTCCATGTGGACTTTATTGCTTCTGAGCTAGATGGCCGTTTGTTTACCTTCAAGCCTTAAAGACCCCAGACACTATCTCTTTTGATAGCCGGGCACCATCAGCTTTCTTCACCACATTTAGTTGTTCAACCACTTTGTGTTCAGTGGTTGTATTGGGAAGGTGAGCATCATAGAATGCCAATTTAAAGAAGAAAGTGTTCTTGCATTGAGGGAGTATTTGAGTGGAGGTCCAATGTCCCTCTGCTTACCTTAATACTAATCTTAAAGTTTTAGGGAATACAGGTAAGTTGAGGATAATTTATTGAAAGGGGTCTGAGCATACCCCGTGCCGTATTACCTAATAAACAAGGTAAGCATGGGCTTAGTTGTGCTTACTTCCTAATCTGTAGTGAAGAATTTCACAACATCAAAGGTTCTGTTTCTAGCTAAGTTGGCATCTGTCTCTCCTCCAGCCCCATAGCACCTTCCTACAGAGTCCAATTCTCTTTTCAATTTTGCAGTCTCTGTAAGAAATTAGTATATAATAAACAAGGTAAGAATGGGAAACAATGTGAAATTGTTCACTATAGATTCGTATAAGCACAAGTGAGTCCATGCTTACCATGCTTATTGAGAAATCTGTTGCTAATTTGACCTGAGCACTATGTTAATTATTGGTGCCAAGCACTTTTCTCTTGGGTTGTAAGACACATTTAAAAATTCAGTTGAGCTAAGAAATTTCTTGATGTTTGATTAGACTAGCAATGGATTAGAAACAATGGGTCAATGCTTCTCAAGCTTGCCTTGTGGTGTGCTGAGAAAAGCTGAGGGATCGCATCTTCCTTTGCTCTTCCCAACTCTGATTCCAACATAAGGAACCAAGACTAGGAGCAGTGGTCACATTTCCTTATTCACAGACTGTCAAATTTATCATTAAAATTCATTCAAAATTCACATTCTAAATCACAATATATCTACAATATGATGTAGATGTCCTAATTTGACATCTTGTGTCATTTACAAGCTGTATTATTTTCTATCACTTTACATGAGTGCGAACACTAGACAAACCACGAGGGTGGCAGAAGAATGGACACATTTAAATTATGGTGTTGACAGAGAATATTGAGTACACCAGGGCCTGCCAGAAGCATTAACAAATCTATTTTGGAGGAAGTACAATCGGAATACTGCTTAGAAGTGGGGCTTTGAACTGGTTTGTTTTAGTTTGACCTCCCCTACTGAGATTTTGAATTTCCACCCTAGATGTTGCATTTCCACCCTATATATACTGAACTCATATATCATGTATCATATATCTGCTCCTATTTTAAATCGACCTCCAGATGATTCTTATAGCTCTCCCAGTGATTCTTATGAGAGTCTAGTGCTGCTTATACACTGGACCAATGAAATGATTATAAGAAGGATCTATAAGAATCACCTCAGGAATCTTATTAGAATGCAGATTCTGATTCCGCGTATTGTGGGAGAAAAGGTAAGTTCTCAGAAGGGGTTAGACCACGTGGAACTGATTTGAAACCCTGAATAGAAGCAAGAAGGGCAAGGCCTCATCTCACACACTTTGGATACATTCTCCAGAGGGGTCACTCGTTGGTAAAGCAGATGATCAGCACAAAAGAGCTTCTCAAGGCGATCAATTGACACAGCAGCTACAACGGCAGGTTCACAAATTGGATATGAAGGCAATGTGGAAGCAGGCAGTGCAGTTTTGTGTTGTATACAGGGTCACAACGAGCTGGAAGGGACTCATTGGTGCCTAACAGCAGTAATAACATTATTTAAAAATGACCATATTTACCCTATGGTTTCTTACCTCTCCAGAGTCAACTTCAATTCCCCTGAGAATACTGCATACCACAGTGTCCTGAAGGTGATTCCATCCAGCCTTGATACTGGAAAATCCCCTGCCCTCAAGGGCTGAACAAGGTCTGTGGGCGCTGGCCTCACGAGGCAAGAGGGCAATCAAGACAAATGTGAATGTGAATAAGTACTGGCTGTCCTCAGCATGTGGCTCGGACTTCTACATGGCCCTGGAAGTCTGGGAAGGACACCACACGGCCAAGGCTGACATCTTTGTCCTGGACATTATCATCTGGGCAATGATGGAGCGGATCACTTTCATTGACTCTGAGACCGAGAAGGAGCTCCCGGGAACCTACATCGAATGAGGGAACAAGATCATCCGGTTGGTGAGGCGCTGCTAGAAAACCCAAAGATGGAGCTGCACATCCCCCTGAAACGCGGGCCTTCTATGCCGGAGGGCATCCAGCAGCTCCTAAAAGACATGTTAGCTGCTAATCCACAGGACTGGCCTGATGCCTTTGAACTTGAAACCAGAATGAACTGAGTCACATGTGCTGCTTAAAATTCAGGGCAAAGCATCTTGGGTATTTTTAAACTGGGTGTGGAGGATTCTCCAGTGTCCACTGAGGGTGGAGAAGTCCAGGTTAGAATTGGTTCTGATCTCAGATGGCTACTCCAGGGACCTGTCTGCCAGGACTGCCCATTTTTCTTCTTCATTAAAATGTATATATATATATATATATATATATGTATATATATATATATCCATTAAAACATCAAAGCATTAAAAAACAACTCCAGGGATTTTAAGTTTAGCTTAACTCCAGGGATGATTGTGTTCTGGGAAATAATTTTCCAGAAGTACTTAGTGATGTTGGGAACAAAAAGAGTCATCTATCTCCAGGATTATCTATTTTACACTTGTCACTGCAGTTTTTCTGGTAACATCATTCTTTTCTTGCTATCTCCTCAAAACTTTACAACTACTCAACGACAAGTTTATGATTGCTTCAGGGAGAAAAACCTCCAGAAATTGACCTTGCTTTACTATCTTAATAATGTTTTCCTCTTCAACAACAATAACAAAAATGTATTAAATTTCTTATATTTCTAGGGGTACCACTAGGACGACAAAGAAGAGTAAGGCATGGTTTCTGTTTTCAACATCCAATGAATGTTGGGCTAAGAAGGGCGATGTAAAGTAAAAGAAAAAATTTAAACGATATCAAAGTATGAATGGTATAAATTTATTTAATTATTTATACAAACAAGTACAAAGTGCGGGTCAACTCTTGATGAGCCATTGGGAAAGTCAGTGGGAGAAACCAGAAGGATACAGGATGTTCTCGTTCCTAATTCATCTAGACACCGCTAATACGAGACTTGGCATCTATGTGCTATGGAAGAGCTAGAGGAACGAGTTTGCTCTTGGAGAGAATTAGTAGAAGAAAGAAAAGCTTTCTCCACTTCTCTCAGTGCATCTGTTTTGTTTTTGGTCTCACTTTCTTTGTTTCCCAATTCCACAGTCCCTCATGGGAATCATTCTCTTACCAATTCCTCAGAACATCGTCATTCTCTCACATCCAATATCTTATAAATCCCCAGCCTTGGGCCAGTTCACCTGAGGGCCTTCTTCGTCCCTACGATGGGCCTGTGGATGGGCAAGGTGCCAGTCAAATGCGTGGGTTTCCACACACTGTCCCCGAGCTGCCGACGTTGGCAGCGAGCCTTACATGCCTTCCTTAAATTTCCTTTTCTACTTTTAGTAGCACTATTGATACGGTCACTGGTGCCAACTCAGCTTGGCACTCCTCCAGATAATTGATACTTGTGCCTCACAGAGTAAATACATACAACACTACCAGTCTGTAGTTTTCTTTCTAAATATTAGGCATGTTCCTACCTCATTACCAATTGCTATTGTTTATAGGAGCCCTCTTTTCCCAGATGTCTGTATGACTACATGACAAACCAACCAACCTACTGCCATCAAGTTAATTCCAGCTCAGAGCCACCTTTCAGACAGAGGAGAGCTGCCCCTCTGGGTTTCTAAGACTAAATATTCAGAGTCAGACAGCCTCATCTTTTTTTCTGCGGAGCAACTAGTGGGTGTACACTACTGACCTTGAGGTGAACAGCCTAATGTGTAAACCGCTGTGCCACAAAAGTTCCTATGTATGTACCTATACATATATGCATATGCATGTATATATGTATACATATTTGTGTATATATATACATACACATGAGAGAGAGTGGAAAGAAAGTCAGAGAGAGGTTTGTACCAAGGAGGCTGGTAAGCTGCAAGTTGGTAAATCACTTGTTGGGCCGGAAGTTTCTCTTCACTCATGTAGCTAAGGGGTGAATGAACTCAAGGTTGGTAGGAAGACAACAGGCTTCTGGGAACAAAGGGGGATGAAACCAAGATTGGTAGGTCAGGCTTGTGGCTGCGGACATGAACGAACAAGTAAGCTCAGGCAATACTGTAGGCAACTGGCTCAAGGCCGAAGAACTGGAGACCCAGCAAGAAGCAGTGTCGACTTAGAAGCTGACCCTACCTGCAAGGAAAACTCATCATAGGGGATGGCTGGGTCTTCACTGCCAAACCGCTGAGAATAGTGGCCTAGACAAGAGGATATAAACCCTTGAAATATCCGTCTGTAAACCACTGTCACAGCTCTTGCTCTGCAGCTGCTCTGTTCCTCTGCTACTGCTGCTCGCCACCACTGACCAGCTCTGATATCACGGTTTGGGTGTTCTGGACTGAGGAAGTTCAGGGTAGGGGTTTCAGGCCTAAAGGCCTGGCTCTTCTTTCTTTCAGATCATGAGTCTCTCCACCCCACCATCCTCCTGCCTTTTCTGCCTCTGGAAAGGCTTGTTTTCAGCCTTACAGCATGGTAAAATGGGCCAATCCACTTGTTATGGTTCTAGATGCATGGTTTTCATGGTTCCTGCCCACAAGGGTACCAGGTGCTTTATTTACATTATTAACAACCTACCCAGTCTCCTGGGTGGGCCTCAATCACCCCACATTTGCATAGTTCTATCCTTTCTAGTCATTATGGAGTCATGGTGGCTTAGGGGTTATATGTTAGGCTGCCAACTGCAAGGTCAGATGTTTGAAACCACCAGCCACTCCGAGGAAGAAAGATGAGGTTTTCTACTCCTGTAAAGAGTTAGTTATGGTCTCAGAGACTCACAAAGGCAGCCCTGTCCTGTCTTCTAGGATTGCTATGAGTCAGAATCAACGTGATAGAAGTGACTTTGGTTTGAGTTTTGGGATTCAGTCAGTCGGTGTGAGTTGCAACGACTGTAGCTTGAAGGGACCTATCAAGCAAGTCAATGCACTGCACAGTTTTACCTAAGGCCAAGCAGGTGTCAGCTTTCTTGTATTTAATATATATTTGTTGAGTGCATGTTGCATTCTAACACAGTTTAAAATCCACCTCTTGCTAAGGATAATTTCTCTTTCCTCTGTTCCACTTTTGCTCAAGGCCCTCAGAGATCTACATTCTCCAGTTGTGTCCTGCAAAATCTTCTCCATCAGCCTCTCGTTAAAAAAAGAAAAGAAGAGAGAAAAAGAAGCAGAAAAATCCTTTTATCCTAGGTCTTCCCGAGAGCCGCTGCACCGTTACACTTCTTGAAGGGCGCTTCTTCCCTTATAGCGTCACTGCTTCATTTCTCACCCCACCAGCTGGAATCTGACTTCCCTGCACCGTGACCAGAACACGCTGTTTCCATGGAGATCCACAATGGCCTCCTGTAAAACCAGGTCCTCTTCAGGGGACTCGCATCACCCAGGGCTCTTTCCACCACTTACTCTTTTGTAATCAAGGGCGTCGTTGTCTTCTGTTTCTGGACTATTTGTTCACACATTCACTTTCCTGTCATTCGCCTATCAACGGAACGTTCACAATGTAAAGAGACTTCTATAAGTGCTGGGGATTTTCTGGTGAACTGGCATGCTGTTTATGCTAAATGCAGCTTATAGTCTCAGAGAAAAACTGGTAATTAAACAAAAGCACAAGTGGATAGTTGGAAAAGTAGGACTGTCTTCTTAGGACTGTGGTATTTGGCCTACACGAGGTCCCAAGTGGTGCCAGCAGTTTAACTGCTGACCTAAATGGTGGCAACTGGAGCGCACCCTGCAGCACCGCCGAGGAAAACCCTGGTGATCTGCGCCATGAAGATTTCAGCCAAAATAACCCCAGGGAGCAGGTCTTTTTTAACACGTGGTAGCACCATGATCCCGAATCAACTAATAAAACCCACATAATAATACCTAAAAAAGGAATTACATCTTGTTAAAGAGCCCTTGAAGGTTATGTTCCTGAGAAAGGCAGATGAGGACTGCCTTTGAGTCCTTGATACTGTAATGATATGTGTGTGTCTTAGTGATAGAGGTTGTGTGGCCTAGCCACAGATTCAGGGGAAATAATCACAATAGAAGTCCGCTCCATGTTTATTGAAGGAAAGAAGAAAAGATTGGTTCTCAAGAAAGATGAGTATTTCTGGGGGTGGGGAGGGGCAGCACACGGAATTAGCATTTGAAGCAATGTGGATCTTTGAAGCCAGCAGCGTTTATTCAGGATAGGACAAGGAATTCAATGGCACTGGGTGGGAGGAGCTCAGAAAGAGGTGGAGAGGACACCACTGGATGAGGGATAGGGTGAGTTCAGAGGGCTGCGGATCGTGCGATGTGAGAGAGGTCCTTCAAATCATCCCAGAGTCGTGGCATTTGGGAGGCGAAATAGGAGTCCGGAGGCCACATTGGTTCGGCACGCAGCTCCAAGCCCGTCAGGTCGGCTGTTCAAGCCCACCAAGCACCGCGGAGCATAAGCATGTGGCAGTCTGCGTTCACAAAGCTGACAGCCTTGGCAACCTGCTGGGCGGTCTGGTCGCTCCTGCGGACAGCACCAGTGGCCGTGGCCATGGCCTCGTCGCGTCGACGGCAGCGGGTTTGATTTTTTTGGCTGGGAAGGCAGAGGAAAGTCTGTATCTTGGTTGACTGCACAGTGGGGGCTGAGACAAGCCGAGGGAAATGCAAAAGCGGCCTGCACCCGGGAAATGAAGTGAATTATGGCCGAGGCCAGAGATACTGGAATTCTTCCTTTTCTAGTAAAAGCTCTGTCTTCTCTTTAACCTCTGCACACGCTCCATCATTTTTCCACTAATCCATTTCCCATAATGAATTGTGTGTGGAAAAAAATCTTTATTAAAATTTTTGCCTAAGTCTTAAAAAAAATTTCCCATGAGAGTATTGTACTTTTACTAGGTATTTTGTTTGACTGAAAGGAACTTAAGAGAAACGGGGAAGTGAGCACTTTGCTCATAGCTGTAGTCTAGCTAATACTTTTTGGGCTGCATGGTATTTTGTTTATTAAGCTCACTGTCAGCCTCTTTTGTTGCCAGCTGAAGTACAGTAATATGATTGCGTCCCAAATTTTACACTTTGCCAAAGGTCTGTTTCTCAGCTGCATTTTGGGAACAGCTGTCAGCCCCAAGCAATCTGATTGCTTTTCATGAATGATAAATCACTTCCCTGTACACGGATTTGTTTAGGTACAATAAGAAGAGACATCTTTCCGCCCAGTGTGTTAGCAGAGGAATTGGTAGGATGAAGAGTGGGGGCGAACGTGTGAGAATTCGAGTGGGTGTTTCCTCAGTTCTTAATGTTCAATTAATGTTAATTTTTATTTTGTATGAACATTGGAAAGAGATTCTTTTCATTAACTTTCCAAAAAGCAGCAGGAAAGAGTAATAGTCCTTCTTTTTTTAAAAATCCGGGAGACTTTAGTAGTTGATTAGTGGATCTTCTGTTGGAAAAGAAAAAGAATAGATTCTTTTGTTTAGAAAAAAGTTGCCCATGCATTGTGTCAGGGTTAACAGGGTTTTGACAAGGTATGAAGAGAAAGCTCACATTTCATTAAAGTATCCAATTAGTGAGACTCAGCAGTCCGTGAAAATATTTATCATATTCCCAGTGCAGCTAAGACCTTATCTGCCCCAATTTTCCTTGCACAGAACCACAGAACTCTGCTTTTGTTGCTCCACACTCCAGAGGGACAAACGGCAAGGGAGAAGGCCCCTCATTTCATCTACCATGTTTTGGGGGAAAATAGGAGATGAGAGAAAGAGAATCTGGGTCTCTTTTGTCTTGTGGTTTGTTCAGGACAGTATGGTCCCTGTACTTGCCTTTGGCGGGCTATTGTTACCTCCTTTTGTACGAGAGACCCAGCCATTATTCTCCCAGCTCTTTTTGAAAATATCAAAATGATAATTTATGAATTACATATTTTCCTTAAGAACAGTAAGTGGCCTACAGTGGCATAATAATATCATTTTGACCCTCAATTAGTAGAAGTGTCTCCCTTCCCTGTAGGCAGGGATGGCCTTGTCATTCGCACCGTGTCCTCTTCTTCTCTGTGTCCCCAGGCTCGGAGGGGTGGGGGTGCTGGGAGGCTGGACGCTCCGGCCAAGCTGACTTGGTACAATCAGACACAGCCGAGAACCCATTGGCATCGTTCCCCAGCGGGATGTCAGCAGGGCAGGCACTTACTGCAGGGATGCCCTTTTATTTTAATAAGTAATTTATTTAATGAGCCGACAGTGGCACAATGTCAAATACGGAGACTTCAAGGATGAGCAACATAATTACAAGAAGCAGGAAGTCTACTGGGCTTGCAATATTCAGCATCCTCAGAAATGACGTTCATTGAGCTGGTTTCAAAATTCACCGCCTACTGATTTGGGAAAGAAAAAAAAAAGAAGAAGGCATCTGCCGTCAGTCTTCGGAAAGGTAATGGTGTTCATTTTGGATTGTGGCTCTTAGGTGCCACCACGTCAGTTCTGACCCACGGTGACCCTGTGTACACAGAGGAACATTGCGCGATCGTGCACATTCCTTGAGCCCATCATTGTTGCCATGGTGCCAATCTCTCGTGTGGAGGGCATTCCGCTGATCCCTGCCCTTCTATGTACCTGACACGATGTCCTTTTCCGGAGAGTGCTTTCTCCTGCTAACATGTCCAAAGCACACGGGACTAAGTCTTGTCATCCTTGCTTCTAAGGAGCATTCTGGCTGTACTTCCTCCAAGGCATATGTGTTTGTTCTTCTGGCAGTCCATTGTGATTTCAGCATTCTTGGTTAGCATCATAGTTCACAAGCAGTTCAAATGCATAGTTCAAATATACAGGTAAGTTAGATACATTTTTTCTTGGGGTTTCCCTATTTATTGTCTGGCTTTCACATGTATATGAGGAAATCGAGACTAGCCGGGCTTAGATCAGGTGCATCTGAGTCTTCAAAGTGACAGCTTTGCTTTCATGAGGTCTTAGGCAGCAGATTTGCCCACACAGTGTGTTGTTTGAGTTTTTGATCGCTGCTGCCTTGGACGTTGACTGTGGGTCAAAGCGAGATGGCATCTTCTACAACTTCTGTGTTTGCTCTGTGTATCATGGTGTTATACCATAAGAGCAAAATCTATGTTGTCAATGATTTATTTTACTTGGGTCCACAATCTACACTCAGCAAATAGTAATCTAGAGAGCAAGCCGTGTCTGCAGTGGGCAAGTGAGCAACACAAACCTCTTCAAAGTGTCGAAGGGCCAAGCTGTCACTTTGAGGGCTCAGGCCCCTCGGGACCAAGTCGGAGCGGCGCTTTCAATCTCTTCACCTGTAAGTGAGTCAGGAAGAGCAGAGAAGACTTGGTGTCTTCTTTAAATTATGGAGCTGGTGAAGAGTCTTCAAGGCACCACAGGTTTCCAGAAGATCAAACGAAGTTATCTTGGAAGCAGAACAGCCACACGCTCCTTTGAAGAGAGGATGGTGAGACCTCGGACATGTCATCAGGAGAGACCAGCCGCTGGAAAAGGGCATGCTTGGCAAAGTAGAGGATGAGTGAGAAAGAGGAGTACCTTTGAGAAGACGGATTGACCCAGTGGCTGCAACGATGGACTCCAACATCACAGTTGTAAGGCCAATGGAAGCCGGACAGTGTGTAGTTCTCATGCACCTGGGGTCGCCAGGAGTCGGGACTGGCTTGACACTAAACGACAACAGGAAACCCAGAAAGAGGTGTGTCCTGGGAAGAATTACATTAGTCAGAAACTTTAATTGTGGTTACCTTGGTGCTATTGAGTTGATTCAGGTTCATGGCCACTGTGTGGGAGTGGGCTAGAGCGGGTGGGACGCGCCGGCCTTTGGGCTACCAACTGAGTTCTAAGCCATTGGCCCACCAGGGCTCCTGAGACATTAGTGAGACTTTCAAAAGAAAGCCCTTAAATTGAAGAAGCTTAAAGTTACTTCCAGATTCTTAGTTCTAATTTTCTTTAAAGTAACATTTCCACTAGTATACAAAATTGATTAGTTAACTCCTAAATGTTGATTCTGATTGACTATGAATTTATATTCTGTGATCTGAAAAGTGATGTCCATTAACCAAAAGATAGAATATAATGGCTTTTCTTAACTCTGTTGATCCAATGTTAATTTAATATTTCTAAATCTAGTACCTAAAGGTACCAGACACTGCTTTAGGCAATGGAGTTGTTGATGTTGTAAAGTCAGATCAATAAGGGTCCCTGTTGGTACACATAGAAATCCAGCCTTGGAGAAGGAGCCAAGAGTGATTCCTCAGATCTGATCCCCAAAATATCTAATTTTTTTTTCAGAATTATAGGGAAATAGATAGGTAAGTTATATACATATGCATAAAAACGAATAGGGTAAGACTGGGATTTGGCTCAACTCATTCATGTTTCAATAAAGGGGCACACATTTTTAAAATCCACTGTACAGCATACAGGGTGTTCAGCTCTGGGAACTCAGGCAGTTCTGCTGGAGGGTTTAATACGTTGGTTTGGTTGGTTCAAAGGCTCGGCTCATGTGTGGGGACCCCAAAGTAGCTGAGTCTGGAACTTCTGCATGGCTTCTGGAGGTCTCTGAATCACAACGAAAAGCCAAGCTCTCTGCTGTAATGAAGTAATCCTGGAACAGGCGGACATTGTCTCCTAGAGGTGGGCTTTTAATGTTCGCTGCTGTGGACCCTGAGCATAATGGAGCCCACTGCTGCCCGATGCTGGGCCTTCCAGATGGTTGCAGAGGACACCCCTGCACTACACGGGGTTCCAGTGGCTGCGTTGTTCCGAAGCAGAGCCCCAAGCCGTCTTTTTAGCCTGTCTTGACTGACAGGTCTGCTGACACCTGCTCAGCGTCTTTGCAGCATGCTCGCTAAGATGCATGGTAGCGACTCAAGAGGAGCCTTGGCCAGCCAAATGAATCCAGAGCCTCCACTGAACCCCCAATGTATGGAGACATAGCCATGAATAAGATAGGGAAAGCCCTGCTCTCTTGGAGCGAACTATCTATTCACTTACTGACGAGTTTAGCACACAACCAAGAGTCGATCCTGTCACACAGAAGCCCTAAGACAGACTAGAATGGCCTCACTGAGTTTCCAAGGCTGTGCAGCTTTATAAGGGCGGCCTGCTGCATCTTCCTCCCTTGGAGAGGTGGATGAGTTTGAACCACTGACCTTTGGTTTAAAAGCTAAGTGTTTTAATCACCCTTTCACCAGGTAATCTCGACTCAGGTTTTGAAATGAATATTCCTTCTAGATTCCTGTAATAGAATTTTCCAATTGTTTCGTTGCTTGAAACGAAGTTCCACTGTGAACTCTGCTGTGTCTGATGCTGTGTTTAGCTGGCATATTCTTCAGCCACTCCAATTAGTTTCTCCTTGCTATGTTAGAAGTTAATTAAAACTCATATGGCTTAATTTCTCTCTTCTGACTCTGGAGGGCTCTGCAATATGCCCATAATCCTTTCTAGACGCAATTGCCGGGAAGAAAACCTGTTTCTATTAGAGGCTGAGTTCTGTGCTTGAACTTGCTCTGTGCTGCTCCTCTCTTGGCAACGGGACGTACATGCGAGGCACTGATTTGCACATGGTGCTGGCTGGCTTGGCTTCTAAAAGGAATGCTGTGATGGCTGGTCTCTGATTGATGTGTGGGAGCTGCCGTTTGGGGGCGTATAACACTTTATTTTCCATCCTGCTTAGAATTCGAAGGCTCAATGGCCAACATCTGTCGCTCCTTACTTTGAAAATTACTGTTTTATGGTTGTAGCAATAATAATGTCTATTATTAAAAGTTAGAAAATATAAAAAGTATAATGAAGAAAATAATAAAAATAACCCATAATCCTATGATGAAGTTAACCATTATTAGCTACCTATTTTATAATATGTAGTTTTTAAAGATATGCAGCTTTGCATCTCATTTATTTTCGTCCTCAGCAGTTTATTATAAGCATGCCCTGTATATTATTAAACATATTGAAAATATAATTTTCATGCCTATATGACATTCAATCATATAGCTTTGTCACTATTTAACTAATGCCTTACTGTTTCACATTGTTTCTAATTTGTAATTTAAAAATACGTACTATACCCTTGCAATAGGTGCCACATTTTTCTCAGAGTAATTCTGTAGGAAAAATTTCCAGAAAACGTTATTAGATTAAATGACAGAAACTTTCTAAGGCTCCTGACATATGCTACTTTATTAGTCTTCAGAGTGGTTAGGATACTGTACTTCTGTGAAATAGTATATTTACGTTTTTGAAAAATATTTGTCAGTGTGCTGAAACAAAAATTAAAATGTATCTCTCTGTTGTTTAATTTTTATTTTTGTAGAATCCCTGTGATATTAAGTTTGCAGTCTACAAGCTTATTTAAATTTTTTAAATGTATTATCTGCGTCTTCATTTTTCTATTGATTTATTTTATAGGCTGAATCTCCAAAGCCAAATCCATTGACATTGAATCTATTCCAGCTCTCGAAGGAGAGAGTAAACTCCCTGTATGGTCTCTGAGGCTGTCGCACTCCACCAGACCTTCCCCCTGACTGCTCCACCTTTCCCCAGGGCACAGCTTCTGGTTTCCAACCATCCATCTTTGGGTAAGCAGCCAAGCACATGGACCATCGTGCCACTGGGGAATCCTTGTAGGTTGAATAGCAGCTCCCAAAGTTGTCCACCACTGAATTCCCCAAACATAAGAATATGTTACTTTCCATGGTATATGTGATCAAGTCAAAGTTTTCTGGGCTGGGTGATTATAGGTTATGGAGGTGGCCCTTAAAAGAGGAAGGAGCGATGGTGAGGACCAGAGAAGGAAATGATAGAAGCAGAGGCCAGAGAGGAGAGACACTTGAAGACACTATGCTAAGGGGCCAGGTTTCAAGGAATGCAGGCAGCTTCTAGAGGCGCAAAAAGTAAGGATGCATATTCTCCTCTAGTACCCCAAGTATAAAAACTGGAAGTCATCAAGAGTGAAATGAATGCATAAACAAATATATCCTAGGCTTCAGTATGCTTAAATGGACTAGTATGGTCACAGTACTCAGAAAACCACATGATTTACTCTGCCAGGAATAATGTAATCAAGACAATGATGTAGCATTCATTGTCAGAAAGGATCTTGCTAAAATCCATCTTGAAGTACAATGCTGTCTGTGATAGGATTATAGCTCTCCACCTTCAAGAAAATCCAATAAATACAACTATGATCCAAATTTATGCACCAACCACAAAACAAGAAATCTGAGAATTCGACCAAGGTCTTCAGTCAGAAATGGATCAAACACATAACAAAGATGCATTGGTAATTATTGACTATTGGAATGCAAATCTTGGAAACTTAGAGGAAGTAACAGTAGTTGTAAAATGTGATCTTGGTGATAGAAATGAAGCTGGAGATCACATGACAGAATTTTGCAAAACCAATGATTTGTTCACAGAAAATACCTTTTTGTCAACAATACACAAAGGGACTGTACCCTTGAATGTCCCCAAGTGGAATACACAGAAATAAAATTGCTTACATCTGTGGGAAGACGTGATGGAGAAGCTCAATATCATCAGCTAAAACCAGACAAGTGGCCGACTGTGGAACAAACCATCAATTGCTCATGTTAAGTTCAGGATCAAGCTGAAGAAAATGAAAAACAAGTTCACAAGAGTCAAAATACCACCATGCGTTTGTCCCACCTGAATTTCAAAATCATTTTGAGAATAGATTATATGCTTGGAGCACTAATGACAGAAGACCCAAGGAGCTGTGGGAGGCCACTAAGACCATCATTCAGGAAGAAAGCAAAAGGTTACTAAAAAGTCATGAAAGAAAGGATCAAAGTGGATGTCAGAGAGACTCTGAAACAGGCTCTGAATCATAGAGCAGCTAATGCAGATGGAAGGAAGGATGAAGTCAAAGAGCCGAATAGAAAATTTCAAAGGGCAGCTCCAGAAGACAAAGCCAAGTATTATAACATGTGTAGACAAAACCCAAAAGAAGATTATGTTCAGCATATCTTTAATGGAAAGAACTTGAGAAATAAGTGGAGCCTTGAGTTGCTATCTTGAAAGATTCTATGAGTCAAATATTGAATGATACAGTAGGGAGGAGACAGGCCAGTCAGGGTGTGGGGTAGCAACAATGAAACATACAACTTTCCTCTAGTTCTTAAATGCTTCCTCTCCCCACTATCATGATCAACTATCATGATCCCAATTCTACCTTACAAATCCAGCTAGACCAGAGGATGTATACTGGTACAGACAGGAACTGGAAACACAGGGAATCCAGGGCAGATGAACCCTTCAGGAACCAGTGGTGAGAATGGTGATACCAGAAGGGTATATGGAAGGTAAGGGAGAAAGGGGGAACCGATTATAAGGATCTACATATAATCGCCTCCATGGGGGACAGATGGTGGAGAAGTGGGTGAAGGGGGACATCGGATGATATAAGATATGACAAAATAATAATAATTTATAAATTACCAATGGTTCATAGGGAATGGGAGTGGGGAGAAAGGGGGAAAATTGGGAGCTGATACCCAGTGCTCAAGCAGAAAGCAATTGTTTTGAGAATGATGATGGCAACCAATGTACAAATGTGCTTGACAAAATGGATGTAAGTGTGGAGTGTGACAAGAGTTGTACGAGCCCCCAATAAAATGATTTAATTTTGAAAGAGAGAGAGAGAGAGAGAGAGAAGATGGAAAGAATACAGAGTCACTGCACCAAAAAGAACTAGATGACGGTTCGCTCTTTCAGGAGGCAGCATTTGAGCGAGAACCAGCCCTGCTAAAGGAAGCCGTTCAAATGGCACTGAATGCATTAGCCAAAAATGAAGCTCCGGGAATTGATGGAATATCCCTTGAAATATTTCAGAAAGCTGAAAAAGTACTGGAAACACTCCTCTGTGCCAGGGAATTTGGAAGACAGGTACATGGTGAACTGATAGGGAGAGATCCCTATTTGCACTCATTTCAAAGAAAGGTGACCCAACAGAATGTTCTAACTATAGAACAATATTGTTGATCTTGCACACAAGTACCTTTTTTTTCCGGGACTCATCCAGCAATGGTTGCAGCAGTGCATTCCCAGGGAACCGCCAGAACTTCAGGCAGGATCCAGAAGAGGACTTAGCCCAAGGACCATCCATCATTGCTGACGTCAGATGGATCTTGGCTCAACATGGAAAACACCCAAAAGACGTTTGCTTGTGTTTCACTGACTATGCAAAGGCATTCAACTGTGTGAACCTTAATAAACAGGATGACCTTGAGAAGATGGGAATTCCAAAAAACTTCATTGTGCTCATTTGGAAGTTGTACATGGATCAAGAGGCAGTTGTGAGAACAGAACAATGGTTATACTGCGTGGCTTAAAGTCAGGAAAGATAAGCATCAGGGCTGTACCCTCACCGTATTTATTCAATCTGTGTGCTGAGCAAATCATCCGAGAAGCTGGATTAGATGAAGACTGTGGTATCAGGATCAGAGGAAGGCTTATAACAGTCCGGGGTACTCAGATGACATATCCTTGCTTGATGAAAATGAGAAGGATTTGAAGCACTTGCTGATGAAGATCAACGATTTCAGCCTTCAGTAAGGATTACAACTCAATGTAAAGAAGACCCAAATCCTCACCACGGGACCAATAGCTCACATCATGATAAATGGATAAAAGGTTGACGTTGTCAAGGATTTCTTCTTATTTGGATCCACAATCAATGTTCATGGAAGCAGCAGGCAAGAGACCAAAAGACAAATGTTGTGGCATTAGGTAAATCTGCCGCACACAAGATCTCTTTAGAATATTGAAAAGTAAACTTTTGCCGAGGGTCATCAAGCAATGGTTGCAGCAGTACATTAACAGGGAGCAGGATTCAGAAGAAGACTTAGAACAAGACTTAGGAAAGCAAGGGCGTCACGTGGAGGACTAAGATGTACCCGATCCAAGCCAAGATAGTTTCCATGGCCCCAGATGCATCTGAAAGTTGGACACCGAATATGGAAGATGGTAGAAGAGGCGATGCATTTGAATTGTGGTGCTTGAGAAGAACACTGAAAATACTATGGTGTACTCAAAGGACAAACCGATCTGTCTTGGAAGAAGTACGCTCCTTGGAAGCAAACAGGACAAAACTTTGTCTTACAAACTTTGGACATTATTGTCAGGGGAGATCAGTTTCAGACGAAGCATGGTGTCGGAAAAGTGGAGGGGCAGCGAAGGAGAGGAAGTGCTTCGACAAGATGGACGGGCCCCGTGGCTGCCACAAGGAGTTGTTCAGGCACAGGAACAATTAGGAGGATGGCGCAGGACCGTGGGAGGTGTCGTTCTGTTGTGCATAGGGCCGCTCTTGGCTGTAGCCCACGAGGTGACAATTAGCAACAAACTCCTGCCGGTATCTTGATTGTAGCCTAGTGAGACGATTCTCAACTCTGACCTTTAGAAACGTAAGGTCACATTGTTTTGGTCAATAAATATGCGGTAATTTGTGACAGCAGCCACAGGAATCTAATGCATGGTGTGTTCTTAATTTTCTTATGAATATGTAAATGCTTTGCTGTTGTTGTTTTTACATTGTTGTTATTCTGCTGTTGGTTGCCACTGGGTTGATCCTAACTCATGTTGACGCGTGTCTGACACGTCACTCTATGACGTGCGTCAGCGAATGGAACTGCTCTGTAGGGTTTCCTTGACTGCAATCCTAGTGGAAGCACGATTCTGTGTGACAGAATGGGTGGATTCAGCTGCCCAGTGTAGGCTAGCATCGGACACAGACCATGTACACCACCTGCAGACCCGGTACAGCCAATAACTGTCATGTACAGTGCAACCATCTGTCCCAGGGTCATGTAGTCTGCTTTTTAATATATTTATAGTAGTTTTGGATAGAGTTTTATTCTTAACTTTTAAAATATTATTGCTATTATACTAGATAAGCTTTATTTCAATGATACACAAATTACAAAAATTATGCAGTCAAATTTATGTCTCTTTTCCTTGATGATATATTCTATTGCTTTTAAATCAGTTTTATAGTCACCAAAGTTACTTTAAGCATTTTTATGGTATGTGATTTTTCATTTATCATTCTTCATTAAGTTTTTATGTACTCATAGCCCTATGTCAGAGCTATCTAGATTATCCTATTAATCTGTCAAGCCCTATGCTATTTCAACACTATCTAAATTATTGTAGTTTCATAAAAGTTTTCATATCTAGTAAGCCAAATCTTACTCATTACCCTTTTCTTTAAATTAAAATAAACTCTGTTTTGAATATTTCATTTTTCTACATAAGTCTTAGAATCATCTAGACAAATTAAAATCTGTGGTGTTTAAATGTATAATGCATTTGTAAATTAATTTGGAAAGAAGGACTTTTCTTAATATCTTAATTTCTTAATATCTTCTCAGGGAAGAACTTGTTAAGTTTTTCTATTTATAAAATCATAAAAAATATTTCTCTATTTTTAATAATTATATTTGTATAATCTCAAATATTATTGAATATGATTTTATATCTTATTGCTACTGAACTGTTTCCCATAGTATCTACTAACTACATCTGACTGACGTCTTGAAAGACTATATACATTTGTATATTTTCTTACCTATTTCATGCATAGATCTTCTGCTTAACATTAACTAATTATGAGCTTTTAAGATTATTCTATTCAGTTTTTTAGGTATATAATTATGTCACATGCAAATGCATGTGTTTTTCCTTCTACATCCAAAATATTTACAGATTTCAAAATTGATTGGTGGACATTCCAGCACTATGTTGAATGTTAATAACATCATGGTGTGTCTTCATCTGATTCACAGTTTAGATGTTAAAGTCTCAAATATTTCTCCACTTAGTACAGTGCTGGCAATTAGTTTAAGAGGAATAATTTTTATAATAAAGAAGTATTCTATTCCTGGTTTTCAGCATGGCTTGAAATTATTTGAAACTCCATCTTTTGAATTAATATATTACAGGAATGACTTTTTGAATAACGAACACAATTTTTATTTCAGGAATAAAATTTCCCTTGGCCACTTTTCTTGCTGGCCATTTGTTACCATGCAGTGCTGAATCTCCACTGTCCACTGAGTTGATTTCAACTCATTAGTGACCTATGGGCCAGGGTAGAGCGGCACCTGAGGGTTTCCGAGGCTGTAACCATGGAATTGGAAAGCCACATCCTTCTCCTGACTCTAGAATCGAGTTGGCTAGCTTGTTTGTTTTATTATTAAGGTTATTGGCTAGACTATAATTTTATTTTATTTTTTCCTTTCATGATCAGATTGTGGTGTCTGGGCAGTATTTAATTTCCTAAAATATGTTTAGTGTTTTACAATCCCCCCTGCCCCCCCCAACCACCTCCTGTACTCTGAAAGCTCTATTGCATAGGGATTTGAGAGATCAACCCATAAAACTAGCTGCTTTGATCTTTTGTGAGGTCATTTTTTGAACTTATAAAAGTCCTTTGGTGATTACTTTATAAACAATTTCCTCATAAGATATTTTTAACAATTCATTTTTCTCAAAATGTTGTCATTTCACAGACATAGTCCATGAAGTAGGCCTCCAATTAGCAGTCTGAATGACCACTTTTTCCATTCTCCTAAGATGGTACATGAGTAAGGCAGGTGAAATGGAAGCCGCAGTAAGATGTCAGGTGACATTTTGCATGGGGCGAATCTGCTGCAAAAGACTTCTTTGAATTGCCCAGAGGCCACGGTGTCACTGACCCTGAGTACTAAGGTGTGCCTCATGGATACCAAAGATGCCCGGCACTGCCAGTTTTGTCAAACCCCGTGAAAGCTTGCCAATGTACAAGGAAAAATAAAGACAGACTGATGATTCTGTCTTGTATTGCTGGTGAGGAACATCGAACCCACCATGGACTTCTAGAGAAACACAAACAAGAAAATGTCTTGGAAGAAGTGGAACTTGCTCCTTAGATGCAGGGGTGCCGGGACTTTGTCTTCTGTCCTTTGGACATATCAGGAGAAGCCAGTCCCTGGAGAGGGACCTCATGCTCGGTAAAGTTGAGGGCCAGTGGAAAATAGGGAGCTCCTCACAGAGATGGATTGTCACCTTGGCGGTAACAAAGGACTGGAACGTGGCAATGATTGCGAAATGGCAGTGGACCAGGCAGTGTCTGACTCAGTGGCATCTAACAACAATGTCCCAAATGAGTCGGAGAGACATTGATCAATTAAATTCAAGGGTCCTCTAGGGCTTAATTCTCTCCGGGAACTGGTCAAAAAGCACTGGTATAAAATTATCAATAATTCCTTAAAATAATTGTGAAGATTTATGTTTCTTTACTATTATTTGTATGTTTACATACACGTGTCTTACATTTTTTTTCGTTAGGTGTTAGAATATTTTCTCAACTTGCTGTCTCCTGCATTTATTTTGTAATTTCAATATGGTTTTGTTTATCAATTTCTTTTTATTTTCTCTTATCTTTATTATCTCCTTTCTTCAGACCTCATTGGGTTTCTTTTGCTAAATTCCTTATAATGGTTTTATTTGGACATTAACTCACCTTAAAATTTGTAATAGTAACCTGGGTGGTTAAGGGAATGGACGGGTAGAGTGGGTGGTAGACTGAGATATGAACTTGGAAGATTGGTCTAGACTCGAGCAGAGAGGGTCATGAATGCAAAATGAGAAACTTAGCTTTGATTGAAAATCAAATCGTGGCGAGAGAGCTAGGAGGGAAATATATCCTCTTTGGAAAAGGTTACCCTTGAAGGAGTGCACAGCCCACTCTCTTACGTGAGTAAGGTTAACTCACCCCTTACTTATCCAACATTTGTGGAAGGCCTGCCACGGGCGCTATCTGTAGAGCACTCTGCTAGGGCAATGCAGGCGATGGAAGAGGGACTGTGCAGTGTGGAGCCTCTTGTGGCAAAAGCAAATGGACTAGGGACATGGCAGCCATTCAAAGAAGAAGGATCATAATTAGGATCTGGAATAAATACAGAAGCCTTTTGAAGAAGCAGTATTGAACTGGGTCTGAAAGAATCAAAATGCTCAGTAGTGCAGTGGGTTCAGCAGGTTTTGATACGAAGGGGACCTACCAGAGATGAGAGTGTGCCTTGTGGAGGAGCGGAGAATGGTTGACAATGGTCAGAGCCTATTAGGTAAACAGTAGGGGCCATGAAGCCCTTGAATGGTGAGTGACCCCATGCAAGTGTCCTTGGCACATGATTAGGGTGGCACTGTATACTAAGGCTGTATCAGAGGAGGGAAACCAGCGCCTGAAACCAGGAAGAAGCTAGAGTAGTTTAGAAGTAAAGTCCCAGGGGTGTGACTTAGTGCCTGGAAGGCACACGGAAGGGTAACCCTGGGAAACAACAAATGGGGCATCAGAGAAAGATATGACAAGATTAAAAGATTAAAGGGACACCTCAGTTCTGATTGGTCAATATTTAACATTGGAGGGTTGAATGGATCCCACTTGAGCATAGATATAATGTATTCAATTTCAGATTACACGAGTTTGAAGTTGTGTATGGATAACCGAATAAAGATTCGCTGGTGCCGTATGGGTTAAGTGTGGGGCTGCTCACTGCAGTGTTGACATCTCACACACACCGACTCCTCTGAGGCAGAAAGATAGGCTGTCTGCTCCCTGAAAGGTTTACTGCCTCCGAAGTTCTGCGTAGGTTTGCAAGAAGCTGGGATGGACTTGGTGGCCATGGGTTTGGTGGCCGTGGGCATTGACTTGGTGGCCGTGGGTTTGGTGGCAGTGGGCATTGACTTGGTGGCCATGGGTTTGGTGGCCGTGGGCATTGACTTGGTGGCCATGGGTTTGGTGGCAGTGGGCATTGACTTGGTGGCCGTGGGCATTGACTTGGTGGCCATGGGTTTGGTGGCAGTGGGCATTGACTTGGTGGCCGTGGACATTGACTTGGTGGCCATGGGTTTGGTGGCCGTGGGCATTGACTTGGTGGCCATGGGTTTGGTGGCAGTGGGCATTAACTTGGTGGCCGTGGGCATTGACTTGGTGGCCATGGGTTTGGTGGCAGTGGGCATTGACTTGGTGGCCGTGGGCATTGACTTGGTGGCCGTGGACATTGACTTGGTGGCCGTGGGCATTGACTTGGTGGCCGTGGGTTTCGTGGCAGTGGACACTGACTTGGTGGCCGTGGGTTTCGTGGCAGTGGACACTGACTTGTAGTGTGCCTGTAGCAGCTTAGTTGGAAGTTTGAAACGAATATAATGGGGCTGAGGATAAGGAGACAGATTTGACCTGTACCTTTGGACTTGAATGAGCCCATCAGAAAGATAAATGCCAGCAACAAAGACTCAGTGACTGAAGATAAGAGTCCTGTAGAACTACAACAGTTTTGAAGACGACTGAAGGAAAAATTCAAGTTGTGGATGCTCCAATGATATTGGTAGTAGGATTATAAAACTTGAAGCCAGTAGGTGTAAGAGAGCATGCTGAATTAATAGGAGAAACCAATGGTAAATCATCAGGGTCAAATGAGCAATTACAGCATGAGCTGGAATGATAATGAAATACGTGGGTGGCAGAAAGGCATAGCACTTGGCTACTAACTGAAAGGTTAGCAGTTCCAGTCCATTCAGAGGAGGCTTGGAAAAAATGGCTGGAGTTCTATTTCTGAAATATTTCTCACTGTTTCTCTCTGTGTCTGTCTCTCTCACAAATGCCCCAAACACACACACACACACACACACCACCACCACCACCACCACCACCACCACCAACAACAACAACAACAACAAAACTAAAAACAACCCAAGCTCATTGCCTTGGAGTCAATTTTGATGTATAGTGACCCTTGGGGGACAGCGTAGAATTGCTACTGTGGGTTCCCAAGGCTGTAGATTTTTATCGAAACAGGAAACCTCATCTTTTCTCCACAGAGCAGCTGGTGGTTTCAAACTGCTCACCTTACCTTTAGCAGCCCAATGTGTAACTCACTATACCACCAGGGCTCCTTCTGAAATATCTCAGCCATTGAAAATATTATGGAGTGCAATATAGGAGTTTTATGAATCAGAATAGATTTCTCTTTATCAGAATAATAAAGATCAAAAGGGTTTAAAATAGCGTATGGCCATTATCTGACAATGTTTCATGCTTTGCGTAGGGACAGTTGTGAGGGTGTCACAGGCCTGGGCAGTCTTCCGTCTGTTGTGCATAGGTCGATAGCTGTCTGACTGGAACAGATTCCATGGCATCTAACGGCAACATAATACAGCAGCGACAGCAGACTGTGCCTAAAGCTACCCAGAGGGAGGGGCAAAGGAGTTCCACAAAGAAAGAGGTTTCAATAAATGAGCAAACTTTAATCTTTTTTGAAATACATTATCTGTACTGAACCAAACATATTAATCAAGTTGTATACAATTGAGGATAAATAAAACTAGAGGTAGTCTGGTCTCAGAATAAGCCATTCAAGATAGTGATCCAGTATTAGTCAATATTAGTTAGCATACACTATTCAAGGGCAAAGGGATTAAGAATTGATAACAAATGTGAATTAAGCTGAGTCTAAGAAGTTGCAGGGTGGTTAAAATCCAGGGTTAATCTGTTGTAGAGACTCACTGGATCATCGCAATTCTCTTGCTGACTGATTGCCCCTTCAAGAAATGGAATCTGTGTGTCTTTGAAGTTTATAAATCAAAGTGACTTTGATAGGAAGTTCTCCGGAATAATTGGAAAAAATACTGGCTTTTTTTCATTTTTCTTGAGTTGTTATTTGGAATTTGCATACTTCTCTCAGAGTAATACAATTTAATCTAAAGTTCAAGGTAGCTATTTATATTTTATTAAAACCTTAAGTTTAAGAGAGTATTTCTTGGAGTGGTGATTTACATTTGACTGAAAACTTTACAGCAGAAGAATATGGGGCCCCTCCCCTGACCTGAAAGAGGGGGAAAGCCCTGGGGGAAACAAAGTAGAAAACCAATTTTTGTTTCTGATCAGCGAACTGAAGTATAAAAATGTAGACGTTAAGGTATGCGATTTAAAGACCTTGTTCTTACTTATGCCAAGGAGGATAGAGGACAACCAGGCACTGGTGGAAGTTGGAAAGAAGGAAGAACCAAACTCCCTGTCCCAGGGTGTAGTCCCACTCACAGTGACCCTTTAGGGGTTTCTCTTATGGTTGCCAGTCCGACCCTTCCGCAACAGTGTTGGACAACAGGTCACCCAACCGAAGGAGTCGGCTGGGAAAATCTGAATGTATGAGGATGATTGGATGGGTGGAAGGCATGAAGGGATGAAAGAAGACACCAGGAGTACCCCTGAACTGGTCTAGTTGGGTCGCCCAGAGCAACTATGAAGTGAAAGCCTTGTCTTCACAGATGCACCTACACAGGGGTACACTCGCTGTGGTAGTTTCATCATCTGCTGTCAATTTGAGACTGAAGGGTGAAGGGGAGGAGTTTAGCCTGTCAATCCAGTGGCACCTTGATGACCTCATTTGGAGGCACAAGGAGATAAATAACTCGCTGGAGATGGGACACACAGACTCCGTGCAAGACATGCTTGCTGACAAGACACATGGAGCTATGGTAGAGTCCTGGAGTGGAAGGAGTCACATGGAGACCTCTGCCAGTGCTGACACGCCTTTGGATCCACGAGACTTTGCACCCACTGGCCTGTGATCTTCCTGCATTCAGTGTCATTGCACATGTTGTGTGAGTCTGAAGTGAACTTTATAGGTTAGTATTGACACATGGGCTAATATTGGACTTATGGACTTCCTCTGGACTGGCATGTTTTTTCAATGTTCAATTGCTCTTAAACACATATGAGTACCTCTATGAATTTGTTTCTCTAGCCACACTCGCCATACTGAAACAAACATCTGAGTAGCACAGTGTCGTCCTTACTGTCACCAAAGAAACGTTCTTACCTCATTTAGAAATGTAGCTTTAAATAAAGACACTCTGCAGTGCCTATTGTTGTTGTTGTTAGGTGCCATCAAATTGACTCTGACCCGTTCCTGTGCCATCCTGACAGTTGCTCCTCTCCTGAGGCCACTGATGCGGCCACCACGCCCATCTGTTTCCTTGAGGGCCTTCTTGCTGCCCCTCCACTTTACCAAACGCGTTGTCCTTCTCCAGGGACTGGTCTCTCCTGACAATGTGCCCTACATATGTGAGATGAAGTCTTGCATCCTTGTCTGTAGGAAGCACTCTGGCCTTACTTCTTCCATCACAGGTTTGTCCTTTAAGTACTCTGTGGCACTTTCAATATTCTTCTCCAGCACTACAAGCCAAATGCATTGATTCTTCTTTGGTCTTCCTTATTCAATGTCCAACTTGCACATGCAGAGGAAGCAATGGATAATACCATGGCTTGATGCAGGCACATCTTAGTTTTCAAATGAGCATCCTTGCTCTTCAATACTCGGAAGACTTACCTAATGCAATGTGGTTTTTGATCTCTTGACTCTGCTTCCATGAGCATTGATTGTGGAGCCAAGTAAGACAAAATCCTTGACAATATCAACCCTTTCTTCATGATGTGACCTATTGGACAAGTTGTGAGGATTTTGGTCTTTATTAAGCTAATCCACACTGAAGGGTACACGTCTTGATCTTCATCAGCATGGGCTTCAAGTCCTCTTCACATTCAGCAAGCAAGGTGTGTCATCTGCACACCACAGGTTGTTAATAAGCCTTCATCCAGTCCTGTTGCCACATTTTTCTTGTAATCCTGCTTCTTTGGTGATTTGCTCAGGACGGATTAGACAAGTATGCCGAGAGGATACAAGCCGCACACACACCTTTCATGATTTTTAAACCATGCGGTATTCTTTTGTTCTGTTCTCACAACTTCCCTTTGATCCATGCACAATTCTGAATGTCCCAGATCCCATTCTTCTCAAGTTTATCCAGTAGATTACGGTCCACACCGTCTAATGTCATCGCACAGTCACTGAAACACAGTAAACAACCTTCTGGTGTTCTCTGATTTCAGCCAAGATCCATCTGAAAGAGCAAAGATATTCCTTGTCTCAAGTGCACGTACTGCTGGGACCCTTGCTGGATGGTCTTAAGCAACATTTTATTGATGTGTGATATTAATGATATAATTTGAGCATTCTGTTGGGTTGCCTTTCTTTGGAATGAGTGCCAATGTAGATAGCTTCCAATCTATTGGCCTAGTAACTCTCTTCCAAATTTCCTGGCATAGATGAGTGAGTGCTTCCAGTGTTTCTTCAGCTTTCTGACACATTTCAGTGGGCATTCCATCAATTCCCGAAGCCTTGCTTTCGGCTAATGCTTTCAGTGCAGTTTGCAATTTTTCCTTTAGCACAATTGATCCTGGCTCATATGTTATTTGCTGAAATGGAATGTTGACCAGTTCTTTTGGGCACAGTGAGTCTGTGTATTGTTTCCATCTTCTCTTGGTATTTTCTGCATCATTCTATATTTTGCCTACAGAATTTTTCATACTAATTAAAAATAGTTTTGTTGGCATGCAATTCACATATACAATTTAGTAGTTCAATATTTTAGAAAAGCTATGTGATCATCACCATAATTAATTTTACAGCATGTTTTTTTCTCATGCTCGTTGTTAGGTTCCCATTTCCCTCCAGCCTCCTTTGTCATGCCCATAGGTAATTATTAATCCAATACTGTTTCTGTAGATTTACCTATCCTGATTTTCATATACAGAAAATTATACAAAACAAAACAAGACATAAATAACAAGCAACAACAACAAAACTAACAACAGTGACAACGTAAAACAGATAAACTTCAATATTGACAGAAGATCATTGTGCCCCAGGAGGATGATTGATGAGACTCTCTACCACAAATTAGCAAGGAGGTTTTGAGAGGGAGCCAAAGACAGATCAAAACAAATCAAAACACAGATCCTGGAATGGGTTTTGGGCTCACGTTAAATCCTAGCTCCAACTTAAGAACAATTAGTTCTTACAGCATGAGCCTGCTCAATACTTGCCCTCAGTATCGAGATATAGAAGTAAAGAAGATTTAGGTGCTATAGCAAGATGTGGTAAAGAAATTCTATGGTACCTGACTACCGGATAAAATAGCATCAATAGTCTTAAAAAGTTGTCTCCAAACAAACAGCCATCTAAGTGAAATGTCAACTAAGTCTACATGAAAGAAGCACATCCTCATCAGTCACTAAAGGATTATAAAACATATAATCTGAATTCAAAGGAGGGATTAGGATCAGAGCCCAAACTGTGAGAATACAGTGTGCAGAAAGCTATGGAGGACAGTGGGAGCCCAAGATACATTTGTGGGAACTGCGTAGGAAATAAACCTCCAGTGATCTCCCTCTCGCCCTAACTGAGGGATGAGAGGAAAGTGGTGACTAAACAGAGTGCATTGGGGAGAGAGTACAGAAGATCAAAGGGATACACCTGACTTGAACAGTTACAACTTTGTTATTTCCCCTCTGATGCATGCTAGACCTGACCTGGTTTTCAACATTTTCTGTGTTTTTGTTTTGTTTTCGGTTTGTTCAGAAGTGTTATGTTATTGGGTGTCACCCTCTTGAGGTTGTGTTAGAAAAAAGGTTTCGGGGTGGGGGGCATGTACAGTGATGGTGGTGGGCAGGGGCGGGGTGTGTGTAAAAAGGAGATCATGTCAAGGAGTCCATGAAGGAAAAGAATATTTGGAAACTGGTTGCGGGAGCCATTGTACAACACTGCTTGATGTGATTGAACCCTGGAATTGTATGTGATTACCATATATACTCGTGGATAAGCCGAGTTTTTCAGCACATTTTAAATGCAGTTTTGGTGGTAAAATAAGGGCCTTGGCTGATATTTGGGTTGGCTTATACTTGAGTTTATACGGTAACTACCAATCAATAATAATTTTTTTAAATGAAAAGAAAGCCAGAAAATATTAAAAACTGAAACAGCTTTAAATGAGTCAAAAGGGAAATACAATGACACCATTTACCATTAACAACTAACTGCGTTTACCATGATCAACTTTAGAATGCTCTCTGTCTGTGAGCAAGGCTATGTACATCTCTGCACGATGGTCAGAGGGGATTCTCTGGAGACTTAACCCATCATACTATTCTTTTTGTAGAACTTTTCTTATTAGGTAAAATTTAACTCCCCACTTTGGATAAGATTCTTCCAGAAAATCATGATCTCACTAGGCTCTGCAGTGATTCAGACTCCATCTTCTTAAATCACTGGGAAGTGTGTCGGTGGGAGACTGGGGAAACTGGGCATTCAAGAACTCTTCAAACGGTAGTGCAGAAATTCCCTTTTGAAATTCACTTGAATGAGATGCTCATCTCATTCTGGATGGCCCCCGGTGACCCCAGCTGCTAGGGGTCCATGCCTGTGTCCTTCGTTTGTATGCGTCAGAAGAGAAAGACATTCCCCATCCCAGCCTGGAGAAATCTGCAGAGAACCTTCTTCCACAGGGTTAGAAAATCCTTTATTCTCACTAAAAAAGGAGCTTGGTTTTGTTTACATGATATTTTGGGGAAAATAAGAGGAAACTGGAGAGAAAGGAAAATGGAGAGGTTGAGGCATGAATTCTGGAGCCAGACAGACTAGACAAATATCCCAACTCTGCCATGGACCAGCTGTGTGACCTAGATTAGAAATGAAACCTCTGTGTCTTGATTTCTTCATCCGTAAGATGGAGATGAGATGATAATGTGATAGTAATGCCTATCTCAAACAGATGATAGCACAGCAACAATAACTATCTACAGAGCTCTTGTACTGGTTACATGAGTAAATATATGTAAAGAAAGTGAAAACTGTGCCTGGTCCACATGAAATATCACTTATTGTAGTTACTATTATTATTAAACAGCAAATTTAGGAGTGTCACAGACAGATCCTATACTTTGTTTTTTGTAACATGTAGGTTTATGCTTGGAAGTCAAAATCATTATACAACATATCTCCTCTCTTCCATATTTGCTGTTTTTGTAGAAATGAAGTCATGCTTTTTATAGTTGACAATGACAATTATGTTGTTTACTTTCCATCTGAATATTATGTGCCATATTTTTGTTCTGGAGCCAAGATAGAAATGAGGCTAGTTGACGAACAACTTCAATATGGTTTATTTGATTTAATTCAGTGAAATACACCGGCCCCATCCATGGAGGCAGCTTGACAAGGTTTGGGGATTTTTTTTTTTAAAGAAAACATTTCAGTAAGTCACTTGCTAATATTTTTCTTGTTAAAATAATTTTATTGGAACTGGAACACAAAACTTGTTGGTTTATAAGGCATTTAATATTTTATTTTAAAAAGGAGGCTAAAAGCATTTCAGATAATTTGAAGGGAATTATTAAGAATCAGTCTTCTAAGAATTTGCTGAGCAGTGTCCATCTGTTGTTGGTAAAGAACCTTGATGTGTGGTGACCATCTACATTTCTCATAGGTTTATTTCCCAGATATGGACATTCATAAATACACAATTCATTTGATTAATTTACTATCAAAATTTTCTCAGTAACGCAGTTTTTCATTCAATTAATTTATTCTCACACTTTCGTTGAGTTCCTACTTCATGTAAGGCAAGATACTCTGCTAGGTGCTAGCAATACAAAGATAAGGTGAGCAGATTTTAACATTGGTAAAGCGGGATGTCTGGTCACCTTATACAAAGATGAATGGGATGAGGTCCTAGTACTCAGGGAACTAATCAAACTGCGGTGGGAATAGGGTGATATGTGAGTAACTGTAATACATGATATAATTTTTAAAATGATTGATAAAATACCAGATACAAACGCAATGGCAGAAAGGAGGAGGAAAGCAGTAAATGTAATCAAACCTTTTATGAGTTGAGTTATATTTCAGGTGGATCTTGAAGGACTGGTAGAAATTAGGTATGAGAAAGGCAGGTTTGGCTAGGAGAATGGCATGGGTGAATATATGGGTTTGAGAAAGGGCAGGGGACAATTTTAGGGGGGACATACTCCCTAACTCACAGACTTGGCAACAAAGTGTAAGGTGTAAACTTCATGCAATAGGCACCTACTAGGTGCTCTGGGTTGTTATAGACACTAGAGATAAATAGGTGAGCAAATCAGACTTGGTGCTTCAAGCTCATTGAAGCATACAATACAAGAATACGAATACATTTGTGTGTTAGTACCATAATGTGTTAGTCTGGGTTGACTAGAGAAACAAATCCAGAGACACTCATAGGTGTTGTGTATAAGAAAGAACTTTATATAAAGACCAATTGTTTATTAAGACAATATCCCAAGCCAGTCCAGATCAAGTCCATAAGTCCAATAATAGCCCTTATGTCCGACACCAGTCTGTAAATTCCTCTTCAGACTCACACACGAATGCAGGAAGATCCCAGATCAGTGGGTGGCGAGTTTTGTGGATCCAGTGGTAGTGGAAGCAACATAGGGCTGGCGTGGGTTTCTACATGGCTCCTCCAGCTCCTAGGACTCTGCTCTATTAGTGTAGCTCCATGTAGCTTGTCAACAGGAAGACGAAACAAAGAGTGTTTGTGTCCCACCTCCAGCTAGCTATTTATCTCCTTCATGTCTCCAAATGAGGTCATCAAGCTGCGCCCTGATTGACAGGCTAAACTCTGCCCCATCACTCTTAATAGTCTCAAGTTGACACCAGATTATGTAACTACCACAATGTGTAAGCAAATCTCGATAGAAAGGTGAGGAGGCTTTCTACTCCTGTAAAAAGTTCTAGTCTAGCTGGCACTTAGACAGTCCATTTGGGTCACTCAACATCTTTCATAGGCCATACCAGAAGCATTTGATGAGGAAACCCCATGAAGTGAATTGGATTTTACCTTAAATTCACTGATAGCCGGCTTACAGAACTAAGAGAGTCCTAAGGCTGAAATGCCCTCGTGTGAGAAGCACACATCTTCACTGGAGTCGAAAGTCTCCTCATTCTTCCTCAGAGCAATTTCAGGTTTCCCACTGCTGACCCTGTGGTTAGCAGCCCTGTTTGTCCTCTGTTCTACCAGGGCTCCATTGTTGACAGAGACTATAAAAATACACAACTGAGTTCTCAGATTGGAAGGAGACGTCATTTTGCAGTGACTGGATCAGGGGGAACTCAATTGAAGAGGTGAAATTGGATGTGAGCCCGTAACACGAAGAGAAGAAGGAGCCAGCCTTGTAACGTCCCTGGCAGAGAGATCTTCCAGGGCATCCGTAAAATGTTCTTGAGTAACGCCAAGGCTGTCGTGGCTGGAGATAGCTCTCCGCCATGGCTGGAGAGAACGATACCACGATGTCTGAGAGCCAGACAAGGGCAACATGACCAGATGTCATCTAGATGTCAGGAGATGCCATCAGACAGTTTTAGGCAGAGAAGAAGGTTTGAATCATGTTCTAGAAAAGCACTAGGCCATCCAGTGGAGGGCAGACTGTGGAATGTGAAGCGAGAAGAAAATCAGGGAGAACTCGGAGTTTGTTGCCTCACTGGAGCAACAGATCCTGCTGCTCTGGCCTAGGGTGGTGGCAGTGGGGGTGGGAGCGAGCTCAAAAACCACTTGGGAGTTAGAGACTTCGGAGGATCCCAACCTGGGGATTTGTACTTTTCTCTGGACGCAGTTGGGATATTCAAAGTAATAGGGTCCTGCTTCATTCCACTGTTCAAGATACTCACTGATTTGGGCCATTATTTATGTGGAGTTGCAAACCCAAATTGTTTGAGAAGAATTAGTACAAGGCCGGTCCCAATGAGGGAGAAGTTAAAGACATCCCCACTGCCTGACTTTTCCAAAATGCTAGCCTGCTCTATTTTCCCAGCTGTCAACCATCCTACTCCCTCTCAGCAGTCTCCCTCTCATCCCAGGGCTCTGACGTTTGCTTCCATGTCTCAGAGAATCCACAGATGGTCAAATAAATGACTCACTTGATTGTGGAAACGGATAACACCCCAAACTCAAGCATCAGGCATCCGTCTGGAGGATTCCTCTCATTCACAGCAAACTGGGGAGTCGACTCAGGAGGCTGCGAAGCTTGTGAATCTGGTTATCTGCAAGACCACTCCTCCTGAGAACCAGAGGGCTGGGGGAAGCAAGCCAGATATGGAACCCAGAGCAAAACAGCAACCTTTGACAAAGTTCCTCAGAACAGGCCAAGATGACCATCCGAGTCCTAGTCTAAGCTTTCTATAGGTTGGCAGGTGGTGTGTGCTTGGTGTGCGTCACCAGCTGACTTGGCACTAGTCTTCCGTGCACCTTTCGTTAGAAAGGGGAAGTGGTACAAAGGTGGTGCCTTGCCCACGTCTGGGGCTTTGATGGAAGTATGGTTTTTGTTTTCTGATGTCAAAAGGCTGCATAGAGGACATGCTGATCCTTTCTGTGCATTGTAGGTGAGCCAGATGTCTCAGTCAGTTCCAGGTTCCCAGCTCCCCAACTCCACTCCTTGGGAAGATCTTCAGGAAGACAGAGTAGGGACACCGTTTTTATTTTTTAACACGATAATCTCATTGTAAGAGAAGCCATCAATATTAATCCGAGAACACTTTTATTGCTTCATTAGAGCTCTAGTTTGCAGAATATTTAAGTTTGAAGGTAGGAGTGTCTAACTTAAATATTTATAATCAGCTTAGGAAACTTAAATTGTTGAAGTGGTAAACTGTGAGGAATAAAGAAATATAAAAGCATCAATCCATCTCAAGGTGAGGAGTCACTCATTAATTGATTTGTGGCAATACAGGTATTTGTTTCTTTTCCCCCATAAATATTTATTCTTTCACTTTAAAAATTTTATGTATTTAAAATTTTTAATAAATCATTTTATGAGAGGCTCTTATAACAACCCATACATCCACTGTGTCAAGCATACTTGTACATATGTTGCCATCATCCTTTTCAAAGCATTTTCTTTCTATTTGAGCCCTTGGTATCTGCTCCTCAATTTTTCTTCCCTCCCCATCCCCCATTCTCATGAACCCTTGATCAATTATAAATTATTGTTCTTTTAATATCTTACACCATCTGCTATCTCCCTTCCCCCATCTTTCTGTTGTTCATCACCCTTGTGTGAGGGTGGTGGTTATACACCACAATGATCAGATTTATCATTGTGATCAATTCCCCCTTCTCCCCTCACCTTCCCCCTCTTCTCATGGTATTGCTACCCCCATTATTGTTCTTGAGGGATTTATCTCCCTGGATTTCGTGTGTTGAGAGTTCTTATCTGTAGCAGGGTACATGCTCTGGTCTAGCTGGATTTGTAATGTACAAATGGGGTCATGATATTGGGGGTGGAAGAGTGGGGGTGGGGAGGAAGCATTAAAAAACTAGGGGAATGTTGCATGTTTCTTCGGTGCTATACTGCACCATGACTTGTCCCTTCCTTGTGACTCTTCTTTGAAGGGATGTCCAATTTTCTACAGACAGGCTTTGGGTTTCCACTCTGACACCCCCCTCATTGTTTTGGGTCTTCTGATGCCTGATACCTGATTCTGTCAATACCTTGTGATCACACAGGCTGGTGTACTTCTTCCGTGTGGGCTTTGTTGCTTGCAAGCTATATGGCTGCTTGTTTATCTTCAAACCCCAGATGCTATATCTTTTAATTGCCAGGCATCATCAGCTTTCTTCACCACATTTGCTCTAGCACCCATTTTGTCTTCAGCTACTGTGTAGCAAAAGTGAGCATCACAGAATGCCAGGTTATTAGAACAAAGTGTTCTTGCATTGAGGGAGTACTTTAATGTCTGCCTGCTACCTTAATACTTAATGTATAAATATATGTACATAGACCTATAACCCTATTGTTATATAGAAATATAATTACATATGTGCCTATATTTATACCTCTGTAAATGTCCTTTGCCTCATACTTCTTTCCTCTATTTCCTTTTACTTTCCTTCTGTCCAATGATCATGTTTGACCTTCATTTGTTCCTCTTGGCTGCATTGCATTTGATCAAGCCCCACCAAGCATTCCAAGCTCTCCTTGCCATCAATTTTAGATCACTTGTTGTTCCCTTGTCCCTGGTTTATTGGCTCCCTCCTTTCTTCTTCCTCCCCCGCCCCTCTCATGCCCCCCACCTTGGAACCATTAGTCCTATTGTTTTCTCCTTGGGATTGTTTATCCTGCCTATCTTATATAGACATGGGGAAAAAAGCCTATAATAGTTTTAGCTCTGCCTATTGACCCTTATGAACAAGTCTGATGAGTGCCAAGCCCTGCCCCCAAAGTCTATTTTTGGGATTTCTTGGGGACTTCATTGCTTTGCTCCAATTTTTTAAAGAAGTTGAAAATGGCAACTGATACAAATAATTAGTATACTATGTAGACCAGAGAAACCCTGGGGGCGCAGTGGCTGTGCTGCTAAGCAATGATATCTACTTCTGTATCGGGTCCCAGTATACATCACAATGTCTACACTAAAGTCCCAATCAGTATTCATGGTCGGAAGGTTTATTTAGAAGTTTACATTTTGTAATGCAAGTGAGAAATGCCCAAGATAGAGTTGCTTATCACGGCACGCTACAAAGATCTTTCAGGGCTTCTAGCAGATGCCAAAGGGTATACATACTAGTCTGCCATGAGCCTCAACTCAAAGGCATTCAGCTTGAACTCACAAACTGAGCTCCTGAATTAAGTTCCCAGAGGCACCCCTCTCCACCAGCTAGGCTCTTGTCCAAAAGAACTCAGTTTTATTTGCTCGGTGGGCTAGGAAGTCTACCACTCTTTCATGTTTGGACTCCTGGTTCTGCAGTTCCTGCTTCTCTGATGTCATAACTGTTTTCTGGATCCAGGAGGTTTCCTGCATAGGAATGTCAGGTCCAGAGGATGCATGCCACTCCTGACTCTTGCTGGTAATGACCTTCCCCCTTCCTGCGTCTAAGAGGGCTCCTTGTATACCTAGAGCAGGATGGTATCCCAGTCATTCTGGTCAGAATTACTCACAGGTCAATCCTGTCAGTCTTCCCCAGGGACCTTCTTATGGAGCCAGGCAGGGAAAAGTCAACTGACGAAAGTGAGAGACGTTGACTAGGAGAGCGAGGTTAAATAATCCACTGCTCCTTCAGTGGGCTGCTACAAGTCTGAAGTTCTAACCCACCAGCAGCTTTCCAGGAAAAGCTGAGGCTCTCTACTCCCATAAAGAGTCACCCTCTCAGAGACCGGCAGGGGGCGCTCTCCTCTCGCTGTAGGGTCCCTCCTTGGGTCACTCACTATGGCAGTGAGTTCAAGCAAAACGTGTTGGGAGGCTGGCTCCCAGTTTGCAGCCTAAAGAATGAAGTTCTCCCACAGGAGGACTTTGCTTCAAAGAATCTATGATGGCGTCAGAAACAAAGCTTCTTCGCTTTTCTAAAATGTAGACTCAGTCGGGAGAACACAGGGCCAGAAACACCGAGGGAGTAGTGGGGAATAGGAAGTGGTGAAAGAGTGAATGGAGGTTATTCAGCAAAGTCGACAGAGAAGGTCAATGAGGACGAGTTGTGAAAAGTAAGGAAAGATTTCTCTCACCATCATCGTGACACCTGAGCGTTTGTGATCATCTAACAGCAAGCCCGGGTCCTTGCTACACAAACTGCAGGTAAATCGAAAGGTTCACAGAATCTTGAATTGATTTAGGCCCTTAGAACTTGGACTTCGTTTGTTGCAGCTCTTATCTTCTGTGATAATCCCACTGAAATCTCTTCTTCAGTTGGGCTGCCCTGTGGCCTTGACTGCCCACCAGGCTAGATCATTTCAATTGTTAGTGGTTTTCCTATCAGTATGTATTATGGATAATACCTGGAAATCAATCTTCCAGAAATTCTCTTATGGCTTCTTTCAACTGTTGTCACAATATTTGACAACAATGAACTAACCTTACTATTATTTTATATATATTTGCTTCCTTCCTAAATACTGAGTAAGATTGAGGGCTGAAGGGTTGTGCCATTCATTTTACTTTCACCAGAGGGCGTAGCATAGTGTCTTAGGCCATTAAGGTATTCCTTCAATGTTTCATATCTATTAAGAAACACAATACTGAGTTATGGAGCAGAAAATCAAAGTTAGCTGACAATATTGTCTATGTGAGATTGAAAAAAAAGCCCAAGCCCCTTTTAATTGATTTTTCTCTCCCAAATTCTCTGGATTGAGAATTGGGTTTCAAAAACATAATTGGTAGCTATTTTGTCATTGTACGGACACAGCTTCTGTGTTGTGGAGCCCAATAATCTGTCTGTCCAAAGGAGAATATGGGCAACATTTTATACACCTGGAACTTACCCAAGCCATTTAATTAGCAAGTGTTTAATGAGAATTTTTTCTGCCAGCCAATATCTGCATTTGTGACTGATCTGTAGTTCACTGTCTGCCATGTCTACAGCATCATCATTTGGATCAAGGACCATCAGTGTAAGGCAGAGCCAAGGACCTCTCAGATTACAGAGCACATTAGAGAAAAGGGAGATGGTCTTTCTTTCCCCCAATACTTTCTACTTGTTAAAAGAACTGCCCTGAAATCAGATTAGAGAAGCTGTTAAAAAAGAAAAGTCTTAATAGACACTTGAAATTTAATGTTAATATGGCATAGAAACAATGACATGTAATTCCAACAAAATCAAGCAACATCAAACATCAGCTATCATATTTTAAAAAGTTGTATTGACATATAATTTAGTGGCATAAACATATTATAAACGGGTTGTGCAATCAGCAGTACAATCAATTTTAAAACATTTTCTTCTCTCTTGTTCTCATTAGAATTAGTTCCCCATTTCCACCCAACTTCCCCTGCCATAACCCTAAGAAACTATTAATCTAGTTACTATCCCAATAGATTTGCCTGTCCTGAATTTCATATCCAGGAAAACATGCAATAACAAAACCAAAAAATCCAACAGTAGCAAAATAAAACAGAGAAAAAACCTTCAATAGAAAAGAAAGCAGAAAATAATAATTGCTAGAACAAATTGAAAATGGCTTAAAGGGGAGGACAAGGAATTAAATTTAACTTAGCTACATCTGCAGAAACCCACTTTCCAATGCATCTCTCTGATGGCAAGACTCGTCACATGACTTGCTGGTCAATGGTTGAGCTCAATGTGAGTCACGCAAGGCTTAGTCCAAGCAAGGACGCCGAAAGTGGGTTTGGGCTTTCACTGTTATCTATGGCCGTCTGCAATCTGGGTGCTCAGAATTCAAGCGCTCTTACTGTTGTCTCCTCTGGTCTTGGATTTTATTATTTACAATCCTCGGATTACACAGACTTCTTTTCTATGCTTCTTCTATATGAATTTAGCTGCACCTAATTTAGATAGCTGCTTCTTTTAAGATAAGCCTTTGAGACCCCAGACCCCATCATTCTGATAGCCAGGCACCATCTGATTTTCTCAACACCCTTTTCTGTAGCACCATATCTTCAGTCATCTTTCATAAGGGCACGTAGCACGTAGAATCATACCATAAGGGCTAATTGTTCTTAGATTAGGGATATGATTAAATTGGAGCTCAAAGGTTTTTCATATATCTTTGGGTTATATATGTCCCTGGTTTACTTTAGAGACATCATTATCATTTTATTAGGGAGCATAAAAATTCATCCCCATGGGGCATGTGGCAATTCTATTGATAGTATGATTCATTTAGTCAATGATATAGAATTTTAAAAAGGAAACTATATATGTGTAGGACAGCGTTTTAGACTAAAATGCATGGATTGTTGCCTTGTGCAGATTAAAAACGTAAGTGACTGTATACTATTTACACAAACAACGAGGGTTGCAGGTAAAGCACAACGTTCCATAGTGCTCACTCGCAAAGGGCCTGCTGGACTAAGACCTGTCATGAAAAAGCCAAGAGAATGTGAGAGAAGCAAAGATGTGGTCGTCTTGAACTGCTAAGCTATCAGGCACCCTCAAGCAAGTTGAACCTAAATCCAGTGACTTCCAAATCCACAACCACAGGAGTGTAGTCATCTGCTTCTTCGCACAATAGGCCAAATCAGCCCTAAGTCGAAGGGAGTATTGCAGTTCATAGAATCTGCTATAGGTATGTTCAAGGTATAGTTCAGTTCACTAAGAGGGGTTTCCGAATCAGGTCCTTTTGGTGTGACCTATAAAGGATGTTATGCACCTTGAAAGGACCGAGTCTTTGTCCCAGTTGTCTATAGCATGTGGTCTGGGTCACCAAGGGCTGGATAGACACTAGGTCAAAGGTGCCCTATTGGGAGACTATGTGCAAAACCCAGCATTTTCCTCAGCAAGGGTGGCCCACCTGGTGTAATTCATCAACAGAATTGAAATTACATCAAGTCCCAAAATTGCAAGGTCCTATTCTACACTAGTTACTACACATCATCACATAGTTTTTGAAGATTTATTTAGGCATAAAGGATGTGGCACCGTGGCAGAAACAAAAGGGATAAATCCTTGCCCTTAACAACTTAGTTTAGACGTTTCAATGCTAGTACGGTCATTCACGGTAGACAGGCTTCAGCAGAGCTTCCAGATTAAGGCAGACTAGGAAGAGAGGGCTAGAGTAGCAGTAGCCACTCCTTCTTCATCCTGTTCCCATGCTGCATATATTAGGGACACTCACAGAGTTGTGCTACAATGAAGTCCCTGGTTTACAAATATTTGACTTAGGACAACTCATAGTTGCCTTTTAATGTCTAAATTTGCCACCAACCTCTCCTTATAATAAATCCTTCATTACATTTATCTTCACTTGTTTCACATTTCACTTTTCATGAATAAAACGGTTGCAAGCCTTTCCGTGTACTGAAGTAAGGCTAGAAAAAAACAGAGCGTACCTGTTCTGATTTTCCACAGATTTGACTTGAAGATACATTTAGGAGCACATCACATTCGTAACTTTGGAATTAACTGTGTAGTATTTATCTGCCTGTCTCATTAGCTAGGTAAAAGCTTCTTCGTAGGCGTAAACATAACTTTTTTTCTCTTTATTTTTTATAACCTTGATTGGAATATTAGGTTCTTTGAAATGTTGACGAGTTTAATAATTAAGAGCCATGTTATGTATAATTTTGAAATCCAGAAAAGGAAGTTGGGTTTTGGTTCTATATGTAATGAGGAACCTTTGCCTTTTTTTGAGAAAGGAATTTATAGAATCAGAGCTCTACTTTCTGAAAATATCACAAGTATTGGTCTGGAGGAGAGAAAATGAGAAAAAGAAAAGCCTTAGGCAAGAAGACCTGTCAACAGTTGTCACAAAAACGACTTGAGGGGGACAGAAACTGGGCTGAGAGTAGCTGTGGGAGTGCCACAGAGTAGAACATTTGATTAGAATTGACAACATTTTAATGTAGAAAATTTAACCAACAAAAGTGAGGTCCTGGAGTCAGAGTTACCCGTGAAACTCAGGTTGCCTGACAACCTTTCAACTGATTTATGATTTCGTTAAATAGGCTCTCCTTTGATTTAACCGACTCTCGAATTTTTTTCCTGTTGATGAAGCCTGATATGACATGAAACGCTATTCTTCAGAAACAAAAGCCGGACAGAGCCAACAGCTTGACACGATCTTCAAATTATTGCTGCCACTGAAAACCTTTGAGGGACCTTGAATGCAGCAGACATCCATACGAGAGATGAAGGGCTCCCTAGGAAGGACTGGAATCAGTGAATACAGAGGCTGCTGTAAAATTTGTCAGAAAATGGACAGATGTGTTAGTTATACCTCAGAGATTTTACTGCATGATTTGGGGGTGTCTTCGTTACGACAACAAGATAATATTGCTAGATTCAATTGTTTCCTTAAAGTATTTGTCTGGCCAAGGACTGTGGTGTGGTGAAATATGCTACCCGCATTCTGGTAATCCTAGATCATCCTTGACTTCCAAAGTTTTGTATGAAATCAACGCAAAGAACCTCACAATGAATTGTTTTCCCCTCGTGAGGAAATATTTTGGCTGCTGTCATCAGTATCGGGTGTATATGAACTGAAAGGAAACATTCTCAGCAAGTGCATATTGTAGCTTGTCAAATCAGGGATAGCTTCCAAAAAAATAACTATAAAGAAAAGCAAGGCTTTACCAAGGATTCCAGGTTTGTTCTCAAAAGGATAACATTTCAAGAAAGCGCCTTCTGCCAGCCAGGGAAGCTTGTACAGGGTCAGTCAGTGGCCACACGTGAGCTTCTACTTAAAGGAATTGCCACAAATGTCAGCTGCTGAAATATCAAACCAGCAATGCCAATTACCCATAGGGTGTCCGAATCCAACGATGTCAGAAAATGGGACAAATGCAATTGACCACTTAAAAGGTGGTTAAAAAGAAAGAAAAGAACAAAGGACAAACATGGATGAAGCACTATATACAGGTAAGGAACATTCCAGAAGACCCCAAAGTGAAATAGACTGTGTACAAAATAGTAGAGCTTTTCTAATTGAGAACAATTGCTCTTTCTGAGTCCTTGGTGTTTGCAGTTTTAAATCCCAAACAAACATTAGAAGACCTTCTCTTGGGGGTAATATGGAATAGACCATGGGGGAGGACACAACAGGCTGTAGCTACGCTGGTAGGAATCAATGTTTTTTTTAGACCAAAGATTTTTTATGTCAGACAAGCAACAAGAATTAATTCATAAAAATAATTTTTGAACAGTTACTTGATAAAATATTGCAGTACAAAATAACTATGCATATAATGGAATGGATGGTTTTAGATGTCACCAGTTGTAACCAAGCTATTGATTAGAAGTCCAGCTATCCTTTGGCCATGTCGGGATGGAATGGTTTCCAGGACTCTTTCTTGTTATTTTTCTTGGGTTATTTCGCCTCTTTGAGTCTCCTCTCCTTTGCCGCCTTGCACTGGCTTCCTTCTTGTTGCAGAGAACATGAGAGGAGAGATGAATTCACCCAGTGGCAGTGGAGCTTGAGCTGGCTGGGCACTAACGTCCCAGGGGCTGGGTGGGAGAGACTCAGCTCACTGAGGCGAGGCCCGGCCTTCATGGTTGGATGCTGCCAACTGCAGAAGAAAGACTGGGCTTTCTTTTTGCTCACATAAAGAGTTAGGGCCTGGACACTCACAGGAGCAGCTCTGCTCTGTCCTATAGGGCCACACTGATTGGGAATGAACTGGATGGCAACACAGTTCAGAGTTTTTGGAAAGCCCTTGCTGCTTACTTTTCCTACTGGATAATCCACCCCTGAGCTGGTGGTTCGACCCCACCGTGCTGACGACGTGGTAGTCTGTTTCTGTAAGGACTTATCGTCTTGAAAACCATCTGGGACAATTCTACTCTGTGCTTCAGGGTTATTATGAATTGGAATCTACTCAAAGCCACTGTTTGGCTGTGTGTAACATGTTAATCCTTTCATGAATCTATTTAGATATTAAAAGAAATATTTTAAGTCAAAGACATTCACTCTTCAAGTTAATAAAGGAACGTGGGAATAGTGTTTTTCCCACCAGAGTGTCTCAACTCCTATCTCAGAGGCACACAGACAACTAACAATTTTATAAGATTTTGATTTACCTGCTGATATTTAATAAGTGTTTCACGATTCCTGTTGAACTCAATTGTATGATAGTTCCAATGGAAAATTACCGGAAAAAATAAAGTATCGAACTATGCTACACAGAGGGCTGGGTGCCTGCACTGTGGAGCCGGCGTCTGGGTGATCTCTCCACTGGGCCACCTGTAATGGGCAGGTTCTGTTTTGTATGAAAATAAGAAAGGATGGAGGTGAGGTCCAGTGTGCTTGCGCCGACAGATATAAGACGGCGACAGAGCGGAACTGAAGACCAGAAAATAGAGAGAAAGTGACTGTTCTCTGGGGACCCTGAGCAGGCCGGGGATCTGGACCAAGCAGGGACCCAGAGCAGCGCTGCTATCTTCTCCTGGCTGGGGGCATGGAGCTGAGTCAGCTTCCAAGGACATTCTCAGTTGATGGCAGCAGGGTCCCCTTCCAACCCTTTCGACAGCCCTGCGGGTATGGGAAGAGGGAGGGGCGGGTAGCAGAGAGCATGGATGACTGTGTAATAACCCCACTGCAAGGGAGTGTACAACAGAACGGTCTGTGAAACGAGATGGTGGATGGAGTAGGATATGGCAGAAATCAATAAATAAGGGTTCCTAGGGTGGGGCTTGGGGTTGGGAGCGGAATAAAGAATTTATATCAAGGAGGGCAAGAAAAAAGAATGTGTTTTGAAACTGATTGTGGTAGCAATGGGACAATATTGCTTTGGTGTGGTTGAACTATGAAAAGTTATGACATCTGTAAGCGCTCTCAATAGAAATAAATAAATAGGAATAGGAGACACATACACAATTGTAAATGTTCTAGTAGTCTCATTAAAAGTGAAAAGAAACAAATGTTGCCGTGGCCATTAAGTCCATCCCAAGTTATGGTACTCCCTACTAGGATTTTCAAGACTGTGAGCTTTCCAAAGCAAATCACCAGGGTGCTTCTGGAAGGGTTTGAACCACCAACCTTGTGGTTAGTAGTCTAGTACTTAACCATTTGCACCATCTACAGACCCTTAAGTTTAATGATATATGTATTTAATATAACATATTTGATATGTACATATCAAAGAATTATTTCAACATGTTATCAACATAAAATTATCAATAAGGTACTTTAAGTCCTTAATTTTATATGAAGGATTTGAAATCTAGAGTGCACATTTTAATTCAGATTGGTTGAATGTCCAGGGCTCAGCAGACATGTGTGCCTAGTGGTTCTGATAACGGGCAGTCTGGATTGTGGTTGCAAACTAAACTTTGTGTAGTTCACAATCCTGCTTTGCCAACGGAGAGCCACTGGCTTAATTAACTCGTGGCAAATGTGCCATGGTCTAATCCTTATTACCCTTTGAAGCAACATTTGAAGGAGAAGAATCAAGTGTATTCTTCATTAGAACACTGGTTTCCCGCAGCTTTTTATTAATTGGATTGCCTTTTCCTTACATGTAAAATAATCAGTAAATCTAGATGTTTCTTAAGCAGTAGGCTCCGTTTGAATTAGTGTCCTTCTGGTCACCATTTGATTAGGACCTCCGCCTGCTCTTTCACTTCCGCTTTCTTCTCTTCCTTCCCTCCGAGTCCCACCCCACACAGCCCCTCTCCTTTCTTTCCAACAGAACTCCAATTTGAGTGTGCTGTAATGGAGCCACCATGGGCGATAGACTATGGGAGACATACTCCTATAGAAGATATGCTAATCCATCTCCTGATGACATGCAGCTGGAAGACTAGAGAATGGGCAGAATGTTCAGGACTATCCGTTGGGATGGCGACTGTGTGCTCGGTGTCTGCATGGTGATGTAAATTTGCTACCAGAATATGAAGTTTTTTTGTTGTTTGATTTTTGTTTTTGTCTTCTCTGTGTGTGTGTGTGTGATAAACCTGTAATATATGTGTATGGTCTTTCAAGGGTAAGGTGTTAGAAGAAATCATGCAGACTATGTAACTCAGCCCACAGCTTAAATCTTAGCAAACTTGACAAAGTGTATTTAGAATGCTGTTTAATGATTCAAGTTAAACTATGGGAAATATGAACCTGGAAGACTAGAGACTAGATGGGATGTCCTGGGATATCTGGTATGAGGGCAAGGTGAGTTGTTTGCAGTAGAAATAAAAAGGTCCTAATGGATAGAATTGGGTTAGGTTGATCTACAGCATAAGACCTCTTAGAACATGGGAAAGCAAGGATGTTACTAATCCAAGCCATGATATTTTCAATGATCTCATATGCCTGTAAAAGTAAGACCTTGAATAAGGAAGATCAAATAAGAATCAATGCATTTAAACTGTGGTACTGGAGAACGATATTGAAAATCCCATAGACCGCCACAAGGACAAAGAAATCTATCCTGGAAGGACAGTCAGAATGCACCTTAGAGAAAAGGATGGCAAAACTTCATCTGATTTACTTTGGATATATTGTCAGGAGAGAATAGTCTCTGGAAAAGTACATCAGGCTTGGTAAAATGGTAAAATAGAGGGAAAGTGAACAAGACTCTCAACGCCAGGGATTGGCACCATGGCGGCCATGATGGGCCCAGCCATGGGAGCAATGAGAAGGATGGCGTCCTGCAGACGGCCACTCTGTGTCGGAACTGACTTGAGGGCACCTGGGAATAACAGCGGCGCAACACCAACAGCAACAGATAGAATGTGTAAAGAGGTACAGTTTGCTTCACTTTCAGAAGGCTCTTTTGTGTCTTTCTTCACTGCAGCCAGGTCATGTTTGTCAGGAAACTTCCACCCGGATGCGGTAGGCTCTGTAGTACTTAACTATCCAGTGGTCAGTTGAGAGACCTCTCATAGCCTTGTTGGTTGTCATTCAGCAATAGTGTAACAACATGCTAGAAAATCCCCATGTCTTAGATTTAATCATGTGAAATTGTTATTACTCAATCCTTTCTAACTTACATCATGGCAATTTCACACAGTCCAAGCTAATGGTAACCGAATAAATACTCTGGGGTAGAGCACGAAATCTATTTTAAATCCTTCATTGGAAAGGAAAAACTTAAGCCATTAAAATTCACTTTAATGTAGGGAGCGACTTGTATAAATTTTGAGGTTGCATTCAGATCCTGGGACCTGCTTAAAAGAAGATTGATGAGAACAATTGCTGTCTGGTGGATGAATCCATGCTCCAACGAGGGCCAGTTTTGTTTTGTCTTTCAATTGTTTGTTTGCTTTGTGGGCATGTGGGTGGGCAAGGTGGCACCAGCTTTGGAAGCAGCGCTGTATCTCCAAATCTTAAAATTTCCTCTAAGGATGTATTGTTTATTTTAAATGTGTCACTTCAATTGGGCTGTCCGCTTGCTAGATGCCCAATAAGGATGTAGCAGCATTTCTTTCTCTTTTTCTGGGCTCTGTTTACTCTTCACGTATCTGAGAGCTCTTCTAAATTTAAATATTGTGAGTTATTATTTTATTTTTCCAAGATATTTGCAATTTTCTATTTTATCACTTTCTGCTTTCTTGACCACTGGCTTTCTGAAATTTAAGACCTATTTTTTTAAGGTGGTGCCTGGGCGTACGTAGCTGTCCTTGATGGCCATTTTAGGTGCCATTCTAAGTTCCAGCCATTCCTTTTACTTTGCCCCTTACAATGGCCACTCTTATGCCTTCCCGAGGGCTCTGGCTTCTGCCAGATCAGTGTAAGCATCTCTGCAATAAGCCCCTGGAACAAGCCTCGCATACCAGTGTTTTCCTACTACCTGTTAATGACTTCTAATGTATCTATCACTCCTCCCGCCCGGTTTTAAGTGATTTACAGAATTAAATAATTCTATCTGCAAAACAAACCACCACAATCGAACTATTACTGCTGCGAACAGAGCACATCGGGGTTAAGTAGTTAGCACAACCAAACCCATAGCTAATAAATGATGGACTAGAATTGCAAGGTCAACAGTTCGAAACTACCAGCCTCTCTGTGGGATAAAGGCAAGACTTTCTATTCCCGCAAAGAGTTACATTCTTAGAAACTCACAGGGTCCGTTCAACACAGCTCCTATAGGGTCGCGATGAGTTGGAATCAGCTCAGTGGCAGCGAATGAGTCATTATTTCCCCCAAGGCATCCCCTTTACTACGATGCGATACCGGCCGGCGTTCACTCTGAGAATTCTTCATTTAACGGTCATAAAATAATGTAGACCTTCCTTCTCTCTCTTCGGAATAATCACCCGACTGCGGGTCCCTTGAGCAAGGCCATGACTGTATTGTTCCCTTTGGAACCCCAGTGCCTCTCACTCAGTGCTCAGCATGTAGGCGATGCCCAGTACTTCTTTGTGGAATAAGTGGACACAGGAATGTCCATTATAAATGTGTAATGAACGTTGCGTTTCTATGAAGAATGGGATAACTGCAACATCCTTGAAATACAATCCAAATGTGATCCAATCAGACAGGGGGGAGAACGCTTAACACTGACCAGAGAGGTATTTTGAAAATTTGAAATCGTGGAAAAAGATGAACGCTAAAGGGGATTTCAAGGTCGGCATTGGGAAGTTCAGATTGAAGCAAAGCTGCTGCTATTCCAGCCTTCACACGTTTAGCCACAGGCAAAGGCAGACCGCTATGAAGGCTTGCAGGCTGGAAGGAAATTCTAATTCCTTGGAATGCCCTGCAGAAGGAGGTAGAGCTGTAACTCTGCCTACTTTCCTTGAAGACCTGATAACCCTGAAGAATATGAAAACACATAAAAGGGGACATGAGCCAGATCAGAGGGCCAAGCTAGAGCTGTGTTCTCACAGGTCCTCAAGAAATCAGCAGGGCCAGAACGAAGGCAGGCTGCAGGCCATTACCGAGTGCCATTAAAGTTAAAAATACGACCCTCAGCACTGTTGCTGTATTGCTCTAGGCTGCGAAAGCTCGCGCTGTCAGCTGTGACTCCAACTGTGGGGAAGGGCAGTCAGAACACTGTTATTTCTGCATTTTATTGCAGAAGCAGAATACCCATCCATTTTTATTGTGTGACAGTAAGTATTGCAAATGACTTTCATGACATAAAGAAAGACATCCGAGGTAGACACTCACAGTCACTGAGGAAATCCTGAATCACAGTTACCTTACAGAACAGAGTCTAACTGCTCCTTAGAGTTTTTGGAATGATACATTTGCATGGGAGAAAATGGCCTTTCCGCTCTCTTTTGAAGTGACTGATAGGTTTGAACCATCAACCTGTGGTTAGCAGCTCTGTGCTTAATCTGCAGTGCCACCAGTACACTTTAACGGTGGAGGAGAAATTTTAGTTCTATTTCAAAAAAGAAAACCAAAAAACCACCCCAAACTCACTGCCATTGAGTTGATTGGGCCTCATAGCACAGAACTGGCCTGTGGATTTCTGAGACGGTAATTCTTTATAGCGAGTAGAAAGCCTCGTCTTTCTCTGATGGAGAGGTTGGAGCTCTAGAACTGCCGACCCTACAATTAGAAGCCCGATACATAACCGTGGTGAGCACGGAAATCTCCGTCTCACACTTGCTGGCGTTCGGTGGTAACCGAATCAGCAGCAAGCGCGGCTTGTCCCGGTGGTTCTTTTCTAACCGTTTCCAAAGCGAAGAACTGCAGGAAATGGACAGGACAGGCATTGCGTCTGGTGAATTTTAAAGAAATGCATAAGGATTATGCCCGAGTAAATAACAGCTCAGGTGAGTGTTCAAGTAATGTGTTGAAAAAATTCACAACGAGGAAAAGACGTGGGTGAAAGAAGATTGACTTCTGTGTGAGAGCACAAGGAGTGTCACAAGGAATATCCCAGTGGGGAGCGGTTCCTTGTGTAACAACTGCTCTCCTTACGTTGCATTGCGACAGACTGCAATTTAACTTAAGAGGGGGGGGGCGTGCTAAATAAAAATGACTTGGTGAAGAAGGAAGGATTTTTTAATGTCAAGGAGAAAGCAATTTGTAATTTGATTTTTAATCTGGAGATAGTAGGTAGTATTAAGCCATCAAGCATTCCAAAGACTAGGATGCTAATTGAAACAGAATGTGGAAACATGAATGAAATTGATGAGAAGTGACAAAGCAGCTGGATTTGTCAGCAGTTCAGCAGATGGAATAGCTCTGATTGATGAAATGACAAGGCTCTGCAACAAAACTGAAAATTAAATGTACAGCCAGGTAGTCCTGGCACCAAAAGTGTTCAATTGCATAACATTTGAGGAACAAGCCATGAAGGCTTGTTCTAGAGAACTGCTCCTAAATGATGTCAAGGGATGCCATCGTTGGTCACTTGGCTTGAACCTGCCACTTCTGATGACGACTAGCATTTCAAAGGCTGGTTTAGCAAAACACCGTGCCACTGTTTGGCTTCAGATGGCAATATCAGAGGCAACAGAACAACTTTGGAGTGACTGTTCCCTCTTAGTTTCGGCCTACTGTCTCATGGCCTTTATCATATCACATGGCTGCAGGATTTCCTAACCTGTGCTCCTTGAAACACTAGGATGTTAATAGACACCAGATGCAAATGTGGGTCAAATCAAGGTCAAGACTGTCTAGAGAAGGCTGTATCCTTTGGTCCCCGCTTAGAGATCCCAGCGCAGGTTAGCATAATGCAGGTAAAGTCCTGAAGAAAAGTGAGACTTTCTAAGCTTTTATGGCCACTGAAATCAATGATCAGAGAAACGGCCCTCCCAGCTCAGAGAGATGATTGCTCTTTGAAGTGAAGTTTGGAAAATGTCCTGGCCACCTAAAAGCCCTCCTAAAACTGGCTTTTAAAAGTCGCCTTCTTACTGCACTCTGGAGAATGGCTTAAACTCTGAAAGGATTCAGGGCACCGTGAAATGCCTGCTCAACACTTGGCATTTCAAATGTGTTTGAGTGTATTTGGAAAGATGTTGCCTTTCTCCTCCTGCTTGTATGATGGCGTGGGGTTGCAGAATCAGGTGTTGTAGATGATCACAGACAGGCTGAGATTCTGTCGTGCGGCCAGTACAGTCTTGCCTGGTGCACAGTTTCGATGCAGAATGGGAGGTGTAGGTAAAGGAATCAACCGTGGTCATCAGTGATAGGAAGGTGTGTTCTGCACAGGAGCTTCTGTGTGAGCTCTCCCGCCTTTAAAACAAATCAAGGTGTCTGATTGAATCACGTATTTTCTCTCTCGTCTCCACACTGTTTGAAACGGCTAGTTGCCTGGAAAGATGCTAGGAGTATTTGCCTAGGTTCGTGGTATAAATCCAGTTTTGGAAATTAATTTTTGAAGTCACATTAAACATTTCACATGGCATTTGGGGGCTGAGCTAGAGGCTGAAGTGAGGAACTCAACTCAGGCAATGATTCTATCAGACAGATTTTTTTTTTAAATTGAGAATTCACTGAAGGCTGGAGCTTTTCTTCAGAGAGCTGTGTCAGAATTGAAAGGAGGTTTTACAGTTCAGTCAAACCATTGCATTTTCTCTTTCCCTAACACATTCTGACCCATTTACTCAAGCCAACCCCGAGAGTCGTGTTTTGAGGGATATTTATCTGAGGGTATGCATTTGACAACTCTGTACTTGGCCATTTTCCTCACGGTGCTTTACAGATCTGTGATACAGCCTGGCCGAAGATTACACTGTGTGCGTCCCAGTGGTTTCTGCATTCTGTCTGCTTCGGCTTGATTGCAGCACCCAGTTGCCTTTTCCACAGCAAAATCACTCACTGCCCTAGTTTCAGGCTTTTCATCTGCTAGTGAACATTATGGCTTTGAAATGATTATTTCTGTTGTCCTGATTTTTCTCAAAGCTTAATCCCAACAATTAAGATCGAGATAGAAGCAATCAGAAGTGCACGCTCAAGAAAGACTATCTCCCGAATGGGAGTCAACTAGTGAATTATTTTCCTTGGTTTCAATTGTTCTTCCCCAAATCCCCATAAGCAGGATGAACCAGATTTTGCTAATGTGACTGTTTTACCCACTGCCACGGAGTTGATTGCAAGTAGGGGTTGCGAAGGGTAAAGCTCTGTGAGAGCAGGCAGCCTCATCTTTCTCTTGCGGAGTAGCTGTTGTTTGTGAGCCTCTGACACTGAGGTTAGTAACCCAATGTCTAACCTCCAGTGCCACCGGTCTCCTTTGGGTATAGTTTATAGACGGTCAAAATTATTTTTCAACGATGGGATTTGTTTTTCCCGATTTTATTGGTAGCACCAGGAAAGCAGGGCTAAGAGCAAAGTAGCTTTCAGCTGACCTGGGATCCAGCTGGATACTGTACTTGTTCATTATTTGGGGGGGCGCGGGACAAGGCTCCTGAACATTTTATGCTGATTTTCCTGAATTGCTTAAATTTTTCCTCCCCTATACTCTGTCTCCTGAGCCAGAGAGGAGCATGCATGGTTTGATGAACTTCTCAATCCCTTTCACCTGGTTTCTTCTTACAAGGGTGTTTGAAGACCACACCTACTTGGTTCCCTTGAATCCAGATTTCTGGGTTCCAATAAATTGACCCATTCTTCCTTAAGTGGCTTTTTGTGCCCTGTAGGTACTGATTCCTGGGAGTCACCTTCAGGTCAACAATAGCTTAGTAAGCAACCGATTGGAGCCCATTTGGCCTCAGGCATTGGATTCTTTAGGAAAATCGTCCATTTGCTTTGAGAAGCAGAAACTTTAGAATCTGACCAGAGCTTGTGCTTTAGGCTGTCTGATGTGTCCTTTCGGTTTTCCTCTCTGTAATGGATAGACGGACACCCTGCTCTGACTTAGGTTATGGTTCTGTCTCCAGCTGTACTCACGACTTTTCAGCCGGGCTCTGTAACGCAGTGCCGTGGCCACAGAGAAGTCACAGTAATACTCACAGTAGTGGGCTTGATTATGGAATTTTACAGGTTACAATTGAAGTGAGAAATACTTAGGATGCAATTATCCAGTCAGGACACATAACAAAGTTCCTTTCGAGCTGCTGATAAGTGCGCAAAGGCCATGCCACTTGACTGCCATCCAAAACGCAAGCCACCACAGTTCCCGCCCGATCAGTGGGTCAGTGAACCCAGCTTCAGGAATGAAGGTGCATGGAGGCATCCCCACCCCCACCAGCCAGTCTCCTGCCCCGAGCATGGGTGTACTTGCTCAGTGTGGGGGGAAGGCCACCACTGACCTGTGCTCTGGCTCCTGGCTTTGCTGCTGCTGCTGCTCCTGCAGCACGTCTTCAATGGCAATATTGTCTTCCTTCTGATCAGAATAGGGTTCAAAGGAGACATCACATTTCAAATATAATTTAAGGCGAGTAAATAGTAAGTCTTACATAGAACTACAAGATGTAGACAAAGACACAGAATCCAGACAAGGGAGAGTGTTCCTATCAGGTCATACTGGTGCCCACATATTTGCTGCTGTAGTCACAGCTCACCAAACTCAAAGCCATGGAACCAGTCCTGTCTCCTAATGGCACTGCCTGGCAGTAAATTCCCCTGGCAGGTTTCTGAGACTGTAAATCTTATAGGGAATAAAATCTTCATTTATTTTCCCCTAGGAGGGCATAGTGCAGTGGTTCTCAACCTGTGGGTCACAACCCCTTTGGGGGTTGAATGACCCTTTCACAGGGGTCCCCTAAGACCATGGGAAAACACATATTTCCGATGGTTTTAGGGACTGAGATGCCGCTCCCCTCTCCATCTCCAGGCGGGTCTGCCCACATGCAGATACGCCCAACTATGAGTACCCGGTGTGAAGACTGTTCCCCATGTTACACCATGCTTCAAGATAAAATGTTATTTATTTGTAACTAGAAATAAATATTTCACAATATATAATTACATATTGTTTTTGTGATGAATCACTATGCTTTAATTATGTTACTCTGTAACAATGAAAATACATCCTGCATATCAAATATTTACATGACAATTCATAACAGTAGCAAAATGACAGTGATGAAGGAGCCACAAAAATAATTGTATGGTTGGGGGGCACCATAGCATGAGGAACTGTATCGAAGGGTCACAGCTTTAGGAAGGTCAAGAACCACTGGTCTAGTGGTTTCCAACTGGCGACCTTCTGTTAGTAACCCAACAGTTACCCATTATGCCACCAGGGATTCCTTACTGAGATGCAAAACTTTGCAAAGGATGTGGGATGGCAAAGGAAGCTGTCACAAAAGCAATCAGTGGCAGACAGAGGTGGGATAACTGAGGTAGGAAGAGATCTATGACTGGGACATGTGTACACTTTGTTAGGCAGAAGGGCTCACAAATTAGTCCAGCCCCTTCCTCCCAAGGCAGTCAGGCCAAGACTCATAGAGCATGACACACGACTCCACCCCCAGGGTGGCGATCTCTCTCAAGGACACACCCCGGGAAGCCATTGCGGGAGATGACCCTTTCCTGGGTCTGAAAGAAATCCATGGAGGCTTAATCCACATGCTCGAGGGACTCTACAAATGGATGTTTGATTTCTTACCATCATCCACAATCTTCTGCAAACCTGGTGCTCAGAAATTTAAGCTCTACTGCATTGGATCAAGGAAGCTCACAGCACAGGGAGCTCAGGGTCCAGAGGACATGCTCCCCTACAGGACGGCAGTCACGACGAATCCTGCTTGCAACCCTCATAACTGAATCCCGTCAGTAGCTTCTCCCACTTTCTCCTACCCAGACCCACGAGGAGAAAGAATCTTTTGGTGCGAGATATGGAGATGATGGTTAGAAGAACCCATCCAATAATCCACTGACCTGCAGTTGTCCTCTTAGAAGTTAACAGAACAGTGACCTGTGACCCACTGTCACATCGCCATCTTCAGAGTACCTTATCTCCTCACCATAAAACACATTCGGTTACACGGATTTTGGGTGTTTCTTTAAGCATGTTGATTTTTAACACACTGGATTAGGTCAGACTCGCAGGGATCCCCCGTGACAAAGTAGAACTGCCCCATAGCATTTTCTTGGCTTTCATGGTAACACCAGCAGATTGCCGGGACATTCAATGCTGCTGGATGGCTCAGACCACCCACCTTTTGGTTAGCAGCCTGGTGCCTCACTGTTACACTCCTGTTGTCAACCCAGCTGGCGAGTCCTTGTCCTACTTTATTAGCTGTTTGAAATAAAGCAGATTGTGTGTGTGGGGGGGGGTCGGCAAAGAGATTTTTGTTTCTGCACAGATAAAGAGCACCATGGGGGTGGGGTCTCATGATCAGAATACCACATGCTCCCCAAATTGGGAACATCAGGACCTCTTTGTACCTTTAGATTCACGATACTGACTCCTCCCTGTCCTTCCCTGCCCTTGAATCCACTCCTGTTCATAAACAGAGGTCCAAATGGAGAGTCATAGTTTCCTGGATCTTCTCTTAACAAGCCTCTGCGTGGAGAAATAGGCTCTGGGAGACCAGCGTGTCACATAATTGAGGTTCCTTCTGTGACTCTTGGGTCTGGGGTGAGTTGAAGGATTGTTATGTATTTACTATGCTCTAGGTCCGGGTCTAAATGAGGAGGACCCTGAAGCCATTCTCGGTGAAGGAGTCTTGAGATGGAATGCTGGACTCCACGGGGGATTTATATCATAGAAGAGTGGATCACAGACACCAAATCGTGTGGAAGTGGCCACGACAAAGGGGATACTTGTCTAAGGGTTTCACTTCTGGGCTTTCTTTGCTACAAGAGAACAAGGAGGATAGAAGTAGGGAAGTGGAAAAAGGCAGACAAAAGACAGACTGTGAAGGAAACATCTCTAGCAGTTAAATTTGCATATAAATCAATGTTAAAACACAACTTGTCTTCAGGAAGTGTCGATTGTCATTCGCTAGCATCACCCATGAATGAGCAGTACTCACATGAGACCATCAGATCATTATCAGATTCTCCCTTATAGCCTGGGGCCCATTACTGTAGCATGTCATTGGGTACTGCCACTGAGAATTGTGGGTTACCTACTGTGGTAATACTATATTGGGCATTGACTCTTGGGGGGGGGGTGTCAGTGGTTTTCCTTTTTGTCATGAGTATGCACTCTTGATGTCTTCCACATATAAAAAATATATAAGGATCCTAATAGAATATATGTCTCCACAATTATTAGTTTTCCAGAATCCAGAGCAGAGTGACTTTAGAGTTGTAGGGCATATCAGGACAGACTGAGCATCTGGTGTCCTGAGACTGACTAAGCTGAGACATTTCTCTTGAAAAGTGACAAGCTGTCACTACTAAGTGAACTGCTCTCCTTTATTGGTTTCTAAGAGTTTGCCCTTTCAGAGAGTTTCTCTAGCTGAGTTTTTGGTGACATATTTTCTTCTCCTACCAACTTTCACTGACTGAAATACTATCATAAATAGGTCAGCTAGTCCTTCCATGAAATCATTCTTACCTGTGGATGCTTTTATCTTAAGGAATGACGGCGATTCTGGGACCTGACTACACTGCTTTGTGGTGAAGCAGAACCTTTACCCGCAGCCCTGTGCTGGATCGGGCATGGGTGGAAATAACGGTTGTATGTCAAGTAGAGCTTGAGGCAAGGTAAAGTAGAGCCGAGTTTTTGGTTAATCACTCCATTTCTCTACAAGCTCTCCTTACTTCTACATATTTCACTTTCAAAATCAAAAGATTCTAAGATCACTTTATCTGATGAAGACAGAACCTGGTATAAAATCCCTCCCTTTTTGCTTGATGACTGAATCAAGTAAAGTCCATCCATTATAATCCCCCCTCTTCTCTCTTCCTGCCCATAGCTCATTTTTCTTCTTTTATTACTCCCTTTGCTTATGTAACGAGTTGTAGCAATTACTTCATACGCCCTCTCTAGCTCTAAGCACTTATGGGATGTATTATAACATCTAGCCTCTGTGCCTGCTGTTATAATCCCATTTGGGGCGGATTCTTTGTTACAGATTAAGGTGAGATCGATTTTATGTCTCTACTTTAGAAGAGGTTGGGACTCAAGTCACCACCTTTGGTTTCCGTCAGTGTGGTCTACTGAAAGCCCAAAACCACATCCTCATAGAAGAATGAGCCACCTCAGAAGTAGGAACACAGAGCCAACGCTCAGGACAGGGGAAGAAGAGGCATCAGGAGAGCATCTTCAAGGTCTGGGAACAGAGACACGAGAGGCTACTGTGTAGAGACCAAGGGAGAGAGCAAAGGAGCCGGGCTGAGACTAGAAGCCGAGGCAAGGAGACCATGAGACAGAACCGAAGACAGTCCCAAGACAATGAGATGGGGAGGCAGACCAGCAGGCAGGCTTCCTGGTCCATGGAGACCTGAAGCCAAGACACCGGTGACTGGAAAGCGTCGGACCAGAGAAGGAGTTGGCTGCTGACCGAGGAGAGGTAGTGCTGCAGATCAATGCCTGTGTCCTTATTCTTCATGGATCCCGGCTTGTAATAGCCTGGTAACTTCTCAAATAACCCCTTCATCATACCTATTGTCTGTGAGCTCTGTGTAGTCATAGCAATGAATTATTGGACTCAGCATAGAAGTGCAGTGCTGGGGCAGGGGTGGTGGGGTGGTGGTGGCAGCTGGTATCAGAAAACTAGATAAAGAAGGATGACCAGTGGAGGCCTGTCTGACCTCCTGTGGCAGAGGGGGAGCTAGAAGAGGCCAGATCTTGTTCTACTGCACCTTTCCCCCAGGGAACCATTGAATGATGAGTCATATGGAACAGCGATACAATACGGCCCAACAGAACGTGGAGTATGGATGCATAAATGCTGAACTCTTGTCCAGGTGAACTTTTGACCAATGGGGAAGAATTTACTGCATGATAATTGTGTCGGACCATAAAGCCCAAGCCCTGTATGTGTCTGGGCTACTTCATAGTCCTACTTGCCAGGAGCAAACGTTTCTTGTTGGGACTATTATTCTGACCAAGAGCAAAATGGAATCAAATTGAGAGTGAGCAGAGATAGAAAAGCCCTCCAGAAACTTTTGCTCTTCTTTGAGTGTGAGGTCGCAAAGGGCTTAGTTAGGGACACGGCACTACCAGAAACAACCCAACAACCACACCTCGCTCCTCGCTGCCATCCAGTTGATTCTTACTAAAAGTCACCTGGCAGCATAGGGTAGTTCCAAGACTGCGTCTCTTTGCAGGAGTAGAAAACCTCCTCTTTCTTTCACGGAGTTGACTGGTGGTTTCAAACTGCTGGCCTTGTGGTTAGAAGCCCAATGTATAACCACCATGCCACCAGAGCCCCCTCATTAGGAACATGACAATGAGCGTATTTGGTAGACATTGCTCAAGAGGGGATCGCAAGCATGGGAAAAGGTGAGAGAGAGCAGAAGAAAGCAGAAGAACCCAGCCATGGAGAATCCTTGAGAAGAGAAGTCATTGTTGAGATGACTAGTTTAAGATGCGATGATTCGTTGAGATTTGGTAGTCCTGGTGGTGCAGTAGGTTAGGCACTGGCCTGCTAACCACAGGTTGGTAGTTCAAACTTACTGGCCCTTCCATCAGAAAGAGATGAGGCTAGCTGATCCTGTCCAGACACAGAAAAATGAGAGAGCAATAGCCTGTCCTTCAAGGTTGCTTTGAGTTGGACTTGACTCACTCCAGTGGTTTGCTTTTGGTTTCTGGTGGTGCCGTATCTAAGACTCCCATGTACTGACCAAAAGATTGGCGCCCTGATTGATTGCAGAAGTCCCACTTGTCTGTTTGCACTCATAAGCATTCCAAAACCAAATGAAGTTCATTGCCATCAGACCAAATCTGATTCATAGCTGCCTTATAGGACAGGTAGAACTGCCCCCACAGAATTTTCCAGGCTGTAATTTTTTTTGTTTTAATCTTAATGCTCGGGTTTAATCAACATAAAAGTTTAATCCTAATATGTTTAACTACATGTATTTGCTTTTAAAATGTGCGTTCTTCAGCACCTACTTTCCCCCTGGATTTTCAAAACCAAGCAAGTTATTTGCCCTTACTCCCCCAGAGTCGCACATCCTCCAAGTTCAGATTTTTAAAAAATCTTTTTGATCGGCATATTATGATGTTGACATTTGCTTCCCGTTCCATATAATCTTCAGCCAAGCTCTGAAGACTTACAATGTTTTGACTAATTATGGGGAGCAGACTCAGAAGCTTCTGGAACACTAGTGGTGGAAGAGCTTGCTGTAACATTTGCAGTGAGTCCTGCGGCTGCCCACACAACAATTGCATTTGTCAAATGCCTCAATCCTTTTCATGCTCAGCTCGGGCTAGTAACTCTTCACCTCCCTGTATTTCTTCAAGTAAGAATTGCTGAATAGCTTCAGCATCTTTAAGGCCTGGTAACATGGAAAGCCCAGCCCTCTCTTTGGCAAATGCCTATTTCTTTTCGTCTCTCAGCCTGTTCTTGAAATTGGGGTCACTTTATCTCTAGAAGTCAAAATAAATGCAGAGCCTGAAGAAAAGATCTTCACAGACATGGGCAGCAATGGTGCTGCTCCATACGTATCGTTTGCTACCGGTGGTGGCATGTGGGTGACCGCAATAGCAGCAGCTGCTGCCCGAGAGCCTTCCTCAAAGCCACCTGGCAGGGACGCAGGCTATAATCTTTGTGGAGCCGACTTCTCTATCTTCATCTTGCACGTGGCTGGTGGGTTTGCATTGTTACCTTTGGGGTAGCAGTCACTTGCTGAATCACAGTGCCACCATGCCTTGTCCATCGCCGGGTGACCAGATTTTAACATTGGTAAAGCGGGACACCAGCAGGACACCATTGATAAAACTCATATCCTGGCGAAATAGCCACATGGCAGCCGAAATCCGTACACCCTAGCTTGTCGTGTATTCTTTCCCAAAATCGGGACTTTTTAAAAACTCCAGGGGATGCGGGAAAAATTGTTAAAAATCGGGACTGTCCCACCAAAAGCAGGATGTCTGGTCACCTGGGGTTTGACTCTATCCTGAAGGTCATCAGGTGTATGAATTGATGTCAGGGTCAAGTCTCAGGAATAACACTTGAACTGTAAGGGGTGTGCTGGCATGGGGACAGGCTGAGGTGAGATTCATACACACAAACTTGGGAGATGTATTTGTTTTCAACTGCTGCTATAAAAATTACCACAAACTTAATGCCTTAAAGTAACACTTGTTTTTCTGTTAGAGCTTTGGAGGCCAGAAATCTGATATGGGTCTAAAAGGCTAAAATCAAACTGTCAGTAGGATTTTGTTCCTTTTGGAGCTGTTGAGGGAAAATAAAAAAGGCATGTGGTCCCTTCCCCCATCTCCAAAGACAATGCTTTGAGCCCCTTCAGATTGCCCCAGTTGGCTCCCTTGCCGCCCTCATCCTCTAGAAGGTTTTGTGATTCCATTGGGGCCCTGTAGGAAACTGAGGAAGCACACCCATTTCAAGGCCCTTCCATTAATCACACTCTCCAAGTGCCTTTAGCTCTGAGACGTTGCCTCTTTTTGCCCTCATTTTACTGATGAAGCCAGTGGTCTGCCTACCACGGAAGGAGTGTGTACAGAGGCCAGAACTGGACTTGCCCAGTTATGTACCCAATGGAATACATGGCATGGGAGAAGCCCTGAAGGCTGAAGATGGAGACTTAGTTATTCTTAGTTTCAGCTCATCTCCCTCTCCCCTCTTACCCTTTCTCTTCTCAGTACCCGAAGTAATTTTCTTGGTCTACTCTATTTTCCACACCCCTCGTTGAGCTACTCTCAGGTGGCGTTCACCCAGGCTTCAACTGTGGCATTGTGTCTCAAGGCAACAGAATGATGTGGTTTCCTGTGCATTCTCACCTGGAGGTGGTAACAAGCCACGCGTGAAGGCTGCTAAGTGAAGGCTGGTGATTCAAACCCACCCACCAGCTTTGCAGACGAAGAGGCCTGGCAGGTTGCTTCTGGAAAGAGTAGCATCAAGACCAACCTTTGGAGTGCTGCTACTCGAAAACACATGGGGTTGTCCTGAGTTGGGGGCTGACGTGAGAGCAGCAAACCAAAAACGGACCTGCAAAACCACTAAATGTCTAAAAGAGCAACAACGAAACCTGCCCTCGAGTCCAGGCTGACTCACAGCAGCCCCTCTAGGTTTCCAAGACTGTGCCTGTACCTTTACAGCAGTAGAAAGCCCGGTCTTTCTCCCATGAGCAGCTGGTGGTTTTGAACTGTGGACCAGCTGGCTCACAGACCAAAGTGTAGCCAGGACACCCCCGGGGCTCCTGACATAGCAAAAGGAAGCCTATTTCATGTGCCAAGTCTCAACTATAGTCTTTAGACATACCTACCTCGATGAAATTTGATGAACGTGTACTCGAACTCTTGCAAAGTAAGTCATAGGCAGTTCATACTTTTTCACTAGTTAAATAACGAAGAAATAATTGTGTTGTCAATAGTCTCACTAAACAGCTGTTTTATTGACAAAGTCTTCATTGATTTGAAATATGAGAAAGCTCATGCCTTTCTTTGAAATAATTGGCCTACGCCCTGGGGGAGCCTACCTGGATTTAACAATTGAAATCCCTTATTGCAATCTGACTTCCTGGTGGGCTCTGGGGCCATGCTCTTGATCTGATAGGCAGTGTGCAGTGGGCCCGAAGTCACTAATCCTGTCGTTGCAAGGCACGTGGACTTTCATGTCTAACATCATTGTTTGACCATTGCTTCTTTATTCTTCAATCAACATTGGAGTAGCTCTTTCATGCAAGCCACTGTGTTAGCCTCTGGGGATGGAGTATTGAATCAGCCTTGCTGTTTGCTTTCAAGAGGACTCTGACTTATAATGACCCAAAGTCCCAGTGGTGACTGCTAACCATAAAGTCAGCAGCGTAAAACCACCAGCCACTCTTTGGGAGAAAGATAGGCTTTCTACTCCTGTAAAGATTTCCAGTCTCAGAAATTCATAGGGGCAATTCTATCCTGTCCTATAGGATTGGCTATGAGTTGGAATAAATTTGATGGCAGTGATATTTTTGTTTGTTTGTTTGTTATAAATGACAGAATGTGAAAAATGTGCTAATAGGGAGTGGTGTGACTAAGATACTATGGGATCAAATACAAGAGTATTGTCAATCCAGAGTCGGGCTGTCAGGAAAGGTTCCCTGGAGAAGATAACATCCAGATCGGGTCCTGAGAGATCAGTGAGAATTAGACAGACAAATGTAACCTTGGGGAGAGGGCATGATGCTCTTTCCTGGGAGCAGCGTTAGCAAGTGCTCAGGGGGGTATGCGAGAACACAAGCCCCTTTGTCTGGGTGTGTCCTTAGAGATTATTGAAACTGTCCAAGTTTGAGTCTCTTCATCTGTAAAAAAGGCAAATAATGCTTCTTGTAGGACAGTCAAGGAAATGATCAATTTGGGACTTAAAACATTTTTTTTAATGGATAATGTGTTTCCTTTTCTTTTTTGGTCTTTGCTTTTCATAATAATTAACCAGTGTCCCTCCTGCTTACTAAAGAATAAAAACAAAATAAAGCATGAAACCAAATAACCAAATGAATCTCTCAAATGGAATATGTCCTAGATTTCTTATCCTGAATCCGGGTCAATACCGATGTCATTACGCCACCTGTTCTGGTAGGATCAGTGTAAATGTGATTATTAAGTGATGAATAATGAATTTAATTTGTCAATCACAGTTGAAGTAGTGCTTCCTTTTTGTGGTAAGCATACATGTTATTGGTATTGTGTACCACTGAGTTGATTCCAGTCATGAAGAGACTCTAAGAGAAAGTAGAATCATACCAGAGAGTAACCTTTATGGGAGCAGACTGGTATATCTTCTCTCATGGAAATGATGGTGAGGTGAGAGCCTCTACCTTGCCTTTAGCAACTGAACATTTAACCCTTGCGTTACCAGAACTCCTTAAACATGTGCCTATTTTTTATGTGTTCGTGCATCTATATGTGTGTGTAAATATATATTTGAAACGAGCTATGTTACTTCGACTTTTACATGTGCAATTCACTGATGTTATATTCATCAGGTTGTGTAACTCTCCCACTATCTGAAGTGGAACTCTTATCTCCAGCTTATATTATTATTATTTCACAAACATTTTATCCTTTATCTTTCAAGATACTTTGACACATCAGATGAACAAATGGCTTAAAATAGACCAATTAGGGGCATAAGAAACAGCATGCGTGTTGCTCTGCTTTCTGTGATGAATTTGCATAGAAAGCTTTCTTCCTGGGAAATCCTGAGTTATTAATCGCAAGGTTCTCTCTCGGAAGCTGTGGCAGTTGGGGAGAGTGGGCCTGACTAAGAGGGAGTGAGAAGCATTATTCTTAGTGAGGACGATTGAATTGTACTGGCTGATGAACGCATCCTGTAATTTAGAACAATTTGTCCTTTCTGTGCAAGTCTGTGTTATCATCATTTGTCATTACTCTTGTTATAAATATATTGAGCACATGGGAGCCAAGCATTACTTTTTTCCTGGGGCTTTAATAAAAGCTATTTATTGTCCAATAGTTAAATACAAGTACTAAATTCATATAAATTTGAGTGAAGGGGACATAGCACATAGAGTCAGGGAAGTCAGAGATCTCAGTTAAAATGTAGGTCCAACTAGATAGCCCTGAAAAATGATCCCTGAAACGACATCTCTGTTTTCTCATCTATATAATGGAGATACAAATAGTATTCTTAAAGAGTACTTAAATAAATGAAATTACCCTTTGAGGTAATTGTGTCAGATACAGTGCTCCGGGAGTGTTAAGTCTCATTAGGAATCATTATCAAAGATTTCTCTTCCTGAAGTTTAACTGCTATTTCATGACTGAAAGACCATTTAAAAGTAATAAGAGAGCAAGAAAAATAAAACTGCTGGGTTACCAGAAGAGGGTGTGTGGCATAATCTCTGGACTAGTGATAGAGTCAAGGGATGGGGAGGAATGAACAGTCCGGGCCTCGTTTTCAATAAGGGCATCAAAGAAAAGCAACTGGAGGCGTGAAACCCAAGATCTCCAGGGTGAGTGTTTGCAGTCTCACATACCCTCATGAACGCATAGGTCCTCCGTATGTTTTTTGGGTAATTATAAACATAATGGGAAGTCAGTAAACAGAGTCAAGGAGGGTCCAAATTAGAGTGATATGGTTGTGAAAGATGGCCCCCAAAGATCTTTTTTTAAGCTGCTGCCTTTTTTTTATCCGCCCCGCCTCCCGCCGCCCCGAAGCTGCTGCCTTTTGACTATGATTTTATCCTAATAAGCTAATTAGATCTAAAAGTGTGAAAGTGAGTCTGAACATGGACTTAACTTTGATTCTTGCCTTGTTTTTTAATAAGCACAGGGTTTTCTATTGCTTTCTCTTGAGATTTTCTCCTCCCACCCCAGCTAGAACACTTCAGAATAGATTGCTCTGGCTATCACATTAACATAACAAGTCTGCCCATGGCAGGTGGGGGCTTGATCTATACACACATGACTGAGTGGAGACTTGTTCTCAGTCACACAGGCAACTTGAGAAGTGGCCTCCTCTCCCTTTGTCTCTTCAGAGGTCAGTGCTCAATGCTGATGAGGAGGCCAGCTAAATTAAGTAGGGGCCCTTGCTCTTAATAACATTCTATTTTAATTATGAGATGTTCTTCATTCTAATGGCAATTCCACTCTTTAAAATACCAACAAGCCAATGAATGTTCTTTGGTGCATTTATTGCACATAATTTAAACCGATAACAATCTGTTTTGTAAAATCATGAGAAACTGGACAAATACTCAGAAGTCCTCTGAGCCGGTATCATATTGGGTCTGGAAGATCGTTGTCCCTATGCCCACCCCACCCCAGGGCTTCCTATCACCTTTCTGCCTTTAAGAGTTTGCTTGACTGGAACAGAGATTGGAATGTAAACAGGAATCTAGGCGACAATTTGCTACATGACCCACTTCTAACACGCTAGGGCTTTCCTTGAATAAAGGTTTCATGACAAGCCATTGCAGGAAATTCTTCAGGGCTTTATAAGCCTAATTATAATTTCATTAACTAAATCATAAATTACCCCTGGCTCAAGTCTGCTTGTTACCTTTTCCCTCTCAGATTGGAGCGTGACCCATGGGTTTCCTGTTTAATGTGTCAGCTGCTTAGGTTCTGTGTGAAGGATAGGCTTGGAATGCGCCCAGTCAAGGAGCTCGCTCTCAGTCTCTCTGAAGTGCACCTGGACATGGTGAGCTCCCCAGGAAAAGGACAGGCTCAAATGCCAATGGGCACGCAGCGCAGCGTGAAGGTGCGAAGCGCTCCAAGGGGCCTGTGGCAAAGCTGCCTCTGCCCAAGGGCACAGGTCTTCAAAACAAAACAACCCCCCCATCCCATTTAAAAGACTACACACAGTTTCTTCCCTCTGATCTAAATTTCAAGCTCCACTTAGAACTAAAATCAGGCAACAGATAAAGATCAAGAGTTTAAAAATGTCACACATAAACCTGTCAGTTTATGGAAATGAACACTGCCAAGGAAGGTGCATGTGGAATGTTGTCCAGTAGCTATGAGAGTCATGTGCTGCTCAGAGGCATGGATCCTGCCTCGCTTAAGACAATCTGCTGTCTGCTCTGCGCCTGACAGTCCACCGCACGTTGTAAATTCACCTGGATCTGATTTACGTGCATGCAAACACGGTAATGAGAAGAATCACCGTGACTGTCAGTGGTGGATGCTGTCGGAATAGGTGCCAAGATGTTGGCTGATTGTTGGTGCCATGCCAAGCCTTTTCTCAACTTGAGTATCCCTTCAAATTGCGAAATTGCTTTGGTTGAAGGGCAATTATAAATGGTTACAGCCTTTGTAAAACTGTGCATAGAACATTCTGCACGTTAAATGGTTCTGTTTTCAGTAGCAAAATGTGTGGCATTTTGTTTGGCTTGACCTGGTCTTCGGTATAGTTGGACACTAGAGTTCTTTGTCCTCAACATTTATAAGAAGGCCTTGATTCCACTCTCTATATGCATCAAACAAACTCCATGTTCATTGCCTCTGAGCCACTTCTGACTCAGATCGGTCGGCCGTGGAGGACAGCGTAAAATGACTCCCATGGGTTTCCAAGACTGTACTTCTTTTTTTTTTAAAATATTTTTTTGGGGGGGAGCAAGGAGCAGAGGGATGGGGAGGGAGGGAAGGAGGGAGAGAGATGGGGGAGGAGGGAGAGAGAGAGAGAGAGAGAGAGAGAGAGAGAGAGAGAGAGAGAGAGAGAAACTGGTCCAGTAGCAGGGGGAAAGAGAGCAAGACTGTACTTCTTTATAGGAGTAGAAAGTCTCATTTTTCTCCCTCAGGGTGGCTGCTGGTTTCAAACTGTTGACCTTGAGCTTAGCAGTCTAATGGGTAACCTACTAGCCACCAGGGCTTGCTCTACACAACGCTTAGCATTAAAAATTATTTTTAGCATGTTTATCTATTTTTTAAAAAAGTTGTTGGTTTGAGTAACTGGAATGTTCATAGATTTTTTTTTGGAGTTCATGTTTTGATGACTCCAAGGAATTCTGTTTGCGCTTTATGGGTCCCTCTTTTACCCGCCTGGAAACTATCATGGCCCGTAGACCAAGTGTTCTTAAGCTATTTGATATCCCTATCTCCTGAAGAAAAAAGTCGGTCTACTTTCACATTGCTTTGCTTTGCTGGGGTTGAGGGAATAGATTCTTTAAAATTGAAAATCTTTAAGAAAAATTTAATACGTTTGGGAAAATATACAGCTTATTTTAACATTGGAAGACCCCAGGGAAATCTTGCTGAAATCTAGATGCATAACGCAGGCTGGGTTGCTGACAGCTACCTGGCCATCTCTGGAGTGTTTTCCTTGTTTGGGGCCACATAAATTCCTGTTCAAGGTAGAGGAGACAGTCTGCCATGGCTAGTCTCCAGAGGTCTGAGGTCACCTCTTGTCCTAATTGTACCAAACTAGTGTTATAATTCACAATCAGGCACACATTCTCTTTTCCTTCGCAGTACTACCTTTATATGTTTCACTAAACCTAGAAACTAGAAGAATTCCTCTTTTTATGATTTAATAAGCACAGTTAGGGAAAAGGGGCCAAGAACTAGAGGTCTGAGGCAAAGAGAAAGAACAGGAGAGTAATTGGTATTTCAAATATAATTAGTGTAATAAGGCCAGAGTTGACCTTTAGTCAAATCCCTACTACAATACAGAAGGCAGCAACGATCCTGTCCTGGAATTCTTGCTCTCATGTGGGAGACCCGGACTCAGTTTCTAGCCAGCCGCCTTTTGTTCTGTTTTGAATCACTGGGGACTTGCATGTTGCCATGATGCGAAAAAGAACTCAGCAGAACTGACAGACTAAAAGTCTGACGGTCTGCTTCTGAAAGTCAGCCAACAAAATCCCTTTGGTACAATGGTCCCCGCTGGTTACGCATGGGGCTGTCAGGAGAAGGGAGCCAACTTAAAAGCAACCAAGTACATGACCAAACTAAAGACAACCTCACTGCTTTCCAGTCACTCTGACTCATGGTGCCCCCCATGGCAGCAGGGAGAACGCTGCTGCGGGTTCTGAGTTTATGAGGTGAGAAAGTCCCATCTCTCTCAAGCAGACTGCGAGGGGTTTGGCTCCTGGGATCGCAGCCCAGTGCATAACCACTACAGCATCGGGGCTCTAAGGTACTGTGTGATGCTCAGTCAGAAACCATGGTGGAAAATGGACATAGGGAGAAAGGAGATAAAAAGATCCCCAGGTATCCTGCTTCGCACACCCTTCCCAGGTAGCTCTGACTTTCGTCACCTTGCAGCTATTTTATAGCTCTCTAAATGTCAGACCACGGATTATCTTTGACAGATACTAATTTTACATTTATAAAAAGGCCATGATTATACACTTATAAACATTCTCTTACACTCAATTGATCGTTAAAAATACAACTCCTCCTTTCTTAAATTTTTTTTTTGCTATCTAATTGGAGAAGTAAGACATTTTAACTACAGATAGACCCGCATTTCTACACTCTCTCAGCCAATGAGGTTGGAGTTACTATCTATATATACTTTGGGGCTAATTGTATTAATTAAAAGCAAGTTGAATTTATTAGTCCCTCACATCATTTTACTAACTGATTGCTTTCAAGTGAGAAACTTAATCTGAAAAAATGAAAGAATAAAATTTTAGGCTACTGTAGCCACAAAGTTGAATTCAGTTTTCTGATGAAATGTTTTCCATGATAAAAATGATTTAATTGATATTTAGAAGATAATAAACTATGGAAATTTTACAAAATTTGAAAACCATGGAAGAGTAGAGAGACTAAAACCCAGAGCTCTTCAACCAGTGCTAACATTTGATATATTCTCATGAAGATATTCTATGCTTAGCTTTAGAGTTGCATATATATTTGGTTTTTTAAATGTTTCTAACACAGTCACCACATGCACGTTGAGTTAATCATTTTTGTTCTTGTTGTTAGCTGCCTTCAAGTTGGCAATGACTCTTGGTGACCCATTTCCAACAGAAGAAACCGCCTCTGGTCCTGTGCCAGCTTCACAGCTCTTGTTCTCTCCGAGCCTATTGCTGCAGCCACGTGATTCCCGTCACTGAGAGTCGTCCCTTCCGGATGGTCCTTTTCCAAGCACGATGTTCTTTTCTAGGGAGTGCTTTCTCCGGATGATGTGTACACATATGTGCGAGGCTATCTTGTCATCCGGGTTTCTAAGGTGCTTTCAGGCTGTTCTTCTAAGATAGATTTATTTGTTCCTCTGGTACGACATGATTCTGTCAACATTCTTCATCAACATAAAAATTCAGAGGCCTAAATTCTCCTTTTGTCTTCCTGTTTTGTTATCCAACTTTCGCATGCTTCTGATGATATTGAAAATACCATGCTTCGAGTCAAGGATACCTTAATTTTGAAAATGACCCTTTAAAGAGGTCTTGTGCAGCAGATTCACCCAATGCAACACATCTTTTGATTTCTTAACGGTTGCTCCCACGGACATTGATATTGGATCCAAGCACAACAAAATCATTGGAAACGTCAGTCTTCTCTCCACTTCTCATGTTGTTGCTCTTGCTGCCATCTAGTTGGTTCTGACTCATAGCGACTCTATGTCCAGCTGAGCAACACACTGCCCGGTCCTGCACTAACCTCACAATCCTTCCTTTCCAGTCCGTCCTTGCAACCACGGTGCCAGTCTAGCTTGTTGAGCAGAGAGCCTTCTCCTTCACTGGCCCGCTACTTTCCCACGCACAATGTTCTGCAGGAGCTGGTCTCTCCTGACAACATGCCCAACGCACAGGAGAGAAAGTCTCCCATCCTTGCCTCCAAGGAGCATTCTGGTTGTACTTCTTCGAAGACCAGTGGTTCTCAGCCTTCCCAATGCCGCAACCCTTTCATACACTTCCTCATGTTGTGGTGAGCCCCCAACCATACAATTATTTTCGTTGCTCCTTCATAACTGTAATTTTGCTCCTGTGATGTATTGGGCAATACCTATGAAAAGGTCATTTGACCACCAGAGAAGTTGCGACCCACAGGTTGAGAACCACTGTTCTAAGCCATATTTCTGACACTGCTGGCCTTTGGAATACCAGTGACACATCTTCCAGCATCCCAAGAACATATAAGCCCTCACCATCGCCGTATGACAGACTGACAAATGGTGGCCACATATCATGATGCTATCTATCGGTCAGCTGTGAGAATTTTGACTTTCTCTAAATGGAATTGCTACCCATACTGAAGACCACAGTCCTTCGGGTCCTCCTTGATTTCAGCAGGAAAGATCTTACCATCGTATATCACAGGTTTTTAATAAGCTTTCCGCCAAGCCCGATGCATTGTACTTCTTTGTGTAGTCCAGATTCTCAACTTATTAGCTCAGCATAGACATTGACTAATTGTGATGCAGATACAATTTTGGCACACATTTATCCTGCTTTTAAACCGGGTAGCGTCCCCTTGTGCTCTTGATAAACGTGTGCATTTGTTGGACTGTGGTGGCTTGTGTGTTGCTGTGATGCCGGAGGCTGTGCTAGCAGCACCTCAAATGATGGCCACCTCTGTGCCATGAGCCACGGACACCCTTATGACTATTGGCTGAATTGCCTGCCCTCCCAAAATCGCCCATGCCACACTCCATGGAACCTGCAAAGACGAGTCTCATGCTAGCACGGCAAAGAGTAACCACGGCTGCAGACAGAATTAAGATGGTTAATCAACTAAGAGGTTAATTATCCTCGAGTATTCATATGTGTCCAATCTCATCAAATCCAAACCCAAACCAACAAGTATATTCTGACTCGCAGCCATCCAACAGGCCAGAGAGCAATCGCCCCCTGGGGCTTCCCAGGCCGACATCTTTCTGGAAGCAGCCTGCCACATGGCTACCTGACCACGTGGTTAGCCGCTGCATGCTTAACCACTGTGCCACCAAGGCTCCCTAAAAGGAGAAGAGTCATCTGTTCGACACAGTATTTTCTGCTCTCCCCCCAGATCCTAATAGTCATTGTAGTGGCTACAAGGAACTCACATCAGTCATCAGGATTCGAGGGTTTATTAAGGAAATGAACAGGTTGCAATGCAAGTGAGAAATTCTTGGGCTGGTGTCCTTTATCAGGACATGTTACAAAGTTCTTTAGGACTGCTTACAAACATCCAAAGAGCTCATCTGTAAGTCACAGCCCGGAGACATTCAGCTCAGCTCCATAGGTCATTAAATCTAGCTCCCTGCCCAGAAGACCCTACTGCAGTAAGCCACAACCAGAAGGCACTCAGCTTCACATTCATGGTCAGGAAGCCCAGCTCCCCCAATTAATTGCCTACAGCCCCCTCCCCCCCACCAACTTTACAAGCCAGTCTGCTCAAAAGCACTCAGATTTATTTGCCCCGTGGGCTGAGAAGTCCACCACTCTGCTTCGTGCTCTGCCTCCTGGCTCTGCTGCTCTTCCACTGATGGCACAGCTGTCTTCTGGATCCAGAAGGTTCCCTGCACAGGGATCTTGGTGTCCAGAGCACACTTCACTTCTGGCTATTGCTGGTCCCCACCCCAGCCCCCTCCAGCTTTTTCAGAAGGCTCATGTTCTACCCAGCACACTGGCATTCCAATCAATTCTGCTCACAGTTACTCATAGATAAATTCTCTCTGTGTCTTTCTTCCACCTTATTCCTCAAACCCACGAGGGAAAAGGTCATTTGGTGGCAGTTAGAAACGTTGGCTAGAAGAATCCCATTAAGTAATTCACTATCGCTGCCAAAAGGAAGTCAGAAGAGGGAGAACCAAAGAAGTGGCAGCGTGAGAAGGACACACCCACAGTTGAAGAAGCGGAGGCCACAAACCAAGGAATGCAGGCAGCCCGTAGAAGCTGGAAAAGACAAGGATGCGCCTTCTCTTCTAGCGGATCCTTCCAGAAGGAACGCATCCCTGCCAATATTTTTATCTTCGTCTCGCAAGTGAGACCCAGTTTTGGCTTCTGATCCCCAGAATTATGTGGTCATGAATTTGTATTGTTTAAATCGCTTAATTTGTACAAAGTGGTTACAGCAGCTATTAAAAACAAACCGCAAACCTAAATTCACTGCTACCAGTTCAATTCTGCCAGTGGTCCTTCAGGACAGGGTAGAACTGCCCTTGTGAGTCCAAGACTGTAACTTTTTTGGGGGGTAGAAAGCCTCATCTTTCTCCCATGGAGCAGTTGGATAGTGGTTTCGACCCACTGACCTGGAGATTATCAGCCCTTGTGTAGACCACTGTGCCACCAGGCTCCACACAGAAGCAGTGGAAGACCAATGCTGTACCTTTATGTAGACTACACGCTGGGCTGCTCACTACAAGGCGAGCTCTTTAGAACCACCAGCTGCTCAGCAGGAAAAAGATGTGCCTTTCTAGCCTCATACAGAGGGAGAGTCTCTGAAACCTCCCACAGGGGGTCCAACTGTGCCCCTAGGGAAGCTAGGAGTCAGATATGCCTTGAAGGCAGCGAGAAGCCATATTATATCATATGTACCTACACTTTATTTTAGACATTTTGCAAAGATAAATTGTAATGCATTTCTCAGAGTTTAATTAATCATTATCTTATTACCGCTATTTTATTATTTTCTATTAAAATATTATTCCTATTAGGATCTTTGGGCATCATATTTTTTTTCTACATTGCACATTGTTTACCTAGTATAGAGTCAACCAGAACAGACTGACAGTGTCAAAAAGTAGATTTTTTTAATACTTTGTTTTTCAGATCTATACATACAAATCATATAGTAATATTCACAGATATTTTAATGGGAAAAAAATTGCTCCTAACAATTTATTTTTCCAGTAACATATTTGTATATTAAGATTTGACAGTAATTTATTTAATCTGATCTCAATGTCAATAAATATAACAATAAATTAAACCGCATTGTAAAAAAATTCTTTGTGCGTTATAATCTCTAATACTAGCAAATCAACAATAAAATTGCCCAGACATGCTGTTAATGGTGTTCTGATGGAATTATAATAAATTTGCTGTGTTCATAGAACATTCTAACTTTTAAGGTGCTACAGTCTATCTTTTCATAAAGGGACATTAGAGGATTTCACAGTATCATCTTAAAATGGCTGATTTTAATCTATAGTTTCTTTTTCCTGATTAAAATGAAAACCAGCCTCTTATTGAGGTACATTTTTGGCATCCCTGTAAATGCTACGTGCAAGTAGGAATAATGAAAAGAAGGTGTGACAGTCACATTCATCCTTTTCATAGGAAAATATATTCCCTGAATTGGTCCTATCAGGTGGTCATCATTCAGTATGATTTCAGTAAGTAGATGTTTTTCAGGGTGAGGAGCTTTGAGCCCAGGCGGAGGAAGGTAGTTGAATTCACGTTTCTGACCAATGGGGCATGTATTTCCAGCACCACCAAACTCATTTAAAAGAACTGAGTTGTCCAGCCCTGGTGGTATAGTGGTTAGGGGTTGGGCTGTTATCCACAAGGTTAGCGGTTCAAACCCACCAACTGTGCTAAGAGAGAAAGAAGAGGGCTCTCTACTCTTGTAACAAAAGAACTGAGTTAACAATCTTCCTACTTCCTCCTCCACCTTCCTCAATTGCCCAGGATGACAGAACTCAAAGAAAGATAAGACAAAATCCGAAGCTCAAGATCAAAGACCTATAGCCTCAGGTACCAAAAGCTGCAGGAATGCCATTTATTCTGGAAATAGAGGGCTGGCTGAAGGCCCAGAATTTAGTGGAGCTCATTGGAGAAAAACTTCCTTAATTGCAATTTATGCAATTAAGCCTCAAAAAAAAAGTGACCATCCATTAGAATATATACAGATAGTTTAAGAATGGGCAAGAGATCCTTTGTTTGTTATCATTGTTCAAGTGTTTGCTAATTAGAAGTAAATGAGATTTAAAAAATCTGTGGTAGAATTAACTTTTTAATATTTTACATGTTATTTATAATAAGCTTCATGAAATCCCACCTACAATTTTTACTTCTTTTGGGCAGGTTTAGCGATTCCCAATAATTCCTTTAATTTGTCTTTCTAAGGAGTCATCACAGTAAAACTTCCCAGGTGTTTTTGTAGCCAGATACCTTGACAACGAGGGCATAAGTAACAAGCAGGGGGACAGTTCTTGTCAGGACGAAACTTACTACCTAAGTATTGTCTTCCAACCCCACCCCTCCTGCACCCAGGCCCATATTGAAACGTATCTTTTCCTGGGCGTGCTACACACTTTGCCGAGTTTCAGAAGCCAGTCTTTGAATGAGGATAAACTGATGTCATCAGCTTAAATAAATAAGGACTACTTAACATGCTAGCTGGCTGGCGTCCTGGATTCCCAGCTAACTAGAGGGAGGGTTTCAATTTTCAAGCAATCTTAATGGAATGAAGGAAGACGACCCAGAGACAGGCAGACGAACGGAATTCAAAGGTCCAAGTAAATGTTAATTATTACAATTTTCCCATTAAGAGTATTCTAGTCCCTACTTCATTATCTCTTTAACTTATCATTTCAGTTAATGATGAGAAGGTGGGCCATGATTGGTTGGAGTGTGTACAAGGGGAGTTTGTGGGCTGGGAGGTGACCTCACGGGAGCTATCCCCTTTAGAGTGATGCTCACCATTAAACAGCAAGAAGACAGCTGCATGGGAAATGTGTCATTCCAGGATGGAGTTGGACCTTAATTCTGCAATAAACTGGTACAAAATTAGAAAAGGAGAGCATTCAGTGTTGGCCTAGAAAGACTGAAGACGGATTATAATTTCATTAGAATACATCTCTTGAATCGAGTAAGTTTTATATAGGACTGCAAGGACGATGGGGACTATTACAGATATTTATTTGAACTATTGGGAGTGATAAGGAAGAACATGGTGTACAATGGCAACAATTACTCAGGAGCTAGCCAGCACTCGCTCTGTTTTATTTTCCCAGGGTAAAGGCATTTGCTTCGAATGAAATGGATTTCTAAATAATCACTTTCATTCTAAATGAGTCTACCCAGGAAGAAAAAGCTATTAAGCCATCAATGCACCCCCTCCCCTTTCCTCACCTAGGTATTAAAACAAAATGTTTGCCAAACAAGGACCTCATTTTCAAGAGAGGCCTGTCCTTTAACAGCCGTGCTTAGAGAATCTCAATTTGCAAACATCTCTCACATATTTACCCCCAAATTTAAGCTTCTAAAATATCACTTGTTTGGAGATAAGATTTTGAGGGCATGGGTGCTATGTAAAGAAGCATACCGTAAGACTGCTTTGCAAATGGGAATTTGGAAAAAAAGGAATTCAAATTTAAGATTTTTTCAATAATCATGTGACTAGATGAAGTATTCTGATGTGTTTAGCTCTGCGTGTGTAAACACGGTATTTTGCGCATGTGGAACTGTTTAGGTAATTAGTTAAATTGTGAGCTCAACACCAATGGCTCACTTGGTGAGAAAAGAGTGGAACAATTTGTCATCTTTGGGGGTTATGGAAAAACAAGGATTTCTCTTGGTCAGTTGAACTTCCATTGCTGCCAACTTCTTGGCACGAATGATAGCTCGTATGTGGAAATTAATTGGGTCAAGGAGGAGCAGATACGTAACGATTGAAAATAGAGAGAACGATGGCGAAAATGTCAAATGAGGCCCAGAACCCAACCAGACAAGTTGGCGGTTTTGAAGGCTTGTTGCTTTGAGTGCCTAAATGTGACGGGCAGTCAACTAGGCATTGGTGACTTGGGAGTGGAGAAAACAGTCCGACAGTTGAGTCCCATTGGTGAGGAGGCCGAAGAATTGAAGACTGATAGGCTTGGGAAGAGTCTTAAAGGAGCCGTACATGCCTCCTAGGCTTCCTGGATCTTGAAAGGCAGGGCTTGGAGCTGGAGACTGCGCTGTGAGAATTGGTCTCTGAGAATGCTTAGCCAGCCTAGCCTGGTGTTTCTCACACTGGAGCAGACCATCCCTGCTGTTAGGACGCAGAAGGAGCGTCAACAAGCTCATGGAAAAATGGAGTGAAAGGATAAAGGAATTTTCCATGGACTTTTGGAAGCTCACTAGTACTGTTCTTCTGCTCCTAGATCCCAGGGAGTCTGGTATTTCCTAAGATATAAGAGTGATGAATATTCATAGACCCTACCCCGAGGGAGTGTGGCAGTTACATAATCTCCTGTCAACTTGAGCCAAGGGGTGGAGTACAGTCTGTCAATCAGGTCTCTCTGAGCATGGCCTTTTCCTGAGAATTCTGGAAATTCCTGTCTTCCTCCCTGGAGGTGGGACACACCCTCTCTGCTTCATCTTCCCACTGACAAGACATGTGGAGCCATGCTGATGGAGACCAGGGGTCCGGAGCTGAAAGAGCTACATGGAAACCCATGCCAGTGCTGAGATGCTTCTACCACCACTGGATCCAAAAACCTTTCCACCCACGGGCCTGTGATCTTTTATTTATTTATTTATTTTTGGGTGCCCCCGCCAGGCCCCCACCCCCTTCCCCGACCGCCTCCCCCTCTTCACCCTTTTCCCCTTCCCCCTCCCCGCAACCCCCACCGGAATGGAGATCTTTCTTTATTCTGCATCATTGCATGTGTTTAGGACTTATGGACTTGATCTGGACTGGGCCGGGATGTTTTCTTAATGTACAATTACTCTTTGATAAAGAGCTCTTTCTTTTACACCTATGAGTGTCTCTGGGTTTGTGTCTCAGACTAACACAGGGAGCTTCCAGGTTAGTGAGAGAGAGAGAGAGAGAGAGAGAGATGTTAGCTGACTCATCACAGAAATAAAGACTTGCTTGCAAATTATTGTGTGCTGTGTGTTGTGAGGGAAGAAGTATAAGGGGAGACTAGAACACAGAACAGAGTGTCTCATATTTGAAGGACTCAGACATGAGAAGGTGAGTAGTGTTTAATAAGAGAGTGGGAGAGAAAGGCCCATTGCAGAAAGAGGATAGGAAGAAGACCACAGTGTTGCCTACAAGGTGAGAGCCAGGGCGTAGGCATGGAGAAAATCCTTTCAGATGTTGGGGGTTCCCAGCAAGCACAGGACGAGCTCTTTGCTTTTGTTCCACAAAAGGGGAGAAAATCTAATTTGGGCCGATTTGTTGTATGTGAGTCATTTTTTACAGCAGTATAAGTTGAAAAGGAGTTATGAAATTTAAGGTATTGTTTATGAATTTATCCAAATCTGGTTATTTTCTCTACTTCATAGGCATTAAAGAGTGACCTGATAGCACATTTCTGTAATCTAGCACAGTGCTTGTCTGGTCTGGAGTATGCACTAAAAAACATTTGCTAGGGGATTATGTTCAATTTAATCACAGTTATTGCCCCAGTAGCTGTAACCCAATGAGGCCTTCTGTAGATGATGATGACCCAAGGGTAGGGGTGGGGAGAAGACAAAGTTCCACAATAAATAATTTATTTATGCATCCCAGATCCTCAGTTGCCCAGGTCCCAAAGAAAAGATCTATTATTATTTTTTACTGACTGGAATTTGGGGAAATTCTGAGTCTGGTGTTAAAGTAAGAGCCATTCTGACGGTGAGACTCTTGACTGTGTGACCTGCCTATAAAAGATGCATCTTATCAGAGGAAAACAAACCAGACAAAACTTTAGAGTCGTCCAAAGAGGTGATCCTTCTGTCCTCTTTTATACTTTAAACTTCGGTTTGAAGACTAGAATTCTAAAGCAATCCATCCATAGTTTTAGTTGGATAGAAATTGTTCGCTTGTCTGTCTTAGGTTTCAAACAGTGATTCTCAAGCCAAGTTCCATAAAACCTCGAAGGCCCACAGACTTTCCAGGTGTTCCAGGGTCTTGGGTGCCTTTGAGGGAAGAAATGTCCTTCCCCTCTATGTGTCCACCCTCCTAAAACCGAACCACCCACAGGATGTCTGTGGTGCACCACATGTCTTTCCCACTGCCCCTTTCACAACCACTTTGCTCCACACTCTACTCCTCATGCCCTGGCCCTTTCATACAGTTCCTCATGCGGTGGTGACCCCCCAACCATAACATTACTCTTGTTGCTACTTCATAACTGTCATTTTGCTACTGTTATGAATCAGGCGATCCCTGTGAAAGGGTCGTCCAGCCTCTTAAGGGGTCGAGACCCACAGGTTGAGAACGGTTGCACTGTAAGACCTTCCTGGCTCTCAGTCTCTAATATTGCCAAGGTGCGGAGGCATCAAGGTCAAAGTGCATCACTTCGGAGGGTCCTGTGGGAGCAAAGCAGAGGACCCCTTGCTGCGCATCACCGATTGAGCACCCTGCACTTCATTTCCGCATTGCTCCGGGGACAACTCCTGTCTCTCTGTCTGCCCTTTAAGTTGTCCAATTCGTATCTGTCTATGAATTTGAACTTGGAGGTGAGGAAGTTACTTATGAGATGTGATTTAATGGTTCTATTTAAAGCAAGCAGGGAGGTCAGACGCTTTCTGAGACCAAGTCAGTCTGACTTGGTGGATCACTTTGACAACAGGACAAGCTTTGCCAATTAGCCCTTTTGTGGCCACACTTTCTGAGTTTAATGAGCTCCAGTCTCAGCTCACAGATTTGGACAGATCCGTATTTAAAGCATGTAGGGATAGGAAATATATTGGTAAACACACCCTTTGCGATAATTAAAAGTTACAGAGAAAAAAAAATAGGAGCCAATTAAGACCCATGGGAATGGCACATAGTTTCTCAAAAGGTCGCAGTTTAAAATGTCAGATGACAGTAAATAAGATCAAGTGTGAATGAGAAGGAGTCATCCAAACCTTACTCTAAACAGTGATCTGTCCTAACTAAACCACTTAAGTATTAAGGAACACCTTTCCCAGAGAATGGAAGGTTTTATACCTCTGTATCTGTGCAGTCCCTGGGTGGCACAGTGGTTTAAAATGGTTGTTCCTTTTTTTCTGTGTAAGAAAGGCCTGGTGAACTGCTTTCATAGAGACAGACAGCCAACAAAGTGTCAGCCTCTGGGGCAGTTCTACTCTGTAATACATGGGCCACTGTGAGTCAGAATACACACACACACACACACACACACACACACACACACACAGGGGTTTCCAAACGTTGCTGGGAAAAGGATTGAATAAAAGGATCAGGAATAGCCCCCATGTATTTGTGTATGGGTAAGTCAAAAGGTATTTCCACTAGGGATCTACTTCACAGGTTCATAGCGCATGTGCTTATTCAAAACAAAATATGTTTAAACATGTCTCTGCTGTCAGTTGATAAGTACAGACATGATTTCTCAGTAATATGAGCATTTGTCTTAGGCTCACTAGGGTGCCCTCAAAAAGGTTCAGTCAACAACAACATCACCCCCCCCCCAACAACAACAACAAGACAAACAACAAAAAACCCAATGACAACAGCAACCAAAAAGTCTAGTGGAAACAGTGGCTTCCAAAGGGATCTGCTGGGCCAGGTAAGCTCACGGCAGAGAGGTCACTCAAGTTACGGTGACCGCTTGTGGGACTTCAAAGGAGCACTACTGACAGATTCTTTTTCAAGGACACAGGATGATCACAAGGGCTTATGGGAGAGAAATCTGAACAAATTTGAAGAATGCATCAGAAAGATCTTTGAATGCATGAAGACCTTTGAACCAAGAAAAAATTTCATCACAACATGCACCTTGTATTTTTCCAGGGTAGCAAGGGCTATTTCATAATTAAACCTTAGCTACTCTATGGTCCCAATCTTGCCTTTCAGACTTTTGTTTTTAAAACTCAAAGACATTTCAAATGAACATGATTTGAGTCCCTTGGGGATACCATAGCTGCCCTTTTGAGCTCAGAATTCTTCAGAGAAGGTCGAGAGCATTGGAAACACTGCTTTCTGAAGTATATAGACTTAGGTGGAGGATATGTTGAGAAACAATAGCTTTACAACTAGATATTTTTATTTAATACAGATTTCTATGGTTTTGCAACAATATGTTTGACTTACCTATTTGCTTATTTATTTATGATTTTGCAATTTCTACAAATGTTCTACGGACAAATGTTGAATTCCTTGAGTTTTTTCCTTGCATCTCTGTTCTTCTTATAAGGGAGTATAGGCTATCTTGTTCCAGAAAATCCACACGTGCATCAATTGTGTAAAGCACACTTATACATTCATTGCCCTCATCATACTCAAAACACTCGCTTTCCGTGTGGGCTCCTGGAATCAGCTTCTCATTTTTGTTTCCCCCCCTCCCTCCCCACTTCCTCCTCCCTCCTGAACCCTTGATAATTTATAAATTATTATTTTATCATATCTTACATTGCCCGATATCTTCCTTCACCCACTTTTCTGTTGTCCGTCCCCCAGGAAGGAGATTATATGCAGATCCTTGTAATTGGTTCCCACTTTCTACCCACCCTTCCTTCATCCTTCCCGGTATCACCACTCTCACCACTGGTGCTGAAGGGATCATCCTTTCTGGATTCCCCGTGTTTCCAGTAGTTCCTATCTGTACCACTGTGCATTCTCTGGTCTAACCAGGTTTGTAAGGCAGAATTGGGATCATGATAGTGGGGTGGGGTGGGGTGGGTGGGAAGGAAGCATTTAAAAACTAGAGGAAAGTTGCGTGTTTTTAACCCCAGTCTTTTTACTCAAAGATTGATTTTCTCACTCTAAAAGTACTGCTTGTTGTAAGGCTTGAAAATAACAACAACAACAACAAAACCTTGAATGACCAAAACAGTAGTTCATTACTATTTAGTTTTATATCATTTTTAACTCATTTTACTATGAATAAAAATTAGTTTTCTCTTTATTTTTAACACAGAGGTATCACTGTAATAATTTTGTAGCAATTTTTAAATTTTCTCAATGCAGTTTAATAACTTCCCTATTTTATTGAATGATATTCAACAATAACATTTCTAATGATTATGTAGTACTTCATCATAAGATGCTATAATTAATGATCTTCACAATTTTAACTTGAGCCATATATTGATCCTTTCCAAATGAAAAACAAATTCCCTTCAGAGCTGACTTACATTATTTTAATATGTTATTAATATGTTATTACTGCTATGGGAGAAAGAAGGCTTTGTACTCGGAAAGAGTTATAGTCTCAGAAATCAACCAAGATAGTTCTATCCTGGCCTAAGGGTTGGATTCAACTCAATGGCAGAGAATTTGAGTTTTTAAAAATTATTCCTCTATGTTAAAATGCATTAGGATAAATCCTTCATGATGTCACCTTGTCCACAATTATAAAGCAACAAATTTACATTTAAATCTAAATATAAGGTCAGTAGAATGAAACTTTCCAACAGCCACTTAATATCATTAAAAAAAAACCCCAACTAAACCTACTCTCATCAAGTAAATCCTAGCAAACCTAGGACTTGCAAGGCTGTAAATCTTTACAGGAGCAGTGTGTCAGTCTGGGCTGACTAGAGAAACAAATCCAGAGATACACGTATGTGTATAAGAAAGAGCTTTATATAAAGAGCGATGGTACATTAAGAAAACATCCCAGCCCAGTCCAGAGCAAGTCCATAATTACAATATTAGCTCCTATGTCCCATACTAGTCCATAAATTCCTCTTTACACTCCCGCAGCCATGCAATAATGCTGAATTCAGGAAGATCACAGGCCAGTGGGGTGGAAAGTCTTGTGGATCCAGTGGCAGTAGAAGCATCTGAGGGCTGACCGAGGTCTCCACGTGGCTCCTACAGTCCCCAGGGCTCTGGCTCTGGCATTAGCCTAGCTCCATGTCTCACAGGAAGGTTTGGCAGGGAGCGAGCCTGTGTCCTGTCTCCAGGGAGTGATTTATCTCCTTACCATTTCCAAATGAGGTCATCAAGCTGCAACCTGATTGGCAGGCTAGACTCCACCCCTTCACTCTTAAGTCTCAAATTGACAACAGATTATGTAACCACCACAAGCAGGTAGCAATGTGTCCCACGGAGGCCCTGGTGAGTCTGAATGGCCCGCCTTGCAGTTAGTAGCCCAGTGCTCAGTCAACAGCACCAAACGGACTCTTTATTTTTTAACACAACAGGTGAAGCTGAAGACTCGGGCAAAGTGTTTTCAATGTGTCCTTTGTCACCGTGATTTATTTGGTGTTGAACCTGATGCACAATCATTAGAGTCATTATCAATATCATGATATGATTTTCTCAATAAATAGCTAGTTTGCAACTAGTATTCCGATCATATCACCTTTGTGTAAAATATGGTGAGGCCAGACTCAGATCAAGAGAGACCGGAAATATTTCAAGACTTTACTGCACTCAGAGTTTCTCGGGAAGTTCACTACCAGTTTCTACACCATTACCACAGTCATTGCTATGTTTGAACTCATTGTTGAAGTCGTCGATCAAGCCAACTCATTGAGGGTCTGCTTTTTACTGACTCTGCTACGCATGACACCCGTCTTTAGGGACTAGTTTCTCCTGGCACCATGCCCAAAGTGCTCCACACAAGGACTCACTGTCCTTGCTGCTAAGGAGTATTCTGGCCAAATTTGTTTTCAAGACAGATTCTTTTCTCCTTTTCTGACACTTCGTGGTATATTCGGTATTTTTTGCCAACACGCTAGTGCTAAGGCGTTGCTTTTTCTTCTGTATTCCTCATTCATTGCTCAACTTTCAGATGCGTGTGAGATGATTGATTGGGTCAGGCACGCATTAATCCTCAAGATGGCAGCTTTGGGTTTTAACACTTCAAAGTAATTCTCCCGACTGCTCCCCCTGATTTTCGAGGCCCAGTGTAACGTTGTTTGATTTCGTGACTGCTCCCTCCCGGTGTGTTGAATAAGGATCCAAGTAAGATGGACCCTTCTGTAACTTGCATTCTTTCTCCATTTAGCATGGTGTTGCTTATTGGTCCACATGTGAAGACTGGTTTTCTTTCTGATGAGATATAACTTATGCTGAAGGCTATAGATGTTCATCTTCATAAATAAAGACTTCAAGCTCCTGTTGCTTTCAGCAAACTTATGATGTATACACTCACACATTAAAAAGTTTTAGAGCCCTAGATTGACCAAAGGGTCTATTGTCTGGTGTATTAGGAGATTCTGGCTGCCACTCACTATTTCAGAAGTGGCTAAAAGCAACACGGATTTATTGTCTCCTGGTTCTGCAGGGGTCCTGGTGAGCCTGCGAGGACAGCAATGCACCATGAACCACAAGTCGTCACACCACCAGCTACTTTGCAGAAGATGGAGTTTATCAGTTTCCTATCAAGATCGACCGACGTGGGAAACCTATGCAGTGTCTTGGTGAGTGAGAATCATTCAATGGTCGTGGGTTTTGGGTTAGGTAAAGTTCTGGAGGTCAGAGATCTTAACATAGAGGTTTCAATAGAGCCACGTTCTTTTTGGAGGCTCGAGGGGAGAACTTTGTTTTCTTGTGCGTTTCAATGTTTCAATGTCCAGCGGTTACTGCATTCCACGGCCCATGGCCCCTTCCTCTGTCTTTAAAGGGCAGCAATCTGAACGCGGCCTGAGTCGTCACAGCACCTCCCATCACTTGGCTTCCCTCTCATGAGGACTCTTGTGATTATATTGGGCCCATTTTGATAGTCCAGGATAATGTCGCCTCCACCTCAAGACCCTTAATTCTCAACGACATGTGCAAATTCCTTCCACCATGTAAAGTGACATATCCACACGTTCTTGAGATAAGGATGGGGGTATCCTTAGGGAATTGTTATTCAGCCAATTACATCTGAGTGCCACAACCATTCCTTATTGTAAACATGGTTGTGATATTGTATATAAAAACTTTTATCCATCTAGTCTTCTAGGAGAAATTTCTAGAAGTAGAATATATGTCACAGGGTATTTTCTAAATTTAATTTAATTTTTATAATGCTAAATTGCCCATCGAAGAAGCAAAACCAAATTCGCTGACATCAAGTGGGTTCTAACTCATAGCCATTGGTTATAGGGTTTCTGAGACTGTAAATCTGTATAGGAGCAAAGAGTCACAGATTTCTTTCAAATAGTGGTTGGCGGGTTTGAGCCACAAATCTCATGGTTAACAGCCCAATGCTAACCCAGGTTGGGCCCCAAATACATTCTTACTGATAGTGTGTAGGACACCTTATTTTGTCCCTTGACCACATTTGCTATTATTATTTTATAAAAATCCCTTGCTATTTGGTAAGAGAAAAATATTCCTTATCCTTTTATTTTAGGGTAGGTTGAGTTTAGACTATTTTTTTAACATTGAGCATTGAAAATATATTCATTATTCATCTCTGCAAAAGATAATCATTTCAATGGAAACTTTGTTCTAAGTTACATTGCTCTGTCCAGGTTTGCTTTGTTATACCGAAGTTGCCTATCGGGTTGGTGGTATGTTTCTGAAAATTCAGTAGCAGGAAGAAAATGTAGACTCATTTAAGATGCTTAGGAGAGTGAACTCACTGTTTAGAGAGATGCAAGATGAGACTGTTCGGGAGGAAATTAAGTCAGCGCAGTGGGCTTTGTGCATAAAGTCATTATACCCTCTCACTGGCAATTTGGTCACACGTGGAGGCAGGTCAGAGCTAGTTGCTGTTTCTGCCACTTGTTGTTTCTGCTACTCTCTGTTGGTGGCTTTCTCTCCCCCTGGGAAAGGGACTTCAATGCTCCTACAGCATTGCCAAACAAAAGGCAAAAACTTGCTTTGAAAGCAGCTACTACCTCCTGAGGAGTACACAATGCGTGGCAGGGAACTTTCAAGGGGGGTGAACATTTGAAGGATCTCTCAAAGTTGTTTTTTAGAACAGGAAGATTATATGCTCATGGAATTAAAATTTTCTTTTTTTTTAAATGCAGAATTGCATGTAAGCAAAAGGAAAAGCCAGTCATGGCAAATGACTAATCTCCCACCCCTGCTTTCTCCCCAGATTGGGTCGGAAGTCTGAGGGGTGGAGGACGGTGACAGAGAGCCTGAAGCGGTCAGGCAGAATGTAAACTGGGTAGGGTTTTGTAAGTGACCCTGTTTGAGTTGTTTCTAGACTAAATTCTTTCTCCGAAGCATGACTGGTTGCCCAACTTGGGGGATCCAGGTACGACGTAAGGCATTGAACCCTGAAGAAATCAGGCAAAGACATTGTTCTCCCAGTTTGGAGAGCCCCTCCTGTCTCCGGAATCTGGCTTTTCTGCAAGAAGACAGGCTTTTGCCCTAGTGCTTGTCTTCCTTCAGGAGCTGCAGGAGGAGGCTGGGTCGTGGAGAGCAGCAGCTTTGCCTGTCACTGCAGCGCCTTGTAGGGTGTCAGCTGGGGAGGAAGCCGGGGTGACTGCGCAGGGGGGTGGGGGTGGGGGTGGAGGGGAAGAGGGCGACAAGGAATGTGCTGGGCAGCTAGCACGCAACTGGGGTGCAGTGTGCACCTGGGCAGTCTCATCTCCGGAGCTCGAGTTCATTTGTTTGGTGTTCCAGGAAGGGGTGATTTATTTGCACCATTACATGGCTATTGCGAGATTAAAAGTGTGTTTCTTTGTGCATAGTAATTAACAGCCTGTAAGAGGAGCCTGCGAAATGGAATATTCCAGGGTGTTAGGAAACGCTGTCCAGTGAGGGACTGCAGCCGGCAGATGGCGAGAGCGTACCACACTCCCACACCCACACCCACAAAGCAAATGGCCTGGGCTCGCGGAGAGCTGGGAGGTTCAGTTTTGTTTTGCTTTGTTATTTAAGCTTGACAATGCCCGTCTATATATCCTGTGGGCACAGTGTTTGAGCCCGGTCTGATCTTAAACTGGTTTTATGATGATATCATTATTTTTTACTGCCACAAATTAACTGTCGGTTTCAATCTACCCCATGTTTCAGCTGCCTTCGGGGATCATCTTGTCAGTTATGCAGCTTTCCAATTTTATGGCTGAGATCAAGAATGATTCCTTAAAGGCACATGGGAAACACAATGTGTCTCCAGGATGAAATGGAGGACAGCGATGCGCACTTGGTTCCAAGGCCGAGGCGGAAGGTGTGCGGGAACGATAAATACAGGCAAGTCACCCAGCCCTCAGTGGGGTTTGAAACGTGACTATCTTGACATTTGCCTAAGTACCATGGTGACTAAGTATTGATGGTGACTTACTACCAATGCAGTGAACTGGGGCTGGGCGAGTTCCAATAGTATCTTCCAGAGCTATCCTCCAACATGTGAGCGGGACAGCTGGGCGCACCAAGACATGGAGATCTGCGGGTGTTGTTCCCACTAGGATGTGAAGTATTACATGAAGCAAGCCACTTTTGCTCCCTTACAGTGAACACTTGCTAAGAGTCTGTTGGGTGCCTGTCCCGGGGCCTTCGCAGCTCCCAGTGGGACCGTTCAACTCAAGGTCCGCAGTTTGAAACCACCAGCCTCTGCAGGAGAAGGGCAGGCGTTTACTCCCATTGACTGCTACTGTCCTGGGAATGCACCATGGGCCGTTCCACACCGTCCTGCAGGGTCATTTTGAGTAGGGATCGACTGGAGGGCAGCGAGTTGGGTTTGGATTGGGGTGCCTGCCCTTGTCCCACATTCTTGGAAGTCCTTGGGAGCTCACAAGGTAGATTCCCCTGATTGCTGCCTAATTTTTTTTTTCTAGATGCCTACGGGGGGGGGGGGGGGAAGAGATTAGGATTCTCTTTATAGAGTTGACAGAGCACCATTGATTGATGATAAACTTGAAGGAGAGAGGGGTCATATTCCAGCTTGCCCCAGTCAAAGATTTCCATCAGCAGCACACTGTTGTAAATCTGTCACTGAATTCTGCTGCCAGGCAGAACACTGTGGGCGACTGCACTGAGAGGTGGGGGAGCCATCCCCTGCTGCGGCAGCAAGGCCAGCCTGCTCTTCCCATGTTGCAGGGGCTCCATGAGCTCAGCTTCAAGACTCCATCAAGCTGTTTGGCGACTGTGAAATGTTGGTTATTCCAGCTTCCTGATAATGTGCTAGCTGAACCTGGAACTCAGCAGTTTTTGTTGTTATTGGTTTCCAGACTTGAATCACAATAGCAGATAGTGCTTCCTGTGTGGACAGAGCCCTTTCCAGATAGTGTGTAATATTTTCATGGTGCCCACTAAAGCTGGACATTTTTTACATACAAGAGACTTAGTCGGGCTGACTCACTTGCCCGTAAGCAGCCCAGCTGAAACTTGCACCACGGTCTGCCCATGCATTTCCCACTGGCCCCTTCTCCTTCTTTTTGGAAGCCTGCTGGCTGCAGCACCGTTAGGTTGGGCAGAACATGCATGGAAGGGCATTTTTTATAACGGTGTCTGAGAGAAGATGTCATGTGCAGGTACCCTGAGGTTTCTCATTACATGGTATGCAGAAGGTTCCAATGCTGGGAAACAGATCTGCCAACAGTGCCTACAGGTTTTGCTGGCAGAAGTGGGGCGACGTTCGAAGACAAGACATCAGACAGACCGTGCCGTTCAGGCAAGGAAGCAAAACACAGACCTGCCGCACCAGGAAGATCGTCCCTTGAGTCTCGGGTATAAAGGATGGATGGAGAGGCGTTGGTCTTTGTTCAGTCGCACTCTCTGGCTAAGGATAACAGCACGGCCGGCGGCGGCAGCATTTTCAAACGCAGACGACCACCAAGAGTTATTTATAGTGTGAGAGCGTAAGGTGGGATGAAGGCACGGAAACACTTTGAACAGTAAGCGCAGTGCAAATGGACCCACTATTGATTCTTAGCGGAAATGTTCAAGTCAGCCTCGTGAACAAATATTACTCCTGAGACCGCCTTTAACAAAATATTTAGTCTGACCTCTCCAGACTCCATTTACAAGCTCATTTCTCTGCTCCTTATGTTTTAGGGTTGTTTGGGTTGTTTATTATTATTTTTTTTTTGCTGAGATGTAAGCAGGCGCTGTGCAGCAGTCCCAGAAGACTTTCATGATTACAATTTCAGACAATAAAAAATAATCCTAAGTGACTGTGCAGTGTGTTTCCATTAGGAAGTTTTCTAGATATGCTCTAGAAAGAAGACTGAGAAGTGATGAGACGTCAACACAAAAGGAAGGTTATGGAGTGAAATGCGTCTCCTCCAGCCCTAGACCTGGGGGTACTACTCTGTTGTGGGGAGCCCTGGTGGTGCTCTTGCCTGAAGTAAATGTTGGATTGTTAACGACATGGTTGGCAGTTCAAAACCACCAGCCTCTCTGGGGGAGAAAGATGAGGTTGTCTGCTCCCCTAAAAGATTCCTAACTGTGGAAGCTGGACCTAAGGTTGTTGTGAGTTGGCATTGATTGGATGGCACTGAGCTTCGTTAAGTTAACGAGGCCATCTCCTGATAGGACCTGTCTTAAACCTCATTACTTCTGACTTCCGTGGAGGGACATGCCCACAGACACAGGAAGGGACAAACAAGGGACTGATGGCTGTCATGTGGAGATGCCAAGATGCCCCGAATCATGGGAGTTGTAGATGAGACCAGGCTCTTTCCTAGAGCCGACAGAGGGAGAGCCGTCCGCTACAGCTGGTGTCCTGGATGCGGACTTCTTGTCTCCTAAACTGTGATAAAATAAAGTTGTGTTATTTAAAACTCCCCGCTCATGGTATTTCGGGTATAGAAGCATCAAGCAACTAAAATGGACACACGGAGGCCCATGAAGGGCATACCATCAACGAAGATGAAATGCTATGAAGCAAAATTGTCCCACATCGTTTATGTGTTCACCTCCAACGTGATTCCTCTTCTGTGTGCACGTGTTTCAGTCCAATGTGACCGGATGCACCACGGGTGGAGAGCCACTTCGATGGGATGAAGTGTGCATTAGCATCATTAGGTCTCTTCTGAGTGAGCCAGAATAAGCAAAGCCAGGTGCAAGGGGAGGTAGTGTGATTGCCAGCTCGCTTGCCTTCCAGCAGAACGGAGAGGAGATTCTTATGCGAGAGTCACTCAGAAATGCCTTTTCATGTTTTGTTTTGTTTTTTTTTAAAAACAATTTATTAGGGGCTCATACAACTCTTATCACAGTCCATACATATACATACATCAATTGTATAAAGCACATCTGTACATTCTTTGCCCTAATCATTTTTTTTCCTCCTCTTTTCTTTTTTTACATTTTATTAGGGACTCATACAACTCTTATCACAATCCATACATATACATACATCAATTGTATAGAGCACATCCATACATTCCCTGCCCCAATCTTTCTCAAAACATTTGCTCTCCACTTAAGCCCTTTGCATCAGGTCCTCTTTTTTTCCCCCTCCCTCCCCGCTCCCCCCTCCCTCATGTGTCGTTATTTTGTCATATCTCGCCCTATCTGGAATCTCCCTTCCCCCCCTTCTCTGCCGTCCATCTCCCAGGGAGGAGGTCACATGTGGATCCTTGTAATCAGTTCCCCCTTTCCAACCCACTCACCCTCCACTCTCCCAGCATCGTCCCTCACACCCTTGGTCCTGAAGGTGTCATACACCCTGGATTCCCTGTGCCTCCAGCCCTCATATGTACCAGTGTACAACCTCTGCCCTATCCAGCCCTGCAAGGTAGAATTCGGATCATGGTAGTTGGGAGGAGGAAGCATCCAGGATCTGGGGGAAAGCTGTGTTCTTCATCGGTACTACCTCGCACCCTAATTAACCCATCTCCTCTCCTAAACCCCTCTATGAGGGGATCTCCATTGGCCGACACTTGGGCCTTTGGTCTCCACTCTGCACTTCCCCCTTAATTCAATATGGTATATATATATATATGTATATGTATATACATATATATATATATACACACACACATATATATATTTTTTGCATGATGTCTTATACCTGGTCCCTTTGGCACCTCGTGATCGCACTGGCCGTGTGCTTCTTCCATAGGGGCTTTTTTGCTTCTGAGCTAGATGGCCGCTTGTTCACCTTCAAGCCGTTAAGACCCCAGACACTATTTCTTTTGATACCCGGGCACCATCAGCTTTCTTCACCACATTTGCTTATGCACCCATTTGTCTTCAGTGATCCTATCATGGAGGTGTGCAGTCAATGATATGATTTTTTGTTCTTTGATGCCTGATAACTGATCCCTTTGGGACCACTCGATCACACAGGCTGGTGTGTTCTTCCATGTGAACTTTGTTGCTGCTGAGCTAGATGGCCGCTTGTTTATCTTCAAGCCTTTAAGACCCCAGTCACTATCTCTTTTGATAGCCGGACACCATCAGCTTTCTTCACCACATATACTTTTTCACCCGCTTTGGCTTCAGCAGTTGTGTCGGGAGAGTGAGCATCATAGAGTACCAATTTAATAAAAGAAAGTTTTCATGAATCGAGGGAGTGTTTGAGTAGAGGCCCAAGGTCTTTCCGCCACCTTAATACTTAACCTATAAATATAGACACATAGATCTATTTCCCCATCCTCCTATATATATTTGCATGTACACGTCTTTGTCTAGACATCCATAAATGCCCTTTGACTCCTAGCTCTTTCCTCCATCTCCCTTGACTTTCCTCCTACTACCATGCTTCGTCGCCACCTGGGCTAGATTATACCTCTTCTCTAAGCAACCTTACCCTTGATATTCCCTAGCAGGCCTGCCACTCCCCCCTCTCTACCATTTGGGGTCCCATGTTGTTCCCTTGTCCCTGTGTTTGTTAACACCACTTCTTTACCCCCCCTACCCCCCACCCCAAGTACCCCGGAACTGTCGGTCCCCTTGTTTTTCCTCCAGATAGTTCATCCAGCCTGTCCTATTCAGACAGACCTCTGGAGACACTAACATGCACAAAAACAAGACAGAGGAAAACAAAGCAACAGTATACAACCAGACAGCAAAACAACAAAAACAAACCACTGACAAAGAACAAAACAAAACACTCCACAAGAGAAAAGCTTGTAGTTAGTTCAGGGATCGTTTGCTGGCCCTTAGGAGCGTTTTCCAGTCCAGTCTGTTGGGGCACCATGCCTTGGCCCCAAAGTTCACTTTCAGCATTCCCTGGGGACCTTGCCACTCCATTCCCTTGCTGTTCCGCTGCACTCCCCCAGTGATTTGCCTCGGTGTGGTGGGATCAGGTCAGGTGCAATTCCCACACTGTGTCTCTGGTGCTGTCCCCTGTCATGTTTTGTTTTTTGAGACAGTCTCCTCACCTGAAGTCAATAAATTACAAGACGTTCTATATTTACATTGCTGAAGACAGCTTTTCACAGTATCTGTGACGGCACTGTAATAGGCTGTGGGCTCAGGCGACTCACAGGACGATCAGGATCATCTGGAATCCAGCAGGCTGTTTGTGACTGTAACGTAAATGAGGTTTGTTATTTTCTTTTAAATCAAACTGCTTACTTATCTGATTGTTCGAAGAGTTCACTCCATTGGCTGGACAGCCTGTCCATTTTGTCTAGGTTAGTGTCAGAGCTTTCTACTGTAAGTCCCTCCGGGGCAGGACTGATGTCATCTCCATCACTTTGAGAGCCCCAGGCTCCTCATCCAATAAGCAGTTCTTGAGTGTCCCATTATGAGGCAGGCGTTTTCAGCTGGTGCACATTGATCTTCTTCCAGAGATGGCAGCGAGCAGAGGCATTTTCCTTCTTTAGGAATATGTGCAGGGCATCAGAGTTGGCACCCTGCCCCCTGCCCCCGCCTCTGTCTGAAAGCTTGCCTCTCCTCTCTCCTGAGCCTATAGAAGGAGGGAAGGGAAAGAGATAATCAAGCACATTGTCTTTGAGTCTTGAGTGCTCAACTCACAGTGCAAGCCGAGGGCAGCCTAACTGTGCGCCAAGCCCTTTGCTGCTTGCCAATGGGAGCGTGGCTCTGGGAAGAGATGCGGCTGTGCTTTACTTCACTGTTTTGTCCTTTCATTTGAATCTCTCCGGAGTCATGAGACAGAGACAATGGCTTTCCCTGTGACCACATCTCCTTACACCACCGCTCCTCTCTTATGCACACGGCCTCTCACCAAGCGTTTGGTCGCATGGTTGGTATCTGTTGTCGTGGGCCTGTAAATCCCGTGATTTTTGTGGCCTTCTCTCAGAGGATAGGGACCCAAGGATATCTATAAATCTTGGATGCCTTGGACGTTCAAATCAGTCTCCCTAGAAATGCTCCTGGTATGACTGTGTGGACAGCTGGAGCCTTTTCCTGTGGCTATAAATCATTTATATTTGTGGAAACCCTCTTATATTTTTATATCTCTAACCACACATTCTGGATAGTGCTACCCAAGGAGGGGAAAGAAATATGGTGACAGCCCAGGCCTTGTCTAAGAAGACACTTTCTGACGTAGAGCCAGTTACTCTCCACGTGTCAGTATTTCTCCTAATTAAGCAGAAGCCATACTCTCCCAAGCTTTACTTGTTATAAGAGAAATATATGTGTTTTAACATTCCAAGGGCTTTCTCTGCCTATGGTCAGCTAGAAAAAATAACAATGACTAATTCTCTTCTATTTGTAGCAAGCTGTGCTAAGATAATGCTACACATGGTAAGAGAGCCTCATCTATAAATATTCCTTACTTGTCATTCTTGTTCATAAATAGCATCAGAACATACACAAGGCAGTGTCAGTCTCATGGTGAGAAGACTGGCTTTTGGCTGGTGGGTGATGATATACAGAGCAACTACTGGTCTCTCCCTGTCTGGAGGAAAGAAGCTCGATGGAGATTGAAGACACTGGACTGATGAACCATGTGAACATCCGTCTCTGTGGTCCTGACACCACAAGAATTAGATGGTCCCTGTAACCACTGCTCTGAAGGGGATCGTAGAGTGGGAGAAAAATGTAGATCAAAATTCAAAATCAACAAGTGTCCAGGCTTACTCGTCTGTGAGAGACCTCAGGATTGTGGCCCTTAATGGGCCTTCGGGCCTAGAACTGATCTCACCCCACGACTCGTTTTCAGCCAGACAACAGACCTGTAAGAGCAATGGCAATCCTAGTGTGGTATGCACCTCTAGATGACTTACCCATTCAAGGTCAAAAGGGCGGTTCTTACCCAAAGGCACCGTTCAGAAAGTTTAGGAAAGAAAGAGGAACAGAAACCGGACAAATGGGGAAGAAGTGGCACGAGTGATGCTTACAATGAATTACAGTTAATGAGATCAAACAAAATGTCTACGAGTTGTTGAATATAAAATTGATGGTCTGCTCTCTAAGCCTCACTTAATTCACACAACAAAGTTAAAAACTAAACAAAAATAAAGAACTGGCTTTGAAGCCAGAAGAGGAGACCTAGCGGCATCATAGTTATGAGAGATGGGTTGCTAACTGCAAGGTTAGCAGTTTGAATCCATCAGCCTCTCCTGGAAGAAAATCGGGGCTTTCTACTTTCATTAAGAGTGACAGTCTCCGAAATCCACAGGGACAGCTTTACCCTGCCCTATAGGGTTGCTGAGTCCGCATTGACTCCATGGCTGGGAGTTTGTTATTTGGGTTTGAGCCAGAAAAACATGGGCTTACATTTGGATTCTCCCATTTTGTGATCTTGTTAATTTGCCTCTTTCCTCATTCATAAAATGAGCTTGATCAGACTTGCTTCATGGCACCTTGCGTGGACTGTGATGTAGTGTGACAAAGAATCTGGCGCATGGTGAATATGAAATGCGTTTAATTGTTGGGAACTTGTCTGTCCTTCTGTTACGTTTACTAGTTCAGAACTTGTCGATCCTTCTGTTGCAAAACACACTCATTTCTATAGGTGAGATCCTATGCCCTCACGAAAGCCGTTGATTCCAACGAGATCTCTAAAAGAATTTGTAGATGTCTGCTTGAATTGTACATGAGTGAAATCCAGTTCCAGCCAATACCCCATCACAGTGCCTCTGCCATTTCGGAAAGGGCGAGTCTAAATACCCGTGCGTTTGGGCAATGCACTTGTTGGGCAGTTAAGGTTTGCTCCTCCTTTCAACTGGAGGTTGTGGTGGTTAGGGGTCACTGAGTCCGGTCTAACTCACAGTGGCCCTTTGCACCCACACTGCCATGGTCACCATTGTTCTTGATACTTGAGCCTCCTATTGCAGCCACTGTGTCGATCTCTCTCCTTGAGGGGTCTTCCTCTTGTTCTCTGTGCTTCCACTTGACCAGGCATGGCGTTCTTCTACAGGGGCTGGTCTTTCCTGACAGTATGTCCGAAGTACGTGACACCAGGTCTCATCATCTTTGCGTCTAGGGGGTGTTCTGGTTGTACTTTGTCCAAGGCAGATTTGATTGTTCTTTTGGCATTCACTCATACTTTTAATATTCTGCACCAGCATCACAATTCAAATGCATTGATTGGTCTTCGGCCTTCCTTATTCAGTGAGCAACTTTCACTTGCCTATGAGGCCATTGAAAATACCACGGCTTGGGTCAGGAACACCTGGGTCTTCAAAATAACATGCTTGCTTTTCAAGACTTTAAAGAGGTCTTGTATAGCAACTTTACCTACTGCAATTCATTGTTTGATACATCGGTTGCTGCTTCCATGAACATTGATTGTAGATTCAAGCAAGACAAAATTCCTGACAACTTCAATCTTTTCTCCTTTTTATCATGATGTTACTTACCGGTCCAGTTGTAAGGATGTTGGTCTTCCTTACACTGAGTTTTAATTCATACTGAAGGCTAAAATCCTTGAATGTCATAAAAAAGTGCTTCAAGTCTTTCTCACATTCAGCAAGGAAAAATACACCAGTGAGCACATTTCTGGTGTTCTCTGCTGTCAGCCAAGTTTTATCTGACACCAGCAGGGACATCCCTTGTTCCGGGTCCTCTTCTGAATCCAGCTCAAAACTGGTGACTCTCTGTCAATGTACTGTTGCAACCATTGCTGGATGATCTTCACAAAAATGTTACTTCAATGTGATATCAGTGATACTGTTCTATAACTTGAACATTCTTTTGGCTCACCTTTCTTTGGAAAGGGTACAGATATGGAGCTCTTCCAGGCAGTTGGCTAAGTAGCTGTCTTCCAAATTTCTTTGCATAGATCACCGAGGACTTCCAGTGCTTCAGCAGCTTGTTGAAACCTTTTAATTGGTACTCCATCAATTCCTGGAGCCTTGTTTATGGCTAATGTTGTCAGTGCAGCTTGAATATCTTCCTTCAGCACCATTGGTTCTTGTTCATGTGCAACCTCATGAAATGGTTGAATGTCGCCTAGGTCTCTTTGGTACAGTGACTATGTATTCTTCCTGTCTTCTTTGATGGTTCCTGGATCATTCACTGTTTTGTTCATAGAATCATTCAATATTGCAACTTGAGGCTCAGATTCTTTTCTTGAGTTCTTTCAGTTTAAGATATACTTAGTATGTTCTTCCTTGTGGGTTTTTGAACTCTAGGTATTTGCAAGTTTTGATGTAATATTTTTCTTTGTCTTCTCAAGCTGGCCTTTGAAATATTCTGTTTAGTTGCTTTACTTCATCAATTCTCCCACTTGTCTTAGCTACTCTATGATTAAGAGCAGATGTCAGAGTCTCTTCTGTCATCCCTTTGATCTTTAGTTCTTTCTTGTCTTTTTAATGCCCTTTTACTTTCTTCGTGAATGATGTTCTCAGTGTCTTCCCATAGTGCATGAGGTCTTCTCTCATCTGCATTCAAGGTAGCACTTCGGTTCTTGAGATGATCTTGAAATTTATGTGGAAAAATGGTATTTTGACTCTGGTTGACTTGCTTTACTTTCCTTCAGCTTAAATACAAGCTCACCTATGAGCAATTGATAGTCTGTTCCACAGTGAGCCCGGGTCTCAGTTTAGCTGTTGATATTGTTTCTCCAACCTCCCTTCCCACAGCTGTAGTCAGTTAGATTTCTGTGTGATCCATCTAGAGAAATCCATGTGTATAGTTGCCATTTTTTTTGAAAAAGATATTTGCTATGAAAAAAAAATCGTTAGCCTAACAAAACGATAACATGTGATATCCAGCTTCATTTCTGTAACCAAGACTATATTTTCCAACTATTCAATCCTCTTGCTTTTCAACTTTGACATCCCAATCACCAATAATTACCAATGCATTTTGAATGCATTTTGATCAATTTCTCACTAAAGATGATGATAGAATTCAATTTCTTCATCACTACCTTTAGTGGCTTGGGCATATTTTAATAATAATTGTATTGATTGGATATCCTTGAAGGGTGAGATAAATTCTGTCACCAACAGCATTGTACTTCAAGATCTGCCTTGAAATGTCCTTTCTGCTGAGGAATGCAATGATGGTCCTTTTCATTGTGTCACCAGAGCATAGGAAACCACATGATTTTCTGACCCAGTCCATTTCAGCTCAGTGACACCTAGTACATCAATACTGATGCTTCTCAGTTCATCCCTGAAGACTTTCAACTTTTCTAAATTCATATTTCAGACATCCCAAGTTGTATTGGTAGAATTCTGTGGCTGTGTCTTTTAATTTTGAGTTGTGCTCCATCAGGAGGTGAAAGGCTTTACCCCTTTCGCTTCCCCATGGCTGACTGGACTTTGAGAAAGCGCTTCCTCTGCATTATTGGGAGTGCCTTCTGACACAAGGCCCTCATCTTCTGGCGCCCTCTTTGGAAATGTCCACAAATTCACTGCCATCCAGTTGATTCTTACTCACAGTGACCTATTCACCAAGCTTTCATTCGATGACAATGTTTGGATGCTATCCATATGATTTTCAAAGGGCAATTCCTCTGAAAAGGACAGCCTATCTCTTCTGTGTTGTTTGAAATGACATGGCCTCACTCAATCCACCTCTCTCCAACCTTCATTTTCCTCTGTGTCTACTTAGAGAGTAGACCTCCTGAATTCAAATCCTGCCTTCTCATATTGCAGGTTGTATGGTCTTGAGAATGTTACTCTTTTATATCATTTTATTGGGGGCTCGTACAATGCTTATCATAATCCATCCATCCATCCATTGTGTCAAGCACATTTGTTGCCCTCATCATTTTTTGACCTTTAGTTTTTCATCTGTAATAAGTATGTGGCAGGAATTATCTTTATTTAAGCACCTCCTATGTGCCAGAATCCTTTATAATCAATGTTTTACATATACTGGCTCATCTAACCTTGGGACAACCTGTAAGATGGGAATCGTTTTTAAAACCCAATATGCAATACACACACACACACACACACACACACACATACACATGAAGCACAAGCACAGAGAGGTTAAATGTATTTTTTGGGGATGCATAGCCAAAAACTGTCCCAGAGGGGCTTCAGTTTCACTGACTCCTCCAGAACTGTGTAATCATTTCATAGAGCCATTGAACTCTTAACAGTTTCTGGTATCTAATTCCATAATTCCACGAGTAAAGAGATCTTTCTCTGGAGTGAGTACTTTTGTCCTTCTAGCTTAGATTTCCTCAGTTGTATTTCTCAAGAGGTGATATTTTCTAAGTCTATGCTCAGACCCATCAAAGAAGTAAGTTTCTATGAATATTGGTTCAGATAACCAGTTTTAATCTGAAAAATCTCCCAAACAAAACCCTTTGCTGTTGAATCTGTTCCCACTTTCAGCAAAATTATAGCAAAGCTATAAATTAAAGTACAACTGCCTCAGTGGGTTTTCAAGGAGTTATTTAATCATCATAGAAGCAAATTGCCACATTTTCTCCCACACTGTGGCTGGTAGGTTTGAACTGCCAGACCTTGGGTTACTAGCCCAACACTTAACCACTCTTCTTTGTTGCCTTATATGAAACTCAAACTGAAGCCAAATAGTTACCCTCAAGTTATGCCAACTTGAAGTGGTCTGATAGCAACCCTATAGGGCAGATTAGAATTTCCCCATATAAGTTTCAGAACTGTAAATCTTGGGAAAGTCAATTACCACATCTTTTGCCTGTGGAGCAGCTGGTGAGCCTAAACCACTGACTTTTAGATTAGTAACTGGGCACTTACCCACACGCAAACAGGACTCCATATTCTCACCTTAGATTCCTACAGGTTCTGACAAAATTTTAGCAAGATTTCTCTCTCCCATTCTCTACTTTTTTCTCACTGTTATTTTATAAACCAAGTCATTCAACCCTCAACTTAAGACAAGTCTTAAAAAATCAAATCTTATTGCTTTTCATCAATATGATGGTTATATTTTAGGTCAACTTGATGGTACCTGTGTAGAGGTAGGGGTGGAAATTTTAACCAGGTTATAGTTTGGTGATGCCTCCTTACAGGTATGGCCTTTTAGAGATAGAGAGAGAAAGAGAGAGAGTCTCCTTTTCTGCTATCTCTGCCTTCCTGCATATCTAGGTTGCAAGTATGGTGCTCTGGGCTTGACAGCCATGTGGCCTGGTGACCTTGGAAACTGTGCCACCTGTCATGGTCTTGTGAACCCTGGATGCACAAGACTCTGCATCTACCAACCTGTGATCTCCCAGCTTCCTGGTTTGCCTTTCTGCTTCATCCACATGTCGCTATGTGAGGAGGGCTCCAAATAGTATCTTAACCATGGACTTGAGTTGGACCAGGTTAGGATGCTGTTTGATATAAAATCCTTTCACATATATAGAATGTCATTGGTTTTGTTTCTCTAGAAAACTCAACTTAATAGAATTAAAAATAGAATGAAAGCTAGCAGCCCCTACCAAATTGAGATTCTCCTCTCCCGAGATGATCTATTAACTTGGTCTGAATATGAACAAAGCTCTACTGACACCAGTGTCGCCCCTGGAGGTCAGAAGACAAGGCGTTCTCTTGGGTTGTCTGATGAGCCCCTGGTATAAACAGCAGTGAATTGGCCAAGAGGAAACAGAGAGCTGACAGCTTTTGTTCCCCTCAGGCTAAAAGATGGGCGAGTTTGGAGAAGGGCCAATGCAAGCTAATTATAATTTGAGGGTCTTACCTTGCTTACGTAAGGTAAGAGACAGAAACCCTGGCATAGCAGCAATCTTGTTCTCAGACCAGTCTTATTGGGGGAAATGTTTTCTTTATGCATCTGGATAACGTCAGGGGTGGTGCAAGAGAAAGCCTAAGAGCTTTAACGGGAAGTCAACCTACCCTCCTCCTCTAGCCTTTGGCTTCTGGTTTGCGATTTTTCACCGCAGCAAGTGTTCAATCTCTTCCCCACCACAGAAAAAAAAGTGGCTTTTCTTATCTGCAAGGTGCCTCAATTTAATGGAAAATAGAATTGAGTCTACTGCCCACTCCTTGTTCCAGCAATGTTTTTCTCAAAATAGGAAATAGATAATGTGTAGGCTGGGCGGCTAGAATTAGGTTGGATCAGTATGAGACAGGGAGATTTGTTTGCTTCAGAACAAAATCTCCCACTGCCTTGGCTGGTTAAGGAATCCAGGACAAATGCATGGGCCCGGAGCTACTGAACTCAAACCCTCCTGGGTGGATTATTGTAACGATGACCTTCCCCATGGATGTCCACATGCCCTATAACAAAGCCCTTTGTGGCCAAACTGGCATTCTCGTTAAGATTCTGAAGCCATTCCATTTAATGCCTCCTTCTCATTGATTAGGTCCAAAGAGAAAGAAGTGGATTTACCTATGGAGACAGGCAGACCTTCTCTTTCCTTTTGCTTGTTAATAATGAACTCACACACAATGCTGTCTGTTCTCCTGACAGCCATGTGAAATTAATCACCTCAAAATCGGGAGGAGGAATGTTGGACGTGTAAAATCATGTGTCTGATGTTTATTTAGCTTCAAAACACACATATGGGTAAAGATACCACCAGCTTTATTGCTGTCTAGCCTTTGAATTCTTATTTCCTATCTACCTTTTGGATCATAAAGACTTGATTTGTTTGGATTGTTTCGGTACACCACAGAGCAACAATGGAAATGTGAATCACTTTATCTCCCGCACAATGTCAGGGCGGAAAGGAGGGACAGATCACTCACAGCACGTATGAATTTCTAGTGTCCCTGGCTGAGGGACAGGCGGGTCCCAGTCAGAGTCGAGATGACGGTTTCTTACTGGGTAAAACATTTACAGGCCACAGGACTCACAGAATACAAATACAATGTGTACCTGCGGGAGACTACTGCCTTCTCCTCCCGAAGAGGTCTGAGTCAGAAAGCCCATTCCCACATTAAAAAACGATTTCTACTCTGTGAAGTATAAAGTCTATTTCTTTTTCTTCTGGTTGAATGTTAATGTTCTGCCTTGTGACCTTAACTTAATGGAGATTCTCAAAACTGGCAGCTTTTCTTTCATGCGGGAAGTAGGAATAATTCTGAATTAAGAGCACCAAAGTAGGTTAAGGATACATTATGTCAGAGGCTGTGCATTGCTCACAAGCAGAGGATGCCCATGTCATAAGGTACAATACAGCTAAAGCCATCTGGGCAATCCGGCCAGCCTTTCCCTCTCCCTGACGTCACCTGGCCATGCCCGAGGTGACTCTCTCGGGAACTGTCTAAAATTTGACACTGTTCTGGTGTCTTTCTAATTCTGGAATGACGTTCGTTCTTGAGTGTAGTAGATCCGGGCAGCACCATGTTGTGATCTTCTACCAGGATCATGCACTCTTTTCTGGTCGCTGGGAATGCCCACTGCTTCCCCCCTTCTTTTCCCCAGAGTATATCTGATGGCTGCCGCCTTTCCCGGGAGGATGGCATTAGCCCTCCCTTCAAATAGGGGCCATCAATGATGGATGGGCGAGGAACTACACATGACAAGTGCCTTGCCTCAGAGGATGGGGTGATAATTTTGTGGCATGATATCATAGATCAAAGCAAGATAAGATTTTCTAGGGAACTGTCCTTGTTCAGCTCAATCCACTTCCCTCTCGTTTCATATCTTTGACTAATAGTTTTTCCTGATGAGCACCCCCCCAATAAATCTCAACCCCCAGCACCCCTGTCTCTGATTCTGATTCTAGGGTGCCAAGACTAAGAGAGTGAGTTTTCCCCTGCATTTTCAACTCCCCCGACCCACTTCCTGATGAATGTGTTATCTTGGTCACCCAGAATTCCACTCTCAGAATTGTCTTCTCCAGGTGTTGGGGTCATTTTGCTGACAGTGAGTTTGGTTGGCTTTATTGACTCCTCGTATGTCTTTTAATGGGAGGAGATTAGACCCTATAAATCCAGTGTTCTCGCGATAGCCTTCATTCATCAGCACAGAATGGAAGTCACAGGTTGGAAATGTGAACTCGGTGACTGGTTCCTCTTCCTCTGCTTCCAGTTGTAGTGACTTGTTCAGCATCTGGCTCTACTTAATGCACTCCTTCTGAAAGCTGAGCTTTTCAGGACAGAGTGATGTCCTGCTGCGTGGGAATGGTTATGATGGCTTTCATATATGGTGGTCATGTGGGGTGACACAATAAGAGATTTCACGTGGACCCAAGCAGCCCGTCGGAGTCTGAAATGACATACATTTTCTCCATTCTCTGTGATTCAAAGTGATTGTGTCTATGTCTGAAAATCTGCTCTCATAAAAAAAAATTGGCCTAGAGCTTTTCTTAATCTAGATGCAAAAATTGCAGGTCTCCTTGCATTTCACCAGCTACAGGTATGAGGTGGGCTGAGTCAGCAAATCAGAGAGTGGGGATTCTGGCTGACAGCCGCAGGCTTGGAGGAAGCATCAGACGAACCCTGCTTTTTGGAGGGGGAAGACCACAGAACTTAGAGGTGCTGAAAAAGGACCCAGAGAACAGAAATATTTCTAACGTATGACTATTCCTGTTGGGTGGGCAGGATGTTTGGTTGGTTATGGAGTGGAGAGTTTGAATCCCTCGCAGATGTTCAGCCTGCTTTGATAAGGTGTCGACTGACTCAGCAACCTTACTGATTGCCCATCCAGTGTTATCGTCTAAAGAAATCAGCACGTAGTTTCCACCACGCTACTTCTTATAAACAATGCCTTCTAATTGATCATCAAACTTTCATTTCGAAACAATCAGGTGCTGGCTATTTTCTATTTAGCCAACCTAATTTTTTATTCTGGTTCAATTCCTTTACGTTTATAAGGTGTGTGTGTGTGTGTGTGTGTGTGTGAGAGAGAGAGAGAGAGAGAGAGAGAGAGAGAGAGAGAGAGAGAGAGAGAGAGAGAGAGAGATATGAAGGATGATGCATATTTTATACTTAATTTTGGAATGGCATATATCGTGCTGAAAAGCTCTACAATTGCATTTAATCTTATATTTATGGCTCATTTGTGAACATCAGAATTTCACATCTTAAGACTATTTTCCAGGGACTCTGTTTCAAAAAGGTCACTGCAAGTTAAGAGAATGTAAATGGCTTTTGTTGTTGATGAATTTCCTAACAAAAAATCTTGGAATTAGCTGTTTACTACTGAGAGAGCTGTTTGCTCATGTTTAAAACCTCACCCCACCCCATATGATTAACACTCAAAAGAGTTAAATAATCTAGAAGTATCTCAGAAGAATTGGTATTTTATATTCCTGTTTGATCAGAGGGAAGAACCGGTTGGTGAGCCAAAAGAAAACAATCATTGCACAAAATCTGAATTATTTCCTGCTCTTTTCCTGATGACTCTACTGCATTTTAGGACTGTCTTTAAGTGAGGTATCTGTGCTTGCTTCTTGAAAACATGAGTAGCAGTGCTTGCTTTTAAGTTTATTATCAGAGGAAAAAAATACAAGAGTGAGATTCCTAGCTCACATGTTAATATACTGTATTATTGGAATATTTTATTCTCTAATTTTATATTTATAACATTTATTGGTAGAAAATTCAATAAAGATTTAGAATTTTAAAGTACCATAAGAATGAAATATTGACCAATTATTTTAAGCATCTGTAGTAACATTTTTTCTGAGCGTTAGAAATAATGTGGTTAAAAAATTAGTAATAGAGAAGAAAAAGGCAAAAAACGTTTGTATTGCTCAATAAACAGCTATGTTATCTCTCTGGGATCATTAAGTATGTTGGCCTAAAATTTAATCTTTTCTTTCATTCTATTTTCTTAATTATTATACATTTCCAGCAATGAACTAGGATTTCGTAATCTAGAATTGGATCTCGAATGTCATTATCGGTCCTAAATCTTTTAAAAATTTGGCCAAGTGATTGATGATATATGACCAGACTAATAATTCAGCTCACTAAAGCAGATGAACAATTTGTGAATTAATAATTATTTTGGTAGCTAAAAGAATGACTCATACAACAAGAGACCGCTGATATAAGGGAAGTATTATTATTGTTTATACGATCAAGTCGGTTCCCATTCATAGTGAACTGATAAATAACATTATGGAACTTTGCTGGCCTGGTCTTGGGCCATCACCATAACCGTTACCATGTTAGAGACCTTTGTTGCAAGGACTGTGTCAATCCACCTTGCGCGTCTTCACCTTGTTCTCCGACCTTCTGTGTTACCCAGCACAGCTTCCTTCTCTGGGAGGGATCCCCTCTGATAGTATGCGCAGAGTGACTAAGGCAAAGTCCTGCCATCTGATTCTTGCCCTGTCTCCTCCTAGACAGTCCTGTGTGTTCCTCTGTGGTTGATTTAATAGATTCTATGACACCGTAATGCAAAGTGTCAGTTCTGTCTCCGTCTTCCTATTTGCTTTTCCGGCTTCTGCACACACGAGAGGAGAGTACAAGTACCAAGGTCATATGCGCTTTCCTCACAAAAGTGACACCTTTGTTGGGAACACTTTAAAGAGGTCTTTTGCAGCAGGTTTATTCACTGTAATGTTTGTCTGTTTGTTTTTATTTGTTGACTGCTGCTTCCATGTCTGACCACTTGTCCGTGAGTTTGTTGCATTCTGGTGGCTTGTGTCTTGCTATGATGCTGGAAGCCAAGTCACTGCTATTTCAAATACCATCAGGGCTATCTGAAGTGAAGAGGCATCAACACAGCTTCCAGAACAGACCATACAGAGGGAATAGGCTCTCCATTTTGGAAGAATTAGCCGCTGAAAAACTTCTACCTGGTGGCAGAACACTGTCAGGTGCTGAAAACCTCACGAACAGCAGGGGCACCCGGGTAGACACGGCGCCTTAAGATGAGCCCCTCCGGTAGGAAGGCATGTGAAATATGGCTGAGGAAGAGCTGCCTTCTCAAAGGAGAGTCCACCACCAGAGGCGGAGGGAGTAAACATGCGAGGCCATTCATTTGCTGATGGGGCATGACTTAACCTGAGCAAAACTGCTGTAAACATCTGTTTGGAATGTACTAAGTATGAATCCAGAATAATTAGGAGCTGTGGAAAATGAAATGGACCACTTAAGGATTGATATTTTAGTCACAAATGAGCTGAAATGGACTGGAATTGGCCATCTTGAATCAGACAGTTATGGTTTCCAATCCCAGGAACTACAAGTTGAAGAGAAATGGTGCCATGTTCATCATCAGAAAGGACATTTCAAGATCTATCAGGAAGTACAATGTTGTCTGTGGTAGGATAGTATCTATGCACATACAAGGAAATCCAGGCAATTTGACTATTATTGAAATGTATGAAGAAGCGTGAAGCGTCAGGATTAGAGGAAGGTTTATTAACAACCTGTACTATCAGCTAGAACAAAAACATTTGCTATTGTTAATTCATTAAGTGAATCAGCTACACCTGGGTAATTGAGAATTATCTTCAAGCCGGAAAAGAAATTATCCTAGGATAAAAGCTAACAACAACAAACCCCCCCAAATTGCAGAAATCCCCCAAATCAGAAGGCATTGGCAACAGAGGATGATGATTACTTTATTGTGTACATAAAATATTAGCTGACTTAAGTCCCTCAGATTCCCTAGTCATTTCAGGTGAGAAAGATGGAAACGTATAGTGGAAACTGACTCTTCCACAAGGATGCTCCTAGGACAATCCCTATGATATTCTTATGGGTCCTCTGCTTATAGAACATTTCCCTTTTAAGAAAGCGTTACATACCCATGTGAGGTGAAAGAAAGCTTTTGAACAATGAATTAAGTAGAACGACATATGTATTTGTTTACTGTTCAATCAGGGCACATACAAATTCTTCATAGCAGTTAGGAACCCCTATCTCCCTGTTCCTTATGGTCAAAGTCCTGCCACCTGGCTAATTTCCTCTCTTCCACCATGTGCTAGAGAGGTGGCAATGCTGTTGTTACTCGCCATGCCAGGCATCTTTAGATTCTCTTTGTATCAAAAGAGTATCAATATTGTTGGCCCTGACATTTTAAATACCATTTCTTCATGCTGGGCACATGATTTCTCATGAAGCTGCATCATCCACCCATCTTGCTGTCCATGACTTTACTGGCTTCCCATGATTATCTCACCAGTAAAGGTGGTTACTATGTTTTGTTGATGATCTTCACAAATACATGTTAATGCAGTATATGCAGGATTGTGAAGGAAACGTTGTTTACTGGTGATGTTCAGATTGTTATAGTGTGTCTTCTCTTGGACCTTGGGCTGTGCTCACTGCATTTCTGGACTGTTGTCTCTTTCCCTGTTGGCAACAGCCCTGTCTTTTCCACCTCCACCAGTGGGGAATGTAGGCAAGGCCCTGCCACTTCTGAATCATCTAAGACACCGGAGGGGAACCTAGAACATTTCGTGGAAGGTGCTCACAGGCACATGGTTGCCTGAGGTAACGGCCAGGGGATGGTCCCTGGGTGCCTGGGTCTACGGCAGTACTGCTTTCCCATTTCTTGATGACAATTCATCTCACCATCACTTTACCTCACACAACCCTAAGGTTTAAACAGCTTAAGCTGCTACTAAATTACAACAAAAAGGCCTTTTCCCATGTTTCAGGAGTTGTGACGGTTAGACTTTTTGTCAGCTTGCATCCATGCATCTATGTAAGTAAATTAAGTCATAGTCTCCTTGAGGGTGTGGCCTTTCTATAAGAGAGACAATGAGAACCCTCTCCTTCTTCCCCTTTCACCTTCCTCCTCTGGAGACTCTGTGTCTCCCTCCAGGGGCGGCCCTGGGCGGGCTGGTGACCCTGGGAGCCATCATAGGAGCTGCCATGTGCCCTGTCACGTGCCCACTGACCTTGGATCCATGTGACTCTGGACCCACAACCCTGGCTCTCCCTACTGCGCGAGTCACCTTTCTTTGTCATTGACTGCAGCTACGTATGTCGCAGAGGGCTCTGGCTAGCATCCGACCTACGGACTTGAGTCTGATTGGACTGCGATGTCTTCTTGAAATTGAGATGGAGTTCCTTCTGATTTTGTCTCTTTAGACAACCTGGCCTGCCAGTCGGCAGCCGGCAGAGCTGTGCTTTGGAGCCTCTTTCTTTCACAATGTGGGTGATTTTAGGGGATTGGAAGAGCAAAGGAAGGCGTTCTCCTCGCACTGAGATAGCCGCATTGGCATCAGTGTTGTGTACAGGTCCATCACCCTTTGCAGCAGTGAGCTGAGCTGCGAAGAGAACACTTGGAGATTCTTCACGTAGAAAAAGCTCACAGGAATGGAGCCCGTTGGCCTTGCTTACTGTGTCTTCATTGCAATGGGTGAGAGCCGAGCGACCTGCCACTTGGGGGTAAGCAAACCCTTGACCATCGGAGTGTGGAGAGAGCGTCAGGACTCACCTGCAATGAGTAGTCATGCACACCTAGTTTGGACGTCTAGCCTCATCCAGAGAACAATGGAAAGTAGTCAGAGGCCCTGTCATTTTGTACTTAGAAGAAACAGATATAAAAGATTGGTGTTCTAAAGGCATAGCTCAAACATTGTAGTTGAAGAACTTTAAGATAACAATAATGAGAAAGAAGTGCATCTTTTGCGGAAAAAGGCCTAGTTCTGTGATGTGACGGTTGCCATGGAGAAAAGCCGTGGTGATGGTGGGCAAGTGAGAGAGGGAAACGATCCCTGCTCGGAGAGTCCGTGAACTCCAGACTTTGATTTAAATATAGATCTTCCGGGCTTCTTTTTAAGTTCTTTCGCTACTAGTTCTTCATATGTGTGGGAATATCATGGAACATTTTAGACCTAAATAGAAAACTTCAGAAATTACTTCAATGTCTTTAGAGTGAAATTAGCTGATTTGCAACCAACACCGGGTCTGTTGAAGTACCTCTTTACTCTTCCAATTGTTACTGGCAGAACAATGAGTCTGACGCCAACTCTGCCCACCAGTTAGAAGTTCCTGGGAAAAATAATCTGTCTTTGTGTTGGGGATGATTCCTTGTTGATATTTATGCTTAAGCTATGTAGCTGTTAAGGAAAGAAAAGTGAATCCCATCCTTGGAATAAAGACCCACATTTGCTGCTAAGGAAGGAGCTGGTTGGTTGATTAAATTAGAAAAAGCCTGATGTATTCGGGTGTGCACAGTAGCAGCTGTTTATTTAAATGTAAAAAGAAAGCAGAGATGAATATGCATCTTCGCCCTCTATCAAAAGACTGCAACAGAAAATGGCTGGCCATGCTTACTGCCGGGATTTGCACTCATAAAAAGGAGGATAAAATCAGAAACCAACCTCCCTGCCCTGGAGTCAAAGCTGACTCATCGTGGCCCCCGTGGACGTCGGAGCCTGTAAGTGGGGAGCAGAAAGCCCACTCTTCCTTCTGAGGAGCGGCTGGTGGTTTTGAACCACGGGCCATGTATGCCAGAAGGAAGATACAGCTGGCTTATTTATATCATTTGAATTTCCTTAGCATGTTCTTTTATGTGGTAGACGGATTTCTAAAGGGATCCTAAAGATGTCCTACCTTGCTGGTATACATAGCCTGCATAAGCCACAGGCCTGTAAATCTGGTGGCTGTCACTCCCACCATAAGGTGAAGCTGTCTAGCCGCGCCAAACCTGATCGCAGGAGCCTTTGAAAGGCGCCGAGTGTTCTCCGTCTGCTCGGCTGAGGGAGGAAAAGAAAGATGCTCAAAGCACGTGGTGGGACATACGATTAGTGAGGTGAGGCCAGAGTGGGGCCACATGGTGAGAGCAATGGGCACTCTAGGAGCTCCGAGTATGGGGCGGATAAAGCCAGTGCGCCATAGGGACTGAGTCGTACAACTACAGGGAATTGCGTTCTGCCCCAAAACGGAGAAACAAACAAAAAAGAGCTAGGAAAGGTTGTCCCTTCGAAAATGACATGGATAGCCATCTCTGACGTCTTGTTGCTGCCGTATATTTCCACGGAGGAGAGGCCAGCCATGCCTCCACCCCCTTCTTTCTTTGAACCTCTTTTACAGCAACCATTCACACTGAGCATTGGGCCCACAGAAGTCTACTTCTCCGCGGGGCTCCATAATTTGATGCCACGGCCACACGGGACTCACAGACAGTACCCATAGGGGCTTCCAAGGGAGGGGATCAGGGTACAGGTCAGGATCAGGACACAGAAAAGACACGTCATGGCAGCGCCCCTGCTCAGCAAGTAAGCCAAAGCTGATTCTAGTCCTCCGCCTCTCAGCCACGTGGTCCCTCGACCTCTGCCGCTGGGGGTCAGGAAGCCCATCTGATGCTCTGGCTCAGGCTCACAGTCTCATTGCGCCCATAGGCTCTGTTCCGTCTCAAATAGCCTTGGCCTTGGTCTCTGGTGTCAGCCTGGCTCTTTTGCTCTGTCCCATGGTCCCCATGCTGCAGCGTCCAGGGGCTCTGGTTTCGGCCTCTGCCACCTCAGGGAGGGGTCACAAACTTGCTCCTCGGTGGCTCTTCTTCAGGTGGTCCCGGGACCCTCTCCCTGTGTGTTTCTGAGACAATACCCCAAGAAACAAAGGGGGGTGAATCGATCCGCACTGTCGGCTAACGTGGAAACTTAATCCCACCGTAATCCTATCCAGTAGCATAGCCGAGAGCTCCCTCCAAAATGGGATCATAACCCAGGCATAAAGGCTGGAATTTATAAAAGGTGCAAATGGTATCATGCCTCTAAGGGCCACGGATTAAGTAATAGATGGCATTTTACCTTGAGCCTCCAGACAAGAATTCATTCCAGCAAACACCTTGATTTCAGTTTTGCGAAACTCAAAGCTGGACGTAGTCATCAAGTTGTATTTCAGACTGAAGAACAGTAAATTGTTGAAGTCAGTGTTTGATGCTGCTATATTTGTTGTAATTTATTGCACAATAATAGAAAGTGAACATCCTACAGCATTTTAAGAGAATGATAATTGCAGTAAGGATTGTTTAAATCATGGGATTATTGATAATCTCACTTCTACTTGTTTTTTAAAATTCAAATCTTCATAAATGCTTTTTTTAAAAAAGAAAAAGCCATAATGTAAGAGCACATATATTCATTCAAAGTTGGATGAATGTATGTAACGTATATAAAGTTACTGTCATTTTTTCCCACCGCTTTCCATGATGTTTTACAAATTTATTCAGTCCTACCAAAGATACTACTGGTGTAGAATTCCGAATTTGCAATGCATTATCTTGAAAAAATTTCCTAAGACACAAACAAGGCAAGAATGCAAACAGAATGGTTTCATTTTATATTTGAAGACTTTTGGCAAGATGGTGACTGAGTGAGAATTTTATTACAGTGCGGAGTGGGTCGCTCTGAGGGAAGCAGGAAGCAGGAAGTGCGGGCCTGCCACCCAGGAACCCAGCGCGTCTCACAGGCCCGCGCATATCATCTGCTCCCTGCCAGCGAATGGGCGCACTCGCTGCCCATCTTGTGCTTTAAAGCCTTTGTAAGTTTTCTATTCATATATATTACTGCCAACTTTGAAAGAATATGTCGTTTTTCTTCTGTTCACCCCATCCCGGACGTCCGCTGGACCGCACAGAGCCAAACTACAGAATCACCATTGAACTAACTTGGGTGGCTCCTTCGCCAATAACCAAGTGAGTGCCTTACGTGAGATAGTCATTTCCTCATGGAAACACAGGAGGGTGCGTTTCTGCTTGGTTCGGTCTCCTGGTGACGTGGTCATGGGAGTCCAAACTCTGGCACGTCTCCCTTCTGCAGTCGCTGGAGGCGTCCTCAGCCGCAACCTCTCCGATAGATGCGTCTGTCTTCTTCCCGTGTCCAGCTCAGGGTCTGGTGCCTATCGATGCCCTATCCATTGAATAGATGCTCCTAAAGCAAAAGCGAAAATCGCCACGGGGCAATTGTTTCCTGTAATAAACCCCCCTCAGTGCGCAGACAATTCCCATCTGCATACTTTTTATTTACTGTCTGGAACGTCTAGCCACGCAGGAGTTGGGAGACCCTTTTTGGTGTCCTGTACTGAAGAGCTATGGCAGAGATCAGCAACAGAGAGAAGTGACAACGGCAGTGGAATTATGCTCGGTGTGCACACTAAAGAGGTGGGGTCATGACGAGTTGGAACACCACCAACCAACCAGGAAAGGAAACCTCCTGCCCATCAGGATAGATGGAAGAGAGCAACATCTGAGTTTGTGGGGTTATATCTAAAATTAACCAGAGAGAGGAAGACTGATTCTAATTCACAGAGACCCCTGTGACTAGGGGTTCCCCGCTGGGTTTGTGGAAGAGCCTGCCAGGTCTTTTTCCCTCAAAACCATGTGTGGGTGTGAACAGTCATCATCATTTATTAGCATCTGTACCCTGAACTGTGTACGCCACAGGGGCACTTTATTATTATTATTTTATGTAGGGACTTACAGCGACTAATTTAAAGTTCCTCCAAAAACCCAAACTCACTGGCATTGAGTTGATGGTGATGGCGAACCTCGAACTGCCTCTGAGGGTTTCCCAGACGGTCACTCCTTACGGGAGTGGGAAGCTGTGTCTTTCTCTGGCAGACAGGTTCTAACTTTCCAACAGCTGACCTTGTGGAACTGGGAGCCCCTCCATCACCAGAGCTCCTGTTTAACGTCCCCAAGCGGGGAGGGGAGGGGGATCTCCAACACAATGCCCACTTACCAGAATACACTTCCTTGACATGGCTGTCACTCACGTCATGCAGATAATTATCCTGCAAGGAACTTAAGAGGACGTCGTCCATGCAGGTGCTTGATCCGAGTTTCACGTACTTGCAAAGATAGAGCGTGTCTCCTTAACAGAGATATTATGACCTCCTGCGTTCAATTTTTATCCATCCCCTGGCCCCCCGAAAAGCTCCCAGCTCTGAAGTCTCAATTTAGCATCCAAAAATTGAGCTGTGTTCTTTCCCCTTTGCAGCTCATTACGAACAATAAAAGAATAAAGAATTGGAGGGTTGGCTGGCAATTTGACTGTGATATATGTCAGCGCAGAGCACAGCCTTGTTGTTTTGTAATTTCTAAGGTCTCCAGGTTATTGATAGAGATATTTTTCACTTGGACTATCAAATAGGAAAGGGATAGTTACACCCCATGTTCTGTGCTTGAGAATATCAATTTCTGTAACATTCAGATAGGAGCGCTAGTGGTGTGTTGGCTAATCCTTGGATTGCTAACTCTAAGGTAAGTTGTTCAAGTCTACCAGTTGCTCTGGAAGAAAGATGCAGTTGTCAGTTGTCTACACCCATAAAGACGTAAGGTCTCAGATACCCTCAGAACCATTCTACTCTATATGATATGGTTGCTATGAGTTGGAATGGACATGATGGCGATGAGTTTTGGGTTGATATTTGGGGATGCAGTAAGTAACCCACAGGTGGCCGTGCTAATGGCAAGGGGTGGGAATCTCCCATTATAGGACAGACAACCCTCCTCCAGCACAGTGGGCTACACTCTCTTCAGGGCAGAAATTGTGCAGCATTCAAAGTAATCCGTTCACAAAATCAGCAAGAATACAGAAAGAAATTCCTTACAAGTACTTGGCTAAGGTGTTTTTGCATCTTATGTTTTTCCAAGAAGCCTTTTGGGTTTCATCTCAAGGCAAATTCAACCTTGTGACTAGCTTTCCATTTTGGGGTTGCACCTTTAGGAGAAGAATCAGAGCCCCAGGGCCTTCTTGTCCACAGGTCAGAGGGCACCAAGCCACACCCAGCCAGCAGACACTTAACTTTGGCAGGCACAGTGCTTAATGTGGTTTGAATTAGTTGTCAAGAAATTACAACTGGGAGATGTCCTATAGAAAGAAATCTGAATTTGGGCAGTATGGGCAGCTCTGGGTCTGATTTCCCATATGACAACTGAGGTTGGGCAGAGGCTGCCAGTTTAGCCCAATTCAGGGAAGCTCCCAGAGAACACCTTGTCTGTGTGGACATTAAAAAACAAGTGCTGACTCCAGCAGGGGACCCTGTCAGCGGGACATATTTTCTGCAGTTCCAACCAAGTGCTCGGCTGCTAACCGGAAGGTCTTTCTAACAGGGTGGCTAGGAGTCAGAATGACTCTCAATAGCCTGGGGCTTTGGGTGGCCGCCATTGCTTCATCATCTTTGAACCAGTTTGCTTCTGTGAGCGAGCGAGCGAGCGCACCGGGCAGTTTCCATTGTGACGGCTGCACAGGCCCTTGGGGCAGGTTGCTGCCTGCGGCACAGGGCTTGACAAGGCGGGCTGGCCTAGCGGGTTTTCTCTGATGCCTTGCCAGCAGAAATGGAAGAGGCACACACTTTCTCTTGACCGGCTTCTGCTTTGTCCCTGAGAAGATAGCCGCAGGATTTCAATGGAATTATAGTCTGAGACTAGTTTCCCAGAGCCTCATGGTCCACCTCACGTCCTGAACCCTCACCCCGCTGCGCCCTACCTCCAGGCAGATTTGCAACTTGTTCGGTTTTGTTCAGCTGTGAGAGGATGTGTCCAGTCAGGATATAATGATTTCCCTAGTCTGACAGAGGGATTCACATAAAGAGTTTGAGACACACTTGATGTGCCATCCTTGAATTAGCCGATGCCAGTTGACAGCTTGCCCTTGTTAAACCTTGGCCCATAGTGAGCCCTGAAGCCCCTGACAGAGACAATGCCCAGGTGCTTAGGAGCTCTGCGTGGCCACAGCAAACCGGAATGATCCTGGCTCCATGGCCCTCCTGGACTGCGTGTTTTCTTAGCATCGGCACAGCCGTCGCCATAACCATTTCCAGAACGCAGCTCTGCGTCTGCTGCGGTCGAGAGGAGATTCACAGTGAAGTCCTGCTGTCTGGCCAGAGTTGGGAAAGCGGTGCAGAACTAAGCACCGCGTTGGGGTACAATCCGAAGCCTGCTTTGGTGGGGTCGTGACTTTCCAACTGGGATGGCACACTGCCCCTGCCGCTCATTAGCTATGCGAATTTGGACAAGTCACTTGAACCCTGTGACCCTGGATGCAATATTGGCTAAATTATAACGAAGGGCATTTAGTACGCGTGGACTCTACTGTCACGTTCGAGAGTCCCATCGCCCCTCTTTTCATCTGCCTGCTGGCAGCCTGAGCCTCCCAGCTCGCAGTTTTCTACCCTATCAAAGCAGATATAAAAGCTGTCCTTTCCTAATCATTCTCTACATTTTTAGCACGTGGTTAGCTGGGAGCCCACTATTCCTGAGGCCAGCTCATGATGGCCTCCTGTGTGTCAGGCGAGGCTGGGCTCGAGGGGCATTGGACAGCTGATTTTCTGAACTAAGTTGCCAGACCTTTCTTCCAATGCATTCTGGGTAGAGAATGCCCTGCATCCTTTAGCAGAGAAGTACATTGACCATTTTACCACCCAGGGGGCTCTCAGCACAGTACTTGGCAGACACAAAAGCAAGGTATGAGAAATCCTCTTTCCCCCAGGCTGTGCCCCACTGCTTTGGAAAGTAAGAAATGTAGCAAGCAGAAGGAGCTAATGGTTGCCTTGCTCAATAAATATTTAAGGCATTGAGTTTACTGTGGAATGTGCTTAATCATATGAACATCAAACTGTTCTGCTAAAGGTGTGGCTCCTTAGTGGGGCAGCTTGTGTAGAGAGTTAAAAACATAATTTTAGAGTTTCAAACAGTGTAGGATAATATAATGGTAAAAACATAAAAGAAATAAGAAGAATGTGCCTTAAATAATGCGAGTTACTAAGGCCTATTCCCGTTAGGAATGGATTCTTGGCTGCAGAAGCCTGTATTTGGACAGCCAGATACAAAGGTCACGATGCCAATTTCATCTGAAATGTGTTTTACCACGTCAGAGTCTTGGTTTGGAGGAAAACACCTGTGGTTGCTATGGAACTGTTAATAATGCTGCTGCCTATACGAGGATTCTTCATACTGCAACCTCCAACCTAACATCACTCAGAGTCGGGCTGGAGGGCAGTAAACACACTTTTGAGCAGAAATTAACTGGTCTTGGGCATTAGTGTCTTAATGTGGAAAATGACTTTCAGTCTAACCTTGACTTACACTAGCAGCTTGGCTATGTTGAAAAGTTTCTGGTTTCCTAATAGTGAGATGAAATGCCTGAGGTTCAACCCTCTCCTTTCCACAGGAGCATTGTGAAAAGCAGAAACATTTCCAGGTTTCATCAGATAATCAATGTCAAAATGCATTGTTTTGTACAGAGCTGGTCCCGGTCTTTTTTTCTTCCTCTTTTAGAGGTATATATTACAAAAGAACAGAACTAGTAATTCAGCCATATCCTGGACTGCTTAATAGAAAGAGAAAAATACTCCAGTTGAAATACCTATCTCTATACATTTATATTTAAGCCAAAACCTTGCAGAAAAAATGACATCTTTGCTATATTTCTATGAGATTTGTAATACACATAATAGATGATTCTTACTCTTGAATTATATTTCTAGGATATCGTTCTCAATTCTTATTAAGGCATAACCAATCTTTGGGGAAAACTAATCCCGTTCTTGAGGTCTATGAACAGAAATTTTGGAGTGGGTTATTGGATGGGTGGGAAGAAGTCCTATCCACTTTGGGGACTGTGAAGCCTCACCAGTATGCAAATAATTCACAATAATACAGAATAAATAGCTTTCATTTCCACAACTGCTGCTCTCTCTAATCCCTGCAGTATGTATTTTCAAACAATTATCTGGCCTAATTCTCTGCTTTATTGCTTAAGATTTTAGTGCTTCAAATGTGGAACATGGAATGAATGTGATTGTCAGTAAAACCTAAGGAAAAAAAAATGCTTGAGTGCTGTTTTTCACTGGCGTGCGGCTGGTTTATGGCAACAAATGAAATAAGCATTTTCAAAGAGGAAACCTAAATATCACATTAGTGCTGGATCCTCCAGCTCCTCTGTTCCATGCAGAGACGGCAGCTCCGGAAAGGTTGAACATGCCTGCCTTGAGCCCTGAGTGTCCTTACGTCTGGCAGGGACTAAGACAAAAGTCTATCTATGTGAATATACTGAAGTGCAGTCCAATGCATTCCTGTTTACAGGACGAGTTAAGCGACAATCCGGTCTGGTACAAGACAATAAAATGCAGATGGGATTAGCAAATTCATCAAGCTGCTGCCATAAATCCAAATGCTTTCCGGAGCTGGCAAGGTGATACCAGGAAAGTTAAACTTGAAGAATGAGACTTGGGTTTCTAAATGAGATCAAGGAAAAGGAAAGCAGAGCTATTAAGAGAGACCAGGATGGAAACAGTCAACATGACTGCTCTGTTTGGAGTACAGTTTAAAAATCAACTCCTTTCACTTGTTCTAAAATTATCCTGCCCTCCCCCCACCCCCGCAAAAAAAACCCTGACATTGTAATATACTTTTTATTGTGGTTCATTTTGTCTTCTTTAATACAGTCATTGTTAGTCCAGCAGTCCAATACTTGGGGTTACATTACAGTACTATCAGACATAGATCATGCCTTCAGTACACTGATTAATCTTGTATCTTTGACTAGAAGCATAGTTTGCTAATATTATCTTGGTCAGTTATATTTGTTATCATAGTTATTTTTTTTCATGTTAAATGTAGGGAATTTGTTCCCTGGTGTCAACTCTCTTTAAGCTACAATTAAATAATTTCCATAACCCATTAGACATTTGTAATTAAAAATAGACAAAATAATATTTTAGTATAATGTTAGGAAGCAGTGATTGAATATATGTGTACATACATATAAACATTAGCATGCTTTAACAAGTTAAAAACACATTAATATTTTGTGGGATTAATATCTTCATGTAATATGACCGGAATGAAGCTACCATGAGCTACAAAATAGGAATAAGAGAACCCTTTCTTCTAAAACCTGTTGATTTTAGCATCTTATCAACCTACAGTGCATCAATTTGAGGATAAGCATTATTTGAAAATTTGAAAAATATTAAAGGATACTATGGTCCAGTTTTCTACAAAAGGCAGTGCATATTAACATTCAAAGACATATAATCAATGTAGATTTCTATGTTAAAGACAAGTATTCCTTTGAATTTCCTTAAAGAAATATTCATTATGTCCTTTATTTGGTAAGAAAACAAAGCTTGGCTTTAGTATTGCAAAAAATATTTTTTATATTGTTTGAAAATATTAGTAAAATATTACTATTCTAAGATACAAGAACTTTTCTAACATTGTTATTAAACAGTGAAATACAATACTAATACTGGAAATATTTTGCTTTTAAGCATTGTTTCATCTTTGTTCATCATTCTCATTGGCATCTCTTGTTCCCCTTTTTTTGTATTTTCTAACTTTTCCTTCTTAGTTTATATTTTCCCCTAATAATCCTGACTTTCATGTATATCTTATTTCATAGTGAGTTATTTCACCTTCTAAATTTTCTTAATTTGCAACAAGCAATGGTTCTATTAAATGAATAACCAATTGAACAATCTTTCCTAACTTTTGTAAAGGTTTTCTTAAAATATGCAGTTATTGCTTTAGATTTAATATATGTACGTATTATATATCACACACTTAAAAACTATAATTAGATTCACAGACTACTGTGGAAATCCAGTGTTACTGGTGTATTATTCAGAAGCTCATGGCATGACGCACACAAACACACACACATCCACAAATCACATTTTATGACTTCAGTCGAGAGTCCTGGCGGTGGAATGGTTAATAAGCATTTGGCTGCAAACTCAGCAGCTGGTCTGTGGGAGAGGGAGGGGTGTTGGCTCCAGGAAAGGCTAAGGTCTTCCGGTGACTTTGAGTCAGCATCCACTTGAGGGCATTGGGCTCTTTGGGTTTTTAATTATCTCTGTTTTGTCCTAAGCCAAATTGATCGGTCACTTCCAACAATGCCATTTTTTCCTCCTGGCGAAACTTGGAGACACTCTCCTTAAATAGAACCTAAGAGCAATTCAGGAAGAAGCGAGGCCTCCCCATCCCCACGCGTTGTTTTCCTGGTCCATCCTGGCCATGTGGACGCTGCCACTGAGTACTCTGCGCCTGCGGCCTGGGCACGCACGTGGCAGTGGGCGGGCAGTGCTGGGGAGGCGCGGGCGCTGGGTCCGGGATCCCCTTGGCTGCCACGGGCCGGCGCGGTGGCCTTCAGGCCGTCTGGTCCCCTTGCAGCACAGCCTCGTGCTGGGGCTCCTCCTCCGGCTCCTCGGGGGCTCCCGGGTAGCTGTGTCCATAGCGCATCTTCTGCGCGTCTTCAAGGCCTATGGCCCCCTTCTCCTCCTCTTCCTCCTCCGCGACGGCCACGTCCACGTCCACGTCCACGTCCACGTCACTGCCTCTGCCTGAGTTCCTCCCTCCCAGGGCCTCCTGCTCGGCATCCCCTTCGGCCTGCTTCTCTCCCCCCAGGGAGGCTTCGGAAAGGCCCTCGGCCACCGAGCTGTCCTCCTGGTCGTCCTGCAGCGCGTCACTGCCCCGCCGCTCCCCCTGCTCTGCGGGGCTCGCTCCCTCTCCCACTTTCTTCCTCCCGAAACTGAGGGGAGACATCTTGAAGGGGGAGCTTTTCTGGTGATTGGAAGTGAGAGATTTCTTAATCTTCTCCCTCCTCTCCACCGACACAATCTTTTTGCCCAGCTTGTTCATCGTTTTCTCGATGTTCTGCCGTGAAAATGCTTTCTTGAGGCTGTCCACCTTCTGGAGGCTGGATCGCTTAATTTTCTCCGCCCTGCTGCCTTCCAGCTTCTCGTCGGCGCTGTCGGCTAAGCCCTCGTCGCCGTTGTCCGAGGAGAGGTCCACCGAGTGCAAGGTGTCCTCCAAGGACCTGTGCTCCTCGGCCAGCTCCTCCGTCCCCTCCGCCAGGCTGGGGGCTGACCCTTTGGCAAACACGCTGGTGGGAATCTCGCTTTCTTCCTGAAAGGAGGCAACACGCAAGTTTTAAGTGAATGACACACCTCGCAAAGGGCCCTGAACTGCTGTGTGTGTGTGTGTGTGTGTGTGTGTGTGAGAGAGAGAGAGAGAGAGCGAGAGCGAGAGCGAGAGCGAGAGCGAGAGCGAGAGCGAGAGAGAGAGAGAGAGAGAGAGAGAGAGAGAGAGAGACCTTAGAAACCTAGAGTTTGTGGTTTCTTTGTTTGAGAATAGGAATTCACTCTAAACTGGTCCAGTCCTTCCTGCAGGCTCGATAAGGCTGCGGGCTTGCCCGGTGGGAATACCAAGGGTGGCTGGCCAGAGGTCTATTGGTGGCAGGCAGGGGGAAGTGTGCTGCGGCTCCCACAGACCAGGAAGCTTTGCTCAGATAAGTGAGGTACAGCAAGTTATCGTGAACCCAGATGCCAGCCCTCTCTTGGCCTCCTGGAGGTCAGAGGGTTCTCTGCTGCCGTCCAAATTCCACTGCAAAAGAGCCCGAGAGGCAGTTGGAAGAGAACAGAAGGGCAGAGACCTGAGAAATCCTTTGGTGTCTAGTCAGACATCTTGTCAAGCCTTGGTTAGCTTCCCTTACCAACCAGAAGTATGGCCCAGCTTAGTTATTTGTTCAAAGCTGTAGACTCTTTTAGCTCATGGTGTAATGTCAAACTGAAGGCAATCAGGGTTAAGACTTACTCGCAAAAAACTCAGTGCCATCGAGCCAATGTTGACTCACAGTGACCAGCTGGGACAGGTAGAAGTGTCCCTAAGGGTTTGCAGACCGTAACTCTTAACCTGAGTGGAAAGCCCCCTCTTTCTCCCCCAGAGGGGCTGGTGGTTTGAACTGCTGGCCTAGGGGTTCACAGTCTAATACATAACAACTGGACCACCAGGTCTCCCAAGGGAGAGACTTGTGGGGGCTGGTGGGAGTCACACAATGATGTGGGTTATGGATTTGTCAAAGGAGGCAGGGGTGACAGTGACGCAGGCAGGGTGAGTGTGCCACGCCTTGGTGTTAAGCAAGGCTTCCTTAGGCAACAGTTCATCAGCCAGTCTTCACCTCCATCCAATAGTGAGGAGAGCTCTTCAGGAATATGACGCTTCACTATTCACCACCACCCCTCCTCTCCACCCCCACCCCCAGCTCTATGGCACTGAGTTTTTAAGTGAAGTCTTACCCTGGCTGCCTTCAGTGTAACATTATGCCATGAGCTCAAAGAGTCTACACTTTTGAACACACACACACACACACACACACACACACACACAGATTCTTCCTTCAAGTTCTCTCCGAAAGCAGAGCCAGAGCACTTGCTTCCAGAGCACGAGGGAGAGCATTCCATGGTGTTACTGTAAGGAAAGATTTAGATTAAGACAGACTTAAGTTGCATGGGACGCTTTTTGATTTCTTTTCCTTAAAGCATTGGAAAAGGACGGAGGTCTGGTGGCCCACGAGGGGCAGCCCTCAAGCTACGAAGTGAAATCTTGGTGGTTGAATTGCATCCGCTGCCCTGCGGGAGAAAGAGGTGGTCATCGCTCCCATCCAGACGGCAGCCTTGGAGACTCTAAGGCACAGTTCCACTCCGAGTCAGAATGGCCTGAGGACAATGGCATGAGTATCCGAACAGGAGAGCCAGTCAACAAGATGCCCCCACATTTGCCTGGAAAAGATTGGAAAGGAAAGAAGGTAGAGTTGAGCGCAGAGTCCCGGTGTCTGTGGGATTGCTCAATGGATGTGTGGCTTTCAGCCACAGCCTCATCTTCTCGGGTCTCAGTACTAGAGGGCTGGGGTGAGACTAGGAGCTTGTCATGTGTACCTGCAGAGGGTGGGTCGGTTCCAGAGGAATGCTAGGGGTCAGCAAATGTGTGCACCCCACTTGTGCCTCCGTGCTATCTGTGTATACCTTGGGCTGCCCAGGGAATCTCGACAGATAAAAACAAAACTGAATTGAATGAATATTTAATGGTGGGAATTTGTCTGTGTGTTCCAATTTTTGGTCAGAGAGGCTCTAGAATTGATTTATGGTTAAAAACATATTCAAAGGGTATGCGTTCATATTTTAAGCTTTCTGATACAAAGGTTAGATGAACAAATTTCTGATAATGCAAACACACATAAACTTCCCTGTCCTTATGAACCACTTAATGGTATAGTTCAAAACGGAGTTGTGTGTCTCCCCCTTTCATACATACCCACACCGAAGTCCTTTTCCACATTGGTTACAAACAAAGGGCAAAGTCTCAGGGAGAAAATGCAGAAAGGCCGATTAAACACCAGTCTTGTTATGATGAATAGATCTATGTTGTTTTCTAAGGTCCCCTCTGCACCTAGTCATTGTGAATGTCATGAAAAGTGTCCGGGGCAAGGGATGTCAGACCTGATAGGGATTTCCATGAGTTATTTGTGATATGGGCTCACTTTCCTAGGTAACAAATTGAGGTGGCCTGTGTTTTGAAAGGCAGCAGTTCAAAGCTACCAGGCATAGACTGGGCTTTCTACTCCCATAAAGAGTTAGAGTCTCAGAAGCTCACAGGGGCAATTCCACCCTGCCCTATAGGGTCTCTGTGAGTCAGAATCGATTCAATGGCAGTGAGTTGGGTGGGTGGTGTGTGTGTGTGTGTGTGTGTTTCACAGGAGTATCTTCCATATAGGGATGCACATTTTAAAAAGTAATCTGTTACTGCTATGCCTCAGTGCCTAGAATACCTGACATATCACAGCTGCATATCAGGTGCTTGTAGAAAGAGTGTGTGTTGGGTAGATGGCTTTTAAAGAAAGAGCCAAGGATGGCTTGAATGGTGACCAGGTTTCTGTTTCCAGACTTGAAGACTAGCAGGCTAGAAGGAAGTTGGCTGACTGCTGCTTTCCTTGGGAAATCAGGTAAGCCTATGGTCTAACGGTGGGACAGAAGTTTCCACCTTTAAGGAAGGGTTTTATTCTCAGCGGATGTAGATTATATAAATTTATATAAATAGCTAAGGTCTGCTGCTTAGTGCAAAAGTGAAATACTTCTGGGGTTTGACAAGAGGCTTGGGAAAGTTTGACAGAAGTTGCTTGCAGGAAAGGAGGAAAGGAAGAAATCGAGATTTCAGTGGAAAGTTGTGAAAAAGCCCGTGATGAGGAAAGCAGAAATTCAGGCAGAAAATTATTGAAAAGCAAAATGAGAAACAAGGCCATTCTTATCAACGAAGAGGTATACTTTGTAGCATTTAATCAAAGGTAGTAAATTATGTAACTTGCCTTTCTTTAATTTCAACTAAAGGTAGACTTATTAATTATACTTTCAGAAGAATTAAGCTATAATATATCAGGTTTTTGAAATGTACCTTTCATTATTGAAGAAACATTCTATTACTGTGACGCATGCAGCTCTATTCTCTTGCCTTTTGAGAAAGGTCTCTTAGAAGGTGAAGCAGATGTGTCTGTGCTAGCTAGATGTCACATATATGAGGATGGTCAGGAGAAAGTGGGAAACCCAATGGAAGTCTTATGTAAAGCACCAGGGGAAATCCCACGTGAGCTCTGTGATGCTAACCGTGAAAATGAACTCGTGGGAAGAGGGATCATCCGGGATCAGAGGGGCATGACTTCGTATAACAGGAAAAAAAGTGGGATCTGTCTTCGTGGCTCACTCCTATGCCTCTATTATCATTTTAATTATGCACCAAATCAAACTCGTGGCCAGAGAGTAGATCACAACTCAGGCTGCGCTTTACGTTCTACCTTTCAGACTCTGTTTATTTGGTGGCTTCTGCTGGCCTCGACTTTGAAGGTACACCCTGTGTTTTATACAGGAATTCTTGAAAGTCTGAGCATATGTCGATCTTGAACTTCCCAGAAGCAGGGGATGGAGGAAAATGAGATTCTGACACTGGCCATTCTTTAGTGTAAAATGTATGCATGGCGTTTGCTGATGGAATGGTTTTAGGGTGCATTTCAGATGTTGAATTTGAATTTCAGATGGCGGATCCTGTCACTGCTCTCTCCTGCATCACTCAGGGACCTTGCGCTCAGCCATCTTTCATTCTCATCTCGGGGAAACACTCGCTGTTTCCTGTGCCTGCTGGTGAGATGACATTCCTGCCCTCAGCTTCCTCTTGCAATGTTTTTGATCTGCTTTCTCTTACAGACTCTAAGGTTGCTTGCTGTTTCTAGGGGAAAACCAAGTGTACATCCTCAACGGTGCCACTGCCTATCTATGCCCGTTCCACGTGCACCTACTTAGGGCTGATGGTTCATTAAAAGGGCCGTAAGAATCCCTCCTGGGCTGCCTTGCTCCAGTGGCAGCTCTATCCGGCAGAGGCATGCAGGAGTGGCTGACGAGTTGGCCTACAGATTTGTTTGCAAAAAAGGTTCTCAGCCTCCACCGATGCAGCTGCTCCTGGTTCTGACCTTTCACAAGGACCCTGAGGAGCTTTCCAAAGAAAGAAAAGAAACCGCACACTTCAAACATATGCGAACGATGTGCTTGAAGCGAAGAAGGAAAAGGACTGGCAGGAGCTTTTGAGAAGTGGCATTTCCCCTGCATTTCAGCTTGTTTGCTGTGTATATTGATTCTTATGGATTCAGAGTCCATAGTCATGTGCATAGATATCCACAGAGAGAAACTGGCTGACCTGCTGGGCCCTCCTGAAGTTGGGTCTCACGGAAGCAAATCCTCCTTGCACATACCTAGCTATGCACACTTTGAAAAGGAAGGCCCTTTCTATGACCAGCATTAGAAAGTAACTAAGACTTTCAGATTCCCACAGGGATGTGGTGGCATCCTAGAGCAATAGAAAGAGTATACATTTGTTTCTTTGGGATGTTTGATCCAATAATCTCTAAATACTAGTTATTAAAATGGAACGATGCCCACCTGGCACTCTGATTTATAGGCCTCTGTTACACATTGATGGTTTTCTCCGATCTGTGTTCCTGGGGTATAGATTGCCGAGTGCATAAAGCCATTGATTAGAATTGCACCCCCAAGGCAGCTGTCGGAGGAATCAGCAAGTCATAAGAATAAAATGCATTAGTTATAATCCCTGAGCAGTCTTTCACATTCTGGAGGATTTAAAAGTTTCATTATTTTTTCAGTGTTACCCAGGGTTCAATTCTTTTTTAAGATCACACTGGTTAGGTGTTTTTTTTTTTTTTATGGTTACACATAGAAAAAACACAAAGCACAAAAACAAATCACACTGAATTATTTAAAAGCTGATGTAGAAAACCCAGTAAACATGAACTTTACTGTCGTGGGATTCTAGGGTTTGTTTTACCCATGTTTCATAATTCAAACTCTGAAATTACTATTTTTAATACAATGAAACCTTTCTAGACACATGCTTGAACTAAAATAGGGTTAAACCAAATGATTATTGATGTGCCTACCAGCTGGAAAATGCTTGGTTTCGTGACACCTAAGCCCCGTAAAGGCATTAAGTAATCACAGAAGCGACCCCACCACGGACTCTGACAAATATGTCTGCTTTGAAGAGAGACTCAAAATGATATGACCTGCGTTGCATTGAATAGCACTTGTTTTCCATCTATTCAATTCAAATGGATATGGATTACGAACGATGGGCGGGGCCGCATTCATTTGGGGAAGGCGGAATCTGAGACAGTCTAGTTTTTATTATAGGAGAGAGGTCATGATTCATTTGAAGAAATACCACCAAGCACCACTTATTCACAACCTGGAACAGTGCTCACAGCCAGCAAGTGTAAAGAACAACAAGACGAAGTAGTATTTGGCTGAGGTGACGCTCTAAACGAGCACTGGACAAGGAGCACTTCTAAGTCACTGGTCCGCGAAGAACCCTGTAATCCATGCACCATAGACACTGGGAGCCCGTCACATAAAGGTGCCTCTGATTATCCCATTTCTCACAAGTCGATAGTAACTTACCTTCTTAACCACTCATTTATTTATTAGTGGTTTTTGATGGAGAAAATACAGGTAAAAAGCCATTTTTTTTAAAGAGTCATCTGGAGGTGTTATATTCTGTAGCACCCATCTAAAATCCTGATCTCATTCAGGGAACCAGACAATGACTATTTAAAAACATTTGTAGCCTCAATTCTCCAGAAATATGTCTACTGCAAATATCGAATCCTTTTTGTTCTTTTCACCGAATTTCAGTTTTATATGGATGCAAGTGTAAGCTGTCTACCAGTAGTCTTGTTTCATTCCTTGGATTTGAAATCTCTCCCAAGCTGCATTTTCAAATCATCCTTCCTAGAACCTAAAGAACACAGAAATGGGTGCTACTCCCACAGAGTCTGTCACCTGGGAATTTCTAGGCTCTCAAGCAACTGGGGAAATTCCCTCTGGACTCTAAAGTCACTGATTTTCTGCACACATCCTGTGTTCAGTGACAGGGATCCCTTCTTCCCGGCAGAGTACTAGTCTTTCTCTACATGTGCACTGCTGGCAGCACCCCTGCAATCTCATTCCCTGTAGGCCACATCATGCCTGCCACTTCGAAGGCAAACACTGATCTTCATCTTTTAAAAAAAAAAAAAAAAGGTAAAGGAAAGGTGTTGAGTTTAACAAGGTTTTTAAAATTTATGTTCCTGCTCACAGGGAGATGAATGTTTCTCCATTTTTAGAGAGTGCTGGTTATACTCTGGAGTAATTGCTAAGGAATTAGATGCTTAACAGCTACAACAACGTTGAAAGATCAGCACAAATTTAAATAAATAATTGGCATGGTTTAAGCAGGACAAATTAAGGGGGAAAGTATGGCACTAAAAAAAGAAAAGAAAATGTGTAATTATCTGGCAAACCAACCAACCAACCAACCAAACATCTACAGCTTTTGGAGGACTTTACAAGGTCATGCTAGAACTGAACCCGTTGGTAGCATAATGTTCTACACATGACAACACCATTTATACTTACACCACGAGACAGGTTTTCTTTCCTTGCTCTCTTAGGCTCACATCAAAATCTTGCCTAAAACTAGAAAATCAATGGATTTCATCAGGGAAAGGCAAACATAGAGTTCATGTGGACCCAAAATGATAAACTACATGAAGATGCTAAGCAGTTCCTAGTCTGAGGAGGTTTCAAAAACTTCATGGAAAAGTTCTATCCTTTAGTCTACTTTCCCCACAAACTTTTGGAAGCTCCTTCATATATTGCTTTCCCTGCACAGTCCTTATAGGTCGAGCTAGGAAACAGTCACTGTCTGCCAGACTGGGGCCACCTTGTGGTTACGGCTATCACTACCATGGATACCCCACCATGTTACCATCAAGTCAATGTGATCCCCAGCCAGCTCAGTGTGCCAGAGTGGAGTCAGGATGCCTTGGATTGTCGATGGCTGTTGTTGGGGAAGTCGCTCGCCAGCTCTATCTTCTCAGGCACCTCTGGGGAACTGGAGCCTCGGGGGAACAGCTGAACACACTCCAAACCCAGAGACTCAACGAGTCTAGTTAGATAGATTCTCTGGTTAGAGCCCTTTCCGTTTATGGAACTGGTGGTGGCATCATTGTGATTCCCACCCAGTAGCAGGCATACAATGCATGACAGGAAGGGTACGTGTGTCGGTATGCCTGTTGTGTTCTAATAAGATTAAACTGGAAAAAGTAAAGCTTAACTGTTTAAAGATATCGGGTAGGGCGAGGTCAGTTTTAATCAAGGGTCATGTTTCTAACCAAGCCAATGCTTTATCTCCTTCTGGGCAAATGAATTTCAAATCCAGCCAGTAGTGGCTTCTATTCATAGAACACACCATGTCAGTCACTGCTTCTTAAATATGTTAATTCATTGATTCCTTACTATAAGATGGCATGAGCGATTAAGGGCACATGCTTTGAAACCAGTCAAATGTGTTTGCTTCATTAGCTCCGCCGCTTGTTGACTAAACAAATTTAAGCAAGATATAAGCATTTCTATTATCTTCTCAGTTTCATCTGTAAATTGGGGACAGATAAGATAGAGCACATAATTCCATGATGCTCACCTTCCTGACACAATCGCGGAAGACAAAGCAGGTACATAAGCAAATATGGTTAAGAAAGCTGATGGAACCCAGCTATCAACAGATATAGCATCTGGGTCTTAAAGGCTTGAAGATAAAAAGCGGCCATCTAGCTGAGAAGCAACAAAGCCCACATGGAAGAAGCACACCAGCCTGTGTGATCATGACATGCTGATGGGATCAGGAACAGGCATTAAAAAACAAAATATCATATCATTGTGAATGAGGGGGAGTGTGGAGTGGAGACCCAAAACCCATCTGTAGGCAACTGGACATCCCCTTATAGAAGGGTCACAGGGAGGAGACGAGTCAGTCAGGGTGCAGTATAGCACTGATGAAACATACAACTTTCCTCTAGTTCGTTAATGCTTCATCTCCCCCACTATCATGATCCCAATTCTACCTTACAAATCTGGCTAGACTAGAGGATGTACACTGGTACAGATAGGAACTGGAAACACAGGGAATCGAAGACAATCCTCAGGAACAGTGGTGAGAATGGTGATACCGGAGGGTAGAGGAAAGGTGGGGTAGAAAGGGGGAACTGATCACAAGGATCTACATATCACCCCCTCCCTGGGGGATGGACAACAGAAAAGTGGGTGAAGGGAGACTCAGACAGTGTAAGACATGACAAAATAATAATTTATAAACTATTTTGTGTGTGTGAGAGAGAGAGAGGGCGGGGGAGGGAGGGGAAAATGAGCAGATACCAAGGGCTCAAATAGAAAGCAAATATTTTGAGAATGATGATGACAACAAATGTACAAATGTGCTCGACACAATGGATGTATGTATGGATTGTGATAAGAGTTGTATGAGTCCCAATAAAATGATTTTTTAAAAAAGATAATGCACCTAAAGATGTGTAGCAGAGTAAAGCGGTCCAAAATATTTGAGTTTCAGAAATAGTCCCAGTGTACAAATAAGAGACTTGGAGTAGCTGCAAAATATGCCAGGTCTGTGATAGTTGGCGGGTGGCAAAACTAGAATTTGAACTTCAACTGCTCTAGTTGACTCCTTTATCACGTAAGTTATTATTTTACCCAGTGGCAGGATAGCTACTCTAAAAGCCCCCACTTTAAGAAGGATCATGAGAAAGAGAACCACTTTTCCACAGAGGGACTGCACTGGTATTTGCTCCCCCCACCCCCAAATAATCATCTTGCAATGCCTTGGGAATTGAGATTTCTAATATTTCTTAGTTCAATAAATTATCTCACTGGCTTCAGAAAGGCCTAGGAACTTCCTTCCAGTTCCCTGCCTCTTGGATGTTTTTCCAAAGTGTCCTTGGTGGCTGCTTGTTCAGGGGCCCACAAGAAGTTGGAACACCACTCTGAGTCTTCTTAGCATCTACCTGGGTCGTGAGCATCCAATCTCTCTGTTCGTTTTCCCTCACTCTGTGGTGAGTGACAACCCTTCTGGCTGCAATTTTCACGCCTGTCAATCCAGTGTCAGAAAATGGAGACTGTGCCCCTTCCTCCACCAAAGTACATCGTTTTAAGTCCCCAACAGTTCTATTTTCCAATATCAAAATGATTAGTCTCTTGAATTTCTAGTCACCTATCTCTGTAGCAAAACCAAACCAAACCCAAGCCCAACAAATTGTGATTTCCCTCTAAGCAGACATTCTCTCGTCTCTCCACCATTGAGGGATGGGATGAAAGATCATCTCAATCTCCACGGAAGGACATTTCCTTTAGTGACTCAGATTGCAGTGGGTGTGTGCATGCTTAGTTTTGTCTGGAGATCAGTATTTAATTTAGAAATGCCTGGAGAGCTGAGATTTCTAATATCTCTTAGGCTAATTAAGTGAGCGTCTCATAAGGTTTCAGAAAGGCCCAGTTACCGCATCTCGTTTCAATCCGTGTGGTGCATGGAAAGCTATTCTATTTGCATGAAAAGCTAAAAAAGTTTCCCTGGCTGCAAAAGCCTGCAAGGGATAGGAGGACATCAGCTGCCTGGCGCTTTACAGCACCCCAGTGCAGTGGGGAGGATAAAAACCGGTGAGAGGAGCTTTCCCTTTTACGGGGGGAAGAAGGCTTACTTAGGTTCTAACTTGGCAGAGTGGATTCGTTGGAAAAAGAAGGCTCCCTCAGTTTAAATCCAAATTTCTAAATCTCTCTTGGGAGATAAAGGCGCTCCCTGTGTGCCTTTCACAATCCAACTGTTGGTTATAGCCTCTTCCCTCCATGGCTTTGAAATCCTCTCCTATTCAAGTGGTACAACTAGACAGCCCTCGGGCGGGGCTGGCAAGCGCTTCCTGGGCTCTGTGCTGGCCAGGTTCCGCTGGGCGGAAGGGCTGCCCTGGGATTCACAGATGCCCACCACTTGGCTGCACAACGGCTCAGCGCAATGTCCCTGTCCCCAAATAGCCTCTTGCTACATTAATTGCATCACTGATGCATTAAAAAAAAAGTTAAGTGGCCTTTTTATTCTCAAGCAACTATTTGAGAGAACCGATATTCAAGGCCAGCCTTTGTGACTTGAACTGATAGCACGGGTTCTTATTTCCTCTGCAGTTGGGTTCTTTCTGAGCAAGGGGAGGCCGATCGGTGTGTGCTTGTAAGGCATTATGCTCGATCTCTTTAGTGCATCCTTTGCTAGAAAAGAACTCATCGATAAGATTGCTTCCTTCGAAAAGTCTTAAAAGTAAGAGGCTCATTCGCAATAACTCCCCAGAATCCAACCCCAGCAACCGCCACTCTGATGGGGCTGGCATTCCGCCTCCCACAGCCTTTGGAAAATGAATAGCTTAACCAGTTGTGGTTTGACTCGGCTAAAATAACATACACACACACACACACACACACACACACACACACACCAGGATTGTGTTTCCACAAAGAGTTAATAAGCAGCCACTGAATTAATTTGCCTTGTCCTGCTAACAGCTGCAGCCAAGGCCCTGTGTTTGTAATTGAGAGAGACATGCGTTTGACTAGGATGCACACACCTGCAGCTTTCCCAACCTTCATGGAGTGGATCCAGGTGCTGGCTTACAGGTGCCCTTGGTTTCATACCACCAGGCATCTATCTGCCTTGGGTTTCGGCTACAGGGCGCTGAGCAATCCCTACCTACCCTGTGTGCACATTTCACACTGTCCTGCTGACGCCAGTCAGGGAACAGTGCCTGGGGTGCGTGATCCCTGGCAGACAGGACACATGTACAAATGACCGAGAGACAGAACCCCTAAGACACACATGCGGAAGACCCCAGCCTGGGTGTGAGCAAGCGGCTGGGGGGCACCCACCTGGAAGATGAGCACTTTGAAATGGTTGCGCCGCAGGAGCTGGGCGTGGTTGCTCTCCAGCCGCTTCACCTGCGCGCTCTGTCGCTCCAGGCGCTCCTTGACTGCGCGGGTGTGGGCGCTGACCTTCTGGGACTTCTCCAGCAGCTTGCTGACCGTGTTGCTGGTGGAGGCCTGGTACTTGGAGAGCTTGGTGAGGTCGTTCTGGATGCCCTTCACGGAGCCCTCGAGGCTGATCTGCCGCTGCTCCATCTTGTGCTGGTTGTCCTGTACGGTGTTCAGCATGTGCACTAACTTGTCCAGGAGCGTGAGCACCGTGACGGCGTTCACCTGGGAGTTGTCCCGGATGGCTTCCTCTGGGCCCACCAGGTGGAGGTTAGCGCTCGGCGTGGAGGAGGGCTCCGGACTGGGGCTCCATGGTGTCTCCTGCCGCATGTCAGCACCAGGGTGTTGGAACTTTTCAGCTTGGGCAGCGTCCTCCCCCATGACAGGACAGGTGGACGCTTCCTGCCTGCAAGTGGCTTCTTGTGCAGGTGAGTAGAGGGCGACCAGGGCGGCAGGGCTAGGCCTGCTCCCCAGAGCTCAGAGCACTGGTCTCCAGCAACTGGCAGAGGCTCAGACAGGCAACAACTGGTTCCTCTGATCAGGGGAACCACATTCCAGCTGCTCTTAAAGGCCCCACTCCACCCAGTGGGAGGTGAAGGTCACAGACGCAGAACCACTCAGAGTTCAGAAGCCCTGCAAACACTTCCTAACTGGTCTGTGCAGTCCAGGGCACTAGGCTGCAGGCTTGGCCTTTCTTTCCTAGCCCCTCTTCCCTTTCTAAAAGGCGAGTTCAATGCCATATTTCAATCATGACTTCATCTAGAAGGGAAGAAAAACATGCTAACTTGGCCCAGCTCCATGGCCTCCAATTGGCCAGCGTTAGTAAACTTTTCACTGGCTGCTGTGCTACAGATGCCTGTTTTGTTTCTCTTTCCTGGATATAAGTTATTGTAATGGAAAGTACTGTTTGCATTTGCCCTGGAACTGCCTGATGGGCTACAGAAAGCTGTGTCCTACTGGGCGGGGCCTTGTGGAAAGGGCACTTGCAGGCGAGTGTGGACTGTGAGGTGCCCATTCCCAAAGGAATGGAAGAAGCCCCGTTACAGCCCTGCCTTTGCATTAACATTTCAAGTAGGGACGCAAGGTCAGATAAAATATGCTGAATATGGTAAAATAAACCATTGCTTTTATAAACTGCTGGGTAATTAAATGGGATATTTATTGAACACCTCTCTTTTTAAAAAATGTAGTTTCTTCGGAGACATTGGGAAGGTAAAGTGTTATCTCTGTAAGAACCTACTATGCGACTTTGCGTGGGCCAATCTTAACTAAGCCCTGAGAGGTCTCCTCAAGCGCCGTCCTCTGCAAGGCAGTTATTGATATGAGCCCAGAAGGGTGCCTGTCGGGTAGGTTGAGTGGGAGTTGCTGGAGCGCTGCCCCCGCTGTTTGACATTTCCAAATTCCTGCTCAGTGAAGTGGCACACCTGGTCTCAAACGTGGCCCTCCTCCACCGAGCCCTTGGGACGCGGGGCTTATTTCCTAAAACGACTTTACACGCTTGGGCTGCTTTTAAATGAATCCAGCCTTTGCAAGTGCTTTCAGCGGGAAGTGGGGAGAGTCCTCCTATGAACAGTTTTGTGAAGAACAAATGCCAGCTGATATTGGGTCAGGGCTTGATAATGGCAAAGTGCCATCCTTCACTGGCAAAATCTGCACACGAGCCAATCAATCAGTGAACCATTCGCCGTCCCATTTATTGAATGTTGAGTCCCTACTGTCTGCCGAGTTCTATGCTTGGTACGTGCGAGAGCTAAGGTTTTATGTCATCTGGTTTGAGGCAGGATTATCCGTGGTCTTGCAGTTAAGATATAATTATCGCCTTTGAGGAGATGTAATAAAATGTATTCACCTTCATGAAGAGCTCAGCTATGACAGCCAGTCAGTTGAAGGAAAGGTTCTTTAGGGGTGTGGACTACTTTCAACCCATGTGGATACTGTAGAAAAGCGTGTTTTGTGTAGGGTCTGGATCTTGCAGCTGTCTCATTATCTGGCATCTGGCTACTTGGAATTGAGCCAGTGGCTTGCTTTATTGCCTGCTAATCCTAGGAGTCAGCAGCAGCCTGTCACCCTATCCATCAACCCTGGCTTCATTGGCCTTTATAGTCAGAAATCTGCTGTTTGACCTGTATATCTTGGGTTCATCAGCCCTTGCAGCTTATGTGAGTCATGAGAAGCCTCCATGTTAATGTCTTACCTAAATGCTTGGAACTTACCTACTTCTAAACCTATGAGAGAAAGAAAAAGAGAGAGGGAGGGAGGGAGGGAGAGAGAGAGAGAGAGAGAGAGAGAGAGAGAGAGAGAGAGAGAGAGAGAGAGAGAAGGGGTGATAGAGAAGCTTCATTGGTTTGCTCTTCTGGAGAACTCAGCTAAAGATACTGAAAGTGTGTGAGTATATTTCAATGAATATACTTTGTAGTTGTTGTCAAGTTCTACCAGGTCGGTTCCTATTCAGCAATTCTCTACACAGTTTGGTCCCGTGTCGTGCTCACAATCATTACATGCGAGCCCATTGTTAGAGTCACTGCGTCAGTCTGTCGCCTTGAGAGTATTCCTGTTTATGTTAATCTGGGTAGACTAGAGAAACTAATCCAGGGACACTCGTGTATAAGAAAGAGTTTTGTATCCAAGAGTAATTATATATTAAGAAAAGATTATGGCCCGTTCCAGATCAAGTCCATAAGTCTGATATTAGCCCATAAGTCCAATACTAGTCTATGAATTATTGTGCAGACTCATGGATCACATGTGGTGACACCAAAAGCAGGAAGATCGCAGGCCAGTGGGTGAAAAGTCTGTGGAAGCATCTTGGTGCTGGCATGGATTTCCACATGGCTCCTCCAGCTCCAGGGCTCTGGCTGCCATCAGCATAGCTTCATGTGGCTTATTAACAACAATGTGAAGCAGAGAGAGTGTGTGTCCTGCCTCCAGGGAGGAAGAAAAAGTTCCCAGAATCCTCACGAGAGGCCATGCCTACAAGGAGGGATCAATCAGGCTGTGACCTGATTGACAGGCTACACTCCACCCCATCGCACCAGTGACAAGAGATGATGTAACTGCCACACTAGTTTTTTGTTTTGTTTGTTTGTTTACTTTTAGTGAACTGCTACTTTACTCATCCTGATACCATATCCACTTTACATGGGAGAAAGAATCTCCATCCTTCCTTTAAAAGAACATTCCAAGATAGATTTGTTTGTTAAGGGGCCCAGGCATATTTAAAAATCATGGCCAATGCAATAATTCAAATGCATCTATTCTTCAGTTTTCCTGATTAACTGTTTTTGCATGTGTATGAGGTAATTAAAAATGCCATGGTTTGGGTCAAGTGTACCTCAGTCCTCAAAGTGAAAATTTTGCTCTTTAATAATTTGTAGTAGGCTTACCCAATATAAAAATGTAATATATTGTTTTATTTCTTGACTACTGCTTTGATAGGCATTGGTTGTGAACCCAAGTAAAATGACATCTTTGATAAGTCAATCTTTTCTCTATCATGATGTTGCTGTGTTAGTCTGGGTAGACTAGGGGGGAAAATCTCTAGACACATATGTGTATATGCATATATCTTATATGTATAAGAGTGAGCTTTCTATATAGAACAGTTGAATATTGAGAAAACATCCCAGCCCAGTCCAGGTCAAGTCCATAAGTTGTATATTAGCCCATATATCCAATACCAATCTATAAAGTTCTCTTCAGACTCACAAAACACATGGAATGACACTGAATGCAGGAAGATCACAGTCCAGTGGGTGGGAAGTCTTGTGGATCCAGTGGCATTGTAAGCATCTCAGAGCTAACAGGAATCTCCACGTGGTTTTCTCGGATCTAGAGGTCTGGCTTAACCAGCCTCTCTCCAGGTGTTTTCTCCACAGGGATGTCTCACAGGGAGTTAGCAGAGAGCAAGACTCTCTCCCTGCCTTCCAGGAGGAATAAGACAGGAGTTCCAGGAATCCTCAGAAGAAGGCCATGCCCACACAGAGGCCTCATTGACTATATTCTGCTTGACAAGCTAGACTCCATTTCCTATACTCTTAATCCTCAAATTGACACCAGATTATGTAACTACCACAGACCCCCTACTTTGTCAATTTGACACTGTCACATAGCACTTCAGCTATATATAATTTTCAAACAAGCAGTAATAAAAGTATATCTGTACCTAATAGGATCAAACTAACATGCATACAATTAAAAATGTGCCACCCTCATTTAAATATAACATTCTATCAGTGAACAAAAATATTCTATACTTATATGAACCAGTACACTTGAATCCTATAACCCTATGAATATATTCCCCAACATATGGAAGTTTATAAGCCAACAACTTCATGCCTTTAGCCCCCAATTTGGCATATCCAATTTCTATACTGCCCACTTATATCAACCCAGTGCTCTGAGGAGACTCATATTCTTTGATGTGAAGAATCTTCATTACAGTTGGAACCTTGTGAAGCATGCATCCATAAGCAAAGTCAAATCAGGGCAGACCATCCTTAAAGTCTGTAGCAATATGTACCCATTCACAGGCTCAAAAATCTCTTCATCTGATTGGGTTCTGGTCAACTCAATGTGGGCTGTCTCACCAGGGTGCCCATTTGGTCAGCTTGCCTTACCATGGGCTCATCACAAATTTTCAACAAGCCTAGCCCCATTGTGCTAGGTCATGAACTTCAGACCAGTCAACCCACTCTCTTCTTCTCCTCTAGTTCCTATAAACCAGTGGTTTTCAATCTTCCTAATGCTGTAACCTTTAATCCAGTTCCTCCTGTTGTGGTGACACCCCAACCATAAAATTATTTTTGTTGCTACTTCATAACTGTAATTTTGCTACTGTTATGGATCATAATGTAAATATCTGATATGCAGGATATATTTTCATTGTTACAAGTTGACCATAATTAAACATAATTAAAGCAGAGTGATTAATCACAAAACCATATGTAATTATATATTGTGAATTTATGTTTTCAGATGGTCTTAGGTGAACCCTGTAAAAGGGTCCTTCAACCCCCAAAGGGGTTGCGACCCACAGGTTGAAACCGCTGCTGTAAATCATGGGTGTCAGTGGCCAGACTCAACCCATCTCTCTATTGCTGCTTTTCTCCCACTTCCTCTCAACAGGTAGATCCAGGTGGTCACCTAGCAAGCATTTCAGGCTGCCACAGGCTCCCTTTAATGGTCAGTCCTAGAGAGGAGTTTTCTTCATGGTTCCAGATTTTTTTCCAACTTCTGACAAAAACCACTAGTTCAAAATTCAAATATCCAGAGTTCAATTTTTTTCCTTCAATCTGTCAACAGCAGCCCACTAGGCAAGACTGTGAATATAAACATCCTGAGTCCTCCAAAGAACTGGGTGGGGCTTATCTTTACAGAGTCCTCTTTGCAGGCAGGTCCTAACCCATCTAAAGATTTAAATTTTAATGGCTCAAGGCAAATGGGCTGACAAGCCCTCTATTTTCTTACTTCCCAATAAGAATTTATATCAACAATAATAAGCAGAAGAAATCAGTATAAACAATGCAGAATCAGGTAATAAATGCAATTCTTAAAACAGTCAAATTCAACATTTAGTTTATCTAAATCCTTATCTAAAGTATTCTATTTATTTTAAAAATGGGGTATGGCCTGCTGGAAGGCATCAACCACATTTCCATCACATCTGTCTATGTAAAAGGGAGTCATCATGGAGAAAGAGAGAGAGAGAGAGAGAGAGAGAGAGAGAGAATATGAATGAATTTGTAGGACCATTAAGAACTATTTCAGGAGCACCTTCAAGATTTCTGCTTAAAGGGCAGGCGTCGAGACCAGAGGCACCAGCGTCTACAGCACTGGGACTATGGAGCGAAGCATGCTGAAACCAAAGACAAAAGCATGGCTACCATGAGACAGAGCAGAAGAGCAGCACGAAACCATGGGACTGTGAGGCAGAGCAGCAGACAGGCTTTATGGTCCCCAGGTCCAGAGGCCAAGAGGGTCCATGGCTGAGAGGATGAGGACCAGAGAGAGCGACGTGGCTGCTACCTGAGGAGAGGTGAAGCTCTGAACATGTGATCATATCTTGAGTGTGTTCTAATCCTGACTTGCGGTGCCCTGTTAACTCCCCGTATAAGCCTTCCTAATGGTTAGTATTTTCTGTGAGTTCTGTGTGGCCCTTGCAATGGATTATCAAACCCAGCAGGGTGTTGTGGAAGGAATGGTTGGTATCAGAATGGGGCCCAAAAAGATAGAGGGTGGAGGCATGTCCAACCCCTACTTCGTGGCAGTTGGCCTTGGGCCGGTGAAGAACTGGATTTGCCGTCTCCCTATTGTAACTATAAGAAGTCAGATATTGTCTTTGTCATGTGTCTTTTCCCCAGTGCACAATGTGATGGTCTGATTCAAGATGGTCAATATCAGTCCATATTAGTTCACTAATGCCTCAGATATCACTCTTTTTAGCGTTCCATTTTATTTTTGACAATTTGTAATTTTTTTCAGATTAATACGTCATTTGTTTGACATTCTGATTATTGATGGATAGTTGCAGATTTTACTTCTCATTTTGAATTTGGCCCCATCAGCAAATGATGGCCCTGGAAACTTTACCTCATCCACGTAATTAATGTCTATTTACTTTGAGAAGGTAGCTCTTTCCCAGTTGTGTTTTGAGCATCTTCCATCCTGAGTGGCTCATCTTCAGGAATCACATCAGACGTTGAACCTTTGCTATTTATAAAGATTTCACCGGCCAGTTCTTTTTAGACCTAGTGACCAGTCCTTTCTTCCTAGTCTGTCTTAGTTGGTAAACTCTACTAAAGTCTGTCTGCCATGGATGACTGTAGATGTTTAAAGACTGGTGGCACAGTTTCCAGCAGCAACACAAGAAGGCTGCCAGCATGACAGATGGACAGACAAATAGTGGAGTTGCTAGCATGATGAATAAAAAGATATCCATATAACATCTCTCATTTTTCAGATGAATAGTACCCCCAAATCATTTTTGGGGAGTGATTTATAAAAAAAATCCCATTTAAAAATGAGGATCAAACAATTATTGTTAAGAGAATTATTAAAATTATATCACCTTATATTTAACAAAACGAATTGGTGAACTATGTATACAATAACAAAGGATGAATCGATGTTGATTTTGAGAAGTATAATTTTCTGGCAAAATTATGCAGTATCATGATACAAGATTCCTTTACATTGACACTTCTATGGGCAAATCATAAAAAGGGGTCATTACTGCCAAAATATCTGAGGCAGTCATCATTTTTCGAAGAGGCACTCTTGTATTTTGACATTCAAGCCATTCCCTGTTATTTACTGTGTCCTTATCTGTGTGGATCTGTCGCCTTCCAGTGTTAACTATTACAGCGCCAGATCTCATTTCTTAGAGCAGTTGGCTGTGATTCAAGGGCGTCTTTATCATCTTACTCAATTTCATGATTTCCTCCATGGTTTTCAAGATTTGTGATTTCCCATTATAATCACTTCACACTGATTGTTGCATTGATTTGCACCGATTTTGCCTCACATTGTTGGATGTTGTGCAATCCACTAGACTCTAGTTACTGGAGGAATAAAGAAGTTGAAGAGGTGGGTTAAGGTGAGACAAGGTTGCACCTAGTAGTTACATGGGCAGAGAGGTTTGCAGGTTGCTTGATTTTTCCAACCGTCTTTTATTGGCAAGCTATTTGCATATCATATAATTCAATAGTTCAACAATTCAGTCCTATCATAGCGAAGTGTATACTCACCCCCACATCAATTTTAGGGCTTTCCCTCTCTCCCAGGGTTAAATAGCCTTTAAGTTGATTAATGCAATCACAATCCATTCTGGTGATCCTTCCCCCTCCTGTGTTCCTTAGTTTCTCTCAAAATCGCCCTTTCCTCCGTATCTCTCCCTGTCCTGTATTCCCTATATCCCCTGTGTCCAGTATTGTCATCATACCTCCACTCTGTGCTTCACCGCTGGGAGACCCGACAGAAAACAAAATCGTGCTAAGGTGGTCAGGGTAGCAACAGATAGACAAAAATACTAATACTGAGGAGAAGCTACCCAGCAATAATCAAAAAGCCAGGGAAGAAATTACCGTCATGGAACCAGGAAGAGATACTTGCACATAGAACAAATACAGATCGCATCATCTACAGGGCAGCCAACTGGCCAAGTGTCTAGTTGGATCCAGCATGATCCAATTACAGATTATGGTCTCTGCCTGATAGTAAGGCTGATCAAGGCTCTTGTCTGTACCTAGAGCAGATCTGCCAGTGGCTCAATCTGATGTCGATTTATTTATTTATTAAAAATTAATTTTGAATCAGACATCTAACCTGTCAGCCAATGGATGCTCTGAAAGAAGTCAACCTTAAACTTAATGGCATAAAATAATGATTTTTTTATCCATGATTCTGTGGGATGGCTAAGCAGGGTTTAGCTACTACATGGAATCTCTGCTGTGTATTCTTATTCAGCTATAATTTGGGCCGAGGAATCTAAACTTGATGTGTTCACATGCCTGGCGCTGTAAGTGGGATGGTTGGATGCTGGGATTTCCCTTCTCCTGGCCATTAGATCTCTAGGGATTCTCCATGTCATCTCTCAAGTAGGGGAAATCAAACTTTTTTCTTTCTTTTTTAAACAATTTTATTGGCTTATAATTCACATGTCATACAACCCACTAGTTCAATCATAAGAAGAGTTGTACCATCACCACTGCAATCAATTTTAGAACACTCTCCACCTCCTTGTACTCTGTCATCAGCTCCTGCTACTTACTCTGCCCTCAAGGAAAGTATTCATCTAGATTGTGTCTGTATACGATTACTGACCCTGGATTTCATATACAGAAAAATATACACACAAAAACAAGAGCAATGCGATAGTTTTTTGTGCCAGCCTGGTCGATAAACACAAGTGGGATTAATTGAAGGACGGAGAGATAAATGGCTCCGTAAGCCTCACCTTTCTTGTCTCTCACTCTTTAATCATCAGGCTAGTGTACAGCTGCCTTGCTTGTTCTGTTTAAAGGGTACACTACCTGTGGGACACCTAGCCTGTGGACTGTGTCACTGTAAGCTGAGGTCCCTTTAAGCCCATATGATTGGAATGTGCATCTCTGGAGCTGGGGACTGACAGTTGGTGACCTGCCTTGCTGTTTGCTGCCTGTGTATATATAGCCCAAGTCTCTCTACTTAAAGGTCTGCTAGTGTCTCACAACTCTGTCAGGGGAGTAATTTGCACTGAGCCATTTGTACTGCCTTATATTTAACTGTTCATTTCTTGTATCTATCTGTATATAATTTAACAGTTCATTTCTTGTGTTATATATCTATCTTTATAAATATATATATATATAAAATTACTAGCAATCTTGTTTTGTCTCTCTAGAGAACCCTGTCTAACACAAGCAACTAACAATAACAAAGTAAAACAGAAACACCTCAATGGAAATAAAAAATTACTAAGAAATAGAACAAATTTACAATGGGTAACATGGGAGGTAAAATGATAAGGTGTTAAATGTTCACCTAACTATAACTGCAACAATCCATTTCCAATGCACTGCAGGATTGCAAAGCTGCCCACATGTTGGTCTATGGTCAGAGGGTATTCCCAAAAGGCTTTTCCCACTTGTATTTCCCTTCACTTTGTTGTTTGCTTTTTAATGGAAACAAATGATAAGATGTGACATTTTAACCTAACTACATCTGCTATAATACCTTACGATGCTCTCTCTCTGATCAGATTTCCCATATCTCTCAACTATAGTCACAAAGGATCTACTGGAGGCTTCACCCACGAGGGAACCCTGCAATGGGATTTTGGACTTCCTCTGTCATTCATATCCTTTTATAAAACAGATATTTACAATTTAAGCTCTGACACCATGCCCTCCGTCCGGTTTGGATTTTATTGATCAGATCACGCGGGCTGGTGTGCTTCTTCCATGTGGGCTTAGTGGACACCTCACACAGATGGCTGCTGGTTTGAAGACAAGCCTTTGCAGATGCTGTTCTTTCTGCTAGCTGGGCATCATCTTGTTTCTTCACAGCCCTGTGCTATGGCACCCAGCTCATCAGGGATCTCTTTTTGAGGATAAGCATCCAGCAGAGCCACGTCATAAGAATCAAATGTCTTTACACTGTGCCTTAGGGTCCCAAGGTTGTGAAAGCAGAAGTGTCAACATCTCTTTCTCTTCTTTTAACATTTTTATTTTCACATATTGGGGTGTGGGTGAAATTTGTTCCCTATGCAGCAATTTACATGTCTTTTGTTTTTCTGGCATTAATTGCAATCCCCGGAATGTAACAGAAATCTTCCCATTTCCTACCTGGGCTTACATTTCCCCTATATCCTTCTTTCTATCTCTTCTTGACTTTGAGCTTGATCCTTGTGAAAATGCTACCCTTTGATCTCCTGCGATTGATTATTCGAAGGGGTTTGTACCTCCCTGATGTTATTATTCACCATACCACTTGTTTACTGTTTGGCTGAAAGTTGAGCCTTTGGAATAAGTTAAATTTCTGTCTTAAAGGATGTCTCAGGAACATGGTGTTTTTGGGTGACCCCCAATTTCAGTCAGATCAGAAAGCCTGTGTTTTTCTGTAATTTTGAAATTTCTCCCACTCTACCTAGGACCTTCTATTCGGATCATTTTCAAAATGGTCAGCAGGATGACTCAGGCACCATTGAGATGTGGTCTGAAGGTCATGGAGCCTGCATTGTTAGGGTTCAATAGTCCTTTGGGTTACCTATATACTCGAGTATAAGCCGGACTGAATTTCAATGGAGGCACCTAATTTTACCATAAAACTGCATTAAAAATATGCCGATGAGGTCTAAATACAGGCATGCACATATGTAAATATATGTGTATAGGATGGTGGTGGAATAGATCTACATGCATATAATTATAGGTTTAGTATTAAGGCAGCAGATGGACATTGGACCTCCACTCAAGTATTTAATCAATTGCTGAAGACAAATGTGTGCATAAGCAAATGTGGAGAAGAAAGCTGATGGTGCCGAGCTATCAAAAGATATAGCATCTGGGATCTTAAAGGCTTGAAGATAAACAAGCAGCTATCTAACTCAGAAGCAACAAAGCCCACATGGAAGAAGCACACAAGCCTGGGTGACCATGAGGTGTTGAAGAGAACAGGTATCAGGCATCAAAGAATAAAAAGTCATATCATTGTAATGAGAGTGAGTGAAGAGTGGAGACCCAAAGCCTATCTGTAGGAAACAGGACACCCCTTACTGAAGGGTCACAGGGAGGAGATGAGCCAGTCAGGTTTCAGGGTAGCAAGATGAAACATACAACTTTACTCTATTTCTTAAATGCTTCCTCCCCTCACTATCATGACCCCAATTCTACCTTACAAATCTGGCTAGACCAGAGGATGTACATTGGTACAGATAGGAACTGGAAATACAGGGAATCCGGGACATATGACCCCTTCAGGACCAGTGGTGAGAGTGGCAATATCTGGAGGGTGGAGGGAAGGTGGGTTGGAAAGGGGGAACTGGCTACATGGATCTACATATAACCTCCTTCCTGGGGGATGGACAACAGAAAATTGGGTGAATGGAGGTGTTGGACAGTGTAAGATATGACAAAATAATAACATAAATTATCAAGGTTTCATGAGGTGGGGAGTGGAGAGGGAGGGGGAAAATGAAGAGCTGGTTTTAAGGGCTCAAATAGAAAGTTATTGTTTTGAGAATGATGATAGCAGCAAATGTAAAAATGTGCTCAACACAATGGAGGTATGTATGGATTGTGATAAGAATTGTATGAGCCCCCAATAAAATGATTTAAAACATATGCTGAAAATCTTGGCTTATACACAAGTATATATGGTACTTGTTTCCATACATCTTCAATTTTCTTCATTATTTTTTGCTCCAGAGGAGAAAAGATCAATCATTGTAATTTAGAAGACTGCTTGTAAGATTTTAACTGCAGTCCCTACTCACCAAAGGGGGATTTAGAATGTTAGCTTTATGGATTATGTTAAGGTCAGGCTCTGGAGCTCTCTCTACCTCCCCTTGGCCACATGCTAAAGGTCAGAGCAAGCAACAGGGCAAGCCCAGATTCAGCAGGAAAGAAAATAGTTTCTGCCTCCTGGAGCTCTGATGGCCTTGTGGCCATAAGCACTGTCTTGCTAACAGCGAGGTCAGCAGTTCAACTCCACCAGCCTTTCCATGGGACAGAGATAACACTGTAGCATCCCATGTAGAAGGGACTTGGTTTGGGATTGATGGGAGGAATACCAAGAATCTATTGCCAAAGAGTAATTAGCATGGTAGAAATTTTTGAGACTATTTTTGGAAACAATATACCACCCCATGAATACATTGCCATTTCAAAAGAATGTTACTGATAAAGCTGAAGTTCTGTCTGATCATCTTTACCATTTCCATTTCCTTCTTATAGATAAGTTATTTTATTAATTATCTCCAATATCCTTTAGGGACTACATTTGTGATCAATTAATTAGTGAATCGTTTCATGTTGTACAGTGTATTAGGGTTCTCTAGAGCAATAAAACCAGATGAATAATTATATATTTTTTTATAAAGATAGATATATAACACATGAAATGAACTGTTAAATTATATACAGATAGACAGATAGATAATACAAGAAATGAACAGTTAAATTATACAGCAGTACAAATGGCTCAGTGCAACTCACTCCCGAGAGACAGTTGTGAGACACTAGCAGGCCTTCAAGTCTTGAGAGCCGCCAGGTAGTCCTCTGTAGAGAGAGAGCTAGGCTATCCCAGCACAGGCAGCAAACAGCAAGGCAGGTCACCAACTGTCAGTCCTCAGCTCTGGATATGTAAATTTCATTCTTGTGATCTTAAAGGGACCTCAACTTACAGCGACACAGTCCACAGGCTAGGCGTCCCACAGGTAGTGTGCTCTTTAAAATTGAGGCACAGAGCAAGCAAGGCAGCTGCACACTGGTCTGATGATTAAAGAGTGAGAGACAAGAAAGGCGAGGCTTACCGAGCCATTTCTCTCTCTGCCCTTCAATGAATCCCACTTGTGTTTATTGGCCAGGCTGGCACAATCTCATGCAGCCTTGCAATTGGGAGAGGTTGGATAAAGAGAGGAAAAGAACCTTTCATCCCTGCACAAGACGGCACTTAGCTAAGTAAAAGAATGACTGATGACGAAATACTAAGGGCAGCGAGAGTTTGCAGAGAGGGAAAGCAAAGACAATAAGGAGTAGTACTACTCTGAGCTTCCAAGCTCATTGACTTGATCCAATGTAAGTTCATTCTCTGAGAGAAATTAGTTAAGTTTACCAATAAACTCTAGGAAATACTTTAAAAAATAAACTAAATCTAACTGTTACATATTATGATGCTCTTTGGAAGTGTTGATATTGGAGTTCAGATATTTTCAATGGTAGATAGAAGCTACTGGAAGTTTTTGTTTATATGAAAACGGTATCTATAAAAATGAGTGTTGTTATTGGGGTCCCGTTCTTAGGAACAGAATGACAAATAGAACTGCCTCCCCATAGGGTTTTCTAGGCTATAATATTTCTAAGGGTCTTTTCTCCCATAGGGCAACTAGTGGATTTGAACCACCAACGTTTTGATTAGTAGCTTAGCCTTTAAACAGTGTACCACTAGGACTCTTTCTATGAAGACTCGGTGTAGAAATAAGGCACAGGAGAAAATCACTTGTTTGGTAACATTTGTTGATTGTGAAATCGTGCTAGCCAGCAAGGATGCAAAGATCAGTGACATATTTGCTAAGTTTCTAAATCTCTCATGTTAGTGAGAAAACCATACAGCTGGACAGCATTACATATAGATACACAGGTGTGTTTGTCTTTGCGGATGGCAGCAAATGAGGGCTTTAGTTATAATAAGATGGCTCTGAATCTTTAAACTGTCTATTAACTATCAGCACCTACTGATAATTCAAGTCTATAAATTATAACAGCATAAAGGACGCTTCATAAAAATGACCACCTTGTTTTTACAAGCCAGAGTTTAGGTCCTAACTTCTGTGTGGTTTTTCAACTTTGAATCGTTGGTAATTTGCAAGATTTTGTTAACCCTTTAGCATAAGTCTTAGACTATAGGCAGTTCAAAGGCTTCCTTAATTGGCCATATTTATGTAGACTTAGATGTTAATTTAGGCAGTTTTTGTTTTTCTACTGTGGCAGTGATAGGAGACAAGGAATAATAAGCCTGTAGAAATTCAGTTCTTCTCTACAAGGATTAAGCCCTCTTTGGGTCCCATTTTGGAGACTAACAGCCGTTTGAAGGAGTGAAAGTTTTTGTATCTGACTCAGGAGTCTTGTATCTTTTGCCATGAAATGGTGGGAAGCTGACATGGTATTTGTTAGGGTATTTTCAGAACAAGCAAGGCGAGGCTCACCGAGCCATTTATCCCTCCGCCCTTCAATTAATCCTACTTGTGTTTATCGGCCAGGCTGGCACAGTAAACTATCGCAGTCAGTCAAAACTGACTTCTGACATCTGCTTGGCCAGTTAAATTCATGGCAGAATGGTCACCTCAGGTTATGACCATGGTAATTTTGGGATTACTAAGGGGATAATTGTGATAGATTTTCTTGAAGGGCCCAGGAAGATCATGGGAACTTCTTTGAGGGAAGGTTTTTTTGAGGGAAGTTTAAAAAAAAATGCATGGTGACAAAAAATGTCAGGGAACATCCACTAAGAAGTTTTATAATCAGGGGTCCTCAAACTATGGCCCATGGGCCACATGCAGCCTGCTGAGGACATTTATCTGGCCCGCCATGTGTTTTTGCCTCTTTTTTTTTTTTAACGTCAAAGTAAGATATGTGCAGTGTGCATAGGAATTTGTTAATAATTTTCTTTTTAATCTATAGTTTGGCCCTCCAATGGGTCAGAAAGACTGTGAACTGGCCCCCTGTTTAAATTGTTTGAGGGTCCCTGATTATACATACTCTCTCACTATATATATAATATATATGCCTATATATGCATTCTATATATACATTTAGTATATGTGGCAGTTACATAATCTCCCATCAACTTGTGAAGGGGTGGAGTCTAGCCTGTCAATCAGACCATAGCCAATGAGGCTTCTTTGTGGGCATGGCCTTATCCTGAGGATTCTGGGAACTCCTATATTCCTCCCTGGAGTCAAGAGACACACTCTGTTTGTCTTCCTGCTGTTGAGCCACATGGAGACCTCTGATGGAACCAGAGCCCTGGAGCTGTAGGATCCACATTGAGACCCACACCAACACTGAGATGCTTCCCTGCCACTGAATCCACAAGACTGCCCACCCACTGGCCTATGATCTTCCTGCATTCAGAGTCATTGCATATGTTGTGTGAGAGTGAAGAGGAAATTATAGACTGGCATTGGCAATACAGCCTAATATTGGACTTTTGGACTTGCTCTGGACTGTGACTTTTTAATATATAATTACGCTTCAATATGAAATTCTCTATTATACACATATGAGTGTCTATGAATTTGTTTCTTTGGTCTACCCAGACTAACACATTATTGTACCAGGAGTGGGGTATTCGAGAAACAAATCATACAGATGGAGAGTGGATACTTGTTTAACCCCTGCCTTGTGATAATTTTTCTCCTTTGGCAAGTCAGAGATCAGATGCAGCCATGCAGTTTACTGTGTTATTTTCTGAAAAGGTTATGGGAAGTTAAAATTGTGAATCATTTCTTTGGCTGTTGTCTTTGGTTACTTCTGTTTGAAATGGTGAAAATGTATGTGACTAATCTATATTTTGAGCTCAGAATGTAAAATTGCCCCTTGAACCATTTCCTCTGAGACCATGCTGTTAGTCAAAATGGCTGACAGAAGTTCAAAATAGCTGACAGAAAGTCCCAACTTGGCTTTATGAAGTCAGAGGCCTAAGATCACATTTTGTATCAATGGAATAGTTTAGCTAAGGATTAAGATTAGTTGAGATAAAGATATAATTTGATGGTTTTTAAGTTTGAGTGTAAGGTCTGGCTCTATTAGGTTTGCACTGTTTTCTTCTATTATATAATGTTATTGTATAATTATATATACTTATTATATAATGATTGATAGAAATGATTATTGGGGAGTATGAAAATAGAACGCTTGTAAGCCCACTGCATTCAGCCATTAATTTGAATCTTTACATGGGTTAGGTCATGCCTGAAAGGAGGCTTTGAAAAGCTAAGCCCCAATGGGGTCTTGAGTACTCAGGACATTCAAAGGTCAAGAGACTTGCCTAGGGGACTGTTGACAAATTGAAGAAAGAAGGGAACATTTTGGTTTGAATTTTGAACTAGTACTTTGAACCTAGAGCTGAAAAAATCAGGGACCCTGAAGAAACTCTCTTCTGTAGGACTGAATGTTAAAGAGAGTCTGTAGGCAGGCTGAAAGGCTTGCTAGGTGACCACTTGGATCCACTTGTTGAGTGGAAGCGAGAGATATGCAGCAACAAAGAGATGGGCTGAGTATGGCCACTGATACCTGTGGACCTGGGACACAGGGACTAAAGGAGATGAGAGTGGGTTGGCTGGTCTGAAATTCATGACCTAGCATAAGGGGTCTAGGATTGTTGAGAACTTAGGCTGGGGCCCATGGTTTAAAGGTGAGGTGACCAATGGACTCCTTAGTGAGGCTAGTGAGGCAGCCCACATTGAGTTGACCAGAACCTGACCAGATGAAGAGAAGATTTTTGTCCCTGTGAGCTGGTGACTGTTCCTGCTGACTTTATGGATGGCCTGTCCTGATTTGACTTTGCTATGAATGCAGTCTTCACAAAGTTCCATCTGGAATGAAGATTCTTCGCATCAAAGATCAGGATTGTCTCCTCAGAGCACTGGATTGATGCAAGAGGGCAGGATAGATATTGGTTACCCAAAATTGGGAGGAGAAAGGCATGAAGTAGCTGGCTTACAAACTTTCAGAGATGGGGGAGTATATTCATAGGATTATGGTATAGGTGTTCACATAAGTATAGAATATTTTTGCTTTATTTACTTATAGAATATTATATTTAAATGAGTGGCACATTTTTATGGCATGCATTTTAGTTTTATTGTGTTGTGTACACAAATATATCATATCTATGATTTTGTTATCATTTTGTTTAGAAGTTCTATATGGCTAAAGAGTTGTGTAAAAGTGTCAAGTTGACAAGTGGTGGTCTGTGGCAGTTACATAATCTCCTGTCAACTAGCCTATCAATCAAGTCATTGAGGGCATGAGGGCATGGACTTCTCCTGAGGATTCTGGGAACTCCTGTATTCCTCCATGGAGGCAAGAGACATACTCTGATTGTCTTCCTCCTGACAAGCCACATGGAAACCTCTGATGGAACCAGAGCCCTGGAGCTGAAGAAATGACATTGAGACCCACACCAGCACTAAGATGCTTCTCAGCCACTGTATCCACAAGACTTTTCACCCACTGGCCTGTGATCCTTCTGCCTTCAGCATTTTTGTATGTGTTGTGTGAGTCTGAAGAGGCAATTATCGACTGGTATTGGACATATGGGGTAATATTGAACTTATGGATTTGATCAGGACTGGGCTGGGATGTTTTCTTAATATACAATTACTCTTTTATATAAAGCTCTCTAATACACACATATGAGTGAGTAAAAGTTCTCTAATACACATATATGAGTGAGTGTCCATGAATTTGTTTCTTTGGTCTACCCAGACTAACACAGTATATATGCATATAGATGCATACTATATATACTATCAATAATATGTGTTATATTAGTCTGCATTGACTAGAAAAACAAATTTGTAAACAATCATTTTTATATAGGAAAGTGTTTTATATAAAGAGTAATCGGACATTAATAAAACATCCCAGCCAAGTCCACATCAATTACATAAGTCTAATATTAGCCCATATATCCACTACCAGTCCATAAATTCCTCTATAGACTCATGCAGCCTTGCAATAACGTTGAATGCAGAAAGATCACAGGCCAGTGGATGAAAAGTCTTGTGGATTCAGTGGTGGTAGAAACATCTCAGCAGTGGCAGTAATCTCCATATAGTTTCTATAGTTCCCAGGGCTCTGGCTACATCAGTGTAGCTCCATGTGGCTTTTCACCAGAAATGTCTCACAAGGAGTGAGTGAGTGTCCCACCTCTAATGAGCTATTTATCTCCTTAGCGCCTCCAAATGAAGTCATTAAGCTGCGACCTGACTGACAGGCTAAACTCCACCCCTTCACTCTTAAGTCTCAAATTGACAACAGATTATGTAACTACCTCCTGCATATATATGCATATGAATATATAGTATATATATGAGGGGGTAAACCCCAAAACCATAATTGTGCTGGGCAGAGCAGAGCTTTCAAAGTACCATTTCTCCAGCAACTTGCTCTTAGTGCGCCCAGTGGCATCTCCTGGAAAGGTTCACTCTGGTCACAGTCAATTTTTTTCATAAAAGCAGTTTTGTTCAAACCTCATTTTTAGTGATGGCTGATTTAAGCGAACAGAATGCGGCTGTGAAATTTTGTTTCCTGATCAGGAAAAGTGCTGTAGAAACTGTTGTGATGTTGAACGTAGCTTGCAAGGGACAGCTTTATGGGAAATATTCAAGCACACGAGTTGTTTTCTTATTTCAAAAAAGGTGAAACGTCGATTGATTACAAACCTCGTATGGATTTCCATCAACTCCCAAAATGGACAAAATTGTTGATTTAGGGCACATTTGGAGTTTTTTTTCCACCAGATAAGACTCTTAATCTAGTTTTCTATTTAGAGGTTCTGCAAAGATTGGATAACAGTGTGCACCAAAAAAGGCCTGCTTTGTGGCAGAGGGGGAACTGTTTTTGCCACCATGACAATGCACCTGCTCATATAGCCAGTTTTTCGCAAAAAAACAGCATGCCTCTCTTGCTGCACACCTTACTCACCTGACCTCACTTTTTGTTTCCACGAGTGATGAGGGACATGAAAGGACAGTGATTTGACAATGTAGAAGAAGTGAAGAATAAAATGAGAGAGGTGCTGTCAGCCATCCAAACTGATGAGTTTGAAAATGTTTCCAAGAATGGAATAGAGGATTTGACCAATGTATTAAGTGTAATGGAGAGTACTTTCAAGGTGATAAGGTTGTTTTGTAAAAAAACAAAACAAATTAAATAAGTAGCTTTGGGGAAAAATCCTTTTTGGAGGGGGTAACCTCTTGTATTCTTCAGTGTGTGTGTACACTTTGAGGGTAAAAGGGTTGTCCTATGAGAATTTCGGGGGAAACCTGACTCCATCTACCAGACAGCCCCAGTCTTGTCCCTTCAAACTTCTTTTTCTTTCTTCAAATCAATGAACATTTCCAAGGAATACCATTTGAATCCCTAAAGGATGCCCAAACTACTTTTTGATGGTATAAGTGAAAGAGCATAACTGATTGGTGGGAAGGGTTAGGAGAGATGGAAACATTATCTTCACTGACTTTGAAGATAGACCTTCATGCAAAGGGAACGCGGCCCTATTACTAGGGCATTCTCTCCCGTGAATATAATGGAATATTCATGGTTTCATTTTAAGATCTGTGTAGCTTCCTATCAAAAGAAACATAGCTTCCATATGCAAATTCTTGCTCAGTAATTTTGGGTGTACTGTGTTGACATGCATATTTGCTAGCTGGAGTTATCATGGTCCTAAAATTTCATTCATTCATATATTATTTGAATAAATATTTATTGGTCACTTATAACTTACAAGGAACTATTCAACTTTCTAAATGTATATGGTTTGATGAAATATATATGCCTTTATCTTTACAAAACTTGAAGACTAGAGGAAGATACACGGGCTCTGTGTTTTACCCTGCATTTCATTTTCTAAGAAGATGCCGGGCTGTATAATAAAGATGGCTTAAAATTATGTGCTACTTTTCTCATTTATAGAAATGGCCCATTTTCCATTCGCTTGTATCACAGATGTCCCATGTGGCTTGCTTGATGAACAGCACCATCCAGATATAATATGCCAGAACTGTTGAAGTCAGGATGTATGGAGATTTGTAGTTTTCCCCTGAGTAGAAGCTATACAGAACATTTCCAAATATTACACCTCAAATATTTAGGTGAGCATTCCACTTATTTCAGTATCGTCTCCCTTTCCGATCCTTTGCCACAACCTAACTCCACTACTCATGTCCAAGACTACATTTTTATGGAGTAGAGAGTCACATATTCTCCCGTGGAGTGGCTGGTGAGTTTGAAGCCCTGATCTTTTGTATTTTTTGTATCTTTGAAATCCAATGCCAAGGCCACAGTGCCCCCTGGGTTCTTTTTCTTTGGAGGTGGGACAAACAAAAGGAACAGTTTTTTTGGGGGGGTGGGGGTATAGAAATGGATACCATGGAAGATCGTCCTGTTCTCTCATCCTCGTTCCTGAATATGGCTCTCTCCCTCTCTCTCTCTCTCTCTCTCTTTTTCTCTCTTTCTCTCCCTTTCCATTTCTTTCTCTTTCTTCATCTTTCATTTTTACTTGACTCCTTCCCCAAGCCATTTAGCTTGCAAACAAGTAAAACATTAAGATTATATATGAACTCGTGACCGGATTGTACAGGCTTGACTTCCATATACCACTATGTTTTATGACCTTAGGCAGATTACCTTACATTTTTGGGCCTCATGTTCTTAGTATAAAATGAGGCTGATAATAATTTCTAGTGTCATAGAGTTGTTGTAAGGATGAAATGAGTTAAAATTTGTGAAATTCTTGGACCAGTGCCAAGTGAAATATTTGCTAAATACAGAAATTAAATAAATACCCCCGCCCACTTAATGTTTAACTGTCTAGTTCAGCTAGTGATACAAAAATATGTTGACATTTAATATGTTGCATGTGCTATATTTAAAATGAATACATATTTTTCTGTCCCTTTCTCATGTGCTCATTTACAGAGCACCATGTGACACTGCCATTGGAAATATGTGGGGCATCTGAGCCTCTTCTCAGATAAGTTAATCTACGTCTTTATGTCAGTTGCTGTACACGCTGGCTGCACAGATCTGACTCTTGAACAACATGAAAGAAATAGAAATCAAGCCTTTCATCCTGGAGACGTCTGGAGTCTTTGGAGGCAAATAACATTTACGTACAAGAAGCAATTACCAGACAATACAAGGCAATCTCTAATGAAGGGCTGAACTTAGCCCTTTTTGCTCTCAGGAAACCCCTGAACCTCACAACAACCTTAACTGTTGCTTTTCGTATTGTAGAGCTCAGAAACAAACAGGAACCAAGGACGGTGTTTTAAATTGGAAGGATAATTTAGTACTAATACTTTGCTTATGATATGATGCTTTTAACCTAAATTATCTCAGATATTAAAATACCGAGAAAAACAATACTTGAAGGAAGTGGACAGGTATCCCACTGTTTACCAAAGCTGAGTTGATGGTTGGGGAAGTCACAGACCGTAGGCAGGACTTAGAGATGGCAGATTACACTCTCTTCCTTCCTTCCTTCCCTCGACAGATGGTTTCCAGTCTTCCCTTTACTTTTCCACTCCTTCTTCCTGGGATAGTGTGCTGGTGTTAATTGAATTTGAAACCGCTTCTATAGAGAGAATTCTAGAAATTCATTTTGTTTCCTGTTTCCATTTAGTGGTACTTATTTTTAAATCGTTAACTTGAAGTCTATGTTCTGAATTTCTTGACGTACAGTGCTGATTGAACATAAAGGAGTCACATTGCCCCTCTTTCATTACTGGTGGATTGTAAGTTGGTGCATCCAAAGTGAAAACCACTCATGGTGGCTCCTCAAAGTGTCGAACATACAACAGCCATACGATCCAGCAGTTTCCCTGCCGGGAACCTACACATAAGAACAGGCACATCCACATCTGTGTTCGTTGCATCATTAACCACATAGCCAAAAGGTAGAAACAACTGTGAAGTCCATCAACCAATGCATGGATTTGCCAAGTGTAATGTGTGTGCATGCAATAGGCTATTACTCAGCCAGGCAAAGGAATACGGCTCTGATCCTTGCCACCGCTCGAGCACATGCTTTCGCTGTCTGTCTCATAGTGACCCCATGCACAACATAATGAGACACCGACCATGATCATCCTCACAAGGGCTCTTAGGGTTGATCCCACTGTAGAGCGTGAATTAAGTCAGCCGCCAAAGGACAGATACTGCACAATATCACTAAAATGAAATAAGCGTGTGCACAGAACCCAAAATTAATTAGTGGTTTCTAGGGGCAGGAGGGCTAGGGTGAGAGAAGGCGTTTGCCTCGAGTGTCTTGAAGGTGTGTTAATAGTAGTGAGAGAATTTAGAAAAAAGACAGTAAAAATGGTGGCCCAACTTGAGTGTCATTGACATGTAGCCAATGTCCCTGAAGTGCACACGTAGAAGTTGAGGAAATGCTTTGTGTGTATGTTTCCTTATAATAAAAATTAATATTTTCTCTGTTCCAAGAAAAATCCAAAAACAAAAACAAATTCCCCCAAACAAGGGCAACAGCAATAACAAAAGAACTTCTTGCTCGTCTTAAAAGGAAGTTGTATTAATTTGAAAGGGTTAGAGAAGGAAATTCCACAACCGTTTTGGTAACCAAGTCTGGTATTTGTCAGGAAGCTCTTCCAGATAACTTAACTCCTTATCAGAGCAATATGAAACCGTTTCCTCTCATTCGGTTCTGTTTTTGAGTTAATGAACAAGCGCATAATAGATTTCTATAAATTGCATATTAGTCATTTTTGTGCAATAACTACATATTCATGTTAAAACAGGATCCCTGGTGAAATTTAGACTTATCTGTACAGGGCCTATTTATATCTATAAATGCTTTTTATAAAAATATTTTGGTTATGCAGTATGCCTCAGCAACGAAATATTTTTGTAGGTAAATAATGATACTAGCAAGAAGCCTTTGCTTGGTGATTTACACTTAAAAGGCACTTAAACTATCTTGAATTATCTCTGAATGCTAAAAATGTGTGCTTCAAAATTCCTCTCTCTGTGGGTTCAGATTTGCCTGCTTCAAAGAACTGTTGTCTTTGGTGATGTTAAGGAGCTCTTCCAGTGGGAGGGACGTGGGGCCGGGTAGATCTACTGAGTAAACCAGAAACCTAGGTAACAAGCCTAGATGGGCAAGCACAGAGGAAGGGTTTAGTGGACTGTCCTCATGTACGTGACTGGCTCAGCAAAACATCCCTGAAGCAGTCTCGAGCTGTTACAAAGATGCAGGCATACTGTCAGGCCTGATTCATGACAAACATGATAGAATGCATTTTAAGGCAAAAGTCACTTCGTGTCCTTAGGCCTTTCTTTACATGTAAAAGTGAAGCTGTTAGGCTTGAATTTTAAGACCCTTTTCAATGATAACCTTTTACAAATGAACATTTCAACACATAATTTTAGCCGAGCAATTTTATTAGTATTGTTTGTCTCAATTTCAAAAACCACATACTCAAAACCCAAGAAAACAGCATTATTTAGTCACTGGATCTCACCTCTGGTCACAAGTCAAGTGGTTTGGTGAAGCATGGCATGTGAGTCATTTTCAACTCAGACACTAAATAGAGAGTATTGAACCCTGGCCCTCGTGGGGACGGGGTTTTCCCGGTTGCAAGATGCAGAGTCTGATTAGATGATGGAACTCAATTCAGTAACCACATGTTATTTGCCTTCTATATGAGAGACCCTTCTGTTGCAGATAGGAGGGAAGAGAAACACAAAGATAATATAGATATGGAAAAGTTCTTCATGAGAAATACAAACCCAATTAATGGGAGAGCAAAGAGCAGGCTTGAAGCATTCGAATAACAGAAACGTCATTCTTGAAGCCCAAGGAGGGAATGATGCTATTCTGAGTTTTCGTGTATTGTGAAAGATTGTAGTCATCTGTAGCTAACACTTATTTCAAGGGAAGATTAATGTGGTCTGTGTTTTAGCCTCCATCACCACTGTACACAGTCCACTGTAGCAGCGACTTGGAGCCACAATCTACGATCGTGATTAGGCATGTCCACCGCTCACTGTTAATTTCACTCCTCTGCAGGCTGTAGGAGAAATGGAAATGCGAGAAGATGGGGTCTTTCAGTTCAGAAACTGACCTGTCGAGGGATCAGGGCAGAGAGACGCCAGTGAAGCCGCCGGTAGAGAAACTCGTGCAAATATCCCCGACACCAAATTGAACTAATTTAGTTTCAATGAGAGGAAACAGCCTAAATCAGAGAAAAACATCATCTGAATTAGATCTTTCTTTAGAAGACAGGTGCAATTGTAGTGTTTTTCAAGTGCCTGTGGTAAGGTGAGCTAATTGCTAGAGACCATGTCTAAGTGTGATTAGGATTTTTTAATGTCTAGATATGTTCTGATTCATTAGGACTGTATTTTTGGATGCATATAATTTATGTGTTTATGTATTAAAACAAAATCCTGAATTAAGCTATTTAAAATTGTTCAGGCTGCTAATTTTTTCAGTAACATACTTACTATTTAAACAGTTTTGAAGGTTAACTTAGGTCCAACAAGTTTTCACCATTTTCTCAGTTAGTAGGGGTTTCTGAGTGAACACTCCCTTACTTCAGCTGTTGTCTACTAGTGACGGTACACCTTGACTGCTCAGATTGGGAATCGCTATCTCTAAAACGCTGTCACTGAAAGAGGCATGGAAGAGAGGGGCCAGCTAGATGCTTCAGGCAGCCATGTGCCATGATGTGGTGAGGGGGGTTGTGTTAATCCAGTTTCACTAGAGAAACTAATTCATAGACTCTCATATGTATATAAGAAAGAGCTTTATATTCAAGAGCAGTTGAATACATCTTTATATTCAAGAGCAGTTGAGAACATCCTACCCTACTCCAGATCAAGCCACTTAATCTGTTATTAGCCCATATGTCTGATACCAATCTATAAAGTCCTCTTCAAACTCATGAAACACATACAATGATGCCGAATACAGGAAGATCACAGGCCAGTGGGTGGAAGGTCTTGTGGATCCAGTGGGAGTGTGAGCATCTCAGTGGTGGCAGGGGTCTCCATGTGGCTCCTCCAGCTCCAACAATCTAGCAAAGCTCCATGTGTCTTGTCAACAGAGATGTCTTGGAGAGACTAAGTGTGTGTCCCACCTCAAATGAGCTAATTATCTCCTTAGTGCCTCCAAATGAGGTCATCAAGCTGCAACCTGATTGACAGGCTAAACTCCACCCCTTCCCTCTTAATCCCTTCAAATCGATAACAGGTTATATAACTACCACAGGGTCTGTGACACTAAACGGTGATAGTAACTGGAAGACAATTTTTTTTTAATGGTCAGCTGAGTTACTCACAGAGTCTGCTCAAACATGTTACCACCTGCTCGTGTAGAAAGGTGGTACAATCTAGGTAAGATTTAAGGAGAAAGCTAACTGACAAATTTTAAGTTGTTATTGGAAGTAGGTCTGGGGTGCAATAACAGCTCAGAGCAATGAGCTACTGGATAACAAGGCTCAGGATCTGGCACAGAATAGTTTGCTCAAGGAGCATTTGTAATAGAAAATACCACGTGAGATAAATGCAAAAGATATGGAACTTTATCGCATTGGCATTAAGATGTCAGGAATTGTCTTAAGTTGTTCTTACACTACCATGGCCTAAAGTATCCTGATTCTGCAGTTTATAGGTCTAGATATTTAATTTTATTTATTCACTCTTAGATGGTAAGGGTTGGAGAAAATTGACTCTTGCTATTAAAACTTCCATGAGACTTAATTGATAAATGTAGATTTCCATGTATTAATTGATAAAGATAGAACTACCTGGGATGACAAGGCACTGTAGTAATTTCTTCAATCTTGGTGCAGTGCAATGAATTATTTATATGGTTTTCCCACCCAATGACTTTATCCTGATACAGAAGAGGGGTTGGGGAAAGTTCCTGATGGCATTACAATTGAGCTACGAGTGATTGTAAACAGGGTTAACAGTGATATGCCATCCTGTTGGGTGCAAAATGAACCATCCCACAATCAGGAGGTGGGAATTCTTTTGTCAGCGAGGGAAAAGAATCACGAGTAAAGCATATCTGTTGGACCCTGAGATTCTTACTCATTGAGCCTCTTTACTCCAGGGATGGAAGGTTGCTACATCAGAGAAGTGGTAAAGAACTAGCAGCAGAACCAATAGCCAGAGGGTGAGACAAAAGAGTGGACTTCCAGCCTATAGAGCAAGGAAAGCTGAGTGCTTTCAGGCAAAGGCTGGCTTGAGGAGTAGGTTGCTTCAGGTGCTTAATTGGGAGAGCCAGGTTTGCTGACCCATGAATCAAGAGCTGAAAGCTTTCAGGCTTACGTTTATGGTGGAGTGTTGTAGCCTTTGGGCATTAATTGGTAGCTCCAAAATAGCTTTGTAATATTGCCCCAGCAGGGCAGATGCCCATGCAGTGTGGCTAAGAGGTCAAAGGCTAGAGTGAGCCTTGACTGTGGGCACAGCGAAGACGTTGTCCTGTCTACATAATTTTATTTTGCATATTTATAACCTGTTAACCTCTCCAATAAACTCCATAATCTTGAATATTGCCTGTGAGTTAAGTATTTACCCGAGCTGAAAAGTAGAGAGTGATGTGAGGAGGACAGTTGGTGTCAGAACAGGTGAAAGGGTTGAAAGGTGGAGGCCCGTTTGAACTCAGTTCCAAATAACCTGCCCTGGGACAGGGTTTGGTTCTCCTTTCCCCTTGGACGTCAGAGGGGATCAAGAGCACCCCTCTCAAGCCACACTTTGTCACCTGGCTGGATGCCCTGGGGACACACTTACCAGTTTAGCAAGTGCTGAAACAAAGCAAAAGAAGGCAGCGCTTCCTAAGAGCATGCCTTCTTGAGTTGAGTGTAGTGATGTGCTGCCTTTCAACTTTGGAAATCATTAATGTCCTCCCATGCCTGATTATGGACAGTTTTCATGCATTTATAGTGAACATTTAAAAAAGGAATGCAATAGACTTTATAATCAAGCTAAATATATTTAAAAGAACTCAGCTTACTTTGCAATTATGTCATGGTGACATGCAATGCCCCAAAATCTTGATTTTAGGAAGTGGTAGGTTGTTCTTATTATTTTTTAACTCGAGAGAATGAGATATTGATAACCCAAATATTCTTTTTTGGAGGGTGATTCAAGTTTTTGTAAAATTGGAGAATCAGTGGTTTAAAAAACTGGAATGAGTTCTGTGGACCCAAGACTTCAATCCCTTTAATGCAAATCCACAGAGCGCAATGCCTTGTCACCTATAGACTGAATGCGTCCACATTCACACACACCTACATGTGTATGTGAATACTTAAGATAGAAATCAAATGATTTTATTTGCAAAACAATACTTAATGTTAATCATTAAAATGCCACTGGCCATCCAGTGATTTGATCTCACCACCTGTTAGTGGGCGACAACAATGTGGAAATCATGGCTTGTAGAGGGCTCTCTTCACCGGACATACAGAACAAACACGGACAGATGTTTCCTTTGTGCCTCTCCTTTTCCTAGACTCCAAGCCAATCCCATTCCTCGCGTCGTCCAGTGATTGCTCTGGAATGGTTACCATATGAATGTTTGTATTGTTTTGCCATATTCTTTTCCTTGGGATGTATCCTTACTGCTCTGCTTAGAGAGAGATATCATCTCTACTTTTGGATTTAGAGATCAGATTTGGATTTTCTTTACCACACAAGGAAGTCTCTTAGTCTTAGTCCCACATTTAGTAAACAGATCATGCGCTGTGATATTCTGCAAACTAGCTATTTAAAATGAGTTGATTGATTTGATTGAGCCTGTTGGCTTCATTTTCAAAGCATGGCATTTGATTTCCTATTCACATTTGATACTAAGGGTGGGGACTAAGGAGGCATAACTTCACTTCAGCCTTTGTGTCTGGACTGAGTAATGCAAGATAATTAGTGTGTCGGAGGGAAAGGGAAAAAAGACCACTCCAACTAATTAGAGAAATTAATGATCAAGAATAAGTTAAAATGCCCAAATAAAATTAATTTGCCTCTGTAAATCTTCCATGAGAATTATGAAGAATAGAAAATATGCTGCATATATATTATAGTAATTATAATTTTCCTATGAATCACGTTTTATGATGAACCTAGTGTAGCATTGTTATGTAATGGTTCGGAGAATAGGAGGTGGCACCAGGTTGTCTGGTTCAAAAGTCCTGCTCTGCTATTGAAGGGACGAAACACCAGAGATGCTCAGTGCCCGTGGGCAAGTTATTAACCTCTCTGAAGCTCAGTTTCCTCAGTTCCAAACCGAGAAACATTGATAGTGCCTAGTTTGTATGGCAGCATTGAGGATGGCATGAGAGAATACATGTGAAGTGCTTGCCGTAGGACCTGGTGTGTGGTATGCATTCCGTAAGTTTTAGTCATTATCACTTATGAAGCATAACAAATTATGGAGAACACTGTGAAGTATTGGATTTGCAGGTTACTTAATTGTGCTCATGCAGAAAGTGTCCACAGTCTCAGAGTTGGTCGTTGGAACAGAGCAGGGCTAGCATGGTTGGAAACCAGGAAGGCCCCATGATTTCACTGTATTCTCTCACCATCTTTGTTCTGCGTGCTGAACACATAATCAGAGAATTTGGAGGACATAGGAAAAACAAAGTGCCAGAACTGGAGGAAGATGTTTAACCTTTAATATGATAATGGACCACCTTGCTTGCTGAAGGCAGAGAGGACTTGCCGCAGGGACTGATGAGCATCCAAGACTGCAGCCTTCAGGATGGATTGCACTTGAACCTAAAATAAAATTCCTCACAACTGGACCAATAGGAAACAGCATAATGAGCAGAGAAACTAATGAAAGCAAGGATTTCATCCATCTATAATCAACACCCCTGGAAGCAGCAGTCAAGAAACCCAACAACATATCTCATTGGGCAAATCTGCTGCTGCGGCTCAAAAAAACCCAAAAAACCTTTTAAAAATGGTTCTCCCCTCCAGAGAACCAAACGGGAAACTTAAATAAAGATGAAGCCATCACCTCATTCAATAACTGTCCTTTTGAGTTTCCATTATGTGCTAAGGACTGCGTCCTATAAGGCAAATTTTCCCCAGCAAAGGTTGAAGAAAAGCCAAATTTAAAAGGCTTCTATAATTAGAAATTTTGCTTAATGGCACTTAAACTGATTAATGTCTGATAGGACGTGCTATACCGAAGCATATTTTTAAGGCGGGTTTGCATTTATAGTAAAGGAAGCAGTCACTGCGTGAATGAGCGTGTGTAGCCGGATCTCCACGCAGCTGAGTCAGCTCGGTCATGCTGTGACCAGTGTCATCGAGGGCCTTTGCCCTGGTGCTCGCTCTACTGGACTCTTCTTCCCATTCATTCTCCCGCGCTGACAGCTTTGGGTCGTCACTTAGTGTGGTCTTTTCTGGCTAGCCTACCTAAAGTGAGCCCCTCCTCAGTCTCAATTTTCCATGTTCTCTTCATTGGACATGCCCCAGGTTGAATGAACATTTATTTTTGAGCCACTATTTCTGGTCCCCTCTCCACCCTTGACTGAAAGCTCTTCAAGAGCAGGCACACTATTCAACACGTCTCACTCTGTATTATGTTTTCCACTAGATCAAATAACACATGATCACAGATTTAGACAATTTAAACAAAATACTTTTTTTTAATCTCAAAGTTTCCATGAATCAGGAGTTGGCACAGCTTAGTTTGCTGGCTCCCGTCCTCAGGGTGTGCCCAGCCTGGGTACGATGTGGCCTCATTGCTGCAATCTCATCTGAGAGCCCCGGTCCTCTTCCAAACTCCCTTACACGTGTTGACAGAATTCAGTTTCTCTTGGTTCCAGGACTGAGGGCCCCTTTACCCGTGAATCATCAGGCGGGGAGGAGTGCTGGTGGTACTGTGAGCTAAGCACTGAGCTGCTAAGCACAAAGTCAGCAGTTCAAACCCACGAGGCGCTCCTCGGTAGAAAGACAAGTCTGTCTGCGCTCCTCAATTTGCAGACTCAGAAGCTTCAAGGATCAGTGCTATTCTGTCCCACAGGACCAACAGGAGTTAGAGGCAACTCGATGGCGGTAGGTGTGGCGTTTTCATCAGGCTGAGAGGTAGGGAGGGAGCATCGTTAGTTCTTAGAAATTGCTCCTAGGTCTTGAGCAAGAGACCATCTAATGACTTGGCAGTTGCTAGGTGCCATCGAGTCAGCTCTGACCTGTAGTGACCCTGCGCACAACAGAACAAACACTGTCCAGTCCGGTGCCATTCCCACACTGTTCTCACGCCTGAGCCCATTGCATCCACTGTGTCCATCCATCGCATTGAGGTAGCTTACCAATATTTTCTCAGTGCCAGTAGACAAGTCTTTTGCTTTTAGGCCATGTGTTAGAGCTCACTTGATTAAGTCCGATCCACCCAGGATCATTTTCCTTCTGATTAATTCAAAACCAATTAACTAGATACCTTGACTAAATCCATGAAATCTCTTTATCTTTGCCACACAGCATAACCCAATCACATGAGTAGTAACCTATCATATGCACAAGTGTTGCCTACATTCAAGGTGAGGAAATGATATGGGACATCTACATCAGGCGGCAAGAATCCTAGAATCCTACCTGTAACAAGGCCGTAGTCCCAAGGTCTAGAAGAGCAGCTGGCCTTGGCTCTATCTCTGATTAATAAAGATTTTCAAATGAATAGCTGGATAAATGCAAATAAAATAATTGAGGAGCAAGATATCAGTAGGAAATAAAAATAAACTCTTGATTGTGTATTCATATGTATATTTCATATTTTACATTTAATTTAAAACATCTATATGATTTGATCGTCCACTTAATTTACTTTCCTTATCAAGGGCTTTGTGACTATTACACAGTAGAGAGGGACAGCACGTGGTTTTTGTTATATCAGCAAAGTTCCCGTAGTATAATCTTGATTAATTACGCTGTCCAGAAGCCTCTGCTAGTGAAAGTGTTAAAACCGAAGGAATAACTTGGGTCAGGAAGCCCAGCCGACTCTCAGCAAATCAGGACTAATTGGGATTAGAATCTGGACATTTCCTATTTGTCATTGAATTTAACCCTTTGTTAATTCCCCATAGTCAGAGGGGGAGGTGACATCATAATTTCTAGGAGATATAAATATTAATTTTGTTCAGAAAATGGTGCTCTGGCCATCCCTAAGACATTGTGTTACATGGCGAGCCTCTAAAGCAAATGAACCCAGTCCTGATATTGGAGACATGAGAAACCTTGAGGATGAGGCAATGATAACAGTGTGGACATTACGGAGAACAACTGAACACTTCAAAGGAGTGGGTTAGCCAGAGCCAGTAAGAGCTCAGGCTCCAGGTTTGGACCAACTGTACCTGCATTTGACTCTACCTCTTGCTTCCTTCAGGAGGGAATTTAAGTTCTGTGGGGCCTAAACTTACATAGTTTTCAATGCTTTCTATAAGTTAGAGAACACAAAGCTTGGTTAAAAAGTCTTTGAGGGGACTATGCAAATTAAGAGGCTCTGAAGCTGAAAACTCATTAATTTCACAGTAAATCTGCTTGCACTCGAATAGCTAAGCACATTGCTAAACCTTTCTGAGCCTTGATTTCTTCAACTGTAAAATGGAGATGTAATTATTATACTTACAGCAGAGTTATTGAGAGGATTAACTAAAATTTCAAATAATATTTTTATTCTTACCTTTATTATTATTATCATCACCACGATCATTTTAAATCCCCTTTATTTTACAGATAAAGGAAAATGAAGCCAAAACAAACAAAAAAACCTGGTATATGATATTTCTCTCATCACATATTAATTAGCTAGGAGACTGATCCAGAGTCACTGTGTTAAGGCTGGATTATCTAAGGAAGCAAAACCATTCAGAGAGAGAGAGAGAGAGAGAGAGAGAGAGAGAGAGAGAGAGAGAGAGAGAGAGAGAGAGAGAGAGAGAGAGAGCGAGCGCGAGAGAGATTTATATTTAAAAAGTGGCTCAAACAGTTGCAGAAACAGGGAAGTCCAGTCTGGTTCAAGTCTGTGGATCAGCTCTTAAGTTGGGGGCTTTCCATAACTCACATAGCTGCTGGGCTGATGAATCGGGAGCAGGAAGATAAAGCACGAAGACCATGGCTTTGGATGAGCAGCTGGATGACTCCAAGGTCAAAAGGAGCCTCCGATGGCTCCCAGGGCCACCCGGCAATCTGATTGGCTTTTGACTAAAGCCCAAGAAACTGGAAGTTGATGAACTAGATGCAGGACCCAGATCTGCAAGGAGCAAAGCCGCTCCCACAGCTTCTACTCATCGAGGAATAGGCCGCGTCTCTGAGAAAAGGTCCCTTCAATTCTACTCCACCTGAATCTTCTTACAACCGATTCACTGCTCCCAGTACATTCTGTCTTGAAATTGATTACATTGTATTAATTCACACACAACATGAGAGATACCACATCCTAACTGCCAGCCACTAACAATTCTGGCTGCACCAGTTGATATGGACCTAACCGTACGTGCCATCTGTCTGGTTTCTGTTCCATACTTTTTCCCACAAAGTGGCCTGGAGCGCAGGACAAAGGTGAGATTGTCTGCTCCAGGAGAGGTTTACAGTTTCAGAAATGCTAAGGAGTAGTTTTATTCTGTCTTACAGGATTGCGATGATTGGGAATTGACTCAAAGTTTCTTTAGTTTGGTAGAGATGGCTGTTTGTATGTCTCCTTCCTTAATGTTCATATAATTAAAAAGCGTATTGGAATATTCTCATAATATTCCTAATATGAAATGCTCTATGCATGCTATTGAATGAATGAGGAAAATTTTTATTTGATTGAATTAAGCTTTGTTTTGATTTTTATGCACATCCAAATGGCATTAGATACCTATGATATAAAAAGCTATGGTCGCTAAGGCCCAATTCTTCACTGTCTGTGGAGATTCCTCATTAGAAGACTTAACGGTAGTTTCTGTCTTCATCTGGGATGGATGGGTGACTTGGAGACAAAGAAGCTCCTTTGCAATCTCATTTGAAAATGATTCCCAAGTTCCCACACGTGCAGATTCCGTCTGAGACCGGCGAAGCTTTTCCTGGGAAAGGTCTGAAGAGTCAGTCTCAAGGGGTCTGATCCTCCCCATGGAAAAAATGAAATGGATGCTAGAATTTGGCCCTTCTGTGTTTTTCTGACAGCTTGACATGCGTGAGAATGTTTCCAAGTTATTTAGAATCTGGCCGAACGCTGGGCCTCAGAGCCAGTTTTGACACCTTCAAAGTACAGAAAGTGTCGGTCCCAGTGAAGCAGAGCATTTCTTTTCCATGACCCGTCACATGTATTCTGACCTACTCACCAGGGCGGGGCCGCCTACGAATGGTTGATGGTGAATTTAAAGATTCTTCCTCACAGTTAATGCTGGCTGGAGGAGAAGCAGTCCTTGGAGACATGGAGCCTGGAACAACTCCACAACTCTTGCCCTGAGGTCATCTTTTAACCTTAAACCCAAACCATCCCTTGATGGCTTCTTAAAGCCGAACAGCGGTTCAGCATAGCTAGCAAAGAGTAACTGCCTTGAGCATTATGCTGTTTGAGGTCTATCTTTGTAAGATAAAGTTGGCAACAGGGGACAAGATTAGATAGGAGCCTCAGGAGGCAAGGGGTGTCTGTCAGTGGGGAGGTAACGAAGAAAAGGAGGGCGCAGATCGCTACCCATGTGGGAGAACGTAATCCGTGTCATTGTACGTGTAGGAACTGTTGCCGGGGGTTGTATCTTTTGTTGTGTGTCTTTTCCCAACAGCAACAAAATAAAATGAATTACTTTAAAAGAGAATAAGCAATATTTTAGTTTGCATGCCTCAAGCCTTTGACTTCCGTGTCTGGATGAGGAAATGGCATGTCCCAAGGGTAAATACTTTTCTCACATCTCTCATTTTTAAATGGGCCACAATTAGAGAATTTGTGTGAAACCACCACAACAAACTACCCAACAACCGAATAAAATGTGTAGGATATGGATCAGTATGGATTTTTCTGGCTCTGATATTGGCTCCAACAAGCATTAGTCAGCTACTTAACCTGTAGGTCTTACTGATACAAATAGCAGTGAGAATTTAGAAATTCCTAGAGGAAAAATGTCATTTATCTGTAAGAGTTTTATGAGTACGTGAGGATTTTTATCATTATAATTATTTATTAGAAACAATGTGGCTAATATTCCATGATGAGCATTACTAGTGAGTTAACCATTGATTTGCAAACTGCAAGGTCAGTAGTTGAAACTGTGAACTGCTTGCTCTGTGCAAGAGCGATGAGGCTGTTCGCTCCTTAGGATTTATAGTCTTGCAAACCCCGTGGAGCAGTTCTGCTCCCTCCTACAGGGTGGATATGAGTTGGAATGAACTAGATGGCAGTGGGGGTTGAGCTTGAACAGGTGTATATCAAAATATAAGGCGTCCCGACAGCCCAGGGGCTAAAGTTCAGTGGGTAACAGAAAGGCTGGTGGCTGGAACACGCCAGCCGCTGTGCAGGAGAAAATGGTAGCAGTCTGCTTCAGTTAAGATGTACAGTCTGTGAAAGGATACGGGGTAGTTCTATTTTGTCCTGCAGGGTTGCTATGTGTGAGAATTGACTCAGTAGCATATCCATGTGTATACACACACACACACACACACACACACACACATACACGTATCTGTATGCACACAGACTCAAATAGGAAAGCAGTGTTTGTAAGCTCTCCACTAAGCCTGTTCTGGCCTGTCTACTAGACCTGCTTGTGAAACAGACAAGATTATAGAGTAAAGCAATTGGGAACTGTCGTGGCTTCTGAGCACATCTGTCATGTGGTCTCTCACTTCCTCTTATTCAAGCCCCGAGAGGTCATTAAGGGAGAGCTCAGTGGACTCTCACTCTGAACTTGGCCACTTCGTGTAGTTCCTCTGGAAGGTCTTGTAGTCAGTTACGCTTCAGTATTTCTGCTCTAGTTCCACCTCCCCGCTGATGTTTGCTCCTCGACAGCCCAGTCTCTTCTTTTCAGATTCCTTTTGTACTTTAACTTTTCTTTTTGTCCTCAGGGAGTCTTTGTGCTATCAGGGCTCAACTTACCTCCCATGCTTTATTTTACTACCATGTAATAGTTTACAGACATGTAGTTGATTCCACAGAGTAGCCCCGTCCTTAGGATTTTTGAGATTGCAGATCTGTATGGGAGCAGTGAGCCTCTCTCAGTGGGTTTGACTAGCTGATCTTTCAGATAGCAGTCCAATGCGTAATGGAGCACCCCCGTGGGCGCCTTTATTGTGTAACACCTGGCTGGAAGAGTGCTAAAACCCCAGTAGACAGAGGAAAACAAAAGCCCTTGAGCATGAGGACTACCAGGCTTTTATTTAAAAGCCCTTGTTTTGTTTTTCTTTGTTCATATTAGGCTGTCCCTCAGAGGTATTATGTCATTGGGGGTCACCCTCTTGAAGTTGTGTTATGTGGTTTGCTGTCATTTGGTATATGAAACCCAGGATTGATGAGCCTATAGGGACAGCAAGTAGCATAAGGATTTTGGAGGGGGGGGCAGGTGTAGTGGTGGTGGTAGTGGAATAGTAAAAGGGAGATGGTATCAAGGAGTCCAGGGAGACAAAGATTTGGAAACTGATTATGCTAGTGATTGTATGACTTTTCTCAATGTGTTTGAACTGTGGATTGATATGATATATGCATTAACTTCCAATTCATAATCCATTCAAAAATTAAAAATTCTTTTGTATAATATAGAAAATCAGAATTCAAACTCACTGCCATCAAGTTAGTTCTAACCTGCTAGGACTAACTAGAATAGTCCCTGTGAGTTTCTGAGACTATATATTTCCGCAAGTAGACAACCCAATTTTTTTTCCCATCTTGCAGTGTCTGGTTTTACACTACTGACCTTATAGTTAGCAGCCAAACTTGCAAGCCACCAGGTCACCAGGGCTCCTTGAGGGAGAAAATTATTTCTTGGTCAGATAAACATTCAAACCATTTGGGAGATCCACACCATTTTCGGTATCTATCATGATACAAATATTATATTTCTATTGAAGTTTCTCATTTGGTGCCAATCACATTCATCTATAAGCTGTTATAGTATGCCAGCATAGGATTTTTTATTTCTTAACACTTACAAGCAAAATATTCGGTCCAGGAACTGTTCTATCTTTAACTCACACTTAAAACAATGGTTCTCAACCATGTCGGTCATTTAACAAGCATAGATGAGGCACTGTTAAATACCTGAAATAAATCAGTGAGCAGCACAGGCATTGACGACAACAACAACAACAACAACAAATTCTTATACTTGTGAGATTGTTTTTCCATCCAGCATGGGCCTAGCGCTATGGAATAGGCGTTGGACTGCTAACTGCAAGGTCAGTGGTTCAAAGCCACTAATTGTTCCTCAGGAAGAAGATGAGGTTATCTGCTCTCCTAAAGATTTGCCGTCTCGGAAACCCAAAAGAGCAAGTTTACTCCATTCTGCAGAGCTGCTATGAATTGGAAATGACAAGATAGCACTGCGTGTTTGGTTTTAACACGTGTGAATAAAGATAGAAGGAGCCCTGGCGGCTGGTGGCTAAACCACTCTGCTGCTAACCGGAAGATTCGCAGTTAGAGGAGGCACGTCATTCTGCAGGACAGAGACGTGGCAGTCTGCGTTTGGGAAGATTTATAGCCTTGGAAACCCCGCGGGGGCCGTTCTACTCTGTCTCATAGGGTCACGATGAGTGGGGCTCCGTGCTGTGGCAGTGAGTTTGGCTTAGGGTTTAGATACAGATATAGGTGGTCTTCTACATCGGCGTGCATTTCACAGCTCTCCTAGTCTGCTGCCTTTGGGATGCAGCAGACGGAGTGTGTAGAAAGTGGTATGCCTCCCAACACCGCGAAAGTTATGCCGCAGGCTGGCTTTCCAAATTGGACGGGCTTTGGCAGGCGTGTCTTGAGATATGCACGGGGTGTCTTTGAATGCGTCTGCGGAATACAGGGGGGGGGGTGCCCCACCTTTCATCTCAAGCAAGGCTGTGCCGCAGGACATGAAATGCTGTCATCCCCATTCAGACCTGCACGAGCAAGGTGGAGTTAGCTGGAGCCAGAGTCATCACAAAGAATTTGTCAGTTTTCTTCCGATGAGGCAAAACTCAAAATCAGCTGAATACAACAAAGTTCATAGTCAGGTTTAAACCCAGAGGAGCTACTACAGTTATTTGTTCTCAGTGATAAGAATATGAGGTTTAGGAAATTATGGAGAATGGATTTCTATGGGTTGGAAAGTCTAGAAAATAATAATTATACATCTATTAGAGGAAGACTATTATGATCAATATGCAGGAATCTAGGTGTCACAGTGGGTTCCTTGTTTGGTTGCTAGCCGAAAGGTTGGCAATGAGTATCTGCCAGTGGCTCCAGGAAGAAATGTGAAGCCGAAAAACTTTATGCTTCTGTAAAGACCCCAGCCTTGGGGACCCCGTGAGGCAGTTCAACTTTATTCTATAGACTCTCAATGAGTTAGCACCAGGGAGCTTTCTAAAAACATACATATAAAGTATATATATATATATATATATATATATATATATATATATATATATATATATATATGACAGACATAAGGGAGTTCCAATAAGTTTATGAGGAAGATGAAATTAAAAGATCAGGGAGCTTTCCCATGAATAAAAAAAAAAAACAACCACCATCTGTGTGTGTGTGCATCCACCTGCACCAAACTGTTGAGTTGGTTCCAACTCACAGACAACGTGGAAACACTGCCCGGTCCTCCACCCTCCTCACAATAGTTCTCCTGTTTGAGCTCATCTCTGCAGCCACTGTGTCAGTCCTTCTTGTTGAGGGCCTTGCTCGCTTTCTCTGCCCCTCTCCTTTACCAAGCATGATGCCCTTCTCCGGGGCCTGGTCTCTCCTGACAAGATGCGCACCCAAAGCTTGCTCTCCATGCCTCTAAGGAACATTCTTATCATACTTCTTCCAAGACACATTGTTTGTTCTTTTGGCAGGCCACGGTCCTTTCCATATTCTTGGCCAGCTCTAATCCAAATGCATCAATTCTTCTGTGGTCTTGTTTATTCACTGTCCAGCGTTTGCATGCATTTAGAGATAACAGGAGTCAGGGAAAATGTAAGGGCTTCTTGACTTCTGAATCATTTTGTGCATTTGTGAGTAAAGCACACAATTCTCCCAAGCTGAATTTTGAAATCTCAGAAAGAGCTGAAGCAGTTGTAGAATTTTACATGGAATCTGAGATTTTACAAATCAAAGGAAGATCTTATAGTTGTTTATTTTAGCAGGCCTGAGAATGTACCAAATTTGTGAAGTGTGCTTCTGATATTCCGTTAACAAGATCTGCCTGTTAATACGACCTCCTCCCTTTCTAGCTGGAAGGTCCCGATGTCAGAAGGAGATCTGCCAGCCCTCATGTCGCCCCCTCACCTCCATGTTATCAAAGCTTGGTGCTGGTTCCTAGTGGCCATATATGACCAGGTGGAACTGGCCCAGGGCTTTTTGAGTGTGTAAAGGTTTGAGGAAGCGGACTGCCTCACCTTCATTGCATGGAGAAATTGGTGGGCTGAAATCATGGACTTTCAGGTCCATCGCTGAGAACTTGACCACTGCTCCTCCAGGGCTCTTGCCTCATGTTACAATTCAAACCAAATTCACAGCGATGAGTTGGTGCCAACTATCAGTGACGCTATACCAGACGGTAGAACTAACAGCCCCTGCGGCTTTCAAAGACTGTCACTCTTTATGGAGTAGAAAGCCTCCTTTTCCACACACGGAACCACTGGCAGTTTCGAACTGCTGCCCTGTGGCTCTCCTACTCCGTAATAGAAACCGTGTCAATAGCATCAAAGAGCTGGTTCCGCTGTGGAGTCATCATGGAGGGTACCTGGGCTGCGCTCCCTGTTACAGCCCACACAGACCCCAGCCTGACATGAGACCTGATTTCTGTCAGCTCCAGTGTGACGGGAGATCTTCTCTCCAGGCAGTGTTCCTCTCCCAACACACCCCAGGGGAATTTCCCCGAGGGGGTGTGAGGCAACATTCAATTGGGCCTATGATAACATATTCCCATGCTGGACGAGTTTTATACATGAAAAGCGGCACATGGCATCTGTTGTTTTCCCTCCGTCGGGTACATTTCACACGGAATGATACTGGAACAGAACCGGGACTCTGTCTCAACTCCCCTTCAGTCCCGTGCTTCCGCCTTCCCCAGCGCAGCAGAGCCCGAACAGCACAGTGACATATGGCAACCTATCTGGGAAGCGTGCGTTCTGCTCTGAGGTATTGTGTTGAATTTGGGGCATAGGATTGCTTTCTTTTTTTGTTCTTTTCTAAAGAGGCATTGACAAACTGGAGCTCGGCCACCAGAACTCTGTTTTCCTTTCTTTCTTTGTTTGGAAGAAGGTAGGGGAAAGAAAACCCAAACACAGTCACATATGCATGATTTGTACTTGCATGAAAGGACCAGCATGAATGGTCGAGCCTGTACCTTGCCGGGAGGAAAGGGGAAATCAGTTCTTCTTATACTTGAAGGGCACAGTTTGAAAAGCTGTTATATGAAAATGCAGCGAAATGCCATTCCCGTGAGCAGGATGAGGATCAAGAGTGGGGTTCATAGGTAAACCGATCTTTATTGTGTATCAGGTAGATGCTTCTGAGAACTGGAGCCATGCAGTGCTGAAATACATATGTGTAAGGAAACCTTGTGACATCTTGTAGCGTGAAGCCCTGCACTAAGCTTGTGCAGGTGTCAGGAGAGTGCAAAAGAGGTAGTTCAAGCCCGCCAGCTGATGGATGGAAGAAAGATCAAACTGTCTGCTCCTGTATGGGTTTACAGCTTTGGAATCCACTCAAGGGCAGGGAGTTTGGTGTCAGTGGGTCTTATAGTCTTCTGAGTTAGGGGTTTCTTATTAAAGTTGTGTTCTAATATGAGACGGAAGAAGTTTGAAAGATTTCTTTATGTTTTCATTCCTCTATCCCCTAGCAGGATAAGGTAACTGAACCAAATAAGCTCTTCAGTGGCTTTCAGAAAGCTGGTTTTATGTCATTTTCTGTGTGGGTGTTTAGTTATTTTCCCTTTTGGCATATGTGATCCTATGTTAAAACGAGTCACTGGTGGCTCCAATGGTTAAGCATTTGACTAATCAACAAAATAGGAAGAGTTTGCATCTACCCAAAATACCCAGGAAGATAGGCCTGGAGATCTTCCTCACAAAGACCGTTCCCTGTGGAGTGCAGTTCTAATCTTGACGTGGGAAATCGCACATCAGCTGTGTTCCCCTGGGGTCTCTTTACTGCCTGAGTCACTTCCTAAGATCCTGAGATCTGGCATCTTTTCACTTCCCTGCTTGTAGAGGGAGCCTGCCGATTTTGCCAGCATTCATCCCCATTTCCTCTCACAATAGTACCTCCATCAGAATATGCAGTCCTGCTGTTCTCAGGGCAGGAACTGGGGAGACAGCGACCTGAACTTGGCCCAGGTGACTTGGCAAATTGAGGAGAATCCTGTGACACAGAACAGTGAACCTTTGTACCTCTCTGCTTTACCGCTAGATCCTGAAGAGTCTGTCCTTTAGTTTCCCAAATCCACACACAGATGGCAAACTGATCCCCCAAGTTGCATGTTTGTTTTTCTTCCTTGCAGCCATATAGTTTGGTTGAGGGATCTGTGTCAGGGCTTGGAATGTGTGGCTTTGTGTGTGTTCAGGGAGGAAGGAAAAGGACGCTTAAGTGGGGTGTGCCATTAAGCATCACTGGGGGAGATATCTCCACTTGCACACGTAACTAGAGGCCTCAGGGTGTGAGAATTCCTGCTTCCTGAAGTGCTGGAAAGTTAAGGTCAAACGCTGGATGTGGTTCAAGTTCTGAAACAATACCAGCCGATTTCAAAGCTGGTGTTTGTGTGTGCGTGCATATGTGTGTGTACAGAACTGGGAGGAGAGGCAGCCCCTACCTACAACTTTGCTTTGGAAGCCGCCAAACACTGAGCTCCAGATTTGTACGAGAAAGGGCTGTGTGTTTGGATGCAACCTGCCTCTTGCATAAACATGGGGCACGGAGAGGCCTGCTTTTGAACTTTTGCCCTGTCTTTGAACTTTTGTTCACATTAGTAATTTCCCTCACCTTGGCGGTTGAACTTCCCTTTGGAGCACAGCTCCCAAATTCCGCGGACCGGCCAGAAAATGATGGAAAGAAAGGCTGTACTGGACGAGATTGCATTTTTTCCAGAACACGGCAATATCCGGATGGATGGAACGTGAGTCATCACTTTCTGCTGGAAACTTTTCTGACCGTTCCCCAGGGGGCCGGACTCCTCCCGAGCCGTGCGTCTTCACAGCCAGGCCCGACAGTAAAAGGGCAAAGCCGAGGGAGGCAAAAGCATAGTCATCCTTTTCCCCTGCAAGCCGTCACATCTTGGGTTTGTTTTTTGGACGCACTTTGCTTCCCATGGCAGTACTAACGACGGGAGCTAAGGTCAAGTGTGGTGGGAGATGTGTCTGGTGTGCGTTACATGCCTGCGCAACTCAAGCGAGATACACTCAGGTCCCGCGAGAATCAGGGTGGTAGAGAAGGGGAGTCCTGCTACATATGTGGAGAGGAATTTTTAGTATTCGGGGAGACTGCAGAGAGAAGGAATCTGGTTGGTGTCGTGATTACGTGTTGGGCTGCTATTTGTAAGGTCAGCAGTTGGAAACCGCCAGTTACCCCAGGTGAGAAAGATGGAGCTTTCTCCTCCCTTGGCTACAGTCTCACCGGCTCACAGGGGATTGATCAGAGAGAAAAAGGCCACCCTCCCCATCAGGAGTGTGGCAGCTATTCACCAAACTCGAACTTGATTTGATAAACCAGGACAAAGCAGAAGCACTGCCTCACTGTTCTAGCCAGGAGCCTTTCCACAGCTACAGGTCTGCCGAGCCTCTTGGTGCTGCTGTGACTAAATATGCTTCGAGCGGATGGCTTCGAAGCAACAGGAATGCAATGTCTTGCTGTTTGTAAACTAGGAGTCTGAATTAGTATCTCACGCGTGTTGCTTTTCTCAATGCGTCTTTAGCTTCAGGTGGCAGCCATAACCCATTGTGTCCTTTGGGTACTGGCTGGCAGGTACATCTGCCTTTGTTGTTACACAGCTTGTATGTGTGTCTGGCTCATTAGTTCTTTTCTAAGACAACACCCAGAAGTGATTTGGTTTCTGGCTCACCTTGGTGACACAATGCTTAAAGCACTGAGCTGGTAACTGAAAGGCAAGCAGTTCAAACCCACCAGCCGCTCAGCAACTCAGCAGGAGGAAGACCTGCCAGTCTACTTGCACAATGACACAGCTTTGGAACCTCAGGGAGGCTGACAATGAGGCGATATGGCTCTGTCCTCTAGGGTCGCCGTGAGCTGGGATCCATTGTGACAGCTTTGGTTTTTCTCTGTTTGCTTGACTCAGCTACGACGACGTCGTGAACACAGCAAAAGGACTTGTTCTTCCGAAGAGCATCATGTTTGCAGGCACTGGGGTTTGGGCTTTAGTGTAACGTCTATAACCTTAGAGACGCCCAAGGGCATCTGAACAATCCAGGAAGGGACAGTACAATTTGAGCTAAAATGCTAACATGAAGGCTGACAGTTTGCATCTACCCAGTGGTACTTGGGAGAAAAGGCCTGGCATGATGCTTCCATTAAGGTTACAGCCAGAAAACCCCATGGGGCCTTTCCATTCTCTAACTCCTGAGGTCTCCATCAATCAGAATTGTCTTGGTGGTAGCTGACAACATCCCATACGCTTCAGAAGCTGCGGGCTGGGACCGTCATGGTATAGGAAAGGCAAAGTCCAGTGGAAAAGCAACCCCCCTGAGCTGAAGCTCTGGGTCATGGAAGAACCCAGCTGGGTCAGCACCTTTTTAACATTTTTCAGGAGCAATTAATCTTTCTAACATCATTTAGGATGCAGGATATCTGCACAATGATTTTTTCTTATCTATAGCTTTTACCTTTAAGGCTTCTGGCCATTAAAATAACCCAAACTTTAATGCCAACCTGCATCACATGCATTGCACACTTCTTTGCTTCCTTACAAGATTTAGTTAAGATAATATAACATTTTCATTTTTCTGTTTACTCTCAGATTCTCGGCTGTCATTTCTCATGACTGCAGTTTCTGACTTCTACAATTCTCCCCTCGCCTCCCCATATCCAATGTGCTGCTTCTAAATGGCAGTGGCTAAAAATTCAACATGGCTAAACTTTGAGTGGTGAGAAGAAATTCATGCCTTAAGTGTATGAAATTCAGTGAATGAGTTTGCTAAGATGCATCAGGCTTTCTGGAGATCTTTAAACACAGACTTCTCAGAGACCTCACTCTCTCTCTCTCTCTTTTCTGTCCACCTTTGGTTCTCTCTTGGTGAGCCAGGCATTTGGAGCTGCCAGATAAGCAACTCTCAGGTAAGGGAGGAGCCTTTGGGCTCACTGCTCGGCAAAGGTTAGGAAAAGAATCAGATATATCTGTCACCCAACTGGGAGTTGGAGTCAGGTGCCGAGTCCGTGGCAGAGTCATTTAAATTCAGCAGCTTACTCCCTACCCGCACCCCGGCTTTCATTGCGTGAGCACAGGGGAACTTCCACAGTGCAATAGCTGTGTCTGCACGAGGAGCAGCGACGCAGGCTGGAGTGCAGTGTTTGCATCTCAGAGACAAAACGGGGAGCTGCCTGGTAGGTGACCACAGGGTCGCAGGGCTCTGTGACCATCACTGGCAGGGAGTCCTTCTGTGCTTTCCAATGAACCATCTGTAAAACCAAAGACCTGGAAATCGCCTGTTTTGGGGGCTGTACCAGGAATTCAAATCCCTGTAAGAATTAGAGTATTTTAGATCTGGGAGGCAGCCCCCACACTCCAATGCCCCCTCATCATGTGACATCCACTAGGGCTAATGATACACAGTCGTACCACCCTGCTCCTTGCTCTGGAAGGAACCCTGGCAGGGCAGTGGGCCATGCATTGAGCTACTAACCACAAGGTTTGTGGTTTGAAGGTGCCAGCTACTCCGTGGGAGAAGGATGACGTTGAATTCTCCCTAAGCCCCCAAAGGGTATTTTATTTTGTCCTGTTGATTTGCTGAGTTGGAATGGGCTCAGTGGTCTTGTGTCTGTCTCTCTGTGTGTGTGGGAGGCGGGGGGGAGGGTTAGTGGCATGGGGGAGTGGTGGAGATGGAGCCCTGGTGATTATGTTGGGAAACCTGCAACTGTTAACCAGACCGCAAAGTTTGCAGTTCAAATCCACCAACGGCTCCGTGGAAGAATGATGAGGTTGATGAATCTATCTGTTCCTGTAAAGATTACAGCCCTGAAACCCTGAGTCAGCACCCACCGGATGGCCCGTGGGATGCGCCTCCTCCTGTACTTGACCATAAAGAATTCTTAGTAATGTTTATGATCAATTTTAACCACAGGTTAATATGTGATGACCATCATTGTAATTTGCTTGAAGATGAGATTTCTTCAATTATATGAATACTAAAGGGAGAATTGTTTTATAAAATCTTTCTACATCGAATTACATTATTAGTTATAACATTACTAGTAACAGAGCTAACACCTTTATTGATTTTTCTCTTTCTTTTCCTTTCCTTATGACTTTATTCTCAAAAAGGTAATTGATATAGGTTCACAAATACTAATTACCACAATGTTTTAGCTAAAATGCCAGAAATTTTGACAAGTCAGCAACTATAAAAACACTGGCAGCAGGCAAACCCATGGCGTGCCTGCAGGTAGCCATGCAGACTCCACCACGTGGCTAAAGGCCCATTGTCATTGATGGGGGTGTCTTGGAAGGCTCCCAGAGTAAATTAGCTAAGAGCTTCAGTCTTATAGAGATATTGATACATGTCAGCTGGGTTTATGAAAAATGATTTTGTTGTTATAACTAGCAATAAGGTATTTTTGTAAAAAAATAATTTTTTTTGCTGCAACATGACAAAAATATTTTTTATAGACAGTTATTTTGGTGTTACCCCCCACCCCCGCCCCAGCACCACCTGCTACTCACATAGAGTCCGCCTGTGTGATCACACTTCCGGCACACTCCTCACATGCTGCCACTCTCCTCTCACATGTAAAATTGTAGAAGAAGGACACAAAGCTGAGATCAAGGTTATGTTCCTTCGGATGAGCTGGCATAAGAACCAGAGCCCATGACTCTCTAGCCAATGATAAAATATGTCCTTATCCTATGATACTTGTGTAAAATACTGTTAATGTAATTAGAAGGCTTTCCACTAGAAACAAACTGGCCATTTGTGTCTGTATGTGAAAATTCTAATACAGTAGGTGATTTTTCACATTCAAGGAAAAGATGACAGTTGACCCCCTATGGGATAATGTTCAAGCGATTCAGAAAAGTTATTTAATCTTTTTTGTCTATCAGTAGATGGCAGGAGATACCATCAGATCGAGCTTTTAAAAAGACAGCAAATGATAAAATTCGGTCACTGTTCCTTGCGTTACCTGAAAAATTGGTTTCCTGCATGGTTAGTGTGCTGTTATGTGGTACCTGGGGAGAAAGTATTTTGAATATGAATTTGAATTTAATTATTAGTTTCCTGATTAATCTGGCAAGATTATCGTTAGTTTAAAACAATAGTCAAATGTCGGAACTAAATTTACTCTCTTTTGAAGAGACACCTGCAGAAATGATTCATCACTCATGTTGCTAAGATTAATTGGGCATTATAATTGTGTTAAGTGGATTCACACACCATGTAAGACTCCAGGAGCTTTTCTATTTTTTTCTCTCTCTTTCTTTTTTTCTCTTCAAACCAGAAGAGAAAACAGAGCTAGCTTCAATGCGGGTTGAAGAAAGTTAACATCATAGCTGGTGTTAGCTGAGCTTATGCAGATAAAGCACAGTCATTAAAACAATACTAACTAAGCACAATTGTGTTTTCATATATCAACCTTGGTCCTATGAATTGATCTTTCCCTATCAAGATGGATATCATTTTCTTAAAAAATGAAATTTGGTTCTGTGTGTCACTTTTAAAAAAAATCCAGAATTCTCTTCAAAACCATGTCTGTTTTGCTTGGAGATGACAGAAAGTCGAGTCATTGTGGAAGTTTCAAAATCTGAAATATGTGGTCAATGAACCTATTGCTTCTTTCTATCCATTAATGACATAATTTACCAATGATATAATTATTTTCTAAGATACGAAACCTTTGAATCAGCTGTTGTACTAAGTGCTTTCATCATTTGAATCTTAATTTTTAAGAAAAAACCATTCAATCCACAAATTGATTTTCTGTCTTGGCAACTTATTGAAAACCATCTGTAGGCTCGGAAGACAAGCTCCAGGACCATTTTCATGGGGATCAGACTCAGAACAAATTTGGTTAGGGTTGAGCTGAAAATCAGCTGCAGTGAGCATTTAATCCTGGAAAACAGAATGGATTTTCTTTGAATTGGACCTTATTATCTTCCCTTGGTGAATTTTCCCACTTGAGAAAACCTTTTATTCAAAAAGACTATGCTTGCCTCCCTTCCCACTCCGCACCTCCAGCTTTTTACTCCCAGCTGTGACTAGCACTAAACTATAGTGTTCAGGAATATGAAAACACAGTCTTCCTAGTGTCAGCAGTACGTTGCGTGGCATTCCCACACTTGCCGGTCGGCATTCCAGAGCTTAGTCCTGGGCCGCTGCACTAATGGAGATGCTCTTTAGATGAGGGACAGTACTGGTTTTTGAGTTGGTTCTGACTCTTGGTGATAGTATGTGTAACACATAACACAATGCCTGTCCTGTGTCACCTTATCGATCATTGGTCTATTGGAGTTCATTGTTTTGGCTATTGGGTCAATCCATTCCATTAAAGATTTCTTTAGCTTGTGCTAAGCTTCTACCAGAAATGGTGACCTCTTCTCGTGACTGGTCTTTCCTGAGGACATGTCCGAAGTAAGCATGCTCCCTCCTAGAAAGGTCAATTTTTTGTTGTATAGTTTATGTTGTATAGCGTCCGAGTCTGAGTTGCTTGTTCTTTTGATAGTCCACAGTATTCAACATTCTTACTGATACCATATTTTCAATGTATGTATTGGGCCTCTATTCAGCATTGGGAGGGTTCTCAATTTAAACCTCTAGAATTCATTTACACCACAATATAACTAGTTTTCTGAACTTTCTTGATCATAGAATTACACTGGGGCATTTGTTAACAATGTCATTTCTCATTATTTTTCCATGGAAAGTCTAATTAAGTAGGTCCACAGTGTGTTTTAGTAAACAAAGACCCTAGGAAATTTCTATAGTTAAGCCAATTTTTATAACTTTATCTGATTCAGTAGGAAACATTTATGAAGAAGAGTCTTTTCTATGGACAACGGCATTGGCATCTTGCCTGTACTCAACCCAAACTATAGTCAGGGAGGGCCAAGAAGGAGGCATTAGTTTGATTGGGAGGAAGTATAGAAGGGGCTGGAAATATTCTCAACAGTTTGTTTTAGTTGAGAAGTAAGATTTTTCAGTGCCTGATTCTTTGAACATTCATGCTTTGGACTCCAATCGGTATGGGTGTTGTTGTTGTTGTTAGGGGGCCCCGACCTAGAGCAGCCCTACTATGTCCACAGAATGAAACACTGCTTGGTCCTTGGCCATCCTCACAGTTGTTCCTGTGCTTGAGCTCATCGAGGCCGACACTGTGTCAACCCATCTCATAAAGGGCCTTTCTCTTTTCACTGCCCCTCTGCTTTCCCTATCATGTTGTCCTTCTCAAGGACTGGTCTCTCTGGACAATGTATCCAAAGTATGTAAGACAAAGGCTTCCATCCGTGCCATCCTTGCTTCCAAGGAGCACTCTGGCTTTACTTCTTCCGAGGCAGAGCTGTCCTTTCAGTAGACGGTAGTACTCTCAATATCCTTCCCCAGCACCAGAATTCCACGTCATGATGTTTGTACGGTCTTCCTTACTAAATGGCTACCTTTTTCGGGTAGTATAGAATTGTCTTTCTTTCTTTTTTTGGTAATACTATCGATTTTTGTTGGGGTTCTTATAGCTCTTATCATGATCCATTCATACATCTACCGTGTCAAGCACATTTGTACATATGTTGCCTTCATCATTTTAAAAATATTTTCTTTCTACTGGAGCCCTTGGTATCAACTCATTTCCCTCCCTCTCTGCTACCCTCCTTTCCTCATGAACCCTTGAGAATTTACAAATCATTATTATTATTTATGTCTTACACTGACTAATGTCTCCCTTCATTCACTTTTCTGTTGTTCACCCCCCTTTGAGGGGGTTATATGTCCATCACAGTGATCAGTTTCCCCTTTCTCTCCCTACCTTCCCCTTCTTCTCCTGGTATTTCTATTCTCATTATTGGTCCTGAGGGGGTTTATGTGTCCTGGATTCCTTGTGTTGCGAGCTCTCATCTGTATCAGTGTACCATGCTCTGGTCTAGTCCGATTTGTAAGGTAGAATTGGGTTCATGATAGTGTGGGGGAGGAAGTATTGAAGAACTAGAGGAAAGTTGTATGTTTCATCAGTGCTACACTGCATCCTAGTTTGCTCAGCTTTTCCTTGTGACCCTTCTGTGAGGTGATATCCAATTGTCGGCAACTGGGCTTTGGGTCTCCACTCCCTTCCCCCCGCCCCATTCAAATTAATATGAATTTTTGTTATGGTTCTTTGATGCCTGATACCTGATCCCATCGACACCTCATGATCACACAGGCTGGTGTGTTCTTCCATGTGGGCTTTGTTGTTTCTTAACTAGATGGCCTCTTGTTTATCTTCAAGCCTTTAAGACCCCAGATCTTTGGATAGCCGGGCACCATCAGCTTTCTTCACCACATTTGCTTATGCACCCATTTTGTCTTCAGTGATTGTGTCTAGAAGGGTGAGCATCACACAATGCCGGGTTATTAAAAAAGTCTTCTTGCAGTGAGGGAGTACTTGAGTAGAGGCCCAATGTCTGTCTGCTACCTTAACACTTAAGCTATAAAGATATGTACATAGATCTATTTATCATTATATAAAAATATATTTACATATGTACATGCCTGTATTTAGAACTCTATAAATGCCCTTTGCTTCCTAGTTCTTTCCTCTATTTCCTGTTACTTTCCTCTTGTCCCACTATCATGTTCGACCTTCATTCAGCTTTCGGTAATTCCTCTCAGCTACCTTGCACTTGATCAAACCCCATGTATGCCATTGATCAAACCCATCCAATGCCCTCCTTACCATTGATTTTCAGATTACTTGTTCTTCCCTTGTCCCCGGGTATGTTGGCTTTCACATGCATGTGATGCAATGGTGAATATCATGGCTTGGATCAGGCACAACTCAGTCCTCAAAGTAACATCCTTACTCTTCAACACTCTAAAGACATACAGCAGATTTACCTAATGGAAAACATCTTTTGATCTCTGGATTGTGGCTTCCATGAGCATTGATAGTGAATCCAAGCAAGACAAAATCCTTGAGAACTTCACCCTTTCCTCCATTTATCATGATGTTACGTATTGGTCCAGTTATGAGAAATTTGGTCTTCCTTACATTGAGCTATATTTCATTTTGAAGGCTACAGTCCTTCTTCATCAGCAAGTTATTCAAGACCTCCTTGCTTTCAGTAAGCAAGGCTGTGTCATCTATATCTTGCAGGAGGTTAATAAGCCTTCCTCCAGTTCTAATGCCCCACTATCCTCCATATAATCCGGGTTCTTTGATGTTTTGCTCAGCAGACAATTTGAGAAATTATGGTGCAAGGATACAACCCTGATATACCCGTTCCCTGATTTTGTACCATGCAGTATTCCCTTGTTCTGTTTGCACAACTCTTGATTTGTGTACAAGTTCTGAATGAACACAATGAAGTGTCCTGGAATTCCCATTCTTCTCAAGGTGATCTATTATGGTCCACACTGTTTGAATGCATTGGCACAGTCAATGAAACACAGCGCAACACCTTTCTGGTCTTCTCTGCTTTGAGTCAAGATCCCTCTGGCAGCAGCAATGACATCTCTTATTTCATGTCCTCCTCTGCATCTGACCTGACCTTCAGGCAGTTCCCTGGCAACGTGCTGCTGCAACTGCTGTTGGATTTTCACAAGCAAAATTCTGTTTGTGTGTAATGTCAATGACATTGTTCTATATTTTGAGCATTCTGTTGAGTCACCATTCTTTGGAATGGGCACAAGTGCGGATCTCTTTGCCAAATACCTGTGTTCCAAATTTCCTGGCATAGATGAGCGCTTCCAGTGTTTCTTAAGCTTTCTGAAACATTTCAATGGGCATTCCATCAATTCCTGAAGCTGTGTTCTTTGCTAATGCATTCAGTGAAGTTTGAACTTCTTCCTTCAACACCAGTGATTCTTGTTTATATGTTACCTCCTGAAATGGTGGACTGTCGACTAGCTCTTTCTGGCAGAGGGAACTCTGTGCTGCCGTTCCATCCTCTCTGGATGCTTCCTGCATCATTCAATATTTTGCCTATAGAATGGTTCAGTATCAGTAGCCCTTATTTTTAATTTATGTATTCTGTCTCATAAATAATATGATAAACTACTCATACTTTTTGCATCTTCCAACTCTTAGAGCAGCACTAGCCGTGTAGCCAAATCCAAATCTTGGTTCTATGGAATGATTAATGAATAAATCACATTTAAAAAACATATTGTAATACTTTTATTCTTTTCTTGTCACCTTCAGTACTTTACATAGTTGAATGTCAATCAGTTCATTGTTATTATCATTCTATTTACCACTTTTTAATTGTGAAAATTTGGCTTTTTTTCCTTCCCATTTTCAGTTTTCTATTTTTAGCCTAATGCACATTATCTGATAATGTGTAGCCTTGGGGTTCGCAAGGCTATCTGATGAGCATGTTCCTTTATTAACCACTGAGATACATCTCCTTCAGATATCTGGAGTCAGGACACAAAGAGAAAACCATGTCCAAGTCATGGGGTGTATAATGTCATTAGGCTTCAGGAGTCCTGAGCTTGACTTTCAAAATCATAAGGACCGCTGGAGAACACAGATGTTCTAATTCTGCAGACTTCAGGTATGTACAATATGTAGGTCTACAGCAAGAAGAACTTAAACCCAGAAAGCTAATTTGGGGAGTCATTCACGCTCATAACTCAATAGTGATAACAACAAACATACAAGAAAGCCATTGCCATCGAGTTGGTTCCTACCCCAACAGAACCTATTGAATAGAGTGAAGCTGCCAGGTCGGGCTGCCCATGCTCTCCTCCTCATGAGACAGACCGCCACATTCTTCCCATGAAGCCACTTGATGCTTTGACACCCTGTTGGTGGGCAGCCCAGCGCTTTAATCACAGCACCACGCGGGCACCTTATCTTTCTCTTATTAGGGTTTATATTTATAAGAGCACTTTGCCCATTGCAGAACGGAGGTATTGTTGTTGTCATTATAATTGTGTCAAATAGTTGGGCTAAGTGATACCCACTTTTGTGTCTTTATCCCTGGCTTAGACTGAGTCACACTTTCGAAAGTTGTAAGCATTATGATGAAAGATGGAGAGAAAAAAATGAGTAAAAAATGGGAGGGGGGAAATGGAGAAGGTGGGCTGGAACAATTTTTCGTGTTTGGCTTCCTCTGTAATAGGCATGAGGTCACATGTGCATGCGGTAACTTTGGCTGTCTTTTCTTCTCATTTGTCACTTCTCTGAGTTCACCTCGGAGCTTTGGGCCTGAGAAACCCAGAGCAGCCTCAGGCCACATTCTGTTATGGGTTGGATGACCATCTGTCCTGGTTTGTGACTATTGTCCAGTGTCTGTGGAGGATATTTTCCCTTCATGTTTCACTTTTAGTAAAGCATCATTATTAATTTCATTAAGACAAGCCAGGGCAGGTCCAATAGCGGTTCACTTTGTAATTCCTGCTCTGTTATGATACCACCCGGTATTTGGTGAAGAGCATTAATTCCCAAGCGCGTTTCGATATCACAACAACCACTGGTTATCTTGTTTCTCCTTTCCTCGCTCCTTCAAGGCTCAACAGAATGACAGCCCCCTTTCAAGGGTAGCACAGAGGAAGGTCAGTGACAAAACAAAACAGTGGTTCCTGGACGGAGCGCCTTCATGGGTGGTACTTGGAGAGACGCGTAACCCTGCTGCTCCTGCTCATCCAGCCCCTGGGGACACTTCTCCGTGTGTCAAGCCCATGGTGGGCTCTTTGAGGCACAGGAAGCAGCAGCTTGCCAACTAGGATCAGTAAGAAATGTGGAGAATCCAAGTTTGGGTGTACCAAACACATGTGTGTGAATCAGGATAAGCAGTCTGCCATGAGGCACAGCGTAGCTGGAAAAAGTAGTCTCACTAGGTTGGTTTTGTCATTTACTATTTGCTGTGAACCTAGTACTCTTTATTTTCGTGTTAAGTCAAACTCTTTTTCAAGGAGGCAGTCTCCTCCTCTAATATAGCCTTGGGAACTCCATGGCCTATTCTAGTCTGTCCTAAGGATTTCCTGTGAGGTGGAATACACTTGATGACAGTTGACTTTCTCTAAGGCCCAGAAGGGATCCTAAGCACACCCTATTCACTAATTGGAATTCCTAGGTCGCGTAAGCCGTTAATGTGCTCTGCTGATTACCAAAAGTTAGCCCACCCCGAAGTGCCTGGGCAGAAAAGCCTGGTGATCTAATTCTGAAAACCCTGGAAAACCCTATGGCCACAGTTTTCCTCTGCCAGAGAGGGAGCTTTCATGAGTCAAATTCAACTTGATGGCAACAAGTTCAGTTTGCTTCTCCCAGCTTCCTTTTAGAAAGACGCAATCTTCCTGTTTTGTGTGCACAATTCTATCAAAAGATTTCCATTCCTAAGTTTCATGGGTTCAATTGTGCACCCCCCAAAAGATAAATTAAAATCCTAACCCCATACTGGAGATTATGATGCCTTTGTGTGAGAGCAGTGTTGTCAGACTGAATTAGTTAGCATGAGATCACCCTGGAGTCGGGTGGGCACATCTAGCATGGCTCATATCTATACACAAAGAAAAGAAGACACAGCCACCGAGGGAAGATGGCCACATGAAAACTGCAGTAGACATTGGAATTATGCTGCCAAAATGTCAAGAAAGCCTGGGACACCAGAAGCTGGGAGAGACAAGGGAGGATTTTCCTAAAGTCTTTTGGGGGAAAGAGTAAGACCCTGCTGGAGGAGACCGGATGGCAGCGTGGCTCTGAGCGGAGCTGCTACCTGCATAGTCAGCACTTCAAAACTGCCAGCCGCTCCTTGGGGGGAAAAAGGTGTTTTTTATTCCTATAAAGATTTATGGTCTTGGAAACCCCTGCAGTCCCACCCTGTCCCGGAAGGTCGTTATGCGTTGTCATTGACTCCATGATAGTGAGTGACAACCTGGATTCAAATCTCTGGCCTCCAGACTTGCGAGACCACAGGACACTGTTCTTGTAAGTCACCCTTGTCTGTGGTACATTTGATGGCCTCCCTAGGAAACTTGACACATTAAGGATGCATGTTTATAGTCTCAGTACACCTTTCTAAACGACAGCAAGACCCTCCCTCGCCGAGATCAATTGATACAGTGGCTGCGACAATGGGCTCAATCATGGCGGTAAGTGTGAGGGTGGCGAGGGGCTGAGCAGTGGTTCACGCTGTGGTACCCGGGTTTGCCGAGTCAGGATCGACTTGATGACACTTAACAATAATAACTATAATGTCTTTCTTGTCTACCTTTGTTTACAACAAGAATCTATTAAGTGCTTTCACAGAACAGGTCATAAATGATTGATGAAACTTCAGTGGAAAGCAAACTTTTGAAGCCAAGGGACTACATCTCTAATAATTGTCAAGATGTCTGCAACACCTGGCTTCTCCTGTACTTGCAGGCTAACAAGCTAGCCTGCGACCATTTCATGGGTGCTAGAGGAAGAGGGGTGGCTTCTGGGTCAGAGACTAAGGGCAGTTAGTTATTTACAGTAATGTCAATGGACAGAGCATTGGCCCAAAATTACATAGGGCGATTCAAAGAGGTTACGGTGACAACTGCACGCGTAGGGCCTTGTGTTACAGGAGGGGGCACCGAGAATTAGTAAGCTTGAATATTTCAAAATGGGAGTGAGGGAGAGATGGACTGTCTTCCAAAAATTCAACAGAAAATGTTTTTCATAATCTAAGAACATACTCAAGTATCCCAATCTGTAGCATCCCGGTAGGCTAGAACAGCACGACCCCACGGGATTTCTAAGGTTGAAACAGAAAAGCAAAGCAAACAAACAACAAAACCAACACCACAGAATCCATTTTTCCTCACTGTGGCTTGGGCCGGGATTCCAAGGCTGTGAATCTTTAGGGAGCAGACACCCCCATCCATCACCCACAGGGGGCTGGAGGGTTTGAACCACTGACCAGTCACTTGACCGATGTTCACCCAACATTGCCACCAGGGCCAAAGGTAGGCCAATCATAATCATTTTAATTGCTTGCCAGCCTTATATTTTTAAGCATTTTAAATGTGAACTTTTGGGAAGTAAAAACTGGAACCAAATTCCTCTAGTGTGGAGTAACCTGCTTTAATATTCAGTGACTTGTCCATCTGGAGAAGCAAATTGATCCTCAGGTAGAGCATGCCTTTTCCCTATGTGACAGTGGTGGAGGCAGGGTGGATGTCGGTGAGAAGCATGTCACCCTTCTTGGCAGGGGTGTGAGTGGGGAAGAAGAGAAACCAAGGGAAGGAGTGAGCTTTTTATTTATTTTGTACTCCCCTTCAGAGCCAGATAATAAAGGGCAAAGGCTGGTTTCATGCAAAATCAATGGGGTGAGTTATATCGACAGAAATTTGCCATCTTTGAGTGGTCATGTGATATTCCAGATAATAAATGTGTTAACCCAGTCCATTACTGGTAATTTATTAGGCAATATGAAATAATGAAAACAATACCAAAGTCAAGAGATGAAAATACTTAGGCTGCTGAAACGGAAGGTCTGTGTCAATGTCCAGCACTTTCTAGAGTTGTACTATTATAGGTTAGTGAAAGAGAAGAACTTGTTACTAGGCAGAGCCAGGCATTTTCATTTCCTTTTCAATTGTCTCTCTCTGTATTTTCCTCCAGGGGTTATGCTTTTTCTAAAAAGGAAAAAAAAAAGAATCCTCAGAAATGCCTCCTTTTTGGGGGAGGAGTTTACAAGTCTGGGCAATGGCTTTATTTCTATTGTCTCCTTTGGATATACCTTCTGGATATCTAAACAACGCATGTCCACATCTCAGCTCAGGGGTTGTTCTTGAGAGCATTCCAGGAAGAATCAGGACATGCCGAGGTCCATGAAGCTCATTCTTGACCATTTCCATCGTTTTCTCATGCAGCGGGTTGTCAGCTGTGAGAGCCCGTGATGGAAGAACCCAACAACCTAACAGATGCTTAGGATCTACAAGTAGCATGCACTCTGACCTTTGGGCGTTTTAGGGGGACTTACGTCAGCCAAAGGCACCCCGGGGGTGTAGCAGCATACACACTGAGCTGCCGAGAGCAGTTTAAACCCACCCACTCATTTCTCCTTTTGAGACAGGGAAGGCTGTGTGCTCCTGTTACGAGTGAAATCTCCGCATCCCACAGGGTAAGTTCTGCCCTGTCTTATAGGGTTGTTATGAGTCACAGTCAACTCCACAGTCATGCGTTTTGAGTTTGAGAAGACAATTCAACCACCGTCTGTCAGTTTGTTGACCTGTGGCGCCTTGCACGGTGCTGTGATGCTGGACATCATGCCACTGGCAAATGCTGGCAAATGCCGGCCGGTTCGGCATAGCCACAGGTCGCAATAGAGCTTCGGATATTTTCAGTGTACTAAGACAGACAGGGGGAAAGTGACTGGTGACTTGCTTCCCAAACGTAGCCAATGGTAACCCTAGATCCCAACAGAATATTATCTGAAAAAGTGCTGCCAGGTGAATCTATTAGGACAGAAGACACTCAAAATCTACAGTGGCCACAGTAACGGAGTTGGGCATAGCAAAGATTGTGAAGACGGGTCAGGACCAAGAAATATTTCATTCTGTTCTGTGTGCTGCATATGGACTGTCAGGGAAACGCAACAGCAAGCTCCAACTAGCAACACAGAAATGACACCTTGATTTTTGAAAGCCTTGGCAGGTGATTTGGGTTCTTTCCCTGCATTTAGAGACTGCGTAGCGCATTCATCATCATGGCTTTAGGAGACGAGTGCGTTTTTACATTAGGCATGGTGGGTACCCATGGACCTTGTAGTGTGGTCGGGTATGTAAAGGGCAACTAACCACAAGATCAGCACTTTGAACCCCCAGCAGCTCTTCAGGCAAAAGACAAGACTTTCTCCTTCCCTCAAGATTCATAGTCTCAGAAACACCAGGGAACAGTTCTACGCTGTCCTGTAAGGCCATTATGAGTCATGTTCAACTCCATGGCAGTTGGTTTGGTTTTCAAACGTTTGTAAGTTGAAGAATATCTGGTGTGCCTATGAAAGGACTTGTTCCTTGTGGTTCAAGAAATGACCGAGTCGAACTAAAGTGCAGAACCCTGAATTCAAGTGTAGCTTGCCAGATTTCCAACGTTGCCCCCGTCACTGTTCGAAGCGGTGACGGGTCTCTTATGTGTCCTCTTTCAGTTTCCTCATTCATGTAGGAGGTAATAATCATGTCTGTGAACGCTGTGATCAGGATTACATGCATTCATTTATGTAAGTGCATAGACTAGAGACTGGTACATACTTGGGCTTGCTATGAATGTTTGTTAAATAAAATAAAGAAACAAAATTGTCTGAATAAGGCAGGACAGAGAGAGCCAGGCACATGAGTCTCCGGGGCCTCTGCCAGAGCTAGAGCACTCTGGGGGGTAGGGGTGGGGGGCGGAGAGAAGGGCGAATGGATCTTTAGAATGCCTTATGGATCACAATCAAAGCTTACAGTTTTTCATGGAGTGATAGGAAATCGATGATGCTCCATGTGATTGGACCTATATCCCCATGCAGGTGTGGGGGAGAAGGAAGGTAGGCAGCAAGAAGGGGATGACCTTGGGCAGGCCTATCTTTCAGTGTTCCCTTTCACCCCCCGATTTCACCTGTGTTTGTGAGTCATCTCTGATTCCTTTAGGAAATAAGGGAACTAGCTCACTTCTTATTTAATGAAGTGAAGAGGAAGTTCGAACGATAAATAAATAGGAAAGCGTAAATTAGCGAGACACACAGAAAAAGATCGAAAGGCTGTGAGAACAGCATTCGGATGAGAGCATTCGCGGTTCACTGGGAGAATTCTTTCTCCTCCTTGAAGAGAGAGTGAGCCAGGTGTGATTCTTGGACAGCATGATGCATGCGCAGTCACCGATGCACCGCATGCGCAGTCACCATCTCTCCATCAGTGGACACTTGCAGATTCTGTATCTGGAACACGTCTCAGCTGAACCTTCATACGAAAATAGACTGGGGAGAAAGGCCTACATCCAAAAATGAACTATTAAATACCCGAAGGATCACAATTGTCAGTCTACAACTGACCACGAGGGAGACTCAGTACCAGGCAACCTTTAGATCTCTCCTGCGTGGAACGGCTATAACTTGGAGGCTGACTCAACGGTAGCTAGCGGCTACACCAATGATTAGATTGTACTAGTCACTAAGTGTGAAGTACATACATTGACTTGAGGTATTGAACGCAAGGAACGGAGGTTACAAATTACTCCACAGTAATCATAGACAGGTGAAGATGTTGATGAAGGAAAAACAAATAATTTGCTCTCATTTTGCATGGCGATATTAAAATACCAGATGATACAGATTGGACCTAAGTGGGAAAAAGAGGCTATTTTAATATGGGTGGGGAGGGGAGTATGTACTGTCTAAAATAAATATGTAAGATATAGTTATTAGTAGTCTACCGTCTAAAAGGAGCCCCTGATGAAAATCCTGTTTTCAGTGATAACTCTTGGTAGCAGTGAAAGAATGTTTTTAAATTAAATTTGGAATTTTCCCAAAGACAAATGATCCTCAGATAATATGTCTGGTTAAATAAAATAATGGATGCAAAAAGTCTTTGGAAAACATGAACATGCTATATAAAGGTAAGGTGTTATCATCATGCACTGTGAGTCAAAGCATGCAGTAAGAGGAGGTTATTTCTGTGCACTAATAGTCAGATACGGGCTTCATGACAGCACTGCGGAGTGGAGTCATAATTGATGAGTGACCATGCCCAGAGAGCGGTGATTGATGCTTGGATGGTAACCTGGACCAGTACTGCTAGTGCAATGCCACGGGGCTTTGGGCTTTCTTATCTTCTTTGGTTCTTTCTTGCTTAAACTCGTTCTCAGTGCATTAAAGACCTTATCAACTTCTGTGATAAGATGAATAGGAGAAGGGTAACTAATATACAAGAGGAGGGGTTAAAATGTTCATTAAAATGGATTTGAACCATAGTAAAATTTCTCTGTGAACTCTTTGAAACCCCCTGGCACCCCAGCATTAGGAAGTACATGCTGTTAGACCAGTACCTTATGATTCAGAAAGGCTAAGGACGTGCTCAACTGCTAGGGTGACCGAAGCAGTTAAAAAAATACTTAGCGGCTGACCTAGAGCTTGGAGCTCCCTTGAACCCAGAGGCACCTCAGGAAAGAGACCTGGTGTTCAACTCTGGGAAAACCAGCCATTTAAACCCCCGATGAGCTAGCATTGTATGAGTAACCTAATTGTCATCGAAGCCAGTCATTTCACCCAGCAGAAGTGGCAGCACTGGAATTTAAAAGCAGGCAATATAACGCTGCTTTAACAGCTTTGCAATGCGACCCATTTATTTATTTAACAAGCACAGAGTGCTTACAATTATATCATGCACTGCTGTAAGCATTCACAAATATTGCTCACTTGCTCCTTATAATAACCCGGTACATAGATCCTGTTATCATCTCCATTTTATGGCTTAGCTACTGAAGAAGGAAGTTAAACAATCCTCTGCAGACCACATGGCTAGGAAGAGGATCCTAACACACAGAGCCAGGCCCAGAGTCCGTGGCTAACCCCGTGTGGAGCTCTTCTCTCTGCTACTGTTGCTGATTGATGTCCTCCAATCAATTCTAACTCATCGCGACCCTGTGGCTAACAGGATAAAACACTGCCTGGCCCTGCGCCATTTCACAATCAGCGCGGACTGGGACTATTGTTGCACACACGGTGTCATTTCAGCTCATCGAGGGTCTTCCAATGTATTGTTGACCCTTGACCAAGCATGACGTCCTTCTTCACAGACTGATACAATATCCAAAGGATATTAGATATGGACTTACTTCTAAGGAGCAGTCTGGCTAGCTTTTGTCCAAGAGAGGTTTGTAACTTTCTCCTAGCCAGAGTCCACAATATAGTCACTGTCCTTCACCGGCAACATAATTCAAATGTATCCATTGATTCTTAGTTTTCCTCATTCACTGTCCTGCTGGAAAACTCCCTGGCTTGGTTCAGGCTCATCTTGTTCCTCAAATTGAGTTCTTTGCTTTTTAACGTTTTCAAGAGGACTTTTGTGGTAGATTTGCCCAATGAAATGCATCATTTGCTATTTTGACTACAGTATTCATGAATATTGATTGTGGATCTAAGTAAACTGAAATTTTTGACAGTGTCAATATTTTTCCCCATTTATCCCGATGCTGTTTATTGGACCAATTGCAAAGATTTTTGTTTTCTGCACATCGAGGTGTAATCCAGGCTGAAGCCAGCAGTCTTTAATCTTCCTTAGCAAGTGGTTTAAGTCCTCTGCTTTCAGGAAGCAAGGTCGTGTCATCTAGATATTCTATATTATTGATGAGCCTTTCTCCCAGTCTGATATGCCATTTTTCTTTATATAGCCCACCTTCTCAGCTAACTTGCTCGCCGTACAGGTTGAATAAGTGTGATGAAAAGATCCAGCTCTGATGCATACCTTTCCTAATTCTAAGGTATGCAGTCTACCTTTGAACAACATCTTAGTCTATGTGCAGCCACGGCATGAGTACAGTGACAGGTGTGGGCATTCCTATGATTTGCCATGCGATTGATAATTTGTTTTGATCCATATAGTCTAATGCTTGTGCACAGTCATTGAAACATAGGTACCCAGCTTTCAGCCAAGGCTCACCTGCCAGTAGCAATGGCATCCCTTATTCCGTGTCGTCTGGCAGTTTTCTGTCGAGGTACTGCTGTGGCAATTCTTTCATGATTGCTAGCAAAATTTTACTTGCGGGTGATAGTAATGATCTTGTCCAATAATCTTCACATTCTGTTGCATCATCTTCCTTTGGCATGGGGACGGACACGGATGTATTCCAGCAGTTGTCTAGGTAGCTGTTTTCCAAAGTTGTCCAGCACTACATGTGTCTGTTGAAGCATCTCCACTGGTATTCTGTCCTTCCTGGCTCCTTGGTTCAGTGCCGTTTGGACTTGTTCCTCTAGTGCCGTCATTGCTTGGGTGCATGTTACACCTGAAATGGTCGAATGTCGACTAACTCTTGGTTCACTGACTGTATTCTTTCCTTCTTCTTTTGACGCTCACAGCATTGTTCAATATTTTCCCCACACAATCCTTGAACTTTTTCCCTGAGGACATTCTCAAGGTCATATTTTGACTCCCAGGTACTTGTTTTTTTTTATTTTAAGTTTCAACCTGAACTGTTTTTAATGTTAAGTTTCAACCTGAACTTACATCTAAGCAATTGATGGTCTGTTCGGCTTTCAGTCCTTGGCCTTGTTTGACTGGTTGTATTGAACTTCTCCTTCCTCCTTCTACCAAACCAAAAACCCAAATCAAAAAACAAGAACTGTGCTCACTGCAATTGAGTCAATTCTGACTCACAGTGATCCCTAGGGCCAAGTAGAATGGCTTCTTTGGGTTTCTGAGACTGCAAAATTTACAGCTACACACAGCTTCATCTTTTTTTCCTGGAGTTGCTGGTGGTCTCAAACTGCTGACCTGATTGCCAGCAGCGAATTCCTTACCAGCTATACCCCCAAGGCTCCATTTTCTGTGACACATGTAATTCACAGCTATGGTCCGTTTGATTGCTGTGGATTCAGTCCGGCAAAGTCCACGTGTACAGTTACTATGTATGTTGTTTTAAAAAAAAAGTATTTCCAATGAATATAGATCATTGAACTTATAAAATTCTATCATGCCATATTTGACATCATTTCTGTTACGCAGTTCATATTTTCCAACTACTGATACTTTTTTATTAGCTTCCAAATTTTGCAGTTTGACCCATTGCTGAACTCCTTCCAATAATGTGCTCACCATCCCATGGTCACAACAGACGTGGTCCTGGTCTTCTCCCACCTGGTGAACCCGGCAGTCTTTGGGAGTTACCGAGAAGGCAGGAAACATACGAGTCAGCTGATAGTCTTTTGACCTACCTGGGAACCTCTGTTCCTGAAGGCATCTTTTTGATGCCACCAATTCAATGCTAGACTCTTAAATCCTCTCTCTGGTTCTCAGTGCTAGACAGCATTCTTCCTTATATAAAATACACCCTTATTCTCATTACATCTTCCCATAAAACTTTCATCAATTTGAAAATTGTAAAATGCATTCCTTTTTATGCAGGCATTTAATCTATGGTTAAATGACAATTGAGCAATATATCCTCCTGCATACCCAAATACCATTCTGAGTCTACAATTTGAAAATAATTGGCTTAGGCTTTAAGGAAATGGAATATTTTCAAACATAGACTTTAGAGGATGTTACTTTCAAAAGAGAATGAGAGAAAGAAATATAGGCCACAACTTGGCTTGGTTAACAGACTACTTTAAAGATGTTTTAGACAGAACAAAAGTTTAGCAAATCCAGCTTGGGTTTATTTGTGGGTACAATGCTGTGTTCCTTTCTTAAGCGCATTGCTGAAGCCAGAACTTTCAACCTCTCAGCCTGTCAACCTCTCAGCCTCTCACTTTCAGACACACTGAAGTTTCAAATATAAAGGTGTTGTTTTTGATTCACACTCAAATGTCAAATGCCAGACTCGCTGATGTTTCATGATTGGCTCCAGGTGATGTTAAGTGGAATGCACGAAATTATCAAAATCAATCTACCTTCAAAGACTTTCTTTGAAATGATAGGATCTGACTCAAGATGTAAAATAAATTATTTTTATTCTCTGTTCCTTTCCATGATTTTTCATAGCTCTTGCTGCATCAAGGAGCATGTTATCAAGAGAATGTTTCCCCCTAGAAAGATATTGCTACAGCTTTAATCTTTGCAAAAGACATACAGCTTTCTTAAATAATCTCACTCTCACTCCCTGGATTTCTGAAGGTTTTGACAACTTCAGATGTGTCTGGAGGGTTAGGAATGAGCTTCCCTATCTCAACTCATCGGTCAAGTGACACATCTCTACCTTAAAATGCAGATAAATATCAGGCAATGCAGGAAATTATTTTCCGTGAAACAACCACAATCATTAAAGCAAAACAAAACAAAATGAAGATACTCAAATATTTGTCCTCGAGATTTTCCAGGCACAGGGAGCAGAAAGGTACTGATATAAATCAAAACAAAGTGCAGACTGATCCAAGATCAAATTCTGATGATACCGTTTGAAATCTTGCTTTACAAAATGCGATCTGTGAGCTGACAGCATGGACTTTTACCGGGGTGTTTGTTGGAAATGCACCATTTGGGGCCACAACTGAGACCCTCGGAAGCAGAATCTAATTTTTAACAAGACAATCAAGTGATCTGTGTATGCATTAGGCTCTGGGCAGCGTGGTTTTTTGAGGACGGAGCTTTGTGAATAATTGCTACTTTTCAGCAGCAATGTCACTTACCAGGAGATAACGGCGTCCTTAGTTTACAATGGGGCCAGCGCTTCACAATCCCCACATTCTTTTGCTCAGGAAACAGACTGACACGGGACCCTTCCACTGGAGGAGCACAGGCAGGCAGTTAGAGGAGCGAGAAGGCCGCTCCTCACTTTCAGGAACACCACCTTGCAGCTTGACCTGAGTGGTTATTTCTGACACGTCATCTTGCATTTCTTGTCACATTATGCTGGGCCGTTCTTGTCCTCCCCTTCTTATTTTGGGGCCGGCGAAGGAAACTGACCTGGAGCTTGCTGCAGGCATTTGGGAATATGGTCTTCCTGTCTGTTCCCTGAGATCTCAGACATCTGCTGCAGCAACACTTACCTGGGTGGATTTAATCACGTCACTACTGAGCCTCCCAAGCCGTCAAGGAAGCATGGCATGGTAACTTATGTTAATAATAAAATGAAGCTGTGATAGGAGCGGTGGGGAAAATGGAAATGAGAGTCGTGGCCTGAAGGGATCAGGGAGAGAGTGGCACTAAGTGAGAAAGGCTGAAGCAGCGCTGTGTCACGCGGGGAAGTGTGGGACAAACAAATCTGCCGGCAGCATGAGTGATAGCAAGTCGATGGCCATCAGTCACCTGCTCCTTTTCAAGTGCCTGCGAGCACCCTTACCGGCTGGACCCACATGTCTGTCTCTGTCCTCCCGCTGCAGGCTTTCGCGGGTTTACGGGGAAAGAAGCGCTGGCTGTGCCATGGTGACACCGCATTCTTCGCTGCCGCAGTTGCCCTTAGCGAGAGGGGTGCAGTTGACCCCTCTTTTACTGTAGGCACCGCCTCTGCTTCCATGGAGCGAAGTGGGATCCCAAGGCCCAGGTGAGATGGTCATTAGCACTCGCTGCCACCTCAGGCGATGCAGCACTGCAACTCCTCCAGGTTCCAAGGAGAGGGCGGCAGGCCTGGCGGGGACTTCTGAGCAAGCCCTGCCAACTGGGGACTTCATTCATTTGGAATACGATGCGTGTCAGGATCACGGTAAATTTGGAACTGTATGAGCTTATAACTGTAGAAGGTAAACTTTTGTAAATGAAGAGGGAAAATGTAGTCAGGTCAAACTAGGAATAAGTGCCCTACGCATGTTCTTGCCCCTTTCCCCCTCCTTGCTCAGGACACGCTCACGTTCACATTGCGCTCTGAGTCCCTGCCACCATGACGGCTCGCTCTCCGCAGGATCGCAGCAACCTTCTAATTGGTCTCGGGTTCCATCCCTACCGTCCGCTGTCTAGATGCTCCACACGCCAGCTGCTCATCATTCCCAAATGCAAGTTACAACCTGACCTTGTACCCTCCAGTGTGTTCTCACGCACCTTGGAGGAACATCTTGACCATCAAGGTCCTTAATATCTGCTACTCACGCCCCTCCTCCACAGCTCCCACTGCGTCACTCACCTCGCCTCCTGCCAGCTTTGCTCTTTCCTAGACAGTCCGGCTTCCTGTCCCCACAGCCACACTGGACGCAGCTCACCCCAGGGCTTCTTTCCGACGGGAGCACAGTTCTGCACGGTCCACACTTGACACCCTCCTCACTTCCTTTGAGTTTCTGCCCCAAACGTACTTCCACTGAGGTTTCCGGGAGCACGTTATGTAATCCCTCTTCTCTAACCCTCTCAACTCCTTATGAGTCCTTCCTCTTCTTTCTTAAACTCACCTGCCATGGCGCACACATGCCTTTCGGACGTAGGGCTCCCCCTCACATAGCCTTCCGTGTAGCCGAGACCCCGGCTGCGTGCCCAGTGCGCCAGAGACAGCCCGCATGCACAAGCGGGAAAGTTCAGGGACTCGCTGTGCACAGAGGCCTGAAAGCTTGTTCACATGCCTTGCCGTTTGTTCCTTTGCTCACCCTGCGGAGAAACTGCTTTTCTACCTTCCTGCTTCTTCTGTGTGGGCTGCCCTCTACTTCCCTGTATCTTCTTGTTCGAGTCTAACCTTTACTTCAAAGCCGATCTGCTCCAGGGAGCCTTCCTTCAGCTCAGAACTGCCTGCGTCTCTCCTCCCATCTCCCCTGCACAGGGCGTGTTCCTGTGAAGCCCTCAGACCTGTTCCCCCCCCCACCCCCCACCCCCACCCGCGCGCTCAGGGATTCAGCTGTAAGATGTAACTACCTACACCACTTTCCAGGCAGGCCGTTCCTGATCCGTCACCCCTGCCACCACCACCCAACACCTCACTGTCCCTACTTGTTGCTTTGTACATAATTGTTGCTCAGCACACAGTTAATTTGGTCGATGACTGTTGCTGAATAGGTAGATGTCCTTCCTTGTAACAATATTGTTTCGATGGGGGCGGTACATGGGTAAGAAACAGTAGCAGGGTGGTCCCATATGTCTGCAGTGTCTGTTCTACCAAGTTCCCCCCTTGATACCTACTTGATTTGGTACTTTTGTGTGACAAGAGAAGAAAGAATGTTCTCCAGTGTGGCAATTTTGCTTTATTTCCGTAAGTACCGAGAGAAATGTCCATTTGGGAGATGAAATAACCAACAATTAGAACAACGATTCTTCTCGCTTAGCTGCCGTGCTCCCAGGTCAGGTGGGAACGGGAGAAATGGCTGGTTGTAGGAAATGCTCTCAGCATCCCTCACGAACCCCCGCACCCTTTTCTGTGTCTTCAGGTGGAGACACTTCCCTATCCCCTATTACAGAGCTCCAAAGGGCGACTCCATAGCAGAAACCAGCTATGCTTAGAAGGACACCTGCTTAACAAGCTGATGTTTCTTAGCATGAGTTTTTCAACTGACCACTGTCAGGATTCTGCCTTAGAAGTCCCAGTGCACTTTTCTGTGGCACCGCTGGTTTAATTGGGCAAGTTTCGCGGTGACAACATTAGGGCTCATTAGGCTCTCTCTTCTCAGTGCTATCAGCTATGAGATTTCAGGCAAGCCCAGGCTTTAGATTCTAAATGAGAAATATAGATTAGCATTTCACCTAATGAAATAACGGACGTCGGCGTTACCTTCCCGGTGACAAAAGCAGAAGCTGAAATCCATTGTAGGGTTCCTTGTTTAATCAATAAATAAATGAGAGACACAGAAGATTTATTTCTTCGGTGGCAACAAACACCATCATTTTTCTTAATTATCCGTAGGCTCGCCTTTCCTGCTTTCAGATTCTTTGCAAGTAAGAGGCTTCTCTACATTAAGCAAGAGATGTGAGGGCGCTTGCTGCATTTTCTTTCTCAGACACACAGGTTTGCCTTTGCTTCTGTAATACCTGCATTTCTTAATTAAAACCTGATAAAGTCAAAGGTTTCACAAGGTTATCCAAGCTACTCTAGAGGCCAGAGGTTCCAGCCGAGGTGGAGAAAGATCAAGGCAGCTCTAGCAGAGAAAACAAATAGTTTGAACTTTGGATCCACAGATGGTCATGCCTGCCAACTGTGATGAGCCAATGAATATCTGGCCTATCATTTGTCATCTTTATTGCAGTACATAATGCTGTAATTTCCCATGGCATGGTTATTTATCTTGCTGTGTTCTCTGAATGGCTAAAATTGCAGGCATGTTGGAGCATACACATGTCTTTTGGGTTCCCGTCTTTAAATAGTAGTCCTGCAAATTGGCACAGGCCTACCCTACCAAAGATGAGGACGACAAATGATGGAAGAGGTGCCAGATTACAGAAAATTCGGACAATGGAAACTATGCTGCCAGCTTTTCTCTCATGTGCCCAGCAGAGCTTAGAGGAAACAGCAGCGTTCTATGGCACTTTCTCCTTCTAAGGAGTGCGAAGGTAGCCTCCTGCCATGGTGGCTACTTAGAAAAATCAGCCTCTGAAAATGCTTCTGGAGTACCATCCTACTGTGACACATGTGGGGGTGCCCTGAGTTGCAATCAACTAGATGGCAACTGGTACCAGGGTACCAGGACTCTGTGGGGTGTGCATAGTGCTCTCTGGCTTGAAAGTAAAGACAGAAACCCCCGGGAGGAGAAAAGCTGAGGGTGGAAGGAGGATAGCCGGAGGTATTCAATCACTGGTGTCTGACAGCAGTCATGGGGGCACTGTCATGTCAAGAGGAGCGGCAGGAACATCTGTCTCTCCTGGCACCTCCAGGATGGCCGTGGTAAGCTGGTGCGTGTAGACCACATGATGTCTAGCAACAGAAGGTGTGACTCATAGGTGGGCATCCTGAGTCCTCACGATACTGTTGCCCACCTGCCACATTTCAGCATCAGAGATGAATCATTGGGCCCAGTTGGGGCTTGGAGTTGGGGCAGCATTCAGTGCACATAGAGAAAGGTTGGTGTCTCTTGCCTATCCTGGATTAAGTGCCTCCTTTTTCTGAGCTGTGGAAACTAGCATGTTGCTGTAGATCATGCCATTGTTGGTGATAAAGGACTACTGGTCATCCAGACCCCTGAAGATCATAGTCCGGTACCATCTCAACGCTCACAGCAGACCTTGGCTATTCACACAGTAACCTTAGCGAGAAAGGTTAACAATAATCATTTCCAAGAGTGCTGAGACATCTCACCTCTTGTTTTCATTGCAAGGAGTGAAATGATCCAAAGGTCTTCATCAGTTTAGTGTCAAGATGCTGATGTCACTCAGTTAGTGTCAAGGGTACTATTAACACACGGAGAGTTTAGATGTTAAAATCCTTAACCCTTGCTGTAACCTCTTTACTCTCATCTACCACCTTTCCCTTCACGCTGCCCTCTGGCTCCTCTGAGCGCTTTACGGTTCCTGGAACGGGTGAAGTGTCCTTCTGCCTCTGGATCATCCCATGACTCTATGAAAAATATAACCCAGCAGGAAGGGGAGGTGTCAGAACACGCCATTCTGACCGGATAATCCTGAGTGATTGTCTTTTCTCATGGGGAAGTACAGAGTAGAGTATCTTTGGACGGTTTTGAAGCTGGGTGGTGACCAACACGGGCTGTCTCAGGTTTCAAAGACTGTACCTGAAAGAAGAAAGGATTGGTAGCTGACCCCGGACAGACAGGAAATAAGCGCAAATGCCTATGTGAAGTGAGTCCCAGAGGTTAAGACTCAAAAGAAGAGGGATTTTGAAAGGTAGTGGAGAGAAGAGGCTTTCGTAAGTATTATCAGTGTTTTGCGCTCGAGGTGGGAGTGCAAACCCATGAACAACAACAACGACACCACAGTTTCGGGTTCTCTTTCCTATCTATCTCCTCACTTAGGCACAACACTCCCAAGTTAACCTAGGGAGTGGCAGAATAGTGGTCCAGATTGGTAGAAGACCAAGGTATGTGACCAGGTCTCTCACAGCACCCTTCAGTGTTGGGTCTCTGTCTGGTTCATGGGGAGCCATGGGTCACCAGGTGACAACACTGGAGGGGGCAGGGTCTGTGGAGAACGGATGGACTAGCAACATTAATTGGGAAAATGTCTTCATTTTCGACCAGGGAGGGTAATTTTGTGGTCACTTTTGCAGCACATAGACTGAAAATGGGAGGGCAATTTTAAAACACCACTTCATTGGGAGTTAATATATGTAGCATATCAGGCCATCATCCAATCACATCAAGTAGTAGCGTACAACTGATACCACAATCAGTTTCAAAACATACCTTTCCTTCCTGAATTCCTTGGCATCAGCTCACTTTAGCACCTCCACCCCCCAACCACTACTGTATACCCCACCCCAACCCCCGCACCACAAACCTTCTTCTGTTTGCTGTCCCTAAAGGTTCATCAATCCTGGGTTTCATATACTGAAACACAGAAAAACATATAGAAAAATCCAAGAGGAAGACCTCCAGCGACATCACACATCTGAGACAAACCCCAATTGAACAAACAAAAAAATACAGATTAGACCTAACATGCATCAGAGGGGAGATCAACTGACAAGGTTTTAACTGTTCGAGTCAGGTTTATCTTCTTGATCTTCTGCAGTTAGCTCTTGAATGCACTCTATTTCAGCACCACGCTCCTCCTGTCCCTTGATCATGAATAGAAGGAAACCACCAGGGGCTTATTTCCTATGTGGGTCCCACAAGTGTGTCTTGGTCTCCCATGTCATGCACAGCCTTCTTCAAAGCAGAGTCTCAGTTTAGGCTCTGATCCTATTCCCTCATTCAACTTCAGACTATATGATTTGAAAACCTGCAGCGACTGATGATGGGGTACTTCTTCCATTTGGATGTAGTTGACCTTTCACTTAGATGGCTGCTTATTTGGAAGCAAACCTTTAAGACCCCAGATGCTATTTTACCTGAAAGCCAGGCGCCATCTAATTTTTCCACCACACTTTGCTATAGCACCCACATTTTCTGTGTTCCCTCCCTGAGGGCAAGTATTGTGCAGCGCCATGATGTAAGAACTCATTGTTCTTAAATTAGAGCTGGGATTTACCAACTAGGGAGGGCACGTTTTTAAACAAATGGCCTGTGTACATTTTAAAAAGAAAGTGAAGTTTGGTGTGAGTACCACAGTCATGGTAGAAGGTTATAGAGTTGAAGGAGGCTGGCAGAATGGCAAAGCCCAAACGGAATGTTGGTTAAGTATGTTAATGAGACCAGAATAGAAAGAAACGTCAATGTGGGTCACCTGCACACCAAGAACTAGAATTCTCAACACAAAACGACGATTTATTTTAAGTCCTCATGATGTGTGCGTCCTTGGAAATCCCTGTATACCAATTCTTCTTCTACTGCAAAGTGCATCCATCACACTGCCACACAGTCGATTTCAGTAGGAGAGAGTAGACCTGCCTCTGTGGGTTTCCAAGACTAAATCTTTCCAAAACTGTAAATCTTTTAAGACAATAGAAAGCCTCAGCTTTCTTCCAAAGGGCTGGTGGTGGTGTTGAACTACTGACCTGATCAGCAGTCTAGCGGGCCACCCCCTGCACCATAAAAGCTGTCACAGAGTACAGCTGTCGAAGGGATTCTTCTACTTGAACTCTTTGTCCTTCCTCCTCATGTCATCACGCGCAACCTAACCTGAACGGATACATTTGATGTATGAGTTATGCAGATGGAAAGGGTGATTTAAAAGAAGGCAGGGAGGTCTGTTTTTGACTCTTTGTTGAAAAGGCAACTGAGAAAGATTTGATAAATGTGCAATTCGAAGTCACCTTGGGCAGGTTACTGGTCCTGATCCTTAATTTTCTCGTCTTGAGCATGGGGAAGAGAAGTAGACCAAGACCAGTGTTCTCTCCACTCCAGATTCTTTGCTTCCCTTTGGCTTTCAATTAATACTATTTTGGGTTTATTGTATAGCATATTACTAGATCCACGGATTTTTTGACCAATTTAAATAAGTAGCAAACTCTTCTGAGTCACTGAAATGTGACGAGCAATGAAATTAAGGCAGAAATTCCATCGGTACGTGGCAGTCTAATTGTCCTTTGTTTAGATGCTTGTAAATAGATCTGAAGATGCTCTCGTGCATGCTGCATTTTCACCTAGCCGCTTACACCCCGCATGGGAGGAATGAAAGGCACTGACTGAGAGGGGGTGCAGGGTCTAGCAGGAACTCTGCCACCCATCAGCAATGCGACTTTGGACAAATCTCTTTGCATCCTGGCACCGTTTCCTCATCAGCCCAGGAAATGGGTTGACCTACATTATCTCCCAGGTTCTTTCCAACTCCTCAATTTAAAACATCCATGATTTCAAGCCAAAATTGGTATTATGGAATGCAGCGACAGCATGTATAAGTGCAAGTTGATTAGGGAAATGGCATAGGATTTATTTTTAAATTGGCTTTCACCATAATAAATCACGGAGCAAAGATTCAGAGAAGGCAGATACATTTTGTATAAGTATTCAAGGAAGCACAGCACATTTCAAACAACAGTTTCAGAAAATAACCTTTCATTCTTTGCCCTTATATAGTTCTCCTACTGGGTGGCATAAAATGGACCCTGGGGCCAGATCATGACTTTTGCTTATTTTTTAAGCTACCCCATCATGTTGCATACGGCTGCTTTCCAAGTGAGCTGATGCCGCGGGATGGAACACAATGCCGAGCGCAGAGTTAGAACGGTGACATGGCATGTCGGAAACAATACTTGCTTTCTGCAGATCACTTCTCATTTAAAGCTGGTATTTAGGACCATTCTTAGCTAATCCAGTAGCTCTGCTTCTCTCGTAGGAAGGATGTCAACTATAGTTGTTTTTTTCACTGATCAGAGTTGATGAGACAAGATGACATTAAAATGGTGAAAGAAACTATACTAAAGGCCTGTTTTAAAAATCTAGCAGATATTTGAGGCTCTTAGGAGTTGCTTGGATATGTTTCCCGCAACCATGGGATTCAGAGAATAAATGATAATTATCATCTGATAGTTATCATGATGGTAAGTATCACTGGTGTCCCTAGGGGTGTAGTGGGTGATTCCTTTGGCTGTTAACTGCAAGGTCAACAGTTGGATCCACGAGAGAGACATGCTTGGGAAAGTGGAAGGGCAGCGAGGAGGAGGAAGGCCCTCAATGAGATGGGTTGACAAGGTGGTTACAAGCATGGGCTCAGGCAGAGGAACAAATTGGATGGTGCATGACCAGGCAGTGTTTCATTCTGTTGGGCCACTCTGAGTGAGAAGTGATTCCACAGCACACAACAACAACAACAACAACAACAACAACAACAACAACAGAGCTGTCTTGGAAACCCAGAGGGACAGTTCTACTCTGTTCTCGAGGGTCTCAGTAAGTCAGAATCAACTTGATGGCAGTGTGTTTTGAGTTTAGATATCTAGGATAATCTCTGAGGATCTCTGTTGTTATCTTTTGTCTTGATACATTACAGTCCTCTGGGACATCCCTGGTCTTCTAATTGTGGTTGAAGTCAAATCGTATGAAGGAAAAAGTGTTTTGAAGTCACTGGGGCTAATTAATTTATTTGTTGCCTGAGATATCTCAGGCCCAACAGCTTATAGATACATACAGTGTCACATTGTTATTGATTTTCCAGATCTTACAGGGGCTTTGTTTATGCATGTTCAAGCCAAGTCCTGTGATCCTCTGACATGATAACTCCAGGGACTTGTACATGTGCTGAAGATTTCGAGTTCTCCATCATGTAGCTGTTCTGCTCTCTGAGTCAGGACTACAGCCCCCGGACGCATCCGTGAGGGATCGGATTGGGTCCTATCAAAGGCTGAACATTAGGATGTCTCCGACAAAGGCCATTCTTCTACCTTGTGTCAGAATCTCTTAGGCAAACCAACATGCCACCAGTGCTGCTATACAAGTGGACTTTTCGGAAATAGGCAGGCAACCAAAGAAAGAGAATGAGAAGAGATGGGGGGCAGGGCCTAGGTCCTCTCTTCAGCAACAAAGGCTTTGCTTTTAGGGGTCAATTTTTGTCTCTCAGGGTGACTTTCTCTGGAAAGTTCTTCATTCCCTGAAGCAAATAAACTTCTTTCAAGTAATCCTTACCAGTTTCCCTGAGATGTCCACAGAGACTTTTCTGGAATCTAGTGACAGGCCCAACATAAGTTCTACTTGAGAACACTGACACTGTTCATTCAACAAGCATTTCCCCCTGCATATTTTATGTTTTTTTGTTGTTGCACATTTTATGTTTTTAAAAGAATTTTTTTATTCCTCTCTTCCCCAAAGAATAATTTTTCCTCTGAAGCTTGATCTGAACTGAAGATAGACATTTAGCGCTTCTCCTAGGAGAGACCGTGGGACCATTTTCAAATAAAACACAATTAGGAGAGAAGGGATGAGTTTTGGGAATAATTATTTCTTCAGCCAGTGCATGCACATAGACACACACACACACACAGAAGGATGTTAACAAATAAATTTGATTTAACTGTCTAAACATATTTGCAGAGGAACAGAAAAAGAGAAGTAAAAATTATTCAAACTCTCATAAATAAGCAATTATTGATCATTTATAAACTTTCCCCTTAGTTTTTGGTTGATGTATATCTAAGAAGGACTCCTGATGGCTGCAATCTCCAAGGTCATCAGTTCGATACCACCAGCTGCTCTGCAGGAGAAAGAAGGGACTCTCTGTGCCCACCACGAGTTAGTTTCAGAAACTCACAGGACAGGACTACCCTGTCCTATAGACTCACTGTGAGCTGGCCTGAGCTCAATGACAGTGAGTTTGGAGTTTGGTTTATATCTAAGAAGAGATTATATATTATATTAATATATATATTAACAATGCTCTTGGAGTAGTCTAAATATTATTTCAGTGTCTTATTTCCATTTATTCTAATACAAACAATTTTACTCATTACATGTGATAATGCTTTGCATGACTGGAGTGGAGACTTCATCATTCTCTCTGAGTGAACACGGAGGCTCCGAGTCAGAAAGGATAGCACAGCAGTAGGCATTTCGGCTCATGTGTCGCTACTAAAACCACCTGCAATTGAGAAGCGCCTTGCGCTCACAGCCTTTCCTACATTAGTGGGCTACACGTGAGTTAGGAATGGCCAGGCACTAGCATAGTTTATATAACTGCTTACGTAACATTCTCGAGTTCAATAAAGTCGACCTCCTGTCTAAACGTGCCCTGCTATACATGCACTCCTTCATACTAATGGCAAAACATTGCTACTCTTCATGTGCGGCAATGATATTGCTGACAGAGATATGTAGGAGTCTATACGAGATCAATATGTGATCAATAGTTCAGTGCATACGAAATGGAAAATACTATAGTTGCTATTAGCAGACTCTCATGTTGTTTGTAGCTTTGTCTGAAAGTTGGGGGTTCCATGCAAAAGCTAGTGTATCGTCCCACGCAGCCATCAGCCAAGAAGCAGTTCAATTGATGAATGTGCACATGCACCACTCTGGTCTTTCATCCTACCAGACTCTTGTCCAAAGGGCTATCTTACCTCTGATCGCTTTGGAGTCACGTGGCTGTCCTCTCCTGTCCATTCCTCTCTTTCCTTCTCCTGTCTTCTCCTCTGTTTGTTAGGCTCTTTCACTTATTGTTTCCCCATGGCTCTCACCTGGCCAGGACGTGTTGCGTATCGTTGCTTAGTTACACCTGCTCTTCTTGTGTGCCACAGAGCTGGTGCTGACTCATAGCAACCCGACTGGAGAGAGTACAGCTATGCTATAGACTTTCCTAGGCAGCGATGTTTATGGAAGCAGACTGACACGTCTTTTCCTCTTCTGATCTGCTGATGGGTTTTTGGTTAGTATGTATTAAACATTAGTCCACCAAGACACATCATTCCAAGAAAACAAGGGCTCACTGGTATGGTTTACTACAAGGAAGGGCCTCGTCTCCGCAGACTAGGAACCCTGTGTGGTTGTTTATCTTCGTGGCAATGTCTTGAGAGAGCATGCATTCCAAGAGATGGGTGCGCTGTCCTTAAACCTCCAGATACTTTCCTGCTGCTTTCAGTTCTTTTTTGTTTTGTTTTAGCAACCAAAGATTTATAATTTTGGGGCAGGGAATGTATGGATGTGCTTTATACAATTGATGTATGTATATGTATGGATTGTGATAAGAATTGTTATGAGCCCCTAATAAAATGTAAAAAAAAGTCATTAAAAATATAAATGATTTATAAGCAATATGGAAACAGGTAAAATTCCTTTGTATAAATGCAGGTAGAACCAAGCAGCTATTTGAATTTTGGTTCATATATATGAGTTTTCTTGGCTTTCAAGTGTTATAAAAGTATCCCAGGAAAGAAATTAAGAAGAACAAATATGACAGCATCCTGGCAGCAGATTTCAACTTCTGTCGACTTAACGGCGTGAGGAGGCAACCACCCGAATCTCCTGCATCGGAGCGTGGTGGGTCATCAGACATTAGGTGTCTCTCAGCAGAAAGTTGATCTTTCAAGTTCTCTTGCCCAAAAATAAAACCCAGAGCTCCTTAACCCTTTGTATTGACTTGCCAATGTATAAGACACGGTGGCTCTGGTGCTGCAGTGGATAAAGCACGTAGCTGCTAACCAAATGGAAAACACTTGTACCAGGAGCCCTTCCGTGGCAGAACGGCGTGGCCGCTGTTTCTGTGAAGATGCGTAGACTGGGAAACCATGCTGGGCCATTGTTCGCTGTCCTTTAGTGTCGTAGTGGGTTTGTTTTGGCCTAGACTTCTCAGAAATGTCACTCTGAAGTCCAAATGTTTGCCCAGCTTTTGCCTTTAGAAAGAATTACCCTCAGTGGCAAAGGGGCTCTTTGGGCTTTTGGTGACGTCTAAGATCTCTCTCAACATCCTATCTTCTTATCTTGCTGCTGGTTTTCTGAAGGAAGATGAAAGAGCATTGCTAACACCCCTAACACTGTGTGCTTGGTTTTAGCAATCTCAGCTTTGGCTCAGATATTTTAAATGTTTTCCTCTCTAAACAAGGGAGGAAATGAGCAGGACACAGAAGTTACAAACAGAGAGAGCAGCAGCTGAATTGGATTCTAGATGGTTCCGTTTCCTGACTACAAGAGTAATCCTATTAATGATCTCACCTGCCTATGCACATAATTTACTGAATAAAGAAAATAGGAAGAATGTGTAAGGCCAACTTAAAAGTTATTTGCCTTTCTTAGGAACCAAGGAAGCATCGTGGGAGTTCTGCTCGGTGTCAACTCCAGAATGTTTGGATTGCATTCAGTAAAATCATTCATTCCAAGTTCTTGGTATGTGAGCAAGCAGTAAACCACAAGATGACTCAGGAGGACTTCTCTCAAGGCATGTGCTCTACTGCTTGCTGAAGCTCCATTCTTCATCAATATCATTGCTGATGACTTATCGGTATTCAATTCGTTCTTTCAATCCTTTATTCAACAATTAATTAACAATCTATTGAGCACTTGTTATGTGCCAGGGACCATATGAGGTTGTCGGGCTACAGCAGCAGTGAACAAATGTACACCTTCACCCCCGTTAAGGCAGTTACAGCTTGTGTGTGCATTCTCGTGGCTCCTCCAGGAAAGTAAATGCCCAGATGGAATTAGAAGTGCAAGGGCTTATTATGAAAATTCCTGTGAAAGATACAGGGCAGGAGTAGGCGGGAAGAGTCGTAGACCACCAGACGGGTCCCTAACAGTGCTTCAGGAAGAGCAGCCCGGGAGGAGATTTGAGTAAGAACTTCAGACCAGGTGCAACTCTGACCCTCTGAGAAAGTTCAACTGGGCGAGTGAATATTGCTCATTAGAGACCCTGCTTAGTCACTAGCCAAGAGCAGCCTAGGGACACTGTTCCTTTATTGTGACAGGCACAGAAGTGTGGCAGCTGGAGGCTCATTGCACACATCCTTCCTGGAGGATGCTCGAAGGGGTGCACACCTACGGCCACGACATTCACATGCTGGGTGAGGTGTGTACAAACCCACCCACTGCCAAACCTGTTGCATGGAGTCAGTTCCGAAACACAGTGATCCTGAGTCTGTAAACGGGACAGACAGCTCCATCTTTCTCTTCTTGAGCGACCGGTGGGGTTCAGTCGCTGAGCTTTCAGTTAGCAGCCCAATGCTAACGCCCAATGCCATCAGATCAAGCAGGTGTTTTAAAACAGGGATCATACAAAAGAACAGATGTGAAGTTGGGGAGCTGCTGAGTTGGCCTTTTCTGTCTGCTACCCACTCCCCCTGAGCGCCACTCAGTCTGCTTGCACTTGTCTTAGCTCTGAACTTGGGCTCATACTAAGCCAGCACCACAGTTGTCCCCCTGTGGCCGCCATCATGATCATCTAGGGGGACCTCATCAGCCACGAGATGTTCTCCGACGGCTGCAAGATGCGGGAGTTCGCAAACAGGCTGTGTCTGGAAGTGGAGAGGAAGACGGTCTGGGGGAGAGAAGGTAACACCGATGGCGTGCTCATCGGTGCAGTGCCTCAGGTGACAGGCCCCCTGGCGATGGAACCGGAAGCACAGTGAGCACCGCTGTGGATACTGTCAGGAACCGTCACTTGCAGGAAACCAGCTTCACTGGGTAACCCCACAAGAAGTCCATCGAAGACTATGTAAACTCAACCAAAGGCAAGCTTGAGGGACAGAACCCAGAACTAGTAAAACTTTGTACGGCAGGGCCCGCCAGGCAAAGGAAGCACATCCTTGTTCGAATTTCAAAAACTCCCAGGAGCACAGTGGGCAGCTACCGGATGGAGCCCCCACGCCCCCCTCACCGGCCGCTGTTCATCCACACAACCCCAGGACGTAGACAAATGGAGCTGACATCATATGAGCTCTTCATCATTTGTATTTTTAAAGGATAAAAACAAACAAACAAACAAACATGTCGGTGTAGGTGGTCTAAAATTAAAATCCATTTAAACTCATTTGAGAATGCCCCTAGCCGACGCTCCATAAACGAAATTCCCCCATAGTGTGCTCCTGGAGAAGCCAGGGCCACCCATGGGCCACTGCAGTGCCCCAACGTGAGGTGGTCCCCAGAGGCCCCTACTGCCGCCTGCAGGGATCTGAATAGAGACAAGATTATCCAAAGGTTTAAATTTGAGTTTAAATTAAGGGTCGGCCATGTTCTTAGAGATGCCAGCATCTGAAGAGGGTCCTCAAGCATTTCATCACCTACAAAGGTAGAGATTTTCAAAAGAATAAAGAGACTAGTACAATGGGGGAGGGTGCAACAAAAAGACAAAACCTACAATCCGAGCCCATTTCCAGGGAGTCAATTCCAACCGATAATGACCCTCTAGAACATGAGAGAACTTCTCCATAGGGATTCGAAGTTTTCCTCTCAACAGAGCAGACTGGCATGTATTTCTCCTGTGGATTCTAACCACCAACCATGTGGTTCATATCTGTGGTATTTTGGCACTCTGACAAGTACAGTTAGTTGGCATTCACCCTCATTCCCAATCTCTATGCTAACATTAAAGGGTTCCTGGTGGCAGTGTTGAATAAGGAGTGTCGGACTGCTAACTGCCAGATCAGTGGTTCAAAACCATCAACGCTTCTGTGGCTACCGACTCGTATAAAGACTTCCAGATATCTTGAGTAGCCAGCTCTGAGTCAGAACCCAGTCAATGGCAGTGGGCAGTCTTGTTTGTTTTGTTTATATTTACGTCAACACTTCCTAGTTTCCTTTGCCCTATGCCTATGCAATGTACTTCTCTCCGTTTTTATTATGTGCTTCCACTGATTTCTCAAGTAGCAGCTGCATCTCCTCTGGATTTCCTCTTCCTTCCAGGAAGCCCTTACTTTCTGGTCTGCTTTGCAATCACGTACTGGGCCTGGTGTACTCTTTCTTCCCATTGTCTCGTTCCTCCGTAAAAGTCATGCCACTTCTTACTTTGATTAATGACTGTTTCCTCACTATTACCTAGTCTGGAAATTGTCCCAGGGAAGCTTTCCCCAAGTGAAATGACATTTAAGCTAAAGCCCAGGTGGTGTGCAGAGCTATCCAAAATGGACTGCTTGTAGCACTATCATTGGTTTGGTACTTGTACATGATCTTTACTGTAGATAATGTGTTAGTGGTGGAGATACGCTAGATGAAAGAACAGGTTCTGGGACTGGGGAGTGTGGATTTAAATTGTAACATCTCCCCTTTTCTAAGCATCTTAAATATTTGGTGTTTGTGTCTTCTTTTTTATAAAGGACAAAATAATAATAACACTGTCTATGTAAGCTTTGAGAAGTCAATGACTTTACATATAAGGGGTTACCCCCACCCACCAAACAGAAAAAAAATTCTGCTAGGCGGAGCTTTCTTAGTACACATTTTCCCCACTAGGCTAGCATTGAACAACTTGATCTGAGTTAGTGCACCCAGTGGCATTGCCAGGTTCTCTCTGGTCACAGTGATTTTTTTCCATAACAGCAGTTTCACTCGAACCTTGTGTGTGTGCGTGCGTGTGTGTGTGTGTTAGCCAGTTTAAGAGACTAGCATGCAGCTGTGAAATTATGTTGTTGAACTGATGTTGAACACAGCTTACAAGGACAGCTCTATGGGGAAAAACTCAAGTATATAGGTGGTTTTCTCATTTCAAAAAAGGTGAAATGTCAATTGATGACAAACAATGTTCTGGACATCCGTCACCTTCCCAAAAGGACAAAAATGTCCACTCGTAGTACAAATGGAGTTTGTTTCACCAGGTCAGACAGTTAATTAAGCTTTCCACTGAGAGATTCTGAAAAGATTGCATAGCAGTCTGTGGCCAAAAAGACCTGATTTCTGGCAGATAGGGCACTGGTTTTGCCACCACGACAATGCACTTATTCAAACAGCATCTCAGCCTGCCAGTTTTTGGCAAAAACAGCATTCCTCTCTTGCTCCATGAACCTTACTCATCTGACCTTGCTCTGTGCGACTTTTTGTTTCTTCAAATGAAGATGGACATGAAAGGACGGCGATTTGATGACCTAGCAGAGGTGGGGAAGAAAAAGAGGGAGGTACTGTCAGCCATCCCACCAGATGAGTTTGAAAAAGGTTTCCAAGAATGGAATCCCAGGTCTGACAAATGTCTTCAGTGTGATGGAGAGGACTTTGAAGGTGATAAAATTGTTTGGTAAAATTAAAAAAAAATACATAGCTTTGAAAAAATTATTTGTATATATATGCATACACCACACACATATGTGTATGTATATATAACTTAATGTTTGCTATTTTTATTTCCCATATGCACAGATAGGACTTTCTAGAGTCTTTAATATGGCAATGTGTGCCCAGAGCCTTCAGAGGAGAATGATGCATAGAGACTGCCCTTCATTATTCTAGTGAAGATGATGCTTCATGTTTTTTAAAACACGATGCTGCAGGTGAGAAGTCTAAAGCCAGCATGAAGCAGTATGATTTTTTTTGTTATTTATTTTAAGTTAGTTTATTTTCAGTCTGGAGAAGATTCTTTCCTAATCCATGAAATTTGGTAATTTTGTTAGGATATATCCAGGTTTTCATTTTGATTAGTTTTAAGAAATTTTTACTCAGTATACTAGCATGGACTGTTGTTTTCCAGGTTTGAGTCATTTTTTGTGAGATTTTATTTATGTATTTTTCTATTAATGTGATATTTATCCTATTCCATTAGGTTGAGAGCCAATCTGTAGTTTCCTTGAAGTTTAGGAATTGACTCAGTGAGCTCAATGGGGAGTGTCCCTACTAGGCAGCAGAGGTAACGACAAAGCAAGGTAACTGCTGAATGCTATCCAAAGGAAGGCCAGATCTGCAGTGGACATTTAGGAGCCCCGCTCTCTTATGCACCTGTGGTTTGGACTGACTGTCTGAGGTCGTGTGATCCGGTGGTCTTTGCTTGGTCAGTTGTAAAGCTGCATGGACTCTCCTGGTCTGTTGTATATTCTTGTCCCCTGACCCAACCCATTTTATCATCTACGCCTCCTTTGGGGCAGTCCAGGTCCCACTATCGGCCCACACTAACCTTCATCGGTGGTTAATCTTGCTCAGCACTATCACCAGGAATGGGCTACATGTTTCGGTGTCTTTGTTAGATGGCAGCCAGTCAGCTGCGGCCCCTTTTTTTTTATAGCATTGAAATGACAAAAATGTGACCTGCTGAGCCGTGAGGGTCGAGCTCGCACTACTGAGCTGCTTTCTCCCTAGGGATTTGTCCCAGGCTGCACCTGAGACTACAGCTTCTCATATGACCGCAAGTGTTCATCTTTGAAATGAGCTTTGAAATCCAGGCACATCTGGGCTTTAGGAATATCCCGTATATGACAAGGCGTCTTAGGCTCATGTCCCTTCTCTTCTCCTACTAACGGTTTGACTTTTGAATGATTACTTATGCTGCTAAACTTTTACTTAGTAAGAAAAATGGGAACAGTAATATTATAGTTCTGTGTGGCTTAATAGTCATTCTGACAACCCAGCCCCATATATCCTCTTGGGCCATGACACGCCACCTAGCTGAGGGCCAGTATGTTAGACCTCCAACCTGAAGTGTGAGCCCCACTTCTGTCAGATGCTGTCCAGGGTCCAGAAGTCACCTAGTCTGAGGTGATAGAGGTCCAGGTAGCTCATGTGAGTCAGTGAGTCTGTTTCCTGTGTTTCACTAGGTGTGATTCCATAGAACACCAGTGGAAGGTCTGCACCTGAGCACCCAGCCTGCTCCATCCTCACAATTATTCTTAGGTTTGAGCCCATTGATCCAGCCACTGTGTCAATCCAACTTGTCCAAGCTCTTTTCTGTTACTCTGCCCCTCTACTTCACCAAGCATCACCTCCTTTCCCAGAGACTGGTCTCTCTGATAACATGTCCAAAGGATTGAGACTTGTCTCACCATCCTTGCCTTTAAGGAAAATTCTGGCCATATTTCCCAGTCAGATTTGTTTGTTCTTTTGATAGCCTATGGTACTTTCAATAGGCATCATTTTCCCCCTACAGTCTTCATTATTCAATGTTCAATTTTCATGTGTATATAAAGTGATTGAAAATACCATGACTTAGTTTAGATGCACCTTAGTCCTTAAAGTACCATTCTTGATTTTGGACTTTCAATAGGTTTGCTTTGTATAGATTTAGTCAATACAGTGCATGGTTTGATCTCCTGACTGTTGCTTTCATGGGCGTTGATTGTAGATTCAAGGAAGACAAAATCCTTGATAATGTCAATCTTTTCTGTTTACCATAATGTTACCTATTGGTATAGCTGTGGGATTTTGGTTTTCTTTACTTTCAGTTGTAATCCATATGGAAAGGCTCCCGTCCTTGATGTTTCTCAATCCGAACTTAAAATCCTCCTCACTGTCAGCAAGTACGATTGCATCTACTGCTACTGAAGGTTATTGTGTTAGTCTGGGTAGACTAGAGAGACAAATTCATAAACAAGCATATGTGTATAGAAAACTTTATATACAAGAACAATTGAGTATTGAGAATATTGAGAACAAACACCCCAGCCCAGTCCAGATCAAGTCCATGAATTTGATATTAGCTCATATGTCTGATACCAGTCTATAAAGTCCTCTTCAGATACATGAAACACATGCAATGATGCTGAATACAGGAAGATCACAGGCCAGAAGGTGGGAACCCTTGTGAACCCAGTGGCATGGTAAGCATCTCAGCACTGGCAGGGGTCTCCACCTGGCTTCTCCAGCTCCCAGGGCTGCATCAGAGTAGGTCCATGTGGCCTTTCTGCAGGGATGTCTCATAGGGAATCAGCAGAGAGACCTTGTGTCTCCTGCCTCCAAGAAGGAAATACGGGAGTTCCCAGAGTCCTCAGAAGATGGTTATGCTCACACAGAGGCCTCATTAGCTAAATCCTTATTTACATGCAAGACTCCACCCCTATACTCAATCTGACACCAGATTATGTAACTGCCAGAGTTACTGATACGCTTTCCTTACATTGGGGCCATGTTTTTCTTCACAAAAATTGAAATCCTTGGATTATTTGCTCAACATCCAGGAAGAAAAATGTAGCATCAGGATTGGAGGAAGGCTTATTAACAACCTTCAGGATGCAGGTGACATAACCATGCGCTTATTGATGAAGATCAAGGATTGAGTAAGTGTGATGAGTGGATACCAGCTTGACACACATTTTTTCTTGATTATAAATTATGCAGACTTCCCTTGTTCTGTTTGTACAACTACCCCCTGGTGCACATATAAGTTCCACATGGACACAATGAAATATTTTTGAATTCCCATTCTTCCCAAGGCTATCCATAGTTTGCCATGATCCGCACAGTAGAATGCATTTGCATAGTCAATAAAACAGAGGTGATTATCTTCCTGATATTCTTTTCTTTCAGCCAAGATCTGTGCATCATCAGCAATGGTGTACCTTGTTTCACATCCTCTTCTGAATCTAGCCTAAAATCTGGCAGCTGTCTGTCAATGTACTGATGCAATTGTTGTTGGACAACCTTCAGCAGAATTTTACTTTCACCTTATATTAATGATATTATTCTATAGCTTAATTAATATCACTAGAAAGTTCAGAAACAAAAATAAAATACTAAAACAAGAAGGTAAAATAATATAGTAAACTATTTCTATAGAGTTTTCAGTAATTTTAATATCAAATAGCAATGCTTTGCTGTATCTAATAGAAGAAAATACTTTAGTCAATATCATAATCAAATAGAATTTTTATGGATACGCTTAATAAGATGGGTGCATAATCTGTATATAATTTTTAAAAATACAAAAAATCTATTGACTGGCACCAAAAACTATTGAACAAATTGAGAGATATGTCATGTTTTGTGTAGGAATAGTAAATAAAGATATTAATTCCTTCTAAGTTAATTTTTAAGTTAGAACCAAAATAAAAAGTTCAGTAGTATCTTTTGAATTATACAAGTTAATGCAAAAGGAGTCTTGGTACAACCGTTAAGCTAGTTCAAATTCACCCAAAGAAGCTACACAGGAGAAAGATATGGTGACCTGAATTTATGAAGCTCAGAGCCATGAAAATTTAGAGGGTAGCTCACCTGGCCACATGAAGTCACTGAAAGTCAGGATTGACTTGATGACTTCCAACAAATTAATGTAAAAGAGCATGTGAAACAAATGAATTTTCCCATTGACAATGAGTCAATTCTAACTCATAGTGATCCTCTGAAAGGGTTCTAAGGCTGTAAATCTTCATGGCAGTCGGCAGCCTCCTATTTCTCCTAAGGAATAGCTGGTAGGTTTGAATCATGGACCATTTGGTCCTCATGGCTTTGAATCGGTTTTGGTTCTCATGGTTTTGAATCATGGGCCTCATACCCTACCAGGTTTAGCTAGTAAATTCTGAAAAAGAAGTCTATTAAAGTTGGCCTACTATGATCAGATATTAAACCTATCTTAGAGCTTCTGTGTTTATGGCAACATGCTCGAAGTGCATCACATGCAGACCAGAGGTAGCAATAGGAAGTTTAGACATAATCTCCAAAAAGTAGCATAAATTTTATACATGATAAAGGTAGTATCTCAACATAGTGGTGAAAAGAAGACCTTAGAGTGTTTTGAAGTTTACTTTGTGGACCACTCGATAAACACAATGAAACTTGTATAATCCCATATCCTGGCACGACTAATGAATTGAAAAAACACTTTGGGGCCTGATGAAATCCACAATTTCAACTCTCATGCTAAAAGAAAGAAAATTACTAAACTTTATCTATACTGGCCAAGACAGAATATACATATCTTACTTTGCCATTTTTCAGTACGGTATGTAGAGGGAAATGAAAACTAGGATGAACGTCAGCTCATTAATATGTAGATGACACCATTTTGCTTGCTGAAATCAGAGAGGACTTGAAGTACTGATCAAAGACAACAGCTCACCGTATGGATTCGACTTCAGCATAAAGAAAACACAATACCTTCACAACAGGACCAGTAAGCAACATCACGATAAAGAGAGAAACTATGTGAAATTGCTATGGATTTCATGTTGCTTGGATTAATAATCAATGCATATAAAAACAACAGTTAAGAAATCAAATGGCACATTGCATTGGACAAATCTGCATGAGATTTATTTTCATTCTTAAAATGCAAAGATTCACTTTGAAGATTAAGGCCTACTCAACCTAAGCCTCAGATGCATAGAAAACATGGCCAATGACAATGGAAGACTGGAGAAGAGGTGATGCATTTGAATTATGGTGTTGGCAAAGAATATTGAGACTATAGCAAGCCTGCGAAAGCAGGACCTTATGTAATGAGAAAACCTGTTACAGAAGAAGAGCTTAAGACTAAAAGGAAGTAGGCATCTTAGGGAGAGTGTGTAGTAAGCGCCTTTTTAAGTGTGGCCATCTTGTCAGACCCCAGGAAAGATGGCAGTCTGACCGAGCTGCAGCTCTTACACACAGGTTTCAGTGTATTGTGGCTGGCCAGAAGAACACACAAATCTGTCTTGGAAGAAGTACAACAAGAATGCTCCTTAGAAGGGAGAATAGAGAGGCCTTGTCTCACTGACTAGGACATGTTATCAGGACGAACTAATCCCTGGAAACGGGCATCATGCTTGGTAGAGGGTCAGAGAAAAAGGAAGATGGATGGGCACAGTGGCTCTAACTAGAAGCTGAAACATATCTAGTCCTGGGAGGGTGACACAGGCAAGGTCTGATATACTCATCCTGGAGTTGCTATGGGTTGGCACCTAGCAATATCATCTCTATTGATTTTGGTAGCGCTTATATGTGTCCCTTTGAAATTTCCCAGTATGTCGGTGTATTGACCAAAACCCAATGCCATTGAGTTGATTCTTATTCGTAGTGACCCTATATGACAGAGCAGAAGTACTTCCTAGGGTTTTCAAGGATATAAATCTTGATGGTGTAGACTGCCTCTTCTTTCTTCCTCAGAGCAGAATTACTTCCTAGGGTTTTCAAGGATATAAATTTTAATGGCACAGACTGCCTCTCCTTTCTTCCTCAGAGCAGCGGGTGGGTTTGAACTGCTGATCTTTTCATTAGTCACACAGTGCCTTCCCCAATTTGTCACCTAGGGTCCTGTGGATGGAGAAGGAGGAAAACTCACTGATGTAAAGGCAAATTCAAGTACTTTCAATCACTATCAGGAGCCTTGGTGGCATTGTGGGTTGGTTCCATCTTGGGCTGCTAACCGCAAGGCTGGCCGTTTGAAACCAGGAGCTGTTCCATGGAAGAAAGATTGGGCTTCTCCTCCTGTAAAGAGTTACAGTCATGGAAACTCACAGGGAGTTGGAGTCTATTCCATGGCAGTAAGTGAGGAATCATCTATTAAAAAAATGCTTTTAAACAACTCACCATGGCTAGGAGGACATAAAACAGAATTTTCAAATGGCGTTTAAAATACCTGTTTTTTGAGATATGGGTGCTACAGTAAAGTGGGGTGAAGCAATTAGGCGATGCCTGGTTATCAGATAGAATAGCATCTGGGCACTTAAAGACTTGTTTCCTTGCAAGCAGTCATCTAAGTGACATGCTAAACCCACATGGAAGAGCACGTCCACATCCGTGCTCCAAGGATTGTAGATGATACAATCCAAATGCAAAGGAATGAATAGTACTATCGCCTCAATGTGAGATTCTGGTGTGCGGAAGACTATGCATGGCAGTGGAAGCCCAAAACACATTTGCAGGATCTACACACAGAATAGGCTTCCCGTGATTTTCCTCTGACCATAATTGAGGGATGGGAATAGCTCGGTTATCCAACAAAGAGTAGTGGAGAGATAACTGTATTCAATTAAAATGAAATATCTGACTTGAATTATTAAAAACTTATCACTTGATCTACCTTCTGATACATTTTGAGCTTCATCTGGTTTTTTATTTTTTTCTGTGTACATATTTTCTACATATTGATGTTTATCTCTGTTGTATTTTGTCATTGTTGGTTCCCTTCTTGACTCTTTGTTAATGTGTTTTTCGGGATAGAAACCCAGGATAGATGAATCTGCGGAGACAACAACCAGAATAAGGGTTCCTGGGGAGTAAAGTGGGGTGGATGGGAGTAAGGAGGAGCTGACATCAAGGAGTTCAAGAAAGAGGAAAATATTCTGAAAAGGATTTTGATAGCATTTGTACAACCCTGCTTGATATGATTGAACTATGGAATGGTATGATGTCTGTATTAACTCCTAATATAAAAAGGGACTAAAATAAAATGCCTATTTTATACAGTTCACACAAGGGCAGCAATACAGGATGGTAAGATCGTTGTCTTTTATTGCTTTACGGATAATGTTTGCTTCACTCTAAGACTATCCTGGAGAAGACTCGTAGGCTCCTGAGAATCGACTAGCATGTGGGATATGGGCGAAAGCCAGCTGCGGGGAGTGTTATTGCTTCGATCAGCTCTCAGGAATTCTCAGGGAAGTGGTTCGCCTCATGGGCACTGAAAGACGCTTTTCATCTCCAGGTGTTATTTTAGGGTTTGTGGCCTGATTGCTTGCTTTCTTGCCTAATTTCACTCTCACCCTTTTTCTAGGTTAAATTTGAATAAAATTTCTTCACATCTTTCTGAGATGGGAAGCAAGACAGCAGCATTGTGTACATTAACTAATTCAGGGTCTTGAAGTCATTTGACTCGCAGTGCAGTATAAATGCAAAGCAGGATGCTCCGTAATGCCAAATGCTAATTATTGCAGGCACTGCAGGTGCTACTTTTAAAGGTACCAGATGTGTATCACCTCTCAGTGTCCTGGGCTGGGTTTTGGAAGAGAATATGAGGCATGTGAATGGTGTACACCGAAGAAACAAATCATGCGGAAGAATAAAAACCACCAGGCAAGCAGAACTTTAATCGCCCTCAGAGAAATGAGAATGCTACTTCCCGGAAGATGGCAGGCTGAACGGGCACCAAAACTCTGGTCAAAGACTTTTAAAACACGGGCGAATTACATTTCTGTTGTGTTCTTTGAGCATGGCTCTGGGGTTTAATAAGTTTTGGGAATGCCACTTAGCCTGTTTGGACACAATTCAATCTGAAGTATGAGGATTGTGAAAGATAACCTTTTCCAGCTTAGTCTTGTGAAGCTGGAGCAAACTGAATGCTCGATTTACTCAGATCATCGTGTGCTATGACTAGGGAAATACATACATCTTCTTTGAAATTTTGATTTACTTTCAACTCTTTCCAAGATTACATTGGTCTTTTAATTAGTTAGGTTCCCTGGTGGCAGAGTGATTACGAGTTGGTGCTGCAAGGTTAGCAGTTCGAAACCACCAGTGGCTGCAGAGGAGAAAGATCAGGCTTATAACTCCTGTCAAAAAGATCCAGTCTTGGAAACCAGGGAAGTTCTACCCTATCCTATAGGGTCATCATAAGTCGCCATTAACTCTATGGCAGTGAGTTTAAGTCGTTAACTAATTTGCATCACATATTACAAAATAATCCGTCCAGGAGGCACATATCAGTTCAGGCCTACAGACTAGAATAAAACACTTGAGACCATGATATGGAAGAGGGATGTGCTAACTCTACTGACAACCCTAATTGTTCTGATTATTCCTCAGACCTACCGTGCAACTTAGTCAAAGGAGGCGGGTAGAGGGCTAGTAATTTGCAAAAGTTTTGCTATCAGGAAGGTAGAACATATCAATTATGTTAGGAGCCCAATACTTAACCCACTACACCACCAGGGCTCCCTAATATATGTACAGAAGAGTATTATAAACATATGTTTGGGAAACTCTCAAGTCTATTTGGTATAGAAATGTCCACCCTTTGAAATGGTCTTCCATTTCAGCCAAAAGAAGTTTTAGGCTAGGCCATGTCCCTGGTCAGGTTTTCTTAACAGGCATCACTATTAACTTCTACATCTCCATTCGGTTCAGCGTACTTTCATCTGACTACGTAATTTGGGGCTCATCCTTTCAGGTGGGGCCAGCAGTGTCCACACAATGAGCCCTACTGGCAAACTGATGTTTCCAGACCCTGCATTGAGTTCTTCACGAGCGAGGCCAGTGAAGACCACGACGAAGAGGCACACTGACCTGCAATGTCCCTGCCCGTTGCCACCTTCTAATTGTCAGCACATGCCTTGCCTTCTATTTCAGAGGGGGAAACCCACCGAAACAAAACACTGTGGCTCAGAAATGGCCTCTGTTTCTTGTTCTGCCTCTCTCTCATGCCTGCCTTCCATCCTTGTCCTTCCCACCTGCTGGGTCAACCATCCAACTTTGCCAGGAACCTCCACCTATCTGCTTCTTCCAGAATTCCCTTTTAGAGCCACTCTCGGTTTCTTTTTTTATTTTAAACTCTGTTTCTCTAACAAGTTTTTGTGCGGACACCTTTGGGAAAGCAGCAGGGATGAAAGTGATGACAAAGATGACGACCCCTGTATTTTATGCCAAATTTCTTCTTTCCTTCTGAGCCAAACCTCTTTGCAGGTGGCTTGCAACCTGTTTCAACTTTTTCATCTCCATACGGTTATTCAGTTTGATGCCCTTGAACTTTTACTTTCTCACTGGATTAGAAAAACACTTGCCAAAATCACTAGTAATGTCTTTATTGCTAAATCCTAAGCCTTTTGACTATGCACAATTTGGCAGAATTAACTTTATTCTCCTTTGAAAGTGTAGTCCCCAAGTGGTGCAAATGTTTAATGCATTCCACTGTCAATGAGAATCTTGGAGCATCAAGTTCAACAAGAGTCACTTCAGAGGAAAGAAAGATCCTGTGATCTACTCCCAAGAAATCAGCCATTGGAAGACAAACGGGCATAGTTCTATCCGGACACACAAGGAGCCTCCAGGAGCTGGAGTCGAATCTGTGGCAGCTGGTTCCTTCTTGATCTTCCCTTCTCTTTCTGTGACAGTGTGCTTTTCGGATTTCTTCCACATGACTCTGACAGCTCATTCACAAAGGCTGTTTGCGGTCTTCTTGTCTTTCAAATGTTGGTGAAATTCAATTCCTGATTTTCTTTTCATTTTCACAGAGCACACTTCCTGTTCATTCTCATCTTTTAACTATTATCTATCTTAATTACCCCATGCTACTGTAACACAAATACCACAAATCAGTGACTGCAAAGTACAGGGATTTATTTTCCTGTCATTCAAGAGACTAGAAGTTCCAATGTGAATGTGGCTGTAGGGAGGTGCCTCTTTTGTTGGTCTCCCCATGAGGTTCTTATTACTCTTTGGGGTGTTTCTCTGTGTCTATTCTGCTCCATGAGTAAGTCAAAGGTGATTAGAATTAGGACCCACCCTCCATGATCTCAAGAACAGCAAGAACAACAAAAACCTATTCCCAAATAAGGTCATAGTTACTAGACCATGCATTAGAGGGAGAAATATAGTTGTATCCATAACACTCTCTCATTTGAACTTCAGATTTTCATATCCAACTTCCCATTAGATCAGTTCAGGCACCTTCTATATAGCAGGTCCAAAAATTGGTGGAAAATGGAATTAAAAATAACTAAAAATTTTCATTAACTCTTTGAAGACTTCTCATGTAGTTAAAGTTTTGTGTCATCTTGGCTTGGCCAGAATGCTTAATTGTTTGGCATACCTGGCCTAACACAATTCGATCAAAGCCAATCGATTGAAAACCTTCATGATGGGATACCATTTGGGTGGAATGTAACACCCTTCGGTCACACTCCTGATACAATTAAAATGAAGTTTCCTTGGGTGTGGCCTCCTTCCAATATAAGAACATTATGGAAAAGCTTACTTTGTTGTTTGCTGTGTCTGGACCCTGTGGCTGGACTCGAACCAATGACCTGCCATATTGCCTGCCAATTCCAGAGTCATCTGAGGCTTGCCATCTGATTTACTGAGCTTAGATTCAACCAGCTGATAGCTTTCCTTCAATCTTGGTTTCATCAGCCACTGAAGCGACACAAGCCTGGTGAAGCCTCTAGCTTAACATCTGACCCATGGATTTTTGAACCTGCCTAGTCTCCTACACCTGTGTGAGCCATTGTCTCAATGTATGTGTCCCTCCCTGTTTATATAGATGCATTTATAAATGTCCCTTCTTTTGCTTCTCTAGAGAACCTCTACGCACTATCTTACTAGGACATAAATAAGAGCACTTGTCATCCACTTAAAATGTATTTTAATTACAATGAACAACGCTTAAGCCTGTCTTTTTTCCAAATGAGTTCAATGTTTTTTATATAGATGTATTAAATATATTTTAAGTTTATATGAAATTTTTCTAACACCCAAAGACAAATGCATATTAGATTCCTAAAGGTATTAATAAAAAAGACCGCAATCATGAAACTAAAAGAAAAAAAGGAGGTATTTGACTTATCTCAGAACTGCTGATTTTCAAGTTAGTCTTGGAATGAAACTTCATCACAAGTCGGGGTCTACCTGTATGTTAAAAATACCACTGTTAATTGCTTTTTCTTTCAAGTAGGGTGACATTGCCTTAGATACCATTATAATCCAAGGAAACACTAGTTTGACCTATTTTTCTCAAATTGGAAGAAAATAAATGAATTAATGAATTTTAAGAGCCAGTGCTTGAGAACCTTTTCAAGATAAAGAAGGTTTCTGTGTGCTGGGATATGACAAGCAGGCACAGGGGCGTTCCTCTCAAACCTCTCGCCTTAAGGCCACCGTAAGTTTCCATCAGGGTCAGCCTGGAGGGAAAGCATTTCTGGCTTGGTGTCCCTCTAACCTGATGCTGGGGGTAATTGCCTGTTCACTTGCATACATACAGAGCAATTCCTGTGTCTCAGACTTGAAGGCCCCTGGGATGCCTCTGATTCCCTGCTTGGAAAGAGGTGCTGAAATTTCATCTCATCATTATAAATTATTCAACAAACATTCATAAGTTCTTCCTTGGAGGCTTGTACCAGTGCCTATAGAAGCATTATATGATACACAAAAGACAAAGACATGGTCCTGTCCTTCAGAATGAAGATCTCGATGTCATCTGCCACTCTTAAGAACCTCCATCTTAATATCTTAAGGAAAACCTAGTACCCACCATGGGTTTTTCAAATGTCCAGAGAGTTTTCTTCATCAACTGCTTTATCACCTTGGACCTTGGTGTCTACTGACTTTGTTCTTTATTACTTTTTTCTTTTCCTTTGTCCCTGTCCTGGAAGGTAACCACACATAGGGTTCCATTGCTTTTCTAAGAGTTTGTATCCTTTTACACTCCCAAAATAGCTCCATAAAGCATCTAGATGTAGAACATTTTACAGAGGAAATGGGTAACAGCAATGGACGTTTCATGGCATTCCCTCATCAGATAATCTGAACTCTTTAAAACTCCTTCAATCTTTTCTTTCAATTTAAGTTCTGAATACTTTAGATATATTATGGCGCGCTCTCTCTCCTTCTTCACTTTGCTATGTTCTCAGCACTCCACAAAGAAAAGTAACATTTTCCCCATCCTTCCTTGTCACCGGCCAGCCCAGCTCCCTCCAGTCCTGACCTAGAAGGCCTGCTAGGGCTTCTTCTCTTAGCTGTACGGGATAGCCCCCCACTTATAATATTCAAGGTATGCTGAAATGCAGTGTGACTGCCTTATTTTTCTCTGCTTATTAGTACCATGTACCCACACACAAGGGTAAGTGAAAAGAGCACTGATGTAAAATCATAAAAATCTTAAACAAAAATATCAAAATGATTATATCTTGAAAGATTGCTTTTTTCTGGATCTATACACCTCTTTTTTAACTTTTTATTATGATTTGGGTAAAGGTGTACAGAGCAAATCACTTTTTCATAATTCATAATCGTTTTGTTACATGCTATAGATTGCTGTTGTTATCGGGTGTCATGGAGCCGGTTCTGACCCATAGTGACCTATGCACACACAACACAACACTGCTGGGTCCTGTGCCCTCTTCACAATTGTCCCTTTGACATGCTCTCTTTCGCTGTCCCTCTGCTTTACCACATGTGATGATGTCCTTCTCCAGGAACTGGTCACTCCTGACGACATGTCCAAAGTCAGTGAGAGAAGTCTCTCCATTGTTGGAGCACTCTGGCTGTGCTTCTTGGAAAGCAGGTTTGTCCTGTAGCAGATGCACAGGGACCCTGGTGGTTAGAGGGTCAGCATTGGGTTGCTAAGCGCAAGGCCAGTGGCTGGAAAGGACCAGTCATTCCATGGAAGCACAACGGGGCTACTTCCGTAAAAGGTGGCTGTCTAGGAACCTCACAGGGTAGTGTACCTCACGTTCCAGGATCACTGTGCATCGGCATAGGCTTGCTGGTAGGGAGTTTGGTGTGGTTTTCATTTAGCGGTTGCCATCTCCGTAATGTAGCATCACTGATCCCACTTCCTCCCTGTGATTCCTGCTCTGGTCCTCCTCCTGTGACATGGTTGCATGTTAATTGATGAGTCAAATCCACCAGCCACGTCAGGGATAAAGTTGAGGTGATCTGTTTCCATAAATATTTACAGCCTCCGAAACCCCATAGCGAATCGCTCTGTGTCAGAATTGACCCCATGGCTATGGATTTGGCTTTGTAGCTGTTCTTTCTAAGCCTGCTGAACTGTGTCCTTCATTACACACTGTCCTTTTGATCCCAATTGACTGATGATTCTGTGCGGTGTATTCTTCCCTGGTGTTGAGTGTTTGATTGAATATTGAGCCTGGGGTAGGATTTCATTTCCAGACTCGAGGGCCAGAGTCACGAGGGTTCTGTCAGCCCCTACCAGACCAATAAGCCTAGTATCCTGTCTGGACTTTAGTTTTGTTCCACATCTCTTCTGCTCTAACAGGATCTTCTAATGCCATCTCTCAGAGCAGTGACTGGTATCAGCAAAGCGTCACCTAGGCTTCTGACCTCGGGGTTTTGGAGACTGGTGTTCATCTGGTTGCTCCATCATTGAATTGTTTCCATGAAGCTTCCATTTCCTTCCATCTTGCTTTCTTCACATAGAAAGTAGGTCAAGACACTGACGACAGAGTTTTCATCTCTGTACCCCTTCCACGAAGAATTAGGCACTCTCTGATTCATGTCATGTTAAAATGGCAGCTGGGGGATCTTCTAGGAACTCACCCCATTTTCCTTCGAAATGTTCCATGAGTTTGTGGAGCCGAGAGAAGGCCGAAGGATCCCGGTCGGGGCTGCAGGGTGGCTAGGGTGAGGTTTGCCATGGAATTCTGACAGAACGGCCTTTCCTGTCCTTGAAGACTGAGCAGGCACATGGTGATGAGAAAGAAAATTCCTCAGACCAACTTCCCTGGTCTTGTTCTCACCCAAGCAAGTTTTCATTCCTTAAACGTTTTTTAATAAGCCCTAGTGATGGTCCTGGGTTTTTGAGAAAATCTCTCAAGATGTTTAGGATTTCAAAAAACAATTGCTATAATCTCCTGAGCTGACTCGTCTGCCTTGAATTTAACTTACCCACCAAATCTCTTTGGCAGCAATATTTTTGGATTTTTCCATTTTTAAAGATCTCCCAATGAGACGAAGACTTGTCCACAACCATCCACTGATCGCCGTTGTTGTTAGCGGCTTTCAAGTGGCTTCCCACTTGTATGACCCTACAAAGGACAGAACAAAACACTGTGAGTCCATTGCCATTCTTACAATTATTGCTATATTTGAGCCCATTATTGTAGCCACTGTGCCAATCCATTTTACCAATTAAGACACATGTTTGAATACATTTTGTTTGGAATAAACCCATGCATATATGAACTGGAATCCCTAGTAACAACACTGACTTACCCTCATACCATGGGGAGTATGCAACTTGTTGGTGTGTTCATTCAGAGATGATACAGTTTATGATTTACTGCTCAAAGTACTGCCGTATTTCTAACTTCGATAGGCACATTCAAAGCATTTCGATGTGTTACCATGAAATCTACTGAAAATCAGAAAGAAAAGACTATACAGAGAACTCATTGGTGTCATTGCCAATCCCACGGAGAAGCTGACAACCTGACAAAATGTCTTCATCACTTAACTCTTCTTCACTGTCGGAGTAGATGCTTATGATTTGTATATAGTTCTATACATGGATGGGTGGATATGTACTATTTCTAATCTATAATGATAAATAAATATCAGCTTTATGAAGATAGTGATCATAAAAGGCAACAGCCATGAAAGAGAAAAGAGGTATCCGACTTATGCCAGACGAGCTTAGAGCAGTGGAATGGACGTTCACCATAACACAAGCACTGGCTCTGTTCACTCAGGGACTCCACAGAGCAGTGCGCAGTCACTGGCTCCTCCACCTCCCACCCGTGCTCCTTTGTGCCTCCCCACTGGCTTTGCCACCACCCTGTCCCCACGCCTGCGAAGGCAGAAGGGAAGACGGCCACATTTGCCTTCAAGGACGTTTTCTCCCATTTCTTTAGAGATGGATGAGACTGTGAAGGACGAGGCCAAGTGGGTCCTCGTTGCATCCCCACGCAGAGTAGACCCTCCACACCTACTCGTGACATCGATGAAGGTCTCATTTTCAGGAGAGCTGCACTGGAGTTCAACGTGTTCATCTTTCCTTTCGATAGTTTAGCAGCAACCGAAGCCTACACGATCTAATGTCGACTGGAGTCCAGCTATCCATGAATTTGAAAGCAGGTACCATCATTTGGCTTACGTTCTCTTCACAGCATCCTCATTGATGGGAAGGGAAGCAGTGAGGCTCTGGGAACCCGGGTTGACTTTGCAGCCTGCTGCGCTCTTCTCCTCAGGCACGACTGGCTGCCAGTCTCCCCAGGATGGGGTGAACTTTTGACTCTGGGCACAGCACACGGCCGCAAGCTGTTCCCTGTCGGAGTGAAGAACTTGGATGGAGTTGTAGACTTTAGTGACTTTCACTAATGCTTTCAGGCTAATTCACCTGTGTTTGCATCCGAGAGAAGGTTTGTGCCCGAGAGGCATGCAGAGCCGCCAAAGATCAAGGCTTATTTTGAACATGGCATCCAGGATCCCTGGGAATGCAGTTATTGGAACCGATCTCTGACAATTGTTGTCCCCCACCACCTTTCTTTCTTTAAATAAACCCCAGCAGCTTTGTCACCAGCAGTTGTCTCCTGTGTGTTTAAAGCATTGTGTCCTTGAAAGGAATTTTACCTCTCTTACACAGCCTGCCTATTTTCTCAGGTGAAATGATCTCTGGAAACCATTTTAACTTAATTGAATTACTAGCCTGGACTGGAAAGCTTTACGTTTGAATAGGGTAGTTCTTTACTTCCAAAGTAGCTTTCCAATGAGAAAACTGACTGTGATATAGCTGTTGACCTTAACGATGAAATATTTGCCTTCCTCAGGAGAAAGTGGTGCTATTTTCCTGGTGCTTCAGTGACAGATTATGGTCCCTCACATAGGCAGAGCGGGTTGAATTTCAGATAAACAATGTCACAGGTGTCCATCCTTCCCTCACCCACAGCTTGTATTGTGTTTGGGAGCCAGCACAGTGGAGCTGCTGGTGCTGTCTGAGCAGATTTCTTTGTTGTGTTTGAGTCTCGTTTTGAAAAGTTTAAGAAATGCTATTCAATAAAAAAAGTAACAGTTGTGCTTTATTTCAGTATTGATATTGGGACCCTGCCGCGTGTGTGGCAGCACGCTCTGGAGGAAGCTTTAGGAGCCTCCGTAATTTCTTCCTGACCCCAGCTGGTGATCAGTTTATGTCCTGAAGCTTGCAGATGAATAGCCTTTATAATTCCCATCCTAGTGTGGGTGCAGGACACGTGAAAGGGGACAGTGCTCTGAAATGTTAGCCCTCGCTAGCAGGACAGGAAGCCCCTGGGATTGTAGCCTCCTTATCCACTACAAAGAGAACGCATTCTGTGTGCCACCTTGAAATGCGACTGACAGGTGGAACCCGTGTGGTGTTTGTGGTCCGTTTGTGATTCTGCTCGCTTCTCCTTTCCTTTAACATATTGTCTCATGCACTCACCCTTCATCATCCTCGCCTCCTGGCTTTCTTTATTCGTGTATTCTTTATCCAACACACATCTGCTAAGCAGCTTCTCAGTGCAAGACACAGTGTGGGATCACTGACCTGCCTTCCTCCTTGGGAAAACAGAAAGGTACTGACCTGCAGCGCTTTACAGACTGGGAGCTCAGAGAGCACTTACAGTACAGATGTGTACCATACAGGGTGGTTCCGAATACCTTACCTCGGCGTACTTCTTTTCTTCTTGGTCTTCTATTTCTTTGTGTACTTAAAAAAAATGATGTCCAAGTTACTTCCACCTAGACTCTATGACTACATTAATCTTCATTCCCCTGGTAGATTTCAGACTAGAATCCATATTTTCTTACTCTCTTGTATTTCACCTCGCCATTGTGATGCCAATCGCAGTTTACTTAACATGAACAGGCCGCACGAAGCCTCCGTTTACCTGGTGTGGAGGTTGGACCAAGGAGCATGTCCGTCTCTCTCTTTACATTCTGATACTCGTCCTGTGTCGCCAGTCACTCACTCACGGCAGTGCTTCTGGACATGCCTGCTTGTCTCTCCCATCCTGGGAGCATTTGGGAAGGGGGCAGGTTGTAATTAGGATGTTCACGGAGGAATGTGGAATGCCAGACTGCATGCCTGGTGGCGACGACACAATAAGCAAACAAGAACAGCTAAAAGGTACCAGTAACTACCATTTAAAATATGTTCAGCGCGGAAAGAACGCCCTTCCTTGGGAGACAGAGTTAATTTGGTTGTAGGAAGGGACACAGCAATCTGGAGCAGATTGTGCTGCTTGGTTAACCCACAGAGGGGAGAAATAAAATTATACATTCCAAATAAACTTTATTCTCAGTTGCAATCTCTGTGGCCTCTTTCAGCTCTAAAATTCTATGATTCTAATTACGTCTGCTGTAAATGTGTGCGTCAACTTCAACCAAAAGACTGTGAGGCTGTGTCTCTGAAGCTCAAGGTAAGGTAGAAACAGCACAGCAACTAGCAATCGTGCCAGATAGAGAAGGTGAATCCAGAGAGTTTCTTTTTTCCCCCTGATTTTGTAACACAACTCATTTTGGGTATAATCTGAAAATAGATAGATAGATAGATAAATGAGTCTATACTGCAGCCAAGTGATGGATTAACAATGTATTATTATACATCGGATGGACAGATGTATTTAGGTCACCTAAAAATGTGGAGTTAGAATTTTTTAGTGTTTTCATAATTGTTGCTCTCTTTGTTTCATAATTATACTGTGACAAAAGCAAGATGTTTACATATGATCTAAACCAGAAGTGATCAAAGCATTTGTGTTTTCTTTGACAAAATTACTGATTGACACGCTACACTCAAGTCAATAATAATTCTCATGATATCCGTCATTCTTAATGAGGCATTTTTTGAAGGATGCAAACTGGACATGTGAAGAGGGAGCTCTCATTGAATGTGTGTGCGCAGAGTGATGTGGATGTGGATTTGGAAAGCCCTTGTGGCACCATCGTTACACACTGGCCTGCAATTGGCATGGCCGGCAGTACGAAACCACAGCCAGACCTTGGGAGGAAAATGGGGCTTTCTCCTCGCGTGAAGAGTTACAGTCTAGGAATCCCAAAGTGGCAGTTACAGCCTGTCCTGTGGGGTCCCTATGAGTCAACATCGACCCAAGGGCATTGAGCTTGGAGGGTTCTTGTTGTGAGTGTGTATGTGGAGATACGTGGTGGGAGAGAGAGGGAGAGGGAGAGGGAGAGGGAGAGGGAGAGGGAGAGGGAGAGGGAGAGGGAGAGGGAGAGACAGACAGAGAGAGAGAGAGAGAGAGAGAGAGAGAGAGAGAGAGAGAGAGAGAGAGAGAGAGAGAGTTAGTTCTCTGGTAGTGCAATAGCTAGGTACTCAGCTTTTAACCTAACTGAAAGGTTGGAAGTTTGGAGGTTTCAATTGAGAAACCTATCAATCTGTTTCTTGAAGGCTGCAGCCTAAACAACCCTATAAGGCAGTTTTAGCCTGTCACATGGAGTCATTCACTATGAGTCAGACTTGATAGAACTCAACAAAAATAAAACTATGTCTATACATTTATATTCTTGTATTCCTGTTGTAGTTTCCTTGAAACCTTGCTCTCAATTAGTAAATATGATGGGTACCCCTAAAAATGGATTTTTTGAAAGCTATGTGTAATATATATATATTATAAAACAACCTTATCACCTTCAAAGTACTTTCCATTGCACTTTATAAATCTGCCTTATCTTCTATTCCATTCTTGGAAACATTTTTAAAATTCATCTGTTTATGGCTAACTGTACCTCCCTCGTGTTTTTCTTCACTTCTTCTAAGTTTTCAAATCGCTGTCATTTCATGTCCCTCTTGATTTGTGGAAATAAAAAGAAGTCTCTCAGAGCAAAGTCAGATGAGTAAGGTGTGTGGGGCAAGAGAGGCATGCTGATTGTTGCCCAACACTGGCGCACTGAGATGGCTGCGTGCACTTGTGCATGGTGCAGTGTGGTAAAATCAGTCCCCATCTGCCACCAATCAGGCCTTTTTAGTCGCACACTGTTACAGCTATTTTCTGAATCTCTAAATGGAAAGCTTGACTAACAGCCACTTGGTGAAACGAACTCCAAATGCACTACAAGTGGACATTTTTGTCCACTTAGGATGTTGAAGGACGTCTAGAATAAGGTTTGCCATCAGTTGACCTTTCACCTTTTTTGAAATGAGAAAACAACTCATACACTTTTTTCCCCATAACACTGTCCTTGTAAACTGTGTTCAGCATCACAACAGTTTCTGTGGCATTTTTTCCTGAGCAGGAAACAAAATATCACAGCCACATGCTGTTCTCTAATCAGCCATCACAAAACACATGGTTAGAGCAAAACTGCTGTTACAAAAAAAATCACTGTGACCAGAGAGAACCCTCCCAGGTGACATCACTGGGTGCACGAACTCCGAGTGAGCTGCTTGATGCTTGTCTAACAGGAAAAATGTGTCCTACGAATGCTCTGCTCTGCCTAGGTCAATTCCATTATTGGAGGTACCCCCTTGCATGCTATCCCTAGTTTTAAATTGTAATTTGTAAGCGGTTGACCTTACTTGATTTCCTAGGAGAGCGGTTCTTGACCTGTGGGTTGCGACCCCTTTGGGGGTCAAACGCCTCTTTCACAGGGGTTGCCTGATTCATCAGAGTAGCAAAAATTATGAAGTAGAAAAAGTTATGAAGCAGCAATGAGAATAATTTGAGGTTTGGGGTGGGGGTGTCACCACAACATGAAGCACTGTGTTAAAGGGTCATGGCATTAGAAAAGTTGAGAAGCACTGATCTAGGAAATCTGCAAAATTAATGGCAGTTAAAAGATATCAAGAGTCTCTAGGATTTTATCACAACCAAAGTAGAAAGGTCAGGATAGCAAAATACTGGACAAGTCTCATTTTTATAGCTTATCTTTAACTCAAGATAGTTTGGGGGGCCATAAGACCACGTAATTGTATCCTTTGGAGAACATTGAGATCAATCAACGATGCAAGTCATTTTCACCAATCAAGAAATTTTCATAATTTAATTTTTAGCAGTATTCTGAAAAACCATCCTACATACAAACCCTGCTGACTTATTTACAAAGAAAGAGAATGTGAGCAAAATTTATGAACATTAACTTTAGCATTTAATGCCATAGTTCAAGCTCTTTTCTCTTCAACTGTTCACTGTTTAGTGATAGGGACAGATACACACACTAGTACAATATATCAAGTGACTCTAATACAAATTATTGTGACAGATTAAGAAAGTGAAACCAAACACTGATATGGTTCATAGTGTTTGGTCGGGCTAATCACTAATTCACACTGGTGGGAGACACTGAGCACACTTCTGAGCAATTAGACTTTTAGCAGCAGTAAGGGGGTGGGTAGGATTTGACAGGAAGCGATTTGTGTTTGGCACATGAGTGAATTATAAGCCAAAGTGATTGTTTTTAAAAGTTATATAGAAAGCAGTACTGAGTGGCTGGGGCATTGGAATAAACACAGGGTGACAGAGAAGTGGAGTCATGTGTCCCAGAAAAGACATAGGGAACATTTTGTGCCGGACTAAACATTTTTTTAACACAGTGGAAACATGATAGAAAGTTTTTGAGTAGAGGCATAACATGATTGATACATATGTTCAGTAGGTCATCTTGTGGCAATACATGGGTTGGGTGGCAAAATGATCAATCAAGGAGGCGATTGCAAGACTTCAGGTGAAGGCATCGAGTGCAGAGTTTAGGCTGGCAGGACCATGTCTGGTGGGAGCAAATTGGTGTAGATGTGACATGATAGGTTGCTAACCACAAGGCAAGTAGGTCAGACCTAGCAGCCCTCCATGGGTGAAAAATGTTTTCTCTCCCTGTGAAGTATAGTGTCAGCAACCCCCGGGGGCAGTTCTGCTCCGTCCATCTGAGTCAGAATGCCTTAATGGAAGGGGCGAGAAACAGGGAATGTGACCAGATTTGGAACTGACAGGGTATAAATTTGAAGTCAAGAATACACTAAGCTGGCTGATTGGTTAGAAGGTATATGAATATATTTCCCATTAAAATTAGATGGCTCTGTTTCTTATATACAATACTAGTTAATCCATATTGCGGCTCCTAATTGGACTGCGATTGGAATGGTCTCCAAAGATGAGGCTGTCTACTTCAATAAAGAGGTACAGTCTAAGAAGTTAACAGGGACTATTCTACCCTGATCTTGGGGGCCACTATGAGTCAACATTGACTCCGTGGCAGTGAGTTTGGTTTGGGGGTTGATGGCTCTTAAATAAGGAGCCCTGGTGGTGTGGTAGATTTTGTGCTGTTCTACTCCCCAACAAGTCAGCAGTGTGAAACTGCTACCTGCTCTTTGGGAGAAAGATGAGGCAATAGGTCATTATCAGTTCGAATGGTCTGGAAGGCAGTGATTTTTTTAGTTTGGCTCCTAAGTAGTCTCTGGGTGGTGCAACCAGCCAATGTGCTTGGCTACTAACTGTAGCTTCGAATTCTCCCAGAGGTGATTCCGAAGAAGAGGCTGGTGACTTATTTCTGGGAAAATCCGCTACTGAACACTTTATGGAGCACAGGTGGCCTGTAACACACACACGGTCGACTAGTGGTCCTTCAGTGAGCAAAGTAGTGGTGGGAAGACAGGACTCAATGGGAAAGATTTAAGAATGAATTAGGAAAGCTGGCGTCAAACTGAATGTGGGGACAGGCGACAAAGAAGAGGACTCCAAGGTCTTCAACTGGGTGAATCAAAAGACGTGACTTACTCATTGAATGTGGAGACATTTTGGATGAGAGAAATTTAGGGTGGGGCCTGTGAATTAATGTGCTTTGCTTGCCAACAATGTGTATATCAGCAGTGTCCTCCACAGACCAGTGAAAATGTAGGCCTGCAGTTTAGGGATCACAGGTTGTACAGAGAGATGGAATATCAGTTCCTTAGACATAGAGAGGATAGTTCAAATGCAAGGATTCCATGTTGGTTCCCATGCTAAAGCATGTGTGTGAAAGGAGCATTAGAGAATATGTATGAAATCTGTAGCAGATAAATATAGTGGGCAGGGTAGAGCATTAGAGAATATATATAATATCTACAGTTAATATATATACTTTGTAGGTTTTATTATATGTAGAAATTAAAAAAATACATAACTGAAATATTAAGTTATTCTGGAATTATTTTGTATATATGTGTATGTAGGTTGTTGCATGAGTTTCCTAGGATTGCCAAAGAAATGTCTTAACAATGTACCAAAAAGTGGGTTGCTTTTAAAAACAAAGCTTTATTATCTAGATATATAAAAGCTATGTAATAGCTCTAGAGGCTGGGTCTGAATTCAGTGTGTTAACTGAGCCAGGTTCTCTCCAAAAGGTCCGCAGGCAGATTCTTTGGTTTCTTTCTCAGCTTCTGGTCGGCTCAGGCTTTCCTTGGCATGCGTAATCTTATAGCACAAAATGTCTGTTCAGGCAACATCCTCCCACATATATGTTTGTGGTTCTAATCTGTTATATCTATTATGTTAGCTCTTTGAAGTATGTACAAGGGTTCATAAAAACAAATGGATGCTACTTTGAGATGTGCATAAAAATATTACTATTTGATTTTTATGTTAAAGAATAAGGAGCCCTAGTGACCCCATGGGATTGACACAGGCTGATAACGGGAGCATCAGGGGTTCAAACCAACCACCTGCTCTGCAGGAGGAAGTTGGCGCTCTGCTGCCATGGCGATATTCAGTCTCAGAAAATGTGGAAGCAGCCCCTTTGAGTCAAGCTTTTGGGTTTGGGAACTTTATTATGTTAATGATGGCTTAATGTATCTGGAAGTTTTTCTTTAATGCATTTAATGTACACGATATTACACTATATTACACTATATACTATATTATGGTGCTTGGAATGGAAAGATAATGGGTCACCAGTAAATTTCGCTTATCACTCTGAGTGTCTGTTGATTTGAAGTAACCTCAGCATAATTTTGTATGGAAGCAACTGAGTGGATCTAGAGACAGTAACTGGATTAATGATTTCTTGGGGATATGGCAGGGGAAGTTGGGGGGATATGGGGTGCTACTATCAATGAGTATAAGAAAAAAGTGTTTAAAGATTGATTGTGGTAATGAGTCTACAACTGTTCTTGATAGGATTGAGCTATTGAATTGTATGATGTGCCAATAAAACTGTTTAAAATATATTTTTTATTTTAAATATTTTTTATAAGGAGATAATGGAATTTTTCTCAACAATGTTTGAAGTCCTCCCATATACTGAGATAAACATTGGACTAAATTATGTTAGATAAGAACTGTACCTAACAGTTCTGGCTTAAAGACAAATTGAACTTAAAATCCAATTTAAGGGTGGATTTTGTAATCTGGGAAATTAAGCATGGTGCCCACACAATGTCCTAGTGACATAACATTGTCTTTCATACCATGCACTCTGAGTGTTAAGTGATACATGACTGCAGATTCGTCTGATCTTCTGATGATCATCTGAGGACATCTCTTAGATGGGGTTAGGATCAATCTTTCTTTGGTGGGACTAGATGTTAATTTAACTGATAACATCTTTAAAAATCCTGTTTCCACATCCTTTCACATTTCTCAGTACAGGATTTTAGACTTCAATGCATCTTTTTAGGGAGCATCCTTCCATTCATATCCTGGTTCCTGCTATTTAAACCAATCGGAGTAAAGTTGACAAGCCTTGGATGTGTTCTCTGTTGCCAGCACTGGTGTGGCATTTGTGTTCAGGTAGAGAATAGTTTCCCTCCAAGATTACCAAGAAATGAAGCTCCAGCTCCAGGCGTGTGCACAGGGAGGGATTCTCTGGATGTGTAAACTGTGTGATTCCCGGTTTGTTTAGCCAGTGACCTCCAACTTGTTTCAGAAGAAGTAGTAGTCGCTGCAGAATGAGCAATGACTCCTTTCTGGTTCGACTTTAGCCTTGGGCCTGTTCCCGATGAAGAATTGCCTGGTGGGCCTGATTATATGCAGAGACTTAGAGGCTTAAACTTCCAGAAAGTGCTCTCTTCATCATTTCGCTCAGGTCCGTAACCTGACACAGCCAAGAGCCCCGAAGGGGAAGTGCCAAACACTTATCTGTTTTCAACCAACCTCTTTAAGGGATTTTGCTACTCTTGGGGCTTCTGTGGCCCATTGAGTCCTTTGTTTGCCCCTTTCCCCCTTCTCCCCCAGGGGTGTTGAATGTGAAGGCTAATTGATGAAAGTCAACTAACTGATCATCCTTCCTAAATGAGATTCTGAGACACTTCACTTAATTCTCTCCCCGTTGCAGGCCTCTGACAACCTCTCTATCTTGCTTCTATCTCTTTTCAGCTTTATTTCCTTTCCCAGGCCCTCTCCAGCCCTGCCCCCCCCACCCCCACCCCCTTGACAGTCTATTTAGTGGCCTGCTCTCCCAAGTGGAGAGAGAGTTGTTCGGCAGAGTGTCATGCTGTAATGGAAACTGGGTCCCACGGGTGCCCACTGCCTGTCCCTGAAAGCTTTTTCATCTTGTCCCTTGTTACCCCAGAGAATAATTACTTCAAAGACCAGTCCCAGTGCCTGATATTTCAGTTTATCTCATTACCTCCGTTTTTTGCCAAGTCCGTCAGTGGTGCCAGAAATCAAATCTAGGCTGCTGGCAGTACCGCCTGACTGGCGTGTGTAGCCTCTCCACTGCCCGGCGCTCTAATGCTCCCTGATTGCGGTCCCTGTCATCACTGTCTTTGCATTAGCTGCCTCTCCTGCCATGGCATAATGGCCGTGCAGTGCGGGGGTGCTGATGTGGAGTCCCGTTTTAACTGTCTGTCAAAGTCCGGGCTAATGAATTCTATTAGCATACTGGCTTGCCAGCTTGGGGAGCCCAGAAGGAGCCGGGCAGACAAGCACAGTTGGCAGAGCAGGGCTGCAGTGCTTCACAGAGCTCCTTGGCAGTGGTGGCACCAGAGACTCCAGTCATGCGGACGCACAGACAGGGGTATGGACACAGAAGTAGACGGCGTTGGGGTTACAGTATACTGCAGCACAGAAAACAGGATGAGAGCTGCCTTTTTTTTTTTTTAACTTTGGGGCCTACCTCAGGCATTTTAAAGAATAAGGTGGCACTCAGAATCAAATCTTACATTCTTTCGGAAATTGGGAAGTATGGAAGCAAAATAACCTTTCCACATGACTTTTTTTTTTTTTAAGATAGTATGCGATACCTGTCATTTAGTGCATTTTGACATGATGGCCAGTGATTGGCCACGTTGCTGTGAGAAGCGGGCACATACAGAGGACTGCTTACTGGGAGCAGGAGATGGCTTAATGATCAGGAACCCCAGCCCCATCCCGACATTAAATTTAACTCCCCAGGAGAGCAAGCCATGGATTCCGTGATAAAAGGAAAAACACACCTTTTTAGCAAAGAGAGACTTGAAGTGGATATTCATTGCTGATTTTACATTAGTGTTTATGATAAATTTACTGTGAGTGCCGGTATCATGGTTGCTAGGCAACAGTGGTGATTGTTATACCCAATATTCAACCCTTAAAGGTATGCTTAATGGGAATAATCTTCAATTTCGTTTGAGATTAATTTAAAAATGTAAGACTTGAAATACTTTACTTTAATAAACTTTTAAATATTGAAGCATGGTATTAATGCTAAATGTGTGATAGGCATTGAATCCCAGAAAGGTCTTTTAAAACAGTATTAGCTTGTGGTTGGAGTTAAAATATTCTGCCCACCAAAATAACTTCTGAATAAATTAACAAATTAATTAGCATCATCCTCAAAGACTTGGTGGAAACTTGCATATTCCTGAGTGAAGGATTGCAGACATAGCAAATGTAATTGTGAAGCCTGCAGTTGGACGCTAAGGCTCTGGCTATATTTAAGTCTATTATCTAAGTATTCAATATGATCAATTCTCAGACTTTGTTGTCAACAGAAAAAATATGCATAGAGGAATTTGCACTGAGTGAATCTGAGGCAACACTGAAACTCCAACAGCTTTTCTTTTGGAAAATAATGTTCTTTTCACCCAAAGATCACAGGGCTTAAAAAAAATCTTTTAACATGCTGATGTGGAGTAGGGAACCAGTGGAGAGGTCTGGGAGGCTGGCCCCAATCCCAACTACGACACAGACGCCTGCCCCACCCTCCAACCAAGAAGAATTTATTTCAAAGGACAGCACTGAATCTGCAGCTCCGGAAGAGGGACATATCTGATCAGAGCACACTGAAGCAGGTGAAGGAGGAGGAGAGAGTGGAGCACATCCTGTCCCACCAGGCCTTGAGGATGATGTTCCTGATCAGAGCAGCCAGTCCACAGAGAGGACCACATGGCCGGCCCCACTATGAGACATGATGTCCCTCACTGTCCCATAGCCCTACAGGGGGACAACACAGGAGACACAGGGCAGAAATTGCACCCCATCTTATCCTGCCACACCGAGGCAAAGCACTAAGGGGGTGCAAACAGAACAGCAAGGAAACGGAGCAGTGAGGTCCCCAGGGAATGCTGAAGGTGGACTTTGGGGGAGGGCATGGTGCCCCAACAGACTGGACTGGAAAACACTCCTTTAAAGACCAACAAACAGTCCTTGAACTAACTACAAGCTTTTCTTTCTTGTGTTTTGTTCTGTTATTTTTGTCATTGGTTTGTTGTTGTTGTTTTGTTGTATATTGTTGCTTGGTTTTGCTCTGTCTTGTTTTTGTTCATGTTATTATTTCCGCAGGTCTGTCTAAATAAGATAGGCTGGATGAACAATCTGGAGGAGAAAACAATGGGACCAACAGTTCTGGGGGAACATGGGAGAAAGGGAGGTTGGGGGAAAGGTAGTGGTGCTAACAAACCCAGGGTCACAAGGGAACAGCAAGTGATCCAAATCAGTGGTGAGGAGGGTGTAGGAGGCCTGGTAGGGTGTGATCAAGGGTAATGTAGCCAAGAGTAATTACTGAAACCCAAATGAAGACTGAGCATGATAGTGGGACAAGAGGAAAGTCAAAGAAAATAGAGGAAAGAGCTAAGAGGCAAAGGGTATTTTTAGAGGTCTAAATAAAGGCATGCACATATGTAAATGTATATGAAGATGGGGAAATAGATCTATGTGCATATATTTATAGGTTTAGTATTAAGGTAGCAGAAGGACATTGGGCCTCCACTCAAGTACTCCCTCAATACAAGAATACTTTCTTCTACTAAATTGACATTCTATGATGCTCACCTTCCCGACACAACCGCTGAAGACAAAGAGGGTGAATAAGTAAATGTGGTGAAGAAAGCTGATGGTGCCCGCCTATCAAAAGACATAGCCTCTGGGGTCTTAAAAGCGTGAAGATAAACAACTGTCTATCTAGTTCAGAAGCAACAAAGTCCACATGGAAGAAGAACACCAGCCTGTGTGATTGCGAGGTGTCGAAGGGATCAGGCATCATCAGAACAAAAATTCATATCATAGTGAACGATGGGGGGAGTGCAGAGTGGAGACCCAAAGCCCATTTGTAGGCCACTGGACATCGCCTTACAGAAGGGTCGTAGGGAGGAGACAAGCCAACCAGGGTGCGATATAGCAACAATGAAAAATACAATTTTTCTCTAGTTCCTAAATGCTTCCTTCTCCCACCCCAATATAATGATCCCCATTCTACCTTACAAATATGGCTAGACCAGAGGATGTCCACTGGTACAGATAGGAACTGGAAACACAGGAAATCCAGGGCGGATTATCCTTTCAGGACCAGTAGTGTGAATGGCGATACCTGGAGGGTGGGTTGGAAAGGGGAAACTGATTACAAGGATCTACATGTGACCTCCTCCCTGAGGGAGACAGCATAAATGTGGGTGAAGGGAAATGTTGGACAGGGCAAGATATGACAAAATAATAATTTATAAATTGTCAGGGGTTCATGAGGGAGGGGGGAGCGGGAAGGGAGGGGAAAATGAGGCGCTGATGCCAGGGGTTTAGATGGAGAGCAAATGTTTTGAGAATGATGAGGGCAGTGAATGTACAAATGTGCTTTACGTAATTGATTTATGTATGGATTGTGATAAGAGCTCTAGGAACTCCTAATAAGACGATTAAAAATCTTTTAATCTTAGATTTCCTTTCTCTTGCTTTTTTACGTGCTTATTTTGATGTGCTATTATTTGCTCTTTTCCCTGTCTCTTAAAGGTGAGAACTGTGCTTCTTTTGGTAGGAAACGCAGTTGGCCTCTTGTTAAGTTGAACCTTTGAAGTCCAATGAGAGCTATAACATGAATTTAGGTAAATGGATACGATGGTCCACATCCACACTGGGTGTTGCTTATTTAACAGTAGCATTACCTGCGCTTCCCATCCATCAGTTTCCTTCCTTCAGAACCCCTAGTTTAACTTTGTCCATGTCCCCAGAGGGAGGCTAGGATACTCTCCTTCCCCCAGCCCACATCAGGGCACATCCTGACCAGGGTCCAGCTGAGCTCATCACGGTACTGCCAGCCTGCTTTATCCTTGGGTGAGAATCTCAGTTGGAATATTGGTTCTGTTGGGCTGCGATCTTCAAGGTCAGCAGTTCGAAACCAATGGCAGCTTCTCAAGAGAAAGACAAGGTTTTCTACTCTTGTAAGGAATTACAATCTCAGAAACTCACAGGGGGCAATTCTATCCTATCCAGTAGTGTCATTATGATTCAGCATCTACTCGATGGCAGTGAGATTCCTTTCTCAGCATTCATATTTGTGTTGGTTTAGAAGTGGGCTTGTGATGTAATTTTGCCAAGATGATGCAAGGCAAATACTTTGGGGGCTTTACACTGTCTTCCCTCTTAAAAGAAATATAAGAATGGGGCATGCCCTAACTCCCCATTCTGGCATTTGGATATAATGTGACTATATGATCCTTTGACGTACAGAACCAAATTATGACCAGAAGGGAGGCAAACAAGAATAAAAGTTTGAAGATGATAGAAGATAAAAAGATGTAATTGTTGTGCCACTGAATGAATCAACTCTGGACTTTAGGCTTCTTTTAATGGGAAATAATATTTTTTCCTGATTGTTTAGGCAATAAGCTTTCCATTTTTTGTAGCCATAATATCTTAACAGATATTACTTGACTATTATTCTACTTTTACGTAGAACTCAAGCAAAGATAAATGTTTATGATTTCTCCCCTGCTCTCTTGGCTCATTAAAATTGCAGACAATGTACAATACTTCCCTTTACTTCGATTGCCTGCCTCTATGTATCCACACATGCCTTAAATGCAGCAATCAGATGAACTGATTCGATCGATTGCTCTATTCAGCGATTATTTGTGCCTAACGTAGGCAAGCCCCTGTCAGCCATACAACACAATACCTACCATCAACAGGCATTGAAAGAGACAAAATTGTGTTTTCTTTTTTTTTTTGATGAGGGAAGCATATTACATGCGCTTTGACTGGAAAGTAGAAGATGATGGATAAGGATACAGAGGGAAGGAAGAACTTAATTTGTATTTTAAGCAATAAAGCCTGCTAGTAATTGCACTTTCATAAAAATGCATGGGCTCCCATGGTGTCAGTTTTCCTTTTAAGTGTCTGCAAGTCGTGAGCAGAATTTTATAATGGAGTACAACTGGAAGTGCCATCGTAGAAGATGACTGCTAATGACCAGAGAATGGCAACACCAGACGAACATGGTGTCCTAGTAAGAGCTTTGTTGGGGAATAAAACCATGTAGCCCAGGCTCTCCAAACAGACTCATCTCTGTAAATGGCCCCCAGTCAGAGGATGGATGAATGGAACATACACATAAAGGACAAAAGCTCTCCTACCTGCCCCACTGTATACTCTTACACCCGTCCCCAATTATTGACAGTTCTCAAAGTACCATACGATGCACACTCTGCTTTTGCACATGCTGTGACCACTCCAAGGACTGGCCTCCATTCCTTGCTTGCTGCCTAAATTCACTGATTCTCCAAAGATATCTCAGCCACCAGTATTCAGATCATGACTTCCTTTGAGCCTCTTCCTGGACTCCTAATCCTAAAAGAGCTAATAACTTAGCTCCGCTGTGTACAGCATCATACTTTTAAAATATAACATCATATTTTTCACACTCCGTTGTAATGACTGGCTTATGTATTTGTCTTTCCATGGCCGTCCACAGGGAAGTACCCAGGGTTTATTCATCTTGTTGTTCACCAAACCTAACACATTAAGAGGCACCTACTAGAGAGCTTTTACCTGCTGCCAGCATAATTTTAAATGGTAATGCTGTGGCTACATTTCTTGCTAGCAGTCAAAGGAAATAAGTGTCATTGTGAGATAAGTACGAAACATTGCACTATCATTTATTAATCTAGTCTTCATGCCAAGAAATTTGTTGAACTAACTCAGTGCATATCAATGAATTTATAGTTATGTGTGCCTTTTGATATTCTCCTTTACTACCTGATCCTTTTAGGCACTGATGACAATGCTTTGGTATGGAAGAAGCAGTAAAAAGATGAGGTTTTAAAAAAGAAATTCTTGCTACCCTTAGAATCATGACGGGAAAAAAGTAAAGGTAAACTTGACAGCTAATGTGAGAGTTTTTGATTGCCTCTGGTGTTTTATTGGTGGAGATCATCGGAAAGTGAAATTGGGGTCTATAATAGCAGGTATGACTGGATGGGTCCCAAGGAACTTCAATTTATTTTGTAACAAGGAGCTCATCGAGCAGGCAACTCAAACTTGACCCTGCCTTCATTGCCTTTATTCTTGGGATGAGCCCAGTAGATCCTGTCTTTGGTAGTCTCCTCTGGTCTTTGCTAAGCAGAGGGGTTAGGCCTGAAAAGACTCTGAAATGAGTAGGGGAATATTGATGCCCCACTATTTAATTGCCTCCTAAATCTATGGTAAATTTGCCAGTGATTTTAAACTCTGAAAGAATAACAGACTCATTGATTTCTATAATTCATTTATTTAGGGATTTCTATTATCAACTGAATTTGATTGATGGCTTCATGACAAATAGCTGTGGGCTCAGCATATACCAGCACTCTGGAAGCTCACTCAGCCATAAACAAAGTGTGAGATATAATTCTTGGATCCTTTTGCTGAGTCTGTGCTTTGCTATTTGGGGAAGAACTGATTGAGATTCCTTAAGTGAATGAGGTAAAGTGAAATTCCCACTGAATCCCCTTGGAGAGTGAGATAGTGACAGAGAAAGACAGCATATTTGTACATGGACCCTGAGAATTATCAGTTCTGATTTGAGATCCTGAGATTCTGTGACATTTCACTCCAAAATGTCAAGTCTCTACTTGCGATCCAGAACACAGAACTGTTGCTTGGACAAAACAACAACAACAAAAGATGTTGTCTCTGTATGCTGGGATGGTGGTGGCCATCTCTAAGTGTTTTTTGCTGAGACAAAGGCTAGCAGAAGGGATGATATATCTTCATCCAAAATTAAAACAGAGCTCCATACATCTTTTTGAGTTCGTTTTTCCTATAAAGGGCTTTGATTTGCCCCTCCCACATGGATAGAAATCAAGTGAATTTTCCATTTTAGAGAAAATGGGAAGTCAGTGCCTAAAACTCCAAGCCTGAGAACTTTGCCATTGAGCTACCATTGACCTCAATATTTCTCTCAGTTCAGATGAATAGGAATTGGTGATTTGTGATGCCTATTGACAATATTCCTGATTGTTTTTCTTGATTAAAAATCAATCCATCATTCATTCAAGAATATTAAAAGCAAAGAATCTGAGGAAGAGAAGAAAATTTACTAATAAAACTAACCAGTCATCACTATTAATATTTTCGCTAGTCATACATTTTAACTGAATCATTTTCTTCTCAGAACACCAAAAGGTCAAAGATGATTCTTAGGCCAGGTTTACTATTGGCCAGCAGGGATCCTGGTGGTGGAGAATGGACTCAATGGCAGTGAGTGTGGTTTTAATACTGGTCACGACACATCTTTTGTACTATTTACCAAAGAGTTACTTAATAGTCTAGAGACTGAGTCCAAAAGCCAAGCCAGGGCCATTGTAGCCAGTTTGCTGAAGGAGACCTGCGCCAAGCGCTAGATTTCAGACACCCCTACCTAGCCTGTTGCAGAGTGAGAAATAAAACATTCGTATCGTCTGTTGAATAAGAAATGGGAAGTTTCATTTTCCTTTACTTTCAGTTTTCTAGTTTATGCATATTTGAATATAAACGTTTTAGCTTTCAAAACTAGAATAAGCCTGTGGATAGGCGGAACTAGAAGATACTGAGTTTATACTGCCTTTCTGATATTACCATGAAAACATTTACTCTTGAAATATGCCTGCCGCTGTTGCTGCCACCGAGCCGGCCCTGCACACAGAAGGAAATGCTGCCGGTCCTTTACCGTCGTCACAACTGTGTCGATCTCTCCTGTCACGGGTCTTCCTCTTTTTCGCCGCCCCTGTAACTTATTACTAAGCTTCATGTCCTTTCCAGCATCGGTTTCTACTCGTCACAACTGCAAGTACACGAAGGAAAGTCTAGCTCTCCTTGCTCCTCAGGGGCAGTCTGGTTGAGCTTCCTCCAAGACAGATGTGTTTGTCTGTCTAGCAGTCCATGGATTTGTCACTGTTTTTGGCAAATAGCATAACACAATTGTCCTTATTTACTGTCACATTTTCATAGGTCTCTGAAGGGGTATAACCCGTTTTAACCCTTTCATGATTTTAACCCAGGCAATAATCCCTTGACCTGTTCCAACAACTGCGTCTAGGTCTACGCACAAGTTCGCTCGAGCACAATGAGGTGATCTGCCATCCCCATTCTTGGTGTGCTATCCATGGTGTGTATGATCCACACAGTCAAATGCCTTTGCGTGGTCAATAAAACACAAGTCAAGATCTTTCTGGCATTTTCTACTTTCAGACTTGTGCTTAGAGAAATTTTTGGCAGGGAATACCGAAAGGTATTATGGTAATGTTAGAATAAGGTAAATGAGTGGAATATCTTGATGGACAGCGTTCTATTGTCATCTGTTTTCTCTCTTACAATAGTGTACCCGCATGTACAATGAGGAAAGAATTCTTGATTCTTCGTTCAGGAGTCTGGGTAGCACAGTGAGTTAAACTTGGAGAACTCACTGAACGTCGATGGTTTGAACCCACCAGGAGGACAGATTGACCACCTTTGAGACCTGACGGACCAGTGCTGTCTGCCTACAAATTCATGAGGAGTCGGAACTTATTTGGCAGTAGTAGATTTGTTTGTTTGCTTGTTTTGCTTTTGTTTCGGACAGCGGTTCTCAACCTGTGGGCTGTGACTTCTCTGGGGGTTGAATGACCCTTTCACAGGGGTCACCTGATTCATAACAGTAGCAAAATGATAGTTATGAAGTAGCAACAAAAATAATCATGTTTGGGGGGTCCCCACAACATGAGGACTGGGTCACGGCATTAGGAAGGTTGAGGAAGTCTGGCGTGGTGCAAATAGTGAAATGCTGGAATGCTAACAAAAAAGGTTGGTGGCTTTGCCCAACATCACCTTGAAAGGAAGAGCCGTCAGTTTACTTGCTAAGCTTGCAGCTGTTGAATACTCTATGGAGTGCTGTCCTAGTCCACATCCCGTGGGGTGCCCATGGGGCAGAATATATTTGATGGCCATTGGTTTTGTTGTTGTCTTCAGTTATTTGAAGAATTTATTAGTCACAGCACATGCAACTCTTTGGTTGGAAGAAAATTACAATTAAATAGCAATATTATGTGGCATTATAGTCTATATTATAGGGTGAGTAAACAGCTTTTTGTTTCATTTTTTAACAGTTTTGTTTAGGAATATAAAATTACTTTAATTCTTCAGGGAAAATTAAAGAAAATTTATTAATCATATTTTTTGAATAATTGGTGAATTAAACTTTTAGTAATAACTAATAAATCATAGCTAATCATAGTATAGATATTTTGGACTTTAATGTAAATATTTTAGTGCATAAATTATAGTTTACTATGCCTTTACAATTAAGTTATGATTTGTGATCACAAATAAATTGGATTATATCATCAACATAAGTGATTGATATCATTATAGTTAATGTCTCGGTATAATGAAAGAGAAAACTGACATCAATAAATCCAAGATAAATTTAATCTAATGAAACTTGTATAGTGGTCCATGTAACTTACTATTTCAATTTTGAAAGAAGTATCAAGAGTTATTATGGTAATTTGTTTTGGCTCTCATTAGTATCTAGTAAAAGTGGATTATTTTGGAAAGATTCTTCAGGGATTCATAACATGGACATAAAATTTAGCTTATATTCAATTCCTTTATATTATACCTTTTCTTGAAGGTAAAATCACCTACAAATTTTCCCTCACTGAACATTATTTCACTAATCATATTTATTCTGCAATTAATGGTTTTTTCCCCTTCATTTATTTATTTCTAATTAAATGAAATTAAATTAATTATTTGAAATTTATTATATTATATATTTAAAATAAATTAATTAAATTTATTTTAAATTAAAGTGATTTATTTATTTATTTTTAAAGATCATTTTATTGGAAGCTCTTACAGCTCTTTTCAAATTCCATACATCAGTAGCATCAAGTATATTTGGACATATGTTTCCTTCATTATTTTCTAAATATTTACTTTCTGTCCGCACCCTTGGTATCAGCTCTTCTTTTTTCCCCTCCCATCCTCTTGAGGCCTTTATAAATTAGAAATTATTATTATTTTCATGTCTTATACTAACTGCTGTCTCCTTTCCCCTGAGGTTTCGATTGTTCGTCTCCTGGAATGGTGGTGATTATTTGTTGACCATTGAGATCAGCTACCCCTTCCTCCTTTCCTCCCTTCATCTCATCACCTTCCCCATACCCTGCTGGTTTCACCACTCCCATTTCTGTTCCTGAGGGTTTTATCCTACCTGGATTCCGTGTCTCCTAATCTGTCCCTGTGTACGTCTCACCCGCTGTGAACAGCAGGACTGGTGTCATGATAGTGGAGGGTGAGAAAGTCTCAAGGAACCAGAGCAATATTGTGTGTTTCATCGGTGCTATACTGTGGCCTAGTTGATTCATCCCTTCCTTGCGACCCTTTGAAGGGATGTCCCATTGTCTACAAATGGGTTTTCTGTCTCTTCTTCGATACCCCTTCATTCTCAACATAGGCTTTCTTTTTTGTCTTCTGATGCCTGTTACTGGATCCTGTCAACACCTCATGATCACACAGGATGAAGTGCTTCTTCCATGTGGGCTTGTTGCTTCTCTGCTAGATGACCCCAGACACTCTATCTTTTGATAGCCGGGCACCATCAGCTTTCTTCACCACATTTGCTTATGCACCCATTTTGTCTTCAGCGATCATGTCAGTGAGGTGAGCATCACAGAATGTCAGATTGTTAGAACAAAGTGTTCTTGTGTTAAGGGAGTACTTGAGTTGAAGCCCAATGGGGGAAACTGAATTAATGATTGACACTTATCCCTTCCCCCAGGAGGATGAAAAATGGAAACCTCGGGGGAAGGGAGACAGTGGTGGGTGTAACTAAGGAATTAAAATCAACAATGAGGAGGACTTAGAGATCCTGGGGGTGTTGAGCAACTTCAATTTAGCTGAGAGAAATTACTAAGAGGCAGAAGTAGGGCGAGCATGATGGTGGGGCAGAAGGAAGATAAAAGGGAACAAAGGAATGATCTAGGAAGCAAAGCTATGGATAGAGGTATAAATTTAGGTGTGTCCATATGTAAATACATTGTTACATAAAAATAGAGGTATCGGTATATGTACATATATTTATATGACAAAACATTGAGATAGTGGACAGATTCAAGAACTGCCTCAATGCAAGAAAACTTTGTTCTAACCACCTGACATTCTTTAATGCTCACCCTCTCAGCATGATTGCTGAAGACAAAAAGGGTGTACATGGAAATGTGGTGAAGAAAGCTGATGGTGCCTGGCTATCAAAAGATATAGTGTCTGGGCCTTAAAGGCTTGAAGGTAAACAATCAGCCATTTAGCTCAGAAGCAACAAAGCCCACATGGAAGAAGCACACCAGCCTGTGTCATCATGAGGTGTCCATGTTATCAGGTTTCATGCATCAAAGACCCAGAATAAAACCATACCCAAGGTGAATGGCAAAGGGGGTGGAGGGGGAAGGGCTGCATGGAATGGTGACCCAATGCCCATTTGTAGACAATTGGACATCCCCTCACAGAGGGATCATAGGGAAGAGATGAGCCAGTCAGGATGCAGTATAGCACCGATGAAACACACAACTTTTCTCTTGGTCTTTGGTGCTTCCTTCATCCCTCTATCATGACTTCAATTCTACCTTACAAATCAGACTAGACAATACCATGCACATTGCTACAGATAAGAGTCCAAAACACATCCAGGATAAATAAACCCCTCAGGGCCAACAAGGAGAGTAGAGGCACCAGGAGGATTAGGGGAGGGTGGGGGGAGAAAGGAGGAATTGATCACAAGGATCAACCTAGAACTCCCAGGGAGATGAATAATGGAAAGTGCATGAGGGGCTACAGAGGATGATGTAAGATATGGGAAAAATAATCTATAACTTATCAAGGGTCCGTGAGGGAGGGCAGGTCATGGAAGGAGGGGGAGAAATGGGGAGCTCATATCAGGGTCTCAAGTGGGAAGAGAATGCTTTGAAAATGATGATGGCAGCACATGTGCAACTGTGCTTGACACACTGGAGGAATATATGGATTGTGATAAGAGATGTAAGAGCCCCCAGTAAAAGTATTTAAGAGAAAAATGATTAAAAAGTAAATAAAATAAAAATTAATAATTAAAAATAGCAAACAAACAAAAGGATCAGTTCCTCCTTACTCCCCCCTATTGATTAACTTCAAGTCTTTAAGACCCCAGATGTTAAGACCCCATATTCCTGTCTATGGTGTTTGCTCATCACTCCCTTCCTCCGCCTCCTCCACACCGCAAGTCCCTCCAGAACCATCGGTCAGTTGCTTTCTCCTCAAGCTTGCTTTCCATGCCTATCTTACATAGCTAGGCAAACCAGCAAGGACACAAAACAAAAGATTGATTAAAAAGAGAAAAAAAAACTAGCAAAAACAAAGAACATATACAATTCCAGGTCTGTCTGCTGACCCTTATGACTATCTCCCCACTGGTCCTGGGGATTCCTAGAGCTGCCTCTTCTAGCCTGAAGTCTATTTGGGGGGCTCCTCAGGGTCTTTGTGGCTTTGCTTTGCTCTGGTTGTGATTTGTTATGTTTCATACTCGGTTTGCCCTGCTGGGGGGCCTTGACCTGACTAACTCCCCACTGTGTCTCCCAGTATTGTCCTCTGTCATGATATGCTCTGGTGAGGGGACATCCTGTCTCCAGCTGTTTTCTGCCCTGGAGTCGTCTAGATGCCTTAGCAGTTCCATGTCGGGGCATTGTCTTCAGTGCTTGGTGTGCCGCCATGGAGTCTAAACTCTCACTCTCTCTTTCTGCTCCTTGCTTTGCTTCTGTGTGGGGATGACATGCCACCCCCTCTCCCCAGCCTGTAGGTTTAGGATTGTCCTCTGCAGCACATATTCTAGGGGGGGGGGGGGCAGTTTGGCTCTGCTTGGGCTGCCCTGTAGCCAGCTCTGCAGAAGTTACTCCGTGTAGTTATGTACCCTCAAGGTTTGGTGCACCGTGGTGGGGTTTGCACACTCCCAGGTCTCTTCATTTTCTGGTCTAAAAGGAGGAGCATTGATGGGTGATTCAAGCTGGAGGTCATCTTGACGCTGCTTAATTTCAAGCAAACACTGTTAATTCTAAGAATTGGCAGAGTAAGTCTATTTTCATATTTTGTTATTCCATATGCATTGATCATACTACATTCCTCAAGATGAAATACCGTGATTAGATGTGTTTCTCTTGACACAATCTACTCAATCTCCTTAGGGTGCCAGGTGGTCGGACTTAGCTGTCCTTCATTGTAGTTGAGATGCGGTGGCCAAGATGTCGCTGCTTTGCTGTGTTCCTGAGCTGATTCTTTCTCACGGCACCTCCACAGGACAGAGCTGAACTTCTCAATAGCATTTCTGTTTCTTGGATTTTAACTCCCTCCAGGAGCATGTTGCCAGGTGGTTTTCTGCCTCAGAGCAGCAGGGGAGCGCGGACTGCTGAACTTCTGATTAGCCGTCAAAGGCTTCACCATGGCACCGTATGCTTCTTGCTGCTTTACCCCACTGCCCCCACTCTATTGATTGACTTTCAGTCAATAGCAACCCCATTCAGTGTTTCCTAGACTGTCAATGTTTACAGGAGCAGATGGCCTAATCTCTCCCCTCAGAGAGGTTCGGGCTGAGAAGTTAACAGTCCTATGCCTAACCTATAGCACCACCATGGATCCTATTGCTGCTTTTTCAAAAACCAAACTCATTGCCATCGAGCCGACTCTGACTCAGTGGTGCTGTCAGACAGTCACTCTCCCCCTGGGGGTTCAGGGGACTCTAAAGGGTGGCGAGTCCGTCTTTCTCTGGAGGAGCACCTGAAGGTCTGACCCTGTGGTCCTGCAGTTCGCCGCTCAGGACTCCACTAGGGTTCTTGGTTGCTGCCTGAGACGAAGCTAATTCTGAAAGTGCTTTCTTTCAGAAGGATGTTCCCGTCAGACACCAGATTCCTTCTTTTGTTTTCACAGAAGCCAAATGAGCTGATTCTAGAAGCATCAATTCCCGGTAGTTCTTCTTAGACCTTTTCCTAGATTTTTATATTTCTATATTACTGTTTTCCACAGCTAATATTTTCAGATTGGTACATATAAAATATGATCTATTATTTTTTCCCTTTGCCCCAATCTTAGGTAGCATTGGAAGATTTTCTATTTCTCCGCCCCCCTGCCTTCTCTTTCTCTGTAAACTTGGATTTTTCACTACTGAGATGAATTTCATGTTATCTATAAAATTGATTTTTGGGGGTCTGTTTTTAATTTAAATTTTAAAGATTCTATTTAAAAACTGGTTCATCAGTATGCTATTTTTAACGCATCACCATTCAGAGAAGTACCTACGTAACCTAGTGGTGGATTGTAACCATTGGCCTTTCTGTTAGCAAACCAATATCTAACTCCTTCTAGCAGATAAGAACATTTGGGAAAAAAATGAAATATGCAATAATAGAATTATGATAACTTTTAGCATCTAGTTCAACTTTCCCAATCCTCTAAGACGCTCTCTTATCAGCCAATAGGTCCCCTCATCTGAGCCATGCCTCCACAGGTTTTGCATTTTTAATGCTTATCTGGGTGCCACGATTTTATCAAGATTAGAAGTCAGGCAGAGAAAATGCTGTTGCCAGAAGCTCCTGCAGAGTCATTTAAGCGTGAGCTTCACACTGGCAATCTGCCCGTCTTGTCACAGTGTCGCTTTGTGACAACAGGTTACACATTTGGGCCAAGCTTCATATTTCACCCTTGAGTTCCTTTAGAAGTCTTGGGTGGATGCCGTCTGGTCCCGGTGATTTATGTACATTTAGTTTATCACTGAAGTCTAGGACAATCGCTATTTATTCTAATCTTTCTGACCTGCTGGCTTTAAGGGAAAACGGAAGTGAGACTCCTCACGGCATCTTGAGTAAAGGCTGAAGCAATAAGACGGATTGTACCTGCTGCCACCTTCTCACCCCCGAGTGCGGCTTCACACCCCAAACCGGCCGGCTGTATTTAAAGAGGTTTGCGCTTGCTTGGTTCAGATGCCCTGTGGGGTGCTCCTCTGGTTCCTTCATGTGTCTAATTGCTTTCACTTTGCCTGTGACTGTTAAACATTCCTTTTCAAAAGTTACCATTTTTGCGTTTAAAACTCATGATCTGGCCCCTGAGCATTGTCAGCTTGGCACGAGCGGCAGGGCCTAAGTGCCTGTCTGCTTTGAGTGTTGCTCACGCGTTTCTTGGTCCCACCAGGGGCATTGGCACCGTCTCTGGGCGCATTTAAGAGCAGCTTCCTCTCATCCCTTCTCTTTATGATGTGGCAAAGCTCCAAGGTGGGGTTTCAGACCTTTCTCTCTACTGCGGGGAGGCTGGATCGGGACTGCTCTTGACTGCTCCGTTATGGTCAGCCCACAAGTACCACTTGGTGTCATTTCACAACCAATTCTCGGAACCATGTGACCAATGTGTGGCTCTGTAAGGCCAGAACGAGGCTCCAGCTTTCTCCTCCAGCCCTGGTTAGTACCATTCTCTCCTTTCACCACCTGGCCAGGGGGGAATGTCACTGTGAAGCAGTCCAGAATTTAGCTGGGGTCAATTGGATGCAGATCATTTTATCATGTATATTAGTTCTTCACAACATAATGTACCACAGGTCAGGAAGATCCGATTTTCATATTAAATGGTATAGAGAAGTACTTTCTAAAGTAATGGAACCTAGGTTACATGTGGACCTTACAATGTTCTGGTAGCCATATTTTAAAAAGAGACGAGTTTGATTTCAATGATGTATTGAGTTCACATCTTAAAGTGTAATTATTTCAGCAGTTACCAACATTTAAACAATAATGAAATATTTTATATTGCCTTATTTCATACCTCATTTTTAAAAATTAATAATCCATCTTATATGTGTTGCATGTTTTAATGTGCATCAATCACATTTCAAGTTATTCTTAGCCATTTCCTGTTATGACTAGGGACTACCATATTGGTCTGCTAGATGAACTGCTTTATTGGATTACTATCCTACCCCTTGCCTCACAGAGGGGTCCTTCGTAGAAACTAGTCACTTCATGCCTTGCAAATAACTTGCCATTTCTATGTCTATGTCGATCAATTCTACTTACACCTGTGGCACCACATTAGTATAACAAATTCTGAAGGAGGCGTTTTACCCGACAAGAAGAAAGTTGATGAATATATTTGACTGTATTACACTAATATACTTGGTATATCTCCTCTAATTAAAATAAGATTTTCTTACAACTTATGAAATGAAGATCTCACATAATAGACTCAGAATGTAATGAAAATGTTTTCATTAAGTGCAAAGATACCCTGCAAGGCATGGCATTTTATCTCGTCTCTAATAACATTAATATCCCCTTTTAATCTTTGAAACATTTAAGACTTAATAGGGACTCCTTAAAGAGTGACAGATTGTAAGACTTGCAAGGTTACTTGAGCCGGAAAGTACTCATAGACCTGCATACTTTTGAATCAGAATATTTTTGATCAATGGAATGTATAAATACAGTCATACGTTACTTAATGTCCATGATGGGTTCTTTGTAGTAGGATGTCATGTAATTTAAACTTTGGGAAAACACCAAAGTGTCCTCTGGTCCTGCTTGTTTTTGTGAAACATCTCAAACCACCTTTGTACATTACTAGTGAGCCACAACAGGCCCAGAGAAATTCACTCTTTGGTGTGGCTTTCCACCTACATGATGAGCAATTTTCTCCACATCTCACACGGCCATCTCATTGCATTTTTGTTAGCCTGAAAGCTTTCAGTGACGCTGACCCTATCACAGCTTGGGAATTTCTTTCACTTGGTTCTTGAGGATCATCATGGTCACCAAGTGCAGTGTAGCTACACTGGGAGCATTTACCGATTTTCCCACCTGGTTTTGTTTCACTGGCTAATAAACAAATACTTCTCCTGGGCATCTTGCTGCCACCACTATCATTGGCTGTACTGCGTTTAGCGGGGGTGTGATCATATTTTGCAAGAAAATTAAACCGAAGCAAAATGCTTCAAAACTGGAGAGACTGATACATGAGATTGAATGCTGCGTTACACGAGCCAAGAGGCTGCTGCCTAGACATTGATGTATACACTATTATATGCCCAAGACTTTAGGGAGAAAACCCAGCACGCAGGGACAGGTTACTCAATAAGCAAGGTAAGCGCATTCTAGGACAACAACCAAACAGGGGACCCCGCTGTCCAAAGCCAAGGCCCGTATGTGCCAAGCAGAAAGGACATAGGCCAAAGTACGGATAAGACGGAAGTGATCTTACACATTTGTAGAGGACAAAATGGGATTTTCTGTTTTCTTTTGGACGGATCCAGTACAGCCCCGGGTTCAATTCTCTCTTGCTTACTACAATGCGAACATGCCAGCAGCACTAGGATCTTATGGCTTGTGGCGTCTATGGTCATCTGTCTTCAGACTGAGCAGACCACCGAATCTATAGCATGCTCTCTGTGACCACTCTCCTCCCTGTTGGGTCTCAGCAGCAGGCCAGCGGCAGCGGCAGAGGATGAAAAAAAAGTGAGTGCATGCATCTGGTTCCCTCAAGACGGAAGAACAAAATCACATGCTAGACTACAATATTTTACCTCCTAGTGTTTAGATATAAATGTCTGGGTTCGCATTCAAATTATTGGGTAGATTTTTTGGTTTATAAATTCTACTTATTTTCCATTCATCATACTGATTTGGCATAACTCAGGCCACTGCCCTCTGTCACTGCTTAGTAGAACTGCCCCGGTGAGTTTCTGAGACTGTGACTCTTTCCAGAGGAGTGGCTGGTGGTTTCGAACGGCTGACCTTGTGATTATCAGCCCAATGCATAACCACTATGCCACCAGGGCTCTATTTATAATTTAACAAGAGACAAAGTTTTACGTCCAGGAAAAAGTAAACACCACTGAAAGCTCACAGAAGATAAAAGGAAAAGGATCAGTGGGCGGCACATCACAAATTAGTCAGTTAAACGCACCAGTGGCACCACCGCGGAAAGAAAGGCTATTTCTACATAAAGACCTGCAAGTTTAGAATGCTAAGGAGCAGTTCTACTTTAATTTTAGGGTCACTGAGTTTGAATTGATGTTATGGCAAGGAGATGGTTGGTTGGTTAAAGACAATTCCCAAATCGACTTGCTCTTTAAAACATAATAAATAAGAAGAGATGTTTTCAATTGAATAATCACTAATATCACTGGTGCTGAAATTACTTTTAGAAATACTGATATGACTGGATTCACATTCATTATTTCTGAAGAAGAGTGTCTTCATTCCTTGCTGCAAAACAAAGAAAACCTATTTTAGAACCTACATCATCTCATCTGAGTTCTCACAAATAAATGAAATACACATCTTGCTTTGCCTTTGTCTTCTAGCAATGCAAACTATGAGATCAGAGTGGGGCCAGAGCGAGGCCAACCTCACCGTGTACTATGTGAAAATGTATGTTGAAAATTTAGCTCTGTTTCCTATCGCTGCATTAGCAGTTGTTACAACTTAAATATGAATGATAAACATAAAAACAGTTCAATTCACAAACATTGTACCAGAGGACTTCAGAAGTTCATGGAACAACTCATTATATTTTTATTACACTTTTCCCACGGACTTTTTGTAACCCCCTTATATGTTGCCATATTTAAACGGAAGACATGGTGTCGGTTTAGCTTATGAACTCCACACACACGTTAGTGAAGAATGTCGGTATTGGAAATCCTTTTGCAGCAAGTTGTTATCTTTATATTAATTGCTGAATGTGCGCTATCTTTCTGAGGAAAAAAAGTTGAGTGTCTGGTTCGCTACCAAATGCAAATTTGGAGTTTTAGTGGAATTTGTTGCTCAGTCCAATCCATTTTTACCAAGTCATATGGCAAAATATGGTAATACTGGAAAACTCAACCCATTATATGTGTACATATGTATGTTTAAAGACTTACTCTTGTGTATGTTTCAATAATATACATAGTGATAAAGTTTGATCAACAAATATCTATAGCTTGATATTTCAGTTTACCTATAGATCCTGCTAGTAATTCTCATAATCATCAGCTAAATATTGTTATAAGATATGAATCATCTACGGATGGAAGCCTTTCAATTGATTTATCTCACGTACTCACTTAAAAAGTCATACTGGTAAAGAAATTGCAAATCATGTACTTCACGATGGGAATTTGCAAATTGATTTTCTTAAGTGTAGAGGCCAGTCATATGACAATCTACCAATTCAGCAGGGGCTTTTAAAGTTAAGACACAGAACATTTTAGAAAGTAATACATATGCTACTTTCATGCCACATGTTACACATTCACTGAGTCATTTGGGATGTAACACAGTAGACTGTGGTTCAACAGCAGTCATTTTTCCCCAACCATTCAGTTACTCTGCATATTTTTACCCCCCTCTACTCACTCACTCACTCAAACATATGTAGGCAGTGATTAGATATTAAAATGTCTTTCTAATACACAGTGGGTACAATGAAGGCCATCCTAGAATTGGACACTCTAGATCCCTTCAAAAATATTGTTGAAGACCAGAAAAAAGGAAATATCAAAAAAGAAGAAAAATATTGCCAGCAAAATGTAAAAACTCAAAGTAAACCAACAACAACAAAAATACAACTCATTGCCATTGATCTGATCTTGACTAGAACTGCCCTCTAGGACAGAGTAGAACGGCCCCTGTGGGTTTCTTAGACTATCCATCTTCACGGGAGCAGCGATCTTCTTGCTCCTGTTGAGAAGGGGGTGGATCCAAACAGTGCACTTTGGAGTTAGCAGACTAAGAAGTAACCTGCTACGCCATTAGGACTCAGACTTTTATGTATGTTGGTTCAGTGGATAATATATTGCCGCATTGACATCTGGTGAGTCAAGTAAGTGTTCCAAGATTCAGAAGTCTTCAGTGTATCTACATAATCATGGATAAATTTTTGAAAATACAATAAAACAAATAGTATCCAATACCGATTATTAAGCAGTCCACTGCCAGCGAGAAGTGAATAGATGATGGAAGCACTCCAGAAGGTTCTCTGAGAGCCAGAGATCCCTGCTGCAGAAGCCCGGGCCACGTCTTCATCACTACGCTGCAAGCTTGTCTACAAAGAAGGGCAAATGTTCTTGCAAATGGAGCTTCCTGAGCAATGTGGATGCGGCTGTGAAAACCGCGTGGCGGAATCCCAGAAATGAGTGTAGGATTGTGACAAAATGGTTGCCCTTTAGAGCCGGGAGAGGGAAATGTTCTCAGTCAAGGGCAGTTTGGATACTTGGGACAGCATTGGGAGGCCATACCAGTGAACTCTTTAATGAACTCCCCCCAGTGTGATGGCTGGAACGGCTTGTCTGTGGTGAGGTGTGTGCTGTGAGCTGCAGCCTTACACAACTGGGGGTCTGGGCCCCCCATCCCTGCTTAACAGAGCAGTGCAACAGTGTCACTTTCACAGGAGAACACGTTTACAGAAAATCACATTGTAATCAATGCAGGCATGTAGGATTCCATGGTCATGGGTAATCAATGTAGGCATCAATGTAATCAATGCAGGCATTGATTACAATGTAATCAATGTAGGCATGTAGTATTCCATGGTCATGGGTCACATATAATGTGTATATCTCCATGCTCAAATGGTTTTACACCTATTCTCAGTTTTAATGATCACAAACTGTGCCAAAAGAATGCTCATTTTTTGTCCCAAAGAGACTAGAAAACTCTCCGTGTACAGCAGTCATTCAGCAGACTCGCCTCATTGGCCTTATTCTGTAGGGAAGTAGATATTGTTCAGCAGCTTAATTATGATGACATAATTGAAGAATTTGTAAGTTCAAAGAATAGAAAAATGTTTTCAGTTCGATCATGTTAGAGATGGAAGATCCTTCTAAAAATAAAATACAGTGATTTGTTGTAATATTTGTCTTCTTAGCATTAAATAGTCTTTTATGACATTTTCATTTACTAATTCAAAATTATGGCACTTATTATGAAAAAATCATCGAAATTGAAGTGTGAGTGACATAAAGCAAAACTGGTGAACGTGCATGAATTTGTTGTTGTGAGAGATAAACAGAATTTTATAAGCAACTAAGTTCACAGATTCAGTATCCTCATGTAGACTATACAGAATATGCTTTTTGTAGAAAATGTAGTATATAGTAAAAATTTAGTGAAACTGAAAGTTTTATATTTCAATATTTCTTTTCATGAAATGGCATACACTGCTTTGACATTCATTTGCTAATATTAGGGTTGCTAAGTTACCTACATGTGCATGCACATATTCATGTTTGAGCATAATTCACATATCCAGGCCGAATGTGTGAATGAGCAGAGGAGGGAGCATGGCAGACTGTCAGTGATGATGGCCCTCATGGGTCTTAGTCTAGCCTGCCAACATAGTACATGCATAAACCAGTAACGCCGGCGTACATTCTAACTGTCTAGACATATGTATAGTCGATTATAGATGCATTATACTACTAGTAGCCTGGTGGACCCATCATTTTGTACACAAGACACATAGGAATACGTGCTGCCGGTGAGAACCTGCTTTGTTCCCTACATCTCATTATCCTATCGGGATTGCTGAACTCTGCTATAACTTGATAGGCTCACAGCCATCTCTGCTGCCCAAATAAATGTTATGCAGTGCATGCCTCTACAGTTTTGTTTATTCTTGAGCAAAACTCCAAAGCTACACATGTGGGGTGGATTGGAAAATAGAGCAAATGAGGGGTTAATGGTGTTCTCCAACAATTATGCTTTGGATTGATTGCTATTCCTGCTAGGGGGTGATGGCTCTGCTTGAATTAATTGGGAACTCAGTACAAAGGAGTTAGAATCCTACTATCAATTTATAAGGACCCTGGTAACATGATAGTTATCCATTGCGCTGCGATCTGCAAGGTGGGCAGTTCAAACTACCAATCACTCCGAGGAGGGACTGCGCTTTCCACTCCTATAAACAATTACCATGTCAGAAACTCACAGGGCCAGTTCTACCCTGTCCTATAGGATCATTATGATACAGTGTTGACTCGAAGACATTGAGTTTGTTTTGTGTTTTTGATTTATTATAATTTTGTAACTCATCTGTGGGGAAATTGCAGTTAATTCTCTCCCTTTTACTGCACTGTTTATATGTTTATAGTTTTATGAAAATATAAACGTATAACATATGCTGCTTTGCTATTTAGATGAACTATGCATAAACCAAAACTAAACTCAGAGCCAATGCATCATTCATTTGGGCTCAGAGCAAACTTTCAGGGCAGAGTAGAGCTTCCACGGGGTTCCTCGGCTGTACATCTTTGGAGAAGCAGGCTGCCGTCTCTCGACACAGCTGCTGGGAGATTCACATTTCTGACATCGTGGTTAGCCGCTCAACATGTAACCCACTGTACCACCAGGACTTTGAACGATGGGTAACAGAAACGGACACTTAGCCCGTTCGCCCTGGAGTCGATTCGTACTCATAGGAGCGTCACGCGGGTCACACGAGACTTTCAGTGTTCAGGGGCATGGAGAGGCTCGTCTGTCTGTCAGAGCAGCTAGTCACTAGTTGCTAGTGGGTTTGAAAGGCTGACTTTGTGGTTAGCAGTCAAATTTATGGAGTGACATCTCAATATGACGCTTCTCCCTATGTCTCTGTAACTACCAGCACGTGATTGAGTGGAGCTGTTCCTATAGGGCATATGTGACCCTTATAGAAGGGACTGGTCAAGTTTAGTTGCCATGCCCTGGCTCTAAGCATGAGCTGTCTTTGAAGCAGGAGCAGAGAGAGAGAGAGAGCCTAGAACCATCAGGAGAGTGTGTTTTGGATCTCAGTCTGAAGGGTCCTAGACTGAGCCCCCTGGCACAGAGATGATGGAGCTGAGAGAACAGGAGCAGCATGGAGATCACGACACTGTGCGATGGAGGCAGGCGTGCTGTTTCAGAAAGGCAGAGGCCAAGGAACTGCATCACTGTGAGGCGGAGGACCAGGAAGCGACTTGATTGGGGGCCGAGGAGCGGGGTTGTTGTGGACTAGTGACCGCATCCGTGCTATTTACTGCTCCAGACTTTCCCTAGCAACTCCCCTTGATCTGGAGGCCCGTCTCGGCGCTCTGTATGCCCATGGCAGCACATTGTTGAACCCAGGATAGCTGTGGAGCGGCCTCGGGAGAGCGGTGAATGTCAGCACGGGTAATGAAGGATGACATGCAGATGCAGGGGTGAGCGCTGCTTCATGGCAACAGGGAAGCCAGAGGAGGTCAGAGATGGCCCTCCACCCCTGATAGCACAACGGCGTTACCGCCAGGCCTCCTTTGGATAGATCACAAATATTATTGTGTTGTCCAGGTTTCACTCTCCATTAAAATTGCAGACAGTCATATTGGGAGTTACAGTGAGAGAATTTATCTAATCTCCCACGCTGATGTTGAATAGATATATCAATGTTTTCATGAGCTTCAGGAGAGCTGAGTTCTCTTCCCTACTCTCTTCATTAAGGCCTAATCTAGCATTTTGGATGACGTGGCGTTTACTTTCTCTTATCTTGTTTTTACAGTTATTGTAATAGAACAGCTTAAAGCCCATTAGGGAACCGTTACTACATAAATCCAAGCCCCCAATGTTATACTCTTAAGAAAATGATATCCTTTGGAAATATCTCAGGTGTTCTATTTCTTGACACTATGATACCCATGGCCTCTCTTGTTTTGTCTTGTGACTTTTGGTCCATGAAAAACATCTAGTACATGATCTATAGTCCCTTGAAAACCTTCACTCTATTAGAGCCAATAAAAATTTTCAGAGGAAATAGATGACAATCTAGTGATAGAGAAAGGAAAGCCTAATTGCATTAAATGGGTTAATACTTGGCTGGTGGCTGAATTGCGGCCCATTGGAAGAGCCCATTACACAGTGGGGCACCAGCCTTAGCCGGCAGACAAAAGAACCAACCAGTTGTGGGAATGTAACTCACTCCTATGGCGTGTCATTCATTTGGCCTGGTTAAGGTCAAGTGAATCTGCATTTTAAACCACTTCCCTCAGCGATTCCGAGGTTAATAACCCAGCAATCTGAGTCTAGTAAGCATTGCCAAGATCAGCAGCGAGGCCATGAAGCCTCCCCTGTCGTGACTTCTAGCAACTCCTGCGTGTGGAGGGCTCTATTTTTGTCTTACTATCTGTTCAAGTTCCTGCTTGTTAAGCATGGCTTCTTCCCTGCATGATGGCACGTTCATTTTCTGTTTTATCAGTTGAAACTCGAATTCCAATGGCCCCTTTCCTCAGTGTGGGATTCTTGGCATTCCCAACTGTTCCTCACAGCATCTCTGCCTTTGGTTTTGCCTCTATTTGGATCCTTGACCTTCCCTTTAGCCTTGGTCAGCCACTCGAGTCACTTTGACCAGCATCTGCCATTCAGCTTCTATGGCTCCCTCTGAGCCTTCTCTGCTCCCGTTTTCCTGGACACACACGGAGCCATTGGCCAGCCATCCCCCTCAGAGTGAGCTTGCAGAAAAGGGGTAAGGTTAGTGGTACTCCCTGCAAGTACTTTTTTTTAAGGCCCCAGGCATTTGAGGCAGTGGAAGAACCCAAAGGGAAGCAGTGCATGGTGATCACACAAACACCTCTGCTGAGAACGCAATGAAGGGTCAATTGCTCACCACACATGGCAACAGGAACAGGGCGACAGGTCTGAGGGTACATTGTTTGATAGCATCATTTTCAAAGCACCAGATCGCAGCACTTGGTGCTGGTATTATTGTTAGTACAAAATCATTTTTCCAAACATTCCAAAAGAAACTGTTTCTTAAAATTAAGTGATTTTTTTTCTTATTTGACTAGTACTTAGAATGTGGTTCCTCACCTACTGCAGAGTGTCGTGAGCCTTATTGTCATGGTGTGCAGAGACCCAAGCTGAGAAGCATTTGTACACATGCCTTCCTACTCTTTTTCCTGGAGATTTTGTCTTCGTGCTTGTTTGAATGTGTGGCTGACTCGCTTCTTTAAGCAGGGCAGGACTCCCAATCAGATATAATTCCTTTGGGTACAAAATAACTTGATGATGTTTTGAATTCACAAGAGTTAGGGTTTGTGTGTATGTGTGTGCATGTATGTGTGTTTGTGTGTGCATGTGCGTCTCAGGGGGTTGTGTATATGAAACACTGAGATTCCCAGGTCTGTCCCCAGCACCAACTGATTCTGAATTTCTGGAATCAAGGTCCAGGGAATTTTTTAATGAAGTTTCTCATGTGGTTCCCATACAGACTTAAAAAATGAAATCTGCTTCCATTTCCTCATTTATATAATTAAAGATACCTATGAGATATATAGAAACTGTGAAACAAAGGAGAATACTAGTAGTACAGATTATTTTAGCACAACTTTAGGGTCCTGTGGAGTGCATCCAAGCAATTCCACTGTTCACATTTGTTGATCTAATGACACGAATTGAACCGAAACTGTTCAATGCCAGCCAAGGTAGGTTTAATGTCTCCTCATTGCTACGTGTGTTCTTGCCCTGAGTCAGCAAGAACACTATTGGGGTGTTGTGATTTCTCATCCTTTTTATTGAATAGTCATTCCCTGAGTGAACAAAGATGTTTGGTAGGAGAAGAAAGGGACTCTAATTAACAGGGATAAGTTATACCCTCTCTGTTTATAATGTTTGAAAGTATCCCCAGGTCGTCTTCTTCCTTAATGGTACACTGACTGAAGAGTGGTGATAATTAGTATGACTGAGTAAAACAGGAAAATTGTGAAGCACAGTCGCATGCTTAACTTTAAAATCCACAAGTAATTATAACAAAAGGTCAAGTTGCTGGGTGTTAGAAATCATGTACAGATGTGGCTTGACAGGGTTTCAAATTGGCACCTGTGAGCACTGGGTGCTGAACTGCGAATCACACTGATGCATCATCAGAGCACAGAATGGTCGTTTGGGACCATGATGAGATGGAAATCGTTGGTCTTTGCATTTTCACAGGTAATACAGCCCCATATTACTGGAGTTCAGGGGACGATTTCCGACCCAAACTGTATTAAGTAGTTTATGTTTCAAAATTATGAAATTACAGACCAGGAGACTTGAGAAGGGAAGCTGTGGGCCTGAGTTGGGCTTATGTATAACTGAAAAGACATTTAACGTACCCCGCTAATGACTGGGCTCCTGTCTTACCCAGGCTCGTGGTTAAGGCGCCCTCCCCCTTTCTGAGTGTATGGAATTCTAAGTATTTGACTGTCACAATTGTAGGTCCTGGTTAAGCAGTCTTTATGAAGGTTTGCTTTTCGTGGGTGATACTCTGGAAGACCTCCATGCAGACACTTGGAAAGAGAAAATGAGTGCAAAGTTAGGGGGAATAAAACGGGGAAAGCCATACGCACGAAGCTGGACTGAAACCTGTGTCAGTTCTTGTTGCCTCTTATGATGTGTGGTGTTGTGAGTGTCCGACGGATGTTCTCTTGTCAGGGGCCTACCCACACGCCTGGCCCAGGGACTGAAGGAACGGAGGGCAAAGATCCAGACGGTGGACCAAGTGCACAGTTGGCAACTCCTCGTGCCAGTGGGTGCACCTGTCCAGACTGCAGCATGACTGCTGCTTCTTCATTCCAATTTTATCATGAGATTCATAGCCCCAGAACCAATAAAGATCATCCATCCTTAAGCTTATGCTCCTCTGGAACCGCACTTGAATAACACAACAAATTGAACTAACTCATAGTTCGTCGTCTTGGAGGGTCCGCAATCAGAAAGCTGCTTACCTGGGAGGTTCTGGTCCTTCACAAGGCCACAATGGAAGGGTCCCCTAGGCTTACAACCACCTGAAAGATTGATTGTGGAAGAATCCACTTCCTTGTTGGAAGGTGTCAGGGCCTTTCTCAAGGGCTGCATCCTCCACGAGAGCTGACCTTCCCGGTGAGTGAGCCACGGGTCAACGAGAAGGCCCAAACACACAAGAGAGGGCTCAGATTTGTATAGGGCACCAGGCGAGGTGAAAACATGCAGAGAGACACTTGGGGCACATGGAAAAGCGTCCATGTAGCATGTAAAACGCTTAACACCGATTATGCTCTGCAGTAAGCGCTCAGCTCATATGAACTATTTGGCCATTGTTTAGGCTTCAGTATCTGACGATTTTTCAAAGGTACGCATAAGGTTTCTGAGGCTTCTTCCTCCAAAGTGGGGGACCGTTTCCTGGGGGACCAAAATCTCACAGCTGGACTGATAGGTGACATCATGATACATGGGGGAAAGGTGGAAGCTGTGAAGGGTTGTCTTGCTTGGATCCACACTCAATGCTCATGGAAGCAGCAGTCAAGAGCTCAAAAGACACAGGCCATCAGCTGAATCTGCTGAACAAGACCTTTTTAGACTATTGAAGGCCAAGGGTGTCGCTTTGGGGAATAAGATGCACCTGAACCAAGCCATGGCACTCTCCATTGGTGCACATGCATGCGAAAGTTGGACATTGAGCAAGGAAGACCTACGCAGAATCGACACATTTGAATCTTGGAGCTGGAGAAGAATCCTGAAAGTGCCATGGGCTGCTAAAAGGACAAACAGATCTGTATTGGAAGAAGTAAGGTCAGAGGTGACAAGACTTCATCTGAGACACTTTGGACATGCTGTCAGGAGACCCCTGTCCCTGGAGAAGGACATCATGCTCAGTAAAATGGAGGGAAGCAAAGAAGCGGAAGAGCCACAGTGTCTGCAGCGGCAGGCAGAGACACAGGGACAATTGTGAGACTGGCACAGGGCGATGCGGTGGTCTGTTTCAGGGCTGACTCAATGGCACCTAACAACAACGATGCCATTCTGGCATGGTGGGTTAGGCATTGGACTGCTAACCAGACGTTCAGCAATTCAAACTCCTCAGATTCACTGGAGGAGAAAGATAAGCCTATTTACTCCCATAAATATTTACAGTCTTGTAAACCATACGTGTGGACTCTGCCAGTTGAGATTGATTCAATAGCATTAGGTTTGGGGTTTATTCTTATAAAGAGCATGTATTTTTACTACAGCAAGAGGACTTTTCCACACCATCCTTCAAAGGCAGTAGACCTAGCCCTAAGGAAACTTCCGTTCCAGTTGCATCAGGACTGTGACCTGCGTGAACGGGGCTGCATTTCACCCTAATCTTCTTACAACGGACTAACGTCTCACAGCAGAGTCCCTTCTGGAGTTGATTGCAATGGGTTAGGTGACATCATCACTGGTGGAAGGGGGGGGGGTGCGGGGGACTGCTAAACAACAACTGAGAATCCTGACTCCATCAATATGACACAAAACCCAACTGTCCTAACGAGGATAACTGGAGCTGAGCTGGGTAACAATGTTTGCAGGGAAGGATGAAGAAACGCCCAAGAAACCTAGTTGTTCTATTCATGAATATCAGTTTGAGTGTCTGTGTGTCCGGACGTTCAGAGGGCCACGGTTGAGTGAATTGTTAAGCATCATTCACCCAGGTCAAGCTGGGAGAACAATCTCATCCAACAAACAACTGTGTCCACTGGCCCATCAAGAGGGACTCTCCTCTTCCTTTTGTACTCACTTGGAATGGCAGAAAATTGCCTACATTGTGTCTTCGTACAACTCCCAAGACACGCCTTTCCTGCCACCTTGGAGAGTCAGTCTTGCTGGGCACAGCATGTTGCTCCAGCAAAGGCTTAGCATCCAACTTTCCTCCCACCCAGCTGCCTGCCTCTCTCAGTTCAAATAGCTGTGAATGGTGCCACTCCCCCATAATTCAGCGCAGAGTATTCTGGGGCTTCCTAAGCAGCAGGCTGGCAACCAGCAACAGATGGAGACGCTGTGTAATACTGAGGAGAGCCAGCAAGGAGAAGTAGACAATGAGGCGAGTAGCCAAGTGGGCAGTCTGGGAGATGGAGGGCCAAGAAGCAGCGAGTGCTCTGTTGCCAAAATGGGATGATTCCCGTGAACTTGTGAGATTTCACAGTCCCACCATCCCTTTCCCACCATCCCTTTCCCACCATCCCTTTCCCACCATTCCCTTCCCCACTCCCCACTGCTAAGTCCTCTCTAACATCAACAAGCCTCATTTCCCTGCTTTGCTGAACTAGAAATGTACCATCGTTGCCCTCAGTTTGATGTTCCCGTTAAGGCTGAATTTCAACAACTCCCTGTGCCTTTAAGAAAGAAATCAACATGGTGCAGATGGTCTTTCAAACATGTTTATTTCTATGTCATCCTCTCTGAACATAAATATCAATTCCGGCACTGTACTGTTGTAAGTGATAAGTTGAAACATCATCAGTTGTTGTTTGGTTAAATGACAGTAACAAAATGAAAAATCACCATTAAAAAGGCTGTATTTGCATATTTTTATGCAGTCAAAGAACATGGCACTAATGTAGCATAAGGAGAATTCTTAAACAGAAACATTACGGTTTTCAAAATCTAAGGAAGATCAAAAAATAAATGCTGAAATTTCATTTATAAAAAGAAGCAGGGAATAGTTATTCTACTAGCAGTATAATAAAAGCACATTTTAGTGACACTTTAATAGTGTATTAATTCAAAATTCTAACTTTGAGACGGAATGATTCCATTTGCACAAACCATAAGTGCACTCTAAATACTTGGCATAATCGTGATGATGAGAAATTAAATTAATAACACTAAGACAGTTACAATCTCATGCAGCCTCCTAAACCTTTTGCATCTATGTTAATTATTTGTCACTCCTCTTGAACTCTCATACTGGACTTTATTTGCTATTTTAATTTTTCAAAGATTTAAACAATTCTTTCATTGTCAGTGTTTTTCTTTTGAAAGTTTACTCCAAAACCCATTTATAGTACTTTTGAACTCACCAAACATTTTAATAGTTGCATGCCTGATTGATCAAACACATGCATGACACATGTAACTGTAGGATATCAGTAATTGACTTCCTACACACCTGAATTTTACTAAGGTACTCAATCAAATAAGCAGCCTTCTAATTCTGAATGAACAAAGAAGGGAGGAGATTTTTTATTCTGTATTACAACATCCCAGCAGTTCATGTAACCAAAATATCCATAATTCACAGCAAATGGTTTTTATTCCAAGCCTGACTGTCGAAGTACTACACAGATTCTAGAAAAAGGTTTTCTGAGAGAGAGTTCTTCATTTCTCTCTACTCTTTCAAGTGTACATCAGGATGGTCAGCGAGTCTAATCCTTCTGATTATAGGGCATTTAATGAGACACAGGGCAGCAGGCAATCTGGGTTTCAACTGGTTACAGATGATTTAGGGATCCATGGACTCAAATCAGACCCCGAAGTTGACTGTCGGGCATACAGGAATCTAGGACATTTCGCAGAGCAGACAACTCTCCCAGGGATCATAAACACCTTCCAAAACATTTAGCAAGATGCTTTGTTCCACCACATCATCACTTGATAAGCTTCAGTAATTTTTATACAAGTCCTTGGATTGCTTTGTTTCTGAGACTATATTGTAGCTTAGAACGTGATTAGGTCATGCAAATGACCCCGAAATCCAGCATCAAATAAGGCAGATTGCATGTCACAGGATTCTTTTTCATTGCCAGATCACTCTGCTGCCAAAATGCCAGTGTGGCACATTCATTGGCCTCATCGCCGTGGCCATCACAGAGCTCAGATGAGGCTTTTTCTAAAGGCTCTGTAAATAGCCATCTTGCCAAGGTTGATATTTCTGTTCCCAAACGTGAATCCTCCCCAACCCCTCCTTCAGTTCTTCCAAAATCCAAATCTCACAAATAATAGCAAGACTGGAAAAACAACCAAACCAGAAATGAGAGCGATTTTCTCCTTTCTCCTTAAGGATTCTTTATTCTGAGAGTGCCACTGTTTGACAAGTGGGAAGCCATGGTGATATTTATATGGGTGGGGCTGGTGGGGAGAGAATGGAACCAGTGTACATTATTCATAGGGAGCTTGGCTTCGTAGGACTCATTGCAATTTCTTTTTAGAGCAAGCCTCTACTCCCAGATTAAAAGTGCATTGCTCACATTCCGCCGTAGTCTCATGTACTCAATGTGGAGTTACTTGCAATTGGCAAATCCTTCTGTTAGCTGAGGCTGTCCTTGCACTGAATTTGTAGCCCCTAATACAGTTCTCTCCCCATAGCCTCTTACTGGGATAGTTCACTGGGCCTACGGCAAGCCTGAATGGACACGATTCAGATACAACACAATTAAGTCTCACCAGACCTCCAGTTCACTTGTTTTCTATCATGGAGGGAAAGAGTAATCAGATTTTAATAATAAATGTGCAAGCACATAATAGTAATGTATGCAATTAAAAACAGTTTAATCTCCTGTAGTATCTTATAGATTTTTCTCTCTAGCACATTTTGGGGCTGACAGATTCAGTGCCTTCTAACTACTAATCATTTTTATTAACCATTAACCAAGAAGGTTCTTTTTATTTGAGAATTTAAAACAGGCAGGGGGTGCAATGTGGAACCTTAAAATTAGGTCACTGAAAATGGCCTTTTCTCACCTCACCTCTCAACTCTTCCATATGACACGGAAAGCTTGCAGGGGAAATTCAAAATTACCTACTTTCCGTCCCAGAGAGGGCTCTCTGCATGTCTTAGCTGCTTGTAATTTATTCTGAATACATCTCTTTCGTTGATGACTGACCTCATGGAAAGCAAAGTTCATTTTATAGTTTCTACCTCAGGAGCTTTAGAAGTACTGTTCTTAGGTAGCTAACATATTTCTTTTTTCCTTGGGTCCCTTCACATGAATGGCTAATGATAGAATCAGGGACTGTAGCCTGAACAAATGAACAGGCCTGCGAGCCCCTTGTTCCTTTACTCCTGCCGAGACTGGGGTTTGAGTTTTAGCCTCCATGTCAAGTCACCTTTTAGTCATTCTGAGCCTGGCCACGCAGAGCCACTTAGAAACACTCCCTACATTGAGAAAAAGGTCAGAAATAAGTGGTATTAATAGGACATAAAACAAGGGCACATTTCGGTCTTGACTATTCAAAAGGAATGCGTATGCCAGGCAAAGATTCCCCTAATGACCTAACATTCTCCCAGTTTTCAAAGTCAGTGTTTTCATCTACCTTGACCTGGCGACCAAGGGGCTCACAATCCTCCGGCCCCTCGTGCTGCTTTGTACTGGTCGGTAAAGGACGGAGAGAGAAGGGAGCGTGAACACCTTTATAGAATGATTCTTAGATTCTGAGTGCCTTTCAAAAGTAACAGTTTTAATCGGACAGTTCCTAATTAAATCAATTGTGAGATAAAATGCACCCAACAAGTTGTCAGACTCATAGGCTTTCAAAAGCCCAGTTGGCTGCAAAAAAGGCATTTAATGCTTCTAAACCTTCTTGAGAGTAGATGCCCTTGAACGCGCTCATAGAAATGAGCTAGAGACCTCAGCTGGGGGCCCGCTGACATGGTGTAATGACTATAATTTATAGCATACCAGTTCCATCGTACCTTTGTCCCACCAGGATGACACCTGGAAGCTAGCGTGGCTTATGCAAGGCTGAAAACAGAGCAGAAGAAGGGGGAAAGGTTCCAAACCCATTATACTGTCAGCTTTGAACTTGGGGACTCATTTCAAGGACTGAACATATCTTATTCGAATTTACCAATTCCTGTCCTAATGGCTTAGTTGTTCCTAACATATGCATTACAGTTACTTCAGGCAGGCAAGGAAGCTCAGAGATGGTATTAACCGCTTTGTTATTCATTCACAAGTACTCATTGCTCACCTACAATGTGCTAAGAACGGTTCCAGGCCCTAGAGTTTTAACAATAATCAAGACAGGCTTTTTGAACCTATGCAAATTAATATTCCAAGGGGTAACGAGTTAGAGATAGAAAATGACAGAAAAACAAACTAATGCATGAACAAGATAATGTCATATCACTTATAAACGTGTGAAATTACCTTTTCCAGTCTTCTCCTTGGCACCTGCCATGAAGGACAACTCATTTCAACACACAATTAACTCGATTGAAACTCAGCAAGTGAGGGGGAGAGGAAAACGCAGAGCAGAGAGAAAGATAGAAACCAGAAGAGAGTTTTCTGCTGATGAGTTGAAACAAGTAGTCTAGTGTGACTCATATGTTGTCTCTGAGGATAAAGTCCACAAATGAATTTCAAAATATTTGGAACAATGGTAACATCCTTGGAATATAAATTTTGTTGGCCAAGCTGTAATTTTCCGTTGGGCTGTGATTCGCAAGGTCAGCAGTTTGACACCAGCAGCAGCTCCGAGGGAGAAAGACGGAGCTTTCTCCTCCTGCAGAGAGTTGCAGTCTTGGAAACCCACAGGGGAGGCTCAGCACTGTCCTGTAGGGCCACTCTGAGCAGGCTGCCTTTTGATGGCAACGGGTTTCTGGGTTCTGGTGTGCCACGGCCATGAGGGTGGATAGTGTCTTTTAAAAACTCACATCTGCGCAAACATCCAAGTGGGACCTTACACGCAAACAGGTGATTTACAAATGTAATTAGTTAAGATAAGGTCATACTGGATTAAGCTGAGCCTTAATTCTAATGATTAATGTTCTTATAAGAAGGCGATGGAAAGACACGGACAAACACAAAGAAAATGCTAAGAAGACAGAAATGGGTATGATAAGACTTCAGGTCAAACAACAGTAAGCATTACCATTAACTACCAGAAGTTGTGAAGGAAAAGAAAGAATTCTTCTCCAGCCTTTTCAGAAACAGCCTGGGCCTGACAACAATTTGATTCCAGAACTATAAGAAAATATGAGGAGACGAGCCAGTCAGGGTGCAGTGTAGCACCCACAAAACATACACCTTTCCTCTAGTCCTTTAAAGCTTCCTACCCCCGCCCCCCGTCATGACCCAATTCTACCTTGCAAATCCGGTTAGACCAGAGAATGTACACTAGTACAAATAAGAGCTGGCAACACAGAGAATCCAGGACAGATAAACCCCTCAGGACCAATAATGAGAGTAGTCATACCAGGAGGGAAGGGGAAGGTCAACATATAACCCCCTCCCAGGGGGATGGACAACAGAAAATGGGTGAGGAAGACAGCAGTAGGTATAAGACATGAAAAAACAATTATCAAGAGTTCATGAGGAGCGTGGGACGAGCTGAAATCAAGGGCTCAAGTAGAAAGAAAGTATTTTGAAAATGATGATGGCAACGTATGTACAAAGGTGCTTGACCCAATGGATGTATGTAGGGATTGTGATAAGAGCGTTAAGAGCTCCCGATAAAATGATTTTTTTAAAATACCAAAAGAAAATATATTTCTGCTGTTTTAAAACAGGCAGCGTGATTTTTTTAGAGTGGTCTTAAGACAGTAATAAGGGTTTTGGTACCAGGAAAGTATCTAAAATGTGAAAATGACTTTCAAATCTTGGGTCAGGTGTACAAAGTGAAACACGCATGAAAGCGGCGACAGGAAAGCCTTGCTGTGGCCGGCCGTGAGGTCTCAGGTCCAAGTCAATGATGCATCCTGCGATCCTGTGAGCGGCTTTCAAAGGCTGCTCCTTCAGCCTTTTCGTCCGGGGTCTCGGGTGGACTCCTCCTCCAGTCTTCCAGTCAGCCACTCACACACCTGCCATTTGTACCAAAACGATGTTATGAGCATATTGGATGCTGGAGGAATGAAAGGTAATGCTTGTCATAAAGTAGCAGAAAAATTTAGTTGACTTTTGTTTTAGTGTTGAGTGGAAAGCAGAACTTGCAAGGAACAGACTTGAACATTTAGCTGAGGCCACTTCCAATAGTGTTGAGTGTATACTCTGATCCTTCTTTGTTGCTATAGCAACATGGGGGGTGGGGAACAAGTGGAGGAAGGAAATGTTTGTGAAACGAAACCAGACCTTAATGATCTGAAAGCTTCTCAGCTTCCTCATAATTCATAAGATGTCAAAGTGTGCTCTGGAGAAAGAGCAAAGGCGTGGCTAGATGATCCTTTGCTGCAGAGATTAGGTGTGTGGCTTATGAACGCATTCCACCATTTTAGTAGGAACCAAACACAGATGGGATAATGCCTCACGAACCTGTGGACCAGTCTGTGTGAATAATAAAATCCAAGATCACAGGAGGGAATTGTATTATAGCTGAAGTTCAGGGCACCCAGTTTGGAGAACGCTGTGGATCTCAGTGAAAGGCCTGAACCTATTTGCAGTGTCTCCGTAGTGATTAATTCTTCCTCAGATTTCCTTGGACGATTGACCAGGGGTGTAACTAGCCTGGCCCTTAGACAGAGTACAATAGCAAATGTATCAATGCATACATAGTTAGGTTAAATGTTAACTTCTTATCATTTATTTTCCCTCTTCATTCATTTTTAATTTGTCCTGGTTTCCATTATCTTCTGTTTTATTTTGAATCGAGGTTTTTCTCTGTTGTATTTTGTTATTGTTACGGTTATTTTGTTTGCTTATGGGGTGGACATGGTTTTCTTTATGTATTGAATCCAGGATGGATAAATCTAGAACAATAGTTTCTTAGGATTATGATTGAGGAAGTAGGGGAGAAACGAGGAGAAAATAACAATGATTACAAAATGTTCTAAATATTATTGTGGTAATTATTGCACAACTCTTTAATATATTCAAATAATTGACTTTTATAGTACAGAATTATGTGTCAATAAAACTGCTAAATTAAAAATATTTTAGGTCTGTGGAAAGCTCTCCTATATACTGGTGTGAGACCTCTTGAAATTCATATAAAGCTGATAAGGTTTTCAAGAATGGTATACCTGTAGAAACACGGTTCACTTGGACTGAGGGCGCAGAGACAGGACCACCTGATGGAACACTGCTGGGCTCCTGACATCTTCCATGCAAGAATTTGGCCAAGAGCAATGGGTCATAATCAGCGAAGAGGCTAGAGCAGTACTGTCCACGACGGCGGAACTCCTAATGAAACTCCTCCAAGTTTCAGACTTGCTTAAGACCCATAACCTTGTTATTTTCTTTCTACTTATCTTTTTTTTTGCATGAGAATATCTATCTTTTGCTTTGCCAATCATTGTATTTTGGAAACAAATGACCTTGTCTTAATTTCTCATATTCATAGATGGAGTGGAATTTTGCCATAACAAAAGTCTTACCCATACCTAAATTAGAAGATACAGATGAGATTTCCAACTTTTTGAGTTCATGATATTCAGAGGAGATTTTGTATTTAGAGTTGCTAGAATGGATTAAGGATGTAAGCGTGCAGTGTAGCAATGATGAAACATACAACTTTCCTCTAGCTCTTAAATGCTTCCACCTCCCACCTCCCCCATCCCCCTATCATGATCCCAATTCTACTTTACCAATCTGGCTATACCAGAGGATGTACACTGGTACAGATAGGAACTGGAGACAAAGGAAATCCAGGACAGATGATCCCTTCAGGACCAGTGGTGAGAAAGGCAATACCAGGAGGGTAGAGGGAAGGTAGGGTAGAAAGGGGGAACTGATTATAAGGATTTACATATAACCCCCTCCCTGGGGGACAGACAACAGAAAAGTGGGTGAATGGAGACGTCAGACAGTGTAAGACATGACAAAATATTAATATTTTATAAGTTACCATGGGTTCATGGGGTAGGTGGGGAGGGAGGGGAAAATGAGGAGCTGAGACCAAGGGCTCAATAGAAAGCAAATGTTTTGAGAATGATGATGGCAACAAATGTACAAATGTGCTTGACACAATGGATGGATGTATGGATTGTGATAAGAATTGTACAAGCCCCCAATAAAATGATTTTTTAAAAAGTTTGAAACAGTGAGATTGAGTGAGTGCATTTTACATGTGAAATGGATATCAAATTTTGGGAGCCAGAAAGCAGGCTGCACTGGGTTGAATGGTATTCCCTCCACCCCAAATTCATACCCACTGAGAACTTCTGAATGTGATATTATTTGGATATGTTTTTTGAAATACATATAATAAATTAACATGAGTTAATTATTAGGGTGATTCCTAAATCAACTGACTGTCACTCTGGTAGTTACATAATTGTACGTCAACTTGAAGATATCTGAGTGTAGGAATGGTATCCAAGCTGTCAATTAGATCACAGCGTGATTGTGCCTCCTTGTGGGTGTGGCCTTCACATAAGGAGGACCCAGGGAACCTCCAACCCCCTCCCTTGCGGCTTTGACCTTCTTACATGCTTACCCTGAGAGCTGCTGAGCCCTGGCATGTTTCCATCTACATTGGCTCCACATGACTCTACATCCACAGGCCTGTGATCTTCCTGCATTCTGCATCTTTGCAAGTGGCTGCATGAGCCTGAAGCGGGACTTATGGACTATTATCAGACTTGGGGACTTGAGTTGGACTGGGCTGGGTTGTTTTCTTGATCTATAATTACTTTGTGATATAAAATTCTCTGATGTACAAATGTGAGTGTCACTGGATTTGTGCTGCTAGTGAACCGGGCCTAACGTAGGCCCTTACAAGAAGGTTATGCCTAGATACACTGAGTTACCGAGGGAAGAACACCAGGTGACAGTGCTGAGAGCAATTGGAGTTTTGCGGCTACAAGCCAAGGAAAGGCATGGATTTTTGCTGGAAACTCCCAGAAGCTAGAAGAGGGTGCATCTCTAGAGTCCTTGGAGGGAGTATGGCCTTGCCGACACCTAAATTGATTCTGTTCTTCCAGTTCTCAGGAAGAAATCCTTGGGTAGCACAAACAGCCGTGTTCTGCTACTAACTGAAAAATCTGAGATTTCAACCCAGAGGTGTCTAGAAGATACGCCCACTGTTCTGCATCTGAAATACGGAAGCATTGGAAACCCAATGGGACAGATCTACTCTGCATATATGGTTGCCAGGGGTCAATGGCACTTGCCAGCAGTCATCCACAACTCACAGAGCTGTCAGGGAATGGCTTTCTGGAGTTCTAAGTCATCCCGCCCATATCACTTTCCTAAGGTAGTCCTCAGAAACTAAAAAGTAGTGGAAACAACGTGATGGAAAACAAATAGACTTTGGTTTGAACTAAGTTTAAGGTTTAACTCTAGCATGCAATGGGTTTGTTTGTGATCTTGGCAAAATTATTTATAACTCTCCCAGTTCCAAGTCTCTTTACGGTAACTTCATCATAAAATTGCCATACTAATGTCTCAGAACATCTCTGGGAAAAACAAGTAAAATAGTTCTATCATGAATTTAACTGTGTCTCTCACAACTATGTGCTATATAACTGAACCTCCTTGTCTGAAGTCCTAATCCCATTTAGGAATCAGTTTTCTTTTATGTTGACAAGGCAGGTATAAAAAGAGAGTGCTCAATCAGCAGATACAGGGAATATTGTCAAGTCCCATGAAGATCTCTCTACAAGGAACCAGGGACTAAATTGAGAGGATCCATACTTTCCTCCAGAGATGGCACAGAGAAAGAGTCTCCCCTTCAACTGACACCCCACTGTCTCTTATCTGTGAGAAAATATCTTTCTGTTTGTTACAGCCACTTTCTCGAGTATTTATTACAGTAGCAGTACATAACTAAATTAAGTACTCATTCAGTACCACATACTACACCTGCCCTATACAAGTGAAGTAGGAAATTAATACATGCAGTTCTTGTTTTTATCTTTAACCATAAAATATACTTTTTATATGTCATCCATTATCTTGTATAAAATCAATTCCTAAAAGTATAAAATCAATTCCTAAAAGTTCACACATAGCTAGAAAAAATGTCAGTTTTATGATAGTTTCATTTTGTTACTATCAGGTCAAATCCAAGGCTTTGTGCTAAAATGGAAGAGGACGGGATTTTGTGTATTAAGGATCAGGCCCGATATAATGCTCCTTTAAAAAAAACTTCTAGCTTTTGAAATTGTGAAACAACAATTCAATGAAATATCAAAGGATGGGAAATTCAAGGTTGATTCCTTCATTTTAAAGTAAGGATATCATAGCATTGGGCACTAAGTAAAGCTGCTACTTTTAGGGAGTTCATAACTCAAGACCAATAAATAAAACTTGGATTTCAAGAAAGCAAAACAGAACAAAGCTTACTTTTCAAATTTTGTAGAAGGACACCGTTCTCAGAGGGTCAGCAAAGACGTAAAACAATTCAGGGAGCTGGATTGACACAGTGGCTGTAACAGTGAGCTCAAATTGTCAGGTGCCAAGCAGACAAGGTTTCATTCGATTGCACAGTTGGATCTCTATGAGCCAAACTGACTCACTGGCACTTCACCCCACCACCTAACAATGTCTCCATAATGTTCACGTTGATTCAAAGAAGGCAGCAGACTGAGCCCATTTAGCTAAAAGGAGGCCTCAGATACATCTTTCCGAGATGTCTTTGAAAATCTTCCCGACTGAATGCTGCTTGAAGTCAAGGTTCCTAAGAAGCGTTTCTTCACTTGGCATTTTGCTGTGGAGCCAAAGGCAGAAATGATGATGCATAATAACTCTGTTTCATATACCACCGTCCGAAGAACCAGAACCAAACTCCTGCCATTGATCTATTCTGCCTCAGGGCGATCGGTCAGCGAGAGGAGAACTCCTGCTGTGGGTGTCGGAGACCCCAACACTTGACTGGAGTCGAGGGCCTCGTGGCTCCCCCTCAGAGTGGCTGGATTCGAACTACTGGCTCTGTGGTTAGCAGCCCAACATGTAACCCACTATATATCACCAGGACCCCTTTGAAATCATTGGGTTAAATGAATCCTCTTTTCAAAAAAAGTGCTGCAGGCACGTCATTTACAAGACATAGTATTTGGAGATGTTTCTAATGAAGTTAAGCACCAGACCCTGGGTTAGACATGCGGTTCTTTATTTTTCAATTTTCTGAAATAAGATCGAATTTATGTAATTTCAATTTTGACCCTTTTTCTCCAAAGGCAATCTGTTCTGGGCAGAAGATTTTCCTTTAACACGAGCATAGGGTGTCTTGCTTTTCTTTTTCCCCTTTAATTTTTTTCCTTTCTGTCCTTGTATCGGCTCTTCTGTGTCCTAGTAGGAAAGAGGGCTGACGGTGTGGCCAAATGAAATCGCCGCCTTTGGGGTGAGCCAGCGCAGCGAGCAGTGGGCCCCCTTGAGGTGCCTTGGTTCAGCTTTTCACAGGAGCATTTTCCCATTCCCACTGAGCCGATAATGATGAGACCGCAGTCTCGGGTGCCTTCAATCATTTTCTTATTGTGCCAGATCAATGCATTTTCTTCACCTCCAGTCTTGGCATCAGGTCTGGCAGGGGCAGGGGAAAAATACATAAAACCCCTTTTGGTGTGGGTAATAGTGAACTTCGCTGTTAATCCCCTGTTAGTGTGCAATCTGAAATCCTATTCAGAGAACAATCGTGTTCCTGTTTGTGGCCAAAAGCAGAATGCAGAAAAGTGACAGATGTCAGGTGAGAGCAGAGGCAGCTTTAATCACGGTGCCGTCAACGCGGCTTTAGCTCGCCCTTTGAAGAGAGCACTTCCTGTTCCTCTTCTAGAAAGAGAGAGACTCGTTCACATGCCCCTTGCAGATTCCTTACCCACAGGGTGCAACTGTGCTGGAAGAAAGGGAAAAACAAACTTTTGAAAGCTAGATCTTTGCAAGAAAGCCAGCCGGTTTGCACCAGTTATACAATTGCAGAAGAATTAGATTGCTTCGCTCACATGAGACGAAAACACTGGTGACTCAGTTTACACGTCATTTTGAGAAAAGGGAGAAATGATACAACCAACCCAGAGACTGCAGGACTCGGGTTTATTTGCGATTGGGCCAGTTCTGTTTCAGGGCAAGGCTACGTGCTATAGCACCCCGTGCTCACCAAGGAAAAGCCCCTTCTTCGGTGATCCCAGCGGGATTGTAATGAAGCCAGGGAGTTAATTTTATGTAAATCATGCATTACTGTAATTGGGCACAAGTGAACATTCATGTACATCTTATTTAACAGAGGAATATAATGTTGTTACGTGGATGCTGGCGCAGCAAAGGCTCCAGCCTCTGGGGGAAGTGTGCAGCATCAGTGCTGTTGATGAAACTGTCTCTGGCCTGTGAGCTTCCTTACGGAGCCCCAGCTGAGCCCAGCCCGCCAGCCTGTGAAGCACCCAGCCACACGCGGCTTTGGGCAAGGTGGGCAGGTGGAAGGCTCGGCTTTCAGGGCTATTTCTTTCTAAACCCCACCTTGGAAAGAAGTCATTTTTCTCTCTCCACTCATCTTTTGAAACCGAAACAAGCCTTTCCAATGGTGTGCTCGGCTTGGCCGTTCTGACCCGTCTATCCCCAGGCAGACCACAAAGGGATTTGTCTTCTGTAAGCAGGTGCTGGCTCCTTGCCCTCTTTAGCACGGCCTTTCAGGGCTGCTTGAAGACCCCAGGATTTTGGTTTCCAAGGGTGGCCGGGTCAGCCTGTACTGTGACTGCGACAGCACCCCAGCCTCGCCAGGGAGGGCTGGCCTCCGGGTGGAGAGAAGGAGCCCCTCCTTTCTGCTTTATCTCCTGGTGCAGATCCAGGGCTGTGGCACAAGGTCGCCCTGTAGAGTATAAGGAATCTCATCTCCATATCGCCAGGTCAAGATTCCTGAGGAAGAAAAGATGCGCATGACAAACTCTTATTTCAAACACATTCTCCTCTTCACTCCAAGGCCTGAAAAATCATGGTTGGAGTTTTGCCTCGGCTCTCCTTTTGCCCTGCTTGCCAAGCCGGCTTCTCAGCCCATAAACGTGGTCCCTCCAGCAAGTTCGCCCTTCCGCTTCTACGGCCAGCGTTTCCCACTTTCTGGCTGACAGCCCCCACTCCATAGGCCTGAAATCTTGCTCTAAAGCATAGACGTCCTCCTTCTTGCAAGATGAGTGCAAATGTAAATCCACAACCACAGACTGGCCCCTTTGCCACCAAGTGGATTCCAAACTCATGGCGGTTTCTAAGACCCTAAGGTGCCCAGGAGGGCAGCTGCAGACAGCGTCATCTGATCGCTGTAGAGCGATCGATGGGTTTGAACCTCCAATCTTGCATGAGCAGCCAACACTAAATCACGGCCCCACCAGGAGTTCGCATCGCCTCACCATCCCAGAGGCCTTAAGTGCTCTGAGCTCTCTTTGCTCACCCTCTCCTCGGCCTTCCCTCCCCGTGCCCTTTCCCACTCTGAAGAGGTCTTCCTGGGACTGCCATCAGGTGACAAACGAGGTAATTTCTAGCTCAGAATTGAATTTTTGCTTTGCAGGTAAGCAGTAGTTAGGGCAGTGTGTTCCCCAGTTTCCACAATCTGTGCTCTTCAACCTCGTTCTTCTAACGACATTCCTGGCAATAGTGTGGAGCAAATCCTGTTGGTAGAATAGACTCTCCTTCCTGGGCTGGTTCATCCAGTAAATCCAATGCCTCTTTTTATTAGGTGGATGTTCTTGTTGAGTAAGCTTTGGATTTCACGGTAGGTGGTTCAAGTTCACCAGCTCTTCTGAAGGAAAAAGTTGAGAGTATCTGTTCCAATAAAGATTGAGTGCCTCAGCAACCTGTTAGATTAGAATCATTAGGTCTCTATTAGAGTCCACTGGAGGGCAGTGGGCTTTTTGGTCTATTTTAGCTGCAGGAGCCCTGGCGGCTCTCAGGTTAACGTCCCAGCTGCTAATAATAGATCTGTGGTTCGAGCCCACAGTTCTCTCGGAGGGAGAGAGCTGGAGAGTTGACTCAAGTACTTTTGAGTAAAATCAAGTAGCAAGCTTTTAAAAACTAAAAAAAACCCTGAAAGTAAAACTAAATATACTTCTTAATACCATTTCTATGGTGTTTAATGTTATATTGCTTTTTAACTTATGGTTTTGACCCAAAATGCTTTCTTCAAAGAGCGCTTCAGAGAAGGCAGGGAAAGAGGCATCGACGAGGAAAGAGGATTCAGCTTGGAAGAGAAATCCGTTCACTGATTAGCACCAGTTACGGCCCAAGTTTAACCTTAGGCATGGAGCATCAACTCCTGGAGAAATGGCACTCTGGGAGTATGTGCATTATGGGTACGAGATAGTCAAATGGCAAGCCTGGGCTTCTCTAGCCCTGGAGGGGCTCCCAGAGATGACAAAGCAATAAAGTATCCTCAAGGTGAATGGAGGGTAAGGCTGCTTTGGTATCTGTGGATCTAGGCAGAAGCAAGCTGGTCACAAGGACAATTATGGAGACATTGCTTAGGTCAGTCTCCAAGACTTACAGAGGAAGCTCTGGACAGTTAGTTGCAGACACATGACATAACACAATTGTGTTGCTTTAGCAAGTAAGAAGGGGCTTCACAAAATTTACAGAGAAGCTTCATTACCTTTAATTCCATATTTTCAAACTTCTTGAAACCCCCTTGAATGAGTTGTATTTATTAATCATGACATTATTTAACACATTATTTATTAATAATGACATGCATTGCAATGACAAATCAGGACATTCCTGTGTGCTTTGTTTGTTGAGCTGGATTCGTAAAAAAGGCTTTTGTTTCAAGGTCTCTGGATTTATGGAGGAGAATGAAATCAGATTAAACCAGAGAGAGGAGGCACCAGAGCTTCTCGGATCCTCTATGAAGTGAGGAGAGAGACTAGGATGTGAGATCTCTGGAGAATGGCAAGAAGCCCAGGAGCAGAGACACTCAGAGCAGCAAAGCATTTCTCTAATAGCGGTGACTTGCCTTAAAGTTGGCTGCTGCTCCCTCTGAAGTGTACCCTGCTCAGGAGACCAGAAATAGAAATGGGGTGAATTGGGATGGTTGGTGCCTCGGGGAAATCTCTGTGGCAAGACTGGGGGAAATGAAGCCCTTCAATTGACCAGAAGAGCTAGGAAGTCTCACAATGGCAGCAAGCGAGGACCAGGACACTTTCTGGCGCCCATCTTTCTTAAAAGATTCGATTTCAGATTTCTCATTACCTCAAAGTTAGATTTGGGGGTTAGGTTAAATTTGGTTTGGAAAAATCAAGCTGAACATGTTCTCCTTCACTTCTTATTTGCGGCAAAGGAAATAAGGAACATTAATAGTCAACGTGAAATTAAAGAACAACAACAAAAATACTGAAGGTAAAATTGCTATTCAAGGACTTATGGGAGATAAGTGTCGATCAAGATACCCAGACCCAGAATGGGTGGAAAGAGGTCTGTGAGTAGCTAGGTGGACACACATTGCACCTATCTTCCTGATGCTGATTTTAAAGGGTAACTTTCATTTGCTAGTTTCCAAAAACCAAACTCACTGTCACCAGGTCAATCCTGACACTCAGCAATCCCCGTGGGCTTCCAAGACGACCTCTTTATGAGAGAAGAAAGCTCCATCTTCCTCCCTCAGGGAAGCCATTGGCTTCAAACCTGCTGACCAGGATGTGAGCAGTCTGTGGCTAACCACTATGCCACTGGAGTTCCTTGTCTGCTTATGTGCTGTTGTAAAATCGATCACATTGCTTCATGGTTACCTTCCACACAAGGAAGTGTTTATTATTTTAATTAGTATTAATCCATCTGATTAATATCCCTCAGGCAGTACAAGGAAGCCTTGGGTCACACCCATGGGTCAGGGCTCCACTCCTCACGAAAAGATTGGTGCTTGAACCCACCGGCGCTATCTCAGGAGAAAGGCTGCCTGCTTGTCACACAGCCTCTGTGGCAGCTCTACTCGGCAACAAACGGGGTCCCCAAGAATTACTGTGGACCCCAGATGGCAATTCTTCCCGTTCCTTTTACTTTTTGGGGTAACCGACAGTGCAGTTGCTGTGTAGCTTAGGAAATGGGGAGCAGCATGTGAGGATAAACATTAGCAGAGTCTGATAGGGCTTTGCTATCACCTCTGTCATATTTCAGCAGTCTGCACCGATTTCTCAGGATTTGTGAAAGAAAAGCATTTGGCCTTACAAAGTCCTGAAATATTGACTCACTTATCCTAGGCCTGGAAACACAGGAGAGGCTTAGCTGAGCGTTACCAGGAGAGACAGCGCTTAAAATGGAAGACCGATTCTCTGTGCCCTCCGTCACCGGGCCGGCGGACTCACTGGACAAACCCCAGAGGCACGATTGTTTCTTCACTCCATATTGCCTTGCTCTCCAGAGCCCACACCAGCGCCCTGGCTCCACAGGTAGAAGAGACCTGCCTTTGAGATACGCAGCTGCTGATGCCCACATTTTGTGATTCCAGGTGATTCCAATTATGCATTATTTAGCTGATCAGCTATTGTTCTGCTTCTTTATGTCCTTTTCCAACAAATATTTAGAAAATGGTTACAAAATACAAAAATAATTTGCTAACATACATGGGAAGTTCATGCCACTGGTCCAGCCATTTAACCTGGATTGTTTTTGCACATCAGTTGTATTGGGAAGAGGCGGACATTTTCTCTCCTTTCTAGAGATGAGGTACAGCGTACTTAGGCCACTTGCCACGGTGAAGTAGTTAGTCAAGTGGAGCTTGGCCTGAGAACCTTTTGTTTGGCTTCAGCGACGCGGATTGAAATCCCACCGCCTCCCTGGAGGCACCGAGACCCACTGCCACGCAGTCACCACATGTCCCCTTACTCTATTTTTAACTACTTCATCACATTGGCTGTTTTCTTGTTTCTTGTTTAATTAAATCTCCCCTCTCCCCCTCCTCCACTAGAATGCAAGCCATAGGGCAGAAACCTGTTGATCCAGGTCACCGTCCCTAGGACACTGTCTGGCAGGGAGTGGCCCCGATATAGTTTTGTGGAATCAGTGAGACGCTCCGTGCGCACACGGTTCTCCCTTCTGATCGCATGCAGGCGAGAGACCAGACGAGGCCGGCGCGGCCTCCGGGGAAATCACAGAAGCTAGGTGAACGTAGGCGGACATTTCCCCGGGACTTGTCAAGAACAGTTGCGTGTGAAGAGGGCAGCATTTTGCGGGCAGCCTTTGGGAAGCAGTCACCATACGCAAGGAGCGCGGTGCGGTCATTGCGTGAGGGTCCCGTGACGAGGAGAGCGTTCTCCTTCAGGCTTCCCAGCCCTCGGAATGGATCTTTCTCACCGCCTGCCCCACGCTCGTTATAATTGCGTGTATGTGTCTCCGTTTCTCCCAGAACGGTGAGATAGTCCGTGCAGAGGACCCGGCTGAGCTGGTAGGGAGTTGCTTCCAGGCAGAGCCTCCGCCTTCCTTGTCTCGGGCTCCCCCGGCTGAGCGGCTGCTCCGGAGCCCCGTGAGTGTGTAATGAGCGAACAGCCACCTGAACAGATGACACGGCTCCCAGCAGTGCATTTAACAAAAAGGTTGAGTTCCGATTGGACACAAAGATGCAAAATCAGAGAATGTGGTCTAGGGGGCAGCAGCAAAGAGGCATAGAGTGTCTAGATTCTGAATAAATTGAATCCTGGAATTCCAGAGCTAGGAGTGACCACTTTGTTTATAGATGCCAAAATTGAATCTTGAGCTATGAAATGACTTGTTCAGGACTCCCTAGCAATGAAGGGGTTACAGTAGGACTTGAGTTTTAGCTCTAACGACGCTCAGTTCAAGTTGCTTTCTGAAATTGCTACTGCGTTCGGCGCTCGGCAGACTTACTCCAGGCGGCTGTCCAATTCTGAGCTTCATGCTCAAACAAAGACATTAAAAATCCAGAGTGTGGCCAAGCAAGGGCGACACAGATGCTAGAGAAATATAGAAAGCATGTTGTATAAGGGATAGTGGAGGAGCAAATTGCTGAAGAGTGAAGGAGCATTGATTCCAAACCATACCAAGTACGCAAGTGGAGGCTAGATGGGATATTTCAGCAGGTTTTCAGTACTTTTAGAGGCCATGTTTTATTTCTATTTCTCCACGGCCTTGAATTGTGCCCGACACATATTTTCTCACTTGAGATTCATTGGTGCATTTTCTAAAGGAGGTGGGGGTGAGAGCCTAGGGACTTCAGCAGGAGTATATAGTATCAGTAACTGCAGGGACTTTGCTACACTATAGCTACTAACATTCATCTGTAGCTGATGGAGGAAGCTGTTTTGAAAGCTTAAGAGTCAGCGTCAGTCGAAATGGTTTTCGTCGATGCTCTGATGCACTGTGATGCTGCATTTTTGCTTGTCTCTGAGGAGGGGGACCTGGTGCCCCCGCCTCTGTCACTTCCCGCATCCGTCAGCCAAAGGAAAAGCTCCTGCAGGAGTTTAAAAAGAATTTATCTTCTATGAAGAGCTTAGGACCGATTCATGGAAGCACTTGAGAAATGATTATGCCAACAACACTGTTCAAAGTCATGGCTAACTTAACAAAACAATTATTTTTACAAAGTCTTAAATCCTACTTAGATGGCCACCTTTATTTATGTTTTAGTAAATAGCTTAAATACCATTCTGTGCTTTTCACGGAATATTTGATATTCAGAAAGTGTTGGTTTGATGTGTGTGCCTTATTCGTACCATTTTGAAGGAGCAGTGTGATGTCCTTTAAAGGGATGCAGACGTCATCTGAAGGGAAGGAAGAGGTTTGTTTAGATTTACTATATTACCCATGAATAATTATGCAGAGAACAATGGGAATAAGGCAATTATTTCACCTTATTATATTTTTCATTGATTGTTTGAAAGTGTTCACAATTTACTTCTTCTAAACAAACCGATTAAACGTACTTGTGTTCTTTAATTGAGCCAATTAAATCCCATGCCAACATCCCACCGAGGTCTTGCTGATGCTGAGGGATTTTCTTGCTTTTGTCACCATAAAAATATGTGCCAAACAAGTGTCTCCGATTTCATGAAATATTAGCATTTTCTTAGTTCCATTTCCAGGAACCGTTCCACATGAACCAGAAAGCTGGTCATGAAGTATTTAGCTATGATTCTATCTTCGTTTCAAAGAACCATATACTATAAATACAGCAAGGTGCTTCTGAGAATTTGTGATTTTGATGTTTCATATTTAATGACTTTATTAAATTTTCCCCCAGTTGTTAATTTCACTCACCTAGATGAAATAAATTTTGGCACTCAGAGTTGTACATTGCTCAAGGACCCTTTGGATATATATTCTTTATTGGGAGATTCTAAACTGCTTCCCAAATAAAAACCAATATCTTCTCTCCCTCTCCTTTATGAGTTATAAAACCCTCCCACCCCACTTCTTTTTTGATTTCATTTATATGCCAGAGATTTTTCTGCTCTGGGGATGAAAATGGAAGACTAGGGAAGAAAGTTGATGAAATCGAGATGATTCAAAGATCTGAAATATTTTATCCTCACTCGATATAAAGTAAATTATTTTTTCTATTTTCCAATAACCATCATTTCCCTTGATCTTGGAACCACTCAAAAACTAGCCACGGAGTCCTGTATAAACGAGTGTTCTGTCTCAAGATGTGGGGAAAGATGAAATACTGGAACCTGTACAGATTGGACTAGGCTGACTGTATGTACGGTTAGGAGATACCGAGAATTTAAGAATGCCATTGTTTTTCTCATCACTGAGTATTTATTATATATAACAAATACATGGGAAAGAAAAAACTATATTGTGTGATATAAATAGTTTATTTACATTACAGAAAAACATCAAGACAATGTATACTATTTCAAATATATCCATACATAATCAAATATAGCTGTAGTACATGTTTTCATTGGTGTAGATTACCACAAATGCAAGGCAACATGTGTAGATCTCGTCTTATTCTTTTGTCTATAATACTGTATTGTGTAGTCCAGGCTCCCGGCAGTCCGGCCATTGTGGAACCACGCTCCCGTTAGATGAGCCTCGTGGACGCTCTTGTGGTGTTGTCTGAACTGTAGTGCCCTGTATTTTGCTTCTGTCTGTGAATTCTGTTGCTTCTGGGGCATTTCCTAGAAGGTTGGAAAGTTTACAAATCTTAGTCCCATGCTGTCCTCTACAGTTTGATCCTACCAGAGTGAAGCTGTGGAGTAAGTGAACTATCATAGTACTGAGAACTCATTATAGTGGAAGCTGGAATTATTTTGGAAAAACCTATTTATTTATTTATTTATTTATTTATTTATTTATTGGCTTCTTGCAGTCATCTCTAAGCATCTGTGGAGGAGAATTTAAGAACAGAGGCAGACGTTGAAGAAGAAGAATACATTTACCTGGCCTTCTGCTGCTTACTCATTAAACACAAGGAATGAGTGAGCTCGGGGCAATCAAGCAAGCCGTGGGCTCATCGAAATTCACTCTAAAGGTCTTCAACCATTTCTTATTTTGAATGTCTTAAGGATAAATGTTATACTGGCATTTCAGTGCTAGGGAATGGGCCAAGTGTTCATTCCCGAGCTCTGATGGAAAGGAATGCTGTTTTGGGGTCAGCCTAATATTTTTGTAAATTAATCCCATAAGTCACAGACATAAACAGGTTTCAATTACTTGGCTTTCATATAAAGCTAAAGTTCATTCAAATTACCTAAAAAGATTGGAGATAGCATTCTTTGTAATAAAAGAATGCTTTGACTATATAAAGAAGAAAATCAATGCAAGTTCATATAAGATCCAATTACAAAGAGCTGTGGAATATGGGAAACTGTGTGCATGCTTCCGTGCGTGTGAATGAAAGTTATCTGTCTGTGTTCTGTAGGTCTGACAAAACCAACATGGAGCTGGAAATCATACTCTCAGTAAGCTGTCGGGAAAATGATCAGCAATCGAGCTCTCATATCTTTTGGTGCAAGATACTGGTTGTTTAGGAAGGATCTGGTCTGACCCGGAGTGAAGAACAGTACCGGGGTGTATGGAGTTAGAAAGTTGGCAGAGGACAAGAGACCGTGAAAGCGAGGACCAGGGGAGAGCAGAGAATGAGTCAGGAGGTGGTTAACAGCAAATTAGGAAGCAACAAGGGGCCTCCGCTTGGTATGTTTTTGCAAATCTGTTTATCACTCGGTATTAAGAACAGGTCTTGATAGTTAAGTGTGGCCAAGTCACAGGAAACTAGAATTTCCTGTGGGAGAGGACAGACAAAACCTTCCGGTTTCTGTGCTAGAAAACTTGTTTTTGAGGAGCACGCTGTCAAGTAAGTGGAGTGGGTCTACGTGGGCTGCTGGTGTGGCTTAGGAACCAATATGACTTCTGGGAAAGCTTTGGAGGGTTGGTGGGGTACAGGAGATTTTGGAAATGCATCCGGATGATGCTAATTTGATTTGTGTATTCTTTTTCTTTCTTAAAAGCATATAGGAGGGACATGAATTTAACACGGAAAATAAAGAAAGGCCATATGACTTGATGAAATGGTTTCTTCTAAATTGGAGACCACCTTAAGCAGTTTTTAAGCATTAAATAGATGGGAGGGCTTCAAAATTCAGGGTGGAAAAGTGACATTAGGTTTTAATTCCATTTTTCTATAAACGTCTTAAAGCCCCTTCATATGAGCAGCACATAGACTCTGTGTATAATTAGACCCTTATTTCTCAGCCTTCTGTGAATGTTGCATGTACCACTGCATGTTATAATACAACACGCTAAATGGACACCCATAAAATGTGTCTAGCGTGGTAAGGGTGGCACTGGAGTGCTTGGATGGTGCAAATATGTAGTTCACTAGGCTGGTAACTGAAGGGATAGGGGTTTAAGTTTTTGAGACACCACCGAAAATAAGCCTGGCTATCTACTTCCCCCAAAATAAATGAGCTCTTAGCCGCCCTATGGGACACACAGTTATCCTCTGACACCAGTGGTGCCGCCATGAGCCAGAAGTGGAAATGTGATTACTGGATGGAAATGTGAGTTTCTAACAGACTTGCAAACATCGGATGACACATTTAAACTTTTGCATTTTTGTCACACCCAAAGTATCGATCATATTGTTTTGAGATTATATCCATTAAATATGAATTTCATTTTTCACAGTATTATCCAGCTGTTAGCCAATTTGAGATGCTTATCGTAATGGAGAGGCAGGCCTTCTATTTTTAATACTCAGTATTTTGGGTTCCTTGAGTTCTCTTTAGGTTCCCAGCTTCTATTTTAATATAATCCAGTGATGCACTTGGCATCAAAATGTGACAGTCGAGTTGATGAACTCAACTTGGGTGAGAGCAGCCCAAAGCTCCTGTCGATGATCTTTCCTTAAGCCTTTGAGCCAGGCAGGATTTATGGGCCGTATTTCCTCCTTCTCAAGAGCAAATGCCACACCTGTCCCCAAAGAACATGGGGCAGCATACAGATACCGAGGCGCCTTATGGCTCTGTTTCCTAAAGAAACGATACTTTATTTTCGCCTCTTCTGAAAATAACTCTTGGAGAAGCATTCTGTTTTACTGGAGAGCGGTACGAAGGAATGAAGGTCTAAGTGAGTTGTGGCTGGAGAATTTGGGAAAAACCCTGAAAACGTCTTTGGAACTTTGAAAACAGGGAAACCTAGCCAGAAAGAAAGACCTACAGTAACTTTTTCTGGTTACCTAGAAATACATAACTATTTGGTTTCAAATGTAATTTCTTTGTTGCTGTGGTCTGAATGCTAAGAAGGTTTAGCAAATATCTGGGCTCACTGCTTTACTCCAAGCCCCAAATTAAACTTTACCGAGTCTCCTTTCCTATCAAAACTTGATGAGATTCTAAATCTCTCAACCTAGTTCACCAGTTGCTGATTGATTGGATTAGGAAGGTAGTATTATTTTTGTTATGTTGGCAGTTTGTTTTGATATATCAAATATTTTTCATAAGACAATTTTTTTGCATGAGTGATTTTCTTTGCATTTGGTGATTAAAATACTGTGTAATCTTTATTTAGGATAAAATATATTCCATATATATGTTGACATTTACTATATTTGCAGGTTATACTTAGAAATATAATCTATGGATAAAATATGTAATTCGATAATTATTTAGACCCAGTACAAAATATGCCCTGAACTTATTTGGGATACTAATTTGGAAAGTAAGTAAGGGGACTGATTATTTAAATAATTATCTAGTAGTTTGAATGAAGCCTGAATTTTAGAGTTAAAAGAGAAATGCATGTTTAAACAATCATTGACATAATAAATTAGGGGGAGCTGACTTTGAGTCGACCATAAGGAAGACTCATCATAAGGCAAAAATCATAAAAACCATTTGTACCACTCCAGCATGAAAACCGGCATCTCAAATTGCCTACTGAAGTGCTCTTATTTGCAAGGAAACAGGCTTGCAGAGTACGTGATGTTACCTATGATCAGAGCGATTTGATTAGGACAACATATCCCCCACCTGGGTGGTTGCTGAGTCCAGTTACTGACCTTGTGATGCACAGGACCACCACACAGATGACAGCAATCTGAATCGTTCCAATCACCGCTGCAATTAAGACGTACTGAAAGCGTACAGGACCAGGAACAACATATAGAACACTATAGTCCTTTTTCTCACAGTGTTGTCCAGTATAGCCAGCATCGCATCTGGAAGAAAATATCATATATAGTTACTGATAGCTGCCAGATTCATTTTTATAGATGGCTCATAAGAATAGGTACTTTATCAGAAAACTCAGGTTATCTTCTTCTCACCTTTTTTATTTCCCTAAGACAGTACTAATTTATGGGTAAGTTTCCTAGCTATGAATTTTCAACATGGTCTCTTTGCATACGTAGTTTGAAAGAGGTCTGATTTCTTGGCATACTTTTAATACTGGACTTTGAACATAAGATGATTGGTAAATATTTTTTAAGCTTCTTGTTGTAAATTGGTTGAAGCTTTACAGAGCAATTCCGTTTTCCATTCAGTAATTCATCACATATTGTTTCATGTCATTGATTGCAATCCCCACAATGTAGTATACCTTAGGCCAGTTTCCCCCCGTGTTTTCTATTTCTGTTCCTCCTTCTATCCTCACCCTTCTTGCTTCTGGATTTTGTCCTTGCGCAAATGCTGCCTTTGATGACAATACAGAAAGATAATAGAGGTTTAAGAATAAGGGATCTTTCTATATTTTTAGGTGACTCCTACAAGTATTTTTATCTTAATTTTTATTCAACCTAAGTCAGTATAGCTACCTGAGAAATATTTGTTTCTGATGTTCTGAATGTATAAACCAGAGCTATTTTTAAAAAGTAATAATCCATTTCCTGTGATACTATCAGAGCAAGTGTTAAAAGTATTGTCACCAATAGCACAAAAATGTCATCTCTCTAATTTACTGTTAACAGTCATCTGCTGATCTCAGAGTTCAATTTTGTTGGCAAACAAATACACAATTATATTATAGCAAAACCATTCTGAAAAGCACCCACGGCTATGTGTGATTCTCCCAGAATGACATTTGCCTCTCCCTTATGGCTTAACCCTTGCTCAGAAATCCCAGGAAGACAACATGCATGTGAAAATAAGCATTTGACCATAAAATGAGAAGTGAATTTTATCCAAAATATATGAAAGGAAATCAACTTGCCATTGATTTTGCAAACTCTTTTGGAATTTCACATTTAATATCTTTGAACTACATCTTGAGATCTTCCCTTTGGCTTAGGAAGGGTTGAATAATGGAGCTCCTGCCTAGGAGCAGCAGGAGTGCCCTCTCTTTCTCTAGAAGGCAGGTGGTCATGGATGCCGTGATGGCAACAGGAAAGGAAGACAGATCTTGAAAAGATGAGAGGGAGAGAGGTATAGAAAGATGGAGGGAGCAGAGGGGAGCCTTGGATTGATGGAAAGAGGGACGGAGGGGAAGAGGTAGGGAGAGTTAAAGGGAAAAGGGGGGCTGGAGAAGAGGAAAGAGAGAAACAGATAAACACACACAGAGGAGAATAAAATTCCTTTGATTGGATACAGGGCCATTATTTTTCCCTACGCCACTAATACATAAGGGAACTTCAAAATTCTGGGGAAAATCTCATCATAATTCCATTTTCACAAAATTTGTAGACCCGCTTCCTATAACAGTAATGTAAATAAAACCTTTCTTTTTCATTTTGAAATGAGATGGTAAGAACCATCTCTGAAATAATTATATTTTAACCGTGAATGCAAGGGCAATTTCTTTTTATGAAGCAGATCTAGACAAGCAATTTCTTTGTGTCTCCTCTGAGTTTGGGATGGTGGAGACCTACGGAGTAATTCACATCACTGTCCCAGGCTCCTGGGCAGGACGGCTGTGATTGGTGAAGCCAAGATGGTCCACATTAGACGGCCATCAGGGTGACAGAAGACATGCACTCTCCTAGGCACCTATGTTACTGAATGCAGAGGAAGGCCTGTCCACTTTTAAAGACACAGTTCTTGAGCACCTTCTAGGTGCCAAGCACTGTTAGAGGTTCAGGGCAGTTTTGGGAAAAGAGTGTTGAACACACGAACACAGAAACATCTGTGTTTTCAGGGAGCGCAACGTTTGCTTTCAAATTCCTATTAGAAGGATATGCTACTTAGTGCTTGACAGCGGGAGACCCCCTTTCACGCTTCCCCCCGCATGTGTGTGTGTGTGTGTGTGTGTGTGCACGTGCAGGAGAGGCAGAGAGAAGTTCTGCTGTTGATCACCTATGCAGGCAAAATGGCAACCAATTTGTTGTGAACAGCTAATATTGAGTTTCTACATTTCTTAGTTTTTGCATTTAAAGAGTTAGAGAATGAAAATGTTACCTGCAAGAGGGCTCCTGCGTATTGATGGCATGCTCACACTTGCCGTGCATGCAGAAGCCATTATAGTGTTCTGGACAAGGTATGTGGTGTTCTCTGGCACTTTCTTCTAATTTGTTAGCATTCTCTGTGAACACAGGTAAACGCAAGCACCCCTGTAAGGACCGTCGTGGCCTGGTCGGATCAAGCAGCACATTAAGATGCAATGCTACAGTCAGCCAAGATAGCTCAAGGGTAAGAACTCAAAGGCCCTACTTCAGAAGAAAGAACTGAAAGGCAGACATCTTGACAAGTGTGTTTAGAGAAGAAACTGCAAAATTACCCAGTGCTTTGTACGTTTTTATGCAATTTCCTACGCCTTTAACAGCCAGTGATGTCTCTGTGAGTTTTCAGACAGCTTTAATTTTCCTTGTGTTTAGAGTGTACATTGATCATAAAATAATCTAAGGAGGAACATCTTATTTTGTTTGAATTTCAAAGCCCAGCATAATGTCCCTCAGAGTAAAATGCTCCAACATCTTGATACTTTCTCAAGGTGGGAGCTTAAAAGTTAAAATATGACTACTTCCAATTGTGAAGGAGAGGTTTTCCAAAAGCAAATGCAAATTTCAGCAAATGTATTCTTTCAGGCATCCTTTATCATGTGCTGTGAACACGAATGTGACTAGAACCATACATTTTTATTGCCAAAATCAAGCTATTGAAAGAGCAAAAGTCATTCCAGAATCGCTTATATAGATACTGAAACAGTACAAACTGAATATTGTAAGTATATTCAATGCCAAATACTTGGCCTATTTTAGCAATGTTATGTGAAATTTAAACTTATCAGAAAGAAAAACAACGTCCTTACTGACAAAGAAAGTTGCCCGTGTTAGAAGGTAAGCTCCATGGGTTTTCTGACGCTTCTATGACACGGTGCTTACACGGTCACCTCCTACCCCCGTTCATCCAGATACGATCGCCGCGGACTGTGGCATACAGCTAAAGGGTCTTGTGAGGTTATTTGTATGTTCATTTTATAATGAAAACTAGATCATCTGAGAGTTCCTCCCCAAATACACAAGAAACAGAACTGTTTTGGTCTTCAGTAGAAATATATTAACAAGTACTAATTTGTTATCAGTAATGGGAGAATCTGAATGGATTACTCTGTTTATGGAATAAAGTATTTCCTATTATCTGTCCATTAGGATATACTCTTTATTATAGCTAATCCTTTACATTTTTTGGCTCACAGTGAGCATATTCCTCAGGAGAATGACTTCCTTTGGCACTAATGAAAGAGGCAAGCTCTTCATATTTAAGCAGAGCTGTAAAATAGCTACACATTTTAAGATCTAGGAACCATCACAAAACATCTATCTTTGAAGTAAGTTGTTAAGTAGGTTTAGTGCAGGGATAGTTGGGCACTTAGGGAAGATGACTCATTTTTCAATTCATAGACCCAGAGTAGTGCTACATGAAGTTTACCATGAAGATGACAACTAATGTGGAGACCCCATTTATTTGTTCTCTGTGTTGCGTTAGCTACGCTCTCAGGCGATCCTTTTTGCATTATAAGACTCCATCACTGATCTTGCTGCCATTAAATGAGGGCATGATTTCCAGGCGGAGCAGGAAGAGGATCTACAGCTCTTTCTCATCTGGTTTCCGATCCATTCCTTCAGGCTACTTTGGCCGTTTGCGGCATGGGGTTTTCAGTAGCAAATTGCCGTGTCAGTGAACAAAACTGAAGGGGATAGTGTTGGGTGAGATTCCCCTTATGTAAACAGGGCACTAAAATGCACTTTAATATATTAAAATGTCTTGGGGTGAAATTTCCGATATGCAAACGTGACCATGGTGTTTGGAGACCCGTGGACATGGCTATGGTCATTCATGAATTCCACAGCCAAGATGGGCTTGTGCTATGCCAGGACCAGGGGGCTGCCAGCTAGAATGGTCAAGCTGTGCACCTGCTGTTTAAAGGAGACGTTAGCAGTAGGGCATGCCAGCCCCACTGCTGAGGTAATGACCCAGCACTGATTCTCACTCTTATTTCAGAATCTTCCCCCATAGCTAAGTATCCAGCATTTTTGTTAGTAACCCTTCGCTGCTCTGCACACCTGCAGGTGGAGAATTCTCTGTAAGCTCCCTACTCTTTAGTTATACACTATGTTTTCACTCGTAGCACTTTTTGAACTGCTTTTTAAAAAAATTCCTATTTTCCCTCTGTCAGTTGCAAAAACAAATCAAGGAGTTTCTTTCTTATGTTGCACAAATATGTTCAACTCAAAATTCGTATTTCAGACTATTTTAATTTCACTGGGTTTCTCATCTCATCCCAATAGTGTTTCTGGGCGCGTGCTGTCTCCACAGTTATAAACTGAAGCCGAAGGCAGCACGAGCACCTCAGCATGCCACGAGCTTGATATTTTCATGAATTCACTGCCCAGTCAGGTTGACCAAGTGAGATGGGAATAGTTTCCATTGCATTAAAAAAACCCATGCAAAATAAAACCAAACACAACTGCTAATTAGTTTATACCAAGCTCGGCGTGCTCTGGTCTATTTCTAGTAGTACACTTCACTGTCAGATCAGAAAGTGGGGAGGCTGAAATAGATGAGTTGAAGCAATGATTCCTGGGCAAGAGAATGAGCGATCATCAATATATGTCAACAAATTTATAGCCAATCCAACTCCTAAAAGAGTTGATTGAAAACCTGAATATATAATCACTTCCAGTAATGTAATAGACATAGTTTAGAAATGAGATTTAAGTATATTAAGAGGAGTAGAAACACAGAGATCTAATATCCCAACCAAGCAAATGTTTGAGCATGGCAAATATTTGTGATTGTATGCATAGAAATTCATGTAATAATAAGGCATTTAATGATTTCAGATGATATAAAATGGAAGTTTTGGCAGTCTTCCTGCTTCCTCCTGTTGCTGAAGATTTAGACATCGATTTCTCTGTCCTTCATTTAGAAAGCGATTTAATATAAGGATTGTACCTTCTTCTCAGAGAGATAGTGACTATGGCTAAAACTCTTCAAGTCTCTGTTTATAAACCTCATTCAGTTTCCAGTTTAAATGTTTGCAAATGGTTTGTTCTGAAAGAGATCCTGACCCTGTAAAGAAAAATTTCAGCTACAACCTGAGATAGTCACAGTAGAGCTAATAAGGCTGAATCCCCACTGCTACTGAACACTCAAGTCAAGAGTTGTGCAAGTGGGTTGCTCTATAGACAGCTACACAAATGGTGCTTTCAGGGCACGAGGCAGGAGAAGCTAAAGAGAAAGGCAATGTCAAGGCCTTTTCATTCCACAAGTCAAGCAGCATAAGGGGAGGATAGGGTTGAGCTAGGTACAGTAGTTCAAATACTTAGCTCAGTGCAGAGTCTATGATGTGTGAGTGAGTGAGTGTGTGTGTGTGTGTTTCTAAGCATCCATCCCCACAGCATTGCTTATGATGACCCTTGCTTCCATCTCTTCCAAATGTAGAAAATAAGATCCTGTCTGCAAAGTAAACCTATCAAAGCAACACATTATGGATCAAACCCGATGGTGTGAAAATTGAGGAAAACGATCAGTATAGCTGTGGTCGTTACATAATCTGTTGTCAATTTGAGATTTATAAGTGAAGGGGTGGAGTTTAACCTGTCAATCATGTCGCAGCTTGATGATCTCTTCTGGAGGCACTAAGGAGATAAAAAGTTTGCTGGAGGTGGGATACATGCTCACTCCCTGGGAGACATTACTGATTACAAGCCTGATGGAGTTATGCTGATGCAGCCAGATTCCAACTACAGTGACCTTATAGGACAGAGTAGAGATTCTGAGACTATAAATCTTCACAGGAGCACACTCCCTCTGCTGTAGCAGCTGGTGGAGTCAAACCAGCCATCCTGTCGCTTGAACTCACTGCACCACCAGAAATCCTTTATAAAGTCAGTACAGCAGAATTCCATCATTGAAAGTCATATACGAGGGGCTACCCCAAATAAAACAGAGTTTAGCAGAGTGGAGATTTCAATGTGTACATTCCCCCTGCTAGTTAGTGCACCCAGTAGCGTCTCCTGGGAAGGTTCTCTCTGGCCACAGTGAATTTTTTTCATAAAAGACGTTTCGACAGGATCTGTCTTTTTGTTATGGCTGATCTAAGAGAAGAGTGTTTGGCTGTGAAATTTTGTTTCCTGCTCAGGAAAAATGCCATGGAAACTGTTGTGATGTTGAACATAGTTTATGAGGACAGCGCTATGGGAAAAACACAAGTGTATGAGTGGTTTTCTCATGTCAAAAAAGGTGAAATGTCAATTGATGACAAACCTAGTCCTGGACATCCATAAACTTCCCAAACAGATGAAAATGTTAACTCATGCGTCATCCATTTGGAGTTCATTCTACCAGACCAGACTGTTAAGTAAGCTTTCTGCTTAGAGGTTCTGAAAAGAGAGCTGTAACCCGGCAGGCCGTTCTGCCTCAGGCACCGGACTCACCTGACCTCACTCTGCACAACTTCCTTTTGTTTCTGTGAATGAAGACGCACATGAGCGGATGGCGATTTGAAGACTTGGAAGAGGTGAGGAAAAAAAACCAGACAAAAAACCCCCCAAAACAAAAAAACGTGGGAGGTGCTGTCAACCAGTCAAACAGATGAGTTTGAAATATGTTTCCAAGAATGGAATTGCAGATTTGACAAAAGTATTAAGTGTAATCAAGAGTGCTTTGAAGGTGATAAAGTTGTTTTGTAAAAAAATGAAATACATAGCTTTGAAAAAAACATTATTTTTGGGGGGTGTACCCCCTCATATTTCTGTACTCTCTATGATTACTTAATTTTAATGTTACTCTTTTCTATCATCACACCTTGAAAGCAGTTTGAAAGTACTTTCATTTTATAAACTGGAAAAAGAAAAATCACCTTTTCTTTAAAATTATAGTTTGTCCCTGAGATAGGAATAAATCATGAATTTAGATATAAATCATGATTGTTCCTATGGTTGATTAGTGTTGATTGCAGAGAAGATATATAACTCTTATGACCATGTCTTCTATTTATCTTATCAGGAATAGGCATCTGAGGTGGAAGGAAAGCCTCTTATCTGGTTTGAATTGCAATGGAAGATTTTTATAGACCAGAATAGCGCTCTTATTTAACAGATTTTGAATGTAATACAATATGAGTTCTTGCAACTTAATAAATTCCTTAATATCTTCTCCTGCTGTCATAGTTTCTTCGATGCATAGATAAGAAGTCCCTATTATTTTTAGCCTCTATGACAGAGACTCCAATGAGAATGCTAGCTATAAGTGATGGCCTAGCACAAGGGACATGGAGGCATGTAAGGGCACAATCAATTCTCAAGTTTTGTAAAGAACCCTGTCATAATATCCCTTGTTATTGGGCCCCTGAGTGATTTAGAAGAAGTCCCCAAAACAGAGCTAAAATTCTTCAAACATACCACATAGAATATTTATTTTATAAGTTGTACATTATTCTATTTTTTTTCAGAAGAGGAATTAAAATGACTTGAATTCTAAACTGTACTAATCAGGTAGTGGCCTGTGTGGGAGCAGGATGGTTGGGTGCAGAGAGGAAGCCTTTCTTGTCCTACCACTAGCCAGGCACTTATAAAAAGATGTGAGATGTAATTATTCCAATCACCACTTGCATATATAAATATTTTTATGAAGCATCAAGTTAAAATAAAGTGAGAGAAAACTAATTTTCATGTTGCTACATTCTCAGGCAAAGCCTTAATGACATTATTCAAGAATTGGTTGAATTTAAATTGGAAAAAGTACCAGCACCTGAAATATACGAAGTAATTTGGGGACTGGAATGATTGAAAGGCAACAATACTGGATGGTGATTTGCATGGGTTTCTATTACCTCAGTTTCCACTGGAAATATATTTACAACTGTAAAAGTTGAGAAATCTATGAAATCTTGGAAGAGAATGTTTTATGTAACATTTTCACATATACAATCCAAATGCACTTATTATAATTAAGGAATCTGACTTAATAAGGTTTATCCAGATTTATGTACAAATTCTGGATCTCCAACGAAAAAGTAAACAAGCCAACTCAGGAGAGTACTTTTTACTATTGCTTCTTGCTTGCTTATTACTGAGGGCAAAAGAATCAGAACTTGGCCACTGGCTCTAGCTCCTGACTCAGAAGTGGCCTGGGTTTGAATGGCCAGCCCTGCACAGGCGCAGAAAAGGGCAGGTCACTGGGAGAAACGGTGTTCTGTCCCCAATGGTCTTTTCAGACGCCGCCATTCGGTCAAGAGTCTATTAGCTCTAGGCAAGTGAGTCACTCCCTAGATTTAGAGGGTTTACCTCAAAGACCTTTTACAAATGACAGCATCGCATGGAACTTTAACCGTCTTTGCAACACCTCAGTAATATCAGGTCTTGGGAAGAGGTAGGGATCTGTGGTTCATCAGCCTCTCGAGGGCCAGGGCTCACATTGCCTTAAGCTTATTGGGAACAATTTCAACTGCTCTCCCCATGGAGTTTGACTGACGCATTCTTCTTCACTACCAAGCCTCTCCTCAAAGACACAGTCTGCTGTAAAACTAAGGAAAAATATATAGGAAGCCATTTAGGCCCAGATTACTTTATAGCCTTGTTTGTTTCTTCTTAAACTAAAGCTATGCTTTTTGGGGTCAAATTTATTTGCTTCCTGGCTAATCTGAGAATTCTCTCTTACTGCATTTCTTTGGTGGCTGTGTTGACCATGACAACCCGAGTGGCAGCAGAAAGAAGTGACATAATCAGGCTGTCTTCCACGTTAGCTTTCTGGGAGGCGTGCACCCATCTATTTTCCTCTTCATAGGCTGCTTATGCAGAACTAGGGAAATGGCTAAAATAGCCTTCTCAGGTAACAGATTTGTTTTACTCGGTGACCCTGACATGACTAACTAGCACAGAATGATGAGGATCGAGGCTGGAACACGCAGGGGAACATAGAGGCAGCAGGGATTTTAATAAGGTAGAAAAGGCAAAAAAAAAAAACCACCCTCAAGAAAAAAAAAAAAACCCAAACCAGAAAAACCCTGCCTGCCAATATTTTTAATGCAAGTAGATATTGCGTATGTGCTTGACCCTGTGCTGTTACCGTATATGATGTACTGGATGCTAATGTAACAGTTTGTCTTCCTGTGCACTTTCATGTTCTTCTCCAAACCCTAGTGAGAAACCCGGATTTATGAGAGATGCTGCTATAAATACACGAGGGAGCTTTTCCAAAGTTTGTGGACTTCGCTATCTTTGAATTCTAAATTCCCATGAACTTTTTGACGACCCTCCAGATCTGCACGTACTTGGATAAAACGTACTGTTGTTAACCTTGTGTTAATATGAATGCATCGCAGTACATTATTTTTATACTACTTCATGGTAGCTTCATTAAAACCTCGCTTTGTATAGATGATAAAATGAAGCTCATCTAGGCTCATTAACTTGTCCTAGTCATTTACAATAGTGATAAGCACCAGAGGGGTGAAATCCAAGACTCCTGCTTTGCAGATCACACAGTTAAGAACAAGACTACATTTGGCCTTTGTATTTCATTTGTTCATTAGTTTTCTTCTATCACGTCTTATCCCAATTGTACCCCATTGCTGCTCTGGAAACCAGTTTTAGGCACAGGGCTTCCACAATAGGCTGATAACCCCAAGGTCAGCCCCCCCCAAACCAAGAGCTGCTCAGAGGGAGGAACATGGAGCTTTCTACTCCTGGAAAGAGTTACAGACTCTGAAAATTACAGGAGCAGCTCTGCCCTGTCACGCAGAATCAACTCTATGTCAAAGAAACTTCTTCGTCTTCCCCCAGAGATCCTGTCTAAGTCCAAGCCATCATGAATCCGAACCTCCCAATCCTCCTTTCTCTTCTGCCTCCCAACCGCTTCTTCACATATATTCCTGGACATCAGCATCTAAATGTTTTTTTAGTATTCTTGTTAAACTACAATCTTCCTGGGTCTATGTTTACAGATAACCCTCTTAATTTTTTCTCTTTGTTCTCATATCCAGATTGTTCATAATTCTGACCAAGATCAACAGTTGCATTGCTAAAAATAAGTTGCCTCTTCTTAGACCTCAACTGTCCTAATCTCTCAGAAATGCTAGATACAGATGACTTCTGTCTCCCTTGGGAATCCTCTCCTCCCTAGATTCCCAGTTGTTGTTGTTGTTCATAGTTTATTTCATAGGCATGTCCTTTTAAATAGTTCCCTTAAATGTTGATACTTTCATAAGATTCTCTTTATCTCTCTTTCCAAAAACGTTTTATTGTGGACATTGTTTTGTATCACTGAATGAAATCCCCACCAGGGAACCTCCTTCCTGTGCTTCCCGCTTCGATTCTTCCTCCTGTCCAAACCCTGTCAGCTCAATGCTCCTATGTTTTTGCACATTACACATTGTCCCCGAGAAGGCTCATCACAAGCTTCAGTTTTCGCCTCATTCCCACTGACTCTCAAGCAAGGATCATCCATCCCCACTCCCTTGATGTGCTTCAGATCTATATATCAAAGGGCTTGCTCATCCACTCCGTGACCCCAGCCAGAAATCTCAACTTCACTCTCAACTTTATCACCAAGTCCTGTGAGTTCTACTTTTTAAATATCTCCCAGATTTGTCCAATTTTCCGTATTTGTATTATTATGTCACTTACACTGGAGTAGTCCTTTTTCTCAGCTTTTGCACCCTGTCTCCAATATTTCCCTATCCAAATCAACTTTCCACATTAACACCGAAGCAACCTTTCTAGGAAAAATAAAATTAAATCCTGACTTCCTTTAAACACTCCCTGAGGAAATACCTCATTATTTCTAGAATAACCTGTCTCCAGTATGGCACTCTACAAATCAATTTCCCACACCCAAACCTGAGTGATCTCGAAACAAGTAAACAAAAACAACAAAACGAGGGCATAATGACATGCCTAACAACTCCGAATGTTATCAAGAGAGACATCATGCTCGGTAAAGTAGGTCGTCAAAATGAGGAAGACCCCGACCAAGACAGATTGACCCATGGCTGCAGCAATGGCCGCCAACTTAACGACTGGGCGCATGGGGAGCAGTCAGTGGGCAGGGACCCTTGTGTTGCACACAGGCTCCACAGGAGTCAGAACTAAGGCCAGGCCCCTAGGAGCAGCCAACAGGACGACTCCCAAAGAAACACCCTCGAAGATGTTCTCTCCTACTGTCCAATTTTGACATTCCTAAGAAGGCCACTCTGAATCTGGCCCAGCATTTCCATTTTCCCCTCCTGCAGTTCTCTTGCTTTTCCCAATTTCTAACTAAAGGTCCAGGGTTTGAAGGAACAGGAAAAAGAGGTGCGGTCTCCTGCTATAAGGACCACCGCCTCGGAAACCCGACGTGACTGCTCCACTCCTCGCTCTGTGCTCCCACACGTCTGGCGCAGTGAGGCTGGGGTATTGTCGCTGCTCCTCCCTGCCTGCTCTGACTCGCAATGTACCCTCTCCATCTAGCAGCAAATATAACACAGAGATGGTGATGCATATTAAACACCGGCATTTCAATGAAGTCAAAGTGTTCCGATAGACACAGCTATATAGCCTCAACATCCCAGAAAAATAGCCAAAGCATCTTAATTTTTTGGTCATCAGAACACCATGTTGTGAGGTGCAGTTGGGTGAGTCAGTAGGTAGCTGAGGATTGTGAGAAGCCCTGGGGGGGGGGGGGGTCAGTAAGGCCTGCTGAGAGAGGGGCTTCTCCACAGTTCATGGAGCTATAAGTAGACCATCTTGTTTTAAAAAGAATATCTCTTCTGTCCTCCAGGGAGGTGTTATATTCCAAAAGGACAGATTTATAATCATTTGAAGACTGAAGAATAAAGGAAACGTTGTACTTTTCAACAGAAAAACTTATATCTCTATGTAGACCAGACCTCAGATATCACATTGGAAACCACATAGAGCGAATTCTGAATTTCTGGGTTATAATTTGGCCATTCTACTGTGTGTTCAGCATTATCCAGAACTAAGAAATATTGGTTAAAATTTTTTGAGTACAATAAAAAGGAACCTTAAGACCAAAATTAAAATAAAAAGCAGACAATACATTTTAAAATAGAAACTGGAATTATAAATCAATGAAACATTTTCCCTCAGAAGTCTATTTCTTAATACACTCATGCATTTATTCTCATACTTAAACAATATTTTATGCTAATAGATGAACACCAAAAATATATATACAGACATACTTGATATGGCAATGAGTAAGGCCCATAGTGATCAGCCTGTCTTTTTAGAAGAGCACTCTAGAAAGAACTGGAAAGCTATTATGGTTTCTTAAAATAAGAAAAAAGCTATAGCTTTTCCTCTCTGATAGCCTGCCTGAATAGAATCTCAGAAGAGCTTGAGGAAAGATATTTGTAGTAATGTAAAATTCTCTATGGAAACCGGCTTATAACCGGGCTTCTATGTTGGAGAAAAATAAAAATAAGTAAATAATTCCACATATAAGCTGGTAAAAGCACTCCTAACAGCTAAAAATGTGTTAGAAAGTATTTGGGGAGAATACTTAAGGGACAATAATTCTAAACATCATTAACTCCTTACCCTAAATAGTGCAGGGAAGCACACTTGAGGATCTTTTGCAGTGCTACATACCTGGACAGCATCTGTAGGTCCAGGCCTTTAGGTTGGATGTTTCAGACTCTCGGAAGACTCCTTGGTGTTCTGACATTTCTGTGAGTTGTATGTGCATATACGTGTTTATATAAACACAATTCTATGACTTTTGTGTTCATAGACTCACCTCTGTGACTCCATCTCACACACAGTGAAAGGTTGGCAAATCCAGAACCAACTTCACAATTGCCAGTAAACTTGAATCCATTGTTGTAGCTACTAGTTGTTTTGAGTGATGATCAATTTCTGACTGAAGTCATTGGTTGAATTCTTCCATTTCTGCATCGCTAACTTCAATGGTTGGTGCATGAATTTGAATATAAGTTGAACTGACTTAAAGACCGTGTATAAGCATTATCCTGTCACGACACTGTACTTCACAATGGATCCTGAAACGTCAGTTCTTGTTGGTGGAGGCAGTGATATTGCCCTTGCATCTGTCATTCCTGGCGTAATCAATAATATAATTTTCTGATTCAAAATGGTCAATACCAGTTCATTGAAATTGACTAACTTTTAGAATACTGATCTTCTTATGTTCAGTTTCATTTGGACACTTCCGTATTTCCGAGATTTATAATTCATACATTCCACGTTCTAATTATGAATTGTTTTCAGCGGTTTCTTCTCATTTTGCGTTGTGCCCACCAGCAAAGGAAGGTTCCACAGGAATTCCTGCTGCTTTGACTCCATCGACGTCACCATGGTGGTCGGTACTCTGGAGAGCTCTTCCTTTGTCATATTTTGAGTGCCTTCTGACCTCAGGGGCTCATCTTCCAGAATTATCTCAGGCGTTGGTTCCCTTCGGTTCATTCTAGTTTCAGTGACCGACAGTGTTGTGATGGGATCTTTAGGGTGTTCAGTAACTAATAGTCTCTTCTTACTCTGGAAGTTCTGCTGAACTTTTCCCCTTTGGGCAACCCTGCTGGTATTTCAAACATTTGTGACATCGCTCCTGGCATCCCGGGACACACAAGCCACCATCGGAGCAGAAACTGGCCGGCAAGTGGTAGAAGCTACTGCAGGCGTAATCCGTTACCAGATGGTGGTGGTATGATCTATGAATCACGGCACTTAAGAAGTGACATGGAGAGCACATTTAGTACCCTAAGATTTCTAAGTTAAGGGAAATGCTGTTTATTCATACATAGAATAATTTCAATAGCCTGCCAGAAAGAGGTTTCCAGATCTTGGTCACGATCAACTGCGTTGGAATCACCAGGCAAGGAGCGGGGAAGCTGTCTCTTTGGAGGTGCTTTGGGTCATGCTGCTGACGTGGCAATCTGAGAAGCACTCTGTCCTCTGCTGTCTGGTGGCAGTGCAGATGGCCTGCGACTCAGAACTCACCTAAGAGATGGCAATTCAAACGTATGCACAGGCACTGCTGGAGAAAGGCCTAGGAATCCGCCTTCAAAAGGCTACAGTCAAGAAAGGAAGCTCTGTTCCCTCCTACCTGGGGCTTGACGCTTCAGCAGCTGGCGAGGTGAGGCGATCTGATGCTAGTTTTCCTGCTCTTTGGGTCGCATTTTCTCCTGATAACTCTCTTGATAAATGTCTAGTTCCGAGCTTATCTTATCACCTCTTCTGCAAACTATTCTTTTGCCCACGAGTGCATGAAAGCAGCGGTTTGTCTTCAGCGAATTGTCCCATGGCTCCCCTGGATGGGACCGGAAGTCATCAGGGGCCTTCAGGGGGATCTTGCTGGTCAGCCTGGACAGTTAATTTCATTTACAAATATCTTCCTCTTGGGGAACCTAATGTTCAAAGGATATGCCACGTGCTTGTGATAAATGCCAACATCTGTGGAAGCTTTCCAAATGTTGTCAAACCCCAAGTAGCTTGAGGCCACCTGCTTTCCACCTCAAGCCTTCTTTCGATGGCCTTGTCAGAGAACTCAAAGAAGTTCCTGTGTGGAAGCCAAGGAAGTATGCCCTTGGGCCCAGGAATGACATAACGCAGCGGAAGCAGGAACAAATACATGGTTTATGAATGGTTCAACTTCCAAGTCGAAGAAGATGAGCATGGGTCTTTCGGTGGCATCTGTCCCAGGTCAGCTGGTTTGGGGGAATGGGAAGTTCCTAAGAGAAATTACTGGGGCAGGAAATGAAGCAAATGGAGAAAGGGGAACAAATGGAGACAAAACCATCATTTGTGGCATGGTGACAACTGGGAGAGATCGACTGTAGCAAATAGCAGCTGTGGGCAACACCAAGGAAAGGAACAGCCCTTGAGGTCTGTGGGGCTGGACAAAGGTCCCCTTTCACTTCTAAGCTGCAGTCAGTCCTGAAAGGTGTAAGACATGCTCTCGCAACGAGTTTTCCCCGGGGCGCACTTTGCATGGATTCCCACAACTTCTGGAGCCGGCTTCATGGGCAAAAAAGAGACCTGTACTTCAGTTTGAGAAAGAGTAAGTTAGAAAATGATGTGGGTCACTACTGCTTTGCCCAGAGTCTTTGCAAGACTACCTTCCATTGTGAGATGCCGAGAGGCCGGCATTACGTAGTGCTCTGAAATCCATTTGACTATGAAAGCCGCTGCTCTTTTGATGGACATTTTTGTGAGAATATTCCACCAACCCCACTCAGGGAAGCAGGGCATTCCACCATGGCGTCCTCCAACCGGCCAGAGCACAGCATGCAGAGAAAATGATCGCATTTATTGTAGTAAGGGCAGACAGGCAGCGTGGGGACTCCAGTCACCCACAGCACCCTATGGGTGCAGGAGGGTCCAGCTGTCAATACACCTATTACCCATTCAAGGCCCATGCAACCTTGAAAACACCTTTACTCTTTCTAAGGACAAAGATGGTGCATTATGTAAATGTATTCTCTCCATGGTTTTTAAGAGAAACTGGCGCAAAGTGAGTTTCCAGTGATAAGCCTGAATAAATACACAGATGAATATTCCAAGTATAGGAGATACACTTGGCAGCCACCTGTACCTCGGTGTGGTGCTGATTGTACAAAGCTGAGTGCCAGGAGGTTGTGTGCATCAGAGCCAACTGCCCTTCAATGAGGCGTCCTGTAGGGCCCAACCACTCTTGGCTGCGTAGGTGACCAGGTAAGATGCAAGACGGAAAATTCTACTCAATTCAATGGTATGTCTATATGTAGTTGTGACAGGACTAGGGACCAGGGTAGAAATCTTATCTGCATTCCCAGCAGCTTCAGTGAAAAACAAGAGGCAGGAGGATAGAAATGTGTTGCTCCCCATTAGCTACAAGACGGACATCTGTACATGACACAAAATGGGCACGTATAAGCAAACTTCGAGGGTTGTACACATTTCTCCTGTGTGAGGCCATGGCCCCAGAGGGTCATTAGAGCATTGACACTGTGCATTTATATCCATTTATAAAATTGGAGTAATCCTATGATAGGAAGGAATCTTGAGGCACAACCACGAGGCACTGGGCTGCGAACTGAGAGCTCACTACTTCCCTCTCGCCGCTTGTGTCCTAGAGAAAGATGGAGCGGTTTGCTTCCATAAAGCTTACAGCTTGGAGGACCCTTTGGGGCAGTATTACTCTATCATTTTTATTGGGGGCTATTACAGCTCTCATCACAATCCATGCGTAGCCATCGTGTCAAGCACATTTAGTCTACGGGACCTTAAAGGGTTAGTATAAGTTGAGACTGACTGGACAGCAATAGGTTTTCCATACGATCACACCTGAACTGATTGCATGGGTCTTCTATCCCTAGTCATTGTACCTGCCACCAAATGACTGGGAGAGAGCAGAACAGCTTGGGGATTGATCAATTATTCCCTTCTGATGGGCAGAAGAGTGAGTCATCTCAGAAGCAGGACAGGACCATCGAGGAAGAGGCATCAGCAGTGTGTGGGACTGTTGCCTGCAGTGGTGGAGGCAGCAGAGGCCACATCACTGGGACCATGAGACGGAGCAGGGGAACCAGGGCAAGGCGGTGAGTTTTCCCAGCAAAGGATTTCTGTGGCTCATAGAGTGTGACTGCTGGCACGGCTGTGGTGGGGTGCTGCTCTGGACCAAGGAGACTATTTGTATACTGCCTTCTGGCCCTGCCTGATTTGTGGCAAGCTGGTAACATCTCCAATAACCCCCGTGATCATTAAGTATTGGCTGAGTTCTGAGTGGCTATTGAAATGGCTTATCCAGCACAGTGGATGCGGAGAATGCCATCTGAGGGCAGACGGCGTTCGCATAGACTGAAGGGAGTTGGCAGGAGGAGACGTGTCTGACTGCCACCTACGGCAATCAGCCTTTGGTGGTTGAAGAACTGCATCCCCCTGTTTTAGCCAGAGGAGGTCCCGAGTGACCCCTGAGCATTTCCTCTCTGGCCAAATTTACCTATAGTGGTTAGAAGGGCTACCAGGAAAATGATCTCTTTTTAGTACTTAATATTTTAAAATATTGCCAAGAAATAAATATAGTTATCTGTGCATGAGTCTTTCTGAAGGGGAATTTGGCATTTCACATGATCATTCCGGAGAAAATTAATGAAAAAATAAAGCAACTAACTTCAAGGTTTTCTCACTTGTACTAAGAAATACTTTCTGAGCATGGTATATACATCTTGAACAGTTTGATAGTGTTGAAAAGTTGTCCGCTGTTGATTATATGTCTCGGTTTTATCCTGGTACATGCCAGTGATTCAGGTATTTGCATTTAAACAGATAACAATGCTAATGTAAAGGGTATAGCTCCAACTTCCAATACTGAGAACATCTGTAACAGATGTCCACATTGTCCTCCACTTAACCTCTGCAGAGCCAAGGGAATAGCAAGCTACATGTTTTTTCATACCCAGTTGGATGTCTATTTACTGTTTCTACTATCAATAAAATCATGTATCTAGTTGTGCTTTGGTAAAATAATAGCCCAATATTTTATTTTATAAAGCATATATTACTTTATATATACTAATACATATATTTATATATATAAACTAATATGAGATGAAACTTGATCTCAAGCTATTGTGTGACCTGAGCAAACATGGTTTATGTCTATTTTTAAATCATAATTCTTAGCAATTCCCTCTTTCACTCAAAGGTGTCCTGGTTTGCATGATAAATTATATGATCACCCGAATTTAAGATTGTGGCGAAGTACCCGTGAGTCTTACCAGTCAGGACATATGAGTTATCTTTTGAAGGGGCTCATGTATAGAAGGTTACTAACATCCACAGTGAAGAAGAAATGTTGGAGAAGACAAGGACACGTTTTGGAGGGGGCTGCACCAGTTTTAATTCATTAATTCACCTTCTAAGAAAAGTAGATACTCTGCATTGTTATTTGCCATTATGGCTAATGATGTAGCATTCTACTTTTATTAGGAAGAAGCAAATGATAAAGAAGAAATGCACTTTTCACAAAAGGAATTCAGGTCACACTTGGCATATGATCTTGCACACGTGAGCTGTATTTTTTGCATATCTGAATAACCACTGCTCTCATAAGCTCCCATTCAGAAGGTGCTGGATTCTAGTTTATATCTTTCATGGATAGAAGATTAGAGCAATCAATTAAGAAAATTTGAAAATGAACTGTTCCTGTATTTGAAGTGTTTTCCTCCAATTAATGGCATATCTTTTTTTTATCTGGGACAATTCATTTCCCAACTCTTCTAAATAGCTATGGATTCAGTGTTTTTTCTTTCAGCTTTCAACAATTGATTTGCTTCTGGCACTTCCTTAATTACTAGTCAGTGATAACTCCGAGTGCAAAAGTGCTCTAGAAATAGTTAAGGCTGTGATGTGAGTATAAACAGTTTCTTTCCACTTGGACACCATTTATGACTTGATAGAAGTTATTAGCTAAATGGTACTTTGTGGGCTTATAGCGTTAGTTTACCTTTAACAGGTCCAGCACACTCCCAGTGTATAATTTACACTCTTTCAGTACATGGTTAACCACTCAAGAAATCAATAGGGGTTATAAAACATGTACAGATTTGAATGTGGAGAGAGTCAAACATATATTTTGTCCATTAGAAATAGAGCAGCTGACATTTAGAATTGAGGCTTAAAAGGAACCGCTTATTTTGAAACAGAAAAATCACAGAATGGCCGTGTCCAGAGATGGGCAAGAGTGGGGGACAGGATTCACACAAAGGTTCCACTTTTTGCTTTCAGACCAACCCAACCCTTTGACTCTCGGTGCGCGACCAGGTGCAGTGTTTGGGAATCTGGAGAAGCTAAGAACCATGTTTCCTCTTATGATATTTCTAATTTAAGTCGACCTTGGCCCTATGGTAGATGATTAATTCATCTATTCATTCACCTCAAATGTTGCTGGGCTCCCCCTGATGGTGTACCACAGCTGTTTCATTCCAGGTCTAAGTGTTCAGCGGTGAGTTAGAAGGGCAAGGTTTATCCTTTAAGGCATTCTTGTTGGAGACAGTGTACAAAACCAAGGCCAAAAAATTAAAGACTAAATGAGAATGTTACAAGGAGAAGCAGGATGCTCCAATGTCAAATGACGGGTGTGTGTACTGGGGAAGAAAAATGAGGAAGAGCGCGCCAGGTGAGACGCCCGCGGAGAGTCCTTGACCGAATGAACACCTGCATGGCGGCGGAAGGCGGAAGTGGTCCCGGAAGCAGTCTTTCAGCGGAAGGAGAGCATGAGTGGCAGGGGAAGAGAGGGGCAAAGTGAAGCTGGAGCAGTCAATAAGGGTCTCACTTATAGGAAATATGTATGTGATGCCAAGAGACTGATTTGTTAAAGTGCATTCGGAAACCATTGGGGTAATTTTACTCAGGTGTAACATGTTATGAAAAATGATTCACTGAGGGGAAACAGAAGCAGGAAGAAAAATTCTGACTCATAATGACCACATAACAGCAACCCTGTGGAACAGATGAAAGACAATATCCAGAGTGCTGGACTCGGAGAGTAGTACCGAAGAATTAAGCAATAGCCATCTTCTGGGCTTGCTACGACTTGTTTATGCATGGGAGGATGAATTTGAGACGAGGAGGTTCTCAGCCTGAACATTTGGGTCACACAGTTTTTCACAATGGGACAGACGGGAAGAGACGTATTTAAGCTATACTGCATAAACATGACTGAAATCCCTTCTTAAGAGGTTTGAGATTGCATTGAAAATTCTTTTTGTTTGGGTCTGTCTAAAATAGAGATGATGTTAACTGGACGTTATTCATACTAGGATGAAAGCATATTATGAGTGAAATGCCTATTCAATAAAACGGAAAGGTAAGATTATTAAATGCAAACCTTCAGCTGCATGGTTCCCAAAGCAGGACGACAGACATTGTGTCTGTCTACAAGGGATTTGGAAACTCCAATTTGAAGACAATAAAATAAATATGAAATGAAAGGGTAAAATAGACAATGAAGTAAAATTAGTGAGTAATGCTTTTAAGCAAAACAATTTTCTTTCTGAACAAAAATCACAAGAAAGTTAGAACTCTTTAGGGATACGATGTTTATAGATGTATTCTCTTGAAGTTCCATTATATATATAGGTCTGCTCTTTTGTCACAAGCTTATCAAATTATATTATTATTTTACATTTGTTTAATACATTCTTTTGTAGCCATACTTTTATTACCAATGGCAACAACGACAGGAGTTAGTAAGTTACAGTTACTAGTTGACGTTGAGTTGGCTCTGGCTTTTGAAAACCCCATATAAGACCATGTGGCCGGGTATTTCCTGACTACACACACACACGCACACACACTTATTTATTACATGTATATGTATATATCTTGGATAAATATATTTATCATAAATTAGGAGGCTGATATGAGAAATATTCATTTATTTGCTAATGCACGCAGTGAACTAAAGGTAGAGAGTGTCAGAAGCTATGTTGTCTTATATTTGGTAATAATTCTTTTTGTTTTAGAATAGTTTGGATTTATAAAAGTTACAAAGATAGTATAGAGTGTTTTCTTAACCCTTACCCAGTTTTATTGTCTGTTCTCACTTTAAATCTTCTGTTTTCTTTGCCATATTTTAATGATAAAGGATTGAGTGGGGCATGTTGAGGTAGGGGGGAAATGAAAGAGGCAGTCATCTGGATAATTCCAGTCAAGAAAACAATCTTGTCTGAAAACTATAGATAATTGAGACAGAAAGACTTTTGCCTGTGAGGTCTCCCTGATTGCCTTTCTCCTCTACTCCAACCTGGGGGTCTAGCTATTACCAGGTGCTTCGCTCAATAATGGAAATGGTGTATCTTTCAAGGGGAAGAATGAGGAGTTCTTTTGAGGGTCAAATAGCTTGCTCTTTTGTGTGTGTGTGTGTGTGTGTGCTTTTTTCCCTTAACAAAACAAAATATATAGAGTGATTTTAATTATAAAAGCAATTCATATTCATTTGATAAAACTAAAAATATAGAAAACAGAAAAAGGAATGGAAGTATTAAGACTGCAGAATTGATGTAAAACCACCACTCAATGGTTTATTTAGTTACCTCTGCTTTTTGTTTGTTTTTACTACATGTATTTTGTTTTGTTTTTTGTCTGTTTACTGAGACCGGACCAGGGGAATGGCATGCTTTTATTTTTACCTTCATTTCCAGGCCAAGTCTAAAAGCTGCTTTCAATAGTAGAACAGTTAAGTGTTTCATCATGGTTCACTATCCATAAGAAGGCCATTTAGTCTCTGTTACACTGAAGGGATTGCAATGATTGTAAATCCTAGTCTTCAATTAGATGGGCCAGTCATTGATAGCACAGAGGCAAAAACATTAAGATAATGCTGGTGGAAGAGAACATGACAGAAGCTTTCTCAAACTAACGTGCCAGCAATCATATATTTAGATCCTCAAAAGCAGACCGACATGTGTGTTGCAAAGAAGCTAACTGCAACATCCTTAATAATGAGATGGGAAACTACCCACATATTTAACAGTAGTGCAGTAGTTAGAAAAGTTATAGTTTACCTGAATGATAGAATATTAAGGTAGAAAAACGATTCCTATGATGACATAGAAAAATGAGTAGGGTAATAACAGAGGTAATATGTTGAAAATGTGAAAACACTAAAAACAACAGAAAAAAACAACTGGAAAGAAATTCATAAAAATGTGACACTGTTGATATTTAGGTAGCAGAGATACCATTATAAAATAAATGACTTTAATAATAAAAATATACATTAATTGATAAAGATCATCAAGTTATTCTATTTTTAAAATTTTCTTCCTCTGACTTAAAAAATAATATTTAAGTCTTTGAATTTAAGAGGCTACTTTTAATTAATTCCAGTTGGGCCTCTTTAGATGTTTTTGATTTTACTTATATACTAACAACCTCTTTTAATTAAAAAAAAGTGAATTCTTACTACCATCAGTTTCTTAAAACTCCCATATCCACCAGTCACCTTCCTGCCCACAACACCCAAATGGAACTACATAAGGCCAGAAGAGACACGCTTGTCCTTTCAGGGACCTGCCAGCTTAGTAGCATAAAATATGGGGGTCTTTATAGAGACCTGGAACAAGGAATCCGCCATAGCAATTAGAAAAGATTGGTTGATGCAGAGAAGATGAACAATGGCTAACAGAGGAACAGCTTTGTAGAGTCTCAAAATTCCATTCTACTTGCTTCTTGAACAAGTTGGGTCTATCTCTACAAAACCAAAAACAAAAAACCGCCATCAAGCTGATTCTGACCCCAGTGGCTCCATAAGACAGGGTAGAACTTTCCGATGAGTTGATGAATGCACAAATCTTTATAAGAGTAAGAAGGCTCAGTCTTTCTTCCCCAGGGCAGCTGGTGGTTTCAAACTGCTGGCCTTGTGGTTAGCAGCCCAATGTAAATCACGATGCCACCCAAGCTGATCTTCGGTTATTTTTTCTTAATCTTTATATTTCTTGTAAAACCTACATCTTTCACAGTGTAACCTTGAACACAACCTCATTTCCCTTACAAGTGCATGAGACAAGATTAAGCCAAAAATGTTAAAGAAAACATTTAAAAGCTATTCCACCAACTAGTTCTGGGACCTAAAACAGTAGATGTGCACTTCTCTGTAGGTGAGTGTCTTCTTTTGTAAGATGGAGATGTTAATATTTGCTTCAACTTTAGTGTGAGGAATAGATAAGAGGGTTCAGATTTCACCCTAGAACAGCTGGTGAATCATAAACAACGGGAGTATAAGTTGCTATTACTTATTGCTAGCCCATAACAGTTATCATTAATTACCTTATTAGTTAAAGTTTTATATCCCTCAAAATTTATGTTTTAAAAATAAATTAGAAAGAAGAAATGGTTGTAGAAATAAATTTTCTTTGTGTCCTGTCAGATCACTGGGCCTTGGTTTTCATGGGCATTCATGTCTCTGGAGAAATGCCTGGGTTAGCATTTACAAGAAAGTATTCAGGAGAGAAAGAGAGAGAGAGAGAGAGAGAGAGAGAGAGAGAGACAGCCTTTTGACCAGAGAGAGCTGAACTCCAATCTCAGCTCAGGCATTTGTTATGGTTGATGATTTTGGTCCAGTTCCTTCACTGCTCAAGGCTTTTGTGTCCCCATCTGAACATGAAGCGGATAGAAAGCCAGTGCTACAGCGTGATGAGTGGGCACAGAAAGCCAAGGAACATATTAAAGGACTTGAACCTGGACCACAGGATGAAAGTAGGGCAGGTAAAGGTCAGTGCTCTTCAATTTCTAAAACTGGTAAAATAACAGCTTCCACTGGTCAACACCCTGAATCTTATCTATTTTAGAGCTAGGATCAGTGGGTTCAAATCCTGCATTTTGCTGTTGTTTTTCATTTTCTTTCTAACTCTGTAACCACAGGTTACATTATTTAACCTTTATGTATTATCTGCAAAAAAAATTGTACCTGTCTTGTATGGAGTACACATGCAAAAAATTATTATAGCTGTTTAATGTTAATTTGTGTAATGAATGCACGTGCTTTTAAATGTAAAATGTTTATTTAGTACAGTGCCTGGCACATGGTAGATGTTTCAGAGAAATGACATCTAGGCTAAGGCATAAGGGATGAACAAGAATTGGACAGACAGCGTACGAGTGTTCCGCATGGGCACAAACCAAGGAGACCCTGGCGGTCATGGTCCATGGCTTCTGAGGAGAACTGGCTGGGTCTGGAGCATCGAGCAAAGGAGTTAAAGTGGGAGCAACCTCTGAATTCAGGCGTGTGATGTAGGCTCCACATGGCTGCGATGCAGTCCTGCTGTGAACCAGGTGCCCACTGACTGGCATCTACAAATACCCGTGGAATCTCTCCTGTGGAGACCCACTAGACCAGCGCTTGTAACGCTGCTGCTCCACCAGTCTCTGATTATGGTTGCTGCTGGAATTCTGTGGAAGGGGCTCAGGGAGAGGTAGTAATGGATACGTGTAAGCACACTGGGAAGCCCGCAGCGAACGACGATCCTGTCAGTAAAGATACAATTCCTTTTGACAGGCTATGAAGGAGTCAGAAGTCATGGTGTCGTTTGCTTTAATAAAATGATCTCTCCTCTATGAAGTCTTACGAAACAGAAGAAATTCCAGTTTGGCAACGTGAAATATCTATCACCTTAAGCCATTTCTGACACCAAAGGCAATGTTTAACGTGTAATCAGAATCCTTTTCATTAATTATAACAAATCTTATGACTTGAAATGCATTCTTGGGCATTAGACTCAAGAGTTGCTGACATAATGCTGCCGATTCTTAAGAAAACAAGTTTCTTACAATAAGAAAATATTCATTTCCCTCTTTGAAAACACTCTGCATTTTATATTTGATGGGATGATTAGATTGGGTGACACAGTGGGAAAAACCCTGCATGGTATTTATTCATTGTGGCAGTACATCATAATTACTCAGCTTTTCCTTATCATTAACAACTGAAGATTATAAAGAAAAATGTACTAATATCTACCAGATGTTCGGAAAAATATAAATATCTACAAAAGTCAGCATATTTTAGCAGAAAGTTCACAAAACTTTCTCCACTTCCTTTTCCTTTTTAGTTTTCTGAACATGTTCTCTGATGTGTTATTATTATTTTTATGATGTGTTATTTTTAACCCTCATTAGGATTTGCTTTGGCTTCCTGTGATATCTGCCACACGAAGCTATAGATCTTCAGAGGTAGACAGCTGGACGATCGGTGCCTTTTCCTCTCCTGTGGATCTCAAGGAGCAAGCTGGCTCCAAGGACAGAGATCAGCCAGCTGGCCTGCCCAACAGACCCCAGTTTGCACACACTCACAACTTCTTAGGGGTCAAATGACTTGGAAGAAATTGCTTAAGGAATCAATTTATCTCTCTACATAAGATGATAATTTATTTTTTTTTTCTATCAAAGGGTCTCTTTAAAGAAGAGTACTAATAAAGTTCCCTGAAAATCACTATGTCCTGTCAAATGTAGGAATCACATGATCCATCTAAAGTCCATCCCATTTTCCTGGCTTCCTCTGACTATTGGATTTTCCATTTTCCTTGTTGATACTGTAAGTTGATTGACACACCCACCCTACCCCCTACAATTCAAGTGTTTTCCTTCAGTTTCCATTCTGGAAACCTATTTTCTCAGCCCCAGTTCCCTTACAAACATGCTGCCTAAGGCGGGGGCAGACTTTGCTTTGCTGTTTAAAACCTCAAATTAAATTGTGATGCTGGGACTACCTGCCAAATTATAAGGAGCTCTCCTGGAAGGAAAAGACAGCTCCCAGAAGAATTCCATGAAATGTCTAGTAAAAACTGCACACAATAATTTATTTTTAAATTTTCTGTACCTGTGGTAAGTTCTACAGTCTCTTATCTTAGAAAGGAGCAAATGGCCTATTGTAAAAATCATACCTGGGCACCTGGTCTCCAGGAATGAGCTGCCTATTCAGGCCAGTCTAATTAACTCCTCCAGGAACTGCGAGTACCATAATAGGGTAGGAAAAATATACTTTCAAGAATGGTACCCTTGAGTCCTAGAAGGATAATTCAAATGATCGAGGAGTTCTTCGTGATCACCTGGTAGTTTACATACCCTGGTTTACCAGAGGTCGTCTCCCAAAGTGACCATCGCATGCCAAAGCAATGGAACAAAAATAAACCAGAAAAGAGGTAAACATTCAAAGTGGTGCTTTTGTGGCCCAATGTTTAGAATTCATAGAAAGAAAAGCACTGGCATATGAGACCTTTTATTGCCACGTCAAAATTTTGAAGGGAAGCTAGATGCCAATATTTTGATCTATGAATCCCTTATCCTCTTGTTGGTTCAGTTTTCTCTTCATCGTTAAATGCTTGTTGATTTCCTTAGGATTCGATTTTTGACCAGGTGGTCTTTGACCTAAGTGCCTCAACTGTATTAGGAGACAGTGATGAGTTCTTGCATGTCTTGACTCCATCACCCATTATCAGATGACTTTGTTTTGATATAGAAAATGGCTAATGCTATACAAACTCTCCCTTCCCTAGAATTCAGAGAGTAGCTTATTTATATGTAGATGTAGCTATATGACATTTTCAAATGCCATAGATTTGCATATGAAGGTCTCTTTTTTCCCCTTTCAGTAAACAGTTTCTGCTATTACTTTCAAAGCAATATTTAGAAATATATTTTCTATGTAACTCCTTCCCTAAACATTTGTAAATGCCCAATAAAGATAAAAAATTATTAGTCCACCAATCCACTAACCTGAAAGATATAACTTATTAATATCTTGGAAAAATGAGTGAACATTAATTTCTAATGTAGGATCTGCATATCTGTCTTTTTGCAATTTGTTGCGTGGCTTTGTATTAGAGATTTAAAAAAATAAGAATATTCTATGGTTAATTATTTTTCAAAAAGGAATCAAAGGTAACATCAATTTGATATGGCATTTCTTCTTTAAAAGTTCATAAAGTTTAGTTTCTAAAGAGATTACCTGTCAATGACTCTTATCAATTTTTTCCACTAGTAATTATGGGGCACCTACTATGTACCACACATTTTACTTGGCCCTGCATTCACAGTGATGAATAAGAAAAATTTCAGGGGCAATGTAGCCGAGAAAAATTAATGAAACCCAATGTAGGCTGAACATGATAGTGGGATTGGAGGAAAGTAAAAGGAAATAGAGGAAAGAACTGGGGGAAAAAGGACATTTATAGAGGTCTTAATACAGGCATGTATATATATAAATACATTTACATACAATGACAGAGAATAGAGCTATATACATATATTTATTAATAAAGTATGATGGCAGCAGACGGACATTGGGCCTCCATCCAAGTATTCCTTCAACACAGAACAACTTGTTCTTCTAGTCCAGCACTCTGGGATATTCACCTTCCCTGACACGATTGTTGAAGACAAAATGGGCGCGCAAGCAAATGTGGTGAAGAGAACTGATGGTGCCTAGCTATCAAGAGATATAGCATCTGGGGTCTTAAAAGCTTGAAGATAAATAAGTGACCATCTAGCTGAGAAGCAACAAAGTCCACATGGAAGAAGCACACCAGCCTGTGTGATCATGAGGTGTGGATGGGATCAGGTATCAGGCATCAAAGACCCAGAACAAAACAAACAAATAAACAAAAAGCATATCAACAGAAATGAGGGGGAGGGCAGAGTGGAGACCCAAAACCCATCCGTAGTCAATTGGACAGCCCTGCCAGAAGGGCCACAAGGAAGCAAAGAACCATTCAGGGTTCAGTATAACACCGATGAAGCATACAAACTTCCTCTAGTTCTTCAATGTTTCCTGCACTCCCAGTCCCCACTATCAGGACCCCTATTCTACCTTACCAATCTGGCTAGACCATAACTTGTACCCTGGTACAGATAGGAGCTCACAACACAGGGAATCCAGGGAAGATAAACCCCTAGAGATCAATAAGGGAAGCAGCGATACTAAGAGGGTCAGAGTGCTGGGGGTGGTGGAGTAAGGGGGAACTGATCACAATGTTTGACCTATGGCCCCCATCCCAGGAGGACAGACAGCAGAAAAGTGGGTGAAACAAGATAGTGTTCAGTGTAAGACATGAACAAAAAATGTAATTTTTAAATTATTAAGGGGACATGGAGGAGGGAGGGTGTGGGAGGAAGGGGGAAAATAAGGAGCTGATGCTAGGGGCTCAAGCAGAATGAAGATGCTTTGAAAAAGATGATGACAACACACATGTACAGATGTGTTTGACACAACGGATATATGTATGGATTGTGATAAGAGCTGTAAGAGATCCCAATAAAATAAAATAAAATATAAACAAAAAGAACATGGAAATACAAACTATAAAAATATCAGTGTACAAATACAGGGATACAATTCTGTTTGCTTAACACTGAAGAAAATAGAGTATAGGAAGAGAGGAAGAAGGCGGTGTGAGTGGGACATAGAAGAATGGAGCCGTTCACTCTTAAAGGCTCTTACTTGGCGAGACCCCAGTGTTGTGAAGACAGTCAGTGGGGAGAGCAAACAGGATTCTTTAGACATGATTTTAAAGAAAAATAAGATTTGACATTTCAAGGACATTGCTAAATGCACCTCTTTAAGTGAAAGCTTATTGAACATTAGAGTGTAACAGCTCTATTTAGGTAAAGAGTAAATCAGAATTTTAGGAAGAAGGAAGGAAGCAAGGGAGCAGAGGAGTGTCATTCCTGCCTATCTTCACGATTTCCAGCTGCATCCCATACAAGGCTTCCAACTGTCTGCCTGGCTGTGCTGGACACATTTCTCCCTGGTCACCTTTCCTTCCGTGGTGCTCTGAGTTGCCTGCAGTCCAGGCTCAGCCAGGACTTGCTCATTATCACGCCACCATTTTTATCCTCATTGTTATCACGATTTGTCAACAGACCTTCTACTTTTACGTCATTTCTACGTTGATGTCTTCAAAGAAAACAGTTTTAAAAAGGGACGGATGATCTTGCCCATTCCCAGTCTTCCTCCTGTTTTCTTTCGTTTAGGGAACATCAAGTCGGCCAATGAAGGGACCTTAGCAATCTCCGTGGCTCCCTTTCCTTTGACATTAAGATCCAATTACCACATCTGGTAACTTGTTCTCCTCTAATTCCACCTAAAAATGGTTCTACCTCTCTGCTTGCTTGCCATGATAGACCGAGAGTTTCTGACCTTGTCATGCCTTCTGTTTTGCCCATCCCCACATCATTGCTACAATATTATCCTACAATAGTGTCATTATTATTTTAAATAAAAATGTGACAATACTTGGAATACTCAGTGACCACTAGCTGAACATCTTGTCCCCTGTGGATCAGCTGGTGGTTTTGAACCGCTGACCTTGTGATCATGGGTCTCACTCACTGCCGTGGAGTTAATGCCAACGAATAGGAGCGCTATGGGAAAGGTGAAACAACCCCTGTGAGTTCTGAGGCTAACCTTCCTGGGAATGGCAAGCATGGTCTTTCTCCCACAGAGCAGTCTCTGGTTCAAACTGCTGGCCTTGTCCTTAGCAGCCCAACGTGTCCGTTCTAATTTTCTTTGCGTGTGAGAAAAGAACTTCGCGGGGCGCCCTCAGTTACTGTTTAACAATTTGACTCCTTGAGGCCCCTGCATCCTGTTTTTGGCTTCTGACATGTGGAACGCATTGCTATCGCCTAAGCTGCTTTTCTCCTCAAAGCCTGTTGCCTTTCAAATGGTGATCCCCCAGGCTGATAGAGCCTTTTCTCCTTCCTGTGGGGAAGCCCAAGGCAAACACCAGGTCTCAGTAACCCCTCCGAGTTCTGTTGTTGCCAATCATGTCATACCAACTCCAGCTGTTGGACTCCCTGCTCTGTCATGTAAGTATTTCTAAGGTGGAGTTTCCTTATTTCTAAAAGGACCTCACTATACTTACGCCCTCAGTAGGTGGTTGAGATAAGATAGCATGAGGTCTAATTAATGCATGGAATGAGGTAGATGCAAAACAGATGCAAGCTCCTATTAAGTTATTTCCAGTTTGTCATTCTGTACAATTTATCAACGATCCTCCGGCCACTGTTACAGGAACGTGGTTGTCTTAGCTAAATGCTAGGGAGCCGAGTAGAAGGAGTTTGTGTCTGAATTTCTTTATTCTGAAGAATCAAAGCCGATGCTATCAGCATCAGTGAGATCTTTGCCAACCCTCCTAAGAAATTTACTGGATAAAGGTATATTTTCACCAAATTAAAATAAATAATAAGAGGAAATTGACCAATCAAAATTGTAAACACAAACAACTCCATCACAGTTCTTCCATGGGAAGTGATGGGGGCTCCTGTAACTTGCCCTTCTACTTCCGGAGTCCCGCTACCATCAGCCTCTAGGACCAGGAATACGTTTCTGTGTGTCACAATTAAACATCGGTGACTTGGTAGTGTCTGAAAATAATCAGTAGTTTTCTAGACTTACTATTTTGATAAGCATGGGCTAGCTTGTTGACAATATTAACAAGAGTCCAGAAAAGACAAGCTACTAAAATGCTAAACATCTTCAAGGTTTTGGTATATTTACTGTACATTCTGGGGCAAGTCACTCTTTGTCAAGAACCTAGCACTCCAGTCAGCGATGTAATGTGGCATTACTATATAGAACAATAGGGCGAGGGCTATTCTCCAGAACAGGCATTGAAGGCCATCTCTATAAGACCTATGATTCACAGCTCAGGAAATGAAGGTGCAGGGGTGCTATTTCCTAAGCAGTGTATAGCACAGGTGCCTGGTCATTAGTGCAAAGAGCAGGGGTGCATTATACCAGCATTCAAGATGCTTTAAACCCCAGTCTGGGATGTTCTCACCTTTAGGGACATGCCTCGGCTCTGTAATGATGCTGGTGCCCCTTTCACAGGTGTTAGCAGAAGACAGAGGACCCAGCCGAAAGTCCACGGAAAAAGGCTCAAGAAGGGAGGGGAGATGTGAAAGTGAGCTGAGTTCAGTGTACAGTTGGACTGACTAGATAGATTTAGGGATTATGACTTTCGCATGAAACATAAGAGATCAAACATATATGGTTTGAGTTTCTAATACTGAAGCATAACTTTCTATAGGAATACCCATTTGATTATTGTGCATGGAGCACACTACTTCTAAACACCCAAAGACTGCCAGTTTTTATTAGAATAACTTTTCCTTTAACATCCCCTCTACCCTGCAGTTTGTAAAGGGTTGCTTCATTTACAAGACGTGTTTTTAGCTTCTTAGAACCATACCTCAAGAAAAAAAATCTTAGTTTACAGTGCAAGTCGTTAAAAACCAGAATTCATTAGCCAGAAATTAGTTTGAACTCACAGTGGAAAGGGGACCTCAACGGTGCACACTTACCATGGCCCAAACCAGTGCACGGGACTCCGTCATTTCTCGGTGGGAACTGTTTTCCTGCAGTAGGACTCAACTGCCTTTGTAGTATCTGCCAGTTTCCCAAACATCCTGCACTTTACTGTTCCTAAGACTACAAGGCAAAAGGGGAATGACCGGTAATAGATACTGGTGGATGATATGACAAATTGGATGAACTGACAGGCAGTTGATGAATAATTTTAACATGACCCTAAAAATAGTGAACGATGTTTGCACATTGACACTTATCTAAAGGCAGATGGATATGCATGACCTGAGCCTTTAGACAGGTGTCAGGAAAACTGATGTGTGCTATGAGGATGATCATTTTCTTGGCACTGTTGCGGGAGACAGTTTGCATGATGAATGATGCATCTTGGTCTCCTTTGTCTCCTAGGGGCAGAAAGGGCTATGAACTTTGTCACCCCAAGGAATGTACGCCTTCTGCCTGAAGGGTGAGGCAAGAAAACTTTAGTCCCCTAAAAGCACCATTTTCTTTGGGGGTTGGGGGTGAGGAAATAGTGGTAGAACAGAAAAGTGATCTTGACATATGAGATGGCAGAGACAGGTAGGATGACGGTAACGTGCTTCTGACTGAAAGGGCTACACTCCAGGGCATGGCAGGTGTGCATAGCCCTGTGTGCAGACGGCCAGAAGTCTGGGCACCAACAGAAGCCAGAGAGAGAGAGCAGGGTGACTTTGGGATGCGCCTGAGCACAGCCAGTGTCTGGGAGAATATTAAGAAGCGCTGCAAAGGAGCAGTACAAGACTTAAGGCAGGACATAAGAGGTGAGATCATCTGCCTAATGTTTCTATTCATTTCAGGTTATCAGAGATAATTTTCTGATTTAAATCAATTCAATATTGTTTCTAAATGCTGCGTCTAGTGAGAAAGAGAGCTTTTCTTTTCCAAGATGAATACTGTTTGCTCAGGTTTTAAAATGTCACACAGGGCAGTGAATGAACTACACTATTTCGAGGCTCAAAATGAAATGCAGTGTCTAATAATCATTTGTAGAAGCATTCTGCTAACCTGCAAGTAGCCATCTACTGAACATATTATGGGAAGGAAAAGTAGTATGAACTAGGAAGGAGAACTGAAAAGGGGTTTTCATTTAGAAATTCTTTTTTCTTTTTCAAGGAAAATAAAAAGACCTTCAAAATGAAGTCCCAACAGAGGAAAAATACAAATACACACCCCTTGAAAAAAAAATAAACATTGAACTTGGTATTGAGGACATTTAAATAATCAACTAGGTCAACAAGAAATTTGGCTCTCCAAAGGAATTTAGAAAATAGAGTGCATGCACATTTGTATGAGAAGTTTCATAATTTTACCAACAAGAAGATAAAAAGATTAGTTATATCTTTATTTCCTGTTGTGTAAAGGGACTAACGACCACTGAAATTCCTACTTCTCTGCTGCCGGAAGGTTTCCTTTTATTTTTTGTATTGGTTGAGAAAATATATCCATAATAAAATCCACTGTCTAGCTGTAGAAATAATGCTTGATGTGCCTTGTCTGGAATATGCTTTTAACAATTTTAGTTCATAATTTTAATTGGCATACCTCTGCTGTATTCAAATGCTGTCATAGATTTGTCTTAATAAAGTTACATTATATTGCTGTTGACTAATCTGGCGTTAACTCAAACTCTGAAACAATTTGTACATGTTGAGTACAGTGAGCTCTTCTTCCTTTACTTAGGAAGCCATAAGGAGAAAAGCAATTATAGTAATACGGATGATTGCTCCAGAATCCCTTGTGGTTTGGGAAAATGCAGTTTGAAAATGACTTCAGGTGATCCACATGAAATAGACCAGCCTGAGGGACACACATGACATTCTGCTGTCGGCATGGGAAGACAGAGCCGTCACTTTGCCATTTTTTGGTTTACATTACTCCCTAAATACACCCCTATGAGGAAATGGGAGGGCAGCGATTTTATGTTTAAAAATCTGTTTGAAGTTTGTTAAAATTAGATCAAATTCTACTTTTCCGAGGAAATAATAACTGCAATCTGGAACACAGGATGGCAATATTGAAAGCATTTTAGGATGAGGAGGATGTTCAGTGGGCTTTCCACAAACCCCAAACCTTCCAGTGGAGAATGACCAGATCCCACCCAGAGTCACCCGGTGACCCAGGAGGTTGTAGTACACGGTGGGTTGCTAACTGCAAGGTCAGCTGTGCCAGCCCCGTGAGAGGAAGGTGAGGCTTTGGGCTCCAGCACGATTGGTTCCTAAACTCAGTAGCCCGCGGAAGGCGCTCTACTTTGTCCTGCAGAGTGGGGATCAACTGAAGGTAGTGCTATCGAGTGGCATGCACTAGAGAGATTACAGACAATTTTTTGCCATTTCTCCTGTCCGTACCAGAAAATTACACTGCATTAGAAAAAAATTTGGTATAAAACATTTCAGATAAAAAACCTCAAAACAATTAGATGAAGAACAGCTTTTAGAAATAACCTGTTTTGACAAAAGGACATTCCCAGTATTTCAAAACATTAAAACATATCTCTCAAATACGAGAGATTTATTTCTGATTCCCCCCTTTGTAATTTTTTTCACATTAAAGGGAGCAATAGCACACATCCTGTATGACTAGGAAGTTCTATAATCTAAGACAAAATAACATTTCTGTGAAAGTTACTCATTTGTTTCAATACTAAGTAATTACTGTACCAAAGACTTGCTCATTTATCATTTCCTGTTGTCTTTGTTCTTTTTTCAAGTTGTCTTTTAAAACAAATATCCTCATTGTCCTTGTTGCAAAACCAATGACTTTATTTCACAAGGTAGGACAGCAAACCAATTCAGCAGGGCTTGTTCCCTGTTTCTCAGGGGTGGCTGTGCACACATCCACATCCTCCTGAAGCACGTGGTGCTCCAGTCGAGCACCAGCGTGCCATCTACGGTCCCGTTCTCTTTCGGCTTTGAATGCTTTCATGACGTGTGTGCATTGTAACACTGCATCAAGCCTGATCGTCTGTGAATGACATAATTTGAGCCGTGTATTGCTATTGAACACGTTAGTAGAATTTTGTCAGTCACTGGGGTTTAAATATATTTCTATGAATGAGGTTCACAAAAATTTATATTGTGGAAGTGCTCTGATTTTTCTC